>NC_044336.1:22735051-25135051 GCF_007399415.2 Gopherus evgoodei | reverse complement strand
AGGAACACACAGACTTTAAATTGTGAAATAATTTGATTTGTACGTTTACAGTACTGTTCCTTTATGGCAGATTTCAAAGAGCTTTACAGAAGAACCTTTGAGTAACCACTAACATGCAGCCACCTCAAATGTAGAAGGAAAGAGGACATCCTGTAGATTAGATCAGGGGTCGGCAACCTTTCACAAGTGGCGTGCCGAGTCTTCATTTATTCACTCTAATTTAAGGTTTCACGTGCCAGTAATACATTTTAAGGTTTTTAGAAGGTCTCTTTCTATAAGTTTGTAATATATAACTAAACTATTGTTATATGTAAAGTAAATAAGGTTTTTAAAATGTTTAAGAAGTTTCATTTAAAATTAAATTAAAATGCAGAGCCCCCTGGACCAGTGTCCAGGACCCAGGCAGTGTGAGTGCCACTGAAAATCAGCTCACATGTCGCCTTTGGCACGCATGCCATAGGTTGCCTACCCTGGGTTAGATTAAGGTGACCAAGTGATTATTATTTTTTAAGATGAAACTGAGTTTATAGAGGGACTGTAAACAAATTAGGAGGTATGGCCAATGTCATGATGGTAGTGCCTGCTATATTTCAGGACTCAAACCAACATGTATTAAAACACTTTCTCTTTTCTTCCAACACACCTGCCTTCCAAAACCGCTGCCTCTTGGGCTCAAATTGTCCATGCTTTTGCTCAAAGGTGAATTTTTCTGAGGAGTTTGAGCAAAATCTCTTCAGCTATTTTTGAGTTTGCAGAGCCTGAAAAAAATCATATACCTTTTCTGATTAAAAATCTAATTACCTCACTGTTTAAACAGAGCTACAACAACAAAGCAGAAGTTTGAAAGTTGGTATGGGCACAACCCTCAGTGAGGACTAGTGACTTCGATTGGTGTTATGCTCTGCATGCTCTGCGTGTCACTTTCATTTTGTTTTGTAAGTTTACAGGTGCAAAGATGCATGGAGCATGCATAGGCAGCTACGTACGTGCAAGTCCACGGCAGAACTGCTTTGCTGCATTTACGTGTATAAAATGTCCCTTGGGCCATACTGTGGCTGGCCTTTCTCTAGGGGATGGAGCTTGGGTAGGGAGGAAGAAAGCTACAGAGAGTCGACTTCCTTGTGCAACCTGTGCGAGCTGCAGAGTTCAGGGAAGAATTCTGCCCTCTCCCCAAACTCATTTAAGCCCACTGTGGCTTCACATGGATCTTGCTCTGAGCTATGTGCCGTCTTCACAATCTAGCCTTTGACACCTTGGGCGATTTTCTGCAAATTTAGATAATTTTTTTTAATAATAAAAACCAAGTCACATGTAAAGAAATTGGCTTAATTAATGATATGTGATGGAGAAGGATGAAAGAGGTGTGTTCAGATTCCCTTTTCATTGCCTTGCTTCTCCTCAATGTTTCATTAACATTTTGGGGGTCAGGAGGGTTGCATTTAAATATCATCTTGCCCCCCGCCCCCCAAAACTGGGTTAATAGCTGTATTTTTTCCAATAAGGGTATTGCATTCTTTGATGTCCACTGAGAAGACAGGACCTCAATTTAAATGGCTCACACTAGGTTACTGGTTCAGTACTAATAGAAAAGGAACAATATCTGTCTATCTTGGCACTTATAAGGCTCTCATCAATATAACAATAGAACACCTCATAATCATCAATGTTCTTTTACCTTCACAACAACCTTGTAAGACAGGAAAATATTATCCCCATGTTACAGATGGCAAACTGAATTATAGGTTAAGCTAATGTAAGTTAGACGCATGTAAGTGTCTTGCCCAGGTTCAAACAAGAAGTCTGTGGCTAAGCCAGGAATTGAACCCCAATTTCCTAAGTTGCAGCCAAGTGTCCCCACTGAAGAAATCATCAGTGCCAGGCCCGCTTAGTTTTCAGACCTGGCAAGAATGACACAGTCAAAAGTAATGCAGCTGTTGGCAATCACAGCATCTTTTGTTCATTACCAGTTGGGGTTGGCTGGGTTGATGATGCTCGAATGTTGTTAGAATTAGGAAGTCATTTTTTCCTTTTAGGTAATAACAAGTTCTTAGATCTATAGTCATGACCAAAAAGTAGCATGTTCTGCCCAATGGGGGTGGGGGTGGGGGTGGGGGCAACTTAAAAACAAAACAAACCCTTTTCTGTTTAATTCTTGTTGGCACTGCTTGGAAACTCAGAAATCCCTGACGGAAAAATTAGATTTAATGGCTACATTTTACACAGGAGTGTTGGGGATATCAGCATTTCACCACTTTTCAAATGGTGATAACCAACTAATCTCCTGAAAATAAGTTACTTTACATCCATGGTAATGGCGTTTGCTATTCACAAACTGTGATATTCCTTAGGGTGTGCCAGCTAATCAAAGTCACAACACCCAACTGCAAGTCCCTTTGACATTCTAAAGAACTTGTAGACATTGATTTCCTATCATTTTGATGCTGTGGCAGGACGGGTGTTTCCTTCATAAATTTACTTGCTTTCCCCTCAGGGTTTTTCTCTCTCTCTTTTTATGTTGGGTTTTTTTGACAAATTCATAGTCTTGCATGGATTTAAGATAGCAAGATTAAATCCTGTCCTCTATTCCATTACAGAAATGGTATTTTCTTAATTATAGCTATGGGTCTGATTGCTTAGGCTTTTGGGATCACATTTTCTAAGAAAAAACTGCACACTCACAAAGAGGTGCTGAAACAGGTATTGAAGTAACTGCAAAACAAATGCCCTCAGGGAAAATTTAAGGGGCTCATTCTCTTGCTCGGCGCCTTATGTAGTCATTTGCATCAGTGCAACATGAGTTACAAAAGTGGTTCTAAAATGCTATCATTCACAATCAGCAGCGTTTTATCCTCAGTTTGCACTCATGTAAATGACAACACACGGTACAGGGCAATGGGGAGTCAAATGCAATGGGTCTGATTCTACTCCTTTATATCAGTTTTACACCAATGAGTCTCCATTGTCTTCAGTGGAGTTATGCCAGTAGAACAGTGAGAGAGATAAGGTAGGTGAGGTATTATCATTTATTGGACCAAGTTCTGTTGGTGGAGTGTACAAGCTTTTGGCCTACATGAAACTCTTTTTCAGGACTGGGGAAGGAAATCAGAGTGTCTGAGCTAAATACAAGATGGGACAGATTGTTAAGCATAAGAGGTAACGTTGTAGGTGGTCACTTCAATTAAGGGCAATTAAGGGTTAGATTGTCATGCATAACGGGCTTGAAGTGGGCAACTAAGAATAGCAAGCAGTGTGGTGTGTTACAAATTGTTGTAATGAGCCATAAAACCACTATCCCTGTTGAGTCCATGGTTGTTTGTGTCTAGCGGGGTTCTGAATGTAAGTTCCCAGGCTCACCTTCCACAGGTTTCCTTTGAGGATGAGTGTTGAAAGGTCAGATATAGAGTGATCACATTGTGAAAAGTATTCGTCCACGAGTGCTCCTGTGTGAGTTCATTTGAGATGGTAATGATTGGTTTCATCCACGTAGTTGTAACAATGAGAAATATCAGGCCTGCCTCTCTCTATCTCTCTAATTCACCTATTGTCATGATAGCTAAGTGCTAACTATCTCCATTAAGGAAATTACAATGGCCCAGAGACATCACTGTTTCCTGAATCAGGACTCACCGGCTGGTCTCAATGTTGCCAACTCTTGCCATTGGAAAATCATGAGTCAGCCCCCGCACACCCCAATCACCAGATTGGCTTAAAAATCATGAGGATTTTTTTTAAATTAAATGCGGGCTCCCTTTATTTCCCTTCTGGTTTCTGAGTCTTTAAGGTGCTCTCAGGTCACACATCTGACTGACAGTGGGAGCTCCGGTCCCTGGGGCTGGTTGACAGCAATTTCTATGTAAAATTATTAAACCAGACTCATGGTTTCAGGATAGAACTCTCGAATGTCCAGATTTTTTTTCCAAGGCTGAAAAAAACAACAACAAACAACAACAACAATAACGGATACTTGAAAATTCTATCCCGAGATCATGAGTCAGGCTTAATTTTACTTAGAAATTGCATCTCTTGTGATTAATTAAGGCGGGTCTGGACTGTTCCTCCTTACAGCTCCCCTTTCTTCTCCCTTTCCCCTCTACTTCTGCGGCAATAATGTCCATTTACAGTTTTCTTTGAAGCCCACATCTGCAGAAAATGATACTGAAGAAACTGTAAATATATTAGAGAAGACAGTAAGGGACAAAGTGTTGGATAAAAAATATACATAGGCCAGGTTTTCATTTGATGTGGATCAGCCCTGTCCCTGAAAAGTAAATAGAGCTATACGAAGTTATCCCAGCTGAAGATCCAACCCTATATCGATTGCCCATGACTTTTTGTTGGTAATCAGATACGAATAAAAACATAAAATAGACTCAAATGGTATGTTTTATGTATTTTTATTTTATCCTAAGCTTCTGGGGACAGTGGAAGACAAAACGAGTGCTTCACTCCTGAGGTTTATGTTTGGTCAAGAAATGCTCGATAAAAATAAAATGCTCATATCTTGTACTTTCTCCTGCACTCTTTAGAGCATGGAAAGTACACACATACACGCTGTATATACAGATACAGGCTGCAACACTTTGTGGTTTGTTCTAGCACCCGTCTCTAACAAATATGTTGCAGCCAAAGTAAGGATAAGGATGAAGAAATTCTCCCTGATTTACTGGCATTGATTTCCATCCCTGCTGTTCCCATGCCGGTACATTCTGTTTCAGAACAGCTTATTACCTGACACCTAATTAGAAAAAATAGGCACACATAGGTGGTTATCCAAAGCCACAGACCTAAAAGTAGGGCAGAGCACACTGGAATTATGCAGTTGCATCCAAGGGTGTTAACAAGGGTTTTTCACAGCTGTGTTGGGAATCCCCTGTATGTTGTAAAGATAGGAAACATTCTCAGTAGGTCCACATGACCATGAAAACTGACAACTCCTTGAACAAAAAGGTGACCAGATAAAGTCTTGGATTGCATATAAGAGATGGTTTCAAACTACGATTATAAATTGGCCCACAGCAAAACCATGGACTCAAACACTCTTCTAAACTTAGATCTACATGCGTGTGTGCATGTATATGGGTGTATGCCCACACGTGTAGGTTGGGATCAGAATCTGGAGCCTGACCTGAATTTCGCAATAAAACCCTATCTGTAATTGCGCAAAGCAAGTTTGGCATCTGTAGACCCCAGAGATGGCAAATCTAGATTTCAGGCTAAACTTGGACCATTACTACACTTTCATCAACTGCTATCTTGATCACTAAACCTATTTTTAAAATATGAAAAGAAATGGTGGCATTTTCCTTTTAAGCTAATTTGGTCCCCATGTCCATTCGTTCTTTGGAATTGACAACAAAGCTGACAATTAGTATCTTGTGTATATGAGTCTGATGTGGACACATGCAAATAAGGTACTAGTCCTTTTCATCTGAAATGCTTTAATGCCACTCATCAGTCCTCCTTCTAATCGCCCACGGAATAGTGAGGCACAGGAGCACCATATATGAATTTAAACATGGACAGAACAAAGCTAAAAGTAATGGTCTAGGACCAGAAGTCTCACTGCATAATCCTTTTTCTAGGCACTGTTACAAGTGGGAGAATTCCATGACACATCTGGAGAGCCCTAATATTTAATGCTCAAGAAAGCAATAGGTTTGCATGGAGAAGCTGGTTCATTTAAGAGCTGTAAGGCTTGGCAGCTTTGGGGAGCATTTCCTGCATGCTTGTCAACTTTGTTGGCAATATGTGGGTCATCCAAGCCTGTGCTTCATGGATTCTGTAGCCTCTGGATGGCTTTGTTCTCTTTGCCAAATGTGGACTACAGCCTAAGAAAACACAGTTGGTGCTATCGTGCAACCTGAGAGAGATTTAGTCTCAATGTAAATGTTTCCAGTGAACAGATGTCTGAAAGTCACAATTTACAGTACAGTGATTGCTCAACATGGAAGGCATTATTGTGCTTAATCTTCCCCTCTATTACCATCATATCAGCAGCAGAGGGTTGGGTTAATGTTACATTGTCACATTGCTCTATAGGATTCCTGGTTTGCTTTTCAATTCTGGCTGGAGAACAATATTTTCGATTCCTGAATGTGAGAACAGAGAAGATCATTCAGATTCATCCATGGAACAAAGCATTTTAACTTCAGAGAGGGGAAGTTTCTCTAGCAGGTCCTCTGTATCCCCATGGAGCTCAGAGAATACCCTTCACTGTTTTCCCTCTCTTGAATCCCTCCATCTTCAAGGCCTCCCATTACAAGTTGGTGGAGGAATGGCAAGAACTCATTTTGGAGCTTGCCAGTTTTGTTTCTTAATTGTCTGGGAAGGTTAATTAAAGTGAGGAACTCTATTCCCATATCCCCCAGGGAGCGTCTTAGCCACGGGAGTGACAGACTGGGGCCAGGAATCAAATCAAGATGATTTATGTGTGCTGTACGGAAGACTACCATGCGGCCACCAACCTTTTCAAAAGCTTTCAGAAACCCACAGAGACAGAGGTTCTCAGCAGATGAGATTTCCTAAGCTCTTATATAGCAGAATTTGGGCTACCAGCCAAATCATCAAGTTGAGCCAACTATTCCTCTTGCCCATCTTTGCTCCAGTAAGCCCCACAAGTGGCCAGTGGCTGACTGCACTATAGAAAATTGCTTCGTCCTACAACCTCCACACTCTGGTAGCAGAAGCCTTTAGTTTTAAGGGAACCTGCTACTGTCCAGCAATCAGATATTTCCAAAGAGAACTTCTGTTCAGTCAGAATATTTCCTCTGGGGAAACTTCTGTCAGCCCCTCTGCCTCACCCAATTCCTTTCTCTGATGGCAACTTTATTAGCCATGGATTCTAGTCTTCCTTTTTGATCTGTGTTTGTACTGCACCAGCACTATCAAGTCCACTTCCAAGAGAAAGGCTTTTAGGTGCTTATGGTAATACAGATAATAAATAATAATAGTAATAACTTTCACCATATTCAGGTCATTTCAGCAGTCTTCTATAGGAATAATCCTGTAATGTAGACGTACCCTTACTGTGCATTAAATGGGGAGCTGACCTCTGCATCATAACACCAGGGGCAACTCCATGCTGTCCCCACTCAGAACAGGTCTAAGCATGCAACGAGACTGAAGTACAGATATACTGAAACGTGCACCCATCAGAAGCAGATTAAGATTGGCAGGTGAGTGGTGAGTGACAGAGGATTCTGAGAGCAATCTGATGTAGTTCAGCAATTGTGAAGTCTGACATTTAAATTGCAGGCAGCCACGGGCTCATTCCAGGAGCTGCTTGCGGTTGGACACAGTTTTGATCATTTAAAAAAGAAGAAGAAAAAAAAAGAAAAAATCAAATTGTTCTCGGAAATCACGTTTAATGTAGAAATCTGGTTAGTATTAAACTGTAATCTGCAGTTTTCAAGTATACTATTCCTTGAGGAAAACATTTCCTGTTTGAGGACTGTGAGTTTTAAGGGCTCCCTTATTGCATCACTTCCTGTGGCAGACCCAACCAGCCTTCAACATGCATTAGGGTATTGATAATGTTAATTTCAAAATGATTGTTTTTTTCTTTTAACTCTGGGCAATATTCCAATCATATGGCTCAATTTAACTTTAGAATAATGGGGCCAAGCTGGTATTTTCTACACTATAGCCAAATAACGCTTTAATGAGAACGGGAATATCGGAGGCACTCGCCACTGAAATTCAATTTTATGAGCAAATCATGTTCACAGAGCAAAGTGATGGCCATTAATTATCGATTTATACAGTGCTAAGATGATTTTAGAAGCAGGCCTCCCTTTAATCCAACAAATGCCCATACAGGAATTGATGCAGCAAAATATTAACCACCCTTGGAACACAATGATCAGCATGCAGCCAATTTCAGACAATTGAACAATAATAATAATAGACAAAGGCATCTGGGCAGCTTAACCTCATATATATAAAATCACCAATAAAGTAATGTGCTTGAGTCAGTGAGAAAGTAAACCCTATCGCCACCTCCATAAACATAAAATACACACAACTCAAGAACAAGACTCATAAATCATTAAGAAAAGGGGAAGAAGTGTTGAACATTGCCCCTGGAAGAGACCACAGATGCACTCTGTAAAATATTGAGTGGAAGAGCTTTCTCCCCTCTCCTTTTGTTATACCAAACCGAGGGAAGACCAATTGTTCCTGTTTCAATTATCGGAGAGTGATACGTGGGCTTTCAGATGAACCAGTCCCATATGGTCAGGGCTGCCCAGAGGATTCAGGGGACCTGGGGTCTTTGGTGGTGGAGGGCCCCTGCTTTGGTGGTTATTTGGCGGCGGGGGGTCCTTCTGCTCCGGGACCGGCCGCCAAAGTGCCTCAAAGACCCAAGGTGGAGACCCCTCGCAGCTGAATTGCCGCTGAAGACCCGGCATCTTTGGCGGCGGGTCCCAGGGCATAAGGACCCCCTGCTATGGGTCTTTGGCAGTGGGTCCTGGAGTGGAAGGACCCCCCGCTGCTGAATGGTAGCTGAAGACCCTGAGTGGAAGAAGCTCAGAGGGTCTGGGCTCCGTAAGAGTTTTCAAGGGCCCCTGGAGCGAGTGAAGGACCCTATTCCAGGGGCCCTGAAAAACTCTCATGGGGGCCCTTGTGGGGCCCGGGGCCTGCGGCAAATTGCCCCACTTGCCCCACCCGGGGCGGCCCTGCATATGATTGGGTGGTGCAGAGCAGCAAAAGACATGGGGCTTGATTCTTTTGTTGCGTACACTCGTGTCATTCTTCTGATGTCAACCGAGCTGCACTGGTGTAAAATCCATATAAACCAGAAGAGAATCAGCCCCTAATATCACAAATGGAATGTAATTTCTGATATATTAAATACATCAATATCGCTTAAGGAACATATAACTAGACATTTACAGAATCAAAGCACCCAGTACGCTAGGAGTGCCTCTACAGGCTGCTCAAAAAATGGGAAATATTTTCTGAAAAAAAATTTGAACATGATATTTTCTCACTACTCCCAGCAGGGGGGCTGGAACAGTTTATATAGTTGGGGTGCTGAGAGCCACAGAACCAAACTGTAAACCCTGTATATAATGAAAACCACTTCGGACAAGGAGGTGCAGCAGCACCCCATCACCTCTAGTTCCAGCACCTATGATTCCCAATATTTTAAATTTCTCATAATGAACTTGTGCTGATCTTTTGATGAAATGTTTAGAAACAAAACATTTAATTTAACATTGACTGAAAAAGAAAAAAATAACCTTGAATCAGATGGGCTCAAAATAAAAAAAAGAATAGGTCTTTGGTCTTAAGGTTTTTTTGGCTTGCTTGTTTCCCCTCCTTTCTGTCTCTTTTACCTTCCTTCCTCCCCCCACTCCCAGGAAAGAGGAAAAGGAAAAAAGAGGGAAGATGACAGAACAAAAAACCTAAAAAAAGAACCCTCAAACCTAAAAAAAAAAGTTAATTTTGATGCTATTTGATTAGAGTCCAAATTTAAAATGTCCATTTCAAATTGTTCTGTCAAAAAATCAGAACATTTCAAACATCGTGATGTTTTCACCACTATATTCATGTTGCGCAAAAAGCCATATTTCATTAAAAAAAACAACCATTTTTTTTAGCTAGAGTTAGCACTTCTAGTCATTCCCTCATCAACTCCACTGTGCCCTAACAATATTGCTGTGTCATTCTAAGATTACATGAAACATAGCCTCAGACATGGCCACCAGAAGAAAAGACCATTGCAAAGCAAATTGTTTCCTTTGCTCACCTTAAATTCTACATCCAGTTTTACAGCCTCTCTATTCACCATGTTCCAGCTGAGATGACCACAGCAGAAATAGGTATATAAAATAGCCTAGATCAGATCGCAGTCATAATTTCAATCTACCCATAATCATTCTACCACTTTTTTGAAATAAAGAGGGTTGTGAAATATTTAACCTCTGAGCCAAAACCCTGTGATCTCATTTTTTTCCCCTAAACCAGCTTGGTCAATGTCTAGACCTCATTTTTTATTACTTGCAATTGGACTCAATTGAAAAGACTCTTGGTTTCATACCAGGCCATCAAATATTGGATGGATCCAAGACAATTCTTGAAAATTAAATAATTTAGTCCCAACTATCCTCTTTCAGAGAACAAAAGAAGTTAGGGAGCTAAGGAGACTTGTTTTCTAAATTACACCCTATTGTTGTAATTAGAGGAGAGGCAACTCAACTTTTTCTTTTGATAAATGCTTTCGTCCTAGAAAACGATATTGTTGATTATTTTGGAGATACCAAGTACCTTTTCATTTTTAATAAATAATTTGCTTTGCTATAGGATACAACTGCTTGAACTGCAAACTGTTATTAAATTGGATTGTACTGTGGTTAAACAGACTAACTAAAGTTCTCACGAGTGTTTTCAAAGAAGGAAACTATTGCACTCAGGATTATTGTATATTTCAGTCCAATACTTTATTTCCCTAAGTCATGATAAGTCCAATATGAAGCAATGTTGGAATTCAGTGGGGACATATGAGTGTTATCTCCTACAACACTGGGAAATGTTAAATAGATTTCACAGCAATGGGACTTAGCAATGTATTGGCATGCCCGGTTACCACATGTCAAATGTGACATGGAATATAACATTCGTTGCAAAAATGAAACAGATTTCAGTTGTAAATTTCCAACCTATAAAACCAAAGGAAAAATTATTTTAGAAATTGAATACCATACCCTGACAAGGTCTTTTTAGGTGTCAGTTAGCCCAGGCTTAACTTTAAGAATGTGCTTACATTCAACTCTGTTCAGCAAAGTATTTAAGCATGGGATTAACTTTAATTATGTGCATTAACCAGGGCCTTAATGAAAACATGATAATATGCTGACAACATTCTGATTCTGCAGTATGCTGAACTTCTTCAAAACCTATACATTTTAATGACGCTCAGCACCATGCAGGATCTAACCCCAAATCTTCATTTTATTAAACCACTTGAATTTGCGAAGCAAATTCTGTTCTTTACATCACCAGTATAACTTCATTGAATTCAGTGGGGTTACACTGTTATGAACTGGGCGTTGATCCTGCACCATTAAAGTAAACAGGAGCTTTGCTATTGACTTCAATGAACATAGGATCAGACCCTAAGAGCATAATTCCATGCTGTAAGTTTAACAGCTATGTAAGGAGATATGTATCTATTATGCAGTTATTAAAGCCCCCAAAATATGTTCCCAATAGTCAACTTGTCTTTACAACAGCTCTTTTAATAAAATATGAATTAAATATCAGCCAGAATGGCAAAATGCCAGCAAAATATAATATACATTCTAAATATATACACTTTTTTTTTAGTAAAATACATGGTAAATGTATTTCTAACATATTAAACAATGTATAAGCCATATGTTAAATATTACAAAATTGGTCAATTTTCATGCTGGTTAAAATATGTGGTGCTGCACATTATTTTTAAATGTATTGTGTCATACCATATAATTTAAATAAAATGAAAATTGACCAATTTTGTCATACTGTGACTACACTGCACTTTGCATATATTATCCTCCCACTTTATTTACATGTACATGCAATGCAATTTACAAAAGACATAACAAATATGCAGAGATGATTTTTCCTCCATTAACCTTAAAAAAAACCTCTCCATTTTTGCTAGTGTGTGTAAAGAACATGAGATCAATCAGAAAATTTCCCTTCTCTGTCTAGCTCTAATTCTGCTCTCCGTTTTGCTTGTGTAACTCCACTGCTGTCAGCAGGCTATAGCTCCAGTTAGAATAAATCACTACCACTGTTTTGAAATCAGTGATGCTGCGGACTGAGGTTTATTTCTTCATACCTGCACTGGTGCTGTATCGAGGACAATGGGTCAAATTCTTTGCTGGCATAACTCTGTTGACTTCTGACTTTAGCCCAGTGTAGGGTGACCAGACAGCAAATGGGGACGGGGTGGGAAGTAATAGGAACCTATATAAGAAAAAGAGCTCAAAATCGTGATTGTCTCTATAAAATCGGGACGTCTGGTCACCCTAGCCCAGTGAGACTAAGTCTTCTCTCACTCACCTTGGTTATGCACTCACCATGCATATTGCAAAATAATGCCATTGAAGTTAAGTGGAGTTGCACTCTGTGAAAACCTGTGTAATGGAACCAGAATCAGACCTTAGTGTTCAGTGGAATCACTCTGGGCTTCAACCAGTGTGAGACAAGAATTAGGGGCCAGATCCTCAACTGCTATGCAGCTACAAAGCTCCATTGATTTCCCCAGATAAAGATCTGGCCCTAAGTCCACAGATATCATTGGAATTACTCTAGATTTACATTGGTGTAAGAGAAACACACTTTAGCCCTCTGTCCAACTTTTTCTCTCTCTGTCTCTGCTTAACACAGGACAAATGTACAAAGTAAATAAAGCTTTCAGCTTGTAAAGAAACTTTTGCAGACTAGTATAGTCATACCCTAGAAAAACAAAATCCACTGGCAATAAGAATGGAGAGAAAGCAGCTCATTTTTCAAGGGCTTTCCAGTCTGTTTTTTGCTTTGTCTCCATCCATTAGCCAGTGTTACAGACTTACCGACATTTTCATAATTAACTGACCAGAATTTTCATAATTGGTAAACACAGTAAAATAGCCCTGAGACATGGTGTTCAGTCAAAAGGGGGAAGAGAGAGAGAGAGAAAAAGTTCCTTAAGTAATTTACATTCGACTCAGGAAATCTGGGAAGGTGCCCATAGCAGTTAAGTGATCAGGCTCACAACTCACAGTGATTTTTCTTGAGATGTCACTACAACACACAACTGCCATGTGTTCTTTCTTGGCTCAGCTATGCTCTGCTGATGCTCCAGAACCAGGATGGGCTGCTCCTATGTTCCCTTTTTTCACCCATTTTCTTCACCAAAGGGAAGAGGACAAACTTTTGATATATGTGTGAATGTGCTTCCCCACCCCCTTGCCTGTTCTGTGCGCCAAAATGATCTGTTTGAGAGGGGCTTCTGGTCTTGGTAAATTTCAGATTTTGCCCAGAGTGCCATGCCTGTGGCTATGATGGCATCAGTGGGGTTAAGAGGGGATTAGATGGCCAGTAGGGGAAGGGAATAACTAATTTTCAAAAGCAATTTCAGTCACATTTGTCAGACTCACCCACTTTGCTCTTTATTTTGTACCTGATCTGCTAGCTCCTAATGAAAGGGATAGGTCTGAGTCTCTAATGCTCTATACCTTGCACGTCCTTTATATCACTGCAAAGGAGCTGTAAAATGCTGCCAATTCAAAATTGGAACCCATTTGGCAGCCCCACACTTGAGAAAAGTAGATCTAGTTGTGAATTTTTTGACAAAAAGGTTTTGGATCGAAAAATGATGGTCATCAAAACCAAACCTTTCTGCAGAAAAGGCTTGATTTCTATGAAGTTGTCAAATAGAAAAATTATTGGAAAAAATTGAAATAGTTGAAACATCCTGTTGAAACATTTTTTAAATGAAAATTTTTAGTTTTTTTATTTGAAACGACTTGTATTTGAAATTTAGGCCAATCAGAGTAAAACTGGACCAAACAAAAAATAACAACTGAAACAAAGAATTATTTTTGTGTTTTCAGTTTGTGAAAAGTTTCAAGAGTCCAACTTTCAGTCCCAGTTTGGGATATGAACATTTTTCAAAATTTTGAAAATTTTCATGGGACAGGAAAACCATTTTCTGCCCAGCTCTAGTGAAAACTACAGTGGAATCTTCAACAACTGGGATTGATCAGAACTTAATTTGCATGCCACATTCCAAAGGCAACATAAAGACCCTTTGCGCTAAACAGGGACATTCGAGCAGTACTGATTCTCTGGAGACAGGAAGAGCATCACTGAATGTAACATTTACACCATCTGGGTTTTACCTGTTGGTCTCCTATCCAACTACTGAACAGCTTTGATATTACTTAGCAAGAATGACCTAATGAGATCATGGCCTGAGGTGATATAGCTGCAGTAGAAGAAGAAATAAAAACACCTTCTTTTAGGAAACTGAATCCAGTTTAAACGCCCAGTAAAAAAAAAAAAATTTTGAGAACTGCAAAATTTCTCAAGCCATACATGGACAATAGAATGGTTTATACAGGATATGAGGTTGAGATTTATTTATTAGAAAAAACATCCAGTGTGGATGAAATTGGATCCAAGATCATCCTGACCGCTAACATCTCAGCACTGCCAAGTCAGCCCAGATTGCACATTGCAAAAGTGCCAAATCATAGTTTCATCCCTTACCTTCCTCTTCTCCATATTGCGTTTCTCCTCTTGGCAGCATGATTGCAACATGGTGTTGTGGCAAAGATTGCAAGATGTTGCAAGCGGCCAGCGATTGACCTGGCCACTTGGATATCCCAGCCCAGAGCCTTGGGATGGGGTGAAGTGCTGGGAAGAAGGGGAAGTGTCTGAACTGTAGCATGTATGTATATTTTTTGCTGATGTTATCGTGATAGGAAACTTCAGTGGGGAGGTCAAACTGCACCCCAATGGAGGGACATACCGTGCAATTTACTGATCTTTCCATTGTGATTTTTAGAAACGGAAAGTTGATTTGATGTCATTACAGTGAGGGACTGGCTCCAGTCAGTGGTAGAGTGGGCAGGCACGGTGCACAACAGCGCATCCATTGTCCATCATTGCTAAGCTGTAGCACACTCCTTCTGCTTCACTTCTGGGCCCACCCCGATCTCGGCTAGTGCAGCTCAGTCCTGACTCACAGAATCCTGATGCTCCTCCACTCTTGAAGTCCAAAACAGCTCGGCAAATGTGTCTTATTCCTGACCTATAGAACTTCTGTTCTATGCCAGTCTTGCCTCACGTCCCTGTGCAACTGGGTTTGCTAACACGTCTCAGTCCTGACTCCTGACCCACTGCATGTATCATATCCCACACCTGAAGTCCCCATAGCATTGCTGATAAACCACAACCCTGAACTGCAGCACCACCTGCTATTCTAGTCCTGGTTCTCTCTTAAAACAGACATTGCCAAATGTGCCACCCTGCCAATGTACTGCAACTCTGACATGGAGGGACTATATGCAGAGTTAAAAAAGAGATTACAGTCTCCAGGCCCATCTCGACCTTGGATTAACCTCATGTGGATATACATCCCCTTGGCAATGCATGACTACACACTAATTTGTTTCATATAGGCCTCCAGAGAGCTATTAATTGACAATGGCTTTTAGAAGATACCACCCTGGGTGGCAACAGATCAGGTGACACAGAAGTGCAAGATTCCACAGTCCTACTCCCTGAGTTATCCAGACATAACAAAATTAAGAGAAGAACACAACTTCCCTATGGATTCTATAAAAGATTCATCATTCTGCTGCTATTTACAAATCTGCTGAGTCTCTATACTACAGAGTTTTAGGTGCCTATTGATTCAATCCTCTCCTCTCCCCGCCCAATTTCTGGGCTTGTCTGACCAACATAGATTGCTTCAGGGTTTTTTTTTTTTTTTTTTAAGGAATGTGAAATAATTTGACCAAATTATGGTATGAAATCCTATGTCCTGTTTTGTTCTGAGTTTTTCTTTTCTTTAAATGAAAGATAAATCGCAGATAATGACTCACTCATCTCAATCCACCTTAGTAAATCCCACAATCAAATCATATTGCAAAGACATTTAAGGTATGCAGTGCTGAAGAAAAGTGCATGTCAGAAAGGACAGAGAACAAAGGGCACCTGAAGGTTACTAACTATTTTTCGTGGGTTCTGTTAGCTGTGGTTTCTTTACTGGGAGTGTATACCAGTTTCAGCTTTCTAACTTCTCTGTCAGACACTCAGCTGTACAAGGGAATGATTAGTTGAACTTCCTAGTTGAGGGCTATTGTTATAGGTATGGTTTTAATATACCCACAGTTCTTGGCATTGACATTCATTTTCTGACTCCAGGAAATCTTGAACTGTTTATTGATTTAAGGCAAGAAATAGAACATTGAGATGGAGCTAATTGGCAGGATGCATAATCCGCCAGTCACCTAAATAAGTATTTCCATTAATTGGGAGCTGGCATTGCTGTTAAAAACTGCCCATTCTAATATCAGTAATTTCTTAAAGACTCTCTGTGCTAGGTTAAAGTTTCCACATACATAACAAGGCAGATCTTTGAGTATAAGTTTGCCAGATAGAGTATTGCTATCATCTTTCAAGGTCCACAGAAGTGCTCAAACTTGTCTTACCTAAGGGCATCGCCCCAAACTGGCCTAACTGAGGATGCCCATGGACCATACCTAAACTATGTAACATAGAGTAAATTTCAGCTGTCATCCAGAGAAATACATTGCAGAGACTATAGATCCCAGCAGTCAAATCTCCATCTTGGTACGAGGGTCTGTATGTAGTTGGTAAGGTCTGATGTGTCCCTGGCTATATCACTGCACCCTGCCATGTGTTATTGCTGACTGCACAGTTTCCCACAGGACATAGCAAGACCATAACTACTATATATGGACATATATAGGGTCTACTGGCATAACTTTATTGACGTCAGTGAAGTTATGACAGAGGAGAATTTGACCCATAGTTACATTTTCTCTTAAACGTTCATGTGTCAGGCAGTCTGGAAAATGCAGGGTTCCAAAGTGCTCTGAGCAGAGATAGCCCTAGAGATGGAGCAGAGTGCAAGGTTTATAATCTTTCCTTCTTTGGAAAGATACAGGCCCAAGTTAAATACATGAGAGATCTCACACTGGAAAAAGAAAGTAACCTAGCAGTATCTCAACAATCTTTCTCCCAATTAAAAATAACTCCCTTCTTCCTTGTCTCTCATTTTACAGTAAATTAGATATGAAATCAGATCTGATTTCTCCTCTCCCCTAATCTCTAATGACAGTTCACCATTAGAAACATTTTTTTTGGGCCTCACAGAACCTCAAGAAGCCAACAGCATGAAGAGCCTCCCAGAATACGCCCAGAATACCGTAGCAACAAAAGCCACAAAGAGCCATAAACTTGAGAGTGGAGCTGTTCACAAGCAAAACCAGGGGAAGGCTGTGGGGAAAACAAAGCAACTGGTTCTGTAAGTATGGGCTGGTCTACATTGGAGGGGGTAGAGGGGGATCAATCTAGGATACGCAACTTCAGCTATGTGAATAGCATAGCTGATGTCGAAATATCTTAGATCGATTAACTTCAGGTCCTTATGGCGTGGG
The DNA here is from genome assembly GCF_007399415.2 of Gopherus evgoodei. Classification (NCBI taxonomy): domain Eukaryota; kingdom Metazoa; phylum Chordata; order Testudines; family Testudinidae; genus Gopherus; species Gopherus evgoodei. Next base: position 25,117,883 of record NC_044336.1, on the reverse strand, counting down.
ATCGATGGCCGTGGCTCCCCCGTCGACTTTGCTACCGCTTCTGGCTCTGATGGAGTTCCGGAGTCGACGGGGAGCGCATTTGGGGATCGATTTATCGCATCTAGATGAGACGCGATAAAACAATCCCCGATAGATCGATTATTACCCACCGATCTGGCGGGTAGTGAAGACATACCCTAAGTGATAGTGCTGACCTTGCAGTGCACTTAGGTGGCATTCTTCAGTGTAGCGCCAGTGAAGCCTAAGCATCGTTATATTGAATTACATCAGCAGAGGATCCGGCCCTGTTGCAGGGATAACAAGGACACTTGGTTCTTGCCTTTCCAATGGATATTCATTTCATAACATTGCCCTACGTTTCTGGCCTATTTGCTCTAGTGCAATGATTCTTCTCGCCCAACAATAGATGATTGCAGGATTAGGCCTTAGCAGGTCGTCAGTCAGATTAGCTCATCTGAAGACATGATATAAATCAAATTAAAAAGTAAGAGACTTCATCTTTTTTGGAAACCTTGGTAAATTTCCAGGAATGGAAAAAACAAGCCCCACCTCTGTAGATTTCAAGTGTTTCTTGGAATAAAAGAATAGAAAAGAACCTGGTCTCGCCTTGATTATTATTTTGTTTCTTTTACTGAGCAAACATCAACATGCAACCTTGATTAGCTAACACCTGTTTCTACTCAACGGCTAAAAAACATTTTAACCAGGGCAGCATGAAGAAAATGGTTCAGCTTGTGCCAGATGTCTACACTCTGTGAGATTGGTTCCCGAAGAGGTGAGAGTCGAAGTGTAAAGGCTACACATATCTTGTTAATCTGAAAGCGGGGAACCCATAAGCAAATATTTCCCCTGCATATATAGTATAGGCTCAATTCTGCCCTGAGATATATACCTGCAACTCCCTGGGAAGTATATGGGTCAAATCCCTGGCTCTAGCTCCACCAACTTACATTTGCCAGTGATATGTGCCATAAGATTTCATTTTCTTATATAAGGGCAGATTTTGGCTCTGCGTAACTAGATACAGGTTCTGAGTCTCCTGTGGTGATATTGAATCCAAAACAAATGCAAGCTGGAGGACAATTGGGATGATAACTCAGTTCCACAGCTAGTATAAATCCAATCACATCAGGAGAGCTACATCCATTTACATCAGCTGGGGATCTGGCCCATTAATATGTGTTTTTAAGTGGTGCTCTGTAAGAGAATGTATAAAATATTTTATACTGCATCTGTTTGCGCATACATATGCATTGTTCAGAAAGAAGGAGAAATCCCTTAAGGTACATAGAGTTATCTTTGCTATAAAGGATAAACACACCACTAGAAGGTAATGGCCTGTCTAATCCTGTTATTTTCCCCCGGTACGGAAGCCCTCTATTATTTATCATTTAATATTTGATAAGTTTGCACTGCAATTTGCCAATCACAAAGGCTGGCAGAAAGGGAAAAGAGTTGACTGACTGTGAAAAGGTGGGGAGTGCCTCTTTAATCTCTCGGTGGCTGTGAAAAAGCAAATACTGATGGCTGTCACTGATTGATGTAGGATTGCCTATGGCAAGATCCCCCTGAGCCAATCAGCAGTCCAGGAACTGCGTCACACCTCCGAAAGTTAAGCAATAATATTAAACTGAATGTGATAAAAATTCTTATCTATCAGCTATAAAACTTGGTCAAGGGTAATGTTTTGGTGGGGTGGTAAGTCACCCGCTTGAAGATAAACAGGTAAACTTCCCTTGTTCCTGCTACTCCTGTGACCTGTAAGTCCAGTTTCAAGAAACCTATTTCTATGCCTTTGCATGTCCCCGACTTTTATTGTTGTGTCACACATAACAATATCTGAAAGATAACCTGGAAAACTTCAGGTCTTCCCTGAAGGAAAGAATATATAAGGTCATGCATATATGAGTTGGTCAAAAGATTTTCAGCAAACAGCTTTTTCATCAAAAAATGGTGCCTCATGGAAAAAAAAATATCTGCAACAAAGTTATCTGGGTTTGCATTGAAAAACCAAGAGCTGGACATTTTTTAGTTTTCAGCGACCAAGCTCCCAAAACTATCTGATTTCAAATTGAAACTTTTTGTTTTGTGGTTTAAAACCAAAAATTTTCAGTTTTTCGTTGCCAAAAAACCCACACCTTTTTTGGTTTTCAGGTGTTTTAAGGAAAAAAAATATTTTTGGGGGGGCAGGGAGGGGACATTTCCTGGCTAGCTCTTCTATACACACAGATCTGAGAAATATTGTACTCTGAACAGCTCTTTGCTGACGCTTTTCTTTATCTATTAAAGTCACTTGCAGCTGTAATAGTGTATATTACTCTACAGCCAGTAAATATGTAATCACACCTTTGATACTGAAGGATTCCAAAGTGCTTTACAAACTATTTAATAAGAATAAGCATGTGGTGGAGATAAAATCACTAGGTCAGATTCTCCTGCATGATCCAGGTCCCACTTAGTTGGGGCAGAAAGGCCAGAGTTGGATTGTAAATGGCCAATGGAGAATTCTCCTAGCAGAGAAATAAAAGAAACCTAGTAGAGGTAGCTCATGAATTCTCTTTCCCCCATGCCACCTTCGTATAGGCGGCATCCTAAAGGAGGGAAGGAGCATAGTGTGGGGTAAAGTGGAGGTCTGCTACTGTGATTTCCCAGTAGTGTAAGGTCCATTTGGAATCTTATGTCAGTGGTGATTGCACCAGCTGACTCTAGGGCTAGTGCAAGATCAGGGAACCATAACAGGCTCCCTCATGCTCCTCCCTCTCTTTCTCTGTGCTTGGGCACAGAGGATAATCAAGCCCATTAAGTACAACAGACACCTAGAGATGTACCATGTCGGACCTAATCCTGCAGTCCTTACTCAGGGTAAATTGGAGGCAGCAGGCTCAACCCTCAAAGGTATTAGTTTTATTTATAATCCTTTGCAAATATTTGAAAGGAAAACAAAGCTGATGAATATGTTACAAATATTTTTCAAAGAGCAATAGGACTTGATCCTGCAAATGCTTATTATCAGACACAGTGACTTTAACAGGCATATTCAAGATAGGAAGCAACATATCCCATAAAAAGGGCCTGCAGGACCAGTCCGTGGTTTGATCATCTAAGATGGGCCTTCTGGACCCATACCTGGTCATAGGAGCTTGCAGGATTGGGTCCTTTCTCCTGATTTCTCCTGCTGCACAGTTTCCCCTACTGCTCTGCTCCCAAGCTCAGAGCTGCCCTGAACCATTACGGAAATTATCCTTTTTTGCCATATTTCACCCCTGTGCTCTGTTTGTCTCCCAGCATGTGCTGCTGCATCACAGGACCCTGGTTCCCCATCTCTTTCCAGCATTTTACACTCCAGCTCAGAACAGCACCACAGAATTATAGACGTGCTCCCAAATAAATGAACAACAATATTAGCAGGAATGACACATTTTGGTTAATAGGCACTATGCCCAGAGGCCCCCAAATGTCTTAACAGAAATAACTCAAATCAAAATTACAATAAACAAAGGCAATAGGCCTATAAAAAAAACCCAAACCCACTGAGCACTCCTACCACTTAATCCCATCTGTCAATAGACAGCTGCTCTGCGGGGACTGGTCAGCATCTTTCTTTATTTTTCTAGGCATCTTGGCTGCATGCAGCACACAAAATGACTCAGAGTTCCAAAAAGCGAGTTTGAAAGTCGCTCTCTGCGGCTGCTACATATTTGCTTTTCTCTTGACCTCGCCACTCAGTTCTTGCTGTTGTTGCAAAAGTAAGTGGTGAGTTGGATCCAAAAAATGAAACTGCAGCTCCTTCAGATTCTTGCATTTTTTGCGAAAAGTCCTTCCTGCTTCCTGTTTGCGCTCCCGGCATCATTTCCAAAACAAAATTTCCACTGAAACTGAAAAAACCCAGAGCCACGCTGAGCCGGATCATGAGCTCAAAGTCAGTGACAGCTACAGAAGAATCTAAGTGAATTAAGTGCTGGAGTCTGAATTCTCCTATGTATCCAAATTGCTGAGAGGCCTCAATCCTCCAGTATCTGTTGGGTGCAGCTAGGTGGATGGGTGTTTGTTGCTCATCAATCCAGGGCTCTGGGTAGTTTAGAGCAATACCAGAATGCTTGTAGCTATGTCTGGATGGGTATATCTCCCACCCTGCTGAGGATGCCCCCAGCTCAATCTATACCAGGAGCTACAAGGATGTATGATACTTGGGCTGTACCCAAGGGGAGGCTTGTCTGCTTTCTTGTTTCTTTGCATTGTGGGAATGTTGCAAAAGGACCAAAGCAGAGCTCAGAATGACAAAGTGACAGCACAAGCTTTCTCCGGGGCACTCCGGGCAATATGCCTCATCCATGAGCAGGAAGTTCCACCTTTGGGCTGGAGAGCATAGTTCCGTTTGCATGATCCATTAAAAGTCTGGTTTCTCCACTGAGACTGGCGATGAGGGGTGCGAATTAATGCCAAATAAAGTGGCTGATTTAGTGATTTCCAATAGGAACTGGACTGAGATTAACAAGTTCATTTACTAGAGGCACTGAAAAGCTGTCTGCAGTATTGCCAACCCCAACCATTCAGAAATCATAACTCAGCCAATACTCATCCATTATCCTGATTCCCATAAACCACTCCACTGTCTGGACTGATCACACAGATCAATCAAAGGTATCCCTATGTGGTCAAGGGAGAAGCATTGAGAAGTAGCCATCAGGCTTCCTGTAGTTATGCTTCAGGAAATTTAAATCTATACATGGTAAATACTAAGCATGAAAGTGTGATTCAGTGACCCAAACAACTATCTAGAACCCATGCTCAGTTGAAAAGTTACAGGGATATACAGCAACTGAAGAGGTCTTTACCTATCATAGCAACACATGATATGAATTCCTCCTTTAATTTGTTTCACATTAGCTCTACCCTCGCTCATTCAATTAGTGGTCTTCAAAACCACGGCAAGCCCTTGAGCTTGATTCAGCAGACATGAGGTGTCATTTGGTTTATTACTGTCACTTCTCAATGAAAGCAAATCAATGGCCATAATTACTCCGTTTCCAAACTATTCAGTGTGTGACATGCTAACGCACAAATGATCTGCTGGGATACAGGCAACTGTATCATGTGTTGGATACAGAATATATATTAACAAGTCAAGACAATTTTCTCTCTCCCTGAGAATATACAGTCCCCAGAAATGAGAAGAACATAATCTATTTTAGCACATTTGATTTCGATTTCTAACACTCATGTTTTCTTAATGATCTTTGATCATTTGCAAGCTAAGCTCATTAGAGGAGAAATCAGCAAATCTTTAGCTAAATTGCCATAATGATCTTGGGACTATCCCATAATATACTTTACTGCCATCTCTGAAGGTACGAAGCAAGCAAGTCAGTTGAAATTGGTTGGGGGCTTTCGAATGGATCAGTGGAGTAAAATTGCAGACACCTGGGCTGTGCACTTATGAACTTCTTTTACAGCCTCAATTGATGCCAGATGAAAGTTGCTTGGACTAGCTAGATAGCTGTTGCAGGTGATGGTTTATAATGGCAATTGAGATAAGAGTGTGAGAGGTAGAGAAAAAACCATGACGGCACTTCAGAAGTTCAGACAGTTAACTGTTTACTTTCTTAATACTGTGCCAATTTATCTGGAACAACTAGTTCTGTAGTCAGGGACAGAAGAAACAAACAAGCTACAAGTTAATTCTTTATTTTCTTGTTACCATTTTGCTGGTTAAAATGCACAACCAGAGATCTTCTGCAATTACAGTATGAATAATCATTACCCAGAGTACTTTTATTTTTGTAACACCATGTCTGTGGGTATCAAATAACAGACAAATGGGATATAACTGTGGAATGTAGTTTTATAGTATGCCTTTCATGCGGAAATAAATCTGCTACATGATAGGGAGTTAGGTACCAGTAGTGCAATCGCTAGGGACAAATATTTTTGCTTATTATTTTTATAGAAACGCAGAAAATGTAGAAATAAAAATCCCCCTGCAATTTTTTTGCTTAAAAACAAAAGGCTATTAAAAAAAATCAAAATCAAACCAAACATTTTTGACCCGCCCCAAAGAGTACCAAAACAAAATACAGTACAATTGTTTGGACTATGCTGTTAGGTGCTATGAAGCTGCCTGCTGGGTAATGAAAGACTCTTTAGTTCTTATTATGCCCTTCTTAGATAGATTAAATAGCTGGAAGTTAAAGCCAGACACGTTCAAATTAAAAATAAGGCACAGATTTTCAACAGCGAGAGTGAGTAACCATTGGCACAGGCTGCTAAGGGAAGTGGTGGGTTCTCCATCTCTATGCGCCTTCCCATCCAGACTGTATCCTTTGCTGGAAGAGATGCTTTAGTCACACATAAGTTATGGGGCTCAACACAGGAGCACTGGGATGAAATTCTATGGCCAGGGTTATACTGAAGGCCAGATTAGATGATCTATTGGTTCCCTCTGGTCTTAAGAATCTATTAAATAACGAATGTTTATTACTGTTATTGCTACCTTAGATGTGGGTGCACCCCCTGGGGAATTAGGACATTACTCTTTTCCTGTAGCTTTGGTGTATGTGGGGGGGGGGAAATATAACTGCTTAAAAGGGAACCTCCATCTACTTTGCCATTAGCTCCCTCCACGAACTGACCCACCAGTGGTGAGCCACGTACTCATTTCCTTTCCACCTCCACACTTTGAGATGAGGTACGAGGGCCCAAGCTTTCTCAGCCCTCAGGCTGGCATGGCCAGTGTTTAGGAATAGATGAAGTGGGTGAGAAAGCCCTTGAGCCTTGGTTTCAAAAGGGAGTCCCAGATTTCCTTGCAGTGGCTCCGGGCAGGCAGGGAAGTTACTAGAGGTCATCCCACCGAGGCTGTTCACAGCTGAGCCCTTTCTCCTCACCGCATGAGGCACCCAGTGTTTGATCTGGCAGCTCTCTGGTCCTCTCTTATTGCGCTTATTAGTCATTACAAGAGCGAGCTAAGGTTTCAACAGCCACCCATCTCTTTTTCCTCATTCTTTTACATCTACCTCACTCCACCGAATTCCAGTCATACTTCTTATCATGGCTGGGTTGCACTTGTTATCTGAGGGTTCAAACTTTCCAGTGCTCTTACTGTCTTTGGAAACATGCAGGTACCTAAGGACTTAGTAGGTCATTAATCTCTTATATGAACCGTCTACATATCTTGGTCAACACCTCTGAAAGACAGCTCAGATAACATAGTGATGAGTTAGGTATAAATGCAGCTAGACAGACTGAAGGTGCATAATCAGCATAGGGTGGGGGCCGTGAGAGTATCATATGACTGCCCTGTGTAATGAGATGCTATACGAGGATAAATTCCTCTTCTTCTCTGGGGTTGGATGGCTGTTAATGTTAACAGATGGCTTTGGACATTTCAAGTGCTATAAATATAGCCCATTGTGTTCATATCCACAGCCTACCATGTTGTTGATGGATACTCCTTTTAGACGCTCAGCTCTTGTCCCAAATGGGGCTAATCATATCAGCAAAGGCTACAGGATCAGGCCCTTAAGTGGCTGTTGTCCTGTTGAATCAATCTCTTTCTCTGGTCAAATGAAAGATCAGAGCATTCATTCTTTAATTCTCCATACATAGTACAATCCGTTGCTACAGTCAACCATTCAAGCACTCAGGAAACTCCATGGCTTAGGGGACAGAAGATGGGATACGGAATCTTGAGTTGGTTTCTCTAGTTTGGAGACAGCACAGGTCAATAGTCAAAGAAAAGTTTGTCCGCTATAGTCTCTGCTCAGGACAGCACCACATATTGGTGATGAGGATTCAGATGCATTGGCAGAACTGAAGAGGGAAGCTAATATAGGGCCTCCTGTGTCTCAGTATTAATTCTTCACATTTTTTTGAGCACCAGATTCACACTTCCATGAAAAATTGTACAAACGAAGATCGTGCCAGTATGCTCTCTCCTTCCTAGCCAAAGGGTACCAGGTAACAATTAAAGCAGGCTTCGATATTTAGATGCAATAATGAATGTTGTTTTCATCCTAGCCACTATTGTCTGATCCATCAACTATGAAGGGGTTATTGACAGATTTATTATATTATTTATGTCATTTTAAATAACTGGAGTCATCTTTTGTCCCTTAGTTATCACCATCCCGTGGGACTTATCCTCACCTCAGACTTTACTATGTCAGTGATGAAAGGGCATGACATTTCTATGACTAACCCTGCCAAGTGTGATGATGACAAATTCCGTTTCTCTTTCGTGGGACATCACAGCGGTGTGGTTGCTCATTACATTTATTTCATGTCTTTCTCTCTTTTCCCCTTTCTCAAGAGTGAAGGGATAATGCCAAATGTTTTCAAAGGACTCTGGCTGCTCACTCTCAATGGAATCTGTGGGTGTGTACTATAAAAACAGAGGGACTATTCTTGATATCCCAAAAGTTGCTGGGAGAGGAGACTTCCAAACCAAAATTTTTTCTGAGGACCAAAATTTAAGCTAGCTGGCCATCGTACTTGAGGCCTGAGAGGAAGACTGCTGTGCTCTTTATTCTGAATTCTCCAGATGGCCACATTTTGGGAGCTGCGGTGCAGATGTATTCATGGCCCTGATCTTGCAAATACTTACACACATGTTTAACTTTACTCATATGAGTAGTTCCATTGTAGGATCTAAGCCTGTGTGTGGATATACCTGTATATGCTTACACATACCTATACCTCCATGTATACACCACACATTGGGGCTGACTCTGTGGGTGCTCAGGGGCTCAAGTACCCACAGAGAAAAAATAAGAGGTGCTCAGCACTCACTGAGCTAACAAGGGCTTCTGCTCTGCTGGCCCTGGGATTGGCCACCAATTTCAGTGGTTGCTCTATGCTCCCAGCAGCTTTTTAGTGACTCCTCCAACAGCTGTTCAGCGGGGCTGCGCCACCGCTCACGCGTCTCTGCCCCCTGCCACTCTCATCTTAAGGCAGGAGGGGCCAGAGAAAGTGGGAGCAGTGGGCGGGAGGCATTCAGGGGAGGAAGTCTCAGGGGAGGGGGCGGAGCAGGGGCGGGAAGAGGTGGAATGGGGCGGGGCCTTGGGGGGTAGGAGGCAGAGCCGGTGTGGGGCACCCATCTGCTAAATGAAAAGTCAGTGCCTATGAAACCACATATACATATTCAGAGTCAGAGAGAAGAGAGAGAGAATCAATGACTTGATGCCTGTTTATTTTGAAATTTGCTGTGAAAACATAACATGATATCAGCTCAGGTAACTCCTTTCTTTTTGGCAGTTGCAGCTCTTCTTGAAATAAACAGGTAAGTTACAGGCCTCTGGGGGATTTTTAAAACCACTTGTCCCTCAATCATTTTTCCACTTTCCAGCCACTACCCTGTACGAAACAACTTAAATGATACTTATGTTCTTGCAGAGTTGGCAGTCCGGCTCTGTGTTCATAGCGGGATATGTTTTTTGGGGGCTGGGGGTAGAAATTTCCACTCATTTTGTATAATTACACTATAGAAAATATTTGTAGATCTTGTTTTTGCACCGTAACTAACGTTGGATCTGGACTCCGACGTGAGCCTGACACATTTGCAGTAATGGGAACTGCTGTGTGTGCAGAGAAGAATATTTACACTCTGATCCCTTTTTGGTGACATCGCTCAATGGACACGAATAATTGCAGTTTATGGGCTGATTTTCATCACTCAGCTTGTTTGGAATTCCCTGTGTCCAAAGCCAAACCAAAAGAACAAAAAGTGCAATTCACCTACATACTGTGGGAGCAGGGGCAATTTTAACAAAAATGTAGGAATTAAGACAAACATGTAAAACAGAAATCAAGGAGGGATTAAAAATAGGAAGCTTTGTGCTCAAGGTGGCATAAATTGGCACTGAAATCAATCAGGCTGTGCTGATTTACGCCATCTGATTACACCATCTGAAGAACCTGGATCCTAGGAGACATGCTGTTGCTGTCTGCTCTGTCATCCTATAGCATGAGGAGCTCCACTAAAGCCATTACTAGATTTACAGTGGGTTTATGCTATTGTGATGGAAACCAGAATTTGCCCTGGAATTCTGAGTCAATAGACATCTTCCCTTTGTACATCCTCATCAGCCTTGGGCATAGGTGCCCGCCAGAAAACTGGCACCCAACAGAGGAAGCATAAAGGAGAAATTTACTTCCACAATCCTGATCTGTCTAAAAACCGAGGTGACACCTGCAGTGCAGCTGCCTCCATGACAAAGTCTTTGGAAGAGTATTCCAAGCCAGGGTTCAGTGGCCAAGAGGTGCCTTTGGATCAGGCCTTGTGTTCTGCTTGCAGAGCTTTACTGGGTGGCAGTGATGAAGGAAGCAGAAAGAACGCAGGTTGCATTTCAAGTGCTGGCAATTGGAGAACATTTGATTTGACGCACAGGCTGAGTCCATTTGATATGGAAGACATTGTTGGAGAATAAATGGCAGAAACACAAACATGCCATCTGGCAAAGTCCCCTTTCTGGCCATCTCTGTGCTTTCAGTAGGGCAGTGGGGAATGAGTGAGATGTTGCAGCTTAGTGCCCAATGGAGGATTTTAAGAACAGGTTGGGCAAACACCTGTCAGGGATGGCCTGAGCTGACTTTGTTCTGCCTCAGGGTAGGGCGCTGGTCTTTATGAGGTCCCTACCAGCCCTATATTTCTATGATTGTATATAAGTCCAGAAGTTATGGGCACAAATCCAACAGCAGCTAGAAATCCAGAGTGGCTCCATTTGAAGTACAGGGCGTTACTTCCGTCTGAATGAGAGCAGAGTTTGGTCTTATGATTTTTGGGTGTCTTTGATGCTGACTTCTTCTGTGACCTTGTCCAAGTCCATGAGATGGAGGTAATGATACTTTCCCACCTCACGAACATGGTTGTGAAGTTATTGCTTGAAAAGTGTTTTAAGGATGAACAAGAGTCATGCAAAGGCCTAATCCTGTGAGGTATTGAATGCTTCCCTCCCTGCCCCTCTGCCCCACAGTGACTTGAACAGGAGATGAGAGGTTCAGTATCTTACAGGAAGTGCAGCTCAGTTTATGGGAGCAGGCTCTAATTGCCATTTGCCAGTCCTTCATTACTGGTGGGTCAGGGTAATGGGCCTTTTGGACTGTGTTGCTGGTTCAAAGGTGGCTCAAAATAGACCCAAAGCCTGTCCCATCTGATGGCCACCTGATGTTCTCACTGACCCCCTTTCAGGTGCCAGAACAGCTTCAATTCATTTCACACCTCCCCCTGCATCCTAAGTGAGAAGATATACAATGGGTAGCCCTGAGGCAAAAAAATTTGCTGCTCAGTTTGTGCCGTTCAATTAAAATTCTCTACAAACCTTGTCCTGTTGCTTTAAGCCGTAGAAATAATATCTTCCCTTTCCTGCCACCTCAAATGAAGAAATAAACAGTCCCAGATGGGACTTTTTTTATTCATTGTGATCTTGCTAAATTTGTGGATCCAGTCTTTCACACTTGCTTCTGTAAAAATAGTTCTGCTTTACTGCTAAACGAAGGCTTCTTTATATAGCCTGTAAGGGCACTGATGCTGCTCTGATTTACATGGAAAAAATTACAAACAGGCTCTTGATTCTTTGATCCCTGTATTCAAGCAGCTTAACCTGGACCTGCTGTTGGTTCTGGCCGCAGGAACCAGGTGTGTGGCAATGGAATGTGTCAAAGACTTTTACTATCATTATCAGGTGGGGAATTAATGTTCCCTCTTTTTTAAAATATTCTATGTGTATGTGTGGAGGCTAAACTATCAGCAGAAGACAGCTTGAGCTTTATTAATTTTTTTTTTTTTTTTTGGTGGAGGAATCCCCGGAAGTAAGGTTCTTGTTGGGTTTCATCACAGCACTATACACAGGACTTGCTGAGGATTCGAGGGCAGGCCAGTATGACAGTACTGGGATAGACTCCAAACTTAACTCACCTGTTTTATATAGGCTTGGTAGAATTCAATTATTTTTTATAGTTTCCACAGATATCAATGTTTATTTTTAAGCCTTTTTAAAATTTTTATTGGTATAACTTTTCACAGTTGTGCAAAATAATGGGAAAGAGGAGTTAGTAGACATTGAGATTCAAAAAGTTAATTACTGTCTGTCATTAAATAAAGTTTTATAAGCCAGCTGTTTTAGCAGAGCTGTAAATATGTGTTTTATGTCGCATTCATTTCAACAGGTTTTACACACATTAAGGTAGGCCTTTAATAAGTTCTCAAGCAGTATTTTTGAACTTTGCCTCTGCACATTTTGATTATTATAGATGGAAATATTGTTTTGTGTGTATGGTGAAATCGTTGTTTACCAACATTTAAGGATAAAAATGGAACTCTTCCAAGCCTAATTTTATATACATTGTATGTATGTGTGACTACAGCATCAATGCACAACAGCTGTGCCAAACAGTTAACAAGTCCCAGCTCAGAAAGCCTGCAAGCATAATACAACATCAATGGGAGAGCAAAAGGTTTTAATATTTCAAGGGTTAGTAAGTATCTAAGAAATGAAGTGGTTAAAAGGCCTCCAAAGAAGAAGAAGAATTTTTCATAGATTTTGATCATTGTTCATTTCTGCTTCATCTGGGTCACTATTCTGTGTTCTTGTCAGAGCTGGTGACAAAAACCTAAAACATTTCCATGGAAAATTCTATGAGAAAAATTTCCCTTCAATATTTTTTGTCAAGAATTTTTTTTTACAGGATATTTCTAGATGAAATAAAAATATTATTTGCATTTCCACTTAAAATTTTGTGTTTTTTTTCCTGGAAGCTGAACAATATCCATTTTCCATTTTCACTTTGGTATTGTCCCCTCCCCCTTACTATTTTTACATCTAGATTTTTTTCCAGTAGAAAAACTTAGGAAGGAGAAATTAAAAAGTGAAAGAAAATAGTAAAAAAACAAAAAGAAAAGAAAACAGACCAAAAAAAGTAAAAAGTAAAAAAGTGAATCAGGGAATTTTTTTTTCTGACATGTGTTCTTATTTTTTTAACCTCCTAGTACCCCAAATTCCCAAACTGAACATGAAAGAGCAAAATAGTTTACGTTTCCAAAACCTGAAACAAAATGATATTTTATCATCAAAATGAAGTTCAAATATTAGTTTTGCTTTGAAATGTTACTTCAAGACACAATTTTTGTCTTGATGTTTTTCATCAGAAAAAAAGTCTAAATCAATATTTGGACTTTTGAAAAGGCACGTTAAAATTTTAAAATTTTTTGCTCATAGTGACTTGTTCAAGATCACACCGCAAGCCAGCAGTAAAATAATGAATAAAATTCAGATCTCTGGCTTCTCACAAAGGCTATGTCCGCATTACAAGTGACTCCCCTCTAACACAGACATACCAAATAATAGTAGTGCAGCTGCAGTAGCAGGGGCAGCAGTGAGCATCAGCACGGGTTAGCTACCCCGACTACAAACCTGCCTGGACCCCCCGGATGCATACTTGGGCCAGCAAGCCTTGGTTGCCACTCACCACTTCCTGTACTATCATGGTGATGCTCCTGTTTTTAGCACACTAGACGAGAGCAGAGCTTACATGAGCCAGTAATCACACCTCTTCCTCCAAGTGTAGACATGGCCTCTGCCTACCAGGCCTTGCTGCTGAGAGACAATGAGCTGAGCTGAGTTCTGTGCTTGAAACATGAGTGATGCAAATGCCCAAAGGATCCAGAATATATTGGCGCGCACTGTTTCTGCACATGAGCTGAAACCAGTAGTCCTTGATCATTCTTTACACAGACAAACCTCCCAGAGGTGCCTGCAATGGGAATTTTGCATGAATCAGAGCAACAGTTTGGGCCAGTGAGCACTGAACCTCTAAGAAAGTTTCCTGCATGGAGGTCCATAACAAGCCTGTTGCATTAGACAGGCAGGATGCACTTGGTCCTGTGGCACTAAATCTCTGTATATGCCGTTTGGTGAGTATTAGTGTCAGGGAATGTATTCTTTAAAATCCATCCTGAACAGAGAACTAGATATTAGACTTGCCTTTCTGCACAGCACAGGCCACTGGTGTCTCATGCATTTTGTAGGCCTCGTTAGTGTTATTATTATTCCGTACAGACACCCCCCAGATTACGCAAATCTGACTTACGCAAATCCACACTTACGGAAAAAGTCCCGTAAGCTAGAAATAGGGTTTGTTGGGTTTTTTTGGCGTAATGGTCGGGTATACATTTACGACTTATGCAAAATTTGAGTTGCGCAAGGCGTTCTGGAACAGAATGCTTGCGTAAGTCGGGGAGCATCTGTATCTGCATGTGAGTCTTTGGGACAGATTGTGAGTGAAAATCCCCATTAACTTCATTGCAGTAAAGACTGAGCAAAACTGAGCAAGAACCCATTAAAATCAGCGCAGAAACTCCCTCTGAGTTCAGTGGGCTTTGCATTAAGGTCATTGCCCTTTGACACCCAGTAGTGCCCTGGCTGTGACTTTCCCAGAAGCTAGCTTTGTGTGTGTGTGTGCATGTGATCGTTTGATATTACAGAGGAGCAGGGCTAATTGATCTCCCCCTACAAACATTATATTTGCTAGCAAGATAAATGTGTCCTAATTTGCTTCTTAATCCACAGTAAAATAATACCCATTCACCTCCCTTTACTCGCAACCCCACTGATACCGCCTTGGTTGAAAGAGCAGACAGACCTACACAGCTAGATTACACTTATCGTGGTTCATGGATCTCTCCTTATTTATTTAAACCTCCACTGCCTCCAGCTCCAGCCACGATGTTGCTGTCCTCAGCATTGAGATCTTTGCCAATAACAACAAGCTTCTTTTAGTCTGCCACAGCTTCCTAGGGAGAATTGTTTTCTCACTTTCCTCCTTCTCCCCTGCCCTTTAAAAATGGCCAACACCGAAAGGTTCTCCCCAAAGGTTCCAGCATTAGTCCACTTAAGAACAAAAGCTTGACACGTGTTTGCTCTAAAGGCTCCCCCCACTGACTACTCCTTTTACAAACCTGCAGCCCATTGCTTGTTTAAGTCTGAACCTTTCCTTGCAAGGAGTTTTATAGACATACATGATGTGCTGCAAATATGTATATATGTATATATGTATATATAATTTGATTGCTCGTTCTTTATTTATGCATCTACACACACATACAGGCAGATACCCTGTTTTAATCCTACAATAATTGGCTTTGGAAAACCAGTAGCTCATAATAATAATATTGTGAGTGGCCAGAATAAAAAGAACTATTTAAATGATGGGCAATTAATCATGCATGCTTGGGCCAATGAAACAGTGCCAGAAGTCACAGAGGGGAAAAGCCTCCCCTTCAAATCTCCTTCTGTCTTCAGATCCGCCTAACTGGCAGTCAAAACAGACTCTCTCACTTCTAAATCGATCTGCCCCTAACACAGGCAGAGCTGAAGCTCCCATTAGATCTGTGGCAATGGCGGCACTGGTGAGAATGTTGCATTTATATAGCAACCATGTATGAATAGCTCTTCCTGGCAAACTTGCTTTACTGAACAGCATGCTGGTAACTGAGCTGCTCTAGTGGGACTGAAAGGACTTGGTGATGGAATTGAGTTGGTCCTGTCTCCCTCCACATAGGAATGGGATGAAACTTCCTTAGGAAGAGGAACAACTATGTGATCTCCGTAATCTAATCGAATCTTTATAGATTAAGGCCAGAAGGGACCATAAGATTCAGGTGGGGGAAGGGGGGGAGATAGGGGGCAATTGCCCAGGGGCCCAGGCAATTTAAAAGGGCCCAGGGGCCCCGAGCCACCACTTCCTGGCTGTCCTCACTCCGCGCCACTCCCAGAAGTGGCCTTCCTCTGCAACGTGGGGCATGGGTCACTTGCAGGTTTAAACTACTGTAAATGGTGAATTCTCTGTAACTTGGAAGTCTTTAAACCATGATTTGAGGACTTCAGCAACTCAGCCAGAGGTTAGGGGTCTATTACAGGAGTAGGTGCATTAGGTTCTGTGGCCTTCAATGTGCAGGAAGTCAGACTAGATGATCACAATGGTCCCTGCTGATCTAAAAGTCTGAGTCTGTGACACCATCCTTCCTTTTCATTCTGGGAAACACTCTGGTGTTGTCACTCTCCGGCTCGTGAATGTATCGATTATTTCTGAGCTGTAGGTCTGTGACCCTGTCCTCTTAGGAAAATGTTTTCTTTTCTCTCACATGACAACACCTGAGACCCTCACCTCTTTCTTGGGTGAACAGGAAACCTCTCAAATCTAACTGGATAGTTTCTGCCTCACCCTGTCACACTGGAACCAACACCCAAATAAACTTGGTCACTACAGAAACTACAGACAGACAAGATCAAATAAATATTGCCCATAGCAAGTTCCTTTACATAAGCAGCCTCTTTTATTTGCCTCTGAGGTGTGGACAATTTGCCTGATTACATGGTAACCTGAATGAAAACAGGAGGACTTGCATTGCATTTGTTAACTCCTGATAAAGTATGTCAATAACCTGTATCAATACTGTTGTATCAACCCCTCCTGGATTGTGACCTTCGGAACTGCATTCTTGCATTTTGGGATAACCGTGTAATCGGCCTTTAACATTCAATCACGCAGAATTCTTAGAAAGGGGTATTCGCGCTGTAGCAAGAAGAGAACTGGAGAGCAAAAAAATATCACCGGTGTCACTGTAGCTTCATTTAGTGTAAGCCCTCAAAACATTTTACATATAGCTAGTGAAGCCTCACAACCACTCTTTTCATTAATGTATTTCAATTTTCAAGAAGCTGCCATAAAAGAGAGATAGACCCATGAATTATCCCATGATTAACTCAAATAACCCAATCACTCTGGAAATATATACAGAAGTAACCCACCTCCCCACCCTGACATATGAGTTATCCATTTCATAGAACAATAAGTTAGGCACAGACAGATGGGGTGACTTGCCCAAGTTTAGACAGTCACAGAGCTGGGAAGGGAACTCAGGCATCCTGGTTCCCCGACATTAACCATTAGATGAACTCTCGCCCCAACCCCTCCCAGCTGTCTCCCCAGCCCCCACAACTGCACTGTCCTCTCTGCTAGATCCTACTCTGAGGTCACCATCCTGTGTTTACATGATGTATCACAGTGTAATGCCATGTGATGCCCCGATTTGAGCAACGCTGGACTTTGCTCTGTGACCAGTTCAGAAGAGAAGCTAGGCTGGGTGAGACATGATCCTTTGGGTTTGAGTTTTTGGGGAACCAAAATACCTCTGGGTAAAATTTTGAAACTGGCTTGAAATTTTCAAAATTACTGGCCTGAAATTTTAAGTCCTTGAATCCATATTTAAGCACCTAGTTGAGTTTGGTCTGATTTGTGAAGGTGCTTAGCACTCATGACACCCAGCTGAGTTCTGATAATGAAGCCATACTTAGAACTCTGTCATCCCAGGGACTCCAAAGCTGGAAAGGGGAAGTAAGGACAAATCAACCTCTTACTTCCAGCATAGGAAACACAGTCCTTGGATCTAGGCACAAAGGAATAAATAGATGCTGGATAAATGCAATTCCCTCACATTAGTAAGTAGAGAGTGTATGATGCCTTGGCAATTCCCTTAACAATTCACTGGCCAGGACAGTTGAGCTAGTGTTTGGCATGATGCCATTTGCTGTTGATACATCTTAGAATAAGGGAGAAAGCTGGAAGGAATGTGTGCTTTTTCAGAGGTGCAAGTCCTGCCCTGGCTTTAAAATCAGGAGATTATGTACAAATAATAGATTTGGTGTTCTTTTTATTTGCCTTCTGCTTTTTGAGTCTTAGGGTGCACTGGGAGGGAGTCGCATTTTCAAGCTTTCTGCATAGCCACGAGGGCTAGAAACTTACTTTTTCTTTAAGAATAAAGGTTGAAATCATCACATGTCCACTTGACTCCAGGAGCTGGAGCTTTAAGGAAAACCGTAATTATCATGTAACTCATGACAAAAGCATGAGAGTTGGCAATGCTGTACATACCACCCATTGCACAAAGCTTGGGCTGAATTTAGTTGCCCACATGTGGAATTAGCTGTCCTGATATCATGCCTAAGGTTAATCCTTTGGGCCTAGGTAGTTAGGCAAACATTGTTAGAAAACAATAACGAAAGTAAATGGAATGTAAACTGATACACGTGGGGCCACGTTTTTAAAGGTTGGTTTTTAAAACGCACTGCAAAAAACCCTGCGAATCCACTTGTTTCACCAAGAAAACATTAAAAAGCAGTCACACCTGCCAGGGTCCATTTTGCATGTGTAAATATTGGTTGAGTAGGTACCACAACAGTGCGCCAGCAACGTTGGGGAGCAGCCTTTAAAAAAAAACGTGCACCCAAATTCTCCTCTCAGTTACGCTGTGTAGTCAATAGAGTTGCATTAGTGTAACTGAGAGAAGAATTAAGTCTGGTCTTTAAGCCTAACACACTGAAAAGTCCACCGTCCACCCCGCCCACCCCCCCAGTATGAAAGACCTTTAAAAATACAGATGGTGTATCCAAAGAGAGCCCACCAGAAAAGAAAAATAATAAAGAAAGTAGCTAGGACAGACGGGCCAGAGGTCTCTAGTAGCCACAGTTTTCTTTCCCTGCAGTAAAGCATGGCTAAAACAACACAAACTCCTATGGCTTACTAATTTTTCAGCCCAATATTTTCATATAATTTGTGTGCTTTATAAGCCTTGGAAAACCCACAAGAGGCCACACATGTCTGATGTAATCGTCTTTGAATTCAACAAAGCCCATTACCATGTCAATGAGGGGGATGGTTTCAAGGAGCAGAGGGCGGTTTGCAAAACACCCAGAGGGGATTTTCACTGCAGCTACTGAAATAATAAACTCTCCCCCACCTCCCCCCACCTCCCGCCTGTCGTTCCCTCTCCCTTCCAAATTTTGGCTCCAGCTGGAGAAATTTCAGTAGTTTAGTTCTAATCGCAGATAATTCTTTTTTTATTGTGTCATTTCGGATGCTTGTTACTATACATAACAAACTTTGCTATGTTACTAGACCATAAAGCGCCCACTTTATCTTAAATCTGGTTGAGCAATAACAAAACTCTTTGCATTCTGGATCTTAAAGGTGTTGGACTTTTGTTTTTTTGTTTTTTACTGAAACACTTCAATCCGCTCCTCTGAATTTATTTCAGATTTTATGGTGTCTGTGAGCTGTACTGGACTTATTTTTTTTTTTTTTGCAGGCTTTAATTAAAAAAGATTAATCACTTACACGCCGATCCTTCAAACACTTATACATAGGAGTAACTTTAAGGGCATGAGTAGCCCCCCCTGGCTTAAATTGGACTACTCGCATATGTTAAGTGTTTGCAGGATTGGGAACGTATGATGTATTTTTCTATAAGGTCTAATAAAAAGGTGGACTAGAAGGTGGAATAGCATGACATGCCAAATTACTTCCCTAACAAACACAGTTGTGGAAAAGAAAAACCAAGATAAGAAACCCCTTGGAAATAAAGTGAAAGCAGCAAGTTATTACCTTAAATGCAACCTTCCCCCCAACACATTTTTGATGGAGCATTTTAAGAGTGCTGGGAAAAATTAAACAAGTTCAGAAAATAACTGCAAAATTTGCCTACTTAAACAAAATTGAGCAAATGTTTGCACTGCCAATAAGAATTGCACAACGTAAAAAACGCACACACCTTTCAGCAAAATCCTATTATTTTTAGTTTTTTCTTGTCTTTCAACTAGTATATGTGAGTTTGTGACGTTTCCCCTTAGCTTAAAAGACACACATTGTTATTAACCGGCACCTTTTGTATGAAAACCTGGGCTCAGACAAATATGCTCCTCCCCAGAAAACAAGAAAGAAGTTTAGCTTTGATGAAAGGTTTTCAGGTCCCTACCTGGTTTCATATCCATATTTCGAAAACCAAGCTGCCTGAGTTACGCATCTGCTTTTGGATTTCATCATGAAAAGCTTGCACTGCCCTGTGTGATAGGTGGACTTCTGTCTCCCGTGCCCCCTGTATCAAAACTATTTCCAAATTCTGGCCTCTCTCTCCTCATATCATTTCCAAGATCCATCCCTTTCTTTCCCTCCATTTCTATTCCTACAGACAAAACTCTCATTCAAAGCTCACCAGCTCATCATCTGTCATGACCCCAGGAAACTTCCCCTCTTCAACCAAGCCCCAACCCCCATGTTTCCTGTTGCACTCCATACAAAATGCTGTTGTTCAGATAACCTTTGGCCTGGCTGCATGGGCGGTGGGTATAATGGGCCAGGGGGGGCTTAGCACTGTCACTGCTGACCTTCCACCTGGGCTGCGGTGGCCCCACCTCTTCTCCTCCCTACTCCGCCCCTTTCCCGAGGTCTCCACAGCCCGCCACTGCCTGGCTGAGTCCTTCTTTGCCTCCACTCCATCCCTTCTTTCTGGAGGTCCCCGCTGCTCAACGCATCCCTCCTCTCCTCCACTTCCCACCCTTGTTGCATCCCTCTTCACTCCCTTCACCTCCACGGGGGTGTAGAGTGGAGGAGAGGAGGGATGTGGAAAGCGTGAGTGGTGGGGGCCTCGTGCGGGAGAGGGTGGAGGAGGAGTGGCAGGGGGCCCAGCAGGGAGGGCAGTGAGCGAGGGAGGGGGTGGGACCTGGGGTGGAGTGTGGGCAGGTGCCGTGGGCAGAAGAGGCGGGACAGAGAGCTAGCTTCCCCCAGAGGAAGCTTCACCCGCCACCCATGCCTAGCTGTCAATCGATCCATGTTACTCCCTTCCATTGCACATGGTGGTTGCTTCCAGAAAACAAACTAATAAGAAATCATAGTAGTTTTGTTGCTCCAGGGCCAGCACTATAAATATTGCCCCATTCTCCCTGCCCCACTTCAGGGCAGTAAGGAAACACATCTTCTGACTGTTAGCTGTGTGTGCTTCTATGGGATTTAAGCATGCTCAGGACCTCCTCCCAAGAGATGCTAACCCTTCAGAGAAGAGCCACAGAAATAATTAGCGGGCTGGAGCAAATGCTTCTCAGCAAGAAATGAAAAAACCCTCAGTCAATTTAGCTTATCAACACTAAGATTGAGAGTTGACTTCAGTAATGGTGTATAAGTGCCTTCTTGGGGATATAGTTCCAAGTCTTACAGGGCTCTGTAAGCCGCCCGAGAGAGGCATAAAAAATAACCAGTGACTGGAAGCTAAAGGCAGACAAATTCAAGTTAAAAATAAGGCATGCAATTTTAACAGTGAGGGTGCTGAACCGTTAGAACAAACTACCAACGGAAATGAGGGCGTCTCTATCACCTGAAGCCTTCAAATCGAGAGTGAATGTCTTTCTAGAAGGTAGGCTTTAGTCACACACACTCCCTCCTTCTCAGTTTTGAGGGTTGATATTCCCCCTGTTCTTATCATGTTTGAGGGGCCTTTTTCTCCTCTCCCAAGAGAGGGCATGAGGAATTCCCCAGGTACAGATCATTTCCCACCGCTGTGTCATCCCCTCTCAACACTATACAAATAGAATCTGTGATGAATAGAATGTGTGATTTGAGATCTGTGGTCATAGATGGTTAAAAGTTAGGGTGTGGAACTCAAACATTCAAATATGTATTGATCAAAAACTCTACATTAACGTATATAACAATAGATCACTGTGGTATAATTTGTATATAATATCAGACAATCCGAATGCTTTGACTGTAGATAAACTTCTTCATCTGTAGCTCTAAAAGTGATCCATAGCGGAAGGATGGTCTTATGGCATTTGACTGGCCCTCAAGAGACCTGTGTTCAATTCCTGGTTCAGCTACAGACTCCTGGTGTGATCTAGGCCAAGTCACCTAATCTGTCTATTCCTTAGATCCCTATCTGTAAAATGGGGATAATGGCACTTCTTCCACCGTTGGACTGTCTCATCTATTTAGATTGAAAACACTTCAACACAGGGACTGCTCCCTAGGTGTCTGTGCACAGCCTAACACAGTAGGGCCCCAAACCCAATTGGTTCCCCTAGGCCCGCTGTAATCTAAACAATAATACAAAGGCAATGTAGCCCAGTATTGTCCTCTTGGATTAAATGGGGGAAACTGAGGCACAGAGTGTGATTTGCGCCTTGTCACTCAGCAACTTGGTGGCACAGTTGAGAATGGAAACCAGGTGTCACGACTCCCAGCCACAGTTCAATCTGCTGAGAATCATGAGAAAAAAATGAAACAAAAACAGGCAATCTGCAAATGTGTAATATAGCCAAAATAATAATTTTGTAGAAAAGTGAGCGGTGTTTTCCCCCTTGAGACTTTAATCAAAAATCATTTTGAGTTTAGCTTTAATACTGGGTGAATATCCTGGTGCTTTGTTTGTTTGTTTGTTTGTTCAGAACAGGTCTGTGGAAATAACTAGGGGCTCATATAAATTAATCACACACAGAGAATGCAGACAGCAAGAAGTTATTCCACAGTCTAGCCTCATTAAAGAATATAGTCAGTTTCCAACAGCACACCTCTCCCTCTCCCCGCCTCTTTAGCCAGAGGAATTTATTTCACCTCCTCAGAAGCTGCTTATTAAAGTGAGGCTGGTGCTAGTTACCAGGTAATAGAACATCAGCAAAGCTTAAATAATCTATATTTTTATTGCTGTAATTAAACCGTGCACTGGCTAATAAAAAAGTAATACTTTAAATTAAGGCCTTGTTTCTACTAGACAAGGAGGCAAGACTGGAGGATGAAAAAGCTATTTCTTATCTGTCCTGTACAACTCCCTCCTTTGCATGGAAAGAACTACCTTGTAGCATATTCTGTACGAGACTGGTGCCAGACAGCAGCACATGTATGGCTGGAGATAGCTGGTGTGCAGGTGGTTAGTTCTGTGTATGCTAGCCCATAATAGCCAGGGCTTTTTTGGTGGGAAAAGAGAAGAGGAAAAGGACGAGCTATAGTAAGAGACATTCCTCTTCTAGTGCTTGATCCAGACCAAATATTCTGAATTCTTATCAGAAGGTCCTATCTGTCTTGGTATTAACTGGAGACTCGAACACCAACATTTCCTTCTTTCTTCCACGTTCCTGAGCCAAGTTGGGTAGCACAGGGGTTCTCAACCCAGGGAACATGTACCCTTGGGTATATGCAGAGGTCTTCCAAGGAGTACATCAAATCATTTAGATAGATGCCTAGTTTTACAACAGGCTACATAAAAAGCACTAGCCAAGTCAGTACAAACTAAAATTTCATACACATCATGACTTGTTTATATTGCTCTACCTACTATACACTGAAATGTAAGTACAATGTTTATATTCCAGTTGATTTATTTATAATTATATGGTAAAAATGAGAATATAATCAATTTTTCAGTAACAGTGTGCTGTGACTCTTTTGTGTTTTTATGTCTGACTTTGAAAGCAAATACAGCTTTTACATGAGGTGAAACTTGTGGGTATGAAGACCAATCAGCCTCCTGAAAGGGGGACAGTCATCTGAAAAGGTTGAGAACTATTGGGGTCGCATCGCATGTCCAGTGGCGAGACATGCAGATCATTACCTTCTGTTGCTATGGTTGACGTCAGAGTTAAAAACAAATACAATTTATATTGGAGCTGACATTACAAAAATGAAAGGAGCTACTTTGCATAACAGGGTAATTAGGGCCTAATTCCAGCAGGTCTGTTAAACCATAAATGAAAACAAACAGCTATAAATTGCTTGAGTGGAATGATCCTAGGGCTTGGGGATTCAGGTGTGGGCACAATATGCTATGAGAGGCTCAGAAGATGACAGTGTGAACAGCGCAGACCTGAGCTGATGAAGTTGAAAAAGAACCCCTAATTTGACCACTATTCCGCATAATTGTAGTGTGTTGATGGTGTATGTGGCCCTCAATCACCTTCTTTCCACTTCACATCATGCTTTCATCAAGGTGCCTTCCCGAAAAGATGCGTAAAAGTGATCCATTAGCAAGAAGGAACAGGGTAAACAAAATCATACAGGGAGGCCTATTTTTGCATCCTTACTTATAAGCTACAGAGGGGAGAAACCGACTCCATGGATTTCATGGATGGTTTGTCCAGTACTAAAGTAAATATCACCGACTTAAGTCTATCAGAAATTGTCAGCATTCATATTCCCAGCCAGTAGAGATGATCAAATCTCTGCCTTCGGTGGGCACTGTGAAGAGCTGGGCATACAAGACAATTTATTGGTCCTCCAAAACTCAGAAACTACATTATGTATTCCTGAAGCATCAGCAAGGAATGACCCCCAAACCCTTCCCACTGCACATCCCCTCTCCCTAGCCAGGCGGGAGGGGGCAGAACCTCTCCAAAACTATCCTGACCCTGGAAGTGACCTGAGGACAGCAGAGGCATGGCTAGCCAGAAGCAGTGGGGAAACCAGACGCAGGGAGAAACCCTCAGGAACTGTGTACAGAGCTGGCTGCAGCAGGAGCTGGGCAGACGCATGTGATTGCTGGACATTGTTGCTGAAGGCTGTGTGGGACTTGGAGAAACAGAGAGACTGGGCACTGAGCCAGTGCAGAGGGACCCCAACTGATCCTGGCCTGGAAACTTGCAAATGCCTATTTGTTTTGAATAGAAGCCTGGACTGGAGAGGGCATCCCTTGGACCGGAGTCCTAACACTTGATTGGACTGCCCCCTGGAGCCCAAATAAGAACCACTGTTGTTTCACTTTGAGCTGTAAGGGTTTAAGCCACTCTACACAGAGAATTTGCAAACATGCCCTGTTTTGCCAGCCCTAGTAAAATACCCTTTCGCTTCAGTCAAGTGTTGGAGTGGTTATTGGGCTCCACCAGGGCTAGCAACTACAGGGATGTCTACACTGTAATTAGACACTGGAGGATGAGCCTGTGTCAGTTGACTCAGGCCCACTGGGCTTGGGCTAAGGGGTTGTTTAATTGCAATGTAGACAATTGGGCTCAGGCTGGAGCCCGGGCTCTAGGACACTGCGAGGTGGGAATGTCCTAGAGTTCAGTCTGCAGCCCGAGCCCTGGGAGCCTGAGTCAGCTGGCATGGGCCAGCCACGGGTTTTTATTTGCAGTGGAGACATACTCTACAGGGCCTCTCTGCTGAAACACTTTCTGGGCTTTGCTCCAAGTTGCAGGATCCCTGACACACAATTAGTACTTTAGGGGGGTTGATGTCCTACCGCACTGGGTAGCTAGAATAGTTATAGTGACATCTATTGGCACTTTATTCATAAACTATTTACATGTGGACTTCCATAGAGCGCTTCTCTAAGAGCCATCATGTCACTCAGGGCTAACTCTCTGAACCAGCTACTTAAGCAATGCTGCTATTCTGTATGAGTATTTTAAAAAGTTTAAATGTATGAAGCATATTGAATTAGATCATGTTTTTTCTTTTTCCTATCTTTACCTCTCTCCCATCGAAGATGAGCCATCCTGAGTATTTGTATTAGAAGTTTCAGTCATACATATTCAACAAGAAAAACCAGTCAGACCACTGCTAAACACCAACAGAGTAAATCCAAAAGGTAGCCCAGTTCACTATTAGAAAACCACTGAATATAGAGCACAATGGGCATATTGAACCCTAATAGCTGGGCTAAAGCTCTTCAGGTCACCTATTCCACCAGCCTGCTTAAAGGTGTACCCATAAATAGAGTGGAAGACCTTGCATTTGTACTTGCAAATGTTATCGGTGCAAAGAGAGAGATAGGAAATAAATACGATCCAATGAAATGTGAATTTGTTACTAACATGGAACAATGCAAGTTAATTCTTTGATAGCTTTTCCCTCCCTTTGCTTCTACATTGCTTTTGACAAGATAACTAGCCCTTTGCCAATCCCACACTTGAATGCATGTAATTTAGCCAAGTAACCTAAGCTGAAACAAATAGCAACCCAAAGGTCCTTCGTATCCTTATGGGAATTGGTAAAGTCTCAAGATAATGGCAGTTGTCATACTGTTGAGAATTTTCCAGCTACACCATTTAGGATAGTATTACAATATGGCTGGCAAGCTATTGTTCTGCTGATCAGTGTGTCAGCAGCAGTCTGTTGAAGCATCGATTAAACACGTGTGTTATATTAGAGGTATAACTGAATTTCCCTTTATTGCATTAGACACAATGATAGTTTCAGGGTTCTGGCTTTGCTATTTCCTGCAGCCTCATCTACAATTATGGAGGCATGGAAGCTGTCGGACTTGGAAACAAAGTGGGCCAGTGGGTTTCACAGCTGAAGAGCAAAGAAATCCCCATATATGGGTTTACCCATGGTACTATTATGTGACAAGCCTGCATCTTTACCTGTCACTATAGGGGTCTTGGGATGGGCTGAGCTGACGCATTTAAATAGTAATAATAATTCTTTGCATGCCTGCAGTGTCTGTCATCAGAAGTTCTCAAAGCCCTTTCCAAACATTGGGCCAAATACTGTATTCATTACGCTATTGATACTCCCCTTCATTTCTATGGGATATTTGGCTGAATAAGAACTGCAGGATTTGGTGCATTAAATGGACTGTGAGGAAGGAAGGGGTATTTAGGGAGCACTTCACTAACTAATGAAAAGCAGCCACCTCTGGAATGGAGCACAACAGTTTAACAGTGCACAGGATCATTACATGAACAAGAAGCTGATAATACCAGAGCCGATTGATCTTGCAGAGGGGAATTTTAGGTGCAAGGCAATTGGCAAAGTTGGAATCTCGCCAGACCACTTAATGCCTCTGCACTGCTGAGAAGGGCCATGAGACCTTTAATGAGCACACCTGGTCAGGGTCCTTTGCTTTATGGTGAGTCTGCACTGAGACACCTCCGTCAGCCTCCTGCTTCCTAATACCAGGCTTCTGAATTCATTCAGAGGAAAGAGCACCAACTACGGATCCCCACTTTCACTTCCCCACTCAGAGTTTGCTGAAGGGACTCCTTGCAGCAAAGGACTGAAGATAAAATGAGAAGCATCTCAAATCTTTGCCTAGCTCGAGTTAAGCACTTCTTTCTATTTTTCAGAAGTTTCCATGTGATTCCTGATTTCGGTCCCATCTGGAAGCGGGAGTGCTGAGCCTGGGATCACTTGGCCTCATGACACGATCGCAGCAAAGACCAAACAGCTTTTGGAGCTGATTGTTATTACAATAAGTTACACTGTGCTAACAGACCCCACTTTGTCTAGTGACCGCAGGATTGGCAGCCTCTTTCCCCCCCCCAGATCCTCCTGTGCCAAGCCAAGGGCAGCCTGTGGAGATAGGCCATTTGATTTACTTCACAGTTATTCCTTGCAGGATGAAGGAAAACTAGAGAAAGGAAATTAAAACCAGACTCAGTTCACTGAATCAGCGCAGACATACACATGCCTGTATCCTGCTGGGTCATTGGCTGGCACTGGCAAAGACCCATTGGATGGAAACTTACAGACCGGAATTTAGCATTCTGCTTGGAGTGGCTATCACAAGCGATCCAGGAGCAAAGGAGTCAAAGCAAGATGGGAAGAGTGGCATTCTTTTGGTCACCTTATGAAAACCCTTAAATGGTATAAACTGTAGCTCCATTGGTTTTAGTGGATCTCGGCTGATTTACTCCAACAGTGCATCTGACCTCTTATATTTATCTTACAGTGTTAAATAAACATCTCCACTAACGTCAGCAGTTATTTCCTGCATGCACCTCGTGATAGACTCGTGACCCACCTCTCCTCTCCTCGTCCAGAGAAATTGCTCCTGTCAGTGAGCCAGAGTAGCCCTGCCTGTGTGTCATGGTACGGTGCCTTTGGTTGCATAAAGAATGACAACTTTGTGGACTAAGGATTTCACATGCAAAATGCTGTACCCAGTCCAGCAAGCAAAGCCAGCTGAGCATCTTCCAGTGCACTAAGGTTTAAGGACAGGATTTCAAAGAACATTCTGTATGAGCAGTGAAGCAGAGGAGAGGAGATGACTGCAGCTCATTTAATGTATACCAAATGCATTATCAGCTTTCCATGTGCTCCTCTCACAGCTACTTTTTTCCTAACAGATGATTCTCTTGGAGTTTGAATAACAGATTATTGAACGATAGCTGCTCATCTCATTTCCCCTTTCATCAGAGCTATCTCCATCACCCTGAAGTTGATCTAATATTCTTGTTTATAGGTCTTCCCAGGCAATGCATTTTTCACATGGATCGATGCTATATGTATGGAAATGTTTATGTAGCCTCTTTGGCTCAGTCCAGAGACTTTCCCACATTTGTGTTAGGTGCTTCCTTGCAGGCAGATTGCCATTCATGTTTGTTCTCTGTTCTCCTTGGCTGCGTGTTCTTGGTTTCCTCCAGAGCTGCACACCAGTGGTTCTGGCAGAAGTGGATAACTAATGACTGTAGAAGGTCCTATTTCATGCAAGGTTTAGCTCCTTCTGACTGATAGCTAGGTGGATTCTTTCTAGGTTAGGTTTCCCATTTCCTGCTGTCCTAGTATGTCACACACAAGACTTATTCCCCAGCCAAGACTCTGGGTGAAGTCCAGCCTCCAGGTCCAAGCTGCTGTGAAGGGACTAGGATAGGTCTCTCTCCATGCTTTGCCTCTTATGGTTTGCCTGTGCGGGAAAACTGACTGGCATAGCTATTGCAGAATAAACTATTCCAGAATAACTCTGCGTGTGGACACTCTATTCTGGAACAAACGTGACTTTATTATGGAATAACTACTTCATTCACAAAGTGGAGTGTCTGAGGAAAGAGAGAGAGAAAGGGGGAAAGAAAACGAAAGAAAGATATGGAGTAAAATTTCAGAAAAATTAAAGGCAATGTAAATGGCATAGAGATTAATAAATAAAATAGACAAAAGGGGATTGCAGTAAGAGATCTTACAAGAGCACAGAACAGAACCAGAGACAACAGCTAGTGCTAGCTGCCATTCAAAGTCCAGGGGCTCAATTTGGAATAACTCAACTGACATCAAATCCATATCAGATCTATAACATTTGAAATCTGTTGAAATCGGATCTCTGTTTAGGCACTGACTCATGTTGGCACTAAAATGGTATACACGAGAGCAGAATTTGACCCTGTGTTTCAATTTTTCTGTCTCAGACAAGATGGATTTCTATGAGCATAAGGATAATGGTACATCAAGGTGAGAAGACCTCAAATGAAGAGTATCTCCACTTCCTTCATGGATGATCCTGCAGCATTAAAGTCCACGGGAGTTTTGCGATTGATTTCAATGGGACCTTAAACCACCAGCATGCAGTGAAATTGACACATTTACGTAGGAAACAGTTTTAGGGCATTTTGGTTCCTCAAGTCCCTTATGGAATTAAAGATGCAGATGTCAGCAGCTGCAACTCTGACTACCTGTCTATGAGTGCACCTCAAGGAGCTAAAGGTGAACATACTCTGATTTGTGCAACTCTGCTGGTGCAAATTGTGTCCACAGACATGGAAACCAGGCCCAAGACATGGTCCAGAGAGTCAGAGGCTTATGAAAGAAAGTACCCTGTCTGGTTCCACCCCAGAGACGTCCGGCACAGGAAGCGAGGCTGAAAAATCTGCTGTTGCTAACATGCTGTGTGGCTGTAACACAATCAAACCTGATAGAGGAGGGAGTCAATGCAACCAGGTCATGCCTGCTTTCAACATTTAGTCATATATACATAGAAAAGGAAAGAAAATACAGACTAAGTACTTAAAGGGGCAAGAGTTAATTAGCTAAGTCATTTTTCCCCCCTTTGCCCCACTTCGGAAAAGAAATAATTTTAATTTTTTTCAAATCCTGGGCCCTGTATGTACAGTAAGAGCAAGTGTCTAAGAGCTACATTTTTTCCTCTTATGCTGTCGTAATTATGGTCTCATTAAGATTCCAATAAAAAAGTCTGTTTTCTTCTTCTTCTTCTCCATTTTTTTTTAAGGAAAACAGAAGTGCCCACAGTGTCTCTCTACATGCTACGCTTTTAAAATATTTGCATTTGAAATTCCTCACTGCAAATAATTCCAAGCCAAATGTAAATATAACACTTAGATTACTCCCAGAAGAACATTCTTTTGACCATTAATCTTCCCAATTCAGAATAAATTTTTTTTTGCAAGACTCTGTAATTTCCCTGTATTGACTGTATCCTGCAATTTGACAGGGAGTGTGTGCTAGAAAAAATATATATCTTAGAACCCACTGGAGCTCACTTTGTCTCCTCTGCTTGCTTTTTGTCAGGTCTTCTGTCAACCCTTGGTGCTCTTACACAGCCCATGGGGGGAAAAGGTCTGTTTGTTATGACAGAATGACTGGGATGAGGTTCTTGGCAGGATGTTGAGTAGATTATGAGCTTCCAGGCATGAGAGACAAGGTGCATTAACATACTGTACTGTAGCTGGGGAAAATTGCAGATCACAGCAGAACTTTCAGTAGGAGATAGGTGGCGATGAACATTATCATCCTGACCTCCTGAATCTATATACATACACCCAGATTTAAAGCCAGGTGGTCATCTATGATTATGATCATGTTCTCTGACTTCCTGCATACACAGGCCAAAAAATATCACCCAACATTAAGCCTGAAACTTCTCTTTGAGCTACAGCATATCATTAAAAAAAATAGCCAGCCTTGATTTAAACATGTCAAGTGATGGAGAACCCTCCACATCCCTTGTTAAGTTGTTCCAATGGCTAACTATCCTCTGGTAAAAATCTGTGCCTTGCATCAAATGGATGCTCTACAGTTCTCTAGTGCCTAGAAAGCCAGTTCTCTTGGAGATAATGTGGCATGAAAAGAGCCTTGAGAAAGAGGTAGTAAAGGAATGTTTTCCCCCCATGAAGGTGCATGTTGCAATGCACACCCAGTGTGGACCCTGGTTCACCCAGGGTCATATTAGCCATGTGCAGCCAGGAAAAGAATAAAATAGCTAATAACTAGTTCTCTTATGCAGGTTGTGTTTCAGATTTAGATCTATTTACTTACTCCTTCAAATTATGTATATGATATTAATGATCAATGGAAAATTATAGAACTGGCCAGATTTGGGTCTTGTAAAGTGAAGTGAATGTTAACCCTAACAATCGTGCCCCCGCACTCAAACCTAGTCTGCTGTACCCACTATTCATGGACCCACATATAGCTCTGCTGATGCCCCTCAATCCTGACATGTAGCAACCCTGATATTTGAGTCTTCCCCGACCCTGGCCCTGACCCATGCCCACCTCTGCTAAAGCACATCAAGCCTCACCTGCAGCACCCACTGCTATTCTAGCCTAGGTACTGATTTCTAATCATGCTAAGCAATATTTGGACTTTTTAATGCCCACAAACACTTAGTAAGTTTTACTGTAGGTGTGACTCCCTCCCACCTTGCTCCTCTCAAAAATTCCTCACCACATGTGACGCAGAGGGATTCTAAATACCAATACCCAGAGGCAGACCATTAGTACAATGCTTTTCTTTCTGTTTAACCAGCTAATACTCAGCTACAACTGTAAACATGTTACTTCATCATCCGAATTGAACATTTAATCTATCCATTGCTGCAAAGTGAAAGAATCTGTTTTAATTTCCCCAGTGACTAGACATGATGTTATGACACAGATGACAGAGGTAAAATACTACCTAGAATTCCACTGATTCTATTAGAGAAAAATAATTGGTTTTTCTATCACATGATAATAAACTCTGCAGCTACGGTAGAGTTCCTGCCAGGAGCTGTTCCAGTGCAAGCCATGCTGCTTCCGCGTTGCACATATCAGATTTGATGGGTAAGACTATGGAAATGAGTACAAAGAAAATGTTACTACAAAAAATGTCACTTGAAGAATGTTTTCAACCATTTAAAAACAGAGGAGGATGTTATCTATTATTTACACAGCACAATGATTTGCAACATGTTTTACATGCAAGGATGAGAACAAGGGGCCAGAATTTGATCTTGGTTACACCAGTATAAAGCTGAGTGGATTTACGCCTGTCTTACTCTGATGCAAGCAGGAGAACAATCAGATGCACCCCCTGTGTTCTGCATAGTCTGCTTTTCTTTTATGTCAGTCCCTTTTGTATAAACTGTCTAGCCTAAGAATATCCAGAGATAGGTTTTGGAGTGGGAGTTATTATATGTGTGATGTATGCATGGGCACGTGTACAGGTAGAAGCCAGTGCATATAAGCAGGCTGGTAAACAGACCCATAAAAATACTGCAGTCGTAGGCATACTAGTTTTGTACTACAGAGCTGTTTTCTAGTCAGACATGATCCCTCACTCAATACATTTCTATCAGCCACCATGCCAGCAAATTTGTTAGCCCTCTGGGACATCTGGTAGCAAGTTTCAGAAATGAATTCTGTAATGGTAAAACTCCATCTGAGCTTTTTAAGATATAGGAGCAAGTTTTCACTGACATCTGAGAAGGGTATTAATGGTGCAAAGTTAGTGGCAGGGGTATTCTATTCTTTTTGTTTCTTTCCCTATTTGCAACAACTGCATTTCATCCTGTATGACCATTTTCGGAGCCAAGGCATATATCAAATTGTTTTTCAGAGCCCCACATCTGTGAAAAAAATCCTCTTATAAAATTGTAATACAGTAAACCATGGTAATTGCAGCATTGTGGATTTAAGAAATGCATTGGGCATAGTGGGAGACATTAGAAGTGCGCTTGGGCCTAGCTTCTCAATATCCCGAGTAATTCTATAGTGTACTAAAGCAGGCTAAATAACCTGAAGTAAATTATTTTGACTGCTAAAAATATGCTGATTGCACCAATTAGCAGGTTGCCCAAATATTTGACTAATAAGGGGCTCTACCAGTTAGGAACTATTGTTTATTATGTTGCATACTGTGGTTATAAGCTCCACCCTTACAAGTGCATGGAGCACTATACAAAAAAAAAGAAAAGAAAAGAAAAAAAACTGGATTAAAATAGAGGGCCAGAAATGCCTCTGCCAGAGTGGAGTAGTGCATGGTTTAGATGCGTTATCTCTGCGATCTGTCATTTATTCAGTTCAATTGCTGTAAGAACTCAGAGACAGTTTAACATGACACACGGGCTGGATCATACAGAGACATCCACTTCTGCACTCTTGAAAGCTAACCCAGGCAGGGAGGGAGAGAATGTGGAAAGGTTTTGTGGGTAAAAATAATAATGCATTGGAAGCAACCTGGAAAGGCTGGTGCCCATAGCAGCTGATGTGAACTGAACTGGACAATGGAGTTATAATATACTTTGGCTGACTCATGTTATCCTCCCTCGTGTTCTTCATTCCTGACCCTTGGGTCCCTGGCTTAGGAGCAGATGCAGATCCAATGTTCTGGTTGCGCTGAGGTCAGTGCAGATACGTGTGATTTCCCTTGTCTGTCTAGGTGTCAGCGCCAGCACATGGCAGCCTGATAAAGAGGTTGTTTACCAGTCCCATATTGTGAAGCAGTTTGTGCTCTTCCTGACTGTTTTGTAACTCACAGTACAACAAAGTATCAGTTTGGTACTGGGGAGAGCACAGAGCAGCTTACAGGGAACAAGCTGCTATGATACAATTTCTTTCCCTATGTCTAACACCCCCGATTCACACCCCATTTATTTACCCTGGGAAGCTCAGCTCTAACTCATCTTGTTTCCACTGGGGTGTCTCTTTCTGTTCACATACTCCTAGCTGAGTTAAGCTAATGCACTTTACTGCAGATCTTGTAAATCTCTTACTTAACTGGAGAGCATGGTTACTCGGCAACACAACGGAAGTCAATGAAACTGCTTGCATGCGTAAGAACCTCAGAATCTGTCCCATTGTAAGAGCTTCAGTCTGAATTCAGAACCAGGATCTTCCCTGGGATCTCAGGCTTCTATAACAGCCATGAGGCCTTGCTTAAAGGCAGAAATTGGTTCTGTGTCATGAAGAGCCAACAAGACTTAAGGTGAAATTTGATCCAAGTAGACTTCAGAAGATACACGACATCTCCTGACATAGGAAACTAACATCATGATTGGTACCTGTTGTGGGTACTCAGCTCTCAGTGAGGAAATATCATTGCCAGGATCCATACCACCTTCCTTGGTCTCCACCTATGGCTAAGTTTTGGCTATCCTGGTTTGAAAAACAAATGGGAAAAGCAGCCTGATATAAAGTGGATGAACAGTGGTTCTGGCAATGTAGGGATTGTCTAATTCAAGTGCCAGAATTAAAGACTAAAGCTTTAAAGTTTTGTTACATTCCCCAATTTTATTTTATTTCATAGTAAGGTTTTGAAAACTCGTCCCACGCAAACAGTCTGTGTGTTTCATTTGGATTTTATTGTATCCAAGCTGACCAGTGGAGAAAGAACAATT
The DNA here is from genome assembly GCF_007399415.2 of Gopherus evgoodei. Classification (NCBI taxonomy): domain Eukaryota; kingdom Metazoa; phylum Chordata; order Testudines; family Testudinidae; genus Gopherus; species Gopherus evgoodei. The sequence goes on along the minus strand of NC_044336.1, from coordinate 25,083,748 downwards.
GGTCATGTGAAAGACCACAGCTGAGATGTAACAATAGTATCGTAGCTGTGACACATACTGCTGCAAAACCCCATGGACTGGGATTATCATCGTTTTGCTTAGCCTTATCAGACCCCCTTTAATCCATATAAAATGCAGCTGCTAAGGTCACTCCTCTTGCTCATCAATTAGCTCATGTCATTCCTCTCCTAGAATCCCTCTGCCGGTGCCCCGTCCGCCATCACATCAGATTTCACTTTATTGTTGCACGTATGCACCAGAAACTCTAGGTGTATGGCTACACTGCAGCTGGGAGCATGCCTCCTATTGCCAGTAGCTCTCAAACTTTTGTACTGGTGACCCCTTTCACACAGCAAGTCCCCATGTAAATTAAAAACACTTTTTTATATATTGAACACCATTATAAATGCTGGAGGCAAAGTGGGATTTGGGGTGGAGGTTGACACCTCGTGACCCACCGTGTAATAACTTTGTGACCCCCTGAGGGGTCCTGACCCCCAGTTTGAGAACCCTTGCAGTAGACGGACTTGTGCTAGCGGGGCTGGGGCTAGCATGCTAAAAATAGCAGTGTGGATGTTGTGGGTACAACTGAGAGGTAGGCTAGCCACTGGAGCTCAAACCCAGGGGCTGGATCCTCAGCTGGTGTAAATCAGCATAGCTCTCTTGGATTTACAGGAGCTAATTGCCTGGCCTGATGCCTCTAGGGCTAAATTATTTTAGAGGGGCACCATCAAGCATCAGAGCCCTGATGCAAAGTCCACTGATTTCAATGGAAAGACCTTCACGTGCCCTAAATGACAGAGAGGATTTATGGTGAGTGAATATAATGTATGTGCCTGATTTTACTCTCCAGTGTACATCAGGAGCAATGCCATTAAAATCAGTAAAATTACATAGCTGTAAATGGCAATCTGATATATCAAGCCATTGTATATTATATATATAAATAAAGACTCTTCATTTCCCCCCTGCCCATTAAATTGATGTGATTCCCTAACTGAAGCAAAAACTTTGAGATTACAGGAGTAGCACAAAGTGATACCAACTATGACAGGAATGCAGTTTCCTATGGAGGAGGTTCTGTGGCCAACAATGTTTGTTCCGTCTTGTTTTTTAATGTTCCTAAAACATCAGCAAAGAGGTAGCCTTTCTTGGGAGTGGGATGATGGGTGGTTTGGAGTAAGGATCAAGTTGGTGCTCTTTCAGCCTTCAGTTCTTGCCAAACTGAAATTTTCTCTACTGATATCTTTTCTGGACATCAGCAGAGAGGTCAAAGATTAGATAGGTATAGGATGACGAGACAGCAGATGTGAAAAATCAGGATGGGGGTGAGGGGTAATAAGGGTCTGTTTAAGAAAAAGACCCCAAAATCGGGATCGTCCTTATAAAATCAGGACATCTGGTCACCCTAGATAGGCCACAGAAGGCCAGATTCCTCTGTTTCCCAGAGGGTCATCCCTCTCCAGGTCAGGATGAAACCAGACAGGCAGGGACAGTGTGAGAGAGGCTGGTGTGATGGCAACCATCGTGGCCAACATATTGGAGATTGGAGACCTCCAGAGATGACGGCGTGAGTCTTTGCAGCTTGAGCTAAATATCCTGACTTTGTAGCTGGAAACTGTAATAGACTCACTCTCTGCTCTGGGTCGAGAGGAGGACTTTTAATTCTCTCTCTCTCACCAGTGTGCAATGTAGGCACTGAGCTGCAGTTGCCATCCTGCACATTTTAATAGGAACAAACAGATCCAAGTTAGGAGAAAATATTTTAAGGAGACAAAACCTGAGCTCACACCACTAAAATTTATAGCTTTTTTTACCATTGACTTCAGTAGGAGCTGGGCCAGGATTGCCAAGTTCCCCACCAAAGGGGTAAGTGAAAATTGAATAGCAACACAAGGGCTAAGAGGCTCTGCATACAAGACATTTCCCCCTTGCATATCAAGCCTGGATTGTGCTCAGAAAGTGGTGCTTGGGACTACCCAGCGGTAAATTACTTGTGCTGCCTCAGAAAAGAAATCTGAGATCCTAAACAGGCTCCATTACTCTTCAGTGCTGAAGTGCTCAAACCTGGGGCAAAGAGAGAAGAGAGCCCCTCACCTTGACCTTAGGTGACACCTTCTAGCTGTTACAATGACAGCATTAACCAGACTCGGAAGGGTGCTGCAATCCATGTCTGACAAAGAGATGGAAGGGGCAACAGGATGTAAGAGAGAATGTGGAATAAAGGAGAGGGAAGTGAAGGAATCCCATCACATACAGGATCTATTGCTTTGTAGGGAAAACATATATTAACTTCTTATTGTCAATGGACAAAAATCAATGGAAAGGAGAGATTAGTTCAAGCTTCAATCCAGACCCATTTTCCCCCAAGTTCTGGGGCTGTTTATATCTGACCCATTATAGAGATGGGGCCAGCCGGAAAGTTAGGGTCTGGCTCTGAATCAGAACCTCTGCAATGTTCAAGGGTGTTCAGGACTCGAGTTTTCAGTCAGGTCAGTCGCGCATGTAGAGGAGTCTACAGATCTGGCCCAGCAGCTTCTTGGCAGTGTTTTTATTAGCATTCACATAGTGTATTGATCACAGCTCTATCCAGAAGGGGATTTGAATATTTAAACAGAGCACTTAACCAAACAGCAGCTGGCTCCCACCACGGGCAACGTCAGAGGGCCACAAACAATATACGTCTATGCTAGGCTGCCGTGAGCTTGCAATCCTCCCCCCCAGGAAGATGGTTTATGAACTGTGTACGAGTGTTTTCATTCGACGGGAGGAATGTTGTTTTCCTAAAATCGGGAATTAGGACTGGGGCTCATTTCAGGAATCGAGGTGCTAAGCCTCAGGAATCCAGCCACGCAGATTCACAGACAGCATCGGAGGCACTGAAAAACAGTGGTGCCAACTGCCAGGAAGCTGGCTGCTGACACTATGCAATGCTAATTGGTGCTTTTCTAAAGATGGCTCTTGTGTGTTAGCAGAAGGCGTTGCGTGCGTTCCTCTAGCTGAATTTGGGGAAAAGACTCTTGGGAGTTTCTTTTCAGACCCTGTGTTCACTGGGAGCAATTGGGATGGGTCATCTGGATTCGTTCTCATTTCTTTTCCCACAACGAGAATTGGTTCTGATGGGATTGGCAATGGCTCCTTGCCCCTTATGCCACTGGCATGGAGTGCAGAAAGCACATGATCCAGGCGCTCTAACACTCATCTGGACCATCCTGGGAGTGTGGTCTTTTTATCTTTTTTAAAAAGGTGTATTATGTAGGGGGATTTAATTAGTAATAAAAAAAAGAGACTAATAGAATTAGCTTGTTCCAGACATACTGAAAGCCATTTCTGTGTCAGTTTTTATCTCTTTCCCTTGCTCTGCCAGTCCCCATTAGAAATGATATGTAGCACCCTCTGCGATTCCAGTTCTAGGCATCCCATGCAGCTCTGCTGATAAACCTCATTCCTGATCTGCAGCACCCTTGGTTGTTCCAGTTTTAGGTCTGCTGTGCTGATGCACCTTGGTCCTGAGGATGCACCGCAATCCTGATTCACAGCCACTCCAGATTTTTCACTTCTAAGACTTTCTTGAATGGAAAGTGCTAATCATGTTGTTGTTTTGCAATGCAGACAAATAAAATTACAATGGAACCAATCAAATTAATCTCTTATAACATAAGCCCAGGATTTAAATCTTGCCATCTATGGTTTATAGAATTTACACTGAAGAAAACCAGAGAAGGACTAACTTTGAAAACAACCCCTTTGATATAATCTTTCATGCATCGATGCTAAAAAAATCCACTATGTTGCAAAGAATGCAGGAATGGTAAAAGCAGCAACAACAACCAAAAAAACAAAAACAAAAACCAAACCCCATGCCCTGGCTTTGCTGAAATGGACACAATGGTAACACAGTCTCTAGAGAACAATTTAAAAAGAAAAGTCACCGTTTTTGCATGGAGCCAACAATTATATTTTCCACTGCTGCTGAGTGAGCTTTTTCATTTTTTCCCCTAGGCATGAAGCACTATCAGACCCTGACCTTGCATGAAATACGGTAGACTCATGGGATACTCCCTGCTTCCTAGACACAGATAGAGAGAAAGAGAGGGAGAGAGAGAGAGAAAAGACACTCAAAATGCTTCATATTTGGAGACACATCACTCATCTCTGCATAGCATTTCAGACACAGTTGCAATTTGTCATTGTAAGGTGCTTGGAGCAGATAAGGCCTCCCAGTTTCCCAGCTGCTTCTCCACTGGACGTGATGCTTCCAATAGATCTCTTCTTAGGTTTCTAAGGAAACAAAAAGATACTGCCAGCCATAGACATTGCCTCTTTTTTTTTCTGTAGATTCCCATGCACAATCTTTATGTTCAACCTCTGTTTACTCATACCACATTTTCCCTTCATCCTACCATCCCCCAAGCTGGACTTTCCTGACAGATTGGCCTTTGTCCTTTCATTCTTGGTGCTTCTTTCCTCACCCTGCAGCTAGGAGGGAGGGTTGTGATTAAGATGGAGAAGTAGCAAGATAAGAGTCTACCACTCTTTGAAGGGTGCAGACTCCAAAGAAGAAGATTTGTTTAGGAGGAATGGAGGGGGAGAGAAGTGTTTGCAGGAATGAGATGAAATTAAGAAAAGGAGAATTTGAGGCCACCATCAGGAAAATGTTTTGAGTCATGAGATTTCTTACCCTGCAGAATAACCTCGCAAGGGAATGGCCAGAAGCCCAATTGCTGAGGCATTTAAAACTGTACTGGATAAGACTTTCAGAATTTATGCTAAGGAACAATCAGGCACTGGCTTCTAAATTGACTATGGGCTTGAGCCTGCAAAGTACTGGGCTCCCTTTGGCCTCAATCCAGCAAAGCATTTAAGCGCATACTTAATGGTTAGCACACGCATAGTGCCATTGACTTCAACTTTATTCATAGTCTCTCATTGGTTCTCAGCATCTTTCAGGCTTGATCCCAAAGGGCCTAATCCAAAAGCCACAGGAGTTCTGTCACTGACTTTCATGGAGGGAGGATATAGCTCCTAAATGACTAGGTTGTCTCTGGTTCTAATTTCCATGATGAAATGGCTTCTTTGTTTAGTTGTTGCATCCCAGCACAGGGGCTATTGTGGCAGGAAGAAAAAGTCTCTTGCTTTTGAGAATTTGAAATGCCTTACAGTCTCATAGCCTGGGGATGCAGGTTAAAGCTGATGTGTCATGAAATTGTTGTCTGCATTTGCCAATGTAGTTTGCAGAATAATGTCACCACATATTGGCTGCACAGTGCTACACGGTGTGAGCAGCTAACATGTTCTGTTAACTAGGCTTCCAGGTGCATCATAGCCATGTCTCACAGTGGGCAGGAGGGGACAATACAGTCAGTGTTTGATAGGCTTTGGGTGGTGCAAATTCAAGCTGTCAATCAAATCTTCCTAAGGTTTAAAACATTGCATTTGAAAGGGGACACGAGTACCATGAAAACTTTAGGCCTGACGTACCTATGGGGGAAAAGTTTTATTATCAGACCAAGCAAAGCCCAACGGACAGAAGGGGGCTCTGAGCTGGGGGAGTGTCGACTGTAAATCCAATTAGTTTCCAGAGTTTACTCAACAGTGCAAACAAAAATAAACGGGTGTCAGCTTGCCTGGTTAAAGAGGGCCATGAAAGGTGACACTGTGTCACTAATCCCTTGTTGCAATTCATTAAATACATCCTCTAGGCTGTTAATCTTCACACCTTCCTTTGGGGGCCACCAGGCAGCAAGCTGGGAGGTCTTGACCATGGCAGAGGATGGCAAGGGATGCCTAAGGTCAGCCCACATAAACAAAAACAAGAGCATCGGAGCTGTAATAAGATCACGTGTGAAGAACGCATGTTAAATATGATCCAGTTAAACTCTGCTCTGAGAAGCAGCTAGCAGTCCAGCAAATCAAGAAAGGATATCCCAGAATGCTTAGAGAAACTTGACAAGCTGGGCTCCCCCACTGCTTTACAGATGGGGTAATTCTACAAACGAGGATAGCACGCACACAAAACCAAGGCTCTGGAGGAAAGCACGGCTGTGTGAAATGTGTGAGGATAAAGAATCAGGCACATTCACAGTGGCGGAGGACATCTCTGACTAGCCCATAGTGTTAAACACGAAGAGAAGAAAAGTGGCTTGGATTCCCACATAGTCAGTTGGAGGAGAGATTAACATTTCAGGCTTTGTCCCTAAAGGCATTGTACTCATAGTCCAGACAGAGTAAATGGAAGACATGCCAAGAGGAAGATATGCTGGGACTATGTATGAACTTCAGGGGCACAAAAAGGGAAGCCGTTTCCTCTACTTTCCTTGAAATTGAGTCTGATTCAGGCGAAGTCTTGAGTGTCTATCAATTTCCAGAGCAAATCTGCTGGCCAATGTGAAAAGTACAATTTCAATTAAATGAAAGTCCAATAGTGACCCCATCCTATATAGATTTAACTAGCAGGGCCTGCTAAAGAGGTGGCTCAGGCCCCCGAATCTCAGAGCTTTGCCCATGCACTCCTTGTTCTGTCATCTCTGCTATTCCAAGCCTGACAGGACTGGACTAGCAGGGAATGCTGCAGGCCAGGCATGAGGTGCATTGTACAGGGAGCCCCAGACTGGAATAGAAGAAGAGGGGAAATGTAATGCTGGAGGTCAGCGGTGAAGGGCACCAGCAGAGCTGTGAGAGGCCCAAGGCAGGAACAGTAGGGTTGGAAGAAAGGTGCATTGAAACAACTTTGTTTAGAGAGCTCAGGACAGATACAGCAGTGGGTAAAGAAAGTAACTTTCATTTGCATTAGCAGAGCTGTACCACACCATTTAATTTCTAATGCATTTGTTTCTGATGACGTTTTGTACTAAATTAATCAATATACTGTAGCCTATTCTAATGAAATTTTATGGGATCTCACTGCAAATCTTTGCTATTAACCCATTGTTGAGAAGCGGGGAACCCCCTGTGTTTGTGTGGGGGAGTTCTGAAGTGGGGGCAGGGTGTCAATCAGAAAAGTCTCAAATAATGAGGCTCTACCCATGAAAAGGAGCAACCTGGGACACTGTGTAGGACAGAGCTACTAGGAAAGGTACATTCTGGGACCCACATAGGCAGTGACCTTTTATAGGTTTCTTGCTCTGCATTTCACCACTGGAAGACTTGTGTTATTATTTTAACCAACAGGCTATTTAGCCAAACAAACAGGGTCATAAGTGCTCACTGCAACTCTATATTGTTCAGGGCCGCGCTTGAAATCGGGCTCACTTAAAAACAAATGAGAAATAATATTTGGAAGCCTAACTGCTGCAGTGTCTTCCCTGGGTGTCACTGGGCACAAGGTCTGTGGAATGCAAGATATCTCGGGTTAGACAAAATGGCCTTTATTCAGGCATCTGCTTATCATGCCCCATCCCAACCTGCTCTAAATATAGGGCTCCAAACCTCGCCTTCTCTTGGATGTGGAATGGAAGCAACCTTTTCTAATACAATGTTTCCTCTTCTTGTAGACAAACATAGTAACGCATCTGTAATGAAGTCCATGAGAAGACATAAAAGCTGATAGGGTATAAAATTTGGCCCTGGTTCTTTTCTAGACTATATCTCCCTATGTGAAGTCCAACTAATTCTTTAAAGTTAGTTTGTTTTAATCTTAAATAAAACAAATGGGCATTTTATTATAAAAATAAACACTTGGTAGCTATATTTAGTCACATTTTTGATTGCAGGCAAGAAACAACGGCTTTATAAAAGATATGCAGTAAGTACCGGGCTTGTCTCAAAATGAGAATCTTGGTTCCTATCAAATAAAATAATTTTACTTTGCACTTGTGTTGTGCCTGTCCGCCTACAAAGAAGTAATTAATCATGCCTTCACAACATGCCACGAGGCAAGTATGTGTTGTAGCCCCCCCATTCTAGAGAGGGTACAATGAGGCACAGAGAGGGGGTTTGGTTTGTTGAATGTCACATAGAGCCAATGGAAAAACCAGGAACAAACTCCTGACTCTCAGTCTCCTGCTGTAGCCTTTAGATTATTAAACCATCTGTTGACAACCATGCTTCTCACCTGGCCTAACGGGGTGTGCTACCCCAGTAAATGGGAGTCAGGTAAGACTATCAGAGAGAAAAAATATAAGTTGCGGACTGTCTGTTGGTCCATGAAACTGGCAAGAAATAAAATGTCCTGAAAAATTAGCTTAAAAAAGGTCGATCTGTTCAATGGGATCATCATGAACTTCCTACATCTACAGAAAGCAATGGTGATTCCAGCTGGTGTAAAGTATCTTGGGACATGCACAAAATGACCCTGTGATGACAGACAGAGGACTTTCACTGCAGATTTAGGCATTAGTTCAATGTACCAATGGAAAAAAACCACCTTCACTACCCTTTCCTAGTGTTTTAGTGCAGGAGTCCATGATGACACACAGACCCAGCAAGCCCACCATGAGAAGAGAGATCTGGTGCTGATGTCACTGCTATTACTAAGTTATGAATCAGGATATATGTGTGTGTGTGTGTGTGTGTGTGTGTGTGTGTGTGTGTGTGTGTGTGCAAAGTGTCAATTATCTTTCCAAAAATATATGCAATATATTTATTGTTTATCTTTGGTAAGAACATATGGTTCCACTTTCTGAGGTTGTTAGTCTCCAGGGTTAATGACATATAACCATATGGCCAAGAGTAAAGAGTGATGGAACCAACATGCAGCTCAATTAATCCGACGGGGAGGGTGTGTGTGGAGCAGCTGAAATGCTCCCCTTTGGTCATAAAATGTCATTCTAGCGAACCCTTGAGTTGACATCTGGGCAGATGTTAAAAGTTGCTTTAAAAAAAATTCCAAATGTTCCAAATGTAAATATTATACATGAAAACATTTACAAATGATACAGTCTTCTTTATCCTTCTGAGACTGGGATTGTCTCCACACCACTTACATCTCAGCTTTTAAGGTTTTTTCCATGACATACTCTCAATGTGTCCAATGACAAATGATGTAACGTGTAACTAGACCATTGGGGCTGTTTCAGTAAAGCCCTGAGTTTTGTTAAAGATCGTGTGCAACTTTTGTTTTCTACTTAGTTCTATAGAACACAATACAGAGTCACACACACAAACACCCACGTACACACAAAGCTATGTTAAGTAACTTTTAGGTATTAACAAACTGACAAAAGCAAACAAAGCAGAGACGTGGTTGCCATGCCTTCCTTATCTCATACTGTTCTGTCTAGGTACTGCTGCCTGTATGCTAGCATGAGTGTATATGCCAAAGGGGTCTATTCCCATACATGGGCATCACATGCATACGCTGAGAGTAAAGTGGAAACCAATTGATTTCAACAGACTTACACTAGTGTAAATCTGGAGAAAAGCACTAGTGAATCAGGGCCCATTACTTCACACCTTCAGGAATTTTGCTGGCTTGAAGTGTGGTTATATTGTGAGAAGTGAGTCTCTAAAAATAATGAGGGACTTCAACTGTTTCCTTCCATAATTAATTCACATCAACATTTGCCCAAGTCAAAAGATCATGTCTTCTATATGCAGGCTCTTACTGCATATATATCCAAATATGCACCTACAATTCCACTCCTGCCTGCACCCAACAGCCCTACCATAGCAGCGGTCTCCTCACCTGCATCACCTCCCTGCTAATTCCAATCTTGTTCCTCCCAGAACAGAGGCTGCTGAGAATACACAGCTGTAACTGCTTTCAGCATGGCAGACAAACGGGAATTAGTTTGCAAACCTATCAAACCCAGTTCACCTGCCAGAACTAGAACACAGGTTTCAAAGGTGTGAAAGATTAGCCTGCCAAACAAATGTGATCTCGCTCCCAACGAGGCCAATAGGAATGATGCCATTGTCGTCACAGGGAACACAGTGGCCCTACACATCACAGCTCAATGGGTCTTCATTTTCTTTCTCCAAAATGTGTTTTTTAAAAAAATAATTCCTCCTGGGGCTGAATCTTGAATTTCACGTCAGAGCAAGACAAGTAGGCATGAGAAGCGAGTGGCATGATTGGTAATAAATTGACACATTGCTTGGCTCACTTGGCAGTCCATGCTCTGGAAGGGCAGAGGGATGAAACAGCAAGTCAGGATGGAGGTGGCTTGGCAAAGCTGTTTGGGGGAAAATGCGCCGTGCCAGGCTCTATGCTGCCTGGCTGATTTGTGAGCTAGGCACATTGCAAGATAAACAGCTGGGCCACATCCTGTAGATGATTTCTCTGTTTGCCCACCGCATTTTTTTCTTTTGACTTGTCTGAACCTCTGAAATCCTTTTTGTAAAGCTGGTTCCAATGTTACCCAGAGCCTTCATCTTCAGAGGAAAGTAGCTCTCAGGAAAGGTGGTTGCTTGTGAACCAAGATCCATTCCTGTGTGTGACTATGAAATGGAGCATTATTTCACTCATATAAAAAAGCCCCATATCCTGGGCTTTTAGGCACCTTTGAGGAGGTGAAAAGAACAAGGGCATAAATGGGAAAACCAGTAACTTTCTGCCACACTAGGAAATAAGATAATAATCAACCCGGATTTCAAATTTAAAGGATCTGTGCCATCTGCCCACCAATACCAGCTCTTTTCTGGCTCAAAAGATGGACCATTCAGTGTCCTGAAGGCTAACAGACACAGACTATTTCAGACTGGTATGGAAGGAAGAGATCCGAAGTTGAGGGTCCCTTTAAGAGAACACTCCTCCCTCTTACCCTGAGGAGGGGCCTCCGTTTTGAGCATCCATGCTGATTGCAACGAGGAAGGGGAGGGAGGAAGGCGGGGGGGGGGATATTATAGTCCCTCCATTGAAAATATCTTGGACTTCATCCCACAAGAGAAACACTCCGAGGCTTTGTGGTCTTTAAGCATCACTATTATTGTATAATAGGTGCCAGATAATAGCTGCCAACAAGAGAAAGCCACAGTCATTTTGGGATATAGAATCAGAGATTCAGCACAGTCCTCCTTCCCCCCTCCCCCCGGCCCCTCCTTTCTCATTCCAAGTGAAGGCTCACCTATCACCCTCCAGGTCAAAAGCAGGCCCAGTTCAGGGAGATCTGGATGCAGATCCGTAAGTCAGCCACGGGGAGCTCTCTTCCAACACCGGCTGAACGTGCTGCATCCTAAGCACCCCTCTAAAACCCTACTAGTCAGAGACCTTGTGAGCTAAAATCTGATCACCTGCATTAGCAGCACAATACCCTGCCACATGCCATTAGATTGCCAGGCTAGGACCTTTGATCTCATATGCCTCCCTCCCTTAAATACTGCACGGAAATCAATGGCACAACTCATGGGACTTTACTGCTCATGTGAGTAAATTGGGAATGTTGGAAAGGACAAAGCAGATGAGAAGAAGCCAACAAAGAAGGGGACAGACACAGACACAGACACTGTGAAAGCAGGTAATCTGTGGGACTACTGGCATTTAAACCACACTTGCTGCTTATCCTTCACTGATATGCAGCACTTACATGTTACAGTGACAATCACTTTGGAAAAACAGAGACAGACATTTGCAGGTGTGTGACCTAAAATGACGCTTGTTAATATAAAGCAATTCTCTGTCACTTCTTACTGAACTTTTGATTGCTGGCTTAGTGACCCAAACAGCTTGTCTCATGCAGAGGAGTGTTTAAGGATACTGTGGTTATTGTGTATGTGTATCCGCTATAGGCTGGGGACTGACTGGCTAAGCAGCAGTTCTGCAGAAAAGGACCTGGGGATTACAGTGGAAGAGAAGCTGGATATGAGTCAGCAGTGTGCCCTTGTTGTCAAGAAGGCCAACAGCATATTGGGTGGTATTAGTAGGAGCATTGCCAGCAGATCGAGGGAAGTGATTTTTCCCCTCTATTTGGCACTGGTGAGGCCACACTTGGAGTACTGCATCCAGTTTTGGTCCCCCCACTACAGAAGGGATGTGGACAAATTGGAGAGAGTCCAACGGAGGGCAATGAAAATGATTAGGAGGCTGGGGCACATGACTTATGAAGAGAAGCTGAGGGAACTGGGGTTATTTAGTCTGCAGAAGAGAAGAGTAAGGGGGGAATTGATAGCAGCCTTCAACTACCTGACGGGGGGTTCCAAAGAGGATGGAGCTCAGCTGTTCTTAGCTGTGGCAGATGACAGAACAAGGAGCAATGGTCTCAAGTTGCAGTGTGGGAGGTCTAGGTTGGATATTAGGAAACACTATTTCACTAGGAGGGTGGTGAAGCATTGAAATGGGTTACCTAGGGAGGTGGAGGAAGCTCCATCCTTAGAGGTTTTTAAGGTCAGGCTTGACAAAGCCCTGGCTGGGATGATTTAGTTGATTCAAGGCATCTTTCTAAGGCCTCAGTCATGTCCTTGAAGTTTCTAAACCAGAAGGTTCATGTTGCTTTACAGCTTCAAAATCTCAGGTGTGTCCCGCTCAGTGAGGGAATATCATGCCAGGATTCAGATCGCTGAACGCTTTCCTCCTTTCCTCTATATTCTGCACCTCTTCCTCCAAGGACAGTGCTAATGACCCTGCACCATGGGCAAAAACGTTAAGTCAAACCATGTTAAAGTTCCCACTGCAAAGAGAAAATACAACCGTCTCCTTTCCTCAGCTACCGGAGATGCCTAGCTTCCCTTCATAGTCAGATACTAAAACTCACTCATTGGCCTTCAAAATGACCATGACATTGTTATCTTTGGGAAAACCTGTGTGCTTAGAGTGAAACATGTGCTCCAGAGCTGCCCTGAGGAGGAGTGGACTCATGTTAAGTGATTTCCTGAATCAGGGCCCATGCCTTTGTGGGGCTGGCAGTTTTACAGGTAGAGGAATGAGAAGTGCAGAGCTGGTGAGTGACTTTAGCAAGTCATCGGCAAAGTAAGGATTCAAGCGCAGGTTGCAACCTTGGCTCCACTGAAGTCAACAGCACTGCATGAGTTCCTAGCTCCCATTGCTACGCACTCTGCAGGAGGGTTATTTTGTTTCTTATCCCAAGGACCTTAATGTGCATGCTAATAACAAGGAAAACTTTAGGCTGTAATAAATGTCTGCCACCCCTCCATTAAGCACTCCAGGATCCAGAACTGTACAAGGGACCCCCCTTTCTCATTGAGGCCCCAGGGCCCATGCAGCGTCCCCTCTCCTCCTCACCATGTGAGCTTTGGGGAAGAAATTGCAGGGACGAGCCAGTCGGAGCCCGAAGGCCACACAGTAGCTACAGAAAGCAATTGAATTCTCACAACTGGGGCTTGGATGATCAGATCAAGTGGCTGGAGCAGGAGTCAGAGCCGGGAGTCAAACCTAGATTCAGAGCCTGAATCAAAAGCCGGGTCAAAGGTCAGCACCAGAGTCAGAGTCCTGTGGACCTTCACATCCATTAGGGACTGAGGGACGCTGATGATGTCATCAGTGCAAGGCAAGAATGACAGATATCGATGATGTCATCAGACTGTTGTCTGCAGTTTTTGCTCTGAACACTCTCTCCCCTATGCTGATTGGCTGTTTCCTCCAACCCCTTTCACCCCCTTCTCAGGGTCTTCAGCCTCCCTCCCATTGTCTTTCCATCTAGCTACTCCTCTCCCAAAGGATTTAAATAAAATAAAATAAAACAAACAAAAAACCCCACAGAACTAACATGATGTTTGCTTGCAGTGCATTGTTCCCTCAGCTTGTATGTTCTATTCCTTTCCCCTACACTTTGTCGATCTTGTTTGTTTGACTGTAAGCTATGCTAGGCAGAGATCTTTATGTGTACAGCACCCAGTACATTGGGGCTCTCTTTTCAGCTGCCCCCCGGGCGCTACTGTAATAATAACGATAAATAAAATAAAGAAATTAAAAGGGATGGGGAAGATCTTTGGGCACCTAAAGATGCACATAGTAGCTTTCATAAATCCTAATAGACCTAAATGAATGAAGATCCTAGCTCCCATTGGCTAAGCTGCCGCAAAGCTCTGGGAAATCTCACAAAGTTCTTGTCACACAAGTCGGCATCTGCAGCACTTGGTGCCTAATGACTTTTGTAAATCTAGTCTCTTGCCTCACACCTGCCTTGATTGAAATGTTATGGAACTCATGAAAGACTTGTGAGGACACCAGATCAGCAGGTACCTGTGCGGAGCACTTGGCCATTTCTAACAACATCACTTCTGATTCTGCTTATGAGCTGAGTTGTTATGGAAGCCATTCATCTCTTGCTGTGATTCAACAAACCTGTGATTCCCTCTCCTCTTGTGAAGCGCGCCTGTCGGATTTCATGCCCCCAGATGTGCCGTGCGAGTTGAGGGAAAGTGCAGAATGTACCGTGGGCGCATTCCTGTTTGACAAGAAAGGGGTTGGAACTGCCAGAGGTTTAGGAGTGTAAAGTCACGTACGTTGGGATCTCGGTGCCAAAGAGCATTAGAGTTTAATTTAAAACTGCAATTCCTTTAATGCAGAAATTACCGCATTAAGAATGATAACACAACACAAAGCCCTGCTGGGATGAATGAATCCCCCAAGATGGATATTTATGTAAATAGACTATCCTTAAGCAAAAGAGCCCCTGTAGGCTAGGTTGGTGTGTGTGGTTTGTTTTTCTGCCTCCTGATTCTTTGAACAATTCTCCTAATTGTTCATTACATCTTCTCTTCTGATTGCCTCCAGCTTTGAACAAGCCATAGTTCATCTGTGTGAATCCGTATTAAAGAAGTTTTTAACTGCAAAATGCCTGCATAGTACGCACCCCTTTAAAGAAAGGATGAGGGAAGGAATACCTTGGGGTCCTTCTTCTTACCTGGTTCCTTGAATGATTATCTCAGGACAATCAGACCTTAGAATGCTTTCTTTAGATTTGTTTTACACGCACAGAATTTCATGACGATGAGAAATGGAAAGGGTGGTGACATTCTTTGGTAGCACATGGTGAACTGGGATAATTGCTCTTGAATCTGACTGTCTAAGAATTGCCACATGGTTTCCCCAGCATTCTTCAGAGGTCATTATTCCATATTATTTAAGCATTGTCAACCTGTGTAACTGTGTACAAGTCAGAAGATAAGGAGCACCAAGGAGCTTACAGTGTAGATAGAGAGGGAAAACACTAGGTATCCCAGAAGAATACTGAGTCACAGAGGGTTTTCTTGTTCTCTTGTTTAGATAAAGACAGAGCATCAGTCTGGGTGGAAGACATGGATTTTTAGGTGAGATACAAAAGAAGAAAGGCTGGGTGTCTTGGCACCCTGGGATGAGGAAGTGGTTC
Organism: Gopherus evgoodei; assembly: GCF_007399415.2. Lineage (NCBI taxonomy): Eukaryota > Metazoa > Chordata > Testudines > Testudinidae > Gopherus > Gopherus evgoodei. The sequence continues at coordinate 25,068,542 of NC_044336.1, read as the reverse complement.
TGGGAATAGGAGTTAGAGTGGGAGAAAGCTCCCACAGGTTTGTGACAGAAATATTTTCAGGGGTTGGTGAGGTGATCTTCACTAGGAGGATGAAGAGTGCAAGTGAAAGGAACAGATTTACATGCTGGGACAGCTTTCTAGGTGAGGACAAGAAGGCTGAATTAGATGTGGAAGAATGGAGGAAGTCACAAGTCAGTGGGATGATTCCAAGAGGAGTCAATAGACAATGCACTTTTTTTTCTAAATTGGAGATATAACAGTCTCCTAGAACTGGAAAAGACCTTGAAAGTGTCATCAATACCAGCCCCCTGCCTTTACTAACAGGACCAAGTACTGATTTTTGCCCCAGATCCCTAAGTGGCCCCCTCAAGGATTGAACTCACAACCCTGGGTTTAGCAGGCCAATGCTCAAACCACTGAGCTATCTCCCACCTCACACTTGAAGGAAACAGAGAAAAAGAGAGACATACATACATCCTTAATTGTCATTAAGCGCTACTGCTGTCTAGTCTAGTCTAGTCTAGTCTAAAGATGCCCACTCACCTAGGGTGGCTGCAATGTTCTTGAATTTCACAGGAGAAGCAAGGGTCTTGTTTAGTGAATCCAATGATTTGCTGGCTGTGTAGAGCCTGAGATCTCAGTGTTTCTTCCCCTTGCTGTCTAGTTCCCAAAATGGTAACACTAGGAGCTATATCCCATAAGCACTGGCCATTGAATAGTCTACAGAATGTTACACCAAGCTAAACGTTGCACAAATGCAAACCCAATGGGTTTTTCTTCACCAGATCCCACTCCCCAAAGCTAAGCATGTGCTCACAGAGATCTATACACAGGAGAAAACCCTCCCCCATCAGCACAGATGAGCATGAGGCCACAACATTAACCAGAGTGGAGCAAAAGGAATTTCCCAGGATGGAATCGGTACAGGGAAGAGTTGATGAATGTGAGATAATTCTGAGTTTAGTGAAAATCCGAAGACAGCCTTAAATCTGGAATGAAATATATTCTGTCCTTCACCCACTGTCCATTCCTTAATTCCGTTTTCATATTTCATCCAGATCATAGCTGCTTGAAAAGAGAAAGCAATGGTCCACCCATGGGAGATTTATAAATTGGAATGAGTCACTCCTCTCTGAAGCAGACTCAAGAAGCTGAAGTATTGAGGGTGGATTGAACTTAAGAGCTCTTTTTGTTTATTTGAGTTAAACAGGTCCACTTTCCCTCCGTTGACCTAATAGTGGAGGGGAAGGTGGGGGGGAAGAGTGGAAAGTCTAGAGGAAAGAAAAGTCTGACCTAGCGAGCAATTTTTGTGACAGGCAGTCACCAAATCAGACAAAATAAATTAACAAAAATTTAATTAGCTTGTAGCATTCCTGTCAAAACTGACAACTTGAACATGGAGAAAAGATCATGTTTTTCCTGAGGGAGCATTTTAATTTTTTACTCCATGTCTGAGAAGGAACCTAAAGTCATGCAGCTATTTATAGGCTTCACATGGCCCACAGTTTCCTGTGTTGTGGGAGAGTTTGAGAGTGAACGCACAAATGAACTGGATTTTCTTCTCTCTGAGTGATGGTGGATGTGGACAGGATCCTCTGTTTATTTACATTTTGGCTGACAGTTTCTTCGACTGGCTAAGCCATTCTTTTGTACTCCCCACTGAACCCCAGACCTGGACTTCCGTCATAGATTCTTCTCTCAAAGCTTTATCTGCCAATGGAGACAAATGCCAAACTCCTTACTACAGCCTGACTATATATTTTCATGTGTCACGTCAGAGAAGAATGAAGTCTATTGAAATAAGTCAGGAGAATTCTTCACCTCTGAATAAATTTACCATCTAAGAAAAAACCAAAGATATTTCAGAAGATGGTTTTACTACCCTTTAAAATTTACTCCCCCCCACAAAAAGTCCACACTCACATAAGTAACTGTGAATCAGGTTATCACTGCATTGAAAATGCTTTCCATATAGTGAACTTCACATGAATGGTGCAAATAGTGCAATATTAGCTGCACATCCTAGAGTCTAATGCAACTTTCACGGCCTTGGATGGGTTAGCAAGAAATTTAATAACTGCCAGCTTGACTGACACTGTCAAAGTGCAAAATTCAGGTATATTGGGGGCAGGGATTTCTTGCTGTATGCTACCTTCATAATGATTTAAGGTTTCCAAAATAAGCTTCTAATTACTCTAATAAAATAATTATCATAATGTCAAATAAGTGTCAAGTGATGATTTAAGTTAAAAAATTTATGACTGGTAATAGGTTCACTTACATACATGTCTATGGTATCATAAAACAGAATCTGAGATTTTTTTCCAATGGTCAGTTGCTGTTTACACATCATACAGAGCTTCATCCCTGCAAGATGGTGAGCACTCTCACCTCACATTGAAAACCAAAATGGAGAAGGTTGGAGGGCAGTTGGCACTTCTTCCCATGTACCTTGATGGATTGAAGGATCAGATCTAAACCAACTATCTTATTAAGTATATAAAATCCCTACGACCTCTGTGTTTCTTATGCCTCAGTCCTGGATCTAAGCCACTAGTTTCCTAAGCTGTATGAGAGAGGGAAAAAGGAGTTTGTTTCCAAATTGGGAACCAAGCGGTGATTTGTGACATGTCAGGAATATTTAGGGGAAAATTGTGGTGCACACAGCCCTGGAGAAGAGAAATCCATCTTTTGGATGGGAAAGGGTAAATAACTCTTGGAAATCTAACACATTTTTTCGCCTTGGTTTTAGAGAGCTGTAATCCGCTCCAAGATGGAAGATTAGTAACTTGCAATTCAGAGAATGTCACATAAAATAAAGAGAACAGCAAAAAATGATACTAAAACAAATCACTAAAATGCTTGCTCCTTGTTCTCTGAGGAGAAATACTGAGTGAACATTTACTTAGCAATTAGGACTTAGTGGCAAAACTTTCAGTGCAGTGCTGGGCAGAAAGTCAAAATCTACATTTTAAGGAGATATTTTAAGTACCTTACAATGTACAGGAGCCTGTATGGTTTTTCTTTCACTCTAACACCACACTTTGTCTTCATATAAATACACATGGATGAATAGAGAGATAAATGCTAAAGAGTGGGCAGGTATTCTGGATAGATCATTTGCTTTAGCTGCACTGTTTATGCTTCTAGGATTTCCACGCAAACTCCAGGTAAAGTTGGAGGAAGACTAATGAAATTTAGCTCTCAAGGCTTTATTCATGGAATAAAATTTGCCTGAATAAGATCTGGAAAAGAAAAAGAAAAAAAATTAGACATTTTAAGTTAAATTAAGAAAACAGCTTTTTCTCCCCCCCTCCTATTCCTTCCATATTTAAAGCCACTGTTAAATATATTGAAGTTTAAACAGAAGTTTCACGAGTCCTCCTCTTGTGAAATTGTTATTCTGCCATGCAATGGCCATTCCATAACTTGGGATGGAAGGAGAAGGCCGAGTCTTCTCATGCACTGGGCAAGTATTCAAAAGAGATCGGCTCTGTTCTCTTCCCTGGCTGTACTCTGCTGTGGGAAGTCAGTTTAACTCTCTGTGCCTAGGTTTTCGTTGCTGCTTTTTCGATTTTGTGTACTTAGACTGTAAGCTCTCTGGAAGAGGGATAGTCTCTTATGACCTGTCGGTACAGTGCCTAACGTGTTGCAACCTCTAGAGGCTGCTATGAAGAATTGATAATAATAAGTCATAGTTTACCAGCTTATTATGAGTCTGCTCCTGTTGGCAACTATATCAATAGAAAAATGTCTATTGGCTTCAACAGGAGCAGGCACCAAGATGGAAAAAGTCAGAGAGGATTGATGATTTTTACATAGGCAGTTGAACTAGACTAAGAGAAGTAAGGAGGCAGTGTGGTCTAGTGGCTAGTGCATGGAACAGATCCTCAGAAAACCTGGGTTCAATTCCCAGCTATACTGGCTGAACTTGGGTAACTCACTTTGCCTCCCTGTGCTTCAGTCTCCCTACCCCTTAAAGCAGGGGTAATGATACCAACCTCCTTTGTAAAGCGGTATGAGATGCACTTTATAAGAGCTAGGGGGTGGTATTATTACTGCTAAAGGAAGAGAACTACATAGAGAAAGATTGTGTGTATAGTTTTGTTGTGAAGAATATTTCATAAACTAACCCCTCTAGCTGCCTAGATGGCAAGTGTCTTGTTTTCTTTGTTAATGCAATTCATTTATTTCTGTTTTACGGTAAATACAACAGTAGAAAAGTTTCCTTGAACTCTTTTTCTTTTCTTCTTTTCTAATGCTGCCCCTGATACATTAAGCTACATTCCAACCAGCTTCAAGGACATGTTTCTGAATCCCATTCAAAATGCTGACAACTGTTGAATGTGTGAAAGGAAATGATCCCATGATTCTATGAAATGGACTGGATTCATTCGGCTGGTTGTACCTTTAATCTGACATGTTTAGTAAAAGCTCCACAATGCTTGCTGAGAATGTTCCAAGAGAAAAAGAGGGAAAATTTGCTTCCAGGTGATGCCTAATGAATGTTACTCTGGAGTTGTTGCAGCACTTCTCTGGAAGCTAAAGTCGATCAGGAGAAATCACTTAAACCCTAGGGGCAAGATCCTCTGGTGTAAACCAGAAGTTGAAGGAGTTACACTGATTTACATCAGCTGAGGATTTGGCCCTAAAATGCCCTATGCTCCTTTTCTTGGATTTGTGGCTCTGTCACTGAAACATTTGTATTACATTATAGGAAATATGAAGTGCATGGACTCTGATGGATATTGTTGTCTCAATGGCCAACCGTGGAATCTTGAATCCAAACTGCTTCAGTTTTCAGGAGGATATGGAATCAGATTCCCAGATCCAAAGCCACCTTTATGGGGCTAGGTGGTTTATTTGGTCGTTGTTGTTTGGTTCTTTGTCTGATCCAAACTAGAAGGTGCTGAGTTTCTGGTCCTATGTCTGATGCAGCTGAAATCTCATAAAAATAGTTGCGTACACAAACTGGGCTCACTGAGGGGCAGAACCAGTTTGGCCTTCCGTGCTAAAAGCACTAGGCTGAATTTTTATCTCATTTACATCATTATAAATCCAGAGTCACTTCACCTACCTTACGGAGTGAGATGCTGAATTTATGCTAAGATAAAAGATATAAAGAGATTGGAATGTGAGCCACCACATTCTAAAGTACTGCTTAGGAAACTGCCATCGTAATTAGGAGGGAGGAAAAGAAAATGTGCTAGCCTAATCATTCCTCATGCTTGTTTTCATCCTTTTTCCCTTTTTTGTTGACAGAGGAAGAGAACTCTCTGCCAGAAGTTTGGTGTAGAGGGAAAATTATCACATTTCAAAGTATAACGTAACTTTAATCACTTTGATAACGTCCTTCTCCTCCTCAAAATTTGACAAGATCAAGGTCTCTTTAGCAATTGCCAGTGAACATATCTACAGCAGCACTATCTGGGGACAGAACTGAACATCTGTATTTGTTACTTTGAGTGCTTATGGTTACAATGTTCTCACTGAAGTTTCAGTGTGGAGTGATCAGCCCTTGCCTGCCTCAATTGTCAAATATACCTGGAGACTTTATAAGATTTCACCATCAGTGCCCATTACAATATGTAGCGCAGGCTCTCTGTGCAACATCTACTCCCTGGGGTCAGACAAAGAGGCCGAGGGCTCTTTCCCCGTATTAAGCAATTGCACTGTATTGTACAGTAATGGGCTTAAACACTGTTGCAACACTACTGTAAGCTGTAGGGGGTGGACACATTGCTCCAGAGAGGAAGTGTTCCTTGTGGTTAGAACACTGGCCTGGGGGACAGGAGATCTGTACTCTATTCCCGGCTCTGCCGAGGGCCGGCTCCAGCAGTTTCACCGCCTGAAGGGGGGCAGGGGGGGAAAGCCACCATCGGCGGCAGTTTGGCTGCAGCTCTACCGCACCGCTTCATTCTTTGGCAGCAATTCAACAGTGGGTTCTTCCCTCCAAGAGGGACTGAGGGACCCGCCACTGAAGAGCCGGACATGCCGCCCCTTTCTGTTGGCTGCTCCAAGCACCTGCTTGCTGCGCTGGTGCCTGGAGCCAGCCCTGGCTCTGCCATAGACCTACTGTGTGTCCTGGGAGAAGTAATTTAATTTCTTTGTGCCTTAGTTTCCCATCTCTAAAATCCTTTCCTATCAGCCTTTGTCTGCTTATTCATTGAGATTGTAACCATGTAAGGCAAGGAACATCCCTTACTACATGTATGCAGGATATCTGGCACGATGGAGCCCCTATCTCTTTTGGAGCCTCTGGGTGCTACCATAATATAGAATAATAATTTGTAGAATACAGAAGAGTTTTTACGGGGTAAAGGCCACTATCCTTGTCTCAATGAATTCAGTGGCAAAACTCCCACTGGGGCCAGGATTTGGCAGGAAAAGCATCATGTTTAATCTGCATTATCAAAGTGTAGCCGCTGTAGATCACCATGGTGCATACTCCTTAGTTCTGTACTTTGCACCTTTTCACCGAGTAGACAAAGCAATTCACAGGACACTCCAGAACCTTTGAAGGCTTGTCCAGGGCCATTTCTTACTGCCCCGTTGCTTAGCTGTTAGGATTGCTTGCCGCTTTGCAGGGCTGAAAGAAAGAGAGAGACAGAAAGGCACAAAAGCACCTCTGGAGCCTTTTGTGATAATTAAAAAAGGTACAAAAGAGAGATACATTTGGCTGGCTGTGAATGAATCGTATAAAATGGAAATGGGAAACATGTGCAAACACTTTAAATATTTTGCCCCTGCAAGATATTTGAAGACTTCCCTTGTAAAACAAATAGGGAACAAAATAAAACCAGGTTTCCCTCAGTCAGCACATAATCATTTTCATGTTAATTTTTATCTTGTTAACCCAAAAATCTATTAGAAGAAAATTATCTGCTTGAAATCTAGCTTGTGACTCACGCTAAGTGGTTCTGAGATTCTGAGAAAATAAATCTGTGCACTGTTTATACAAGTCTATTGGAAATTACAGTGTGTAAAAGAAATAATGGTTTTGGGTGACTGTACATGACAAATGACCAGGCTTCTGATGTTATTCACTTTGGCCTTGTCTACATGAGGCTTTTTTGTTTGTTTGTTTTCTTAAAATTCCTCACTAGTGCTAACGAGTGCTCTTGTGGCTGGCACTGAAGACCACTGGAGGCAATGGAAAGACTCTAGTTGACTTCAGTGGGCTATGCATTAGGCCTTTGGAGAAAAGGCTCTGGAACAGGGTTATGTGGTCAAAACATCAGCAGCCAGCCTAGACTAACCTCCCGGCATTACTACCTCTTGTGGAATTGCAACAGTCTCAGCATGGGATTTTAAGACTGAGGGCCAGATCCTCAGTGTGGGTAAACTGGTGTCTCTCAATTGAGTAGGTCAATTTACACTAAGCAAAGGGTTTAATCCTTTAAAAGGTCAGTTGTGGACACATGGCAAGATTTTCAAAAGTGACTAGAGGGACCCAGTTGTTGGGGGTCCCATTTGTGACACCTTCAAGGGGCTTAATTTTCAGAAAGCACTGAGCTATACCACACACCTAAAGTCCGCATGACCCTGGCCTGCAAAGTGTTTCAAGTTGAGCACCCAAAATCTCTAGACATTCTTGAAAATGCTGGTGATGATCCTCCTTAAACCTGCTCTTACCAGCCAATCCCTGCCTATTTAAACACACAATAGCTTATTTTATTTGTTGATTTATATTGTTGGGTACATGGCATAAATTCAAAGCAGGCACTGTATTAAGTTAAACAGCCTGTGACGGGGAGTGCAAACAGCCTCTTGTTTTGCAGAGCCCAGGAAAAAAACCCTGACTTTGATCCCTAGTCAAAGGAACACGTGACCAAACGCTGTGCCATCTCAGCGTTTAGATGGAATAGGATGGGTATTTTTAAGTTATTTATGCAGATATGGAATATTAAGTTAGTACTTGGAATATGTTTACTGAAGTTTTATCACTAGATGCCTTGCTCTGGCACCCAATGCAGTTATTGGGAGAGCAATTCTCTGTTTTGTTATACTTGAATAACTTCACTGAAATTAAGCAGAAGGAAAAATGATACATTTGAAACCGATGAAATGACACCACTGTAAGAATAGAGAATTGGTAGCTGAGCATTTGCCACTAACCTCACTAGGAGCATGATTTGTCCCTGTGTATTTGCTTCTTTAGGGACACATTTGGGGGTCAATTTTCACAGGGATTAAGGTAGAGTCTCTGCTTGTGCCAGAGTGATTTGCAGAATGAATGGCAGGTACAAATCTGCATACTGGCACCTCTTTGTGCCTATGACCAGGAAGTTAGAGATGCCAAGACTCATGTGCCTGCTTGTGATTCATTCTGTAAGTGCAAAAGGAGGACAGCCTTTGAAAATGTCTCCCTTTATTGAGGTAAGCCATTAATATCTGCTCACTTTTACTGAACATCTCACACTTTAAATAAAACAGTATTAAGGGTCTGATACTGTGACATGCTGGGAAACTTCTGAAAATTAATGAGCACTCTCAACTCTCTTTGGAAACAGCAGCCCAGGGGCATAGGCCCTAAATGGATATTTGGGGTCATTAAATAGAGGTATGACCATTAGAATTAGAAATGGGAAGACTTAAGACAATGCCTGGAGGCAAATGCAAGACACTAACACGAAAACCACCCTTTTGCAGAGGATCAACACAAGGCCTACAGGCCATTTAAGTCCTAGTTTGAGAGGAAAGATGCACTGACATTGATGGAGTTACACCAGCATCAAAGTTGCATAACAGACCAGAGGATCAGACTCAGCATTTTGAAGGCTTAAGTGGGTCTTATAGTAAGTGGGGCACAAGGTCCACTTATACTGGTCCCTGCACTGGGGTGAATGCCACCTTGGAGAGGAGCATAGCATCATAGAAGTGCAGGGTGGGAAGGGACCTCAAATGGTTATTCAGTCCTCCCTCCCATGCAGAGGTAGGATCAAATATGCCTGTTTCAGCACTAAGCATTGCATCAAGGAAGTCAGCACAGACAGGCCCCTACTTCAGGCCATTCAACAATAACGAGGAGTCATGCTGAACAATTACATTGTAGCGGTTGCTTCCTGGTGTGCTGGCGAGGTTGCTGTTGCACAAATCACAGCCTTCATGTGTCCTTTCCTATCTTTTATTATTATTGTTAGGAGAAGGAAGGGAATTAAGGTTCAGATATGGTTTAAACCTCCTGTTTCAGTTCACAGGTCCCTTCAGTCTCCACACATTCCTGCTGTCATTCTCAAATACATTACCATAATAATAATTCAACATCCGTGGTTGATCTCCTGGCCAAAGACTATAATTAATTTTAACCCTCTTTCTGCTAGTGTTTCAACAGTGTCACGTAATAGGAGAGATTCAGGATTAGGAAATCTGAACAAATATGCAGCAGTTCTAACTAATTAATAGAGCCGCCAAGTGGAGTGTGTTGGCTAAAGGAAGCCTTTTCCGGTAATGGAGAGGACACAAGGCAGATGAGACTTGAGCCGTTTTGCTCCAGGCTTGTTTTCTGCCTGCTACATTACTGTTTAATTGAAATAGGTGCCAAAATCTGAGAATTCCTTACAGCAGATTCTAGCACATTGGCAACTTCCTCCTTCTTAAAGGTGCAAACCTGCAGCTATAGCTAGGACCAGCTGTAACCACACGCTGCCTGCTTTGTGGATTACAATGTAGTCATCATGTTGAACTCTTACATGGAGAGGCTCAGAGATATTTTCTCAGTTTCTGGTGAAAATGGCTAACGTGTCCTCTCCTCCCCTCATTTCACAAGATAAGGCATTCACTTTGGATAAAGTGTTCCATTTGCCTAAGTACCTGGCCCATTTGGGCTATCGTCAGCAACGTTTGAACCCACAGCCTTCAACCCTAAAAGTGCAAGCATCTCCTCCTCAAGCTAACAGATTACCGTCTTGAAACACACTTAACTGAAATCACTGGGAAGAATCTTATTGTTTTCAAAGGATTTTGGGTCAGGTACTACTTCCATTGACTTTTATGCGGACCAGCCATGAGAGAGAGGGAAAGGCAGAGAACACTTGGGGAATGGGAGTAGTTTGGGGAGCAGAGTGCTGGAAGGTCAAATGATAAATAATTTTATTTTTTTACTCTTGAATTTAAATAATATTTTGCAACATCTACAGCTGGCCACACATTTTTTGTAAAAATGTTTTTTTCAGTGGAAAATAAGATTTTTTTTTTAAATTCAAAATCAATATTTCCCCTGTGGAAAATAGAAAGGAAATATTTTGTCTCAGGTCAGTTTGACATTTAATATCTGCATCCACCCGAGCTGCCATGGTGCCTCATGGGAGTTGTAGTTTGGATGCCTAATACTCATTGTCCTTGATGGGCAGCTTGGTTAGACTGTATCTAGTAATATAGTGGATTTAAGTGGGAAACTGGACAGTTCAGGGGACTGATACTGGGATAGAGGCTATTTCTTGTATCTGTATAACTGACTCAAATCCACTTCAGTTCATGGCTTTTTTTTTTTTAGCAGTATCAAGATTTTTTTGTTGGTCTATATGAAATGTGTTGGTGGTTTCCACTCCAATTTTACTGGACAGATGTTCACACTGCAGAAAATGTCATTTTGGATATTGTTTATTTTTATTACTGGAACACCCAGTCCCACTCATGAATCAGGGTACCATTGTACTAGATTCTGCACAAACACATCACAGATAGATGGGATCTGTCCTGAAGAGCTTCCAATCTGAATGTAAGATGAAAGACAATAGGAGGATGCATCAAACAGATGGTCACAGCTGAACCCAAAAGTAATTAGAAGATGTTGAGAGACCTTTACCTCTGAATAATACTGCCCCTCTGGTATAAATCTCCATGCCTCAGTCCTCTCATGCCTCTGTGAAATGGTGACAATGATTCGTGCTCATTTTTGTATAGATATTAGATGTAACTGGTAAAAAAAATATTATGTAAGTACACCATGTTCATTCATTATTTGCATTGTTGGAACTGACCAAGATCTGATTTTTTTGACATTTCAAATTCTGAAATAAAGAAAGAGGGAAACTTTTAATGAAATGTTCACAATTCACTGCCATTCCCATTTTCCCCCCACCAGCTGCAGAACTGGGTGATTTAAAAAAAAAAAGAAAAAAACAATACATTTTAAAAAATCATGAAATCCACCCCTCCCTTATTTTTGATCAGCTGTAATAATTCTTAAACAGGACTGTAAAACAAGCTCCACTCATGCACATAAAAGTGGTACTTCCAGATTAGGAAGGGTAGCAAATTTGGGTAGAACCAGTATGAGATGACTCTATTAATTGACATATAATGACAAAGCTAATAAGATTTTTCCCCTTGAAATCTGGGACTGAATCAGAAAAACAGTAGGAAACTAAATCTGGATATTTAGGCACAAGAAACATGTGGGATATAGAGGGTGGGAGAAAATATTGCCAGTTACCATGAGAATGATCTTGTGCTCAATGGCAATTTAAGATTATGAGGCTGAATACCTTTGTGAATTTTGCTCCCCAGTTTAAGATTTGCTTCTGTGGCTTGGCTGGATGCACTGAAGCTGTTTAGTAACCAAGAACACAGATGCTGCCCTCCTTTCCCTAGGCAAGATATGGCCCAAAGCAAAAAGAAACGATAGTTCTCGCCAGAAAAGAAAAACCACAATCTGATTTTGCTGGTGTGGTATGTTCCACTGCACAGCTCAGGATTAAAGAGCAGCACCAGAAAGCCAATGCTTCCTTTTTCACATATGCTCCTTCAGATTCTACATTAAATAGGCATTCGATGGTTTTCATTCAGAGCCATGGATGGCAACAGTCAAGTGTGATCCCACCTGGATTCAGCTTGGGCCTCTTTCATCAGCTTTTGGTGCATACCACAGAGGAAAATGTCACTAACAAATGGTTTAGGAGAGCTAAGCATGAAATGGATACAGGAGCAAATGGGGGAAGGGTGGGAAAGGCAACTTAAAATTGTTACGTGCATTGGGAAGGCTGGGAAGTTACAGAGTGACAATGTCTCCATTTGAGAGACCAGTTGGGTGAGGCAATATCTTTTATTGGACCAACTTCTCTTGGTGAGAGAGACAAACTTTCGAGCCACACGGAGCTCTTCTTCAGGTAAGAATGATGGTCCTCAACAGCAGTCAGAAGAAGAGCTCTGTTTAAGCTCGAAAGCTTTTCTCTCTTGCCAATGGAAGTTGGACCAATAAAAGATACTTTCCACCCACCTTGTCTCTCTAGTATCTGGAGACCAACATGAGAACAGCAACACTAGTAGAATATTTCTGTTTGCTTTATGACAGGAATACCACACTGTCCCTCAGTGAAATCAACATCACTGCCTTCTTCGGAGAAAAAAACCAAACCAAAAGTGAATTGCTATTCTTGGAGGAAAGTCACTGTACTTTTCACTCTATGTAATATGAGAACATACCAAAAATATTAGGGGAGAACTCCCCACCAAGACAACTCACTTAATTCTGTTTAAAATGTAGGACATCCCCCACAACTGGCTCTAATGGGCTACCTTGCTAGCTGCTTCAGCAAATGGGCCCAGGGGACAAGTCATAGCACTTTTACCCTGTTAGATCAGAGTTCAGGACCATTACTGGGGCAACACGTGAGAAGTTTCCTCTGCTGCTGCCATTGCAGCTGAGGAACTGACCCTTAATATATATATATTTCACTTTCTACAAATATTTGAACATGCAAGCTGAAAATTCACTATAGACTCATCAAGGGTAGGCCAGGTGGGAGAATTCAGTGTGAACTCCTGCACAGCACAGACCACAGAATTTCACTCAGTGATCCCTATCCTGGAGGGTATCTAAATGACACAATCAAGCTCATTAACTGATGGCTGAATTCTCTTAGGACCACATCCAGTCTGGATTTAAAGACTCCAAGTGCACTTCTTTGGATCAGCTGCTCTGAAGTTTAACTTCTTCCCTGGTCAAAAGTTAACTTGCAGCATATTGGAATTTTTCTTATATCAGCCTCCAGATACTGACTCCTGCCATGCCTTTCTCTGCTAGATCAGAGCCTTGTAAATCTAGAAGCTTCCCCCATGTGTGTAAGCATGTGTCTTAGTAAGTCACAACCACTTCAATGTTAGTTAACTCAGTGGGGGACACAGACACAGCTGAGGCAAACTGAAAAAAAGCAAATGAAAATTTGCAGAAAATTATTTATATTATTCATCCACCTGGACCCAAAACACAACAGGATATGAGGATGGGGTTTCAGGGGTGATCAGAAAATTAGGACAGGACTAGACAAATGTAGTTGGATAAAGTTTTGGTCAGACCCAGTTTTGTATTCACAGCTGAAGGTAAAAGCTAACTGTTGTGTGGATTTCTGGTTTGTTGGGTTTTCCCATATGGGAACCTTTCCACTAATACCGATGGACATTAGACTGGGCCCAAAATAATAAAGGTGTATTAGCAAGGATAGAATTTGCACAATCTACTCTAAAATTCAGTTTGAAAACTTCCCAAGAAATTCCCTTCCACCTGGCCACTGCGCCGTCCACAAGGAACAAATTGTGCGCCACCTCACCGTCACTTCATTAATTCATGCCATCCTGCCCATTGCTGTTGATCATTCTTGGGAAGTCTAACAGGTGCGTCCATTCAGTTGTTTCACCTGATGTTAAATGGCATTTTTCAAACCGCTGAGTGTTCTAATGAGAGATGCCAAGGTGGACACTATCACAAGACCAGCTTTACCAATCAGCCAAATAAAGCAGAGCCTTGCCAGCCAGCTGCTCAATGGGGCTTAATACAATGGCAAGATTTACAGGGAAGTAAAGATAAAGCACTTTGCAAAAAATGTATATTAAGGTTAGATGTCATTGATATTTATGTCACTGGTAAATGGATTTAATGGGTTTTTGGTAAACAGGTCCTTGTCAACCGTGATAGGCTAAAATGTCATATGGGGATAGGACCTGGAATGTTTGAGGGACAAATCCTAAATCTGGTGTAAATTGATGTAGTTCTATTGAAGTTTATAGTATTTTGCTGATTTATCGCAGCTGAGGAATTGGCCGTTGGAATGGTGGAATTCAAAATGAGACTCTGATATCCACAATTTAGATGATAGCTATCCAAAATCCAGTCTAAAGAGGAGAAAATTGGCCTCTCTCAATCATTAATGATCTTTCATCATATTTTTTTATAACTCCTTGGTTTCCTTCCTACAGGCACTTCCGATTCATCATCCTCCAGGAGAGTATGTTTTCACCTTGGGTGCCATTTTCCTAAACAGCCAACTTCTAATTAAACAAACATCTCCATCTCTGAAATACGCCCTGGAAAAAAACTCCTAAAATGATATTCCAGGAATATACACCTTTCTCTCTCCCCACCCCTCAAAAATCCCTATGACTAATATGTATGGAAAATATCCTAATTTTCTGCAATTAAAAAAAGACAGATCAATGTTTAGAATACTTTGACTGCACACATTAAAGACATTTTTCATCACTATGGTTGCAAAATTCCAAAATACCATCTTTAGAAATGTGGTTGACCAGAATAAGAGAATTGTGAGAAATGGAATGTCTTACTGCCAGTATGAGATTAATAATTGACTGATCTGAGGAAAACTGGGAGGGACTGATACAAAATGTAATGCTGTAAAACATCTGTAAAAGCAATGGACTAGATACCTAGCTGGTATAAAATCAATATAGCTCCACCGACTTCAACAGAGCAACACCAGTTTATACGAGCTGATATATTCATTTATATGTATAAAAATAAAATGACTATAACTCATAGCTATGCTGCCTTAACTGTGTTGTTTCTTCCTAGCTTTTTTCTTTTTTCTAATACCCTACATATGAAAACAATTTGTGCTGTCAACATTTCTCTTCATCGCAAATAAAAATGTAGCAACTGCAAGCGGGTATTGATAGATTCAGAATTTAAAATACTAACTGACATGCAGGCTGAATTTCATTGCACAACACCAAATTCTCATTTAAAAATAATAAAGAGATTTACTTCGTAGCGCACTGGTGGTATTTGAAGTCCCCAGAACTGCATGTGAACAAAAGGCATTGAACACTGTGATACTATTGCCTGCCTATATCACACTATTTCTGTAAGTACCACTTCCAAAGCAGTAAAAACAGTTCAACAAAGCACACACTGAGCTAAATGTTTTGACCCAAGAAAGATCTGCAAGGTCACTGGAGTGGATTAGAGTAGTCTCCCAAATCCCACTGGTGAACATTACAGATCTGAGGACCAGCCAATGGAATATGCACATCAATAGGAGGACAAATGAGGGATAGGAGGGGGAGGCTAGTTGAGGCTGAGTAATCTTTATGGATCTGGGGAGGAGTTGGACTCTTGGACCCTGCTGGTTTTGTGTCTGAGGTAGGGAAGTGAGAAGAGGAGGAGGATATCAGGAGAGACTTAGAAGGAACACAGCTCAGGAGAGAGCAAAATGAGAACTTAAAATGTACACAGTAAGCAAAGATCTTAGGAGAGATTGAACCAAACATCCTATTCTGCTTTTAGGGATTGTGCAAATCCACTGGACTTTTTGAATATACAGATTTTCAGTGAAATCCTGGCCCCATTGAAGTCAGTAAGAATTTCACCATTGTCTTCAATGGGCAGAGGATTTCACTTACTGAGTATCAGAGGGGTAGCCATGTTAGTCTGGATCTGTAAAAGCAGCAAAGAGTCCTGTGACACTTTATAGACTAACAAACCTATTGGAGTATGAGCTTTCGTGGGTGAATACCCACTTCGTACAATTTCTAAATTCGCCTAGGACACTACATTCCATTTGCAAAAGTGATTTAGACACATAGGAGTCTAATTCCCATTGAATTTGAAATAGGATTTAGGTGCTTTTGAAAATGCTACTCCTTAGATATACTGTATTTTATTATGTGGAGATGAACAAATATAAACAGAGATGGAGAATAAAGAGGAATTGAAAATTGCATTGTACTTTCCAAAGAGGATCCACAAATAATTCATGAAAAATCCACACTTTGTGAGCAACTGGAACAAATGTGTGTATTGAGCTGTCCCAGGTGCACATCCTTCAGTGCCTGTAGTTGGTAATATTTAATCTAGATGAAAATCAGACCTATACAGCAGTGAAAACATCCCTGACAGGATAATGTTCAATTTAAATAAACAGTCTTTAATGAGATCTGTTATTACCTGCCATTTTGTCATGCTCCAGCATGCAGTCTTAAGTCTAATGTTTCTAAATGCTGTCATAAATCTTTTCAACCTAATCTGCTTCTGAAAATTTGAGCTAATATCTCTCATGCTTCATAGTAAATTACAGCCAATGTCACAATGTGTGGGTGAATCTAAAGCTCTCCTTGGAAGCCCCGTTGCACCAAAGTATTTTTTTCCTGATTTTAAGACAAGATTGTGAAGCTTAACAGTTGAAACAAGCAGGTCTTGAGGTGAAAATGTTGCGCATACCATTTTAGTTAACATATAGAAAGTAAGTTTTGTAGCTAATCATTTGAACAGGGCCAGATGGTACAACCCTTATTCAAACTGAGTAGAAATTGAGTTACTGAGTTTAATGAGATTATTTGTATATGTGCTACCTATTCAATGTGAGAGTTATAGAATTAAGCCTAGGATGATTAACATTTAAATATTATGGGTTGGATCTTCAACTGGTGTAAGTTAGCATAGCTCCACTGACTTCAGTTACACAGGATCAGGTCTTCTAGCACAATGTATGCAGAAGGATCCCAAAGTGCTTGACAAAATTATGCCAAAGCATCACTTCACCACCCCTGAAATGCAGCCACCTCTTGGATGGGAGATATCATCTCTTTAACAGTGCAAAGGACTTTGGAGGGCTGATTTTGTTCAAACCAAGAGTGGTGAAATTCCAGAATAACTCCATTTATTTTAAGGGACTTACAATTTACTTACATCACTGTAAGTAAGAAGAGAGTCAGCCTATAGGATTTTAGTTAGGATAGCAGGGCGAAACCCTTACTTTTGTGCAAAGCATCATGGGATCTTTGATTATCACATGTGGGAGTTTATATCCCATTTTAAAGGTGGTTCCCTCCAGCAGCAGGTCCCCTAACACCATTTTGCTGGGCTGCAAACAGGCTTATAGCTTTCTGAGTGGTAAGTATTACTAGCCACAGTTTACAGATGTAGAAATTGAGACATAGGAAGGTGAAATCTCTTGCCATATTTCTCAGAGTAAGTCAGTGGTAGAATCTAGTATTAGAACTCAGGAGCTCTTTGCTTTTACTCACATGGTCTACTCAATAGCTCATAGTGCCCCACTGCTCTAAGCCTAAAGTCAAAGAACACAACACAATTAAAGTAAAGTGTCACCTGTATACCCATGATGTGCCAAAACTCAACAGGTTACGGTGATCTGAATATCCCAGACATCCCAATTGATATAGAGAAGAAATAGTTATAACTGCACTAGTGTACCTGTGTGTGGGTGTTTGGCATTATGTGAACAATGGTTTTATTATGCATAAGCATGTTACTGGAGAAGAACTCAGAAATGGCAAATCTCAAAATGAAACATGGTAGGGAGAAACTTGTTGCAAGGAAACCTTTTAAACTGTTCAATTGAAAAAGGTGGTTGTACTTCCTCCCCTCTGCCCCACGCCAATTGCCTTATTTCAAAACATTCAGTACAGCTATTGGGATAAGGTGAGGCCACAGCTTACTTCTAACTTTGCTGCTGCTGCAGCTTTGTGGTGGAACGAGGCATGTATGGGGCTGACCATAAATTACATAATGCATTAGGAGATGGGTGGGTCCTTTATTTTGCATGTTTGTGTTGGTGTTACAAAGTGTTACAAGGGGAGAGTGGGTCTTGGAAATTACCAACAAATTTGTTACGTAATTTATGGACAGCCCACATCCAACAACAAGCAGAATGGACAATGCATGTTTTATGGGAAAGCTCCTGAAATAATTTAAAAAATGAAGTGAGTTGTATAAAAATATAAATACCCCAAACCGTTTGAGTTCCCACATTATTAACATAATATGTTTGACTTAGGGTCAAATTCTCTGCTGCCCAAAGGGGTTATGCCAATGGAATTGCACCCTTAAAAAGGACAATTATATATTTTCCAAAGGTGAATTGAAAGGTATTTGAATTGCCTAGACTTTAATCCAGAGTTCTGTGCATCTCTTGAAAGATTTAACCTACTGTTAACTTCAAAACAGGGGAAGAAATTTTAGGCCTTAAGTGACAGATGAGTGATTTCATCCAATGGAAAAGAAGACACGTGGAAAACTTAACTCAGCTTCTTCTGGGCATTGGACAGCCTCAACCACTCTGTCAGTGCTGTGCAAACAATAAAAATAATAATGCCTTGGCAGTTAAAAAGCTTTTATGTTCATCTTCTTGTACTGTTTAAGTCTCTAGATGTGTTGTGAGAACAATACAAAATAGTTTATATTGTTTTATTCAAGGAATAATTGGAATTTCAACTTTCCTTTAAATCTGTGAAACTTTACTTCCCAATGAGCTATGTTTGAGCAGGGTAAACACCAATAATGCTTTATTAACACACTATGGGATCAGTAAGCCCATGCCTCCCATATCTGAAGATGGCTTTCCCAAATCCTTATGTGCAAAGGCCACAGGGGATACCCCTATCCCCAGACCACTATAGGCTAAGCAGTTCAGCTGCATTTCAACACTTTCTTAAGGCCACCATGGCCGACACCTTGATAAATGCAGTTGTTACTAGGAAAGAACAAAATCCTTTAAGCATTTTCAAACTTTAAATTCCATCATGTCTGGCCCATAAATGTAAAGTTCACTTTCCAGGAAGGATTTACCAAAGTTGATACCTTGTGTTGGCAGGATGTTAAGTGCATGTTTAGCAAGAGGGATTTTTTTGGCTTTTGATGCATTTGCTTGCACAAATAGAACAACGCCCTAATCCGCCCCCAGTGGCTAAGGCTGAACACTGTCATCTGTTGCTTTGTTTGTCACAGGCTTATTCCAGGATGGATAGTGCGGTGCAACAATGACTAAACTCCAAATATGTTATCCTTCCCCATGAAGTCTTGAAAGTGTTACGTCTGTGCTGGTTTCTCAGAGGCAACGTACACCATCTGGTGCCGAACCAGTGGGGTCAAATAATGTTCTCACCATTTAGCGTAATTAACTCCAACCGCCCGTCTGCTGCAAGCCCCCACTGCAGCCAACACAAGCAAAGCTGGGCCAAGACGAAATTTCTCCTCATTATTAAACCCAAATCTAAGTACTTGTCTGTCTGTAAAAACAGAGCAATGGGAGGAAAACTGAAACCAGCGAACAGGGTCTGAGGTTTCAATAAATGTCAGAGAGCGTCAAGTCTGTTTGGATTGCAAATTATTGCTGGCTGATGGTCTATTATTTTACAACTAGCGATTGCTGTCAAGGAGGAAGGGGGAGAAAGGTTTCTCGAATCACAGCCAGAAGGGAACAGAAGTTACAAAATACTGTAACAATCATAAAGAAAAAACGGTACTTGAATGACTTTAATGTTTGCTAAATTTAGACCTTATATAAAGTGTGTCTTAAGCAGCAAAGTCATCGCCCTTCGGCTCCAGCTAAGTTTCAAATCATCATGATAAGGTCAGCTCTGCCTGAGGTGATTTGGTCTCCCCGTGTCCTGCTTCCAAGCTCCATCCACCATAGATTGAAGTCGGCTGATAGGTCTTGAACATACAATAGTGCTAACAGCCCCCTAACTGCTTCAAGGAGAGTTAATATTTTCCCAAACACACTAGAGGGATATACATAAATCATTTCAATGGTGGTTAAGGCCTGTTTGTAAATGAACTAAAAATTAATGGGTGATTATTCCCTAAAATACATCATCAGATTACATGGTCCTGTGGCACAGGTTCCCTGCTGATCATGCACAGCTCAGGCACAGATTATTAATAACATAAGAATGGACATACTGGGTCAGACCAAAGGTCCATCTAGCCCAGTATCCTGTCTTCTGACCAT
Organism: Gopherus evgoodei; assembly: GCF_007399415.2. Taxonomy (NCBI): domain Eukaryota; kingdom Metazoa; phylum Chordata; order Testudines; family Testudinidae; genus Gopherus; species Gopherus evgoodei. The sequence goes on along the minus strand of NC_044336.1, from coordinate 25,048,554 downwards.
GGCCAATGCCAGGTGCCCCAGAGGGAACTCACAGAACAGGTAATCATCAAGTGATCAATTCCCTGTCACTCATTTCAAGCTTTTGGCAAACAGAGGCTAGGGACACCACCCCTACCCATGTTATTAGAAGGGAAGGAGACAGTTGGTGTATTGAAAGGGATAATTGTGGACAAAAGGACATACAGAACAGGGTGTGGCTAAACTTTCTCGCAGTGAGGAGAGAGGCAGGGAGGTGGTGAGATAACTTGTACTATGCTGTTTTCAAACTTAGAGTAAGACAGGCTCCTTATTTCTGATGGCAGAAGACCAAATTTGGGAAGAAAAAGTTCCTATTGTAGAAATTTCAGTCTGTTGAACATCTTAGCTGGGACTTCTCATGGAATGCCCACACCAACAAATTAGAGAGGAGCCATAAGCAAAACCATTGATCAAAACATCCAGAAGTTGGGAAAAGGTTGGCTTTGGATCTAAATTTCTCAGTTGGAGCCTTCTTTCTACTGGGACTGAACCAAGCTCCCAGATCTGGATCTCTCAGCTCTTCGAAGCTTGGGCCCATCTTTAAGAAAAATGTCATTGGTGACTGAATACAAATATGTTACAGATCCTGCAACTCTGAGAAATACAGCAGCAGCAGAGACACATTTTGTATGGCAAACAGTGGCTGCTTTAGGTCAGTGTTTTATATGGTTCAACATAACTTATGATTGATTATTCATACAGGTACTTTTGAAGGTGCCCCTCAGTCCTTTGCTGTGCATGTTACCTATCTCCTAGGATCCTGATCTCATTGTTTCGGATTCCCCCTCTTCAAGAATGTCTTGTTACGCAACCTAAGTCATCAGAGAAGATGATCTTCCACACATCCTTTAGTTTGAAAAACACTGAAGTGCTGTGCCATTAAATTAACTGCGGTGAATAATTCATGGAAAGGAGTTGAAGAATTGTGTTTTCATTTTGCTTCCCTTCTTCCCCCTGCCATTTTCCAACTGAAGAGAGGGACCTCACTCAGGGAGAGAACTACCATGGTTGGCCAAACACATGTTGCCTTGGTGTAGTGCACAGAACTAGCAGAAATTAAAGGTGGGCAAAGCATAGGCAAAATCTAACATTAGGAAATGAATGGAATGCTGGTACTCTCATTTTGGCTGGTCTGTATCTCAGTTGAGGACTGCAAGCGTAAATTAAAAACAAGCCCTATTTTTGCTCTTTTCAACAGCCTGGCTTTTTTCCTTACCATTGTATACACTTCTTTTCTGTTTTATAACATGTTCTCCTCTGCCAAACACACATCCTTCTCTTTCAAATCCCTTTTCTTCTTCCAGCAAGCCGAACGACCTTTTTAACAATACTCAACATCCGCAGTTAATTGAATTGTTCATTCTTGTCTAATTTCCCCTCCCCCCCCTTGTCTGCCTTAGGGATTGGACACCTAACTTCACTTTGTGACTTCATTCTAGAACCCTTATTCAGGCTGAGTAGCACTTATGTGAGTAATCCTATTAAGGTATAGTGAGACTGTATGTGTGGGTAAGTGCTACTCTGTGGAAGCCTTTCATTTTATTCTGTGCCCATCACTGTGATATTTGAGCATGGGTATCTTTGTAAGGGTTTCAGAGTAAGATTATTTAAGTGGGACATGAGACATGTCAGTCTCTGGACTGGATCCTTAACTGGAATAAATTGGTTACCTTTAAATTACAACAGTTGACACCAGCTGAGGATCTGGCCCCCGATTCTTTGAAAAGGCTACCGATTAACAGAATCATAGGAATGACTTTTAGTAATAGAGTATTTTCTCATGTATATGACATATAAAGGACAGTAGCACGAAAAGAGAGAATAAAGCACATAGTCAGTAACTTTCTATTTAATTTTTCACCTGCATAACATTGAAGCATTCATTCAATTCTAAAAATATAATTTTTGAGAAGTAGGGGGAAAGGGTTCACATGTCAGTAAAAAGGAGTCATAAGAATAAAAGAGTGATTATATTCTCAAATACCCCTCCCTCCTCCTTCTCTCTCACATACATGCACACAGCAATTGATTATAAAAACTAGAGCTTTCAATTCTGCACCAATAATATCCTGAGAGGGCCTCCTCTATTTTACCCTACAGCAAAGGAAAGAAGCCAAAACTATCAACCTCTCTTGAACAGAATTTAAAATGGGCTCTGCTTACGCACAATTGTGTACACAACTGCTGTCTGTGGAATATGGTTCTACTGGCCACACTACTCATTCTAAAATGTGATTGTGCCCTTGAAGTTTATTTTGGCCCACTTATGAAACCAATGAAGAAGCAAGAGGAGTGAGAATTCACCCAAGAGCTTGTCCCTTGAACCCCTTCCACACAAATGCGAAAAGCGCCATTGTTCAGATAGAAAGAACTGGTTGAAATTTTTCAGACAGAAGAGATTTTCATTGGAAAAATGCTGATTCCACTAAATTGAAACATTCTGCAGGAATGTAATGATTTAACCAAAAATTCTGATGAATAATTGTAAAAATGATACTTTTTGATAAGGTTGAAATGTGTCATTTTGACTTTCCTGTTGTATTTCTTAACAATATGATCAAATAAAATATGATATCAAAGTCAAAATGTCTCAAAATGAAAAAAAAATCACTGATGATTCAGATTTCCCATGGAACAGGAATTCTGGGTCCTAAGCAATGCAAAATAGAACCTAAAAATCCCTTGACTTGGCGGGAAATCTCCTGTTTGAATGTAGGTGTGTGAGGAAGCAGTGTTACATCTCCTCAGTCAGATGTATGTAAAACTCAGTAGAGAATGAGGGAAGACATTGGGAGCTCTTCTAGCAGAAGATCCCAAAACCCAGCTGGGCAGACAACTGATATACATCCAGGGTATTTCACCTGCCGGCACTCATGGCTGTCTGGTAGGAGAAGCATGTGTACACTTGCTCACAATGTGGTCAGTGACTGACCTTAAAAAGGGTGTCAAACAATATTGCTTTAGCTGCTTGGCTTTATTCATGTGTCACCTGTCCTGAAGAAAACCCTTTACCTCTATTGACTGGAAAATAAGAGAACCAGTTCTGGAGTTTTCATAAGTCATGCTAGAAATGCAGCAGACACAATGGTTACTTGTACAAGACATGCCTTTGCCCGTATTAACTTCAGTTTGTGGGAAGAAGGATCCTGCAGCCCTCAGGTACAAGAATTCAGTACTCTGCAGCCAAAACAATCTTGGGCCAAGTCTTTCAGAGAAGATAAATCAAGTGGACACCTTGAGCAGCCTATTCCAGTGCTTAACTACGCATATAGCAAGAAAGATTTTCTAATATCTAACCTAAATCTCCCTTGATGCAGATTAAGACAATTACTTCTTGTCCTACCTTCAGTGGACATGGAGAACAATTGTTCAACATCCTCTTTATGATGATCCTTAACATATTTGAAGACTGTTATCAGGTCCCTGCTCTTCTTTTCTCAAGACTAAACATGTCCAGTTTTTCCAACTTTTCCTCGGAGGTCAGGTTTTCTAAACCTTGTCATCATTTTTGTTGCTCTCCTCTAGACTGTCTCCAATTTAGCCACATCTTTTCTGAAGTGTGGAGTCCAGAATTGGACATAGTACTCTATCTGAGGCCTCACCAATGCCAAGTAGAGTGTGACAACTACCTCCAGTGTCTCACCTACGACACTTTTTAATACAGCTCAAAATGGTATTAGCCTTTTTTGCATCTGCATCACATTGTTGACTCAGATTCAGTTTGTGAGCCACTAGAGTCCTCAGATTCTTTTCAGCAGAACTACCACCTAACCAGTTATTGTGCATTTGGCTTTTCCTTCTTAAGTGTAGTAGTTTGCACTTGTCTTTACTGAATTTCATCTTGTACCAGACCTACAACTGACCCTGTGGGACCCCACTAGTTACACCCTCTCAGTGTGACAGCAAACCTATGATAACTACTCTTTGAGTAAGAACTTTAAACCAGCTTCAATAGAACCTAAAGGTTATTTATTAGAAATTGTTGAAAAACAAGGGTAGGAAGGGAAATGACCTTTTTTTTTGTTTATTTTTCCTCTTGTTTTCACATCAGAATTTTAGCATTTTTTATACTTTTCCCCCATTAACTTTTCAAAATTATACATTTTTTTGGTTTGCCATTTTAAATTGTGATAGCATATTTCAATGACATTTGAAATGTTTTGACCAGCTGCATTATTTGTACCAAACCTTAAACATGCATGAAGTTCTGTAGAGATAGTTCCTTAAAGATGTTCTGAGAAGATTCTTCTCTGAAATCTCAATAAGCTGGAAAGATCTAATGAAATCCCCTGTTTTATGAAATAACTTTTAAAGTTGAAATTTTAAGTGCTTAAATGGAACAAATATGCCCATCCCCAGCTTCTCCATCCCATGAGATGATTCATTGACTGGCAGTGGGATACAGATACTTTTCACCTTTAACTGATGGATTCCAGTTTAACTTAGTGTGTCAATTATTACCATATGACAACGTTTCAACTGGCTTCTAAGTGATGAGTTGGTCTAAGTCTAGATTGTAATGGAGAGAGAATGGCTAACAGTGCAAACCACCACCACCACAACTGGCATCTCTGTTGGAATTCTCAGCCAAGAGGCAAAGACTCAGGATGGAATGGACATTGCAGATGAACTGTTAATCAGAGGCCCTTCGATGAGAGAAGTGGGGAACTCTGCACTGGTGCAGCATGCACTACATTTATTACATATATCAAGGGCATCAGTCTCCAGGGCCCATGACTTCTCACCTTTTATCAACACTAAATTTACTTAAGAGATGTCCTTAGCTCGACTATTGAATTTTTAAGCCATATCCTTAATGGAATAAGGTCCTTAATACTTATTACACCTGGAAAATAGAAACAATATCACTATCTGATACATGGGAAGTTTTTTTCTGTTTGTCTGTTCAGAGGGACAAAGGATGGGGAAGGGTGGGGACTGGGAATCAGAAGGCCTAGGCTCTCTTCCCCACCCTTCGCTTTGATTTGCTATGATAGCTTGAACAAGTTGTGACTGTCTTGAGATAATGGTTGCATTTTTATATCTACATTGTCCAGGTGTAAATGATAAAACAAGGTACAGGAAGTGGAGAATAAGGCCATTAAAATCCCCATGTCACAGTTCAGGGCAACTATACCTGTATTCCTCCTCTGTGATCCAAAAAGGACACCCACTCTAGACTCCAGGATCCTCAGCCATCACCTCTCTTGGGCAAAGACCCATGTCTCTCCCGACCAGGATTTTTCCAGGCTGCACTGTTCCCTGTCTACACAGTGATATCTCAAGCAAGCCAGACAGCCTAAACAGGCCAGAGTATGCACTTTGCTTTCTCTTCAATGGCTACCAACAATATAATTGCCAGAAATTATGAGTTACCATACAGCACTTTATACACAAGCACATTTATCCCTACGGTGAAAGGGCTACAGGGAAAAAAACATTAAAAACGATAACAGAAACTATCTGCCTGCTAACAGTTTATGGGAGGTTGCCCATCAATCTCCTGGGACCCCCCATAGGCCAAAATTCTTCCAGCCCGTCCCAGGAAGAATAGGGGTCCCTGTTAGACAGTATCACAAAGAGGACCCTGAGTCAGTTTAAACTCAGGCTATTTATCCAAAAGTCCTTTCTGTGCCTGTTGGTCTCTGAATCCAGTGTAAACTAGCATAAGTGAGACTCTCTAGTAGATGGTACAAAATGAATTAATTAGTTTAATCACCTCCACTGTTTTTAGTTCCTGGAGGGGCTGTGGTTCCCCTCCCCCATGGAATTACATGCCATCCATGGCCCACAAAGATACATAAACTTAATATAGTAAGATCTCCTCAATATATTATAAGAAGTTGCCATATCTGTCATACCCATCACCTTGATTTTGCCCTTTGTATCCATAGGGCCAACAATATTTGCCTGTGTTTGGGAAGACCTTGGGTATCCATACATCCATAAGTGTTGCACATAGCACTAATCATTATGAGCCATAACCACCCCTGATAGCTATCAATACGGTTACACCAGAGATGAAACTGGCCCTATTTCTTGCTTCATTGAAGGTTACTTTAACATGCACAGACAGGACTGAAAGTCTAAGAGACCCCTGGAAAGCTGCGTATAATTACAGCCACTGTAAGACCCCTATGACTAAACATGTATTTTTATGGTTTAAGAAAGAGTAAACAGAAAAACCTCTTTGAGTTAGCTTGGGTTGAGCTCTGGTCTTTCATTTTGGTGCTGGTTCCCTTAGGATGCTAGATTAACAGGTTCAAATTTCAACATTTTTTTTTCCTTCTGAATTGGGATTAAATGTTTAATATAATTAGTTTCTAATTTGCTCTGTATAAACCATAGGATTATATATCCCAGCTTTGATGGAATGGGGGCAGAGAGAACTTGCAGTCCAATGCTTAAGAGCTATGATCTGACAAGTGATTGGGTAACAAAATGGCACCCATTTGCTCAACTGGTCTGTTCCTTGTAGTTTGGGTTCTGAGCTATTGATGGGTATATTAAGTCTTATATCACTTTATATATCTGCTACCCCACCTGTCATGCCCTGTCTGAGTTCTGTGGGAGAGGGTCTGTCTTCTTTGCTATTTGTCTGTCCAGTGGCTAGATCAATGGGACCTGATAATTGATTGGGATATGTAGGTATTTCTGTAACGGAAATAATAAAATTGATGATATATTGATTTCGCTGTCAAAAATACATTCCTGCATTAAGCACTTCAGAGCTGACTCAGCTGTGGAAGGGTGTGCCTTACAGAGCCAAAAGAAAATACAAGATGAACAGAACAGTTAACAAAGTTCCAGTTGCAAAATCTTTTCTTAGAGACATACAGAGATGTCCCGGTGGCACCGTAACTACACCTAGAATGAATCTCCACTGGGGAAGGATAACTGTAGGTGAGGCACAAATGTGAAAGGGTATTGTTTGGATTTTGGGGCTGAGGCTGAATTTGCTCAGCTGGCAAGTTAGGAAACTCATCTTGTTAATTATAAACTAAGCAGATTTTGTTAAAGAATCATGTAGACCCAAACAGGGTTATCCAAAGTGGCTGATACTTGTCAGTGGCAAATATCTTATTGATTTAACAAGTGCTGGAATTTCAAAGGTACAAGGTTCTAAACTAGAACTACACTTTAGAAATCCACCCTAGATAAAGTTACTATACCTGCAACAAACAGCGGAGATCCTTTATGAGGGAGTTGCCATCAGAAGGAAAAAGAAATAATGCAAATTAAATAAACGGAAAACTTTAGATACATTGGTTACAGGAAGAACCAACATCACAAATAAAATGCAAGCTTAGAACAAAACTAAGCCCCTGATCCTGCAAATGCTGCTGCATGTGAGAAACATTACACCAATGTGAGTAACTCTGAGGAATTAAGTGCTACTATTCTCATGGGTAAAGATACATGCATAACTGCTTGCAGGATTGGAAAGTAGAAGAATTGGAATAGAAATCTCATGGCAGTAGATTCACACACTAGAATTTACAGTTGATTGGAAAATTCTGGAAAAAATATTGCAATGAAATTGATAAAAATAATTCAATTTTTTTTCTACTAGCTCCACAAAATTTTCTTCTGGTTGGGTCAAAAATATTATTAGAATAGCTTCTCTGGTGCTAATTTGCCACATGTGCTATCTGTCTCGCCCAGAATACCCAAGAGAAAAATATTTGAAAACAAAATTTCATTTTTTGGGTAATCAACATATTTTCCATTCAAGGTTCAGTCCAAATACTGGGTGAAGGTTTATATCTTATGACATGGTTAGTTAACCTCAGTTTGGGACAAAAAAGATTGAACTAAAACTCAAACGAATGCATGATGGATGTACTCTTTCTGCAGCTCTATTCCGCTTGCTAAACCACCCATTGGGCTGACCACCCTGAGCTCAAATGTTATTTAATGTGAGTGTAAAAAGAAAATAATAACACTGTAATCTGAGTGTTCCATGCTGTTGCTTCTAATTCACCTCTGGCCTTCCAGCCTCCTGCCTAGTCACGATTCATTTTCTCCTGACAGGAAGGCTAGAACATTCTCAGGACGTCTTGGGTGGAAGAAAGTTGGTAGGAAGCAAATCCATGGTGAGCTATTAAACGTGATGGGAAATAATACCCTCCATCATTGGCTTAATGTACTAAATGCATTGATTGCTTTGAGAATTGTGCTCAGGTCTACAGCTGGGAGCACAACTCTGATCTGGGGCAAAACTGTGATCTGACTTTTTTTTTTTTTAAATGCAACTAATGGTGAAATAACCGCCCTGTGCAGTAGTGTTGAGTAGTCCCATTACAGCAGTAACATATTATAAAGGATTGAGTTTCATGACAATTAGCTTCTGGCTGCAGTTTATTACCCCAGCTGAGATTTAAAACACAATCCCTTCCCACCCCCTCAATGCATTCCAGCAATGCTTAAGTATCTGGAACTGACACTGTAAAACAATAATAGAGTGACAAATATCTGTCTATGGCTTACACAGTTTGTGGGTTTGTTTTGAGAGAATAAAATGAAGTTGGGTCATTTAAGAAAACAGCTCTCCCTCTTCCATTCCCCACAGATTAAGGAATTGGGTGAAAGCAATTATAAATATATTATTTATACCCTCAGTTAGAGTCTCTAGCTGACACTAGAGCATTACCCCATTGTGCAAGGCGCTATACTAAAAGTAAAAAAGAAGTAATCCCTGCCCAACCCAGTTTACAGTTTAAATATAAATAGATAAGCCAGGTAGAGGGTTGGAGAAAGGAATTGTCATTATGCAGATAGGAAATGGCACAGGAAGATTGAGGCCATTTCTGTATGTACAGTGCTGCAGCAGTGCAGCTGTATCCGGTACAGCTCTGTCACTGAAATATATCTGGTGAAGATACTCTATGCTGAAGGGAGATAGTTCACTTCTGTGAGAGGCACAAGCCATGTCCATGGAAGCTTTTCCACCGACATAGCGCTGTGCACACGAATGCTTATGTCAGTGTAAATTATATCGCTCAGGAGGGGTTCTATATTCACACTCCCAAGTGACATAAGATTTGCTGACATAGGCTATAGAGAAGACTCAGGCTATGTCTACACTACTGCGGTAAGTCGACCTATGCTATGCAACTCCGGCTATGTGAATAACGTAGCTGGAGTCGACGTACCTTGGGTTGAGTTACCATAGGGGGTTAATGGGAGAAAATCTTACTCTTCTTGTTGGGGGTAGAATACAGTGGTTGACTGGAGAGCGCTCTGCAGTCGATTTGGTTGGTCTTTACTAGACTCACTAAACCAACCACCAGTGGATCGATCTCAGAGCGTCGATCCCTGCTTTAGTGTAGACCTGCCCATAGCCTAAGTGGCTTGATCAGGTGTTATGAGAAGTCATTGGCAGAGGCAGGAATTGCACCCAGGTCTCCTGGGTCCACATCCCATGTCTGGACACCTATGTCATCCTTCCTCTGAAACAGATTCTTTGAGAAACCAAAGAAACTTTTGGTGCTCCCACAAAAAAAAGTAGGAGAAAATCTATTGATAATAGATAGATAATCATTAATATGGCCATCATATGAAGGGAGAGAGGACAATCAAACCTATATTTTAGACCAAAAATACTTTGATCATCAAAAGTATCCATCAGATTTTGTGAATGAAATGACTAAAAGAGCATCTCACTAACTAGTGGAGAAAAGGCCTGTTGATAACATTTAACATGTTGATGAGTGTTCAGCTACCTTTGGGTCCATTGTGCAGTAAGCATCCTTAGTCACACACGGAAATTTGCAAGCACATTTCTTTAGAGCTTGCTGCTTCTCCTTGAACCCCCAGTGGAGTTGCAAGAGTCTTTAAGTGATCACGGTCAGCTCCCATTAACTTCAGAAGGAACTTAGCGACATATTTTTAGCACCTCTTGAGATGTTCTAAGTCAGCAGACCGAACCCTCCGTGCTTGCCAAATGAGTAATGCACTTCAGTTCTTTTAGCTGCCATGTCGTAGAGTAGATGGAGCAATATAGATTAAAGAAACAGGAAGAAGTCTAGCGTACTCTGGAACACATTTTGGCTAAGTTCATTATTTCTAGGGCTCAGAAGATAAACAACATCCACATATCAAAACTATTTCATTTGTGAGCAGATTGTAGTAACATTGAAATATTGTGTTCAATACCATGAATAGAAACATCTTGCCACTCCAGCATCTAATATTTACACCCCATTGCCTGCACACAATCCTTCTGCGTCCAATGGAGATAGCCTAGAGCCATCAAAAGGAATCAAAACACACTCAGGAAAAAAAAACACATAGAAGTTCAGGAGGTGTCAAGGTAGATCTGAAATTTTATTAATGGATTTCAGTGAATAGCAGATTGATAATAGAGGTTGCAGTATAAACCAGAAAAACAAAGTACCTGCCAAGATTCAACTTCACAAAGGCTGATTGGGAAGACTTTATCTCTGAATTGGGTGAATCCATCTGTAATATTACTCTGACACGCACATATTATGGAGAATTTATCTCCCTGGTGTGAAAAGCTGCCTAGAAGTGAATCCCTAGGGGATGTCAGACATTGTCTGTACCAGGGCTTTCAGGAAAAAAAAGCAAATGACAATATAAGAGATACTCAGGATTGTTTGAGGCGGATCATTTGGGCTTGGGGAAAATGCTTACAAGAGAGACAGGAAAGAAGTGATGTGACAGCTGAAAGGAGCTGATTGAAACAATAAGCCTTGTGCCACAATAGCAAAAAAATATGGGTCACCATTCATAGAAACTGAACCCTGAGGGACAACAACCAAGGTGCATCACCACCATCTCTCTCAACCAAGTCATACACCAACTCATCTTGTGTGATAAACCAGCCCACCAGGCAAAACCCAGCATAAACACATTAAATATGAACATTGCTCACACCTCAGAGACAGCAGCTCAACACTGAGGAGCTGACAATAGCTATGAAAACCCTGGAATGAGGAAAGGCAGCTGGACTCAGGGGCATATCAAATGATACAGTTCAGGATGAGAGCACAGAAATGGCAACTTGACTTCTTTAACTTTTGTATGGAGAACGTGAGATACCCAGCTTGGAAACTACATAAAGACCCTATCTCTGCAAAGAGCTACCAGCCAATATCCTTACTCTGTCATCCACTCATATAGCTTGTAGGTGGAGCAAAGGGTAGACTAGCACCAGTAGTTGAAGGGACAGCTGACTGTGACTAAGCCAGTTTCCTCCCAGGGTGTTCATGCTGTGGCCAAGTTGCAAACTTAACTCAATACATCAAGGATGGCTTCAAAACCTGAAAAATCACAGGGGCTGTTGTTATTCATGTGATGGCTGTTTACTACACTGACAGCTATCATACACTTCTATTGAGATTGGCAAGAATTGTGAGAAATAGTAAGATGGTCCAGGTCAGTACTACTCCAGCTCAGCCATTGACTGTTTGTGACATTGGTCAAGTCGTTCCACCTCTCGGTTTCTCTTCTCACTTTTCACCTTTCTTGTCTATTTCATCTGTAAGTTCTTTGTGGGCAGGGACCGTCTTTTCCTGTGTTCAGATTGCATCCAGCACAACTGGGCCCCAATCTCAGTTATGGCCTTTTGGCGCTACTGAAATATAATTAACAATAAAACCATTAGATTTTTCACTTGACTGCCATTTCTTGCAGTACAACTGTTCTATGGACCAATAGTCAGATTAATTATTTAATGCCTCTCCTAAATTAAAACTCTTTTTAAAGGGCTTTTCCTCAGAAAGGCCAAGTTGTCTGCGAATAATCCTTGCCCTTTTTTCTAAAATCACATTTTGTAATGTTCACAGCAGTTCAGTTTAACCAGGACAGACTCTGGCAACATGAAGCTAACTGTCTCCTGGGAACTATTAATATTAGAAACAATGTTAAAGTGGTGGCATTAACTTCACTTTTTTAACTCCAGTTCTTAAAGGTCACAAAACGGATTCAGTTTTCCAGCTTCAGCTTTTCCCATCTATTTTACTGGATGGCAGTTAGGTCATTGGGCCACTTGCCTTGGAGACTGACCAATGAGGTCTTAGATTTAGTCTAAATATAGCTGGCCTTTTTTTAGCATTGTTAGTCCTCCCACTCCCTACCTCCCCACCCCCCACATCCTTTAAAGTGAATTTAGTGCTGCGGAAAAGTGCCAGATTGACATCACTGGAAACTGAAGTTCCAGCACTGCTCTGTTTATCCAGAGAGTCTCCTGTGTTTATCCATAGTACATTGGCAGCACAAGCTAATGTTGCACCACTCTGCCAATCAGCCTCAACCCTGTCTGGGAGGAATTAGGGTAGGTGAGTCTTATTGCCTTGTTAGCCCAAAGCCTCCCTGCTCCAACAGCCAACAAGTTTTCCAAGTGCTTTTGTTCTGGTTGTTTTTCACTTCAAACAGAGGTCCGCTAAGGCTGGACTTTCACCTTCTGTTATATTTACATTCTTCTTCTATATAACGTATTTAAACAGAAAGTATTGGGAGAGAAAATTCCAAGTGGCATTGCTCTTCTACCGTGTTAGCCAACTCTGAGATTTGCTTAGGCCTGGATCAAACAACTGGATCCCTGTGGACTCAAGGGTCAGCCGGTGCAGATCCCATTGCAGGATTGATGTCTTCCATTGTAAGCGCTCCAAGGCAGAGTCTACAATTAAATGAATAGAAACGAAATTCTTGTGACATCTTGACATATAAAGCTTGTACAGCACCTAACACCATGGGGGATAATCTGATCCTGAGTGGAGCCTCTAGATGTTGCTGCAACATACATTATAGATAACAGTATTTTAATTAATAAATATAATTATTTTAATTAATTAATATTAATAGGCCACTTCACCTTGAATGGCCCCTTGAAATGTGTGTTAGCTATGTATGCTTAACAACCTGTTTCACCTTGTATTTTGCAGTGACACTGTGAATTAATTTCCCAGACTTGAAGAAGAGCTCTGGGTAAGCTTGAAAGCTTCTCTCTTACCAACAGAATTTGGTCCACTAACAGATATTACCTCACCCACCTTGTCCCTCTAATATCCTGGGACCAATGTGACTGTGACAAAACAGCATACAGTATTTTAATTAAAAGATAATATCTCTGCACCACAACGTATTGTGCTCCAAAGTAGTACTGCGTGTGTCATAGTAATCACTGTAATTTGCAATTGTAATTAGAACTGTATGTTCCCTTCATCATAGCAAAACGGCAAGGAGGTTCTTGTGTTGTCAATTATCTCCTAGCTCCTCAGAAATGCATTGTGTTGATAGAGGGCATGGCATCTGTCACTGTTCAAATGTTTGTCTAAGCTCTCCACATTCATATTTAGGATAATTTCTCAGCTTCTACTTACTCATATTATCACCAGTCTTTTCCACCCCAGCTCTATTCAATGTAGAGTACGCTCCTGTTTTCATTCAATGTCAATGCCTAGAAGAGGAAGTTGTTCTGAAGGAGCCAGGCTCTCCTGAGTCATCAGAATTTCTCACCATTTCCTTACTCTGTAGCCTTTCATGGTAGTATTTTCAGGTAAGGGATTTTCAGCAGCAAAGCTCTTTTTCGACTTCAGACTCTTCAGTGGTGGAATATGTCTTCAGGGATGGTATGATAGGATAATCTAATTTTGGCAATTAATTGATCTTTGACTATTAATGGTAAATATGCCCAATGGCCTGTGATGGGATGTTAGATGGGGTGCGATCTGAGTTACTATAGATAATTCTTTTCTGGGAGTCTGGCTGGTGAGTCTTGCCCACATGCTTAGCTGATCACCATATTTGGGGTTGGGAAGGAATTTTCCTCCAGGGCAGATTAGCAGAGGCCGTGGGGGGTTTTCGCCTTCCTCTGCAGCGTGGGGCACAGGTCATTTGCTGGAGGATTCTCTGCACCTTGAGGTCTTTAAACCACAATTTGAGGACATCAGTAGCTCAGACATAGGTTAGGAGTTTGACACAGGAGTGGGTGGGTGAGATTCTGCCGCCTGCGTTGTGCAGGAGGTCAGACTAGATGATCATAATTGTCCCTCCTGACGTTAAAGTCTATGATTCTAAGTCTATGTCCATGCAGTGGGTGTCTTGGATTATGCACCTGTTTTTGTCTTTCCTTTCTACTGAAAGCATCCTGCCGCACTGATGGTGAAGCAATCCCACGAGGCAGCAGAGAAACAGTGGGGTAGTCGGTTGCAAAGCCGCTGTGATGAGCCTACAAGATTGATTGAGGTCAGCATCATTTTGCGTGTATGACTTGAGCACGACCATACTGAGCACCATACTCTGCAGCTGAGTAACGCAAGGCTGGTAGTTCTCAGTTTTTTGAAGTCTTAACCCACCCGATCAGATGAGTTCAGGACCAAGATTTCTTAGCACCTGAATACAACCTCACTTAGTATAGAGATAATCATCAAATTCATGGAATACTGACATTCATAAATATCAGCAGGTACCGTTATCTTCATATGCTCATATCTTCGATGAGACGAGAAATCCAGCAGTCATCTTACCACTAGAATGACTTGTTAAAACTTGAAGATTTATTTAAAAAGGAACAAGCATCATATACCCTTCCACTAAAACAATAAAATTAAATGAGAATAATAAAAGAAGAAAACTATGCATCTCATATCTAATTAAAAGGCTCTCTCAGCCTTTGTCTGAAAAGTGGGAATTTGCATTCTAACTACCTGATATTTTGAAAGTATGACTAGTACTTTAGTGTCTACTTTTGCCATAACAGTTGAGAAGAAGTTATGTCTGCTACCATCTAACCTCCTGATTGTACTTGCAAATTTAGTCATGTATATGCTAGAATTAGTGCCTAGCCAAATAGCAGTCTCAAAATTGTGCTGACAAAATGTTGGATGGGATCCTTTAAAAACTGGTTCTTAATCATCACACAGGTGTTTAATTGGGTTGCCACTGACATGTATGTAGAGCAAAGTCATATCAGCTCACGCTAGCCGATTCTTCTTTTCTGCCCTGTTAATGTCAATCCTGGAAAAGCTTTAGGGATTAACCTTAGAAATGCCACTGAATCATCAAGGCTCTTCTTTCATACATGAATGTCATGAACTTTCCTCCTAAGTGTCGAGGACAAGAAATATGGAATTAGTCCAATATCCAGAATTCAACAAACCAGCTGTCTGAAACATAACCATTGTACAACTATCCCCCAGTGCAGCTTCCTCAATTAAGCAAGTGAACAGGTAATGGTAGACTATTTCCTAGGCCTTTTTAGCTTCCTACACTCCTAAGGAGAAGGCTGGTGGCTATATCATCAAATATAAAAGTGAGCTTGAAAACAATGACATAAGCCAGGTGATGCTGGGGGATGGATTCAGGTGCTTATCTACAGAAATAGAGCCACTAGGGTACAGAGCCTGATCCTGGTGGACTGATCAAATCAGAGTATTCTCAGTATTGAATTCCAGCAGAGTTCCTGTTGAAATGAATGAGGGGATGGAGTCGAGTAGATTTTTAAAGGTCGTGGGCTTACTACACTATTGGCGTGCTCCGTCTGCAGTCACTGCACCAGTGCCACATGAGTGCACATGAAGTCACTAGGCCTGCTCATGTGCTTGAGGGTAGACAAGTTCCCAAGAGTTTACAGTGTTGGGGCCCCACATTGTGAGATCTTTGGAGCAGGGACTGTTTCTTACTACTGTATGGTAGTACCTAGCACAATGGAGTCTGTCTCTTAGCTGGGACCTCTAGGGATTATTCTAATATGAATTAACGAGAAATCTCTCAATAGAACTATGATGTACCAAGTAACAGAGCAGGCTCACTTTCCAATGAGCTGTTCGAACACCCGCTGGTTAGTAAAACAATGTAAGGAACATCCCTATCTAATTACTATATTTAATCACTAATACATATAAAGTGATTATTAAAAACATCTGTTAACATACAATAGTGCTGTAAATATTGAAAAAAATTGCATATTTAAGAACCTTTCACTGAAAGCCCGAACAAAGGTTTATGGCCCAAGTCAGCATTAAACTTTATTTGTTTAAAGCACAGTTACGTTTTCATATAAAATGCTATCAAACCCTTCATGGGAAAAACAAGAGCCTTTGTCATTCTGCTACCAATATAGCTTTAATTTCCCAGTAACTGCGCTCTTGCTGTTTGCATTTAAGACGGTCAAAAAAAATTTTTAATAAGAGTCTACTGAGCAAATAGACTGGAAATCGCCAACCCAGGAAAGCTAAAAAAGCTTTAAACAAGTCCACGGAGAAGAAAGTTAGCCAACGCTGGTTTGAAATGGCTGTCTGTGTTCTAATTAAAGCAAAATTGCTCAACACGGTATTTTGTATTTCCAAAGACTGTCTCCTGTAAAAAAGGGATTAATAAGCTTTATTAATACTGGCAGGGTGGCCTAATAAAATGTTAGATCCTACATGATTAATAATGAAACTTGTGAAGATCTGTTTTGAAATATGTGTCTAGTTTTAACAGGATTTTTTTTTCCTTGGGTTGAATGCAGTCTTCAACCTATTGGCCTAACCCAAGCTCAGTAACAAGTGCCAGAAGGAGGGGGAGTGGGGATGGGAAATTGCCAAGCTGATGAAACAATATTTCTGCGTCTTGATATTGAGATATACATTTTCCCTTACTTTTCTTCTGTCCACCAACCAACTTCTCCATGCAGAAACAAGCCCTAGGACAGGTTAGAAAGCAATGTTATTAAAGGCACAGGGTCAAGGTTGGTAGGTCTGGAGAGACTAAATTACTTTGCTATTTCACTTTTTAAGATGGAAAATTATAATTCTTTTCAGCACATGTGGATTATGTATTTATATGTTAGAAACCCAGGCCAGCACCAGTGCTATCATCCCTGCAGCAACAAATGTGTGCACATACCCTAGTCCTCATGAGCAGCCCTACAGAAATAAAGGCAATTTTTGGTGCAGCATTACTCTCTACAACTCTCACTTGGATAACATGTAATTCTACTTTGGATTTATCTAGTACCATCTGTCTGAAGTTCAAAAAGTGCTTTAGACACATTCATTTGGTTGCAGTCTCTCCTGTGTTGAGATGGTCATGAATTTTTCAACAAAATAGTTTTTTTGTCAGAAAATGCTGTTTCGAAGAAACATATTTTTTATGAAAACGTAACAGTTTTGGCAATGCTTTCTTTGGGAATGATTTCTCAAGTCATGGATAGAATCATAGAAATATAGGGATAGATAGGACCTCAAGAGGTCATCTAATCCATCCCCCCACATTGAGGTTGGACAAAGTATACCTAGACCAGGGTTTCTCAAACAGGGGTCGCTGCTTGTGTAGGGAAAGTCCTGGCAGGCTGGATTGCTGCTCCAGGCCAATGGGAGCTGCTGGAAGCGGCGGCCAGTAAGTCCCTTGGCCCTTGCCACTTACAGCAGCTCCCATTGGCCCGGAGCAGCAATTGGCGGCCAGTGGGAGCTGTGATCTGCCAGACCTGAGAACTGGGCAGATAAACAAACCAGTCCAGCCCGCCAGGGGCTTTCCCTACACAAGCAATGACCCTTGTTTGAGAAGCCCTGACCTAGTCCATCATTGACTGGTGTTTGCCAAAGAGGAGACATATCCATACAAGAGGAGCCATATCTTTCCTGAAATGTGCTCCCAAAATTGGATACAGTACTCTAGCTGAGGCCTCACAAGTGCCTAGTAGAGTGGATAGAATTGAATTTCTGGTCAAAACCAAAGATAGAAACCCACCACAGACTAGTCAATAGCGTGTGGTTGGGGCACTCACATGGGATATAGGAGACCTAGGTTCTAGTCCCTGATTTGGATCAGGAGGTGAAGCTGGTCTCCCCCATCCTGCCATGTTACTGGGCAATCTGCTCTGCCTCTTCCTATTTTTTCATTAAAAACTTTGAAAGCATAATGAGAAAAAATGTTGAAATCTGTAAAATGGGGATTGTATTTCTTCTACCTCCCAGTAGTTTTGTGGGGTAATGCTTATTGATTTTGAGGTGCTCAGATACAATTGTGATGAGGGCCATGTAAGTACCAGGATATAGACAGAACGCTTTAGCCCTCGGTCATAGATCCCTGCCAGCTTTGGAGTCATCCTGGAAAGTGAAGAATAATGTGGAGGTGCAGAAGACATCTTCTGAACTAGCTTTGGCTGGGTCTTGGCTGCAGCACAGAACATTAGTGATATTCACTTTTAGCCCCTCTTCATAACCCGTGGAAAGATGGGCTGGGAGTTATAGGATAAAAATAACCCATTAATAAGACCGTCTACTACTAATAAAATCATCATTAACTAGAGACGTTTAGCAAACTGGTGGGGGGAGAGAATGAGAAGAGCAATTATCAAAATATACACATGTTGCAACATTTACTTTCTCAGGAACATTTTTCATATGAACACTCCAGCCAGCTGTGAAACTGCTCCATCCAAGTCACCTCTGAATATTTTTATTCTTTTGTAAGGCCCAGAGAGGGGGCGGGAATGGGGACAGGGACTGGTGAATCTACCTCTAAAGGTGGTAAGGGTTTAAGGATTTTCACAGTGCCAGCAAGACTTCAAAAGGCTTTGGTTTCCCGCTTTGGCTGTGGAAAGGGTGGGAGTCTGGGTGGTTCGAAATCAACAGGAGCTTGGATGGCCTATGCGGTCTGAAAAATGAGGAGAACTCATGCTGGGAAGGACTGGCAAAGCTGTTGAGTGCTGTAGCTAACACCCACCCACTAGGGTTTCGTTTCAGGACCTGACTCTCATTAGCTGCATTTCCCAGGTTCTTTACAAGATAGAGGGTTTTAAAAACTCGTTTTACCATCTATTTAATGCAACAATATTAGGCTAGATTTGGCACAATGGCTTCAGATATTAAAACTTTAAAATGAGCTTTTTCAGAGCATAAAATCACAATTGGTCCTGCTAGTACAAGGATAAAGTAAATGTCTATTCACTCTAATTACTGTCAAACTTGTGATTTTTTGTTTTGGTTTCTTTTATATGTAGTAAAGCCAACTCAGTTTTATGGTATGGGGTGCAAATGCTTACCATATAATATTATAAATCCTGCAGAGAATTAGGCATCTGCACATTTTTCCTGGCTGTTTCTCACTTTAACTCAAAACGTCTGTTAACCCTGGCACAAAAGAAAATAATGTGGGCAAGTCTGATCCCACCTCATTTCCAATTAAACTCTGGGTTTCCAAAGTCTCTGCCTATTTGCAGCAGGGATTGGACATTCTCAATGTGGCTGAAGACACACTTCAGGAGCCTGTGCACGTGTGAGTCTCGAGGATGGATTTTGGGGCAGAACATCCACTTCTTTTGCCCATGGCAGTCTCCCGAAAGGAGAAGAATAAATGTTGGGAGGAATCACAGATGGAGAGGAGTTAAAGAAACCAATCTCTCCACACCCTTCAGGAATTTGGACAGGAAATAATCTTATGCTAGCCATTTTGTGACTGGGAATACGTTAACCATGCGGCTTATTCAAAGGAACTTTAGTATGGAGCTACCTGCCTAGCCACTAGGCAGCCCAACAGACACATCCAAAGAGCAGCATCATAGCAATATTGCATGGAACACTGTAGAAGCTCACGGTATTGCTGCATTTGTTTTCCTTGAAAGCTTATCTAGCCCTGTGGGATATCTCGAACCTTCTAAGACAGTGCTATCGGGAATGACACAGCAGAGGTGAACACTGGAGAAGGAAATTAGAAGTTGGTCAAATTTAAAAAAAAATGAGCAAAGAAATCTGCAATATTCTCCTGATTGCATCAGGGACGAGTGGGTGGGAGGAGCCTGTTTAGACAACGTTTATCAAGTTCTGCTTTTCTAACCTTTCTTTGCCTTCCACCACCCTTAGACTCTCATTTTCAAATGCAAAAAGAATGGCAGCTATAAAACTGCATCCACTTGCATCTTATCTGACTTGCATGTGCTTCTCAGGGAGTCAATGCAGTGATGAGCATCCATCTAGGCAACCACCATCCCCAGATGCAACGTAATAGCAAGGCATGACAATGATGAAACTATTGCAAGTAGTATTTCAGTAGTACTCAGGTGCACCAGTCGTGCTTGGCATTGTATAAACACAGACCAGAATGTCGCTGCCCCCAAAAAGCTTGGTTGTTGTGAAGCTAGTTAATGTGTGTAACAAGTAGAGAGCTGAAAAGTTTCTGGTTAAAAGATAATCTTCTTAATAGGGTCTCATCAAAACAAATGTTTTGATGAAAAAATATTTTCAACTACATTTTTCATTTTTTGGAAAGAAAGGTTTTTTGAGGAGGAACATGAAGATTTTGGGATATTGTTTCTTTTCAAAATTGTGGGTCCCGTTATCTCAGACAAGTACCTTTTTCTTATTTTCCAAGTTTTGTCAGACAACAGCATCAAAATCTTGGAAGTGTTTCTTTTACAAGTGAAAAGTGTTTTTCCCCCCACTTCCGCATAGTCTTGCTATTTCCCAGTGGGAAAAATTTGAAAGGAGAATCCAGCCAAGAAGAATTTTGCAGGAAAAATTCTAGCTGTAGTAATAATGACATGTGGTTGTAGTATAGTATTCAGCCAATAGAGGTCACATTGATCAGGGTTGAAGGACAGTTCTGGGACCCAATCTTTTTGTTTTTTTAGACAGGTGGAATGTTACTGATAAGATAACATTTCATGTCATTGCCATGTTTAATTAATCTACTTCATTCCAGAATGCAAACAGAAAGTCAATGGCTTTCCTCTTTGCAATGCTAACATCCATGATTTGGCATTGGCCTGTGTCTGCCAGCTTTTATTTGCACCTACCACCTGGAGCGGGGTCAATTTCAGAGGTTGAGTCAGACCTCCCACAATCTGCCATGGCCACACTGTAGGAGGCAACCTGGGATGACATGGCGAAAGGTCACAGGACTAAAGTCAGGGCAGGGGAGCATTCAGGGATATATGATTCATTTCCTTAAGAATGAAAAATAGCCTCTTCTTTAACTCCATTCTCATGACTCAGCTGTGAGAACCAAAGGCTAATGAGGGGAAATTGGTCAGGCTTTTAGGCTGACCAGGTGATATACACCAGACCTCTCAAAGGTTCTGGACCAATGTTATTGAAAGACAAGTGACTCAGGGTTTTTTTATTATTTGTATTAAAATGTATAAAAATAAAAATCAATGTGTTCAAAGCTAAGCTACTTGTACTAAAAACCCAGAAAAAAGCAAGACAACATCTAATAAAAAAAAACAAGATTTAACACTGGACTGGAATTAAATCATCAAATGAGTTAAATAATCAAATTATAATCAGTCCTTCTACATTTTAAAGTTGATTCTAAGAAGGTAGCTATCCATTTGGTTATAAATCCTGGCTAAAGAATTTAATCAAAATCAATTCAATTTTATAATGTGGAGTTGGTTAAGTGTCTTAATAATGATGTTAATTTTATTAGAGAAGTATTTGGTTTCAGTATTATTATAATTACCCAATTAGCCAATAAAAACCACAGTCATAATGCGAGTTATGAAGCTTCCCTCTTGTTGCATGGTGGCAAACCCTTTCCTTCCCTTCCACTAAAAGAGATATAATAATCCAGACTTTAGCAGACCACTTTTGGTAAACAAAAGTTTACTGGAATTTACAGATGCCAGTTTCAAACTTTTCAGGACTTTTTAACAAAGGATACACCTTAGTTATTTTATGAGACAATATGTAGTGATATTTAAATTTGGGGAATTTTCGTTTTGGCATCTTTCCTGTGTAGACTTTATGCTCACACACACGTGCATGCCACGCTTTCACACCCTAAAATCAAATGATATAAAAAGGTTGGGATATCTCCCAACTAATGTGAAGCAAAGGACAAAAAACAGAAAAAAGGAAAAATAAGGAACTTAAAATTATAGGGCTTTTGACCAGCCTCTCCCTGCACCTGGAGCCTGTTAGCAAGGTTCACTGTGCTAGCAGAACATCACAATCTAGCTTCTTGTTCCAACTTCTGCTCTGCAAGAATCCAGAAGACTGTAAGAGCTGAAAAGTTCACAAAGGCTGGAGTAGCCTGTTTGCTGATGTCTTAACTTCCTTTCCCCATGGTAGCCAGATCTTAGAGATTCTGGAACATCAGTCTTCCTTTAGGTGACTTCTCAGCACTATTCTTGAATATTATGGTTTGTGAATTTAGCACCTCCAGCCTTGCAGCACCTTCCTTGAAGAATTCTGGACAAGTTAGGTGTGAGGCCTACCTTGTAGCTATGTACTTTGGTCCAATCAGGTTATATTTAGGTCATCCTTCACTAGCATCAGTTTTGGGAAAAGTCCTGTTTAAATCAGCAATTTCAAACATATTCATTGTTTTACTTACTGTAAACCTGAGTCTCTCACACACACGCCTCGCCCCCTTCCACCCTTACCCCAAGAATCTATCAAAAATCCAGAAACAAGCCCACTTGAGGAAGCTGGTATGATCTCATGTAGGTGAACAGGTCTTGAAGTGACGTTGTCTGGTTTAGGGACAGCTTAACACAAGAATCGTGTAGTGTTCTTTTCCAACAACCAGTCACTCTTCATTCATCCATTAGCAAAATAAAAAAATATTCGGGAACCGTGTTATGACCAGTGTCATATCAGGGAACAACATTCTGACCAATGTCATTGTTCTTCTCCCAAACAAGACAATCATTATTTTGTTTAATAACGATCCCCTTTTCCAAATCAAGTGAATCCTTTCCCAAGCAACAGTGAACAAAAGGCAACTTGGAAATTTAAAATTCAGGATTTTATTTTATTCAGGATTTTTATATTCTCATGATTTCAGTTCAGATATTTTTGCCATAAAAATATCCACCCATTTCTTCTAGTTCGGTTCATTCTATGCAGTGATATTAACTTCTGAGCAATTCAAAAATCAAAAAATGGCTGCCAGTCTTTGGAAGTGGTTCCAGACAATGTAGGCTTGAACAAACTAGAATCATGTCACCAAGATTCATTGGCATCTGATACGTTCTTGAAGGCAAGAGAGACTGATAAGTGCAGCCTCTTGATAACATAAGCCTATGATACAGCCTCTACCCTGTCATAGCAAGTGTCAAAGACGGTTCTCATATCTCTGAAGCGAAGAAATCCCAAATGTAGGGAAATAATCGAAAATGGGGCACATGGTAAATTACTGAGGAATCTAGAAATGACATAGAGAATTTATTTTTATGTCATGTTTTCTGTAACTTCAGCGTTGTGATTTGGAATTTTAATTAAAAAGATATATAATAATAGAAAGCTTGAAAACAGCAAATCTGTATGAGCCCGAGATAATACTGCCACTCCCCAAAAGTTAAAAAAATGATGAGCCAGGATCCCCAAAACAATGAGATTGGCTTAGAAATCATCAAATCTTTTAAACAACTATAATTAGACAGGTTTTCCTTCTAAATGTCTTCTGTTCTTTTGTGGCTTTAAGGTCAAGTTTTCAACTTTTCTCTACAACCACAAGGATTAAATACTTACTTTAAAAACAAATGAATAAATAAATACACTAATGAAAACTAAAACTAATCATAGGACTCCAGGAGTTTGGGTTTCAGGAAAAACAGCAAATATTACTGCACTCCCTCAACAAAGGGTGAGGCAGGGCTATGGTTTCATCCACCTACACATCAGGTAACATAGTTGGCTGGCAAAGCTAGAGGGGGGTAACCTGCCTTGAGCAAAGCCGTGTAAGCAACAGGTACATGGCTTCTACGTGCTGAAGAGCTGCTGGATACCACAGGTGTTAACCCTAGGGCTCTGTGGCACCTTATGCTATGAGCTGGACATCAATTACTGACCTTGTTCACTAGAGCAGCTATGGTCATGCTTTTCAAGTTACTCATTCAAGGCAAAAGGAATTATGCATTTCCTGGTTTGTATTTCGTGGCGTCTTCTCTTCTGATTTGTACAGCAGCGTTTAGATTAAAAAAGAACAAAACTCCCTTGTGCTGCATCATTCAGTAATATACCATGCTCATCAGAGCTGCTAAATCTGGAGATTTAAAATATCCTCCACCCCACCCCCAACCTCCATCACTCCCTGCTTTTTTAGCCAAACCAACATATTTTTAATCCACCTCCGCAAATACTGACTTAGTAGTTGCTTGGCATGCAAAACTGTAGGGCCTTGCAGGAGATGCCACAATAGTAGGCATTTTGCTGGTGCCCACAAATTTGCTAGA
Organism: Gopherus evgoodei; assembly: GCF_007399415.2. Taxonomy (NCBI): domain Eukaryota; kingdom Metazoa; phylum Chordata; order Testudines; family Testudinidae; genus Gopherus; species Gopherus evgoodei. Next base: position 25,024,403 of record NC_044336.1, on the reverse strand, counting down.
TGCTTCACAGAACAAGTAGAAGACAGGGCCCTACCTCAGGGCTTAATTGTGCCTTTAAGGCACTGGCCTGCTTTGGAGGTCAGGACGGAGCTAGATAAATCAGACTGGAGCTCTGGGAGGCAGATTACTTACAATTTGTGACATGGAACTGTAAAGCACAAGTCTATAAAAACCTGTGACTAATCAGGCTGATATTATATTTCCAGAAGTAGTTGAACAACGGGAAAGCTCTAAGTCACATTTTAGAAACTGAGGCTACTAATTGAGTTAATCTTTCTAAATGAGTAAAAGAAGAGCCAATGAACAAAGTGATTATATGGTGCATTTCCTTGCCTGTATATTACCTGCATGGAGATCATTAATATTGGTTCCTCTTGACGTCAAAGATATAAATCAAATTCAAGATCAGACTGCAAAACCTCTGAAAAAGTCAGACATCTGGCAGAATTTCCAACTCCTATAAATCTAGTTAGGGTTCATGTCCAACCTTTTATGTACTCAAAATTCTATTTTTATATATGTTTGGAGGGAGTGTGGTCTAGTGGTTCCAGTAAACAGCATCAGGATACTTAGGTTTGATTCCCAGCTCTGGCCTGCTGTGAAACCTTAGAGAGGTTAAGTATCAGAGGGGTAGCCGTGTTAGTCTGGATCTGTAAAAGCAGACTCTTTGCTGCTCTTAGAGAGGTTAAGTCACTTGTTCCAATGCCTCATTTTGCTTTTCTGTCAAATGAGGACAATCTAACTGCCTCATGGGAAGTTGAGCGGTTTCTGTAATTTTGGATAAATACTTGGGATCCTCTCAGGATCAGTAGAAGTATTTTAGTATTATTTATATTGAGGTAGGACCTAGCAGCCATGGTCCAAGACTCCATTGCGTTAGGTGAGGTGCAAACAGCGACCAAAAAGACAGTCCTTGCCCCAAAGAGATTACAATTTAAGTACGACGAGAGAAAATGGATAGATACAGACAGATGGGGAGTACAAGGAAACAGTGAGACGATACTGATCAGGATGGTAGTGAGTGATATCAGTCTGTTGCTGGGAATACAATTTCCATTTCCCTAGTATGTCCTACAGCTGAATAATGTGCAGGGATGCTTAACCAATTAGCCACAACCTTGCTGGGTCAAGCTGGAGAGGAGAAAAAGGGCAATGGGAAGAAATAAGATACCTCAAAATCTACTATGCAACTTGGTTATTATTTTCTAAATTCAGGTTCCCTGAACAATACATTGGGCTTGAAAATGCCTTTACGTGAGGGTATATTGCTTGAGAAAACTGTATAGCATGATATCCATTTCAAAGTGCACCATCCGTCCCTCACACTCTATTCTGCCACTAAGAGCATTGTATCAATTATGGTTGCAGTTTCATGTTTTAAGATATAAAGCAACCCTCTTCTATCTATTTGTAAGCTGCCCAGAGGGCGCCTCTAAACTGTACCGCTGGATGTTCTGATTTTTTAACCATATGCCTTGTAAAGAGAAGAAGAGTTGCTCTGCCGTAAATAAAGTGACTCAGACACAGTAATGAAAATAAAGGCAGCTTAAGGGCATGGTACACATTTACTATTGAACAATGAAACAGGAAAAAAACCCAAATAATGTTCATTAAAATGAAGAATAGCTCCTCCCTTCATAGCATAAATTAGAGAGTTGGAAATAGTTCAGCTTGTGGTATATTGTGCACAAAAGGAGAATTTTATTTTTAATGTAAGGGAAATACAAGGGACCTGGAGCCATGTTGCTTCCTTCCACGGTTCTTCATTTTCCAAATAGACAAGACTGTTAAAGCATTCTGAAATAGTATTTGTCCTAAACGCCTTTCCTGAATGAAGAGCTACTGTAATTATGGGCTGGCTGCGTGGGCTAGTGGACAGCACACTGGACTGGGGCTTGGGAGACCTAAGTAAGAGACTCATACAGTCACTGAGGTTGAGGCCAGAAAGGACCACCAGTTCATCTAGTCTGACCCTCCTGTATTTCACTGGTGAACTGAAATTAGACCAAAGTATTACAGCTCACAGGAGACTAGACTGTTATATGCCACAGGCAGAGAATATGAGGGACCCAGTTGCACTAGTGCCTGAAGCCCTTGCAATGGCAGGGAAATAATTAAATGAGAGATACCAGATAACTCTGTCAAGTGACCTACAACCACACACTGCAGAGGAAGGCAAAACACTCCCCCTCACCCAAGGTCATTGTCAATCTGACCTGGGGAAAATGCCTTCCTGATCCCACATACGGTGATCAGTTAGACTTTGTGCATGTGAGCAAGAACCAGCCAGGCAATCACCTCAGTGGATGGTTGGTGTGACCTCAGAGCCATGGTCCACCCTGCCAGTGTCTCAGATGTAGCCATCCCTGATGCTGCAGAGGAAGGAGATAACAACACCCCGCAGCCCCCCAAAACACCAACCCTCTGAGAATGTATTACAGAGGAAAAAAAAAACCTTCTCCCTTCTCTGCTATCAGTTCTATTCCTGGCTTGGCCACTGGCCTACTGGGAAACCTTGGAAAAGTCACTTCACTCCCCTGTTCCTCAGTTTCCCCAGCTGTAAAAGGGGGATGACACTGATCTCCTCTGTAAAGCACATTGAGAACTACTGATGGAAAGTGTGATGTAAGTTAGGTATTATTATCATTTTTAGAGCTACCACTAGATGGCAGGCAAAATATCATAGGTCTGAGATGAAGCAGATAAGCATGTACTTTCATCTTCAAAAATGGGTAACCTGCATTCTCATTCGACACTGTACATGGACATATGTACACAAATCATTAGAATGGGCTGTGTACAAGGTCAGATGCCCAATGACTCAAAGAGCTCAGTCTAATTAGCTTAACAAAGAGAAGGTTAAGAGGTGACTTGATCACAGTCTGTAAGTATCTATATGGGGAAAAAATATTTAATAATGGGCTCTTCAGTCTAGCAGAGAAAGGTCTAACACAATGCAAAGTCTGGAATCTAGTTGAAGATAGACAAATTCAGACTGAAAATAAGGTGCAATTTTTGTTGACAGTCAGGGTAATTAACCACTGGAATAATTCATCAAGGGTTGTGGTGGATTCTCCATCACTTACAATGTTTAAATCAAAATTGGATTTTTTAAAATAAATGATACAACTTAGAAATTATTTGGGGGGAAGTTCTACTGCCTGTGTTATACAGGAGGTCGGACTACATGGTGACAATGGTTTCTGGCCTTGGATGCTGTGAGTCTATTAACTTGTGCATGAAGTCATGGTAAGGGCTTGAAAAGTAGAGCAATGCAATTGTGCTCCTAACTACACAGCTAGAATCAATTGGGCCCATATTTCCCCAACACACAGTAATATCATAAATCTACTAAAGATACATTTATGGTATATATGCAGATGTGTTGAGTCCTCTTTTGTTTTGTGTACTGTATAATTACTGCTGCTCGTTCTGGTTTATTTCCTTTTGTACTAATGCGGTGGTCTGCACTCAGCCTGTCACAACCAGAAAACCAGCTCACTTGTTCGTTCTTGCAAAGATTTTTTTTGCTCTCTTTCTTTAAAAAAAAAAAAAAGAAGAAGAAGAACCATCAACCCCCCAAATCTTTAATCTGATGTTGTAAATGTCTGCAGGCAAATTCTATGTTTCAGACAAAGAAAAAAACAAAACACCCTCCAGGTGTAGAGAGAACACTTGGCAAGAAACTTGTTAAGTTATGTCCCTCTTGGAGCTGAAACTAAAGAAACTGGATTAATGATTATATAAGTAGACACACATGAAAACAGATTGTCTACAGATAGGAAAACAGGTGAGTACAAACAAGACATGGGATTAAAAGGTAGGCTGGCTAATTAACTTGTTTTTTAAAGTGTTATAGATCTGGGTTCAATTGCAGGTGAGGTCAGAAGATGTGGAAATATGGTTGCTGGTTTCATTTTAGCTCATAAAACCACCATACATGCTGGTGCTACCAACCTTCCCTGCTCCAGAAGTGAAGCTAAGGAAAGTAAAGTCTCAGGAATAGGAGCAGACTTCTACAGATCAAAAATCCAGTGCCTTCAATCCATGTTAGGGTTTTAAACCCGTTGCCTTTCACTGCAGTATCTGAGAGCCTTACTTGTAAAAATCATTAGGAAGATTAACCTCCCTACTTAATTGAGTACTTGTGCTGTGTTGGGGTAAAAACTATTTGGAATACCATTTTCTTTTCTTAATTTACTGTTTTTAGGTTGGTTAGTTTCAAGCTACTGTTTTTTTTTCAGGGTTTGGGAGTTTATTTTATTTTTACTTGATTGGGATTTTTTGGCTAGAAAAGGATGTAATGTTGCATGTGCCATTCTTATGGTGGAAAATCTATTTAGAGACCCTGGGAGTGGAAAAGACGAGAGTCTACAGGTCTGGACTGAGCTGCAGGGGTGAAAGACTGTGTTAGTGAAAGTGTGACAAATCAAGTTTCTAGTGTTGGCAGGGCTGCAGGGGGAAGGATGTGATAGTGCTCAATTTTCTTCCCTGTTCTCTGTTTCTGCAGCCAGCAATCTCAATCTCTTCATGTCGTGGGCAGTAAAAGCCAGTAAAATATGGAAACAGACAAAATATGGGATGATAGTGCAACTTCTGAAAGATGATTGCTGGGCTGTTAGTTCGATGTAAGCACAATACAGAAATACTGATATATTTATAGAGTATTATGTAGCTTGCCTCGGCCTCCACAGCTGGTGAGAAAATGACCAAAATGTTTGATTGGCATTTCTCTATTCCACCTTCATTAGCTTTCAGTGCAAGAAATCCTCAGATTCATCTTCCATCAATTAACAATAGTTGTTTAGCCAAATAATAGGCAAGTACAGATATTTAGAAACCAACGTGAGTGAATTGTGCTAGAATTCAATACCTACTCCCTTGTATCAGCTTTTGATTTTTTTCCTCTCTGAGTTATATTGGGCAACAAGTGACAAGAAATATCCTCCATCCAGTCAACATCAGGACTTTCCAATCATGCAAACTGCCCTACCTTGTCAGACCCACCAACGAACAGCTTTGGCCTTTCACGGAATGAAGGAAGGTAAGTGCATGACATATGTAGGGAGTGAAATGGCTTTTCCTTAACGAAAAAACGTTATAACATCATTCTCCATGTTAACATAATTCTACAATGCAGCAGTTAGTTGCTCACTGCAAATTGCATGAGGATGTGGCTGATAGCAAAGGAGGGGATGTATTTTTCATGTGACTACAAGACAGAACTAGCCTTAGGAGATCTATGCTCTGTTCCTACCTCCATCGCTGAACCTCTGTTTTTCCATCTGTAAAATGAGAATAATAATAATGTACTTCATGCGATGGAATCATAAGACTGGAAGGGACCTCGAGAGGTCATCTAGTCCAGTCCCCTGCACTCATGGCAGGGATAAGTATTATCTAGACCATTCCTGACAGGTGTTTGTCTAATCTGTTAGGAATAGTAGAGAGACAATAGTATCGGATCAACTTCTGTTGGTGAGAGGGACAAGCTTTCTGGGCACCAGCTACACACTACACCACAGATAATTTATGGGATATTGTAGGCTTCATTTTTCTCTGTTTGTGACAATGTGCTTTAAGATCATCAGATGGATGATAGAAAAACTCATGGTGCCGTCCTCATAGGGAAAATTAGTATCCAATTTATTTACAAAGAATCAGTTCCAAGTGCAAGATTCCTGAAGTCAACCTGACTATGCAAACCGTATTACAGATTACAACTCAGCCATACGTGAAACCTTTGATCAACCTACAAAAGACAATAATGAGCAAATAAAATATAACAAATGGCAGGTTGTATTATTGCTGGAACCAAAAATACCTCCAGGACCATTTTCCCACTCTTAGCTCAGCCTGACCTCAATGAACATTTTTTGTTCGTGCTGTTTCCCAGAGTGCCTTGTTGCACCCTGGGCTCTTAAAACATGACTATGGGAATTGTTTTAACTAGAGCTCTTCCTGAAAGGCAGTTATTATGAAACTTAAAGAGATGTGTCTCTGATAAACAACACCCACCTTCCTGAGCCTGCAGCCTGTTTGGAGTGGCACATGGCCAGAAATGATGCAGCTTTGAGTTTTGTCAGCAGGTTTAATTTGTGTTCCTTTCATTTATGGATGGCTTAATTTGTTTTGGAGAGGGACTGCCCTTTCCCCATTAGAACCAGAGGAGATTATCCATTATTGCAGCAGGTAGGGTAAGATTCTCCCCCAAAATTATCAAAGTTCCACAGGAAGGGGTTACAAAATGCTGAGAAAACTCCCCAAGCATTGAGGTTCAGTCTAGAGGGTTAGTGTTGCACCTTACTGGTTTGTTAGTTGTTATTCACAAATCATGGTAAGTGATTTCCAGGAAAAACACATCAGCCCTCAAAAGCCTACCTCCAAATGTTGATGTTTAGGGTCAGATCTTACACTCTGTGAATAACACTGTTATGCTGAAAGGGGCTAATGGCTGCCAAAGATGATCAAAGTCAGTAGGGGTGGGAAGCATTCTTTAAGGCTCAATAGAAGGAGCAGTTAAGCCCCTTTTTGTAGTAGATGCAGCTACAAACAGTGGAGGGAGCACCCCAAAACACAGGTCAGGTCAGGGCTAAGCCAGGTGGGCTGTGGACTGATTGCAGATTCAGGGGCTAGGAGATTGGTTTTGCAGCCTGCATGTATTAGAGGCTGAACACCAGAAGAAATCCTGGAAAAGCAGCTGTGAGTGTGACCCTAAGATGAAATGGAGAGACAGAGATTTCTGGGCACAGAGGTCTCCTGAGTGGCAGATCTAAGGATTTCTAAGCAAGGAAGCCGCTTGGTGCTGTTTGTTTTTACTGTATTCAAAGAAACAGATCTTTGTGTATGTTTGTTTAAATAAACAAAATTGTGTTAATTATATCAGACTGGAATAATTAATTTCTCATCCTGTTACAAATAGAGAAGTTAGATTTAAAAAAAACATAAAATACTCTTGCTGGAAGGTTTGAAACTAACATAACTCTTCTGCTTAGAATTCAGAATGATAACACACATGAAACAAAAAAAAGATGGAGACAAAACAGGCTGCGCCCTAAACTAGAGTGGCACCATTAATCCTACCTTATTCTAGCCTTGCAGTCTGCAGCACACTGATTATCTCTGATCACATGCTTTCCTACAGAGCCCTTTGCGTGCAAGAAGAGCCAATACACCAGACATGGGAACAAGCCTACAAGGACCTGAATATTGGTTAACTGCTCAGGCCAAAGGTGTAATAAGACTTATAGGGATCACATTTATAGTAAGGATAATTTCTTATGGAAAATCTGCCCTAATTATGAACTGATCAAATCAGTGGAAGCTGCCATCTTTTCACATCCTTCTCTTACTTACTGCCTCTGAAAGGCGGTATCTTCTGGATGAGGATATGAGCACATTTTCCAAACAGCCTTGGACAATGTTTTGAAATGCCATGTCTAGGCATTCTTGTTCCAAACATGGAGCAAAACGTGATAGCACCCACAGATGGCAGGTCAGATCATGACTAACTTGACTGCTTTGCAACTTCGGAGGCACCTCATATTTAAACATCTCAAAGCACTGTCAAACAGCAATTAAGCTTCTTAACATCCTTGAGAAGTTTATATTGTATTGTACACATTTTACAGAGGAGAAAATTGAAGCGCAAAAAGAAAAAATGTTTCAATATTCCCACCAATTTTGTCTGCTTTATTTTTTAGATTCATGATTTTAGGCACCTGGGACCTAAGTCCCAGAGAGGATGAGCACTCACAGTTTTTTAGGTGTCTCACGTTGGGCACCCAAAGTGAGTTGGTATTTCTGAAACGTTTGGCTTGGATGACTTGACCCAAGAATACTAAGCAAATCAACTGCAAAACTAAGAATAGAACACAAGATATTTGGCTCCCAGTCCTTTCCTCTGACTGCTATATATATTCCATTTATGATAGTGTTTGGCTGCAAATGCTCAAAGTCCATTCTGTTTGTCTAATTTTTAGATTATGGTTTCTTTTTTTCCCCCTTTTCTTTTTGGTGAAGTCTGGTCCAGGGTACAAAATGTTTTCAATAACCAGAGCAAGCTGCTGCTAGTCTGAATGTGCTGCAAAGCACTAGACTTCGTCCACAACTACTGTAATAATTCTTACAGCAATCATTATGATACTTCCAGATGTTGGTATATGTATTATGCTTTCCAAGTACAACTCAAATCCCACATGCATCCCAAAACCACATGGAAGGGGAACATTGGATCTGGGGGTGGACAGTGTCTGTGTAATTTCCTTAGCTTTCTAGAGTCCCATTCTCTTCCCGCCACAGATTAGCTGAACGACTGCAAATAGGCATGAAGGATTTGCTGCAATAACGACAGCATGTTGCAACAAGCAAATCTTCAAGAAAGACACCTGGTTTCTCACAGATCTTCTCCATATAACTTACTATGCTGTACATTGTCACCTCACAGGTCAAGAATGGATTTAACACTCTACCTAAGATCATGATCATTTTAAATATTCCTGGGTTACTGGCATCTGATGATATTTTTCTGTCTTTTAAGAAACCTTCAAAAGGAAAACCAAAGTGTGGATTGAAAACAAACAAACTAGCAATAGATTTAGGCCCACCAAACTAAAACCAAATACCTACAACCCAAAATGGAGAAATATGGAAGCCTGCAAAACGAAAGTAGCATGGAGAAGTCTCTTCAACTGGAGGATAAAAAGACTGAACTGCTCTGGAGTTTCCAATCAAAATAGACAGCACTGTCATGCCTCAGTCCAGACCAGAGGTGAGGGAGGTCTTAGTAATTTACACCCTCTTGGTTTATTAGCTTCTGATGCCCTGCTACAACTGGATTACAGCTCTCCTGTGGGATGGTTTTAGAGTTTGTGGTCCAAGCAAGACTACATTATAACTCTGTGTAAATCTGAAAGCTTGTTTCTCCCACCAACAGAAGTTGGTCCAATAAAAGATATTACCTTCTCACCCACCTTGTCTCTCTAGCACCCTGGGTCTGACGCAGCTACAACACTGCACACAACTCCCCCTATCGGCAGTCTTTGGAATTACTTTGCACCCTGAGCAGAACTAAGGCCAGAGCAGGAAGAGTTTTTAACACTCACTAAGTTGATTTTAGACTTGCCGGTGTCCTGAAAAAGCAAAACTCTGGTGTCTCGGCGTGAGTCATCTTTAAAGCCCCAGTTGTGCCGAGTGGGGCCAGATAGCTGAGTTGTTTAGCTCCCTGCTTCTCCAAAATCCAACCCAGATCTTCCGCCTGGCAGTGCGGTGCTGGGCCACCTACCTAGCTTCAACTTGTTTTGACCATGAATCTATCTATGAGCTGTTAGCAATGTTGAAATCAATTGTTGGGGTTAAGTGCTCTCTTTCCTGAAAAATATTTTCATTTGACATTCATCCATATGTCAGTGAGCAGGGAGCAGCAGGTCTAAACAGGAGAAGGATTGAAATGAACCCAATTTGCCACCTTGCAGCATTGTATATTGATGAGCCAGCCAGATAAGGCAGAGAGCCAGATAAGGGGCTCTCTTCCCTGAAGTATACAATCAGATTGGTCATGGAAGTGAGCTAATGTATTCATTTTGCCTCTCATTAACCCCACTGTAAATCCAGAGTATTAAAAAAACTTACACTGGTGTAAATGTGGGAGGAATTGGGCTTGTAGTGTTTAAAAGAAATCCCTCTCCAGGCTTACGTGGCTGATTAGAAATGTGTCTTTTTATCTTTAGAGATTCTTGACTAGGAGGATTAGAGCATACATGAGAACAATCCTCCTCTAGAACCATTTTGTACAGGCATGATTAGAGAGATGTTTGTGCCAACTCAGGAACTTCTGCTGTCTAATTCCAGCTCTGACACTGCCTCACATTATGGCCTTGAATACATTCTACCACCTCTCAGTCTCCATTTCCCAGCAGGTAAGATGGGGATAATATTTACTGACCTCACAGTAGTGAGTGAGCCATGAGGCCTATAAAATCCTTAGAGGATATAAAAAGTGCTAATAGATAGTTTCTCCCCTAGGCAAGCACATCCCTTGGCTCCCACATACGATTTCTGGGGGTGATTCTTCAACCCATGCTCATAATGGCTGAGAATAGCTGCAACTGCAGCTCACTTAGTCCAAGCAAGGGAAGGAGAAGTTAAATTCCTTCTACTCAACAGTGACCTCAGCCTGCAGGGAAGGGTAGGGTTTCAAACAGAATGGTGGTAACTGTAATGGAAGCCTTGGGTGGTCGAAGAGTGAGATAATGCATTGTTCAGAACATACTATAATTCCTCAAACTCCATCCCTCCATAATAATAAATAAAAGTAATAATAATAATAACCCCTTCGCTCTTTTCCTCAGTAGATCTCAAGGTAGTTAGTATCATGATCCCCATTTTACAGAGTGGGAAAACTGAGGCACATAAAGAGGAAGTGACTTGCCCAGGATCACCAAGCAGGCCAGTGGCAGAGCTAGAGATAGACCCTGGTTACAACTTACACAAACCTGCTGCAGTGCTTGAAGCAAGCTAACAACAATTAAAATATGCAGTGTCATAAAAACACTACAAACCTACCACAGTTGACACTTCTGAAAATGATGGATTTTTAATTGGATCCATGGAGCGGGGAAGGATAGCAATCTGGGGCCATGAATATCATTAGCTAAAATATATGCACCGGGAGGAGGGATTTTAAGACACTTAAAATCAGGTGGGATGACATGAGATTGACATCAAGGTGAAAAACGCCCCCGGGTCCGCCACAGCCACCACTTAAGATATGACAGTGCAATTCCTGACATAATGGGCTGGTCCTCTATTATTCCAGTAGTGTCTAGAAGCCTCAATTTACAGTGAACTTCTGTTATCCTAGGCACTGCACAGACACCTGGTAACAGACTGTCCCTGTCCCATAGTGCTTACATCTAAATAGACAAACAGGAGGAGGGAGAAAAGAATAATTATTCCCACTTTACAGATGGAGAAAAAAAGCAGAAATTAGGAAACTTGCCCAATATCACACATGAAGTTTTTGCCAGAGCCAGCGATTAAATGCAGGTCTCCTGAGTCCCAGTCCAGTGCTTTAACTTCAAGCTCATCCGTTTTCTCGGTTGACAGCCTTTACCACATAATTCTTATCAAAATCTCAGTACCTTTCTTCAGTCCCAAAGAGGGAAAACATCTGTTATGGAGGTAGAATACCCATTTATGTAGACAGGGACAGCCTAATTCAGCAGCTTAGCAGCTGCTTGCTTGACTCGTTGTGTGGACTTGTTTCCCTAATAAAAGTGTTTTGCTGGCAAGGTAATGAGAACTAGGCATCGAGACTGATAATAAGGCCTTCCACCTTTGGAGGTTGTTAAAGGGAGACTGTCAAGGCTTGAAATTCACACCCACCATCATCTGTGCTTTGGTTTTGCAGGCCCATGCTTGTGCAGGTGTCACACCATCCCTTAGCCTTGCCCACCTGCTCCCTTCATTTGAGCCAACAGTATGTTGAAACTGACAAGGCTCTTGCTGGCACCTGGCAACACCCTCAGAGAGAGAGAATTTTGGGATATTTCTCATGCACGTAGCTGATAAAGCCAGAGGGGCTAGGGGCTTCATATCACAGGCTGTCCCACACTGCTGATCTGGTAGTAGGCATGGCTATCCTTAGCAATGACTTAATTGCAACAAATGAATGTAGCACCTTGAAATTCAACATGCATTGGCTCTGCAGACATTCGCTCTCTGGTTCTCTTGTAAATAAACAAACCATTTCATAAACTGGGGTTAATTTTTACTATACATGTAGCCATATAGGTGTGTCTGATCCTGGAGACTTAATCCCTCCAGCTCAAAAAAGCATTCAAAAATTAAATATTACCTATCTTGTTTATTAGAAATATTACCAAGAACAATTGGAGACCTCAGATGGGTTACTGGCATGGTGTTTTAAAACCTGGATCTATTTATATTAGGTGAGGAAGGTTGAATATATCAGGACAATGGATGCTGGCATCTCGAGTCTCTTACTTCTGGAGCATTGGTTCAAATCCACATCTACATAGGCAACAATGGGTTGTTGGGTGTTAAACTTAATTCATATGTAACTTGCATCGTTTGACCTTTATCTCTTGCAGAGGAGGATCTGGAGATTCTGTAAGGAAGCTACCTACGGAAATAGGGGAGGTTTTTTTATACTTGTCAGGAGACAGGACACAGAGCAAATACATAAATTGGTCAACACACAGGATACAAGTATCTTTGTTCTGTATTTAAACCACACACAAAAAAGTCTCCCATACACTTAATCTCATTATCAATTGGAATGGCGTCAAAGTCGGTCTCGCTCACCCAAATTTCATAGGAATTGATTAATCCAACTAGAAGAAGGTTCCCACACTTAAGGGAAGGCTCAGTGCAAACCAGAAGGGTGGGGCCCATTTTGAGAATGTCTTTTCTTAAATATCTCAAAATGAACCTTTATATTGTTCTAATTAATTGCCTGATGTGGCCAGGGAACATACCAAGAAAACCAGTTCCTTGTCTGCACCCTGATTAACGAGAGAGCTTTCTTCTTGAACCATGCTTTGTCAGCTGTCCTAGTTCTGTTATCGATTCCAAGGCTAGAAAGGACCCCTGTCATCATCTACCCTGATGACTTCCATGACACAAACCATTGGATTTCACTCACTGATTTCTTGAGCAGACCCAATAACTTGTGGTTGAACTGCATCAAGTCTTTTGGAAAGAGTCATTTGACCTTGATGTAAAGACTTCACCTCCCTTGGAATTCTAATGCTTACTTGTCCTCACTGGTCTAATTTTTTTTCTTATTCCCACTTTGAATTTGTCTAGTTTAAAGCTTCCAGCCCCTGAACTTTGTTAGGTCAGTGTCTTAGATCAAAGAGACCTCTAGTACTCAAATGACCCTGTATCTAGGGTGGTCAGTGTCAAATGAAAGCCCTGAGAGGCAAACACCTCTAGATGGCAATGACTCTTTTCCCCACACTTTTGGATAAAAAGGGATCCAGATCTCAGCTGCACCTTGATCTTGCAAAGCAGACTCGAGCTGATGTTTTGTAGACTCAGATTCTAGGCCCGCATTGTTTTTGTGCTCTTTCCCAGTGAATGGCTGTCAGAAGCAATGGTGGCCTCTTTGCTTTGGGTGACTGAGTGTGTATACTGATGGGACAAGACTTAGGGAATCCAGTGTAAAAAGCCATTAGGGACCCACTGCCATTCTTATCCTGTTTATGTGTGGGACTGTTTGAGGGCCCACTACTGCATCACCACAAACTAGAATAAGCCAGAATGATTGGTGACTGATCTACCCTCATCATAGTGGCCCCAGCACAGCTTAATGAGGGACCCTTGGTCTGTTGGTTTCATTTTATGACTATGAAAATTCATCCCTTCTTCTCTCTTTCTCTCCTTTTCATTCTCCTCTCCCACTCTCTCCCTCCCATTCATCACTTTCTTTTCCTTCTCTTACTCGGGTCTTTCGACTGCAAACTCTTCAGGGCAGGAACTGTCCTGCTACGTCTTTGTCCAGCACAATGGGGACCCACTTTCATATGGCACCTGTTGGTGCTACCAATGATGAAAGAACTGGAAAGGCCAGAACAAGAGGACTTGGGTTTTTGTTCCTATTTTCTCGCATGTTAGGAAAAATGTTGTACAGAAAAGACACAGTCAAATTCATCTCCTGTTGTGTCAATTTTCTGGATGACTGGGAGTCTGTAACCTGTACCTGAACCTTCTTTGTTGCTCAGTCTGTGGGAATTATTGCAGCGGAAGACAAGATAAAACAAGCCCATGCTGACAGAAGCTGAAGAGCTGACAGCCCAACGTAATTCAGGAAAACCCACAAGCTCAGTCAGGCACCGTAGCCTACGGATATTTTGGGTCTGATTCTGGGAGGTGCTGAATACCTCCTGTGAGGCTTAGAGCATGCTCAGCTCCTGCTGACACCTTGCATCATGAAGGGGATGATCCCGATCGACTTGACGGACCACTTGCACAGCTACTTTCAATTCTCTGTTTGGAAGACAGAGCTCACTGATGAGCAAACATGGTGCTAATACAAGTAGCATAATGGAAGAGATGGAGTTCGAAAGTGTGATGCAAACTCCCACATCAAGAACCCAATCATTCTTCTAAATGCTAAATGTTTCTGTTTAGCTGAGGTGTTAAGGGTTAACACACAGGCCAGCAACCTGAGACAAGCTGGATAGAAAGTCACCAGGTATTATTATAAATATTCATCTTTATATAAATCAGTACAAAAAGATCTGATTGTAGGTACAGTATTTCTCTTCTGGCATCTCTGTTTCCGGCTATGGTTAAACCTATCTAGACTCTTATTTGTGGGTAAAATACACACTTTAAAATAAACACTCTCCATATATACACGCACAGAGGTCTAATCCAAAGCACATTGAGCAAAATAGGAGTCTTAAATGGCAGGCTTCCATGGATTTTGGCTTGAGCACTATGCAATTTCTAGCTACAGTAATTACCATAGTCCCTTTATTAACTGGAGCTAGGGGAAAAAACGGTTGATTCCCCCCACACTCTGAAATTCTGCTTTTCAGTAAGTAATTAATTAAAGCAAATTCTTTATTGCAGTGAAGTCAATCTTACTACTGTAGACCTATTTTATTCACAGCAAAATTTATTGCAGTTTTCTTTTAAGAGCACACTGGCAAAATAATAATACCTAGATTTTATCATTATCCCCAGGAACGAGGAAACTGAAGGGATGAAGTGACTTGCTCAAAGCCATTCATGAGGGCAGCTGCAGAGCTGGAAACAGAATCCTGATCTTCTGTGACCCTGTCCTGCACCCTACCCAGTGGACCCTGCTGTCTCGCTTAGACTAATACAAAACTAAAGGGCAGATTCTGCCCTGGCAATTAGACTTGGATTAGAACCACTTGGGATTCTTGCTCTCTCTCTGCAGATCATATGTGAGCAGCCTAACAAAGGTACACACAACAAGATGTTGAGCTGTCTCAGTGATCAGTCAATCATGAGAAATACTTAGGGCCCACTCCAGCAACCCTGTACTCACAGAAGTGATCACTTTTTATACAAGTAGTTTTCACTGACTTCAAGTGGCACCATCACCTATAGGTATTCTATCTTATGTTCTTATATGGCTCTGATTGCTGTAGTATCTGAGTACCTCACCTAGGGTGACCAGATGTCCTGATTTTATAGCAACAGTCCCAATTTTTGAGTCTTTTTCTTATATAGGCTCCTATTATTCCCGACCCCTGTCCCGATTTTTCACACTGTCTGGTCACCCTAACCTCACCACATGTAGCGCATTTAGTCTCATAGCACCGTTGGGAGGGAGGGCAGTGCAATGATCTCCTTTATACAGATGGGGAATTGAGGCATAGAAAAACTAAGGGGCGGGATTTTTTGAAAGGAATCTAGTCTTCTAAACAACTTACTGAAGGTGTCCATGGCAAGTTAGGGAATTAAAACCCTGATGAGTTGAATCCCAGTTGAGTGTGATAACCACTGGACCATTCTTCCACTCCAGTCCCTGTTAAGGGTTTACAGATTCTGATCCTTAAACAGGAAGGGCAGTGATGAAAGTTCCATGGTTTCTGGGAAGCAAATGAAATATACTGAAAGGTAAACAGCTTTGGAGAATAAAGAAACAAGATGGGCAAGGCAATATCTTTTATTGGACCAGCTTCTGTTGGTGAGAAAGACAAGCTTTCAAGCTTACACAGAGCTCTTCTTCAGGCCCTGTTCCAACACAGCTATAACAACATTGCATGCAGCATTTGGAGAATAACAAAAAAGAGGGCAAATCTCAATTCCTCTCTTCCCTTCTTATTTACCTATTAAGCCCACTTTATTACATTCTCCAATAAAAGGCTCAGACATATTTTTAGATATCAGTTAAAAAAAATGACTTGCACCGCATAATAAAGTAATTGTAGAAACAGTCATAAAAATATCCCTCCTGGAAGTAATAAGTTTGCATCTGCAAAAAATGACAGCTGTTAATTAATGTTTAATTACTCGTTATTTTTTTCTGTAATATTCACTTTGATGTTCCTTTGGGTTTTGCCCCAGAGCAAGTTGCATCTCAGAGTCGTGGGTGAGAAGACACAGAAAGAAATCCGTAAAGACATGGGTGTGCTGATATTTACTGCTCAGCAGGGATAGTAGGAGCAAAACAACAACAGATGTATATATCTATATCAGTGGTTCCCAGACTCGTTCCGCTGCTTGCGCAGGGAAAGCCCCTGGCGGGCCGGGCCGGTTTTGTTTACCTGCTGCGTCCGCAGGTTCAGTTGATCACGGCTCCCATTGGCCATGGTTCACTGCTCTGGGCCAATGGGAGCTGCTGGAAGCGGCAGCCAGTACGTCCCTCAGCCCATGCCGCTTCCAGCAGCTCCTGTTGGCCTGGAGCGGCAAACTGCAGCCAGTGGGAGCTGCAATTGGCCAGACCTGAAGATGCGGCAAGTAAACAAACCCGCCTGGCCCGCCAGGGGCTTTCCCTGAACAAGCGGCAGAACAAGTTTGGGAACCACTGATCTATATCTATATCTATATCTATATATCTAGATAGATACACACTGCAAGAAGCAATATACATATTCACACAATTAAAGAAACACCTTAAATACATATGTATTCATTGTGTCTAGAAGTAAAACTAAATACCAGTTGTGATGAAACATGAATCCCTGATGTTTATATCATTCAGCTTGTCTAATGTTGCATCTTGCAAAGTGTTAGTTCACCTGTCTCTGAATATATATAAAGCTTTGCAAGAGCAACCCTGCTTTTCCTCTCTGCCCCTGCGTGTAGCTTCCCAGCCTAC
Organism: Gopherus evgoodei; assembly: GCF_007399415.2. NCBI lineage: Eukaryota > Metazoa > Chordata > Testudines > Testudinidae > Gopherus > Gopherus evgoodei. The sequence goes on along the minus strand of NC_044336.1, from coordinate 25,007,575 downwards.
TGCTATGCTGCATCATTACAAGAACTGCCTGCTTGTCCATTTCCCTAGAGTTCTGCCCCCAAGCTCAGACCTGCATAATAGGGATCCCGCTGCATCCCTAGCTCAGAATGTCTGTGCAGCAGTCTGGTCTTTGCTGGTATCACCCTTGTATCTGTGCCCCAACTCAAGCAACCTTGCAGTGCTAATAGGAGTTCCCGTTTTCTCTTCTGCCCCTGTGCTTTGCTCCCCTGGCTTGGACCAGCTCTGAATCTCTACAAGGAGTTCTGCTGCTTTTCCTAACCTTGTTCTGTTCCCTAGCCCAGGCCCTCTGTGTGACATTATGAGAACTCTCCCACTTCACTCCCCCCACTAGCTTACTGCTTCTTTATGTCATGTTTTCATAAAAAGAACTCAATAATTAGAATAAATTGGATGTATCTGGACTCCTGACCCACATAAATACATTAAATAGCACAATAGCAATATTAATACTCTACTAGCCTCTGCAGATAACATTCATGGAACAATGCCATCACATTTAATGTTGTTAATCCCTTTCTCAAATTTTGAATCCTTCTAAAATGTGCACTAGTCTTAAAATCCAGAGCTGTTCAATGATAGAACAGAAGAGAATAACTCTCTCAGTAAACCAAAACAGTATATCCTTTAAGAAGTTAGACAACATTTATTGGAGAAAGAAAAGAAAAGTTATGGATCTTTAGGAGGTCAGGCAAAAAATGCCTGGGAGACATATTTGACTTGATCCATGGAGGTTAGTGTTAATATTTTTTGCTATTTATGTGTGAAATGTTATATGAATGCAGGGTATTTGATAATTTATTGCTACATTTTGCCAGACTTTCTCATGAAGGAGGCAGAGAGAATGTATATTGCCAGGATCTTTCAGCTGAACACAGAGAAATGACATTGAACTCAATTGAAAGAGATTTTACTCTTGGAATGAAGACTCCACCTAGGAGTAGCAGATCGTTTTCATGGATGTGAACATAAAAAAAAAAAGCAGGTAGGAGACACGATTGCCCACAGACTGAGGAGGTTCCCCATTTTCAAAACACTTTCCTGTGATGCGGCCAAAACCTGCCATTAGTTGGAAATAAGAAACATATTTGATACTAGTTTTACTTCAAATTTAATTTGCACCGGACTGTTGAATATCCCCATTGTCTGAATTAGCTACAAGGCTGCCTAAGCAGCAGCATGGCGAAGATCTCCAAGATGGTTTGAATGAGCGTGACATGTTTTGGAAGCGGTAATAGTTCCTCAGAACACAACAAAAGCCTATTTCCAAAAATATTACATTAGTGTTCATTGTGAAATGAAAACAAAATAACTTAAAAGAAGGATATAGGTGGCTCTGATCCAAAGATCACTGATGTCAATGGCAATCTTTCCATATCAACTTCAGTGGGCTTGTGATTGAGGTGCAGATCAGTCTAAGAGCCTTTGCTACATACCGTCTTCAAGGCTTGATTCTTTGGGGTCTTCTCTCCCACACTGCACCCTCCTAGGGAGCCCTCGCTTTCTCTCAGTCTTGAGTTCACATGCTCCCCCCTCCCTTGCCGATCACAGAGGAGCATATAGCCATGGAAGTCCTGCAGAAATAACCCAAAAGGGAAATGTGCCTTCACGGGATTTTCTCCCTCTTCCTGTAGCTGCCAGTTTCCCTGCCTGTACTGCATGGTATAAGTGAGGAGAGGTTAAGGAGAAGGTGATCAGAGATCATGGGCTCTGTGCAGTGCACAGAGATGGAAGATCTCTCCCAGAATGAGCAGGGGCTAAGGCAGAGCATCTGACTCTGAACTCCTCCACCAACCTAAGTCAGGGACCCTTCCCAGCAATGGCAAAACAGCTAGTCTCTGTATCCGGATCCCACTGGCAACCTGCTGTGACTGTTCTCCCTCTAGCCTCTCCAGCGAGGAGCCGAGACAGGGAGTTAATGCTGTTCAGAGCAGTCTCGTGATAGACATGCAAACAGGGCTGGGACTAATGTAGGTGGAAAAAGCTTCACAGATTATCAATTCCCTGACTCCTCCCCTGCCCACAGGCCACCTCTCTCTCTTTTCATCTCCTCTCTATATTTTATCTCCTTTAGATATTTGTAGAAAGTGATGCTATCCCTCCTGAGTCCTCGAACTGAAATAGAGCTATTATCCATTGCCTGGTCATCTGCAGAATTCCTGTTATTTAATATTTATATTACAGTAGTACCTAGAGGCTGCATTTGGGTTTGGAGCCCGCTTCTGCTAGATAAAATGATATAAACACGTATGAAAACAGAATTCCTCCCACAAAAGTTTACAGTTCCCCCAAACAGCTTACTTTGAAGTCAATGAGGCGCTATGCCAAAGCAGGAGTCTCTCCCTGAGGAGGAAGATGAATGACTGAGGACCTACGAATAGGTTTACCCATTATTGATCATATCAAACAAAGCCAAAACCTAGACAGCGTCCCACTAACACAGTCCAAAAAAAGCAATCTGGATGGCTTGGTGAACACAGCAGGACTGCAGAAAGATAATATATCTCCACCTGATCACAGTAAACCTTATAACTGAGCAATGACACCACACAACTTGGAGCAGTTTGAAAGAAAATGGGGAAAAGTCTATTTCAAAACAAATAATAGATTTACCCCTATTATATGGTCCTGTAGCCATATGATATGAGTATAGCGCCACCCTCACTTAAATTTAAATGTTACTGGCAACCCACCAAAAAACCATTATCTAGTAATATTTACAATAAAAAGATCTACAAAAATAACTGCACAGTACATCCAGCTTCCTTCATCGTATTAACATTTAGAAGCTCCATTTACATATGTATATATTTAGTTTTAAAAGTGAATACAAATCATTCTGTGAAACAATCTGCAAGCCTATTAATTTACAAAATTACAAAGGCGTGGGCGGTGGGGTGGAGGGGAAAGAGGGAACAAAATAGCAAGAAAACTTGCAACAGGGTTTTGCTAAGTAAGGGTGGAGTGGAAAAAGTGAGCCTGGCTTAATTATCCACACTTAGTCATAAGGAGTAGGAAACATAGTTTTTTTAAAAAGGGCTAATTGGAGTTGGTTTTCACATATACACGTATGATAAGGTGTTAATTTCCATCACATAATACAGTGCAAGAATGTTCAACTTGAAGGATAGGGTGTCTGGCCTTTATATGAAATAAAAGCATAGGAACTCTTGGATGGATTTGTGTTCATGGAAGGTTTTGTTTCTGCCTAGGGTTTTTCACACTTGGTTCTCAGGATGTTAGCACTTCTGCACAAGAATGACACCAATACAAAAGAAAAGCTATGGTAGCTGAGAATGACCACAACAAAGCTTATTGCCATCAGAACAGAATGCAAGACTCATCTCTTTGCCAAAGCCTTTTTTTTTCTCCTTAAGAAGGGAGAAAACAACGGAAAGAAGCATGTTCATATTGAGGTACACACACACACACACACTCTCTCTCTCTCACTCTTTAAGTGCTCTGAAGCCATGGATTCAAGATATTGTCGATACTAGATAGATAAGATCAGTCTAATGGATCTCTCTCCAGAAAGTAACACAGGAGCAGGATAGAGGTTGCAAGCACAGAAGTCAAGTTTCAGGCATTGGTATGGTAATAAAAAAAAGAGGGGGGTAGTTGAACTGTGAGGCTTTTGGGGAGGGAGACTGTCATATCTCGGTCCAAGTCCATTCATCGAAGAGTTTGGCTCTGTGGCTATATTCTTCCACTCCCCTGTCCCCATCCAGACACTTTGCCTTTGCTAATTTCCTGTGTCTCCTCTGTTCCTTTCTCATGTCATGCCATGTTCAAGTTTTAATTACACATGCTGATGGATTTGTTGTTCTAAGGAGTGGTGATGTATTACCGACACAGGTGGCATTTGAGCAATCTCCCCAGCAAGGTGCCAGATGGAAAGTCATCACAGAATTGGCACTGAAACCCCAAACAAAACACCTCGTGTGTTTATATTTTCAGGAAAAGTGTCTCTCTTCTCCTATCCTTTCTGCCCCTGTGGTAGGACTTACCCTCTTTGACCACTGCGGAGATGCTTAGAAGGAACACTAACTGGGGTGGCCAAATGGAAGATGCTGGGGAACTACAATTTCATAAATGGGGTTGACTTCTGGGCAGCATAAGGTAACAGACAAGCGCATAAACCCTTCCGTGAGTTCATGTCTTTCACCTTACCCTCTGTTCCATCTAAAAAGAACCAGTGCTGCTCTATACCATAAGGGATTTTAACATAGATACCTGTTAGCAATACCAGATGACTATATCATCTCTACTGCGATATCTCAAGGACAGTCTTATGATTTATAAGGCCCTAAAATGCCAGAGTGTCTCTCATTTGTTCTGGTGCAGCTGTTAAACGAGGAGATTGGAGACAAGGAGAGGTGACCTCCACTGAAGCAGTCTCCCCCTCTAGCCACACAGCAAGAACGGGAGGTCACATCAACCCACAAGGACTGCAGAGTCTCAAGGGAAATGGCATCTGAGTGGTCATTTATGTTGCTTGTGCCTGATGCCTGCAGTGAGATAACAGCAATATGCACTTTCATTGTGCCTTCCCTCCGAAGATCTCCAGTGTAAATTAATTAAGCTTGACAGCAGCTTGTGGAAGCAGGAATTTTGTACAGATAGTCCTTTTGTCAGCTCTTCCATTGCCATTACTTTCCCAGATCTATGCTGTGCAATGTGACCCTGCAAGCCGGTGTGATATATTGGCAATCTTGCTACTGAGGCACCCAGGAAAATAGAAAAATAAAATCAGTGGAAAACTGACCTGCAGCAAACAGCTGCAGCTAATTTAATGCCATCATGATTCCACCTCCTAGAGAAAGGACCAAGGCTGGGGCAGCTGCTCCATAGCTTCATGAATGCTTTGTACATATGGAGCAATAGGCTGCCCAGTCACAGGGAGAAAGTTGCTGAATAGTCCAGAAAACAGACCTAACTGAAGGAGACTCTCTGAAGTGACCTTAACTAATGAGCAAATGTGAAGCTGAGATGAGATACAGCATGCTTCGCCTATGATTTTGACCTGGAGCAGCCACAAGTCTGGTACTCACCTCCTGAATACACTATTTCCGTGATAAATCAAAACGGATCATATTAAATGTCATGTGTGGTCCACAACATTAGCAAAAGCTTGAGTCATCTACCCACTCAGACAGAAGAAGCAATGGTGTTGCAAGGAGTTTTGGAACAAGCCCGTTGGAAGCTAACCAATCATGTGGCCAGGGCTGTGGTTTGGGAAGCACATATGATTCATGGTTTTTTTAACCCTGTCAGCTTAGTCATCTCCCTTTCAGAGAACATGTTCAACATATTCATTAATGATCTGGAAAAAGAGAGTGAGCTGTGAAGTGTCAATGTTTGCAGGTGACACAAAATTATTCAAGAGAACTAAGTCCAAAGCTGATGGGAAAGAGTTAAAAAGGGATCTCACAAAACTGGGTAACTGGGCAACAACATGGCAGATGAAATTCAACAGTGATGAGTGCAACGCAGTGCGTAATGTGAAAATTATCTACCCATGTATAATGATGGGTTTTACATTAGCTGTTACCACTCAAGAAAGAGTGAAGTCATGGAGTCATTGTGGGTAGTTCTCTGAAGACTTCAGCTCTGAGCACAGCAGCAGTCAAAAAAGCGAACAGAACCTTAGGAACTATTAGGAAAGGGATAGAAAATAAGACAGAAATATCATAATGCTATTATATAAATCCATGATGCAGCCCACACCTTGAATGCAGCATCCAGTTCCGGTCGTCCCATCTCAGAAAAGATATAGTGGAACCTGAAAAGGTTCAGAGACAGGCAACAAAGATGATCAAGGATTTGAAATGTCTTCCAGACAAGGAGAGACTAAAAAGATTAAAAGTTAGACATAGTTAAGGAGGGATATCATAGAAGTCTATAAAATCATGAATGGTGTGGAGAAAGTGAATAGAGAAGTGTTATTTATCCTTTGCCACAATACAAAAATCTGGGGTCACCCACTGAAATTAATAGGCAGCAGGTTTAATACAAAACAAGAGAAAGTGCTTCTTCACACAATGCACAATTAATCTGTGGAACTAATTGCCATGGGATGTTGTGATGGCCAAAAGTATAAATGGGTTAAAAAAAAGGGACTGCATAAGTTCATGGAGGGTAGGTGAATCAATGACTATAAGCTAAGATGTTCTGGAATGTAACCCCATCCTCGAGGCAACCCAAACTGCTGACTGCCAGAAGCCAGGAGGGGAAGATGGGTGGATCTCTCCAAAACTGATATTTCTGTGCACTTCTCCTGAAGCTCTGGTACTGGCCACTGTCAGAGATTGGATACTGGGCTAAATGGACCATTGGTCTGATCCAAGTATAGCAGTTCTTACATTCTTATGTTCTCATGGATCTGAATAAAATCCTTCTACAACTCATCTAACTTCTGCAACCAGAAGGAGAAAACCTACCCAAGAAGGCACTGGGATCCAACCCTGGCCCAGATTTATATTCATCAGATGTTTGGCAAAGGGATTCTCTCTCCAAGGCCCTTTCGGTATTCAGTGCATTAAGGATTCAACAGTTTCTAGAGACTTTGATAATGTTTGCGGGTGGCTGTACAGCTGAACACACTCTGAGCACACACTAACTTTGCGAAACCAAATAGCTTTGTGAAAAATGGCTAATCTATGCTTCAGGTTTTTAATGTTCTTTGCCCAGCGCAGCGTAAACCGGGCTATGCTCAGTTATTCTCCCTCAGTTTCCGGAGGCTCGCTATCTGTCTTGGGTACTTCTCTGGCTCCCACTTCTGTAGTACCTGAGACCCTCACAATCTTTACCACTGACCTGCCCTACGGAGGTGTTGTGAGGATAAATTTGGTACAGTCCTTGTTTTACAGAGGGGGAAGTGAGGCACAGAGAGACTAAGTAACTTACCCACAGTTACGCAGAATGTTGGTGGCAGAGTAGGACCTGAACCCGCCTCACACTGCACCCTAACTAATGGACCATCTCTTATATGTGGGGTAAAAATATCAAGCAAAGGACTGGATGAAAGTTGATTAGAAGGGCAGGAAGCTGTGCACAACAGCATGTCAGCTTAGTTTCATGATCCAGTATTCCTTATGTAAACTATTTCTGAGAGAGAGAAGCACAACTTTGTGGGGGACGAGGCTAAATCTGTGTCCTGAATCTTAGCCCCATTTACAGATTGACATGGGTCCAATTTAGAACAGTGGATTGGACTCTACTTGAACTTTGAGGAAGTTGAGATTGGAACTTTGTAGCCCTATCCAATCTCTAGTAAAATGACTATATTCCATTTTTCTATCTTATCAGACCCAGTATCCTATCGGAGAAAGGAGTAAGAAAGCTGCAGCAGGTAGATGTGGGATAATATGTCCCCTAAATTAGATCTCATTGTGGTCTCTAGTAACTAGAGAACTGGCTTAAGCTGTGAAGCCCAGGGTTTAATATTCCTTCCAATATTTTTTAGCCTCAGTTTTAACTCTGGGTATTCTTGATATCCATATAAACATCCAATCTCTTTTTGCATCTTTTTTAGTTTGTAGGATTGGGATAAAGTTAAGCGGAGGTCAAAGTGTTTTGCTGAAATGGGACCTTAATCTGTCATTTTTAGGTCTCCAGATCGAATCACCAATTGTTTCTTTTATGCATTCACTTGTTTGCTGCTTGCTAAATTCACATACAGACAAAAAATGCAGAACTTTTTTAACACTTTCTCCCCCAAAACAATGTCAACTTGAACTCCATGTACTTTTTCCTCACTGTGCCTTCTTTTCTTTCCACACAGGGGCAAAGCGTGATTCTGTTGACCATCCTTTCTACAAATCAGCTATGCTGCTGTGGAACTTTTATTGGCAATGAATGTTTTATTGGTTAAATTATGATTTAAAGCATTGCACCTAGTAAATACTGCGTGCTATTTGCTTTAGCAATACCTATGGCAAAGGGTAAGCTGGGACCCAGGCAGGCCCAGGACCAGTGGAATTACAGGCTCCGCACTGCTCAAGGGGGGCCTGGAAGAATAATGAACAGAGGTTATTCTTGGAGGGAGGTCCACCCAGCAAGGGGACTCACCATTGGTGTGTGCTACTACCATGTGTTGTAATGTTCCACTTCACTAACTATCAAAGCTTTCTACAAGCTTGCCTGCTGACTTCTGACCAGGGGATCCCTTTCAACCTGGGGAAAATCTGCTGAGGGAGAGAAAGAGGGAAAACATTTTAAAAAAGAAATAAATGGCAGTTGGTTTTCTGGTGGTCTCGTTTTTATTGCCTGTGGATTTGATGTTTGGGCTCTGCCCCCACCAGAGTGGCTCATGGCTGATGTGTATTGTTACAGGATATGAAGCATGGTTTATACTTGCATGGGCTATTGTAATAATAACAGAGATATTCAATAAGAGACTTTTCTGCAGATTTTGTATGAACACACAGACATGCACACACATTCTCCCGGCCAAAGCACACAAAAAAAAAAAAAAAAGAAAAGAAAAGAAAAAGAAAGTAACTTGCTTACAAGATTTTTTTCCCCATAAATGATCTGCTTATGAATAAGATAAATGGGACATGTTAAATTCCACTTTTTTTCCTTCCCACAACATATTCCTTGTTCCCAACAACCTTTGGCTGTTTGCCTTCATGGTTGTATTCCTGAACCGAGGGGGTCGATGGAAGCGAAGATGCTCATGTAAGGTTTCCTTCCATGCAATCCAGTGTTGCCTGAAGCCATTGCACTTATTTTTCTGGATTAAATGCCAGAAAAAGTCTACCCCGGCAGCAGTGGATGTGCTCCTCTTCTGTTTATATGTTAGCCTCAGAGCTAGAAGGTGTAAGAGGAAAACAAACTGTCTGATCCCTGTGTAAGCAAAAGGAGAAAGCTAATTTTGTCAGGCTTAATTTATATAAACCATCATTTTCATCCCAGCACAGTTCCGGACACTGTTCTGGGTTGTATTGTTTGTCATTTGCATTCTGTCTGTGGAAATGATAGTAAATGGTCCAAACTGATTTATAAAGGGAGGAGAAATTGTGAAGAGTGGAAAGTAGAAAGGGTAGAAAGTGTGTCACCCAGAGCCGACAAATCTGATTGGGTAGAGAGTCTAATACTCCACCTTCTTAACTCCATTCAGACACTCAGCAGTGCCCACTGCACCAGGCATTATTAAAACACTGTCAACGCTTCCCTTTCACACTCCTAGTTGCATAACCTGCACTCAGAGTTATAATATGCACCTATTTTTTTTCTGAATTTGGTCCATTTTCCAACACCTCAGAGGCAAGTCTTATTAATTACCCCATTTTATAGATGGAGGTGTCAGCGGAGAGGTTAAAAGATATGCCCCAAATCAGTAAGAGGGATAGTGTTACAGCCAGTATTAGAACTCAGATGTTCCCAATCCTCAAAGCAGGGCTCACACTACGGGCTGGTCTACACTAGGGGAGGGGATCTTTCTAAGATACGCAACTTCAGCTATGTGAATAACATAGCTGAAGTCGAAGTATCTTAGATCGAATTACCTACCATCCTCACGGCGTGGGATCAACATCCGCGGCTCCCCCTATCGACTCCGCTACCGTTGCTCGCTCTGGTGGAGTTCCGGAGTCAACAGAAGCATGTTCGGGGATCGATATATTGCATCTAGATGAGAAACGATATATCGATCCCCCAGAAATCGATTGCTACCCGCCGATACGGCAGGTAGTGAAGACGTAGCCTACAACAACACATCTAACTCTCAAATATGGAGCTATTAGGAACAAGTGACCATCTCTGTGTTTATCTGAAAAGAACCTCCAAACTGTAACATTTCCATCTAGAATATATCTGAAACATTGGCTCCCCTGACCTTCAGTCTCATCAGCTATGCATATGGGGCATAAGCAAGCTGAGATCCACATGCCACAGTTGTGAAAAAAAATCACATGAAAAACTTGTAGAGTACTGTCCAAGCTGTACTGGCCCTTTGAAACAGATGCTAGTGCTTATTTCCCCCAAATACAGCCTTCCAGGACCCACATTATACACATGCTGTGTCCTAAGTGACTCTTGTAAAAGTCTTGAGTGTGTCATGTACTAGAACCTACTGAAAAAATCACGCCAGAGGTATTTCTTCGGCTAGACCAGCAAAGCTTCAGCAACTTTTGTGTCACGTTGAAGAGCTGGATGCAAACTTTCAACTAAGCCGCAGAAGAAAGGGGCCTGCATTGTGTAATGATGATAAAATATTGCCATCTGTTGGCATCCTGTGTAAGCAGACTCATACATAGTGTATATTTATTTTGCTTCTGTACAAGGGGAGGAAGGAGGAGACACTGGTATGCCAACGGCGATCATTTCAAAGGATATTGGGAAGCCTGTCCGGGATGGACACATACATCAATCACATATCGACTGCAAGGCCAAAAATTACAGATACCGGAGGTGCAAGGGACTTATGAGATAAGCCTAGGTCTAACATCCAGGAAGCTGTCATTTATGCATTACTTTCATCCCCAAAACAATAAGAGATGTCTTTCTGAACACTCTCAGTACAGATCAAAGTACTTGAAAATGCAATGAACCGAATAAAGAAACAGCAACCCCATAACTTGTAATTCCGAGAGCTGGTTGAAAATATAAGACATAATTTTTGGAAACAACAATTAAAAAGTTGTCCCTTTTGTTAAAACATTGTGGGAATTCCACATTTTTTGACGAGAGCTATTACCACCAAAGAAGCAAAAGATAGAAAATTTCCCTCAGTTCTACAAATACCTCTGCATGAAATATTTGCTTCTTCAGCAATCCTTTGCTAACATGGTAAAGTGCAAGTTATATTGTTATAGTCCTTTTGTCTTTCATACAGTAAATATTTATGGGAATGATAGTGACCTTCATATACATTAATATATTAGAGATGGACATATGCTGTATACTTCAGATCCAAGATTTTGAACACACCAAAATCTTGAGGGGGTTTAGACTGGGGTGGTCCACAATATAGACAAGCTACAAAATTTGGAAGCAGATCCCATTGTCTATATTCCAAGTGGACCCAAAGTTCAGTAGCATTTTAGGATCCAAGGTTTTGATTCCCACTCATCTCTCATTTAGACTGAGTTGTTCTTTCAGCTAGAGGTCAAAGGGCTTTTCAAACATAGCAAATTGTCATATACATCAAACAAGAATTCCTTCACCCACCACTGAAGTGCAGCTACCTGTGTGATTGGACGTGGCAGCTAATAACCAAGTTCACAAATCCTCTCCACATCATTTTAGGGCAGAAGCCAAAGAATGCTGTAACCAACTGAAGCTGCAGGGAGAGTTTTAGGTAGGTGGAATATAAATTATCTGAAGTAGAATTTAGCTAACACACCCTGGCTAACTTCCCTGATAAAGCTCTGGAGCAGAAAGCAGAGAGTGTTCTCAGGTGGACATTCAAAGAGCTAGAGCATTTGCCCATGGGAAGACATAGGTTTCAGAGAAATTGTTCTGACTGTTGTTTCTTAAAGCATGATAGAGAAAACCCTCTGAGTCAGACATTCCATATAACTTCACTGCCTGAACTGCCAAGAAAATGTGTTTTGTATGAGCATGAGGCTTTCCAATATTCTGCTGGGGCTCCTCAAACAGCACCTTGTTGGAGCTTGCAGAGGGGTAGAGAGAGACACACACACATACCACCCACACCTGAATTCCAAAACACCAATACCACCAGCCCTTTAGCATACCTTCACACTTCAGGGCTTGGTTTTGGATCCCAGCACTTCCTTCATCGGTTAAAATATTCATTCCTTTCCTGAAGGGATGAAACTCCAAGTAAGAGATGGGAGAACCAAATGTGGGCAAAAAATATTTAAGCCTCCCACACAACCCTCAGGGGGAAAAAGATACCTGGATCTGTCTGCCTCACTGCAAAATCCCTAAGTGGAACATTTCCGAATGTTCCCGGGCAACTTTGATTCCATTGTGCAGCCTTCTCCCACACTTATCCTAAGTATTTCTTGGTCCCTAGCAATCTCCATTTGTGGAAGCAAATTTGAATTGACATTCCCCCTCCCAAGGTCTTCAAAATGCTCATATGAGGGACTCGTTCTTGCTCTCATTTAAGTCACTATAGAAAAAATCTCATTTTCAATTGAGTTGGACCAGATTCTAGGAAAGAAGCAATTCTATCCACTAAGGGTCAGACTCCTCCAGCAGTCTCAGAAGCACCACAGGCTAAGTTAGACACCACAGGCTAAGTTAAGGCAGAGTGCTAAGTTCACAAAGATTGGAGATTCCAAACCCTAACACTCCATCCCTGCACTGGACTTCTATCTAAAGCTGCTCACTGTTCACACTTCACACAAGACTGAGAACACTGTTGAATTGCTAGAGAGGAACAGCTGTGGACAGTGCATGGACAAATTTCAGATACATTTCTGGCCCTTGGTTTCTATTGCTGGCTTTGCCGCTGACTTGGTATGTAAAGTTTTGGGTAGTTAAATCTTCTGTAAAGTTAGGCATTATTTAACATATTTCCCTGGGACACTGAAACATACATAATTAAATATTTGTCAAGTGACAGAATCTAAAAATGTTGGGTTGCAGCCAGTTATGAAGAGCTTTCATGTTTCTTTACAGAGTCCCCTTGCTGTATTGTACCCTAGTAAGAAACTGGTGAAGTACAGGCACACTTTGTCCTGCCTCTGGGCACACCCCATGTTAGGGGGAGACAACTGACGTAAGAGCTGACTCCTTTATGTGAGCCGAAGTTCTCGGCTTTTCAGTTAGGGGCAGATCCTGCCACTGAGCACAAAGTGTGGCCAGAATGATAACGGGTGGTAAGAGGGACAATTTGCTCCTCCTTGCGTATGTATTTCTAGAATCAGACTCTTAATCTTAATGAGACAATATGTTCCCTTAAGTCACATTCCTTGAAAGGAAAAGGAGCCGGCTCATTTCACTACTCCTGCGTCAGTGATAAAAACTTTAATGGCGGCGAGAAAGGAACCAAGATGAAATTATCTTTTTTGACTGACACTTGAGCTTTTGAAAATCTCGTACTTGGCTGCCTCACAAAAAGATTTCATCTGTCCAAGAATGCAGCAGGATGGGGTTGAGCTTGCAGCTATCAGAAATTTTCTCCACTGCTTCCCTTTTCTTTTCAGATGCAGGATGTATTACCTCAAGACACAGCAGTTTCGGCTGTCCCATTAGAAAGAAGATTGTCAACAGCTTGTTAGGATGTTTGAAGTAATGTTCACAGGAGTAATAAGAAGAAGGGGTAAGGTATAGAAGTGAATTTTGAGGAATTCACATCTTTATTCATAATATTTTAAATGCCCATAGTGCCTTTCAATGGAATCAAATGAGTGAGCTAAGGAACGTTAGCTAATTAAGTTTTATAGCAGCCATGAAAGATTAATGTCCTACTCTACAGATGGGGAAGCACTAAAGTACAAAGAGGTTAAGTGATTTCTCCAGGCCCTTTCAGTAAGTCACTGGAAGAGCCAGGGACAAGGCTCCTGAATTCCTAGTGTTGTGTTCTGCCATTTGACTTGGCTTTGAAAAGAAAAATATACCACTTTCTGTGTTGATCTCACAGATGCAGAAGTGCCCTGTCTGTGTGATAAAGCAGCTCACGCTTGACTCTCTGAGTATACCTGGCGGCACTCTCGCCTACAGCCCAGGAGGTTATAGTTTCAGTCCTTACACCAGCATTTGGACACATGATGTTGAACTGCGGACAGAGGAATCTGAGCTAATACTTAATATTGCAGAACATCTAGGATGGAGCCCCATTTGTATTTTTCATTTCTGCATTTATTACATACTCCTGCTGCTCAGAAAATAGTTACAAAAATTTGATTATTGGCAGGGTGGACATAGATGGGTAGAACTAGTATGTTAATCTTGCACCTCTGAAGACTTGGGTATCTCAGGTTTCAGGTAAAATGAGTTTGGTAGTTATTGGGACGACTACCTGTGTCTGTTCAAGAAAGACTGATAACTGGAATAAGATTGCAGGTCATAACTGGAGCACATTGGCAGTGCTATCTGGAACTCCAAGTAGAGTTCTTGTAGGTCAAGACTGATGAGAACTGGGAATTCTATGCTGCTGGAAATTTGAGGATGGGAACAACAGGTGGTGCTGCCAGTCAGGAATGAAGTGCATTGACAGAGCTATCTGGACCCTACCACTCAAGTAGCAGTGACAGTAGCAGGTGTATGTAACTCCAAAGGAGTCAATAATTTATGGAGCAGGGTCTAGCTTACAAATTTGACCCAGTGAATTAACATGAGTGACCGTGGTATGTACCCTGTCCCTTAAATCAGTCTCTGCACCAGATGACTGGAGAGCAGCTAATGTGAGGCTGATTTTTAAGAAAGACTCTGGAGAATGATCCTGGCAATTACAGGCCAGTAAACCCAATGTCAGTACCAGGCAAACTGGTTGAAACAACAGAATTATCAGACAAAGATAAACTCTATGTGATAGGGAAGAGTCAATGTGGCTTTTGTAAATGGAAATCATGCCTCACCAATCTCTTAGAATTTTCTGAGGGTGTCAATAAGCATGTGGACCAGGGTGATCCAGTGGATACAGTGTACTTGAACTTTCAGAAAGCCTCTGACAAGGTCTCACAAGAAAGCAAAGTAGGCAGTCATGGGATAAGAGGGAAGGTCCTCTCGTGGATCAGTAACTGTTTTAAAAAGACAAGAAAGAAAAGGGTAGGGATAAATGGTCAATTTTCAGAATGGAGAGAGGTAAATAGTAGCATCCCCCAAGGATCTGTTCTGAGACCTTTGTGGTTCAATATATCCATAAATGATTTGGAAAAGGGAGTGAAGAGTGATGTGGCAAAATTTGTGGACAATAGTAAATTATCAAGATACTTAAGTCCAAAGCTGACTGCTAAGAGTTACAAAGGGATCTCACGAACTTGCGTGTTTGGGTGACAAAATGACCAATGAAATTCTATGCTGATAAGTCCAAAGTAATGTACACTGGAAAACATAATCCCAACTATACATACTAAATGATGGGTTTTTAATTAGTTGTCAACACTTAAGAAAGAGATCTTTGAAACATTATAGATAGTTGTCTGAAGGCATCAGCTCAATGTGCTGTGTCAATCAAAAAGCTAACAGAATGTTAGGAACCATTAGCAACTGGATAGATAAGATAGAAAATATCATAATGCCACTATATAAATCCATTGTACACTTACTGCATACAGTTCTGGTTGCCCTATTTCAAAAAAAGATGTGTTAGAACTGGAAAAGGTACAGAGGACAACAAACAAGATTAGGGGTATGCAACAGCATTCATGTAAGGAGAAATTAAAAAGACTTGGACTGGTCAGCTTAGAAAAAGGAAGACTCAGGGGAAAATGATAGAGATCTATAAAATCATGAATGGTGTGGGGAAAATAAATCGGAAGTGTTTACGTACCCCTTCACATAAAACACAAGAACCAGGGGTCACCAAATGAAATTCATAGGTTTAAAACTAACATAAAGAAGTACTTCTTCACACAAAGCATAGTCAACCTGTGGAACTTGTTTCCAGGGGATATCGGGAAGGCCAAAAGTATAACTGTATTCAAAAAAGAATTAGATATGTTCACGGGAGATAGGCCCATCAGTGGCTATTAACCAAGATAGTCAGGGAAGTAACCCCATGCTCTTGGGGTCTCTAAACTGCCAGAAGCTGGGACTGGATGATAGGTGATGGATCACTTGATAATTGCCCTGTTCTCTTCTTTCCCTGTGAAGCATCTGGCCATTGTCAGAAGACAGGATACTGGGCTAGATGGACAATTGGTCTGACCCATTATAGACATTCGTATGTTAAGAACATAAGAACGGACGTATTGGGTCAGACCAAAGGTCCATCTAGCCCAGTATTCTGTCTACCAACGGTGGCCAGGTGCCCCAGAGGGAGTGAACCTCACAGATAATGATCAAGTGATCTCTCTCCTGTCATCCATCTCCACCCTCTGACAAACAGAGTCTAGGGACACCATTCCTTACCCATCGTGGCTAATAACCATTGATGGACTTAACCTCCATGAATTTATCCAGTTCTCTTTTAAACCCTGTTATAGTCCTTGCCTTCACAACCTCCTCAGGCAATTTAACTGTGCGCTGCGTGAAGAAGAACTTCCTTTTATTTGTTTTAAACCTATTGCCTATTAATTTCATTTGGTGACCCCTAGTTCTTGTATTATCGGAATAAGTAAATAACTTTTCCTTATCCACTTTCTCTGCATCACTCAGGATTTTATATTCCTCTGTCATATCCCTCCTTAGTCTCCTCTTTTCCAAGCTGAAGAGTCCTAGCCTCTTTAATCTCTCCTCATATGGGACCCATTCCAAACCCCTAATCATTTTAGTTGCACTTCTCTGAACCTTTTCTAGTGCCTACAGTTTAGCTATACCTCTTGTCCATCCTTCCTCTGAAAAAGGTGTATGTATGTTCAGTTTGTTTGAACTCATTCATCTTTCCAACTAAGAATATGCCTGACTCTTAAAGAATTGTCAGTTTTCACCCAGTGAAAGATGATGGATTGATGGACTCAGAGATAAAATGTTTCATGGGCCTAAAACATACCCACTCCTAAGCAGACACTTCCCTGGTTAAATAAATGACTCAGCATTACTGTGGAGAATTTGTCATTGTAGGGTTCTAATGAGATCATGGCTAATTGTATAAATTATAAGGACACTGAGCCGAATGCTGTAGATGAGAGAAGTAAGGAAGCACATACTTCCTTTGATTAGCTGGAGTGTTGGATTCTCCTCTCACATCAATTTCTAGCTCCAGTGACTTCAGCTGAGTTATTTCTGCTTTACCTTGGTTTGAGTGAAAGGAGACTCTGGCATAGAAATACTAAAACAGACACTGTGAAAGTTATAAATCTGCCTGCCCTGGGGCCAAATTCTGATTCTGAATACATGAATAGAAATCCAAAGCATTGCTAGTTCACTGTCTGAGCAACTGTTAATGATTATAGCCAGCCCAAAAAATCTCATCTAACATTTTTCATTGAAAAACTGGGTATTTGGTTAAATGAAAGTTTTCATAGGAAGTGTCTGCTTTCCTGAATTCTTTAAAAATCCAAAGCTTTTTGGCCAGAAACAAACAAACAAACAAACAAACAAAAAATGGTTTTCAGCACTTTTTGGCTGTTATTTTTCCTGATGAGAAATTTTTATTTTCCAAAAAATATATATATCCAACTCTCTCTAATAATGATACTTGGCATCCTTTGTGAATCATTGTATCAGTCTATATACAATTACACCGCCATAAAACCCCCCAACTGACTGGTTTGTTCTCCAATGTATAATTATTGCACAACTACATTCTTTAATTTGACAGTGACACTTGGTTTATAAGAGTTAGTTTAATACCAACAAGCTTAGCACAGATTTCAGAGTTTGTGTAGCAATCTGATGTTTTAATGGCTTTGAAACTCCTGTTTAAAATTAAAATTCGACTGTGATTATTTCATCTTACAAACATCTCTCTTTGATTTAATTGGCTATTCAATGTCCTTTAAAAAGGGCATTTCTCTTGGTCAACTTCATAACTGAGGCTGTCTAACTAACCTCTTTTTTTTTCGTGTTGGTCAATTCAATCTATCTAAATTGCTCCTTTGTATGAGAACCTGGGAAAATATAGTAGCAAAGCAACTTCAGAGGATGTGGTTATCATGAGATTATCAGCCCCCTGGGGAAATTAGATGCACCTGGCTGAGCTGTGCCTTGTTATGCCATAGGAGAGTGATTAACTATAAAAGCCACACCTCCTCTTATACCCTAGTCATGCCCTGCTGCAAATATTAACCACTGCCCTATAAATACAATTCCTTTATAAATCAGCCTTCGTGACACAAGCGACGCAGTTGTCCATAAAAAGAAAACGTGGCCCGTGACACAGGAAGATACAAGATGCTTATTTAAATCTACTTAAATTAGTGAAATTATTATTTACAAAGCCGCAGTAGAGTGAAGCTAGAGGCAATGGTGGTTGTTGAGATTTGTGGCATATGCCATTGTCATGGGGTGTAGGTACCTCACACTAGCCCAGTGACCAAAGGCACTGCCAACCCCTGCTGATTGGAAGCCTCACAGCAAAAGGGTGGATACAAGGGCTGGGAAGCAGAGGGGCTGGGCAGCTACCAGGGGAGCGAACAGGCTGGAGAAAAGAACTCCTGCCAGAGAGCTACAAAAGAGCTGCCCAAAGACAATGGCCCAGGAGGGGATGAACTGACGGATAGGCTGGTGAGCCTGCAGAGATCCAGGGAGAGCTAGGAAAAAGCTCAGGACACTGTTAGAGCTGAAGAACCCTGACTCTGCTTCTTCCCTAACATGAGGGCCCTGAGCTGGAACCCAGTGGCGTGGGTGAGCCTGGGTTCCCCTACCAACTCCCTGACAGACATGGGAGTGGGGAAAGGGATTTCAGACTCCTGGGACCAGGAATAGCCTGACGGCCTCACTGGGCTATGTGAGCTCAGGGACCATGCCACACTTGGTCGGTGGGGGTGCCATTGCACTGACACATGGCCTCACACCCATGCTGTCTTCAACTTGGGAAGATCATTTTCTGGGAGAATACTATATTGTGTCTCTTATTCCGTAAATGTACAATGCCTGGCCAGAAAAGGACTTGATGTTAGCTAGGGTCCCCTACATGCAACAGTACACACACACATGCACATACATGTTCTCATTCAGGGAATCTGTTGCCAGGGCTACTTAGGGCATCATAGCAAAATAAAGTACAAGCTTATTTTTATAGCATCTTTCATACAAACTATGTTCTCCAAATGCTTTAGAGTCAAATAGCCATTAGTAACGAAAGAGAATCAAAAGAGTCATAGGGAAAAGGGAAAGCGTATGCTTCCCGACAAGATTTGAATGCAGTTGGAGAGTCCATAGCCACTGAGATACAAGAAGGATTTTCCAGATAGCAGAAGCTGCAGATCAGAAAGCTCTTTTTCCAATAGTGATGAGATGAAGGAGAAAAGCAATGGAGGTAACTAATGCTAGATGGTTCAAAGGAATGAGTAGGGGAGCACAATATCAGTAAGTGGAACATTCTGGATATTTTAACACTTGACCTCTGGCTACATTTAATGGGGGAAAATCTTTGTCACCTGGCAACGTTGCTATGGTTAGAACAACACACCCATCCCTTGTCCGGGAAGCGCTCGAAAGTGGTCCAAATGGAATATGTTTTCACTGGGAGTCATCTCTTGATGCCTAAGCAAGGAGAAAGGA
Organism: Gopherus evgoodei; assembly: GCF_007399415.2. Classification (NCBI taxonomy): domain Eukaryota; kingdom Metazoa; phylum Chordata; order Testudines; family Testudinidae; genus Gopherus; species Gopherus evgoodei. The sequence continues at coordinate 24,988,306 of NC_044336.1, read as the reverse complement.
GATCCTACGCCTTTTGCTTAGAGCTTCTTTGTAGCAAATACCTCTTCTTCCTGTTTTTGATCAGAAACTAACAAGCTGTAACTGATGATGGCTCACCATGATGCCTTCAGTTCCCATGACCTGGCCTTTGGATTTTTTCAATTAGACAGCAGTAAGAGATTAATCTGACAGTCATGATCCTAACACCCAATGAAATATAGCCCACTGCTCCAAAATCTACTACATTTGATACCAGCCTTGGATGAGAAGGACATAAAGTACATTGCACACAAACTGAAGGCAACACCTTCTTAGCACAAGAGACCAGACACCTGATGTCTTTCACTGAAGTGCGGCTAGCATTTTACTGCAAGACTCATCTTGAGAGATGTTTTTCAAATACCAGCTACATTGAGTTTCCCAACCTCACATACCTCAAACTGACACGGCATACTTTGGAAGGGTATCAGATTCTAGTATTAATTCTAGATAATTAAACTATTATCTTTTTTGGTGTGCTGTAGGTCTCCTAGCCCTGAGGAATGCATTGTGTATTTTAATTAGCAACAAAGTTTTCAAAGGAAATATGCATGCAATGCTGGCTTAAATAGCCATACATGGGCCCGATTGTTATAATATTCCCAAATGAAAAAAAAAGTCATTCTCTTGAAATTAAAGTTACTCAAATGTCTTTGCTTTCAATACAAACACCAAATAATAATAATAATAAAAATCTAGCAAATCATCAGTTAACCCCAAACTAACCTCCAGACTAACCTTAATTATTGTGCCTTTAACTCCCCCAAATGCATGCAGGAGTTGTTGCATCCAGTTTGCAACTACCCAAAGTGCACACAAATGCAACACCTTAACTCTGACCTCAGCAGGATGAATATGTTAATCTGACTGATTTCTGCAAAAGTCTGTGGTTAGAACTGCAACTTAAGGCCACTGCAAGTGTTTTGGTACAGCAGTCCCCTAGACAGTTTGGTAGCGTGCCAGATAGACGTCATAGAGTCATTGACTTAAAGTCCAGAAGGGGCCGCCAGATCATCTAGACGGACCTCCTGTATATCACAGGCCATCACCACCAGCTAGCACCTATACACTTAACCCAACAATTGAAATTGACCAAAGTATTACAGCCCATAGGAGACTAGACTATTATGTGCCACAGACAAAGAATAAGAGGGACGAAGGCCCACCAATGCCTGTGGTCCCTGTAATGGCAGGGAAATGATTAAATGAGATAACAGATAATCCTGGCAAGTGACCTGCACTCATATGCTGCAGAGGAAGGCAACCCCCCCTCCACCCCAGGTTACTGCCAAACTGACCTGGAGGAAAATTCCTTTCCAACTCCACATATGGCGATCAATTAGACCCTGAGTATGTGAGCTGTAGATTGCCACGTACTTTTAGGGGCGAAAGAAAAATGCAGAGCTGTTATTTACCAGGCTGCACGTGGCAATAGACTGTATAGGTAAGGGATGCAAGGAGGGTCTGGGTCACGATGCAAACTGCAGGCACGCACACAACTAAAATTAATTAATTAAAAGTTTTATTGGGGATAGTTACAAGGGGTAGGGGAGCAGCGTATGATTAGCTAATAGGGTTAATGGAACTTAAAACATACAATGGCTAAAGTATTTACTATCAAACAATATTTATAAACAAAGATGCAGTAAACAATATTTATAAACACGGATGCAGCATTTAGTAATAACCAATACTTACGAATACAAACCAACTCATAACGACCGGCAAACGTAGAAACTCTGCTTAAAAGACGTGAGCTGAGAGAGGCTTCGAGGTGATCAGGCTCGGTTACGGGTGTGCACAAGGTACACAGGATTTGTTTTTCTTTCTCCTCTTCTGCCTGCACATGGCAGACCAGCCTAAAATACCCACTATGACATCATAGAAGTGTCATAGGGGACGGGGCCCAAAAACTGTGTGTGTTCGTTTCTGATTGGTACAAGCAAAGTTTACACCAAGTAGGGGAGCAGGTGCCTGAAAGTCTGGCTTCGTCCCCAAAAGGTGAGGAAATGCATATAGTTCAGAATGCCTTTAACACTGACTGACAAAGGAAGAGGCCAGGGCAATACCGGTATGGGCAAGTCTTTTAGGGTGCAGACAGGAACTTATCTTAACATGAGCAAGAACCAGCCAGCCAAGCACCTGAGAGAGAGAGAATGCTAGGAGCCGCCACAAGTGGTCAGGAGTTTTTGACTAAATATTGTTGTTGTTGATGGAAAAAAATTGATTTGTCAAAAGTTTCATCGGGAAGGCTTCCCAGATCCAGGATGGAACTTCTGGTCAAAACCACAGAAAAAAGAGAGAGGGAGAGCCCAGAATAGCTAATATCCCCGTGGTTATGGCATCACTGGGGATGCATGATTCCCTTAGGTTACTGGCTATTCTGGCATGTCATTTTCTTCCACAAACAATTCCAAAAGGTCTGTTTCATTCCAGTACAGATCGAACAAAACGGTAAAAAAAAACCCAGTTTTTTTCATGACATAGAAGTCTTGTTATCTGACCAGCCCTTGCTAATATAAGCACTCTTGGTGCTCCTATCACTAGGATCTTTAGGTTCTTCCCTTTATTGGGTTCCCAAATAATATTTGCACATTTTGTGCAACTAAGAATTATTTTACTAGAACCTGTCAGAAATAAACAGTGCAATCCTGCTAGGCACAACTGCTTTAATGGTTACAAAGAATAGATTTGTTCCTAATCTAGCCCTTCGGGCTACCCAGTCCAAGGTTATAATAAGTAATAACCTTCTTCATGAGCATTTCCGGCAGGGAATGCCTTTTTTAGAACATGCAAGAGTCATGAACATTGGTGAAGCAAACTGACTACAAATTCAAACAATTATTTGAAGAAATGTCTAATAGTAATGGCCCCATCTTCAGTAAGTAATAATGTTGGATGGACAGATGACCAGAAAAAGAAATAGATTATAAATTATATTTTACGTGTTCATAAACAGAATAACTATTCTATAGTAAAAATGTTATCTATAGTTTCCAGTGTAAAAAGAAAGATACTAAGCTTATTAAGTATAAGGCTAGCAATGTAAAGAAAGGTTTTACTTGCCTTAATTTTATAGCATCCAGAATAAGATAGGCACTATCCACATAAAGAGCTAGGGTCCCTGGCTCAAAGACTTTCCAATCTAATTTCTGATATGATTCAACAAACCAGTGTTATAGCAGGCATCATCAGGTGGCACTTTTACAGTCCTCTAATTTCTTTTTCTTACCATGCAAGCAAATGTCCAGTCTTGGGAAGACATACTGTGTTGTTGATAGTTTTAGGTCTTGCAAGGTTCTGTGTAAAGGCAGTGTCTCGAGAGAGAGATGCTGAAGCAAATGCAGGATTGTTTGCTCTCTGCCTTGGCCCCTGAAGTCCATGCATCAAGCAGAGTTGTTCTCTGGGAACAAGGCACTGGCTGAGATTCCTGAGAAGAGATTGCCCTGCATGCTGTTTGATCACCTTGGATCCAGGACTTATTGATTTATATAACTCAGAATACGCTCTGATTCCACTTCACTGATTTCTCCTCCACTGGGAAACTGATCTGCAAAGATCTGGATTATCCGCTACACTCTGCAGAGGTAAAGTTGATGCCAGAACAGGACACTGGCATCAGAAGAAAGGGACTGCAGCAATAAGATTATTCAGTAAGTACTTGTGTTATCAGTGTTTAGTCTGAATGCAAAAATGTAGTTGCAAGGATCAGTTAAAACTGGACACATCTCTCAGATGGCATCTCCAATTCAGAGTGGGCCATGAAACTAATTACAGGGGTGTTAAAATTGGCCCCTAGGAATGTATATAGCCAGCTGCAGCAGTCTTATTTGGCATGAAAATGGTAGAGATGTTAAAAATCTATGTTTCTACCCATAGCTAACCCCATCATGTGACAGTGATTAGCACAGACATGCCTGGAAGCTGGGGCTTCTATCCACAGAGGCAAGTTCTGCATGGGAGGTGGAGGCTGCACAAAAACGAAAAGCTGCCCACTCAAATACCTGTAAGTGCAGATGCAATTAATAATTAATTAAAACGTTCTCATGGGAAAATACCATGATGAAACCACATATTTATTGTGCAACGCTGTAACAAAAGTGATATTAGGACACCAATGGATAAACCCTTTCCCCGCTTGCTTTTATACTCTCCTTTGCATCATTGGACATCAGGGTTTTGTAAGTCTAGCTACCCCGACAGTTCTAAGATCCCGCATGGTGATTCAGGGCTCTTCTGCTGACCCATTTAGCAGCAGGACCAGGTGGGTCCCTTTAACTTCATTTCAGGAGGTTAGTATGTGGAGAGTCGTTCTAGCCACTGATCCTCTGGCATGAAAAATCCTTGGAAAGCAGCCAGTTCAGGAAGCAGCTGAGGATAAGAAGGTTTGTTGGTAAAGTAATGGAAAACCCCAGGATGCTGAGTGAAGTGGGTGACTCCACACATTCATAGTCTCCTCTAAGTGAAATGAGCCCCAGCCACAAAGTTTGGATCCACATCTGGATCTGAAGTGAATTGAGAACAGGCAATGAAAGTGATTGCTGTTGAAACTGCCGAAGAGTTATTCCACTGCAGGTGAAGTTGCTACTAAAGTTGGCCCCACTGAATTCCCTTTCTAGCCCCTCTCTTACTAAAGAGACCATCCACCTTTTATTTCAGAGAGACACCACATAGGATGGGGATTTGGACACGTATATCTCACTGCAGGATCAGTGTCCTAGGAAAGAACAAAGGTGGCAGGGCTGGGAAATTCAGGCAACTCCTTTCTTTTCCCACAGGATTGGCACATTATGCCAAAACCGCTGTAGGGAGCTGCTATTCTGGAGGAAACTTTTGGTGGTGACTCAGCAGCAGAGCTGAGTTGGGATAGATGGACTTTCACCTTGCGTGATAAGCTGGTGAGGTGAAAGATGGACTGTGACACTGACAGAAAGAGTCTGCTAATAAACACGACTCTTAATGCTCTAAATTTATGTTTATCCTCTCATTGAAAAAGTGGTCATGAAACTGGCATGGGAGGGTTGGTATTTCATATACAATCTGACTCAGAGAAGTGCAGTGGAATTGCTAGTTAAAGAGGTGGAACTGGGAATGATCTGGCAAAAAGGGGGTTGATTATTTTGTTTTTTCCCAGTATTTAAAGTTTTCAAGTGATGAAAATTGGGGAGGGAATGTCCAACTATTTTTCATCTGAATGGGGAAAAGTTGTGGGGGAACTGGTATGTGGAGAAAAAGGAGATGCATTACCCAAGGTCTTTACTCGTTGCACCTTTGCAGTCTTCTTTCTATATCTCCTTTTCTCCTGTTGAATGTGAAGAAGATGAGTAAGTCTTCCTTAAAAAATGAGAACAGCCGATATCCACAGCCAACAGAAACCCAATCCCAGTAGCCAGGCACCTGCCATCTGACATATATATGCTCTTCTGTTCAATCTGGCAGACTACCCTTTCCTTGCAAAGGCTCAGCAATAAATTTATAGAGTCACTTAAAGCCATCTCTCAGAGGCTACTGAATGAGGAAAATGGTGCCTTGCTCATCAAGATGAGGACACCTGAAAGAGAAACAAGAGCTGCTCAGGAGCCTGTGGGTTTGAACTTCATTGTAAGGAGAAGAAAACCAAAGTTATATTTATTACAGTCCTTTCCATACACATTAGCCAATTCTTCAATCAGTATTTGTTACTCCCTAGTTTCCCTGTAGTTTCTCCTAGTTTCCCTGTAGCTTCTCCTGAAAAGTGCTGTTTCTCAGCTTTTGGTGGCCAAAGCATCACAGTGAATCACTACAATGGTCTCTCACTAGAATCTGCTAGGCTTAGCACTGCATTTGCCTTAGCTCTGCAAAACTCAGAGACTCTCTTATTAAACTTCTTTGCTTCCCACATAGGAATCAGAATTTGGCTTGGACCCATTATAAGTTGAAGAACTATTTGATAAACATTAGATGCACAAATCAGTGGGGTTATATTGAGTTTAAATCAAGGAAGAACTTGGTCCAATTAGATTATTTTCCATTGACATGACCAAGCGGTAAACTCTCATTTGCTCAATCCAGATTTTCTGGATAATACTAATACTTAGTGAAAGTGTATATGCAATTGTGAAAATGAACATTTTCTTTAAATAGAAAAGGTATAATTAATATCAAAAACAAATTCAGGCAGTAATCACCATGGGCTATATATATTTATGCCTAGGATTAAACTCACAAAGTCAATGGGATCTACCCCAGAGATGAATTTGGCCTCATATTTCTAGCTAATTTTAATGACTGTCTATCTTCAAAGGAACTTCTTGTCAAACTTGGAAAATCCTTGGAGATGGAAGTTTTTGTTTTTCTAATAGGATCTCAGAATATCCCACCAAGACAAAGATCAGGAAATAAAAAAAAAAAACCCAACCAAATAAAAAAACCACAACCACACAAAAAACCACAAGCTCACATGTTCTTTATCATCAGTTCCTGCATTCGGCTAATTGCACAGAGTTCATCTGATGCTGCAGCAGTTTGTGGGAACAATATTAAGATACACAACTGAATTCTCCAGCCCATACATTCCCCAGTTAATAACTCAGACTCATATACAAGAATTCAGCATGGTTTCATTTAAGCCTGGCTTTTCTGTAAATATCCAGTGATGTCCAGAAAGAACTAGGTGTGTAATGTCAACATGTCTCGTTATTTATATGGAACCCCAGGTGTGCAATGCTTTGATTAACAGATGTCTGTGCATCATTACAGTAATACCGGTTGAGCTTCCACACTGTACCCCTTGTGGGAGGTTGGGGTAAAGTCACTTCAGACCACCATTGTGCCCAGATTGCTCCAAGGGCTGAAATAGCCCCTGGCACAGTTTAAGAAGTCTGTCCTAGCCTATGAGTGCAATACTGCAAAGAATGCCTGTGGCATGTAGTTCTACCTCTCTGCTCCCTCCATGGTGCACCAGTAACGCCCCTGCACCTGGTCCTGTGGGAAGTCCTTATTAGTCTACCACAATGCCTCCCACTGAAGATACTCTCCCTTGCCCTGCTGTAGATGTTTTACAGCCTCTGCATGCTGTCACAGCTATGTATAGGGCCAGAGTAGGAGTGACAGTCTCATCCAGCATCTCACCATTCCTATAGAGTCTTCCATCTTGAAGGATCTACAAGCTTTCTGAGAACTTTACAAGTACAGGGATCACTTTGCTGACTGCTGAAATGCAGCTACCTCTGGGATGGAACATGGAATCTATCGATAGGTTCCAGGCTACAAGACTTGATGTGCACCTGCTGTGGGATGCTGAGCCCCTCCTTTTGCAAGTAGTCATCTGGCCAGAGAAGCACAGAGCAACACTACCCAAGGTTTTATGGGAGCTCATTGTAAAGGAAACTATCACCACCTCAATGGTAGAGAGAATACAGAAAAATTGCCAAAGATGAAATGTGGCCAGGTTATTGGTTTTACTTCTCATCCAGAAGAAGGAACTCAATCAAAAAGACCCCGCATTAACAAAACCACTAACAAGCTATCAACTGCTAAGTTTGCTTCAATCAAACAGAATAACAAACTACAATAATATTAAATATGACTTGAAATACAAAAGCAAAGGGGTTCTATTGCCATGCTCTGTCAGCACATGGAATAAACCCTTGACATTAAAAAAAAAAAAGACATTTGCACATGTTGAGAAACCAGACTCACCATTGTTTTTTGAGTGATCACAGAGTTCAGACACTGGAAGGCAGTAAGATACCAGCAAGTCCTCTTGAGCATTGAAAAATCAAAACAACCCTGAGACAAGGCTAATTTGGGAACTCAGAAAATTCAGTTAACTTTTTTTTGGAGACAAATTTCTTTTAAAAGAAAGAAAATCACTGTGAGAAGGGATATCCTTGGGACATTCCTAGCCTAGCAGAAGCAGCAAATATATTTATTAATTATTCTTATTATTATTCGGTATAGAACAGCTCACCGCTTTCTGTAGTAGCTCCAGGAGTGTGTGCCAGCTGCCATCTGGTCTGCCACAGGTGACTGGACTGGGAACCTCCAGAGCTAAATCATAAACCCTATACATCTTGTGTTAACAGGCCAGTTCCTATAGTTGAGAGCTGTAACCTACTTGCATCTTCTGATGAGTAGGCCCAGGGTGGGGAAGGGGAACACAGATTGAACAATGGGTTTCCAAAGTGCTATGAAAAATGGTGCAAAGAACTCGGGGGGTTATCTGAGGAGAACCAGCTGAGAATGGATAAATGAAAGGTCGTGGTCTGAAAGTTACAAACCCTGCAGAGAGAAGGTGACAGTGTTACAAGGTAGCATTTCCTGATGTCTGCAGTTGCATAGACTCAAGAGGTGACAACAGCAGAAGTTTCCAGTTCCACTACCTTGAAGAAAGGCTTGTGGGAGATATAAAATGCATTTATTTCCCTTCTGTGTAGCATGCAATACATACAAGCACTTCAGCAGGTTATGATTATGAATTTCTCTAACTCAGCTTTTTACCTACAACTAACCTCAGCTAGAATTTCAACACTCATCCTTATGTACTCCATAGATGAATCAATCCTAATGTGTTTGCAATTGTCTTATTTTTGAAACATTTATATTTTGCTTGGATGTTAACAGACATGTACTTTCTTTTTCTTCTTTTTTTCCCCTTCAGGCAAATGCATGACATATGGCCCAGTTTTTCCCTTCAGAAAAGGCATAATGCCACTGCTGAGCCATGACTGCACAGTTGTTAAACAGCAGGGATTATCAGGCAGGACAATATTAAGTGGTATTTAACAGCAAGACCAAAGTTCCTTGTCAAATGCTTGACTTAGTGTTCCTTGATTGTTAGCATCCCAGCAATGAGACCTTTTGCACTGAACCATTTTTCATTTTGACAACAAACTACTGCAGCTTTCCAATGTTGCCTAGCTGGAGCTGACAGCCAAGTATTTTTGTGGCAGAAATATTACTACATAGTGGGGCTCAGGGATGGAGGGTAGACATTTTTTATCCCTCTCCTTTCAGAGTGCAATGGCATTCCAAGCAGTAGGTGTTCTGAGTCACTGGCTGGCTAATGTATTCAGTATGATCCTCTGTCTAGTCATAACAATGGTGCAGGGAAAAAATCATGATGTGATTGTTTAAGTTACGTACTACCTTCTTTTAGATGTGTCTTAATGGAAAGGTATGGTGGGAGGCAAAGGGACAATGAGGGAGGTTGAATTACCTAGTTAGGCATGAATTTCTAAAAGGTTTGGGCAGGGCACTTGAAGTTCCTTTAATCCTCTACCAAAGCTGTTTTACTAACACTAAAAAGAAGAGTGGTTATGAAAGTTATGATATGATGGGAGCAAAAGGCAGGAAATAAAAAAAAAGAAAGAACTTAATGAAGGTTTAATCTTCAAGGGAATATGGACCTTAGGGTTGTAAATCTTTTGGTGCGGTCCTAAATTCTAACGTCAAAACCTGGCATCTCATGCCAGCAAATCTTACATTTGCAGTAGAGAGCCCAGGTTTTAAAACTGGCTATTTATATTCTAAAGAGACTAGATGTGATGGTTGGGGAAAGCTGAGAACTACTTTAGTTTCAAGGGTCTTTTCTAATGACAGATTTATTAGGGAGTTTATTGCTCATTTTTTCCCCTTTATATATACACACACTCATTTTATATATACAAAATTTAACTCAAGGTTGGAAAATTTCCACTAGAAATTCTGAAAATCTTCGATTAAAGGGCCTCAAGAAGAGACAGGTAAAAGCAGAATGCTTCTCATCACAAGTCAGCATGAATTTGTTACTTTTAGCTCTGATACGTTTATTTCAACTGCTTTTTTCTTCATTTGTCTCTTCAGAAATGAAGTGGAAACCCATCTTAAACCCACCGGATAGGCTTTGTCACTTTAAGTAATCCCAAATGGTCTTTGGAAAAGAAAATGGACGGTCAGAGCTGAATTTTAAACAAAGAGGGTCTATTTTTTTAAGAAGGAAAGAGTCAACTATTTGGATTGGTTGTATTTGTTTGGTCCTTTAAACAGAATATGTGACTTGGTGTTCATGCAAACTTAATAGAAATACAATAAAACAAATCTGGAAAATTTCTATTGAAAATAAATGTAAAAAAATTAGAAAAATCATGACAAACTGTGATCTTTTTCCTGTTCCTAATCATAACAACATTAACCTATTATATGCACAGATAAACATCTGCATCAATATCACTGTTTTCATTTACTCTCGACAGCTTCTGCATCCAACACATTATGTCTTGCCATTCAAGATATATTTAGCTGTCAGTTGGAAAGTTGATCTGGGATCCAACTAAGCCATGGTTTTTTTGTGCTTCTTGCATCACCATAAATAATGAGGATTTTGCATTCCAAGCTTTAATGACAGTGTTATCAGTCATCCATCAGGCAGAATGGAATCCAGTTTGCTCCTCTTATGATAATATGGACTTTCATTGTTTTATTTTGTCTTGGCATTCATATGTTGAGCCAGTCACAACCAAACAACATGGCTCAGATGAATATTTACTGATTATGTTGCACTATAAATAAAACAATTCCTAAAACATATCTTGTGCTTTTCATCAGTAGAGCTCAAACTACTTTCCAAAGAGGGGCAGTATCATTATCCCCATTTCACAGATTGGTAAACTGAGGCAGAGAGTGGTGAAGTGACTTGCTCAAAGTCACTTACTTGGCCAGTGGCCAAACTGGAATAGAACCCAGGTCTCTTGAGTCCATTACTCTATCCATCAAAAATCCTCTGAATAATTTTAAACTATGAATAAACTGGAGGAAGTTTGGCTTGCCCTAATGATATTCCCAAGCAGAGAAATAAGCAAAATTCATGTTAAAATATTCATTTTTTAAATTATTTTCTCAGATCTATTGGCAATTTTCACATATTATTTCATTTATCCAGCACATGAGTTCTATACCAAATCTTAGACAGACAGGCAGACACTGAAGGATCAACATCCCACTAGGAAACAGTTCATACAATGCTTTTGTAGGGTCTGATGCTACTCCCTTTGAAAACAATGGGAAAAGAAACAGGCCTTTAATGGCAAAATTAAATGTTTTTAGGTTTGCAAATCCATATGATGACCGTACTTTTAGTTTGACCTATGTTCAAGCAGTCCTGCAACTGAAGCAAAATATGCTGCATGTAGTGACGGGAACCAATCGAAGATCCAGGTTTGTAACTAAAATGTAGAGTTGCAAAGAAGACTCTCTAGGGCAGTGGTTCCTAAACTTGTTCCTCCGCTTGTTCAGGGAAAGCCCCTGGTGGGCCGGGCTGGTTTGTTTATCTGCTGCATCCACAGGTTCGGCCAATCGCGGCTCCCACTGTCTGCAGATTGCTGCTCCAGGCCAATGGGGGCTGCGGGGAGAAGTGGCCAGTACGTCCCTCGGCCTGCGCCGCTTCCCATAGCTCCCATTGGCCTGGAGCAGCAAACAGTGGCTAGTGGGAGCCGTGATCGGCCGAAACTGTGGACACGACAGGTAAACAAACTGACTCGGTCCACCAGGGACTTCCCCTGCACAAGCGGCAGAACAAGTTTGGGAACCGCTGCCCTAGGGATTCCCAGTGAATGGCACATCAGAAATTAGTACAGTTCATGAAGTGCTCGGTAAGTATACACAGTCCCCTTCTCTGGAGAGCATTGCCGTTTCTCTTTACAGAGAATGTGGCCATTACGTTTGACTTGAGCCATTTGAGAATTGCAGAAAGCAGTTTGTTTTTAAGGAATTAAATGAACATTTAAAATAAGCAGATAGCCATGAAATAATCATTCATTCTGAAAATTGATCCAGAAACTAACACCCTAGGATCCAAGCATCTCTAATGTTGGAGTCTTAGTTGGAATCCAAAACAAAATCTGAATTTTGCAGTTGGTCTTTATTTCTACAGTGAGCAAAACTGAAGCCTTTGATTTGAATAACCCCTAAATCAGGGATATTTGAAATCTGGAGCCTGATCTAAATCTGAATTTTGTGGGTTGGGCCCACCTCTGTTCCTTTCCCATCTTTCTCCTGCATAGAGACACTTGTTTTTAAATGCAGCAAAGAATCCTGTGGCACCTTATAGACTAACAGACGTTTTGGAGCATGAGCTTTTGTGGGTGAAAGCTCATGCTCCAGAATGTCTGTTAATCTATAAGGTGCCACAGGACTCTTTGCTGCTTTTGCAGATCCAGACTAACACGGCTTCTCCTCTGATATTTGTTTTTAAATATTCACTGCTATATCTTCTGTTGGTGAAAGAGACAAGCTTGCGAGCTACCCAGAACTTGGTTCAGTAAAAATTTTTACCTCAGCCACCTTATTTCTCTAACATCCTGGGACCAACATGGCTACAACACTGCAAATGCTATTGGCATTGACAGGCTCACGGATGAAAGATACTGGAAAAAGTTGTTTTAAACTAATCTATCTTACCCTCCCCCGCAGTTCTTCCAAAAAAAAATATGTCTGTGCCTTGTGGCAAATATCCCTAAATTAAAGCAGGATGTTTAGAAGGATTAAATTAAAGGATGTTCTAGCCCCTCCCATCCCCAAGGGAAGTTGTCTTAATTAATCACCAAGATGACTCAGGGCTTCCTGCCTGGCTCTACCCTTGGCAAAATTCATCTCCAAAAACTGCATGAGGCATAGGGTCTTTCAAATTTGTCTACCAGTGGTGGTTTTGTCTAAAATTAAAACAATTCATATGTATCCTAAAATGAAAATCGATCTGTGGCTATTTCCTGCAGTGGAAGACGCTTCAATGTTGCAGGAGAAAACGATACTGAATTTGTAATTGAGATTATTTTGGCATCTGTCAATGGCAGACACTGTTTCGTACCTCCTGAGAATATAGAAATACCATAGCGCACTTGCAGTTAAATAGGAATGATGGGGCTCATTCATTTTTTTCAATGAACCTTCATAAGGTGCTCTAAGTATGTCGATGGGAGTATTCAAAACTGGGTGTCTGACAATGATGGGCCCAGCTGTAGTGATGTGGTTGCGGTGCAGTCTCAACAGAGACTGACTGTAGCTTGAAGGAGTATGTTGAGTGAACCGCATTTTAAATATCTAAGGATGATCCCTCTAAGGTCAAGGTTAAGACACCCTGGCCGGGAGCAGTGTATGTAATTTGTAGCTGTCCATTCTGTACCTTCACAGAAAAGAACATTAAGTGCTGTCCTTTTGCAGCATTTTCATTATTAAAAAAATGGAATAGAAAAAATATATTATCCAAGTACCTGACATTTTAAATAAGTGCAGTTTTTATACACTCTATCTACCCACAGTTATACACATATGATTAAAATCTTGCCAGGTAGTTTTAGATCATTATGTACCTAACTTGAACAGCTTGACTTCTGTATTCAAGTAATTCCCTCTATTACAATGAGCAGAGCATAGGAAAATACTGCTGCTCTTTAGATATCCCTCTCTATGCACCTCAGGTGCAATTCATGAGAGGCAGGGGTAATGACTCTATATATTTGTATTTCATGTTACAAATTTGTCTCTCTAGATAGATACGAAGATGTTTAAAATATGACTATGATGGGGCATCTGCCCCATATTGGTGGAGAAAGAGTTAAAAGCAGCCCCGGGGAGGCTGCTCAGTGGACAGCCAATCAGTGAAGGGCTGCAGTTTGCCACTGAGGCAAATGGCTAGAGTCTTGGGCTGCAGTCAGCCTAAGAAGTGAGTGGCTGGACAGAGGACTACTACTCCCCCGGAAGTGGGGGCAGTGGATGGAATGGGGCACGGCCGGAGGGTTGTGTTCCTGAAGAGGAAGCCGTGATCTGGAGCATAAGCGACAGTAGGTGAGACACCACCAGAGGAGGGTGCCCTGAGAAAAGACTGAGCTAATTTCCAGAACGACCTGCAGGAGGCGCCACGATGGTGAGGCAGAACTGTTACAATGACACTATATATCTTACATATATTGAAATATATGGCACGATACAAATTCATTTCAATAGTCAAATTAGCTAGTTGCAGAGCACGTGTCCAATATATTTTAAAATATATGTGCAATACAGTCTGCATTTCAGAAACCTGTGAGACATACACCTCTACATTGATATAACACTGTCCCTGGAAGCCAAAAAATCTTACCGCGTTATAGGTGAAACCATGTTATATTGAACTTGCTTTGATCTGCCGGAGTGCATAGCCTCGCCCCGCCTCCCCGGAGCTCTGCTTTACCATGTTATATCCAAATTTGTGTTATATCAGGTGGCGTTATATCGAGGTAGCGATGTACATGGGAAAATATATTACTTTATGAGTACCCGTACAACTGTTCCATCAGCGCTACTTAGGGTGCACCTTCCTTAAGGAAAACCTCAAATGTCACAATGATATTTATAACTAACAGACTTTGATTGGAAAAATCAGGGGTGAGGGGTTGTGTAGAGCAAAAGATCCACAAGCATTTGCAGACTAGATGATCCATAAATCAGTGATAAATGGTGAGCACTAACTAGCTTTTATGTGACTTGAATTAAAGCCAAGCAGCCATTATCAAATGGTCGTCTAACTCTCTACCAACCCCCTACCCCTTTGGTATTTTTTCCCTGTATGTTCTGAAGCCACAGGTTTGGAGGATGCCCAAAGCCAGTTGCGACACGTGTCAAAATCACCTAACACCCACAGAATTTTTTAAAATATGAATTGGGCTTTAAAACCTTACCTTGATTTAGTGAGAAAATAAAATTGGGCCATAATCAATGTCTCGTCTGTTTGCATCTCAGTGAATACTGTAACTTGCAGGGTATCTGCTACCAAGGAAATGTAACCATGAACCCACAGTTAAACGGCTTCCAAAAAGGCCCTTTTCTCAAAACAGAGCTTTTAAAATGGGCAGGCAATGCAATCTAGTGCAGACTTTTGAAATATACACAAATATACAAGCCTTTTAGATAAACACATTTCCAGGGAGCTTTTTGATGAAAGCGATAAGTTACCTTCACTACAACAGCACACACTGTATTTTATTACCCTTCAGTAGACACTTATCAGCTATGAGAGCTAGGTGGTTTAGGCTAGGAATCAACCCTGAGGGAGGACCCCACGGCTCACAGTTATACAGATCAAATCAACTTGAGAGCCACTTTTATTTCCATTTATTAAAAAAGTCTGTTGAGCTGCTCCTGCAATTTCAAATCCATTAGCATGCTGCCCCCTTTCAGAGAGGAGGAGGGAGAAAAAAGAAAAGGTAATCATAGTTTTTATGGGCTGATTGTTGATGGCTAAGCTACCGGTCTATTGGTTTTGAATGGAAGGTCCATTATAGATCCATTACCCTATGTTTCCAATGGAATCACAGCTACAAGATTGCTCGGGAAACAGTTGGAAGTGGTTCTTTCCCATGAAGGTTGAGGATAGGGTCAGGTCTCCTGGAAGCTGAATGTGGTATAAATGGTATAAATTATTGGCTTGCCTTCTCCTTCCAGCATAATTATGCCTTAAACACAGGGAGAGTTTGCATTCTGTTTGGTTGGGCACCAGATGCAATTTGGAAATCACATCATAAGTAGATTAGCGTGGGAGTTCTCAGCCTCTTTTCTCTGCTGCCATGTTGTCCAAAGCAACATTGTTGTGAGACTCGGTATCCAACCAATATGTTGGCCAACGGGCTTCATAAATTCTTAAGAAGCTTTTTTGCACAATGATGTGTGTGTTTCTGTGCAAACACACACATACGTAAAAATAACCAACTTTTCCTCACATTTTCACTAAGCATTTCCTCACAGGATCTATCTTCAAGGCACTATACAAGCAAGATCTAAATTCACTAAACCTTGCAACATGTCCCCATGACATACAGATGAAGACACTGAGTCATCGAGAGGTGAAGTGACTGCCACTGACTCAACCTGTGGCACCTTTTATGCAAGAGTCCAGATTAGAATATTGACTCCCAATCTCCTGTTATAATCTGACGACAATGTTCTGTCCATGTTATTTCATGGGTTCCAAAACAGCTCACTAATATTATGAACCAGACTGGTGACAGTAGCTTGAAAGGTGCATCCACACCTCCCATTGGACACAATGGGAATTGTAGGACTATTTTAAACTGCACTATAGTAAATGGTTTCTGTAGTCCCATAGGATTTAGGTCCTCCTCTTCCACTCTATCCAGAGAAACAAGGATTTGGATTTTTAATAGTGACCAGTTTTCTCCTTCCTTTTTGATGATATTTGCCTTACCCTTTAAGCTTCTCCTTGAAACTCATCCTGGCATTCCTTAAGACTTCCCTTTAAGCTGTGCACATTCTATTCTACCAGATAAAAAAGGGCAAGTATCCCTTTAAGAGTAGACGTTTCGTGTAGTCTCAGTGCCCATTGCATTGTTACCCTTTCCTTGGTTCTCAGCTTTGATCCCACAGCTGTTCATCCTCATGCCAGGGAGGGCGGCCCTTCCTTGCATTAGGAGAACCACATTCGGCTGGAACACATCCTTCCCTATCCAGCTATCGCAGGGCCGTCTCTCAGCGAGTACCCTTGATCCATTGAGGCCAAGGGAGTAGTTCTGCTAACAGAACCTGTTAACAATGACCTGTTGGCATATGGCACTACAAAGATGTTTAGCATTCCAGCCTTTGATGTTTTTTGGGCCCTAGCTGAAAGACAACACTACTTCTCTCTCAGCTTGGAGGGGGCTTCGTGGTGAAGAAAAGAGCCTGAAAAAGCAACACAATTGCACACCAAATTAATGTAACGAGATTCCCCCTCCCTAATGTTTTGGAAAGAGGGAAAAGGCCAGCAAAACAGCACAGTCATTCATTAAAAATCCACTGCCTTCTCTTTTGCACTTGTTGTTATACCTCCCCTTTGTGGAAGCTTCCATGAGGGACCAACAGGGAAGGAGTGAGAGAGAGTAAATTTGAGGTTGATTTTGCCTGACCCATATATAGATGCACAGTCGGGGTGGTTATAATGCAAGGAACGTCCCTCACTCCTCAACACCCTCCACACACAGATTGTATAACCCCTGTGAGGGCCAGGCAGAATTATTGTCCCTATGCTCAGGGGAGATGTGGGGGCTGGTTCTTCTCCATTCTACAGATACACAGCACCTCAGCATGGGCAGAGTTATTTCTGTGCACCATGCATATCAGCAGAAGTAGCCAGCTGCACAGAGGCTGATAGGGTGCACTTACTGCTTCTCTGCACACAGGAGTGCAAGGGTACATTCTGCTTCCATATCACTCCCAATGCAGACCAGTCCCTACATGGTATAATGCCAAGTTATTACGTAGGACTTGATTCCTCAGCCCTTACTCACACTGAGTAGCACTTGCTAATGTTGAGTAGCCCTATTAGGCTATTTTGGGTGGCAGAATCCAGCCTGCCCCTAACTGAGGAAGGTAACTGCTGGTTTAGCATAACAGAATCACCTACTACTCACCTAAGTCTTTCTGGCTAACTGGGTATTAGCTAGCTATATTCACCACTGTGACAGTGAGCAGAACTCCATTGGCTCCAGCAGAGAGGTAGCCACTTTTGACATCAGTGGATTTGATCTAACATCTAGATGAAGACTATTATAACACAGAGTTCAAGGGTTTGGGGAGTCCTTGCTCCCAGACCTGTGCTCCCATGATTGTAATGCACTGCTCCTATAACCTCTCTATCGGTGATGAGTAACCGTCGTGCACAGTCAAAGCCTTACTGATAGGAGGACATGCTATGTTTAGCAGCAACATTTGGGAATGCTACCTGTACATTATAGCCATTCACAGGGATCAGAGAAATGGACAGATTTGTTTTGGCAGAAAGCCTTAAAATAGACTGTCACTTGTTAAAACAAAGGAGTAAAAACAACAGTTAATTAGTCTTATAATGACTCCTTTTTTACCCCTTTCCTACCCTATTTTAAATAAAACCTGATGATGCAAAGTATTCCTTGGCTTCTTGCTCTGCAACCAACCGACTCTCTGTGGAAAGGGCTTCTTTTTTTATGGCTACATATTAAAAGTAAACCAACCTGTGCCAGGTTTGGATAAAAGGCTATTTATTTTCGACCAATTTGATAGCTGCAGTTTTCGGTAATTGAATTTTCTGTGGTCAGAGAAGCAGTAATCTTAGAAACCAAATAAATATTTTTTAATAAAATGGAACACTGAGAAACCCTATAATAATGTCAAAAATGTAGCCACTTATGGATGGATAAATATTTTAAGAAATTTACATTTCATCCAATGCTTTAGGCCTTTAGCTTCCCTGGAAATTTCAAACGACGCAATATTTTATTTTGGGGGGGGTGGTGGTGAAAATGCTCTGTGTTTAGATAAAGCAGCTAACTACTAAGCCTTAGCTGGACACCAGCTTCACAATTTAAATACTGTTTTGACTTCCAAGATTCATGCAGTAGTCGCTGGGTCATTGGGGGGGAAGGGGGAAATACCTCTTCTTCACAATCCTTTTTACCTTCAGCTCTTGTGGAAAAGGTTGGAAAAGCCATTGCAAGTTTCCAAACTTGTGATGAATTTTGTCATTGTCACTGAGTTGTATTTTTTGCCAGGCTAATCACTAAATGCACAAAAAGGCCCCTGGAAGTCATGGTGACCCTTTCAGAGACAAGAGAGTCTCTGCTGAATTCTCCAGACCTTTGGATCTTGAGTCATTGAGCCACAACAGACATTGACACAAAATGGTTATTGTCCAGCTGATGTTGTCTGTTTGGCCCAAAGACCATCCGTGAAGGTGATGAGGAAGCAGGAAGGAATAGTTGAGGAATTGTAAGGCTCCACAGAATAACCTTTTTGTTAAAAGCTAGGCAAGTTTTGTGTTGAAAGCTACAGTAACTGCCCTGGTCACATAAAGCATTCATCTGGCGACCAGCTGTCATTTTAGGAATGGCCAGAGTGGATCAGACCCATGGTCCGTTGAGTCAAATATCTTGTTTCTGACAGGAGCCAGTACCAGATGTTTCAGAGGAAAGTGTAAGAATGCAACAGCAGGTAGATATGGAGTAATCTGCTTCCCGTGAAGGTCTTCTCCTAATCCCTAATTATTAGAAATCATTTTAAATGCTGAAGAATGAGTCCTTCACCTCTCCACCCCCCATCCTTGGGTACTTAAAGTCATTGTCAAGGGGAGAATTGGGCGTACCGCATTCTGTAGGTTTTGCTATGGCTTTCATGAAGGCAGTAGATTCCTAAACAATGTATAAGAGCAAAAGGTAGTTTCTGGTGAAGTGTCTAATATTCTGGATTCTGAAATGCTTAAATTTATGGTTTAGGCTTCTCCCATCCTCAAGATAAATTTCCTTTGAATAAAATTATCTACAAATCCCAACAGATTGGACCTGGGTAAATGCTGAATTTTGTCCTGGTCTAGTTCTTACCATTTGTGTCTTAGCACCTAAACAGTGCACTCACGAGAGTGCCTATATGGTTGTATCTGACAACAAAAATTGCTACATGACCACAGGACAGGGAACTGACGTCTGAGCCCACCCAAGCCCCGCCAACCTGGGCAAGATGGGGGCAGAACCAAAGCTCAAGCCCCAACAACCCAGGCCGAGGTGGGGCAAAGGCTTACCCAAGGGCTTCAGCCCCAGGCAGAAGGCCTGTAATCTGAGCTCTGCCACTCAGTGCTGAAGCCTGACCCTGCCACCCAGGCATGAAGCCCTTGGGCTTCAGCCCCGGGCAATGGGGCTCGTGCTTCGGCCCCAGACCCCAGCAAGTAGAACGCCAGCCCTGGTGACCCCATTAAAATAGGGTCACTTTGAGGTCCTGATTCACAGTTTGAGAACCACTGAACTAGACTAATGATTGCAGCTCATCACTAGGCTCTGTGACTAAGAGCCTGATGCAAAGACTGAAGCAAATGGGTAAATCTTTCCATTGACTTCAATGGATGTTGGATCAGGCCAAAGTCTCAGACTCTGACTATCCTGTAGCAAACCATGCAGAGAGGGGACAGATGCCTTGAGAAATAGATTCACCTGCCTCCAAAGCCTTTGCCCTTAGCGGGGTCTGGCGTAAGAAGATGAGGATGTTTCAACTTTGCAAAGGGTCTGTTCTTCTGAGTTGCTGTCCAGGGTGCCCCGCTCCTATCACAGGATTGTTGCCTGCACAACTTTACAGATCCAGACTAACACGGCTACCCTCTGATACTTTACTCAGACTGGCAGCTCCCCACCTCCACACCTGTGTCCTTCTTTCCCTCTCCGGGAAAGACTGTGTAGAAAGGAAGTTAACATGCCCTCAGGCGGCATTGACATAAATGGGTTTTCAGCCCATGTAGTATGACAGCTTTCCCCTAAACCCACAGCATCCCAGCTGGTCATGCAAGGACACTTTTATGGGCTCCTGCATAAGGATGGAATTTGCCACATGGTCAGCTTCCCCAACCACAGTTTCTGTGCCCCCGACGTGTATGTTTTTGTACCCCACACCTCCCCATGCTTCACAGAAAACCGGGCAGAGGGGCCTTACATTTCTTTCCCTCGTTCCTTGAGTGCTTGTCTCAACCTGATTGATCTATTATTCAATTAAACCAGCCCCAGCTCAGTATTAACCACCACTCTTCAGTCCGTGCCTCTTTTTATGTCGGTGAAAACCTAAACCCAGGTGGTTTTCAGCATGACACTCTGTGGAAATCAGGTATGAAATTACCTGTTTATTAATGATGTGTCAGGAGAATGACATGCTAACGGCCGGCACCAGCACAAGCAGTGCTAATGCAGAAATAACAAGCACGCATTATACACAATATGTATTCCGCAGAACTCTAACTTCTCATCCCCTGGGACACAATTGAAACCCAGATGTTTTATCTCAAGATTTCAATCCCATGGAGCAAAGATTTTAAAGGAAAAGTTAAAATATATGTTGAAGTTGGTATTTTGCTCTATTGCCTCACAGGGATTCATGCGGGAGAAAACAATTAGCACCAGATGTGCAAAGTATTAGAGTCACATCAGCTAACTATCTAGACTTGGGGGTGGGCTGTGGTGGCAGAAGGTTATTTTGCAAAGTATAATATTACCCTAGAAAATAGCATTTAAATAAGAGATGGAGACTGGCGTACACACTGAATTGAGGATAAGCATCCACTGTCACGTTCTGAGGTGCAATTCACACCAGTAAAGGGTTGTGTCACCATCTGCTCTGCAATCCTGGTTGCCTTAAATGCTCCTCTGCTCTAGACCACAGCCCGGACACCAAAAGCCAGAAGGTGAGCATGCAGAATCCTGGTGGCTGTGTGTTGTGCAGCCCTGATTCAGTGCTTCTGATCCCAGCAAGCTGCACAATGCAGCTGCCCCACCCAGGTTCCTGCCAGCTTTGGTCGCACCTGCCAAGATGACTCCAACCCAATTCCAGTCCTGGATTTCCCCCAAACCATCTCCCCTCTGCTGGACCACTCAGAGGAATAATAATAAGGTTTGCCTACTCTTTTAAAAAGAGACAATACCCAGAAGTTTAGCACCTTAACTGGAGTTTAGAATTACTTCTTTTCAGACACAGCACTGGGTTGGGTTAGATTAAAATAAAACAAGTAGACTAACAACAGGACCTAGGTTAAGTGATGCTAGGTAAAAGAAATAAAGGCAGAGATGATTATAAGCTAATAAAGGTGAAAACACATCTACAAATCTAAAACTTAATCTAGCAAAGCAAGGTCTTTGTTTAAGAAGATTTTAGCTCACTAGTTACTCTTGTTTCAGCAGGGATGATTGTCTCTCAGTCAGGACCTTCCACAGAACTAGGAGATGCTGGTTTTCCTTGTCTTCTGTGGTGAAAAATAAAGATGGAATCTCATTGTCCCTTATATTTTCAAAGAATAGTCTTTTTTCTCAGTGTTCAGAAGGTCTCCTGGAGCTTCAGTCTCCTGTGTCTCTCTGGGGTGCATGAGCCATGTTAATATTCTGTGTCTTGACTTCAAACTCTAGACAATCTCTTCAAGCTTTGTTTATGGCTAATATGTAGATTGAAGTAAATCCACATTCCTTTGTCTAGGACCGACCTGTTATTCACCTTTATATAAGTGAGGCTGTCTTTTTAACACAGGTTGTGGTAACATTGTGCAGAGGGAGTTCATAACTTCACATATAAAGTTAACATATGCGTTTTACAATGATAGTGTGCTATTAATTTTTAAATGATAAGTTATAAGCCATATTTTGGACAAACATTATTGCAGCAGCATGTAGAGGGGTGAATACAGGGGTGCTTAGGATCACAGTCACCAGCTTGAGTCCCCAGATAATTTATATTATTTCTGGATACAGTTGAAAAAAACCCCATAAATAATATGAACAGGGAAGGAGGGAGTCTTCTTGTCCCCTTGGTAGAGATATTTTCTATTTCAGCTCTCAGCTCACTGAGCAAGGCAAAAGGAATTCACAATTGATTGCAGGCTTCGAACAGGTAATGCTCTGCTCTTCCACCAGGTCCTAGGAAACTCTTCCAGAAAGGTTTCCTTCATCTTTTAATTCCTTTCATGCCTGTCAGTGTTTACAAGTCTTCTGTTATTACGAAAAGGCTTGGGAGAATAGATAAGACTTAAAGGATGAGGGCAGAAAAGCTCAGTTCAGCCCACAGTGTCATTATAGATGGCATAGGGTCAAATTCAGACATCAGTGAGATGATGTTTTCATGTGTAATAGGAATAATGAATTGACCCATTGTTATCATGTATGGGGAGCATTTTACAGCGAACATTTTAAAAGATTGCACAGGGACCTGTTATACCACCATGTTCACCCACAAAGATCTTTTTTCATGTTACGGGGTCATTGCTTCTAGAGTTTGATGAGATAGCTCCATTCACCTTCATCTTCCTGTCATAGTTCATTAGGTCTCCAGGAAAGCTTTCCTATAGCTGGGTAAACTACTCACGGCATAGTTGTCAATGAATTTAATCCTTGTTTTCTTCAAAAGCTGTCCCCTAATGATGTCATTTTTATGGACTTCGTTCACAATTTGCAACTGTCCAATGAATATTTTATGTGCTGCCTATGGGATTGCCCACAGTCAGGTGAGTGCTATAGTCAAGGTAGCATTTGGAATTTGCACCATGTGATTTGGAAAACAAGGGTCTTGTGGTATTATTCCTGCTTCCTAACTGCATAGCCATAACATTGATAATTTCTGGAGCAAACACCTCACACGAACATGGGTCTGCGAACAGGAGCTTCTCCCAAACATTCCTGGGAACCAAAACATTTATCTAGCGGAACATTCACAATCAATAAATAAAAGGGAGCCATGAATCCAGTCAAATTCACTGTTTTTATTCACACAAATGTTTGGATTCCGTCTTTCCCCACCCCACTGCTTGCCTTGTGCTCGTTCTTTAAAAGTCCAGTAAGAAAAAATACCTCTGAGTAAATTTGTTAAATAAGCCCTAGGGTATTATGCAAGATTTGTAATTCGTTAATCATCTAGAACAGAATGAGAGCGTGAATGAGCCAAATTCATCTCAGGGGTAATGCCATTGACTTCAAATTACAACAAAGCTGAATCTGGGCCACAATGTTTCCCTGACCATACCCCCCTCGGAATATCTCTGGAAAGAAATCACAGGGCCACTTTGTATTCAACCCTGAATAGGAATCATGATCTCAGTACAAGCTGTATAGAAATTTGAAAGGCAAATGTTCACCTCAGAAACATACGTTTTCCACCCAGCCAGAGAGTGGTATGCCAACTCTGGTCCACGGATGAAGGGAGAGCAAAACATTTGCCTGCTAGGTCCCATATAAAAAACAGAACAAAACAACAAAGTGTTCCATTCTGAGGGAGGGAGATGAGAATGTGCCAGAAGCCAGAGGGGATGCACATGATTTGCATAATCAGGTACATAAATTTACATAATATCTGCATCAAAAATAAAAGCTGGCCATCTTTGTGTTTGCCTGTGTATGTATTTAATAAGGGATATAATGTGATTAAATGACTGAATAAACTTAGTTTTTCCTTCTAAGCCAGTTTACCAGATCTAGTGATTCTTTCCCTCTCTCAGAGTTGTCAAAGTAATAGAGGGAAAAAGTAGCTGGACAAGAACCATGCTGTCTGCACATCAGTTGCCACAGTAATATGCAGGGGATTACTTATTTGGCAGCTGACCTAATATGTGTTGTAGGCACAGTGCACTGAGATCACTCCTCAGGGTTACAAATAGCCCCCAGGAACACTCGCCCACTCTGAATTTTGTGTACTGAATTGGGGGACTGTAGAGGCCATATCTCCATATCTTGGTTGTGGTTAGCTAGAAAGCAGCCGTATCCTTACTGAAACTGCTCTCCAATGTGCAATGAAGCTTAACATCAGTTCTTTTCTCTATGCAATATCCCACCGTGCCCTGATTGCCCCTGGTCCTTGCTCTGGGGAACTGAACACTCCCCTTGATTGGGCAGTCAGGCAGGCTCTGCGTCAGCTCCTCCCAGACCAGCTCTGTTGGTGGCAGGTGAGTCCCAGGGATAGAGGGAAATGAATAATGGGGGAAGGGCAGAGCGAGTGATGTGGGGGGCCTGTAGTGTCTGGTTTTCCAAAAGTGGAAAGTTGGCAATTCTATTAATCATTCTTGTGGCTTGGGAGGTGCTCAGATCTATGGTAATGGGGTGCATGGGAGTACCTAGGAGATGGATCCATGAGCCATTCACCCTGCAGAGGTAGGCACAATTAGCCTAGCAGAATGTTCCCTAGCATTGAGGCTGGAGTGGCATCTGTGGAGGACACCCCTAGAAGAACTCCCTAGCCCTTAACACAAACAGTTTCCCTCTGTTCTGATCAGCATTCACAGAGCCTTGAAAAGGGAAACCCTTTGAACTCCCTTGCTGACACCTCCTCCTCCTCCATCATTTAGGCCACATGTAGAAGAATTGGATGAAAACAAACAGGGAAAAGCCAGCCTCCAACTAATTTTAGCCAGTAGATAAGGAGATTCCATACTAGAGCAGACAATGGCATTTTCAATTTGCCCAAAACATTTGAGGACCTATTAATAAACAAAACAAATGTGCTTCAGAAAATAGATGAGTAAACATCTTTGATGGCCACTTTATTACTGATTCACCTTCCTTCTGCCTGCACCCCTCCACTGCTACTCACGCTATTTTTATCATTGCACTGGCCATTGTGGGATGTGTTGCAGCGACTGTCTAAAAACAAAATGTGTGGCCAGGTCAAGCAGCATTTCCAGAGCAGCCTGGGGTTGCAAGCATCAATTCCTCCCGAGGAACAAAAATCTCTATCATAATGTGGAGGGGAAGAAAGCGAGAAGAGTGAAAAAAGAGAGAAGGAACGAGTCAGACTGGCACCAGCCATATAATTTAGTGCGCAGGTATTTGATTTGATAGAAAACCTGCCTTGATTTAAAAAAAAAAAATAGGTTTCTGACAAGGTTGTAATTCATTGAGAGGAGCCAAGCCCACAACGTGGGTTTGACGTGCCACTCCAAGCTAAACCATGACGGGTTTTAGGTGATCCCCTAAGAGGGTAGCATGTTGCAGCTGGCAAAAAAATAAACAAACCTGAGCCCTATGCTAACAGATTTTTTTTTTGATTTATGCCACGAGCAAAGGAAAAACAGTGACATATTTGTGAGTCCAAGTTTTGGTTGGCCTCTTTGCACTTGCAGCAACGGTGTCCTGCTGAGGAGATGGACAGTGCAAAATCTGTAGCAGACAGGAGCCAAACAGACAGGATGGGAGAACAGACAAATGGTAGCTGGAAGTTTCATTTTGCTGAGGCAAATACACGCTTTTTTCCCCCCACCTGAAGTCTGTGCCTCTGTTGATGTGCTGTTGAAGTGGACCTGGCTGGGTTCCTGTTGCAGTGGCTTTTTGGTTTCTTTTGTTAATTCTTGATTATTATTTAATTCATCCTTTGCCTGTGTGTACAGGAAGCGAGAGATATTGCTGCTGATATGCTGTATATATTATCTGCTCTCAGGTGTCTGATAAACAGATGTCCTGATTTTATAAGGACAGTCCCGATATTCAGGGCTTTTTCTTATATTGGTGCCTATTGCCCCCCACTGCATACTGATTTTTCACACTTTCTAACTTGTCACTCTATTAAGGACTCAGATATGCCTCTTCTGAGACCAACCCCCATGTATGATACATTGGCGTGGACTCAGGCTGAAGGCACAATTCAGCCCCAGGCACATTGTTCAGTGAGTTTGTGGTGAAAGGCCTGGCATGAAAGCCCTAATCCTCTTTATGGCACCAGTATGTCCCTCAGCCCATGCCGCTTCCAGCAGCTTCCATTGGCCTGGAGCAGTGAACTGCAGCCACTGGGAGCTGCGATCGGCTGAACCTGTGGACGCGGCAGGTAAACAAGCCAGCCCGGCCCGACCCGCCAGGGACTTACCCTGAGCAAGCGGTGTCCCAAGTTTGGGAAACACTGTCTTAGAAGAAAAACATCATCTATGGATAGCTCTCTCAACTGGAGTATCTGAGAACCTCACAGATAGGTAAGGATGCATTGGCCCCATTTTACAGATGGGGCACAGAGTAAATTAAATGATTTACCCAAGCCTACTTGGTAAGTCTGTGACTTAGCTCAGAATTGAACATAACCTAGATTTCCTGAGTGCAAATCCAGTGCTCCATCCACCCTATACCCTCCTTCCTGGATAAAGATAAATCAAAGACTTTTAAAAAAAGATATTCAGCTATGTTTCCTATTCTCTTCTGAAGACAAATTGGACCCAAGTAGGCAAAATTTATCTGGAGTCTAGTAAGGCAATTGAAATACATCTCATAATGGGAGAGTAGGGGGATAGTGGTGCACATACACACCCCACACATGCATCTCTTTGGCCTAGAAACCCATTGTAGGATGACCCATGGCTTACAGATGGCGACTGTGGTACACCACACTGTTGTCTTGGTCTTGTTTGCATAGAAACATCCCTTTCCCAAAATACCTTACGTCATCAAACCACAGCACAAAACAAGGCAGGAGCCTTGCCTCAGTTCTGCCAAGAGACTGGTGTGTATCTGAATACAGTGGCTCTGATCCAGTGGTGTCTCTTTAACAGCCTCCATGCAGCTTGGAAAAAACACATCAAGCTGCCATGCTGCCTTTCATTTATTGAGCTGTTTGTTTAGATGGGGGTTCCTCTGTCTGGCTCCTACAAAAACACTTTCCCCTCTCCCCCAAGTTATTATCAAACTCAAAGCTATTGAAGGGTTGGATGCTAGTAGAATTCTGGATCCCTCCACTCCATTGTGGCAGAGAGGAATCCATTGCAAGCAGAGTACAGTCCTTGTTGCAAAGATCCCAGGAAATATACACCAACATTTCATATCACTGAGCATTAGCATCTGTGTCAGAAGCAGAGACCTAGGAAAGGACTGGTGAATTAAGCATCACAGAATGGTGCACAGACCCTGAGAAGGAGCAGATGTGGAGAATATGATAGCTGGGCGGAGTTTTAGATAAAGTTTACCCCCCTGAAATATTGTGTGACTAATAGATGTTGTGTTTCTTACTGTTCTACTTTGGGGGATTTTTATTTGGCTGCTGTATATATGCATATTTCTCATTCTGTTGCATATCTTTTGGTAGGCTAGTCAAAATGAGAAAGGCTTACCCATGTTTACCAGGGGTGGTGTGTGTGTGTGTGTGTGTGTGTGTGTGTGTGTGTGTGTGTGTGTGTGTGTGTGTGTGTGTGTGTGTGTGTGTGTGTTTTACTGGGTAAAACAAGAGTCAAAAAATTAAGAACCTTTATGGGCTACATGCCAATGCAGCAGGGCTTCTGTCAGCTCAAGCCTAAAGCAAAGAGACTTGGTATCCTTCAGCCAAATCCAATGTAAAGGCCTAAAATATGGCTCGCTCCAGCCAAGTTTCAAGAGAAGAAAAAGAAAAAAAACAACCCCCACTCTACTCTCAGAAATCCCCTGGCTTGCCATTTACTTCTAGTCCATTTCTCACACCCTCTCATGATCACAGCCCTCCTCTCACAGATCCATCCTCCCTCACTGACAGACTCAGCCCCCTCCCTTGCATACCACAGCTCATCCCTTTTATAAGGTCTGCATGTGGACAATGAATTAATTCCCCACAGCTGACCCAGCCCAGTCACTTCGCAAATCCCTGTGCTCAGGGCAAGCCACTGTGGTTTTCTTCTCCTCCTTTTGTTTTCAACGTGCTTCCCACTCCTGCTCTCCCGCAGCAGCACAGAGCTGCAGCATTGGAGTTGCAGACATTGAAGGAGAGCTCGGAGTTTCAAACAAACCCTCTGCTCTTCACTTACTTAAATTTCATTTTTATTGTGAATTTTTAAATTAAGCTTTTCCAAGACCCTACAGCTCAACCTTGGAAACACATCATGTTTCAAAGCTGAACCTAAGTGGACCAGATCCACAAAGATAATTAAGCTCTGAATTTCACCTGATTTCAATAAAAGCCAGGAGACTAAATACCTTTGTAGATCTGGGCCACATGGTTCAGCTTTGCACATGATGGGAGGAGCCCTATTGACTTCAGTGGGGCTGCTCATATGTGCAAAGTTAAGCATACATGTGTTTCTGCATCAGGTTCTAAGCTTTAGTGTCTTTTTCAAAGAGAACCCAAACTAACCCAAGCAGGATTTCAATCCCAGTTAGTTTCCATGACAACCTACAAATATAAATGTCTGTTGCATGGTAAAGAAAAGAAAAAGTGTGTCAGTGTTACTGTTTTTATTTTAAATGATAGAAATTAGTCAATATCCTTCTGAGCCTTAAATAGAAAGATTTTTTTATTTTACATGTTGTTGCCATACCAACATGGTGCAATCCTACTGCTTTTTAAAAACAACACAGACACACAAATAAAAAGACTGATGTTCTTTTTCCAGTGCTTTTGTCCTCACAAACATAGCTACTGAATCACAGCACAGCAGCAGCGTGTGTGTGTCTGCGTGCATATCGTAAAGCTGTAATATAACAGTGTGTTTAATATTTGCTTTGGCAATCCTGGTTCCTCAAATCTCCTTTTTATACTAATATTTAAAATGGGAAAGGATTTTAAAAGAATGAAGATTAATTTAAGTTTCAAAGGTTTTACTAGGCTGGCAATTCAGCTTCACTAACCCTGGGAATTAGAATTTTGAAAAATTTTGTCCAGTCTGATTCCTGCTGAGAAACTAATGTTACAATCTCGGGCAATCTAGGAGACGAATCCTGTTTATTTTACTCACAGGAGCAATTACATGAATCCAATGCACAGAACTGAGCTTTAACTTTCCCCAGGTATGTTCATCCTTGAGTCTTTTGTGGAATCACTCACATTTAGAGCTGACAGACAAATGGAAACATGAAAAATGTTTTCTTTCTTTCTTTCTTTCTTTCTTTCTTTCTTTCTTTCTTTCTTTCTTTCTGTCAAAATTCAAAATTCTGAGGAAAATTTCATTGAAATGTCAAAGTTCCACATTTTTCAATCAGCGGGTCGAAAATGAGATGGGTTTCTCAAAAATATTTTGCAAAAAAAATCCAATTTTTTATTTCTTTGTGACTTAGACAAAAGGCAAAAAGAAATGAAAAATTCAAATTCAGTAAATTCTGACCAGCTCAGCTCAGCCTGAAGGGTATCAAGGTACGACTTCATCGCATTGCCTTACACTGATGTCATCCTTCAAATGATGACATTGATGCAGCACCACAGGGCTCTACTTGGAGCTATTTTAGGACTTTGCTCTGTCTCTTAGTTTTTCTGTCAGCTTTTTTCTTTAACTCCTGGAGCCCAAATGGGTTGAATAGGGCTTGTCTACTCAGTGTGGCAATGCATGCTAGAGGGGTATGAATTCTAAAGTGCACCAATGTGTTGTGCATTAATTGGCCCATGTAACCCGGCTGGTGGGCACTAAAACGTCCTTAGTGTGCACTAATATAGAACTGTTTACATGCAGTAGGGAACTTTTAGGATCTACATGGAACAATTAGTGCACATCATGTTGGTGCACTTTAGAATTCTTCTTAGCATCTGCGCAACGTGCCTCAGGTGGCCTGTGACCAGGATTCATCACCAAATTTGGTGCACTGGTTGGATCATTAGCTTCCCTGGCTTGGGCTTGGTACTGACGGGGAGTGCCACATGAATGCTGATCCATGCCCCCTCTTTTGAATTAACACCCCCCAGTATACATTGCTGCACTGTGTAGATGTAGACATGCTCATAGAAACACACCTCATTGCTGCTGAGCTCAGCACCAGGTGTCCCACACATTCTGCTGTGTTTCATCAGACTGGCAGCTTAAAATGGTGACAGTGGGGAACATGTGGCATTGAAAGAGTTATTTACATTTTTCTAATAACAAAAGGCCCCAATATCTCCACCGGCAAGCTGCTTCACTGTGCTTTGGACAATGGCAGGGTTAAGGGTATCAAGGAGTTTTTCATCTATGTGAGAAGTCTGGAGGCACTATTTCAATTACAGAATTACCCTGCGGCAATCATCCCTGTGTGCAAAGGAGTTTTCGTTCTTCAGCCCATGCCGAGAAAGCCCTCTGTGGAGGAGAAAACTAAACTGAGATCTTGGACTTTATACCCTTTAGTCAAGAAAGTACATGAATCAGGAAAAAATATATATGGTTAACGCAGTCATGTTTCACTAAAGGATTAGAGTGTCAAACCACAGGAAGTCTTCTCTGGTGGTTTGCTGGTATCTGTGATAGGACTGAGCTGAAATGATGAGTAAAACAGACTTTGCTGTTGGGCTGTATCACCTTCCACCTGTAACTTGTGGGCTTAACCTCAAGCCCTGCTCCCGCTTCCCATTGAAATCACTGGTAAAACGTTCATTAAGTCATTGGTGCAGGAGCAGGCCTTATGGGAGTGGACTGCTGGGTCCATGCAGAACCCTAGTGCAGGGTTTGGCACAGGTGTAGCAATCCGCCTGCATGCTGTCAATGGCAGGATCTTAGCATGTAGTTTGAGAAAGGGTGAAGGTTATTGATGGGGATGGCAGGGGCCTACTTGGCATGGTTTAACAAGGAAGAAACTCAGGCGATATCATTGTACTGTAGCCTGTAGGTAACGGCATCTGCTAGGTAAGGCATAGGTATAAGGTAAGGCAATAATGCAATGATCCTTGTAAGACTATTATAAGACAATAGCTTAGCTAAACTAATCAAGGCATAAGGGCCCAATAGCCTTAGTATAATAAGCTAAGCAGAAGTTACTCTAGGTCATAAGACATCACAAGACAGAATTCTGTAATGACTAAACTGCTGACAGGTTACCACAAAATGCTAATTTATATCTGCATGGGATATTTTAAGTTAGGGACATCAGCAGATGTCTGACCAAGAGAATGCCTTGGTAGCTAATTGATGTATACGTTAATAAGCTCGAGGTGAACGGACTAGTAACCTATGGGAGAAAGGCACCCCACGTTAGCAGGGTGAGGAACTACAAATTTGGAAAAAGGGAGGAACCCTTATTGAATATTAATTAAGCGTAGTGGTGTCAGCATAACATATTATAGAAGTTGTATCCCAGCCTGTGTGCTTTGGGAGATGTTCCCCTTAAGAGATGCCAGGATGTTGACCACTGGTGATGGTGATGATGGAGAGGAGGGGGGAGATGAAGAAGACGATAATTAACACTTCAGGTTGTTCTGCAAGGGATAGTGTGAATACATGGATGCTCAGATCACTCTCTGTTATCTCTACTACCTTGCTGGGTTGGAGTATTTGTAACTTTGCTAACCGTGTTAATACAACTATTACAATTACAGAAGGTTTTTTTTTCTAAGTATGAGTGTGGCAACCGTGCACATCGAGGTTCCCTATTGAACAGGAATTCTAATAATACTGGGCCTGATCTTGGAATAAGATCCAAGTAAACCTCAGAGTGTTCAGTGAGAATTTGTTAGTAATCAGTATAATTAATACATAATTGATAGATCAGGCTAGACTACAAATGTATGAAACACAGAAAGTGAAATTAACTGTATACAGATGTGAAACTGACCAGTCTAATGTCACTGGTGAAACAGAGTGAAATAATAAAATAAAATGATGATAATACCTAGCTCTAATATAGCACTTTTCATCAGTAGATATCAAAGCATTTTACAAAGAAGCTAGATACCATTAACCAGATTTTAAAGGTGGGGAAACTGAGGCACAGAGCAGCTAAGTGGCTTGCCCATAATCACCCAACAGGCCAGTGACAAAAAAACCTAGAACCCATAGAAATAGAAATGCATAAAGGAAGCAAACAGGTTGAAAAGTAATTTGTACGTATTTTTAAAAAATGAGTTTCTAATCATCTAGTGTTCTGATATATTAAGAGAGAGAAGAAATGGCTCTTAAAATATATTATTTCTCTCTTGACAATATCCTTTTAAATGATGGGGTTATGTTATTGTTGCTGCTGTCATTCTGCATATACTAAGGGATGACTTTCAAAATTCTTTTCTAGCATTTTTTATGAGAATTAAAAATAACAAGCCTGAAAGAACAAAGAAGGCACTTCAAAGACTCCTCTCTAGAAGGAAGTGCTTTCTAGCAAAAAATCATGCACTTCTTCTCAATAAAACCTTTGTTGGGCAGTTTCTCTTCTGCCCCTGCTGCAATATGGTTAAAGACTCAAAAGCAACTGAAGATAGAAGAGAAAAAGGATCCTTGTGAGGAAGATTCCTGTCCCAGCAAAGCCCTCCCTTTGTCCTGAGTGTTTATCTAACATATCATTATAGATTGTTTGTTTCTTTTCAACACCACAGACTAAAGGCACATATACCCCTTTATTGCCCTGAAGTTACTTTAAACAGCCCTTGCAGTCAGTACAGCTGTAGTTCACTTAACTAAGAAAGATCTTGAGGCGATTTCTGTGGCAATACAGAATGACAGTTAAAACCAAGAGCATTTTTACGGAGTACTATGTTTTTCCTAGATTTCTGCTGCTGTCGTCTAAGGGTACATCCACATTGCAAATAGAAAAACCCACAGCAGTGAGTCTCAGGGCTGGTCTACACTAGAGGGGGAAATCAATCTAAGATACACAACTTCAGCTATGTGAATAGCGTAGCTGAAGTCGAAGTATCTTAGATCGAGTTACCTACCATCCTCAAGGCACGGGATCGACGTCCGCAGCTCCCCCTGTCGACTCCACTACCGCCGTTCGCGTTGGTGGTATTCTGGAGTCGACAGGCGCTCGTTCGGGGATCGATATATCGTGTCTACATGTGAAGCGATATATCGATCCCCAAGAAATCGATTGCTACCCGCCCATATAGCCGGTAGTGAAGACGTAGCCTCAGAGCCTAGGTCAGCTGTCTCAGGTTTGTGCATCTGGTGCTATGGGACTAAAACTACCAGCGTAGACATTTCTGCTTGAGCTGGAGCCTGGGCTGGGGAGGGGTGGTGAGCCAGGCTCTGAGGCTGGCTGCCGTGGATGTTTTTTTGCAATGTAGATGTACCCTAAGAGGCCTATCCCACTCTCATTGAAGTTGGTGGAAAGGTACATTTGAATCCAATGCGCTGCGGAGTTCTAAGAGTGGAGAAGGGTGTCTCGGGTGGGCAGAGAATGTGACCAATGTGCTTGTCCCTTTTGGAGACCCTACCAAAAATAAATAAATAAACCATGTTGGTGGCCTACCTGTAGTCTTCTACAGCACAATATGGGAGATTTAGGTTCAATTATCTTTATTTTCCCACCTGCAGCGGCTGGATGTGTTGAGGAAGCAGAACATTCAAGCAATGGAGAGATAGAAGGAGGAGTGCCTTCTGCCACTCAACTCAGAGTAACAGGTTATAGACACAATCCCGACCCCCAAAGAACCATGCTCTAAGACCTTACTGCTGGGAAATGAAAAAGTGGACATTTTGGGTTTCTATTCTCCACAACTTCAGGGCAAGTATTGTAAAAGTTAACTGCTTCTTGATCCTGGAATTTTTCAAGTCTCAGACCAGGCAGCAGTGGCATCTCTGCTTCTGTCGGTTACTAGCCATTTCTCGTACAGTGTGGAACCCTCTTATGGAACAAATTTACCCTGTAACCTGGATTTCAATTTGCACAGAACAGCACACAGTAATGTTCCAAGACTTTTGTTCCACTTTACATTTTTCACTGTATCCAAGTTCCCTATAAGCAGGCTACACAGTGCCTCATACCATTTGCTGTAGCACATGAGTGTGTTTCTGCCTAGTGTCTGGCTTTCTTTCTTCCCTCTAAAAGTGTGATGCTAGGAAATCTTTAATGACCAGTTACATTATGAACTACACCAGGACATATCCTTGTGTCTTGGAGTACTGGGGCTACATGTTACCTGCGATTTGGTGGCCTCAGTGCAATCATCTCTCAGGTTTCCTCTGACAGATATTACCCTTGACAAGTTTCCTTTCAATAGCACATTGCTTTTGATCCCATCACACCTGGCAAGCCTACCCTTACATTTCACCTCTGATCCCTCCCCAATGTGGCTGACATTTTGCAATTATCAGCAATTTCTTTATTTTTGTTAGCACCAAATTATGTAAATAACAGATCTGTAGCTTAATGGCTTTTACTGGGCTGCAGAGGTGGGGAAGGGTAGGTAGCATAAGGATGGTCTTGGAAGTCTGGGTACAGTTTGGAGGAATGGAAGTTGAGAAACAAGAGAATACATTATTCTAGGGTGATCTCCTTTGGCAATGTTTCGTGTTTGGTATGGTGAATCCTGGGTGGAGCTGGTCCATACTCCTCACTGTATGACTCCCATTGGCTGTAGTGGAAATTACAGACCAAAGAAGAAGGCTTAAAGTTCTAACCACCAGGGGAGAAATCCTGGCCTCTCTGAAATCCATGGGAGGTTTGCCCACTGTAAGATCTTTGCGGCAGGACAATCTTTTTGTTGTTTGGTTGTACAGCCCTTAGTACGAAGGGGTCTTGGTCTATGACTTGGGCTCAATAAATAAATAAATAAAAATAATAAATAATAATAAAAAGAAGATGATCCTCTGCAACTACAGGTTTGCTGTCCTGGTTTTTCAGCCCTTCATCCACCCCAGATAGAAAAACTGAGCTTCAGGAAGTGCTGTGTGAAAGCTTAGAAACCAAAGTCTCCCATGAATATTTAAGATCTCAGGGCATTTTTAATAAGAGTAGGGAAAGAGCGGGGGTTTGTCGTGGCAACCTTGGCCAAACTGTCCTTCCAATCTCACTACTGCTGTGATTGGATGGGAGGTGTGTAACTTCAAATGATGCTGAATGTCCACAGCGTGTAAAACACACAGAGACATAGTGTGCTGTGCAAATGATCTTTTCCCACACCATCATCAAAAGCAGACAAAAACACTTAATTTCTGAGAGTAAAATTAATCCCTAGGCAGAGGGCCAGCACAAGACACATGCACCAGTTAAAATTCAACGTTAGCCTTCACAGTAGGCTTTGCATTGGCCCTCTGTACATGGATGAAGTTCACTCTCTTTCTCTATATTTCAGTAGGGCTAAGGGCTGGGAAGGAAGAAAAGAAACAGAACTGAAAAGACCCTAATCATTTCTTAAGATACACGTTTTACCAAAAATATGTTATGAAACTGATTTGGTCTAAAATACCAAGTGGATTCTAAATTCTAGTGCTTTTAATCCAGCACCAAAATCCACTTTAAAAATAAAACAAAGGTTCCCATCTTGCCACCCTGACTACACTGAGTAGAACATTACTCTGTCCTCAACGTTGATTTCTCCATCCTTCCGACAATAGACAAGTCCTGCCCAAGTCACATGACCTCATCAACTTCCCGGTGACGAGATTCAGACCATTCAGAACAGTTAGTGCTATCTGTAGCCCACTCTAGGGACATGCGGGGAGGAAAGGGGCTGAGGTTTTGTCATGCTTTTCGTAATTTCATAATCTCAGTGTCTAGAAAAAGCACTCCATTTTGAATGTCACTTCACATAACCACCAAGTGTAAAGCCGGATTAGCTGCGGTAGTCTGAGAGGGCATCAGCCAAATAGCCTCCCTCTGGAAGGGGCTGCAGTGACTCGTGCGGCTGAGAATGCATGACCCACAGGATGCCTTATGTGGGCCCTTATCTCTGTTATGGAAAGACACTCTCTTCAAAGTATTCCGAAAGAAACAGAACAAAAACATCCGCAGCAGGAAAAAACCACAGCCATTGCATCCAAAGTTTTCTTCTTTGCATGATAGTGCATCAGGATCATAAACACTGGAGGTGTCCAGATGGTTTGTTATGCCAACGGACTAAATTTGATGTTGGAGCAAAAGTGCACAGCTCTGTTGACTTTAGTGGAGTTTCTTTACACCAGCATTTGGCCCAAGATTTTCGATATTGCCATATTTTATTTTATGTTAGGAAAAATAAAGAATGACCAAATACCTACAGTCAGATTTTTAAACGTTATAGGGAACAGATCCACCTGCAAAGATGTTCATGCACTTACATGACCAACGTGCATAAGCAATTTTTACAGTTACATACTCAGATCAAGTATTCATACAAACAAAGGACCAGGAAGTGTCTAGATGCTCAGGTGAGTATGCAAATTGGTAATCTGCACATTCAGTCATATTAACTGCAAGTTCAAATCAGTCATGCAAATGCATATGTTTTTCTGAACAATTGGCTGTGCAAATGATATTTGGAAAGGCAGGATCCTAATATGTAATATCTTTAAAGTGTAACTTTGGTGCCTGACTGACAACCTGGGAGTCTGAAATTGTCTAGGACAGGAAAGGCCTGGGTGGGAATGCACAAATTAATGTTGCACCCTCCTCATGAATGCTCCTTAACCTAGACACAAAAGAAGTTTCCTGGCCTGTTCGGTTCTTGAACTTTCAAATGAAAATGTCAGAACTAACTTCTTGTCTCCTGAACTTCTGGTTGGAAGCTGAGCCCCACTTACAACAAGACAGAGAGGGGGTGGAAAGTGCAGGTACTGTTTCCTACAGGAAAAAAAGCTGCATATAGATTGAAACACACATGCACAAAGGCAATTTAAGGTATCTCTTATCAAGATTCCCCTTGATGTAAAAGATCTGCCCAGTATCAGAGGGGTAGCCGTGTTAGTCTGGATCTGTAAAAGCAGCAAAGAATCCTGTGGCACCTTATAGACTAACAGACGTTTTGGAGCACGAGCTTTCGTGGGTGAATACCCACTTCATCAGATGCATCTGAGGAATTGGGTATTCACCCACGAAAGCTCATGCTCCAAAACGTCTGTTAGTCTATAAGGTGCCACAAGATCTGCCCAGTTTGCCAAATATCAAATTTGCTTCCAACCAGGCTTGGCATTGCTCCACCCATGAATATATACATTTAAATGCATAATACTCACTGTGTGTCCGGCTAGTGAAGTGTAAGATGAAGAAAAATTTGAGACGTTGTGGAAAGTGGTGAGGGCTTGAAAGGCCGCATGGAATAAAAATCAAATCTCTCCCCAGTCAGAACTGTATTTTTAGGAAGTTGACCGAGAAATGTTTGCTTTGCTCCATTTCCATGTTTACTGGGCTACAACATCGTTACACTCGATTGCATCAGAAAACATGGAAACAGTTCTACAAATTGATCTGGCCACAAGATCTCAGAGGAATTTGCTGTCTGTCTCCAAGGAGTTTGCCCAGCATAAACAATCTCAAATAAATACAGACTGACCAGAGTGAGTTAGTAGCGCTCAAACAAACTTCAGAAATCAGAATAAAGATGCATCTGTAAAGGAACTTTGTTTGGATGGGACTTTATCAGGAAACAATCCTCATAAGATATTGGAGGTAACCATTCATGAAAAAGCACAAAAAATAATGGACACCATGGTCAAGGCTGCTGTCTTCCAATAGGACTACAAAAAGTCCTATGACTGGAATAATAATAGAATCAGAATAAGGATAAGATGCATTCTCTTTGGGCTGGAGGTGTCATTCTTAGCTTGAGGAGAAATATTTGCACTAGCGTTGATTGAGTTAGACCATGCTAAAAACAGAGTGTAGCTACAGCAGTACATGTTGTGGGAGGGGCTAGCTGCCCTGAGTACATGCCCATCCGAGACACTAGATATATACTTGGGGTGGGTAGTCCCACCTGCTGCTTGCACCACTGTGGCTACAACTCTAATTTTAGTACACCAGCCTGACAAGGGCCAGCCCAAATATGTCTCCTTGAGCTCAGAATCACACCCTCAGCTCGAAATGTAGACATACCCTCAGTCTGCATGTCTTCCACCTGAACAGAGAAATCTAGCTCAGGTTTAGGTCACATCACTCCTATGCCTTTCTGTTCTTTTATTATGAAGATCTCCACTGGTTATAATCCAAAAATTACCTCTGAAGTGTTGTCAACTCTCCTGATTTTACCAGGAGTGCAGTAATATTTGCTGTTTTTCCTGAAACCCTAACTCCTGGAGTCATATGATTAGTTTTAGTTTTCGTTAGTGTATTTATTTATTCATTGGTTTTAAAAGTAAGTATTTAATCTTCTTGGTTATAGAGAAAAGTTGAAAACTTGACCTTAAAGCCACAAAAAACCAGGAGGCATTTAGAAGGAAAACCTGTCTAATTATAGCTGTTTAAAAGATCTGATGATTTCTAAGCCAAACTCATTGTTTTTGGGATCCTGGCTCATCATTTTTTTAACATTTGGGGAGTGGCAGTACTATCTCGGGCTCATACAGATTTGCTGTTTTCAAGCTTTCTATTATATATCTTTTAAATTAAAATTCCAAATCACAACACTGAAGTTACAGAAAACATGACATAAAAATAAATTCTCTCTGTCATTTCTAGATTCCTCAGTCATTTACCATGTGCCCTATTTTCGATTATTTCCCTACATTTGGGATTTCTTCACTTCAGAGATATGAGAACCGTCTTTGACGCTTGCTATGACAGGGTAGAGGCGGTATCATAGGCTTATGTTCTGCACTTATCAGTCTCTCTTGCCTTCAAGAATGTATCAGATGCCAATGAATCTTGGTGACATGATTCTGGTTTGTTAAGCCTACATTGTCTAGAACCACTTCCAAAGACTGGCAGCCATTTTTTGATTTCTGAATTGCTCAGAAGTTAATATCACTGCATAGAATGAACTGAACTAGAAGAAATGGGTGGATATTCTTATGGCGAAAATATCTGAGATTTGAAAATGGCTCTTCTAGAACTGAAATCATGAGAATATAAAAATCCTGAATAAAATAAAATCCTGAATTTTAAATTTCCAAGTTGCCTTTTGTTCACCGTTGCTTGGGAAAGGATTCACTTGATTTGGAAAATGGGATCGTTATTAAACAAAATGATCAAGAAACATGACGAATTTTTCAGCAAAATGTGCCATTCATGAGTTCATAAACCCTATTCTGTTTGAGGTGCTCAGTTCTACATACCTTACTCCAATTAGTGATCATTTACTCCTGTAAATCATTGAGATTACTCACATGCGTAAATATTCATCAAACAGAGGGAGGGTTGCAGAAATTATCCTCATGAAGGTCCACCTTACGCATCATTGATTTTGCACACCTGCCAGCACAGATTAGGAATCAAAAACACTCATTAAAAAACAAATCTTGCCCATCACACTTCAGCCAGAGGAGGTCCCCAGCAGTGGCCGAGACACTGCTTTGCACTGGGAGGACAAAAAAGACTCATCATTATTAGTATTTCTCTC
Source organism: Gopherus evgoodei (assembly GCF_007399415.2). Lineage (NCBI taxonomy): Eukaryota > Metazoa > Chordata > Testudines > Testudinidae > Gopherus > Gopherus evgoodei. Next base: position 24,948,745 of record NC_044336.1, on the reverse strand, counting down.
TGCAAACTTTTCTGAGCCCCAAAAGATAAAGAGGCATTCTTCTCCTACAGTACAGCAGATTTTGAGAGTTTAAATCCAACTCACAGGACTGGCTTCTTTACTCTCAGCGTAAATCAATATTAAGGACAATTATCAAATATATTTTTACTATTATTTTAATTGGTGCTTAGCCTCTCTATCGCTAGAACTCATGTGATCCACATTGATGTAATAGCAAAGCACTTAACAATCTGTTTTTCTGCATAACACCCCTGTGACATAAGGAAGTGCTGTTATCAGTGGGGAACTGAGACACAGAAAGACTAAATGATTCACCCAAGGTCACATGGGAAGTCTGTGGTAAAGCAGGGAATTAAACCCAGGATACCTTACTCCCCCATGTTAGCACCCTTACCACTGGACAACACGCCTTCCCTGCCCTGTCTCTGAGCTCTTCCTTCCTTCTCACTTCAGTTTATTGCCATGCACTGACATCTTTATAGCTCCTTGTATCAAGTAGACAACACACAGCATTGCCAAGCTCCATCCTTTGGTGTATTCACAGGAATAAGTATATTGTTCCCCATAGGGGACGGTATAGATCACAATTATACCAGAGAGGCTTAATAGTATAGAATCCTACAAGAGAAAATGAAGGAATCTATCAGGGAAAATGTCCTAACCACGAGGTCTAATAGCCTGTGGAATAATCTCCAGATTATTAGGATAAGGCTTTGTTTTTTTACTGCCTTTTAACCAAGGATCTCAGATCACTTTACAAGTATTAAGCAAGACTCATGGCATCCCTCTGATATTGGTAAGTATCATTATCCCATTTTAAAGATAGGAAAACTGAGGCAGAGTTTAAGTATCATGGCCAAAGCTGCAGAATGAGTCAATAACAGCACTGTGAATGCAACCCCTAACTCTTGTTAGCCAGATCCCTGTTCTAACCACTTGACACCATTCTGTGAGTATGAACAGCTGTTTAAAAAGAAATGGAGCTGGAAGCGGCTGGAAAATCACATGACAGCAAGGCCATGCCCAGTGCTTTCCCATAAGAAAGACAGCTGAGCAGGTTTGGTTTTTGGCACTGGTTTTTGATTTCTCCTGGACACTGGCACACAGGGATAATTAGAGAATATAACATACACACACACACATATATTTATATCATTTATATATATACACATGCACACACACAAATAACTTTCTTCCCTTCCACCCTGTACGTGGCACACTGCCTTAACAGTCAAGTAGATGAACATTTTCACCTGAATTGGAACAAAATGTTTTGCTGTTTTCTTTCTCTCTCTCACTCGCTCCCTTTATTTTAATCTACAAACCAGTAATGGGTCTGCAGGCAGGCTGCCAGGGCATGGCTTGGATCCACCCAGTCAATGCTGGGATCCAATTAAAAACTAAGACAAAGAGGAGGAGCCAAAAGGTCATTCGGAGCCAAGACATCGGCCCAACATGTCCAGACCTCGTACGAGCGAGATTTATGGGGCTCAAGGCTTCCATCTCTCTCTGCAGAAGAGCTTTTTATTGCCCTTGATATCAGAGTGAAAATATTTTAAAAGGCCAAAATTATGAACACTCACAGCCATGCTCTTTGCTCTTTGCTAAAGAAACAAAAATGGGCACTACAGGAGGAAAATAAACACAGGCCAAGTGCATTTTTAATGCAGTAAAGGCAATTTTTATTTCTGGTCTAAAAGTTAAGTGAGAAGTGCGAAGATGGGCTTTAGAACCTGAAGTCTCTGGGGTCCTCTAGTAAAGAAGAGAAAACAGAAGTCATCCGTCAACTCACTCATGCTGATAGTCTTTCTGCAATAAAAAAATTACATTTTACTTGCCCACTTTGTGCATCTCAATTAGGAACCTGGTAATTATTATTCACACACTAAGTGCTTTCTCCAACTCAGCATCTACCAGCCAGCAGGACCTGCATGGCAGCTGCAAGGAAAGTCTTTTTATCCATTCTCCTCATGGCTGATTTCTGGCCTTCCCCTCCAGTATTGTTTCTTCAGTGGTGCAATCAAAACTTCTCATCAGCCATCTTTTCTCCATCTCCTCCTTCGGACCTATTTCGTCCATACAGCCTTGATGTGGTTATCTCTACCTGGGCACTGTGCCCTTCCCCTCATCTGTTGCACTTCTCCACTACCACTGTCACATTTGTCTGAGTAACAGGGCATGCAATGCTGACCCATTAAGATGGATTCCAGGTTTGTTCTGTAGCTGGCTTTAGCTTCTCCTCTAGCTGTTGCTCAGGACCTTTCAATCTTCAGGTCTCCCCTTTTGAGAAGATATGGAGTCACTTTTATGCAGGCTAACCCTTCCCAGGATACTTTGTGGTGGAGCTGCAATTCCCATCAACCCCAGGAACTATGATGCCCAACATTCCTCTGGACAGAATGAGGAAGAGGGAAGTACTGGAATTTAAATCCACAGTAGAGGGCCAGCAAACCCTATTACATTGAGTCAAAGGCCAATCCCTGCTTACCCATCTCATATGTGTTATCTCCTTGGTTATAAATCCGGAGAAACTTCAGATATACGGCAGTGCAACTGAGACTGGAATTTGGCCTATGGATTTCATTTGGAATAACTGTGTGAGCAAGATACCCGAAAACTAGCCCTTTAATTTGCAAACTCATCAGAGCAGTGATAATGATTCACATTTTGCTGTTGCTTAGAGACCTGAATCCCTTGTTTGAGTGATGGCAGACTATGGCTTTGTATCAGCCAAATAATATTCTTTTCCAACTTCTTACATGAAAATAATAAGTAACCATATCGACAGCAGCTTTACGAATAGTGACTGTGTTAACGATTAACAGTGGTAGAAAGGGAGATCCTGTGGTTAATCCAGATTCATGCTTGCAACTGAGACCAGGGTCGTTGAGAGCGGGTTCAGGCCCCGGTGAAAAAAATTTTGGGGGCCCTTCAGCAAGGGCGTACCGGCTAAACAGGGCCGATGAAGCCTTCCAGACCGCCAGGCCCTGGTAATTTGTACCAGCTTCTCCTCCTCTCGTCAGCCCTGACAGAGACACTGGTACTTAGCAAACAGTGGTTGTTGGCCAGCGTTGTGCTACAGGAAGGAAGAGGCCTTAGATTTTTCTGTCTTCTCGGGGGAAATTATAACTGCAAATTGGAATGCAGTAACAAAATGCAGGCCTGTGGACAGGATAGGTAATTGGCATCACTTCTGCTCTTTGGTTGGCCAGAGTTGTAGCTGAGCAATGTAAGGCATTCCCCTGTTGCCCCAGGGGGTGGGCATTTGGCTAGCACAACGCCCCCAGCTTTTGCTGGCTCGGGAGATCAGATGCAGAGTAGTGGCTGAGTACACTGAACGACAGTGCCTCACACAGTCTGTGCTCACCAAATAATAAACTGGGGAGATGAATCCACAAAAGTTCTGTTTCACATTTAGCCACCTCTGGGGAATTCATGACCTAGAGTCCTCCCCTGTTCTGAGGAAGGGGACCCACCGTGCAAGTTTCTTGGGTTAAGTTAACCAAACACCACCCATGTAAGAGAAAACAGAACTGACCTTCCAGCAACTCGGAGAGCCTCTTGCCTTTCTTGTGCATTTCCTGTGTCACAAACTACAGTACATCGTCAGGCTGCACTTCCTGCTAGGAAGTATCCAAAAAATAGTACCTTTCAATGAGAGAGTCACCAACATCATTTTCACTTATGGGTCCAAATCTTTAGCTGGTATAAAATAACATAACCCAACTCAAGTCAATGATAGATTTATTAATTTCAATAAATAAATAAAGCATTATTGAAGCTAGTTTATACCCATCAAGGATCTGATCCATGGATCGATGAGGACACTGGAAAAATGATTTTTCATGTATGCAGTGAAGTTTAATTTAGCAAACAAGGTATGACTGATCATTACAGAATCCTGTTAAAGGGACAGGCTATCCTTCTGGTCATCACTGGTTTTCATGAAGTAAATTTAAATATATATGTTTCGGCCAGGCTTTTATAAGACTTTTCTCTCTGGGTGATTTTCTTGTTGTGTATAGTATCCTCATCAAAGGACTTTCTATCCAATGCATCACCTCAGGCTCCCTTTATTCCATTTCACATATTGCACACTGTAAACAGTGACTCCCTCAGTGTGGGGGGAGGGAGGGACGTTTGGAAGAAATGGGGGGGGAGGGGAGAAAGGAGGGCAGTGACTCATTTTAATCTCATTGTGTATACAGACTGTAGGATTTGAGCAAATAAGGTGTCAGACATCACTTAATGGAGGAAATTAGAAAGCCAAGATAAGATAAGTGCAAAGAAACAGGAACTTTCTAGCTATGAGAGCCAGAGCAGCCTACAGATCAAATAACAGTAAGAAGTAAGGAGCCTCATTTAAAAACAAAATCCCAACAACCCTAAACTTCATAGCAAAACAAGTTGCAGTCACCAGATTAAGCGGCGAAAGGTCTGTGTTGCTCAAGTCAGATCAAGATCTTATTATAGCAGAGCCTTTTACAAGGCCTTTCCATCTCGGCTTGCACCAAGCTCGTCTTATCTTTTTGAACACTTAATTTAGCCATTTTGTAAACGAACAAAAGGAAGAGAAAAAAATGTTGGTGATGCAGAGCCTACCAAAATCACAGCTATCAGTCTGCAGCGTTGCTATTCCTGAGAGCGGAAGAAAGGACCACAGAAGAGAAGACTGTTGACTTCATGGAGAAAATATGTCAATATATGATGCCAAAACCAAACTCCTGACCATTTGTGGTCATTCAAGAGCCCATGGCACATTTTGCAAGAGCATGGGTGTTAGACCCAGTGTAGTGGCCAAATCTGAATTTGGCTATTCATATTTTACCTCCCTAAAATACAGCCTGGAGTTTCAACTGGAAAAGTTATTTCTGTTTTTCTGTCTTGAGCTATTACATAGTGTAACTATTAAAATGGTGGTATGCTGAATCTCAGAAGGTGTAGTGTTTCAGTAGTGGATAAGTCATGCCTATATACATAGGGCTTGATTTCCTCTCTTTTCCCGGTTTCATATTGGTCTGACTCCACTGAATTCAATTGAATTGAGCAAGTGTAGACAAGAAGAGAATGCTTTGGGATCCTTCAGAAAGAAAAGCTCAAGTATTACTAATTCAAATTGTTTCCAATAAGTCCAAATATGTTAGTGTGGATTGGTAGCAAAGTGGACACAGTTTAAATACTAACTTTTCCCCCATGTGGCACACTCATGTATGACTCTCTCAAAGATCTGGGAATCCACATTTAATGTAGACATCATCAGATTCCTGTCTTGCAGGCATCAGGCATCCAGCTAGGGCAACTAGAAGGAACTCACTTTGAATCCATCAACTTTACTGTTTGATAGTCTGGAGGCATCTCCAATGAGCAATGTAATATTCTCCTTCACCTCTAAGAAACTAACTCTGGCTACGTCTATTGTCATTTAATCTTGAAAGACAATTTATATTCTTCTTCTTCTTCTTCTTCTTCTTCTTCTTCTTCTTCTTCTTCTAGCACCTAATAGCCCCAGTCATAGAACAAGACCTCATTTTGTAAGGCGTTCTACAAACACAGAATAAAAACATGGTCCCTGCTATCTATCTATCTATCTATCTATCTATCTATCTATCTATCTATCTATCTATCTATCTATCTATCTATCTAGAACAGAGGCAACATAAGGAACATAAGGAGACACTATTGGTCAGCATGACAGGCACTAGTCTCAGCACACTGAGGATCATTAGCCCTGTTTTACACAAGGAAACTGAAGTGAAGCGAGTTGCTTAAGGTCACACAGCAGACCAGTGGCAGAACCGCTGTTTTCTGAATCTCAGTCCAATTTTTTTTTAAATGTACTAGGCTAACTAGCTCTCTTTAGGTGTGTCCATGGTGTTTGTCTCTATGGTTCCAGACCTTAGCAGTAGTTTTATAGAGGGTAGGAAAACTCTTTGTCAAATGAAAGATTAACTCTAGTGCCCATCAATATTTCTTCTATCAAAGGATTCCCAGGAACAAAGTAAACCTCTCAAACTAGATGGGTTTCAAGTTTAATTAAACACTGGGAACTAGAGATTGCTGAGCTGCCAGCTTCTAGGGTTTGTTTTTGTTTTTAGCATAGCAAAGCAAGCCCTGGTCACTCACCATTAAGCTTCTTGCCGGCACCAAATTTGAATTTTTCAGTGGTGCAGAATTCAATACAACATCATTGGGATTAGAATGATGGGAAAAATAAATTTTCCTTGCTGTTTCAGAAACAATAAATAGATGAAACATAGTTAAAAACAAAAGCTATCTAAATAACCAAAGGCTGCAGTTCAATACAGCCAGACTAACCTGCTTTTAGACGTTGCATAATTCCTCTCAGATCTGGAAAAGTGATACAAGAAAAAATGCTCACCAGCCAAAGTTAACATTTGCACAAAAACAGTGAGTCATATAAATTGGGATTTCCTCTCCTAGCCACTTCTTATTGGCATATCATCTGAGTCGCAATCGAATTTGATGCAATAATTTTCATCTGATAGTAAAAAAAAACAAATGTATGCTTCAGGTAAGAAGTTGTTTTTTGACCTTGATTCTCCTCACAAAATGTCCAGCCTCTGAATTTTATAGGAAAAAATAATCGTGCCATCCAGGTTTCCATAACATGCTTTATTTCAGGTATTCAATCTGCTTTGCTGCACCACTTTCTTGCCTCAGTCCCTTTTACAATCTCGAAATGCGGGATAAAGACAATTTAGTGGGGTACTTGAAATTCTCAGAAATCGAAGCACCCAAAATCCCGAGTACTGGAGCTGGTGAGGAAATATATTTGATTTTCTGAAAAAAACAAAACCAAACCAACCCCCCCAAAGCCTTTTAGGGGATTGAGACATTTTGTTTATGTTGACCATCCATGAGCATGGTCCCCCGCAGATCCCAGTGGCCGCAATTCGCTGTTCCCAGCCAATGGGAGCTGCAGGAAGCAGTGGCCAGTGGATTACCCTGATAAGTCATGTGCCGAAGGCTGCTAACCTCTGGTCTAGGCTATATTTACCTAGTTTGCTTATGAGAAGATACTGTGAGACAGTATCAAAAGCCTTACTAAAATCTAGATATATCATATCTACTGCTTCCCCCCATCTACAAGTCTTGTCACCCTGTCAAAGAAAGATATTAGCAGTTTAATCAAGATATATTCCCTCACCTCCATAATGACTCTTAGCAAATGCTGTTAAAACAATATGTTTTATTAGTTTTCATTACATCAGCTCTTATAAAGCAGAGATAAAACATTCTCCCAGACAGTTTAAAAATACATAATGTGCTAAAAATATCCTGGATAGCTGATCTGTTTTTGTGTCTGTCACACAGAAAGGTTCACAGTAGTAATTTAAAAAGAAACACTACTTGAGTTACTGAATAGACCAAGTATATCCAGGTAGAAAATACCTTATGTGCTAGCGACTGTTCTAGGTATTTCACAGTGGTATGCACCTGTTGTATTGATGAACGTACTACGTATATCAAAGAACAGAACAATATCATGTGAATAATGTAACTAACCAACACAGTGCAAATTGCAAATAATTGCAACAGACTTTTTCTGAATGATCTGCATGAAAAGAATTAGTCAATGATTATCTGATCCAAAGACTCTTGCAGTCATGAAAAGACTCCCATTGATTTCACTGGAATTGGATCAGGACTCAAATCCTAATGAATTTTGAATAATGATTAAACAATAAGATTTTACTGTGATGCTGGCAGACAACATGCCAGCTCATAACAAGACCCCTGGGCCTCACTGAACACTGACAAATGCATAGCTGGAAACCAGCTTGGCTCACCTGTGCATTTGTAATGTTGAAATAGGTATTAGATTTCTAGACATGAGTTTGGTGTTTGGATTTTATGAAAAGCTTGTGAGTTGCTGCCTGGACTAATCTCACTTAAAATAACTGTCTCTTATGTTATGAGGTAATATTTAAATGTTTTGCTCTATAACTATAAAAGCATTTGCTATTAAATGGGACCCGCCTCCCCCTCCTCCCGCCCAGTCAGGAGAGAAGCATTATGAAGTGTGAAATGCTAGTTTACCCAAGAGGTGTTATCTCCTGCCCAACAGAAGAAGGCCTATAGACACTAGACAAACCATTGTGGAACATCATTGGACAAAAGACTTTGTTGATTGCTCCCCCCCCTCTGCATCGATGAAGAGGGGACACTCACAAACCCTCATCCCATCACAGTTTGACCTCAGGGAAGGGAATAAAAATTCCTGTCAAGAATCAGAGGGGTAGCCATCCGAAGGTTTTTACCCACAAAAGCTTATGCCCAAATAAATCTGTTAGTCTTTAAGGTGCCACTGGACTCCTCATTGTCCCTGTCAAGAAGGAATTGTTATGGCTACGCTGCTTGGGATTTGGAGAGGGTGAGATTTCCATGCATAAGCAAGGGATCCCCATACTGCTTAGCCTTTATTAGACCCTAAAGGACATATAGAGCTTGCATATTACAGCAGCTTCTACTACTTTTTGAAACCTAAGATCGCAAGTTATTTGTATCTGTATGTTTACCTGATTTAACCTTGTACATACAACAGACAACCTTGTCTTTTCTTTCTTTTTCCTAGTTAATAAATCTTTAGTTTGTTTTTTATAGAACTGGCTACAAGCATTGTCTTTGATATGAGTTTTGAGGAACAAATGACCTCGGTGACTGGTCCATTAGGACTGAGAGTAACCAGACTAACGCTGTGATTTTTGAAGTAGAGGATCATCTATCACAAAGGCAGTCTTGCCTGGCTGGCAAGCTAGATGCTCAAAGGGACTATTTGTGACTCCATGTTAAGGCTGTTCTAGTGCTTGAGAAGTTCATACTTGATACTTGGTTGGTGAAGTCTAAGCATAGAGCTCCCAACCAGTTTGGGGTTTGTGCCCTGGCATGTAACAGTCTCCCTGAGGTTGGCACTCACAGTCATGAGGCACTCCAGACAGTCACAATCTGTCTACAGCTGATTCACAAGGTGCACTCTTGGTGAATATTTGAGCACTGAAACTTAAAATTCACTTTTCACAAGTATTTGAGCAAGTGAACAGTCACATACACAGTAGGGCTGGCTGGATACTTTCAACAAAAAAGTTGATAATATTGAGTAATGGACTTTTTTCAAAAACATTTTTAATGAAACAAATATTTTTTCTCTTATTTTGGTATTTTTTTCACTATCAAAAATGGTATAAAAATCATTATCAACTTTTTTCACTTTCCAAAAACCTATTTTTAATATATGAAAAATCTAAGTAACCATTTTGCTAATAACATCTTTGATCAAAATTTGACCTACATTTGATTAAACCCCAAAATAGTCTGTTTCTAATCCTCCGAAGCAGGATCAACCTGGGAATTGAATCCTTTGTCTTCTCCATCCCAAGCCAGTATGTTAACCACAAGACCAGGCATTGCCTGGGACATGGTTATTTCCTTTTCTATCTAAAATAAGAAAATATGGAGCCATGAAAACTAACTAAACTAAACAACCTAAATACAATAACCAATTTTTTAAACCCAATGAATGGTTCAAATTTTTGGATGCTTCATAAATTTTTTCCAGACCAGGTAGATCCTCTGAGTCATATCCACTGTTCCCAGGAAATAGTGTCCAGTAAGCTGTGTTTTGTGGTATCTCAATAAGTAACCCATGGCATCACTGATAAGACCAGGATGTCTCTGGCACTTTCCCTGTATACATATAGAGTGGGAACCATCCTTCTTGAAAGACAATCATACAAGTGCCAAAGTAGTTCAGATGGTGGAATCTCCTTCTGTCAAGGTATGAACCCCCACTCTGAACCTTAATGTCCAAAAGATGGGGTACCTGCATGAACTCTCCTAAGCTTAATTACTAGCTTAGAAATGGTAGAGCTGCCACCACCCAAAAATATAGTGTTTTGGGGCACTTTCTGGCCCCCAAACCCTTCCCTGGGGACCCCAAGACCCAAACACCTTGGATCTCAAAACAAAGGGAAATAAACCATTCCCCTCCTTTTAACCTCCCAGATTCTCCCCTCCTTGGGTAACACTGGGAGATCCCTGTGATTCAACTCTTGAATCTTAAAACAGAGAGGAAATTCACCTTCTCCCCCTTCTCTCCCCCTCCCAGACTCTCCCTGAGAGAGAGACAGTAATCCTAACACAGAGAGAAACCAGGCTTTTCCTTTCTCCCACCAATTCCCTGGTGAGTGCAGACTCCCTCCCCTTGGGTCTCACACAAGAATAAAAAAACAATCAGGTTCTTAAAAAGGAAAACTTTTAATAAAAGAAAGAAAAAAGTAAAAAATTGTCTCTGTAAAATCAAGATGGAAAATGTTACAGCGTCTTTCAGCTTATAGACACTAGAGAGAATCCTCCCTCCAGCACAAATACAGGTTGCAGCAACAGAGATACAATCCTTCCAGCAAAATACACATTTGCAAAATAAGAAAACAATTAAAAGACTAAACCGCCTTTCTAACTGGTACTTACTAAATTGAACAGAAGAGGCTTTTTCAGAAACTTGGAGATATCTGTTTACATGTCTGGTCCCTCTCAGAACCCAGACAGAACGAACAAAAACCCAGAAAACACAAACAAAGACTTCCCTCCACCGAGATTTTAAAGCATCTTATCTCCTGATTGGTCCTCTGGTCAGGTGTTCCAGGTTTACTGCTAGTTAACCCTTTACAGGAAAAAGAGACATTAACCCTTAACCATCTGTTTATGACACCTTCCTTAGAGGTTTTTAAGGTCAGGCTTGACAAAGCCCCGGCTGGGATGATTTAGTTGGGGATTGTTACTGCTTTGAGCTGGGGGTTGGACTAGATGACCTCCTGAGGTCCTTTCCAACCCTGAAATTCTATGATTCTATGGAGGCATAAAGTGCAGGCCAGAAGATGAAGCTGGGGCATTATTAGCATTTGAGGGCTGACGCACTTTCCTCTTCACTCAATTCACTTTCCTGTCTCTCAGCCATCTCTTTTCAACCACAACAACTCCTTGGTGCAATGCAGTCCTCCAGTGTAGCCTGTTGGTAGCTGCAGCTTCCCAGCTTGTGGTGTCTATTTTGAAAGTTTTCAAGTCCCTCTTGCAAATGTCCTTGAATCTGGGCCTAGGGTGGTCCAATGGCCTTGGAGCGTCTGCTAGTTCACCATACAGGAGATCCTTTGGACTATATGAAGGGAAGTGAGAAAGAGAGTAATTCATCTCCTATGGACACTACCTGGACTTATGTAATTTTTGAAGGGCACACAACTTAATGACTTTGCAGTTCCTGCTAAACCCTAGAAGACTGAATTTCACAATAAAAATATGAGTTACTTTCTCATTTCTGTGCATTCAAAGGTTTTGAATGGCTTTGCTGAAATAGGGACAGTGAGGTAATGTCTATAATAGCACATGAACAAGTCTAGGATCTTGCCCTGCATTTCTTTCTTAAAATTTCCCACTTTTATTCCAAATGGCCTTTATTCGTGCCCTGCTTGTGAAATGTTCTCCTGCATTAATGTAGAAGAGCCATAATCACGTCTGGCTTATGTTCGGTTGCTTTTGCTCACAGTACGTTAGAAAGCCTCTGATTTTCAGTACATTGGCATCGTATGGCCAGTGGTTGCTCACTGGCTGCTCTGTGCCTAGGTGGTATCATACATGAGCCAAACTAACCAAAGCAGTCACAGTCAATCTACCAAGAGTTGCATTTTTTTCACAGCCACAAGGAGTAAATTCTTCTTCAGTTCTGTTAATGCAAAGCAAGACAGGGGGAGGTAGGAAAACTCACTGGCTGCTAGATTTTGCTCTTTTTTTCCTCTTTGTTTTTAAAGGAACCCTCCAAACTCATGATCCTCTGTGACAGTTTCCAGTTCTGCTGCCTAAATAAAAGGGGCTGACTGAGTTTGGTGATAAACATCCCTCTCAAGGGACATCCTTCATTTTACTTTCAAAATGACCTAGCGGGCACATAATGTTGATGTCCCCTGACATTTATGGCTGAAAATTACTTATATCAGAAATGTTTAAAAATTATGGAACAGGTTCTAGTCACAATTCTTCACACTAAAAGAAGGACTGTCACAGCATATTAAGTTTCCTGCATGGATAATTTTGTTGTGTTTCTCATATGAGGCTTTGCCAGATACTGAATCCCACCTTTGGCCTTGGTAGGTTGAGAGGGATGAACACCCTTTCTACTTACCCAATGGTATTTTAATAGCCACTGCCAGGTTTCGTAGTGGACTTAATTCCTGGCATCAAGTGGACATTCAGTGGATCCAAACTAGCCGGCCCAAATCTGACATTCCTTCTTCCTTTATTTTATCCTGTTGAATTGTATCCTTAGGCACCATTTGCAAAGTCAAGGTCCAACACTCCTGTACCACCCTAGAACAGCAAATCAACATGCGCTGACAATAGAGACCAAAACAATAATAATAAAACAAAAATATCTTGATGTACAAAGCCAGATTGCGACTGGCCTCTGTCTAGGTGCACAAAGGTGTATGCGTGTATACACCTGTGTGTTTGTGTGTAGGGTGCATGCAAGAAGCCTCCTTCTGTACTCCTTGTCACCACTGTCCCCTCCATTCTCTGTTGTGGGTGAACATCATATCTTCACCATCTCAGAGCTCCCTGCAGACTTCCTCATTGTTCTCCATCCGCCCCCAGCTTCTATTCCATGCTTTTGAAGATCACTGCAAGGCAAAGCAGGTCAGGTGGCTTTCCTGCTAGCTGAGCCTGAGTAAGCAAAGCATGGCGCCAGAGGGGAAGTCTTAGAGGGCAGAAAGGGCTAGAAAAAATGATGATTGTTCATACCATTGGCAGCGTTACCGTTGATAATGAAGCTAAAGCAAATAATATGGGCTGGATTTGAAAGTCAATAAGGCTTGGGTACCTAAGTCCCCTATGTCCCTTTGGACAGCTGAAACATGATTAATAAAATCTCATGTTCCTGGGTGAGTTAATCAAAGCACAGGTAAGGAAAAAGCCATGGCATTCCACAATTGGAGAGGTGCATTATGTTTGGGACTGGGGCTTGTCTTCCTTTGAAGCAACAGGTGTTGTTCTCTGCCAATGGTGGGGTGCTGTAGCAGATAGACCTATGTTGTCGTTGAGTAATTGCAAAGCCTCTGTTCTGATGGGTTGGTTGCTTATCCAAACCACATCAGCCCTGGCAAACTTCGGAGGTTCACCCTTTTCTCCTACAGCAAAAAGGAAACAAACAACAAAAAAGACTACAAAGAAAAGGGCCTTTATGCAGAATCTGTGCAAGGGGATTGTAAATAAAAGATTAACATTAAAAGAAAATAGTTCTCCCAAGTAATCCACATGTCAAATGAAGACACAACAGCTTCACTCTGCACAGGACATTAATTAAAAGACAGCTGGGTGGAAATAAAATGATGAAATGATTTGTGCCAATTTTCCCTCCAGGTAGATTGGAAGACGTGCTCTGCTAGGCTTAATTCATTTCTTTCTGTGTGGAAGTAGGGCCTTCATGGGAAGACCCTGGACAGAATTCTGTCTGCTGTGACGCACCTCAGAATTACCCAGCAGCTGCCATGCCAAGCAGTAGTACCGCTCCATCCAGAAACAACACAGAACAGTCACTCAGGAGGACCGCACGACGCCACAAGACACAGGGTCGGAAAATCTGATGGGTGGTGAGAAGACTGTTGAGTGATGGTGATGAGCAAAAAAAAAGGAGAGGAAAGAGGGGGACTGGGTAACAGCAATTGGGATATTTTTGTCTCTCTCCCTCTCCTCTGTGGGTTTCAGAAGAGAGTTGGGTTTGTGCAAGCAGTGGATTTCCCAGGTGATTCCTTCTCCCTCTTTCCTCTACTAATCTCAAAGCAGTCAAAGAAGTCTTGCAACTAAATCAAGCATTTCACATCCTGGCATGCCAGCCAGCTGTTTGATATGCAGTGCTGTGAGGCTGAAGCTCGCCTGGGCATGTGAAAATAGACAGGAGTCAAGTGGGATCTTTGTAACCAAACTCTGGGATTAACAGTGGGGAGAGCAAAATAATGAAACATACATTTTGCTTCCAGACCAGATGGGACCACTGGCTCATCAGTTCCAGTATCCTGCTTCTAACACTGGTCAGTGCTCCTTGTCTGCAGAGGAATGCACCTTCCTTCACCAAAATTCATTTAGTCATTTTCCAATGCTTTCCATTCAAGGAATGGGAGATGAATGCTATCGGTTTATGGTCCAAATGAAACTTGATTCATTGTCTAAAGAGAATAATGCTACCATAGATATTGCTTTTGTCAAGATCTGATTTTAAAGAATTGCCTCCAAGTTTTGCACTCATAATAGGTGCAAAATTTAGCATGAGAATTTGGGAGCCATTTCTGAAAATCAGACTCTAAATGTGCATGTTGATATTTAAAAAATCTAAAGAAACCACTGCCACTCGACTTGTTGTGTGATGTCAGGCAAGTCACTTCACTTCTCTTTCCCTCCATTTTCCTCCCACCTTTATCTGTTTTGTCTGGGAGTTAGGTGCTTAACTCATTTAGGTGTTTTTGTAAATCTCACTGGACTCCTAACTGCATCTTTCGGTACTTAAATATGTTTGTAGATCTTGCCCTATGTGTTTGTTCAGTGACAAAAACAATATGGTATTGATTTCTTTTGGAGCCGCTAAATGCTACTTTAATGCATATAAGAATCATCAGGTTTTTTTCTTTGTGTTTATCTGTGCCACGCTCTGCACCACAGATTACCCTCGCAAAGATTACTAAGAGGTGCACTTATTTTTGATCATTTTGTTGCATTCTTGTGAAGATCAGATATGTTTTTATTGCAGCAGTTCTAGGCTGTGCTGCAGATAAATATGGGGTACCTGAGAATGGAAATGTGCCCATTTTAGGAAAATAAAACAAGAAGCTGCTTCTACAGCCCCTCTAATGTGTTTGGTCAGATATTTAAAGGCACTGCATGTTTTGTCCCCATGGGCAGGAATGGGTTGTTTTTAATGAGCAGTTCAGGATGAAGCTATTAAAATAGCTCCATAAAACCTGCAACTGGGTTAGACAGTTCACAGCTAAAAAAGGATTAGGAGGTAACTGGTGTATGCAAATAAAGCCACGGAGTCTGGGTCTCCCAGGGCAAGCGTTAGCAGGCCCCCCTCCCACTCTCTATTTCCCCGCTTACACCCCTGCCTGTTCCCTGCGTCTTCCATCTCTCTTGTTTGCTTTCTGTTTATTATGGTAGTGCTTAGGGACCAACGGAGAATGAGGTTCCATTGTGCTAGGCACCATACAAACACAGAATCATAGGTAGCCCCTGTCCTAAAGACTCATAGACTCATAGACTTTAAGATCAGAAGGGACCATTATGATCATCTAGTCTGACCTCCTGCACAATGCAGGCCACAGAATCTCACCCACTCACTCCTGTAACAACCCCCTAACCTATGTCTGAGTTACTGAAGTCCTCAAATTGTGGTTTGAAGACCTCAAGGTGCAGAGAATCTTCCAGCAAGTGACCTGTGCCCCATGCTGCAGAGGAAGGCGAAAAACCTCCAGGGCCTCTGCCAATCTGCCCTGGAGGAAAATTCCTTCCCGACTCCAAATATGGCGATCAGCTAAACCCTGAGCATGTGGGCAAGACTCACCAGCCAGCACCCAGGCAAGAATTCTCTGCAGTAACTCAGATCCTGTCCCATCTAACATCCCATCACAGACCATTGGGCATACTTATCTGGCGATAATCAAAAATCAATTAATTGCCAAAATTAGGCTATCCCATCATAGACCTTACTATCTTTTTTGCATCCCGCTCTGTTCTTTACCATTCTCTTTTATGTCTTCTCTTTTTATATATTATTTTATTATTTCTCTCTCCTCTAGATTTTACTTTTCTTCTTTCACTGCCACCGTTCCCTTCTTTCTCTGCCATTTTCCCTCTCTTTACCTCTCAATCCCTTCTTCTATTCCTTCTTCCCATTTTCACGTTTCTCTTGCTCTCCTTTCCCACTCACTCTTTCCCCAGCTAATATAATTTCCCCCTTCCTCTGTTCCTCTTTCTCCATCCACAGCAATGAGGAAATCAGAAGCAGGAGAGAAAGAGAACAAGAGAGAAAGAAAAATTACTTTACAGCAAGCATCTGGAATATCAGTAACTCCATCAAAGCCTCCTGTAAATGCCAGTGTTTTGTATTGTTACTAAAGAGTTACCTAAGAGATCCTTGGGCTGTTTTAGTTTCCACCCCCCCAGAAGAGTAGAGCTGTTCCTTATTATGCAATGCAGCTAAAGAGAGGAGAAAGAAACGTGTTTGAATGATGAGTTTGACCAGTGGGGGCCCTCACTTGATATGGGTGTCTAACACCACCTCTGGAGGTGAAGGTAAATGTCCAAGACAAGCTTTGCAGCCAATATTCAAAAATTCTGTATGTTAGCTCCACTGTTAAGGCAAAACTGGTGTTCTTTTATTTATTTTTAACTCTTTCCCTTCCATATCATTTAAGAATTTATATCTCTCCAGTCCCCGTTTCCCCCTCACACACTTCCAAGAAACAGAGCTTTAAAATCAATGGGGCACCTTCTGACTGAATAAAAATTATGTAAATTGCGGAGTTTTATTCCAGTTGGGCAACTTTTGCTTTAATAAATAAGATGTTATGAAGGGAGGGTGGTCAGCTTGTTTGGAAGAAAAACATTGAATGGGTGCGACTCGGCTTTCCCTGGCTTTTTAACAGCTATGAACAGCTTGATATTCTTGGCTCGGGCCTATTATTATTATTATTATTATTTTTTCCTTTTAAAAATATGAGGCAGTAGGCTTCCTCCCAAGACACACTCAGGTGGGGCTGTTTCTAACTCCTGACTTTCCCCTGGGGCACCTTATTTCATTAAAAAAAAAGACGCCTCCCCCATGGCACACTCAATAAAACTCAGATTGCTCTTCTGTCTCTCGCTCCTTCCCTCCTACGCCTCTGCATGTTACATATCCCTTGTTACAGCTTTGTGGCCTAGTCCCTTGGAACGGCTGTAATATGCTGCATATACTAGAGAAGTGACATGCAACACCTGCATCTTGCGAATCAGGGTCCTGCCATGTTCACCAAAGGGAAGAAAGGTCAAATCCTGCTGTTGTTCCCTATGACTCTTCAGACGAGGAAACTCATTGAAATCAAACAGGGAAGGGGACCATAGTCTCCTGCTACAGGATCTGAATAACTCCTGATGGGTGCTATTAAGCCCCTGTAGATCAAAGAGTGAGGATTTCCATTGAGACATCTCCAGTGAATAAAGTGAATGTGATTTGGCTTTTCATCTGTATGTCCCTATTCAAGAAAGCACTAAGTACATGCTTAAATTCAGCACACACTTAAATTATTTACTAAATCTGAGGCTTTCTCAGACAAAACTTCCTTTGACTGCCATGATTGTCTCATCTCGGGATCAAACTGTGAAATCCTTAGTTAGCTTTTACTGAGGCAAAACTCCTGTTGACTACCATGGGAGTTTTGCCTGGACATGAATGAGACCTGGATTGGACCTTTAGAGCTCGTAGTAGGGGCTACAAGATTTGGCCAATATAAACTATATTATACCTTTTCAAGATGTCCATTTCTATTTCATACCAGATTATAAATGGCATGCACTTTCTGATAAGGTGGGATTCAGAAGTTGGGAAAAGAACAAACATAGTTAGTGATAAAGTATTTGCTAAACTAAGAGAAAACAAGGAGCAATACTGAGAATAGCACAATTCCGCCATTACAATGTTTGGTAGCTAAGGATGGACAAACAGGTTCAGATAAAATAAGAACCGCTGTTCAACCAGAAACTGAACCAAAACTCTGATGAAGTTCAGACATGGCAGTTAACACATAAAAGTCCTCTTTGGTTAGTTCTTGTTTGCTGTGACCAGAACATCTCTCCCAGTGTAATTTCTGATCCAAGAGAAACCAAGAAATACTGCGAATCTTATTATAAGTTGAGAATTCATCTGCTCAGTATATTTGATGACCATAGAAATTCAGCTAAGCTTAAAATAAATTTCCAAACTCATGCATGATGCTCTGAACTAGAATGATGTTTGAATGTTTTGAGATGTGCACGTATTTAGTGAATAAGAAGAGCAAACAAAACTCTTGTGGCATATACATATGTGAGAGGTGGGTGAGGGAGTTGGTGCAATCAGTTCTGTTGTGTTGGTTTATCTTTTCATCTAGAAGTTTAACAGCATGGAGAGTATCATTGACAAACATGTATCTCAGATTTTGGTCTATCTACCCTGGTTTTAAAGAGTTAAAGACCAAATCCACAAAGAGCCACTGCCCTAAATTTCCTCTAGTCTGATTGTCGTTTACTTTAGTATAAAATATCAGCGAACACGATGCTAATGTCAACAGGTTTCTTCTTCACAGCGAGTACTTTGGCAGCTCTGTTGTTTCAAGACACATCCCTTCGATACCACAGCCAAACACAACCTTCCCAGCTTCTTTCTCGGGAACATCTTCTTTCCCAGGCACTCTTCTCTGTGACTACATGGAACCTTTGATAGAGCTCATGTTCACAGAGCTGTGCTTTGCACTGAAATATATTTGTTCCCCCTAAGGTGAATCAGTGAGGGGAGAGAAGGAGATCATTGCCTGTGCGTGTTATAGATATTGCAGGGATCCCTTCCATGACACTCGTACCTTCAAACTTGGGCTGAAGAGTGGGCAAGAAGAGTAGCCTGAATTTCATGTCTGTAAGGACAATGCCATCTTCTCCAACGTCTCTCACCATCTGAGCTGGCAGTTCCATCCAAGTATGAGCAGAGCATGAGGCATATATGGCCTGCTTGTGTCAGACCAGCACATGTGAGGTAAACGTGCAATGGAGAAGGAATTCAAGAGGAATTATGCCTCAGGAGGAGACAGATGCTTTCCCCTAGCACACTGAGGAAGTGTGTGTGCTGCCCATCACTATGGGTGGCTATAACATTGATTAGATTGTAAACCCTGCAGGGCAGCGGCCCTGTCTCTCTGTGAGTTTGAACAGCACCACTGTCACTCACATTCAGTCAGCATGACCACTTGGAATGAGCCACCACTTGTTACGCTACATCCTGGGGTGGGTGATCGGCAGCAGAGAATTGAACCTGGCTGTTAAACCCTCAACCTCTATTGCTTGAGCTAAAAGACACACTTCTCTTAGCCAAGGCAGGACTAGGTTCATCAACTTCCTCAGATCCCTTCTCCCTGCAGAGTGCCTGTGGCCTTAGCACAATGGGCCCAGAATTAAAGCCTGCTTCCGCCAGGAAGCTGACTGGCTTCACAAACCAATGTGACTTGAATCCCCAGGGGAACTAGAAGGGAGTGCCTGCACCAGAGCCAGATACACTCTGACCCTTTGTGTGCTGTGCACATATCTAGAATCCCGATCCCAGCACCTGACGTTGTTTCACTGGGGACAGGATCTGCATGGACATGGACATGGACAGACATAGCGACAGCCAGATCCTCACTCTTGGATTCACACTTGGATTTGATGGTGTGACTGGGTGTGCAAACCCACACTGGGCCTGAAGGGTCTAAAGAACAATACGGGACCCAGGTAGTCCCCTCCCTCCAGACCTGCAGAGCATGCTCCAAACAGAGAGGAAGCTTAGAAGGGAGCAGCCCAGCTCAGTCAGAGGGAGGTAGGGGAGGAGGACAAATGTACCCTGATGGCTCCTGGGCAGGGGTGCTGAATAGGATTGCATGCTGTGTCCCGTTAGGGCTGAAGCTTTAGTTGTCTTTTCCTTTTCTGTTGTTACCTTATATTGGACTTGGAGCTGTGGAGGAGAGACGGATGGTAGGGGGCATCCCTGGGAGGGGAACTCCAAGGGCGACCCAGGCAGGGTAACTCTGAGGGCACTCCAGGGTGCCGGACAATTTTGACTCTCTTAGGGCCCTGGATTGAAGCCTGGTGGACCGAAAGAGCTTGGTAGGGCTCCCCCACCAACTGCCCCTTCCTCAGGAGGGGCATAAGCCCCATTCCAAGCTCACTTCCTCTCTGATAAGAAGAGGGCATGGATCTGACCTGCTCGCTGAGAAGCGATGGTGGGGACACTACCCACTAGACCACCTGGCCCTCTAAGTGCTCTATGACAGAGTGCTCTGAACCCAGAGCTCCTACCTGAGGACAATTCATTTCTTTCTCTTCTCACTAAAACATCAGCTCAGGATAGCGCTTCCTTCTCCTGTGATGTGGCCATCATGGAGCCCTGCATTGGCTAAATATTGAACTGGATACACAGAGTAACCTCTGGCTATATCTTTTTCTTCCAGGTCATTTGGGGTGGGAGGAAGGTATCACTAATCAGCCAGCAGGGTCATTACCCTTTAATAAACCAAATTAAGGAAACACAAGTGAAAATGCTACAGTCTTAAGGGGAAAGTTCCGGAATATGAGCAGGGCATTTCTCGGGGATCAGAATGTGCTAAGGAATTAATTTTCAGGGTCCCTACAGGTGAAAAAAAAGTACTTCTGTCAATAATAATAATGCCTAGCCCTTATATACTGCTTTTCATCTGTGGATCTCAAAATGTTTTGCAAAGGAGGTCAGTATCAGTATACCCATTTTACAGATGGGTAAACTGAGGCACAACTCAGGGAAGCAACTTGTCCAAGGCTACCCAGTGGGCTAGTGGCAGAACCATGTCTAAATCCAAAGCTCCAGATTCCCAGTCATTGCTGCTTGTTTTAAATGAAAATAGCACATGCTGCCATTGTGCTGAGAAGAGAGAGCACCGGCGGTTTCATTCACGGGAAGGGCGTGAGGCACTGCCAAGTATCATTATGAAAATTCTTCCTTTTCATAAGATATTAAACTCTCCCTTTGGTGGGTCCCCTGATGTATTCAAGTGTTTTTAGTGAAAATACATGATGTACTGAATTCTTTAACCTCAGTTCATTTCTCATTATATTAGTCTGTTAATAGTCCCGGGAAATATACAGGAAAACCAAAGCTACATCTCCAGGTCAGCAGGGATCGCTGACTCTTGTACTGAGGGTGACTTTTGGCAGTGGATGGATTGGAGAAAACGAGGCATGTTTATTGAAGGAATAATGCTTGAAAGGGAGCTGGTGTTTCTGAATTTAAATTACAGATGAGCCTGGGTCCGAAATCCAAGCCAGTGTCTGGATCTTCAATGTCTATCTGGTGTTCTCTACTCTCCCCCTTAAAGTTCAAGAGGATTTTCGAATCTCAGGTCTTGATTTGGATCATTATTAGAGCTGGTTAGGAATTTTATGAGAAAATGGCTTTTAATTGAAAAATGCCAATTTGTTGAAACCAAAACTTTTCATGACAATGTGCCAGTTTTGACAACACTTCCAACGAGAAAAGTTTTTTCTATCCAAGATGGAATTTCTGGTCAAAAAGAGGCCAAGACCCACCCCAGAATAGCTACTAGCCCAACAACTATAGCACTTATCTGGAATGAAGGAGAATGACATAGCAAGGACTTGAACCTTGGTTTGGCACAGCCAAGTGGGAGCCCTAACTATTGGGATACCCTGGAGTGGGTCTCTTGCTGTTCCCTGCCCAGCTCTAATCATTACAGAGGTAGAGCACTGGCTGTGTAATTTCAGCCCAGCTCTGGGATCGGATTCTATCCCTCCCATCCTCCAAGTTCAAGGATGCTGGGATCCAAGATTTTTGTTTATCTCTATGATAGGGTAAAATTCCCCTCTCTGGAAACGGTAACTAAATGACTGATGTATCATTTAAATCCCACTTATAACCCTGGGGATGCATGTCATACTGGCTTATAGAACTGTAGCTATAAGCTTTGTGCTCATCCCCTGCATAAGGTGACTTTCAACTACAAAGCACATAAATTAATAAATGTGACTATTTCAACCAGACACTTGATCTTAAGAGTTACACTCATCCAATCAGGGAAAAGAAACAACACCATGTTACCTATGTGTCCAATCTAAATGAATCCAATGTATAGCTCAGATGTTGAATATCAAACTCCCATTATGAACTGAACAATCTGCAGGCCAAGACTTTTGACCAGAAATTCTTTCTGAATAATTTTAATAGACAAATAAATTTGAGAAAATGGAAAGTCGGTCCTGGACAACAACAACAATGAGAAAAAGATGTGAAATTCATTGAATTAATTATTTGTCATGAATTATCTGCCTCACTCCTCAAACAAATAGGTCCTCAGTGATGAAATGTCTCTCAGCCTATATGGTGCAATGTATTATGATCATTATTTATTTATTGTTTGTATTACAGTACCACCTAAAGTGACCAATAGAGAATGCAGCCACTATTCTGCTAGACACTGTATGTACACTGAAGAGCTCACAATGTAAACAGATAAGACAGAGTGGGAGAGTTTCCCATTTTATAAATGGGGAACTGAAGCACAGAGAGAATAAACAATTTGCCCATGTGGGAAACTGGGTGGGAAACAGGCATCCCATCCCACAAGAATTTCAGGATTTTGAACACTTTTCCCATCATAACCTGGGATAAAACCTTTACAATCTCAACCATTTTTGCAAATATTTTTCTTCATTTTCTAACTTTTTTTTTAGTTGAAATTGATTCAAATTTCAAAAACCAAAAGTTTTTTCAATTCAAACAGCTGAAATTTTTCATTGAAAAGATGTTGGAACAGCACATTTGAATGATTTCAATACTTTTTTCCAGGAATGTTTCAGGTTGGGAGATTCATTTCATGGCCAGTTTCAGTTTTGAGGAATCAGCATTTTCCACAAATAAAGGTCAAACAATCTCAAGCAGCTGTAGTCTGGGGTATAGCTGGGAAATGAATGGCTGACGCCTGACCAAGTGCAAGAAAGTCCTTCCAGTCGCAAACCATCCTTCACCTCAGAACCCAACTCATGTTCCCTTTCCAAACATTTGCACACATGCTAATAATACCTTTAAGCACATGAACAATTCCAGTGAACTCCAAGGAACTAAATCTTGTAAGTCCTGTAAGGCCTTGTAGATCAGGGTCTACCTGACGCAGCTAGAGAGATGCACTAGATTAAATACCAGCTTCTTCTTCTATAAGCCATTTTTGGAATCCTGCAAAGGGTTAACATAAGTTAATATGGACTTGACATTTTTTAAAATATCCCCTTGAGGTTGGAGTTTCACGGCGGCCACAGAGCACCTCAAGGCACGCTCTATTTGTGTGTTTCTAGAGAAGAAGAAAAAAGTTCAATTTTCCAAAAAATTCTTTACTTCCTCTTCCCTGCCCGTGCTCCTAACCACCACTGTATATGTAGTTAATTGAAATGGTGTTTGTTTTATCTTGAATAACATTGCAATTGATGGAGGCAGTGGACAGCAAGACTCCAGAGTCATTTACATACCTATGCATGGGGCGGTAATTTCTAGGAGGCTTTCCATCCCCCTCCCAGTTTTTTTTCCCCCAAGGAACTATACTCCCCTGTATGTGCATGTTTGCATATATATATAGCCATAGCTATAGATATTCACATTCATACAGATCTCTCCACAGCCCAGCATTCTGGTTGCAACTGTCCATTTGCTCTTAGCCGGGATCTTAGGTTACCTGCGGCGGTAGAATTTCTGGCACTCTTCCCTCCGAAAGAAAAACAGTCTTATTGGGGCAGTGCTCGCCTCTCACAAGGCCCTGATTGTGTGTGAGTGCCGAAAAAGAAACAAATGCAGTTTAATTACATTGGATGCTTGGTGGCTAGTTCACAAATCTTTTATTTGTTTTGAGAAGTGCAGCAGCACTAAATTTTGTGTGCATTCAGGGAGCCTAATATGCCACTTACAGTAGTGGAGAGGAGACGGACTAATTAACTGGGCTGCTGTCAAGCTAATAAACTAATGGAGGGCTTAAACAAATACAAAAAATTAGAGGAAGTAGACAGGATGGGGGTGGGGGATAAAGACTCTAGACATTAAGTCTTCTGACATGCATTTTCGCTTTTCACAAGAGGTTTTCCTCAGGCACCCAGAATTTTGCAGACAAAGTTTTATGTTGTCTGCTTCAAATTCCCGTTTTAGGAGGCAAAGTGTTAGCAGATCCATCTTGGAACCTGTAACCAGAGAGGAGCATTTCCCATCCTGCCTCAAAGAGTTTCCAGCTCATCATAGTTGTTCATCTTGGACTAGGTTCAGATTCGAATTCGAGAGCGGGTGGACAGCAATCTGTGTTTAAATCTCCTCTTTGCCAGGGTGAGACATTGCATAAAGCTAAGGAAAGTATTATAGTATCCCTGCTAAGCATCATATCTGAAGTGTCAGATACTGACAATGTCTGAGGACAGAATGCTACTGGATGTGCGGGTCCAGTGATGCATCAGGGCTTGTTTACTCAGTGGGGCAATGCACACTATGGGCTATGATTTTGAAAGAGTACTATGTGTTGCGCTTTAATTGGTCTGTATGGACCCTGCAGCTGTGCACTAAAGATTCCCTAGTGTGCTTTAACATAGCAATGTGCAACACATTAGTGGACTTTAGAAATCACACCCCTGTAGCGTGCATTGCCGCACTGTGTAGACAAGACATTGGTTCCACTATCTCAGATTATTTGTTATGAATATTTGAGCAATTAGTTATGCAGAGTTCATGAGCTACAATATCTAAAGAAACATACATGCGTTACAGTGGGGATGAGCTCAGAGAAAGCAACCAGATATGATCATTCCCAATTGTTACATGAGTATGGATTTACATTTGACCTTTGCATCCTCTGCCAGTCTCTCCTATAAATATTTAATACCACAGTCCTATTAAATGGATACTAATGGGACTGATAATGAGTAGAACTGTCATTTGAATTATTATTTTTTAACAAAAAATGATTTTGTTTTTGAGAAAAAAAAATTCTGTTCTTTTGCTAAATGTCCAGGATTTTTTTAATAAAAGTAATGAAAGAGAAATTTAAAGAAAAATATATACTTTTTTAAATTAAAAAATTTAAAATGTTAAAAAACATTACAAATGGATTTTTTTTCCATTTTCTTTTGAACATTTTACTGGAAAAGAATCACTTGCCTTTGACCTTGCTGCTGGTTTGAGCCCCTCCCCAGCTGAGATTAACCAAACATGGCTACTGTTTTCTTTTGTTAAACCGTCTGATAACTCGTGGGTGGCTCATGTGACCTGAATGATTTGTTCTATGTACCAGTCTATGTACCAGTGGACCAGTGTGGGGATTTGATAGCTACTTTCAACTACCTGAAAGGGGGTTCCAAAGAGGATGGAGCTAGACTGTTCTTAGTGGTGGCAGATGACAGAACAAGGAGTAATGGTTTCAAGTTGCAGTGGGGGAGATTTAGGTTGGATATTAAGGAAAAACATTCATTAAAAGGGTGCTGAAGCACTGGAATGGGTTACCTAAGGAGGTGGTGGAATCTCCTTCCTTAGAGGTTTTTAAGGTCAAGCTTGACAAAGCCCTGGATGGGATGATTTAGTTGGGGATTGGTCCTGCTACTCCAGGGGGTTGGAGTACATGACCTCCCGAGATCCCTTCCAACACTAATCAACTATGATTCTATGATTCATAGAATAAAATTGGGGGTTGGGTTGCAGAGCTAAAAATTGCAGGGTACACATTCCTAAGCGGACTAGAGCCAGGGCTCTGAAACATAAGAGCGAGGGTCATTGAGCCTGGGTTCTAGCCCAAGTAGGAATACTTTTAGGCCCGGCAGCCTGGGCCCCATGAACCTGAGTCAATTGACCTTGATTCCAAGACTTGGCACCACAGGGGGAGAAGGGAGTTCTTTGAAGTACAGACCTATCCACCGTAAGACATACATAAGTCCTCTGGAAATTTCCACTATATGCAATCGATGAAGAGGGTATTCACCCATGAAAGCTCATGCTCCAATACATCTGTTAGTCTATAAGGTGCCACAAGACTCTTTGCTGCTTACATATATGTCCGTGCAACACAGGAGCTTTTAGGATCTTAGAATGATGGTGGTTAGAGATAGAAGAGAAAGATTCAGTCTTCAGGTCCAAGTAAACACGAGCAGTTTCCACACTCCCATTTTTTCCTTCGTTGTTCTATTTTTCATGCAAATATAACCCATATGTGTTTTTAGTTAAGATAGAGATAAACAAGCTTCTGTTTACAAACTATGGTGGGGACCAGAGAGAGAGAGGGGACATCCAGTGAAATGATGCCTTTGGATGGGTCATCTGCAGCAACTGAATCCAGGACCTCTGGATCTGTAAGCAGGAGTCTCCTACATGAAGGACTGGAATCAGTAAAAGATTTCTTTTCCAGAACAGGGTTAACAGGATAATTTGATCCATTGCACATGAACTTTTGATAAGTTTGAACAAAAACAAAATTTGAATGCAGAATTTCTCCAGCCATAAGGCATCCCCCTAATATGTGGGGGAATAAAGCAAACATCTCAGAAACCTGATTCTGAGCAGTTCTATGTGGTTTGTTTATGTTTGAAGAGAGGTATGCAAACTGGTTTGCCAAAATAAGTCACACGTATCCTGACATGGGGTACTAGCTTTCCCCCAGTGTTCAAGTATTTAGTTATCTACACTGATACTTAGGGAAGAACCAAATGAAGTGTGTGTCCACATGGTACGGTATGCTTAAAATGTGAGTCAAAGGGAAATGTATTGTCATGTTTTAAATCCAGTATATAGCTGTTCCCTGCTGTAACTAATTAGACAGTGAGCTGGTTGAATAATTAATTGTGAATAACTTCTGTTGTACATTCAGCCTTTCTGTTCTGTTTGCAAACCATCCCTGATTTCTACAAACGTGTTTGTTATTCGTAAGAATTCTGTGGCAAAAATTGCTTGAGCAACGATCATACGATCGTTTGCTTGTGAACTCTTCTCTTTGAATATTCATTACTCATCATTTGCAGAGAGTGATTGGTTTCTAAAGTCACATGGTATTTATTCGACTTCCTCATAGGATAATTAAAACTATACACAGGAGCATAACTAATGGTGAATAATGAATAGTGAACAATGCACTTGCCAGTCTGTGTTTTCATTGGTATTAAAACTTAATGAAACTTCTTCAAAGTACAAAGGTATCCACAGGGACCTGGCAACCTTCCAAACATTTGTGAACAATGAATAATCTGATGCAACAGGTAGCACAAATCTGGCTTATTTGCTTTTATTTGTAAAAAATATTTGGAAATTTGTGTTATTTGACCAGCTCAGTTAGACAGACATATGGATATGCACGTGTGTCAATGCAGATACTGCTGGATCACAGCAGGAAAAGAGTCACTCCAAAAAATAAAGGAAAGAGGTTTTTTAAATCACAGGCTGATAGAAAATAATATTTCTCAGTCACAATGCAATATGTGTGACTAGAATCTGAAAGTCCCTCTCTAACACTGTCTGTTCAGCGTGTGCAGTGCCACCTCAAGTATGGAGCCTGCAGCCAGACTCAAATTGTAGCAGGCAGGAAGAGCTTCTAGACCTTCTTGCTGAAGCTTTTGAACTCACTGCCACTCCTCCATTTAATTGCGCTCAGAATGAAACACCAGCCCGGAAGCCGCTGAGATTCCTTGAGTGGATTTGACAGCTCCACATGGGTGTGTCAGTGAGTCAAAGAACCAGAAAGATTTCACAAGCCTGGAAAAAAATAGAGAAGTTTTTTTTTTCCTTCTTGGAAATTTCTGCATTGTCTTTGAGTTTCTTTTAAACTTGGAAAGCTTTGAAAGTGTCTGAGGTAGTTGGGTATGTTCTTACAGCTTCCTCTTTCTCTACCATGTAGCAGATTGATTTTGTAGCATGCCACAGTTAGGGACCCAGTGTGCCCTAATTTACACCCTTGCTACCTTCTAGTTGCCAGTGAGGTTGTGTTAGCAGACAGTGGTTCTCTGTATTGTCGGGGGATCTGACTTAGCACTAACGGATAGGACTCGTTCACATTTTGAAGGAAACATTTCAGAATCATGGAGTTTAAGACCCAGAAGGGACCTCCAGATCATCTAGTCTGAACTCCAATATACCACAGACCACTACACAACCACCACCACAGAGAGTTCAAAGTATTACAGCCCTCAAGAGACTAAGTTATTGTGTGCCAAAGGAAGAGAACAAGAGGGACTGAGGTGCCTCAAATGCCTGAGGTCCCTGCAATGTCAGGGAATTGATTGAGTCAGTCTGTGATGGGGAACACCCTCTTCCCAACCAGAAGAAGGCTAACAACCCCCTCTGGACTTAACTTTTACTAAACAGGCACACTGCAGAGCCAGCTCCACTTGGAGAAAGCAATCTTAAAAGAGAGAACTTGTCCCAGGAAGTGGGGGCAACCAGGAGGAAAGCTATTGTGTCTTTGAGTTAGCCAACTCGCCACAGAGTCACCAGGAGGAAGATGGCTTGTAGACCTCTGCCACCCACAAGGACTAGCCACACTAGGTACAAGGTGATCACTGCAGGGAGGGGTCGAAGATAAATTCTGACTCAAAGTTTAGCCATACCTAACTGCCATAAACAAGCCAGATTACTATAGATTCACTTGCAGGAAAATTCAGAGACTGAATGTCCCCTTAATGAAAGATCCTTTTACTCGTGAATTCTGAAGTACAGGAGGAAGCTTCCCAAAGGAGGAAAGGACTTTGGAAGGAAAAGAGACTCTGAAAATTCCCAACTGGGATCTAGTAAAGGTCCATCCCATCACAGAGACATACACAGATGATTCTAGCAAGTGACCCTTGTGCTGTGGTACAAAGGAAGGTGATAAACGCCCAAAGTCTCTTTCAATGTGACTTGAGAAAAAATCATACTCAGCTCCGAATGTGATGTTCAGTTAAACCTTGAGCATGTGAACAAGCCAAGTCCTGAGAAAGAGCATTCTCGGTACCACCTCAGAACACTCCTGTTGGGCAATGTGCTTTTGTTGACATCAAATTTTCTGTGGGATTTCAGTGAACTCGCTGTCACATTCATGAGAAGTTACAAGTAGACTTTTGATCAACAAACCCCCAAACTAGCTGTTTTGATCTGGGAAACACATGTAAGTCATTTTGCTTAAGGCACTACTAGGAAGTGCTCAGATGATGCCGTGAACAGGGTGGTAGAAGAGAATAGGAATCTGTCATTTCAATCAAAAGGAAAGGTTTTGAAATTCTCAAATCAAATTTTTTCAGAACTTTTTGCTTCGTGCAAAGCTTGGCACAAACTGGGACACAAACATATTGAAATATTAGAATTTCCCATGGGATGAAAATTCCATTTTTGGTCAGCTCAGCTAATAAATATTCTTACTGAGCTGTAGAGTGAAGGAAGAATCCTGCCAGTGTTTATTCTTTCCCAGAATCTCACTGGTTTCAATGAGATTATGTCCTGTATTAAGCATATATGTGGAATTGTCTGTAGATCTGCTCACACACAGACAGAGAATAATCAGCCCTGCACGTTTCACTTACCATCTACCAGTATGCCGTTGTTGCCCATAATTACTCTGCTCGCTGTAGCTAAGAGAGTCTCCACTGTGGTTTTAATTATAACAGTGGGTCACTGCTTTCATCCTCTGATGACTCAGATCTGCTGACTCAGATCTAGTGCCCTCCTTTGCAGATGGGGCTATTCTTCCTTTTATCCCATTCATGTGACTGTCTGCAGTTCACCAGCCTGCATCAAAGAAAATGGACTCACGTCAGCATTTATAGATCCCTTACAGAAGCTTCACCGGTGGGGTGCTCTGGTCCAAAGAACTCACTCACATCTGATCAAGGGTCTACGTGATGCACTATATGAGTGAATGATTTTTTTTTAATGAAAAATAAATGCAGAGTAAATATTTATCTGTGAGTTTCACACTGTATTCTACATCCCCTCCCCTACACAAATAACTTTCCCATTGAAATCAATTTACACTGTGTCACATTAAAAATGATGCAAAGGAAATTTAAACTCTCTTTTTAATCAGTAGAACTGGGCTTCACAACCTACAATCCATACAGTACATAAGCTGCTGGAGTGCCATGGATTATCTATCATGCTCGCAAGAAGAATTCATCAAACTATTTGTTATGAATATTATGTTTTATCAGCAAAACCCAATCCTGATTTCAGTCTACAAATGGCTGGCAAACTGCTTCAAATGTTTTAGTCATGTAGTGTAATGAGTTCCATGAGATTGTGGTCTTCATTAGATACCTGAAACAGGAGGCTAATGAATGATAAATAATGAACAGCCATATAGTTATGGACTTTTGGACAAATAGCCATTCATACTAACGTATGGGAAATTTGGAGATTTATGAAAAAGAGCTAATGGCTTCAATGCAGCAAAGCACTTAACTTTAAGCTTCAATCCCTTCCTATTCAACAAAGCACTCTTGATGTAAAATTTTATGCTTTTATTAGCAAAAATGTTTAAGAACATCTGAAAATTTGACTAGCACTGGTTGCTAAGGAGTCTCACCCATGTGGCACAAACTGCTATCTCTATTATGCTACCAATGCTTCCAGACCCTTTTTGGGGAGGGGATCCTGATTCAGCTATTTACTTTCCACCATATTCCAACAGACCCCAGATTTATTTACTATCAATACATGACAAACTGCCTTTCTATTATTCCAGACTTTCTCTGGGGAACGGGATAACAGGTGAGATTGAGAAACAGAATTTGACAGGGTCAGAAGGGTGTTTTAAGCTGGAACTAATGGCATTCTGAGTTATTGTGATATACAGTAATGGTAGAAGCATTCTAAGCAATAGGACAGAACAATGTTTTTAAATCAGAATAAAATAAGTAAATAAAATTCCAATACACCTGGCAGAATCTGTGATGCAGCAAAATTTTCCAGACATTTTCTTTCCCGATTTGCCCTTCCTTTCTATTTGGAAGAACATGAAGATTCACAAGTGAACATCTTAGCTCCCCTAAAATCAATAGGTATCCATCACTTTGACACACTTTCAAATGACTGGTGCCTTGTAGGAAGCACAGTCCATGCACTATATTGTAAAAAATTATATATTCACAGAATTTTATTTTCTTTTCTTTTCTTTACACTTAAGTAATAAATGATCCAGAATGGAGTTTCCAGCCTGAAAATAAAGATCTGCATTTGGTATTGCATTTAACCACAGATACAAATTAAATGTATAACACTTCATTTTGCAGGATATTAACCCCCTGAGAGGTGAAAAGGAGACCTTAAGTGAACAAAACTCCTCAGTGTAGAGCAGGTAAAAATATACAGATGCCAGTTTTGCCTCTGCATGTTACAATGGTGTTAAGGTGACTAGCCCAGCTCCAATGGGTTTGTTTAACTTTCTCAGCATTAATCACAGCACTCTGGGATTAATAATACTTAATCAAATAATCGCATCGTGATGCCAACACCATCTTCTTTTTTTCAAGGAGGCTGGAAACAAGACTCGTGAATATGTAAATTGGAACTGATTAGAGGATTAGGTTTCACTTTTTTTTTTTAATTTGGAATAAAAACAGCCTGAAAATCCCTCTAAGCCAAGCCAGGTCTCTGAATTACAACACCAGCGCCTGTCAGCTGTGATAATTTCACTTCATTAAGTTCCAGATATAAATAGAGAAGTCTCCCCACTTGCCCCCTCCATGCACCACCTTTAATAAGAGCAGAGACTGGAAACACAGAGGTTTATTGATCCACTCAGCTGTTTGCTGTTGGGTCTTTGAGAGTCTAATGTAACAGTGAAGCAAGACTGAACACCTTATACCTGTTCACTCATGCAGTGAGGGACAATTCATCTCTGTCAAACCCATTTTAACACTTTCACGTAGGCTGCCAAGGAAGCCTTGCAAGAATGGAAGCTGTCAGCTACCCCCAAGAACTGAAATGCAAAACAAATATACTTCGTAGGCCCTGCACAATATATAGCACTGAATAATATTAGTAGGAATAAGGCCAACTTTTGCAAAGTTGGGCGTATAAAGTTAAGTTGCTAAATGCAAACATAGACACCCAAATAACTTACCTGATGTAGTGCTAAGCTACCACAATGCCCACTGAAGTGAGTGGTAGCTGCATGTGCTTGTGTCTGAAAATCAGGCTACTTCTTCATCTGTCTTTGATATTCATATGGCCACTATTACATTAATATCTGAGAATCTCATAATAGTTAATGTACCTCACAAAACACCTGTGAGGTAGGATAGTGCTCCTGTTGTACAGATGGGGAAAAGGGCACAGATAAGCTAAGTGACTTTCCTAAGGTCAGGAATTGCACTTGAATTTTACAGTGGAAGAAGGGCACCATATACTGATATTTTCCTGAGGGATATAAAGATTCCTATTCCTTCAGATCTTTGTAAAAATTAGTCACTAACTTTTGGGGGGATAACATAAGGAGAAGGAGGCACAGATGTTTGACAGCGAGGGTACAAACTTCCAAGAGATGTGGTGGATTCTCCATCTTTTGAATCTTCGGAGCAAGTCTGAATGGCTCTCTGGAAGAGATGCTTTGAACAAACACAAGTTTTTGCATGCAGCATAGGAGTAATTGGGTGAAGTTCTATGGCCCGTGTTATACAGGAGATCACACTAGATGATGTAATGATTCCTTCTGACCTTAAAATCTATGAATCTAAGATCCAGAGACTCCACAGAGATGACTAAGGACTTTGACTTGCTAATGCATTTTGTCTGAAAGTCTCTCAGTTAGTACAGTGCTGGGAACAGGAGGAACCCAAAGAGAAAAAAAGAACACAGGAGTCTCCACGGTCTCTTCAGTGTTGATGATCAAGACAATGGGGTGTAATGTATTGGCTTGTTCTAATTTTTCAGACCAATTTTTTTTCTTTTTTTTTGTAAAGTGTTTGGAGTTTTTTGTTTTGTTTTTGTTGTTTCTTCGTAATATCTGTAATTAACCCCTTCCCCCAGGAATAACAAGTTAAAAAGGGGAAAAAAAAAAGAAAGCTCAGGTTCATGACAATGTGGCAATATGATTGAGTGGGGGAAAAGGACGCAATCTACTGCACATGCCACACTGCAAATAAAGCCCTCTTTGTTTTAAAGCTAAGAGATCTTTGGGGGTTGGGACTGACTGCTGCTCTGGGCACCTCGAAAGACCTAGGTTCAATATTCTACTTAGGTCAAAAGTGAAAATGAGGTAGGAGACTCTCTTAGTTTAATCCCTATTGGATGTCACAAAAGTCAACACAAAAAATTGTCACAGTCTAGTTTGAGTGGCAGTCTTTCTAGGCTAAGAAAAGAACTCTGAACTGGAATAGCAGGGATTGCTGTAGGGCAGGATTGAGGTGCCTTGGTAAATCTGGTTTGGAAGGTGTGGGGGGTAACCCAGGCCTGGAGAAGTAATAAGTGATGCAAGTCAAAACTGCAATGTACTGGCAGAGCTATACACTGGGGAATCTTGTACAGAGCCTACCTACGCCAGACCTAACGCCAACCAGTTATTTCTATTAATCCCTTATTTTTACAAGCATTAATTTTATACAGAAAAATAAAAATAAACAGACTTGGTGACCAGAAGGCACAGGGGATTAGAAATGGGATATAAATTCTTTCACCTTGTGGTCACAGTTTTGTTAGCTAAGGGAGACACTGAGCTTTGCTGAAACACGCCTTTACTGTATTTATAACTTGACTCCTGGGGGGCAGAGGGGACGAAAACATGGTGGATTCCAGGCCAGGGGGCACAGAGGAAGGATCAGTCGCTTGTAAAGTATCAGGCCCCTATATGTGGAAGTCTGTTGTAATCCTCAGATGGAGAGGCAGAAAGGGGTAGATCTATTGACTGTTAAGTGCTGACAGAGGAGTTGATGCATCCTGACCGGACTGTTTAGTGAAGAGTCTTTCTGTGTTCTCTGGCTCCCCAGGACAGCTGCTGACTGAGCAAAGTGAATCTGTGCTGATAGGTGGGATGGGTTGAGAGTTGCAGGTTGCCAAGAGACAGGGTGGATGAGGCCATGCCAATTGCCTGGGGGTTTAATGCATCCCCACCGCTTTGCCTGGATGTCAGTGGATTTGTCAGCTCCGAGTGTCCTTCACAGAATGATCTGTTAGAAGCTCTGACAGAGAATCAAGAAGGAGATTCCTGTCCTCGAAGAGTGGAGACTCTGCTTTTGTTCCCCTTTCAAATGTACATCTGAGAATACTTTGAAGCTTCAGAAGGGAAGAGCCAGTCCAAGTTGGCAACAATTGAGAGCATAGGTGCTGGAAGTAGGGGTGCTACCACACCCCCTGGTTTGAAGTGGTTTCTATCATATTCAGGGTTTACAGTTTGGTTCAATGGCTCTCAGCACCCCTACTATTAAAATTATTCCAGCACCCCTGATTGAAAGTAGTGGAGAGTGGACAGGTTCTACAGGGGTAACTCTCAGGTGGGAGTGACAAGTCAGCCACGCTCAAGCCTGGTCTGCACTACAAAGTTAGGTCACCTTGTTGACCTATTTACGTATGTGCCTACACTCAGATTTGTCTCTAGCCAAGGTAAGCACAGTTCCACTTCGTTCTGCCAGCAGCTGCCCTGGAGCTCCTTTGGTGACATGGTAAAACCATTCTCCCGAACAGCACTGAGCTATGGTCGACCCCCTAAAGTATGAGTATAGGCACTATGTGACCTCTGTGGACCCTAACAGACTTCCAGAAGTTGTCCCAGAAAGCCCAGCTGTGACTGCTCTGGTCACAGTTGTGAACTCCATGGCCCAGGGGTCATGGAGACTAGGAACCTCCCTACCCTGTACAAATCTTGTGTCCTTGTGAAATGCCTTTTTCTGATTGCCCGCTTTGTTGACAGTTGTCACACAGTGGGCTGAGATCCTTGAATTGGCAGGCTTTTGGGGGGATGGACTGTGTTTTCTTACATATCTGACAAGCCGTGCACACATATCTTATCATACCAACAACATTAATCATTTTTTTTTATGATCCACCAATGGATTGAATCTGGTCTTCACAGGTAACAAGCTCAAAAATACAATTATTATAAGCATTATGAGGCCTAGGGTGACTAGAGGTCCCAATTTTATAGGGATAGTCCCAATTTTGGGGTCTTTTTCTTATATAGGCTCCTATTACCAACCACCCCCATCCCGATTTTTCACATTTGCTGTCTGGTCACACTAATGAGGCCTGAATCTATTCACACTTACTGGTCCAAATCAGAGTAACTGCATTATAGTCAATGAAGTCACACCTCATATACCTCTGAACCCAGCCTGGAGTTTAACAACAGATACACAACAGGAGACAATCCCTGGTAGCCCTAAAAAATCCAGGAGACACAGAAGAACTATTGCACTTGTGTGAACAATTGTATTAGATACATTGGCACTTGCCTTTCCTGATTCACTATAACAGTACACGGTCTAAATGCAGACTCAATACTTAGGTGCAGATGTTTAGTATGTTACAGTTGTGTATGAAAAATCAAACAGCATGGCATCTTTGCAGACTGGTACTGTGCCTAAGTGACAAGGAGAAATTGAGTGAAAGACTTGGCTAGATTCTCAGCCTCTGTAGGATCAAGGTAAAAGGTCTTTTTTTTTTAATAATGTCACACTCATGGGGCTTGTTATATGTTACTGACTATTATACCAATTCTTATGGAATTAGGAGAGCCTGAAGCTCTGTGGTAGAGTCTTAGCCACTAAAACTAATTCTTATAAGCACCTTGTGGATTGTGGATGTTTTGCAGACACTGTTCAGGGGACTCTGATGGTGATTTCCTGGGGGAAAAAAATGCTTTGCTGTTAAACTGTAATAATGCTGCTCAGGAAACCTTGATGTTTTTAACAGTATTCCCAGGTACTTTAAAGCTAGGTGTGCTTGAGATTGGAGTCTGGGAGTTAGAGAACACAAACTTCATTTATTCAGGAGCAACTGGAAAACGTGCATGTGTTTCCATGGAGATGGGGTTATTTTCTTTCCCACAATTCAAGTCTTTTCCACAGGTCCTGTTTCATTCTGGTCACCCTAATGTTTTGGTGAGCGGGATTTTTTGGATTTTGATCTCGGCAGTTGGCTGGGCTCCAAGCAGAACAATGAAAAAGTCGTAAATCATTTTAATAGATATAAGAAAAAAAGAAGGTAGGGGAATGGGGAGATTGAAATACAGCAGTCACAGCACATCCATCAAACACAGAATACTCTTCTTGGGGTGGAGGGGAACACACCAATTAAGAAAAGTTTAGAGCAAGCTGTTATGGTGTTATAAGTGGCTCTGATGCATGAGATGCCATTTAAATTTATTATATATATATATATATATATATATATATATATATATATATATATATATATATATATATATATATATATATATATATATATATATATTCATTGAGAGCCAAAAGGAGTCATTGTGACTTGGTACATTAATCTCGAGGCCCAGTTTTCCTTCTCGGTGTGGTGCTACTTGTGAGGCAATATGTTAAAATTCACCTGGTAGATATCATAGGTATACAGAAGAGATCTAGCTTTCTTTGAGGCTACCGGATGGTTTGATATTCCCAAAGCTCCATTCTCCGATCTCTATGTGAGAATCAAGAACATGGCACATGCTGTAGAAGATACAGCTTCAGATCTCTGTAACCCTAATGCATAAAACTCTATCAACTTCTGTGGAGTTAATCTGAATTTATGCCAGTGTAAATCAGAGCAGAATTTGGGCCTATACATGGAAAACATCAAGTTCAAGAATCTGGCCCTGTAATTATATACTAAATGTGGTCAGATAATACTTGTCAAACAATGTATTTGTCAGATTTCAGCACCTTTTAAAAATGAACAATTTGATGGATAATTATTTTCACTACATACGAGTGTTGAGAATCATTCTTTTATAGAACAGACTACAGTTCGCAATCTGAAGAGAACTATATGCATTCAAACTCTTGGTTTGTTTGTAAAATCTTCAATGGAGTAACTACGATATGGCTTTATCTCCACTGGAAAACTCTGGGTGATGGTGATGGTCTATAAGCAACACCAAGCAAATTGGAATAATATTTGTTGAGGGATCCCAAGGCATTTTACAAAGCAGTTAGGTAGTTCCTGTGTTAATGCAGAGGTTCTGTAAGTTAAAGCAGCAAAAACTGAGTCAGCTACTCAAATGGTATAAATTAGCAGAATTATCTATTGGGTAATGATTATCTAGTGCTTTCAGTGGACTTATGTTGATTTACATCAGTTCAAGTTCTGGCCCTGTGTGTTCAACAGCTGCTAAGACACAGTCTAAGACATTGGAACTAGAGATGAACCAACGTAGCAAAGTTCTAATCCAAAATTGTGTCTGGTGGTCCAGGTCAGGCTATCCTAGTGATAGAGCTGAACTGCAAAATTTAGGCCCAGTTGTGAAGTTCCTGAAGTTTGAGAAATGTTGTATCTAGTACTCCCATATTGGTCCATATCTATTTTGAATCTGTTTTTATTAAGAAAATGATGGAAATGAGGATAAAGGTGGGTTGTTTTTAAATGAAAAATGGACTTTAAAAAAGATATGGAAAACTTTTGTTTCTTTTAGAATTCATGGGAAATATTTATCATTTTCTGGCCAGCTTCAGTTATTATACTGCCCCTTCTGAAAAACATCTTCAGATATCTACCTTCTACCTATTGGGCCACCAGAGACACTAAAATGCGCACTTGGCTTGATATTACATCTAAAGAAGAGCACTTTTGAAAAGGCAACACACCTTCTCTGGTGCTGTAAGACAGCATCAGCACTGCAAAGTAGCCTAAACAAGCCAAGGCATGAGACTTCAACCAACAACCTCCTGACTTACAAACAAGACGGCTACCAACTAGTCCTTTGTGATAAAGAGGGGAACTGTGATGTAGGAGGTAAATCAAAGCTTTGCATAATCAAAGCTTTGTGACATCTTCCATTGTACACAGGATTAAAAAAAAAAGCATGTTGCCAAATAAAGGCAATTAATTTACTTATTAATTGTGTTTAGAGTGTGCCAGTCGCTTTAGCATTTAGGAATGTCTATATTGTTGATTGTTGGAAAGTTGTGCAATGGTGTTTGTTTTATTATTTATTTGTATTACACAAACCCAAGTGGGTCCGAACATTTGCCACATCCAGTGATATCAATGGGAGTACACAGCAGGTGCCTAGCATAATGCAGAATATTTTGCATGCATACTTTGATCTTTCAGAAAATGAAAGCAAATCTGAAATGGGCTTGTAGTGATTTTGAGCGGCATAATGGGGAACAAGAATTATGGAGCATATTTTTATTTTAAGACTGATTTTTTTTTCAAGTCTACTCTGTAAGTACAGTATACACAACCTTTCTCCTCAAAAGCTGATAAATGGTTTAGCCATTATTTAAAATTCGGGAAAAGGCAGCTACAGAAATAATATTTTAATATATTCCAGATTAGACTGCATGCTATATTTGTAATAAAGACTTGTTTCCAACGTTGGTTGGCAGATCACTCGTACGAACAATTATCCAAATAGCTATTAGGATATGATTGCACTCATTTCCAGGCAATGCAGGAGTGCCAGAACTCAGCTTGGCTGGCAGTTGGATTTTGGTTTGACTTTTGGAGAAAACCACAAGAATTTGTCAGTCATCTTGGCTGCAAGGGAGTCACCTTGTCTTGAAGCTATTCTTTTTCCTCTTCAGATACAGAAGGCAAACTTGTTTCATGTTTGGCATAAATTCTTTTTTTTAAATTTTATTTGGTTTTGTTTTAATGGCTTCTGAAGAACGAGACAAAAAATAGGTTGGGGGGGTGGGGAGGGCAGTGTGAAAAAATTCCAAGGGAAGAGGAAGAGGGATGTGAGAAGAGACGAGTATGGATTCCAGAGGATCCAAAGAGGAAAAGCCAAAGAGGAAGTCAAAGGTCACAAGTTTCTGGTTCTGGCAAAAGGGAGCTTAAGGGAGAGAGTATTTAATGCCAAACTAAATCAGTGTTAGTTGGAAATGGAGACTACCTCCTTTTATACATTAGGCTTGTGTATAGTTTGGCAGTTCTGAATCATGTTGGCTAGTTTAGTCAAATACTATAGTCTAAGAACACTAATTGCCTCAGGAAAAAAAAAACATATCCCTTTGTCTCATGGAACATGTTCTATGTTGAGATGACGTGCTTGCTTAAGACACTGATGAGGTGGTCATCAGGAAGCCTTTCCATATTGAAAGGCGATTGAGGTACACGGTGGTCTATAATATTCAAAGGCTGTCAAAGCTGTTTGCCCCTGTTATAGCTAAAAACCAAAACATGTTCCTTATTCTTACTCAGTCTAGCATGGTGGTGGTGGGAAATAGTAATCAAGATCCCTAGCTTTCTTTTCTCCCAGAACTCCAAACAATTCCCTGTACGACCTTTAACAAGTTATTTCCCTTTCTGTATTCATCACACCTATATGTTAGATGAGGATAATGATACTCACCTCCCAGGGGGCTGACTCTGTTGGAATAACTAACATTTGTGAAGTACTTTGAGATAATCAGATACCAAAGTATTAATTAATGATGGTGCTCAGAACTTCTGAAAATCACTCCTCCAAGGAAACCTCTCCTTCTCTTTAGCTGGTTATTGGTGTGGATAATACTAAAATAATTTTACCCATATGATGGATAATCAAAGACACACCTGACTGTCCTTCAGGTGATAGGACTAGTGAAAATGACTTCCTTTGGGCTACAAGAATAACATACCATACCACCATCAATCCACATGAAACTCAGATCCATATGTAATTGCCACATAACAGGAATGTCAGCCCATTGCTACTAAGACAATTTAAAAATCTTTTCCTCACTAAACTCAGCCTGGGTCCCACCCTAAAGAGTTTTCCATAGGATGAATACTGCTATGTTTTCAGTGTAGAAAGCCTTTCTTGCTGGCTATGTTCCAAAAGGGACTGCACCACAAAGGCAGAGGTATATTTTACCAACGGAGCAGAAAATTGCTTCAAGGCTAATTGCAGTAATACCTTGGTGAAGCGAACACTGTAATTAGCAATAAAGCAGCACCCATGTCCAATAGGCCTATTGAGTCCCATATATGATTTTGCTCTTTAGTCCAAAGGAGAAATGTGTGTGTATGTGAGAGGGCACATACAGAGGTAATCCCCATACAGCGTGTTAATGATGAACTTGCTGGAGTTGGCATAAAGGGGAACATATGCCAACATGAGGCCCTCGTCTTCCTTCCAATCCCCTTGCACATTCTCCCAAACACTGCACTATATTTTTAGCATTTTTATTTTCTTGGAAAAATATATAAACTGCAGTTATAAAATGTGTTTAAGCAAATGAAATGGAGCTAGCAGGTGTACAAAAAGTCCTAAAATGCTTCCCATGGCTGCAGTTAAAAAAAAGAAAAAAGTAAACTTAAACAGTTCCATAGCTGGAAAAAATTCTATATGTACAGTGTAAATATCACTTTTCTATACTGCCCAGTCATTCCTGTTTTTGACTCCTAAAACATATCAAGAATCAATTTCCATTACTTTGCTCATGTCTCATCTCTCCTAATTCAAGGAGTTATTTCTCCCATCAAGCCTGGGATGGGAACAGCACTCAGAGAAGTACCATAAGCATAAACTCCAGCTGAAATCCTGAGCACATCATATGGAAAGCAAATTTCCAGGGATGTAAAGTTATATTATCATGTACTATTACTTTTACTCTCACTACAGATGGGCTACAGATGAAATTCAGGCTCAGAATTTAGGATTGTTTTTTATTCTTATTTTGATTATTATTATTTGTATTACAGTTAGGTAGAAAGGCCCCAGTTGAGGCCCATTGTTCTTGGCATGGTATGAACATAGTAAGAGATGGTGCCTAAGAACTTAGAATCGAAATAGACATGCTGGCCAAGGGATGTAAGAATATACAGAGAGATATGTGATTTACTAGAAGTTAATAACAGAACTAGAACTCAGAACCAAGTCTTCTCAGACTCAGTCCAGTGTCCCTTTTGTTGGATTACATCATGTCTTGTTGGTTCATCTATTATAGAAATAAGGACTATTTGTGAAATTTAAATTTGCATGTGGTTTTGGATTCTGTCTTCTCCTTGCTCTCCAAAAACTCAGAGGTCTGGGGGTTCGGATTGTAGGTCAGGGCTATTTCTAACAACTGCTGTGCAGTGCTAATTTCGGAAGGTGAAAGAGAGAGAGAAAGAGTTTCATTAAGCTGAGTGATAAATCATATTTTGCCATTTTCACTCATGGTATGAGATTTTCTGTCCATATCATCTAAGACAATTCTTTTCCTATCCTTTGACTATTCAGTAATTCATTCTTCTTGTCTAGCCTGAAATATTCCCCTCATCTTCCATCTCAGAAAGCTTTCCTTTCCCATGCCTGTCTTCTTTTTCTGTTTTTGGAGTGAATTGGTAGTAAAAAATGCCAGATGAACAGCTGTGGAAATTGAAAACCTTTATGTATTCACAGATCATGTACAACTCCTCACATGCTGGTGCACGTCTGTGTCTCAGCCTTACCTCTGTCTCTAGGAGTAACTCAGTATCATGCAGGATTGATATTTTGTGATATGGACCCATCTCCACCGGTAACTGCAGTGACACAAATATTTACTTTACACAGGCCACCAAAGAGCCATGAGATGGCAACAATTCTTTAGCACTTTCAACAGTCGCCTTCATTCTTAAAAAAAAAATCCCTTCATTATTTTCTGCTACGACTCCAGAATTCTGCTATAGTTCCTAGGTTCACTCTAATTTCTTTCTGGCAATCAAGCAAAACAAAATACATTATTTCTAAATTAAACAAACCTTGATTTTTTTTCCATGAGAAATTACTCAGAGTGCAGTAAAAACGTGTCACATTCACATTTCCAAACTTTCTAAAATGGCTTGGTTCTCTGAGTAATTTTTTTTTTTTGTTGAACCCACAAAGTTCAAGTAGGATCAAAATTTATTGAAACATGTTTTTCCATTTCTAACTTCTTTCTCTTAGTCCAAGACATCCTGTTTAACTCTATTTCCAGCCTGACAAAATTGTTACAAAGATTCTTCTTTCTAGCCAATAAAGGTCACAATTATTATCTGAAAATATTCACTAATCACTCTTTTTTTTTTAATAAGAAATAATGCTTTTCACATGCATACCAGCTTTCCGCCAAGGATCTCCAAGTACTTTATAACTGTAATTAAGCTTCCTATCTACCATGTGACCAGCTTCATAACTACCAGCTTCTGCTCTGGCCCATTAATTTAAATATTATTATCACTTCCACTCAGTGTGCTAAAATGAATATGAATGTGCCTGTGTTTACACATGAATATGGATGGAGTTTTTACATTGCCTTTTCCTTTTTGCAGATTATTGTTATTTGAATGGATAATTCACTCTGCTACTGGGCCACAAAGTTAAAGAAACATATTTGAAATGTACTATCAAGCAGATGATTGATAGTGGCGACAACTTCTGCAAGTTAATATGGATTCCACTAGTCCCTAAAATGGGTATGCTTGTGAGAGAGTCAGAGTGGATGATGACAACTCTATAATAATGCCAAGTGTCATACATAAAAACAAAGAAGAGCTTCAATGACTTTAAGTATTCTAATTTCTATAGGGCAGTCAAAAAGGTTATCCCCTTTTGACTTCAATGCCAAAACTCCTATTGACTTCAATAGGGCCAGGCCAGTTTTGGAGGGAGGGGGCAGTTCGCAGTGTAGACAGATCCTAAGTGTTTTGCTTTTACATAATACCTCTCATATAAGAATCATAACACGATGTAGACACAATTAATTAAGCTCCACAACTTCACCATTTTACAGATCAGTTAAGGCAAAGTGGGGTTAAGTGATTTGCCCAAGGTTATGCAGTGAATCAGCAGCGGAGCTGAGAGTAACGCTTGCCAGACTCCTGCTCTAACCACTAGATCACCCTCTGTAATCATGTGTAATTGTGTATGTAAATTGAAATGTTTCTGGAAGTCTTTTTGTTTCTCCTTCTCACATTCTTTGAATAGAATTGGAACACTGTCCATTAAGAGCCATTGAAAAAAAACCTCACTAGCTCGCCAAAGCAGAGCACAATTGTGGCTTCATTGTGCTCTGCATTGCAATTGGCAGATGACATAAGTAGGACACTAAAGATTCAGAAGGGAAACTACTTATGACACATGATCCATATGTCGTATAAAGCTTAGCATGATTTGTAGTAAATATATTTAAAGCAGTGGAGCAATATATTAAAGTTTGTCTACATACACAGACAAATGAAAGCTCTTTAAACAAACTGGGTGAGAATTCTTGGCTCCCAACTGGTGTCACTGCTCCAAGTCCCTGCTTCATGGTTTGGAATCCCAGTCCGCCGTTGGCATTCCAGTTCGCCCTCTGCCTGCCACAGCTAGATTGAATTTGCTATTTCTGGACTGGAATATTGAACAAAACCCTGGTGCCTCAGGTAGGGGATTTTTTATCATAGAGGAAGAAATCCCTGTCTGAAGTCTCCATCCCCTGAAGAACGGAATCTCTTGGCTAACAACTGGCAAACCTACAGTATAGGCATTAAACTGCAGTCAGTAGCTAATATACTGATGAACTGGCATTTCATTTCTCATATGGAAAAAAAGATGCATTTCCTCAAAATGGTGGCCAGCACACAGTAAAGTGCATGCAGAAAGGTAGCACAATTTCATAGCATTGGATGTTGAAAATCAGCCCTATGTAAAGAGTCAGCAGAAAGCCAGCATGCCATTTAAATCCTACACTGGAGGACTGAAGTACTGCATCAGCCTTGAGCTAGCCCTCTGCACAGCAGTGAATTTCACATACTAGCTACTCTGAAGCCAGTGAATGTGCACCAGATAACAGTTCGTCGCCTAGAGTTTTAAGAAAATAGCTATATTTTGGGTAGCACTGTAATGGATTAATCTGATATACTCTCACTGGGTTGGAAACAGGTCTGCAGACTGTTTTGACCAATAATAATA
This sequence comes from Gopherus evgoodei, assembly GCF_007399415.2. Taxonomy (NCBI): domain Eukaryota; kingdom Metazoa; phylum Chordata; order Testudines; family Testudinidae; genus Gopherus; species Gopherus evgoodei. Next base: position 24,904,919 of record NC_044336.1, on the reverse strand, counting down.
TTTGCATCTATTCAGCACTGCTGCTTCTGGGAAATGCTATTTGCTCTTCACAGAACCAGCAAAGGTAACTGTATCCAGGAGAGGAAGAGGATTCATCCCTGGGCAGGGACAGGTGGAAGACATGAGTGAATTTGGGTTAAATTATCTGGAATTGAAACGAATGGATCATGATTGTGGTAGGTAGGATAATGAGAAATACAAAAAATCCTATTTTGAATAAGGCCCCTTTAAAGGCAAATAACTCATTTGTAGCAACGGGTTGCACAATATGAAATTTTCATTGACTGAGGACCAAATTAGGGACAAAGCTACACATGAAACCTGCTCACTTGACCAATGTTATGATTTGTTTTCATCAGCGCTGTCCTCAGAATATTAGGTATTCTGGCAGTTATTAAATAAGGCAAATGCACACAAGGAGCTCTTTAAGGTAAACGTAAAATAATCTCTATTTTCTCTTCAGGAGGTTTTGGCAAATGTGAAAAGATGGGAAGGAGGGAATCTAAAGTGTATGCGAAACAAAAGGTTTAACAGTCTGTCTAACCAAATAGGTATAATTAAGTTTTACTTTAGCCCTTGAAAGACCCCAGGGAAGTTTGCGGCTTCCCAGTCCATGCACATATTAAACAGGGGATTATACAACTTTTGTGCAGTGTTGGAAAAGTTCATTTTTTGACAGTTATGTTCTGCTCTCATTTACAGAGGTGGAAATCTGGGGTAACATCAGTGACTTCAACAGAGTGACTTTGTATTTGTATTTGTGTATGGTGACTGAAGGCAGAATTGGGTCCACCGAGTTTTCTGAAAACACAAGCTGAGGCAATTTAAATCGGTGGAGAGATGTCTGTTTTGCTAAATAAGGGAGAGTCATGGCCAGAGACCCTTATACAGGGACGAGGGGAGCAGGGCTGATATAGTGATGGGGAGTGCATATTAAATGCTATAAAAAAGGTGTATAAAGGTCACTCTGGCTGTCTTCCCTCATCTCTTTCAGAGACAGCAACCCCAATTCTCCACTACTGCCAAATGCCAGTTCTCCACTGTTTCCAAACTCTGCTTGGTTATCATGGACAACAGCAGGCTTGAGGAGCTAGTTGTGTCTCCCACATCACCAGCAAATCAGCCCTGGATGACATTAGAGCAGCAGGAGACCTACACTAGTTTCCATTGCCGTGTAAGCTCCAGGACTTGCTCTGGTGGGGGATCAGGTATGGTGGAGCTTGGGACCACTGTGTCCACACCCCATTCCCAGTCCACCCCCCTCTGTCTTAATGGACAGAGCCTGGGGCTTCGTGCGTCTGAGGGAGGTACAGTGCCTCTAAGAGCTCCTAGTGGGGTGGCAAGTGGGGCACACGCCATAAACTTGCCCTCAGCGTATATTGCCTGTGAGGATATAACAGCTGCACTATAATAAATATCAGAGGGGTCGCCATGTTAGTCTGTATCCACAACAACAATGAGGAGTCTGGTGGCACCTTAAAAACTAACAGATTTATTTGGGCATAAGCTTTCGTGGGTAAAAAACCCACTCTATGCATCTGAAGAAGTGGGTTTTTTACCCACAAAAGCTTATGCCCAAATAAATCTGTTAGTCTTTAAGGTGCCACTGGACTCCTCTTTGTTTTTACAGTAATAAATGAATATCATGAATAATAATTCCCTGCGATAGTTATCAATGGCCTCTCATTGCAAACTAATTGTTGAAGAGATTATTCCTAGTTCTAAGGCAGCATTGTCCAATAACGGGTTGTATTAACAAATAGGTATTATTGCCTTCTTCTAAATACACTTATCAGCCCAATATAGCCGATGTTGCTCGCCCTAAACACAACTCAGTTACTTATTTAGTACAGAGGACCTAGTGTCACATCTTCATCCTGTCTTTCCTCAAGACTTAAAACTATCAGCTTACACTAAAATCATGTATTCAGTTCAGCACTAAATACATGGGAGAAAATCCTCATCTGGCACAAATCATTGTAGCCTCACCGAAGTCAATCAAGAAAACAGAGCTAACCTAGAACTGGTTGAAATCTTTCATTCCAAACATTGTTTTTCAATAAAAGATGTTTTTTTGTGAAAATGAAAATTTCCATGGGGATTTATTTTAGCTAATTTTTTCAGCTTTTTCACCAAGAAATGAGAAACACTGAAAAATCAATTTTCTTTTCCATTTTCAGCAGTGGCAAACTAACAATTTTTGAAATGTTTTTGGTTTTTTGAAACCAAAACCTGAATTTTTCCCAATAAAAACCTTCCCCAAAATTGTAGAAAATGTTGGATGATAACAGTTTTTGATTTTGGCCAAATTTTTTGCTGGAAAAAAATTCCTCACCATCAATCAGTGACACTGCTTTACATCAGCTAAGGAGCTTGCCTTGTGTACTGGTGTTAAAAACCAGAAACACTTCACACTCTTCCATTCTCTGGCTCCTGGAAAATATATGCACACATTGTGGGAAACCTGAATATGCCACTGCCGGAATTTTCCCCTTAGCAACAACCAGAGAGCATTTTCCAGTTCTGCCATGTCATTTCTCAGTTTAACTTTGCCATTTTCCCCAATGGTTCTTTCTTCCAGGTATGATTCAAGTCATATGATAGTGCCCTCTGTTGATTAATATTAGAACTAGTGTCAAAATACTCATGGACAGAACTGAAGAGAATAGGGGAACATTTTTCTTCATGATATTCATTTAAATTTAAAAGCTAATTGCAATATGAGTATGTTTCTTCCCCTTTGGTGTTAGCTTTCATGGAACATCTGAGTGCCTGGATTCACAGGGGAATATTCACAAGAATTGTTAAGCTGTGATGCTCCAATATTTGCTGAAAGTGAATTTTGAATTGCCTATTTTGGCTGATTATAAGATTCATGGTTAGTTGCATAAGCCATGTGGTGTTGTTCCTGCTCCTTGATTGCATGATTCATGCAAATAAAAAGCACAATGCAAGTTGTGAATAATTCTGACAGATACACAAATGGAAATTCAAGCAAGGTTGATGAGCTACATTAATTAAAAAAAAATGTTTTGATTTTGTTTGACTGTATTTCTCTAGGTTTCTTTTAAGAGATCTGTTCCAATGGCTGTATATGCCTTTACAATATAGCAGACATATAAATAGTCACTCAACATAGTTGCATAATTTATAGCACAAATTGTATAATGCATGCTCATTGCAATTGGAACTGCAAATTCCAAATAGACCAAAAATTCTTTGTGGAAGAAATAATTTGATTTTATCAAGATTTTTTTTTCTTCCCATTTTAATGATTGCCGTTGAAAAGGGAGGCATGAGTAGATTGTGTGTGAGGCTGGTAACCTTTCATGACAGTTTGCAAGGCAGTCTTTGGAGTGACGTCAACATTATTATGCACCATTTTACCAATTGGGAAAAAGGGGAAGTCACGTGAGCTGTGACAAAGTCACGTAGGTGTATGAACTTAGAAAAGGTGCCTATCCCTAAACCTCCAGTTCCTTTTTATAACCAGTAGACTACATTACCTCCCTGTATTCAGACCTAATAATACATAGCCCTAACCGACAGACATTACCTATAGAAGCTTTTTGTTGGAGAAATATAGACAGAAGGGGGAAAAATCATCTGAACAAGCAACAGTGTTATCTGATATGTCCTTCTCACATGATGTTCAATCCTTGTTCATTTACATTTTGGGCTTGTGCCCAGAGATATCTGAACTCTGTGAAGCAGAGCTTCACACAGCACGATCGTTGGAACACAGATGTAGCCTTTCCCAATCTTCCTCCCACCTCCAACAGCTGTGGTTCCTGAATGAGCTGCTCTTTACTGAGCATATAGGTCACCTACGCACCAAAGATGAGATAGGGAACTACAAATAGATGTTTTGTGCAATGCAGTATGTATGATACATTCCTTAAAAGAGTGTTGTAAATTACTCCCCACCCTAGTGCTGCCTATGATTTTATTATGAATCTCAAAATATTTGGTACATTTCTTAAAGTCCTAACTTCTGGAGTCATGTGAATCTCAACTTATATCAAAAGTAAGTGTCTAGTCCTCATGGTTGTGGATAAATGCCTGAAAATGCAATCCTGAGTGTAACCTAAAAGATTCAAAAAGCAGAAGTGAAATTTATAGAAATGTATTTTTTTAAAAAATCATGATTTTTAAGCCACTCGCAAGATTTTGGAATCCTGACTCAGGATATTAGAATGCTTGAAGTTGGCAACATTGTCACCCCTGGGCTGTCAATGGCTATCCTAAGTGCAGAACACAAGAATTCTGACTTCCAGTGACCTGCTCTAATCATTCTCCCTATATCAGATTTTCATCCTTTTCACCTTTTCTTCTGTGATCAAGTTGGCAGATGACTGTGTCTTGGAATGCAAGGCGTGGAAGAGAACAGCCCTAGTTTATTTATATCTGTAGATGTGTAAATAGAGGGGAAAGTATGACGTCCAATAGACAGTGGGTTACACTATGGACTATATCAATGGACAGTTTAATGCACAAATGGCTGTTTGTATATTTCAAAACTCTACATTTTGTGACATAAAACTGACCATAAACATACTCCATAGTGTAACCCACTGTTCATTGTTTGTTAACCGTTCCTATCTAGAGGTAGGTCCACAGAAGATATGAGTGTTATTCAGTTATTCCTTTATCTCAAGTGGTGACAACTTTTGCCTTTGGTGATTGATGTCCTAGGTTTATCTTTAGCCCTTCTGTAGTGAGAGTAAAAGTAATAAGTACATGATAATATAACTTTACATCCCTGGAAATTTGCTTTCCATATAATGTGCTGGAGTTCAAACCCCTGTGATGTCATTTGCTACGGCAGCACTTCCACCATTGCCCACTGAGAACGGTAACCGATGGTCTTTTATAAACACATCTTTCTCCCTTGGCCTTCAGGTTACTCAATCCTGCTCCTCTTGGGTCTCCGGTGGAAGCTATTTCTTCAAGGATATTTTCCTTCAACTTCACTGTTAAAAAGCCTCCAACCCTTGACATTGCTGATGCTTTGCCTAGTGTGTTAAGTCTTTACTTTGATCCCTCTGGCATCAAGTCTTTATTTCCTCTCTAGCCTATTAGCCCCTTTGCTTCTCCCTCTGAGCAACAATTCACTTCGAGGACCGAAAGCATAAAAATCACCCCACGTATCACATAAGGGTTAAAAATGTGATAGGTGGGCTATTATTTTTTTACAAGCTTGGTTGAAATTGTGAATAGAGACTGACAGTTCGCCTGAGTGTTTGTGGTTCAGTTTGAAACCACAAGGTCCAGAAGCACATGGTTTAGATACAGTGTCTTTCTCCAGCTAACACGAACCATTTGTTCAAGCAGCTTGGTTATCTGTTGGAGAATAGCTTTGCACTGGGATCAGCCTCGATTCACCCCAGAGGGCCAAATACATTAAGATGGAAGCAAAAAAAAAGGGGAGGGAGGATAAATTTCCCAAACAGATGCCTGCATTTACGTTTTCCTCTTTATTTTTGCAGCTTGTAAAGGAGCTACCAATACCCTGCTTGAAAAAAGTATGAAAATGCCGATCAAAAGTAGGTCCAAATGAAGGAATGCTTTTTTTTGCATATGCATAACTGTTTCTTGCAGCTAACTCCTGTTAAATAATAATGTAAAATAAATAATAAATAATAAATAATGTAATAATAATAATAAATAATAATGGAGGGCAGGGACAGTAGTGACATTTTAGTGTCCTTGAAATATCCTTAGACAAACATTTCAAATTTGGGTGCCTAAAGTGAGGCACCTAAGTTTATACCAGGCACCTTAGAAAGGTCCCCATTCACCAATTCATTTCTCTTCACCAAAACACTTCAGCACATCCCATTCAATGGGCAGTGGGACTGAAGCACATGAACACGTGGTCAATTTCATGTAAGTGCTTTGCTGAAGAAGGTTGGACTGAAGCATGTGATGAAAAGCATCGCTGAACTAGAACTTGGTTATTTTCAGATTGTCTGAACATCCTCACATCAAGCTGAAAAATTAAGATACTCAACTATGGAAGTATGCACCTCACTTCCAGAGGCCCATGTTTGAACTGCCAGCTTTACTGCATATCTGCAAAGTACTTTATGGGCATTAGCTAAGTGAGAGTGAGCCAGCTAGGGTGACTAGATGTCCTGATTTTATAGGAACAGTCCCAATTTTGGGGTCTTTTTCTTATATAGGCTCCTATTATCCCCCCCACCCCCATCCAGATTTTTCACACTTGCTCTCTGGTTACCCTAGCACAAGGTTTATGCACCAACTCAAATCCTGACTAAACTAGTCATCTACAGACACCCTCCAACGTAGGCGATCGTTCCATTCTGGAAAGCCTTGCTTAACTCAAATTTCGCGTAAGTCGGAAACATATACCTATACGTTATGCAAAAATTTCTTCAACTCGAAAATCATATTTCTGGCTTATGGAACTTTTTCCATAAGTGTGAATTTTAGTAAGTCGGGTCTTGCGTAACCCGGCGAGCGTCTGTACTAGTGCTGCCTCTCTGCATGGGGTGATTGTAGTACAACACCTGCATAGACCAGATATGATTATTACCATTGTACAGAGAGGCAAAGGGAGTTTTCAGGGGAAACTGAGGCCGTCAGTGGCAGAGTTAGGATTAGAAGTCAGGAATTCCTGGTTTCCAGTCCTGTGGTCATTCCTCTTTGTCATGTTGCTAATATCACATCACCTACCGTGAGGTTTTTGCCTGTGGTACCACACATGCCCTGCACTGTGCTGTGTTAATGCAATCTCATAGGTAGGACTCTTTGAAGCATGGCAAAAAAAGAGAAACAGACCCAACCTGCCCAATATACAGTGGGAAGGCAATGACACAAGTAACACAATATCTACTATAGCCCAGCATAGGGAAGGACAAACCAAAATACAACTAAATTATTTCAAATAGTGGTCCAAATCCTTATTTTGAATGCCTTTGAATTGGCATCTTGGAATCTGGTGCTGGCTAAGATCCCTACTTTTATAATAGTGATACCAAGGTTGGCCTGTTAGCCCAATTTTTTAAAGCATGCGTTTGCATTGCCTGAGTTGCTTGCACAAGCACTGTATGGACATCCATCAGTTGTAGATTTGCACACACACACATGCCTTTGCAAGCATGCAACTCTGACATATGGGAACAAGATTGGCATTTTGACATGATAAATTGGAGAAGGTTCAGGGAAGAGCCACAAAAATGATTACAGGATTAGAAAACAAGCCTTAGAGTGACAGATTCAAAGAGTTCAATCTATTTAGCTTAGCAAAGAGAAGGGTAAGTCTGTAAGCACCTATAGTGGGAACAAATATTTAATAATGGGCTCTTCAGTCTAGCAGTAAAAGATATAACATGATCCAGTAGTTGGATGTTGAAACTAGGCAAATTCAGACTGGAAATAAGGTGTAAAATTTTAATGGTGACGGTAATTAACCACTAGAACAATTTACCAAGTGTTGTGTGGATTTTCCATCAGACACAATTTTTAAATCAGGCTGGATTTTTTTTTCTAAAATATCTGCTCTAGGAATTATTTTGAGGAACTTTATGGCCTGTTTTATACAAATGGTAAGACTAGATGATCACAGTGGTTCCTTCTGGCCTTAGAATCTATGAATATGAATGTTGTGCTTTTAATGTGGCTATTAAGTGTGTAATCAATAATGTGCGCATTTTTGCATATCTAGAGTTTGTCTTGATTAATATAAAAATGTTGTTGTTGTTGTATAGAACATGCTAACTAGCACATTACAACTAATACATGTCACCAGCTGCCATGTGCTAACGTATAACTTGCCTTGTCTACACTAGAGTTTTAGAATGTGCTGTGTAGAACATGCTCGCTAACAGGTTCTAATAAACCAGTTTTTATCCTTGTTGACACAAACCCCCAAAGAACTCAGGATCATAGTTTTATATCTTATCTGAAGCATTGGGGGAAGTGAAAAGTGAGGTAATGCAATGAATTACTGTGGCTTGGCAACAAACCATGCATTCAGTCACCCCAAATCACAGGTATTAGGGGTTGAAATGAACTCTCCTAAAACAATTTCCTATCATCTGAACCTTGGAATTGTTTGCTTTATCTTTTTCTTTTGTGGTATAAATGTGGTTCCTGGCTATCACATTACAATAAATTGAACCACCTACTGCACTTATAAGCTAAGTACTTTGGAGGGAAGAAAGAATACTTTTCTGCTATGTATCTCTGCCTCCTCTGACCGTAAAATCCATGTATGTGTGAAACCACAATATATTCCCCTGTTCTTTCATGAAAAGCCACTCACAACACAAATTGGTGTTTGGAGGAGGGAAAATGGCTATAATATTGTCTACCATGAATTTCCTTCCTAGCAAAGATGATTTCTGGGAATTATTTTTAATTTTATTTGTATTTCACTATTATAGTAAAGTTGACCGGGCTTCTAATGATACCACCCCTTAAACTACTGTATAATCACAATATAATGTGTATATTAACCAAAAAAAAAATCCAAACCTTCAGTGACCTGCAGCAGTAGCTGCAAAGTTAATGAAGTGAGTGTGAGGCATTGCGGGGGGTTGATACTCCATAGGTACAGGATCGGGAAAAGTGGTTTGGCAACCTCAGAGCTGAATGGAAGTGCAGATTTAACTTTCACTTCTGTTGTTTAAATCACTTGGCAAGGCATCAAGAGTGGAGCTTTGCTGAGCTGTTCACCAGAGATACAAACTTTGGTGAGTTACATTCCCTTCCAGGCCCCTCGCCCCCACCCCACACAAGGTTGCAGCCTTTAATCTCACAAGTTCACCCTCTGCAATAGAGTGGACCTAAAATAATGCCCCAGAGGTTTGTATTGTGAAACCAAACATGCAGAATAACCTGCTGAAAATGCTGTAGTTTAATAAGGGGAAAAGGCAAACTGTTCCAAGCATTCAGGCCCAACAGAGTTACTGAAACCATAATATAATGCTTGTAATAAGATTGCCACATCAAAAGCTCACTAGGACCATAGGGGTTTATGTGTGAATGCCAGTGTGACAACATTTGGGAATAACAGAAAGATGTGTCTGAACTGAACCCTCAAAGTGCATTTCATAATTATTCTTAATTTAGTTGGCCTAAATCCAACCTCTTATATTTTGGGAGCCAATGACTGCACCCGTATCATTCGCTCTCAAAATATGCATCATTCAAAACCTGCTGAAGAGAGAGAGAATGTGTCACTGAAAATGTGTTTTATGATCAAATTAATAATCTACTCTGCATACAGAGGGAAGTAGGATTCATTGAGGACTGAAGAATCCATCTTATTGAAAGTGGTACTCTCTGTCCAACGATGTGAATGCTGTTATATGTAGCATCACAGAGATAAATGGAAACACTGCCCTTCTCTGGTTACAGTTGTGGTCAAAGATGCTATCACGACAAAGGATAGGCTTTCAGGCATGACACTACTTTTCTAAAACATTAGGAAGGAAAGAAAACCAAAATTGGCTAGCTCTTAAAACATTTTGTTTCCATTAGTGTGTTTCACTTGCAAATGTGACTTCAGATGTCTGGGATTATCAGATGCCTTTGGTGGACAGTATTATGACAAGTTATTTTGATTGATGTTTTCTATTGGAACAAATTATGTTTACGGAAATACAGAGGGGAATATAATAATATAAGTATGGCCGTACTGGGTCACAGCAATGGTCCATCTAGCACAGTACCCTGTCTTCCAGCTGTGGCCAGTGCCAGATGCTTCAGAGGCTATGAACAGAACAGGACCAATGATACCCTGACTTCCAGTCCTAGAGATGAGCAGTCAGAGGTTTAGGGACACCCACAGCATGGAGTTGTGCCTCTGACTATCTTGGCTAATATCCATTGATGGACCTATCCTCCAGAAACCTATTGCATTCTTTTTTGAATCCAGTCATACATTTGGCCTTCAATACATCCCCTGACAATGAGTTCCATAAGTTGCCTATGTGTTGTGTGAAGAAGTACTTCCTTTTATTTGTTTTAAATCTGCTGCCAATTAATTTCATTGGGTGACCTCTGGTTTGTGTGTTACATGAAGGGGTAAGTAACACTTCCTTATTCACTTTCTCCACATCATTAATAATTTTATTGTCCTTTATCATATCCTTTCTCAGTTGTCTCATTTCCCAGTCCCAATCTTTTTAATTTCTCCTCATATGAAAGCTGTTCTATGTTCCTAATATTTTTTTGCCCTTCTCTGTACTTTTTCCAAATTTAATATATCTTTTTTGAGATGGGGTGACCAGAACTGAATACAATATTCAACATGTGGGCTTACCATGGATTTATATGGTGGCATTATGATATTTTCTGTCTTATTAACTATCCCTTTCCTAATGGTTCCTGTTGGCTTTTTTAACCACTGCTGCACAATGAGAAAACATTTTCAGAGAATCTGCAAACTTTGGCATTTCATTTTTTACATCTTTTTCCAGAGCATTTATGAATATGTTGAATGGTACTAGTCCCAGTATAGATCCTTGGGGAACCATGATATTTACCTCTTTCCACTGTGAAAACTGACAGTTTATTCCTACCATTTGTTTCCTGTCTTTTAACCAGGTACTGTTCCATGAGAGGTCCTTCCCTCTTATCTCATGACTACTTACTTTACTTAAGAGCCTTCAGTTAGGGAACTTGTCAAAGACTTTCTGCAAGTCCAAGTACACCATAACCACTAGATTATCCTTGTCCACATGTTTGCTGACACCCTCAAAGAATTCTAAGAGATTGGTGAGGCATGATTTCCCTTTACAAAAGCCATCTTGATGTTTTCACAACATATCGTGTTTATCTATGTGTCTGATAATTTTGTTCTTCGGTACCTGGCAAAGTGGCTGGAACTATAGTAAAGTTAGGCTTGACCAGCCTGTAATTGTCAGGATCAACCCTGGAGTCTTTTTTTTTTTTTTAAATCATGACTTTTAAATGGAGATATATATATAGTTGGATTCTTTTTAATTTTCCATCTAGTGTTGGAAACTTGAAACCTTCTCTTGACAACCTAGAAGGGTAGAAATTTACTGTCCCCTCCCTACACCTCCCAAATGACAGCTGAGGTTCTCAGCTAATAACATGAATCCAGGAGTTGGGGCTTTAAGAAAAATGCCAAATATCACAAATTGTGCCAGAACATCTCAAGAGTAGGTAATGCTAATGTTGGAAAAGGAGGTCTACTATCCTAATTTCCAAGAAGACTATTCACAGCTCAGGAAGTATATGAGGGGCACATTAGTTGCATGTGCTCATCATTTATACAAGGTATAGGATTATGAGGTATAAATGACTAGCACTGTTTTCTCCACATAGAGGAAAGATAATTAGGAAGATAGGGAACTAGTCTGGGATTCAGGAGACCGAGTTCAATTTGTTGCTCTGGCACAGACTTCCTGTGTGGTCTGGGGAAAGTCACTTAGTCTCTCCCTGCTTCAGGTCCCTATTTGTAAAATGGGGTAAGAGCATTGCCCTACCTCACAGGGGCATTGGGAGGACAACTACATTGAAGATTGTGAGTGCTTAGATTCTACAAAAAGTGGGGGGATCATATAAGTATCTAAGGGAGATAGAAAGTGTTGGACAAAAGTCTTCTTTGCACTACTCCAATCCTGGGGTGCTAAGAGATTGTGTTGATTTCCTGTGCAGCCAAATGCCTTCTGTAATTTACCCAAAATGCCAACAGACTCAAAAATAGAGCTGGGCAGGAGCCAGATTCTCCATTTTGTTGGAAATTTCCCAGATTTGATTTTTTTTCCCTTCTGAAATGGAATGAAAGCCAAAAATGTCAAAATTTTGTATGAAACAAAATTGGGGAAAAAAAGAGTCTATCAAAACATTTTGTTGTGATTTTGACCCTTATAATGATTTTAAAATATATATAAAACACAATGAATTTCAGTTTGAAAAGTTGTTTCAAAATGAAAAATTGAAATGTTCCATTCCAAAAAATGTTTAAACTGGAACATTTCCAAATTATTGTAATGCTTCATTTTGGTTTTTAGCCTCAACAAAATTTGCTCAAACTTGACATGTTTTTCAATATGCTTTAATTTTTTTAAATGATTTTTTCATTGAAAAATTATTTTAATTAAAGTATTGTAAGCAGCTCTACCCATGCAGTTATTATTATATCAGGGACCATTCAGGGATGCCCTGGTCAGTTACTCCTCTGCCCCCTCCACTAGGAACAGGGGTGGCAGTTAAATCAGTGGGTCTACTCCTGTGCTTAATACTTGAATCTATGAGTTTGCAAGATTTGGCCTTTGTAAGCTCTTTGGGGCAGATACCTTTTCTTTTTGTACAGCACGTAGTGCAATAGAGTACTGATCCATACTGGAGCACTTGGGCACTAATATAATACAACTGATAAATAATGATAAAGGCGACACAACAGGGAAGAAATAGACTTCATCAAACAGAAACTATGAGGGAAATGTTAGCCAGCAGAATGTGGATACCCAAACTAGAATTTCTAGTAACAAACTATTTTTTTTCCAGATGACATGAGCTGACAACCTTTTTCTTGCAAAAAGTAGTGCCAGATTTTTAATGACTGCAAGTGATCAGAAACCAGAAACCCTGGTATAACATCTTACATGAAAGATGGTGCCCACTAGCAGCACAACACTTTCAGGAGAACCATTACACAATGGTAAGAAAAGTCCCAGTGATTGCTATGAGAGTTTTTTCATCCTTCCCTCTGTTTCCAAGGCAGGGTACATCAGTTGTATGTGCTCCTCAGTTATCTACGGCAGAAGATTAGGAAATATAAATGTCTAGCACTGATCTCTCAAGAGAAAACTGTCAATAGAAGAGTTGTTTAAAGACCATATGCACTTACCACGGCAGGTAAACGAGTACCTGACATTACTGAACCGTGAATAAGAAACAAGCAAATATTTGCCTCCTCTTTTCATTCAGTTTTCTACTTAAGCAAATTACAGGCCTGTTTCCCATTTATGTGGTGCAAAGGGTCCTGAGTCTTAACTGGAACCTGACCCTGTTTCCACTTGCACATCTTGGCTGTTAAGGTTTAATAGCACTGGGTTTCCAATCTGATTTTCTCTATGTGGATCCGATCCTGTGGAGAAGCTGAGCAACACAGCGAGTACCTGGAGTAAAAGGTGCACAGGACCTTACGGGGTCAATCCTTGTGTGCCTCTGCAACCATTGTCTGTTCTCTGCGGTGAACGGGTTCCCTTAGCTATGGGACACAGCAGCATGTCTCAGGATCAAGTGCAAAGTTTGAGTGCCCTCAACTGGAAGATTGGGCCCAGATTGATCTGAATCACTATTTCATTTCTCGATTGCACAATGGGCTTATTTTGTAGCGGGGCTGAGGGTGCTTTCTGCAAGACAGAGAGAGGAAACCATTGTGTTTGCAAAGCCATACAGTGATGAACCAGAGGCTTTATGGTTTAATGTAACCTCCTGGACCAAGGGCTGTATCTTATTTAAGGAGCTGTGCAAACACCCATGTGAGCACAAAGGAGTCTGGGGGTAGGTGACCTTGAACACCCCAGACAAACATTCAACTCCAGGTTACAGCTGACTGGAATCCTGAGGTTTCACTGGCTTGAGGCCAGTTTGAAACCCACTTTAACCACCCTAGTATTTTATAACATTGTAAAGACTGTATTGTTTGAAACATTTCAAAATTTTAACACACAGGTTGGCAGCCTCCCAAAACCATCTCAAATGAGCCAAAACTATCACCAGCCACCCACCTTCCTGTCCATTACCCTCTGATTAATGACATTCCACCTACAGGGTCCGCCATTAAGAATATATCTACTGAGAGACCTCTGCATAAATAAGATCATTGAGACTTGTAAATTGTCTGTATAGTTTGCAGCTGTGTTTTATATAGAGGTGTCTCTTTTTATAATGTGGTGACCATAAAGGAGGGGGTTCTCAGTGGATAGAAGGAGAGAGATCAATGCTCCTAGCATCTCGTAAAACCTTAATTGGACACAATGAAGCATGAGAAATGTCTGGAGAAAGCATTTGCTTCATCATGCTGGCTGCACCATAATGTGTCTCTGCAATAATTTTTGTGTTGCTTACCAGTTAACACCATACCTTCTAGGCTGAAAGATCTATTGTAATATTTGTTGTAAATAAATTACCCAACAGATTTAGCCTTGTTCTTTAAATATATTTGTTGTCTTTTATAGATGCGCCAAATAAGTTATGGGACATATGTTATTCAACCAGATTCAGCAGTGGCCATGATGTTCCGGTCTGGATTCTGGAACAGCAGGGTATTTTCCAGGTAGGAAGTTCAGGGACACACTACCACTGGAAATATGTTAAAACATCAGTCAGAACTGGCATTAACCGGTGAATGTTTCCAAAGAATCCAACCTTGTTTTTTATAAATAGCACTGGAGGGGCTCAATGTGTGGGATTGGCCTCAGAAATCAAGTGGGCTGAATGTACTTCAGAAATAATATTCTTCTTATCCTCTGGCCTCCAGAGAGGGTCAGTCCCAAATCTTATCTCAAGGAAATACCTGGGGGCCTGATACTGTCAACCTTCCTCAGATGGGTAATTCCATCTTCAATAAAGAGAATATTTGTGTGAGGAAGAGTTTTAGACTCAGGTCCTGGGCAATGCTGGGCTCTCTGTTCTCTTCAGGAGGTGCAATGCTTGTATTGAATTTTGAGATAGTCGTTCATTTTTCACTCAGGCTCAGCTCACTGAGGTCAGAGGGAATGTGCCAGAGGATTGAATAAAAACTTAGTATACTTAGGAGTTGGACTTTGTTAGTAGGATATCCCAGAATGCAATGCTCTAGGTGATTTTGAACTCATCAAGCACTGTGGCTAGCCGCAGCATGGCCACAGCTGGCCCAGGTCTGCTGACTCAGGATTGTGGGGCTATAAAATTGTGGTGTAATCATTCAGGCTTGAGCTGGAGCTTGGGCTCTGAGACCCTCCCCTCCTCACGGGATCTCAAAGCCTGGGGTCCAGCCTGAACCTGAATGTCTAATAGCAATTGTATAGCCCCACAACCTGACTCAATTGACTAGGGCTCTGAGATGTTATGCCATAGGCTTTTTATGGCAGTGTAGACATACCCTATGTGACACTTACACCCATGTATGAACACAGTACATCAGCTGATACAATATCACAACCTGGCATTTTGGCTTTGCATGTAGTACAAGGGACCACTCCTTGCCATCTAAGAGCTTGCAGCTGCAGTATTTTATTGGCTATATGACATTTCTTTTTCTTTTTTTTTCTCTTTTTCCATTACTCTGCCACTAGCCGAATTGAAATACAAAGTAAAAACATGAACAGAGCAAGCACTGCTGTTAAGTCAGAGGTTCAGACTTACTGAAATACAATATAGTTTTTAAGATACTTGGGGTATGGAACAAACTATTAAAAACATGCTTGAAATCTTGATGTGGTACAGGTAATAGAGCAAGAAGCCAGGAGCCATGTTAAACATACGGACACTAGATAGTAATATTAAACCTCTATGGTATTGTTTCAGAATTTAGATTACAAACCAGTTAGGAGATTAGTCTCAGATTTCAGTGGGCAGAGCAAATTGCAAGTTATTTTTTCATCCATACTGATTATTTTGTCAGCTTAAACCTCACTGCAGGGAACTTTCTCTGCTTATTGTAAGTAGGGCTGCAGTTCTTACTCAGACATACTGAAGCCAACTGGATTTTGCCTGAGAAATGGCTGTGGGATTAAGCCTCAGATGTGTGTAAAATCATGTGTCCGGACCCACTATGGGACAAATTCTCTTGATATTTTAAGTTGGTCAAGTTTGTTAGTTTAGTTTACAGCAAGGAAGATTCAGTTAGATATTAAGAAAAGCTTCCTACTGTAAGGAAGGTTAAGCACAGGAACAGGTTACTATGGAATTTGTTGTGGAATGCCTCTCATTGGAGGTTTTTAAGAACTGGTTAGACAAACACATGCCAGGAAATAGTCTAGGTCGGGGTCAGCAACCTTTGGCACGCAGCTCGCCAGGGTAATCACCCTCGCAGGCTGGGCCGGTTTGTTAACCTGCTGCGTCTGCATGTTCAGCCGTTTGCTGCTCCCACTGGCCACAGTTCACCATCCCAGGACAATGGGGACTGCGGGAAGTGGTGTGGGCTGAGGAATGTGCTGGCTGCCACTTGTCACCACCCCCATTGGCCTGAGATGGTGAACCGCGGCTAGTGGGAGCCACGATCGGCCAAACCTGGGGACGCGGCAAGTAAACAAACCAGCCTGGCCCACCACGGTGCTTACCCTGGCAAGCCGTGTGCCAAAGGTTGCCAATTCCTGGTCTGGGTATACTTAATCTTGCCTCAGTGCAGGTAGATGGACTAGATGACTTCTTGAAGTTCCCTTCTATGAGATCTAGGCCCATTTATATTATTGTTGGAGTTTGTCTCAGTCAGTTTTGCCACAGTATTGTACTTAACTTTTACTCATCACTGTGATTTCAAAACATTTGGGTGGCAAGTTGTACCTACTGCTTTTAAACAGCACGAGCTCTTGAAAATGAGGGACCAATAGCATTGGCTTGTGTCAGATACAGTGTGAGCAGGCGATAAGCAAGCTTCCCCAGACAGATTCACCAGTACACTTTAGATCTGACAGGCAATATTCCCAGCAATTCCAATTCTGGTCCCTCCTTGATCAGAGACCAACAGTAGTGTTCAGCTGTAGCAAAGAGAATAGACATTTTTTGATGTGGACAGCATCCTTTGTGGCCTAGAATAGGTGATACAATACACTCATTTTAACACATAACCCAAGCCAAGATCTGAATGAAAATCTCAAGAGGAGAAAGACTAATGCACCAACTATCAACTTCAATTTGTTGTTGAATAAATCAGTACCCAGAACAATCACTAGGCTTATTCTGTAGGTAAATATAATGTTACTCTCGAAGGCAAACTTGACTATTTAATGTCATTTACAGATGTATCATTTATTAAAAAAAGACTTTGTTTTTACAGAAACAGGATAAAATATTAAAAATAAGAACATCTCACCTTCAAAACATTTTATTTTCATGATCGTTAGAAAAAAACACTTTTTCCCATCTATGAATGCAAGAAAGATAGTTAAGTGTCATTAATACTACTTGACACATATCATCTTTAACTTATCTAGCATTATGAGGTATTTTGTATGTCTCTCTCTTCATGGGTGTCCTTTAAAATAAATGTTTATGTGTGTATGTATAGAGAGTGGGAGTTTGTAAATAGGGGAGGGATAGCTCAGTGGTTTGAGCATTGGCCTGCTAAATCCAGGATTGTGAGTTCAATTCTTGAGAGGACCACTTAGGAATCTGGGGCAAAATCAGTACTTGGTCCTGCTAATGAAAGAAGGGGGCTGGACTCAATGACCTCTTCAAGGCCCCTTCCAGTTCTAGGAGATTGGTATATCTATTATTATTTTTTAATAAATGTTTAAAATGATATAACAATGATATGCAGTAGTCATATAGCTTGGAAAGCCAACATTTTGACTCACTGATTTCCATGTCCATTATGTAACAAAATATGTAAAAGTTTACTTAGATTTCATTACTTTTATAAACAGTTCAAGTCCTCAACTGCAGTAAATATTGAGGAATTTGCTTACATAGAAATAATGGCAAAAGTGTTTATTTTTCTCTAGAGTATTTCTTCCCCCACTCACCTCTTTAGGCTGTTTGGAGCATATAGGATTTGTTAGCATGGATTTCATGTCTGTCAACCTGTCAGGATGCTTTTGCTTCAGGCCCCACCCAAATCAGAAGTCCATGTGGGGGACCAGACATCCTGATGTTAGGGGCTCTATATTCATAAAACACGTAAGCACATGCTTAACAAATCTGTCCTACTTTTTATCTATTTTTTTTAATTATTAGCATTTTCCAGCCACTAGTAAAACCGGTAAAAAAAGAATCAGGGTGAGGGAGAGGGATTTCTCAGGTATATTAACAGAAAAATTATTTCACTTTTTCACTTTAACGTTTAATTCTTCCAAGCAGCCCTACTGACAACTGATACTGCATAAAGATATGGTATCTTAAACTGGATAATAAAGGTAGACATCTTGGGCACCTGTGAAGATAGTGTGATCTTGTTTTAATACCATATTAAAAACAGGAGTAGGACAGGGAGCTTACTTGGTAGAATTATATTTTCTGGCTTGCAGCACTAGTAATTTGACTCAGTAATTCCCCAGGAAACAAGGTTTTGAGGAGGTTTCACCAGTCTTGCTTAGCTGCACAACACCTGCTGAACCGAGTAATCAAGATAAAGGCAGTATCACAAGAATTCTCCAAAGTCCCCTTCCTGTCCTTACCTGCGTTTAGACTCTTGACATGGTTAGATAAAGTTTATTTTAGTTCCTTCTTTCATCATGGCAAGAACTTTACATTTAAAAGCTAGTACCTAAGACTGAAGGTAGGAAAAAACCCTTTTGGGAAGATCATTCAACTAGGATATAACAGATTTGGGTAATATAAAAAAAATATTCAGAGAAAGTTATGAGTTGGGGGGGGCGGGAAGTGGAGCACTGACTATTATTACATAACACTTTTTTTTCCCAGTGATTTGATTTTCCTAAGGATATACACATGTATCAAAGGGAAAATGTAGTAGTTGTTGAAACCACTGGAGTAGTGTCATTTCCAATTCACTGCAGCACATTTGGAGCCTTCTTTACAGTGCTAATAAGTTATTCTTGTGCTAGTTAACAAGCCACATGCAGGCTAATATGTCGCAAGTGTTATAACTGTTTCTTGAAACAAGCCCAAATACTTTGAAACCGGTGTTAATACTATATGTGGACCAGTCCTGGCATGGATTTGGAACCACTCTGTAATAATTTATGGAGAATGTATATTAATCTGAATATTGGGATCTTTATTGTGTGGATACATTGGTTTTATTTAATACAGGCTGAGGGGGTTGGAGTGTGGGATGGGGCTCTGGGCTGAGCCTGGGGCAGGGGTTTGGGGTGCAGGAGGGGGCGCGGCTCTGAGGGAGGGAGTTTGAGTGTGCGAGGGGTCTCAGGGTTGGGGCCATGGGTTGAGGTGTGGCAGGGGGTGTGGGGTGCAGGCTCTGGGAGGGAGTTTGGGTGTGGGTTCAGGGCTGAGGCAGAGGGCTGGTGTGTGGAAGGGGTGAGGGCTGCAGGCCGCAGGTGACGGTTATCTTGGGTGACTCCCAGAAGTGATTGGCATGTCTGGCTCCTAGGCTCAACAGTGGCCAGGTGGCTCCGTGCACTGCCCCTGCCTGCAGGTTCTGCCCCCACAGCTCCCATTGGCCACAGTTCCTGGCCAATGGGAGCTGCAGAGTCAGTGCTTGGGATGGGGCTTGGGGGCAGTGCGTGGAGACTCCCTGGTTGCCCCTGTGCCTAGGCGGTCAACATGCCAGCCGCTTCTGGGAGCCATGTGGAGCCAGGCAGGCAGGGAGCCTGCCTTAGCCCCAAGGTACCACTAACTGAACTTTTGGCTTATTAAAATCTCCCAGATTGCTTTTAATAGTCACCAGGAGATTGAGGCTGTTTCCAGTAGACTCCTGGCCAATCCAGGAGGGTTGGCAACCCTGCTTAGGTAAGATAGACATGTGTGTAGGCTGTTTATTGTGCAGTAAGAACAAAACATTTAGAGAAAAAAAGGATTTTAAAACAAACAAACAATAGTTTGTTTTAAGAAAGCTTTTTTTCCTCAATATATATTGCTGGTCACAGATTCCTGGAGGAAGAAATGCAGATGTTTGAACTCAATCAGACCTGATTGGTAAGCTTGGTTAATGCACAGGGCACTGTAGTTCAGGGCTTACTCTAAGAGTGGGAGAATTGAACAAATCCATCCTGAGATAGTTTAAGGCATGAAGCATGACACCTGGGGTGGGGTGGGGGCTCCGGAAGACCTGAAAGGGAGCAGAAATGCAGCTAGATCTGTATCTATGAGAAACTCTATGTTTAGCTCCCCTTCCTAACCCATTTCTGTGCTTCTGACCTCACAGAGGTGTTGTGAAGATAAATACATTTAAAATTACAACATGCTCATGTTCTACGCTGATGGGAGCTATACCAGTACCTTTCAGAGAAGGTAACTTCTTCATGACCCCATTCTCCAGTGTTACTCATGGTGTACCCATGACTTTCTGAAAGAGGCACTATTTTGTCTAACTATGGAAACTTTCAACAGGTGACTTCTGTTGAAGATTTCCATAGTTAGACAAAATAGTCGTATGGCAGGTGCATATGCATATCAACATCCAGAATTTGGTCATATATATATAATTTGAATAATGCTTGACTTCCGTGAGAAGCTACAGGGTAGGTTTTCATTTAGCAGTGATTCATCTTTCTAGCTTTTTTTTTTCTTCTTAGTGCTTCATCCAAGAAACTCTGACTAAGTCAGCTTTGCCACGTCCCAAATGTAGCCGGGATTCCTCACAGCTTTTGATGCAAACAGAGACTAGTAATTCTCCTCAGAAATAGCAAGAAATTGCTATTTGTGGGTTCATGCTTTACGCAATGATGACCTTGGCTGAGGCAACCTAAACAGAATGGGCCCCAGTTCATGGAGTCGATGCCATTGTGGTAAATAAAGGCAGTGCCAACAGGGCATGATTTCAACATGCATTGGCAAATGAAACCTGCTTGGGCAGGGGCACTATGCTCGTAAGCTATATTTTCATAATGACAGGCTGGGAACCTGATGACACTATGTCATAGTAAGACAGTCCAGGTGTGTGTCTCAGCTCCTTTTTTGTTTGTTTAAATATGGTTGCTTTTTACACTACATATATTACAGTTGTTTTATTATCATGTGTTTTAACATGATGAATGGTAGATATAGGCTTGAAGGGAAATGACAGATACTTGTCAGCAGCTCAACTCTTCAGATTTTGATTTTGACGTTGTTGCTGATCGCATAATGCTTCTGTTTGGGGACATAAACCAGCTGATACCTGATGGAGGCTAGGAAGAAACTTTCCTTTGGGGCAATTTATTCCACTCTGAGGGCTCTTGTCCCTTTCTCTGAAGCATCTAGTGTTAGCCACTATCAGAGACAAGACACTGGACTAGATGGACCATGGGTCTCATCTGGTATAGTAAGTCCTTTGTCCCCATCCCCACCCCCAATCACCACTGCCACCCCTCCCCCAACCACTGTTTTTCTATATGAAATTTCAGATACCTGTGAATGTACTAAACAGCCTTCTAAAGATGGAGTGATATTGGAACCAGAGTATGTTCATTTCTCAGGGGGTTGTGCAAACATTGTTTTACCCACAGTTTTGTTGCATGTGGCTTTTTTTTTAAGGTTTGTTTTTTCTTTTGGTTTAGGACCATCCTTATACTGACATTCAGATAAAGCCACCAGCATTGCCAGATTGGGGTTCAAAAAACCAACTTGTCCCAGAGATGTAGGCACAGATGGAACTGGAGCCAAATGTCCCAAGGTTTGGAGACATTTAGATTTTGTGTTCTGTTTCAGCATGCTGTAGAGTTAGAACTAAGCCAGGACATTTGTAACCCAAGATTCAGACAAACTTTCCCACAGTTCGGAGCAGATGGGTTCAGACCAGGAAAACCATTTAAAACCACCAAGTTTGTCAGGGTTTCTGCCTGAAACCATAAGTTGAACGAAAACCCAGCCCAAGGCAATGTGAAACTCAGTCCAGATGCACCAAAAGCCTAACAAACTTCTGTGAACCCAGCCCAAATTTAAGATTTGTAAGGTTGTGCTGGCTTTGGGTGTCTGTAAAAATATCACTAAGTAATGCTAAGGGCAGCCAAGGCAGAGAGATTAAGATGTTGACTTTAGGCTTTGGAGATGATCACAAGACACAACAAAATAAAATCAAACATACAGAACCCTTCCTCTTGTTCTGTTCTGGTGATAAGCTCCGAGATCTTCGGTTCTTTCTACATGATTTTGGGGAAGTAGCAAGTCTCCTACTACTACCTGTGTCCTAGTGACTAGCTTTTGGAGCTTGGGCTTTCCACCAGTCGTTGCTCCACTAATCGTGCTCCACTCTATTCTATTCTAGTTCTTATACTACACCCATCAACACTGTATCCAAGTACCTACAAAAAGCTTTGATAGCCCTGACTGTTGGACATGGATGATGTGTGCAAAGATCTTGTTTCAAGTGAAGTTAGATTTTACCCAAACTATTCACAAGATAGGGTAGCTGTATGTAGAACTCATGGATCTTCCAAATTGTTCATTGTAACTTTACTAGGTATATTCTGGGGTCTGTTAGTGGGTAGTTTTTATCATTGTCCCTCTCCATATCTATTTACATTGTGGTTACTTCACTTGGAGCATATTGTGTGCTTTTTAGCTATTCCCTATTGTTTTATAGCAAGAAATATTAACTCAGAAACACACTCAAGGTACATTGTTTATGTTAAAGTCTCTCCCTGATTCTCAGCTTTCTCTCTTCAGGACAGTTTTGTTAAGATGATATTACATCTCCGGGGCCTACTTCGTAGCAGCATTAAAGTTGTGATGAATAAAACAACTGTGGTGAGTCTGCAATAAATTAATTGTTCCATTTTATATGAATAGGAGAACTAGCAGGAGACTTGAGGCTGAACACAAATATGACTATTATTTGGGATCCATGCTTGAAAGACTGGGAGGAAGGGAGAAAAAAGATGCCATAGTGGGTTCAGGAAAAAAGGGAAAGAATTTGAGAAACAAACCTCTGCCCAGAGCATTGTGGTTAATAATAGGCAATTTGGAGTGTCAATTTCCATTTGCCTCAAGAAATGGGAAATCTGAAGTTGCTCTTCAATGTTCAGAATTTAATTTTACAGGGATGTAATGAGCTATGAGAGAGTGCCATTCTCCTTTACTGGATAGAAACTGAACTGCTCAACTGTGTTTCCTAGGCCCTCTAACTGCTAATGGAGATTCTCCTTAAACTCAAGAGGCAAGTGCCTTTTGGTTTGCTTGTTTTTAAGGTAGACATTGAGTTCTATCCCTCCGGTGATTGTGAAATTCTGATGACAAGTTTAGTCCAGAAGACATGCCACAGAGCTGTTATGCTGCTGTCCCAGAAGTGAGATCCATGAAACTAAGATACTCAAGAATCAGTTTTGTCTAAGAGGAGTAGGTAATGAATTGACTGATGTGCAGCACTCCCCTCTAAGGGGAAGAATCATAACTCTTTGTCATGTACTCTATATTGCTCAAAGCTGTCAGAGAGTCCCCTTTATATCTAGCACTTGGGACTTTTGCTTTCAGAACTTCTGGTGAGAGTTTTGTCTCTGGTGCGACCACAATGTTCAGCGTGGCCATGATGTGCAACATAATGAAAACTGTGAAGATCCTAGGTGACCACCTATTTATTACAATAATCTCTCACTATCATGAGGCCAGAGTTTGCCACCTTTACTCACGCTATAAAATACCTCACTCTGGAAATAGTCCCATTTTTCATCAATGGCACTTCTCTTGGAATTAGGTGCTACTCAAGGTGCATCAAGGTAGCACCCTAGCCCTTAGTATCCAAGTAACCTCAACAGCTGGCCTCTTGTCTCTTGGTACATGCCATTTTTCTGTCATTCCCCCACCCAGAAGGAAAGAATGGTATGTTCTGGGAGCGATTGCTAAGAGGAAGTAGGTTCTTCAGATACATAGTAATTGTTTGACAATGAACAGTTTGTTTGCAGAAGGAACAAGCCTGAGTTGTCAGAGGCCATTACTGTGCTGAAGAGAAAAAAACACAGAAAGAAAGAAACCTTGGCAGGGAATCTCTAGGCAGGACAGTGGTTTCTCTCTGAAATTCCCTGTGTCTGCAATGCCATTAACACTGACTTCGCTTGGGTCGCACTTGCTTTCTTGTGTTCCAGTACAGTAAGTGGTGCATGCAAGCTGGTTAAAGGGCCCACTGCCCGCTAGTGAACTTCGGCCTCGTTCTTTCTTTTTTGTAGCTAAGCATGTCCTTCTTCTGCTGCTGCCACTGTGTCTCAGCTGCTCCAGGAGAGGTAAGAGAGCAGCTACCCTGTTGTGTGCAAAAAATGCCTGCAGTACCGAACTTTTGGGAGAGCAGGGATAGGAAGGAGGGAGGGGGGAACAGGGTTATTAATGTGCCCAGTGGGGGGAAATCAAGCAGACTAATAATATTGGAAACTGATAACCCTTTTTTTTGCCCTAGAATGCTGGGCAAGGCTGGTCTTATGTGGGCAGAGCATGGTTGCTGAACAGATTGCATTGTACAGAGAAAGTGAGAGAGAGGGAAAGGCAGGTGTACTTACCCAGAAATCTCATTATGCCCATGAACAGTTTAATTGTGAACTGGTGTATGTGGCTGTGCAGGGATTTAAGATGATGTATGATGACCCATTATTCCCCTCCACAGGCTAATCTCATTGCAGATCACAGCATTGGGGAATTGCCACTCCCTCCTTCGACACAAGTGGTCAGGGACTGGGCAGGGGTAGAGCTTTGGCTGCACTTCCCGGTGGTGCTGGCTTACACAGCTGAGTCCATACACTGGGTGAAAGGAAGCAGTGACAATTTGGTGTCTGCTTTTCTCCCAGGGCTGACCCTTAGGGCAGATTGCAAGGTGCCAGTCTGACCATAAATAAGAGCAGAGACAGACAGTAAATTACTACAGCTAAGCACATTTACCAAAATAATATGTGTTTGGTACGTTATTTTGGAAAATGCTTGTATTTATTTTCTGGACACTGCAGAGAGTGTATGAGCTTCTAAGCATTTTGGGGCTGGGTCCTCTTTCTGCAGCACTGTGAGGATCTTGGTCCATGAACAGGGCTCATGGGCCCTATTGCCAAACAAATTAATCCATGAATAATAGTAATAATTAATAATATGAAAGATCCCCCTCTTTAAGTGTTGACTTTTCTTAACTTTTTCATATTTAAATAGCACCTTTTTGCATTCATGTGCCAAGGGATAACAGGCTCCAAATTGTACCCTCCTTAATAGCTGCTTATTTTTCTAATTAGTTCATATAAAAATATACCCACAAAACCAAAACTGGTGGAGATTCCCAGCAGCTTTTTCAACCCAGCATAAGTGATCATTTTCATTGCTGATCATCAGCATGCTTACCCTCAAATACACTTTCATCAGATAGCTCTTTCATTTGAAGAAGAGCAGACTGAATTTTTTTGAATTTCAAACTTATGAAGAGCAACTCTCTCTACATTTTGAATTGTGGTGAGGAAAAAAAAACAGAAAAGAATGGTCAACAAAACATTTGTAAAATTTTGTTTTTGCGTTTTTTCATCTGTTCCAATCTCTACTTTTCAAAAAGCGTTGCAAACATTATTACTTAAGCCATATGATTCCTATTATGAGGTAGATATCAAATAGTGTCCTCATTTTATTCATGAAAAAATTGAGGCACAGATAAAGGTGAAGTGACTTACCCTTATTTTTCTGGTTTAAATATTATTAAACACTCAGTGAGCTCATTGGTAAATTGTTTTTCTAGCATCTTGTCCCAAGTCTTCATTGAGAGTTGGAGAGTATGTTTGGCACAGTTAATCATGAACTGTGTAGTAGACTGATAATAGTCAACTTCTAGTGGTAATTCTGAAAATGTAATGGCTGCTAAAACTGAGAAAATTCTTTTCCATCTAGCAACAGATAGATGTCAGAATTCAGAGCACTCATAAACAATGCCTAAGAGCAACTATGTAGGTTGGTTCTCAGAGTTTAGACATCTAATTTTCTATAAAATAGCTAAGATTGGGGAAAGTATTCTTGGTACTAGCTTGCAAATAAACACATGGGGGCAAAGTCTCAGTTGAGGTAAATTGTCCAAGCTACATCATAATTTACACGAGCTCAGGATCTTCCTAGGGAGAGAAAATGAGGTAACTGTACCTGACTTATTTAATGGAAAACCTTTTCCAATTTTTCTTCTGGTTCTTAGCAGTCTTCTTTGGGTGGGACTGTCCTTGCTTTGGGCCAGAACTTACTCAACAATGAGTATTCCTTATTCCATAACTAGTCCCCACTGACTTCAACTAAACTACTCCTGGTGTAATAAGGCACGGTTCAACACAAGTCAAGGGGATCAAAGCTTTGTTGGTCACCTTGAAACTTGTGTGCTCCGATTGAAAAAAACCTCCCATCTTTTAGAGTTATACTTGTAAATAATATCCAGTACATTGGGAGACATCCTCTTGGCTAGTCTTTAATATTCCCCTCCAGCCTTAGGTGAAGATGTCAGCATTGATTTAGCATAAGCAAAGCTCATTCCCCTTCAATTTGAAGCCCTTGCATAAGACATAATAACTTTTCTTCTCTTTCACAGAGGGAAGCTCTTACTGCACACTATCCAAAACAACCCTGTAGAGACATTGGTGGTGGTAAGATTTTAACTATTTTCCTTGGACATTTTATTTTTAGATGGTGGTTGAAGTGATAATTAGTAAGTTCTGGTATTCACCCAAAAACGTTTAATTGCTGAGAGCATATATATGTGTGTGTACATAGATGCACACACCCACGTATTCTCTCAGGGTATCTCTACACTACGAAATTAGTTCAATTTAATGTAAGTTGATTTTTTAGAAATGGATTTGATACAGTCGATTGTGTGTGTCCCCACTTAAGACTATTAAGACCATGAAGTAGGCGGAGTGTGTCCACAGTACCGAAGCTAGCATCGACTTTCAGAGCATTGCATTTTAGGTAGCTATCCCACAGTTCCTGCAGTCTCTGCCGCCCATTGGAATTCTGGGTTGAGCTCCCAGTGCCTGATGGGGCAAAAACATTGTTGCGGGTGGTTCTGGGTACATGTCGTCAGGCCCCTCATCCCCTGTGAAAGCAATGGCAAAAAATCTTTTCTCTCCTTTTTTCCTGGGTTACCTGTGCAGACGACATACCACGGCAAGCATGGCGCCTGCTCAGCTCACTGTCACCTTACGTTTCCTGGGTGCTGCTGGCAGATGCAGTACTGCAGTGCTACACAGCAGCAGTTCCTTGCCTTTGCACGTTAGCAAAGATGGTTAGCAGCCGTATGGTACTATCTGCTGCTGTCTCCGGGTTCCTCCTGTCCGACCTCGATGAAGTCGGTCAGGGGCTCCTGGGCAAACATGGGTGCTCCTGTCCAGTCTTGGTGAGGTAGGTCGGGGGTGCCTGGGCAGGCATGAGTGCTCCTGGCTGGCTTGGTGAGGTCGATCGGGGGCGCCTGGACATAAATGAGAGTGACTCCAGGACATTCCCTTCTTTAGTTTCATCTAATGGAGATTCAGTCCTCCCTGGAATATCAGTCAAGCCTACCAAAGAACCAGAGAGGCAAATGGCCGCTCCGTGTCAGAGCCCCAGATACCCCGCTTCTAAGATGAGCTGCATGCCATTCTAGGGGGTGCCCCTACAACTACCCCACCCCTGTGCTTCCCTCCTCTTCCACCCCTCCTGGGCTACCTTGGCAGTTATTCTCCCATTTGTGTGATGGATTAATAAAGAATGCATGAATTTGAAACAATAATTTTATTGCCTCTGCAAGCAGAGATCAAAGGTGGGAGGGGAAGGCGCTTGGCTTACAGGGAAGTAGAGTGAACCAAGGAGGAGGGTTTTCATCAAGGAGAAACAAACAGAACTTTCACACCGTAGCCTGGCCAGTCATGAAACCGGTTTTCAAAGCTTTTCTGATGCGCTGCACACCCTGCTGCACTCTTCTAACTGCCCTGGTGTCTGGCTGCGCTTAATCATTTCGTCTTTTAGAATGGAGTTCTGATAGCACGGTTTTGTGTCCCCATACAGTGATCAGATCCAGTACCTCCCATTTGGTTCATCCTGGAGCTCTTTTGCAATTCTGGGACTCCATGGTCAGTTGTGCCGATCTGCTTGCCACGGTGGCCAAACAGGAAATGAAATTCAAAAGTTCACAGGGCTTTTCCTGTCTGCCTGGCCAGTGCATCTGAGTTCAGAGTGCTATCCATAGAGGTCACAATGGAGCACTCTGGGATAGCTCCCAGAGGCCAATACCATCGAATCGCATCCACATTACCCCAAATTCGACCCAGTAGGGTCGATTTCAGTGCTAATCCCCTCATTGGGGAGGAGTACAGAAATTGATTTTAAGAGCCCTTTAAGTCGACAAAAATGGCTTCGTCGTGTGGATGGGGTGCTGGGTTAAATTGATCTAACACTGCTAAATTCAACCTAACTTGTAGTGTAGGCCAGGGCTCAGGCTCCCATTTTGGGCAATCAAGAGAAACAAACAAAATAATAAAGCAGACTCCCCTCCACCCAGGGTTTGTAAGCTTGTGGTTATAAAAGAGCCTATCAAATGGTAATGTTCTCACATATATATAACAATTTTTATCCCCCCCAAAAACTAAGCTACCAAACATGTATAGGAATTCAATGCGGTGCTGCTGAAGTGGAGCCACATTTGGGGTGGAATGCAGCAATTTAGGACAGGAAGTGAAGAATACCAAATTTAGTTGAAACTGGAGGATCATTGAAGGAGGTAGAATAGAATGTAATTGACAAGGATGGATTTTCCCCAAAGCTAAAAGCTGTTTAATTTGCAATATGTTCAACTGAATATTTAAAGGGGTTAGAAATGATGGTGATAGACATTATAGTAATTTATGAAGAGAAGGCAAGTGTCAAATTGGGACAATTCTTCCAACGTCAATAAGTCTTCAGCTAAATATCAAAGTGTTTCAGGTTTTTGATCATTTGGTTTTTTGTCAAAAGCTCAATTTTTTTTGCAGAAAACAGAGACTTGGCATGATATTTGTTTGTCTTATTGAAATTTTTATTTTCTGTCAAAACCCAGCCCTAATATTTTACCTGGAAATGGGATAACTGACAGCTGTATAGTGAGCTATCAGCTTGGCATTTATCACAGGTTTCAAAGTCTCTCAAATCACTTTTCTACAGTACTCAAGAAAGCTGCCAAACAGGTATTTGTTTCAGACAGACTGAATAAGTAAATAAAAGATCTACCTGGAACTAGATAAATGGCCATAATCTGCTTTCAGTTGACTCTGGAGTAACTCCATTGAGTTCAGTGGAGTAATTCTAGGTTTTCCCTAACATCTCAGAAAGCAGACTCTGTTTAGTTACAAATGAATTACTTGCACTCTTAATTTTCCTTTTTGTTGAAGAAAAGTGTTTTCTTTCTCTCTTTTTTTTTTTACTAGAACTAAGATACTTCTTGAAAACCACTCTCAGCATTAATCTGGCAGCAAGGAAGCATACTGAAACCTACTTTTGGAGAATAAAATCTGACTAGAGTTTTCCTTCTTTTTAAAAAAAAGTTGCTGTGACATTTGTTAGAAATATTACTAGCAAATGGATCATGTGTTCCATTGTTCGGGAGATGCAATTAGATTTTCTGCAGGTTTGTAAAACAAACTATGGTCTAAGTGTGTCGTCATGGAACCATTGGTCTGATTTGCAGTTAGATACCTCAACTTTTAACTAGGATGCTAGTACTTATTTTGGTGCAACTGTTTGTTTTTTTTCAAAATCACCTAAGGGATTTGGTTCTCAAATGCCCATTAAAGTTATTGGAAACTGGACAGCCAAATGCTCTAAGTGGAGTTGAAATTCTTAGCCAACGTGTTCTGTTAAACATTATGTTGCAAAGTATAAGAAACATTTGCTAGTGGAGAAGATTTGAGCACCTCACAATCATTAAAGGATTTTATCCCCCCAAAACCCCTGTAAGGTGAGGAAGCATTATCTTCAGTTTATGTACGGGGAAGTGAGGCATAGAATAAATTAAATCATAGAATCACAGAATGTAGGACTGGAAGGGACCTTGAGAGATCATCTATTCCAGTCCCATCCACTGAGCCAGGACCAAGTATTAACTAGATCATCTCTGACAGGTGTTTGTCTAACCTGTTCTTAAAAACCTCCAATGACAGATTCCACAGCCTCCCTAAGTCATTTGTTCCAGTGATTAACTACCCTGACAGGAAGTTTTTCCTAATGTTCAACTTAAACCGTCCTTGCTGCATTTAAGCCCATTGCTTGTTGTCCTGTCCTCAGTGCATAAGGAGAACAATTTATCGCCCTCCTCTTTATAACAACATTTTACATATTTGAAGACTGTTATCGTGTCTGCCCCCTTCCCAGTCTTCTCTTCTACAGACTAAACAAACCCAATTTTTTCAGTCTTTCCTCCTAGGTCATATTTTCTAGACCTTCCTCTAATTTGTCCACCTCTTTCCCAAAGTGTAGTGCCACAAACTGGACACTGTATTCCAGTGGAGGCCTTATCAGTACTGAACAAAGTGGAAGAATTATTCTCACGCCTTGTTTACCTCACTCCTCCCAATGCTAATACATCTGAGAATGATGTTCACTTTTTTACAACAATATTACACTGTTTACTCATATTTAGTTTGTGATCCATTATCACTCCTAGATCCTTTTTCTACAGCATTCCTTCCTAGCCGGTCATTTTCCATTTTGTATTTGTGCGATTGGTTATTCCTTCCTAAGTGCAGTACTTTGCATATGTCATTGCTGAATTCCATCTATTTATTTCTGACCGTCTCTGTTTGTCTTTTGCACAAAATCTCACAAGATGTCTGTGGCTAAGATGGAAATGGAACCAAGGTCTCCAAAGTTTCAGACTAATGCCCTGTCCAGCCTTCCTATCCTAAAATGGTTTCTACTGATCAAAACTCTAGAGGACAGGAGAAGAAGGATGGTGCTGTAGTTAGCAGAGCACTCAGGAGATCTCAGTTCAGTTCTCTGCTCTGCTTCTTGTGTGACCTTGGGAAAGTCATTTAAGGTAAAGTTTTCAAAGACGCCTAAGTGACCAATCCCATTTTTAAAAAGTGAGGTAGGCACTTAAGTCACTCTGAAAATTAGACTTGTGTTCCTAGATCACTTAAGCAGTTTTGAAAATCTTATCCGTAATCTCTCTGTGAATCAGTTCCCATCTGTAGAATGGGGTAATAGCACTTTGCGGCTGCACAGGGGTTTTGTGAAGATAAATGCATTAAAGATCATGAAGTGAGCAGATATTATGTGAACTGGGACTCGATAAGCACCAAAGTAGATAGACAGATATCTGGCTCCAGCTGGTAGTATCAAGAGGACTGCTAAATATTACTATGAGTTTGTAATTGAGCATGGCCGGTAGCCCAGAGTCTTCCACATATTTCATGCAAGTCTTTTTTTTGTTTCCCATTTGATTTATTATTTTGCTAACACTCCAATTCCTGTGGGTCTTTAATCGTTGCAGATGTCTTCAGTAAGGAGGGGACCCTCACCATGAAACTGGTAAATGTGCTCGAGATTGACATGCTGTTTTCAGATATCGCTGAAACTTTCAACAAGCAGCATGGGGATCACTGGGCCATGAAGGAAGCCATCCAAAGGCTGAAAGAAGTCTCTGGCTGTGCTCCCACTAATAGTCTTGCAGCCTGCATAGAGAATATAAAGCAGCAGCACGGTAAGCAGACAAAGACTAAGGGTGAACTGAAGCCAATGGTAAAACAGTGAGGACCAAATCCTCAGACTGAACTAACAGTGCCCCCCTGCAAGTTGATGTGGGCACAGCACTGGCTGGGCTCTGTAGGGAATCTGTCTAGTCCTTGTGGCTACTAGGAAGGTCAGCAATGAAGAGTCTGCATTTCACAGGAGAGCTGCAGAGATTAACAAGTGTATTATTAAAGATTAGCCTTCCAAAGCTGTGTGTCAGACCATGGTGGCCTTCACTTTCCCCCAAACATCATGTTTCACACCATTCAGGAGGGCTATGTTTCTTGGGGGTTGGAGGGAACATAGGGAACGGATTTGCATAAAATAAGAACACTGCGCCTAGTCTGATTCCATCCTTTCACAGGGTTTCAGATGATTGGTGTGTGTGTGTGTGTGTGTGTGTGTGTGTGTGTGTGTGTGTGTGTGTGTGTGTGTGTGTGTCACTGTTCCAGGATAGGGGTCATCCCACTTGTGGGTGAAGTTGCATTTACACTGCTTCTTGTTCCTGCTGTCCTCATGAAGTCCAGGATTGGGATTGAATCCAGGTCTTCCATGTGGCAGGGAAAACTTTAGACAGCTGAACCACTCCCTATTATTTAACAAAAGCATATGACTGATTTGCTAATTCTTGTAAGGCCACTTCCTGGTTTTCTGTCACAATGTGCCATCAAGATACTAAGAATTTTGGTCATCCTTTTCCACCTGCCATGCTTCTAGCTTGATTCTACATTGTAGAGGAATACAATTTTTTTCCAGCCAGGTTCAGTGACCTTGCAAATCTGTCTCAAGTTCCCCTTCTTCAGATTTGGCTTTCTAGTGCAGTAACTCTTCACTTGGCAGTAAATCCAAACCTTCCTATGTAATGTTAACCTTCTGAGCCACTGCAGCAAAAAAAGAAAAAAAAATCTAAACAAGGAGCTAAACAAATCCCATATGGAACTAGAAGCACCATGTGTTTGTGAAGCCAATAATAGGAAAAACAATGATGCATCTCATGGAAGATTAGACCAGATTTTCAATACACTTTTTATAAAGACTCACCCAACACCTGATGGTTTGCATTGAAAGAATGGCAGGTAAAAGACAGAGGATTAAGGGTCAAATTTACTCTGGTTTAACTCCAGTGACTTCCCTAGAGGGAATATCAATATGTTTGTACCAAGGATGAATTGGTCCACGTGTATTTAAGCAAGTGGCATGGAGGAGCTTGACTTACTACTGGGAAATGGCTTTACTGTACAAAACACGCACACACAAAACACAACCACAGATAAGGAAGTTGGAAAGAACCTAATTTTACGGCTTTCCTTTCCCAATCAGTCACTGTGAATAGCTCAGTGGCGCCAAGTTTAGGTTTCTAGTGACAAAAGCATTTAGACATCTTTCTTGGACCAAAACCAGAACCAGCTAAATCCCAAGATATACATTGTTTTGTCTTTTAGGTGCCTGCAATGTACAGGTGCACATGGAGGGCTATAGGTTTTCACTCGTTGCAGAGGAAAAAGAAGTGCCTGAAAAATTGGAGCAAGCCCAACGGCAGGTAGGGGAGCTGAATCATGCCACAAAGTGTGTCATTGCTATGGAAATGAAGCTCCAGGAAATGGTCTGCTCTGTGCTTCAGCGTCAGAGTCAGCTGGAGGAGACAGTGAAAGCTGGAAACCCAGAGTACCTGGACCAAGTACGGCTAGAAGTTAATCTGAGAGAGAACTTTCAGAACGTAAGCCTGGCCAAAGACCTCTCAAAGCAGTATGGAGAAGATGCCAGCAGGGTGCTGAAGGAAATGGCCCAGTTAGCTGGCCTGACCCTATAAAGGGGCTTCAGAAATTGGGATAGAATTGGAGTTCATGTCCTGCATTTATTACCCAAGGATTGTGTACATAATGATGAATTAGAGCCCACTCTGGTAGTGCAGTCATCATGTGGACAACAAATATGCACTCAGCAAATAGCTTATGGGTAGCCCTGGGTATTAAATTTGTTCTGTTCACTCAAGGAACCTTAGCCAGGGCACAAGAATTTGTCCCCAGAGGGCCTTTGACTTCCATCTTGAAAATCACCAGTGGACAGAAGGTACCTCCTCCCTTTACTATAGCAATGTCAACACTTGAGTTCTAATGCAGGATTTCAATCCCTACTCTGTCTTTCTGGCTGGAGGCCACCCATAGATTCCACTTTGTGCAAGTTGAATTCCTGAGCAGCAGGTTAAGTCAGCTTTCCAGCTGCTTTGCCACACCAGAGCAATGCAAAGCAACCAGAACTAGGCCAGAGAGTGTATGTGACTTGTTTAAGACAACCTGTCTGTCACAGTTTATATTGGAATTCAGTAGCATTCCCACCCTTATTTTCTAGGTCAAACTAGACTGCCTCTCAAATCTTAAACACAGCTAGTGTGCTAAAACCAGGTGTTCAGATTAAAGGCCAGAAGTACCCATGGAAGGTATAGAGATATACTCTACATTGCTTATTATTGCTATAGATAATCATCTGAACTTAAAGGCATGTATCTCCTGTGCTACTAGTTGCTGCTTTTCCTCCTCACTCATCTCTTGAAATTCCCAAAAGTACACATGCTTCCCATGTTCATTGAGACAGAACCTTGAGGCCGGCAACACATTACTAAAATAGCACGGGTGTGTTGCAAGTTGGTATTAAGATGCATCAGCATAGCAGTACAGGGCCCCAGGACTGGGATAACAGGAGTTGTTACAGATGTGGATTAAACTGCATTGGAAAGGTTGGCAAGACTAGGATTTCAGGACTGCTTCTCTTTAGGTATGAGGTGTATTAACATAGATGTGTGGGGACTGCAGAGCATCAGGAAAACTGTGATGGGGGACTAGGACTGGGACAGCATGGACTGGTGTGCTGAAGATCAGGTGTGAGGGACATCGCCAGACTGAATCGATTAGCACTATGCTGGATTATTAACAGCACTATTCCACTACTTCTACAAGAGCACTACATGAACTCAAACAATGGAAATAGGACAACCTGCAAATATCGGGTGCTTGTCATGAGAGTAATGGAATCTTGGCTGAACAGTTCGCAGGGACACTAGCCTTTGAAGTCCAACTGGATCACAGCTGCAGTGCCTCACGCACACTCAGCTGAGCCTGAGGGGAAAGGAAGGTCAGAATAATTCCATAACACTTTAGCCCAGGATGCCTGTCATTAAAATGGGCCTCTTTGGAGAAAGGACTGTGTGACTGGGGGAGAGTGGGATGGTTTTGCAAGTGCTGGACCTGGCTGGTGGTTGAAAAGCTCATTGAATTTGTCACATTTTTGAGAGATGATGGACAAAATAGAAACCACAAGTGAAATCCTATCCAGCCTGCTAGAGCTCCATAAATAACTACAAAGGAGCTCAATCTCTGGGTTTTTAGACTGTCACTCCTGTACCCCATATTGTTGTTTTAAATTTTGTTCTCATTTGCCATTGCTCACCCCCAAAATACATCAGAGACCCCAAGAGACTTATCTTGCCCTTACACATCCTCTCACCATCCCTCATCTCATCACACACCTCACTGGGGCAGTTTACTGCAGGTTTCTTTGCTCTCTCAGCGGTGAGCTGCTCTCTGTAAATATCCACCAGACTCTGTCCTGCCAGAAATCCAAACTATTCAGACATTTCCTTTTGGAGTTTCAGGATGCCCACTTGCTAGACGCCGGCTTTGCACAAACTCACAAAAACCCAGCAGAGAAATGCTGATCGCTATTATCATTTTCTTGGACCTAAATGCAATCAAATGCTCCGGCATTCAGATCAGACTGGGCATATGTCACCCCTTCCTTGCCTAACTCCCAAACTTTCTCTCTCTCTCTAGTTCTTTTCATTTTGTTGTTGAAGGAACTTGGGAAATAAGTACGTTGCCACAGCTATTTCCTGCTGCTCTGCCGGTAACATCTTGAAAACTGCAAGATATGCCTCTTTTTTCAAACAAATGGGCATTTTCAGTTGTCAGTGGCTCACAAAGCTCATCTTCTGTATTTGCTTTCTTGGTGCATTGAGTTCTCTGTGGCCTATCACTGCCCCTCATGAAGGAAAATAACCCAGATGGCTTAACTCAACAAATCCTGCATTCCCTGATTATCACAGCAAGATAGCTGTGATCACACTATGTTGTCTGCTAGGGCTGTGTTGCATTGTGTGTGGCTCTTCCTGATTAGAGAGGGGGTGGGTGAGCGTGTTAGTCAACAGTATTTATGATCCTTTTAATAAAATATACATATTGTACACAAAATAAAGCATTAGTTCATTTACTTTTTGTGAAATTTCCTCTGCATTTGATGCTACATTTCAGATGCATTCTCCCATGCCAGACATTTTTATAAGAGCTGGGTGACTGTGTGCAGTGCATTTCATGAAACATATATGGGCTATATTAGTCTTATGTGTCCGGGAATTCTCATATAGGATTCTTTTGCTATTGTTAAACTCAGACACACCACAAACCTCATAATATCTATGATTAATTCAGTCCAATGCACTCACACATGTCTAAGGCTATTTGGAAATGTATGTTCTGGAACCCACCAGCATTCCTCCCATGCCATCTTCAGGAGAAGAGGAATCTCCATGTTGATTCTTTGAATCTAACACATACAACAGGCCAAATTTGGACTGGGGGTAAATGTCTCTACATTTTTTTTCTAAAAAATATTGTTTCATCAAAGCCAGAATGGTGTGGGAAAATGTGTCAATTTGTATTAAAATTTTGATGCGACAGCATGATTGCTTTTCATGAGCAAGTGTTTCTCAATGTGTGTTAAGAGCTGTAAAATTTGTCCCATGACAGGAGTGGAGTCAAGTGTCCCTCCCCATTGGTCCTAAAGTATATCACATGAGAGAGCAAAAGGAAGACTTTCCTAGTGGTTAGTGTGGGCTGAGGAAACCTGTGTTCAATTCCCTGCTCTTCTATGCACTGCCTTTGTGACCTTAGGCAATTCAGTTAGCCTCTGTTTGCTTCAATTCTCTAACTGTAAAATGGAGATAACACATCACACAGATTAGGGGAAGATAAATATAAATATAGATAAAAACAACTGTGAGGTGCTCAGATGCTGTGGTAATAGCAGCTATGCAAATGAGACAGAATGAGCGGCTTTTGGGATTGGAGAACCTCAGAAGATTCAATTCAGTTTGGATAAGTGCCCAAAAATCAGTTGCTCACATACACTAAGGTAAACCTCTTGGGTCTGCAAAACAAGGATGGAAACCTTCTGAGCTACCCAGTACTCACGACTTCTGCTCAAGTTAGGAGCAGGGCATTCTTTCTCACAGTGATACAGTTCTTCTGTTTCTACTCATTGCCCAAACCTGGGAGAACGAAGGCTGCTGCAAAAATAAAAAAAAATGATGGGGGTGGGAGTCTGATGAATCAGAGTTTTTCAGATCTTGAAAAATAATTTGGCTTGGGATAAAGCTCAGAGTCAGAAGAGGGATTTAATTATCTCAATCCCTGCTGAATCCCTCCCATTTTCCTTCTTCACATCTGCAGTTACACACTCATGTTCCAGGGATCGCAAGGCTGACCTGAGTCTGAAGCAAAAATGTGAGGCCTCCATTGCTGCTCAGGCTTTCTAGGAAAAAGGGCACTGCACACAAATATTTGGATCCCTAATTGGTGTTATTAAAGAAGCTGGCCATCTGGAGCCCGCTCGGTCTAATTAGTCATCAACGGGGTGGTGTTTCTGTCATAAAAAATCCTCCACTCTTACCCTGTCTTCGCACACAGGAGTTTCCAGGCTCTCTCCTCTGCTTTCATACTGTGGAGAGTGGATGGGCTCCCATTTAATAGCCATCTGCCCTGGACCTCACAGGCCAGTAACTTGTTACTTGGCAGAGCCGCCAGGCCTGAGTCTGTAAATTGCAGCAAGCTGGAAAGGTTGCAGCTAAATATGGTAAAGGAGCCAGAAGCATATGACTTACCACACCCTCATTTGTAAGTCACTCTGATGTAAGGTTTCCAAACTTCATTACCCTGCAAAAAAGCCAGTGATGGGGAAAGCAGGTGAGGGGAATAAGTGGGGTGAGAAGAAAAGG
The DNA here is from genome assembly GCF_007399415.2 of Gopherus evgoodei. Classification (NCBI taxonomy): domain Eukaryota; kingdom Metazoa; phylum Chordata; order Testudines; family Testudinidae; genus Gopherus; species Gopherus evgoodei. The sequence goes on along the minus strand of NC_044336.1, from coordinate 24,867,436 downwards.
GGGAAAAAAACTAGACAACAAATGAGTAAGGGTCCCAGGCATTGTAGCTGTTTTGCATGAAAGTTCTGGGTTTTTAGTTATTCACTTTACTTTCCAGAACAGTTTCCCTCTGGTCACGATTTCCTCCTCACACTAGTGCTGCTGTTTAGTAGAAGTGGAATTAAGAGAATTGAATGAAATCTTTTATTTTCATGCCTTTCTGGTATTAGGACAGTGAGTCTATGACTTCCTGCCTCCTATCCTCCTTACGTTCCTCTTGGCTCATACAGTTTCTACACAGGTGGAATAATCACCATAAGGGCTCACACTGGGTTTGCCTTTACTCAGCTAAAAGATACATAAATCTAAACAAGAACAAACAACAAAGAGGGCTTGATTAAAAAATAAAAGCTAGGAAAACTTTGAAGGAATGTGGTTGGGGGGGTGAGATGCTGCAGCAAATGAATCCTGTTTCATCCATTGATAAAGTGTAGGAATCAGTGGTGAATGGACTTGTAAAGGCTTAGAGGTTTCTCTGAAACTTTCTAAGGATATCTTCTTATGTGTGGTCCTTCTACAATTTCTTGCTTTGACCTCCCCTGGAACACTCCATCTTCCCACCTCATCCTCCCATAGAAGCCCTCCTTTCTTCTTGACGATCTGGCGGCATAGACTACATCCAGATTCCTTAACGCACCCCTGCCCACAATACATGACTTCCCAATCTGTAAACAGAAAGATTTCTAGCACACAGTGTAGGTACAATCAGTCAACGGAGAAGGCTCTAGCGTACACTACAATAAATATTTAGAGATGGGCCCAAGACCCAATCTGAATGCAAACTTGTTTTGTAAAACAGATGCTTATCAAACTCAGGGGTTTGGTTTGGTTAAAGACCGGGGACCTGCCACAAAGCTCACATCTAAATCCAAATTCAGTTGGAGTGTTGGTTCAGACACATCTCAAGTTTTATGATTAATCTTCCTTTATTTTGAGGGGAAATAAACAACCAGTTTCTCCCTACCAAAGAGGAACTTCAGAGTTCTAGACATAATATTAAAAATATTGTTCTGGCTTAGGGGAACGGAGTTTGTATCAGTTTATTAGTCATTATTAATTATCGTTATTATTTCACGCCACCTTTAAGATATAGGAAAAGGCCCATAAAGGCAAGACACCAAAGGAACTTTTCGATTTCATACTCATCTGCACTAAAAATCTCCATCATTTTCTAATAATAATAAAACAAAGAGCATTGAGGAGCAGCAACAGCAGAAGGCTAATGTAGAGTGATATATTTCAGACTCTTACTCTTGCCTCTGCAGCTTGTTTATTGTGTTTGTCTGGTTGCCCTGGGAACCAGCTCATGCCGTTTCACTCATTTTATAATGTTCCTGTAAATGTTAGGTAGGGTCGGGATTTATTATACACTGTCAACACCTAAAATGGAACGCGCCGCTTAGCATCGTTTATTTGGCGAGACGCCTCTCCTCACTCCTAAAAAAAAAAGTCTTTCTTATACAGATATATACGTGCATGTGTATCTCTGTAAAAATAAATAAACCCTGTCAGTATTCCAGAGAAGCCTTCGTCCAGGGAGAATTGATGTCGGGTGGTATAAAGCTTGTGTCAAAGGAACATCTGAGTTAGATGGCAGCCAGTGACCTGCTATTGGGTGGGATCTCTGACTCACGTTATTTGCAAGAGGTGAATGTTTAGGGGACAGAGGGAAACATGTTTACCAGCAGTGTTTACCCTCCCTCAAAAAAGCAGCACGACCCCATCACGGCTGTCGCAATAGGCCTCTGTTGATTCAGGAGAGGAGTCATCAGAATTATTAGGGCTGGAACAGGCTGGTTTCCTTCCTTTCATCTGTCCCCCAGCATGACTGAGCAGATTTGATTGCAGACTAGTGGCTGGTGAGGTGAAAATGGGCTTCTGGGGTTGTTATTTTTGGGTGGTACCAGACAAGCTGACATATTCCATTTAACTAAGGAGGCTGTTAACCCTTTGAGTGCTAAGGATGAGTGCATTAGACGCCTATACTCCTTACCGAGGTTCTGGCAGTGAGCATACGTGTCTGTAATCCACACTTCTTCTCCTTCTCCCCCAAACTGGAGCCTCACGTTCAGCCCAGCTCCTGCTTCTTCCCTCCCAATGCCCACAGAACAAGTCCTCACATCTCTCGATCTCCTGCAATGAGTACCAGACCATACTCTCTCAGAGACCAGTAGAAAGCTTCATGGCTCACCACCAGCCTTCCCACACAATGCCAAATACTAGCTCTCTATCAGCTCCTTTTTGCCATTGGCTCCTGATGCTAATTCTTGCCTTTCCACTACAGATGGGTTGGGACCTGGTAGTGTGTGAAGGTTGGTCATGCTGGTAGCACAGGCCAAGGAAGGAGGAAGATCTGTGGTAGGGTGAGAGGCAAGAAGGGTGGACTCGCTTCTCTCTACAATCCCAAGATGGCTCTGCCTTTCAGTGATCAGACGTCTGCTTCTCCTTCTTGACATAGTGCTCCCACCAATGGCCAGTTCCAAACCTTAAGAAATTAGCCCAGGCCCAAAGCACTAAACGCCTGGGGATCAGCCATTGGCTTAAGAATTAAGACACAACAGATACAGAATCCCAGACAAGTTTAGAAATAGAAAAGGAGAAGACGATACACTAGGCAAAACTAATGGTGACAGAATACAGCCCTCAGAGAGGAAAATCACACAGGGGCATGTGAGCATCTCACTTTAATGATAAGCTGCACACAGTATAAGCTTTCCTTTCATTAGTGTTCAGGAAGCTGGGTTGCCCAATAAACATTGGACTGGGGAGTGAACTCAGTCTCTTTTTGTGTGATGCTGAGCCAGACAACTAGTTTGTGCCTCACTTTGCCCATCTGTAAAGCAAAACCTGTGTGAGGCTTCATTATTTGCAAAGAGACTTAAGATCTTTGATTAAAGACCCTACACCAGTATATTGTAAGTGCAAAGTATGTATGTTTTGTGTGACTATCTGTATTTGTACAGATAGGTAGATCAATTAAATTGTTTATTTGTTTCAAGTGAAACACCCAGGGATTTATCAGTGCCCCCTCCTTCTCTCTTTTTTTTTTCTAATGAACATTTTGTAAGTAAAGTGTACCATATGTTGCATTCACAAATATGGATAGCATATTTTCTTAATTTTGTGTTGAAATTAATGTAATTGATTTGTGTATATGTATGTATGTATGTATTCATCACAGTAATAACTCTTCTAGTTATAGCTGCAGCACACACCCCATATATCACATTTAAGAAACATTTGTCTTCAAATGTTGGATCAACACAAGAAAATGTGTATTTTCTCTTTTATTAACATAAAAGTTTATTGTTACAGGGAAAATACATGGCAAAGCTCCCCATTTAATCAGTCTAACATGCAGCACATGTGACAGCAACAGTGGCAGGACTGTGTCAGTGAAATCACAGCTGCTCCTTTTAACTACTTTCTAATTTGCTCTCTGGTGCTGGCTAATTGGAACAATTTGCCTGCAGAAACCTGTGAGGTCTCAGATGCTAATTGATTTTGTCTTGTTTAATCAGCCCCCGCAAGAAAGAGACCCTGTTTCACCCACTATTTCTTACACTGAGTGCTGGCATTGTGTGATACAGTGGAAAGAAAATACACGCACGCACGCACAGCCATCCACTGTCCAAAATCAGATTACATCTCGAAGCCAACTCCCTGTATTGAAATGTGAGATTCCACAATTTACTAGGACAGCCCTAGAAAAAGACCTCAAATGACTCTGCAAACTGTTTGTGTATATATACCAAATATAAAAAGGCAATACCTTAACTTAAGCTCATTGCAGGTCAACAGTGCTCAGAGATGTGGGTTTCTGAGCATTTTTCTTCCTTGTGCTTGGTGGCCAGATACGTTTCAATGGAAAAATAAGTCATACCTCACAAGCATAGCAAAAAGAGAATAAATCATAAAACAGGCTATTTAATTTTCTTTTTAAAACTATTCAGGTTTTCAATTCTATTATTTTAGGAAGCTCTGTTATTCTATTACCAGAGAATTTATTATATTAATCATTATTATTATTATTATTTGGTATAGAGAAAGAATGGAAGAGGCAGCTCACAAAATGCTGATGTATCTAATAATGTCACTATTTGGGGATGGAGACTATCTTTAGTATCTCAGATCAAGCTATGAAATATTTTAACATTATTTTAAAACCATCTGACTGTTGGTAAAAATCATTGGCCAGTGTCACCAGCCTATTAAGTCTGCTTTGCACTGATCCCTTGGTACCGAGCAGACTTAAAATCTGTCTCAATCATCTACTTCAGGATATTTCAGAGAACACCAGTCCGCCCCTTCTGTGGTGCAGGGCTGGTGGAGCTGCATCAAAATAGCATGTGACTTAGCCCTGCTGCATCAAACCAGTGTTCCATGTAGCTTAATATTCTTTCTATGGCAGAGGATAGCACTGGGAGCTTCAGAAGAAGGTGCAAGAAACTTTGTATAGAACAATTATGCAATGCTCTATCCATAAGGGAAGTTTCTTCCTGACACTCTAGTCTCTAAGAGAGAAATTTTCAAGGATGCAAAGAAACAGCTGAGAAAGCTCTTTGGTGCATGGGTCATCATTTTATGTTTGTACAGTGCTAACCCTACCCAAATTGTACTACAACTAGTAAAGGTCAGTTAAGTGCACAGCTCTCTTTGAATGTTAATAAGTGTTGGGTGTCTAACTCTCCCACTATGTATATATATTTTTAAAGTTTACCTATTTAATGAATCCTTGGTTACTTCTCTTTGTGTTTCCTTTTTTCCCACTCACATAGACTTAGAGTGCTCCTGTGAAATTACTGATGTTTCTAAGCTTCTTATCTTTGCTATAGGTGAGTTATTGTAACAAGGACAGGTGTTGCCAATCATTGGTTAAAGCTTAGTTGGTCTATGGACCTAACAGCAAAAAAGAGCATTAGAAAGATGTGGTGTGCTGTGGCCCTTTCAAGGTGACTTTCCCTGCTATTGCCAGTGGGACATTAGGAAATTAAAGCACCTTTGAAACTGGGGCAGCTGAGAAAGAGATAAATGTAACTCGCTTACAACATCCTGAGCACAAACCTTACAAAATGGGAGCTCATCTAAATCTGAACTGGTATTTGTTCACCATGAACTCATACCATGTGCTATTTCCAATTATTGCTTTTTTTTGCACTGTCGGTCTATGGGACTGATTCACCATGTGTATTTTCAGCATCAAGTCTAAAGACTAACAACATGGATTCAATTGTATATTTCCATTTCCCATTATCAACATAAAAAAGGAAGCAGATTCTAAGTCTATAAAGATTTATAGTTCCATTGTAAGATATCTATCATTTTAAATACAACCTTGTTACTGACAGCTACTGAACTGCCAGGGATAGTACTGGTAAAGTACTTAAAAAAGAAAGAGACATTACATAAAACAATATCTCCAAATACGTTTAAAGAACCTTTAAAGAACTTTGAAATATATTTCTCAAACTCCTGTGTATATTTCAAGTGGGTTGGTTTTTGTTGTTGTTGTTTCTTCTCCTTACCTATAATTCCTAATTACCAAGGATTTTGTATAAAAAGATGTCTTCCCCTTTTTAAGTAACTAGCTTTCTCATCCCATGCTGACATCACAATATATGGTTTGTGACATCACCTGGTGTCACTACTATGTAACAGTGGCAGGATATTTGTGGCATCACTATTGAAGGTGCTTTTTAAAAACCATTACAAAACACAAGCCAGTAGATGTAAATTGCTATGAAAGAGTTTACTGGGGTTCTCACAACAGTCTTGAGGACATTGAAAATTGTGCTTCAATACAAAGCAAAATTCAAAAACACTACCTTAAAGCTATGTGAAATTATTCTGGCAACAAGAATATTTACCTAACATTAAACATTAACACTTGTTAAAATTTGCATTATGTTTGCCCTGGGGTAGGTGTGTAAGAGGGAAGAGAAAGAGCAATTATCTTCTTCCAAGTTATGCACCTGGTCAGGAGACCAGTCATCAATTTTTGGATGTTTATTTAAACACTTACGGTCTGATTTTCAGAGGTGCTGAGCACTCACAACTCATATGAAAGAGAATTGGATTGTGGGGTACTGATTGCCTCTCTGAACCCAGTCCTCTACAATGCAGGTCTCTCAAGTTGAGTATGCATAAACTAAGGCATCCTAGCTTAGTGGCCATTTTTGAAAATGGAGGCCTAAGTAACTTGGCCAAGGTCACATAGCAACGAGGTCTTACCACTGGGAATGGAAAGCAGAACTCTTGACAACTACTCCTTTGAAAATAGGAGTGGGAAACATGCCCCTTCTTTTATTCTGGAGAATTAAGCCCCACCAGCCTGCTTCTCAGCTCACACAATGTTGAAACTCACCATGCACACACAGTCCCCATCTAACAAGACATGGAAGCCCCATGTAGTCACTTCTTATTAACCTTGCCCAGTGAAACAGAAAATGCTTTTATATTAAACTTACTAACAAGCTGCAGACAGTGTTTCAGCCAACGGAGTCAACTAGTTTTGTAGCAACCAGGCATGTTCTTACAGTTGTCCTTTTTTTCTCCACCTTCCTTATGATTTTTTTTTCTTTAACCATGTGTTTTTCCCTTCACAAAGACAAGCTTGGTGGAGGTACTAGAGTGGTCCTACATACCTGCAACATGTAATCTCATTCCTGATACCCAGGAGTACTCAAAAGCGCAGAAAATCCATCAAAGCCAAGTCTCTGTGCAATGCACGAACCACAGCTCCCAAAAGCAGGGGAATGGAGAAGGAAGGGATTGCAAGTCTTTTGGTGTTAAGAACCAATGAGGCAGAAGAACCAGGGACATGTGAATTGTGAAGACAAATACTTACTTCCCACTTTCCACTTTTCCTTCCTTCTCTCTTCTTTAGTTGTTGGGGTAATTTAAAGCCCTAATGGTTTTATAATGGCGCTCTCAACAAAGTTATCAATGACAATGTGTGAAGTGGCTGTTAGGAAGCTCTCCTGAAGGTCCTGTTAGAACTAAGGAAGATTAGCACAAAACCAAAAATGAATCAGAGTCATAATAAATTGGAAAATGCAAGAGAATTACCAAAACCCTAGCCTGAAAAAGCCTCTGACCAGGAGACAGAATTGGGAAGTTTCTGCACAACTGTCACGTCTTGCTGTTTAATCATTTCTGTGAATTTCCTTTGTACTATACCAAAACATTTCCCACAACCACACCCATGCTGTGTATGCAACATACCATAAGTTGGCCTTGATTTATAAACTATTTAGCAACTTACTTAATCAAACACCCTTGCACTGTTATTTAAAAACAAACAAACAAACAAACAAACAAACAAACAAACAAACAAACAAACAAACCAACCCAGGCAATATTCAGGTTTTTCATGCACTTTGGGATTTGGCCATTCATTTGCAAACTCTTAACCCCAATCAAGGCAGAAGTTTGACTCTCCTTAAAGTCAAACTCTTAATTTCACTTAATGAGGCTTTTGCCTGAATAAGGATGGCAAAAACATTGACAAACGCTTCAGGATTTGGTTTGAAAATAGCATATTTTAGGACAAGGTGAGCTAGGAGCCAGGGTACTAGCTCTTCACTTCAGAAAGTAATTCAAGTTTTAAATCACAAGCTGAGGCATCTAGCCCTGTAGCTCATATCACAAAATGTAAATATAAGTTGACACTTTTCATTGTGGGAGCTGGTCTCTGTTAAAAAAAATCTAGTTTCTAGGATTTAGTTTCATAGTGAGAAGCTGGAGGAACTCATGTTTATTCAATCAGCCAGAGACATACCCACCCCTTTGATAGAACTCCTCCTCAAATACCCAGATAATAATCTATGAGATGCAATTCAGAATCAAAATCCCATATTCAAACATCCCCAAAGCCTGAGGTCATTTGAAATCCAAAACCATTCCATACAGTAAATGGTGTGGACTGAACCAAACCCATTGGATCCAGCATCTCCAAATTTTCAGGTGTTTGAAATCCAGATCCAAATATTATGACTCGTTTATTGATTGCACTAGGTGCATGATGAGGTTTCCATATCTGAAACGCCTCTTTCTGCAATTCATTGGCCAAAAAAAAAAAAAAAAAAGCAGAGAAAGGCATGGTCAAGTCAGCATTCCAATTCCTCTTCCAATTTACCTTGGACAATGCCTTATTTTAAAACCTTTTGCAAGGGAGGAGGAATGATGGTTAGAGGAAAAAGAACAAATCCAACAGAGCATAGTTATCTTAATCACAACCTCTTTCCTTATTGGAGAGTTGTCTCCTAAACATTTCTATGGTGATGAAGTAACTGGCAGAGATTAGGAGATTCTTGAAGGTGACAGAGAAGATTCTGAAGAGGCCTGTAATGAAGACTGGACTGATCAAAATGTTGTACTCCTGACTGGGTCTTTCTTGGCTTGGAATTCCAATTGCAAGGTATTTACAAAACCTCACTCTAATAACCTTGCCCATTTTACCACCAAACATTCATTTGGGCTTCTCAGTAATAGCGTTTGATAGTTAATAATGGAAAGTAATCATAGCCACTGCTATTTTCCTCTTGTCCTGCTCCTCACTGTGTGGTCTGCTGTCGTGAAATTAGCATAATGTCATTAATGAAACAAGTCAGCAATCAAGGGTCTTGCAGGTCTATACTGGAGATTGATTTTTCTTCGTTTTGTCTCAGGAGGCCTGTTTTTGTACTCATAAACATCATAGCCAGAGTTCTAACTTGAGCTCTGAAGCAGGAATAGGATCACTATGTGGCCATTTAAATATATTTAGAAAGACATCAGGAGCAGCAAGATACTAGAATACTAGTTGAGTTCTTATAGTTTTGGAGTATACTGCTGTTCCTTTTACTTTCTTTCCTTCCCCACCTTTCTGCCATCATACAGAAACTTAAATTAAGGCAGAATCTGAACTACTGTTGAATTCATGCTGTACCTTCCTTGTGAAACCAAAATTCCCATTGACTTCAACAGGAGTTTTGGGTTGGTAAGAAATAAAGGATCGAGACTGCTTCTGTCCCATTCTCACTTATGGCATTGCAAGGAGAGAAGGCTGCTATCCATCATATAAGCTGTTTACAGCCTCTTGCAGGGTGATGGCCTCTGTGTGTTGTCCTTATCCAACTGCCCCAATGGATATTCTCACCACACTTCAAAGCAATGACTTAGTCAGCACCACTGTCATCATCCATGTCAGACATTCTCATACCACCGTGGAGTGAAGACCTCTTCTGTTTCACTCATGTCCATCAATATCAGTCACTCCAAGGAATACTGGCCTCTGTCTCAGCTGACATATGGGGTAGACCTTTCTATCTGCAGTGCACAGAGGTAAACAAAGCACCTCTTTAGGAACAGCAACTCAGGTTCACCCTTTGAAAGGCTGTAGTGTCTGCTCCCTCCTGTCCTGGCCCTGATCATTGCATAAAGGATGTAGGGCTATGATAAATAGAATTCATATTCAACAAGCAAGAGCAAGAAGGCTTTGCCCATCAACTGGGATGCTGTCCAAGGCACAGAGCTGACTTGGCAGTGAGGACCAGGCCAGACAAGTGGCTGATATCACAGGATGATGTCGCTTCACATCAGTAAGAATGTGGTGTTGCAGACATGTCTGGATTGGAGTAGTGAGGTGAAAGAGAGCCTGTGAGTAAGAGAGCATAATAAGACACAAGAGTGAGTGAGGGTTGTTGTGTGATTAATGTGAACCTCAGTAGGTGGGACAGGTAATACTTGGAATTGTGGCCATACTCCTGATACACTGACTGGGTTTTGCTCATTTTATTATGTGTAAATATCATAATAATACTTAGCTCTTACCAAGTGTTTTTCATCAGCAGATTTCAAAGCACTTTACAAAGAAAGACACTATCAGTCTCTCTGTTTTACAGATGAAGAACTGGAAACACCAAGAGGTGAAGTGACTTGCACGAGGTCACCCATCAGGTCAGTGACCAATCTGGAAATAGATCCCAGGTTTCCTGAGTACCAATCCATACTCTGTCCACTAGACAACACTGTCTCCCATATATATGTGCTTATCATGTATCGTTTGTTTGTTCCATTTGTTTTTTCTTTTCCCTTGGACTCCTAAGTGGATGTATGTGTGCGCGTGGGCAGCAGAGAGAAATAGATGCACAACTCTGTATGGGCACTTGAACTGTGTTATTATTTATTTTAGGAAAGGACCCCCTAAAAAACACTGAACCCATCCCTTTTTGTTGCTATTGGCACCTAACAGAAGGTTTGCAATACATAAAGAACATTTTTGTTCTTCCAAAGCCAATGGTTTGTGCTTCCCCTAAAGTATCTGTAACAGAAATTAACTAGTGTTTGTAGAATTCCCTGGGATGATACAAAAACTGCTTTTGTAAGGCAATCAAGCAAAAGTCACTGAAAATTCCATCCATGGAAGGTTACCAATATCTTAGTGTGTCTAGCCTATTTACAGACCAAGACCCCACACTGGGCAAAATCCTGAACAATTTACTCATGGGGCGTGAAATTAACTCATGTACAAGGCCTGTGATCAGCAAAAGGCCTATAGACTCAAAGTCTGTTTCAAGGTCTTCTGAACACTTAATAATGGTCCCATCAAAGACCATGGAGTAATTTTGATCACCTATAAGAAAGGACTGGGGTTATTCCGGTGATGTCTGTTTTAACAAAATAGTACTGATCCACTGCTTTTAGTGAACATTCTGGATGCAAAGGTTGACAGTGTGACAGTTTGAGGATGTATCAAAGTGTGCCTAGTTTTTACAGAATTTGAAATCTTGGTCTGAGATTACGTTTCCTGGCTGGAATCCAGTTGTGTTCGTTCCTTTTAAAAAAGAAAAATAAACATTGTGGCTAATTAGATACAAATAAATGTTGTTAAAACTGTGTTAAATTAATATCAAGGATCTTATTTCACTTGTAAAAATATCTGTTATAATAACTACTGCAGTATACTCGAATAATAGAGCCTGTTGTAAGCTGGTAGTGTTGGGGACCATAAATTCGTAACACTGTAGCCATCCGTTTTTTCATAAGATTCAGATATACAAAACTAGGTCATTTAGAAATAGGTTTCTTATGCTGCCATTAAACTATCAGGCCAGATCCTCAACTGGTGTCAACAAACAACACTACATAAGTTTCAGGCAAGCTACACTGATTGAGACCAGCTAAAGATCTGGCTCAATGTGTCTACACATAGACTTTCATAGACTTTCATAGACTCATAGGACTAGAGGTGATGGAGAAGGACCAAACAAAGTGTATGACCATTCTTATAAGGGATGTTACCTTTGCTCATTAGTAGTCGTAACACAGTGGCATGAGTTAAATCTGAGCCTTAGCCCTAAATTTCATAGTCTCTGAGGGGGGTTAAAACCAGGCCCTAATGTTGCTTTTTTTTTTTTTTTTTTCATTTTATTTAATGTAACAAAAATGGTAGCAATTCTGTGTTAACAGTAGGCAGAGGGGACTGTGTCTTGTTAGCACGCATTTTGAGGATACCAAATCTGCATGGGACATTGTTGTTATTATGGCTTAAAGTTAGCTAAGGTCATCCTGGTTCATCTGTTTTATACATTGGTAGCCTTCTACTTGTGACTTGCCAAACAAACCTTTTTATTTTTGCACACTTTTATGTTGATTTTGTGGTTTCTGAAATTGGATTCTGGCTCCTACAGGCCTGTGTTTCCACGGTAACTACAGGCCTTATCTGCTACTGCTCTTTGGCAGACAGACAACAAGGCCTTTCAGTTTACTTCTCTCTCTTTCTCTTTTATTTTTTACTGTTTTAATTTAATTTTATTTTTTGTTTTTATTTCCCCAACTCCTGTCATTTAAAAATCACATAATTAATTGAGTACATCCTGTGCCACAAGGGTTTGCCATGGCTTTGATGTCCCAACAGATCGTTTTATAGAGTCTGGGTGCCTTTTTTTGTAAAAAACACTGCACCAGGCGCCGGTGTAAAGGCTTGTGGAATTTAGCATATCCTACTCCAGGTATGATAAAGAAACCTTGGCACCTTCTGTTTCTTTTTAATAATTTCCTTTTCCAAACTGCCTTTTCAATATATAGGAAATACCTCAGGACTTAAAATTTGTTATTTTCTCTCCAAAGTTAATTCTGTCCCCTCATCTCTTTCCCCCCCCAAAAACAAAAAATGAACAGAAAAAGCTTGGACTGCTTCTTCATTTAGTGGTAAGTTTTTTTTTTTCTTTTTTCTTTTTTTTCCCCAAAGTGTGGTCTGATTTAGCATCATGTAGCTTGGAGCTGTTACTGATCCCTGCTACAATGGAAAAACCAACCAAGAGAGGGGGAAAAAAAAATCTTGACAGGCTCCTTTAAACCTTAAGAACAATAAATGATCTCATCACCTTCTTAAATACAGAAAAAAAAATAATACAATCATTCACTTCAGGGAAGGAATGAGTCTGATGGGACAGGTAATCAAGTCTACCCTGAAAGGCACTGCTGCTTGCACAGATGAAGAAGAATCGTTCTTTCTTTGTGCTGAATTTATACTAATATGTCTCTAGCAGAAAAAAAAAAAGAATATCTGTCTCTCTAGATAGATCAATATAGATATATATAAAACATATTGATGAACTGTGTGAGAAAAAGCAGTAGAGGAAGAGATAGGTAGAGAAAGGTGAATTCCTTTGTGGAAAAATAATACATTCTTCTAGCATATTCAACTATTGGGGTAGCACCTCTGTAGTGTTTGGAGTTTTGCTGTAAAATACGCTAGCGACTTTTAAAAAGAGAATTATGGATTCCTGGAGATAATATGGATATAATATTAATAATAATATAAATAATGTTATATTGCTATAAGTTTAAAAGCAAAACATCACTGTTTTGTAACAAGAGGCTGTTACAATATTAAATCCCAATAGAAAGCATCTCTGGTATGTAGAAAGATGGATATTAGGTCCTACAGAATTTAATAGAAAAGTGGGATCCTTTCTATAGAATTTTAAAAGTTGATCTGTGGAATTTCATAGAGGATTATGTCCCTGCCATAGAAGGTTTTTTTTTAAATGATGTCTATATGATGGATTCATGTTTCAATGCTAGTGAGGGCCTATTCCAAATCCCACCGAAGCAAATGGGCAATTGGCAATGATGTTTTTCATAATGGTATTAATGGAATACAATTATCTGTTAAATATAGGGAACATCATTTTCTGTTCTCTATTCATTCTCTATTCAATTATATAGCAAAATATGACATATATAACATTATATTGTATTGGTTCATGCCTGCAGTTAACTCTACCTATATATACAAAATGATTTTCTATAACACTATAATATGACAGTATTGTAATTAATATTTTATATATCTCCAGAAATCTATGATGCCCTTATTTTCAAAGGTGCAGTATTCTACAGTAATGACCGCATGCACTGTAGATTACAATAGGACCACTGCAATCTTTTGACTGATTACAGTAAAAAAAACAAACTAGCATTTTTTTCCCATAATGGTATTTGGGATCTTTCCACTGGGACAAAAGGCATCATGTAAATGTGAAATATTATTGTTGTCAAGTCATTTCAGTAGGCTGGGTTGTAATATGACATGTTGAGGGCTACGCAGGACCAGCGCTAGTGTTTTTAGTGCCCTAGGCGCACAGCCATTTTGCCGCCCTGTGCGCTGGTCCTGCAGCTCCGGTGGACCTGCCGCAGTCGTGCCTGCGGAGGGTCCGCTGGTCTGCGGTCCGCTGGTCCACTGGTCTGCGGCTCCGGTGCCACCTACCACCCCCCCCTGGCAAAATGCTGCCCCCCAATAATCCCGGCGCCCTAGGCGATTGCCTAAGCCGCCTAAATGGAAGCGCCGGCCCTGGGGCTACGGACTGCCTTCAGACCTTCTGAAGGTGGTTTGTTCTTAAACGCTCTCTATGTCTTTAAGTGTATTTTTTTATGCTATGCAGAGATTTGAACAGTCACTTTGAACCTGGGTCATGCAATGCAGCCAAAAGTATATTAAATAGTAGATGAAGAGCATGCTAACTAGTAGCAAAGGTATTGTAACGAATTCCATGATGGCCCCATACCCATAACACATTCGTTCAATGGTGCAACCTGTATTTGGAATCTTTTCTTAGCAGCTTCTGAGTTCTTAAAGCAGGATTTATACTGACATCACTACAAGTTGGCAAAAGTCATCAGAAGTGTCTGAACGTAGCTCAGTGGGCTGTCTCATGGTCCACTGAGGTCAATCGAAGTTTTGCCGTTCACTTCAATAGAAATGAAGATAATAACCCCAAATGAGCAATTCAGTGATCAGTGAAGTGGATCATGATTGGCTCTGATCTTCAGGGCATCATCTAACATAACTGACTTTCCTCTCGGCTTCCTCTTGCCTGTCTTGCTACAATAAAGAAATTCCCTTTCCTCTCATCTTGCCACTGTGCTCTGCTCCTTCATTTGGACTTGCTCCACCACAACATTACTGCTTTCCCACCAGGTCCTCCTGTTCCACTCCCCAGACCAGACCAGCACTGATCCCCATCTCCCCATTTTGTCCTGAAGCATTAGAAGGACTCCCCTTTCTTTTGATTCATTCTGATCAGAGACTATGAATGGGCACATGGGTGGATGGGGCACCCCCGTTACAAGTATAAGTAATGAAGGCTGTAAGCTAGTGATACTCAGAACTCAGTGGTTCAGGGGTCAAATTAGCAATCAACAATACCCAAAAGAGCCGTAGTAGTGTGAATTCATTGTTTAATTTACTATAGTACAATGTATTCATATTTAAACAGTTATGACTGGGAAATATATATATATATTATTCTCACAGCAAAATGACTGACCAAGTATTATTATTTTATCAGCTGCACTTGGTTAATGCCATAGTAAAAGCATCCTGATTGGTTAATAACTTAGACTGATTAATAATTAAATCACACAGTGTTTTAATATCACATGCTGCAAAGAGCCACAGGAGGCAGCTTACATCTCACGAGCCTCAGTCTGAGTATTGCTGTTGTAGACAATCTGAATGGCCTGGGAATCTTGTAAAAGTCTGGCAAAACTCTGTTTCTTTCTGTTTCCTATGAAAGGCCCAATCATGTCAAAGGAAGGGTTTTATAAGGTATTAAGTTTGGACGCTACCAAACACCCAATTTACACTTTTTCAGATACTAATCAGCAATCCCTTGGAGTTTGAGGATGACTGTCTTCCATAAAATGATAGCTAGTTATCGCTGGTGGATCCTCAGGTGACTAATGAGATCAATCTGGGATCCACAGAGCTTGTCACAAATGGGGCAGATTTTCCCAGTGGGATGGCTGGCCTACATGTAAGCTATTTTTACCCACACATCCCTATTGTTATCACCTCCTGGTTCAGCTCAATGGAGTAGGTAGAGTCCCCAGATTGCTTTCACTATGTGGGTTCTATCATTCTTTCTTTCGACTGATCTCTTATAGCAAGGAAGCTAGTGCTGTCATTTCTGTGCTTGAATTTATGTTCACAGATCTTTTTTTCTGATTAATCACAATGTTTTCTGAGTATTAATCAACTGAGAAAGAACTATTTACTATGGATGGGCATACTAATTCAGGTAAAATGGCAACCAGCTCAAAACTAAGCCCATATATCAATTTGAATTTCCACTATTTAAAGACTGGAAAAAGTTTGGCAAACACTTTTAAAAAATATATATATTCTTTTGCATCTCCTAATTTCTTCCAAGACAGGAGTTAGAAAAACTGCAATGCCAAGCTAAAGTTTATTGTTTAGGCATTTCTATCCTTAATGAGACCACAAAGTACTGGAACTCCTGCAAATAAGCATTTCCTCACAGATTTCTAGTCTGATTTCCAAACTTTTGGAGCTTTGCCCACCACTGTGTAATCATTTTGGCTTTGTTTTAGTGGCATATAAAATATTCTGTGTTACTCAGACCAGGCCCAAGGAAAATCTCAGTGTCCGTGCTCACTATGGTCTTGTCTAAATCCATTCAAATCAACTAGAGTGTACAGATCAGAAGGGTGGGTGGACTTTAGATCAGGCTCTTGAAACACCATCTTAATTGTACTGAAAATCAAGCCAAACGTTTGCTTGACCAAAATAGAAGAGTAGTTAAGGCAGTGGAGCAAAACTCATCAAGTTCTCTTTTTTTATACTTTCAGTCATCACAACATCCCATGGCAATGAGTTCCACGGATTAAATGTGTGTCATATGAAAAAGTATTTCCTCTTGTTTGTATTAAACCTGCTGCCTATTAATTTTCATCGTGACCCCTGGTTCTTGTATTGTGGGACAGGGTAAATAACACTTCTCTATTCATTTTTTCTACCCTTTCATGATTTTATAGATCTCTATCATATTCCCCCTTACTTGTCTCTTTTCTAAGGTGAAAAGTCCTAATCTTTTTAGTTTCTCCTTGTATGGAAGTCATACATTACTCTTGATTATCTTTGTTGCCCTTCTCTGAAATTTTTCCAGTTTCACTATATCCTTTTTTTTTTTGAGATGGGACAACAGTACTGGGCACAGTATTCAAGGTGTGGGCACACCATGGATTTAGACAGTGGCATTATTATTTTTTGTCTTATTTTCTATCCCTTTCCTAATAGTTACTAGCATTCTGTTTACCTTTTTGGCTGCTGCTGTGCTCTGAGCTGAAGTTTTCAGAAAACTATTCATGATGATCCCAAGATCTCTTTCTTGATTGATAACAGCTAAGTTAGATCCCACATTATGTGTAGTCGGCATTATTTTTTGCAATGTGCATTACTTTCTTCCCTCTTATCCCTTGACTACTTAATTTTTTTAAGAGCCTTTGGTGAGTGACCTCATCAAAGGCTTTCTGAAAATCCAACCACACTATATTGACTGGATCACTCTTATCCACATGCTTGTTGACACCCTCAAGTAATTCTAATAGATTGGTTTCAGAGTGGCAGCTGTGTTAGTCTGTATCAGCAAAAAGAATGAGGAGTACTTGTGGCACCTTAGAGACTAACAAATTTATTTGTGCATAAGCTTTCATGAGTGGGTTTTAACTCACGAAAGTTTATGCTCAGATAAATGTGTTAGTCTCTAATAGATTGGTGAATCATGACATTAGCCATGTGGACTCTTTCTCCAACAAATTGTATTAATTTATGTCTGGTTTAGTCTTACTCTGGTCTTCTCAATTTCCTCCCCACTGTCATTGCCCTCTGGATGTTTTGCGGAAAATAAAGAAAGCATTGCTTTTATATATTTTCACTTTGTATGTTGGGTGAGTCATTTGGTGATACTAATTTTAAAAAATCATTTCAGAACAAGGGTCTTTCCTACCTTGGGGAGTGGGGGGAGTTGCCTGTCTTACTGCACTCATAAGTCTGTAGAATGACAGAATTAATCACAAAAAAAAAGGAACATACATGGTACATGTTTAAAAATGAGACAACCAAAACAGACAGCTTCAGGCACCCAGCTTTGCAAATCTGGGCTGTGTGACATAATAACAAAGGTCACAGAATCAGAGTCAGAGTAGGGATTAGTCTTTTGCTTTAGTCTCATTCTACCTCTACTGAGCTGCCTTTCCTTATGGCCGGAGGTCATGCTCTCTCCTGAGATCAGGAGTTCACTTAACCGCAGGCAGACAGCTGGTAGGAAATTGGTGGCAACTACTGTTATCAGATTCTGTGGTAGCTTTAGGCAAAACTGCCCCAGACAGCTGTTAAATAATCTGGAATCTTCCCCCAAATCAAAAGCCCCTAGGTTATGCTTTTTCTGAATCTCAGGAAGCTCTGAGGAAACTCTGGAAGGCATTTGGAGATAATACAATAGTCCTGAAGTTGTGCTAATAGCTCCCAGAAACTCTGTTATTCGTCAGCTCACTGAGAGAGGTTCTCCCTCCTGCCCATCACTAGTGGGCCTATCTCTGTACTTAGCCACTTGATCAGGGTGGTGAAGAAGATTTGCTCCTGTTCAAGCAGGCTAGAAAAGCAAGAAAGATAAACCTTGAGATTAAAGAAGTAAGCTATATCTCAGGAGTTCTGGTTTGGTTCTGTCTAGTTTGGGGCAAGTCACTTCATACCTCTGTCCTTTACTTCCCCACCTGTAACGTGAGGGATATCCAGGTTCTGCCTCATCTCTTTTGATTTCAAGCTCTTCAGGGTAGGGATTCTCTCTTGGTATGTGGTTGTATGGTGCCTAGCACAGTGGGGTCATGATGTCTTTGGGTCTCTTAAGTGCTACTGAAATACAAATTATATTAACGGTCACAGTGTTGACTACAGCCATGTGAGCAGTATCACCAAAACAAGCTGTGCCTTCATAAACCAAAGATTTGAGTTCTAATGCTTTCTCTGAACATCGTCTATTGACTTAGGACCAATTATACCCCATGCTAACAACACCCCCTCTGTATAACACTGAAAATTCTCATTTTCCCCAGCGTAGCGTTGCCCTGAGGGTAGAAGGTTCCATATTTTCTTCCGTCAGCAGCAACTATGTAGAACAGCACCATGAATTAAAGCCAGTAAATGCCCCTATTTCCCAGCTCTTGCCTTGAGCCGGTACATACATATTCATGAATAATTTCCCAATAATTAAATTCTTTGGGTTTTATTCTCGTCCGCAGGAGCGGAGTAATTTTGGTTCCCTTATGAATTAGATTATCCTGAAAGGTTATGATTCAAGCCTTCTCTTTTTCTCAGATGTGACTCTTTCAGACCTTGGGACTGATAGGGCACTGCACAGCACGAGGTCTATATTTTCTCTGTAAATACAGGCCTACAAAATCTCAACAAGTCAGCCCTTGTGTGCCATGCCGAGAGATTGATGACAAACCACATTATTTTTCCCCTCCATATAACAGCCCACAATTACAACTGTACTCTCTTCAAACACTGGCTTGTTTCTATCCAAGGTGCAGTACGAGCTCACTCTGATATCTTTGTAAAGAACTGCCCTTAACACTGGGTAACCTTATTTGCAGAAAATGCTTTTTTTCCCCTTTCTCGTGCACAGTAAAATACAGGACCTGATTCTGCAACACCTCTGCAGACCAACCTTTATTCACGAGTGTAGGGAATGCAGGTAGTAAGTATTCTTCTGTGTGAATAAAGATTGCAGGATCAAGTCTATAGTGGGGCAAATCTGTCATCCTTCTTTGCATGGAATAGCTGTTTATTTGGTTGTACATGGAAAGGCAAACCTTTTCTGCTCAGACCTGCTCAGATTGTGACTCTGTCCTCAGGAGGAGGAGATAGAATAGGAGCTACTTACCTGAATTTCCTCATTGAGAGCTAGTGAATCAGATGGGCCCAGGAGAAGAAGCCTTACTTGCACCCTACTCCCACTAATTTCTAGGCATAACAACTGGCCAGGTGCAAGCTCTGTGGAAAAGGGTGAAGTAGTTTACTTGTCTTCCTAGAAGAAAGGTGGACAGAGATGGAACCATGCCTGTGTGAGTCACAACTGATTCTCTGCTCTGCTTCTGTGATGGTGCATCTATTCCCCATCCTTTCCCAAGGGCAGATTGTGACATTACAATCTTGCCCTCTTTCAATAGTGCCATTGATTTTCTTAGGCCTTTTCACAGAGCGGGATTAGCATGGGGTTCTGTTTCTTTCTGGGTATGGATTGGTGGCATATCTAAAACACATGTAGCATGTAATATGGCACACGTTTGCATATTAGGGACATGGCATGACAACACATTGAATGCTACTAAATAAAAATCTTTTTTTTCATTCAAGTACAAAACACCAAGGCCAAACAGTGTTGGGTAAAAGGTATCTATTTCTCCAGAGGAAAAGGAAGCAATGCTATTTTTTTACCCTTGACTCTTTTGATCATCACATCAGCTTGCCTTATTTCTCCAATGCCATTCCCATTGCCCTTACACAGTGTTTGGGTAGAGGTAATCATATTGCAGTGCAGGAAAACACTGATTGTTGGATGCTCTGATGACATTTGCAGAAGTACCACCAGCTTCCAGATAACCAAATTCCCAGACTCAGTTGCAAACATCTGAGGAGAGCCAGCATCTGAAAGCAACTTTTCTTATTTTAAAATGAAATAATGAACATTGCATCAAACATTCATCAGAATCTACCCATTTGTCATGAAACTGCTATATGGTGATATAATAAATAATCATGACATCCCATACTTTAAACAGCATTGAAGATGAATGCCGTTTATTTATAAAAGTTTTCCTTACCCATGATTACTGTTACCAACTTCCATAATTTAATCGAGAGAATTCTTTAAAAAATCAATTTACTATTTGTTTATTGCATGGTTTGGATATTGTCAGTTTCATACATCCCCCCCCACCCCATGCACTAGCACGTTTCTTCAGAATCTGGGCTCATGAGAACACTCCAAGGGAATGTTTCTGAATGTTTAAGGTCCTATTTGTATTGATTCTTTTCTTTAAACTGCATGAAAATTTTCTGTTCATGGTAGATTTTTGAAAAAGTCTATTTGAGATTTCCAGCTAAATTGTGGAATTTGAACAGACTTGAATAATTTAGATTAGGTGTGGATAAGAACCTAAGCTAGTGGATATTTTATCCAGCTCATATCACCACACGCGATAGATGTCTGGCCATCACTAAAAGGTTCCAGTGAAACATATCTTTCTATATCAATGTTTAGAGACCACAGGAACAACTCCTAAGCCTTTACTGGATATTTGGCACATTTGTACAAAGTTTTTATGCATGCTGGCCTCATAGGCATGCACTATATTTATTCACATTCTCTTGAGATATTGCGTGGCACAATAGGCACCTCTAGAGAGTATGTAGCTCCAGGAGAGGAGCCCAAGTGCATAAGGGAGCAGTCCAAATTTGCTGTAGAATTTTAATCTGTGTAGATCTTGAAAACTGAGGCTAAATGATGCAGAAATCATGCATGCTCAGTCGCATCTAAACCAGTACCAGAATATGGACCTGTAGCAAGGCGGTGGGATATCCCACAGCCCCGCTGAGGGACGAACCTCGCCTACCACTGCCATGGGCGGAGAAGCTGGGTCCTGTGCCCGCCCCTCAGAGGTCACGGCTCAGACCCGGAAGTATATAAGCTGACCTGCAGAGCTCAGTGGAGGCCCAGCCACTGCAGGGGCCAGATGTCTGCGGCCGCTGCCAGTCGGAGCTCATACCCGGCCAGCCGAGCCTGCCCTGTGCTCGCTACCCCGAGGAGGACTGGCTGAGCCTGCCCCGCGCCAGCTACCCCGAGGAGGACTGGCTGAGCCTGCCCCGCGCCAGCTACCCCGAGGAGGACTGGCCGAGCCTGCCCCGCGCCAGCTACCCCGAGGAGGACTGGCTGAGCCTGCCCCGCGCCCGCTACCCCGAGAAGGACTGGCCAAGCTTGCCCCATGCCACCTACCCCGAGGAGGACTGGCCGAGCCTGCCACATGCCAGCTACCCCTAGGAGGACTGGCCGAGCCTGCCCCGCGCCCGCTACCCCGAGGAGGACTGGCCGAGCCTGCCCCGCGCTCCCTACCCCGAGGAGGACTGGCCGAGCCTGCTTCGCGCCCGCTACCCCGAGGAGGACTGGCCGAGCCTGCCACATGCCAGCTACCCCGAGGAGGACTGGCCGAGCCTGCCCCGCGCCCGCTACCCCGAGGAGGACTGGCCGAGCCTGCCCCGCGCTCCCTACCCCGAGGAGGACTGGCCGAGCCTGCCCCATGCCCGCTACCCCAAGGAGGACTGGCCGAGCCTGCCCCGCGCCCAGTATCCTGAGGGGGACTGGCCAAGCCTGCCCCGCGCCCGCTACCCCGAGGAGGATTGGCTGAGCCTGCCCCGCGCCCGCTACCCCGAGGAGGACTGGCCGAGCCTGCCCTGCGCCAGCTACCCCGAGGAGGACTGGCCGAGCCTACCCCGTGCCCGCTACCCCGAGGAGGACTGGCCGAGCCTGCCACATGCCAGCTACCCTGAGGAGGACTGGCCGAGCCTGCCCCGCGCCCGCTACCCCGAGGAAGAGCCGAGCCTGCCCCACGCCCGCTACCCCGAGGAGGACTGGCCGAGCCTGCCCCACGCCCGCTACCCCGAGGAGGACTGGCCGAGCCTGCCCCGCGCCCGCTACCCCGAGGAGCAGCTGAACCTACCATCAGCTACCTACCCAGAGGAGCCGATGGTGGGTGAGACCGCTGGTGATGCTACGACGACGCAGGTCCCCGACGAGGGGGAGAGTGGACGTAACCCGGGGGCAGCTGACCCCAGTCTGGCTGCAGCACTGCCAGAGCCAATGTCAGCGTGCTGCGGCCAGGATCCCCACTGACCGCAGCGGGTCTTGACCGCTGCTAGGGCCCCGGGCTGGGATGCAGTGGAGTGGGAGGGCCTGTGTCCCCCCGCCACCCCTCCAGGGGTAGCAGACTCCCCCTTTCCCTGGCCTGAGGAGGCCGCAAACCTACTATTGAGGCTCAGCCCTGCCTGAGGGCCCCAGCATACTGACTCTGTGTTTGCTGCCCTGCCCTGACCTAGGGCCGGGATTAAGACTCCTGTTACCACTCAGCCCTGCCTGATGGCCGGTAGCGAGGCGGTGGGATACCCCACAGCCCCACTGAGGGACGAACCGTGGCCGAGCCACACTACACGACCCTTAATTATTTTGAGTCAACCAGAACCTAAACTGAAGGTGTGTTTTAAGAGCTGGGGATCAAAATATGGATTTACCACCTCCAATAATTCAAATTGGTTCTAATCTTTATGGAAAGGTAGGGCAACTGTTATGCTAGACACCAGAGGCACGATGCCCATTTTGAGCAGCTGCAGCATATAAGAATTGTATGTTATGCGAGTTATTGTATACATTTTGTGATGGGGGGGTGGGATTTCAAAGGTGTTCAGCAATGGAGCCATTGAAATTAGTGAGGGCAAAATTAGGCCAATGCCCTGGGGTCAGATTTTTAAAGTATTTAGGTATTTCTGCACTCAGTATCGCATCATCTGATTGATTTAGGTGTCTCAGTCTCATTTTCAAAATGATAGCAGCACTTAGGATCCTATATTCCACTGACTGTCAATGAGACCCAGGCTTCTAAGGTACCTGCAGGGATTCTCAAAAGCATTTTACGTGCTTTTGAAAATCCCATTCAGCACCCCTCTCTATTCCTTTAGGTGCCTGTATACCTTTGGAAATCCCACACTCTTTTGATCCCTCATTTGTTAGAACTCCAGTTTTGTACACCTCTTTGAAAAGGCAGTTCCCAGCATTAACCTACACATGTCAAATACAACTTGAGTGTAGGACCTTAACTGCAGAGGTGAAGTGCACAGAAGCAGGACTCTCTGCAGCAAACTCTGCTGAAACACTTTTAAAGAGGAGTAGCACTTACAGATTTTTTTTTAAAATGTGTAATGGCCTAATCTACAAGACCATCTGCAGGTAGCTTGGGGGATCTCCGGCAAAGATGACAGGGCTCATGCTGTGACTTAGTGGAGACCACTGAGCTGGGATAGTGAGGTGAAAAGAGAGGGAAGGACCTTCATTGTATTTCTTTTTCCTTTTAACAAGAAAGCAATAAAGCAAAAAGCATTTCCTACAG
This sequence comes from Gopherus evgoodei, assembly GCF_007399415.2. Classification (NCBI taxonomy): domain Eukaryota; kingdom Metazoa; phylum Chordata; order Testudines; family Testudinidae; genus Gopherus; species Gopherus evgoodei. The sequence continues at coordinate 24,843,889 of NC_044336.1, read as the reverse complement.
GTAGCCATTAAATCATTCAACACGCAGGTCTCCTGAGATTGGCGAGGTTCCTCTTTCCTTTCCAGAAGGGACTTTTACTAACCATTTCTCATCTAATGTTCAGTGTCTTCACCTAGCTCTCTTAGGACTTTTACCCAGACTTGCTCCAGCATGACAGCACCATAGCTCTTTCTGAGATGGACTTTGGCCCATGCATAACTTTCAAAGAATTTTTCAATGGGTCCCCAATGACGCCAGCCAAGGGCTTTGTTTTGTTCGTGATAATGTGCTAATGCTCCGAGACCCAGCATAAATTTTCTCTATGAATCGTCATTTGTCAAAGTCACGACATGGGGTTGGGGTGGGGGGGGAAAGAAATCTTGGCTTTAGTTTTGTTTTCTCTCCCATGTGATTTCCCCCTCCCCCACTCTCTGTCTCTTAATCTCTAAAACATCTGATTATACAGAAGGGGTACATAAGAAAAACAAAGGCTTTAGTTTTTCCCTTCTGTGTCTTTCTGTGTGTGTATGTCTGTTAGTTCTTAAAATTTTATAATGGAAAATAAGAGTTCATTAAGGGAGCTTTCACCACATTTTGGGTAGGAAAATGCTTCATGAGATTTGGTGAACTGGAACTCATTTCAAGTTAAGACATCATTTGGACTGATAACATTAGATGGAAAAACATGGTCATATTTGAAGTGGGGCCAACCGTTGGTGTGATTTGTTTTTAATCAGCTCTGCAAGAACAATCTAATAGAACACATCAAAATGTTCACTAAGGCTGGTTAAAAACAAGGGTAGGGAAGAAATCATATAACCGTTTTCAACATATTTTTTCCTTTGCTTTTTCTTATTTAATTTCTTCCAAATTTCAAATTTTGAAATTTGAAAAAATTTCAGCTAGCTCTGGAAATGATTGAAAATACAGAGAAAAAAAACACCTATAAATGCTGTCAATTTGCCCTGTCCCTCTGCCCCATATGACCTCCTCTCTCTCACACACACACCGACATCAAATTTTAAACATCTAATGTTCAGTGATATCCAGTGATATCTGGCAGCCAGCTCCTAATCCCTTCTGCAGCCATTTGTGAAAAACAACGGCAGCCAGTGCCATGGGTGATTGTGATCTTGCTGATGCAAAATTGTTTTTAATTGATGCATTGAAGTCAGTGGAGCTGTATCAGTGTTGTCCAAATATAAAATCCAACTATTACTCAAGTATTATATGCATTTGTTGAAAACCTAGGGTCCAATTCTGCAACCTCTTTCTGTGCAAGCAGTCTCTCACGGGGACTAGTTTTTACCCTGCCTACTCATGTTGAGTAGCACTCATTCACATGAGCAGCGCAGTTGCCAACTTTCACATGGTAAATATGCATCTCAATTTTCACAATAAGCCAAAAATCAAGCTAATCCCATTTTAAAACAAGGCCAAAACAAGCCAATCCCTAAGAACCCCAACACTCTATGTGACTAGATCCTCCCAGGGTGCAGTCTGGGACTATGGTAGGCCCGCTGTGCACCCTAACTCTATCCCCCCGCCTTGCCTCTGCTTGCTGGGAGCCAACCAAAAAAAAGAAACAACAAGCTACAAGCCAAACAAACAGCAAGCTACAAGTCAAAAACTAGCCAACAAGCAACTCACAAGCCAATTAAGCCAAAACCCAATTTCTGCAGTTTTTTGTGGGTTTGGCATGTCGGATGAGCAGTGTCATTAAAATCGATGGGATTATTCACATAAAATGATATTCTACCACCTCTTCTTTGAGTAGTACCTTACATTAACTACAGTGAGACCAGTTGCAGATCAAGGTACTACTCTGCATGAGTATGGCTAGCAGAATCCAGCCTGTAAAATCTTGCAGAATGGGGTCCTTAGTTTGTAACACATAATTTCATTTAGACCATTAATGGATGGGCTTTGCAACATCTGCTGAGAACAACTGGATTTCCATAATGACCGAGAGAAAGCACAGAACCTCAAACTCAGAGAAACCAGGCATTAAACTTCTCCTTTGTTGCATTCTGTCATTTGATATGTAGCTGTTTTACTTTTAAATATTACATTTAATGCTGATTGGTCTCTCTGCATTGAAGTGGCACAGTTCCTACTTTCAGCTGTTTAACAGGCACCAAAGCTTTATCTTCAAAATATCCTAACAGGCTGTATCCTAAATCATGGCATGAAATCGAGCACATTTCTGTGATTGTTCTCTGTGCGTGAGCCACATCAGTTTTGCTGGCAACCCTCTCAACCTCTGGTATCCTTCCTCAGCAGCCTGAAGTTCAATTAGATTTCACCTCAGGTAACTCTTCAAAGGAAAATTCTAATAAACTTAATGTGATGGGCGACATGTCAGGAAAAAAACCAACAAAAAAACCCCAACCCCATTAAGTCTGGTTTTAACCTGCAGTGGAAAACAAGCCATGGGGTATTTCCACAAGAAATCTTGGAAACCATACAATGGATGAAGGGTGAATGGATGGGGAGGGGGGAATTCTTTGCCGAGGTCTGCTTTTAACTCAGTGTTCATGGGTTACGTTTAGTGTTACATACCTCTGCAGACAATTTGCTACAATTGGTACCAGGAAGATGAAGGGGGAAATGTTAAAATGCTCTTACCTGAGCAGAAGGGCTACATGAGGCTGGAGGGTTTTTTTGAAAGTTTCTTTTTCCATCAAGCCTCATTCTAAGCTCATTTATGCCACTGTAAACCCCACTGACTTCAGTGGAGTTACTCCTGATTTATTGTGGCAGGAAGTGAGATCAGAATTCTAAAAAGGTACTTTCTCCATGACAAAGATCCTGGAAGGAGAAAATAAAGACAATTCAAGCAAGCTCTCCAGTCCAGCAGAGTTGTGTGCAATACAGGGCCAAAGGGACTGGAAAGGAGCAAAGACTGCTTTAACCCACCTGATTCTGGGGCTGGGAGTTTACTGGGCTGGTCTCTGACATCAGTTAGAGCCACCTCTGGGTGGTTCTAATGTAAGTCCAAATGTCCACAGCCCTATTCCAGCATCCAGGGATCACCAGGGCACAGAGAAACCTCATAAAAACACTGCACCAAATACAGCATGTGGGAGAGAAAGGTTTCTTTGCCACCCAAAAATTCCTCTACACAAGAGGAGTCCTCAGGGGACCAGATGTCTGCCAGTTTGATGGATGCTTTGCACTGTTGGAATGGTGCAAAGCAGTTGGAGCAGAGCCAAAAACTGAGCCTAAAAGTACTCGATGCTCCAATTGGTCACACCAGTGTAGATCACAAGTCATTGAAGCTAATAGGAGTTACTCCAGTGTGAAATGAAAATAAACTGGATCTGAAACAGGCCCAGTGTAATGACCATTTAACTAGCTCTTAAATTCATATAAACAGAGATGAAAAGAAATAATGAAACTGGAATTACCTTAGGAAATTCACGCCTCTGATTCCTGATAAAAGCACGTATTATATATATATTAAGAGATTAATTTACTCAAACCAATTACATTAATGTGCATAATTACATGTTTATACAACACATTACATTCAATTATTCTTACAACGTATTAGATTTCATGTCAGTTACCACTTCTGAAAAATATAGTTTAAAAAAATCCTAGTTTTAATAGTTAACCATTAAAGCTAATTGTATTAATTTACATCATTATATTATTTAAAGTACATATTTATCACAGATTCTGTCTGATGTAATACAAAATAAATTGTTTTACAGTACTTCAGCAGGAAAGGCTGCAAACTCATGAACCTTTCTAAAGAGAGATCCTTTTGAATATGGTTGGGGATTGGTCCTGCTTTGAGCAGGGGGTTGGACTAAATGACCTCCTGAGGTCCCTTCCAACCTTGATATTCTATGATTCTATGAAAGATACTGTCTGATATCTCTGGGTAAATATAGCAGAAGAAGCTGTTACCCACACTGTGGTTCATTATTTCAGTTCACAGTTGGCCCCTCTGTGTAATTTTTCTTCACAAACTCATATGGAGGTGAGTTAATGATATTTAATATACCAAAGAGATCCACAGTTTAGGTTTAAGAGTTCTAAGGTTAAGAAGAAATTGTCTAAAATACAATGGCTCAGAATTTTGAAAGTGAATCTTAGAAGCAATTGCTAACTCTGTTTTCTCGTTACTTGAGCTGGTCCTTTTTTGTTCTAATTAGGGAATTTTGATAAAACTTTGAAATTTGAAAAAAAATCAGGAAAAATGTGATAAATGTTCACAATTTTTAAACCTATTCAGAGCAACTATAGAGGTTGTCAAAATTTCATCCAAAAAATGTTAAAGTTAAAAAAAAGGGGGAGGGGGAATGAACTTTCCCTTTTTCTCCACAATCAAATCTTACATTTAGTGCTGCTTTGTAACATTTAGAATCAGATTTCCAGTTGCTAATACTTGTGATTACAAGTTCAGAATATTCTGCAACATTCACTAAAGCACCCTTGACTTCAGCTTTGCCTACTCACTTGCTTAAAGTTAATCATGTGCTTGAGTGCTTTGCTAAATCAGAGCCTATATGAACATTCCCACTATTATAACTTATTCAGTACAATATCCACAGAAAGAAGATGCATAAGGGACATGATAGAAGCAATATAAAAATGAATGAATAATCATGAATAATTGTTTGAAATACTCTCCCAGATCTCATGTCATTTGCTAGGAATCCAGATACATGAGCCATTGTATTCAAAAGGTTTTAGTGATCATGGGTACTTCAATTTTTAGATGCACAACTGGAGACATCTTAAAAGGCCCTGAGTGTCAGAAAATGCTGAGGAATCATCCTATGAAAATCAGGCCCCTTTCAGGAGTCTCAAGTGAGATACTCCAAAATTGGGACCCTCAAAATCATTATTCACTTTTGACAATCTTGGCCAATGCCAATAAAAAACATAGGTACTAATTTATTCATTTCCCATTGATCAGGGAGAAAGTTAATTTGATATATTCCTTGACTGTGCATTTCAACATCTTGGAGAACATTTTTTTTTTAAACAAAGAAATTGGTTATATTATAATTAGATTTGGAAGAATTTGTTTTTATTAATACAATTTTGACAGATAGTATCAATGCTAATTTTTAAGTTTTTTTATTTTTATCAGTTTAAAATTTCACAGATATTATGGGGGATAGATAATGAGGGAGGGTCAGAGAATAATTATTTAATGATAGGAGATGCTGAGATTCAATTAATGAAAGGTTTACAGCTGTTAAAATACAAATTGTCAACATCATATGTCAGAATATGCAAAGTAAATATACGTAAATCAAAATTAATAAATTCTCAAGCAGTATTTTTCGTACTTTTCCTTTCTGTAAATGTCTGTTATTGATGGAAATACATTTTTTGTTAATGGTTTGTGTGTGTACCATGAAATCAACGTATACTGATATCTACCAATAAAAATCTAATCCTTCCAAGCTTAATTATACAGTAATTTCTCAAGGTATCAGTGATTCCAGACACTCATTTGTGACAAGAAAATGTTAAGATAAATTCCTGTCTGCATCCTAAAAGACTTGCCCATACTGGTATTGCCCTGGCCTCTTCCTTTGTCAGTCAGTGTTAAAGGCATTCTGAACTATATGCATTTCCTCACCTTTTGGGGGCGAAGCCAGACTTTCAGGCACCTGCTCCCCTACTTGGTGTAAACTTTGCTTGTACCAATCAGAAACGAACACACACAGTTTTTGGGCCCCGTCCCCTATGACACTTCTATGATGTCATAGTGGGTATTTTAGGCTGGTCTGCCATGTGCAGGCAGAAGAGGAGAAAGAAAAACAAAGCCTGTGTACCTTGTGCACACCCGTAACCGAGCCTGATCACCTCGAAGCCTCTCTCAGCTCACGTCTTTTAAGCAGAGTTTCTACGTTTGCCGGTCGTTATGAGTTGGTTTGTATTCGTAAGTATTGGTTATTACTAAATGCTGCATCCATGTTTATAAATATTGTTTACTGCATCTTTGTTTATAAATATTGTTTAATAGTAAATACGTTAGCCATTGTATGTTTTAAGTTCCATTAACCCTATTAGCTAATCATATGCTGCTCCCCTACCCCTTGTAACTATCCCCAATAAAACTTTTAATTAATTAATTTTAGTTGTGTGCATGCCTGCAGTTTGCATCGTGACCCAGACCCTCCTTGCATCCCTTACCTATACAGTCTATTGCCACGTGCAGCCTGGTAAATAACAACTCTGCATTTTTCTTTCGCCCCTAAAAGTACGTGGCAATCTACAGAAAACAAAATTACCACACAGTTTCTAACATCAATAGTCACCTTTCCTCATGCATAAAGTATATGAGCACATTTTTGGCCAAAGGTATTTGAACAAACGAAAATGGGAAGGAAGAAACATAGACATGTTTTAACTTTCTTGATGAACGGATTCCTAGCACTAGCCAAAGAGTGAGGACAGAAAAATGGTTCCCTGTGGTGTAGACTGAGATCTCTTTTAATAACTGAATGAGTGAGCAAATCAAGGGAACCACAACTTTCCTACTATGTGGAGAGACCACAAATAGTGGAAGATAAACAGATACAAGAAGGAACTGTTTGTTTTCCATACACATTTAGTTTGTCAGGCATCAATATATTTACAGTTTGGCCTCTTATATCTTCACTAGTATAAGCTCATTTTCTTCCTTCAGACGTTTGTACTTGGATTTTGGATCTCGGTCCAGTCTGTAGTGGGTTTTGGCTTTGTTTGAGTGGGGGTTAAAATGAATGTTTGTAAATCAAGCTGTATTCATATAAATCATCTCTATATAAGAGTTTGCCCCAATGTAGCAACACCAGAGACTAAAATCCCAGTGCAGGTAAGCACTTTTCACAACACAAACATAACTGGGTCTTAGCCCATGAAAGCTTATGCCCAAATAAATTTGTTAATCTCTTTTAAGGTGCCACAAGTACTCCTCATTCTTTTTGATGATACAGACTAACACGGCTACCACTCTGATAACTGGGAACATTATTCAGAAGTTTGCTGTTATTTTAATTTATTTAGTTTTAAAATATTGAAAAGGCACCTATCCAAAACTCCAAGCACCCTACCATCATTAGAAACAATAAATTCACAGCATTAAAGTAGTCATTTCTCAGGAACTCAGCCAAACAGCCAGATACCTACAGAACCTCCTTTTGCAGCCCCTATGGTGTAGTACATTTTAAGGAAATAGGACCTCATGATGACAAACAGGAGCATATATAAGGTGCCATTTTGGCTGAGACCAACTGCCCATTTATTTCAATAACATGTCTGTGGCAATAATTTAGGCTGGAAGCTTTAATACCATGTGGTATTGAGTACACATGTAACCCAATGATCAATGTGTGCTATGTGTCCCCCTTGGTGCCCAATCCATAGAAGATGAAATTCTGTTACAGGCCCAAGCTGCAGAGCCTGGTTCTTAAGCAGAAACTACACAAACTCATGCTGTTAGCTCTGGAGGTCCCCACTTCAATCCCCTGTGTCAGCCATAATGGCTGCCAACACATATGTGACAGGAAACCTACCCTGATTGATGACCCTAAGTGCCTCTGCAGTGTGTCATTTGTGGACACATTCCTTCTTTTAGGTGCTCTCATAAAATGTATATTAGAAATGGAAAAAGTACAGAGAAGGGCAACAAAAATAATTAGAGGTATGGAGCAGGTTCCATATGAGGAGAGAATAAAAAGACTGGGACCTTTCATTGCAGAAAAGAGACGTCTAAGAGGCATGTTGATAGAGGTCTATACAACGGTGAATGATGTGGAGAAAGTGAGTAAGGAAGTGTTATTTAGTTTCTTCACATAACACAAGAACCGGGTGTCACCCAATGAAATTAATAGACAGCAGGTTTAAAACAAACAAAAGGAAATACTTCTTCATACAATGCACAGTCAACCTGTGGAACTCCTTGCCAGGGGATGTTGTGAAGCCCAAAACAATAACAGCGTTCAAAAAAGAACTAGATACATTCATAGAGGACAGATTCATCAACGGTTATTAACTCAGACAGTCAGGAATGCAACCCTCATGCTTGAGTGCCACTAGCCTCTGATTGCAGAAGCTGGGAGTGGATGAAAGGAGATGGATCACGCAGTGATTGCCTGTTCTGTTCATTCTCTCTGAAATATCTGGCATTAGCCACTGTCTGAAGAAAGGATACTGGGCTAGATGGACCATTGGTCTGACCCACTGTGGCCATTTTTATGTTCTTATGTGCTGACCGAACTCTGAGTTTATCATGATTTCCTGGCACATCAACACTCGTGCAGTTCCCTAGCTATGTGAAATTATAGGTTCCCCTCTTTTCTGTTTACCAGGAAACACACACAGATGACTCTAAATGCCTCTGCAGTGTCACTTGTGGGCACATTCCTTCTTCTCTCCCTACCCCCACACAGCAGTTCTGGCAGAGCCATTTGGTTTAAGAGATGGCAAGTACATTGAATCATGGGCCCTGTAGGGGGCAGCAAGTGGGAAAATTTCAACCAATTAGCTTTCCAGGGCTCATTAGACTTCCTTGAACTGACTGGGTCCACATGAAACCTGTGATGCTTTCTTGGCAATTTTTTCAGTTCTTGGCTGGGGTTATGGAGAAGAAATTATATATATAGTGTATCCGTGCTGTAACAGTGGATGCCTGCCTTGAGAAAGGTAAGAATGTGTATGTTCTATTGTATTAGCAATCAGATGACAAAGCATGTGACCTAGAAAGACATCAATCTTTGGTACTAATATGTCACCCATCTTCATAATATCTGAGCACCTCATAATCTTTAATGTGTTTAGCCTCACCGCACCCCCATGAGGTAGGGAAGTGCCATCATCTTCATTTTGAATATATCCTCATCTCAGGCAAAGAGACATAAAGTGACTTGTAGCAGAGAAGGGAATTGAACCTGCATCTCCCAGCCCAACCACCAACCCTCCCTTTCTTGCATGCATACAAATATGATATTTACAGGAAAGTCAACCTTAGGTACTGGAGATATATATGCAGGGGCGGCTCTAGGCATTCTGCCACCCCAAGCACGGCAGGCAGGCTGCCTTCAGCGGTTTGCCTGTGGAGGGTCCCGTGCCTGCGGGAGGTCCTCCGAAGCCACGGGACCAGCGGACCCTCTTCAGGCATGCCTGCGGGAGGTCCTCCGAAGCTGCGGGACCAGCAGACCCTCCTCAAGCAAGCTGCCGAGGGCAACCTGCCTGCCACCCTGGCGGCGCCAACAGAGTGCCCCCCCGCTGCTTGCTGCCCCAAGCATGCGCTTGGCGTGCTGGGGCCTGGAGTCGCTCCTGTATATACGTATCATCCTGAGTAAAGCTGCTTAAATATTAGTTCATAAAAGTCTCCAAAAAGTTAGTAAATCCTGGGCTAGTTTTCAACTCATGTTCCCAAGATAAGATGCAAAAGAAAGAAAGAAAAGAAAGAAAGAAAGAAAGCAGCAATCCTTTTATGCCTCCAGCCACACATGGTAGGTCTATTTCTTTCAGCAGATGTGAATAAAAATAGATATATTTACAATTATAGTTGGATACAGAATTGAGGATAAACGAACAGAGCAGCCGTTTTTGTCAATGCTAATGCCATAATAGTCTGGATTATGCAGTGTGCTGTTGCTGTAATAACATTCGTTTGCTGTCAGCGCTCCTGTGTAAAAACAAATTAGCTGGATGATTAATGAATATCAAAAACAGCATGTGGATTCTCTTCTGTGATGCCTCAACCTAGTGTGAAATTTGCTGCCACGAGAGTTGTCTGTACTGTCTGAACATCACTATGTCTCTTCTGCAGATGCTGGGATGGATAAAGGGGCTTTCTAGCCGCATTGTATTTTACTGCTATTTTTATATGGCATCAGGCCTTTTTTTTTTTTTTTGCTAAACAAAGTGTGTCAAAACACACAACTCTACATAGGCTCTGATCTTGGCATTGGAATCTTATGCCCCCACACAGCCCTACTGCCCTCAATGGACTCCAGACAAGCATAAAAGTCCACTCCTATGGATCCAGTTACAATCTCTTGAGGGTAGCATTGTGGCAACAGGCACTATAGAAAACAGGCAGGCGGACAGACAGACATTTAGGCAGGATTTCTCATACTTCATTGCACCACGACCCCCTTCTGACAACCCTGGGAAGGGGGACCGAAGCCCGAGCCCTGCCACCCTGGGTGGGGGGGCCAAAGCTAAGTCCTGCCACCCTGGGGAAGAGGAGCACCAAAGCTTAAGAGCTTCAGCCCTGGGCGGTGGGGCTCAGACTTTGGCTTCAGCCTCAAGCCCCAGCAAGTCTGATGTCAGTGAACAGAAATAGTAATTTATCGAGTGATCCATTCCAAGTTGTCCAGTCCCAGCCTCTAGCAGTCAGAGGTTTAGGGACATCTAAAGCACGGGGTTGCTTCCCTGACCATCTTGACTAATAGCCATTAAATAACCTATCCTCCAGGAACTTATCTAATTCTTTCTTGAACCTTCTGGCTTTCACAACATCCCCGACAACGAGTTCTACAGGTTGACTTTGTGTTGTATGAAGAAATACTTCCTTGTTTGTTTTAAACTTGCTGCTCATTAATTTCATTGGGTGACTCCTGGATCATGTGTTATGTGAAGAGGTAAATAACATTTCCTTGCTCACTTTCTCCACACCAGTCATGATTTTTATAGATCTCTATCACAACCCCTTTTAGTCATCTCTTTTCTATGATGAAAAATCACAGTCTTTTCAATCTCTCCTCATAGGGAAGGTATTCCCTACCCCTAATCAGTGTTGTTGCCCTTTTCTGTACTTTTTCCAATTGAAATATATATTTTTGAAGATGGGGCAACCAGAACAACACACAGTATTCAAGGTATGGATGCACCATGGATTTATATAGAGACAATATGATATTTTCTGTCTTATTATCTATGGTTCCTAACATTGTGTGTTGTTTTTTTTTACTGCCATTACGTATTGAGTGGATGTTTTCAAAGAACTATCACAATGATTCCAAGATCTCTTTCTTGAGTGGTAACAGCTAATTTAGACCCCATCATTTTGTGTGTGGTTGGGATGATGTTTTCCAGTGTGCTGTGCATTTATCAACACTGATTTTTTTGCCACCTTGTAAATCACTGTAGTCTGCTTTGGACTTAGCTAGCTTCTTCAATAATATTGTATCATCTGCAAACTTGGCTATCTCACTGTTTATCCCTTTTTCAAGATTACTTATGAATATGCTGAACAGCACTGGTCCCAGTACAGATCCATGTATGATCCCACTGTTTTCCTCTCTCCACTGTGAAAAAAGATGTTTTATTCCTAGCCTTTGTTTCCTATCTTTTAACCTGTTACTGATCCATGAGAGGACCTTCCTTCTATTCCCATGACTGCTTACTTTGCTCAAGAGCCTTTGGTGAGGGACCTTGTCAAAGGCTTTCTGAAAGCTCAAGAACAGTATATCCACTAGATCACCTTTGTCCACATATGTCTGGTACCCTCAAAGAATTCTAATTGATTGATGAGGCACGATTTCCCTTTACAAAAGCCATCTTGACTCTTGTCCAACATATCTTGTTCCTCTGTGTGTCTGATAACTCTGTTCTTTTGCTATAGTTTCAGTCAATTTGCCATGTATTTAAATTATGCTTACCAGCCTGTAATTGCCGAGATCACCTCTGAAGCCTTTCTTAAAAATCAGTGTCACATTCCCTATCTGTTAGTTACCTGGTGCAGAGGCTGATTTAAGCAATAGGTTACATACCACAGTTAATAGTTCTGCAACGCCATATTTGATTTCTTTTGGAACTCTTGGGTGAATATCATCTGGTCCTGGTGACTTATTACTATTTAATTTATCAGTTTGTTCCAAAATCTCCTCTACTGACACCTCAATCAGGATAGGTTCTCAGATTCATCACCTAAAAAGAATGGCGCGTGTGTGGGAATCTCCCTCACATCCTCAGCCGGGAAGACATAGGCAAACCATTCTTTTAGCTTCTCCACAACAGCCGTGTCTCTCTTTAGCATTCCTTTAGCACCTTGATTATCCAGTGGCTCCACTGATTGTTTGGCAGGCTTCCTGCTTCTGATGTATTTCAAAAAATGTTTGCTGTTAGTTTTTGTGCCTTTTGCTAGTTGCTCTTCAAGTTCTTTTTTGGCCTGCCTAAATATACTTTCGCACATAGCTTGTGACAGTTTCCTTTCCCTTCTCTTCAGCAGGATTTTACTTCCAATTTTTAAAGGATGTCTTTGTGTCTAACCACCTCTTTCACTCTGTTGTTTAGCCATGCTGGTATTTTTTTTTAATGTCAGGTATACATGTAGTCTGAGCCTCTGTTATGGTGTTTTTAAAAAAGTTTCCAGGCAGCTTGCAGGTATGTCATTCTTGTGATTGTTCCTTTTAATTCCTATTTAACTCACCTCCTCATTTTTTTGTTTAGTTCCCTTTTTTGAAGATAAATGCTACTGTGATGAGGTTTCTTTTTTATTCTCTCCCCCTAAAGATGTTAAATTTAATTACATTACGGTCACTATTAGCAAGTGGTTCAACTCTACTGACCTTTTGGATCAGATCCTGTATGCCAGTTAGGACTAAACCAAGAATTATTTCACACCTTGTGGGTTTCAGGATGGTCTGATCCATGAAGAAATCATTGATGGCATCCAGAAATTTTATCTTTGCATCCTTTTGTGCCTCTTGTGTTAGTGGGAGCTTGGGAGAAACCAGCATATTTGTGCTGAAATTTCAGTTGTGTCATATAGTGCACATGAATCAGACCAATGTGTGTTTTCTTTATTAATGAAATACCCCTGAAAAGCTTACAGCCGAGAAGAAAGAAAGCAGGCATGTGTTCTGTTGCTCCTTTGACGCGTTTTCCCCCCTTTGTTGTATTTTCTTTTTTAAACATCTACCTTTTTTACTACTTCCTAGATCACATACCTGAACGGAATCAGAGCGAAATCTGACCACAGAGAACTGGCATCTGTCATCAAAATATACCTCCAGAGAGCTCGTGTTTGTTTTTCTTACTGTACGCATGTGGTCTGCAGCATTGTGGGTACTTTTTTACTTTTTTGTGTGAAACATCCACCTCTCTGTTTCATGAGTGCTTTAGATGGTTCTGTGCAATGCCATCCAAGTTATAAACTTAGTGTGGTTTGTTTTCCTATAGCTCTCTATTTAGACCTTTCACATATGGTAGATGAAGAAAAAGAAATGCAAGTAAATGCCAGCTGACTGCATTTCTCAGTTAAGGAAATGCTTTTATTTTTACCTTAGACAAAATCCTCACCATTGAAATCTTGCACATTTTTATATTGATTTCCAGTATGTATGTTCACGAATGAGGCATACATGTGTGAATAAAGATTGCAGGATCTGGCTTATGAGACCTCACATATTAAAATGGAAAGAAATTAGAAAAACGTCTTTGCTTTTCACCAAGGTTTGCTGTTTGTTTACTTTTTTTACACTCACCTGCCCTGGCTTGCTTCACTTTTATATAATCATTTTCATTCACAGGTTCTCCTGGCCTAGCTCATTTGTACTGTCTGTCATTTTAGAATGTTCCAGAGGAATGCTCTATATTAAAAAAAAACAAAAATATTCTTTTCACAAACATTAAAAAGGACAGTTTCTAATACAAGCTTTGTAAAAACCCTTTTAATGTTATTATATTACTAATTTCCAGTAGCACTCACAATGTGTTAGGTGCTGTACAAACGTAAAGGAAGGCATGGCCACTGCCCCAGTGGGTTTACACTTTTTTTTTAACAAAGCCTAAATGTCAAGTTTTAAAACTATTTGTGTCCCTTTAAACCTGAGGACTAACACTGTTTGATTCTGGTTCTAACACTTAAGGTTTTAGCATAGCAATGGGATAGACTAAATTCCCCTCTGACGTGCTAGTTCAAATGTGGTGTAAGTGATAGTGTCAGGCAGTCATTACTGGGCCAGAGGCCCAACTGGTGTAAATGGTATAGGTCCACTGAAGTCAAATGAGTTATGCTGATTTACAACAGTAGAAGATTTGGCTCATTAAATTTGGAAGGCTTCTCAGTGGCCTCTTTGAAAGGAGCTGATAGTTTCGATACTGGTCTTAATATACAAGGATCAACATTTCTGTTGGCACTATTTGGCAGTCTTGGAAGACTCAGTAGAGAGGTCTACGGAATGGGCTACGTAGAGTGAACTACTTCTCCATCTCTGGAAAAGGCCCCTCCGGGTCAAGGATGCGATACACTCATGGTCAGGGCTAGGGAAATGTGTATTGTCGTTATCCATATTGTACATATTGTGTGGCTACACAGAGGACTTCAGTTTCCGGGACTGTCAGTCTGGCATTTTTCAGTACCCTAAAATTCACTCTGAAAAATAAAGCTAGTAGGATATATTCTATTTCATGAGACTGTTGCAATAAAAATGGAAAGAACATATATGACTCAGGGCTTCTTCCCTTTCGGTACATGTGTGTTCGTTTTGTTTTTAGTTACAATGACAGCCGCAGGAGCGGTCAGAGGCAATGACAAAATAATGAAGAGAAATCAATTTTAGTCATGCCGATGGGCAGACAACCAGGCTTGTTGGGAACAGAGTGGGAATTTGAGAAATCTCAAGGCATTTAAGAATTTGTTTTCCATCCCTTTTCCTGCAAAGTGCTGCTTTACTCTAAAGGTCTGCTCCAGGATCTCAACTGCTTGCCATAGTCCTGCCCCAAGCAAACAGAGACTCTGGATTGGCTTTGCACAAATTTGTTATAAAACATGCAGATTGTGCCTTTGCCTTGTGATTGCCACTGGTGAGCATTAATCTAAACTTCTCTTTTAAGGAACATCAGCCAGAAGGGTCTTCTGTTTCAGGTTTTTAGTATTTATGGGGTTAATTTGTGTGTGTGTGTGTGAGAGAGAGAGAGAGAGAGAGAGAGAGAAATAGTTATATAATATAAAAAAGCCCTTTCTCAGATCCCCGCAGTGTGCAACAGGACTCCACATATAGCACACCAAAAAAATAAAAAAATTAAAAATCCAAACGCTGCCAAAATCTACATTTTCATTTGGCGAACTAGTTAAATCTATTCATAATCTGGTGCCTGAATCAAGTTTCAGACCAGACTAGACTGACTTGGCTCCTGGTTTTTGTTGCTCAACCTGTCTCTGACTGAATTTAGCTATGATGTTACATCTTTAGCTGCAAAAATTTCTAATAATGGTAGCCTGTTTTCTTTTGCCACTGGAGGCTATATCGCCCAAGCTCCAGCATTTCCGTGTTGAGGTCCAATTGGAGCCAGTTTTGAACTCTTTTTTTTTTTAAAGAAACCCTCTTTCTTTCTTTCTTTCTTTCTTTCTTTCTTTCTTTCTTTCTTTCTTTCTTTCTTTCTTTCTTTCTTTCTAATGGCTTTTCAGAAGGCAGCATTAAACAGAAAATGCACAGAAAAAATGACCAGTGTCAAAAATACACAAGTGATGAGGTCCTGGCAAACTTTTTCAACACAGTATTAAAAAGTCACCAGTTTCAGTGTTTGCTTCATGCTGAGGAATGCCCTTCCTACCCCTGTGCTGCTGATGATAAAATATAGCAGCTGCAAGTTAGGGGTACCATGGTTATGGTTGTAGTATAGAATTCCTTTTGGGTAGTGGGGAAATGAAGCAGAGTTGAAAACTAAGAAACTCATCTCGATGCACAAAACACAGGCCCTCCACTAAGAATAAACGAATTATGAATATCAGGCAATCTGCACCCTTAAGGTAGTCAAAACCTAGGTTTAGGATCACATCTTCATAGCCCCAGCAACACACAGTTCACATTCCCTCCATGGCTCTCTCCTGGCAATTGAATTAGAGAGGAGGCATTCCCCCTCATTAATATAATAGTGTGAAATGATGAAGGCTACACAATAAAAGGTAAACATGTAATGGATGGAAAGAAATATGAAATTTGGAGCCAGTGAGAGTCACTGGAACAATGGCAATTTACACCATTTGAGGATCTGACCCCAAAATGAAGTATCCTGTTGATAGCCTTTTCACAGAGCCCCAAAAGTGCTTGATTAAAGCTTTATTTCAGAGATGAGAGACATAAGGGGGATACACACTGCCAATTACTAAAGTTGTAATGTAGTTAGAGAATCCTGCATACATGCAGCATAAGCCCTCGGTGGCAAATCTAATATCTTGGAGCCATCTCCTCCTAGCTCCTCTCTGGGACTTTGGAAGATCTACAACTGAGACTTCCCTCAGAGAATCCATTCCAGGTTTTATATAAGACCCAGGGCATGCTGAGATAAGACATTTTTGTCCTTTTACTTAGTTCTAGGAAGGCTGTGAGAAATGCTGGGTATAGCATTAAAGAATTAAAGAACATGAACCACATTCTTATCTTAATTACATTGATGCAAATACAAAATAACTCTATTGGCTTCTGTAGAGTTACACAAATTTGTACTGGTGTAACCCAGATAGGAATTTGGTCCCTAAAGTGTATGCTGCAGCCAGATGACTCTCAACAGTCCAGGAAGAATGGAATCTAGAATATGGGAATCTACTTCAGGGGGAGGAGGGAGGACTTTCTTTTAAAGTCATATATTTCACTTGTATGGCAAGCCAGGTAATGAGAATGGATTTGAGCAAAGTGACCATAGAAGTTGACCTTACAGAATTTTATCACGGAAATTTCTCTCCAACATTTTTGTTTGTTGGTTCCTTAAGAGATTATATAGGTGTGCACCTTGGCATGCCTGATGGTCTAACCCAAAATCGGAGTGGTAGGAAGGGCAATGTGATAGTGTGAAGGCAGTTTTTAATGGTGAAAAACACCAATTACAATGAATCAAAGAGCCAATAGGAACAAGGCAATATTGGAATAGGGACACTTTATTGATACCCAAGTGGTAGGGATAGCACAATTCCTGTTGA
This sequence comes from Gopherus evgoodei, assembly GCF_007399415.2. NCBI lineage: Eukaryota > Metazoa > Chordata > Testudines > Testudinidae > Gopherus > Gopherus evgoodei. Next base: position 24,827,022 of record NC_044336.1, on the reverse strand, counting down.
CTGATGCCCTTTGTTCGTAGAAGGATTTTGGGGAGGGAAGCAAAATGAGTTTAAATAACACCCCCCAAATCAACATGCTCATAATTTGAATATGCTGACAAACATTTAAGAAGGACCTGAGAGGGACGTGAACTGGCATTTTTTCAGAAGATCACAGGCTCTCACTGGAGGAATCCTTCCTCAGTCTCTGGACTGTAGCATGATGAGAGGAGGTGGAGAAAAAAGAATCAAAGTTTCAAGAAGTCCTAAATACATGTGACACTAGGGACAAGTCTATGCTCCAGGGCTACATTGGCATGCTGGTGAAGACATGCTATGCCAATGGGTGTGCGCTCTCTTGTCAGCTTAATTACTTAACCTTGGTAAGAAGCAGAAGCTATGTCAGTGGGAGAGTGTCTCCTGCCAATATAGCACCGGTGCAGATTGCATGAAACTTGCATTGCTTTGGGGTTGTTTTTTCACATCCCTGAGTGATGTAAGTTATATCAACTTAGGCAGTAGTGTAGGCCTGCCTGAGGGCTCAGGAACACATGCTGGAGCAGCGTGTGACTCTGCAAACACAAAGTCCTTTTGGCATGTAACACTGGCCACTACGCACACTCAGTAAAGATCTTTATTCTACAGCTCTGCCTGCCTGCTGCGTCACTTACTGCTAGCAAAACATGGATACTACTGTACTCTCTAGAGAATGGTAGGGACCTTTACACAAAGAAAGGTTCCCAGAAATATCATTTTTAAAGCGGTGGCAAGCTTTTTTCACCCCATGCTTCTGACATGGCCTGGAAGGGTCTTACTTGTTAAACCCAGTTACCCTTGAATAATGAGTATTTCCAATCTAACAGCCCAAGTACCTATGGCTGTCTACTACATTAACTCCTCTGACCATGAACTCTACTTTGTAGACCAGCTGGCAAGAAAAAGTGCTTGGGAAGACTTGAGAAACAGCATCTTTCCCCCGGGAGACCAAATGCCAAGTCTCCATGACACACCTTCCTCTCACTTGTTTGTGGGAGCCTTGAGGTTATTTCCCCAACTGGGGGTGTTTGAGGAGCCATCCCACATGAAAGCAAGCAGCAGCATGCCGCCAGCCCACAGGGCCTGTCTGCTCTCATGCTGTTGACACAACATGATGTTGATCAAGGGGACAAGGAGGGCACACAGTCCAAAGCTAATTTGGAATATTTAGAGCAAATGTAATCTAAATAAGAAGCCAGGATTTGGGTTTGGCTGGGGGTGCTCCATCTTGCCAAGTTTGGGTGGGTTTGCATTAAACTGAGCTTTTTTTTTTTTCTGCCCAACCCTAATCATTACATTCTGGAATAGAAAAGTAAGCTACCACACCTTTAATGAACTTAATTTCCTTATTCTGACAGAGTTCCTATTTCCAGTGATTCACTCTTCACTTCTTACACACTTCTTCTGTAAGGATTAGTTGTTATTTTTTGCCAAACAGGTCTCAGTGGCCAAGCACTGGACTTAACCTTTTCCTTCCTCATTAGCAAGTTGAAACACGCTAAATAATAAAAGACCACATTTTACAGAAGAGAGTCCAGCAACATTTTCAATCTGCAGGCACTGTAGTAAGGAAAGAACATTCCCAGAGACCTCTCCTTCCTCTCAGACCCATAGATGCTAGCTGCTTGGGTCTCCAAATATGTTGCTCTGAAGACCACCAGAAAGCACACTGTGGAACAATGAGGAACCACAGATCACTGTTGGGGAACCTCTGTCCCACATTTTTATAGCGCACATAGAGCATGACGCAACTTTGTCCTTAAAGATTTCCATCGAGTAAGGTACTATGCAATGCAAATAACAGTGGCACAATCTGACTCTGAAAGATTGTCTTATTGGACCTCACTCTCCCATTCATTGTCACATGCACCACCTGTCCCTCCTGTTCGTAATCACATCCTCTTTGTGACATCTCTGTGGTGGCCAAAGCAATTCACTTACATGGGAAAGCAACATTAGATAAACATGCCAGCACCATGGGACCAGCTAGCTCTCTGTAGACCGATAATGATGTAAGCACCACAATTTTGGTAGCCTTTGTTCTTGGGTTTTCATAAAACACCACTGGTTCCTATCAGTGTACAAATATGAGATCTCTCTATTGATGTTGTAGGGATTAGGTCCCGATTCTCCATGGTACCTGGTATAATCACCATAGATTTGAATACAAGGTGATGTTCAGCAGTTTGCAAGCCCGTACCCTGAGCAAAAGAGCCTCCACCGTTTAATCTGATTTTGGACAGTCTATTTCCACCATTTCCTCTTCTGTTCCCACAACTATTCTCTTCGTGCTAACCCACCATTTTTGGAAATCCTATCAAAGGTCCCCTAGGAGGCACTGCCTCTGGAAATGCTTCTATCCAGGAAGGTACAGCATGGTGCCAGTATGAACTGCCCTTCCAATCCCATTTGTGCATTGTACAGGCTCTGCGTTTCAATTGTGAGGGGGCACTGCCCCCTAGTGGACAAAAGTTGAGGGGTAGGAACACTTTTATTGCTGTTGTGGTACCAGCTAAGGAGCATGTTTACAAAAGTACAGACAGACTAAATCCCATTCAGAAGTTACAGACGATTTATTTGCAGAGGCTTTGAAAATTTGCCCCATAAAGAGTCTGTACACATTCTGAAAACCTGAAACATACTTTGAATCAACGGTGTCTAGTAGTCTGTGACTGCATTTTAAAGAATGTTTTCATTGCAAGAACTCAAATTATTAAAAGTACAGTACACTGATATCAATTATGTATTTATGAAAAATTATCTTAACATACGAATACTGTGTCCTCTCTCTCTCTCTCTCTCTCTCTCTCTCACACACACACACACACACACACACACACCCATACCTACCTATCAACCTTCTGGAATTCTTTTAACATCTGGCACCTGGCAGCAACACCTGGAAAGAGGCACTCTTGTCCCTTTATTAAACAGAAGGGTGAAAATTTGCATTAATGAGAACAAATCATACTGCTCAAGAAATCACTTCTAAAATACACTGTACATATTGATAGATCCCATCATACAGGAAAATTCAGAGACTAAGTGTGTTCTTTTTTATATATGTCATTTTGGTGGGCAAAGATATATGCACCTTTGACATATCTTGTCTTTGGTAGTTCTTCTTCCTCAGATTTTCCATTCCTATTATACTGTCAATTGTTCTGTGAAATGATATTGGAATTTAGCAGATTATGGATAAACTATAAAATTGAGGGCCTGAAGATTAAATATCTGGTAGCCCTTTAAGGACTAATAAAATTGGGCTAAACTCTGATATCCTTATTTATATTGAATATTATCACACACCAGGAATAGTCTCTTTGAAATCAATGGGATTACTTGTGAATAAGGTACTCTTCAATATGACCTAATATATCATAATCTGACTGAGAGTTAGTATCAATGTCCTGGTTGAATTCTGGTTTGGATAACATTTTATCTACCTAAGTCATCCTGTGTGGTTTTAATTGTATAAGGAATGCTTTTATGGCTCTTGCACTTAGTCCGTGATATTGCTTAAAGAAGTAGATGCATTTCAGTGTAGAGTTAAGTAATTCTCATATACAAATAAGTACTGCATACAGGTGGTGATATCCAGGTGATACATTTCAGAACTAGGTGATACATTTCTTTTATTCTTGGATCCTTTCACTTTTCAACTTGTAATAGATCAGGAACTATTAAAGGGAAGAGGAGGCCGGAAGGTATGAAGAAAAAATCATGAGAGGCACTGGACACTGAGTGAAATTCTCTCGCTGTGTTATGGAGGAGGTCAGACTAGATGGTCATAATGGTCTGAAAATCTGGAGTTAAGTTCTGGCCTCACTGGATGCAATGGCAAGACCCCATGGATTTCAGTGGGCTCAAGATTTCATCCCCTGAACCTACAACACAGCTGATACCATGCCACTTTCCTTGCTGTTCCTGATGGGATCACAGAGAAGTTCACTGCCCGAAAGGCTGCTTTTGCCCCATATCAATATTCAACATTATGAGGAAGAAAAACAAACCCACAAAACCCCAACACAGTTGTGTCATGAGAACCAAGTGTTTCTTGACATTTCTATCAAGAACATGTCCAAAAAGTGCTTTCTGATTGAGGTATTAAATGAAATGATTGTTATTTGCCTTCCGGAGGGAGAGTTTACTTTCTTTTGACTCTCTTTTGGAGTTCTTCATTTTAAGATAAGCTCAAATATTGACAGACCTGGGGCTGAGATTAAAGCACATATAAAAAGCATTAGTGTTGTACAGAGAAAACACACACACCTTGCAGTAAACTCTTCCAGAGTAAATAAATGGCAATGCAGATACTTGAGAAAACACTGCTGATTTTTACTTGGGTATATTATTTAATGAATTATGATTCCAACGGACTAAACTCAGGGCTAAGATCTTCACCCTAACTCCCTCCACACAAACACATTACCACAGTCATCCCCCCCCCGCGCTTTCTGTGTATGTGTCAGTGAGTGAGAGAGAATTATGCCGGCTTAATGAAAAACATTTATTTCCTATCCCTTTCCCAGAGGGAAAAAGAGCTACATTTAGGGTAAACAGGCAGCAAATGTGAAAAATCGGGATGGGCATGGGGGATAATAGGAGCCTATATAAGAAAAAGACCCAAAAATCGGTACATCTGGTCACCCTAGCTACATTAAGGTTCTCCCAGCCCCTACAGACTGGAATCCTGCTATCTTTGTCCCTAGTTATTGGTAGAGCTATGTGGCATGTTTGCAATGAACGTATGCAAACCGGCCTGACTTCAGACTTCATTACAAACCCAAAACTCATGTCTAGGGAGAGGGTTGATTGAAGCCAGGCTGTTTTCAAGAAACATTGGGGCGATATATGCTTTTGCAAGTTTGTTGGGCTGAAGCCAATCTCCAAGAGAAATGCTCATCCCTTCAACACTCAGGATTAATCCACTCAACCTTTCATTCTGCCCTCATCAGGATTCAATAAGGGCTAGGTTTTGGCTTTGTCACAAGCCTTGAGTAAGGGGAAGCATGTGACCGGACTCTCCAGAAGCAGATCAGGAACCAGGGTATGAGTCATAGTCTGTCTCCTGGTTCCTGCACTGTTCTGGGGTGGAGAAAGTAATCTGTGGCAACCCTATATGTATTGCAAAGTACTTCACTCTCCATGCTGGCTCAGGTGCACTGGGCAGTACATGGAGGGATGGAGTCAAGGATCTGCATGGGGTGGGTACAATATAGCAATTCTTGGTTGCAACTCATGATGTGGGTAGCCCAAACAGGGGTGCATGGGGGTAAATAGTTCCCTGTACAGGTTCCATGTGTCACAATTGTACCCTAATTTCTTTACGTGCTTGTACCACTCCCGCACACTTCTTTGAATCAGAAATGAATAAATAATGGCCCAACTTCTGCAGTCCTTTGTGGAAGAAAACGCCCATTAAACTGAAGCGAATCATATTGCTACCTGAATGAATGCAGTTCATAGAAAAAGTTGGAGATGAAGGAAACAGTGCTTTGAAAAAATGAATATGAGGATAAGGGCTGAAGTGAACAGTACAATCAATTACTGGCAAATTCAGATTAAAAAGTAAATTTTATTGCAATCACTTCTGTGACCAGCTGTGGGCAAATAATGAGAAAAATTGTGGATAATATTTTTTTAATTGTGACATAAATCAATAATTTAATGTATACAGTCACAAATTATTCCTCCATCTAAGCAATTGTCTAAAAAAGGGATGGTTGAAAGGAAGAGTTATGTGAGTGTGTATCAGAAGAGCATGAAACAATCCACAGAAAGATGACTCTACCATGTTACAAATGACCATTAAAAGGAATAGGGGTCACTTCTGTCCAGGGCTCAACAGGAAATTCTGTTTCATTGAAACATGGATATGTCTGACAATCAGGCAGACATTTCCGGTCAAATTCTCCACTGATGTCAAAGAGTGAAATTTCACCGAAATCAGTGGAGCTAAACTCATGCACCAGAGTAAATTGGCCTTAAGCTTCTCTCTCAATCTAAATCAAAACCGAACAGGCCATATCATCAGCTGGTGTAAATTGGGGTGCGAAAGCTGAAGTCAATAGAGCTAGGTCACAATTGATACCAGACGAGAATCTGACCTTATTGTTTTAGCTTTAGCAAACACGTGGAGCCAGAGATTATTGCCATGTTCTGCAATTGCTTGCCAGCTCGACAGTACTTGATTCCTGCAGAGGTAAAAACTTTGCAGACATTAGAGCCTTATGCTACAGTGCTGGGCATGGATTTTAAAAACTAAAGTGATCAGAAATATGTATTATTTTATTAAAATATTATATTTTTAACACACTGACAAGGTTAATCATCTTAATAGCTACTGATGTTTACATACCACTGTCCTGGGCAGCAATTATTTATGTTATTACAAAATTGAGGCCACCACTTGTCCTCTTGACCCCATTCCAATGTACCTTTTTTGTGCCTTGTCAGTGATATTAGGGCATCAATAGTTTCTATTATAAACAACTCTCTAACTGTTGGCTGTGTTTTTCCTGCCCTTAAAACAGCAGTTGTGTTTCCTCACCTTGGGGAGCATTCCCAGGAGCCTTAAGTCCTTGGAAATTGTAGGCTTCTTTCCAACTTACCCCTTTTTTTGGCTACAATTTTAGAACAGGAGTCGGCTGCAGGGAGCTGAACGAGCATTTATCAAAATTGTCTTTTTTTCTATGAGAAAACTCAGCCCAGGTTGCGTTCCTAGCACAACACCGGGACTGTGCTTGTCAAGGTTCTAAATGATTCTTTTTCATAAATGCAAATTCTGGTTTCCCTCCCATTCTCATTTTACTCCGTCTCAGCACGGCGTTCAACAATGTCAGCCATGATGGTCCTTTCTATCACCAAAGTATTTACTTCTGTCTGATACAGCTTGAAACTGGCTAGACTTACTAACAACCAGATATGATTGGTGGCCTCATATATGATGGATCATAAGCTATTTTTATTCTTTCATGAGGACCTTTGAATGCCTCAGGAAGGTTCCATTTGGGGGCTTGTGCTTGCTATTTATTTGCTTTGCTTGGACTGTATTTTCATTGTAGACACAGCACTGGATTTATTTCCTCTGTTGATGATCCACAGATATTTGTCAGACAAACGATGTAATTTATGCTATTACCTTGCTGCCAGCAAAACACATGGATTTGCGTGTCAATTTCTACAGTTAAATTGAAATAAATTGGTTGTGCTCATGACTTTGGACATCAAATTAAGGCCACCTAAACTGTTGATTTTATTTCTGGTGAATCTATACTTAACTAGAGACTTTCACTTTACTCTCTCTCTCTCTTATCCGCCATCCTGGAATCTGAACACTTTATGGTGTCTTTAATATCATTCTCAGAAAGCTTCTACTATCATGTCGAATAAACCATTGGATTTTGTGTTTATTTTTGTCTGCCACTGAGGGATTCACCCACAGTTTTATCTGCTGAATATGTTAGAAAGAATATAAAGATCAGCCAGACTGATAAACATGTTGGAAGATATGACTTATGAGGGAATGCTAAAGGAATGTTAACTTCTGCAGCTCAAAGGAAAGATGGCAGAAGCCTAAAAGAACACTATACAAATAGTCAAGGGAAGATAAGAGAAATGACAGGGAGTGACTTAGTAGAGATTGAAATAAGACTTATTACAAGAAATAAGAGCCTTAAAATAAAGAAGGGTGAACTGACATCAGATATAAGAGGGAAATACTTCCTACCAGTAAGAGTAAATGGGTAATGGAGCCTCCTGTCAAGGGATATTGTTGAGGAACCATTAATGGAAATTTCAAAAGCAGATTAGATAACATTCAGGGGGCAATAGTGTAGAGGATAAATCTGCATTAGGTACGTGGTGGTTGGACCTGATAACCCATTGCATGCCTTTGAGTTCCATCTCTATGAATCCATTATACATTAGAATATGTAATGCGATATTTGCTAGCCTGAAGAGAAATTAACCACTGGGCTTTAGCTTGTCCAATTCATTGCTGCCGTCCATCCACCTAGCAGGGAGAAAAGCACTTAATGCAATGCTGGAAAAGACTGACTGGCTAATGACACATGATCCCTGTCCTGACAAGCTTACAATCTAATTAAAGAAAAGTTCCAACAAGCAAACATAACAAACTATGAATAAAGGGAGAGAGTGAGGAAAAAAGTGATAAGACCATACTTTCACATGGGCTGACTATGTACATAATATGATATTTCTGGACAATTTCAAAGTATTTTATTTAAAATAAAACTAAAATGCCACAATTCTAACTAGTCTATGAGCTAGATGCGGCCTCCAAGAAAGTCCCAGTTGCTTACCCCGGTGGTGAATTCCCCCCCTTGAAATGTGGGATGCTTAGCCAAACCCAAACTTCAACCCAATTGAGGTTTTTTACAAGACTCCTCAAAAGGTTCCAATTCTCCTGGAAAAATCTCATACACACGACATTTATTAAGTGGTTTCATGTTTTGTCCACAAGAAAAGCTTTTTCCCCCTGTTTATCTTTTTCATAGCCAAGTTGCATTTTGAACAACGAAGCCTTGTTGATTGTGACCTTAAAAATTGAGATGAGGCCCAAACCAAACCCACGGATCCAAACGCCCCCGATCTTGGTCTGATTTGAGTTTTTGTGGCTCAGATCACATCTACGTGAAAAGTCTCCTTTAAAAAAGGACTAGTGGAGTTTGACCCAGGTGATGGTTCAGGTATTAAACGATTATCCACAGCCAGTGGCTGAGATTACCTGTGCAGAACCACAGCTGAGGAATGATTTGGGGCAGTAGAAGGCTTTTGGGAGTTCCCCTTCACAAACCAGATGGAATCAGGCTAAGATTGTTTAAGGTGTAACCTCTCTTTTTGTTTAAGTTAATTCCAGCTTGATTTTAAACCAGTTAAAGTAGGTTTCTAATCTGATCTTTCTAATGTCTCTGGCTGGAAAGCAAGCTCTTCTTGCAAATCTTTGGGAAGTATTGAAACCGAAATAATGTCAAACGTGTAAATCCTGGTGCAACAAATGACATGAAGTTGCTTATTTTGGACCACAGCTGTGAGAAAACATTTTATTAAAAAGGAGATGAATGAATAAATAAACCAAGTAACTAAAGAAGAAGAAAAAACAAACAAACAAACAAAAAAACAAAGGGGGAGAAAGAAATAAACAAGAAAACCTATTTCCATGTTTTTTGGTTGGGCAATTTTCACTGTCAGTCAAGCCATTTTGCAGGTGGGGAAACTGAGACATAGAGAGGTTAAATCATAAGCCCATGATAATGAAAAACACAACACCAACAAAATCACACTAAACTTTCTAAATTACCAAAATATCTGTTTTTAGTTTGATTCAGATCTGATCATCAAATTCTTTCTTCACTAATTCTGAGCCTTCTGCTGGCAAGTTTTAAGCCAAGATCATTTTTGCCCTTTGAATTGACAAGGAGAGGCAAAAATGATCTTGGCTTAAAACATGACAGCTGAAGGCTCAGAACAAGAACAACAACAAAAAGAACAAAGCAAAACACATTATTATTCCTGCTGCCAGCAAACCAGAGAGATATTCAGAATTTTTGTCAGACTTTGCGAAAAAGCACTGTACTTACAGTGTTGATCTATTGTAATGGTAAAAACATATTAGAAAAAAAACATTTTGTGGCTATGCTTTAGGATATCAGTAACAATCACAAATTTGTGTAACTGGAAGGTTCATTACACTGTTAGCGTACTTGAATTCTGTTACTATCTGTACTAGGAAGAACATTAAAGGGTAATAATGAGTACGTCACTCACGTATCTCACCTTTTGATTATATTGATTAGTAGTAATTACTGAAAAGCAAAACCACATTTGTAAGTATTCTGTAATTACTATTTAATTACATTGTTATTACAGTACCCTTATTATCAAATGTGACCAGAATTCCTTTATTCGCTACTCCATATCAGCCCTTAATTTTTTTGGTCGGGGGAGCACTTACTGCAGCTTTTTCTCCATCCACAAACTTCTATCTCTTGGCTCCACACATTTTTTTCTGTGTGACCCTTTTTTCCAGAGCAGGGAAACCAACTAGTACACTTGAGGTATGTCTATGCAGCAATTAAACACCCGTAACTGGCCTGGGGCAGTTGATTCAGGCTCACAGGGCTTGGGTTGCTGGACTGTAAAACTGCTGTTAAGATATTTGGGCTCTGTCTGGAGCCTGGGCAATGGGACCCAGGAGCAGGGAAGGTCTCAGAGACCAGGGTCCAGCCCGAGCCCAAATGTCTACCCAGCAATTTTTAGCCCCGCAGCCTGAGCCCTGTGACAACTGAGCCAGCTGATCCAGGCCAGCCACGGCCGTGCCTCAGGTCTTTTATTCCAGTGTACGTGTCTCTTTGGAGAACATCCTCGCCTCACAGCCTCTCTCTCTCTTCCCCTCAGTGCATGGAAGAGAGCAGAGGGCCAAGATTTTCAAGAGTAATTAGTGATTCTGGGTGCCTTAATTTTGGGGCCCTCAACTTAAGATACTGTAAAGGGATTTTCAGAAAGTGCTAAGCAACCCCCTCTCTGAAAGTCAGGTCCCTTTAAGGAAACCAAAAATTAATACATGGTAAATTACTAGCCACTTTTGAAACTCTCCTTATGAACAAAAGGCCTCTTCTGGCTTTCTACAACAAGGGAAAAAGTTACATTTGGAATCCAAGGCACTCTTTCCCCCTCCCCCCTTCTCCCCAAAAAACTTTTCTTCAGGATAATGCAGATACATGCAAAATAACAATGATAAAAATTATATCCGCATTAGCTTTGACAAGTCACTAGATTATATACACTCACATGGTATTTTAGTTGAAAACAATCCCATCGAATGGGAGGTTGAAAGGAACGTGGGCGACTCGGCTGGACTTTTAAATATTTTTTTATGTTAAGGAAATGTAGCTGAGCACGCACTTTGAAGGGCTGCTCACAGACTGATGCTAATTGCTCTGCCAAACCCCCAAATAACTTACAAATGCAATGGGACAAGGGCTGCTTGAAGAGTATTTGTTGAATATTAAATGCAGTGAATTGAGGAGAAGTGTCTTGGCTTCATGAGATGGTCCTATTAAATGCAAATCTATTTGGTATTTGAAAATATTTGACCTGGATAGAGCAGAGTAGAATAGAATAGAGCAAGCAAAAAAGATTTCTTCTCATGGATTATATCCAAACTATTTAGTATTCCTAATTGAAGAAATACAGTGGTATGCACTATGCAATATGGGTGGCATGTTATCTTACAGGACGTCTTCATTCTTGTCTTTTATATTCTCCTTGTCTTCCCCTATGGTTTCAAAGTGAAAACCAAGCAAATTCCTACCTGTTATCAGGTACAATTTGCATATATCTCAGAGAAGTTCTATCAAGTGCCCCAGACTGCACCAACCAGAGTTTACCCATGTTTGACACTCATGGACTGTTTTAAATGGGCTGTATAATTGCAGAAAGGGTGCTAATGTGATAGCTCATAGGCAGGGAATATTCAGTACGTAAAATGACTACACTAACCTTGAAGGCAGTGGTCCCAGATTGTGCAGTCAGGTCCATGATGCACAGAGAAGGGTTTCCTCCTGGAGTCTTGCCTTGGCTCTGATGAGAGAGGCTCTAACTAAACAACTAAGACCCAAATGGCAACCGAGCTGGCAGCACAGGACTTAACTGGCCTGGTGGAGTGGGGTCTATGAACCAGGCTGGACTGGGCAGTTGACAACCAAAGAAAAGCTGGTTAGGCACTTGCCCAGCTGAAAGTAGCTTACACCTCAGAAGGCTGGAGCAAGTCCACTGTGGAGGGGTGCTCCTGTGCCCACTTGACTGAGGTGGCATTGGAGGGGGTGAGACCATGGGAGGGCTTTTACTAGCAGCCAGAATTTTGAGGTGCTTCAACTCCCTGGACACTTAGTCTGTTTTCCCAAACAAAAATAGTGGTGTTGCCAGCTTACCAAGACTGCCATGTGTAGTTGTGAGAGGGAAAAGAAAAAACCCCATTAAAGGTGATCAGGTTATTTAGGTGTTAATGTCCTATCAGATCAGGAAGTATGATTCCTAGGTTGGGGGGCTTGAGCCGAAGGCATTATATGTTTTCAAAATGGATCCCAAGCCTTCCCCCCCGGCCCTAGCCTTGGAAACTGGGCCTTGTTACTGCTGATAAAATGGGATTATATACCGTTCTTCCTTGTGATTCAAAGCCACACCTTCTTGTCCATGCCTTCCCCTCATGTCTCCCAATAAAACTGTAGTCAGGTTTAGCATAATTTAAAATTTTAGTGAGATTACCCAAAATATAAATAAACTTTTGGTCTGCACCACAAAGTGAGAGAGATTGTATACAGAAACAAAAGAAAACAAATATCGACTTCCCCTTGTAACTCTTGACGATAATTGCTGACATAAAAAATGAGCATAGGTTTAAATGAATATGAATGTCCAAATACATATGTGTTTAAACTACACTAATAACAGTTTGGGGAAATCAACTTTCCACCTCACCTACTTTACTCATAATCCTCTTTATATTTAAACTTGTGTTCTGGATAGAATGTACTGATCATCTGATACCACGTATAGAGAAAAAAAATCACACTGTCTCATGAGGGAAGACATTATTTAGAGTCTTCAAAGAGAACAGAGTACCAGAGATATGAATACAATAGTTCTAAAACTATTTCATCATTGGCGTTTACCATTTCCCCAGTAGTGAATACACATACATTGAAGGTGGCTACAGGTATTGAGATATTAACTGGATCTATCATCTGCAACTCTCCAGATTATTGTTGTAATTTCCAGGGGCTCCAACTAAGATCCAGTTCTCATTGAGCCGGATGGTGTGTTTGGCTACAAGAGCTTACCACCTAAATACACAGAATAATCAAAGGTGGTGAACCGAGTCACAGAGAAATTAAGGCCCAAGGCCATGCAGAAAGTCTCTGGCAGAGGTGGGACTAGAACCCAAATCTCCTGACTTCTACCCTAGTACCTTAAATACTTCTCATCTAAGAGCCTGAGCCAAAGCTCACTGAAGTCAATGGAAAGGCTCCCATTACTCTCAGTGGATACTGAATCAGGTCCTAAAATTAGGAATCTGAGAATTCTTAGTCCTCCCTTCACAGGAGTCAGCACTAGATTTTGAACTCAGCTCAGGGAGTAAATAAAGGCTGAGAAGACTTCACATGGCTTTCTTGGAGCTGGGTCAGTGTGTCATCAACAAAAGACTCCAATTAGAATAGGAAATGTGGTAGGGTTAGCTGCTAAACACTGTATCAGTAAAATCACTTGATTTAGAGGCCATAGAAATTAATAATTAATCTCTTAATGCTAGACAGCTGTATAATAATTCAGATGGCCCAATGTGTGCCAAGAAAAGGAGCAGTGTAACCCAAGGAGGTCTGATTACCAAGAAAGAAAGGAGGGCCAGTTTCCTTATCATTATCTGAAGTTTTCATACAGTTTGTTCCCAGCAGACTTAAGAGTTTATTGCAGGTTGTGGCATTGCAAGGGCAAAGGTATTGTATTGGATATTTCCTGTGGGTAAGCAAGCAGCCAAATCTTCTGCTCCTGAAAGAAGAAAGGGTGTCCATTGTTACTGTGAAGAAGCCACCTATTTGGATGGGTGATAAAGAGGTCTGTTATGTTTCACATCGTTCAGTCGACTAAAGAAAGAGTCTATACATACTTTCCATCCTTCCTTCTTTGCTTAGTTTACCAGCTACAGAACAGCATCAGGGTTCAATGAATATGTAGATCTGAATATCAGCAGCACATTCATGTCACTATAGTCCTTGATGTTAGGAACATGAGAATTGCTAAACTGGATCACACCCAATGTCCATCTAGTCAAGAATTCTGACTCTGACACTGATCAGTACTAGCTGCTTCAGACGAAGGTGCAAGAAACCTTTCTGTAGGCACCTAAGGATACGCTGATAACCCCTGATAGTTATAGGTTGGCTTAAGCCCTGAAGAATGAGGCTTTATATAACATCTTGTGTATTTTAAAGCATTTACTGTTACAACTCCAGATATTCTTGTTCTTAAATGACATGCATTTAAAAGCCTAAGTCTCACTGAAAGTCAATGGGTGCTTTGAAAATCTTACCCCAAAACACTCAGAACTTTGGAAAACTGAAGTGCTGAAATATTGCAGTGATGAGAGCCAGCTAGTCAGGATTTTGATCCAAACCCAGTTCTGAAATGCACAGCTCAGACTTGTCTCTAAGGAAATCGGAGGCATTGTGAATGAGGAATTCTAAATTTACCAAATACTTTGCTAAATCACAGACAACTTTTGCTACTTAATGCATCCAACTGCACAGGCTATTAAGAACAACAATCACACAGGGAAAGATAGGTTAAAATACTGCATTACTCTCTTCTCAACACACACATGCCTCCTCTGATAGACACTGAATGAGATCCCAGTCTCTTATTTACTTCTGCTTACTGTCAAGGCTTTGGAAAAAAGACTACTGCAGCTTACATTTTGCAGACATCATTGCCATGCCAGCTCACACCTTCTAAATCCCAACTCTATTTACATGAGGGTGGGGCATATAAATACAGGAAAGAATTATTCTAACAAAGAGACCTACTGCCACCACTTGATCAGAGTAAGCTTTGCAGGACAAAGTGCTCAGTTTGCTTGCAAATACCACTGAGTGTAGCCAGCGAAATAGCAAAGACATAATTGTAATGTGTCTGATTCGCAGCCATGTACACAGAAATAAGTTTTTTGGCTGTCTGGGGAGATCTTTTCTTAATTGTTAATATAACACAGAACTCATGTCCCATATGGGAATTGAAGAGAGAGGGTGAGCAAAGGACACAGGAACATATAGATAATCTCTGGAATTTCACACATATGTGCCATCTAACATGCACTGGAGATTCACAGTGGTCTGCCTGTTTGTGCTGCTCTGCCTTCACTAATTTTATTAGGAGACTTTTTTCCTCCTGGCAGCGCTGCTGAGGGTGATGTGGTGTACAAGAAATGTGATAGTGGGAACAAATAGAGAAGAAAATGTTGAAAAGAATTCAAAGAAAATATCAGTGCTACTGTATTATGTGGCTAATGTCACAAGACATTTGTTGACAGATTGGTCTGTAATAATTTCATGAGCAAGTGAAAGAAGCACCATCGCTCAGAAAATTTAAAACTGGATTGGACAAGGTCATGGGGATTATAAAGCCAAATTTTCACACTTGGATACCTAAATCTGTCTTTAAACAGCTGCATGCTGATATGCCTAGATACCTGAATTAGCACTTAGAATTCTTTCCTACAGTAGTGAACAAATTTTCAAACCCACATGTCTACAGCTAGGCATCTAAGTACCAGTTTTAAGGATCTGTAATTGAACTACTCTTAATAACACAGTGCGAACACACAAGGCCACCCAGAGGATTCAGGGGGCCTGGGGTCTTCGGCGGCGGGGGGACCCGCCGCCTAATCGTCCCTGAAGACCCGGCACTTTGGCGACCGGTCCCAGGGTCGAAGGACCCCGCGCCGCGGGTCTTCGGGGCACTTTGGCGGTGGGTCCCAGAGCGGAAGGACCCCCCCACAGCCGAATTGCCACAGAAGACCAGAAGCGAGTGAAGGATCCCGCTCCAAGGGACCTGAAAAACTCTCTTGGGGCCACTGAGGGGCCCAGGGACTGGGACAAATTGCCCCACTTGCCTCCCCCTCTGGGTGGCCCTGCGAACGTAGAGGTGTTTGAGGAGAACACATCGCTATACTCCAGAACATCACCTTATGCTGCAGCGAGTGGGTGTCATGAACCTGGCTATGATGGTTTTTTGGTCACCCAGATATGCCCTATGTTGTTCCTTTAGGGCAACTTTCCAGCTGCTTTGCACAAAACAGGTGGACAGAGAGATATAGAACTTTCTCTAAGGCTTCCAAAATAAACGAAGGCAGCCCAAAGGAATACAGAGGGTGAAACATGGCCTTGGTGAACTCAATGGGATTTCTGTCATTAACTTCACTGGGACCAGGATTTCACTCTATATTACTCCCTGCCTGGTCCTTATTAAATTTTTGATACTCTAATAGACCGATTCTGCAGCCCTAACTCATGCTGAGTATCACTCACTCACATGGGAAGGGGAATGCTTCTAGAACTGCAGAATGACTCTCTTTCTGCAGCTTTGCAAGTATCTGCAGCAGTTGAAAGAACCTTGTAAAGAGGTTGCAGTTGCAGTATCAGTGTCTAGGTTGATTTCACTGATTTTTATTTATTTATTTATTTATTTAGTGTCATTTAACTGACCTGGAGGCAGACACTGTCTTTCCAAGAAGTATTTGTACATAACCTAATCCAATGAGGGAGTAGCCCATAGTCTCTGGAACATACAATTTCCAAAATTTTTCCTTTGGATTTATTCATATCAGGGAGTTCCCTTCATACATGTGAAAAAAAAAAAGTTTCCTTCTTTCAAAAATGACTTGGTAACTACTAAAATGATATTAAAGGGGCTGTGCCAGAAAGAGCCGTGCTACAGCCTGAAGGATCAGAAAAACATAAATGCAAACAGAGAGCCCATTAAAAATGTGTGGTAAAATGGAAGCACTGGAATCTCTCCAATATAATTAATAAGCGATCCAGGGCCCTAGTGATTCTAAGGTTTGTTTTTTGTCTGTTTTTCATGATTGACTTACTGTGGCTCAGGAAGAAAATGATATAATTAATAGAGCTGATGGACATTTTTGAATCAAAAAGATATTTTCATTGAAAAGTGGAAATTGTCCACCTTGCTGAAGTGCTTTGTTTAAAATTTAACTTAAGAAAGTTTGTCAAAAGTATTATTAAAAAAAAAATGATCAAAATGGTAATCAAAGGTTTTCATTTCTAAAACCAGGTTTGCAATATTCTTGGAAACGCTACTGAAATGGTTGCTGTCAATATTTTTTTGAATTGTGAAACACGGGCCCATTTTGAACACTTCTGAGTGAGAGCAACGAGGACATTTTTCTGGGAAACTGTTTTTTTTAATTTTCTGAGCAGGTCTAATAACTAATCATCCTAAAGGTGCAGTTTGCAGTATGCAGTACTTGAAGCCCTGAAGTACAAGCTGGAGAAGGGCTAGTGAGAGTGAAGTGGGTCAGCAAGGCCATTGTGAGCACAAAAAGACTTTTCCTAATCACAAGCCAAACAAATGCTAGAGCATCAGCTTTTTTTAAAAAGGGCCTTGCTGTTTCAAAATTGTACACAGTAGGGAAGAATGAACGGAAAGGAGGGGGAAGGATTTACTTTGAGGCACCTGTCAAACTTGTTCTTTAGCTTTCTCTTTGCTTTACCTAACCCCACCTGACATGCTTTGCTCCACAGCTTCGCTCTGTGCTACAGGATATTATAATATTAATAATTTGTATTAACATAGTGCGGAGGGGCCCACATGGAAACACATGTTCCATTGTGCTAGACACTGTCTATAGCCATAGTCAGAGACCGAACCACACAGTGATATCCCTAGTTACACTGAGTAGTATTTTTAATGTTGAATAGTCCCCTTGAATTCAAGATAAGGTACTATGCAGCATGAGTAAGTATGACAACAGAGCCGTACGCATACAGTGAAGACAAAGGGTAAGAGAAAGGGTGCAGTGTCTTCCTCATTTTACAGATGGGAAACTGAGGCAGACACTGAGTCTTGCCAATCCTCTTCCTAGGCTTCACAGCCTGAGCTCAAACCTGAGCTGTAACTTCAAGGCACTGTCTATGTACAGCTATTTTTAGAGTGTTAATGCTCCTACCCCTTCACTACCTGAAGTCTCTCAACACTGTCTGAGAGGCTTACTCCAGAATGCTGTGTAGACATACACTCTGTTCCTTCAGTATTTTATGGATGTCCAAAGCCAATTCAGTCCTCGAGCTAACCCCACTGCTAAAATTGTGAGCAAATCTATATGGTAGGTAAACCACAAGCTGCAACTTTAATGTGTTTTGTGTCTTTTCTTGGATCTGTTATTAACGCGTTGCTATTAACTAACTGCACCTTTGACTGTTTGCATTGCAAATGTAGTCAAATGCTTTTCATGTGCACCATGGTGCTGGAAATAAAACATAAATAAAGAGAATTAAGGAGGACAGCAAGTAGTCAACTAGGAGCTATGGAAGGATAGTCTAGAGGATGGCACAACAGATTGGGATTCGGGACACCAAATTTCAATACCCGAGTCAGCTGTAGGCTTCATGTGTGACTTTGGACGAGTCCTTTAATCAACCCTGTGCCTCTGGCAAATGGGAATAATACTTCCCTACTTCACAGGAGTGTTGTGAGGATCAAATCTATAAATAAGTGCAAGCCATTCAGATGGTCTGATGATAAGAATCTTGGTGGGTATAGCTGAAGGTTCACAGTACTTCCTAATGTGATGGCCAGCAGGTTGGCCAACCCAGGGATTGCACCAGGAACCTCCAAAACTAAAAGTCATGAGCTTGCTACAGTTTGAGTTAAAGAGCCGAGCATATCTATCTGGGGTTACAGACTTTTGTCTTGTGCAGAGTGGCCACAGAGAGGGAACTGTCATACATAGTCACCAGTGGATTACACTAAGATTGGGTGTGGCAATCAAAAATATAATTGTCTGTTGTTATAGAACAGAAAAGAAATAGAGAAATTGATTTACTGGAAGTGGATGGTGACAAGGGAAGACAGACAAGAGGTTCCTGAGCTATGTGTTAAAGAAACATCTTAATTACACTAATGGCTTGATTTTTTTTTAATGTAATTACAAGCCTTTTTCCATACCTCTCCCGACTGCTGATTTTGTATGAAGTGTATTCACGCTAAATATTACCTACGATATGTTTATTTACACAGATGCAGTGCATTTGAAAATGTTTGGGGGGGGGGGGAGGGAGGACCACTGGAGCCAGAACCCAAAGCCCAGCCCCACTCCAATAGTAATTTGTGGTTTTTCTTCCAACGCTTAGTAGCCACAAAGAAGTCTTAGAATTTCTTGGTCAGAGCCAGAACTGCCCTGTTCCTTTATATATAAAACACTGAACCCTTACACTCATAACCCAATAAATATTTCATCTGGTTTGGGGGAAGAAGGGGTGGAGGGCAGTGCAAATGGTGGTTCATAAAATCTAATCGCAGCTCAAACTGCATCTCCGAAGGTCTAGTGTTATCTTATCTAGCACCTGTTTTTCTGTGCGTCAGTGAGTGTGCCCGGTTTTTCAGATGTGCTGAGCATGTAGAACATCACATTATCAGCACCTTTGGAAATCAGGCATATATCATCTCCCCAGACAGAAAACTATGCAAAGATGAAGTTAAGGTTGAGAGTATAGATCAGTAATTGAATGGTAAAAAACATGATATGCTCCTACTCCTCACTATATTTTTTTACCCTCTGGGGGTTACTTCAACTAGATTCTCAGCTACAGTGCAGTTACTTCACTTTCCATCTGTGATGGAATCTGGCCAGGCTTGAAAAGGATTGTGTCAGTGGAAGGAGAGTTTTTTGGTGTTGAAGAGGCTGCTATGCTATGTTCAGAGGAAAGAGTGACAACCGATTGTATGAATATGAGATACATACCACATTGCGACAATCCCTCACAACTATTTTGGCCCCTTGGATATGGATTGGATATGTCTCCAATCTAAAAAAGGAGTGGAGAAGTGGAGAGTGAGTCTCAGAGCCTGGGTCTTTGGGCTCAGGCTACACCACTAAAAATAGTTATGTAGATATTCTCACTCAGGGCTGAGATTGGGCTCTGAGATTCACTCCCCTCGTCATGTTTCAGAGCTCAAGCTCCAGCCCTGAGTGGAAACATCTACATAGCTACTTTTAGTGCCTCCGAGTGAATCCGAGTCTGGAGACCCAAGCTCTGAGACTTGCTGTTGTGAGTCTTTTTTTGCAGTGATGATGTACGCTTAGAGCGGGTGGCAAAAATGTGAGCATCTCTGATGCTGCTCTAACTCAGCGGTTCTCAGCCAGGGGTCCGGAGCCTCTTGGGGGGCCGCAAGCAGGTTTCATAGGGTCTGCCAAAATAAACCAGAGAGCAGGGCCAAGGTTAGACTCCCTGGGGCTCAGCAGAGAAAGCTGAAGTCCAAGCAATACAGGGCTGAAGCCAAAGCCCAAGCAATTCAGTTTTGCAGGGCCCCCTATCATGTGGGGCCAAAGAAAATTGCCCAGCTTGCCCTGGCTTTTAATCTACTGGATATGCAGAATAACAGTGATTGTGGCACAGGAGGGCCATGGAAGTTCTTATGGCATGTTGAGGGAGGGGGGTTGAGAAAGCAAAAGGTTGAGAACCCTGCTCTAACTCACACCAGGACCATCATGAATATGGTAACCCAATGCTTGGAGATATGCAAAGGCAAACTTCAAATCTATGCACACATTGACCTGTGGCACATGTCTTTCAGCCAGTCCTCAGGACGTGACCATACAGTCTCTAATTTTGTGCCTTTCAGTCAGGTCACTAGACAACTGAATTCTAATGTAAGCGCTGCCAAACTGAAGGCAGGCACAAAATTAAAGGGTCAAAATCATAAAGCAATATGAAGACCCTTTGAAAAGTTGGTCCTCTGAGTATACCTTCGTTCTTGATGGGAAATACCTCACTCCATCACTCAGTGCTAGGGTTTTTTTATAACACCAAGAAGTTATATTTATACCTGAATACATGCTGCTCTGAAGAGAGATCTCAAACCACTGGGTTCATTTCTATACATGTGAACCCAAATGAACCCAAAGACTCTGAGTTGGCAGAGTTATGAATAAGCAATCAACCACCACTCATCAACTGAAAAATGTCTGAAGCCTATTTATGAAGTTAAACTAACACATTTATATGTGTGGGTTTAAAATTTTCAAGTGAGCAAAATCTTGTAGAGATTCTTCTTAGGTTTGGTGCCTCATTAAGATAACGTATCATAACTTATTACAGAACAGTACATTGGCACACTGCCTGCTGCAAATAGGGTGTGAGGAATCTTTAAATGCTAATAGTAAATTCTTGAAGGGCTTCTGTATAAAAACAAAAAGCTGAAACTAAAATGATAAAGCATGATGGTCTGTATTATGAAAAAGAAGTAGAGAAACTAGGCTGAGAATAATATATTAAGTGAATAATATTATACAGCACTTTTCATCCAGAGAAAACTCAAAGTACTTAACATGCTGTTTGGCATACTGAAAAAGTGTGTTATGTTTTTCTCTCTGTGATCCATAGAAGATACCCACCTGATATTAACACTCAAGGCCAAATTTTCAAAAGCTCGTACTTGATTTACGATCATTTCAATAGGACTTATGCTCCTTAGTCCTGTAGGCAGTTTTGAAAATTCTGCCCTTGGTCTTTAAGCTTAATTTGTGGAGGTCTATGTTTTGGACCAAGAACTGTCAAATACAGTCCCCTGCTGACAATCCAACTCAAGGGATTACTATACAACATCTCACTTGCCCAATGTCCAAACAAAGCATCTATTCCAGCTGTTGTGCAGATATTTATACACATTATCAATGTAATATGATGATCTTTAAATGATAACCTCAGTGAGGTATTGCATTTTAAGCTATATGGGGAATAGAGGAAATGATTCTACTGATTTGCTTGTATTCATTTCCAGTACAAGATCAAATGAATTAACATGGGGCTTTCAAGAGGAATTGTTTTCCTACGCCACATGGAATAAATCAGAAGCTAAATGTTTTTTAACACTGAAGGAGAGTACCTGCATGCTTTCTGTCACAATCATTCCATTTGTAATGCGGTCACTTTTTATTGATCAGGAGGATTATAACAACTTTCCCATATACATCCTGACCCCAAACTACTACAGTCTAAGTGCAGGCTTTAGTGGATGTCTAGCATACATAGAAGAATATCTAGCAATTTAAGAGAAATTCTATTGTGTTCTTCACTCTGCTGATCTCCCCCCATGAAATCTGGCCAGCGTGGTTGGAAGATGATAAATAGCTTACTAATACAGCTCTCTGTAAATATAAAGAAGACAGTTTTATAGACAAGGCAAGCTATAGAACAAATGTAGGAGTGGAATCCAGCATAAAGGATAATCAGCTCCAGTGCAGAAGTCACTTACTAAGTGGCATGGTTAACAGCTTCTGAAGATTTAATGTTTTATCCCCGGCTTAAACTCCAAGTGGCCTCTCATATCACTTAGAGACTAAATGTTGCAGGTAACTGTGCTATCTCCTCTTGCTCCATTAGCTGTTTTGGCTGTCAATCCTTCTCTTGGGAATGCTGTGGATCTTGTATGTTTACTGTCTTTAGTGAACTTCAATGCTGATGAAAAACACCAGGATCAGGCCCTATGGAAACAATAGAGCTATAAAATCCACATCAAGCAATCAGTGTCAGAGGATAACAAAGTAATGATTAATAATTAGTCCCTTAGTACAGATAGAGCTTGCCAAGCTATGATTGGGCGAAGCTGCACAGGAGTTTTAAAATCAGCCTAATGGTGGTTCTCTCTGGACTAGAAGGTTAGAGGGCTCTGAGACTGCTCTGATTTATCAGGCTTTTGTTTATTTTTAGACAGTATTAATTGGTGTAAAATAACAAACAGTCTTTCAGAGACCTGCTGGCAAACACTTTCCTGATGGCTCAGGCTTTTGGGAGTCACATTGGGGGGTTAGTAGGCAAGGCCACTACATTCAGATGTAATTTATTTACTCTTGAGATCCTTTTAACCTGAAAGGGAGAAAAAAAAAACGTTTTCCAAAAGGGGCCCATTTGCTAAGCCACAGAAGAATCGTATTTGGTTACAAATGGCCTTTGCTTTCGCCATTTTAAAAGGCTAGAAAATATGAATCTGATTTAGAGAGAAAATTCAGTACTTCCAGCACATGAGAAGTTTCCATTTAAAGGAAAACCCTATAGAATTGACTAGAAAATGAGAACCTATTGGATTAATCTCCTTTCCCTTCTACAAGACTATCCCTTAAGAGCAATAGGATAGGGTAAGAACAGTAGTGTAGGACAAGGTATGCAGTTATACCAGATATCTTCATGCCTCAAGTGTTTTACAGTGAATGAGATTAAAGGTTAGTTACCCCAGTTGAGGAGCCGGCTCTGGCTATCATCACAGCTCAGGAACTATGTATGTGTTTTTTCCAGGGTTTGGCTCTCCTGAGCCCTGTATTTTAACTGGCTAATCCACAAGGTGGCATTGCCAACTTTTGTGATTTTTATCATGAGTCTTATGATGTTTAGTGCTTTTCTAAAAGCCCCAACTCCTGGAGTCATGTGATTTTTTTTTAAAAAAACCAAACCATGAGATGTTCATGTAAAGGAAGTTTCTAACCACCTTCATTTTCAAGAAAACCTTGAAACCTTAAGTATGTCCTAAAGATTCAGAAACCATAAGGTTGCAGAACCTAAAATGTAATGTTTTTTGTTAAAATTGCATGACTTGAAGACAATCTCGTGATTTGTACATGCTTGGAGTTGGCACTACTGTGTCAGATACCACACATACTGGATCTGAGAGTTGCCAGCTGCTGCTAACTCTCATTGAAATCAGAGGGATTTGGAAGTCCCATCACGAAAAGATAGGCTGCAGGTCAATCAGCAGCTGTGGAGTTGATGCAAAAAAATACTGGAGGAGGTTCTTTGGTTACGCACGAAATCAGCCTAGATGATCATAAAGGTCCCTTCTGACCTTATAATCTACCAATCTGTGAGTATTTGATATTTAAAATGTGAATTGTTTTCTTTGGACATAGAGGTCGCTTGGTAACGTTCCTGATCCCTGATCCGAGGAGTGTAACACTCCCTATCAGGTTTCCAAAAAAAAAATAGCCAAATAAATGAATTTAAAATTCATTTTCTCAGAATATTCTGCAATGTTTTGCTTAAAATATGCTGCTTTGCATGACCAGCCTGCTGGTAACCTCTGTTGCTAGAATATTTGCAGAGAGTGAACATAGACGGGATGCTTTAGGTTAAACTGCTTTAAAAGAGTATTCGTGGGAAATAGATTGTAGAATGCACCCAACCTGATTGTCGTTGTCATTTTTGGAGCAGGAGACTGAAAAGTACATTCAACTGACAGAGCAGAGTCCAAAGCTTCATCTTCCAAAATACTCCCATCAAACATCATGCTCAAGCGTTTGTTTTTTCTTTTGTGCCTTTGCTGTCAACTTTTGAGAGCTCTCCAGACTTTCAAGTCAAGTTGCTGATCATTAGCCTTAAGGAAACATGGGCTCAGTTCCTCCGCCACATCAGTCTGGGACCTTTAACAGTACGTGTCATGAAAATGCAGAATCCAATAAAACAGCTAAGTAGTTACAGTCTCCATTAGGCTTTGGCTAAATATCTCTGTTTTTACACCCCAGACCGTGCATTTTTTCAGTAAGAGTCCAAACATTTGTCGGAAGACAGAGTCAGACTGTGAGCCACTTATCTTATTTCAGTCCCTTATGTAACATTTAGGACTAGACTGTGATCTCCTTAGTCACATTACTCCTCAAGTAATCCCATTGAAATGCAATATATAGTACATTTCAAGTGGGCCAAGCAGGGTTTTGACAACAAGGAAACTTCAAGCATTCCTCAGTTTAGTGAAAAATAAATGGGTTTGGCTAATTGCTAACTCCAAATTATTATTGTTCACATGGTATCCAAATAAAAATGGAGAATAAAATAAATAGTTTTCTTACATATGGCTCAGGGTGGAAAGCTCTAATCTGAGCCACCTGGGTCTTCACACTTGTATCCAGAACATCTTTCATGTTTATTAACACTTGAAAAGTAAGCCCAGCTCACAAGAGTCCATGTTAGGGCTCCTACAGTTTGTACATTTAGAAGAGTTACTTATCACAGAGATCTTTTGCATGCCTCAGCGAATGGAATGGACTGAGCAGAGATTAATCGGGTGTGACTGCATAACCTGAGGACAAGGAGAAAGTGTTCCTCAGGCACTGGTGTTCTATGTAGCTGTTTTGGTAACTTTCTGCATACACATGTCTATAAAGAAAACAACTTCAGGAGGTGGAAAATAAAATAATGTATATAAACTCTGGAAAAATCTAAGGAACCAAAAAATGAACCTGGAGGAGTCCTGGGCTTTTAAGTTAAGGATTTCTTTTAGTCTATGCTTTTTAGAATCTCTATTAAAACCATTAAAATAACTTATCAAAATATTATGCTAATAGTACTGTAGTTTGGATCTTTATCATACTGTTTTGTATCCTTTATTATGATAAAGTTCCAGATGGATAGAAGACAGCACTTCCATCCACACAGAGGCCATCCATCTACTCACACACACACATGAAAAGGAAGTAACGTTTTCTTATTTCAAGGAAAATGACTAGGATAAGGCAGTTCTGGAAATGCTGGCTTTGTTGAGAGCTAATAAATAATGATAATGCCAAGCTCTTATGCAGTGCTTTTCACCAGCAGATGTCAACTGTGGTATTATAGAATCATAGAATATCAGGGTTGGAAGAGACCTCAGGAGGTCATCTAGTCCAATCCCCTGCTCAAAGCAGGACCAATCCCCAACTAAATCATCCCAGCCAGGGCTTTGTCAAGCATGATCTTAAAAACCTCTAAGGAAGGAGATTCCACCACCTCCCTAGGTAACCCATTTCAATGCTTCACCACCCTCCTAGTGAAAAAGTTTTTCCTAATATCCAACCTAAACCTCTCCTACTGCACCTTGAGACCATTACTTCTTGTTCTGTCATCTGCCACCACTGAGAACAATCTAGATCCATCCTCTTTGGAACCCCCTTTCAGGTAATTGAAAGCAGCTATCAAATCCCCACTCATTCTTCTTTCTGCAGACTAAACAATCCCAGTTCCCTCAGCATCTTCTCATATGTCATGTGCTCAAGCCCCCTAATCATTTTTGTTGTCCTCTGCTGGACTCTTTCCAATTTTTCCACATCCTTCTTGTAGTGGGGAGCCCAAAACTGGACACAGTACTCCAGATGAGGATTGACGAATGCTGAATAGAGAGGAATGATTATGTCCCTCGATCTGCTGGCAATGCCTCTACTTATACAGCCCAAAATGCCGTTAGCCTTCTTGGCAACAGAAGCACACTCTTGACTCATATCCGGCTTCTTGTTCACTGTAACCCCTCGCTCCTTTTCTGCAGAACTGCTGCCTAGTCACTCAGTCCGTAGTCTGTAGCAGTGCATGGGATTCTTCTGTCCTAACTGCAGGACTCTGCACTTGTCCTTGTTGAACCTCATCAGATTTCTTTTGGCCCAATCCTCTAATTTGTCTAGGTCCCTCTATATCCTATCCCTACCCTCTAGCATATCTACCACTCCTCCCAGTTAAGTGTCATCTGAAAACTTGCTGAGGGTGCAGTCCACGCCATCCTCCAGATCATTAATGAAGATATTGAACAAAACCGGCTCCAGGACCGACCCTTGGGGAACTCCGCTTGATACCGGCTGCCAGCTAGACATGGAGCCATCACTACTCGTTGAGCCCGATGATCTAGCCAGCTTTCTATCCACCTTATAGTCCATTCATCTAGCCCATAATTCTTTAATTTGCTGGCAAGAATACTGTGGGAGACCATATAAAAAGCTCTGCTAAAGTCAAGGAATAACACATCCATTGCTTTCTCTTCATCCACAGACCCAGTTATCTCATCATAGAATGCAATTAGGTTAGTCAGGCATGACTTGCCCTTGGTGAATCCATGCTGACTGTTCCTGATCACTTTCCTCTCCTCTAAGTGCATCAAACTGATTCCTTGAGGACCTGCTCCATGATTTTTCCAGGGACTGAGATGAGGATGATGGGCCTCTTGTTCTCTGGATTCTCCTTTTCCCCTTTTTTAAAGATGGGCACTACATTAGCCTTTTTCCAGTCCTCCGGGCCTCCCCTGATCACTATGAGTTTTCAAAGATAATGGCTCTGCAATCACATCCACTAACTCCTTTAGCACCCTCAGATGCAGCGAATCTGGCCCCATGGACTTTTGCTCATCCAGTTTTTCTAAATATTCCTGAACCACTGGTTACCTCCTTCCCATGCTATGCTGCCCGGTGCAGTAGTCTGGGAGCTGACCTTGTTCGTGAAGACAGAGGCAAAAAAAGCATTGAGTACATTAGCTTTTTCCATATCCTCTGTCACTAGGTTGCCTCCCTCATTCAGTAAGGGTCCCACACTTTCCTTGACTTTCTTCTCGTTGCTAACATACCTGTAGAAACCCTTCTTGTTACTCTTAACATTTCTTGCTAGCTGCAACTCCCCAAGTGTGATTTGGCTTTCCTGATTTTACTCTTGCATGCCTGAGTAATAATTTTATACTTTTCCCTGGCCATTTGTCCACTCTTCCACTTCTTGTGAGCTTCTTTTTTGTGTTTAAGATCAGCAAGGATTTCACTGTTAAGCCAAGCTGGTCACCTGTCATATTTACTATTCTTTCTACACATCTGGATGGTTTGTTCCTGCAACCTCAATAAGGATTCTTTAAAATACAGCCAGTTTTCCTGGACTCCTTCCCCCCTCATGTTATTCTCCCAGGGGATCCTGCCCATCAGTTCCCTGAGGGAGTCAAAGTCTGCTTTTCTGAAGTCCAGGGTCTGTATTCTGCTGCTCTCCTTTCTTCCTTCTGTCAGGATCCTGGATTTGAAACCAAGGGCCTGATCTGATGCCTATTGAAATCAATGGGAATCCTTCTATTGAATTTATTGGGTATTGGGTCAGACCCAAAACATAATGGTGTTCAGTGCAATCAAAACAAGACTGATGTTCACAATGGCACCTACCACTGATCCGATAGTGTGACTTCATCATGGAATTTAGTTTCTTGTATTTAGGCAGAATGCTCCTGCAGGTTGGTGAAGCTGCACTGCTTTGGAAGGACTTCTTATAGTTTTTCTTTTAAAATCATCATTCATATGATGATACCAATTAATCATAAGCTCTTTGGAGCAGGAGCCATCTCTTTTTTTGTGTGTCCAGCGCCTCCCACAAGGGGTTTTGGTCCATGATTGGGCTCCTATGCATTATTGCAATACAACTAATAATACTATTAATTAACAATTATTCACTGATTACTATTCATTGTTGCACAGCTGTCCTGTAATTAACATCTGCAAAGTGCACTGGAAATAGAACTGAAAAGAAATGAAATTTTCATGATTATTTTATAGATCTGTGCTCGCCACTTAAAAAAAAAAGGCTATCATTTGGAGCCTTATCTGCTCAGCTTCTCCCATCTATCCTCTCAGAATGCTTGCAGCTGTCAGTTACAAGTTCATCCAGAGATCCCGCTCCTCTAGCTCTCACTTTTTATTAAAATGTCTACATCCAGAGATTTGTTTTTACTGCCGTATGTGAGAGAGCAGGAGCAAGAGCAAAGCCTCTCTATGATTTATGAGAGTAATTTATTGTTGTGGATCAATGTGAAATCCCTTGCTCCATCCTACTAAGATATATCTCCTCTCTCACTCCTTCAGTCTGTCTATCTGCATGTGTGTGTCTGTTAACGATAATGTGTGCCATTTTCAAAAGTGTCTGCATGATTTAGAAGCCCGTGTCCAACTGATTTATTTGGATGTTTGGCTCCTAAGTGGTTTAGATGCTTTTGAACATTTTACCCTGTATGCATGCATTTTCAGCAAAATCGGAACTGTTTTACAAACAGTACAATCCCATTGAGGTCATAGGGTTGTTTGGTGCAATTCAGCCAGAATCTGATCCCTTGGTTTAAAATCATGGAAGAGAACTGATATGTCTTTAAAGTTACATATGCTATGACTTGATGTGACCTTTTTACAGGTTTCAGCACAAAAGCACAGTCCCCAAAACAGTGCAGTGAATGGTCCAAAAAGTACCACTGCCTACTTAATTGCCATCCACAATGCAACAGTTGTGACAATGATGGGAGAAAGAAAATATTTTTATATGAAGCCATCATTTTCATTGCAATAACGGCTCTGGAAAAGCATTTCCAGGTACATTCACTACTTCCAGGGATGGTAATAATAGACATACTATTCATGCAATCATTGTTAAACTCTGTTTGTATGTTTAGTTCAGCACTGCTGACAATGGATCAGATTCAGATGTTAGTGGCTCTGGAGTAAATTAGTTCAATGTAGTTACTCCAGATTTACATTGATGAAATTAGGATCACACTCAATTGAAGTTTATTCACTGCTCCACTACATTAGCATGACTTCATTACAATCAATGGAGTCATATCAACAGACATGGTATAAGTGAGTGGTAAAAGAGGCCTTTTGCTTTTTTAAATTGGGTTTAAATCACTCTGAGTAATGTTAACTTTACTATTAGCACTGAATTGGGAATAGGCCTGAGCAGTGTCAGCTTTCAGGATCTTATAAGTGGTCAGAGCAGCCCAACCCATATAATTCAAAAGCAGTAATTGTATTGTGCTTCATGGGTGGCCAGGACTGCGCTTTGTGTCTGGAAGAGAGACCAGGTGCATTATGAATTAAATGTCTTTTTCTCTTCTTCTCTTTCAGCCTACATCATATTCCTAAGAATGTATCCTAGAACAATCCAAAGTTCCCTTCTCATATGAATCATCCCCACCTGTTGCTCCCTAATAAATTCATCTGCTGAACATTCATTAAAAATGTGACTTCTAGAAATCTTGATAACTTGACCAAAACTGATGGAAATGGGTATTTTGTCAGACACCTTATCATTAAACAAGGCTTTCATCTTAGTAGACAGTGAAAAACTTCAGGAAGACACTGGAAATCTAATAAGATTTTGTATTACTTACTGACCTTTTTAAATCCAATCCAGATCAGAAGAGAACAAAAGTTATCACCAGCTAAAGGTATTTGATGCCCTACTTGAATTGGTGAATCTCGATCAGGTTTCTACTAAAGAGCTATCCATAGAACAGACACAAACACCACAGCTGGAACCAATTAGTACATTGATTGGCAAACTCACCAGAAAGGCCAAATATTGAATGGATATGGAGTTTTTAACTCCATATTTGCATACAGGAGTTCCCTTTCAGACCAAGGTGATGGAGTGACAAGGAGAAATAGTCACACTCATTCTCTTTGCTGTGTTTGTGTCATGGAGAAAAGGAAAATTTCATGGTCAAGATGTGTCAGCCTGGATCTTTAAATAAGCATTGTAATACCTAAAATATCTCTGTCTAGTTCTAACTATTGTTTTTATTTGTTTGTTTGGTTGGTTGGTTTTTTGAGTTTTTTTTTCACTGGAAAAATGCTAGTTCTTTGAAACCAAACTTGTTTGCAGTAAAAGGATTTCAACAAATTTTCTTTTTCAGAACATCCTATTTTCACGTTTTCAGAACAAAAATGTTCTGGGTTTTGGTTTGAAACAGCTTTTTTGTTTTGTTTTGAAATTTAAGTTAATTTGAAAATCATGTCAATTAAGGAAAGCAAACATATTTTACAAGTCAAAATTTGAAACAAAACATTTTGAAACTATCAAAACAGCATGTTTCTAAACAACTTAATCTGATACTTTCCCCCCAAGATTTTAAATTCAAAATTTCAAGATTCAACTTTTTGTCCTGATTCAAGACAGGAAAACATTTTGAAATCTTGAAAATTCTTGAGAGCCAGAAAAAATTATTCTCACCCAGCTCTATTATTCAACCTCTAAACAGAAATGATCCCAGTAGAATTGAGTTATTGGCAGATAATTAATTCTGATGGAAAGAATGTAAGGTTCTGGAGGTGCCATCCCTTGACATACCATTACATATAAATGATTAGTAGATACTATGATAGCCAAAGTTCGTAAAACCTGGATTTTTTGGCAGGATGTTGCTTTATATCTACTGGTATATTATCATTAATGATGGGAGAATTACAAAATCTTCATGTTCATTTCAGCATTCAAATGCTTGAGATGGACATTGGAATGTAGCCAGTCCTCTCTGGTCTGCAATCTTCCAAGAACATATATCTTTTAGTGTGGTTGATAATAAAAAGAAAAAAAACTTTTCAAACATTAAAAAAAAAAGTTTGGGATTTGGTTTGGTTAGAATTTTGGGATAAAGTTCAGAATAGTTCTTATTTAATAACCCATCCACAATTATTATGGGAACAAAATGAGTTGGTCTTGTATGAGCCACAAACAACAAGTGAAATAGACTAATAACAGATCATCTAGTTTCACTGTCCAAGCTGGCAAAATGCTAATAAATAAGGAGATTTTCTCCACAAATGGGACTTAATTATTTGGCTCCCACTGACTTGCATCCAACAGCTCCCTGTGCCTTTGAAAATCTCCCTCTAAACTAAAAGCACAAATGATAAGAAGCCAATGAGAATTTTCTCATACTTGCAGTTTTAATAAGTTAAAGGATGGCTAATAACACAGGAGAAAGAAATGATTATTTTATTAAATATCTGATTTTTATCCTGACACTATCCTTTAAGTTAAATAAATGAAGAAAAAGGCTGAATTTGGACGTAGTATTATATTTGCAGCTTTACGTGTATGTAGGAAAGATTGTGACTGTTTTAAATGATAATAAATCAGTCTGAATCCCAAAGCATATTTATTATAGTTGGAATTAACAATAATAAAATGAAAACCTTTCACAATATTCAGAGTGGAATTTAATGGAAATAAAATGAACCTCTACAGTTTGACTTTGTGCTTAATGCATTGTCATATTTTTGGACCCAAGACACTTCTAAAATTACGTTACTTGAAAAGCTGTAATAAGTGCATCAAAGTATAAATTAAGATTTTTTTGTTCTGGGCTTTATACACCACCGGTGCTCTCACTTTACTACTCCTGCTCTTATATATATGATCACCATCTCCAGTTTCCAGTGTCAAGGCTGGGTAAGGCCAACTTCCGTTGGTTTCTTGGCTGTGGTATCTAGACTGCCAACCGCCCCATTTCTAGGGCCATTTTACAGGTGAGGAACTAAGGCACATTTCCATATGCTGAAAAGTATTTTGCAATTTTGCTAATAGTATAATCCTCCTCTTTTTTTTTCTTTTCTCCACCCACCCCATGCCAACATTTCTGAAAATCTTCTGTAAAAACTCCATGAAACAAATGACTTGCATTTCTCTAGTTCCTTCTACCCTCTCTTTAGTCTAATAGTCCAGTTCAGCAGATACTGTTATAAATATTTTCCACTATCATTATCAACCATTTAAATTTTGAGAGTAATTATTTGGAGTGAGAATCTTACACAATGGAGCCAAATAGAGAATTAGTCCCAAATCCTCATCAAACTACCACCAGCTACTAAATGAAGTTCTTGTTTCATGAGAGACACAAGTTTGATTGAAGTTAAAATCAAAGTTTGAGGTATCTAGAAAAGTTTGAGGGTTTCAATTTTGATCATTTGGTAGTAGAACCCAATCCTGATGTCCAAACAGGTGATTATGATATCATCTGGGAAAGAAATAGCAACAATATGAAATATTGAAAAAGAAACGACCTATTTTGCATGCAAATGTCCATAAGAATTAAAAAATATATATATGTGGTTACTGAAAAACAGAAAACCTATGATAATGTAAACAGAATTACTTTCAATATGAATGTTTTCCATGTGGAAGTCAAAGGGTCTTTAGAAGATACATTGCAAACGGAAACATTTCACAACCTTATTCAAAACCAAACCTCCTTGATTTTCATTCTAGTGCCATCATTTGTGAGATGCTGATACAGAGCTGCATAATGTAGAACTTCCAATCTGATGCTTTTATCTTAGGCCTGTGTGAGACATTTACAAAACACAAAATCCCAGGGTAGGTTTACTGAGAGATTCACTCAGGTTCACATTCAAGCCAATCTGGGCCAGGGTTTAGGTGAAACTGGGTCTCACCTTTGGTGGAAAATATGCATATGAATCATGGTGCCAATATTCAGTGATTTCAGTTCAAGTTTGCTCTGAGGTTTCAGGTTAATTCAAACCTGAAACTCAAAGCAGAACCCAGTATTGCCAACTGTTGTGAACCTGAACAGTATATAATATTTTTCTGGATCTCAAAGCACAAGGTTTCACTCAACTCTACCTTCTTATTCTCTTTGTATGGATTTGAATATAACTTATTTTTTTAAAAGTGCAACATTTGTTAACACTGACAATATCTATAGCCAATTAGGGAGAAAAAGAAAGGAGCATAATAGAAAAAATAACAGACACATCCAACCCATTGATCTCTGGAGTCAAATTTGCTACAGGTTCAGGTCGGTTTATGGAGATGAAATGGTTCTGCATCTCCCAGAATGAGGAATGATGCAAAGAAAAATAAACAGTCTGGGAAAGGTAATGTTGGCAGAGCAAGGAGAGCTGAATGTGTTGAGATGATGTTTCTGCATCTTCCAGTCATCTTTTTTAACAGGAATCCCTTCCACATGCCCTACTCATTCCATTGTGACCCTACAACATAGTGTCAAAGACCCAGTAGTCTCCAAAACAACATTACTCATCCCTTTGTGGGTGTCATTTACCAGATATATTCAGTTGAATATGTGTGGTTAACTTTTCTTCCATGAGTTGCCCTTGTGGAATATATGTCCTGCGCCAATGTGGCACTGGGCATCTCAGAAACATCTGCTGGAGGATTATTTTATCACAGGTTTCCAACATGGAAAAATAGTGATACAGCAATTGTTTTTCTTCCTTTGAGCACATAATTAAACAGTGTCCATTAATCAATGTAAAGTTTACACACACACTTGGGCATCATTGGTCCAATACTTTACTTGTGTGTTTTGGCATTCCACCATAGATTTATATAGAACAACATGAAATTTCACTAGGATCACATCTGAATTTGGCCATAAGAGTTGAAAATGTTAATGCATCCATAGTGATAACTCACATATTCAGGAACCAATCATGTCAAGGATCTCATGTCATTTCTAAGAGTAACTGGTCTAACAAACTAGACATTTTGCCCTTAGCTGGTATGTCTATCCACAGAAGAATATTTCCATTGAAATAACTCAGAGGAAAAGCTGGAGGAGATGAGGAGAGGCAGTGTTGCTAGCACTAGTGATTTTATCACAAGTCTTGTGATAGTTGGTAGTTTTTCATAAAGCCCCAGATCCTGGAGCCATGTGATTATGAGAGAGACTCAACTTTCTTTCTAGCTCTCATAGTTGTGCAGAAAAGCTTGAAAATGTGAGTCTAAACTTCATAAACCAGAAGGCAAATAAAAATGTATTATTTTTAAAAATCTTATGATTACAATTATTATTTTGCATTTTGATTGGCTAAAAAATTCAATGAAGCTCATGATTTTGGGGCCTGACTTCTTAATTCTTGAATGCTTAGAGGTGACAATACTGTGGAATACTCAGTCTCTCTTCATGTAACCCCATCACAACCCAAAGTCACTCTATTCTACATTAAAAAATTTCAGGCTGTTGGTGATAGCTAGCCAGCAAATATAAACTGTTCAACTGATATATACAGCATCTGGTCCCCCATGCTTGACCTGTGGAAGACACAAAAGATCAAGCAAAGTCTTTCCTGAGTTCCATGAAGGAATGAATGTGAAAATGCTTTGGAAGGAATAGTTCTTCCCATTCTGGCAGTGGTACTGAACAATGATGAAGGAACATTTGCTCCAACCTCTCCAGTTATTATGCAAGCAACTTCCATGCAATACCAGTATCATAATTACTCAGAACGAATCCTAGCCTAGCAAATATGATTATCTAACTCACATTATTTTCTGCACTGTGAAAATGCTGCTGTGTTTAGGAGAAAAATCTTTCACACCATCTTTGCAGAATGATCTCTGTTAAATAATATGCTCTTGCAGTAGAGAATTGCTTACGGGTACTTTCCTTGATTATGAGGGAGATGGCACTCCCATATTCAGAGCTTCCCCAACTGCTGCCAAACTCGTCAGCATATGTACATCTCTGCCTTTCTGAAGAGTCCCTCTAGTCCTGTTTGGTGTGCAGCTATCTCCCGACTTGATGTGCCAGTCTCTTCTGTAACACAAGCCCCATGGCTAGGTATCAAAGTCAATGTCGCCAGTCCAGTTCAGTGGCATCATCTCTGGAAAATCAGATTTCCCCCCCCCCAAACAGCTCCTCCTCATGAATATGCTTTGTGCATCTGCATCTGGAAAGGAGTTTAGTCATTTATTTTTCCTCTCGGTAGACACATTTGTAGCTGTGGGTGGCCTCTCCTGTTTAAAATAAAGCTAGGAGAAGGCTTTGTTCTTTTCAGATCAAAAAATAGAACATCTGCTCTGTGCTGTCAAGACTACAAATG
The DNA here is from genome assembly GCF_007399415.2 of Gopherus evgoodei. Lineage (NCBI taxonomy): Eukaryota > Metazoa > Chordata > Testudines > Testudinidae > Gopherus > Gopherus evgoodei. The sequence goes on along the minus strand of NC_044336.1, from coordinate 24,791,804 downwards.
TAGCCAATTTTGATGTTGCTGCAAGGATCCCCTCCTTTCTCTCCTCAACTTTTTATTTTTTGAAAAGGTCTAGTGAGAATGTTAGCAGCAGCCACCACAACAACAAAAGAAATTTAAAAGCACAAAGTGAATTGATCCCTTCTGAGAAAGCATTTTGAACATCCGACTTGCAGGAAAGCTTTACCTCTGCACTAGATGGTTGTTTCAAATGAAGGCCGGATTAAAAATGATCAGTGATCATCTGGTGGCAGTTTAGAGGCTTCTGTGAAAGAATTTGGACCTCCAGTCTATTTCCTAGTTTTCTACCATTCGCATCACATTGCGATCGAGAGGGAGACAGTTGCACTTGTGGCTAATCTCAGAAAAGAGACCAAAGATGAATGGACATAAACAATGAAAACACCTCTTATCTCTGGAAGCAGACAGACTCACTGTTACAACAGTTTCTGGGGAGCTTGCTTCAGTCTTTCAGTTCTCTGTTCTGCTGTAGCTTCTTTGCGGCCCTCATTCTCAGGAATTTTGGAAGCATGTTTACCTCCAGTTCCAAGTTATTTGTGGTACAGAATTTGTCCCACTTGTATTGGCTTCTAGCCCCATCTGAAGACACAAGAAAGAAGTAGAGCAATGGCAGGAATTTCTTCCTATGGCTCCTAACTTATGGTAAAGGATGCTGGCAACATTGGAGGGATCCCACCAGAGCTAGTTCAGATCTCTGGCCAACAGCTCTTTCCAAACCGACAGCTACGTACATTATTCATGTACAAAAGGATATTTCGGCAGAAAGCACTGGGCATGGGTGGCCTGTAATGGAGGCCGGGGTGCGGGGTCCAGTGGCAGATTTGGGTTCCCCAGAATAATCTCCCCCCAGCACAGTCCTGAGGCTGGAGGCGCTCTCACTCCCTGCTGTGTCTCTGTGGCTGTAATTGGGGCACAGAGCTTTTCTGGTCTCTGGGCTGCAGCTGGGGGAGTGCTTGGGGGGGAAGAGGAGGAGTAAGGGTGGAACAGGGGTGGGACCACAGGGAAGGAGCAGAATGGGGAAGGGGCCATGGGAAGAATGGTGGCAGAGTCATGTGGGGAAGAGGCGGAATGGGGCTGGGGTGGGGACATGGTGGGGCTGTGGGCAGAAAGGCTAGCCTCCCCAAGGGGAAGCTTCACCCACCGCGCATGGTATTGGGGATTAATTCATCTCACTGGTCCTTCAAAGCAGGACACGTTGGCTTTTGCCTTCCCATTCATCATTTTATCCCACTTAATTTTACAATAAAATAATCCCTTTCTGGAGCTGAAAGTACTGCCCATTTGCACAATGCCCGTACGTTTATAAGACATGCTGCTGAGAACTGAACAAATGTAATAATCACATCACATGTATGTTGACCCTTCCACCTACTATCATTTCTGATGGAAAGAATGATTCCTGGAGGACGTTTCTGGTCCTATGTGCCACATCCTGCTAACCTGAAAATATGGTGTGTGGTGCCACTGTCCTTTGATTTACTCCCTATTCAGCATATCAGTGCTTAACCCAGCTCAGTACATCCAGCATAAAACCATTTTTCTGTCTGAAACTTGGGTAACTGGTGGTAATAGATGCTTAATTCTTGAACTTCTCTAGCTGGAACAGGATTCTACTTTTAAAATGACATTTTACAGGCCATTAATCCATACCTTGGACTTGAGCCTTTAGCCGTTTGTCTCCCTAGTGACCGAGTTATTTACTGAGCATGAAGAATAGCTCTTTTTCACAGTCGTTTAAAAAAAGTTGTACATTTTTGAGGCATTATGGAGCATCATAGCAGCCTCCATGATATGCAACGGCTTGTATCCTTAATCTACCCTGAAAGATATACAGTGCATTTTAACACTGAATCATGCCAATGTAATAGAATGAACATTATGTAATGTCCTGAACAAACCGTGTGTATTATTCTTAATATTCCTTGGCTACTTTCACTCTAGTGCCTGTATATGCTATAAACACCAAACAATTATAAAAGCTTCTTTGGGCTGTGACTACATTAGCAGAATATCTGTGAGAGCCCCATTGACATGGCTCTGGCCATGAATGGCTCTCAAGCCAGTTTCCATAATTGTCCTGGGGGAGGTGGGAATATGTAATTAACCTGCAGTACCAAATTTTCAACTTGGCCTAATAGGCGGATAAATATTTCTTGCACATGCAAATTATATCATTAGTATTTGGAAATGATGGATTCTGTCACTTGTGTGTATAAGATACAGCAATCATCAAATAGCATAATGGTTATGCATGCAAATTTGCTCATGCATTGGTGGAGACCATCTTGGAAATGTGGCCTTTACTTACTATCTAAAAAATAAAAGTAACTAAACTTAAAAGAATTTAAAATATAAATTTCAAAAAGTCAGAGTTCAACTGTCAAAAAGAAGAAACTTTGAACTAGGGTTTCCAGTCCATCCTTGTTCATTACACAGGTATATTAAGAATTTCTTGTGAGTCTCAGAAGAGGGATCTAATGCTAAATGCACTATGAAGTGGGTTATGGTCATAACTCAGAGCTTCTTTTATTGGTTCAGAATATATCTTGGGCATTTTGATCTGCAAGTCTAGTTATGGGCAAACACTTGGACTATATAACATCTTCTGACATGTTCCATATGCATCTCCTAGTCACATCAGCTGGCATCTCCATACGAGTTTTCATGTCAGTTACCCTTGCATATTCAACATAGCTATGGGGAAATGACCTGGACATCCCTTTGATCTCATGCATTGTCATCAAACAATACTGCAGGGTTACATTCTGATTTCCAAATCTTAGTTGCTGGTAATAATATGAAAAACAGAGAGACCTTTAACTGATTATCACCTCTCACACTCCGGCTAGCACTGTGATTCATTGATTGATTAATTTTAAGAAAGAACTCTTTTCGAAGAAAAGGGGGAACTAAATATATTGTATAGAATCATAAATACAGAGATGGAAAAGACCTGTTAAGTTTATATGATTCATTTAACTAGCAATGCAGGGTTGTTCCCCATGACTCTATATATGTGTATTGTCCAGGACGGAATTTATGGACCAAGAATGAATATAGGGACTACTGACCAAAAATAAAATAAAATAAAAATCACTTTCCTGGTAATAATAATGATTTAATTTACTTAATTTGAACAGGATATTAAATTGGGGAGTAAGTGAATGATGGCTCAAAGGGACATTGGAATCACCAGACTAGACCAGAACAATGGTCCATCTAGTCCAATATCCAGTCTCCAGCAGTATGCTGGAGTAACAGATGCTTCAGAACAGCAACAGATGCCTCAGAAGAAGCTCAAGAAACTTGCACTGGGAAGATAAGAAATAACCTGCCCAAATGTTAAGTTTCTTCCTTATTCCCATTAATTAGAAGACAGTATTAATTTCCCTGTGTTAACTCTCTCCACTTTTGATATTCCCTGAGGCTGCCTTCTGCATCTCAGTGTCTTTATCTTCAGGGTAACCACGGCATCTTTTGAATCAGTAGCAATGTGGTGAGAACAAACAGTCTGAACATAAGACCAAGCCATTCAAACAGTAGTAGTAATGCTTTGCCACTTATCCCAAGACAGTGGTGAATTAAAAAGCAGAGAATGATGGAAGAGAAGTCTCTCCAGAAAGATACTTTCAGCATAAGTTTCCATGGTTTCATTTGTGTTTTGGTTTAACAGGGAAGAACTCCAGGGCAGTGTGTTGTTTTAGTGGTTGGAATATGACATATAATGAAAAACCATAAGTTCAAAGTATCTAGCTGTTTACTGGAATCCCACCACCCGAGAACTGGCAGTTGAGTGCAAGATTACTCATCTGTGTTAACTCTTTAGATAAACATTTTCCTGTTGAGTGTAAGGTTGGGCTGCACATTCCCTGACAAAACCCTGTGTTCAAAAATAAACAGAATGTATGTCTGAATTTTGGGTTTATTTTTAAAGATATATTTAGACAAGGGCAGCTCATCATGGCACATTCATTCTCCCAACCAGCATGTTCTCCATCTGTGAGGAGATAAGACACCTGAAAAGATAAATGCTAAAGGAATACAGGCCTAAACTTATAATAATGAATGTCAGCTACCTTGAGAGGTGAGAATGGCACAACATAATATCATCCTATGGGAGACATGAGACTGGAAATAGTCATGTGACTCTGTGTCTGTGAGAATCTGGGAAGGAAAGAGAACTGGCAGGCCTCCTGAATTTGCCGCACTGATTTTTCTATGGCTTTGAAGTGGGAGAGCTATTATAGTGCCATACAGGAAGAATCTCCTAGTACCCATACATCAAAATAAATCGCGATCAACTCCACTGGCATCAACTGAATGTTGCTGATGTAAAACTAGTGGAAATGAATCCAGAATCAGCCTAAGAGGTTGAGAAAAAAATCACAGGAAGATTCAGTGAAATAGGCTTTATTCCAGAAAAAAGGATGCACATTTATAAGTGAGAAGAATTTAAGATCTGACACAACATGTTTTTGGATTCCTCTCTACAGTTCTATCATGTAAGGCTGAGAGCGACTCAAAATCTGTAAAAAGCAATCCTACAAACCTGAAGCATGTTTTATGAAGGTAAATATATTGAGGAGTTAGTTGGTTTGTTTTTTGAGGTGTGGGTGGAAATAATGATAAGTATGCCCAATATTTAGGGTATAAATCTAGAGCTACCACCAGCCTTGCATATAGTTAATGGTATTTCAATAGTGGAGGGTATTTCAAAATGGGGTAAAGATGTCCCATCTTGATCTTCATTTCACTGGAAACATTCATTCGAGTGAGGGCTGCTGATTAGAGTTGAGGGTTTGCAGGACCAGACTGTACATTTTAAAGCAACACATACACCGGGAATGCTCCATACTTAAATGATTTTTTACTAAATAAATGATTAAAGAGCAATAAATTGAATGAATTTGTGTCATTCTGGCCTTTTTCCCATTTGGCTTCCATAACAATGCATCTATGGGAAACAATGACCAAATGATCTCAGTCTGTTCTTTCAGTCCCTTTGTGATAGGGTTTGAATGGTTATGGTAGCATGCTATCAAGCAACAGTCATTATCATCAGCTCAGGTAAGTGCTGTCATTGCAGTGATAAGTACTAAAGGAAAAACCTTAGGGCTTGGCTACACTGGAGAGTTGCAGCGCTGGTGGTGGGTTTACAGCGCTGCAACTTAGTAACTGTCCGCATCTGCTGGCTGTACATCTGGTCTGCTTGGGGTGTAACGATTGCAGCGCTGGTGATGCAGCGCTGCTCATCAAGTGTGGCCACCAAAAGCGCTGTTATTGGCCTCCAGGGTATTAGGAGGTATCCCAGAATGCCTGCTCACAACAACCCAGAAGAATGGCTGAACTCCGAGCTCCCCCGAGCTGCTTATCTAAAAAAACAAACACAGCTTCTGTTTGCTCGATCGAGCGGAGGCAGGCAGGGGAATTGCTTTGGAAGGTTCACAGCTGTTTGCTTGAAGAGAGAAGTCACACGGCAGAGGGGGAGGGAGGAGTCCTTGTTGAGCAGCTGCTTATGTGGTCTGAAGGCTATTTAGGAGTGCATAATTTGCATTTAGTGAATAAGAGAGGGGTGGGGGAAGGGCTTGAAACTTTTAAATTGATTGCAGGTTGGTGCTGTGTATCTTCCAGTCCTTAGAACTTGCAAGGCAGGGAGCTGACACAGTGTCACCTCCAAAAATCCACTCTCTCTGTCTCCCCCACGCTCCCTGTCACACTCCGCCCCACCCCCCTCTTTTGAAAAGCACGTTCCAGCCACTTGAACACTGGGATAGCTGCCCATAATGCACCACTCCCAACAGTGCTGCAAATGCTGCAAATGTGGCCACACTGCAGCACTGGTAGCTGTCAGTGTGGCCACACTGCAGCGCTTTCCCTACACAGCTGTATGAAGACAGCTGTAACTCCCAGTGCTGTACAACTGTAAGTGTAGCCATACCCTTAGTACCTGTACTGGGCTTTGGGCCTTTAAAGCTCTGTACATCACCGAAGAAGCGATAATACCTATATCCTAATGCTCTGGGTGTTTTAGGAGCCCAAATCAGAATTTAAAAAAATGAGAGTAATGTAACTTCTGGTTTTAAGCATATTTCCTGCAAACTAGGAACATTAGCAAGTTGCCTATTCCTGATGGAAAGATGTATCCCAAAGCACCTACTGTGGGCCCCTTTGAATCTGACCTTGCTACCTAATTCATGTCTGACCCCATGGCAAATACCCTGGTCAGTGAGAAAAGAAAGGAAACAAGTGAAGAAATGAAGTAGTCAAGGTCCCTAGAATGTGAGAGGTCATCTGGGCCAAATCCTCAGCTGGAGTGAATCACCAGAGCTCTGTTGCCTTTAATATAATTACTGCACAGTGATTTCAATAGTGTGTGATTGGGCCCTCATCCACTGTACTAAATAGACACCTACTGAATGGTATATGGATAGTCTGCATAAATGCCTCGTTAGCCCATCTCTCTGTATAGTACTTTGCTCTCGCCACATACACAGCTGCTAACGATGGCCACTCTGATTACTCACAGGTTTTCATCCTGGTACATCCTACCAGGAAACCCATCATGGCTGCTACAGATATTTCAGTTTTTGAGACCAACAGAACTACATGGACAAGATTTTATCATCTTTCTGGTAATCTACACCCACCAGAATAAGAACAAATTTATCCACTGACTTAAAGCCAGGACGAGTGTACTGACATGACCTAAAATGCCAATATTTCAACCAGTATTCCCAAAACTAACATTTTAAAATATGTTTATTAAGCTGAGTCCAGTAAGCCACCATGTCAAAAAAAGCATTCCCCATGTTCTCCTAAAACAACTTTTAAAAAAATTAGGAATAACATCATTTTACAGGTTTGTTAGCTCTCTGGCAAGTGCCCCTGTTTAGAAATGGCTGGGCAGATATAAGAGGACCTGCCTTGACTTCTAAATCTGCCAGCAGAACAGTATTTCTCTTTCTGGAGGAGAATGTGCTGATAGAGAGTAGGTTGGACCTTGCCAAAATACAGCATGGTAATGCAATCGAATACCCCTGATGACTCATGCTCGGTTTAAGCCTCTTACCTTGGCTTACCAAAGTGTTCTGTACGTAGAAAAGTTCTACTACTCTCTTTGTTACACTGCAGGAGATTGGACTGGATGACCTCTCGAGGTCCCTTCCAATTCTATGATTCTATTATTCTATGATTTAAGATTCTCTCCCCGCCCCCCAGTATAAGGGTTGGTAGCACTGGCCAAAATCAGTGGTCGCATGGTCAGGTAGGAGCACACACCAGCACTAATGTATTTACTTATCTTCATTTTGGGTCACAGTGATAAGCAAGGGGAGGCTGGTCTGACCCTTTGCTCTCCCTCCCCACCCACCCCCGTGCTCCCTACTTATGCTCATCAGCTATCCAATCAACATTATTCAACCAATGACAGGTGTGTTATACTGTACACCTGCAGTGACGTTAACCCTCAGATCTCTGCAGCCCTGAATCCTCTACCTTACAGCGGTGGGATGTATATAGGCTTGCCCTTATGTCTACTTTCAACCCAAACCTTGATCATTAAATGCTGCTTCTCCGAAGGTAAGTAGCCAACTGTACCAAATGATTATGCTGTTTATTTTAAATTTGTGATTTGAGATCCATGGGGAGCTGGATTGACACTAACCCTCTTTTTATGCAGAAACTTGGGCTGATTTGAGACTTGTTATTATTAAAATGACAAATGAAGATGAAGACTAGTGCTTTCTCTAGAATACTGGTCCCATTGATAGGGTGACTGGACTAAGAGTTAAGTAGCTGTGTTCTGCTCTTAGCTCTGCCACTCAACAGAACTCTGTGACCTCTGGGAAATCATTCCTCAGTTTCCCTGTCTATAAACATTAACCCAATGACATTTACCTTCCTTTGTAATCTTACACAGTTTATAAGATTGGCATGGACTCAGGAAGGCTCACGTGGATGCAGACTGCTAAGGCTGTCTAGTCATGATTGATCTGTCATGTCTCTTTTTCAGTGCATAACTTGCGATACTTTAAAGAGGCCTGATTTTTCAGTATGTTCTGAAAAGCCTGGCCGGACATCACAAAACTGCTCAGCCTTGGCAATGTGGCTATGCCATTTTCTTGCTGAATACTGATTGGCACGTAAGATGACAGTCACATCTACCTTTTCTGGACATTCCTGAATCACCCAGCTAGAGAAATTCGTACCTGACTGTAATTCATGGTATGCCTTACAGACTAGTTAGTCTATATTATGCTGACCTCCAGCTAGTGGGGAGATGGCAAGCAGGCCACTAAGGTGAAATAAGAATTTTCACGTTGATTTAAAGCATAGAAGCTAGAGCCAGTACTTTATCAATTGCAGTGGAAACCAAGGATCATGCAACTCAGCATTATTAATCACTGTGGATTAGAACATTCAAGGCTTCCATTAATTTCCTTGTCCGATTCTGTTATCTGCTCAGATTTTCTTGTCATTTCTTTAAGACTTTCCTTGTAAATTTTGCATTTAAAGCTGTAAGAATGCCATTAAAAGATGGCAAGAGGCCTGTACTTTTCTTGTAATGAATTCTCAAGTTACACTGGATTTTCCTGTGCCAAACAAACTGAAGCCACACACAATTATCCATTGGCTGTATTGAGCAGACATTCTTTGGTAGGGTCTTCTCTTTTTAATGCAATGAGCCCAACACATTGGTTAAGAATTCTGGATTTTGCACAGTTTTGTTATTTTATATAAAAGTAAAAGATTAAGAACAACTACAAACACTCAGCACGATACAACTACCAATAAAACACACTTATCCTCTTTCATTTATGCATGGGGAACTTTTGTTTTATCCTAGTAGGGAAGTTCACATCTTTGGGCCCTTTTCTTAAACACTTACCACCTGGTATAGGGCCAGATTCTATTGCTTTTTCTCATGTTGAGTAGACTTGAACCCCAGGTGGCCCCACTGATTTCAAACTTGCCTAGTTGGTAACAGCTCTGAGGGTGGTAGAACTTGACCTTAAGAGACAGATTATCCTTTTTTGCTGTAGCACAGAGTAAGGAACGACTCATCATCCAAAGACCCTTTCTCTGAGAGGCCCAATCCCTTCCTATTTCTCCTCTTACTTCTGTGGCAAACAGGAATAATAATTGACTATCATCCTTTACCACTACTACCTCTCCACCCTCAGCTGTGCTGGTTACAGTGTTGTGGGAGTGGAGTCCAGGCTCCACCAATTACCCTTACCTCTCTATCCACACCAACCCCAATTTCCCGTTTCCCCCCCATGTTCAGTACAGATGAGAGGGCGCTGCAGTGGGTGAGAAGATGTTTTTTCTCACCTTTCTGGCCCTAAATTAATTAGGACCTGGTCTTGAAAAGTCTTACACAAGTAGTGCTAAAAACTGCATCTAGACCCAGTGATGTCACTAGGACTACTCCTATGAGTAAGCAATATCCAGCCTAGTATTGCTAACCCCAAGTGTTTAAAACTCATGAGTCAGGACCCCAAATAACACAAACCTGGTTTAAAAATCATGAGACGTTACATAATATTTTCAGGTGGTTTTTCGCTGGATTTGGAGCCTCTAGGGTCCACCAAGATCATGTTTTCAAGCTTTTCTCTGCAACTTACTCTAGAAACTTAGTCTTCTTTTTTAAAGAGAAGCTGAAACTCTCATGTAATCACCTGGTTCCACAAGCTGAGGCTTTAAGAAAAATATTCCATCTATTGTGACGGAAGTGCAAGAATTGACAACATTGCTGTAAGACTTGATACTGAGCTCACTGAAGTCAACAGTATAACAGATGCCAGGGAGATGAAATGACATAAGGAATATCTTTTATTGGACCAACTTACACAGTGGACGCACTGGTGGGAAAGAGTCTAACACGCTAAGTAAATTCAGGAGTCTATCACTGCACCTGACCATTTGATAGCAGATTCTGGACTAAGCTCAACAAGCTACTTTCTGTCTTGACCAGAGTTGTCACAACCATACACCATGTTGGCCTAGTTTCTTCCATGCAACTGTGACGGTGGGGCAGCATTGCAGACAATAATTCGTTAGTAGAAAAGTGCCTAAGCCAACATCTGCAGGGCAGTGTACAATGCTTGTCCTCCCTTGATACAGAGCCCATCCTTTGGTTTCAGAACTTGGACATCAAGCTCTCATGTTGCTATACAAGAAAGAGAGGGATCAGACCTAACACACATAAGGGTTTCATAATGCAGCCCTTAAATGGCTACAGTCTGACCAGGTAAAGTAGTATATAAATGCCAAGTATTATTATTAATATTATTATTACCTTGTAACAGTCGCACTGTTCCATTTTCTGGTTACATCAAGTGAGGAAAAACTGCATATTTTGTTATTTTGTTGTTAATTTGTGCTGTTGTTTCTCAAGTCACTGATTTATAATACATATATATGGTGCCCTGAGGGAGTTTCTGTTTGGAAAACAGAATTCCTTATTCATCATTCATCTCACTTAGAATCGCTCAGCTTTGTTTTATACTCCAATAGCTGGGAACTTGAACCATTGAAAATTATTGAGCTGTTGGTGATGTTTATTTTTCCTATAGAAATGGAGTCCAAAATTTGTCACAGTGTGTTTTTTAGTTTGTTTGGGATCTTTTAATATACAGATACTCAGAGCATTGGCAGGATTCATTTTTATACATCTAAATAACTCAGTAAATATGCCTAATGTAGAGCAACCAAGCTACCAAGTAAAATGTATGACATGTCTGGATTGTATCACATGCATATCGAAGACAAGAATATGTCTATATAGCCTTTTTATGGAAAATGGTCATGTGATGGCCACCATCCTTACCAGCACCAGGATTGAACTAGGGACATCCAAAGTTGAAAGCATGACTCATTGGAAATTGAGCTAGGTGAAGCCTTCCTCTGATGGAACTAGAACTTTTAGGGCCCCTTTTCCTGACATCAAGTGGCCAGAACTTCACCCTAGTCTACCTAGCTGAAAGATGATCTCCATTAGCATACTAACCGATTGCCTCACAATCTTTAATGTATTTATTCACAACACCTCCGTGAGATCGGAGATCATTGTGATTCATATTTTACATAGTGGGAACAGAAGGACTAACTGATTTGCCCAAGGTCGGTCACACAGGAAGTCTGTGACAGAATAGGTAATTGAACCCAGAAAGCATATATCCCACAATAGTACTGTAACTACGGTACCATCCTAGTCTTTCCATTGACTTTAATGGACACTGGATTGGGCCTGTAGTTCCATCAAGAATGTGGAACTACAGAGGCTATGGTGAAAATTGAAAATAACTGAACAACATTAATTGAGGCAGACATGTATTTATAAAAGATGATCTTCCAGGTTGGAGAGGAATTCTAAGAGAGTAGAAGAAGAAAGAAATTGGCACTGTATTTTATTTTATACAAACAAGTTCACCCCTTCTCTAAATGTTGTATGTTCATTAAGGAGCAGAAAGTCATTGCAATGGGCTAAAACTATTAAAGAACCCCACCCTTTCAGTCTGAGAAATCACTACAATACATCATGGCTTTAATTTGTATCTGTACCATCATTTGTTTTAATCAGATGCCTTGTATGAGCTCCCTGTTTATATGACACTTTTTTTTCCTATCCATGAAGTGAGCACATAATATTTTACAGGTTGAGTTCCTTTGATAAATCCACCGCTAACCCTGATCTCTTTGAAAATTCTTTTATTCTGCTTCCGAGGAGTCTCTATTAAAGAGCTCCCAGGCAGAACATGGACCTGGGCAGTAGGATATCTTTGTAATAAGCCTTAAATTGAAAGATTTGCTCTGCTTCCCCACTGTGAGGGCCTGCTGAGACAGGCTTCTTTTAATATTGACTTAATAGGCCCTTCAAACCCAGTTAATTAAGTTCAGTATATCTAGACAGGATTTCACTGCCTGCATGTGTCTTGGCAAATAGGTGAATATTCCTGTGACATTTATGATCAATATATGTCTATAGAAAGTGATTAAAAACATTGGTAAGCAAATTTGATCAGCTTTTATGGCTTTGATTGCTCCACATGTTTCTAATGGAGATCTTATTTGTATGGATATATGACAGCAGAAAGAAAGAAAGAAAGAAAGAAAGAAAGAAAGAAAGAAAGAGACTTGGAACTCACTTCATAAGTTCCTGCTAGGGCAGCATAAGGCTTATAATTGAAAATAGCATGGCCTTACAGTTACAAACCTGAGACTTGCAAAAGAATGCAGGCCTTAATATTGACATGTCATTAAAGCCATGGGCTGCTGTGGCTGTTAATCACGCAATTATACTCTAATTATCATCACTATGGCATCAAAAGGCCTCCTGTGGTCAAGAAAGGGTTGCAACCATTCACTTTGACAGGTGATCCCTTCCACAAACACAATGCCAACAATAGGCCTTGGTGGAGTTATCAGCATGACGTGGGTTGTATCAGAGTCTGGGACAAGGCCTGTTGGGGGTTTTCAGCAACTCTGACATAGTAGATCAAAGACAGGGAAACAGCTGATTCCAGACTGGCTGGTGTCTGCCTGGTGTTTCCTCTGTCAGAGGCAGATGTAGTACCATTTTATTGATTATTCATTCAGCGTTCGTTCTAAAATGAAAGTCTTGGCCTTGGGGATTACTGCAGGGGGACTTTCATACTTTGAAGGCACTTACAACAGAGATATGGATAATCTGCTCCTTTCACTGACAACATCGGATGAACACTGGACAAAAGAAGCCTATGATTTTAGTGTGCTGGATCTAAAGCCCAGGAATGTAAAAAAAAATACCTTGTTGAATTTGGGAAAGTTTAGATCCAGAACTGATCTTTGCAGATCAGGCCCATCTATGATGATAGGAATGTCTTTCAGAATTGAAAATTGTCATTAAAATGAAACTTTTTCCAGTAGCTTGGTGTTGTTTTGACTAAATCCTTGAGCCAGCAAGAAATCTGATGAATGTTTTAAGGACGGTCTTCTGAGATGTTTTAAAGTGATTATTTAGTGTTAGCCATATAGATCAAGAATAAGGAATCAAAACACAAATGCTTATACAATTTTAGGTGATAGCATTATTTATCTCACAGATCATAAGAGTAAAAATTACAAAGCATCTTTCACTCACAAGATCTTCAGTGCACTTTATAAACTATATGTGGATCATTCCACTATGTAGCTAGAGAAAGTCTAGCTATATAGGAACTATTTCCTCCCCCCTTGCTTTGAAAAAAAGTCTTATAGAATGAGAGATGGAAGGTTTTCTTCACCAGCAATATTACAGTTTTCAGGAGAGGGAGTGAGGTATAAATTTTCTATATGATATCACAGGTGGAATATGGAGTGGGTAAAATGCAATTATTAAAGCTGGGTTTGAAAAATCCCCTCAAGATCAGACCAGAAGTTTATATTTAGACTTAGATATGAATCCAAATTTGGCTTTTCCTTGGCTTTTAAATTTAAGCAAGATACCTGCTGCCAACTTAGTATTTAATCATTTCTTTTGGCCATATTTTGAAAATTGTTGTCCCTCCCTGGAATTCTTCCATGGAAGGACCACATGCCTGCATTCATTATATACATATATTTCTTGGTAGACTTAATGCCTCTTAGTCTCTATTGCCTGGTGCCCAAATAAAATACCCAGATGGTATGTCCATACTACAATAAAACATCTACGGCTGGCCCATGACAGCTGACTTGGGCACACAATCCTCAGGCTGAGGGGCTACAAAATTTCAGTGTTGATGTCTGGGCTCGAGACTGGGCTCTGGGACCCTTCACTATCACAGGGTCCCAGAGTCCAGGCTCTAACCTGAGCCTGGATGTCTACATTGCAATTTTATAGCCCCACAGCCAGAGGCCTGAGATTGCCAGTATGCTTATAGGGGCCAGCCAAGGGTGTTTTATTGAAATATAGACATATCTAGTAAGACAATATCTGTGACGAAATCTTCATTATTGTCAGGATGCTGGGGATGTGCAGCCTGCATTGAGCCAATTCTCTTGTAGAGCTTGCTTCTTTGCAGATGGATGAAGCTCATGTAAGACACCTAGGTAAAATGAGACTAAGGGCTTGTTTACAAAGAGAAATCCAAGAAATTGAATCTGAATTAACTAAAGGTGTGGATTTGAAGTGAATTAGTTAACCACATTAAATTCTCCTGTGGACATCATTAGTCAGAATTAAATTCAGTTTAGTTTAATTCATTTGGGAAGTGAACTGAAATAAACTGAATTAATGCCATTTTAATTCTGAATGAGGGTAAATGTGGTTTAACTACTTCACTTCAAATTCACACCTTTACTTAAATTCCGATTCACTTTCTCCGATGTCCCCATGTAGACAAGCCTTAAACTGCTATTAGATCAAAATTTGTCACTTTAAATGTGCAGTGGAGCACTGTGCTCAGTAACCTGACATTATAGGATGCTAGAGTAATACCATAATTCTGTCAGCCTTTACAGTATCAATTTCTTTTCCTTAGTTTTAACATTGCATTGGGCTATGTAGGTATGCAGTGAGTCACCCTATATCAATTCCCCTAATCCTCACAAAATGCTGATAATTTGTTCAGCTGTTCTTTTTTAACAGAGCAACAGAACAGATGCGTAAGCAGTGTGTGGGGTGGGGATGGGTAACAGTTTCAATTTGGGACCCAATCCAGAACCCAAACTCAAGGGGTCCTTCTATATTAGAGCTGGCCAGGAATTTTCCAATGAAATGCTTTTTCCATCAGAAAATGCCAGTTTGTCAAAACCAAAACTGTTTCTAGGAAATGTTGGTTTTGATAAATCTCACAACTGGGAAAAAAAAAGTTTTGAAATTGTCAAAATGGAACATTTGGATATTTTCAAAACAAAAGGACTTCCGTTTTTCTGTTCAAAATGACTTTTCATTTAGAAATTTTAGATAAAAAAGATTAAAAAAAAACTAGGTCAAATTCGAAATTAAACAGTTCAATTTACTTGATCCTTCCCCTCCTCCTTTGAAATCTCAAAAATTCTTGTGGAATGGGAAAACCATTTGCAATGCAGCTTTAATCTGTATTCAGGGACTTGAGGCAAAACCTGCCCATAAAGCATTTGGATTTGAGGTTCCACTTTTGGACTCTTTACGTCAGTATGATTGACAAAGAATAGGAAGGATTATCTTAGTGTACAGGGACTCAAGAAATGCAGGTTCATGTCTTCATTCACTCATAGATTCCCCTTTCTGTATATGGACAAGTCACTTAATCCATTCTGGGCCTCAGTCCTCCATCTGTGAAATGAGAATATTGTCCTACATGTGAAATATTGTGTGCTGTGAGAATAAAATGCATTAATGACTGTGAGATGCCCAGAAACTACAAGGCTGAAGGCTATGTAAATGCTGGGATAGATGATGACTGACAATGTAAACTCTATGGGCCAGATCCTCAGCTATTGTAAACATACATTGCTTCACAGGCTGTGCTGGCTGACATACACTAGCTGAAAATCTGGCCCAAAACATTTATTCTACTCAGATTATGCATAATTATACTTCCAGAGATTCAAGTAAACCTGTTGGAAAAGTGACAGCCGGGACATTGAAGAGAAGTTTGTAGCAGGTATCAAGCAAAAGAAGCTGATTGACAAAAAGGCACTTTCCAAATTTGGTAGCAAGTACCTCCCAGATTTTAGAACTCCCTGGGCCCAAAACACGCATTGCTACTTTGCATGGGGGGGGGGGGGTGAAATCCTGATCCCATTAAAGTAAATGGCAAAACTCTCATTGATTTCAGTGGGGCCAGGATTTCATCCATAATTACCTCATTTGCACGTACAACCAAGGTAATGGTGTGCACAAGTGGACAGTCAAATACCCATGCACAGTCATGGAAGCTGTGTAAAGTCTAATGACGAGAAGGCATATGTATGGTTACTTTAAGACATAAGGCTAAATCCTGAAGTTCATATTCAGTCAAAATACCTATAGACATCACTGAGTAAAGACTGATTAAGGACTCAGGATTTGGCCCTTAGTATCCCAGGATATTATAAGAAACAAATCTTGCTATGAGTATCCTTTAGTGTCACAGTCTGTCCTCCTTGTTAGCCACAGAAAATTCAGCTCCCAACTGCACAAAAATTGCTAAGCAATGAAAGGGTCTTGAAAACATATGTAATGTGCAGAGTTTTGATAAC
Organism: Gopherus evgoodei; assembly: GCF_007399415.2. Lineage (NCBI taxonomy): Eukaryota > Metazoa > Chordata > Testudines > Testudinidae > Gopherus > Gopherus evgoodei. The sequence goes on along the minus strand of NC_044336.1, from coordinate 24,775,619 downwards.
AGATCCCTGGTAGCTGTGGGATGAAATGTCCTTCAGCCTCTTTATTGTGATTTCCTTCAGTGAAAGGGACCACTCTGTTACTTGTTTAATAGACTTTTTATTTGTCATCCTGATATTAATAATGGAGATATACCCATCTCCTAGAACTGGAAGGGACCTCGAGTCCAGCCCCCTGCCTTCACTAGCAGGACCAAGCACTGATTTTGCCCCAGATCCCTAAGTGGCCCCCTCAAGGATTGAACTCACAACCCTGGCTTTAGCAGGCCAATGCTCAAACCACTGAGCTATCCCTCTCACCCATTTAAAAAAATGGGTTCCTAGGGAAAAAACTGAGAATTAAATTCTCCTCTCAGTTACACTGGGCAAACACACTGACATCAGTGGAGTTGTATCAGTGCGACTGAGAGGAGAATTTGTCACCAAATTAGGACTTTCCCTCATGCCTACAAAAAGCTATACTTCAACTAGGGTTGCCAACCCTCCAGGATTGTCCTGGAGTCTCCAGGAATCAAACATGATTTTTTTTAATTAAAGATTATGTCATGTGATGAAATCTCCAGGAATTTGTCCAGTCAAAGTTGGCAACTCTAACTTTAATAAATGCTTTACATAAGGCACAGTGAGTCTCGTATTCATGCAGATGACCTTAATACAGGTCCTTCCAATTATCTTCTAACTGCAATGATGTATTCTTAATGGTGAAAACCTCTAATGGTGTGCTGAGACCATGGTGTTCTAAAAGAAGGTTGATATGATACAGTCGCAGCCTATCATGATGACTAACACTCTTTCATTGCTTCCTTATGCTCCCCCTCTGCCTGCCTATCTGTAGCCCTCTGTTGTCTGGTGCTTGGATTGTAAACTCCCTGGAAGAGGGGCTATTTATTCTATGTTTGTACAGTGCCTAGCACAATCAGGTCCTGGGAGTCTATGGTGCTGCTGTAACAGAAATAATAAATAATAAAACATGAATAATATTAAATTGCACTGGGGCAAAGTAGAGTTTACATTGGTGCCAATTATTTTGGTGATTGGGTTAAGTGTCATTAATGTAAACTCAGTTTTGCTCTGGTCCTTCATGTCTACATTAGGATCGTGTACCTGTGTATTTGCATTGAAGTAGCTATCTTGCTGTGAATTCCCTCAATGTAGACAGGGTCAGAGGTGTTAGAATTCACTTCAGCTCATCTAGTTTGGCATGTGTTAAAATCTGCAATGCCTTGTCTACACTTGAATTTTAGAATATGCTAGCTAATGCTTTCGAACAACACACTCTCACATTCTAGTGAAGACAAAGCCTGTTTGAGTGCTGAACTAAGCCTTAAAAACACACACACAAGGTAATGAACTGGAAGCACCAGAAGCAACAAAGGAGAAGCTGAGCATACCAGGCACTAGAATACAGGCTGAATACACTGGAGTCAGAGCAAAACTCAGCTACAGACACTCTACTAGGTCCTAAGTGCCAAGAAGTCAGTGGTGCCACTGATGTAGTGAAAGGAGGGCCGGATGTAAGAACAAACCCTCGACTGAGAGCATGAGCAGAGGAAAAACTACTACGTGACTAGAGAATGACTAATTTAAGGCTGCACAGAACTTTGTGGCTTGGACACCTCACTGAACATTTCTTTCACAATCTGACATTTCTCACTCTGATTAATCCTTGTAAACCCTCGGCTCAGCTGACGTGGCAGAGCCCATCCGAATCCTTTGTTCAACTTTCTGAACATATTTATTTTCTGCACAGAAAAAGAGGTATTCCCACCCCCACTCCGTCCTTCATGCTAAAAGACTGTTTTGTCAAATCCAAATTGAAACTCCAGGAGGTCTGGTGACTTGGAAATAATCCCCTGAAGGATTTGAAGCACTTGGATGTGTCGTGTGCATTGTAAGAGCCCAAGGATGTGATTCTTTCCCCCTCTGTTCTGCTGTGCGGTGGTGTTTCATAAGTGCTCAGCATTAAGTAAAAAAAAAAATATTAGACAAACTCTGCAGTGTGTGTGGACAGTACAGTGTGGTGTGTTACCAGCTGAAAATATCTTCAATGAACGGAACCAGTGATGTGCCCAGAGCAAAACCCAAACCGTAGATTCAAATGCCCTTGAACTCTGGAGTGATTTACATCTGGACATAGCTGTTCCCTTCCCCTATGACCTTCAGAAACCACACACACACACATACTGCCATCATCATCCTCCCCCCACCCCACCCCCAATTCTGAGTACCCCCAAGCGCGGAATGTTCAGATCCAGATGTGCAATATTCTACTTGGGCCTCTCTTTAAAGGAAAAGCCAAAAGAGGAACAGAATGAACAGAGGTTTCAAGATAGAAAAACACATTTTAAATGCAGTTTCTTGGAGTCTGCTCACCACATGTGTGAAAACTAAGAGTGGTACAGCAGAGTGGAACAGCTTGGAAAGTCAATTCCAATGATGCAGATACCAAGAGAAGGTATGGTTGCCACTGGCCACCTGGATATTTCTACTAACTCATTTCCTAACCTATGTATCCAAATGGCCTGACGCAGACAAGACAATATTTGGGTTTCAACCAGTTAGGAAGGAAATTGGCCCTTCATTCTAAGACACTGAAATTCTTGGGAGCAGAATCTTTGGGGCTCTCTAGGAAACAATACATATCATGGACATGGATTGGAAAGAAAAATTGCTAGCCTTTTTGATTGTGAAGAAAACCTTATGAGAGTGAACTGATGCAGTGATGTTTTGCTGAGTCTGCAGACAGACTGTTTAAAACAATCGCTCACTGAGATGAACATGTACTCTAAGCAACGACTTATTACAGCAACACTTTTCCTTTAACCCCAAAGACTTATGCCATATGCTTTCCTGGGCTCTGGAAAGCACCTACTACACTTTTTAGGGCTGTATTACTTATTATGATAAATACTACACATTGTCATTGCAGTGATGTGTTAACACTGAAGCCTAATGATAATGTTTGAAATGTCAACATCTTAGCAGAAACCTCCAGCTACTTGGGATTGTGTAAGAAGTTTGAGACTGTGGACCGAGCTTCAATAGAATAACATTCCCAAGACCCACCCCCACATCTGCTCTCTTTTTTGCCTGTGTTATGCCTGGCTTGAGGATACATGGGGAAGAACGCATAAAGAAATGCATCTTCCAATATATACTAAGTGTTTACAATACATAAGACAACAGGTGAATTGGAAACATAATAGGAATACTGAAAACTCCCTCAGAAAGGAAATGCATAAGAAGGCACACGATAAAATACACAGACTAATGAATGGTAAAGAAAAGATAAATCAGGAACATCTATTCTCATGGACACTTAACAAAAGAATAGGGAGACATTCCATGAAATTGAAAAGTGTCAAATTGAAAACTTAAAAAGGAAGTACTTTTTAAGTGTAATACTTAATTAGACAGTGAAACTCACTCCTACGTGATATTGTTGAGGCTAATGATTTAGCATGATTAAAAAAAGGGATTGGATATTTATATGGCTAGCAAGAATATCCAGGGTTAGAAGGGTTACTGCTAACAAAACCAATAGAAGGGATCTAAAACCTCATGGGACTAGGTTTAAAACACTCTCTGTTAGCGATTATGATGGGAGACCAAGGGGGCAGATTATCCCACATCTGCTTACTGTTGATTTTTTTCTCTTAAACATCTGACGCTGGTCACTGTCAGACACAGGATACTGGCCTAGATGTATCATTGGTCTGATCCAGAATGCCAGTTCCAATATTTGTACTGAAGGGTACACTTGGGTATGGAGTGAGTTGTCTTCAGTTATTCCCACTGGAAAATAATTTTCATGGGAGAACCTCAAAACTCCCCTAAAACAATAGATCTAGATAAGTATGGCAGGATTGGAGTACGTTTGGCACTTCCTACATTAGCAAGAATAAAAGAAAGAATTTTCAATTTACATAGATGAGCCTGCCTGTCTACTTCTTATTTGAGACCCCCAATCTGGAGGCAGCAGCTGTCTAATGACATATTACAAATGGCTTGTTGCTGTAATATATCATCAGAGTCCCATTGCCCTGATGATACATTACTGTAATACATCATGAGATCAGTGCCCAGCAGGAACAGGAGTCCTGGAAACCAAACAGCTCCATTCATTTTAACACCGTCCCAAAAATAAATAAATAAAAATTGTTGTGAATTTCTTTTCTTCTCTATTCAAGACTTAAGCCTCAGAAAGTGTGGGTCAGAACAGGCATTCATTCAACAAGCTCCGATGGTTTCATAAGTCTCCTAAGTCATTAAAGGTTCTAATATGGTAGATTAACTATTGCTAGTGCTGCTCAGTTAGAATAAATTATCTTTAATTTATTTTTTATGCTCTCCAGGTCATGTGTCAGGAACTTGAGTTTACATTCAAATAGAAACCTAACTCTGGGAGCTAGGAGAACCAGGGTTCCCGCTTGTTGAATTATTTGGTTTAAGGCACCATGGATGTGACATAGTGACTCCAGTCCGCTGAACTATATAGTGCACTTCAGAATTTGATGAGCACTGAAAGGCTGAGCACACATAACTCCAGCAGGAATCAATGGGAGTTGTAGGGACTCAGCACTTCTGAAAGTGAAATTCTAAGAGGGCAGAAGGTGCACTGGATACAAAAAGAAAAACAGTTCCACTTCTGGTATCTTAGTAAGATGAAGGTTTCCTGGCCATCTTTTTTCAGTATCCAGTTTGGTAAGATAATTAAGCAGACCTAATTTTAAGCATGTAAATTGCCCCACTGACTTCAGTGGCGCTACTCCCATGCTTAAAATGTCAGGCTCATGTTTTAGTACCTTGCCAAATTAAGGCCTCATTTATAATAAAGGGGAGAAGACAGAATATTGTTGCTCAAGTCTGCAGCACTTTGTCATGGCCGGCAGCCCTTCTCACATGAGTAGTTCCATTATAGCTGCAATAACTGGGAGATAGTGTGGGCAAGGATTGCACAGTTGGCCCTTAAATGTGAAACACTTGATCCCCATGTGAGAAATGTCGGGAGCAATGCAGAACATGTGTTCTAATCCCCCCCCCTTCTGCCCCCTGGGAGGAAAGGGCCAACTAGGGTACAATGGGAGAGGTATGGTGTTTTTCTGGCAGAGTGTAATCCTGCCTGGTCTCATTTTAAAAATAAAGGAAATCTGCATGGAGTATCTACAGTTACACCAGACAAGTAACTCAGGAGCTCGGCACCAAAACTCAGCTCTAACTTCTGCTGACGTCAATAGGAGCTTTTCCTCTGATTTCAGTGGGAGTGCAATCGGGCCCCATGATCCCATGCAGGTGCTTCTATATCTTGCCACTTTGACACCATGGTGATCCATCCCATGGAATACCCTGGATTAGATTAGACTGCAGGGAGATAGAGAGATACCATTATATGCAGTAGGCAGGAATCCTATACTCTGTGTTAGACGGGCAAATGTAGACAGCATCTTTATTCCGTAGGCGGGAGCATAGTGCCTCACAAGTTATTAAGCAGTGACGCCTCTCTGGATGGCAACAACAGGCGAGACCATACTTAGCAGCTATAGAGCACATTTCTTCCAAAGATCTCAAAGCCCTCTGGCAAGCAGCATTACAGTCCATTTTACATATGGGGAAAAGGGCATTACAATCAATTGCCCAAGATCTAATATCATGGTAGTGACAGAGCCAACTATAGAAATCTGGAGCGCCAAGCTTTGCTCTAACCACTAGATCAGGTTGCTTGCTCTGGAAAAGAAGACCCTTTTTTCATTTAGAACTAACTACCTGGTATACTATAGCAACCAGGCATCATTAGGTATGTTACATAACATCAACTGAACTCACAAAAGCATAGGTGCTAAAACAGGAGGGCTGGTTTATGACTAGTCTTCACATAAAACCCTTACTTTCCCCAACACAGAAATCAGATCACTTTGACACACATAGGATTTAGAAGACAGACACATGCTGTAGGGTCCTAGCTTAAAAATATATATATACGCATTATTCCTTCTAGCAGCCTTTGGTCCCTGGGAAGGGTTATTCAGTGAAGTCAGGGGTGCTATAAATGGAAAATAACCATGAATAAACAAAAGAAAGAAATGGAACAAACTATTCTCTCTTTATTTGCAAATGTGAGCACACCCTGCTTATTACCTCACTGGAAAATTCTTCAGGCCACCATCGGATGATTCTGAGGTACCTGGGTAGTTTAATTGGAAAGTGCCTGCTGCAGACGGTTTTGGAAACTCAAAGGGGGAATTGCCAACGATTTCTTAGAAATATATTTTGTGGTGCAGTATCAGAGAGCTGAATTTGCCTTGGAAATCCCTCTAGAGCTCTGGCTGCATGATGCTGACTGCAATTTTGTAGTTATTTTTGAGCCGAGATTAAGTGCCTTTTAAAAAATAATAATAATTCTGAAATGGATTTTAATTGAATGTGCTGCCCTGCTCGAGGTGCACCAAAATGAGCCGGTTGGGTGTTTTTCTTTCCCAAATCCTATGGGGGACGTTCCCCTAGACCAACATTAGACTGGCTTCCCCCCCCCCCGCCCCCCAACCCCTTGGTCAAAAGATCCAGTGTGTGCTAATTCTGTCATGCTTCCTCTCACTCAATCACTCATATACAGTGCTCCTTAAAGAAACACTGCAGAAGCCAGAAAGCTAAGAAATTAACCAAATGAACTACTGGGGCTTTGCCCTTACATACCAAATACTGAATTGCTGCCACCTTGCTGGTAAAATTAGCCATGTGTTTCAAAGGGCTCCCTTAACTGATCTAGTAATATAGAAGTTGCTACTCTACATGAGACCAAAGGTCCATCAGTAATCAGTAATGATCAATACCTGATGAATTAATGGAGGACATAATACTCTCATGTAATTAGTTAATTAGTCAATTAATTAATGCACTTGCAGCTCAGTCCTTACATGTGCTGACCACTCTACTCCAATCCAGGAACATGCTTAACTTTACGCACATGAGCAGTTCCCTTAACGTCAGCACCTTGCAGCCAGCCAGGACCGAGTCGCTTGTTAAATGTTGTAAGGCTGTGTGTCAAAAGAACTTTCCTTCCTGACCTCTGCAGGCAATACGTTTGTATCCTGAAGCATGAAATAAGATTCTCTTGGTATCTTTTAACCTAGTTCTAAATTCTGTCCTGACAAAACCCAACTGGAATCAGATCAGAATTTGAATTGTAGCACAAAGGAGTCCTGGTCTATTACTGGGGTGCTTAGGTGCAATGTAAATAATAATAATATGAATTAATAATTAATATGGGTTGGCACCCCATGTAATTCATGGCGCCATTTACCCCTTTATGTTGTCCAAAGCAGCCAAAGTTATGGAGTGTCATATAATCATCATCCTGTGGTTTTTTAGATTTATTTTTTAATTTATTTTTTAAACTGCTAAGTCATTTGTCTTGATCTCCTCCTGCACCAGGGTGTTATGCAGGTTAACTATATATTGAGTAAAGCAACTTTGTTAGCTGATGGCTGTTCCTCCTGATAAAGAAAAATTCTCTTTCTTTCAAAGAAATAAAACCTGAAAACACAGGTTCCCCCCGTAAAACCTCATCTGTGATCTAAAACAAATAAGCAAAACACAAAATAAACTAGTGTTTAGTGGCTAGTTTTTGCGGATACAGACTAACATGGCTGCTACTCTGAAACCTAACAAAATAAACTATTCTTCTTGCAATATTTCTCAATGAGTTGGTAGTACAGTTCTGAAATCCATGGGACATATTAATATATGTGCAAATGTTCCCAAGGTTTAACTACTCACATGCAAGATGGCTTTGTAGGGAGAACTCTGGGCAGATATGTTTTAAAATGTAACTATAGATAACAGCAACTAACATACAACAGCTTTAACTGACCGTGACAGTTTTCTCAAAGGGTCAATTATGCCATCCAGGATTATGAATAAACTGAGCAACTTTTAATACACTGGCAAATCTAGTTAATTTCATTAGAATTAGACCTGCATTGTACAGCTTTTGAAGACAAAACTATAGAGAAAAGATATAAGAAAGGGGGTGAGGAATCAAAATAAATAATAATACTTAAGTCTCTCCAGAATTTTCTCCATGGAGCTCAAAGTGCTTAATTAAGAAAAATCAGTATTATTACCCTCATTGTATGGATGGGGAAACAGTCAAAGAGCCGTGAACTGACTTGCCCAAGGTCAGGTGGTTAAGAAGCAGAGTCAGCTCTCTTGAGTATCTCAGTCCAGAGTTCTTTTCCCTTTCTTAGTGAGAGCAAGAGACTTATTATCAGATTCTTTGCTAGATTCTGTGAGTCTGTGGTCAAAGTTTGTTACGTCACCAGAAAAAAACCAAACGTTTCAGTCCCCCAGCCTTCTGCAGTCCAATTTATGTCCAATTTGCAGACTTTCAACATAGCAGCCTCACAGTTCATAAAATCAAACTCAGCCAGGGCTAAGTCTCTGGGTAATGGATTTAGGATCACTCGAGGTGTTACCGGCAGTTCATGATGGGTAACTTTCTTGTTAACGAAAGTCCCTTTTACTAAATGAGTTCCAGGTTTAAGTCTCCCTCTGCTTCTCTCTTTCTTTTTTTTTTTTTTGGCAGCAGCACTGCTGTGGATGGGGAGTGGGGGAGGAGGTGGTGTGGGACTTTATTAGTCCGTGCATGAAGAGCTTTTCATTGCAAGGGCTGCAGGGAGCGGGAGAGGGAGAGAGAGAGAGAGGGAGGGGAAAAAAAAAAGGTGGGATAAGTTAGTCTTTGTGTAAAGGGAAGGTGCTGAAAGGAAGGCTGTGTGCTAAGGCCAGGGGATCGACCCTCTGGCTCCACTTGTCTACACAGGGACTGTGGAGACAGCCATGTGCGTAGACCGGTGCCTTTTGGTTTCCGCAGGTAACTGCAAGCTCTATAGGGAATACGTCCAAGGAGAGAAAACCACAGATTGCATATAGGCCGGAGGGGGGAAGGGGGGATGCTTAACTTCTCCTGTCTGCTCCCAGTGTCCCTGTGCCCGGCAGCCCATTTAACCACTCTTCCCTCAGAAGAGGAGTGTGTTTGTGTGTGTGTGCATGTGTGCCAGAGGAGAGAGCATTTCAATTGATGAAAACAGATTAATTATCGATGTCATATTTCTCCCCGATTGCTGAATCTTCCAGTTAAGAAGTTTTGCTATTTATCCGGTGCAGATAATTCCCTAAACACATTGCACGGAGGAGATACATCAGTTCCAAGGCATTAGCAAACTCGAGGGAACCTCCTGGCATCCAAAACAAGCAACTGGGGGTCTCTTTGTTGCTTTCCGTTGTTCCTTCAGTCTGACAGGTTTGCAAACCCTGAGAAAATGTTATGAAAAGGCCAGGGGAGAATTCTCTGTTTCTCCCTTCAAACCCACCCCAGGCATTCCAGGTTCCAACATAAAACTGCCCTCCTTACCCGCTCTTCCTCCACTTAGGAGCTGAGCTGAAGGCTATTGAGGTTAACATTAAAACTCCCATTGAGGTCACAGGGCTTGGATCAGGCTCTTGGAGCGCTCATACAGTTCAAGCCAGAATCCCCAGCTGGACTGTTCTTGGGGAAAGAACAGTTAGAAGTGGGATGGCAGGGTTTGCGTCTCAGTGCTGTTCTAATTGGCTGGCTGCTATGGGCCTCTATTGGCCCTCAGAAGCAGAAAATAGCCATCACAGAATATACCGGAGAAACACCCCTTCCTGATTCCTCACTTCTCTCTGCCTCCGACCAGCTCCCAACATGCCCCTTACACTGAGAGATGCTGGCCTGCCTCATGTACAGGCCAGAGAAGCCTGGGAAAGGGATGGAGGAGGTATCTTAGCGGGCTGTTGCTGCCTCCTTTCAGTTCCCTGTAAATTACCAGGGCTGCATAAAAAGGTCCTAGGATCTAGAACAGGGATCGGCAACCTTTGGCACTCGGCTCGCTAGGGTAAGCATCCTGGCAGGCCAGGCCGGTTTGTTTACCTGCTGTGTCCACAGGTTCAGCCAATCGAGGCTTCCAGTGGCTGCGGTTCGCTGCTCCAGGTCAATGGGGGCTGCGGGAAGCAGTGTGGGCCAAGGGATGTGCTGTCCGCAGCTTCTCACAGCCACTATTGGCCTGTAGCGGCGAACCGAAGCCAGTAGGAGCTGTGATTTGCCAAACCTGGGGATGTGTCAGGTAAACAAACCGGCCCAGCCCACCAGGGTGATTACCCTGATGGGCTGTGTGCCAAATGTTGCCGACCCCTGAGCTAGAGTATCAGGTCCAGGCACTCCAGCGCTCTGTTCACATCCTGCCTATTGCCCTCTTCTTTTGGCTTGTTCTCAAATGGAATAATCTGTGTGGTCGTGCATTTTAGGGGTTTTATCATTGCCTCTTAGGTCCAAACAAAAGCTATTATTAAATGATGATAGTTCCCAATGATCAGGTACTGTACATTCATTTATTAGAGAGGCAGACCGATAAAGTCTAGAATGGGTGCATGAAACAAAGAAGCAGACGGTCAGGGAATCAGGTGGCTGCCAAACAAGTATATCTTGGCATGGTGAATGTGAATCATGGCTAATCAGTCTCAGAAGATAGTACAGTTGAATAATGATTTACTAAGCAGGAAAAATAATTATTATTAGAGCAAGGTGAAATTTTTCAAATGAAAATTTTTTCCAGCAAAAAATACAAATTTGGTTCAGCTGAAACTTTTAGCAAATTCAGGTAGATTTGGTGAATTGTTTCAATTGAAAAGAAAAGAAAACTAAAACCAAATTTCCAAAACAGTCAAAACATTTTGTTTCAACATTTCCAGAAGGGAACACTTCAGTTTTTTATTCAAAATGACTTTTTGTTATATTTAATAAACCCAGAAAAATCTCATGGAATCAAAAATGAAATGTTTCATTTAGTTTCAGATGAAAAATCCTGTTCATCCTGAATCCATTTTTCTTCTTTTTGATTAGCCAAATCTGTTAAAAAAAATTATCTTCAGGTCAACCTGAATTGTTTTCCCTTCAAAATGGCCAGTGAAAAATCCATTAGTTGCACATCTCAAATGATATTATAATTATGTATTTGTATTACTGTAGTTCCTAGGCGTGCTATAAACTGTCCTTGGAGATTTTGTATTCATACACTCGACAGCCCATAGTTGGTCATGAGAGGAGCCCGAGTGTTCAGATTGTGGCTGGCTGCAGAAAGAGGAAGAAGACCTGTTTGCCTACCTCCTCCTACTGCAAACAACTGAGAAGGGAGAGGCCAGAGACAGACACCAGTGCTAGCACTCTGCCCTCCCACTCCCTAGCCAGAGTATCTGCTGGTCAGACACACAGACCAATGGCAGAGTAAAGGATGACTTGTTTCTCACTGAATTAATTCTCTGGGGCAGCACAGCAACACACCACTTCTCACCAAGGCAGATTGTCATTCAAGCCTCTTGCCCTGAAGCTATAAACCAATGCAAAACGTTTGGGGACAGATCCTTATCTAGTGTAAACCAGTGTCAGCTCCATTGACTCCAGCTGCAGGTCTGTGCATGAGATTTTAGCCAAGCCAAGGCAGGAAGAGACCATGTCTTTAGGACAGAAAGGCCTTTTTTTTTTTTTTAATCATCTGTCCTCAGATGATTTCTTTCTTTCCTTCCCTTTCTTCTGTTTTGCTTCCACAGTTGGATGTTTTGTTTTGAATGTGTCACCAAAAAACCAGCGATGCAGCATTTGGATGTCATTGGTTTCCTCACTCGTGTTGCTTCCTTTGAAATGGCGACCTTCCCATTTTATGGAAGAAAATAAACCATCATCCCAGAAGCTCTTTATGTTCCTGTGCCACATTGCAGAACCCAATCCCTGATCCGCTAGGGTAGGGTGCTTGGTCCTGCAGGTCACCTTATCCCGTCCCCACCCCACCCCCAGTCCAAGTTACATTCAGAAGTAGAATGATTGTATGTTCAAAGTCTTGACTACGGGACAGTGCTCAGCACCAAGAGGAGCTTGGAGAGACACAATTCCTTCTTTGCTTCATCCTTGCTCCTCAGGGGGTGGGAGAATTCATTTATTACAGTCTTTCCCAGGGTGCAGTTTACTTCTCCCTTTACACTGGCTCAGGAGCTCCTCAGGCTGGTGCATTGGGGGGCAATGGAAAGGGAGATGATGCAAATATTCATCCACTGGCTTGCAGGGGGAGTAGTAGCTCCATGCAGTCTCCTCTTCCTTGACTTTGCCTGGATTCATCATCCAGGCCTGGCCCATGGTCGGAGGGAAGGTCTTTGTGGACCCTTGTTCCCCTGCAAGGCTGTGAAGGGCTCCAGTGATAATTAATACAAATCAGTGGCGCTCTTAGTCATTTTCATTTTGCATTTCCTTAAAATCTAGTTTTAGAGACAACTGGCTGGATTCCCACCACTAACCTCAGTTCTGGTGTTGTCTGTTCTCTCTTTCTCTTTCTTGCATTTGACAATAGAAAAACAAAATGCAGAGAATTCATATATAAGTTATTTATACTAGACTAGATGTATCATGGCTCTGACCCAGTCTTGTAGTTCCTGTTGTTCACACATTTTAGGCTGTCAAGTGTGTGAATACAAAATCTCCAAGGACTGTTTGTAGTGCTCCTAGGAACTACAGTAATACAAATACATGAAACAGAAATAATTGCTGTGATCTTCTTTGCAACTGATACTCTCCTGAAATCCAGTCTCCCATTCACCTTTCTTTCTGTTTTCTCTTCTTATTCTTCTCCACATCCTCATGATCTGCCATATTTTTTCATAACGTTATTGATCTAATCTAGGTCTTGACCTGCAGTCTGGACAACTTGCAGGATCAAGGCTTTAGAATGTAAGCCCTGCAGGGCAGGGAATGTCTCTTCTCATTTGCCTATATTGTTAATAGTTATCAAGCGGAGTGTCTCAGGGGTCAGTCCTGGGGCCGTTTTTTTTTCAACATCTTTATTAATGATCTGGATGATGGGATGAATTACACCTCAGCAAGTTCGTGGATGACACTAAGCTGAGGGGAGAGGTAGATACGCTGAAGGGTAGGGATAGGGTCCAGAGTGACCTAGACAAAATGGAGGATATGGCCGAAAGAAATCTTATGAGGTTCCACAAGGACAAGTGCAAAGTCCTGCACTTAGGAAGGAAGAATCCCATGCACTGCTACAGGCTGGAGACTAACTGGCTACGCAGCAGTTCTGCAGAAAAGGACCTGGGGATTACAGTGGATGAGAAGCTAAATATGAGTCAGCAGTGTGCCCTTGTTGCCAAGAAGGCCAATGGCATATTGGGTTGCGTTAGTAGGAGCATTGCCAGCAGATCAAGGGAAGTGATTATTCCCCCCTATTCGGCACTGGCCAGGCCACACCTGGAGTACTGTGCCCAGTTTTGGTCCATCTCCCCCACCCATTACAGAAGGGATGTGGACAAATTGGAGAGAGTCCAGAGGAGGACAACAAAAATGATTAGGGGGTTGGGGCACATGACTTACAAGGAGAGGCTGAGGGAATTGGGGTTATTTAGTCTGCAGAAGAGAAGAATGAGGGGGGATTTGATAGCAGCCTTCAACTACCCGAACGGGGGATCCAAAGAGAATGGAGCTCAGCTGTTCTCAGTGGTGGCAGATAACAGAACAAGGAGTAATGGTCTCAAGTTGCAGTGGGGGAGGTCTAGGTTGGATATTAGGAAACACTATTTCACTAGGAGAATGGTGAAGCACTGGAATGGGTTACCTCGGGAGGTGGTGGAATCCCCTTCCTTAGAAGTTTTTAAGGATCGTCTTGACAAAGCCCTGGCTGGGATGATTTAGTTGGGGATTGGTTCTGCTTTGAGAAGGGGGTTGGACTAGATGACCTCCTGAGGTCTCTTCCAACCCTAGTATTCTATGATTCTATGATTATTTGTATTGCAATATCACCTAGGCATCCCAGTCACGGACCAGGACCTAATTGTGCTAGGTGCTGTACAAATACAGAACAAAAAGATAGTCTGTACCCCAAGCATCTTACAAGCTAAGTAAAGCACCATGTATAATAGTGACACTATGTGCAGTCCATATACATTTACAATACAATTATCCAACAGTGATCTCTAATGTATATTAAACAAAAATATGATGATTTAGATTCCTTATCTCAAGTATAAGGCATTTTTTAGATGTTAGCCAATAATCATAGTCTATTAGGGGCCTGAATCTATAAATGGAACATTAGAGTAATTCAAGTGGAGAATTCTATTCCACTCCATTTCGCTGCTATTTGTTTTGAGTAACTTATATAGTCATTTGAGCCTTTTTTCCTCCTGGAAGGGTGCAGCGCCTCTCACTGCGGTTATGCCAGCTGCATGTGTTTGCTCAGGGAGCGCGCTCCCTGTAGCACAGCCGGGTATTGTCTTTCAAGCTAAACAAATACTTTTATAAAAAAAAGAAAGAAAATTTCAACTTATCTTCCTTTTTCCCTGTGGCTCTGTTTTCTCTGGCTTTCATGACAAACACAGAGGAGAGCACGTTCCCCCTTGCAACCAGCTACCTCTCAATTTGTTTTCTGGCAATAGAGATGGATGATCTCTTATAACAATACCACCTCCAATTTAAACTGCATGAAGAGATTTGGTTTTTTTTAACACTTTGTGAGTATTTAACCAGGAGTTCTGAGAAATCATTATAAAACATCCTTCCTTGAGAGTTGATTCAACTGAAACTAAAATGTGTGAACAACAGGAACTATGAGACTGGATCAGAGCCATGGTCCATCTAGTCTAGTATTGTGAGTCTGACAATGGCCAAGAGTGGATGCTTCCAAGAAAGGTGCAAAATATCCCCCAGAGGGCAGGCAGATGTGGCATAATCTGCCCTTCATGAAGCTCTTATCTTAACCCCTCCTAGTTAGAGTTTCTCTTCAACCCTGAAGCATAAAGTTTTATTTCACTCCCAAAACTTTTGTTAGTATGAACTATTTTTAATCTGAATATTCTTGATATCCATATAAAAGTCCCATCCCGCTTTGAATTGGTTCATGAATATCAGGGTATCACTGTTATAGTAATGACAGTTGCTCTAGCATTTGTTTAGCAATTCTTGTTTTATCATTACACAGTTACGTCAGGCTGAAATTTGAAATAGCCCATATGCTAATTATTATACAAAAAAATCTTTATATTCAGTATGGATTTCAGTTTGGTCATTCTCACTTACTTTTAGTGCTCAATATAACTTCTTTGGACCCAGTCAGAGATGTTTTTATGCCAAAATCAAAATCAAAATAAATAAATTTAAAAAGCTTGCTGTTACAAAAGTAACGTTTGTATATATGGACGAGGGCATGATATTTTGAAAAATAAAATGTAATAGTTGGCGTTGTTCGCTTTAAATGTTAGCTACTGTTAAAGGGCAGGCATGTTGGCTAGTTTTTAAATAACTTAATTGCTTTTCAAAACATTTGTGGTGAGAAGGAAACTCAAAATGAATGGGACAAAAGCTCCATTCATATTAATGGGAGTCTGCATTATCACAGAGCATGGCCTGACCAGAGTCAACGTGGTCTAGTGGATTAAGCGGAGAACTAACAGTTCCTCATTTCTAATCAGGGCTCTGTCATTAAGTTACTTTGTATCTTTAGCCATGTCTTCTTTGTTTCTCGGATTCCCCATCTGTAAAATGTGGGTAGTAATATTTACATACTGCACGAGGGTAGGTGTTTTGCCTCTGCAAGCAGTTTGTGAAAATCTCAAATGTATTGTCATAACAAAATAGTGTTTCTCCTCTCTGACTGGATAACTTCTGTAACTAATACAGCTGATCAGAAAATGGGAGAAAATTTCTGCAAAAATTTGCCCTTGTTTTCCACTGGAAATTTATTTTTATTTTTTTGATTGGCTGTAGTAATTAACCAAAAGCAGCATGAATTTCCCATTGCGTAGCTGAGAGTAAATTTGTAGGCAAAAATGCAAACTGGTGTAAGTTAGTTGTGCAATGCAACATTCACTTTAAATGACTATTCAAGTCATTGGGCCTAAAATTTGCTTTTCATTAATATTTTTGCTCATAGGTCTTGTTGAATGGAACATTCATGGGAATTGAACCCAAAATATGTGCAAACACAATTAAAAATACATTTAAAAAGTCAAGCCACTATTTACAGAATTTATTTTCTTTTTTAGCCGTATTCCCCAACTCTAGATGTGGATGTTTACACCTTTGAAGTCCTACACAAACACTGAATAATAACCCACTATGCAGAGTAAGCATGTAAGTATGATTGACTATCCTGAGAGATCCATCAGACACTAGAAAGATTAGTGGATGATACAAACTTTGGCCCTCATCCTACAAAAACCACACACATATTGTAAACTTTGTGTCAGAGTTACTCACAGAGTGTAAAGTTAAGCATGTGTGTAAATCTTTGCAAGATCAGAGCATTTCTTTCAAATGAACAATATCCAGGAGACTAGATGCCTTCCAGAACCTCTTTCTGCTGCATGAGTCCAACTCCCAGGTAAACTGTTATTCAGACCTCATTAGGAATATTTCCCTGCTGTAACTCAGAAACAACATTAGCATGTCTTTTTCTGTGTTTGTCATTAATAATGCAGATGAAGTCTGTTTGCATAGCACACCATAATACTTTCCGTTGGCTTCAAAGGGAGAAGGACAGAGAAATGATATTAGCTGTAAACCTTGTTTCCATCTTCTCTGTTTTATGTCACTTTATTTTAGTAGTCAGTAAAACTCAACCACATTAACCAACATTTAATTTGGACTATCTGACAAATGCAGCCTAATAATAGCTTGGAAACAAATAACTTAGGAAAGCACAGTCTGTATTGATATTGAGCTATTTTGAATACCAACTTTCCTGTAAGTATATACATAAACGAATGAAGAACAAAATAAAGGTGAACCAAATTGGGACAATTCATCCAAAATACACACACACAGTCCCACAACAGTGGGGGTCTGGATAAAGCAGGATTAAAAACAAGACAATGCCTGGCTTTGGTTTTGCAAATCTAAAATCTGACCAAGCTTTTGCAAAACCAAAATCATCTCACAACTTTGTGGAGGGTGTGTGCCAAAGGTACAGACACAAGTGTATTACATCAGCAAATGGCCGCGGTCTTCTTATGTCACACCCAGTTTAGTATTCATAGAACACCGAGTCCCAAACACAAAGTCCCAAATTTACAAGGCTGAAACAGTCCCAAACCATGCTGGCCATTCTAACTACTGAACCAGGAAATCTTCAAATTCGGAGCAAAGAAAAAGGATTCTGTGGATCCAGCAAGCCAGGGTCATGAGTTGTTGCCTAAGCTAAAGGAAGAGCATCTCCTGCTTGTTCAACCACTGTGGAGTTTGGGAAAGCCTTGTCCCCACTGAGTTTTAACCCCCAGATAAGAGACTAATCTAACCCCTGTTGATAAGACCATTGTTCTCAACATTTCAGTCCTGTGAAGAGACAATCTGACATCCTGAAATAACTGGATCCCCTTAATCTGGATCTCAGAGTTGACAATATTTCAACCAGTAAAACCTCTTTCCTTATGTGCAGAAATTGACCAGAATTATACTGTTAAAGTATGCTTTTTTTCCTAGGAAAACAAATATAATACAAGAGAAAAGATGGTCTTGTGACTGAGGCAGCAGTCTAGTGTTCAAGAGCTCTGGGTTCAAATCCTCTCATCTTTGCTTCAAACCTCCCAGGGTGAGTCATTTGATCTCTTTTGTTCCTCAGTTCCCCAGATGTAATATTTCCTTTTTGTTTATAGTGCAAACACTTCAGGACAGGGACTTTGTTTATGCATGGCAGCCAGCAGAATGGAGACCCAATCTTGGTTGTGGTTTCTACATACTACTGTATAATGAGTGTGCATAGGTACAATCTTGATCTGCTTTATAGCCACCTTTGGAAAGTTTGAAATACTTTCTCTACTCAAGGGCTGCTTTTTCAGATATCAAAACAAGGGGGAAACAGAATATAAATAATGGATTAAAGAAAAAGAAAACAAAAAATCCAAACAAGTCATATTTGTATAGATACCATGGGCTCTTGTGAAGGAAAAATACATGTAATGGACAAAGCTAAAAAAAAGAAAGATTGCTAGCTGCTTAATAGGAACATCTATTTGTTTGTCTCTCTCTATACGCTAATATACCGCATCATAGGCATACAAAGTACTCTGCTCAAATTTGTATAAACAAGAGAACTGAGCTCAAGATGTTTCTGCTTCCCAAAAACTGTAAGCAAGGAAAAGAGGCTGCCCTTGGATTTTGCCTACACTGCTGCTTGGATCTTGTCCATGCTGCAGAAGGCACCAAAGGAGGGCACAGACTATGCTTACTGGGCTCAAACCTCCTAGGAGAACCCTTTCTGCCTTAGTGGCCTATTTTGTCTAAGGAACTTTGAAGGCTTGTAGTTAAAATCGAGCTGCAGTTCCAGCATGTTTTCCATCCTATGGATATTTAAAATAGCCAGCCTCACATGATATTTTTAGAGTTCGTCTTTTTACATTGGAGAGAGATAGAGTAAAGAGAAATGTCTGCCCACCTTGTCTCTTTGTTCTCATTGGCCAAGATTGTTAACTAACTGCGAGCCTAAACTTCTTCAGTGTTTCAGATCCAGAATCACCTCCAAACTGGGAGATCCTCTGTTTTGTCAATTTCCAGGATGAGTGACTATATTCTGGCTCCTTAAATTTCCCTGCAGTTTTGTCTGGATACAGTATTCTGCACTTCAGTTTCCAGATTGATGTGGATAGTTGCTGTGCCCTGTAAAATAATTACTGTGTGTCAGTGGTTGGTGAGCTGATTCTATCTATCTTTTGATCCTGTAAACAGTTACTATTACACATGGTGCCATTGCAGCTTATGGTACTAAGTATACCATAGTGGTACCTTGGGCTTAATTTTGAGGTGATTTGTAACGTGAAATGGATTAAATAACCCTTTACTCAGTTTTCATTGCATAGACAACAATTAAACCACTTGCCAATGTTTAAGTGAGTCTATGAGATTGCACCGATGCAGTGTAGAGAAGAACATGATCTAATGTCTTTAGTGAAAGATATTTATACTCTGTGGAAGTTCCCGTGGAATCAGGGAAGGTTCTCCCTGTTTTTAGTGAGAAACTGTGTGCGATCTTTACTTGTGGCTGTAAATTGACTCTGAGAATATCCTTGTGTTTCTTTTACTTACTCACTTCCAAATACCACCAGCCTCCACTGCTTCTGGGATTAGGAGCCAGGGGACATTCAGAGATGTGGATTGACTCCCTTGTAACAGTTTCAAAGAACATGTTCATTTTCAGCAACTGTAACATTCAGGAAAGAATTTTGACAAAACAAATGACTCCCCATAAACATGTCTAAGGAAATTAAGATGCTACAACTGATCTGCTTTAATAAAATTATGCAGTCAGCTCAGTTTCCAAAGTTAGTCACTATATTTTCTGCATTGCGCCATGCAATTAATCCTTCCTAAAATAAACGGACTGATTAAAATTCCATTATCCTGACAGTTCACAATAAACCTTGGGACCAATGATCCCCTTTCTTTTTAACCATTTAAGCCATTATAATTAATTCTGGTTTTATGTCATTTGCTGGTAAATGTTACGATCACCTTACTAACTACTTAAACAATTCCAAATAGTTGCACCCCTTCTAAAGCATGCAGGCAATGGACAATAATTGAACTATTTAACCTGATTCACATTTCAGACAGTTTCCTTTATATACAAACTCAGTGCTGAACTGCCGAGTTCTAGTTTGCTCACTTTTTTTTTGGTAGCTAATTAAATGGTCACGTTTGAAAAACCCTTTGGGAAAGACAAGGAAGTTGAAGGCTTTGCTTTTGTGATCACATTGGTCTCACCCTAGCTCTCTAGTGAAAAGGAACTCACAAAAACATTTTTTTAAAAGTGCTAAACATGCTAAATTGCAGAAATATTTTTAACCAATGTTCTGCAATTTGTTTTTGCTCACTTTCCCCATCATCCCTCGTCAAAATGTCCTGTGTTTCATGAAGGCAATTCTTATGGCTGTGAAAAGTACATAAAATTTTAACCCTTTGAATACTTCCACTTTTGCTCAAAGCCAGGCATGCTTGCACTGCAAATGGCTTTGTTTTAAGAGTAAACATTTTGTGAAAACAGGACTAGTCTTAAAATCAAACATTGGCAGCATTTTGGAATATCATGAAGCCCCACTGCATCACCCTTGCATTCTTAAAAATCACCAGAACTACTCATGGAGTAAGGACCTACTCAACATAAGTAAACATGCCAAAATCAGGCTCTTTGTAAATATTCTGCACACTTTTACTTCCGACCGACCTTGGTATAGGTGAGGTAGGTGAACTTCAAAAAGTTTGTAGGTTCTGTTTGGATCAGCTCCCAAAGGTCTAACTGCTTTTCCAAAAATTACTGTAAACTTTTGAAAAATCTCTAGGTCTCTTTCATTTCCTACATCTCTTTGCATGCCTCTTCTCCTTTCTATGTGTCCATCCTTTCCTTCTGCCCACTTCTTTGACCCTGCTGCTTTCTCTCCCTGGCTTCTTTTAATTGCATGCATCTGGCTATCAATTCTCTTGGCCTTCCTTTTCCCAATCCCTGATAACCCTCTAACTCTTGCAGCAATCCTCCCACATCAATCAAGAAGCCTCAGAAGCTTCTTCTAGGCTAGCTGCTGCCTTCGTATCATGCATACGCAGTGTTCTGTGGATCAGGGAATTCCCCAGAATACATTGCATGGCCATACTCTGCAGAATGTGTTGAAATTCCCCCTGTATTGTATGACACATGCAAGATGTGAAGCCATCAACTAGTCAAGAAGAGATTTCCAGATCCCTGAAAACAACATCTCCCTTTCCAATGGTGTTTATGGGTTCTTCATCAGATTAGGGAGACATTTAGGGTAGAATGAACTTATAGCTAGAACCAGTGGTAAATTTTTTTGTCAAAACAAGTTTTTCATCAGAAAAATGACATTTTGATTAAACTGAAACATTTTGAGAAATATCAATTTCTACAAAATTCTGTTTATAAAAATAAATTGGGGGAAAAATAAAAATATAAAAATGTCCCCTCTCTTACATTTTGGAGAGAAGGGATAACTCAGTGGCCTGCTAAACCCAGGGTTGTGAGTTCAGTCCTTGAGGGGGCCACTTAGGGATCTGGGGCAAAATCAGTACTTGGTCCTGCTAGTGAAGGCGGGGGCTGGACTCAATGACCTTTCAGGGTCCCTTTCAGTTCTATGAGATAGGTATGTCTCCAATTATTTTAAAAAAATGAAAAGTTTCAATTTTTCACATCAGAATAACTAAATAAAGAAGTAAAAATTAAAATGAAATGCTTCACATTTATCAAAACGAAACATTTCAATTGATCCAAAAGTAACGTTTTTTTCCCAGAATTCACTTTTGTAAAAAAAATGCAAATTGTGTCTTTCTGTCTCAGTTTGGGATATATATATATTTTGTAAATCTCAAAAAAAATTGCGGGATGGAAAAATCTGTTTTCTAACCAGCTCTACTTATGACTGGGCAGAAAGGTTTCTTATCCAAACCAACTCTAACCTTCAGAAATGCTTGGGTTGATGTCAATGTTTGGCCTGAGGTTTGATTTGGCTGGTATTTAGTTTTCCATAGCATTTACCCATCCCTAGTAGAGATGCAGCTCTGAGATGGAATAAAATAAAATGAAACTCTGTAGAGTACACATATGCCAAAACGAGCTTTTATTTTAGAAAAATGTAAAATAAAAAAATTAGAAATATAATGTTTCTATATCAGATTTGTACTTGGTCAATTTCACATAGCATCTGCTAATGCAACAGTTGATCTCATTATAAGAAACATCAGTCATAATAACATTGCCTGGTGAAAGAAAAAGGATATATAATAATAATTGCAGATATACCAATCTCCTAGAACTGGAAAGGACCTTGAAAGGTCATCAAGTCCAGCCCCCTGCCTTCACTAGCAGGACCAAGTACTGATTTTTGCCCCAGATCCCTAATTGGCCCCCTTAAGGATTGGCCCTGGGGATACCCTGGGGATACATTAACTTTGCTTGTATTGATAAATGAGCCTTTCTGGAGACTCAGAAGTTATTTTTTGAACCATTTTTGCAGCTCTTTAGTGAGCCAGCAGCATGATCCTTTTGGGATTTCACCAGTGTCATTCTGAGAAACCTTGTTTCTAAATCTCATGAGTTGTGCCCAGGTGCTGAGATTTAAGGATGTGCTATTCCTCACGTCAGCTGCACAGGATGGACTCTCGCCCATGCTGTCAGCACCTTGTGAACAAGAAAAGGCCTTCTTTGTGTGCTTTCTCAAGGCACCATGACGTGGCTATCTCATTCTGTTTCAAATTAAAACTGGTGCTGATTTCCGCTGGTTTTGCTTTATAAAAACAACTTTATATTTTTTAACTGTTCTCCGATTGCGGTGCACTGTGGGAGGGTGCAGGGATATGCAAATTGTGTTGTCTCACTTTTGCTTCCATAGTTTTTCTTTCCTAGCAAGCCTGGAAATGAAGAGATGGGACTTTGGACATGGGCAGGGAGCCAAAAACGAGCAGAGATTTGGCTACTTGATCTTGGCCATAAAATCAGACCTTTGGAGAAAGTGTGTTCAGCATTAAACCACAACAAGCAGAATAGCTGCATTAGTGGCTGCAAAAGTGCTGTCACCCTCTTCCAGCTGGCTTCCACAATAGATCACGGTCAGGGTGCATCTCATTGACGATGACTAAAGAAATACTCAATTGTAAGACTACAGTGCACCAATGAGTTTTGCAACTACATACGCAGTAGGGTCCTGATCCAAAACTCACTGAAGTAAATGGAAAGGCCAACACCGAGTTCGATTAAACCCTAGATGAGATCGAAATTACAGATCAATAGACAGTCCTTTACCTTTAAAACTCATCAATTTACTAATGGTGCCTATACCATAGTATCAGAGGTTCTATAGATTCTATCTATAAGGAATAGTGGGGAAAAAACCATAATGTGCTGCAGAAACTGGGGTCAAATGACTTTCTATTGATGAGCTTTCATATACACAGACAACTACATACTCTCTGTGTGTGTGTGCATGCACACACAAACAACGAGTGCTTACTAATTACCTGTGATTAATTATGTGTTTACTGCATGGAATTGCTCAGTAATTATTTGAATATTTTCCCAATCATGAGCCATTTATTTCAATACTATGTATCATGTATATATCCTACATACATTCATCAGACACGGGTTGGGAGAAAAACCAAAGGAAAGATTGAGCTGTAGGTGGCTGCTATCACTTTGAAAACAATCATGCACATGCTTAACTTTACTGATGTATGTAGTCCTGTTTAAGCCTAATGGCAGTAAAGTTAAGCACAGGCACAGGATTGTGACCATACAGAGTAGCAGGGTACATTGAAGACTCATGAGTCAAACTCTGCCTTCTGTTACTCTAGTGTAAATCTCTGAACTCATTTTAAGTACACACTAAATAATATGCAATGATTTTTTAGGATATATTGTTTAGTTCACTGAATAGAAAGTATAGTTTTTTTTATGTTTCTTGGGGGTTATACCAGCTTAAAAAAAAAGAGAAAAGTTTTGACATTGTACTCAAGCTGTATGCACAATCCCAGAGTAGATGGATATTTCTTGCTAAAATGTACAGCAGTGTTTACCTGGTGACATTTACATTCTAATCGGTAATCAAGATATTTGGACCAAAATAGTTGATTCAGAATGGGGGGCAAGTTTGGCTAAAACATGGCCTTTTAAAATAAAAAATTGCAAAAAATTAGTGTTTTCAAAATTTTGCAATTTTCTGAATAAAAAATCAAAAAGCTTTTGGTTTGCAGATTTTTGGTTTCCCCTCTTTTCCCCCTTTCATCCTCCCAGCTCTCCTTTCCCTCCCTTTTACCTTTTTCTGAACATGTCTCCAAGTCCCCAGAAAACTGACTGAGGCAGGGGTCCAACTGAAAAAATACTATGTGACCATTTAATTGAAGATTGTGTCATAAAAATGTATATGTGCAAGAGGGCCAAATTGAGGTTGCCTAGCTAACTTTATTCTAGTACTTGCTAAATTTTGAATGCTTGATTTTATAACTTTAATAATGTTCTTTTAATGCAGTTTTGTGTGTGTATGTGCAATAACATATATAAGGCAAATTTTGCATGGCGTGCATTTTTCAAGCTTGTATCTCTGACAGCTTTGCAGAAACATAAGCATTGGGTTCAGACAATCTTCCTCACAGTTCCCAGGAGCATTGTGGAGTAAGTGATGTGATCAGGCTTTAAATGGAAAACAGTCCAAACAGCTCTGGAATATAATTATATGCACATCCACACACACACACACACACACACACACACATACTGTTTCTCCTTCCTTTTCCTCCTTCCTTCCCTGTTTATTAATGTATTTTGCAATGTGGTGAGGTTTTCAGACTATTTTTCTCAAATATATAATCTCTGTCATCATGGTTATTCTATGTAATTAATGATTTTCCTCAGTTAATTCCATATTTTTGATTAATTGCATTCTACTGGGAATACAGAATCTTATAGGGGATGATGTCTTTTAATTGATTTTATTTATAAAATGTGAGTACACATACTATAAAACATGTTTTGAGGACAAGCAAAAGGAATTTAATCATCACATTATTAATGTGAGCTGTTCACATTGGCTGAAATGCAAATATGTTCACATTGACAGTATTGTGTTCAGTTTCCCTTTTGTTTCTAAACAGTTGCACTCTGCCTAGTTTGTATGCAATAGGGACTTCACTGTGGTGATTAGACAGACAGATTTGTTTCCAAATGATCTATTTATACATCTGTAAATCAAAGTCATTTTAATTCCACAGGTTTCAAAAAGGAATTATTCTTGTTAATCAAAAATTTTTGTAGAATATGTATATCCAGGTTTGGTTTGTTTTTTTCTCAGTTTTTCTTTCTCTCCCTTTCCTGCCTCACGTTGTCACTGTGAAAGCTAGCTGGTGGAGTAGGGTAAGAAATGGGGAAATATGAAAGGAAAATTCAATAACCAAGATACTCCTCACCAGAAAAATGAAAACAGGAAACAAAAAATGATAACCATTTGTATTCATTTTCAGGTTTTTTTGAAACAACAGATTTCCCCTCCAAAAGTTAGCCAAGAACACTGGAACAGAGCAGAGAGGAAGGAAGGCGGGGGAGGGGGAAATATACTCTTTAAAAGGGATGAGATTCTGGTCCTAATTAAGTCAATGGGAATTTTGCCACCGACTTTTGCAGAATAGGGAAGCTGATGAAGCAATGTGATGCTTTGATTTAGTGACCATGACATTTGGGAATCCCAGCATCACAGCTACAGAAGAATTAAAATTCTCCAAGCTGAGGCCATATGGTAGCATAGCTTTTTACATTGAACTCCCTATTGAAAATAACTGAGATTTCTGATTTTTAAGCATTGAAAATCTATATTATGGAGATTTCTGATGTCTCTCATAACAGAACAGGACACAGTATGGCCCCCTACGACCAACTGATCTGAAATGAAGTTTCAAGCAAATTGTGATGGAAAAATGTCTGTCTAGCTAATCTCTCTGTCTGTTCTGTGTAGATTCTTGTACTTCCACCATCATGATGGAATCTGAACACTTTACAATAATGCATTAAGCAATGTGACTAAATCTGACAAATGTGATCCACCCTCTTCCCAGGGGGAAATTGTCTGGGCAGTGCAGTGCTTTTGTTCTGGTAGTTGTTGTTGCTGTTGTTGTTTTGGTGTGGGGGAGTGGTTTATATATGCAGCACTGTGTGTGTTTGTATTTAAGAAAAGACATCCAAGGAGTGTGCCTTGCACTTGGACTAGAAGATGGTGAGGATTGTGATCGTTCTTGGTTCCTGGAAGAGTTTATTCCTGAGTCTCCAACCAGCCCCCTGAGAAAGCCCTGTCTTCTGAGTAGTTATGATCTACACTTATGGTAGAACCTTCTCTTGTGTCTAAAGAGCAGAGTCAACTACTGTCCTCATCTCAGAGTTTTAGACAATGTTTTCATTAACCTGGGCCTAGGCCATTGAGTACTTTGAAGATCTGGGTCTCAATTCTTATCTTCAAATCTAACATGATGGACAGAGACACTAACAACCAATTGCAGAGTAGAAATTAGCAGAAAGGAATTTGAAAAAGAGAGATACATTTTTACTTTATTTTTTTCAAAACCTCTACTAGCCAAATCTCATTGATTAATTTGGCCTTCTAGCTCTCTGTGCTATCTCTTGTAAAATTAAAAGCATCCACTGCTGTGTTTTAGTGGGTAACATAAGAGGTCAATGGAGCAATGTAGTGGAGAGAATATAGGGTTGGATTTTCAAAAATGCCTAGTAGTAAAATTTTCAAAAGCATCTGTGGGAGTTAGGCTCCTAAATCATTTAAGCACTTGAAAAATTTGCCTATATGATTTATGTTTACACAACCCATGGACTTTTGATGGGACTTGGGCTCCTAAGTCACTTAGATACATTAAAATTTCACCCATAAATGATGTACACGTCAGGAAGGGTTTTTACTATAGAAGTAGGGTTTTGTTTAATGCAACAGATTGACAGTTGTAATGCTGTTCAATTTAGAAACCTTTCATCTGCAAGAATTCCAAAGAGCCTTACAAACTTAGCAAATCATGCCACTTATTTACCCCCATCTTGGGTATTTAAATCCTAATTCAAATTTCAGTGAGTTGCAAAGGGTATGTCTGCATTGAAAAAAAGAAGACCCACAGCCATGAGGCTCAGAGCCTGGGTCAACTTACTTGTGGATCTCATGCTACAGGGCTAAAAATAGCAGGGTAGAGGATCGGGTTGGAGTCCAGGCTCTGACACCTGGAGGGACGGGGGTGTGGGGGTCTCAAGGAAGAATGGAGAAACCATCAGTCCCTGACTGAATATTGCATCCTAGTATTGATTGTGACAGGAACATGATAGCACTGTCTTTTCAAGGGTGAGAACTTCTTTAATTATTTAAAACAGCAGCAACAACCACCACCACCAAGGCAAACTACCTTGGAATTTGAGGGGATTGACGTCGCCCACGTTCTGAGTAGCTAAATGCACTAACACACTTCAAAGACCCAAAGGATAAAATTTTAGTCCTACTGAAGTCAATGGGAGTTTTGCATAGACTTTAATGGGACCAAGATTTCACCCATAGGGTTGACCCGTAACAGCAATGAAATCTATCTCACTTCATCCCTCTGCACTTAAAAACATCACAAACTTTTTCTTCTTTCCCAAAGGCAGTTTAGTTTGACCATTGTTGGCCCTATGGTTATTACCTTTTCCTTTTGGTTCCTCTCTCTCTCTCCCTCTCTTTTTAATGGGACTCCTTCATTTGATTTTATGTGTTTGCATTTTAAAAGGGTGGTATTTTACTATGTTTTCTTTTATACTGCTTTTGTTTTTGTTGTGTTCTACACCATGCAGAATGCACTGGCAAGAAGTTAGGGATTACATACAGAAATAAAACAATTTACTCAAAAGTTCCCCCTTATGCTTCAAGGTATATTTGCAAATATGATGGAATACACTTTGTAAAAGTAATGAAGTTTGAGTAAAATGAGACCTCATTAAAGCATGTTGCTGTCAAATCTTAGCTGAAAACTAGAATGAGACCACCAGAAGTTTTTATTAAACATGTTATTGGGTTAGTTGATTTCTGAAGTGAGCATGTATAAGATTTACGGTATCCACACCTAAATTACGATACACATACGATACATTAAAAGTACAGCCAGGATGATCCATAAATACTTAAACCATTAATATAACTTCGGCAGCTCTTGCCAACCCGTTTCAAAGATAACGCTGCTCTGGTTTAGTCTCTGAACAACCATTAGGCACCCTACAGAATTGATATTGGAAATAGTATAACTTAGGGTTTCTTTCTGAACTCTTCCAGTGCAGAGCGCCACAGATTTATATTCAGTCTGTGGTTTTGTGCCTATTTTATAAACACAGGCACTCTGAGACAAAATAATAATAGTGCGAAAATGACCCACCGCAGAGAAGGTGAATATATTGATAGACAGACATTTTAGCTTATCGTTCCATGAAAAGTCTTCAGGGCCAGGAGAAAAGCATGGCCTTTTGTGAAGCAATGTCCCCTAATCTAAGATTCACATCGACTTATCCAGCACACTGATATTTTAGGCAAAAAGCAAACAGATAAAAAGGATATAGAGAAGGATGTGAATTTCATCAGTCTTGCACATCCACTAGATAATTGCCTGGACCACCTAAATGTTGTATTTTGTTAATTTAACTAGGGCTGTATATCAAAGCTTTTCTTAGCAGGTCAATTTTAGATTTTAAAGCTTCTATCTTTCCAGAGTATATTTCATGTCCTTAAATCAGTTTGTGGTATTATTTGTCTGATTGGACTAACTCTGTTAAATTAATTGCTATCTGCAGTAGCAAATGTTATTTTCTTTATTAAAGGGAGAAGACAAAAAAGATCAGACATGATATGATAGCTAATGCATATGGGAAAGAAAATAATATTTTCCTTTCCATTAACAATAAACTAAGCAATAAACATTTTACGTGTCTTCATTTAACTGCTCATTTGATTTTCCAGCTGGGGCTGTTACCACTGCATTAGCAAAGAATCACTCTGGGAAAAGACTAGATGTTAAATTGTACTTTCAGATATCTTGACAAGCTAGATTTGGCAGTGTTTTCTCAGAGAACAAGCTAGACTATATATTTCAGAGAAATTAAAACCATATGGTGACACCTAAAAAAAATAATAATCTGGAAGCACCATTGGAGTTTGCAACATGTATATAAATTAAATATAGTCAAATTTCTTTAGAAAAGATCAATTTGGACCAACTATAATGCTTCACTTGTATTCCAAGAACTGTATTACCAATGTACTATTGCTATAAGCCACAATAGGAGGTAACTTAATTTGGGATGATTGATTGAGTTTTTATTAATAGTCTGTTCATCTCTATATTAAATACGTTTTACTTTGGCTGCCTTTGACTTTGGTGATTATTCTTCATATTATTGTATGTGGACTAGAGCCCTTAATCAGGATTGGGCCCCACCGGTCTGAGGAACTGTTCCAAATTTTATAATTGATATAAAAGCATTGTGCATTTAGGGCCTGATCCAAAGCCTGCTGATGGTAATCAAAATATTTTGCTTGGCTTTGGGTCAGTCCTTTATATAGTGCTTTATATCTTCCACATGTTTTTACACATATTAATTAATTAGTCCTCACACCTGTGGGGAGGTGGTTAGCACCATTCCATATACATTCTTTAATTAACTACCTGCAGGTATGAGGACTAATTCTATCTTCCAAATGGTCTTATGCATATTAACTAAAGTGTTATATAAAAGGCTGGATCCAAAGTGATGGGAAGATCACAACTGCTTTGGATAGCTATTATCTCCATTTTGCAGATGGTGAGAGCTCTGGCACAGTGGGTGCATGCTTTTAATTAAGTCATAAAGTGAGTCAAAATGGCATATCCAGGAGTTATGACTGTCAGTCCCCATGTATAGCTAATATAGACCACAGGGCCTTCCAAAAAGCCCTAGGGGAACCATTTGAACTGGGCCAGCATTTGTTAGCAGTTTGAGCCCATGCCAAATCAACCAATGGGATGAAATTCAAAATAAGAGTGGCATTTCAATCACTACAAATTAAAGAGATTGGTGCCCATGATCCCACAAGCCAGTTTAGTGGACTGACCTGTGTAATTGTTAAATCCCCTGGTACATTGAATGACAGTAAACTACTGAAAGGTAGCGACATACTGAGCTTGTACAATTCCATATGTTCTCTAAACTTTGGTATGTGGTATCTGTTCTTCTACCCTTGCTAGTATGTTGTCTAGTGGTATACTCACCTTTGCTACTTATGTATTTCTTCTTAGATAGGATGAGTTCCTCAATATTTAGTCTCTGAACCATCATTTCTGTGTTCCTTCTGTTCGTGGAGTTGACATCAAACTAGTAAGCCCAACTCTTACCCTGAATTCTCCCATCCATTCCCCTATATAACTTTTTGTCTTACTTATAAAATCATCAGCATACTTTGCCTATAACCCTTTCAAAATTCTATATACATTAGTTTGATATGATCTTTCAGTTATCTTTTGTCTTTACTCTGAGTCTCTCGGACACGTGATGATATATTGTTCACCTGAGCAGCTCAGGCCAGTTGAAATGAGCTAGGCAAAATTACTTCTTCTTTTAATTCCATCTTGCTGGTAACCAAAAAAAAATGGGAATTTTGTAAAAATGTTGCAAATTTTCTTTTTTCCACTTTTTGGTCAAAATTAAAATCACAAAAGGAACGCTTTAGCAGGTTGCCTGCATCTTCCACTTCCAATGGTCACACATTTGTGTGTGTAAACTGGAGTAGGTGCTGGGTATAATTATGATGCCACAATGCCCTTTGCATTTCCCTTTACTGGTTACCGGAATCCATATGTAAAAGAAAAACATGTTTTTCTTCGGCCGCAGCTTCTAAGCCACTGAATTTTCATGGACTCCCCTTTCAGTTTCAGGCACTGTGCTATCCCAGTGTAAATCCAGAGTGATCCCATTGCAATCAGTTGAGTTACAATGGTGAAACTGCAAGCAGAAGTGGGCCTAACCTCCCATCACTATGCACAAAAGTCTACCCAGCCTTACATCTCCATTATAATCAACAGAATTCCATAGCATGCAGGGAAGGCCAGAAACTGGCCCTGAGTCAACGATGATGACTCAGAATCATTTGGCACCTGGATCTGCTGCATCCTGAGTTTATCTGAGAAAACCAAGCCTCCTGCCTCACAATCATATTAGGAATCCAAAAATCAGCCAGGCATATGACAAAACGCTTTGCAAAAATCCATAGGGCAAGTGCAATGTTACTTCAGTATAGGGATGACAGAAGGGGCATTAAATTCACTTTTACTTGGATCCAGTGTCCCCAGTATGCTGAGCACCTGGGGCCTGATCCAAAGTGCACTGAAGTCAATGTCAGTCTTTACATTGACTTCAATGGACTTTGGATCGGGTCTTTGGGAGAGCAGAACCATGGTCTGAGTAGGTCTGGCCCTGTGGGAGAGGAGATAAAGTCTCCCCCCCCAACCCCCTCCATGTGCCAGGTACAATCTTATTCATTAAGCTCAGAGGGATCCAGAAATGGGTAGTGTTAGTATTTAGAGGGCCTGTAGTTTCCCAAAAGGGGATGGATAGAGGCAAGATCACACTACCCTCTCTTGCATGGCAAGCTGAGCTGTTCAAGACTGTAGTTCTCCCTTCATTATTTGGAGTCATTAGAAGTCTTGACTAGGGAAGGACTCCTCCAACTCCTACCCATAATGTAGGGTTTTTTGCCTTAAAGGCACAACCCAGCATCATATGTGATCAAATATAAAGTTTATGTGACTACCATTTTGTAAGGCTCCGCCAGATTAAAGAGTGGGGTTTGCAGAGTCTGGGGATGTTCCCACGTCAACTACTGGGAGGCCAAGCAGGGTCCTTGCAAGCAACACTGTGGAGATTAAGTTCTGTAGGAAGTACCCCCAAAGGGGCTGAGCAATAGGACTCTGCATCCCTCTGATTGGCCCCCACTTACTATTTAAGGCTAGAGGGTGCCCTCGGAAGTTTTCTGGACAACCTTGCAGACCTTTGGCTTGCTGCAGCTCCAGACTTCATCTCGTCTTGCTTTCCAATCTCCAGTGTCCATCCCCGGTCTGACTCTGACCCTGACACTTGCCTATTGATCCTGGCTCTAGCAATCACTCTTATCCCTGCTTGCAGACTATTGTCTTGTGGCTGTCCTTGACTTTGTGACACCAGCCCATCATTGACCACTAGGCAAGACTGCCTGAACCTTGGTTACTTAAACATTTGATCAAATATGTCTCTATATAAACGGCATTATTTGGAATAGATATTGTTTTCATATGGGAAACATACTTTTCATTTAATATTTTCTGTTAACAAGAAAGCTTGTAAAATGTTTTCAGCTGTATTATACTCTAAAAATCAATGCCATCAATTTCCCCTCTCTCCTGTTTCTGTAAACTCCTATTGTATTTACTAATTTGGCTACGATGACAATTAGTTCTGTGCTAAGGGACTGGATGGATTTCTCTTTCTGGGTCCCTTCCAGCTAAAATGTTACCTTTTCAAATACAGAAGCCTATGGTTAATGAACTCCAGAAAGTGTAAAATACTAGGGCCTTGCAGTTACATGATCACCCTTCCGAACAGAAGCACCAATATCTAACAAGGCGAGCTACTGTTCTACCCTTTAGAAGAATCTCATAAAAAGTGGGTTTAATTTGACTGGGAAAAATAGACCCGAAAAAAGTGGTGTAAGTTCCTTGATGGAAAAAAATGGCTTCTATTATGAAGCATTCCCACCAAATGTCTTGGAAATTAGGCAAAGTTAACATGTCCAATTGGAGCTGGGCCAGGAAATGAACAGTGGATGTTCTCTTGTAAAAATCCTGAAAGCTGCAAGTAACCCATAAACAGTTTGTAGAATGAGTCAAAATGGACTGTTTTATGTTCCCTAATGGAAGTTCAGCTTATTTGTACATGGATTCAAAGTAACAATGTGATGTCATCAAATGATTTAAGGTCAGAAGCATAGCAAGAATCAATATACAGTGGTGGATGGAAACATCCTATTCTTACTGAAATATTTGGGAGGAACCACCAGCTCTCGGGTTTGTTTTGGCCTTTTGGAGCTAGCACAGGAAAACCTCAGCAACTATATTACTGGAATTGTAAGATGGGAAGGTTAACCATAAGTCTGAGGAGGGGCAGTAAAACTTTTATTTGGTTCATAGGAATGGAAAAATTGCCCATACATAATCAAACCATTGATCAGTGAAGATCTATGGGGCAATGGTCTTGATGTTTCATAGGAAGGTGAACACCCTCTGTACAAATTACCCAGCCAGTTGCTCAGTGGTCTTACTTGAGATGGCCCCAAGTCATAAAGCTCAGCTCCACAGGACAAAGGGGTTTGAATCTGGTATTCTGATTTGGATTTATCTCATGGAAATGGTCCAAACATGAAAAGTCTGGTTTGAGATCTGAACTTCCCCAGTGTCTGAGAGGATATTCAGGATCATTCTTTTGCAATGACATAAATATGTGGGAGGGAATCAACTTCCGAAACCCAAGAGCCATCAGTGCATGCCCTGAAACATGAGATTTGATTCCCTTTTCCTGCAACATGGTCTTAATCTAAAGGGGATGCCGTGGGGTCTGTGGTGGAGAAACAGATGGTAGAAACATTAACTGACACTAAGAGCTGAACTTTCAAAGTCTCAAGAACATGTGAGCTATGAAAAATCCTTGCACACCTATGACACAGACAGAGCCCAGAATTACGGTGCACAAACTGTATGCTCACAAAGAAGTAATCCTAAAAGCAAGAGTAAAATTTTTCACACACAATAGGATACCCACACATTCTGGAGAAACTGAAGTCACAGAGAAAGAAACAAAGGTTGGTTCATCATTGGTCCCTGTGAACAGACCCATAGATCCTCCTTAATTTGTAACATTCCAGACAGCACAAATCACATATATATGGATATTAATCAGTTAAAATCTGTTCAGCTGGCTGACAATGTACAATGCTATCCAGTGCTACCTAATATCATGGATTACAAAGGAGCAGATCTCAAGAGGTTCATATTATATGTTTGGTTAGGGCAGAGATCCAAACATTTGAATGCTTCTTTGAATTTATGAAGCCTTCAGAAGCCTTCAGAATCAGGTTGGAAATCTCACAAAAACAGGCTTTCTTGTGATAACTCCAACACTTAGGAAGGAAATACAACAAGAACAAACTTTCTCATAGCATTTCAACATTTCCAGGTCAGATTCAAACCAAAACCCTGCAGTGTGTTGCAAAAGGATCCGAACATTTCAGAAACCCAAAAAAGGTTAGGTATGAAGAAGGTCCTTGAATCAACCAGTGTTGAAAGAGCTGTTCTTATCTAACCCAGATCAATTTACCCAATTTTATATTAGTTGTTATGATGTGCAAATATGATACACCTATTAGTAAGGGAGGCCAAGCCGTGTACATTAGCCGAAAGAGTCACCATGCAAATAGGTGTCTAGTAGAGAATGGCCTGATGCACCAGCACTCAATACCAGCATTGGGATCCAAACCTGGTTTCGAATTTGATGCCACTATTTATACAGTCCCTTTTTAGTCTCTGTTTGTAAAGCACCAAGCACAATATGGTGCTTTCAGGCATTATTGCAATAGAAATAAATAATAATGATAGGCTGAATCAGAACCCACTGTCTAAATATGCTCAAATATTTATTTTGAGCAAGAGGATGAAGAAGCTCTACTATTAATAAAAAGAACCCAATTAAATACTAATGATTAGGTATTTTACAGCTTCTTTTCTACATTGTTATTAATATGCTTAGGAGCGTAAGTAGCATTATCATGATTTACAGATGGAGAAACTGAGGCACAGTGAGGTGAAATGTCTTGACCAAGGGCACACATCGGCTCAGTGGCACAATAGAATAGATTCCAGATCTCTCAACTCCCAGCCCAGGACCCTATTTAATAGAATGTGCTCCTTCAAGCTAAATGGTACAGTAGTAATTCTTATTTCTAAGGCTAGTCAGAAAGTAATAGATCTTTTCAGTGAAAATTCCTCTGACCCAGCCCCCAAATTAATATTTTTTCCCGAAGATTTTGTGGAAATCGTCAAGTTTTTCACAGAAAATAATTTCAGTTTTTGAATAGCAACATTTTTTCTATTTTTTTTTTAGTTTTCAGTTGTATCAAAAACATTTTTTCAAACAAAACGAAAATTTCCAGTGAAAATTTTTGTTTTGAAAAAAGCGTCCAACTTGGGTGGAAAAGTTTTGACCAGCTCTACTTTCTCACGTTTTAAATCAGTGAACTCATTTGTCTTCATCCACTGCAACAGTTTTACCATAGGTTCAGTAAAACAGGTTATTATTTACACACATTTTTGGACTTTTTGGCAGTTGCCAGTTGAGCAGTGGGAGACAGGTGTGGATAGGCTTGAACCATATGTTATAGCTTGAAAGCAGATAATTTAGGAAGGGCGTTTATTTGCATAAAAATAGTGCCCACTCTTACCTACCTGCTAGGCATGGCTCTTTCATGAATCCAGCCCATGGTTACAAGAAAAGCAAATTGGAACAAGGTGAGATGCCAAGAACAGCACTCACTGGATGGGAACATTACTGTTTTATTGTAGGAAAATACCTGTACTGCACTCATAAAGTAACTATTAAAAGTTTAGGTAGGCTACCCTTTCCACTCTCTTTCACATACACATACACAGAACTTGACTTTCTTCTGAGCCACAATTAGGGCCAAATTCTTCCTGGCAGTTGTGCCTACATGCGCATCAGAAAAGCTAGGAACCCAAGAGGACATTTTCCATTATGGATCCTCAAACCTGAAGACTAGGATCAAGGAAGATGGTATGAAACACGCTAATCATAGAATATCAGGGTTGGAAGGGATCTCAGGAGGTCATCTAATCCATCCCCCTCCTCAAAGGAGGACCAATCCCCAGACACATTTTTGCCCTATATCCCTAAGTGGCCCTCTCAAGGATTAAACTCTCAATTCAGGGTTTAACAGGCCAATGCTCAAACCACTAAGCTAGCCCTCCCACCCTATACACACAAACAAATGCATGCAGTGTATTGAATACGTGACCACACAAACACCCATATATAATCTGTATAGAGGGTTAATAAATAATAATAATCTCTAGACTCAGTTTGGCTTTTTACTTTTTCATTGTGTCTTACACCAGATAGGCATAACAGTGGATGATTGAATTACATATATACTCTGCAGTCTGTTAGTATTCAGAGCTCTCCTATGACAAGTCTCAAAGTTAGACCTTTTAAAGTCAATCATTTATTTATTAGTTATTATTAATTATTATTATATTACTTTGTTCTGCTACAATGTGAAGATTTACAATGAGTTGCATCCCCTTGGTTTACTAAGCCAGAGTCATTGCAACACTGTAGGTAATTTTGGCTTCTAAATTCAACCTCTGTCTATTCTCTCCCACCACTAGAACAACTTCTATTAATCACAGGAAACATACTACAAGCTTGCCCCAATAGGGTTTCAATATCCCAGCCCCCACCCATTGCCAAAACCAGCACCCTTCACAAACAGACTAGATCCAAATTTACTCATGTCTGTGGAGGGGGTACTGGACATTGGCTTTGGTAGTAGGGCTGAGTTAAGGTTGTAACGTATTGCCTATGGGGTACAGTGGGTGCCTTAGGGGTGAGAGGTGTGTTTCTAGGTGGAAGATTAGAGGGCCTTATGCTTTAACTCTTCATACGTGGTTTTGTGTTAGGTAAATTATATATAGACAAACCTTAACTCAAGTTCAACATAACGTTTCTATGTATTACATTATCCAACAATGGTATACTTCTTCGTAACGAAAAAGTTGAAATATGTCATTGATAACTTGTCTTTCAAGTCTCATCTATGTTTTTAATGTTGATTTAAGATTCTTTAACTACTGTACATAAAGGACAGTGACCAGGTATTTTTTTCCTAGATTTTCTATATATCACATTCTTCACACTTTTTGTAAAAAAAATACATTTGGAAATAAGGGGAGATTGTTCCTCTGGTGGCCTGATTCTTTTCTCATTTACACAGGCATCACTCCACTGATTGTCAGAGAACTTGCCCCAGATTTACACCAGATCCTTTTGTCTTGTTTATTTCAGCAGTGTAGAGAATCTTTAGTGGAAAGGCCCTTTAAAAATAAAAGTACCAAGATGAATAGCCCTCCCTGAAATATTACAAATGCATTACAGAGAGAGATTCGGGAGGTGCATATATAGAGTCATTCTCCCCTTGGTCACCCTGTTGGACTGAGTTGGGCTGGAGCTGAAAAGAAGCCATTAAATAAAGTCAGAATTTTAAATGCTAGGTTTTGTCAGTTGGCTGAAACCAAATATACTTGATAACAGGGGTGAGTTAAGATGAGTCTTTCACATATTTCCTCAGGTTAAACATTTGAAAAGGATGTCCCTCCCATTTTTTTTAAAAATAGCTTTTCAGTGATTCCCTAGGTTGTGGTTTCAGAGCCCAGTACACTGGACAATCCAGGGTTCTTTGTGGGAATTTTTATACGGGAATCACTTTGGAACTTGCTTTCCCTCATTTACAGATCCATACCCCCACCCTGTGGCTCCATCTGGCCTATAAACCAGGTGGAAGTCAAATCTCTTTCACTGTAGCTGGCTTTCACAACCTTGTCCTGCTGAAATCAGCTGAGCATCTGAGCTGACACAAGGATGTTGGACGTGTGGCGCAGGGACAGACAATGCAAAGAGAAGGGCAACACAACTCGTCTTCAAGTCAAATGATTTCACATCAGCCTCGTGCTGCCTGGAGTACAAACAATAGAGGACCTGATTCTTCTTCCACATACAACCAAGCAAATGAAATAACAACATTATTTCAAAGGAGATACTCTGGATGTACAGCAGTATAAATGGCAGTGAATAGGAAAGTGGGGTGTAAATGAAATCCTGCATTTAGGCAGCTTGTCTCATTGAATATTAAAAGATCTTCTAATTATGTTGTCCCAGTCTCATCATTTCATTTTTGGTTTAATTCATTTCAATTTTCTTTTCCAGTCAGAATACATGTGGTCTTAGATCACTGAGATCAACTCTTCTCTTGCAGCCTCTTACAGTGATTAAACATAAGAGCTTCTTGTGAATTGCTACAACTTTTCTGAGACCTGAGTGTTCTCCACAGAGCCGGACAGATTCCAAATTTCAGTTATGCCAGTGTAAACCCAGATAAACTCCAATGACCTCAATGGATTTAACACTACTGAAACTCCAGAGTAAGTGACGTAAGAAATCAATGACATTGCATTTGATTAACACCAGTGTAATTGAAAGCAGATTTGGGCCTATTTATTTATTTACTTACATCTTTAATCATTAAGAATTAGATCCTGCAAACACTTTCTCCCATTGCTGTCAGTAGGACTGGTCAGGTCAATAAGGTTACCAGGCCAGATGTTGTGAAGGGGTGTAGTTGTATTGACTTCAGTAAAGCTATGCTTATTTACATCAGATGAACATCTGGCTCTTTGTACTTAGGTACAAAAGTGTCTGTAGGATAGGGCCCTTATCAGAACGTTCCCTGTCAATGATCAAAACAAGTTAACAAGTTTTGCTATATGTTCTCTGCCAGCTCTGTACATTTGTCAAGGAATAGGAAATACTGAGACACTGTTACAAAACAATTAGGAAAAGATTAAAAATAGAGGGGCTGGCTACAATATCTCTAGTGAAAATGAGATCAATATGGGAATGCTACAGATTATTGATGAAGGATAAACTGTTGAGAAAAAGGAATAGCACTTTGTGAATGTCACTTAATCTCGGATTGCCTCAGTGTATAACATGGTGACCCTGAGTTTTCACTGACGACAAAGTTTAAATAATGTTTGTAGCATATCTTGGATGAAAGTCAGTATCAAAGTGACAGAAAGAGCCTGTTTCAGAGCTGGAAGAGTTGTGGATCTTTGCTCCCACCACTAGACATTAAGAAACATTCTGAGAGTTAAGAAACAAATTAGAATTTAAATAGGAGAACATCTTTTTGTTCAGACTTATCTTTCAGCAGAAGATTCCTTGGTCCCTTCTTGTTCTGAATTAGTAGAAACCATCACTACAATCACTAAAAAGTCATTAGAACAGGAGACAAAGTTGTCCCAACCAGCTGTATCACAAAATAACAATTATAGGAGGCTAACACCCCATGCCCCATTCCCACCTGGAAAGAGTGAAAAGTGTTACATCTAGCCTAAACAGCTCGGCTTCTATTGGATCTCCCCAGCCTTCTATCATATACTGTGTTATCTACAGAGCCCCTGGACTCAGCATATATGTGGGAGCAAAAGGGAATTAACTGAATGGAAGAAACAATGGGTGGGATTGTAAGTCTCACTGATTGTAATGGGGTCAGGATTTCACTCAAAGATGGGTCATGCTGACAGGATTCTGTATGGCTGGAGTAATCCAGCTGGATTTATAGCACTAATTTGGCTATTTTAGTCACAACACATTTCAAGCCATTTAATTTGTTCTCGGAAGGTGGGTACAGAATGGAAAAAGTGTTGTTTTTTCTCCCTGAACAGACATTTCAACTAAGAATAAGAATTAATAACATTAATAACAATAACAACATCATAGTTATGCCTTCAGCTTAATGTTTTCCCCCACCCCTGCCTCACAGATTAACCTGGAGACATAAAGGATATTTTAGAGGTTACATTTTAAGGGGTGTTTATCTTCTGGTCTTTGAGGGTGATCTTTTACCTTGCAAATAATTGTAAATTATAAGAAAGAAAGAAAGAAAGAAAGAAAGAAAGAAAGAAAGAAAGAAAGAAAGAAAGAAAGAAAGAAAGAAAGAAAGAAAGAAGCCATCACTGGCTTTTATGAAGTGAAGAGAAATGTATCACACATTGTTGGTTATAAATTAATTTCTTAAAGGATAAGGACCTATAAAGTGAATCTTTTATATGCCCCGTCTCCTCATTTGACGTTTCCTAAAGGTCAGAAGATACACAATCTAAGGTCAACCCCCAGGGTGTATAATTTGCAACACAGTGCCTTCATTTCAGAGCTTCCCTGCCACAAGGCACAATTATGTTTTCCTTGGCCAGAAGAACTGTATGAAATAAATTATTCTGCAGCCAGTCTGACAGAGCTGGGCATGGGGTACAGAGTACTGGACAATTTCCCAGTGGCCTCTTGCCTAGAATTTGTTCTGAATGCGTGAAGCTGAGCAGGAATTGTAGAAGACACATGTGGGTAGTGTATGTGTTAGTTCTTATTTCAAGTTTATCTCTTCATGTCATAAAAGGACAATGTGTTATGTCTTTGAGTATCACTCAGAAGCACTGAATAAGACTCCTAACACAGTTGGGAGATTTAAATGGGTCAGGTTTTATGTGTGGATCTTGATGGTTACTCTATATCCTTATTTGTTATCACATATTTCATGGCTATATAGTTAAAATGTAGTGGCCAAATTCATCGCTGAGATAATTCCATCAAAGTCCGTCTTGGTCCCTTAAAAGTTATTTTATGGTGATGGATTATAGGCAATAGTGGAGATCTCGTATGAGAAATAACTGTGTACAACGCTCCTCTTACCATGGAGGAAAACAGTTATTTTCTTTTTAATAAATAAATAAATAAATAACACTGTCAGCTTTAGACTTTGGGCATTACATTATTAGATGAGTAAGCTATTATATTATTAGATATAATATTATTATATTATTAGATGAGTAATTCTATTCTATTCTACCCTGGTCCTTGCGCTGAATCTATCATTGTGGTATCTGAATGCCTCCATGCTATGAACTCAAATCGCTTTTTATACGGCAAGATAGATAAAGACCTGGGCCCAACTCTTATCTTTCTTACAGCTGCATTACTACTGATTAACTACAATGAGGTCAGTGAAGTTGCCTTTTAAGGTGTAAAAAAAAAATTCAATCTTTTGGGGAAATTAGGGCACTTTTATATGTGTGTGGGGGAAATAATATGAAATGTAAAATGTTTCTCAATTCAATGCTTTCAAAATTTCTTGGATGAATTCACCCTTATGCACATGTGGAGAAATAAATATTTGAAGCCGTGATATAGCTTGTGCTGTAACTATCAGAAGTTTCCAGCCCGTTATAGTGAGATGTTAAAATGCAAAAGCACAACACAAAAGAACCTGCACAAAATAACTCTGATTCTGGAAGAGGGGAGAGTGCATCATGGGATTTATAAAAGAATATAAACAAATTTAGAGCAAAGAAAGAATTTACATTTTATTTTTAATTTAGTTTCCTGCCTTACTCACATAGAATTATATAGAACCCCAATATGAGACTGAAAAGTACCTCTCATTTGATATATTGGATGGAACTTTCAAAAGCACTCCGTTTTGGCCTAACTCTGTTCCTAATGATATTATAATTTGAAGAAAGCGAAACTAAATGCATGCTGAGTGCTTCTGAAAATCCCATATAAAAGCATAGGATTTTCCACGCTGTACCAAACCATCGGTCTCTGGTGTCCAACATCCTCCGGTGGCCAATATCTGATGCTTCAGACGAACGTAAGAAAAAAAAATGCAGTTAAATCAATTGTTCAGTGTTAAATGTGAGGAAGGAATGCCTTCCTGATCACTTTTGACCCAGGGATGTAAGATTTGATAGCTTTCTTCTTTGTTCTTAGCATGTGGAACAACAGATGTTATTTATTACTGGTCACAAAATTACCTCTGCAGCTCACGTGTTCAATGATGTTTACTTTGTGAATTCTGCTGTTCTCCAGTGCCCTTTCTTATAAGGATCTGAGCTCATGCCTCTATGTCCTATCACAGCTGTTCTGCTGGTTCAGAATGTATGTCAGGAACAAAAGATGCTTTGGGATGTAATGGAGCTGTAACGCATAGTCAGTCATTATTCAGCACAGTAGCAGTGACAATAAGGTTTGTAACAAACCAGCATAAGAATGAAAAAGAGAATATATTCAAGTTGACAGTCTGTTCATAACTGGCCCCAGGAATCCAGCTGCCACAGGAGGTTGCTATCAGCACTCGATACTCTCCACTGTATATTCTGCATGTTTCTTAAGAAACCTGGAAAATAAAATATTAACATTTGCCCTATATGTCTAGATAGATGCAGAGAAACCTACAGTCCAAAAAAATGCCCTGAAGTGTATGAAT
Organism: Gopherus evgoodei; assembly: GCF_007399415.2. NCBI lineage: Eukaryota > Metazoa > Chordata > Testudines > Testudinidae > Gopherus > Gopherus evgoodei. Next base: position 24,733,838 of record NC_044336.1, on the reverse strand, counting down.
GACTGCCACACAGGAAGGTTAAAAAATCCAGACAAATCAAAAACACTATGTAGTTGGCAAATGCTAGTAGATACCTAGCTGGCATTGGCTTGGGCATGGATACTTGAAAAGACTAACATATTGAAGCCTCACCTTGGCAGCTTCACACTATGGATTGCCAGTGAGATTCAGAGTCAGAGACTGGCCTGTGAATTGAAATAAATTAAATATGTTGCATAATTGGCTAGAGAAAACATAGAAAGAAAAGCAGACCGTGTAGCTGGATCACAAGAGATTCTGTTGATTAAGACAGAGAGTTTGATTTTGCTGCAAGAAAACAGTCTAGGATGTCTCTCTCTAAGTTATTTTGCAGACTTATTGAAGAGTGAAAATGTTATCGCAAGCTAGAATATGATTTCCAGAAGCCGTTTCTTCAGGTAAGTCATACAGTAGTCACTTTCTTTAATGTGAAAACATGACTTCTAAATATGAGGCAGTGTTAGATAAATGTTCAATGTCTGAAAACTGTTGACAGTCACAGGTTCAAGATGTCTTCTGCCTGAAGAACATGCATTTTAGACTAGTGGGCCATCTGCTGTAATTTAGAGCATGTGAAGTGTCCCATTGACCCATCTTGCTACCTTGCTGTATTTTTGCAAAACAATTAACCAACGTCTATAAAATGCCACAAGATAACTATTGCATGCAAAAAGACCCCAAAACCACAAAATGAAAACAACCCCCCAAAAACCACAACAGTTAATTTTTTTTTCACGTCTGTCTGAATTTCTGGTTGCCTTTTCCTCATGAACATCCATTAAAATAAATAGGAAGCCAGGACAGAACAAGGATCTCTTGCTATTTGTTGGATATAACTTGTACATTATTAGGCAATCAAGTGGATAATTTTCTGAAATAAGCCTATAAAGTTGCAATGAAGTTCATAGTTAATTCTCTTGCACCCTGTGGTTAATCCACTTAGATTTTAGAGCCAATCTGATAGGGATCACCATGAAATGGCTGATTCTCTATACTCAGAACGGTATGTCGTTCCTGAACTGTGGGAGTTGCGAATGCATTGGTCAAGGGCAATCTATTTTATGGCCCAAATGAAGGGCACTTTCTAGTAAAGATAAGGTATATTAAGAGCAGAGCTATCTTATTATTTTATTCAAGGTATCTCCTCCTCCAGCTCCATATTAGCCATAAATCTTTCCAATGTCTTCCCATAAAGGAAGGGAATGCAGGCTGACACCATAATGCCTGTTTGAGATTTGGCAGCCAACTTGCAGCGGCAAACCAAGATGGCACTGGATTCCAGATTGATGTGAGACCAGTTATCCCCAACATCAATCCTGCAAGAAACTCAGTGAAAATTCCAAGACATGGAAATGATAGAACAGCAGAGGGCTGTGAAGTTGATGAATGATTTTATGCACTGGAGTGGACAATGACATAAGAATTTCCAGTTGGAAAGACAGGCCTAACATTATATTTTAGTTCAAATTGTTGGATCCAAGGATTAAAAATAACACTGTGTCCTCATTTTCCATATCTGAAAAAAAAGTAATCTGACGAGATTCCTCTACAAGACATTGCTGCAGTGCAATGCCCCAGCATGCAGAGTCTAATAATGAAGAGCAAAGGAAACAGATAGACCTTTGCCAGTTCCTTCCAAGCCTACAGCATGTTCCTCCCTAGGTGTGGACTCAGAGCTGGAAAGTATAGAATCGATATGGTCTCCAATATTCCACCAAAACCAAAGGCAAAACACTGTTACTGCAGCATTACCTAAACTTTACATAGTGGAGCCTGTTGAACACAGATGAAAATATAACTCCAGTCATAGCGGGTACAAAAGTTGTGACCTTCTCCATTTCAGAATCCAGTAATTACTAAGTATTTCAGCTGCCTTCCTTGTGTGGACCATAGATCCATGGTGCAGCTGGGACTATAATTATTATGGAACTGATACTTCAGGGTTCTGAGCAACTCCAAAGAGGTGCTTAGCTCTCTTAGCTCCTTCTGCCTAAGGAAATCAGGCCTCCTATTAAGATTGCTGAATATGGACTTTGGAGTCTAACATTAGGTACTAGTTTGGCGAAATCTTGACCCAGGACATTTCTGAGTGTACAAATAGTATTTTTACCAATTGTGGGGAAGCTCAGAACCTTTTGTCTTGGAAATCTACTTTCTGTCAATCAGCCTCTATGAATAGGACTGTTTAAAGTGATTGAAAGTTTTGGTCTTATGGAAAAAATTCTTCTTTAAGAAAATAAGAACTGCCATACTAGATCAGACTAATGGTCCATCTAGCCCAGTAGAGTGGGCCTGTTGCAGAACTTGAAGGGGTGTGCTAGCAGGTCTCTGTGGCCCATGGGGTGAGGGAGACAGTGTGTCTCCTTGAGCTGCCTGCACCCACAAGCGCCACCCTCAGAGCTCCCATTGGCCAGTTCCCAGCCAACGGGAGCTGAGAGGATGGTGCTGGGGATGGGGGCAGCACATGGAACCACCTCCCCCCTGGCAGGGGCCACAGACACATGCTAGCAGCCAGCCGCTTCTGGGAACGGCACTGGCCATGGCATGCAGACAGCCTGCCTGAGCACCCCGCTGCGCTGTGGGACTTTTAGTGGTCCTGAGTTGGAGATCTCTGCCTGTGATTAATTTTTGTGGAGCCCTGGACTGCAGCCCTTAAAGTCCCTGTCTTAATCCAGCCCTGCCTACAGGCTTAAAGTCAAGATTTGTAGAGTTTGGCCCTGTGAAGCTATGAATGTGTTATTGGACTTATTTTGAGATGGGTTACTTTATGCAATCTGTGGTTTAAAAATATGAACCTATAAAAATAAAATATACATTTTCAAATAATTATAGAAAATGTTTCAATAACTGATAATTATTTCTGAACCCTAAGGAGAGGACATAATGCTGGTGATTTTCCTTGAAAGTTGGTGCTATGATAAAATCTGGTGGAGTAATTTTGAAATATTACAGAGAAAAAACATTTTAAAAAATCCAGGCTCTATTCATCGCTGTGTTCTTCCAGTTTTATGCCAGCACAATTCCTCTCAAATCAGGCCTTCTATTCTGAGATGCATTCAATAAAAATTATTAAAGAAAATATCAGTAATTTATAAATCCCCCGAAATATTTTTTTCCAAAATCATTAGGCTAAAAACATTTGACTTATACAAAGCCACGTGTTAACAAATACAAATATGCAGATCAACATCAGTATCTCATTGACATCTGAAGAAATAGAATAAGTTCGTTTGTAATTCTAGTGCTATTCAGCTCTCTGAAGTACTCTCTATAATGAGTCTTTTCAAAGAGATTTTATTGCACCATCTGCAGGAGCTGAGGTGCACACATATTAAAAGATTTTTTTTAACGCAGAAACTGTGCATACTAACATTCATCTTCTGTTCCAGTCCTCTTCCACAGCGAAGACCTTATCATTCATTTGACTTGTGAATGTGTGTGTGGCGGACACATTACTGAATAAGAGAAGGATTCAATTATGCATCAGATGTTGTGCTTTTTACAGTTTGTGCATGAAATGGTCCATTAGCCAAGATTATCTGACAAAGTTTTTACATATCCTGCAGATATCGCATACATTTGGTGTAGCACGTATATTCAAGTATCCAATATTTGGAATTTACTATGTAAAATATGTGGTAAGGCACACGCAATCATATTAGTGTCTCACTTAGGATTTGTCTACATGGCACTGCAGTCCATACTACAGTGAATTGTATCACACCGTAACCTGTTGTATTCTAACTGCCCCTTGAAGACCCTGCTGGTGTGGATTAAATGGTGCTCGTATCCATCATCGTATGCATCAACATAGCCCTGCTGGAAATTTGCATGGCTGCCTTAACAGCATTTTGTGTATATGGGTTCAGCCAGTTAGGGAGCAGAGATAACATCACGTGTCTTGGTAAGCAATCGCACAATGCAAATCTGGATCAGAGTTTTGCTGCTCAGTTTTATATCTAATTTATATGAGTACTCTCCACAGAACAGTGACCTCACAGAAGGCCACATGAGCCACTGAAGGCCCACATGAAAGGCTTATGTACAGCTGTAGTGGTGGTATATTGACCCAGTTCAAGCCCTGCCTATACTCTTTGCTGTACAGCTCTGCATGAGCTGTGCACAACTTGTATACCACAGAACATACCTTCACCCAGAGTCCCTGAATCCTGTCATGGAGGTGACCTCTGGGGAATTAGCAAAGCTGGAGTTGGGATATCAGAGATCCACCTCTGTGAGAATCCAATTGTCATTTCTCTCTGTGATATGGGGGCACAGGAGTGATACACCCATAGGAACATAAGTGGAGACACAGAGCACTTCTGCAAGCACACCATAACTAAAGACAATTCCTTCCCACCTTTCCATCCCTAGCCCCTTAGAGTCTCTTGATACTCAGCTTAAATACTATGGCTGTGTGTACGGGGCAAGATTTACCCCACAGTGCATGCATTACACATACACAGTGTGCCAGGTGAATGTGTGTGAAATGTTTCAATTACCTCTAAAATAATGTTTAACATATTCCAGACATACGGCATTAAGCAAATACCCAAGCAGTATTTGAAGCATATTCTGTTTTTCATTTTAATAGATTGTAAGTGTATTAAACACATGTTAAGAATATATTTCATATGCTGCATTTGTAAAATATTATCAAATTTATATAGGCGGAAGCCACTGAGCCACCACATGATGGGCCCGGGAGCAATACCATTTTGTAAGTTAACCTTTTCACACCATTCTATCATGGGTTTTTAATAAGAATATATTAGTTAATACCTTAAATATTCTTTCACCACAATTTTGAACACTACTGGCTGCATATGGTGCAGTGTCTGTATAACTGGTACCCCGGCTCTGTTAGTTCAGGACTCCTGGATTGACTTGCTGCCACACAAGTGGGAGTAGCAGAATATTACTGCTAACATCTTCTCTGTGGTGGTGAGATCCAAATTTTGCTCTGCATTTTAGGCATTTCATCAAACAATTGCAGAACGTGAGACAATTTTAGGGAGAGAGAATATTGTACTGCTGGCAACTCAAAGCTGCGCAAAGATTATTGTGAATTCAGAGATCAATTCAGTCTCATTGTTAAGGTTTGCAAACTGTTTGAGGAAACCTGGATGGTTTATGGCTTTGCATAGAAGCCACAGGGAATGGTTTCAACTACTAATGGGTCCTGGATCCAGAAACCTCAAGGCTGTTTTCAATCAAAATCCATTTTGGGCCTGGATCTGATCTTTGGAAATGGCCCCTGCTTCTGTAATGGGCTCAGTCATAATAGCAGATGTCAAAACTCAATTCAAGAAAGCAGCATAGGAGAAGTCTACACAACCAACTTGCAGGACAATGCTCAAGAAGGGCACAAGCTGCTCCAATATATGATGATATTGCTAGGGAGAGGACCCAGGTTCAGAATTTACAGGAATGACCAGAAGTCAGGCGTGCCATTCAAGTGTAGTTTGCTACTTTCATATGAGGAAGAAAGAAGTGTCTTGCTCTGTTTGTGATCTCTATTATCTGACCATGGAATGTTGTTGATGGACAGCTGGTTGGAAATTTTTAAATTCAACATTTTTTAAATAAAAAAAAAATGCCATTTCTTCCACACTGAATTTTTTCATGGGAAAGAGTTAGTTTTGATGACTTTCTTGATTCAATTAAAAAAAATGGTTTCAAAATTAGCAAAACTATACATTTTCAAAACTAAAAAAAGCCCCAGTTTTCTGGGTCAAAATGCTTCAAAATCTATTTTTCTGATTCATTTAGACATTTAATCTAATTAGAATAAACAATTAATAATGGTCTCATCCAAATAAAGCATTTCAAAATGATCAAAACCAAACATTTAATTGACCTGAACCAAAATATGTTCGGCTGTTCAATTTGCAAACAATTTCAATATTTTGACTTTTCATCATGATTTGGGATGGGACAATTTTTCAACATTGAAAAAAATTGTAGGATGAAAAACTGTTTCCTGCTCAGCTCTGACTGATGAGCTCCAGAGGAAGCTCAGTCTAGTCCTACCTACTGGGAACTGAAACCCTATAATGGGCCTGGTTCTTATACCACGTTGCTGTAATCCCTGTAATTCCAGTGGAAATACTTCTGATTTACATCAATCTACATCAAATTGGTGTGAATGTTTAATGCAAATATATATCTGCACAAATATTCCAGTTGTGTTTGCAACAGTTTCCCTGTCCACAAATGTTCCTTCACACAACACTGCATTCATGCCAACGTTCACAAAAAGGGAACAGAACATGTAGTAAATAGTGACAGAGAGAATCTGTGGTTTTCACTCAAATGATTACTCACAAACACTTTCCCACTGACCTGCATAGGATTATTTAATGCAGCTGGATGGCTAAATGAATGTGTTAGCTGGCTGTGAGAATTCAATGTTTCTGAGAGGTCATCGTTGTTGAGAAGCAGTAGGTTCAAATGGATAGAACCCTGGACTACAGATATGGGTTCTATTTCTAGGTCCTCCATCAATCTAGTCTGTTACATCAGGCCAGGTGAGTCCCAGGAACCTATCCTTGCAACAAAGCCTGATGCTAACTCTGTCCACATATCTGTTTAAGTGATATCATCATAGGACCTAATTACATCAGCCTCGCCATCAGGGACTCATTGACCTGCACATCTACCAATATGACATACACCATCATGTGCCAGCAATGCCCCTCTGCCATGTACATTGGCCAAACTGGACAGTCTCCTACGCAAAAGAATAAATGGACACAAATCTGACATCAGGATTCAATAACATTCAAAAAAACCAGAGGAGAACACTTCAGCCTCTCTGGTCACTCAGAAAACAGACCTAAAGGTGGCAATTTTGCGACAGAAAAGCTTCAAAAACAGACTCCAACGAGAAACTGCTGAACTTGAATTAATATGCAAATTAGACACTACCAACTTAGGCTTGAATAGAGACTGGGAATGGCTGAGCTATTACACACATTGAATCTATTTCCCCATGTTAAGTATCTTCACACCTCTTGTCAAACTGTCAGTAATGAGCTATCTTGATTATTACTACAAAAGTTTTTTCTCTTATTAATTAACCTCTTAGAGCTGGTAGGAAAATTCCCTCCTTTTCATGTTCTCTGTATGTATATATATCTCCTTACTATATTTTCCATTGTATGCATCCAATGAAGTGAGCTGTAGCCCACGAAAGCTTATGCTCAAATAAATGTGTTAGTCTCTAAGGTGCTCCAAGTACTCCTGTTCTTTTCGCGGATACAAACTAACACGGCTGCTACTCTGAAACCTAGCACACTGGGGCCCTGGTCTTGGTTCAGACCTCTAGGCACTATTATAAAATAAATACTAATAACAATATAAGTTTCATTAATTGTTTAGGTGTGTAGAACTTCTTGTTTTCCCCTTGTTTAAATCTCAAGAAACAAAACTGAAATAATAAATATTTAGGGATGCAGTAGCCCCACTTCCACTCAGGTCTTAGAACCAGCCATATTTGGTGTTAGAGATTTGCTTCGGGGACTATTCCACTTGTGTAGAACGTTACATTCTAACTCTGGAGCAGTCAGGGTTTTCCTTGCGTGGGTGTTTTGCTTATGTATTTGGGATCCAGTTTCTTTAGCGCTAGGAAAGCAAATCCATGTCCTCCTCCCCCACCTGGAAAAATACAAGAGAGATGAGGAAGCAAAAGGAGAAGGGGAAAGAATGTATGTTCACACCATGAAATACAGCTAAGGAGCAGACAACAGCAGAAGTCTCGGTGCATTTCTGTGGCTGTCCAGGAAAACAGCTGGAGCCAAAAGAGCTGAAACAATTTACAGTGAGACGTAGAAGTGTGCTTGTGTGTGTGTGAGTAATTGGTGGGGTTTTCACAAGGCTCTTTCACATGCCAAAGGAAATGTAAAAAAACCCCCGCAATGACGTTACTGTCCCACCCCAGTGGCACTACAGACCCTGGCTCTAAATTACATGTGCTGCTTCTGCTTGTTCTGTCTGGTAGATTCTTTTATATCCACTCCCTCCTCTTAATTGTTTTCATCTTTTTTAAATATCTTTTTCCCTTGCCAAGTCAAGTGGGCTGTTATAAATTATCCTGGTGGTGGTAAAGGGCAAGCTATTTGTCCATCTGAGCTTGGTTAAGACACAAGTTTATTTGGGAGTCAAAAGATAAAAAGCATAAAAAGCCTTAAATAGACAAAATTAGGTTAATTTGAGTAGTTTGGGGATATTCAATAATTTCTACATGATCCCTTTTATATTCAGTGAACTATCTTAATATACATATTCAAGAAAGTTGCTCATGAAAATCAGTTCAGAGGAGAGGGCAGATTGATTGCTTTTTAATAATTTACTTCATATTAGAGAGTAGAATTGGAATTTCTTTCTAAATATATTATCACATTATCATCTATCTTATGTTTTGGGCTATATCTCAGGCAATGCATTCATTTGAAGGAGGTTCTAACCATGCTTTTCATTCTCTTCAGCAGAAATACTTTAATTCCTCATATCCCATAGTCTGTGTAGCCAATGATCCTACTTTTGTAATAAGAACTATCACCTGGAAAAAAAATCTGTGTTCAGATTAGTGGACTCCTTTTGGTGTTGCACCTGCTTCAGGAGATGTTCCATCATGACTTTGATTGTAAGATCTTTGAGTTAGGACCTATCTATTTGTTCTTTGATTATTAGCCCTTGCACAATGGTCACTAACTACAGTAATACCAACTGTTATTATTATTGTTAAATTGCCTGGTTCAAAAATTAGAGTGATGCCCCATGGGAGGGGCGGGGGTATCACACATTCTTCAAGTCATATTCTTTTATGTCCTGCCTCTTAAAATGAAAATATACTAATACAGATATTAAAAAGGGCAAAAAATGTTTGCATTGCCTGTAAAATGGGGGAAAGCCACATGATTGCATTCCTGCAAGCCCTTTGGTCTATTTCTAGTCAAAGAGCATATTTGAGATATCTGAATCAAGGCCCGATTTCTGTCTCACTTGCTCCTCTTTCAAATTGGTGTAACTCCATTAACTCAGTGATGTTAACTCCTCATTTAGTGTGCCAGTGGGAAGAAAATCAGGCCCACTCTCTAAAGAGCTCAGTGGAGCAAACTAGCTAACATACCTTACAAGCTTCCTAGATTGTTTTTACCAGTAGAGTTGATCCAACTTCCGAAGAAGCACAGGCAAAATGGCTTGGTAAATAAAGAACTGTCCTTCCCAATCACACTCATGTTGCACCTTCCTTGAGTTTCCAGTTTACATTGCTTGGTTTTTGTTTTTTCTTTTCAAAGCTGAATCAGATGTTAGAAATTCTGAAACTCATTCAGGCTCTCTCTAGTGGTTGACTCCTGCTACTTTTGCAAAGTGGTAGAGGCCTGCATTTTCTGTGCAGAAAATCCCTGGGTTTGACATTCAGTGCAAACTTTCTCCGTTGACCTTTGATGAGAATCGGAATAGAGCTCTATACATTAACTGGTGGAACAACGCTGTCACGTTCCTATCAGGCATAATGCATGATTGAAATTAGAGCACCCCAATGGAAGTCCACTGAAGGCAGGATGAATACATGTCCCAGTTTATTTTTACAACATGCATTAGGCTATTTCATCTATATGATAAACCAGTATAGTAATTTACAGTTATAGTAGCTAAGTACTATTTAATAGATTCTGATTGCCTACCTGATTGCTTTTTGAAGTTTACTAAAACTGATTAGTATAGCAAACCTAGAATGCCTTAGAAATTATTCCCAAACCTCTCATTTACATACATTAACTCTTTCTTTTTTCTTTTTCATTCTGACCATAATAGATTTTTTTCACTCTATGATTCCATGAGAAGTCAACTTCCCTGGCATTTTCTCAACATCCTCTTGGGGGAAAAAGAAGGCGGAAAAAGTCTATATAATTTAATTTGCTTCTAGTTTTAAAATCATACAGTAATCATGCCACTATGAAATAGAGACATGGCACTCATAGATCTTTAGTTTATATACCTTGTTTTTTTGATTTGTAGGTTTTTTCCCCCTGTTCCATGCAGACTCAATTTGCCCTTTTCAGCTTCATGCCCAGAAGCTTAAAGGAAAGTTTGTAGATTACAAATTTGAGTAAACTGCATTTCAACAGTAAACAAGCAAAAATAAGCACACTGGTGCAGGGGTCTAATAAATATTAGACCTGAAGTAGGTTGTTTTTTTTTCCTTGGACTTCTGGGTGTTGTTGAGTTCCAGTAATCAAGTTTTGCTAGCTTTTTTTTTTTTTTAATGACTTGGATAGTTTGATGTTGGACACTAGGCTTCAACCACAGGAGCTCAATGTATTCACTATTAAATGACATGGTCAGAGACTGAACCTTGATTGGTTAACTGTAACCATGTCTTAAATAAACAAAACAACTCACTTAAATGTATTTATTTTCCTGTTCTAAGGAGGGGTGTAAGGCAGTGGATTGGGGGTAGCTAATTTTACAGAAAAGAATACGTTCAGCATATTTCTTTTCTCCCTCCCCAAAATTTAGTACCACTGGTGTATTCAAAGGTAAACTTTCTGTTTGATTAATAACCAGACATTCATCTACTATGCAAAGCACTGAAGGAAAGTTCCGCATTAAAAGTTGGAAAGCTGCCAGAGCAGGAACTATTTTGCTTTAGCAGTACTTATTCAGCAAAAAGAAATCAGAACTTTGGGCTAGGATCTTTGACCCCGACACATGCTGAGAGTACCTTACTACATAAATCTTGGGACAACTTTCAAAAGAAGGTACTAATCACTGTACAAGAATAAGGGAAAGGGTAAACACTGGCCTTTAGAAACTGGGGGGAATTCCCCCCCCCAGTACAATGTGAAATGGCACAGAGGAAGGGACAATCCCTGGGGTAGTGCAGCATAGTGGTTCTCACGTCTGTGGGGGCTCTGACTGTTTACACACCAGCTAAGGCTCTGCCCTGAGAACTGTTCTTCAGAAGTGTGGCTCCGATAAGGGAGTCAGAATAATAAAGAAATCCCAGCGCACACATACTGTTTCTGAAAAAGCAGCAAAGAGTCGAGTGGCACCTTATAGACTAAGAGATGTTTTGGAGCATGAGCTTCCGACGAAAGTGGATATTCACCCACGAAAGCTCATGCTCCAAAACGTCTGTTAGTCTATAGGTGCCACAGGACTGTGCTGCTTTTACAGATCCAGACTAACATGGCCACCTCTCTGATACTGTTTCTGAAGATAGCTTTGAGTGCCATGTTCTAAAAAAAGGTGATTCTGTTGATATGGAATAAGAGGTTTTAAAAACCTGTTCAGTCCTGATTCTAAAAGAAATACTAATCAGGGTATGGGACCCCTTCATAATCATCCCTACTCAAAGGACCAACTCTGAAACCTTTACTCAGTTTGGGTAGTAGTTTAATCCTCTGTAGTGCCATTGGTTTCCGTGGGATTATTCATTAGAGTTGGGCCTTAAGAAATTAATGGTTATGGGCCCAATCCAGCAAACTTTTACTCAACAGAGTATCTTTACTCATGTGAAGTGATCCTATCGATATCAATGAGAATGCCTCATGGTTCTGACCCAAAGCCCACTGAAGTCACTGGAAGTCTTCTCCAGAGCAAGGTCAAATCAGGAAGTAAATAATTCTACCTGGACCTGCTTGTGTTACAGTCAATGGCAAAAATCACATTAACTTCAATGGATGCAGAACAAAGGTTCATTGTGTCCTGGGATAACTTGAAAACCATTTGGAATGTTGAAAAATAAACACGAATACTACCGAGATTATCTACAATATATACCATAACAGAGTTTCATAATACTGTTGGCTGTGGTTAATCATTATTGCTTTGTTCAAATTGTAATTAAAAAAAAAATGTTGGGGAAATTCTGCAGTAATATGCCAGTGAATATTCATTTGAATTTTTAAATATTGTCAATACTGTGTCATTGTTTCCTTGTGCTCCTACATTGGTCGGTCTCTATCAATCTATTGTTTCTTGGCCCTGCCCAAAGATCTGCCAGTCTAGGCTATGACATCTTTTGACATTTTTGTATATTGCTACTGTAATGGGGTCCTGGACCATGACTGGAGGCTCCTAAGTATTACCACAGTAGAAGAAAAGAAAGAAAGAAAGAAAGAAAGAAGAAGAAAGAAAGAAAGAAAGAAAGAAAGAAATTGTTTACTCAACTGTATGTACTTCCAATTTGTTTCACTTTCTGTGATATTTCTGTGAATGGATAAAAGAATTTTGCTCATTCATTTGTACTGTGTGACCTACATATGTGGAAAAATGAAATCTAACCACACAGCTTCACCAATTTTGAATGTCAAATTCCTCTAACCACTTGATGAGGCTCAATCTCAATTCCAGAATTATTTCTTCAGAAAATGAGGTAATCTTAATCTACTATAGGCAAACGTAGTACATGTGTGGTGTGTGGGGGGGTGGAACGGGAAGTTACTGAAGAAATAGAATCACGTGGAACATTTGCCCTAATTTTCTGACAGCCAGAGGTCTCATCCAGCATTGCTTTGTCTTCAGGAAATCTGCAGCCACTCCACGTAAGGCTGTGGTCTAAGCGGGTTGGGTTGGTTTATTTGCACTTAGACTGGAAACATCCATAAATAATAAAAATCCAGGTGCAACAAGAAGTGATGCTAAGTGCTCCAACAGGTGGCACCTCACCACTGAGTCAATACTACCCGGCAAGGTGCTAGGACACACTGTGCTTCTGCTGGTGCCATCTGCTAGAGGAGACATAAAACAAGTGGGTGGTTGGTAAAGCAAATAGTACATGGGACCATTTTTGTCATATTTCCTTTTTTCCCCATTGTCAGGTGCATGCTTTTGGCTTGCACAGGGGGAAATGAAGCTGTTGGAATCCACTCCACAGTGGTAGAAAGAAAGTACACCCTGGTGTACAGCCCCATTTCTTCCAAGTATTCTCGGAAGCCTTCCAGTGAGCTAGAAATTGGACAGGGCCAGGGTATGTAGAGGATGGAACGATTCACCTTGATCTTGGGAATTAACTGGAACTTACAGCTGCTCCCACCTGGTGGAATCATTGGGGAAAGGAAGCAGCAGTAACTCCATCTACCTTTTCCGTGATGTAATTTCCCCTCTAATGTAACTGCTCCTCCTGGTGGAGGAAGTAAAAAAACCTGCACATGCCCTGCAACCATTAGGAACGAATCAAGCCTCATACTGATATTTTTTTGCTGCACAAATATTGTCCAGACAAAATACAAATCATTACCACTGGTTGCCAGGGTATCTCATCCACTCCGGAAATGGAAGTGGCATCTCATTTGGTGATCAAGCTGCAAATGGGCAAGGAACTGTGGGCGTGATCTCAGCCTTCCGGCTGGTATTGACATTGGCATCCCTGAGATTGAAATGCAGGGGCCAGTCCCACCTTCCTTTTGCATTCAAAAACACAATGGAAGCTGAGTTGAAACTGCCAGTGTGCAAGGAAGACAGGACTAAGCCTACATTTCTGTTTGGATATGGACTGGTCACAGTTCCACTCATGCTGTCCAAAGCCAAGCTGCGACACTGATAGCCAGGGTGAGACATGGAGGCTGACATGGCTTGCGCTGTGGCTGCATGCTGTTTTAAAAAGATGCTCCTGCCAGCACAACTACATGACTCTATAAATCTATTGTCATACTTCATTTATTTGCCATTACATAATTTCCAGCTGCATAAATCAGCCCTCTGCATAGAGACCAATTTTCCACAGCCTGGCAGATTCGAGTCAGCTTTGAACATCACTGCTGGTCAGTTCTTTATTGCTTCCTCAAAGACTTAAATCTTTTTACTTTTAGAAGATACCCCTTGGTCTAAATAAAGTCTCCAGTCTCATTCTAAATTGCGTATCCTCTTTTTTTTTCAAAGGAGGCAAGATCTATGTGCTTCTTATTAAACCATTTTATTCTTGGCAAAGTTTTTAAAAAAGCCGTATTTTAGCAATTTAAGCTTTTCTTCCTGAGGCACAATACCCGACAGGAGGAAAAGTAAGTCAGAAGACAAAATAAACACATTTTTCAGGAGGACTCTAGCCAACTGGAACTACCAGTGAATGTTTGAGAGACTAGCTGCTTACGATATGTGCAAATGCCTGCCTGCCATGCACACCACGGAAGCACACACACAATTGCTGTGTATCAGAGGATTGAGGAACCGTGAACAGGCAGCTGGAAAACCACTGCAGACATAGTAATTCTTCCCCTTCTGCGCCACTAATAGCCATGCACAATTCAGGAGCAGTTCTGCAAGCGTCTCTGGAGGGAGAATTGAGCTCCTGTTGTTCACACAAGAGGAGAAGGGGACTAGCTCCAAGTTGAAAATGTAGCTTTTAAAATATTTGAAATTATCCTCCCTTTGGGTGAGCAATCCCTAAGGCTGTACACAAATTTTGCTCCCCATACTATATTTAAAATAGTAAGTAGTATGTATGTCTTCACCCACTTAAACACAAAGGCTCGTTTTGGAGATTGCGTCAAAACAACTTCATCAGTGGAGGGGATCCACATTTCCTGAAAAAGACCCAAACCCTAAAAAGAAGCCCAGATGTGTACAGCTATATATTAGTTTTGGAAATACACTGGTAATAACTAAAACTAACTGGCATTGACTTCATTAGGACTACTTGAGTCTCATTCATTCACTTTAGTGGGAGTAATCAGTGTTACCAGATCTTCATCTGAGAGGAAGAAAAGCAGATTCCTACCAAACTGTGGGTGGAAGAAGGCATTTCTGACTGCTGTCACTATCAGGTCATCCAGGGTTAATGAATCTAGCAGAACCTCCAGGGTCTATGCTACTTAGCTGAATGGGGAAATGAGAGGGAGCTGTCAGTGACCTCAACCCACTTTAAGCAAACTGGGTGTTTTGGTCCAAGGTGCCGGGGGCAAAGAGAGGAGTGAATTCCAAAGTAGTGGTCCCTTCAAAGAGAAACAAATTTCAGCAGCTCCCTCCTTTTATAACCCGTTTGTGGAATGGTTTGAGTTCTTCTGGTGATCACAAATATGGCAGTGTGGCAGACGGTGCTAATGCAAGCCGTGCTCAAGTTTTAGCTACTTTTATTGAAAATGTCACCACATGTGTAGTTTAGGCCTTATAATCTTATTCTATGTTCCAATGTGATTCACAAGGGAGGTAGAAATACAATGATGGTTTCAAGCCCAGTTTGAAGTGAACTGAGAAACATTGTCTATTTAGATAACTCTGCAAAATAAAAGGGGGAAAAAAATCTACTTCTGCATCCTTTCTCTTCCTCTATAACTGAAATTGAGTTTGAAGTTCAGGTTATGCAACAACATAGCATTGTCTCATTTTATTAAGGCCACCAGCTTCTGGAGATCTTGGGCTTGTTATTGCTCTCAATTAACACACTTCTCCTCTTTCTCTCTGGAATCCTTCCTGCTGGTTTGCATTGTAAGAAAAACTCCATCTCACAACCTCCGAGATATATTTCAATTTGTGAGGCTGGCGTCATTTTGTAACCCTCCAAACATTATCCATGGTCTCCATCCCAGCATGCCATGTTAATTAGAGTGAAATTAACAGAAGGAAAAAAATCACATTGCTTCCCTCCCCACCTTATGGGCTCGTGTGTGTGAAGAAATCTTTTCTTTTACATATTAAGAAAGAAAAGAGTCAGCAAATGAAGCCAGACAGTAGCTGTGTCTTTTGGCAATGGGAGTAATCTAATAAAACATCACCTCTCAAAGACCAAAAAAAAAAAAAAAATCACCTCTTTGGACACCGGGTAACGTCACCTCAGCACGAAATATATTCCACTTTTGGTTTGTGTTTTTGGACCAATGCAGCTTAGGGTGGTTGTTATCCCAAGACCATGCCACCAGAGTTGGAATTAATAATATAAACGGTGAACCCAAGCTCTGATTGACAGCCCTGATTCTGTTAATACCCTCTAGTGAGTCTTCTACCATGGTCAGAAGTAATAAAATTTATTTGACAAGCTTTCTGCTGGTTACGGAGGCTAGAAGCTTTATACTGGGGTATCCCATGATTAAATATCTGGCATAGATTATCAAAAAATATAGGGGTAGGCAACTAAGGCCTCTTGATGACAAACTAGATCCTGCAGCGCATACAACTTGGTTTTAATTAAGTTATTACTTTCTTTAATGGGAAGTGGCTGTGCCTTTGTTCTTGTGCAAGTCAGCAGACAGTTACTGAGCATGGAATGTAAGCAACTCAATTAAGTAAAGGCTGCCTTGATGGATGCTGGGATGGACACAGAGTTTGCCCCCTAAAGTACCTGCTGGTTTCTGTTTCACTCAGTGGCAACTGCCTCTCTGCTGGAGGATTCAGGATTTCTGGGGTGACAATGTCAAAGCACATGAATTTCAACCCTGTGGGGGTCAGAAGGAGTAATTCATGACTAAGGTGGGAGCTACTGGACTTAATCAATGAAACCATAGTAATTAAAGACAGAACGATCTATGAGCTCATCTTTTTTATTCCTCAATCATTGCAGGATTGCTCCCTATGGTTTCTTTTCCTGTGCTCCGTCCCCTCCTGTTTCCAAAGCTGCATCAAACAAGATGGGTATTTCAAAGAGGAATCACATAACAGGTTTCTGTATTTTGTCTCTGAATAATCTGTTGGACTGATGAATCCAGCTATAATCTATGGCTAACGGGTGATATTCATCCCAGTGAAGAGGGGTGGGATTTATCCATTAACTATCACATGATAGAAATACTGCATGGGGTGAATTGCCCCCAACTTCTGTAGACAACAAGCACTGACCTAGCAAGTTAGGCCCTCACTATCACGAAGAGTTACTTTGCCTGATTCTGATTTTGCTGACACCCAATTTACCCCAAAGTAATGCCACTGACTTCAGTGGAGTTACTGCTGAGCTCAATCCAATTGTCTTTTTTTCCTTTTATGAAAAATAAATAAATAAAAACATAACTAGTAAAAACACTGAGCAAGAACTGAGGGACCAAAGCTGCAGGCGAGCTGAAGTCAATGGCCCATCGAGCCAAATTTGGGGCCCCAGTACATTATGTTTCGGGTCCCATTTCACTTTATTTACACAGGCATTACAGATGTTTGGAGCGGGGGGGGGCTGACCTTGGGGCTCTAGTACAACTGTCCGCTCTCCCTCGACCTTGTCCGCCCTTATACTCTATAAGAGCATGCCCTGAATAAGCATTTTAAGATTGATGGCCCCGTGAAACCTCCCTGCTTTTGCAGAATGGTTTAAATCAAACCCATATACTCTATTCTATATGCTGCTAAAGAAACTCCACTAGTTTACTCTTAGCTTGAAGAGTCAGTGTTATTCATCAAGACTGAACTTACAGAGAGCCCTTTCTCAGCGTATGGAGAGAGCATTATTGCACAGTATTAACTAACAGGAACAAACAGCCTAGAATAAAGCAATACCACAGCAGTTTTTAGTGGGGATCTAGATGATTGTGCACTGAAGCACAGACTTCACATATGGTCACGAGAGTCTCTTGTGCAGAGAGGTAGCAGCCCAAATCTTATTGCAGACTATACACTTTACATTTAATTCATCAACAAAGAAGCAACCTCCATGAAGAGTTTACTGGAAAAACAAGGAGTCAGGCTGATTTCAAAGCCACAAATGGAAGAATTGCCTCGATTGTAGTCTACATATGCCTAGATCTTTAGGTTGTCTCTCACTACTTTGCTTCACAAGGTATTATTGAACTCAGAGCCTCTGGTGTTAGATCCACTGAGGCAATAGATTCTCTGTGTATTCACTTGTTTAAAAAAACAGCAAAATCAGTTTAAGTGGCACAAGCAAAACCGTGCAAGTGATGCTGAAGGAAGGCCATCTGGGTGCTCTGCTACACTGGCTGACATCGCTGGAAGGGAAATTCAGAACTATTCAGGGCAGCTCAAGTCCACTTTCACTGCTCTGAATATTTAGAATGGGAGTTGGCTGCTATTTGGTAGTGCTTGGATGTCCCAGTCAAGATCAAAGTCTCATTGTGTTAAGCATTCTACAAACACACAGTGCCTGCCCTGAAGATCTTTTAATCAAAATAGGCAAGACGGAAAAAGGCTGGGGAGAAAGGAAGTACTATTAGCCTCATTTTACAGACAGGAAACAGAGGCTTTGAGAGAAAGGAAGTGATATACCCAAGGTCACACAGGGAGTTTGTAGTAGATCCAGGAACTGAAGCCAATCTCCTGCATCCGAGTTCAGTGCCTTAACCATAACTGCTTCTGCATGGGCTATAACCAATACCAACAAAATTCAGATGGAAAATGGATGAAGGGTAAACATGGGACTCAGGGACCTAAGGACATGTCAACACTGCACACTAAGTCTGGGATATGACTCAGGTTTGAGCCCAAGTCCACCTTCTGTCCACGCACAAATCAGTCAGACACTGCTCAGAAAGCACTCAGGACCTAGGACCCTACTAGAGGGGTGGATCAGAGCCTGAGTCTCACTGAAATTTAGGTCCACTCTCTGACATTTTGCAGTGTGGACACATCTCAAGCACAGAAGTGAGCCAGAAGGTCTGTATAGTGACATACGGATGTGTTAGCATGGCTGTGAGAACTACCTTCAGCAACTATAAGCCTGGGTTTACATGCCATGTGGACTCTCAAGAATGGGATCGGAAACAGAGTCCACAAGCCTTGTCTTAGTGTGCATTGTAGACATACTCCAAGTGATGTAGGAACTTTTGAATTTTTTACCCAGAATGAGGGGTTCAACTTAAAGAGGATCATGTGTGTGCTTGAACAACTTTTCCAGTGTATTAGACATTACTTGTTTATTAGGATTATATAAATATCTATAGAGATATCTCCATTTTTATATTAGAAGCTATTATTTCATTGCTTACTTGCGCCTATTCCTTTTTTTTTTTTAATTTTTACTTGCATTTTGGTTACTTTGATCTTTTCTTAGACCAGATATTAGCATCCTGTTATGCAGGCACAAACCTGAATTGGCCAGGTATTTTCCAAAGAGAATGGAAAATTAATGGGAAATGTAGTTTCTGCAAAATTTAAATTTTCCACAGGAAAATTTAGATTCTGCCAAAACATTTCAATTTCCCATCAGGAAGACCAAGAGCTGAAACATTTCATTTGAGTCAGTTCAACATTAAACAACTTCTTCCCATAGTAACACTTTTTGTCTCATGGGAGTTGCAGCTCAGGTACTTCATGGCTAGGTGACAACCTCCACGAAGAAACATGGTCTCCCCTATCCAATTCCATGGTGCACCATGGGAATCACATGACTCTAGGTGCATCATGGGAGATATAGGGGATGTCAGGCCTGTTTAAGAGGAGAAATAGAGGGGCCTAGTTAAATCCTCTGATATTTTACTTGGCCATTGATTAATATTTAGGTATCCTTAAAGCAATTATGAAATTGCACCTTTAGTATGGGAAATGAAAACCTGATCCCTAAATACTGCTAGACTATGCACTCTTGTAAATGGAATACGTTTTTAACTAAATCCTTTGTTGGCCCTGAGACTGAAGTTTCTCACAAAAGAAAGCAGCTATGGGATCACTGCAATAGCATGGCTGAACTAAACATGCTTAACAAAGTTTCCCTTTATCAACAACATTTTGCTAAAGTTCCCTTGTAACAGTGTGAGTATCAGACTTCAGGCTAATCTCCATAGTTCTTTAACTAGAGATTTGCACTTTATTAAACAATGGTTTTCTCCAGGGCTAAAAAGCCATCATATGGTGGAATGTTCCTCATCATGGAAAATTCAGACACTCCCTTCTCCACATCAGAAGACCACTGTGAGGCATGCCAGTGTTGAAGAACAGAAATGGAACTGAAGTCAGAATACATTTCAGCTGAAATACTTCTTTTACCACATCTGCCCAGGGAGTATGGGGGGAAAGGCATGTTACTTGAAGTCAGCTCAAACTGCTTTGCTAACCATTAATTAGCTTCTAGTTATAATTATAGATTTTTGCAGTGGCCAGTGTTATGTCCCATCTATAACTGCTTACTGCAGGCCAGGAATTAGCAAGACACTGTGTGATATATTTAGTCTGTGTTAAATTAGTCAGGGAGCTGGAGAACCAAAGAAAACCACAGGGTCTGTCTGTGTACAGTGAGCTCAATAAAGAATCCCCTTTATGTTCCTCTTCTCTACCAGAAGACACACTGCACTCACTACATTTAATCACAGTAACCCTGATTTTGCTTTTGGCTAACATTCCCCTTTCATAGTTTGGAAGAGAAAATGTATTTGCCTGCTTGAATCTTGGGCTTTGATCAAGACTGTCACAATGCTGATCTCAAATGCAATTCTTCCACGTGCCTTTGGCAATGCACTAGTCTTAGAGATGGTCAAAACTTTGTTGTGGAAATATTTGGCTTTTGAACAAAAATTTAAATTTTGGTGGAAATTTTTCTTTTTGACAAAAAATTTTCTGGATTTCTTTTGGGTAGGATGGGGAAAAATTATTTTTTGTTTATATTTAATAAAAAAAATCACACATTTTGTTTGTTTGTTTTGCCTGTAATGTTTTGCGGAAAATATATAGCAGTTTCAACAAGTTCTAATTGGGCTGAAGAATAGAGGTGTTCTTTTCAAAGCCAGTCTTATAAATCCCTTAAAATGTGCTTCCTAAAGCAAAGTAACAGCAAAGTAACAGTGCAAAGAAAGCTACGATGGGCCTACCAATTAATATGATGACAGGTTGAACTGTAGATATGTGTTTTTGATCATTAAGATGGAAGCCCAATGAACTATGAAGAGTGTTTTCCAAGGAATGCCGCTACATGGCTGGCAATCACGAGGCTGCAAAAAGCTTCAGTGTCATAAGATAATCAGTGATGGACATAAAATGAATATCCAGCCAGACCATCTAAAGGATCCACATATACATATACCAGGGTGACACTTGAACTGCAAGGAGGTTAGATCCCTTTGGAATTTGCTGTGATGATGAGGATGATGATGTACCAGCACAGTACCATGGATATTTAAGGGACATTGGAACCTCAATGTGTCACAATGAAACAAAGATTTATGTTCTTTTGTGAGCAATGCAATAGCCCTCAAAACTTCTCATTGCTTAAGAGATGTTCTGTGTACAAAGCACTAAGTTATATTAACATAGTTCATCTGCTGCACCAGCTGATTATCTGACCCTCTACATTTCATCATTTTGTAATTAAATCTTATCAGTTGAAAACTTCCTGCTAGTGGTAATGATTGTTGGATTTTGTCTCTTTGGTCTTGGTGTTTTAGGTGTTTAGCTGAAGCATTGAATTATTGTAGAAGCCTCAATTTATGAGCACATTCTTCACATCCTCATTTTAAGTCCCAGTTGAAAATGAGTTTGTTGGGTCTCTCATCCTATTTTTTAGTGGATATTGGTTCACATTCAAAATACTGTCAAAACAATTGAAATATCTGGTACTATTGAGAGTCTCTGAGGATCAAAAGAAGCTCACACCTGAAATAGCAAAGTTATAAGACAGATTTAAGACAATATTGAGCACTTGTTTTCCTGTAAGTAGTGTTATCTGTTCATCACTCTTATTTGCAGAAAAATAATAGGAAAACTAATTGCTTTATAATTTATTTGGGAGAATCTATATGAAGTGCAAAATTGAAACTATCTGTGCAAAATTCATAACAGCTAACAACTCCGTGTGTCTTTGACTATCTATTTTCAGGTTACCTACACCACAGAATGAATCTCCAAACCTCTGGGATTAAAGAGAGATTTTGGGTCAAAAGTAGCACATGACAGGGCATAGGAAATGTGTCTCAGATAGTGTGCAATTGTGATGTGAAAATCAGTTTCAGATTTTCCGAGCTTATTCAAAGGTCCTTTTGGCAACCATCCTACTGAGCCTCTTTTAAAACAGTTGCATCAAGATGTCTTTTTTTATAAGGTTGCATCCACAACTTCTAACATTATGCTCTCTCTCTTTCAACAATATAGGCACAAATATAGGCTGTTACAATGGTTTTGCTTGTAGGCAAAATCCCATTGGCATCAGGATTTGGCCCAGAGGCTTCATCTTGAATTCATTTGCGTGTGGCATTTGCATGCTGATTTCTTTGACTCCCTAATGGTTCGATTTCAAAGCACATCTTTCCCTTTTATCTTCAGCTGAATGAGACATCTCAATAAGCGCCAGATAAAGACGGAAGTCCTTTCTCTGAAATCACACAGGCATGGCCAGCTGTGATGAAAACTGGCTGAAGTTTCACAGGCTGCTTGTCTGTCCTCAAGCTGGTGCGTTAGCTCCTTTCATTTTTGGAGGAACAGAGGGGGGAAAAAAGACATTTCTTGCACACATGGTAGCCAAAACAGCTGAGCGTCTTCTACTGTTTATTTTTCCTTCTAGAAGTTATTTTTGATTAAAACATGGACACAGAGCATATGTAGTTACTAGTAACAATTAAATACATGATTTGTATTAGATAGGTTATTAGGTGGTAAAACACTCATTATATTGGGGATACACTTTGCCTTTTGCTTTTGAACCTTTGAGTTGCAGGGTGGACATTATTTAGTTGTTTGACAGTTGAATGCCCTTGTGCTACTTTTCTGACTTCAACAAGTCCTGCTTTTATGCTTTTCCCTTCAGATATTCTGTTGAAACCAAGCAATGAGCTCTCTGGCACTGAAAAAATAAAGGCTATTTTTGAACCAATTATCCGTGAGTGAAATTCTCTCTAGTTTATAAATTAGTCAGCAGGCCCAACAGGATGGTTTTATAAAGGCAAGGCTCTAATTCAAGGATAACAGAATGTTGCATGTTTAGAATAATACCACTAAGAGCATCAGGAAGGTCTACCACTATGGGCATACCATAGAGGGTTCAGCACGGTGCAAATAATAATCACACCCAATCTGGCAGTGACACTAGAAATGGGCCACAATCAAACACCCACATATGCCAAAAATGTCTACACAGTGATGTAATTCCCCAAATGATCTGCCCTGGAGGAAAGGAGAGATTAAACTTTTTTTTTTACAAAGTTATTGAAAACATATTGAGTTCCAACTCAAGAGGTTCTGACATGTGGAGAGTAGTTTAAAATCTGAAAGGCCAAGGTGCTTGCTGGGATTATAGACTGTGTAGACTGAATAACATTTGCTGATTTTGGTCTCATTACAGCCCTGTGATGCGGTTTGCACAGATTCTCGTTTGGCATTAGCTGCTCTCCATAAAATCAGTGAGTTAGACCCACTGATTTATCTTTGGCCTTGCTTTGCACAAAGGTTTGGGTGTAAACACAAGCGCTAACGATGCTGCCAAACCAATGCCATTTCATGAACCATTTTGCAGGACAATAAGGATACATGGTTCCCCAAGGAACTTCAAGTGGTTAAATTCCTTGGAACAGGGAAAGTCAGATGGGCTCATCTCAAATAAGCTGCCCATCTGGGAAATGTCAGGGTTTCTCTTAATGTTTTTATGGATTTGTAATGTGGGTGATCGCTTGCATGCATGAAAATAGCATGGGAATGCAATATTTCCTAAGGTATGTGTGGTAGAGCCCTCTGGTCCAGCTGTATTTTCCTTGTCATGTTCTTGAATTCTGACACCATTTAGAACATGCCAGTTACTACCGTATAAAATGCATTTTCATTCCATTCCTCAGATGAAAACTGCATTAAGGCAGACAAGAGAAACAGCAGACTCTGGACCTATCAGTGAGGTCTCCTTTTTTAATAACATATCATTTCATTGGGGATGGTGGGGTGGGGGTAAAACTCAGCTTGACATCATCCTAAAAATGAGAATGTGAAAGTCTGGGCTGGATGCCACAGAGGAAGAAGAGAATGATGACATTACTGTCACTACATTACCACATGTTGTAAATTAAAGTTAGCGGTAGGGAGTTTAAGCACTATTTCTGTCTGATTCATTAAAAAATACAGTAGCTGTGTGGGCACAAAACTCTGTTTTTTTAATGTATCTGATATATGATTGGAAATGTGTATTATGCTCTATCCTGAGGGAGAGAGGCCTGTATTTTCGGTTACTCCTAGATTTGTATCCATTGCCTTCTGAGGGTAGAACTCACACCTCCGATGTTTAACATGCTTAAGGGGAAGCCTCTTTGAAATGTGTGGGCCAGATCCCCAATTGGTATAAAACATATATAGAGCCATTGAAATTACTGATTTATTCCAGGTTAGGTTCCGGCCCTATGTCTGTGAGTGTCAGGAAGAGAAAATATTAACCATTAACCTGGGATCCTTGCTGTTCAGCCCTGGTGGTTTTCAGGGCCTCAGGGTAGTTAAGGATTCTAAGGAACTTCAAAAAAAACCCATAAAACATGATACAGTATAAATGAGTCATATGTCCACATGGTGGTTAGCATGGCCACTCATGGAAGTTGTAATTGTAGTATTATTTAGTACAGGCTACACGAAATGGGGTGTGAGAAGGGGAAATAAAGTATGGTGGATTGGTATCTGACTATCTACCTACCTATATGGTCAACCATCATAATATAAGAGGGTCTTTTGCTCGCTGTTTTTCCTCTTCCCTAAAAATCCCATGTGTGTACAATATGCTACAAAGATGGTGATGAGAAGCTGCTGAAAGAACAGGACAATAGCAAAATGTATCCATTAATAATTATCTGGCTGCCCTTGCTCCTATTAATAAACTTTATGCTTGGGTGGTTGCTGCCATGTTTGATTTGACAATGCATGCTGCTAAGGGAACTTTCAAAAGAAAAGAAAAAATGAGCTTTATATTATTGTTTAAATGATGAGAAATCTGCTGTGCACAGTGCCCCCCTTTTACCTTCTTTAAAATATGTCCACATAAATAGGAGGAGAAAGCTCATCTGGCAGCTAAGCATGGAAACTAAAGTTGGAAAATTTTTCTTGTTATTCTTTACGTCTGCAACTAACTTGATATTTCTGGGCTATGTGATTCTAAGGAACAGCGGTGGGCGCTCGCTGGGTGTCTGCCCCATTTAAAATAAGCAGCTGCAAGCTTCCTTGCTCTGCACATTTACACATCCTGGCCAGAGACACTGCTGCGGGAGTCTCAAAAATGCAGGCTTTTCAGTGAATAAATCTTTACAGCGGGTCTACAGTGGGATTTCACAAGAGATCTGTCCTCTGCCTTTCCTGGTAGCAGCTTGTCTGCTGAGACTCAGTTTGGATCTTCTGAACTTGTTTTTACAGGGGAGTATGTACAAAGAAACAAAATCTGGGAGTTAGAGTAAGAAACCATGGGAAAAGTTCTGGGTCTAAATCATGGCTCCGCAGGTGTATTATCCAGGAGAGAGCTCAGTGGAAGCGTATTCCCTCCTATCTAAGGCACCCCCACAGGGACAGTGTTGCAGGATTGCAGTGAGAAAGACATAGAAAACTGCCACCAGCAGGTCTGATATTAACACCAAATCACCTCCACTCTATTAAAGGGTTCTGGGCTCATCCAAAGATTTTTTACCCCCAAAAGGGAAAAGGACCAGTGGTTCCATGGAGTCAGCTAGGAACTTCTCTACTTGCTACTGATTTTATGTGGAAACCAAGGCATTCAGATACTATGTTGATCTCTGGAAGTGTAAAACCCTAAACTAGATCCAGATTGATGCCCCTCCATTAAGTCTAGGGTTTTGTCTATACTATTTGGCATCCTCCATTTGTTTTCCATACACTCTATAGTATTCAGCAATATTTGTTCAGAACACTACTCCCTGTAAGGCTCTCACTGCAGTGTTTTGAACCCTTTACTGCAGTACTATTGATAAAGGTATTCATCAGACTCTACTGCAGTGGCTTGTAATGGAGAGCTGCTCACTTGGGCTTGCAGGAAAAATAGTGCAAGTGAGCTACACAAAATGCAAAATCCCCAGTCTTTTTGGTGAATCCTAGACACACTGCTCATTTCCTTTGTCAGTGACAGCCAGTTCATTAAATAAAAATGCACAAATTCCAAGATACCATATGAAGATACCCCTGCTCCCTTTAATTTAAAGTGTGCCAAATTCTGCTTTCTTATGGCAACACCTCACTGAAACCAATGGATTTGCTCCAGTCTAACTGCATAACACAGTTTTTCTCCCAGTACTATTTTCTGGTGAGCATGAACAAACAAAAATGTCATGCCCACAACAGCTAAGCCACAATCTCACCGTTAACAACTGTACAATTCACGGGACACTAAGGTTTCAGACAAAATAAATACACACATGAAGGAACAAGACAGACATAGTACTAATCCCATCAAACTCCCTGTGCAATTAGATACTTCCAAGAAACAGGACCAAATTTCCTGAAGTGTCTTACACTTATCATTGACTTGTCATGTGAGATTTTCCAAACACACTCCAGCTTGAATACCATTCCTGCTGACTTCCAATTCTTGATGATTCATCTATTAAACAATCATACTAGCCTTTGGAAAGGAGCAACCTGTGTGCAGCTCATCTCAAAGTATTCTCTATTCTAATCACAAGTAAAAAGAATCTAAGATCTAAAGAGCTAGTTCTCAGCATCCTCAGTGCTCTGTTACAGAAAAGCACAGTGGCCTGTGTTAATTTTTACACACACAGATGTTTTTAACCTGCAGCCATTGCATGCTTAGGGCCAGAATTAAAAGTGCTCAGTACCCCCAATTAGCATCAGATTTTCAAAGCTCAGCTCCCATTTAGGCACCGAGATATGGGCCAGATTTTCAAAAGAACCTTAGCACTCAGTGTGTTGAGCATTTTTGAAAATTCAGATGCTTATTTTGGTGTCTAAATGAAATCTGACCTCTTTTGAAAATCTCACCCGGATTGGGGGTGCTGAGCCCTTCTGAAAATTCTGCCCCTAATTTGCAATATAATTTTGCCTTTCTGTAGACTGTATCTGAAAATTATACATAAAACACTGAGAAACTGATGATCATAGACCTCCACAGAACTAACAGGGGGATGCCATGGTAGGACACACCATGTCATGTGAAATCAGAAATAGTCTTTGAGCAGGGTTTGTGCAGAGAGGACTCACCTTTTTACCCAGGATTAGAAAAGTTAAGTGTTTATAGACAAAATTAAATTTATTGCTTGGATTTATTTATGTCTGCAATGGACTATGTAGAATTCCATATAAAACGAAGTGGGCTATATGGAAAATAGTTTTCTTATTAACATTTTATGGGATTCCTGAACAGCATGCATTCTAGGCTTTGTAATATACCACAGAGAAAAGCAAGGTAATAAATGGAATAACATACACAAGGCTTTGTGTTTGTTGTCTAATCTGATTGTCTGGGATTAATTTCAGCGCTATGGGATAAACTATATTTATCATGCACCCTGATGTATCTCACCTGCATATTGGTACATAAACATACCTTGTTTGCACAGATTTTAACATTCCAAACCTCTGAGCAACTTCAAGCCACCACCTTTAAAAAAAACAAGCATACAAAATAAATTGCCTAAGCAATGCTTCCTTCTTTCTATCCCAAACGTGGAATTTCCCCTTAAAATTATTGTGTCCTTAGTCCCAAATCAAGAAATATTCTGCTCTAAACCAGCTGCAAATTTACCTTATTATTCACCAAAAAATAGGACTCCCCCTTTATAATAGGATATCGGTTTTGGGTCAGATCTTTCAACTGATGTAAATCAGCATAGCTGCACTGAAGTAAATGGACTCATGGAAATTTATTATATGTATTACAATAGGAAACAAGGTTCCTAACTGGGATCAAAGTGGCAGTATGCTAGACATTGCTCATGCACATAACAGGAGACAGCATCTGCCCCAAAGGGCTTATGGTATAATACAAAAGACAGACAAGTAGAAGGAGGGATAGCAGAGGAGGATAGATAGGAAATGTTTTGTTTGTGTGTAAATGGCAGAACAGGAAGTCAAACCCAACTCTCCTGATTCCCAGTTCAGTGTCCTGGTGGGTGCTGTCTTTGCTGTCTGGTCCTTTGTTTCTTACCCTAGAAGACTGTGAGACAGCGGACCCTAAATATACCCCATTTGGTATGGAACAGGAATATAAGTACATTTTTATCATTTTTTTTCAAATATCATATACTTTTTCTGAAAGGCACGTATATAGCACTCAAGATATGAAAGACTTCGCAGGCAAAGGGATGCAAATAATAGTGCCAATAAATTTTGGAAAAAAATGTTTAAAACATTTATAAAATAGTGTTCCTTTAATAAGCGACAAAGAGTCCTGTGGCACCTTATAGACTAACAGAAGTATTGGAGCACATCAGATATTAGGAATGGTAATATACAAAAACCTGTAGGAGAACACTTCAATCTCCCTGGACACACAATAGCAGATTTAAATGTAGCCATCCTGAAGTAAAAAAAACTTCAGGACCAGAATCCAAAGAGAAACTGCTGAACTTCAGTTCATTAGAAAATTTGATACCATCAGCTGAGGATTAAACAAAGACTGTGAATGGCTTGCCAACTACAAAAGCAGTTTCTTCTCCCTAGGTATTCACACCTCAACTGCGAGAAGAGGGTTTCATTGTCCCTGACTGAACTAACCTCTTTATCCCTAGACTGATTCTTGCCTGCATATTTATAACTGCCTCTGGAAATTTCCACCACTTGCATCTGACGAAGTGGGTATTCATCCATGAAAGCTTATGCTCCGATATTTCTGTTAGTCTATAAGGTGCCTCAGGACTTTTTGTCACTTTTTACAGATCCAGACTAACACAGCTACCCCTCTGATACTTGTTCCTCTAACCTAAGTGTCAAATACAGCCTATATTATGGCATGAACTGGTCTAATAATTTAGATGACTCATATGACTCACACATCACTTCACTACTTGAATAGAACTGAGGGGTTAGGAGAAGGCAGAAAAATAGTGAGGGGTGAAATTTGTGAACATGTTCTGCAATCTACCCCCCCCTTTTACTATTTCAATAATGCAACATTTTGGAACTGAAACCAGGTTTTATCACTGGTTAAAAATCCCAGGGAGCCTGGGGAAGGAGTGGAAAAATTTGAAAATAGTCAACATTTTTTCCACTTTTTTTAAATTTTGAAATTTCATCAAAATTCAAAATGTTTTGCCCAATTCTAAATGGTAACCCACATCCAAGCCAATAAAGTCACATAATCTTTTTTTTTTTCTTGCGTATGTACATTATCTTGAATGCTTAGGTACATGGACACACACACTTATTAAAGGGCTTGGAGCAGAGAAACTCTGTCCACCATCATGAAGATAAAATTAGAAAATGAGTATTTGGCTCATGCCAGTTCCAGCTCTTAAATCTGACTCTCTTCAGAAATGTGTTCTTACGAATGTTTGCCCAGGGTTAATACATGAGATATTTTTCTGAGATTTGATTTCACCAAATCTCATTTGACAGACTCCTGTGGAATTTTTAATACGGCATTGTTCGTATCAAGCTGCTCAGCATGAGACAGCTTCTTGGACTCATCAAATACATTTATGAAAAGCAGTCAGAAGGTCAAGCACATTAAAATATAAGGTCGGACATAATAACAGCCATATTTAGACGGCTGAACGGCTTAGGCTCTCCCACCAGGTGAATGGTCTAAGCAGTCAACTAAGAGTTTCTGTCACAGTCAATGTGTCTCTCCTTTGTTACAACCTGTAGAGCTGGTAAAAATGAGCAAGCATGCACATATTTGAGAGGTGGCATTTGGTGGTGAGGAAAGAAATAAAAATCAGCTGTGAAGAGAACATCGAGGCACATCCACAAGGATTTCCTATGCTGTGACATGATGTACAGTGCACTCCATTCTGAGCTGTGGACACTGCACTTTTTTATACCTCTTTTATAACAGATTTCCAGTAAGTGATGGGGTTTGCATATACTAGAATCCCTCTGTAATATTGACAGCCTGGATTCACTGTGATATCCATTTGAACTCTGTCATCTACTGCAGGCAGGCCTGCTGTATACCAAAGTGACCTGGGAAGCTGAAATATAGGGAGGGGACATTCCAGAGCCAATATATCATTGGTGAAGGAACACCAATGGGACAGATCTTCTGCTGGTGTAAAAATGTCATAACTCCATTAAAGACAATGATTTCTAATCAGCCAACTGAGAGTTTAGGACAAAGTGAACATACTTCTCTATTGCCACCTGGTAAAGACGAACAAGCATGTACAGCCTTAAAAGGAGGCATTCAGCAGGGATGAAAGAAATGGAAAGTGCAGCTAGTCATAGATATATGACAATTTTCACCAGCTAAGGATCTACCCTCATATCTTTAAAAGTCATTGATGAGGTGGTCGGTATAACAAACTCCCTTAGAGAAATCTGAGGCCAGCGCCACTAATTCCTGAAAGTAGAGATCAGGGAGAAGGATCCTACATCTTGATGAAGCCCCTGACTTAAGCTTGGAAGAGACAAGGATCAGCACAGAGTTATTATCTTCCCCACTCCTTCAAACTCCAGTCCTGCTGAAAAGCCTCAGATTCAGAATCTGGAGCTAAGTGCATATGGTCAGAAATGACCTGGGATAGTCCCCCTGCTGTCCCAGCAACGAGGAGATCCAAAATCCGTTCTGCAGCACCCTCTTTGCAATTGCAAAGTTTTTAGAACAAATGTTTACTAACCAGGAAGTATCACTATTTCTCCCCACCCTATTTTGAAATCCACAATATTTCAAAATTGCAAAAACAGACACCCAGATAATAAAAACCCGGTCTTGTAGTAAAGGGGCAAAAAATAAAAGTCTAAAAAGATTAAAATAATTTTAACAAATAAATTTAAAAAAAAAAAAGTCTCCCCCAAAATAACCCTCTACTGCCACCTTGAGGAAGGGAAACATTATCACGCACCCTGCTTGCTAACAGTACTTGTGCAATGTGTCAATGTCCAGGAAAACTAATGGCTGATTACTGGGATTCTTTATATTGCTATGTCTATCTGTATCTGAGTGTGTAACTGAGGTATTTTATTACTTATCATTAGGAGAATGGAATGCAATGGATAATATTTGTGCTCCAGAGATTAAGAATTGTTTGAGCAGTTCAGGTGCAGATGAGATCAGATTTAGTCCTATTTCAATTATCTGACTAAGCCTCTGAGTTATTATATCAGTAGAAGCGACTTGCCAGCAATGCTATTAGATCACATCTTCCATTGGTGGCAATTGGCAGAGAGCTCTACTGAAGTTAACGGTGCTATGCTGGGTAATCTGGCTATTGTTGTCAGTGGTGATACAGTGACATATCTCGTAGTATTGGAATCATAATCCAGCAAGAAATTCAAGAATGAACTGGGTACATTATAGGGGTGTATGATGAAGAGGAGGGAGTTCTGCAAAATATGGGTTTGAGATAGACTAAATTATCCACAAAGTTGTTTTTTTCCTGGCCTTCATATCTATGGCTGTATTTGAACTTATTTCCCAATTATAGCATTGTATTACAGCACTCTGTTCTCAAACATGTCAAACAAACATGTCAGCTAATTAACAATGAAGGCTCTTCCTTTTTACAGTCCTATCCTTCTTGTTGGTACAGTTTTAGTGCTTTTTTCATACAGCATTTTCTCCATAGATATGGTACACTGGTGACATATGAAGGGTGCGTCTGAGTTTCATCTTGCATATTGTGAGATGACTTGCAACTTGTGGGTCACAAGTCAATGCACGGTAAAAATGGCTAAAATGTGATACATCCAGTAAGAGCACCATTCACAACACAGGCATCCCAGAGCTTATGAATAAGCCTACGATAACAAATCATTGTATGTACAATTCCTGGTAATGTGTTTATCAGTTTTTAGTTTCAATCTTCTGAGGTTTGTGAGGAATAGACCGAAAACAATATTTAAAATGACACAAATAAGTATCTTAAAAGTATCCTTTCCACACAGCGTGGAAGGAAGGTATTTAGTTGTAAAAAGTTATTTTTGTTTTCCACTTAAAGTTGAGTTTGCAAGAAGTAAACAGCTGCTAAAAATGTACAGTACTAAATGCTTCCCTAGTGAATAAGTGTTAGCACAATAATTGGGTCCTAGGCAAAAGGCCTACATAACGTTGGTGTCTTGGCTTTGCTATTATAAACTGTCTGCTTTGCTTCATTTCCAAACACTGGTGTTTGAAATTAATCACTGTTTTCTTTTGGTTGATACTTGTTTGCTCCACTTCTTAGCTTCTAATGCTTCACAGCATTGACTCAGAAGTCTATGCCAAGAACTGCATCACATTGATATCAACAAAACTCTCACAAATTCAAGCTGGCCCTCAAAATCCATTAGTGCCTCAGGAAATTCAGGAGTTGGAGTCGTGGCAATGGAGAGGTATAGATTTTTCATATGTTGACATGAGGATCTCAGTTGCAGCACTTATGAGAGTAACCTCACTTGGTGATGAGTGAGTAGGTTCTCTAAGGGGGAATGGAAAAATCAGAAATGGACCCTGTGTGGGAGCAATACACTAAGGTGCTGACAGCTTAATGAATAACTAGACTGTTATGACAGTAGGACACCTTGCAGTTCCAAAAGCAAATATTTGAAATCATATGCAATGCAGGAAATGTATGTATGTAGAGAATATGTGGCTTACCCATATCACTAACAGATGGGCTATGTTTTCACTTTAGAAGTTTTATTTTGCACAATGGTGAGTTACCAGGGGTAAGAGTGAATCGACAGCTAGCAACATATGACCTAAACATGGGACAGTCAGTGAAAGTCCCCTTCTTATGGTAGCCTTATAGCTCAGAGGGTTGGTAAGAGCTAATGGAGCCATTAGCCTCTAAGCCACCAGAACAAATCTGACTCTGATCCAAAAATTCTCGCCAGCTTGTGTGGTCTGATATGAAAAAAGTTGGGATGTATTGGAGATGTATCTGCAAAAAAAAGTCACTGTAACTTGTTGTGTTGAGAACTGTATCTTTAAGTGTGATTTTGCTTCCCATACGATGGAACTGCACCATCAAATAAAGAGGATCTCTAACAAGCACCATGGGCTCAGCTGATTACGACAATGTCAATTATTACCTACATGGTCATTTTCCTGGAAATCTGAGGATTTAAATAGACCATGGAGACTGAACTCCAACAGGTGTTCCCCAAACTCATGTCTGAGGAGCAATAGCAGGGAATTGTGTGAGGGTCTTTCATTATCATTAATGTATACGTTTGGGGAATCAGTGGACTTTGCTTTCTCGGGTTATCCATCCAGAATCTTTCACCAGCCTTAAATGTACTGACATGAATAAAAATAGTCTTTTTTTATATTAAAACTATCTAGGTAGATTATCTTACCTGCAGCTGTTTTCAGGTCTTAGTAGGAATGAAAGAACCTTTTGAAGCCCATGACTTTTGTGATCTTCTTGGATTATTTGTGGGAGCGGGACTCATAGGTTTTGCAGAACTTGCTGGATTTGGTGAACCTTTTCTCCCTCACACTTTAAACCTTTGGATTTTGCAAGAGGAATACAATTTTTTAATTGAGAAAGTCAAGTTGATTTCAGCTTGACATTAAAAAAAATTGCATATTGTTTTGTCATAGAAAACTTTGCTATGTGTTAGGAATAGGATAACTTCTCCATTCCCAAAAGCTAAATTGGCTACAGTAGGTGCCGCATTCATAGTATCTTGTTTAAGAAGCAAATTATCTTTAGAAATTGACCTTGGGTGACTCTGAGTATCAGATAGAACAAGAAGAACAGGAGTACTTGTGGCACCTTAGAACCTAACAAAGTTATTTGAGCATAAGCTTTCATGGGCTACAGCCCACTTCATGGGATGCATAAAATGGAACACACAGTAAGAATATATTTATACATACAGACAACATGAAAAGGTGGAAGTATCCATACCAACTGTAAGAGGCTAATTAATTAAGAGAAGCTATTATCATCAGGGGAGAAAAAACTTTTGAAGTGATAATCAAGATGGCCCATTTCGGACAGTGACAGGAAGGTGGTGAGGATACTTTAACATAGGGAAATAGATTCAATTAGTCTAATGACCAAGCCATTCCCAGTCTCTGTTTAAACCTAAGTGTAGCGAGGTGGGGGTCCCCCACAGCTCGCTGAGGGACAGCCCCACTATGGGCGGAGCCACTGGGTCCTGCGCCCGCCCCTCAGAGGTCACAGCGCAGACCTGGAAGTATAAAAGCAGGCCTGCAGAGCTCAGTAGGAGCCCAGCCACCGCCGGGACCAGACGTCTGCGGCCACTGCCAGCTGGAGCTCACACCCGGCCAGCCAAGCCTGCCCTGTGCTCGCTACCCTGAGGACGACTGGCTGAGCCTGCCTAGTGCCCGCTACCCCTGACGAGGACTGGCCGAGCCTGCCTAGTGCCCACCATGACGAGGACTGGCCCCCCCACCCAGTAAACCCTGACGAGACTGGCCGAGACTGCCTAGTGCCCGCTACCCTGATGAGGACTGGCCGAGCCTGCCCCGCGCCTGCTACCCCGAGGAGCAGCTGAACCTACCATCAGCTACCTACCCAGAGGAGCCGATGGTGGTTGAGACCGCTGGTGATGCTACGATGACTCGGGTCCCCGACGAGGGGGAGAGTGGACGTAGCCTGGGGCAGCCGACCCCAGTCTGGCTGCAGCACTGCCAGAGCCAATGTCAATGTGTTGCGGCCAGGATCCCCACTGACCGCAGCGGGTCTTGACCGCTGCTAGGGCCCCGGGCTGGGATGCAGTGGAGTGGGAGGGCCTGTGTCCCCCCGCCACCCCTCCAGGGGTAGCAGACTCCCCCTTTCCCTGGCCTGAGGAGGCTGCAAACCTACTATTGAGGATCAGCCCTGCCTGAGGGCCCGAGCACACTGACTCTGTGTTTGCTGCCCTGCCCTGACCTAGGGCCGGGCTTAAGACTATTGCTGCTCAGCCCTGCCTGAGCATACTGACGCTGTGTCTGTTGCCTCGCCCTGACCGAGGGCTGGGCGGGAGACTATTGGTAGCGAGGCGGTGGGATCCCCCACAGCCCCACTGAGGGACAAAGGGTGTCTGGGCTGCACGATACTAAGTTAATGGTATCGAGTTTGCATATTAATTCAAGTTCAGCAGCTTCTCTTTGGAGTCTGTTTTTGAACAAGGTCCACACCTTAGAAAGGTATAAGGAAGGATAGATTAACCCAGTGCAGGTTGTTTAAAGAGGGTACTGAATTAAGAAGGAAAGGATGGGGATCAAAGAAAAATCAACATGCTCCCGGTGGCAAATTGCCAGCACTACTGTGTTGGGTCCCGCGCTTTCTCTTCTTGTGGGGTATTCAGGGCGCCATTTCTCATCCGTGATCTGGGGTATTAACTGTCCGGCCAGCATCCCAGAGGAGGGGAGTGGAGAAGGAGGGACCTGGCCTCACCCTCTACTCCAGGTCCCAGCCCAGGAGCCCTGGGGATAGCGGTAAACTGCTTGAACTAGTGATTCCTTCCCCTGAGCTACTTCCCTCTCTGGCCCTTCAGCTTGGGGGATGCCTGCCCTCTCTCTGCTTGGGCAAGGTTTCTCCTAATCCCTTGTGCCTTGGAGTCCCTCTGCTCTTGTACAAGCCAGGTTTCCCGTTACCTAGGGTCTTGGTCTTCTGGCTTGCCACAGGACTTTTCCAAACTCTCCTCTGCTTCCCTTGAAACTGCTCTCCTTCAAACCGCTCTCTGCTCTAACACCAAACCACACTGCTTCAACTCCTCTAACTGTCTGATTGAAGTGGGGGGAGGGGAGGTTATCAGGTGACTGGCTTCAGGTGCTCTAATTGGCTTAATTGGATTCAGGTGCTCTAATCTGTAGTAGCCTCTCTTCCTTCTACAGGGAATAAGGCTCTCATCATCCTAGGTCTTACATATCTCCCATCTATCACTCTCCTGCTGCCCTCTGGCCACGCTATATCACACTACCATAAAACTACAAATGGAAGAAACAATTAAAGCTTGTAAACATATAATTAAAGTATTTTATTACTGATGCAATTTGAATAAGTCAATTTGGGAATGAAATTCATTCAAATTTGGATTTTATACTGAATATGCTATAATAAAGGTGTCGAGCTAACGTTCAAAACCAAGTGGCATACATCATTTCAATCACTGGCTCATTCCCCCCACTTGCCCACAATTGTCTCTTTTTTACTTCTTGAAAGTTATTCATGTCTCTGATGGCCTTGTGGGAGATGACTTTTCACTCCCACATGTATTATATGGTCGGGCTCAGTCCCCGGGGACAGAAAAATCCAACCCAAGCATTTCACATGAGGCTGGCAAGGTAATTGTCTCCTACAACTGTCAGGACTAATTATTCAATGCAAACCAGGTCTCAGCCTTCATAATTGCCTGAGGCAAGCAAAATATCCATTGGGCTACAAATCAAGAGTGCAGCATCCTCTTGCATCATGAATCAGTTAAATTAGACAAGCAATTCTAGTGCTAAGTCAACATGGCTTGTGTAAACATCAGTTTGGAAACTGTATTTCAATGGTTTGTTTCACTTTATTTTTAGAAGTCAGTTTAAAAAAGAAAATAAAATGTAAGTGAATAAACTGCTGGGGTTGGACAAACCAGTTTGGATCAAATACACACCAGCCTGAGGCCTTCGCACACAAAAACTCTACCTGAACATGAAACCTTTTTTTTTTTTTTTTTTTGAGGTTTGGAAATGTTTGGTCAACTTTTTAGAGCATGAAATGTGGAGATTTTCTCTCATTTTGTTACAGACCTGAAGCAGAAATATTAGATGCCACAAGAAAATCTGTTCTTACTCATCTGAAACCAGGAGACATTAAGAATTTTGCAAGAAAGCTTGTTCACTTGAGATTTCCAGACCAAAGAGGTTGGGATAAGTTCAGATAAGCCTTGGGAAAGCAAGCATCCAAATATAGAGATGCTTACAACAACCAAACTGAGCCACTGGACATTAAGAACTTGTTGGCACCTCTTGAAACAGGCTTTTTTCCCATGTATTAATTAAGAGGCACAGTCTGCATTTCTGTGAAAGATTCTATGGAGCTGTGGACAGGCATGACCTGTACCTGTTGATCATGGGGGGGCCAGACTGAGGGCAGTGGCTTCAGCAGATGTTACTGAGCATGCCCAATCCATGTGAGCATGCTCAGTACAAGTCAAGCAGTAACTCTAGGGGGACACGTGACCCTGTGTGCCTGCCTCCCATCATCACCTCTGGAGCTGAGCAAAACATTTGTTACAAAACATGATACCAGGCAAAAACTTACCTGTTTTCAACTTTCAGATCTTGAAACTTAGCCCAGTTGTCTCAAAAGAAGATACAGGCTGAGGGGAGTGAGGGAATAATATATTGATGGGAACTAATGAAATCAATGGGGTTATTCATGTGTGGAAAGATAAGCATGAATTTAAGAGCTTTGTTGGATGAGGTCCAGAGTGCTCAGAATTTTTCAGGATCAAGCCCATACCTAGGGGAATTTACTCAGATGGGTTTCATATAAAACCGGGGAGTTTTGCTCTGAGCCTGGGGATTCATCCAAAACTCAATGTTCACTTAGAGGCTGTGAATCCAAACCAAAAGAAAGTTCCCATGTGAATCCTTGGAATTACTAATGAATTGAGTAGTTATGACTAATTACTAGTTACTAAAGTGTGCTGAAGAATTAAGTGGGCTTTGGATCAGGATCTTTTAGCCAATAATAAAAACAAACAAACAAACAAAAATGTGTACTTGCTTTCAAAATGTTTAGTTCATTACCCAATGTCTTTCCAGGTTGTTAGAATGGCTATTTGTTAGAAAAAGCACAGTGGTAAAAATTACTAATATTGACTTTTTAAAATGTAACAAGTCTGATTTTTTTAAATAGACTGCATTATGTCTCACGACTCCCTCTGTCAATTTTAGTGAACTATCTGGGGTGCTATCATTGCAGTTATATCAGGGTCTTCCACAATTTCAGTGTGTGTATTGGCCTGATAAAGTTTGTTGCAGACAAAAAGTTGTCATGTGGGCCTGAAATATATTGCATAGGGAGTAACCAAACTCAGATATAGAGCCTCTAATAACCTGTTATTAAGTAGCATCTTATATAATAAATAGTCCCACTGAAGACAATGGGACTGCTCCTCAGCCTGAGATCAGAATCTGCCCCAGTGATTCAACTTTCTTGTCCTACCAAAATATAAATGTGTTGCCAGCTTTTAAAATTATGTTAAGACTGAGATCTGATTCTCCATCTTGTTCTTCTCTGCTCTAGCTTCACAAGCTGCCAACATCAAAGAGTTTTTACATAGGGAGTCATGTTTCAGAAACTGTGTACTGCAGCTTCCCTTTCTCCCCATGGAGAGTGCCTAGCTTCAAACATCCATAAATCTGCTTCTAATTGTCTTGCCATTGGTTTGGCTCAATTTAACTAAATGGTTGGCTTGATTGTTAATACCTGTACATCGAACTCCTTTACTGCAACACATTTCCATGGGGCTGGTGGACAGACATATTCACTTACTGTAAGGTTTATGATCATCTGTAAGTGCTGTTCATTTCTTTATATAGTAATTTATCTCTAGTTCAGTATATAGGGTCTCAGACTTGGAACTGAACTTTACAACTTCTGTTAATTTCTAACAAACATGGAACATCAGCCATTATGCCATGCTGGTCAATAGAGGAGGAATATGGCCTGTTGACTTAAGCCTACCAGTGCCGCAGTGTCTCAAATTCATAATCATATTCCAGAGTCAACTATCAGCAGCTCGGTGGGAGTAAATGGGATATTTATAGACAGATAGTCATGTGGAGCCAATAAAAGAGCATATACTATCCATATTTAGTCTCATGTTCATATCTGACTTAGCATTTCAGTTATGAATACAGCAAAATTGAAGACAACACACAGGCAAAAATGATATAAATAAATGATCTTGTATAGGGACTAAGTCATGGAGGATGGGGGAAAGAAATATAATGTTGAGATGTTCAAAGGTAGTTCCCATATGAGTATCCCCCAACAGCCTCCATCTGCATCAAATCGTTCACGTCTAGCATCTGTCTGAAATCATTGATATTATTTCAAGGTAAATATTTTCCTTCACTAACTGGTCCAGTAATGGGAAACTAGCCCATTCACACCATCTTAAGTAGGTGACATCTGTGTGTGTTTTTATAATACACGTTTGTAATATACATTAGTACTCAAAACGTATTCTCCTCTCACCTACACAAGTTTTACACTGATGTAACTCCGCTGGCCCCTGCTACTCCTGTTTTACACTAGGAATAAGAGCCTTATTGTTTTCAGATATAACACTGCCAATAGACTACAAAGTCCTAATTGTATTTGCTAACTGTGCACAACAGCAGCATGAAATAAACATAAGCTTTGCATTATTAGCATTGCATTGTCAGATCTGTGTTTAAAGAATCAAGACATTTTCTACCAAAAAGGAGATGGTTAAAAAAGATTAAATCCAGAGGTTTATTTTATTTCCGCCTGCTCCAGATGAAGACCAACTTCAATGATGAGCATTCATCTGATATCATGATAAATACAGCCTCTCTGATATGAACTGGAATAGACTATAAGGAAAGTAATGGGGTATAAGGATGGATAAGGGGACAGAATATTTATATTATTTTGGAACACACAATTGAGGCCAAATTTGTATGTGTGTGTAGTAAAATTCTTATCATCTTTCCATCTTAGTGAACGAAATTCATCCTTGTGGAGAAATCTGTCACAACGCCTACACATGACAGCTGATAAAATATATTTTGAACTCTTTTTTTAATTAAATAATAGGGGACCCATTAAAAATAACCTTTTTGTGGAAAAACAATGGTTTTGTTTCCTCGATTTTTCTCCCTCAAAGCCTCTTTTTTCTTTGCCCCTATTCATCGGCAAAATGGGAGAAAAAAATGGAGGGGGAAGGAGAAATAAAGAGAACAGGGGAGAAGGGAAAGAAACGTGGAGGGAAGAAAACTGAAAATTGTTGTTAAAGTATTAAATTAAATGAAAAAATGTTCCTTTTTTGCAAAAAAAAAAAAAAATTTATTCTTCTTCTCCAACTGGGCTAGGCACATATTAAGTTTCATGTAGCCCTTCTGTATAATCCTATTCAGTTCTGTCATATACTTTTCACTGTCCTGTGACAATATAATTTTGGCTTCTTTTGACTTTTGGCAGCATTAATCCCATTAACTATTTGGTGAATACTGTTTATGGAACTATGCTCTTTAATAAATTTAACTTAATTGCTATAGAGAGTAATTACTTTCCTTAATCTGTTTGCCAATAACTTGGCCTCATTTTTGAAGATCTTTATTCAATAGTGAAACTGGCTGATGAATAGCACATTTATCATTAGGCTGAATGTCTTTAAAATTACAGTAATATCGGAGTCATAAAACAATTTTTGAAGAGTATTCAATCTTACAGTATCACTGAAGATCCATTTGCAAATCGGAACCAAATTTCACTGATAAGTGT
Source organism: Gopherus evgoodei (assembly GCF_007399415.2). Classification (NCBI taxonomy): domain Eukaryota; kingdom Metazoa; phylum Chordata; order Testudines; family Testudinidae; genus Gopherus; species Gopherus evgoodei. Next base: position 24,693,462 of record NC_044336.1, on the reverse strand, counting down.
TTACAAAACGTTACACAAATAATTAACATTCTCTCACTTTCCCCTTGAGGCCTATCATTTATTACCACTATAATTTCTCCAGCTTTCATTTCTTTGCTATATACAATATTTTTTAAAAACAACTTTTACAATTTAATAGAAAATAATGTGCCTGCAGTAGAATTCTATTGGATGATTTGCAAATTCATTCTCTATTAAATTCTATAGGATTCTTCTCCCCAAGAGAGCTGCTTAACCCAAATATATTTAGAAATGTATGTTTTACTTCTGTATTTTTATATAGTGTGTAACAGCATGGCCTTCTCTCAGGTGCTTCCTTGTGGCAGTCCTGCAAGTGTCCCCTTGCCTCAGTTTCTCTTTTTTTGGTTAAACCAAAGGTGTCCCTGTCAGCATGTCCTCAAGTTCTTCAACATAGCTTATCAATAAAACACAGCACAAACATCCATAACCAAAATTTCCACAACATAATTTATATCCCTCAGTGCATGTCCATCTCTTTTAGTCCATGAATGTAGGGCAAACCAAACTTTGGCATATTCCACCACATCTGGACTCTTCTTCAAACCTCTGTCCCTCTGCCAGGACAGCGCCCCCCCTTCCTTCTGAGACGTAACCCTGCACTTCCCAGTGGGAACTCCCACGGCCTCTCTCCTGGGAGCCTCCCCTGGTTCCTATGGGACAGAGCTATCTGGCAAGGAGACACCAGCACATAAGCTCGTTCACTTTTCCCCTTTCCTCTAGTCCTTAGCTCTGGCTCCTTGGCTTGGGGATGCCAGCCAGCAAGCTCCTTTCTGCACTCCTGCCTCTAGCCCTCTCCCAGAAACCAGACTCTCTATTGGCAGCTCTTGTCTCCTGCTCTATATCCTGACTGACTCTGTCTGATTTTAACTCATAGCTCCTCAGATGCTGCTCCAGCCTCTTAATTGGCCCAAGCAGGTAGCACCTGCGCAGGAACAGGACAGCTGAGTTCAGTTTCCATTAATGGGCCAGCTACCCCATTACATAGTTCATAGATGCATGCAGTTTTTTGCAGGCAAATATAAAGACAAAACATTTTCAAAAGTGCCAAGTGACTTAGGTGCCCAGGCCCATTTTTAGACATGAGGATGTCCTCCAGGAACTCTGGGGACCAGGTAAAATGTTTGTGGTATATCCATTATTTGTGGCTTTGTTGAATTCTATTATACCATATATGGCACTTTGGGGAAAAAATGGAAATTAACAGATCTCCATGCTTTTCATCATCTAACCAGTAATGAACAAATATGACACAATGATCACCAATCAGATCTTGGAAAAACAAATCCATGATGCTTTACAAGCCCAAATCATTCCTTGCAAAGAACAGGATGGATGAGTATGCCAAGCAAATATCTCATATATCAGAAAGGAGAAGGACGATGAGTTTATCGCTTTCCACTTGCTCTGAGTTCTGGGAAAGCAGCAATGCGCATGCCAGCAGCACTAAAACCTGATAACCAATCTGAGTTCACTCTCCCCTGTGCATCCTCTCTCTACTCCCACTGTACCCCAGACCTGAAGCGCAGACAAAAAAATATCATTGCCAGTGTTCTCAAAGATGCCCACACTTTCTCCCCACTAAGCAAAGAGAGAGAGAAAAAAAAATTCACTTTGGTCTGGACAGGTATCAGTTCCGAGCTTGTCTTATCTTCACACACCCACGAATCTCTTCATGTGGGACCAGGGCTATCACTGCACAGTATGCAGGGCGAACTCCAATGCTCCCTTCTGGGAGCTGATAAGAGAGGATGCATGAATTGCCCTTTTCAGCTGAGCTCACGGTGTGCAGCCAATCTTTATCTCCAGTCTTAAGGAAGGAAAAGCAAAAGCCAGTCTGATATTCTGTAAGTCACATAGGGGGATTAATAATGGGGAGAGAGGAGGAAAGTTGTGAAAGAGCAGGCTGATAAACTGCCAAACAGATGTGAGGGGAAGGATGGATTTTAAACCTTTATTTCTTCCTTTTGACTGTTACAAATGCTGCTTTTTTGGAGGGGAGAGGGGGTATTTTTTTCCAGCCATCATCATTCACCTCATTGCTGCCTCTGAATTGGTTGCGCAATGGGTAAATGGGAATAGGATGACCAGATGTCCCGATTTTATAGGGACACTCCTGATTTTGGGGTCTTTTTCCTATATAAGCTTATATTACTCGCCCTATCCTGATTTTTCACATTTGCTGTCTGATCACCCTAGAAGGGATAGCTAGGAACAATAGCCAGGGCTAGAAACACTCAGACGGGAAGCTGAACACAGCATTGTAGCACTCAGACTGTAACTGCCAACTAAAGCAATTTCTCTTTGCGTATCCTCGGCTCCCCTCTCAGTAAAGAGGAATATAATGTTGAGATGTTAAAAGGTTGTTCCCATATAAGAATGTCCCAACAGCCTCCATCTGCATCAAATCATTCACATCTACCATCTGGCCAATTCTCCACATCTACCATCTGGCCAAAATCTCCCCTGGATTGAGCATCCCTCACTGTCTACCCCATAAAGTGGAAGAGTCCTCCAGTCCTGTTGAAAAGATCAATAGTTTCCCCCACACTCTCATTAGTCCCGTTAATCTCCCCCTTTTTAAACCCCCCAGGCCATCTTTCTTCCTACTTTAATAACTCTCCCAATTTCTCCTGCTGACCTTTCAAACAGGAGTGACAATGAACAGTGTCCTCACTGCTCTAGGAACATCACCTCCCATTTTAACTTCTCCTTTCATCACAGCACTCATTGTCCCACTGTTTTTCACACATCTACAACACAATATTGATAACCTCACAAAAGTTAAAAAATTAATCTGATTCCCTCCAAATCATGAAATCATTTACAAAAAGAGTTTAAATCGTGGCTTTATTTATTTGTTTATTTATTTATTTATTTTGTGTTTTGTTTTTTCAACTTCCCTAACTAGCTCCAATGAGTGTATTAAAATTACAGTGCATCATTCTTGCAAATGTATAGGACAAGGCAATTTTAGATCCCGGTATGAGAGTTTCACTAGAGCATCTAAACAAGATGGAGCCCTTGTTATTCTAGGCACTGTATAAACATGTAGTAAGAGACAGTACCTGTCCCTAAAAGATTACAGTCTGGTGCAAAGCATAGTGAGAAGTTAATGCTGTGGGAACTAGGACCCACCAAACTCATCTCATCCAGAGGGTACCAAAGATCCATTAGATAGGAACAGGGTCTGACCATCACTAAACTCTACATAAGCAAACATCAACCTTGAAAATGTGGTGTCATTCTTCATATCCAACATCAAGAATGACAGAGGCCTGATCTCATGTGTATGTGTCCGACTACCATTGCAGCCTCTCAGCTGGTTGCAGAGTAATGTGATTGCAAAGTTTTATACTGATGTTCATGAAGAGTCCTGCATAAACTCCCATGCTATGATGTGGCACAAAATGACGCTGGAACTGCATGATGCATTCAAGTTATGTCCAGTTATCAATTTAGGCCACTAAATTACATCATCCAAATCAAATTCTAGTCCAATCCATCTTTATGCAACTTTACTAAAGTCAAGAGTCTAACTGAGACCAAGATCTAGTCCTTTCCATTATCTCTTTATTTTTGTTTCATTTCAGTTTAAGCTTCCACAAAGACACATGTCTATCTGTCCTATCAGTGAACAGATAAATAACAACCAGTTATTATCAAGTTAAGACCACTTTTTTTTCCTCAGTGAGGTATCCACCACACTAAAGTGTGAGACAATATTCAGGAACTTGTGGATAAAAGAAAAATAAATAAATACATAATTTTATCTCAATGAGGGAAGTAGACTATTTCTTGGTAATATGCAGTAATATTACTCCAATACTATATATCCATATCTATCTATCTAGGGTCTGATCCAAAACCCGTTCAATGGGGGTCTCTCTGCTTACAGCAAGGAGTTTGGATAGAGTCCATTAAGTTCTTCATACATGTAAATGATCTGCATGGAGAGACAGAGTAGAGAAAAACATGGTGATTGCAACTCACTCAGGCAGAAAAAAGAGGGGAAATCATACTAAGAGGAAACAGAAGGAAGAAACAGTGTAGAAATCAATATCCTTGTTCCCACTGAATTCAGTGGTGTGGGATCAAGGCCTTTAAAAAGCAGCTTAGTTGCAGGCAAGTCTTGTGGCAAACTAGTTCCTGTACAGCAAGGGGAAAGCAGAAGGAGACAGTATAGTGTTGCAGAATGTGAGGATGATGAGTGGTCAAATGAAGGAAGAATGGGAGGATGCAGTTATACAAGGGATAAGAAGAGAGAAGACTGTGTAGCAGTGAAGTGAAAGAAGGCAGAAATGTCAGAAATATATTCAGGGAATTTCTGGCATTCTGCTATATATTGTCCCTGCTTAGCATTTATTACAACAGTGAAGAGACATTCATTTATCTCTGGAGGATGAAGGAGAACAGAAATGGGGAAGGACACACATCAGTGTATGTTGCTGGGACAAAACCACAAGGCATTAGAGCAGGCAAGCATGACACCATGATTCAAGTCCTAGAATAGTGGATAGTGCACAAGACTGTAGCTCAGGAGACTTGGGTTCTATTTCCAACTCTACCAGTGGACTGCTGAGTAACTCAGGGCAAGTCACTTCACTGATCTGTACCTCAGTTTCCTCACCAATAACAAGGTGTTAATGATACTGACCTCCTTTGTAAAGTGCTTTGAGATCTGTTGATGAAAATAATTGTATAAGATCTAGGTATTTACCACAGCATACATTTTCATATGTGACCAGCAATTTGATCACCTACATTTTTGGATGAGACACCTTGAAGGGGTCTAATTTACAGAGTGTGCTTAGCCCTCTGAAAATCAGGCACTTTTATGTTGTCTAGAGGTGGATAATTCACATCACTTTTGAAGTAAGTCATCCAAATTCTTCTCTCATTCATCTTAATGTATCATCACTGAAGTCGTACTCCTCAGATAACTAAGAGTAAAATCTAGCCCTGTTTTATTTCTGCTTTTTAAAAATCCACTTTAAGTTTCCACGGAGGCCCGTGTCACGTCCAGGTGAGGGGATGTGTGAACTTGGAGGAATTACTTGACAGAGATTGCTCCTGGTACCTGCTTGCTATATCAAAACACGTGGTCAGGAGTTTTGCTTTCCTGGCTTTCTAGCATTTTGTGCCTGTTTTCACTCAAGTATTTATTTCTATAAACAGACCTATCCTTAGAAACAATATAATGACTTCCTTCCTAGGGAAGAAAAACTCTCTTCAAATTACTCCAGAGGGTTTCCGCTTGCTTTTTATTTTCAATAATCCTAGAGGTAAGTGGCCGCTTTTGAACTCTGCCCTTTGCCCTTTCTATTTTGCAACTTGGACAAAGATCAAGCCCAGAGTCAAAAGTGTCAGCAAAATGGCTGTGATATGCGTGTGCTTTGCTTTATGAAGGCCCCCCTGATTTTGTTTACAGAGTTCAATATAAACTCTGGGTTCAGATTAAAAGCAAATGTGTAAGTGTCCTGTGGGGAATTCCATTGCAGAGAATGGCAGCTTCCAAGGCAAGATGCAAAGGGCAAGAACCAACAGGGGAAAACTGGGTGACAAGTAAGAAATGGGAGCAGGGTCATTATCAGGATGATGGGTGGACATGGGGGTCAGGAAGAAGTCAAGGAGTAAAGGTAGAGAAGACACAGAGGAAAGGGAATGTGACAAAGTTCCTCCTCTACCCTGGTGGGTCCTGCGCTTATTGGCAGATTTTCTCACCTCAGTGATCTTCTCCACAGTCTGGATCAATTCCTCCTGTGTCTGATCAGGAGTTGGAAGGTTTGGGGGGAACCTGGGCCCACCCTCTACTCCTGGTTCCAGCCCAGGGCCCTATGGATTGCAGCTGTCTATAGTGCCTCTTGTAACAGCTGTGTGACAGCTACACTTCCCTGGGCTACTTCCCCATGGCCTCCTCCAAACACCTTCTTTATCCTCACCACAGGACCTTCCTCCTGGTGTCTGATAACACTTGTACTCCTTGGTCCTCCAGCAGCACAGCCTCTCACTCTCAGCTCCTTGTGCCTCTTGCTCCCAGCTCCTCTCACACCTCCTCTCCTCTGGCTCTCCCCTGCCTGACTGGAGTGAGCTCCTTTTCAAACCCAGGTGCCCTGATTAGCCTGCCTTGATTGGCTACAGGTGATCTAATCAGCCTGTCTGTCTTAACTGGTTCTAGCAGGTTCCTGACTACTCTAGTGCAGCCCCTGCTCTGGTCACTCAAGGAACAGAAAACTACTCATTCAGGGACCAGTACATTTGCTGTCTACCAGACTCCTGTACCCCACTGGTCTGGGTCTGTCACAGGAAGCAGGAAGAAGATCCATATTTACCATATTCAAAACAAGAGGAAAAGATCAGTGACATACTCATTCAAAATGACACTGTTTAATGAAAATCCACTCAGTGAAGAGTTTGAGGCAAAATCCAGCTATAAGCAAAGCAAAACTAGTGCTCTGTAGAAAATAATTTAATTGACCATATTAAAAATGCTATCCTTTCACGAAGAAGAAATCCAGGATGTGTTCTGGGCAGGTCATGAGGTGTTGTAAGAGCTAGTGCTCCATACACCAACAGGCACAAGCACTGAGAGAGATGAAAGCCATTTATTATAAATCAGAATGATCCAACTATCTATCTACTTATTAATCCTTTAGACTTCTCCATCGATCCTTCCATCTCATTTATGATTTAGATGCATGAAATTCTACAGCCTGGTCTTCTTGTTCTTGTTATCAAGGCCTCAGTGGAGCAAAACACTGAAACATATACTTACCTTTTAACACATAATTATCCAGGTTTTTGCTGGATCGGGGCCCAAGAGATTAAATAGTCCCTTGGGTAAAATAGTCTATTAAACATCTTTGTACATTGGTGATATGTCTTTTTAAATGGTTTGACGGCATTTTTCTGTTCAGGGAAGACTAAGATCACTAGACATGGAAATATTTCACTTATCCAATGAACAAGTGCAGAAAAACTAGTGCCAACTTCCTTCCAATGTGCCTATCCCCTTTTGGGGGGTGCTCACTCCCCTCAGAGCTAGGTAGAAAATGTCTATGAGGATGAAATTTCAACAAGAAGTGAAAACCCGTTTAGTGATGATACCAGCTGCATACTGTATCCTGCCTTTGTGGTTAATAACTCGGGCCCTACCAAATTCATGGCCATGAAAATCACGTTATGGACCATGAAATCTGGTCTTTTGTGTGGTTTTACCCTATACGATACAGATTTCACACGGGAGACCAGCGTCTCTCAAATTGGGGGCCCTGACCCAAAAAGGAGTTGCAAGGGGTCACAAGGTTATTTTAGGAGGGTCATGGTATTGCCACCCTTACTTCTGCACTGCCTTCAGAACTGGGCAGCCGGACAGTGACAGCTGTTGGCCGGGCACCCAGCTCTGAAGTCAGAGCAGAAGTGTGGCAATACCATACCAAGCCACTCACTTCTGCGCTGCTGCTAGTGACAACTCTGCCTTCAGAGCTGGGCTCCCGGACAACAGCCACGGCTCTCCAGCTACTCAGCTCTGACGGCAACGCTGCCACCACCAGCAGTGAAGAAGTAAGGGTAGCAGTACCACAACCCCCCTCACAACTCCTTTTTGCGTCAAGACTCCCACAATTACAACATCATGAAATTTCATATTGAAATAGCTGAAATCATGACATTTATTATTTAAAAAACCCTATGGCCGTGAAATTAACCAAATTGGACCAAGAATTTGGTAGGGCCCTATTAAGAACCATGGACTTGACCCAAGAGCTCAGCCATAGTCCAAATGCCATCCCCCACCTAGAAGAACTCCTTTCTCAGTGTCTGATGTCCATGATGGGGAAAGTGATGGACACTGACTGCTCTGGAAGCAAGCTTGGGGGCAGGTGTGTGAGAATGGTATAATTTCTGATGCAGTTACCAGTTTACTGAAATATCTGCAGGTGCCCTCTGGTTCCCTTTTTAATACGAACATTTTCTTTGCTCTCAGAGCAGCCATCTTTGGAATGATTGTTGCCGGAGCTGAGAGAGTTGGAATGATACCCAAATGACACACTTCCACTGAAGTAAGAGGTAGACATCAACAGGAGCTGAACATTCCCTGGAAAGGTTGATCATCCCATAGGATCAAGGAGTTACATGCATCAGCATCTGCTTGCATGGGCAAAAATGCTGTGGGTGCAATGAAGGGAAAATCTGAAAATTTCCTCTCCAGTTAATGTGATTTTTAAAAAGTCTGCCTCAGTGTGGTATGTGTACATTCTTCTGGGCAAAAAGCCTGTAGATATTGCAAGCAGACATCCAACTCAACCACCATCCCTGCAGCAAATGACCTGCAGCTTACCTCTGATTTCAACACAAGTCATTTCCCATTTGATACAGTTAAGCAACTATAATGTCCCATGTACAGCTTACAATATTTTTTATTCCCATTAAATGAAACAGGCAACTGCAGAGTCCCAAGAGAGTCTTTAATGGGTGACTTAACCATCAGGTGACTGGGTTGTGTGCTGCTTGCCCTTTGTGAATTGTTTCCATTTTTATAGTGCAGCATCCATTCACGTGTCCCATGAGCTTGCTTTGAAAAGTCCAGCATTTACCAAGAATATTTTCAGATTTCATTTTACCCTGGCTGTCAAAGTTTGTGTATTTTTCCAATGTCAGAAAGATTTTTAGATTGAGGAAAGAGATAACGTGATGATAAGAAGACACAAATGTTTTAAAGGTAGCTTTTTAAAATATATATTATGTATCCAATGCAAGACACTTTGTGTTTTTCTATAAAGCTTAGCTGTGTGGTCATGGAACACACACCATGAAATGTACCCCTCCCCAAATATAAAAGCAAGAGCACACACACACACACACCCCCCATGAACTGTTGGAACATTTTCTTCTGCTAAGGCACAATCTTTACTTTCTTCCCCACCAGGTTGTAAAACCCAATTTTTATTCTTTCTTTAATGGGATGTGCTAATTATACACAATGATCTTTGACCTTAAAGTGGCTTCATTTGTGGTTGCACACTCCTTTCAACAGCAACACATTGTCTTCTCAGGCCTTGCAGTCCTAGGCCACGTCGATCCCACCAACACGTATAGTATGAACCCTGATTAGAGGAGTCAAATTTCCTGTCCTCACTTAGGCAAGACTACTGTTGAGGTCAATGGACATTTTTCCTGGGTAGAAACTTCAGGATCTGCTTTATATATTGGCTCCGCCACTGATATCTCATATGGAAATGGGTAAAACATTATGACAAAGAACACTTCAGGTGAGAGAAATTCAGTGTCCATTCCTTCCAAGAGCTACACCAGACAAGACATAATCTTTTATTAATATCTGCAGGATTCAAGACAGCTATGAAATCCAGAAATTTCACAGTTAAAGTTAAGATCAAAGCTGTCATTAGAGTCCTCTGAAAATTCTCACAGTTAAAAATCTGAGTCAGAAAAGGTTGCTCTGCCTGATACAGGAAGGTGCCTTCAGGTTCTGTCTGTAGAGATATCAGTTAAAGAGCCAATGGTAACAAAACTTCTGGTCCTGACTTTCACTGGACTCAACACGGCTTGTAGCTAAGGCAATTGCTTGGAATTCAGGAGATCTAGGTTCTATCCTTGCTTCTGCGTGACCTTGGTCAAGCTACTTAGTACTTAATCCTGCAAGCCCTGGTTCAGCAAAGCATTTAACTTTAAGCATGTGAGTGACCCCATCCCAATCCAGCAAAGCATTTAAGTGAAGGCTTGATTTCCTGAAAAGGGGATTGTAAGCTGAACTGGGACCTCTATAACACAGGTTCCTATTTATAAAAGGAAGATAACACTTCCCTGTCTCCCTGGGAGGTACTAAAAAATCCCCTTTTTTTGCATTAAAATTCTTTTTTGTGTTGCTATTTAGGTTTTCTTTGTTTTGTTTTGTTTGTTTGTTTTGTGTTAAACCTACTAAGCAGATGCACAGTATTGGCATATATTTATTTAGAAAAGAAAAGAAAAGAAAATGAGACAAATTTCTTTCTAGGTGTTTTGTAGTAGTAGCCTAGTTTTGGTGATAAGCCTTTAAGCCTGTGGGTTATTTTTCTTGGGTGTGTATCTTCCAATCCGCTCCCTCTCCACCTATGCTGTAGTAACGCAGGTTCTCCGAAAAAGGCCATTTACTTGCTCTGTTGTCAACGCATCTGGACATCTTGTCAAAACAATATAATTTTACTTTGTAACTTTTTAACACTGGTATTTATTGCACCTGTCTTTAGTCATGATTTATGACTTGTCTGGTGAGTATTACTCCACAGCTTGGAGTTTACAATATGAGATAAGTGAAGTATTTGAAGTCCCAAATGGGCTACAAATTTATAGATGTATATTTCCCTCCCCTCTCCTGATCCTCTCTTCCCCCTCTCTCACCCCCAACAAAAAATAACAGGAGCATTTTCTTCCATTCTTCTGTGTGGTAGCACTCAGGATAGTCTGTAGTTCTTTGGGGGAAAAAGAAGATAACAGATGATACAATCTTCCTTCTTCTTTTAGAGGGAAAATGTCTCAAGAGGCAAATGTGTAGCTGGAAAACATAGTTTAACTGGCATATGCTGATTACAAATGGCATACAGTAAATTGATCTGTTTAAGGGACTCCTCTGCATTCAGTGTAGAGTGGTTTTTTAATCATCAATAAATAATACATGCCTATGCAACATTATGAATATATAGGTGACCGTTATTATGACACTGAAGGTTATCACAATCCTGGTAGCATATGTGAGAACAAGCATTTCTGGTCAGTTTCATCTTCGGTCTGACTGTGTTTGTAGAACTCCTTGTATATTGGGGACCTGATCCTGACTGTGGCTTCTGCTTGCTACAATATTGGGTCCTGATCCTGCATGCGCTTATGGAGTCGCTTAACTTTACTTTTTTTTTTTTTTTTTTTTTAACAAAACCTAAATTTCAGGTCTAACTGAACTTGATATCTCTTGAAAATATAGTACCTTTGAAAGGCAGTTATTATTCTATTTTTGTTAAAATGGGGCTTTCAAACTTGCTGGACTTGAAACTTGAAGAGTCTATAATCTCTTCCAATCTGATTCTACACTGCAGTTGTAACGCAGACCTGTCGACACTGTTTTCAGAGTGTGATGTTGCAAACGCAGGTATGACTCCACATCACTATAAGTAATCTCGGCTCTAAGCCAAGTTGCAAAGGCAACACAGAACGACAGAGGAAACTGCTTTGTAAACATATGTCCCTTTTTTAGTTTTTTCAAGCTTGCTTCAGCGTAAAATTTTTTTTACTCGGAATGAATTTAAACCACTTGGGATTTGTTTATTAGCAAGTTCCATGTGTCTATTGTATATTAACACATCCATATCAAATAATGGGATCCAGTGTTTTGAAATAAAATGACTATAATCATTCAGGAGTTCAGAAGGAAAAGCTAAATGCTTCCATTTAGCACAACCCTCTGTGTTCCGAGATTAAAACAAGTTGCTTTGTGAGGGGTAGGTGGAAAATGATTGTATCTGAGGCCAATTAAAAATCCCACCAATCAAACTGTTGTCTCCAATATGGCTAGAGAATCAAACATGTCACAGAAGTAAAGGTTGTGACTTCCTATAACAAAGCAACACAAGGCCTGGTATCACAAGACAACACATATCACTTCTCCTGCCCCAAACCTTGCACGGTCTCATATGCTTTGATAGACTGCCAATGAAAATACTGGGCAGGCGTCGACAGTTCGGTTGCCATGGTCACCTAGTAAGCCGTGGCAGTGGGAGCACAGATGTAGATCAATGGAGCCTTAACAAAGGCCCTGATTCAGCAGCGAGTTCTTGGATTAGACACCTTACCAAGGCACACTGTAAACAGTAATAAATTTGCTACTGAACTCACTAAGCGAGAGCAATGTGTTCCCTGAGTGGGAGAAGAACAGGGTTGTGTTTTTTCTGCTTCAAGATTTTTTTTATTTTTTTTTTGGAGGTGGTGGGAAAATTAGGCTGCTTTTGTTATAGCTAAAACTAAAAGTCATTTAGACATGGCTATTTAGAAGGAGGGGGGCAGTTTAAAAGATGATGACAAAGCTTTGGAACCATAAGAACAATATCCATAAAATGGAATGTGACTGGTAGCAAAACACCCGGAAACTTTAAGGCCAGAAGGGACCCTCATGATTAAGTACTCTGATCTCCTGCACATCGCAGGCCACAGCACCTCACCCACCCACTCCTGTAGTAGGCCCATAACCTCTCGCTGAGTTGCTGAAGTCCTCAGATCTTGCTTTTAAAGATTTCAAGTTACAGAGAATCCACCATTTACTATAGTTCAAACCAGCAAGTGTCCCATTCCCCACATTGCAGAGAAAGGCAAAAAACCAACCACCCCAGGGTCTCTGCCAATTTTACCTGGAAGGAAATTCCTTCCCGACTCCAATTTTGAGATCAGTTAGACCCTTAGCATGTGGGCATGTCTCAGCAGCCAGATACCTTGGAAAGAATTCTCTGTAGTAACTCAGAGCTCTCCCCATCTAGTGCCCCACGTCTAGCCACTGGAGATATTTCCTACTAGCAGTAGCAGACGGGTCATATGCCTCTATAAGCAATTTCATCATACCATCCCCTCCATAAACTGTTTATCTTAAATTATTAGTAAAATTAGTCCTCCCCCACCCACAGTCTGTCTGTCATTTATAATGGTGTAAAACTAAGCCTAGGCACTCCAGAAATCCATTGCAAAGAACAGAGAATATTATTACACATCCCTTATGAAACAACCCTTTAGCAACTCTTTAGATGACTTTTGCAGCAGACTGGTCCTTGAGGAAATGTGTACAAGATCAGTAGTGTGCTGTTTATTTTCTTGCACCAACACCTCAGTTTTGATACACATGCTCTCAGCCCACACAGATCTCTGCGTAAGATGTTAAGAAGGACACAGAACTATTTCCCATTCCTATTAATTTTTAGCTGCAGACTTATGGTATGTCTTATCTATCAATACTAGCTTTCTAACAAGTCATTAAACATGTCTTTATGTCAAGCTGATTAATGTCACGTATGAAGATTAACCATAATCTGAAGGGGAAAAATAATATAGTGTGCATCATTGGAGATTTAATTGACAGTGCACACCTGAAGGTGCTAAATTGTAGAAAAATTGGATATCAATAGTACTATATTGACAACAGAGTGAAGTCATACGGTAAGGTACTTTCAGGATAGTAATATGGTAACTAATTCTACTTTCCTCTTCCTTTGAGTTTTGGTTTTCTCGGCAATAGGACCAATTGTATTTTCCACACTGTCTTCTTCTTTGTAGATATAGATATTTGAAAACATTTTTCAGCTAAAAGTTTTATTGATTAAAAATGGCTTTTTGATCAACATTAAAAGCTTTGCAGAAAAAAAATACCAAAAATAATTTTTGAAAACGGACTTTTTTTTTCAGTTTCAGTTTTTCATCAAAGAAAGAAAGAACAATCATTTTGAGAAAGGCTTTTAAAATTATTTTATTTTTAATTCCAACAAAAATAATTCACAAATTTTGACCAGATGTAGTAGGTATATGAAGTACATGCAGAGTCAGAGAGCTATTGCTAGAAAACACAATTCAAAGACTCTGATATAGGTTCCTATCTACGTCATTTAAAATAACTCCCTAAATTCATAAATTCAGGGCATGCATCAAAACTAGCAGGGTTTTTTTTTTTTAGTAATAGCCAGAAACAGGGAGAATTTACTGCACCTAAATAGAACAGAACTTTAAAATTCTATGATTTCAGTTTCTTAAATATGAGAAGGCCTGGACTGCTGCATTTAAAAATAAAACTAACATTTTATTGTCTTGTAGCACCTCGAGCAGAATGAGAATGACTTTAAAGGAAGAATCTTCATTGTTTGCACAGGTCAGCTAGAAACACATTTTCTGTCATCTGAAAGCATAAACAAATTGTGGCCCTTGGTAAACAATGACAAATCAAATATTTTACAAAGCTTGACAACATTTAATGAAACTCAGTATGTTTACAAAATATCCTGAAGGTTTTTGTGAAATCCCAAACACCAGTAAGTTCTCCCATTTCTAAGTTCCTGGAAAGGAAATTTATTGCATGAAAGGTCTGGTAGATTGAGACTCTTATCCTACAGTCAGGAAAATCGCAAAGAAATCCAAGAGAATTTTAATGGACTTTGGTGGGATTTTCCTGACTGGATAGGGGCGCAATCTACCAGACCTATCATGTAATAAATTTCCTTTTCTCATATCTTGGTGCAGTTGAAATCATAGGCAAAATTATTATTGACTTCAGTGACAGAATATCCTTCCGGAGTTTAGAAATGTGAGAACTCCAAGAAGTCCAAGAGAATTTTAACTGACTTTGGCCTGAAAGATTTGACTGTAAGTTAATTACAGTGAATCTGAATGTCTTAAAACCAGTGTCTTGCATGCATTTTGCCTATCAGGGTATGAGGCTTCCTTATTTATTGTTCCTTCTTCTAGCCAGAACACAGGGAAAATCTCTTGATTACTGATATAACATCCTCAATGCCTACTCATCCTTTACGAGCTGGACTCTGCCAGTGAGTTCCCAAAGCCTGTGACATCATCATTGGCAGAACATTAGCTTCAGATTAGAAATGGCCCAATGACATCACCACCCTGCTTTTCTATCTAACAGATGGTTTCTGTATATTGTGCAATTTTAGATCATTATTCATGGTTTGGGTCAATATAATTCAGGAAGCCAAAAAACTGCCAAGGAAAATGGACCTGGAACAAGTTCAAAGAGACAAAATAATTTTATTGATTAGACTCCTTTGTTTTCATTTTCCTTCAGGGCCAGCATGAATCATCAATACATGATAATACCTGAGTCATTTCAGCGTGAGCTGAATTAAGTACTGCAAAACAAGGTAAGCTTTGAAGAATTAGACTTTCAAGCACTCTGAAAACAAGATAGCTAAGAAGATTTGCTGGGCAGTGCTGAAAATGGGCCAGAAACTATTTACTGAGGCAAGTGGTTTGTTTGAACTGGAGTTTTATTTATTTTCATATTATACTTGTTGACTTCATATCCTCCTTCAGCTCAACTCAGGGGCTCAGGAGAGGCATGGTTTTCACCAATGCGAATGTAGGCCAGAAAGGAAGTATCTTTTGAGAGGCCCCATTCAGGCACTGGACCAAGGCTGAGATAAAACACCATGCTGGCCGAGGAAAGCCAGCTTGGAGAAGGAAGGGGGAAAAAAAGGAGAGTGGTGAGAGAGAGTGAAAAAAAACCCTTTTAATAGGAAAGTTTACAAGAAAGCCCAGCCATACAGAAGCTTTCATGTAACAAATATTCAGTGGGAAGCGATGAGTGATAGTCTGCATAATTTGGGACTCATATACATACGTCTCTGTCTGTCAGACACATACATGAGGCACAGAAAGGATAGGAGTGTTATTGATGTGCGCTATGATAGAAGTCACTTTCCTTCTGACTGATAAGCTCCAGAATCTGCCCCAAAAGCAAGAGTGCTGTTCACCTTGGAAGGGAAGGCGTGGGGGGAGACTGCCCCTTTCACACCAACTTCCAAGTAACTCTCACCTCTGCTAAGACTTGCCAGAATGAATTAGGCTTGTAGGAATAAACAAATCACCATGAGACTTCATACTTTTAAATACAGCTTTCAGAACTCTTCGTAAATGTTAATTAAAATGAGTCAACATCACTGCCCAGTAGGTAGTATTATGAAACACACTTTACAGATGAGTAAACTGAGGCACAAGAAAGTTGTCAGCAAAAGGTCTTTGCTACTTCCAACCAATCAGGGATCAGATCACATTGAAACTATATCAGTTTCCACCACTTGTGGATCTAGCCCATGAGTTCTGACTCACCGTTTCCTCATCTAAGAAAAGGGATGGGAGTGGGGAGGGGAAAGAAACAGGTTTTCTTGGCATTCACTGATATGGAATCCTTCCCCCGGGCCATTTAAAATCTGGCTTTATGCAAGCTATGGGAAGAAAGACTCCCACCTACCCATAGAATTATGGTAGAATAGTCCCAGATTTGTAAAATGGATATGTGAGGAGAATGCTTAAATTGTTGATAACAATATACTCTGGACATTTTCCTGTGGTTATTACCCCTTTGCCCAGCTAACTGTGCCACAGAGGCTATAACTGAAATATGTGATTTCAATCATCACTTTGGGCTTCATGCTTGTGTTCTAATACAGACATGAGTCTCATAGACTCATAGACTTTAAGGTCAGAAGAGACCATTAAGATCATCTAGTCTGACCTCCTGCACAATGCAGGCCACAGAATCTCACCCATTCACTTCTATAACAAACCCCTAACCTATGTCTGAGTTATTGAAGTCCTCAAATTGTGGTTTGAAGACCTCAAGCTGCAGAGAATCCTCCAGCAAGTGACCCATGCCCCATGCTGCAGAAGAAGGTGAAAAACCTCCAGGGCCTCTGCCAATCTTCCCTGGAGGAAAAATCCTTCCCGACCCCAAATATGGCGATCAGTTAAACCCTGAGAATGTGGGCAAGACTCACCAGCCAGCACCCAGGAAAGAATTCTCTGTAGTAACTCAGATCCCAACCTATCTAAAATCCCATCACAGACCACTGCGCATACTTACCTGTTGATTAGGAGGTTAGGAAGTCCCACCCCCTCAGTGTTCTTCTATTCCCACCGTACATCCTACAGGATTTTCACTGGGTGGCTAGGTGGAAGGTGCTTGCAGGATGGCTTTATCCGCAACAGTGGCTGCCCTCACAGCAGCGGCGGCCACAGCAGCGAGCCCTCACCCTCCCCTTGGCTCACTCTGAACAGAGGTCAATGTACCACTAGGTGTGATAGGCCAATTTTAGGGAGCTTCCTCTGAAGGTGAGCAACTGTCCCCAGAACTTGCTGACTAATCGGCTTGAATACATTCAAGCAGCTTCCAATGCCAAAATGGCCAGAGAACCTGCCAGCATGGAGCATTTATTACCCTATCACAACATCTGAAACACCACTGGTGACCCCACATGAAGTGGCTTGGCACAGCACAGCATGACCACTTTGCCTATAAAGCAGCAACAAAACCAGTACTTCTCCTGCCCCTGCCCAATCACTTTGTGGGTTGCACCAGCTGGGTCTGGACTCGCTGGTCTGGCTTATGGGCAACTTCCACAGAACGGTCTGGTGGCTGGGGAATGGCAGTCTGGGTTACTTTGGTTGAAGCCAAAGGTTGCCTGGCTCTACTAAAACAAAAGCTTGGACAGTGGGTCCCCATCGTAATTGATGTCTGAACGTTCCCTGACATGCCACTCTCAAAACTTCTTTTTTTGCAAAAAAATTATTAGGTAAAAATACATAACATACTCCAGATGCAACCTTTGGACTATCTCTGGACATTTTAAAAAGATACGGAAAGGTGTCCCATCCAGCATCCCTTGACAAAGGCAGAAATTACAGGCAGAAATGCCATTTAAATAAAGCAAAATACCAAGTAGACTGAAAAATTTAAGGGAAAACCCAATGTAAGGTGGAAGGGTGCTCATTTTCTTACTTCTCTGATTGATGGAGTTCAGTGCTCTCACATTTGTTTTCAACTAGAAACTGAGTTATGGATGCGAGTGTGTGTAGCTGGCTGCAGAAAACAAAAACAAAATTTCACCCAATAAACATTAAGGCCTATGGTGGTTATGACTGATCACATGATGAGTTGGAATCTGTCACTGCCATGTTTGGAGTAACAAGCACAATTTGGTGAGTTTCACAGGATAAAGATTAACTTCTGCTGTTTACTCAGAGCCTTGTCTCCAATGTCATGAAGAAAAAGAGCTTCTGCTATTTTGAGAGCCCTACTCCAACTGATGTGACTGAGACTAATCAAATCTTGAACACAGAACCTCATTCCCATGTGTGGTTTTGATAGATTCATTTAAACTGGCACGTGGTGTTGTGTTGCAGTTTGTGAAGAACTTGAGAACTATAGATACAGACAACTCTGATGAAAACCTAGATATTCTCCTTCTTTTCCATAGTTCTGTGTGTACCATTGGACTCCTACAAACCAGACTCCAGTGTTTCAAACTGCATTGAGATGCTTAACAGTGGTCTGTCAAGATTCATTTAAAATGGGTTTCTTCTCTTTGATTTTCTGTGATTTAAAATAAGGGTTTAAAAGACTTGAAGAGGAAGAGTGTGTGGGGGTGGAGGGGAGAAAAATGTCATTTATCCTATCTGTGCATTAGTTGTTGAAATTAAATAGGTGTAGCAAATAACTTGCAAATAAAAACTGAACAGTCTGACTAAACATCCATTCTGTTCTCAAATGCTCAATTTCCATCTCTTATCTCCAGTGATGTCACAAGTTCATTAGTTTTCCTGTCACCAGAGGATCCTACAGGGTAAGCAAGACTTGAATTTAAATGTACAAACGAAACAGAACTAACAAAACTTTTGACAAAAACTTTTCAGTCCTTCTTTCTCCATCAAAAAGAAACACACTAGAGCACAACTCCTTTGCCCCCATTAGCCCCTTTTGCAGGTCACATTAAATGAGTGGATATTGTAATGGTCTAATTTTTAAAGGGTTTTCAACCTGTACTTTATTTGCATGCACGTATCCTTTGTGTGCAAGGAGTCACTTATGAACACACGATAGAATTTCTTTGTGAAAACTATTTGCAAAACAACTATACATTTGTAAATTGTTTCCCATGGACATCTATGTCCACACAGTTGTATGTGTTCAACTTAACACTAGGGACAAGATTTTTTTTTTAAATGACTAGTACAGCTGGTTGGAGCATCCTGGACAAAATGTTTTTTCATCAAATATTCCGTTTCATCAAAGCCTAAGCATGTTGTGGTTTCAAATAATTCTTGACCTTTTTGATCCAAAGAAAGAAGTTTTAACATAATTCCATTTTGCAAAAATGTTTAAAGGGGGTTGGTTCCAAGATGGACCCCAAAAAAGTGAAATTTCAAAATCTTGAAACCTTAGAAGTTGTTGCAAAACAGAATTGTCATCTGCAAGTAAGCTGTAGTGCCTAGTGATTTGAGATGCCCAACCTGAGACCCTTAGTTTAGAGGATTTCCAGAAGGTGAGTGCACAGCACTTTTTGAAACTCTGGTCTCTCTAAAATCATTAAAGTTGGACACCCCAAAATTGAGATACTTCACATTACTAGTCATTTTTAAAATCTTGGACATATACATATATTCAAAATTGGCCTTGAATGAACAGTAGGTCATGTGAGGTCTGTGTCACTTATTAACATTCTGCAATGACCCATTCATGACCTGGTATTCCAATCTCAAAGGAAAAGGTATGCACTCTACTTTTTCAGGTGGAGTGACACAGATGTCACTGTGTGAGCACCAAAATATGACACTAGGCCCCTGAAATAACAAGTGGGCTTTGTACAACATAAATGCCGGGGTAACCAACCACTAACTATTTACAAAGGCAGTGAGAAAATGATTAAAACACTCGCATCTCACATTTCAGATTATTGCCGTATTACATTTCATGTGTATGTGATGATTATGCATTAATTACCAGCACTGACTAGACCCAGGCATAATAGGGGATGGTTCACTGGAGCTGTGCTATAATAAAGCATTCTGACAATGTACATTCATCCTACCCACAACCCTGTACTGGAACTGCCTGAGCAGAGATTGCCTGGTGTGTTGAACTACTTTGTATTCTCATGTCATATGGACAAATGTACACTCAAAAGCTGAACAAGAGACCAAAAAATTCAATCGCGTCTCACTTAAATCTGGATTTTAACCCATGTGTCCTAAGGTTGAATGGTGATGCATACAATTCACTGATATGCAAGAGTTTAAAATGATTTTAAATAATCTAACTTAATGAAAGTTCATCTGAAATATTAAAATATGAATTTTTGAGGTGATTTCACTGCTTCTTTCTGTCTGTCTAAAAATATGCGCCAGATATATCTTTACAGTGTGATTTTCATACTCTAAAATACATCTGATAATTCCTATAATCATGAAAATATTTCCCCCTTTCTGAAGAATGGATTTGCATAGATTACATTTATCATT
This sequence comes from Gopherus evgoodei, assembly GCF_007399415.2. Classification (NCBI taxonomy): domain Eukaryota; kingdom Metazoa; phylum Chordata; order Testudines; family Testudinidae; genus Gopherus; species Gopherus evgoodei. The sequence continues at coordinate 24,673,395 of NC_044336.1, read as the reverse complement.
TGGAAATGCATCTTTTTTTAAACCCTCTGTCCATCTTTTGGTTTTGTACAGCAACTTTTACTGAGCAGGGCAAATACTACTTGTTTTACTCATTTGAGTAGCCTCAACAATATCAGTTGAATTACTAACATGAGGAGGGTCAGAAAGATGTAGTTTTGTTTTGTTTTTTTTCTTTGAAACCATCATGGCTCATACATTAACCACTTTGCTAGAGCATCAGCAAATGGATATCAAACTGGACAGCAGCCCTTTCAGAACATCCCATTGCAGGAAGAAAACGGGAAAAAAAAAACTTATTCTTATCAGTCGCATGAGGATCAGCCCAGGATTTCTGCAATATTTAACACACCACACCAAGGAGACAGCATGGATTTGGAGGAGGGATGTCTACAGATAAGGAGTTTCCCTGGGCTATTTTTGCCAAGCCATGCAGCATGCTGACAAATTTTTGCTTTATCTCCCATTACTGTGTGTTTTGTCTTTGTTTTTATGCTCTTAAAGGGAAAAAAAAACTTAGGTGGGAAATGGAGACAGAATATATATGTATACTCATATACTTAATGTGCCCAGATATTTGCTGTTGCCTTAGCAATCTGGTGAAATATTGGCCAACTAGGGGTTCTTCTTGCATGCCTCCCCAACAATGACCCTTGAGAACTGGAACAGAGATGTATTAAGTTATAACCCAAAGGGAGCACTCTGTCTCTTGAATCCCTTGGAATAAGTTGGTTTTTCTTGCGAGTTTGTAATTGATTGAGTCATCACAGGTCAGCGATGCCTCATGTGGATAAATATTTCCTTTGAAAACGTCAGCCTTTCAAAAATAACGTAATAAATTCCTGCATGTTGGATTGACTCAAATTAGCGAGACTTTAATGTTAGCAGCTGTTTTGGAAGGCTGACTTATTGGGGCTCAGAGATCTAAAATGTTACTAGCATTAACAGATTCCCCATTCTGCGGCTCTATAATTGAAGTGCATAAGAGTCTTGCTCTTTTCAAGAGCTCAGCCATCTTCCCTAGAGGCAAGTCTGTTCATTTCCATGTGCCTCATTATCCTTGTTTGTAAAAGGGACATACTAATACTTATCCCCTCACAGGGGAGCTGTGAGGCTCACTTGTTGAGGGGTCTGGTATGGCTCATAGAATCACATCCCGTGTTAGTTGCTGAGAAAGGAGGAGGTTCACTACCCAAATAGTAGAGATTAGAGGTGTTGTGTCTATGCAAGAATCATAATGCCTCCAGGAGGTGTACAGGCCAGTGGAATTTATTAGAAGATGCGTGTTCAGAGAGAACAAAGACTCCTCAGGTCTCGTGTCACTTCTAGCACTAATCTTTGCAAAAGATTGAGGCAAAGGCCATGATGGCTCCTCTGCTCTTGCCAGTTGAATCAGACAAGGAAGAAAAGATGGTATATCATCTCTCCACTGGTAGCGGGGCTGCCATTCACACCTTAGAGCCCTATAATGCAATGTGAGAAGATGTGGCTCCATCCTACAATTTGCATGTGCAAGATGTTTTATATATCATTCTCACTGGACGTGTGCTGTACTTCAAAATGATGCATGGAGCTTATGATCCTTTTGTGGGAGGGGGAGAGAAATTTCTTTCTGATTGTGACAGGAATTGGCATTCATATATTTTGGGGGGCAGTGCAAAGATGATGTCTTCTTTAATTGCAACAAAATTAACAACTACAAAATTCAACACCAACACTAGTCAGGGAGTAAGAAATTACCAACCAATATTTTTTCAAGGCTTATTTATTTTGGTTGCTAATGGATCAAAATGGTTCCCAGCTGTGCAAAGTTCCCATTATGCTCATTACTTATAATGCACCTCACAATGAGATGATTAATTCAGCACACTTGCAGGCTCTTGGTTGAGCGCTGTTGATTAAGCAATTACGTAAATCCACTTCTGTTTGTTTTCTCAGGGCGCTGAGAATAGCTGGGGCCATTTTCTTTGCAGAATTATTCCAAGCACAGGAGAGAGGTTTTGCAAACATTTACAAATGCCAAATCCACCATTACCGAACAACATGAACGTGAAAACTGCAGTCAACCTGTCTCTACTGTATTTGTGGTCTAAGACATTTTTGAGGCTAGTGTGGTTTTCATTCCCCACATTTTGAATCAGGTCCTCAGCTAGAGCAAATCAGCTTAACTCCAGTGCCTTCAAGAGCTTTACGCCTATCTGCAGCAGCTAAAAATTTAGACATTTTCTTGAAGCTGTTTGTAATTTTGCCATTTGTATAGTGAATCCTGATCTCCTTTGCAAAACGCTTTGGGATCTACTGATGAAAAACTCTCTGTAAAAGCTAAACATTAGACATAGTAGTAATAGTATTTCCCCAAAACTTTTTTGAGGTTGTAAAGATTCACATATGTTTTTCCTCCTGCCCTAAAAATTATTTTGCATCCCCTACTTATCTTTGCCTTTTTCTGGGTTGCATCCAAAATTAGTTTCTGAAATGCCCAGAGAAAATCTTGTTTTACAGAACTATCAGATGCTGGAAGTGAAAGTGTCAGAAATATCCTGAGCAAGTTTTTGCTGTTGTTTTTGTTAATTTTGCAAACTAGGTTTTTCTGCTTTTACATGAAAGGATCTTGGGTTATCAACAAAAATGGAAAAGGAAATATTGTAGAGAGGGAAAGTGCGTAATATATTTTAATGACCTTTACTAAGCTTAGCTGAGTGTGGCAGTGGTTTTTTAAGTATATTTGTCAGTTACCTACAGAGATGGATCTTGGAAATGATTCCAAGAATCCAAAAATGGCCTATCTTATTCAAGATATTTGACTCTCTGAGTGTTCGAGGAATGGCTAGTGTTCATTTGTAACAGTTGTTGTTTACTGTTACGCCAGCTTAGCAAGCCATGATGGTGCACTTTGTAGAAAAAAAGGAAAGATGGATCTGACTTATACCTCAATAGACTAAACAGTGACTCCGCAGCAGTGCCCAGCTTTAGGTTGGCCAAATACTTGGCAGATCTCATGAATGATAGACACCTAAAAATGTTAACAGCCTTCCCACCCACCAGAGCAGCCGAAACCGAAATGCAAAACATTAACCCAGGCCAAATCTGCACAATGCTGGCTTCTTATCCTAAAGGGCCTTTGATTACTTTTGAGCTACCTGTTTAAATATATATATATAGAAACAAATCAGGAAGTTTTTGGGCTACCTTCTCAACATCTTTATGTTTCTGCCATTATGGATCCTGAGCTTTTGCATTTAAGCCTAAATCCAAATCAGTGCAGCTCTCCGAGGTGTGATATTTTCTGAAAATAGATGGCCCACTAACTTTATTTTAGGAGAACTGATTTACCAGCAACAAATTAAAAGGATAGTAGCCTATGATATCCTGAGTGTGGTCTATTCTATTCTGTTCAGATTTACATATAGCCCTTGCCACTGTAATATCTGAATGCCTTCCAGAAGTTCATTAAGCAACATGACTACATGAGGTTAATTTTTTCTTTCTTCATTTCTCCAGGGGAAATTGTGTGTGTATTTTTTTTAATATATTGCATGTACACTGTATCATGTAATTATGTCATCACAGGCAAAGCTCAGGTCATCTTTCAACTGGAGAGGAAGGTGGTGGCACATGTGGTGGTTCTTAGATCATGCCGCAATTCTTCCACCACCTTGGACTGACCATGAGAAAGCTCCAGCTCCTGCATAGATGAGCTTTCCTGTACTGTGCCTGAGAAGTGAAGATGTCAACCCACAGTTCTCATCCTGAAGTTTTAATGTGTCTTTGAGGACTAAAACCCAGGTTATTTTTGTTTTCCATTTTAGACCTGAGCAGCTAGTCAAAGTTCAGGACCCTAGGGATGGAAGTAGAAATTGGTGGAGTCTGGCATTTTCTTTGATGCAACCTTGGTTGTGTACAAAATCCTGCCTCTCCAAATGCAGGAGGAACCAAGAACAAAAGGAGCAGTTGTTTCGCTTATGGTCCTATGCCTCTAGCCAACCTCAAGCTCTCTCTCTAGCTTTTCCTAGGGTCACTGCAAAGCCTATTGTGTGGCTTTCTTGCTTGTGGCTTCTGTTTCTCTCACTTGTCACTCCTCCCTGTCTGTGTGTTCTGCCACTCCTACACTCATACACACACTCTTATCCAACACAATACTCACTAAAGCCCATCTGCTCACACAGGCCCAAACTCCTAGGTGAATTCATATAACCCTTTTGTCTGAGATAGGGGGTTGTGATTAATTTATCTTGACAGTAATGTTAATTGAGGGGGGGGTTCATGCCCATCAACCTCGGCAAGATTTTAACTCCACCCATAACAAGGTTTCATCCAGCTCATAACATTATTGTTCCTTGAACATATGGATGGGGACTAATTTGACATGATATTCTATAGTAGGACAAGATCCTAAAGAGAATCATTCCCAGAGCTGATGAACATTTTTCTCTCTCTCTCTTTTTTTTGGCTGAAAAAGGTTCCCCTCGCTCCCTTCCCCCCCAAAAGCAAACGGTTTTGTGTGGGAAATGTTCCTTTCTATAGAATGCTTTGGAATGAAAAGCTGAAAACTCTCAAAAGCAAACCAAAAAAAGACAAAACCCCACACCATTTCTTTCCAAAAAAATTTCAAAGAGAATTTTTTTTTATTTCTTTCAAAATTCCACTCCTGCAATATATTTACCATTTTCTGACCATTTCTAATAAATTTTAACTTAAAAAGTAATCATCATCACATGGAATTATTCCTTTGCAATCCAATTTTATGTTTCCCTTGCTTCCTATGTTCACCTGGACCTCATGTCCACTTATCTTACACTAACATGTTTTATGGATGTTTCTGAGTTCAATATGCCCCTCTCTTGTGTTGGGATTTTCAACAGTTTAATTGTTATCTTCTTTCTTTATGCTCAATACTAAATTGTGTTCTCACTTTTGGATGTCCTGGGGAGAAAATATTACCAATATTGCCAAGTTAACAGCCCATTGCAAACCCAGTGGGCAAACTCCTGTTGACTTCAGTGAGAGAAAGATTTTGCCCCAGTGTAATATTAGAAATCATGAAAGCTCCAATGAACATCAGAAGGTGTTGAAGGGGGTCAAGGAGTATGACAGACATGAAAGGCTTTTTTTTTTTAAACAGCTGGCTCTTTTCTCCTATCGACTGTATAAAAAGGGAAGGGGAGCTAAAGAGTGAAGCAGCATTATGAAAGAGACATGCTTTCCATCCATGTTCAGGAAACCAGCGAGACAAAAGGCACACAGCAGCGGCCACATGGCAAGGGTGCTTCAACAAAACAGACTGTTTCCTCTCTTCTTTCCTTGGAATCCCAGGATCCGTCGCCTGGTTTGTTTTTCCAAGGAAATAATTAAAGCTGTGGATTACCAAAAAAAAAAAAAAAAAAAGCCTTAACAAAAGACTGACCCTTCCTCTCTCTCCTTTCCTTTGGTTCCTCCCCAAGTAAGAGAAAATCATTTTCATATTCCTTCTTCCCCTCTCCATACAGAATGTCAGACCAGACCCTGTAGTTAAGATTGGTTTACATCCCAGTGGAGGCAAATGTTTAAGGAAGCTTTTGGCAGTATTATGGATGATCTATGCAAGTAGATGTTTTTTCATGAGGCTTTGAGGACATTATTGTTGAAACAAACACATGCTGTGCCAGACTTAATCTACTGCTGCTGCTTGGAGACTTATGAATTCCTAGCATATTTTAGCCTCCCTACACTCTGGGCCTCCTCCACCATTTTGAGCCCTGAATAGAATATCGGGTTGGACAGGACCTCAGGAGATCAGCTAATCCAACCCCTTTCTCAAAGCAGGACCAATCCCCAGACAGATTTTTGCCCCAGATCCCTAAATGGCCCCCTCAAGGATTGAACTCACAACTCTGGGTTTAGCAGGCCAATGCTCAAGCCTTCTGTTAGTCTCTAAGGTGCCACAGGCACTCCTTGTTCTTTTGTCTGTACTGTATAACTTCATTTTCCCCATCCTAGAAGATATCACTGGGCTCTGAATACTGGCTTTCTGTCCATGACTCTAGTTCCTGCATCATCTGGATTTAGAAAACTTTAACATGTCCCTTGTTCTTTTTTCCAGTTGATGAGAGACAGAATGCTCCTCAATTTTTTTATTCCAGGCTATAGCACTTCACTACTGATCTTTCCTCTGGCATTTCAGCTCAGCACTGTGAACATTCCCAGAAATATCCATGTGGATTTTTGCCTCTTCGTTCATACACAAACTTATATGGTCTGTTCATTAGAGATGGACAAATTGGTTTGGATAAAATAAGAACTGGACTGAACCAAACCTTTGTCTGTATTTAATACAAAATCTCAGTTGGTCCTTAGCCACTGTTTTCTACTTTCAGACCCTTCTGTTCATCTGGGTTCTGGCAGGAAGAGAAAAATGACAAAATGAAGAGAAGCTGTTTTGGCAGTGTTGGTGGCCCATCAACAGTGGGAAACATCAGAAATCTCATTAGACAATCTGTTTTCATGAGATTTCAAGAACAAGTTTGCAGAAACAACAGCCATGAATGGTTCTTCCTTTCTATCCAATGTTTTAGACTATGCTTATTACACCAGAGTATCTGAAAGTTTCACAAGTAAATCATAACCAACAATTGCATTTGCATGACAGTATATGAATGTGCATCCTAGTAAACTGGTGTGTATAGCTGACACTTTTGGGAGGGGGAGAGGGGCCATATGACATGTAGAAGAGTTCCCAGGTGATGCACTGCTAGGTTGTAGTTCCAGTAGACACAAATCACAGTAGAGCTCTGTGTGCATCTATTTGTTTTTGTACCTGAAAAGCAAGATTACTTGTGTCAACAGTGGAGATTTAAGTTTCAGGGCTTAATCTTTGGGTTCTTCACTTTCTACCACTTACTCAAAAACTGAATGCAACATTTCTAAACCACTTCAACCTGATATACCCCATTTAGCCTACTAACTCTAAAGAAACCTTTCACAGTGCTCCCAAGTGATGGGCATCAGCACTAAATGTAGCATGCGGTAGCCTCTTGCTTTGAATTTCCTCGGGGGGCATAGAGAAGTTACGTTGTTGCTGTTGCCTGAAGAGATGATGAGACAAGAAGCTGCCTTGTCTAACTCAGCCAAACTTGGGTCACAGCTTCAGAAGCTGCTGTCAGCAAGAAAGAGTAGATGTTCAGAACATTAAAATGGCAATGTGGGAAAATAGACAGCCTTCCTTTCATGCTAGCAAATGCAAATACAAAAAAACACTGAATTTCTCTCTGCATTGCAGTGCATTACAAATAAACAGCCTTATCCCACACAGACGTACCATAAGCAATTCTCAAAAGGTATCACAGTCTAGTGGGTAAAGCAGAGGACAACCAGATGTGGGTTCTAACCCACCTCTGCTGTGTCAGTGTGTGACCGTGGGCACCTTTCTCTGCCTCAGTTAATTTCTCTGTAAAACTGGAGTAATATTGATGCATTCAGTGATGAGTATTAGTACAAGAGGAAATAATAACAGGAACATCTTATGTTCTTTAGAGACTCCTGGGACTCTTCCAGGTGCAGCTCTTGGCTTAAGCTTTCTAAAAGATCACTTTGCAGGACTTGTGTTACAAATAACAATTCAGAATACTGAACAAACATAAGCATTGGCATTGAATTTACTGTTCATCAGTGATGATGTTTATTTCCTTTTCTGCAGTTCACTGCGCTTTGGCAGTATAACTAGAATGGTCAGTTTCACTTCACATTTGCCTATACAGCGCAGCAAAGCTCAGCAGAGGGGTGTGATTTTTGAAGCGCACTAACCTGCCCCATGGACACCTCACTGGTGTGCTCTGAAAGGTATCTATTTTGCATTAACACAGTCCTGTTTGAAACAAGACAACACTAACACAAACTTGATACCTTTGACAGTATGCCAGCAGGGTCGACACAGGGCAGTTAGAGCATGATATGTTAAAGCACTTTACAGGTCAACCCCTTGAGTGTGTTTTGCTGGTGCCCTGCAGAAGGTTGTTTCCAGTCAATTTCACTTTCTTATTTTCAGGTACCAATAGCACAGTGCTTTTGAGAATAAGTCATTCTATTAAGAGCATCTTTTGGATGACATAGGACACAAATCATAAAAGCTTTTCTATTACTATTAAAGTTTGTTAGTCTCTTTTCAATAATCCAAATATAGCCCCTAATAATCTAAATGTAGGGCCCAAAATTAGGGCATAGTGCCCATCTTTTAAACATCGTCCCCTTGGACACTATTATCACTGCTTCTTTGGTTGCGTGGTCTCTGTACTCCTTTCTCACTTTGATCTGAGAAAGCTCCCATCTTGAAAACATCAAGCTTGACCTGAAACCAACAACAAGCCCCATCTGATAACAAGTCTCCACGTACCTGTGTGGTCTGATGTCAGAGAAATAGCTTGGAAATAGGAAATCAGATGCAATTACATGATCCTTATCTTCCCCCTATTACCCCTATAAAGGGCACATGCTGCAGATGCAGAATTGCACAAAGTAGAAACCTGCAAAAGATTTTTCACGAAAGCTTTCAGAACTTGTAACAGAAATTAGCAAGGGGCCCCAACCTAGCTATTAACTATGCAAGCCTATTGTTTATTTTCTTACCGGAACTAAAGGAGAAAGTATCTGTGCTTATTTTTCTTTACTTAGCTAAAGAAATTGTATAGCTTTTAGAAAGGGTTAAATAATTTCCTCCCTTCCTGTGCTCCTAAGGTTTTTCTTGTATGTATGTGTGAGGTTCCCCACTAACCACAGCTCTGTCCAAAAGGAAATTAAAATGAAATACATCAGGCATGCTGGGACTTCACACTTCAGAGACTTATAAAGCAATATCGCCTGTTTAAATTGATTGTCACTTTAACGGCCCACAGCTACTCATCAGGAAGGGAGCTTAAGGTTTTACTATTCTTAATGGGACAATATCCCTCTTCCAATGGCTTAATTTAGGTTGTGCTGAAATTCCTCTGAAGAACAGAGCCATTAATATTTCATTAAAGATACCCATGATGTCAGAGTAGTGATGCAGAGTTACTTGGTAAGTTACAATGAAAACTCCTTTTGGGAATCACTAACATCCTGCCATATGAATTGTCTGCACTGGTCATGACTGTGGGTCTCCCAGGCCTCCCTCCGTATCCTCAGAGACTATATTGCTACTTTGTCACTCTAGTTCATAAAGCTATGTCTTAGTGATGTAAAGTTATCAACAAATAAAGAAGCCAATGACTCAAATATTGCACAGCCCTCCTTTATACAGCTGAAAGTGTTTATTGCACAGAGGGGATGTGCACAGGATATAATTAAAATATTTGTGTTTCAGCAATTTCCCTTCCTAAACTTATCTTTTACAAATATGCAATAGAAAAATGTTAATATAATGCCTGGAAAAGGAGAATAACATGGAAACCACAGTGCTTGTAATAGATGACAGCCTCATAATCTATAGACATACTGGTAAACTCAACATATAGTAAGAAGACTACAAGATACATCTTTAGCTGATGTAAATTGTCATAGTTCCATTAACGTAACTATGACAATTCACACAAGTGAAGGATCTTCCACTAGAATTCGTCTTTAAAACCAGAGGCCTGTACTTCTTGAATTAAAGGAAAACCTCCATTATTAAAGCTATGTGCTATTTACTGCCCACTCCCTAGTGAGCACCATAGAATAATGAGGAGGCCAAACTCCATCCAGCCTGGGGCTTTGTGCATAAATGCAGTTTAGTAAATTGCAGAATTCAGCAATAATAACCCTAGAACACATTTTGTGAAAACTGAGGCTCCCAATTCGAAATAGCTTATTTTCAGCAGTGATCGCAGGTCTAATAACTACAACTCTGGCACAGGTTTTCTGAAAGTCTGATCTCTAACCTAACCTGCTTCAGAATGTATGAACTGAGCAGATCTCATCAAATCTATACCAGAAAGGATTTAGCTGATAATTTGTAGGTTAGATGGGTGGTCACAAGAGTAATAATTGGCAGAAAAATGCTGCAATGCTGCAGGCATGGTTACTACTGAAAAGTATAGTTTTAAAATTTAGAGTGCATCACTGTTTTTTGCATACTGGGGGTTATAAAACGACAATATAAATCACAATTATTATAGAAACAAGTAATATGCAAGATGTTTTTAAGCCTCTGGGCCTAGAGGGTCAGAAAATAAAATATATATGGATCCCAGTAGAAAAATACAATGTGTTCAGACACGGGCCAGGTACAGAAAATATATTTAAAGAGAGATGATATAGATATAGATATTGATATACCGCTAAAGTGAACTTGTGTGTCACAATCAGTTGAAGAACATGGAGGCTCTTGGGTTAATGTATTTCCTGGGAATTCCCTGTGTCCCTACTTGAAAACTCTGTTAAGAAATCAAACTCTAGATGGAGTTACCAGCACAGTGGCCCAGCAAAGTGTGTTTATGGTGCTAACTTTTTCCTCCACATTGAGTGCTGGGTGGGAAAGCCTAGCACTGCTTTCACGGGCTGTTAGGGAAATAACCACAAGATTGGTAGGATAAGCCTCCTAGCATGGAGGTGGGATGGAATGGAGAGTCTCTATAAAAAGAGAGTTTTTAACTTTGAACTCCCATGGGCTGCTCCTTTTGCATTGGTTCTTTTTTGTTGTTTGCTTGTTTGTTGTTTTCGGCAAGAAGGAATCACAGGAGCCTTATGCAACTGATCTAGACAAAATATTGTGATGTTATTAAAGTGGAGAGGAAAAGTTATATTCTTAAGTGGTGACCAAATTTGCTCTTAGCAATCAATTCATTCTCAGTGAATTCCTTTCATCTGAACCAAACATTGTTATATGGTCCCTTCCTTCTCGGTATGTGCTTGATTCAAAGCCCATTAATGCCAATGTAGGGTGACCAAATGTCCCGATTTTGGGGGCTTTTTCTTATATATGCTCCTATTACCGCCCACCCCCGTCCCGATTTTTTACACTTGCTGTCTGGTCACCCTATGTCAATGGGAATCTTTCCATTGACTCCAGGGGGATTCAGAGAAGGCCAAATGTGAGTCTTCTTGGGAGCTAAAGATGCTATGAGTTATATGGATTATAAAGGCAGGTTGACTGGAGTCTACAGCAAAATTAAAAGCTATAAATTCAAAGTGGGAATCCGCTTTTTCTGGGCTAATACAACTGTCCATTGCCCTCCGAGGTACAGTTGCATTTTAACAACACAGTCTGGTTCTAAGCAGTGTAATTTTACCCTCCACCCGCTCCTGAGTTGTTGGTACTATCTCCTTTTGAGAGTTGAAGAAACTAGCACAGAGGGATTAACCACTTGCTGAAAGCCAAAGCGGGTATGTCTACATTGCAAAAAAACAAAACAAAAGACCAACAACACAGCAGCAAGCTCACTCTATGGAACTAAAAACAGCAGAGTAGGCTTTCCCGCTTGGCTGGAGCTTGGGCTCTGAGACTCACCCCCAAGCTCACAGCCCAAGCTCCAGCCAAGTGAGAATATGTACACCTCTGTTTTTAGTGCCCTCCTGCAAGCCACAGTCTATAGACCTGGACTCTGAGACGCGCTGTTGCATGTTTTGGTTTTTTCATTATTTATTAATTATTATTATTATTATTAGAACTGCGTAGATGTACCCAGAGTGAATCAGTGGCAGAGCTTGGACAGAATCCAGCTCTGTGTGGGTGGATGAACAAAGAGGTGTGTGATGTGATCTCCAAAGCTAGGTCCAAGCTAGGGATTGAGACCCTGCAAAACCTCCCATTCATTTATATTTCAGTTCCACAGCAATGTGAGTAAAAGATGTGTCATTACTCCAGACGGCAAAGAAATAGAATTCCAAATCTATGATATTGAAATAATTCTTGTGATTTTTTAAGCCGATCTCATGATTTTTGGTGTCCGACTCATGATTTTCGGAATGCTTTGGAATGGCAATACTCTGGTTTAATTTCAGCCCCTGGGCTGGTTCTATGTGCAGGAAAACAGGGTGGTCGCCCCGGGTGCCAACTTCCAAGGTGTGCTGCCAAACTGCTGGGCTTTTTAGTTATATTATTATTATTTTATTATTATTATTTATTATTATTAGCATGGCTGTGATTGGCTAGCTTTTTTTTTTTGGCTCAGGAATTGTGTGATGGGGTGGAGCGCTACATTGAAATCTTTTCCCACTTTGGCCAGAGAAACAACTAAAATAGCTTTTGTACAGGCCTGTAAGAAGTTCTGAATTCATATTCCAGGTTCAGGGGGGTGCAGCCATTTTTGTATTTGGCTCAGGCCCATGTCCAAAATAAATTGTGTCCGGGGTGACTGTTATAATAAAAAGTGAAAATGCACTCTAAAGCATCAATCAGATGCAATTTCTAATGCACATTCAAAGCCTAATTATCTTTAGTGGTACTCTGAATAGAGGACTCCTGGTGCAGGACAAACTAAGGATCAAGCCCCAACAGGAGCTAATAAAAGGCTAAGTAGTCGTGATAAATCCCCATTTGCTGGAAACTTATTTCTCTCCCTTACCCCAACAGAAAACAAAATCTGAATATATTAACCAGCATTAAAAAAAAACAAAAAACAAAAACAAAAAAAAACTTCTCTCAATTCTCCTCTATGGCACAAAAAGCAATTAAAATTCTAGCTGCTGACTCTTTCCCCCGGGAACAAATTTTTACTGGAAACGAAAAAGAAAGGTGGTTCACTGTGGAAACATTTACCAGCTCCAGGTATAATACTGTGTCTGTTGTTAGAGTGAACATTTCATTGGTTTATTTCTGGAGGATTATTTAGAGGGTTGTGGTCTTACATCCAGGCCTCAAGAAAAAAAATACAGCCTATGAGGTGTGCCTTTGCGCTACAGAATAGTGATTTGTTATGTGTTTGTCTGAGTTAAATATAGCAGCAAGTCATTTTGCGCAGTCCGATATTTTATCCTGTTAACTAAAAAAAGAAACTCTTGTTTGGATAGATGAAAAAAAAGCTGAAGAAAACCCACAGCTCCTGGGTTTGCTTTCCAGACAGGTTCAGGTGCTTAGTATTATAAAATTCACCCATCAATCAATAAGCAGCTCAATTAGTTTGGACAGCTTTAACAATCCCATTCTGATTTGCTCTTTTGATTATTATCTTGATGGTTATTATTATTGCTGCAGTGGAGAATGGTACCTTTGGAGATGAATTTACTTCAGCCTTGGGTTTCACTTGCCTAATTTTTTTTTTTTTGGAGGGGATTCAGAAAACAAGATCTATGGGCCTCATGGGAAGGATTAAAATCCTCCCAGTGTGGTGGATGGTTCACTGAACATAATCTAACCTGGACTGCCTTCATGGGTTCAGGCTAAAAACCAAAGCAAACCCACTAATGTTTCTGTTTTCCCAGTTGGAGACTAGAAATGATCATTTGCAGTATTCTGAAGCAAGGTCCTGTATGTCAGTATAACTGCTGCCCAAATTGGCTGCCAAGTAACAGTTCTGCAGACTAAGGGTTGCTTTCCCTTCCTGGGAGAAAGAATGGGTTGTAAGTATTAATATTTCAGCAAGAGTAGGAGGGACTTAAAAAAGAATCATGCTGTGGAAAGGGCACTGTACCCAGGGAACCAGCATTGAATTGCCAGCCACATGCTCCTTGTGTGACCTTGGGCAAATCGCTTAATCTACGCTGTACCTCAGTTACCTCTCTGTACATTGAAGATAAAACTCTCCTATATCACCTGGGTTTGGTGAGGATAAAAATCAATGACTGGTTGTGAGGTGGTCAGATACTATGGCAATGTGGGCCATATTGATAAACAGAACACACAAGAACTGATATTTTCCTCCCTTCACCTCCATGCTGCTGTGGCAGAGGTGAAGTTGTCTGAAAAACACGTAGCCATACTTTTGTGCTGGACTGGAATTTCTGGATAAGGCTCACTATCAGTGGCAGGTCTGTCTTTTAATAGTGAGCAGATAAAATTAACCTTCTCTTATGCCCTGTTGTCATGGCCTGTGGAGTGGGTGTAACACACAGCATCCTTGTGAATCTATGGACATTTATGCAGCACCTTTCAACTGAGGAGTTCATAGGGCTTGGAATGCCCTGTGTGTGGTAGGTATTAGACAATTCTAGAGATGGATTAAACCGAGGCACAGAGAGGGAAAAAGATTCCACCGAGGTCACAAAGACAGTCACTGGTAGAACTAGGAACAGAATCCAAGAGACATGATTCTGTTCATCCTCCTCTTGGTTGTGTGTCTTTCGAATTCACTGCAAGTCACTTTGACCGTTTGAGCACCTATGGGGTCAAAGAGTTGCGTGGGCACTAGATTCGTGTCTTTCAGGAAAATCTAGAGGATTTTATTTTATTTCATTCCCCTTTAACCAGAACATGGCCTCTGTTTTCTATGGCTGGTGCAGCAGCCATTGGTTGTGATTATAGGCGTCACTGAGGAATACCAGCTTAATCCCAGTATCTCTGAAAGATATCCAGTGAAGATCTTTATTTTTCATCAACAAGGTTTCATTTGGCTCTGGTCCAGGGCTCAGCCTTTTCCCTGTACTCTTTGTATTTTCCTGGAGTTGCCCACTTTTCTTGACTGCCTGCATTCATGGTTCTGACCTGACTACACTCACAGCAAAGTTCCTCTCTCTATGGAGAGGGGAATTACCCATCATTCATCTCACATCATTCTGCTAAAGGGCCAGGTCCACTGTTTCATTTTACATCTTCCTTGTACAGTTAAGGATGGCTATACAGTGAAAATTTAATCCTGGAGCTACTCTGTGCGATAGTTAGCTTCTTAAATATTAATTAATTAATATTCTTTACAATTAGTAAAGTGATATAGACACATATATAACCCCCCTGTCCATTTGGCATGAGAACATTTACTGAGTTAGCTGAATTGTATATTACTTTACAATAAGCATAACTATTGTCCCCTGAACGATTCAATGAATCCCCGGATCTGCCCCAATGACTCCAACAGAAGAATTTTAACAATTCTAGGCTTCCCAAATATAAAGTTAATTGTAATGACCTACTGCTAATAGGGTGTGATTCCGTAAGAGACCCTTGGAATAAACAGGAGATTTTCATTTACTTCAAGGATCTTTGGATCAAGTCTTTAGAGAGAAGACAGTGTAAGACTTCATTTCCCAGTGGTGGTACTCAGTGTGTGAGTGAGTGAGTGTGTGCATGTGTGCGTGTGTGTGTGTGTGTGTGTGTGAGAGAGAGAGAGAGAGAGAGAGAGAGATGCACTCTGTCTTTGAAGATTATAGATGTATCTTTGCCTTCTACTACAAAGCAGAACAAGTGATCGGGAATGAAACCATGAGTGAAATCTAAGAACATGTTAGCTTGTGTGAAGGTGAATGTCAGGCATGCATTTGAAATATCATTTACACATGTAAATCTGGAGTAATGACATTGATTTCAGTGAACTTACAAGGTATAGTGAAGAAAAGAGTTTGGTTCCCTGTGCCCAGTTCTGCTAAACCTAGGAGAAGGTAATAAATTCCCATATTATGAAATGGAACAAGAAAAATCAGTTCTTTGATTTGGGAAATGCAACTAAATAACCCACCATGAATACAGAAAGGAAGCCAAACGCAGACTATGTCTACACATGGAGCTGGGGGTATGATTCCTAGCTCAGGTAGATGTACTGACGCTAGCTCTCATTGAGCTAGCATGCTAAAAACAGTAGTGTAAGTCAGCAGCGTCATGACAGAGCACCTGACCCCAGGGTTATATACTCTCTGCAGTTAGTCCATGATACTGCTTGCTTCTGCCCATGATATCAGCACCTCATTATTTTTAGCCCTCTAGCTTGATGACAGCTAGCATGAGTATATCTACGCAAACTGAGAACTGCACCCCCAGGTCCCAGGGTAGAAGCAGTCAAAGACTGTGGTTGGAATTCAACTAAAAGGACTCTCTGGAAAGGAGCTAAGATACCAGACTGGCTTTGAATCTGCAAATTACTTACTCAGCCACCAAGTTTATGACAAACAAGAATTATGCGCCAAGCTAAAGATATTGTGACCATGAGTGTTGTGATGACAGTTCAGCATCTGTTTTATATTTAGTGGGAACAGGGGAAAGAATAAGATGCAGCATTGAAGCAACTGAATATTTTTATCTGCCTAAAAACTGGAAGGGTAGAATTAATTAGGACTGTCATGGTGAGATGATGAGGTTGGTAACTCTCACTCATCATGAGTAAAAGAGATAATTGGGGGTAAAATATTTATCAAGTCTAAGAGGCCTCTCTTTCTCACACACACACAATATGATATTGTCATATCTGGTACCATTTACTTCAATATCAAACATCCAACCCATGCTTTTCCAGGCACCTAACTGGTCAGGATATCCTAGGTGAAGGATAGGCCTAGGTCTGTTATTTTCCTCCTGTACCATCTCAGTTTCCTGAAAACAGGAGCGAAAAGCTAGGGATGTACTGCTCTCACATTGATCAGAGTCTGGATAAGCTCCCAAAAATTGGTGGCTTTTTTGAGAGTCTATTCTGAATCTCTAGAGCCAGAAACATTGAATGAGAAATTCTGAGAGACAAGATTTTTTTTGTGAGATTTCTAGCACGTCTATTTCTGGTCCCTGCTGGAAAAATTAGGAGAACAAAAAAACCTCATAGTACTTCCGCACTCCGAGTTCTGTTTCCAGAAAGAAGCTGGAGGAGCAAGAACAAAATAAGTTATCTGAGATTTTTAGTTCAAGTGTGGTTTCTGCATGAAGAGATCTTATATAATGGTTGATACTTTCCATACTAGTTGAAACTTTCCTAGTCAGAGTTTCTCAATAAGCAATAATATGACTTATGCGTTATTTTGTTTCAGATGGTGTTTCCAGTGTGATATTAGATTGGATAATCTAATAGGTCTTTTATATTAGGGCAAGCAGTGTGGACTATTGGATAGAGCACTGGACTGGGAATCAGCCTGCTGAATGACCTTGGACAAATCACTTTCCCTCCAAGTGCCTCAGTTTGCCCATCTGTAAAATGATGATAATGATATTTGCCCTCCTTTGTAAAGCCCTTTAAGAGATCCACTATTGAAAAGTGCTATATAAGAACTGGATATTATTATTATCATCATCATCATCCATCTCTAGAATTAATAATTTAAAAGTTGTACAGGAACTTCTGCTCAATCCAAGTGAAATTATATAAAGCAGGAACACATTTGGGGCTACAGTTTATTTTTCTCAGTCTTGCTGTCCCCAATTCAAACAAACCAATATTCCCGCTGATTGATGCCGCTGAATTGAAGGATACTGTTTTTCTATGGTCTCCCTCCTACTCCTATTTGGTTGGATGTGGGCTATTACAATAAACACAGTCAAATGCTGGAAACTGCTGGAAGCACACCAAGTTGGTGGCTACTTATTTCTCAGTGTGGCTAGTTAAAATAACCAAATTTTCACTTCTCAACCATGATGTTTTGTTTATCTGCTCATTACCAAAGCTGCTATTGACTCATGAAGCGTGGGGAGATGGGAGGGAGAAAATCTGTACAATGTATTTCCAGAATGTGGTATGTTAGCTCTGGAAAATAAATCTACTGATGTGGTTTGAAGGTAGCAATGTGTGAATCCAGAGATATCCTGATCAAATTCCTTTCTGAATCCAAGCTGCAAAATACAGTTACAACAGGCAGAATGTTTCAATCTTATCTAAAAGGTCAGGGTTTTTTTAATTTTTTTTCCAAACAAAATTTCATCAAAATCAACATTTCCATGAAATATTTTATTCATTTATTTTACAAATTGGCATTTTTCCAGTGGAAATACATTCCCCTCAAGAATTTCCAATAAACTGCACATCAGATTCTAGGAACCTGTTTTGGGAGATGCAGTGATCTCCTGTTGACATAGCCCCATATAATGTTCTTCAAGTCTCACAGAGATTCAGAGATATTTTTGCTGTTTCTCTCTGAGGTTAGTACCCAGTGTTTATCTGCGCTTCTAAGTCTTTGATGTTCACATATCACTTCAAACTATCCCACTTATCCAAGTATAATGAGGTTCACTACTCACTGCTGGTATGCCTCCTCATGGCTCATCTGGAGATTATCTCACCACGGGTCAGAGGCCCCTTCCTACGGTCACTCAGCCTGTTGTCTCAGTTTCTTTTACAGGACTCAGGGTAGTCTTCTTTGTGACTCAGCAATCCAGACAGGTCACTTTAGTTACCCTCTTCCAGGAGTCTGTCAATGTCTCCCTGGACAAGCTGTCCCTCTGTCATTCCAGGTAATCCTCCATTCTACATCCAAGGTTGTGCCACTTCTCTGGTGGCTGGTAGGGGAACCCTCGCCTGCTTTATACTCTGGGTTCCAGTCCAGGGACCCTATGCTTTGCAACTATCGTCTACTTACTCCCAGACCTGGTTGCTCTTTCCCTGGGCTCTATCCTACTGCTTCAATCTATTGTCTGGTACCTCTAGGTTTATCACCCATCTAAGCTTCCTCCACTCACTGTAGCTACTTCCTCTCTTGGATTCTTGGCCGACCCTGTAATTTCTGACATACCTCCCTTTTGTCAGGGAATGACTGCAGACTGTTCCCCTCTGCAGTCCCCTTCTGTTCTCAGCGTCTTAGCTTTATCAAGGTCCCACCTGTTCCTGCCCAGGTGAGCTTCATCCTTAATTAAGCATTGGTTTCCCTAGCCTCTGTTTGCCAGAAGCTGGGAATGAGCAACGGGGGATGGATCACTTGATGATTACCTGTTCTGTTCGTTCCCTCTGGGGCACCTGGCACTGGCCATTGTCGGAGGACAGGATACTGGGTTAGATGGACCTTTGGTCTGACCCAATAGGGTCATTCTTATGTTCTTATGTTGGTTCCTCTCCAGGTGCAGTCTATGTGGATAAATGGGCAATCTAGCCTACCTTAATTCCTTCAGGACTAGTGTGGGGTGAACACCCCATCACAATAAGATGGGTAGTTTATTATCTCTATCCTTGGAAGTGAATGTTCTTTAGAGGTACCTAAGTTGTTGAGACCAGACGGGACTCTCTTAATCAGTGAATAAATATACTTAATAATGAATTCAATAGGCTGAAAAAAGAATCCCTTATAAGGAGTTGTGCTATGATGGCAAAAAAATACAGGGAAAACACTGCTTAAAGTTGGCAAAGTTACTGGTTTGCACTGGGCTTGTGTGAGATTCTTAAAATAAGGGCATTCATCAACAAAATGTTTGGGTGGTACCACCAATAAGGAGTCCAGAGAAGACTCATTGGTTAATAAAAACCAGCTTTTGTACACTCCGTAACTTATAGTTAATGGCTAAAGTGAGCACTGAGCTTTCCCGCTTTTTCCCTATACAACAAAAATGGCATGAGTTTGGTTTTCCTCATGCTTTTCCCCACCTCTGATCTCCCTTTGGGCATAAACATGTCAAAGATTATATATAATATATTTTGTTTTAGGCCACCTTTAAAAAAATGCATGGTGTCTAGTGCACTCAGCCACAGTGACCACAAGCTGGAGAGAAAATATATTAATATGAATTCAAATATTTTGCTGAATGCAAGATGTAATTACATTTATTTGAATGCACTTACACCCAGGATGGAACCCAGACTTATGGAAAAAAAATAATTTTCAAAGGTGTTTTCATGGCTATCCTTGGCGGGGGGGGAAGGGAGGAAAGGACAGGGAGAGGAAATCACTTTGTTATAAATATAATCATCTTTGCTCCTTTTAAAAAAATCCAAAATTTTACATGCCAAACTCAAATCCTATAATTATAAGCAATCATTGCAAGGCAGTATTTCATTAAATGAATGCACAGGGGTTCATGGAACAACTTTTTTACTAGGAATGCTTTTTCGAGAAAACATCCCAAAATAGGGGACTAAGGATTTGGGTTTTTCAGGTCTCTGACATACGCCACCTCTGGACTTCTGTTCACTTGTAAGCAATTGTAACCACTTTCCAGATGTTTAGGATGAAACTAGCTAAGGACAGTACAGTGGTTCCTTCCTGGGGAATTCATAACTGTAGAACATAAGAGACATGGCCAAGTGAGATGCCAACATCAGTTTCTACAAAGGACGGCCTTTGAAATAAAAAAGGCTGGAGTATCAATAGAATTGTCACAAATGGCTGGATCCAACACTAGTTAAAATCAGTAGACTTTACTGTGTTTTGGATCAGGCCCAATCCATCATAGCATTTGAGCATATGCTTATCTTTATATAGATGAAAAGTTCCATCAACTTCAATAGGACTACCCACCTACTTACCGCTAAGCATGTGCGTAAGTATTTTGCTGGATCACGGCCTAACAGAGTGAGGGGAAAGAATCTCTATGAGAAACAATGCTGCCCAATTTTTTTAAATGCCTAAGGGCTTGTCTACATGAACAACTAGACTTCGGCAAGCTGGAATGCCAATCTAGCCTGCCACAGAGTAGCTGTCTATGAGCACCCTGCTGACACACGTTAACAGTTGGTGAGAGAGCTTTGACAAAACATTCTTTTAGCTTTTTCGACTGCCACTGCACATCAAGTGGATGTTTTCAGAGAACTAGCCACAATGACTCCAAGATCTCTTTCCTTAGCAGTAAAAGAACTTAACTATGTTGAGTAATTTTATATTGTCATCAAATTTTGCCACCTTACAGTTATCCCCTTTTCCAGATCATTCATGACTATGTTGAATAGCGCTGGTCAGTATAGATCCTTGGGAGACCCCACTATTCATCTCTCTCTCTCTCTCCACTGACCTTGATTCCTACCCTTTGTTTCCTATCTTTTAACCAGTTACTGATCCACGAGAGGACCTTTTCTCTTATCCCATGACTATTTACTTTGCTTAAAAGCCTTTGGTGAGGGACCTTGTCAAAGGATTTCTGAAAGTCCAAGTACACTATATTCACTGGGTCACCCTTGTCAACATATTTATTGACTCACTGAAAGAATTTTAATAGATTGGTGAGGGATGATTTCCCTTTACAAAAGCTGTTTTGTCTCTTCCCCAACAAATCATGATCTCTACATGTCAGATAATTCTGTTCTTTTCTATGGTTTCAATCACTTTGCCTGATATTGAAGTTAGGCGAATCAGCCTGTAATTGCCAAGATCACCACTTGAGCCTTTAAAAAAAAAAATTGGTGTCACATTAGCTATCCTCCAATCATCTGGTACAGAAGCTGATTTATGTGATAGGTTACATACCACAGTTAGGAGTTCTGCAATTTCATATTTGAATTCCTTCAGAACTCTTAGCTGAATACCATCTGGCCTGGTGACTTATTATCGTTTAATTTATCAGTTTGTTCCAAAGATTCAGATAAGTGTTAGACAAGCCATAGAGATGGCGTAATTCAATTTGCAGTAAAATAAAAATCTATCATGTTTGCAAATAAATAAATAAATGACTCGAGTTTCAGAATGATCATGTTATTGTTTTCATGTCTTATAGCCTGTATGTAAGCTCCAATGTTCCAGTAGTACATGAATTTAGTGCCTGGGACTTGTCAATGTTTTTTAACTTTCCTTTGCTTTTACAACCACATCAAGTTGAAATAACCTGTAAAAACTAAAAAGAGATTGTTGGTTTTGATATCTATGATATTTGTGCTTCATCTATAGCTACCTAATTTAACTGCTGTTTTCTAAGCTTTGTGTGATATTCAAGAATAGAATACCGATTCCTGATTTTTCTATGTGGGAATGAATAAAAGTTCTAATTTTTTTTTGGTTCAATTCACATGGTCATATAGTTTGTTATTTGTGAGTATGCAACTGATAGGTGATTTATTCATAAAAATCAAATATTTATTATGTGTGTAGATGTGGCATCTAGGAGTCCCAGTTATGGAACATAGACATTTAGAAACACAAAGAGTTTACAGTTTAATGCTTATGGGATCCTGGAAGTTGAATGAATTTTAGCACAAATGATGATTAATTTCCATTCTTAAAACCTTTGAATCATCCCATGTCTGAAACAATACCAAGTGACCAGTCAATCATCAGGAATAATGAAACACAAATATGCAAATAGAGAATGGTATCTGAGCAATCAAAAAAACTGAAAATGATTCAACAAAACTCTACGCAGGAAGCATCTGTAGAAATCAGGATTGGTTTGTGAACCAAACTGAGGGGCCTAGCATTCATCAGAAAGTTTTTTTTTAAACTCTGAGTACTGATGAGCTAATTCCAAATAAATGGTTGAAAAGATCACTTGTCAAATTGCAAATGAGCCAGGTAGAAGGTATATCTACTGTACCAAGACCAACTGAACTGGATATTATATCATTGCTAAACAAGCATCGTTTTCTAGGCTTTGTTGTGACATATCCTTTCTCTGTTCAGTGAGACTCTTGCAACATAGACAGTGTAGAATTCCACCTTATAGCAACATCCTGGATCTGATTCTTTTTGGGCAGGGTGCTTTTTCTTTCCCGTGATTTAAACGGGATGTTCAAAGCCTGGGAGAAGGACTAAAATAATCAACAATTTATTTGACAGCTGAGACTACATTTTCCTACCTGTCAATCAACTTCTGGAAAGCCACAGACTATAAGACTGAGGCAATGTGCTAAATGAGACCCATGTGTGTAAAAACTACTGTCTCTAAGTGTTTTCAAAATGTCAGCATGGCTGAATGTACTCAGTCCTGGTGAATAAACTTCAGTTCCTAATTTGTTTTAGGTTTCCTAGCAGCTTGAATGACTCATGAAGGTTTAACAAATGATAATACTGTGCACTTGTATGGCACCTTTTGCTAAAAGATCTCAAAGCATTTGATGCACATAAATTATGTAAGTCTTGCAAATACTCCTGTGAGATACATTTTATTATCTCCATTTTACACATGGTCCAAAATAGCCCAGATCTGTCAATCTTCATGGCAAACTGCAAAGGTCTTCTTTTCCCTGAGGCTTTTGGATAAGGCACAAGCTGAGGCTGGGTATATTATACATTGGGGCCAGTAGTAGAGATGGGGGATTTATTTTCTTCTCATTTATGGTTTGGAGAAGCTGCTTTGTTTGGTTGTTTTGGTTCATATTTTTAAAGCATGGCAGAGCTATTTTGAATTAGGTGACTTTTTATGTCACTTAAATAAATAAAAATATATGAATGTGGAATATCAGAGGTATGGAGAAGTTATGATCTCACTGGGATTTGCTAGTGTTCAATATCTCTGAAAAGTTAGACCTCTAATTTAAGTATCTATGTATCCATTTAGGTGTCACATGTTTGAAAATATTGGCCAAAGTGACTTGCCCAAAGTCACAGAGGAAGTCTGTGCCAAGAGCACCCAGAAGCCATGATATTTAGCCTTGTGCTTTAACCACTAAAAATACTCCTTCCTTTGTGATGTTTTTCAGATGCTTACACCATAAAAACAACTGCTAGTTTTAACATTGTACCATGGAGCTGCATGTGTCAGTGAGGGTTTTCAAGGATACTAAAACACTGAACTCCAGTGAAGTGTGGGCACCTGTCTCCTGAGCCTTTAGGAGTACCTAACAATCAACATTTAACAAGCCAGAAAATCAAGGAGGGTGAATGTGTGTCTTTTGCATTTTACACAACAAGAACAATATAGTGAAATCACACCGGCTAGGCCCCTATGTTGACTATCTATACACAAACTTGCTAGACTTAGCTACACAAATACACTGCTCTGGTTGGTTTCTGGAGCGTAGATCATAATGAACATCACTAGATGGCTTTCATATTGAAAAGATTATTTCTATATACTCCCATGTATAATGTAAATTATCATCTCAGTTATTTTATGAGTAAGGGAAGATATTATGGAACACACCTGACATGGTGGGTTTATCTCATTGTTAGTATAATTTATTATTTGTTTCTATCAGTACACACAATGTGGTATGTGCTTTCCTGACAGAAAAGAGAATACAGACTGTGACCCAAAAATCCAGAATAACTCACTACCTCTGTTCCAAGTCTCTTTGGGCATGGGGCCATTCCATAGGCCATTAAAGCCACTGGGAATTCTTCCATTGGCTCACTAGCCATTGGCTCAAACCTCCAGACTCAAGCTGATCACAAATTTTCCAATAAAATATTTTTCTGTCCGAAATTCCATTTCAAGAAAATCTTTGGTCTCATCTTAAGACCCACAATAAGTGATTGTAGCTCATCGCTGAACTCAGAAGAAGACTCCTTTATCATCATCATCATTATACTGTAAATTGAAATTTAAAGTAAATGTTTCAATTTTATCAAAATTGAATGTTTTGATTAACCAGAAATGAACCCTTCCCCCCTTTCCCCCGAATTTAGTTTTGCAGGAAATTTCAAAGTCTTTATTTATTTTTCTCAGATTAGAACAAAATCAAATTCTGAAATTGCTGAAGTTCCAGTGAAATAGAAAATCCAGTTTCTGCACAGCGCTACTCTCGACAGTGACACATGTGTGCCTCTTCCCCTTTGTTACCATTCTGGTTCATAAAGCCATAATTTAACGGGAGGGCTGAATCCACTGGATCACCAGAACTCCGATCAATGCAGCTGAGAAAGGGGGAGGCAAAGGAGGCTTTCTGTAACCTTTTAACCCCTAGCATCCTGGGGTTCAGCTTAGAGCAGCCATAATAATACTTTAAGTTATACCAGTCGGTCACATCCCCCTAGGGCAGGGGTTCTCAAATGGGGGGCGGGACCCCTCATTGGGGGTCATGAGCTGTCAGCCTCCACCCCAAACCCTGCTTTATATCCACCATTTATAATGGTGTTAAATATATTAAAACGTGTTTTTAATTTATAAGGGGGGTCACACTCAGAGGCTTGCTATTTGAAAGGGGTCACCAATACAAAAATTTGAGAACCACTGCCATAGGGGCTATTATGCCATCAAGGATCACTGAAGAACTCTAGCTCCACACCCTCTTGCCATGCTCCCAATATATCCCCTACCCTGGAGGGTCAAAAGGAGGTGGTGCAGTGCCAGCCACCTCAGCATGTATCCCCCCATCCCAGGAGAATCCTCATCTGACTTCTTAGTTCAGGTACAGGTTCCCTTTTGCACCATGAGAGTGACACAGATGGGATGAAATGGGGCCAGGATCTACTCCCTTATGTGACAATGATCTTGACTCTAAAATAAGCTGGAGCTATTTTTTTGTTCATCTGTTTTACCTTTTACATAAGACAGTTCAAGCACTAAAGGCAGGTTCCCTTCAGAGGCCAGTGTTTTCTGTGGTAAAATCTAGCTTGCAATTTCTGTTTGTACTTTATTTATATATTTTTGTCTAGTTCATCTTGATACTGGGCCAAATTCTTAGCTGGCATTAAATGATCCTTGCTTTGTTGACTTCAGTGAAACTGCACCCTTTTACACCAGCTGAGAATCTGGCTCACCATCTGCCCAAGTCTTATTTTCAAACAGAACTGCCTGTGACAGCTTTTGGAAAATACCTAAATCCCATAGAGAATTTGTTTACAAACACTACAAAAATAATTATAGCTTATTACAAACACTACAAATGGTTTAAAAATGGTATGTGCATATTTGGGAATCAGACAGTCTATACTTGAGTGAAGATTCAATGAAATTTTACCTCAGACTAATATAATTTTGTCAACTTATTTATTTGTTTATATATTTCCTAAACTATGTGTCTGTGGCTATTTCCTGCAGTCTGAATTCCAAGTGTCCTTCGTCAGCACTGGAATGGTTTCTGATGGATACATGGCAAAGCACTGAGGTAACATCACAGCCAGCCAAAGGACCCTGAAATTTTAGCAGAACTACTCTCTGGTGATTTGCAGTTACATTTATTATATGTTATAGACCATTTCCAGGTTAGAACAAGGAAGACTCAGAAGGAACCCACTGTTGTTGGGAGGGCACTTGATGTGAGATCCTCCTCTCAGAGATTTTAAGACTGTAAAATTTTACCCAATTACTCCTTCATTGAGCTAAACACTTTGTGTTTTACTAAAGACTTTCTTTCCAGTCTTGATCTGATGACCTCATGAGACGGAGAACCCACCACTTCCCTTGGTAAATCATTCTCACTGTAAACAATCTGAGCCTTATTTCTAATTTGAATCCATCTGGCTTTATGTCCCAGCTATTGGATGCATTGGTGCCTTTCTCCTCTAGATTAAAGACTCCTTTATAGCATGGGGTTGGGCACACAACTCCA
This sequence comes from Gopherus evgoodei, assembly GCF_007399415.2. Taxonomy (NCBI): domain Eukaryota; kingdom Metazoa; phylum Chordata; order Testudines; family Testudinidae; genus Gopherus; species Gopherus evgoodei. The sequence continues at coordinate 24,647,284 of NC_044336.1, read as the reverse complement.
CGGGGGTGTGACCCTTGCAGAGTCAGCCATGTTAAATGCAGGCTATACAATAAAGTCTTGGAAAGTCACTACCAGCCCTCACATCATTCAATATTGTTATTCTTTGACACATCACATCAAGTCGTAAGCAATATAGTAGTTTCTCAGCAGGAGTCATTTCACAGGCCAAATTTGGATTCCTTGTTCCTGGTCTTTCTGGAAGTACACCACTTTGTCCTTCTAACTTCCACAGATTCTTTCCTAAATCTACCCAAACCTCATTCTCTCACCTCTGCATTTGTACAAGTTTCTCTGTCTTTTTCTACTCTCCCTTAAACCTTTTTTGAAACATTCTTATTTTCACAGGTCTCTTTCTGGTGTTCTTTGGCATCTTGAGAGAATGTGGTGTGAACGTCAGGGGGAATAATAAGGACTTCTAGATTCAAGTCCCACCTCCACCACTGACTTTCTGTATGGCCTTGAGCAAATCATTTGGCCAATATTTTCAACAATGGGTGTCAGAGGCATGTAAATCCACATGTAAACAATACAAATAACATTAGGCTGCAAAGATGGGCCTTAGATTCTCTGTGTCTCAATTCATTCATCTGTAAAATACTTATAATCACCTTCTGTGGGTCTGGTGAGGCTTATTTAATTAATTAATATTTGTAAAGAACTCAGATTTGTACATGTAAGGTCAGGAGGGACATCTATAACCATGCAGTCTGATTTCCTGTATAACAAAGATTTTCATAGAGTTAGTCTTTAAGGTGACACCAGACTCCTTGTTTAAGAGGAATACAGACTAACACGGCTACTCCCTGATATTTGTATTCCTCTTAGGTAATGTCCCCACGCCTTCTTCAGGGCTGGATTTCTGGCTGCTTAGTGACTCTCCTCCATATGGGCTGGGCTTTTGTGACCCTATAGGCTCCTTCCCTCTATGACACTATCTCTTAGTCAAACTTCTTTTTGATGTCAATCATATATATGTCCAAAGGTCTCTAGAACTTTTGCTTGGAATTTCAGAAGGAGTAATTTTTATATTAAACATATGTATCTGATCCTTGACTAGGTGAAGATCCATGACAAATCCCTAAATATTTCAATTAACATCCCTTAAAGGTGATAAAATTTGCTTGCCAGAGTTTTCTTTGCTTGTTTTCCCTTCTTTTACTTTATCTTTGTTGCTCAGTTCTCCTTCTGCACTCCCACTAAGAGCGCACGGTATATTGAACCCAAGATAACAACAGTGCATAAAGTTCAGTTTCTGAGCTGATCCCATGGTGGCCAACAAACATTGAACCATATTTAACTCATTGTAAGTGAAAGCATACTAATACTACAAATATGGTATGTGATCTAAATTAGATCTGCTTGGATGGTTCCTTCAATCAGAAATATATTCCCATACCTGAATCATTCAGAAGGATAATATGAATTAAGAACTGAATTAGCAGTATTAATTCTAAATCTGTGCATGTACAGGCACAGGTACATTCATGTTTCGGGTACCAGCAAAATTAGGCATGAAGCGCAAATTATTTTCCACAGTGAGACACATACGTGAGATAGATGTTGACCAGATAAGATAGGACTTTGGGTAATATTCACCAAAGCAATGAGCATGCTGTTCATAAACCTAACTGTAATTTCCTCAAGGGCTGTTGGCTGTTGTTTCTTTGGCCTGATGCTCTGCAGTATACCACTGTTGGCATTTATGCTGTGTATGAAATTTCAAGCTGGATAGTCTTGAAACCATTTAACTTGTGGAAGTAAATTGCTTGGAGCACTAAGAAAATATCATTGAGATCATGTGGTTTTTAAACTCTTTTTTCACTGTACTGTGTTACCGAATTATTTCCAGCTGCTTCTAGCCAGTTAGGGCATCCATGGCCTGCCGTCCTTGCAATGGTAGATCTAAGCATCATGTGCCGCTCAGGTGATGTCTATAAAGGTGGATGGGTTTGAATAAAATAAAATACCTCCAAAAGTTCCACTCTGAGTCACTTGTTTTTTTAATGCTTGAAACATGGCTGACTTTTTTTATTGGGAGAAAGACAGGAGAGCATTTACATTTTCTCAGACTTATCAACACACTTCTTTATGTTGGCTTTTGTATGGAAATAGATAGTGGAAATACTTCAGGCAAGGCTATCTTTGTTTTATTTTTTTTGCTTTATTTCCAACTAAACACAAATCAGATAACACACGAAGTTTGTTCTTATGATACATCTATACTATGTGCACAATTTTGACTAAGTGTCAGATTAAAAAAGGCTTTGAAACTCCTGGAAGCTGATCCAAACTGAAAAAAACTTCCAGAAATGTCAGATTCATTCAAAAGAGGCTAAATTCATCCCTGGTGATATGCCGCTTAAAACTCCAGGATGGAGTTACATCAGGCATGAATTTGGTCCAGTGTGTTTAGCGTTATTCTAACCTACCCATTTGCAAGATTATGAGACTGTTGACACAGGACACGCTGTTCGAAGCTCTTAAAAAGAATCTTACTGGCACTATGATGTCAATGGATTGGTAGCATCTAAAGATATCCACATTATTTTTGGATGTTTGTTCTGTGAGCAATTAAAAAGATAGGCCCTTACAATATTTGGTTAATAAGATTTTTGGACACAGCTCAAACTATGTCTGTTTCTACCTCTTTAACAATAATTTTTTTAAAAATATGGTAAACTAAAGTCTCTATGTAAATAGATATAACTCAATTTTGTTGGGAGTGTAAGATGGGAAACTGAGTCACAACTCCACCCAAGTTAGGTTTAATCAATTTTTGCCTTTATTTAATACAATTTCAGACAGAATTATGATCATTAATAGTGTCCAAACATATATTTATGCCAGACAACAAACAGATAAGATGGAGTAGGCAGGGTGCCCAATTCAGTGCATTTCAGGGCACCAGGAAGTTCTCCTGTACTTCATGATTGTTGATGCCATCTCTGATCTGGTCCTTCTGTCCCATTCCTTCATTTTCTGGGCTGGTGTTTCTCCGATTTGGGCCTTGTTCACTTGAGTCTTTGTATACTTTTTCTGATTACACATTTCTTATTTTTTTCTCCAATCAGCTTCAAGAGTGTTAATCATTTTCTTGTGCAACCCATACAATATGCATGCACAAATTTCAGTTCAGACAATTTTTGCTGTTTTTAGACTATCTATGATGTTCTGTTCCATTTAATCCTGCCCTGGGTTTTTTCCACTAAAACAGGCTTCTCATGGGTACAGGTTTGTGTACCTTTCATCTAAAATCTTCCAGCACAACAGATTACCTTTGTCCTGCCAGCAATAGCATAATTTTAAGCAAATCAGCAAATCCATATGAGAGGAGAAGAATTGGTAAAACCACAGTCATGCCAGCAAGACCTTGGATTTAAAGATTCATTCCCCATCCCTAATTATAAATGATTGAAATATAACTAACAAAGCTCTTAATCTTGCTACTTAGCAAGTCTTCATTTTTATACTTCAATATGTGTGTGTGTTTCATCATAGCTAATTTTTATTTGAAGGGGGGAATTATGTAAAACACAATGACCCTTTTATGTCAACATTTCTTATCTTCTTTCAATATGGGTTTTCAGGGGCTTTTGCACATGAAGTCCAACCTTATATTTGTGAATCATCAAAAAAGCTCATTAGTAATTTTGCGCTGCATTTTGAGGGCTGTCTTAATTTCAAGATCTTAATAATCAATTGTCCCACAAGAGTTTACTTCAACTGAGCCGCACTCATTTACATCAAATTTGACTGTGACCCTAACACTCTATATATGAAAAACCTCCAGAAAACACATGCTGATAAAACCTAATGGGACCTCATCAGCCTTCTTTTATTGTTACTATATTCCTTCCAAAAACAGATTATTTTACATTTGATGAGGGACTTGGTCTCCTTGAGTACAAATAAAATAATATTGATGATAATGGGAGAGGAACTGTTAATCGATTCTAAATACTGGTGGTCTTGAATGATGCCAATATTAATTATAATGACAGTATATTTACATAAAACTTTTCATTCCATAACCCATTAGGAAGCGACATACAAATCATTTAACGAGAACAGCAGCCAGATCTTGGGTGAAATATGGCAGCTGTTTAACTGCCCACACCAATACCTCATAGTACATCAGGACAGCTTTCCAAATGAAACTGAGGGGAAGTTTGGGGAGACAGAATGTATTATTGAAGTTGGAATTTGGCCAGGTTCCTAGGATTTACACACCTCCTTTTATGAAACTTACCATGAAATCTTTAAAGATCTCATGCCCAAGGCAACCCTATGGAAAGTCTTTCTAGTGCTCTTACTGTGATCCAAGATGAATGTCAAAAATAGCATGCTAAAGATGATGCTTTTAGCAACCAAAGCTAGCAGAATATTAATAGATGGTAAAAGTCACTGCAGTCATGAAACCACTAAAAGCATGTTTTCAATTGCAAGTGTTTTTAAGTGGTTTAAAAGTTGGTGAGTTGTTTATAAAATGGGAACTTTTCAGACAGGCCTCCAAGACAGCCCACATCTCCTGGTCATCTCTTCCACTTTTTAAAAAAGGAGAAAATGCCAAAATAGTTATTTGCATCACAGTTTTTCATGTTTTCCTTTCAGAGCCATTACTTGGGGAAATGCAAGCTTCCTGCATGGGCAGCATATCCAATGGCTTCTAGTGGAACAATGGCACAAACCATGCAAATTAGTCTTCAGCCACCACACCCTTACTGTTCCAGTGCTGGGCATCTGCCATGCAGACCATATGTTTCATAGACTTAACTGCTACTAATGCTATGCTTATGACCCACCAAAAACTAGACTTTAACTTATTTCTTCTGAGATAACAGACTTGTACATCTAGTACATCTTGCCTACTTGGAGCTGTGTAAATAGCACATTTTTCATTCTGATGACTGAACTGAAACATTTATTTAAAAAACATTTGGTTGACCTAAAACTGATTTTAAAAAAATTCTTGTGAAGTGAAACATGTTGTTTCATTTAATTTTAGAGATGTTTTGTACCTTTTAGAAAAAAACACCATAAAATGAAGTATAATTCAATATGAAAGTTGTTTTCAATAAAAAAATTTAAATAACTATTTGACTTTTTTTTAATTTGTATTTTTTTTGGTCAACCCAAATGACCATTTTGTTGTTAAAAAAAAAATTTGTCCAAAAATTTTCACCCAGCTCTACTCCTGGTGATAGTGACAGCTCTCATCATGGACACTTTGTTCAGATGGCCTTAAGACATTTGTACATTCTCTATGCAAGGCTGAGGCCTTGGAGTGGTAGAGCTTGGGAAGGAAGGAATGCTAGATGAGTCTGTGCTTTTGAAGCAGAGAAAAGTAACAGAGTCCTGAGGCACCTTTAAGACTAACAGATGTATTGGAGCATAAGCTTTCGTGGGTGAATACTCACTTCATCAAACGCAAGTGGGTCCTGCGTCTGAGGAAGTGAGTATTCACACATGAAGGCTTATGCTCCAATACATCTGTTAGTCTTAAAAGTGCCACAGGCCTCTCTGTTGCTTTTTACAGATCCAGACTAACACAGCTACCCCTCTGATACTTAAACAGAGAAATATATGATGACCTGTTAATTCTAAAATATTAAATTTCCAGTGAAGATCAAGGGGCTGATTCAAACCCACAGAAATCTATGGGAGATGAATGTAGAATTAAAAAAAAAAATCTTTGGTTTTCAGGCCCTAATACTTTGGCTGTCACTATTAGCGCTGGTTAAAAACATAAGCAACATGATCTCAGCCTACCCTGAATATAGTTGAGAACAATCTCTGGGGCCATGTTTAATTTACCGTAAGAGCCACAGGAGAGGAAGAAGGAAATAAATGGAGTTTTAATAGTGAAAGATGTATTTTCCTGTCCTATAAATTAAAGAAGGGATGGCAAAATTCTGCCCTCATTTTATTTCTGTAATCTCATTGGCACAGAGTGTATCAACCTTAGTTCTACATTTTCCTTCCTTGACCGGTTTGCGTCACAACCTTAAAAATGAATTCACATTTTTTTTGAAAAGAGCAACATATTTTAGGCACGAATGAATAGCATTTTGCTTCTGTTGGAAGCAGTGAAGACTTGATTAAGTTACGGGGTGATTTCCCCCCTCCTTGTTGTGTTGTTAACATGGGAGATATAGCCTTCTCAGTGTCCCCAGCCAAATGGAAATGTTCCTGGGACTGGAAATCAAGCAAAGGACTGGGAATCAAGGTTTTTTGAATCTTTTCCCAGCTCTGCCACTGGCTCAACATGTGAACTTAGATAAGCCATTGAACCAATATGTACCTCAGTTTATTTATCTGTTAAGAGCGTACAGTGATACACTTAAAGTTCACATAAAAATACACTCAGTAGTGACCTACTGTGTCTCATAGTGATTATGTGAGGCTTAGTTTGTAACATTTATACTGATCTTTGAGATCTATAGATAAAAATTGCATTACATTTTTTTCTTTTATTAAATTTAGAATCTCACTTGGAGGACTTAAAAATAAAGCCAGTGTTTAAGTCAAAGTAAGGCTTCCCATGCATCTGCTATTTTGAAAATTGCAAAGTCGGGCTACGAATTATTGAAATAGTTTCAAAAGAGCTGGGCATTTTCTCAGCTGTACAAATCGGCACAGTCCCATTGACTGTTCCACTTAATTCCTCCTGCTATCGATTCCAGCCACATAGTGCCCCCTTTTTTAAATCCCTGCTTTAGGAAGAATTTGATGGAACTAAGTGTAACACTGACACAGGCTCTTCCAAACATTCTAATCCTCCTCCAGCAGCATTTGGTAATTACGTGGCATTTCTGTTTATTTTAACAGACTCTTATCTCCCCGAACAACTCTGTTAATGACCTCACTCTCCCAAAGGCCAGCTGTGACATCATCAAGTATCCCTCATGCTTCCTGATCATTTTTAACCCCTGACATAACCAGTTATAAACACCACAGAGAGACTTTGACTGCTCTGAAACCTTTGGAGATACTGTCACTTTCTATTAAGGGAAGGCTGTGGGAAATCTGGCCATTGTTGTTTTAGTTACAGATACTTCTTGTGGAAACTGGTGGATACAGAGTGAAATTATCTCCTTTTACCTGTGGGGCTGCAGCTGAGCTTGAAGCAATCCCGTCAGACTGTCTGTTGTGCTTTCAGTATTACCCGATGACGTTCTAACTATATCCGTGACGTTACTGTTACGTTAACTGATTGCAAAATACCATTGCTGCTGCTAACCTGGTTGTCCTGGTCCAGTTCCAGTTTGTGTAATATTATAGTCTGCCTGCCTAAATAGTCCTGGAAGCTCCAAATGGATGCAATATTCTTTACTCCCTATTCTAAACTTTTGAATAAGATTGCTATGCACTGCTAAACTATTGTTTCACCAGATCTGAACTGGGGTAAATCAGCATAGTTCCATTGACTTAAGCTGAAAATGCAAACTGTCTCTTTTCACTACAGAAGTGGCTTCATATCAGTGGTAGACAGGGCCGGTGCAAGGATGTTTTGTGCCCTAGGTGAAACTTCCACCTTGCGCCCCCCCTGGCGACCCCGCCCTGAGGCACCCCCCCGTGGCAGTTCCCCCGCTCCTCCCTGAGGTGCCCCCCTTGTGGCAGCTCCACCCTGAGGCACCCCCCTGCCCCAGCTCACCCCTGCTCCACGCATGAGCACCCCGACCACGCCATTGCTGTTTCACTTCTCCCACCTCCCAGGCTTGCGGTGTCTATGCTGATTGGCGCCGCAAGCCTGGGAGGCAGGAGAAGGGAAGCAGCTCGCCCCTGCCCCAGCGTGCTCAGGGAGGAGGCAGGAGAAGGGTGAGGTGAGGTGGGGCGGGGAGTTCCCCTGTGTGCCGCCCCCTCCTTACTTGCTGCAGGTGGCCCTCCCCGTGCTTTCCTGCCCTAGCTCCCAGGACCGGCGCGAGTGTTTTTAGCACCCTAGGCGCACGACCATTTCGCCGCCCCGTGCGCTGGCCTGTGGAGAGGGTCCGCTGGTCTGTGGCTCCGGTGGAGCTGCTGCAGCCATGCCTGCAGGAGGTCCACCGGAGCCATGGGAGTAGCGGACCGTCTGCAGGAATGCCTGCGGCAGCTCCACTGAAGCTAAGGGACCAGGGAACCCTCTGCAGGCACGACTGCGGCAGGTCCACTGGAGCCGCCTGCCGCCCCTCCCTGGCAAAATGCTGCCCCCTAATAATCCTGGCGCCCTAGGTGATTGCCTAGGCAGCTTAAATGGAAGTGCTGGCCCTGCTAGCTCCCTCTGCCTAAATGCCAGCAGCAACTGCGGCGGTCGAAGATCCAGCCGCCGCAGTCACTGCTGAAGAAAATGGTGCCCCCCAAATCCCAGCATCCTAGGCAACCGCCTAGGTCTCCTAAATGGTTGCACCGGCCCTGGTGGTAGATGACGTGAACCCTGCTGTACATTTGTAAAGTATTTTGGGATGAAAAGTGTTATATATAAATGTTTGTCTATTGTAAGTAAATTCTTTGGGAGAGAGACCATTTTTTTAAAGTATAGTGCTTAACCCAGCGAGGACATGATCTTGATAGGGCCACTTGACACGACTACAATGTAAACCAATACACTAATTGTGCTTTAACTTTTCACTGCAAGCTATATTCAAACTCTTTGGAAGAAATGCCCAAACTGTACACACTATATGCACTCTAAATGACAAAATCTTATTTCTCCCTTCTTAGAAGCTACATGAGAACTTTGTATTAAAATATCCAAAGGACGTTGAATGAAATCTAGTTACTGCTATACAGTAAATGCTGCTCCAATGAGACTCTTAACTTCCCCATACAGTACATTGGCTATAGGGGAAACTTGCTGAGGATTTAATGTTCGGAATGTATGTACGTTCTTTTTTGCAAAAGGTTGGTACCCTGGAAAGATGGAGATATGTAGACTCACCCAATACTGAATGTATTTTGGGCCTGATTTTGACCCAGTAATACTAACCTATTACTGCCATAGACCTACTACTGATTGAGAACTAGGGATCATGACTTGGAAATCTTCCAGTTTCTGGATACGCCACTCCCCGCATTGATAGCTTGGTAGTAGCTGTAGTATTGAAGGGATGCATGCAAGTTCTGATGAAGTAGTAATCATAGAGTAGACATAATATACACCCATCATTCCCAGGTTAGTTACAGATTGTTGGTATTGATTCCTTGATCATATTTTGCATAATTCAAATCACCTTCTTTTAATGCTAGTGCTATAGGGCAGGATCATCGGACATAGTATCTTTAAAAAAATTGTCTGACTAAGGATTAGATTATATTTGCAACCTTATATTATTTTGCCTGTTTTTATCTTTGCATTACCTTTAAAGTGCGCTGGGAAAAAAAAAAGCAGGACGTTTATTTCTCCTCACAGAAAAAATCTTAAATTGTTCTGCTGTATGTAAGTTTGGTTTTATGCATCTTCTACCCAGAGGACAACATTTTGTGTTTGTGCGTATTTTGGCATGCAGGTGGAGAAGGATACCAATGTCATCTAATGTATTTATACAACTACCCTACCAAGATCTAGGCCATAGTCCCTATAATCATGTTTTGCTTTTGTTACTGTCGTTTGGTACTAAACAGGTCAAACTCATTCCAGGAGCATTTCATTATTTTAGTGGAATTAAACCAGAGATGTAGTGTCTTCAGCCATTAATTGTAGAAGTCAATAATATTGTAATGAGGGGAATTGGAGAGCTGGGTGGCTTAGTGGTTGGAGAGCTTGACTTCTGGCCCTTGACTTGGTTAAAGTGCTTCAGTTTTTATGGTGGGGGTGGGGAAGTAGGGGAATCCGGGCCCCTCTACTTCACTGGGTCACAGCTCAGGGCCCTGTCTAAATCAACCCCTGAGTAGAGGGACGTCTGAGCGGGGAGTCTATGTCCACTGCCCTGGGCTACTTTCTGCCAATGTCCCTTCCATTTGGGGCATGGCCTGTATAGTCCACATCGCTGTGGTGGCTTGTCTCTAATAGTGTCCCCCCTGTGAGCCTAGTGCAGTCTACTGTTGTAGTCCAGGAGGGGCAGCCATAAGTTTGCCAGGGTTGCAACCCCACAATGTCTCTCTCCTTCAGTCCTCTCATTTTCTCTTCAGCCTAAGTCTCTTCTTCAGTCTCCTCTGGCCAAAGAGACACTGCTTGTGTCCTGGTGGCTGCCTTGGCCTGGCAGGCTAGTGACCCTTCTCCTCAGGTAGGGAGCCAGATAGCACCTGCCTCTTTGCCCCAAATTTAGCCAGTTCTCTCCTTTTCTCTCTGCTCCAGGCCTTGCATTGGCAGCAGATATAACAGGGCGGGGCTAGCTGGCCCCAAAGGCTCTCTTTAATATCTTCCATGACAGCCAGCAGTTTCACCACTTTATCACACATACATGCATTGCAAGGGACAGGCTTTCAGCCATTATCCTCCATTTGTGAATGTGGAAAATTACAAACATACACAGCACTTTCCCATAGCAGAGAAAACTCCTCTGCATACCCTACCATTTGCAGACATCCTTTAAATAATCTGACACCTGCTCACAAGCAATAGTTAGCATTTGTATCTAACAGACCCAACAGATAGGGTGACCAGATGTTCCAATTTTATAGGGACAGTCCCGATGTTAGGGTCTTTTTCTTACATAGACTCCTTTTACCCCCCAACCTCTGTCCCGATTTTTCACACTTGCGGTCTAGTCACCCTACCAACAGGATCAATGCATTTGCAGGTGCAAATGCTAATACTTGCATGCACACAAGTGTTAGATTATTTGAAAGGGGTTTACAGCTGTTAGAACTTTTAGCAGGTGTTTGCAGTGGTAAAGTACAGGAGTAATTTTATGCATGAGTAAATTTGGCAATGCAAGGTTGGAAGCCAAATAGAGCACCAGCAGAAAATTTACCCAGAATGTGTTTTGACAAAGCTGCATTCATTCATTCTTAGAAATGCCTTAGAATCGTTACCTTTGCCTTCTTTAAAATATATCAAATTATCCAATTCAAGAGCATGGTAGAAAAAAAACCTAATATGAATCACAAGTACAACTTGAATTTGGACTGGACTAATAGCTTTAGGCTCTCGTGATTGAAATTCACATTTTATAATGACACATGGGAAGAAAAACAGCCACAGGTGTGGAGTGTCCAGTGACTGTATCTGTTTCTTGGTTATGAACATATGGCCCGAGTTTGCTAGTTAAATTTATTATTACTCACTAAGGAACACTTTTCATAGGATTTTAAGATAAAACTGGTTCAGAAACATCATGATCAAAAATACTGGCTTGTGGTTAGAAACTATGACCAGAGGCCCAACATAATGTATGGTGTTAGTTATTCATAAGGGTGCAATGGTGCATGAGCATTTGGCACTAGAATATCAAGTGTTAGCGCAACTTTGCTGCAGCTGAGAGTCATTATTTCCAGTGGCAATGGAAAACCATTGCGGGATCTCATAGGATATTGTACAGAATGTTGTGGTAGGTACAAAAATTTAACCCTTGCCACTGCTCTATCTGAAATGTCCAGCCAAGGCCAAACTCTACTGGGGAATGCCCGCAAATTTTGGAAAATGGGCCTTTTTGCCACCAGTAATATTTATAGCCCAGAACACAGATAAAAAGCATTCAGATCTCAGCCCCTGAACCTATGATTTCTAGGTAACCTAAAAGATTCTGGCTTCCCTGATGGAAAGTGCAAACATCAAAATGTCAGAAGAGATATTCCCCCCTCAGAGTTTCTCAGCCCAGCCTTGATTTCAGTGACCAGCCTTCTCCAAGGCACACTCTTTTTACTTGTTCCTATAGCAGCTTCTGAGAGGTGATCCTTTGCGTAATCTCTGTGTGTCTGAGTTGCTGTGAGCTCCTAGTCTGTGGGGGAGAGGCTACAGGCTCTCTAACCCTCATATAGCAATTTGGATTCCCTCAACTGGAACATAAGAAAGATGCTGCCAGGTTTTTCAGAGCAGCCAGGCATATGAATAGGTTGTTGAACTGACTCCACCTTGGTCCCTTCCCTAAAGCAGAGGTTAAAGACACTTCTGCCAGTCATTCTGTACCCATCTATCCCACTGCAAGGGGATGCAGAAAGAGCTACCATTTTTCCTAACTTCTGGACATAGGGAGAGAAAGTGAGAGAATGCAGAAGCACTCATTGTAAGAAAAGAGTCTCAAAAGTAGGGAGAGATAATCAGGAGGCAGGAAAAAAAATAAGGGGATACAAACCAGACAGAAAAAATCAGGACTCTAAAATATTGATACAATCATAGATTCATAGAACTGGAAGGGACTTCAAAAGGTCATCTAGTCTAGTGCCCTGCACTCAAGGCAGGACTAAGTATTATCTAGACCACCTCTGACAAGTGTTTGTCCAACCTGCTCTTAAAAATCCCCAGTGATGGAGATTCCACAATCTCCCTAGGCAATTTATTCCAGTGTTTAACCACTCTGACAGTTAGCAAGTTTTTCCTTATGTTCAACCTAAACAGCCCTTGCTGCAATTTAAGCCCATTTCTTCTTGTCATAGCCTCAGAGGTTAATAAAAACAATTTTTCTCCCTCATCCTTGTAACAACATTTTATGTACTTGAAAAATGTTATGTCCCCTCTCAGACTTCTATTCTTTAGACTAAACAAACCCTATTTTTTTCAATGTTTTCTAGACCTTTAATCATTTTTGTTGCGCTTCTCTGGACTTTCTCCAATTTGTCCACATCTTTCTTGAAATGTGGTGCCCAGAATAATGCTGGCGCCCAGAACAGTGCTCCAGCTGAGACCTAATCAGTGCAGAGTAGAGCGGAAAAATTACTTCTTGTGTCTTGCTTACAACACTCCTGCTAACACATCGCAGAAGGATGTTCACTTTTTTTGCAACAGTGTTACACTGTTGACTCATATTTAGCTTGTGATCCACTAGACTCCCAGATCCCTTTTCGCAGTACTCCTTCCTAGGCAGTCATTTCCCATTTTGTATGTGTGCAGCTGATTGTTCCTTCCTAAGTGGAGTACTTTACATTTCTCCTATTGAATGTCATGCTATTTCATTCAGACCATTTCTCCAGTTTGTCCACTTGCAACCCCTTCCAGCTTGGTATCATTCACAAACTTTATAAGTGTCCTCACTCTGCCATTATTTAAATCATTGATGAAGATATTGAACAGAACTGAACTGAGAACCAATCCCTGCAGGACCCCACTGGTTATGCCCTTCCAGCATGACTGTGAACCACTGATAACTACTCTCTGGGAATGGTTTTCCAACCAGTTTTGCACCCATCTTATAGTTGCTCTATCTGGGTTGTTTTTCCCTAGTTTGTTTATGAGAAGGTCATATGAGACAGTATCAAAAGCCTTACTAAACTAAAGATATACCACATCTACTGCTTCCCCCCATCCACAATGATCAGTCTTATACAAACTCTACACCAAAGGACACCTAATGCAAAGATCTGAGATGCCCTTGAGATACATTTAGACTCTAAGTTTGGGAAATGTTGCCTTCTGATTCAATCAAAACTCTCTGTAAGTTAACTCTGATTTGTTACACAATTTATATGGGGAATTCACTGCCTTACATGGGAAAGAACCTAAGAGCTGCCATACTTGGTCAGACCAATGATCCATCTAGCTCAGTATCCTGTCTTCTGACAGTGGCTGCTGCCAGTTGTTTCAGGGGGAATGAACAGAACAGGACAATTATTGAGTGATCCATCCCCTGTCATCCAGTCACAACTTCTGACAGTCAGAGGTTTACGGACACCCAGAGCATCTCTAATAGCTATTGATGGACCTCTCCTCCAAGAACTTATCTAAGTCTTTTTTAAACCCAGTTATACTTTTGGCTTTCACAACACCTCCTCATTAGAACACTGGACACACATTATTTTAAATATGCATCTGTTCTATTTAAATTACCCTCTTGAAAATTAATAAAATAAACAATGAATATATTCTGTAAAGAAGTTGTATGAGAAACTGTCCAAACGTTAAAAAAATAACATTAAAAATAATCTAGAAAATGTTTCACTTATGCCTCTTTGTAAGCCCAGCTAAGGATCAGTAATCTTCATTTCACAAACTATAAACTTATTTGCATTTGTAATCTGGGTGTTTTTTTTTAACAAGTTTGATTGCTGCATTTTTTTCCAAGGCGACATGTTTACGCTGTATAAATAATAAATAATAATAATAACCTTGATAAGGCTTCAATTTTGTTATCATTAATAAAGCCGAAAGGGAGAGGTGGGGCCACATATGGTGTCAATACACTTTTATTAAGTGTAATAATTCCCCTTTTCCTGAGGTAGACATGCTAAGACAGATTTCTCTTTAGAGATTTATGCACTAGTTGGTGTATTTCTCAGCCCTGCTGTTTGGCTCATCTGTGGAACACTAGTGCCCTCTTTGGGAGGACCATGATATTACATTAATCAGGGATGGTGGTTTTGTGCTTCTATTTACTCATTGCTTTTTAAAGTGCAATGTGTAGAGTAAAAATCACCCAATAATAAGTAGTCCATTCAAGTGTATCTAGCATATAAGCCCCACTTAAGACCTATACTAAGGATCACCATGGAACATAGCACCTTCTGTGGCAAAGCTGATTTTTGTATGGGGTGATCACATATGCACGTGTTTGATCTACAAGAAAGCTCCCTGCTTGCTGGTATTTGTTATTTGCAAGTCTAACAGGACTATCCTGAGGGCAAATAGATACTTGTAAATAGTTAGCTTGATTCAACCTTTTTCATTCTTCTTGGATTTTGGATCTTGGAAACATTCCTCAGAGTGGGGCAATATCACAGCTGAATGATACAGGCTAGACGTCATTTGTCTTTATTGTTGGCAGTCTTATGAAGTAAGGTAGGGAAAATGTTAGTGCAGGAAAATATGCTCTCTCAAATTCTAATGGACATTTAGGTTGGGGTTTTCAAGGCAGCCATAAGGAAATTAGATGTCCTACTCCCGCAGAATGTAATGGTATATGGGCATCTGACGAAGTGGGTATTCACCCACGAAAGCTCATGCTCCAAAACGTCTGTTAGTTTATAAGGTGCCACAGGACTCTTTGCTGCTTTTACAGATCCAGACTAACATGGCTACCCCTCTGATACTGTAACAAGTATGTACACGTTTCCCTTCAATGTCTAGTTTTAGTTTGCAAGAGAAACATGCAAGGAAATCACTCAACGAGAGGGTTAATTATGAGTTTACAGTGTGCAGACTGGCAGGATCTAATGTCAAAATGCAATTTTTTTTTTAATTCTTGAAACTTTGTATTAAGGCAAAATTATAATAAAACATTAACATAGCACATTGTACATTACTTGCTCAGGATCAGGTTCATATTGAAAGAACCTGCCTAGAATTCTGGCTTGTTGAGTGGGGAGCCCACCTACTCTGGGCACACCAGAAAGTGTGGCCAAAATTCTAAGTATCTATCCTCTTTTGGGGGCTTGTCTTGTGTATGTGTACGAGGTGAAAGTTTTGCCATTACAAGAACAGTCCATATATTTCTATAATTCAATTCCATAGGAGGAAGGGGTCAAATTCTTCCAATAATGTGTAATACAGAGTCTAGCTGCTGATAAAAAAACACATTAATTTGTTGTTCCATTCCACCTGCAGATCCCTTCAATCGAGCACTAAGTGGGTCAGTTGGGATACCTAGAAAGTCAGCATTTTGTCTTAAGATGAATCTCTTCAGTAATTTCCTCCCAGAGCTGTCTAATTCCTGAACACAGACACCACATGTGTAAGTATGGTGTTTCCCCACAAACCCTGAGACAGAGTGTCTCCCTGGTACCAAAAATATGACTGATCTTAGCTGGAAGCAAATGCCATCTATACAGTAATTTATAATGCTTGATTTCTTGCACACATGAACTTGCTGCTAGTGAAATTGCTGGCCAACATCCTTCAGCCTTGGAAATTAGGGTTTCCTATTTATCTTCAGAACAGTTAGAATCCAGGCAATGACATTGCTACTTTAACTGACCCGAAGGCGCAGTCTATAGGAATTCCAGCACAGCATGTGTGCGTGCTAAAAGAGATAGACGTTATTATGTGGAATTTACTTGGAGGGTTAGTAGCGGACAAAACTATGGGTTAAAGGTACTACTGCTCACTGAAGATCACTTTCCATCCTGATGGATAATACTAGCCTGCCATACATGAAAAGCTGCAGCTCCCATTCAACATCTGCTTTAACAATCTCATCAAAACCAAAACAATATTCTGCCAGTGATTGCGGTACAACAACACAACCCCCTCCACTCCTGCCTGATATTGGGAAATGCCCCACTGTGCTGTAAACCTTGCTTTCTGTTCCTTCAGTGTATTACTCCCTTGCAAGTCAGGGGGCTCTCTCAGTTATGTATTAATACTCTGAAAAGATTCACCTGCGACTTTTGCTGAAGTGAATGATCGACAGGAAATCATTAAAGAGATAGCCATGACATTCACTGAAGGATGTATGCAGAAACAGACAATGCATCAGATACAAAGGGAGCTATAATATTTAGACTGTATTAGCTATTTGGCAGGGGCTGAGCAGCTGCACAGGCTCAGGGTAGCTGACAATGGCTAACAGTTGGATATGAAGTGTAATTCAAATTATTGCATGTAATCTAACTAACATGGTATAACACAGCGGTTCTCAAACTGTGGGTCGGGCCCCCAAAGTGGATTGCGACCCCGTTTTAATGGGGTTGCCAGAGTTGGCGTTAGACTTGGTGGGACCTGGGGCCAAAGCTCAGGCCCCACTGCCCAGGTCCAAAACCCAAGGCCTTCAGTCCTGGGTGGTGGGGCTCAGCCTACAGACCCCACACTGGGGCTGAAACACTAGGGCTTTGCCCCCCGCTTCTAGGGCACCGGGGTTTGGTCAGGCTCAGACTTCACTCTCCCCTCCTGGGATCATGCAGTAATTTTTTTTGTCAGAAGGGGGTAGCGGTGCAATGACATTTGAGATCCCCTGGTATGCTCGTTGGTAGTTCAATGTCTTTCAGGACATTGTGCAATACACAGTAGATGCCAAACGTATGTTGCAAGTTAATTTGCAGTCACACTCGCTTAGAATGAGTAGCACTGATCACATTTCATGCTGATCCATGCAGGCTGATTTACTTTAGCGACACTGGGACTTTTTGGTGAATGTGGTAAATTCTGGTGGTGCAATCAGTGCAAGGTGTGATTAGTGCTGAAAATTTTTTACTGCAATAATAGCAGTTTATTGGCTTTTCATACAAAAGCTTATCTCTCTCATCAAGAGAAGTTGGTCCAATAAGAGATATTACCTCACCCATATTGCATCTTTGGTATCTTGGGACCAACACAGCTACAACACCACTGCATATAACTGATCGTCTGTGTCACTTCATCTTTCTGCACCTCCCTTTCCCTTCCCACCCTTTGCCTGGTTGTCTACTTAAACTGCAATTGCTTCAGGGCAAAGATTGTCTCTCACTATGAGTTTGTACAACACTTGACACTTATCACGTGTGAAACTCCATCTGTAATCACTGGGTTAAGTGCTCCTGTAATAAAAATAATTAATAAAAGTAACTGACACCCTTGTGACAATTTGAGCCATAACTGGTAGTGGATGTTGTCTTAATAAAAAGACAAAATTATTATATGACTGTGTGACATGTTTGTTTCATTAGAGTGGGAGGTGAGTGAAGGGATAGAAGAGAAATATACACACAGGGAGAACTTCCTGCTGTTGAAATTATCTTTGCAAAATCACCGTTAAATAGCTAGACTCCCATCCTTGAAAGAGAAAGCAATAATCAAGGAGAAACCAGTCAAGTATGATTCAGATTTTCTTCCTGTTAAACTCACCACAAAGCTATTTTGTGCCCCCTATGTAAGATTCCCGCCACCCCTATGTTTTAAGGTCACATCTGTTTAGGGAAGGAGTTCTCCAACTTTTGCTTTCTGAGCCCCTTCTCCCACCCCAACATGCTATAAAAACCTCCACAGCCCACTTGTGCAACAATAACTGTTATTCTGCATATCCAGTAGATTAAAAGCCAGGGCTGGCGTTAAGGGATAGCAAGCTGGGCAATTGTCTGTGGCCCCACACGACAGGGGGCCCTGCAAAGCTGAGTTGCTTGGGCTTTGGCTTCAGCCCTGCATTGCTTGGATTTCAGCTTTCTTCCCTGAGCCCCAGGGAGTCTAATGCTAGTTTATTTTGGGGGATCCTCTGAAACCTGCGTGTGGCCCCCTCAGGGGGCCCCGGACCCTTGGTTGAGAACTGCTGGTTTAGGGCACATCATGGTTTTTAATGATAGTTTTCCAGAGGACTGGCCAACTAGCATCTGAGGAAAACTGCACTTAGACAATTAGATAATTGGGTGATGATTTCCTCTCTTGTAAAGAAGCAGAGAATTTGGCCCCAGCTAAACTCCAGATCTACGCAATCAGTATCTGACCTGGGAACTAAAGAGCAGAAAGCAGACTGCAGCTGCAATGGTGAAAAAGCAGAGAATTGAGAAAAAATAGCTGCGAATATTAACCTTTTGTGCCAAAATGCATTCACGTACCTTAAAAGTATCAAAGCCACTTCAGGGAAAATGAAATAAACATATTTTCAAAGATGTCATAATTTTTAAGGGCAGAAGGACCCATTGTGATCGTCTAGTCTGACCTCCAGCATAGCACAGGCTATAGAATATCACTGAGTGATTCACGCAGTGAGTGGGAATTGCTTTTCTGTTTTGCCGCGGTACTGCTGTGGGCTTTGTCTATAGTGTGAAGTGGGCCAAACTTCCTCCCTAACCAACTGAGTGACACGACAATGCAATGTTTGCAACTTCATACAGTTCATCTTCAAGCAAGCTTGGGATCATGGGGCTAATCCAGACTTTGCTGAAGGCTTCTTAAAACTAGCAATGGGATTTAAAAGCAGCCACAAGAGGCCGGTTACATATGAAGCTGCTATTTACCCGATTGTCTGGGCAGCCTGTCAGCAATGGAGAATAAAGAAGAGAGAGAGAGAGAGGTGTGCTCCTATCACAGGACTGGCAACCAGGAGCATATGGGTTCTAATTGCAGGTCGTCTCTTTGGCCTGCAGCAAAGCAGTGATCCTCTCCTTCCTCAGTTTCCCCAAGTGGAAAGTGGGATATACTACTAATTCCTAACCTATATCACAGGAAAGCTGTGTTAAATATTTCATGGACTTGATGCATCCATTCCTAGTAGAGCAAATTACATTCTCTTGTGCAAATGATGGTAGAGCTGTCTCAAGGATGTTTCAGTTCTGGGGGAAAGCAAGTCCTATATACGCTGAGGATTTCACTGGGACAGGACTCTCTACTATCCTAGCTGCCAGGGCTGATGGGGAATGCACTGGTTTAATGCATCAGCCAGCCACCTCGACATGACCGATGTTTGTGGTGTGTTGTCAGGCTCCAAGCCTCATGACAGAGTTAGGGCTGTGGGTGTTGTGCATGTCTGTAATTCGATTCTAGGCAACCTCAAAGTCATCGAGTTCTTTGTGTGTCTGCTAAATCTCTTGCAAAGAACTTTCTAGAGGAAAAGTAAAATATAGCCTTTAGGGGAAATAAAGAAAATGCGCATGGCACTGGTCTGTGAATCAGATCAAATGGGTCAAATTCTCCTTTCTGATAAAGCTCCATTCATATCAGGAAGAACTTGAAACTGAGCCCATTTTAAAAAAATTGCTGGAGTTTGTGGTTATTTAACACGGTCTTGCAAGCTTGAAGGTTCTTTGCTCTGAGCTGGGTTTTCGTGTTTTTTGTAGCTACAATCATTTTGCTGCTGTAGTACTATAATACACCTAGTATACACACAGCTTGCAAACCTAAGACAAAGAGAGGTCAAGAGGCTGCCTAGGGTCACTCTAAAAGGGCAGTGGCAGGAATACAACCTATTATTGCAAGGAATTGTGCCCAGCTCTGCTAACCCTACTGCTCTATGAACTTCAGTGTGCTGCCTCGCTTTTAGCTCTGGTTATTAACTGATATACTGTTTCAGCCCTTCTTTAGAATGATAAAAGATATTTTAGAAATGTATAGAAAGATTGATCACCTTTTGCTCTGAACAAAAATAAATAAATACAATGAATTGCTTTTTCTTCTCCTAAAACCATTCTTTGCTGTAAATGTAAGCATTGGTGAGCTTCAGACTAAAACCAGGGAAAATATAAATCACACAAGAACTGTTGCCTTTCATGAAGCAGAATCATGTTGTACACGTATGTCCACACAGTGGTTTACATATACACGGTCCATGCAGTTTGGTGAACATATTTCAATATCAGAGAAATTATGATCTAGCCTGTTCCATTATTAGAAACATGTTGAATTCAGTGCATCTTAAACGGTCTGTGATAAAAATTAAACGAATCTGAGCTGGAGCTGAACAAATCCTCAGAACGCTGGATGAGTCAACTATTAACTCTTTACATTCAGAGTAAGCTGTATTAGGGTTATAGAGTGAACAGTTTGCTTTACGAAGGGCAGTGGACATCTCATGGGAAACTGGGAAGAATCTCCCATCTGGGTACAGTTTCGCATAGAATGTCGTCCTTTATTATCATTAACATCTGCAGAGATCTTTAGATCTTCAGACATCATGCGAGTTTTACCATGCACTTAAATGAAGACAGGATATCACCCATAGGCTTCTGCTTCTTTCTCTCCCCCTCCCCACCTCTATATGAAAGAATGAGGATCTAGGACATTGGAACAAACATGGAGAAAACACAGGTATAGGTGTTAAGAGCTCAAAGTTCTATTCCTGGTTCAGCTATTCATGTGTTGCATGGTTTTGGGGAGGTCTTGATTTGATTTCTTTGAGAGAGAATTGAGTGGAGAGAGAAAGGGTAGTTCAATGGCTGGGCACCAGTTTAAGACCTGACAACAAGGTTTCTAGTCCCTGCTTTACCACATACTTATTTGACCTTGGGCAACTCACTTATCCTCTGTATCACAATTCCCCAGCTGTAAAATGTGACTTCCCTACCTCACAGCAGCATCAGGAGGATAAATACCCCAAAGACTCTGACACACACACACAGACTGTGGTAAAAGCAGTGACATAAACACCTTAGATGAATTCTATTAAGGTTTTGTATCTTTCTAGCTCATTGATCTGCTTGGAGACTTAGGGATTAGGATGTGCCCTGACATTCTTTCAGATGGAGGGTGCTATGGAAGTTTAAATGATTATCACCACAGCAATTTTAACAGCCACTGACAGATTTCATGCAGCCACAAATGGAGAGTTTCCTTAGGGGAATAAGGAGTAAGAGTACAGAAACAGAGAGAGAGAGAGAGATGTATCCCCTGAATCAAGAATCTTTGTAACAGCCCAGATCAGACAAGATTAACTAAAAGAAGAGCAACTCAAAAGTATGGGTCTCAAATGGCAAAGAAGCCCCTAACTTAAATATAAAAATACTTCTTGCAGCTCAGTGTAACAAACAAACTAAATACAGACTCTCACTAGTTTTCTCCTTAGAAATGACTTCTAGCTCCACCCAAACTCAAAGAAAAAAATGACCAACAAAGCTCCCTCTTTTTATAATCTCTCTAAACTTTATGAGCCCAGTCAGAATTATCACCAAACGTAGCTCACCTGGTAATCATTGCAGGGACAGGCAGACACCTGCCATAGATACTCTTTTCAAAACTGGAGCATTCAGCCTCTCCCCTGCCAATCACTTAAGGAGGTGTATCCTCTCCTTCATAGAGCCAACAAAGATCTTGCATCTGATTCTTTATTACCCTGCTCCTGGTATACGTATTTACAAAGTGGACATAAAATGTCAGCAAATCACAAAAGAATT
Source organism: Gopherus evgoodei (assembly GCF_007399415.2). Classification (NCBI taxonomy): domain Eukaryota; kingdom Metazoa; phylum Chordata; order Testudines; family Testudinidae; genus Gopherus; species Gopherus evgoodei. The sequence goes on along the minus strand of NC_044336.1, from coordinate 24,625,486 downwards.
GTTTTGTGACTGCTTTGCACTAGTGCAAATGGGTGAACAAGGATCAGGGCAATAGAAAATCATGTCCAAAATATTTATTCCAGCCCTTTGTTTACATGCAAATGTCCCTCTTATTAGAGACTGCAAGAAGAGAATAACAAAAATGCAGCACTATCTCAGCTATGAATTCTCTCAGAAGTTTTCCATTCAGTTATTCTTTTCAGTAGACTATCAACATTGACTGGACCTCATATTTTAGATGAGCCAAATACTATGGAACAGAGCTGGAAATAATTCAGCCTCAAGGAGTTAAAGTAACAAAGTTCCAGGGCTGCTAAAGGGGAAATTAAGAGCCTCACCACTATGACACAGAATCTGGGCCTTGATTCTCTATTGGCCTTCACCTCTTCTAGTAATTTACACTAGTTCCAAGTTAGTATAAAGTTGCTACAAGATGATAATGATAGCATTTTTAAACCCAATGCCTATAAATTACTTCACACAGTGCAAAGCAATGCAGAATCTGGTTACCCTTGTCAATTTCAAGTAAACAGAGGGTCCAGCTGGATGCATCAGATTAAGAGAACTGACTTCTAGGAGTTATCCTGGTAGCGCTATCATTCATATTCAGCCTACTGTGGGTGCATTTTTCAGCTGATATTCCTTAAATAACCTTAATTTGGGGTATGTTCAAGTACCTATTATAGCAGGGAAAATTGAGGAAGACACTTATTAAAAAGAGGCACTGGCACATGTGGTCTTATTTTTACAGTCATTCAGTGTGTTGATATAAAGTATTACATTTGAGTCAAACCTCATTTACGTGAGTAGCTGAAGTGAAAGCTGATCTGTCTTTGCATTGTGGCTCAAATGGCTGTCCAATTAGCGGAATGATTAGCCAGACTAATATCAACAGAACCATTCCTGTGTCAGTTTGACAGTGACATCACCACACAGGTTTCGGCCAATTCCTGAGGGCTTCTGAATCAGACCCAAGCAGAGGGCGGCAGTGCAAACTATCACTTTGGAGAAGGCATATTTTTCAAGCTTTGGTTTAGAAAAGCCAAAAAGGGATTTCTTATGGAGGCCAAATATTTGTCTGAACATTTTTTCATCATTTTCTAGTGTTTGTTCTAAACATGTGAGCTGTTGTTTTCAGCCTCTCCTTGTGGAAAGATGGCTGAAAACTTGTTTGTTTTGACTGCGGATTTACTTGACCTTGAATGTAGGGCATTACAGGAGCTACTGAATAGTGGTCTATCCTTTTGATCACTGCAAAGGAGTCTTAAAGGTGCACTGAAGTATTTATTTGTCTTGTTTTAAAACTGTTTAAAATTCCAAGTCATTAGCAGAACATGCCAGATACTCAGATATTTACAAATATATATTTAAAATCAAAATTGCCTCCTTTTTCATTGACCTTTTGTGATTTGATTTGTTTGTTTTTCTTTCTCTCTTTTTGTTTTCATTTATTTTTCTTTCTCCTGTCATATGGTGCTATCTAACTAAATATTACCGTGTCCTCTTCCTCTGGGCAAGTTAAATTATTTTTTCTCTCTTTGACTTAAGCTGAAGATGTTAGCATCCAACATTTCCATCAGACATGTGGATCTTATTGCACATCATCTACAAACCAATATTTTGAGCCCAACTGATGGCAAAATTCTCACTGATGTTATACGTCTATGAAAGCCTATCTAATCAATGGTGTCAAGATTTTCAGAGATGACTGCTGATTTGGGGATCAGAACTTTAGACATGTTAAATGGCTCTGCTTTTCCGAAAGTGCTGAGCATCCACCATCAGAAAATGAGATGGTGTTTAGCAACTATGGAATCCAAAATCACGTCACTTATGCAGTTGCATTTTATGAAGGCTCTGATGTGTATACTATATCATAAACTATCATATACCAATATATGGAAGAAAGCAGCAAATATCTCTGTTGATATAATTCATTACACCTACGGCCAATGATTCTATGTTACAGAATATGAAATGGGTTTTACACTTTTGCTGGTGACAGATGCTTAAACAGTTTCATCTTGTGAGTCCTATCATGAGTTCATAAAGAAGATCCAGGATTCTGCTCAGTTTATGTTGAAGAACAGGCTCATTAATGTCCACTAGTCGTATATTTCCACTGAATTGTTTGCATCCAAAAGCACAAGACCCACTTTGGGGCTTTATCTACATGTTCTTCATTTTGTCCCTCAAGATTAAAACAAGGATATTGGTGGAATGTAGGGGATGCTGCTTGCTAAAGTAAACCAGAGCAGACGTATCATTATGAATGTCAGAAATTCCACCCGTTCCTGAAAATTTTGTATGGAAGGAAATTGTAGCCTTTGAATATGGCTGAGCAACATCATGTGGTAACTGTTCTGTTCAAAGTGGACAGGTTGCAGATAGCTTTCTGTCTGACTAGTCAGGTTTCATGCAAAACTAATGTGAGAATTAAAGTGTATCTCCTGTGATTTCATCCTGGCTTCATTAAAGAACCAGCAGAATTGATGTTAACTGAACCTTCTTCTGTTTGGAGCTGGAGAGCCCAATTAGAAAGCCCAGAATATCAAGCTTACAGTTATTTTATTAATTTCAGAATTACACTCTGTCAGTTTAAATTCTCCCCACAGGCTTTAAAAAAATCCACATTCTTCAGCAACTGAATTGCAAACAATTAGAATGACGGAAAACTCGCAAGAGTAGCTTCTTGAGAATCTTTCAAGCTGCAAATTTCAACTGAAAATCTTCTAAAATGGGGATCAGGAGAAATTAAAGCAACAGCAGAAATTTATATTTCATAGCAGAATCTGTTGGAAACAAATATAGAAAACAACTATGTATGTTGTTGGTCAGATGAGCACTGCTAAAAACTGGTAAATGATCTAAAGTGATGGGAAAAAAATCCCCCATCAAAACGCATAAAGTCACCAATGTCTTCCTTCAAATCCTTCTTTAAAACTAAGCCTTGGTACTTACAAATCACTTGACAGTGGCCACACAATTGATGTGTCAAGAATGCTGCTCATTATGTTAACTGTTCACTGTTGTCCTACCGCATTTATTTGTTTTATTCACCTGCTGTCTCCTTATTAGAGTTGATTTCTAAATTTCATATCTTGAATGACTTTTTTTTGTTCACTGAACATTAGATTTTTAACAAAGGGAACCAAAAATTGGTGACAAGATTTACACTGAATTTTTGAGGAATACAACCAGTTCTAGATCTGGATTTTTTTCCTGAAATTGATTCATTTTATTGAAATGTTCACTTTTTTTAAATTTCAAAAAATAGTAATTAAAAAAATACTGTGATATTTTTACTGAGGTTTTTTAACCAGCTTTGTTTGCTAGGGGCCTGATCCAAAGCCAGCTGAAGTCTATGGAAGGTTTCCGTATATGTTTAGATAGAAGTCTTATTGGATCAAGGGCTGTCTTTTCTTAAACTCAGTGAGACACTTGAATTTATTAATTTCCATACAGTAATGGACTGATCAGTGTATTTGTGTGAGTGAAAGGGACAGAGCTAAAATTAGATTGATCAGATTTCATTAAATGAATTTAATGAAATGCAATGATTTTTAGAGTAAAAAACAAATGCAGTGGCACTGGATAGTGAAAACTGACAATGTGTGGCTTCTCCATTCAAAGAAAATAAAGAATATTTCCACATTATGCAGACAGGAAGAACTCATTTTGCCAAATCCAGAACCCATTTGAAAAGACTGAATGATAGTTTGAAGCCTGATTCTGCTTAATTTTATATACACTAGGGTGACCAGATGTCCTGATTTTATAGGGACAGTCCCAATATTTGGGGATTTTTCTTATATAGGTGCCTATTATCACACACACACACCTCATCCCAATTTTTCATACTTGCTATCTGGTCACCCTAATATACACGAATACTGTGATTGAAGACATGAAAACTTTTCATGTGCCTAAATTTAAGCATATGCATAAATGTTTGCAAGAGTGAAGCTTAAATCCAGAACTGGTTGAATATATTTTGGTGGACCAGCTTTCCATTGGAAAATAATATTTTATCAACATCATAATGTTTCATGGGAAGTGGTCAATTTCAATAACATTTTAGATGAAACAAAATTGGAAATGATCCAAAATTGAAATGGAGTATTTTGTTAGCTTTTCTCATTTTGTTTCAGCTCTTCAGTCTCATGTAGGCCCCTGTGACAGGCTGGCTTTCCTGAGCTCATCCACAAGCTCCCTACCCTATACATGTTTAAATCCCTGTTGAAGACTCACTTCAACAATGCTGCTCACGGGGAATTGAGTTGGCTTTTATATAACTTACCTCTTGTTTCTGTCCTTTCCCTTCACCTCTGTCTACTTGTCTATCTATCTTTTGATGTTGAGATCCTTGGTGCAGGAAGGAGGCTCAGAAGCATCTTTTGTAAATAATAATAATGACTCTGATAATGACACTTCAGCATGTGATTCAAACCACTCCACTTCAGGATAGTATTTAAACACGATCTTAAATTTAGTCACTTGCCCCACTCCCACTGAAGTCAAGCTCATGTTTAAGTGCAATAAGGAGGCTCTTCTGAATCAAGTAGTGACACATGGCCATTACATTGCACAGTCTTTTCTGGTACCCACAACTCTCCTTCAACACAATTAACAACAATCTCATGTCAGGTGCCAAGAGAGATGCTGGGTAACATTTTTGAAATTGTCTAAATGACAGGAGTTTAAGTCCTATTTTCAAGAGATATTTAGGGCCAGATTTGCAAAAATATTTAGGTGCCTAAAGATGCAGATTGGCACCTACTGGGGATTTCCAAAGCACCTACACAGGTTAGACACCAAAGTCTTATTGAAATTAATAAGACTTAGGCACCTAAGTTGTTTAAGTGCTTTTGAAAATCCCACTTGACGTTTATCTACATCTTTAGATACCTAAATATCTCTGAAATTCTGACCTTATGAATCCAAGTTTCATTGACATTCAGTGAGACTTGTGTTCCTAAGTCACTTTTGAAAGTGAGACTTGGACACCTAAGTCACTTAGGTGTCCTCAAAAAATGTATCCATTGTGTTTTTACATTACAAGTAAAAACGAAACTTCAGTCCTTCCAAAAAAGAAGGTACAAAGGTCTCTCCCAAAGCAAACAAAGCAGAAAACAACTGCTGCTGTGCAAATAGATTGTGTTATTGGCACCATTTTCAAATAGGCTATTCTGCAATGCTCTGAAAGAATTAAGATAAACCATTGGGGAGCTCCATGATGCATTATCACTTCCATATAGTTTATTTTATTTATTTATGTGTTTTGAGGGACACTTACTATAGAAAAGCTTAGACTATCATGAGCATCAATATGCATTTCTGGAATATCTTCTATGGCATTTGTCTTTTGGTCTTCCTGTTAGGATCCAGTTTGGATTTTATTCTGTTAATTTTGAAAAAGCTGGTTTTACAGCATTATTCTGGAATCAAAATCTGGAGCTAACAGTTCTTGGGGTTATGTCATTTTCATGCACCTTGAATGTGTAAACTGAAGCCAAGCAGGCATTTCTGACCTCCTTCTCCTCCACAGCGAGGATAAATATATGTACTAATCAGAACCAAACTGGTATAATTCCATGATCAGTGTTTGGGACATGGGTTCCTCATTAGTAAATTTCCTTTCCATTGATACACATCTATTTTCACACGCAGTAGATCTGAAAGTTAACCCATACAAATTACCTTGAATCATATTTTTACCAGGATGTTCTTCATCTTGTCTTGTCCAAAAAAGATGACTTCAGGTTAACATCCTTTGAGAAGATAGGAAGCTGAGAGCATACACTGAGCTCAGAGCATAGAACCCAAAATGGCTCACAATTCATAAACTGACTCTTGTTTAGAAAGTTGCTAAATGTGTTCTGTTGTTAAGCAACAAGCCCAATTATGTTAGAAATGTCTGTGAGCCATGTTCTTTTTCCCCCCAAACTGACATTGACGGAGATCTTTCCATTAGGGGAGTTTATAACAAGCAGAATTAGGCTGTTTCTTTTAGTTCAAACAGATACCCCTTCATTTCCTCTAATTTTATACAATGTAAATAAATACTCTCAGTGGCGATTAGAGACTACTGGAAAACACTGGATGTTGATCATGTGTTCTAAATAAGGCACTCCCAAAATAAGCAATGCCTTTGGGCTGAGGAAGGTAATTGTCAGGTTTTGAGCAGAAAGGTCGAGGGGAGCAAGTGGGCTTTTTCCTGCATTTGTCTGAGAGAATAAACATAAGGGGAAAAATGCTCGGCTGGAGTCAAAGAAATCCTGAAACAAAGCAAAAGTATGAGGAAGACAGAGGACTCTGCTGTTAAATCTTGAAAGATTTATTTCAGCTTAAAACTGCTGTGTGAAGCTAACATTCTTCAGTCAGTTGTGGTGTGTGCTTCTCTCCCAAGGACCTTTCTGAAAGGTGAAAAAAAAATGATGATCTAAAGAAAGCCAGTGGTTTCCCTTTAAAACTTTTAAACTGTTGAAAATGGAGGTACAAACTAGGGAGATTTCATTCTCCAAATGTTCAGCCCTCTTCTTCAAAGTACTAAGAACTGGCTTCACTGACAAACATGAACATTTACTTCCTATAAATGAGGTTAATATGAGATTTCCAACTGAATTCTGAATGAATATACCATTTTATATTGTGACTACTACATGGATAAGCCAGTCTCTAGGGTGGTCCAGAGGTGTCATTTAGGTCACAGAAATTTTAATTGTGGACACCAGGGCAGACTCTTTTCATATATATGCAAAATAGACAAGGGCTCAGTTCTGAAAGCCTTATTTGAAGCTGCCTGGTAATTACTAGCCCTTGGGAGGACACACAGCTGAGTCAATTCTGAAGCTTGGCTCCAGGGAACCTATGTTCAAACCGGAGCCTGAGACATCTACGCCATCCCTCTATATTGGGGATAGTGCAGAATCACAGACTCCTAAATTCTTTTTCAAACTACAGCTTTTGAAGTTATCTGGTTGCTAATTCAAATATATGAATAATCAATTACTTCTAAAAATTGTTTTGGTGACTAATGCGCATGGCAGATAACATCTTAAAAACTTCAGAGGCTGGAATCCTCTGTTAATCCACAGAGGAGCAGCAGCAATGCAAGCTGCCCACTCATAATCTTCAAACCTTCACTTTGAAAGGTGGTAGAGGAGTTCATTTTCCAACCCCACTTACTCCTTGACTTTTGTGCTGAGCCTCTCAACAAACCTGCTAATTGTGGTGGCTGATGTTGTGAGATAGAGCCACTCCTGCACATCAAGGCCCCAGTCTTGCAAAGATTTGAGGACGCACTTAATTTGAAGAGAGTTTGAGCTCGCCCACACGACTGCGCAAGATTGGGGCCTAGGGAGTGAACTGGGATTATAGAGTCATTTCACAAAGGCTTTTCTACAGCCCTCAGGCAATAAAATCTTTGGTCACTACCAACCTAGCAGGATTTGAATAGGTGGCCTCGAGGCACAAAGGTCAAAACTATAACAGGGTTAAAAAAGAACATGATAAATTCTGGAGGACAGATCCATGAATGGCTATTGGCCAGGATGGGCAGGAATGGTGTTCCTAGCATCTGTTTGCCAGAAGCTGGGAATGGACAATAAGGGGTGGATTACTTCATGATTACCTGTTCTGTTCATTCTCTCTGGGGCATCTGGCATTGGCCACTGTCAGAAGACAGGATACTGGGCTAGATAGACCTTTGGTCTGACCGAGTATGGTCATTCTTATGTTCTAATACTTATGAGTAAAATCCTGGCCCCATTTAAATCAATAGACAAATTCCCATTGACTTAAAGGGGCCAGGATTTCTTCCAATATCCTGTTACCAACCTCTTGAGTCATCCTGACCTCCACTGACACATTATGTAAATTGTATGGATTTCATAATCATGATTCCACTAGCAGGATCAGTTCCCATGGGTCAGCAGATTTAGTCATATTTTGGTCATCAACAGGGATGACTGGCAAATGGTTTGAGAAGGTTCAGGTGCTTCACAATATGTGGGTTTTTGGAGCTAAGCCTCACTGTTTTTACTTGCAGGGAGCCAAATACTGAGAAGCACCTTTCTAAGTCAACCTTTCAGACAAGACCGTTAAAGAATAATCATCATTACTTTCTCCTCACTTTTAAATCTCTTCATATTTTCACCCTTCTCTGCATCAGTGGTCTCTTCGCCTTCCCTTCATTTCTTCCCTATATGCTACCTCAGGTCCTTTTCTAGGTGCTTACTTCTTCTCCATTGTTCACACATTCTTCAAAACCCTTTTGCTGTCTCTTCTGCTTACAATGGTCTCTCAGTCAATATATGCTACTTATCCAATGAAGTATTCCATCTAGTCCTCTGACTCCGATGATGCACCATTGCATTTCTTGATTTTTAAGAAATCATGGACCACTGGGAAAGTTCCAAAAGACTGGAATAAAGCTAATGGTGCACCATTTTTTAATAAGGTTAAATGGGATGACCTTTATAATTATAGGCCTGTCAGCCCGATGCTGATCCTGGGCAAGGTAATGAAGCACCTGATATGGGATTTGATTATTAAAGAATTAAAAGAGAATAATACAATTAACACAAATCAATATGGATTTATTGAAAATAGCTCCTGTCAAACGAAATCTTTTTCTGATGAGACTACAAGTGTTGATGATGAAAGTAATGATGTTGGCATACTATACTTAGACTTCTGTAAGCTGTTTGACTTGATATTGCACAACATTTTGATTAAAAAACTAGAAGACTATAAAATTAACATGCACACATTAAATGGATTAAAAACTGGATAACGTATAGGTCTCAAAATGTAATTGTAAATGGGTAACTGTCATGGAGAGGGTCTATTTCCAGTGAGGTTCCATGCAGATTGGTTCTTGGTCCTATGCTGTTTGCAGATGTCACAAAAATTGAGAGAGTGGTAAATAATGAAGAGGACATGTCGCTGATTAAGAATGATCTGGATGGCTTGGTAAATTGTGCACAATCAAACAATATCCATTTTTAAAATGGCTAAATGTAAATGCATACAGCTGTGAGCAAAGAAAATGTTTACTTACTTACAAATTGGGGGACTCTATCCTGGGAAGCAGTGAGTCTAAAATGATTTGGGATAATCAGAAGAACCTGAGCTCCCAATGTGATGCTGGGACTAAAAGAGCTAATGTGATCCTGGGATGCATAAACAGGGGAATCTTGAGCAGGGGTAGAAAGGATATTTTACCTCTATTTTTAACACTGGTTGCTACAGCTGCTGGAATATTGTGTCCAGTTCTTGTGGCCACAATTCTAGAAGGATGTTGATAAATTGGAGAGGGTTCAAAGAAGAGTCATGACAATGACTAAAGGATTAGAAAACATGCCTAATAGTGATGGACTCAAAGAGTGCAATCTATTTAGCTTAACAGAGAAAAAGTTAAGTGGTGACTTGATCACAGTCTAGAAGGATAAATACAGGGAACAAAGATTTAATAATGGGCTATTCAATCTAGCAGAGAAAACTAGAACATAATCCAATGGCTGAACATTGAAGTTAGACTGGCATAAGATGTAAAAATTTGACAGTGAGGGTAATTAACCATTGAACAAAGGATCAAGGGTCATAGTAGGTTCTCCATCACAGACAATTTTTAAACCAAGATTGAATGTTTTCGAGAAGATTTGTTTTAGGAATTATTTTTGGGATGTTTTATGGCCTATATTATACAATAGGTAAGATTGAGATGATCACAGTGATTTCTTTTTGTCTTGGAATCAATGAATCTGTGAAAAACTTTGGCCAGGGGGAGATGCAGATGCATCATGGGAGATATAGTTCAGTCAATGAAAATGAGAAGGACCTGAACTACGACCCCTACAAGGCACCACAGAAGCTGATTTGAAGATAGATTTATGTCAAAATGACCCTAGATGAAACAGTTTGCTCAGATCTTCATGATGAGAAAACAAAACAGAAATAAAAAAAGAAAGGAAAGTCAATTTTTTCCTGCAGAATAATTTAATTGTGCAGAAACTGCATTTTCTGTCACAATAAAACAAAACAAAACATTTTGATGGGAATTCTTGACCATCTCTAATTTTCATTTTTTTTATTTAATAAAATAAGAGTTTTTTGAAGAATTGAACAATTTCATAGTAGAAAAAATGTCATTTTCTGCTTTTAAAATTATTACTACTTTATTATTATAATTTATTTTGACCAGTTCTAGTGTGTGTCATTTCTGAAAATCAATCCCATAGGCCCTGATCCTGAAAGCACACACATGCTTAACTTTACCACCATGTGTAGTCCAATGGGGCATGGTATAAATGTTGACTGGGTTGGGGCCTTAAACAGTAAGTTCCATTGAGCATAGTTCACTGAAGATCTGATTTTCAGAAATTCTAGGCAGCCAAAACACCATCCTAAGTCAATGAGAGCTGAGATTCCCAGACACCTCTGAAAATAATGCTCTAGCTATTGTACAGCTCCCCATACAGCGTACAGATAAAAGATAAGTCCATATAAATAATAGGAATGCTGCTTGTGGAACAGTTCTCCAGTTACAAATGAAGTTCTTCCCTTCAGCACCCAGCTTGACAGAAACAAACTCAGTATCATTAAAGAAATTCATAGTTTTCAAAATAAAGATGCAACATAAACTGAACAGAATGTTTCCACTGTATTCCCATTTGTTTTCCAAATTCTTTAATGCAAGGCACAGCCTTCCTTTAATTTTAGTTTTCTTGGCTAGCTCTAAGAATTTTAAAGAGATCATAATGATCCTTAAATCACAGATAACTGAACCCATAAAATGCAAACTCTGGTCTCCCCATAATGAAACCTCTTGCCAGCTCTCTGTCAGGAATGATATTCAGTCAATTTGATCTTCAATAAATAATAGCCTAGGTAAACAGGTGAACTCACAGTAGGCAAACTAATCCTCTTAACTGTTCCCTAATGCAGATGTCTTCCAGGGCCAGCAGGATAGGCAGTTATGAGATTGGCAGGCCCTACAGCTGTGTTCAATGCACTTTTTCAAGGACTTAAATAGTCCTCAAGTGTGATTTTAAACATCTAAAGCATCCTAAAATATTACCACATCCTAAATGCAATAAAGATTGTTCCAGGGCCCTGCAGTTAAATGGAAGACCCAATATCCTTTAATGGCTCTACAAACAGAAAAAGAAAACTACATCACATTTATGGGAGAGTATCATAGTGACTAAGGGTACACCTCCATTTTACTTTGAGCCAGGGAAGTAACTGTGAACTAAATATTTTGCCTTTGCATGCCAATATCTGTTCATTTTTTACCATGGTTTGGGACTGGAGCCAACTAATTAATGCTGGAACTAATTGGATCAGTAAAAAAACTAAATTTTGGGTACTTCTGAAAAAAAAAGATATAAGTGTCTCTCCCAAAGGTTGGGCGTATATTGTACTGCTTGCCAGACTGGAAAATTCAAACTGACCCTGGAAGAACTTAACTTAATTCCAGGCTCCTTCTTGTCTCAGAAGCTGATCCTACTGTGATATGAGTTCTCTGTGATTTGCTGATAGCATCACATTTATTTCTCCTAATAGCTGATACCTTCTTAGAACTCACATGTGCCTCAAGGTCACTGCTTAAATTCAGCACCACATTTTCCCATGTTGCGTCTTACCGAGGTGACCATATCCATACAGATGGGAGAACTCTAATACAGATAGCTGATCCTTAGGAGAGTTTCATATGAGTGACAGCATGACAAATGTAAAGCTGGTTCTGTGCACACACATTTTTCTTATTGCATTCTATGTGGTTTATCTAATGGAGTTGCCTATTTGATGATTTGTGGTACTCTCAGTCTTGTACTGGTAAAGGAAACTGATACAGTATGTTGACTCCTGTACAGTGTCAAAGACATCTAGGTACACCAATTAACATTCCACTGGAAATAAACCAGGGACAGACTTCTGTGCATTTTTATAAGAGTTTACTTTTAATAGATGAGAAGGGAAAGCATTGTTTTGGTGGCTGAATATAACAAGATTATCGTTCAAAATGAGTAAAAATGCATATGTTTCATCTGGATCTCAGGCCAATAAAATTTTGATTGATAAGACTGGTATTTTAAACATAAATTTGACAAAACGTATCAGAAAAGCCTGCCAAAGTCTATTTGAAACTGACCAACTCACCCTCTCTCTCCCCAAAAGACTTGACTGACTCTGGGTTATCATACCTTTTATACTCTGCTGAAGATTTGAATGAAAATAGATGTTATCATAACCTATGGAGAGCTACCTTCCTGCATGAATGAAGCAGGTGACTAGCTATTATCACCTAACTGAGAAGCACAGTGTTTAATATTATTTATCATAAAATTTCAAAAAGTGTGATTGAAATATAAGGTTAAGCTGCTTCATACTCAATACATGTGAGATTTAAACCTCATTTCATTTAACTTTCCACCTCATAGCCTTTTCATGACATTTGTCTTTTAGGTTTAAGGCACAGAAAGGACTTGCTTGGGTATCCCAAAAATAATTATTTAAATATTCTCTGCTATATCTGAGTTGGGTGGAAATCTTAACCAGTCTAAAGAGGTTGAATTTGATAAATGTTAGTCAAAAAGTTGTGGGGTTTTTCGTGAACCTTTTTTCATCAAAAAGTTCTGAAATGTGTCCTTTCTTGACCAGCTCTAGTATTTGAATCTGCTCACCCCAATCAGAAAATTGTTACTTGAGTTTGCCTGATGAGTGAAATTTCTTTTTACTTGCATTTGTGTTTCCCAACTTTAGGCAGTGGAAGCAGTGTAACTGCATTCTTCTTGTGTTTTTCCTTGGCTAACTGACAGGCCAACAAACATTAGAAGAAAGCATTCCCCAGATTCAGGTATTGATCAAGAGTTAGAAGCATCAAAGAGAGAACTGCAACCTTAATTGAACAAAATGAAAAATTAAAATCCCTCCCCTCCCCGACCCTTATAAACAAATGATAGCTTGATCCAAATTCCCTTGAAGTCAACGGAAAGACTAGTTTGCACAAGGCCCATAAAACCTAGTTTGAAATAATTACATCCTTGAAACAATTGGTTAATAAGGCCTGGCTTGTGATGTTATATTCAGTACTCACAGAAATGTAGTATTTAGCAGTCAAGATCTTATAGGAAATTCCAATAGAATTTAACAAGGATTAGATTAATTGAAATTGAACTACAGAATGTCATGTTCTTCCTACAGATTTTTGAACTTTCATTTATCGCTAAAGGATGGTACAAAAAACCTATTAAAGATTTCTATTTTCAGTCACAAGATAGAGGACTTTTCCAGAAGGGAAAAGATTCTTTTGTCAAGGCCATTGCTATTCAGGCAGAAAATGAACCCTCAGATTCTGAGAGTGGAATCCTTGGCTGTATTAACAAAAGGGAAAGATTCTGATTTCATTTAAACCAACATAAATCCAGAGTGCATCCACTAAAGTCAATGAAGTTTCATCATTGTTAAAGAAGAATCAGTTTTAGAAAGAAAGAAAGAAAGAAATTGCCCCAATGCAAATTTCTCCCTGTGGTTCACAGTAAAGCATCCTCCCCATCTGATTTCCCTTTTGTTCACATATTAGTTACATGATTTCTTGGATCCTGTGTCCATAATTTCCCTTGTTGTTACATGCTCAGTATGTTGCATTAGGATGAAATACAGGTAGAAAGGGATTATAAACCTGAGCTGGGATGGAACTTGCCAAAAGTTATCTCCTTGAAAAGCTGATGAGCTGTCAGGGAGGTCTCATGCACTGGTAGGTGGCATGGTATACATAACATAATATTGGCCATTGTAAATAGAATAAATGCAAATGATGGAATAATTTGGAATAATTCTTTTACATACCTCCCATGTGGTCTGAAAGAAAGCCATTGTTAGAACCAAAGCAGCACTGTAGCAGATAAAGAGTATAATAATTTGCTAACAAATACTGAATAACATTAAAAATAATTGCAATTTTTTTATTATTATTTCAGTACAGTCTTTGCTCCCTGTCGTTCTACAGACAAGTTCCTTCCAACAAAGTGAAATACTATCACCTAGTACTTTTTTAGTTGCTTGCCATAGCAATGAGCATTGAGCCAAGCTCCTACTGAGGTTTGCTAAGCATTTCAAAAGCACAACAACATCTATTAATGTCAACTTTCATTTTCATGTAACTGGAACTAGGGAGTCTGAGTTTAAGATGGATTGATATTATTTACCAGTAAATGACAGATTGATAAAAACAGTATTGCTCATAAATATTATTTGATAAGCACCTTCCTTGTCTTCTGAGCTTTCATGCAGCTCCCGGTCTCCACATCTTCAACTGTTAACTTTGTGTCAATTTTCATAACAAATTTGAATCAATTTCACACTAGTTTTTCATCATTACAGACCTGGGGATTTTCTTACTGATGATTCAAAGATGTGACAGAAAAGCTGAGCTTGGTTAAGAAAGTCCTGTCTCTTTCAGAGCCAGATCTGTCCTTTGTTTCGCCAGAACTTGTTTAAACAGCCAACTGGGTGGTGGACTACAAAGGCACAGACAGTTCTACAACACTCACTCTTGGCCTCCAACCATAGGGATGAGGAGTGGGTGTGGCCAGAGTGCAATGTGCTCTCTGGATGGTGTACAAACCTATAGGGACCATAGTCAAGCAGGTGTAACTTAGAGCAGCCCCCAGGCTGCTTTAAAGTTCTGATAATTCAGTGAGAGATACAAGTTCCTTATGAAGCCAGTTAGCTTCCTCCCTCCCTCCCTCCCCTCCACCCCCAATGAGTGCACAGCCAAGCTTTCCTTCCCTTAGATTACTGGTAAGAAGTGCTAAAAAAATCAAGCTGATGCCGATCCTGAGTGAAGATTATTTTCCATCAAATCACAGCTTTCAATGGCCAAGTGCATCACCACTAAAGCTGTTCATAAAAATGTTGCAAGGGTTTTATTTTTCATCGTTGGTACTGTGTATTTAATTCAAAAATAGCTCAAAAACTTATGCTTAAACTGTCAGATTTTTTTTTAAATCTAAACCAAAAAACAACATTTCCCCCCGCCCCCCCGATCCTCATACTTGCATCTTCAGGCACATACCAGGCATGGATCCTTTCAGCCCAATAGAGGAAAGTTTTGGAAAGATGTGAGCAAATGAAAAATCATGAAATTTAGCCACAATTGTTGCTTTCTCCGTTATATTATTCTGGGCTATGGAGCAGACTATTCTAACCAAACCTGCTTTTCTCTCATTGGATGGCTTGTGTTACCCTTGGCGTTCTGGGGCACTGCATGAACATTCTTCCTTTACAGGTCTGGATTTTGTAGCAGTTTTGATGCTATATTATCTAATTCACTAGTGAATTCCAGTGTTTGCTATTGATTCCCCTCTCCCCTCCACCTTTTACTGTAATCTTCCCTACAGAATTCTGTATGGTTTCAGGGAATTTGCCCTGATCCCTCCTCCTTCTATTCCACTATAATTTAGTAATGCCTTCTTTTACTTGCACTATCATCATGGCTCACATCCTTTCTCTCCATCTTGATTCATTATATAACTATGCATCACTCTTCAAACACAGAACATCTGGAGATGGAAACGAGCATAATTATTGTGCCATGTGATAAGACCAGATAATTATGTTTTTGTTATCATGGTAGCTTCCTTATGCTTCTCTTGCTTTCCATTTGGCAATAGAGATTATAGAGAAATACCTAACAGAGGCACTAATAGCAACTGGCCCCAAAGAAGCAAGGGTCATGTTCTCAAGATGGCACTTTGGAGATGACCTTACCAAACTAAGGCCTTGTCTACGCTAGCAATGTGAGTTGATCTAAGTGTTGCTAATTAAGTTATGTAACTCAAGTCCATGTAACTAACACTGACAACACGGTGTCTACACTATGCTATGGCAATAGGAAACACTCTCCTGTTGACATAGCTTCTGCCTGTCACTGAGGTGGAGTATTGAAGTGGACGAGAGACCGCTCTCCTATCAAATTATCGCAGCTTCCCCAGACCCATTAAATTAATGCCTGCTGCATCGACTACAGTGGTGCCAATTTAGCCCATACTGAAGACAAACCCTATGTGCACTAACTTACAAATCCATGATGGGTTTGGTTGGTTTTATGGAAAAGATCATGGACTTGATCCTGTAAGCCCTCTACATAAAGAATTTTCATTGAAGGCAATGGGAGTTCTGCAAAGAGATGGCTTCCAGGATCTGTCTCCATACTTTCCTCATGCTCACAATGAACAAACCTCCAATACTATAAATACCCAGTTAACCTGTGTGCATAGCTAAATTCTCAGGACTCTGAGTCATCCATCATTATAGGTAGTTTGGCCATCACAGAATTACCAAGCAATGTATGCACAGTGGTGGGGGAAATGTTGAAGGGGGCAGATTAAATATTTAAGCTACCAGGGGACTTTTTCTATACAATAATAAGACAGATATAAATGATTATTCTGTGATGTTCTTCCTTTTTCAGCATTCACCAAGGCTGAAAAAAAATTGAATATTTTGTAAATAGAGGGACTGACATAAAGACATGTTCTTCCAACCACAAATTTTAATACTGTACATTGACTTCAAGGAGACTTTGCCTTAGTCAGGACTGCATCCAAATTGAGTAAAGAGCTCAGGTTTTAACCTTTAATTGTTATGGTGAGATTTCTTGAGATAGTCTGTATCCATTTAAAACATTAGATTACTTCAGAAGACCCGCGTAATTTGCACATAATGTAATAGCCAGTCTGATGCATGAAAAATGAATATTGGTATATTTCCCATACCAACTAAGTGACCTGTCAGGCTTACACACATGCAGATCTCAAACACATGTACACCCCAGATGGCCACAGACCTTGACTCCTGACAAGGCTCATCTTGTTAGAAGAAATGACATGCTACATCACAAAACTAAATGCAAACTAAAACCTCTGTTAGTGTGCAAGGGATGTTTGTGACAGGGGAGGAGATAGAACATTCATGTAAAAATATGTATATATTCTGAATTTCCCACTATCCAGTATTCGTTGTTCTCAGGAATCACAATCCCCTAATCATGAGGACAAATTCTTCAGACTCCACACACATTCAGTGGGAGTCTTGCTGAATTAAGATCCACAGAATTTAGCCTAGGGTCATTAAACATGGGAGTGAATGCAGAACTATGTGGTAGGGATCTTAAAGCCCTGTGACAACTTAACAGAGGGATTGTGAATGCAGCCTCTGGTTTCAGTTTGTTTTAAGAATGTACACAGGAATCCACAGTTCTGGTCTCTACTATTTCTATCCAAGATGAGAGCATTGTGAACACAGGTATTGCCTCATAAACCGCACAGTGAAACATTTTTCATCTCTTTATTTTCTGTACAACTCTGGCTTCTTCACTAAATTCAGGGATGGGGGGTGTGAATGAAGCAGTGACCCCACATTAATTGGCAATTAAGCTTTCTACATTAGTGCCGAAGAGAAAATCCTCTCTTAGGAAATCAGATAAATAGTCGTCAAGACAGTCATGAAAAAACTGCTTCCCAGCTTCCCTCCATTGTACTGCACAGGTTCAGTTGATTTTAAAATATTACTGTTCAGTTTTACCCTTGGAAATCCATAGGTCTTTTTTACCATAGGAATTTAGTTCTCCACATCACTGAGAACTGTGTGCATGCATTATTTGAGGACAGAATTTAGCTGCTGAAGTGTGACTCTCAGTGCAAGAGTGAATATGACTTAGTTTATTCTGTCAGATCTCAGTACTAAGAAAATGATTTCCTACTCTAGATTCAGCGGACTAGATTCTGGCATGTAATCTATGTACCCAAGTGTTATCTATATATCCAAGAGCCCTACACATACCGATAGATGTTATTGTAAATTGCACTCAACCCAAGACCTGTTATTGAAAGTGGCATTCCATTGCATTCATTTGGCCTAAATGTCAAGATAGATTAAAACAAAAGCACCATTATAAATTTCAATCCTATTAAAAATAACGGCACCAAATCTATTTAAACAAACTCCCACTGAATGCTCATAAACTAAACAGCTGTGTGGAAACTATTCATATCTTTTTGGTAAGGTCCACTTTTAGTTCAAGGGGAGAGAGATCTTGCCAGCCTCCACTCTACAGGACTTTGATTGGTCACAGGCTTCCTATTAATTAGCAGAAACACCAGTGATCTTGCAGGTTTCCTGCTATTTCTGAGGTGTCACTCACTATCCTCTCGCAGAGTCTCCCCCGATGTTGAAAAGTCTGACCTCAGGCTTTGGGGATTCAATCAATCAATAAATCTGTTACCACTTTCCTCTGATAAATATTTTCTCAGGATGTTTAGTAGAACTGAACAGCAAAAGGAACTGCGGGTAGCAAGAGTGGCCAAATAAATATTCACGTTAGTGCGTTGATGTTCCAGCAACATTGGTGCTACCGGAGCTGGCCTCCATGGGACACAGCCTGCCTCTAGCCACGTGTGTGCTTAGTTATGCCATTAAAGGTGCATTGACATTCACAAGATCAAAGGTGACCTAGAGAACTCATGAGGAATAGATCTTTGTGAAATGTTTTCTATGAAACATAAGAACTTATCAAACCAGGGGCCCATTTACTCCAGTATTGTGTCTCTGCCAGTGGCCAGCACCAGATACAGGAAGGCTCAAGACAAGCGGCAGTAGACAGTATTGGAAAATTCTGCCCCTGCAGAAAGTTTCCTCCTAACCTCCAATATTTACAAGTTAGCTCATGCCTTGAAGCATGAGGGTTTATAGTCCTTCCAAACCTTATATTTATTTTTAATATTCATGCTTAGAACTGGATATTTTTGCTTTACATTCAAATGTCCAATCCTTTTTTGAATCCTGCTGAACTCCTGGCCTCTGTGAAACCCTGCTGTGATGAGTTCCATAGTTTAATGGTTCATCATGCGGAGAAGTATGTATCAGTTTTAAATCTGCTGTCTTCTACTTTGACTGAATGTCCCCTTATTATTGTATTATAAGAAAGCATGGTGAGTCTTAAAATGCTTAAGCAATTTGCATTTGAATGCCAAATAGAAAGCTACCTTGTTCTCACAAAGCTAAAATTAATTTTGCATTTGTAAATGAACTCATTTTCCCTTCAAATCAAAATGTTTGAGCCTCAGCTGGTGAATTTTCACTTGCAAGCACTGAGCAAAAGTCAGTCAATTTTTATGCAAATACATAATATATTTTCAGCAAATTAGTGCAAATAATAAAAATTGTATGCCCCTTTTAGACATCACCCAAAACAAAATCATTAACAGTTTGTCAAGGCAATGTTCACACTCAGTCCCTCTCAGAAATGTAGCCACATAAGCAATTTATAACTCTCATGCTGCAGTTCCTGCAGCATTCACTGGGGAAAAGATAGAGTGTTTCTTCATCTTCTATGTAGAAATACTAGAAAAGACAC
Organism: Gopherus evgoodei; assembly: GCF_007399415.2. NCBI lineage: Eukaryota > Metazoa > Chordata > Testudines > Testudinidae > Gopherus > Gopherus evgoodei. The sequence continues at coordinate 24,606,060 of NC_044336.1, read as the reverse complement.
CGGTCACAAATTCGATGTGAATCCAGAATGTGAACTACCATCAATTCAGAGATGTTCAGTTCTGGTATTTTGGCTTGGTCCCAGATCTATCACTGCCAATGTCAGTAGGGGTGTATTGGTGTGTGGTGTGTGTGTTTGTGTTGAAATCAATAGTGAAACATCAGTGGGAATAGGCCTGGGTTACTAAACACTTGGAAAGAGTTGGGAAAGGTAAGAAAGTGGAGAGAAACCTAACATACACTCGTTTCCTGTTTTTCTACTTTCATACAATGTTTTATCTTTTTCTACCTGGTTTCCAGAGGGGGAAAGAGGTGGGGGAAAGAAAGGAGAGGACAATCCAATAACTAAAAGTGGTATGCCATTTTTTTCTGTTTTGTAAAAACCTGAACAAAATCACATTTTAAGTTGAAATTAAACTAATATTTTTTGTTTCAAAATGTCCTTTTGAAATTTTTTAAAAAAAAACAATCCTTGTTTCAATATTCCTTGGAAAGCCTGAAATGCATTGGTTGAAAATTTTCAAAAAGGGATTTTGCTCATAAAAATCTCCATTGAAAAAATGTGGGTTTTCTAATCTGCTCTAGCCACAATCTTTCTATTGACCAGAAGCAAAAGAATGAAAATCAAGTGGCTAAAAGAGTTACGTATGGCCAATGGATAATTATGGGTTAGCAGTTTGAACTGGGATCCCTGAGGTCAGGACTCATGGGTCATGTTTCTGGTGCTGCAACTGTGCTGCCATGTTGGCTCCAGACTAGTCATATGTAAAATGCATATAATAGCCATGCTTGCCTATAGCATTGGGGTGTAGACAAGTTTTATTAAGAATGTCTGTAAAATGGTTTTAACTATTCAGGTGAGAGGTGCTGGAAGCACAAAAAATACCATGCAAATAGTTGACCAAAGGAGTCTCAAACTGTCAAAGATATTACCTTCAGCTAGCTCTGCTTCACTTGAAAATCCTTCGAAATAGAAATTTGGTAAAGAAAGAAGACCTTAAATTGGACGTAGATATATGGAGAGAAAGGGAACCACAGACCTACAAGACACGTCTTTATTTACTCAGTCATAAATCAAACAGACCGGGAACTTGTGCAAGTAAATCGGATTCCATTTGTATGTTTTTCCTGACACATAAATCTGTCTGTATGCAGAATGACATGAGTAATAGAGGAATTGAACTCCCACAGTGACTAATCTTTCACTGGATCTGGACTGATAGCTTACCCTACAGAGATGGACCTGGCACCACTATAGCGTGTCCTGGGAGCACCAGAAGTAACGTGTGTGTGTACACCCATGCAAGGGTGTCTCAGACACTGAAAGTAGAATAGCATGAATAAGAGACATCATACACTACTGTACATCCATCATTTGTTTGCAAGGATTGATGTACACTAGCCTTGAAATACTTTAGGTAATGTGATGATATGCAATGATGCAGGAGACCTAAGGAGAACACTGTGTGCGTGCGGTAAGAAAAGACAAACACGTGGTAAATAGGGCACGCAGTCTCTGGGAGGAATTCAGGACCTGTATAGTTCAAACGGTGTTCCTGGACATCTCAGGCTCATGGGATGTTTTCTTAAGATTACCAGCTTCATGAGAATAGCAGTTCTTGCTGGATTTCAATGGGGGGGGGGAGGTCGGAGGGTGGAATCCCTTTCTAGCTTTGAATGCAACAGGAGCAAGACTAGGCCCATTGATGTGAATCTATTGGCAAGTCTGTTGTCACTGCTCAACATTGTTATCCAATAGCTCTTTGGTGGCCTATGAAGAACAAGTTGGACATTTCAGTCCAGTTATTCACAAGTTGGACAGGTGTCTACTTGATAGAAACCACCATCAGTCAAGCACTAACTAGCATGGCTATTGTTATCCAGGCAAGCTTGAGCTCCTTTCAGGTTTAGCTAAGAAAGCGTTGCACAGCCAGAGTAACAAGGCCTTTCCAGGAGAGAAAATTCTCCCTTATTTACTTGTATTTTGCAATCCAAGCTGCTGAGACTGCAAATCTGACCATTTTATAATTTGAGAAGACTTTAGGTGAATCCAGTCTCACTCCCAGGAATGTTATTTTTTCAATTTGGCAAACAGAAATTATTTTCATAGAGATTCCTTTTGCTTGCAGTAAGATGGAGAAAGATGGAACATGAGAGAGGTTTTACCCTTCTGGCTGACAAAGTCTGCCTTGAATGAAGAAAAAAAAAAGATCATACAAAATATTATTAATGATGAAATCCACAGTTTTTATTAAGCCAGAACATTACTCAAGGTCACATCTCCTGAAATCCTCCTTTGACTGATGGAGTGGTTTCTTCCAGTTTAAATGCAGTCACAATATTATCCCTAATGTAAACTGGCAACATGTATATTTTTGCAGTTGGTGTTGGTAAAGCATTCCCAGGAGTGGCAAATAACTTTCCACCCTGGAAAAACAAATTCTACCCTCCCCACCATCACCTCTAGTTTCCACTCACCTAGTACATTCAGGAGGAAATCCTGATGATGTTATATCTGCTTGCATTGAAAATCTGGCTACCTTATTTGGTCCTGTTCACTTGATATATGACATTTTCTAAGTTAAAAGTTTTCCAGTTCTGAGTTTTCATTAACTATGTCTCCAGTGAGGCTTTCTGGTGCTGTATCAAATCCATTAAAAACTATCTTGAAGTAATGGAAAATGAGTAAGCAGGTCCATTAAGAATAACAAAACAGGAAGTTCCTCCAGGGTGCATTAAACACTACATTCATGCAGTAGAACAGAATAATGAGGCCATGGCATTAAATTGCTGTGCAGTTTTGAAGGTTTGGATTCGGGAATAGACTTACAAGTAGTTCTTTTCGGCAATAGGTTCGCAGAGGTATCAATGGGTGATCACATACATTAGATCAGTTGATGCTGAGTGTCTGGAGAGTATCTCATAAGTTCCCACAGAACGTAGCAGCAGCTAAAGAGCTAAAGTAGCTCTCAAGAATAGTGAGAGCTGGTCACACTGTAAGCGACAGAGAAGGGACTATCTGATACAAGTTTCCTAACTTATGAAAATGGTCAGTTCTGGCGAGTGCTCCTGGAACAACTTTTATAGCGGGAGTGCTGAAGGTAGAAACTATGTGTTTGGTTATTACTACTTCAAGCCAGTGGGTGCAGCAGTGCTGCTCCCACACCTATAGTTCTGGCTAACCTGGGAAAGGAAAATTTGAGCATTGACAGGATTGAGAGGTGAATGAAAAACCACGTTTAAAAAGCAGACCGAGTATCATCATTGAAACCAATGACAAAGCTCCCATTGACTTTAATGGTGCATGATCTGGGCTTAGAAGAGAGAGATAAAATTGATATATCTGTAAACAATTGTAGCTAGTAAAGACATTTGGAAAAGTATAGTATTATGGAAACTGATGAAGCATTTTTTTCAGGAATTAGTAATATAGGTTGATAATATGTTGATCTTCCATAATAGCCCTTGATTGGCAATGAGAAGGGCTCAATGAACAAGTATTTGTATCAGTCACTGGCTGATGGCTCTAGCAGTACATAGACACATACAATAGTCCATAACTTTCATGATATCTTGCAACCCATATAACCATTCCTAAAAGGAACCTTGTATCATAACCTTAGAACCTTAGTCCCAGATTTGGACCTTAGTGTCCAAATATGGGGGTAGCATGAAAACCTCCAAGCTTAGCTACAAGCTTGGACCTGGTACTTGCTGCCACCACCCAAAAAATTAGAGTGTTTTGGGGCACTCTGGTCCCCCTGAAAAGCCTTCCCTGGGGACCCCAAGACCCAAATCCCTTGAGTCTCACAACAAAGGGAAATAATCCTTTTTCCCTTCCCCCCTCCAGGTGCTCCTGGAGAGATACACAGACACAAGCTCTGTGAATCCAACAGAGTGACTCCCCCTCTCCGTTCCCAGTCCTGGAAACAAAAAGCACTTTCCTCTTCACCCAGAGGAAATGCAAAATCAGGCTAGCAAATTCAACACACACAGATCTCCCCCTGATTTCTTCCTCCCACCAATTCCCTGGTGAGTATAGACTCAATTTCCCTGAAGTAAGGAAAAACTCCAACAGGTCTCAAAAGAAAGCTTTATATAAAAAAAGAAAGAAAAAATACATACAAATGGTCTCTCTGTATTAAGGTGACGAAATACAGGGTCAATTGCTTAAAAGAATATTGAATAAACAGCCTTATTCAAAAAGAATACAAATCAAAGCACTCCAGCACTTATATTCATGCAAATACCAAAGAAAAGAAACCATATAACTTACTATCTGATCTCTTTGTCCTTACACTTAGAAACAGAAGATTAAAAAGTAGAAACTACTTCTCCAAAGCTCAGAGAAAGCAGGCAGACAGAAAACAAAGACCTCAGACACAAACTTCCCTCCACCCAGAGTTGAAAAAATCCGGTTTCCTGATTGGTCCTCTGGTCAGGTGCTTCAGGTGAAAGAGACATTAACCCTTAGCTATCTGTTTATGACACCTTGGTAGACATTTATTTCAGTTGCCTGATTCTACTCCCATTAAAATAAATGTTCCATATCATCCGATGATTTATTTTGCAGAATTCCCATATGAGGCAAGGAGTTCGGCTTAAAAGCTTGCTGCAATATTGTTTATTGATTTTAATGAAAGCCACTAACTTCAATTAGAGTAGGATCTGGGCACTGGGCAAAAATGTGATTTTTTTTTTAATCAATAAAAGTTGTATCATAACCCAGTTTGCTTTTTTGATATCTTTTAGAGTAGAATTTTGAAAAGCATTCATCAATGACCTAAACTTCCACTTAATGGGACCAAGTGTTAGACTAACACTGAATGGATTTAAAAATTGGTCCCTTCTCCTATGCTCAGATTTAGATAAATAACTGATATATCTATGATGACTGAATGATACCGATACAAGACCCTATGAATATCATTTGCGATCTGAAACTAGGGAAACATGTACAGTGTAAGCTTAAATCATATTTATGGTGAATATCTATCCAATCATCCATCCTAGTGTTTGTACTGTTCATGAAGTGTGTTCATATCTATCTAGGGATAGGATATATACCAAAAACGGTTCAAGTTAGCCAATGATTGTTAAGGATTTTTAACATTTCACTACCTAGTTATCTGTGTTAACTCAGATGAAACAGGCCAGCCAGGGACTATAGTCCATGTGCTAAAACTATCAGTGAATGATGTCATGGTCAAATTGAGTCCTCTTTTAAGAGTTTAAAAGGTAATTGAAAGGTTGTTGTTTTTTTTTTAAGGAGTTAGCTTCTAATGGGAAGTAAATGAGATTCAGGTCACACTCAGGCCAACTCAGGATGAAGTCATAGGGTGAAGAGAGGGAAGATGGAGTTGAAGATTAATTTGATTAGGATTTCTTAAGATAATATTTGATTTTATGAAGGGTTTAAAAGCAACATGGTTCCCTTGCTTCAGCTCTAAATCTAAAGTGCAAACTCAGGGTATGCTGAAAGGAAGAGAGTTTTGTTTTGGAGTTTGATGGTCACAAAAAGGAGACAAAAATTAATGCCAGTTACAAAAAGAGTCTGCAATGTGTTAGCAGAATAAGGAGTGTGTTTGATCAATTATAGATCTAACAAGTAGTTTAATATTTGAGGTATTCCCCCATTATGATTTTGCAATACTCAGGTTAAAAACTTTTATTTAACTAGGGAGTATTCTGTTGTGTTTTAATTAGATTGTTAATTAATTTAATTATCTAACAAAAGAAATATCCCTGTGTGTTTGTGAACATGTATTATTTGGCTGCAAAACAATGATCTGAAAACCAGTTTGCCAGAAAATAGGAAAGAATTTTATAAAAGCTATGCACATCTCAAACTGAACTTTGAGTTTTGCTATTGACTTCAGTGAGAGTGGGATTAGACTCTAAATTTAGCTGGGTTATAAATCAAATTGAAAATGACAAGATTTCTTCAGAAACAAACTTGTCACTTTCAGTTCCCTTCCAGAGTTGGGATTTTAAGAACCCTCAGATTCAAAGGTTGGTATGTACGGGGAGATGTCAGCAAAGCAGTACATACAGTGCCTGAAAACACCATGGCTTATTGCAAAAAGCAGTAAAGTCAGCAGGCTTAGCTTAAACAAGGCAGGAGGGGAGGGTGTTTTGGATGCCACAGAAAGGGCAGTTTGACCCCACATCCTTCCCGATAAGAATTGTGTTGAAGTTGCTGACACATGCATTTTAGAAGAGCAGGATGTGCCCCAGGAATGTCTATTGGGGCCTCAAGGCTGCACACTCTGGAAAAAACCCACAAATGGCTAATCAATAATCAGAAGGAACCTCTTGCTTGACCATTGAAACCGCTTACTTAACAAGTTATCTTTAAGGGACATGTCATTGTGTTACTAATGTATAAAATAAGGGAGAATAGCTGGAGGTAGGGGAACTCTTCTGGACAGGACTCTCCCTCTAGATGCATCTTATGTTCCCCACCGGCAGAGGGGCTGCCGTTGTGCCACTCAAGAGCCACACTCAGCTTCGGTAATTATCAAGGGTCGGGGGTGTTTTACTAACCTGTTGTGGACATGTGTAAGTGCTTGAGATTAAGTAAAATTTAGCTTTAAGTGAAAGCACTCTTGTGTTGTCCTGTCTGTGCCAGTCATCGATCGGTCGGACGGTTGTATCTCCCTTGATTTATTTCCTGACACCACCTTGCATAGAATAAAAGTTACCAAGAGCTTTGGGTTGAAAGAACCCAGATAACAGGTACAGTTACTAAACACTTGCCAAATATGTTTAAAACTGACATCAACTTTTTATGCTTTTGGGACGATAGATAGATAGGTAATATGGGGCTTGAAATTTTGTGACAGTATCACTTTTACAGTAAGTGTTAATGATTTATATGGAGATGCCTTTACAAGTAGAACTGAGTCAAATGGTCACAATAAAGCCCCACAATATGCGACAGTCACCAGGTTTCATGTGTTTAAACATGGATGCATTTGCAAGCAAACTGTTTGAGTTTGCATTAAAAAAAATCATACAGAATTTTCAGATTTCGATAGATTCTGTGAAAAAATCAGGTGACTAATGCCGAATTCAGTGACTTGTTTTTTCCTTTTTGTTTTGAGATTTGTTCTTATTTTGTCATTCACATTGAGAAAACTGTTCAAAAGCCATCAGCTGCATGAGTAACTATTAATGCACTGTATTTTGTAAACTAAAACAGTATTAAAAATGCTTCCAAACCAGCCTTTTCATTTTTAAAAAAAAATTATCTTTTTTATAAAAATTATCAACTATCAAATATTTTCAAAGCCAGTGAATTCACAGTTAAAATTGAAATTGTCTTCCTGACTCTCCTGGGTTGCCATACAGTTCAAAACTACTGAGATTATAAAATTGAATTTTCAAAGGAATTTTGGAACATAGGTATTGCCATTCTGGATCAGACCCAAGGTCCATCTAGTCTAATATCCTGTCTTTGCCAGTGGCCACTAGTAGATGCTTCAGAGGAAGGTATAAGAAACCCACAGAAGGTAGATGCGAATAATCTGTCTTTCACATAGGTCTCATCCTGGTCTGTATTAGTTAGAGACTGGTTTTAGCCTGGAAGCCTGAGGCTGAATATCCCTTCCAAAATCAATTATAACAACTCCGGATATGTTTGATATTCATAAGCCTAGACGCTCAGTTAGGTACCTTTGAGAATCCAAGACATGTTGTTTAATAAGAATATCTACTCTTCCGAGCCCTTTTCCACATTCACATCAGCTCCAAGCACTCACTATTCATACAGCTACACTGACTGCCAGTCACCCTACAACCTTTTTTTGTATTCAACATTCTTCATTCTTTGGTTCTGGGTCGTTCAATTCAAGTTTAGATTTCTGCAAGGATATATACTTTTCTCTTTGCGCTATTTGTGCCTAATGCAGTTTCTCTTTCAGTTTGGCTCTACTTTAGAAATTTCCTTTCAACGGTACTCCAAAGGCCAAAGAATGACTTTCCTCTTCTCTACACTCCTTTCATGCTGGTATAAATCCATTGACTTCAATGGAGTTACTCCTAATTTACACCAGCATATGTGAGATGAACCATGCCCCATCTAAAGTCCTCTGAATGTTAGGTCATTCTGAAGAGTCTATGTCATAATAGCTTTACTGGTGGCTGGCAGAAAGTCCCATATATCAGCAGTAAGGATTTTCAGTGTGATTTATTTTAATTTAAAGTGGTGACAACCAGTAAACAGCTCAGATGAAAATTACATCTCACAGGAACACATGAGAACAAAAAGATCTTTCTTCCAGGTATACTAAGTGCCTCTTGTAACTTTTAAGTGGTTTCCTGAATCAACAAAGTGAAGCAAGGATGTTTCAGTTAAGTAAATGTGCAGTGCAAATTTGTAGCTGTCTTGCAAAGAGGAAAAGAGAAGAAAAGTGAAGATTCTAACTGAGTCTGTTTCTACCAGAAATGAGCTTGAACTCGACTTTCATCTCTGAACAACTGAGAGTTTGAGGGTAATTTGAATTCAAATCCAAACTTTGTCACTTGTCCCTCTCTGGCTGTAATGGGCCTTAACAAATTCCTGGTTCTGAATACCACAAATTATAATGAAATCCTGACCCAGCTTGAGATCCAAATTTTATAGAGTGGTCACAGCTATATGTTCCTATAAAAAGAATCACCAGTTTAATCTGAGGCATCCCCATCAGGGTGTGAACAATATTTGGATATATAAAGGGCATGTGATGCAGTAGGGACTGTCTGTGTGGGGAGTGGGAGAGCAGGGGAGGACTTTAGGGGATGGACGATGCCAGAGCCTGTAACCTGAGCTAGGTAAGGGAGGGGAAAGGTCAACACCTTTGCCCGGGAAGGGGACAAAGGAAGGGAGTGGCAGGAGGGAAGCAGTTGGAGTTTGGGCTTGGGGCTGTGTGGGCGGAATTCAGGGTATCCTAGCTAGGATCCAAGCACCCTGAAAGCCCAGATGGACTCGGTGGAGGGGTCCTGACTGTGCCTGCAAGCCCTGCTGTAACCTGTGTTCCTGTTGTCCAATAAACCTTCTGTTTTACTGGCTGGCCGAGAGTCACTGTGGGTCCCAGGAAGAGGAGTGCAGGGCCGGACTCCCCCACACTCCGTGACAGGGCACAATTGTGTTTTCTGATGGTGAGAACATTACCTAACCTTGTTTAAAGTTCAATAACAATTATCCCCAATAAAGAGACATTATAAGGCCCCAATCAGTTTTAAACATGAGCATTTGAACAGTTTCTAAAGGTAAATACAGAATCTTCATCAGTGTGGTCCAAGCTCAGATTGTCCAAAATTAGGTTAATCTCAGGAGCTTGGCATCAAAAAACAGGACTTCTCCAACATGACTAAAGTGCATAAATGTTCTAATAATAATAATAATAATAATACCCAGCTTTTATAACATACTTTTCATCAGCTTGTCTCAAAGCATTTTACAAGGGACATAAGTATCATAATTAGAGGCGGTCAGGAATTTTCCAGTGCAGTGTTTTTTCTTCAGAAACTGCCAATGTGTCAAAATTGAAACTGTGCGTGGGAATGGGTCAGTTTCGATGGATCTCCCAATTTGAAAAAAAATTAGAAAAGTTTTGAAATTGTCAAAACTTCCTGTTTCAATATTTTTAAAATTAGAAGTTGTTTCATTTTGAAATTTTAGTTAATTTATACCCTAAAAAGGTTAAAAAAATGCTAAAGGATCACAGACAAAAGAAAACATTTTCACATTACCAAAACTAAACATTTTTGATTGACCCAATCTGAACCTCTTTTTGTATTATTGGTGCATGAAAATTTTTCATCACAACATAGGATGGGAAAAGTTTTCAGTACCTTGAAAATTCTCACGGGATAGGAAAATCATTTGTTTGCCCAGAGCTAATCATCCTTATTTATCCCTAAAATATCCCTATTTTACAGATGGGTAAACTGAGGCACTAAGAGGTGAAGTTTCACACAGCAGGTTAGAAGCAGAGCCAGGAATAGAGTGAAGGTCCTTCTGAGTCTTGGTCCAGTGCCTAAGCCACACCGCTATTCTTTCTCAACTAATGGGGGTTTAAATTTTCAGTCTCCTCCAAAGAAAATCTTCTTATTACAGTGTTTATCCTCATTGTCAGCTGGAAGGGGTGAACCCCCTTTTCCTCCCAGTCAGGCTCCACATTCTGGAAGGAATGGAATCCTTTGTCCCCTCTGTGATCTAACCACTCTGTTATGGAGAGCAAGCATCTGCTGGAAAGCTGATAGCACATGGACACCCTGCTGATGCTGGAACCCTGCAGTCTGTACTTCTGCTTCTGCTGCTTCCAGCCTGATCCTGACAAAGAGGGCCTATCTGCGGCTACATGGGGTATAAATACTCCTCCCACTTAGTGGGAAGAGCAAAGCACTAACCTTGATGTGGCCCCAGCTGCACCCTATCCTTCCTGTTCATCCCTATAAGCTTTCCCAGTTCTCCCCCCCTTACAAGAGAGCCCTTAAAAGGGCAACGCTCACTGGTCTTTCCACTAGCCAAACAAATACCCACTAGCATACAGGTTGCAGTGGGCACATTTGAGCAGTTTCTCAGTGTACCAGACTATGGCTTTTGTCATGTGGGTGCTTTGAAGACATTTCCAGAATGATGTGAAAGTATTGATTCCGACATAACGTTTCAGTTTCAACCGTGGGAAATTTGGAAGTTTTCAGAAGGAATCAATATTTTGAAACTAATGCAAATTTTGTTTCATTTTGATTGACTATATTGTTTCATTGCACTTTTTAAAAACCAAAATACCCCAAAATGAAACAATATTTTAAATGAGTTATTATATTGCCAGCACTGAAGCGCCTTGCATAGGTATCTAGTATCTAGTGGAACCCAGGCATTCATCTATGCTACTTGTCATAGTTACTGGGCTTGCTGCACTCTGACCTCTCCAGGTCTCTTTGAGTGCACCCCCTGCTCTCAGGTCTCTGCCCCCTTCTCCTCACCTGACGAGGGGTGGAATCACATGGTCCTTCCACTCTTAGATCATGCCCTGATTGTAGTCCACTGTGGATCTACCATGACTACCTCAGCAGGCTTGACTTAGGATCAGACCTTGTAGTTTGTATTCTTATACAGTGTATTCCTATGATAGGAGTAATTAGAGACTAAACAACCTTCCTGGAGCAGAGTATTATTTATTAGAAAACTTTTTAGAGAAAACTTATCTTAAAAACAAAAAGCCAACCTATGTGCATGCCTGCTTTTCCGTAAGACTCACCATTCCCTGGACCTAGGAACTCCCTCTTAAGAATTTATCTCTCTGTGTCAGCCTGTCTCCCTCGGCACCTTCTGACAAGTGACCCTCTTTCTTCCCTTGGAAATGGCTTTTTAATTGCTTAGTGTACATTTGAACTCCAGTGACAAAAAAATAAAATAAAATAAAGATTTGCTACCTCTTGGAATCGGATTGTTGAAGCTAACTACTTGCCCCATTGTCTTTCAACTGTGTGCTGGGGGCTGCTCATCTACATGGATTTTGTTGCTTTCCTGCTTGAGGTTCCCACAGCCTCCTGTTAAGTGAGACCAGTATATCACACAGGAAATTCTAATATCATCACAGAGTTATACAGTAACTTTACCTCACTGACCAGACTATTTGCAATATTATACCACATTATAAATCAGTGTTCTTAGATTAATACATAGCCTCTCCTTGTCCATCTTAACCTATGTGTCTCCTATTACCATAGTATCTAAGCATTTCCTATTCTTTTAATGTCTTTAGCCTCAAAACACCTGAGTGAGGTCGGGCGCTGCTATTATCCCTATTGTCCAGAAGGGGAACCTGGAGACCCTGCTGATGCTGGAAGCCTGCAGGCTGTGCTATTGCTGATACTGCTGCTTCCAGCCTGCTCCTGACAAAGAGGGCCTCTCCTCACCTGTGACAGGGCAGGGATTTGAATCCAGAGGTTCTAAGTCCTAAGCTTGTGCCCTAACCCCTTCTCTCTAATTTAGAGTATTGACCAGCATCTAAATAAGACATGCACCATTACTCTTGACTCAATAGCGGGAAAGGCGAGAAGGAACCAGAAGATGAATTTAAAGTATATTTTTCTTAAAACCATGATGGTCCACTAGGCTAGGTCCTAATTTCATTTGGGAATGGGAGGGGAGTTCAGGAAAACAAATGGTGCAATCCAAATTAAACATGGGTGGGCGTCTGTATAATGAATGGAACTGACCCAAGGATCATTTTGCTCATCCTTAATTTTGTGAAAATATTTGCAGTGTAAATTTCGGGCCAACTGGGAACTGCCTCTGTTTGCAAAGCACCCACAAAGAATGTTTGGAGTAGAATTTTGGAACTGTCTTTGAATCATGTCGATTAGTGGCTGCCTGTCTAACCTGAACTTTGCCATGATTGAATATCATGAGTAATTTAAAATGAAATCCAAATGATGGGACTTAAGCAATAAAGTCTTCAGGGAATAACAAACTAATAGCCTAAGACTAACAATATTTGGCATAAAGCAAGTGATAATAAAGGCTCCCATCTTAGCTTCCACTGCACAACCTGAATATGATGCTGAGCACTGGGGAGCTCCACAGGGTATCTGCATGGGAAGAAATCTGAGGCTTTCATTCTCTCTACATGATGGCCATGGATGGAAAATGGGAAGATTCTCAAAGCATCAGATTCTTGGGCCCAACCCTCAGCCTGTTCATGCCCAACTCCAATCTGCCTCTTGCATACTGGTGTTCAAGGAGCACAGCTCTATGCAATTCAAGGGATACTGTGACAAAGTTCCTCCTCTACCTTTGTGGGTCCTGCACTTATTGGCGGATTTGCTCACCTCACAGATTCACCATGTGAGTCAGGAAACAACCCAGAGACCTTCCCCTCTGGTAGAAGCCACAGTCCAGGTCAATTCCTCCTGTGTCTGATCAGGAGTTGCGAGGTTTGGGGGGAACTTGGGCCTACCCTCTACTTCGGGTTCCAGCCCAGCGCCTTGTGGACTGCAGCAGTCTAGAGTGCCTCCTGGAACAGCTGTGCAACAGCTACAACTCCCTGGGCTACTTCCCCATGGCCTCCTCCCAACACCTTCTTTATCCTCACCACAGGACCTTTCTCCTGGTGCCTGATAATGCTTGTACTCTTCAATCCTCCAGCAATACGCCTTCCCACTCTCAGCTCCTCTTGCTCCCAGCTCCTCACATGCACACTACAAACTGAAGCGAGTTCCTTTTTAAACTCAGGTGCCCTGATTAGCTAGCCTGTCCTAATTGATTCTAGCAGTTTCTTAACTGGCTCCAGGTGTCTTAATTATCCTGCCGGTCTTAATTGGTTCTGGCAGGTTCCTGATTACTCTAGTGCAGCCCCTGCTCTGGTCACTCAGAGAACAGAAAACTACTCATCCAGTGACCAGTATATTTGCCCTCTACCAGGCTCCTGTACCCCACTGGTCTGGGTCTGTCACAGATACCTTCCCCTTAAACTGCCTGTCACCGTGCCCCCTTTCCACAGCAGAACAACACAAGTTCTGCAGTGGACAAGCTGTCCTCTGGGTCAGGACTGATCCCCAAAAGCAAGATACTGCCACAAATGAAAGGTTTTATTAACATACCTCCATTGCATTTTGTGCTCTTCTACTGCTGCCTAGATAAAACAAGGGTAAACAGCTGGGAGTAGTAAAAGGCTATTTGAGAACCCATCTCTCCACTCACATGCACACACACACACCTATGGGAAGAAAATAACTGAACATGGGGATGATCTAGGAGGATGGAATGGAAGCTACAGGGTTCTGAGGAGAGCATGCAGAGAATGGATAATAATCCTCTGATTTATTAAGCAATATAATGAATAGGAGGAACGAGAACACCAGGAGTTTGAAAGGTAATTTGGATTCTTTTGCAATGTAACATGCAAAGCTTTGTGACTATACAGATAGTATTCCCTAAACTTTATCTATATATGTTCAATATGTGGATTTGTGAAGCTGAAAGAACTCTCAGCCCAGGAAATGTAATGCCTTTCTCTGCAAGCCAGGTAGAGTGCAGGGAACTTTCCCACATTTTCCTGCCAGAACTTTAAATTCACATTTGAAGGGACCTCAGGGTGACAGTGCCACATGATTCAGTCTCTGTATTTGTTCTGCTCTAGAGCAGAGCCAGATGTGCCAAATGCTATATGGGGATTACTGGAGAGGAGACCCTTTGTTTATTTCAGAGTGAGCTGAGAATACCCAAGAAATGGCATTTCAGAGTTCATGCTCGACCTTGCATATGAAGCAAAAGCCAAAGAGATGCCAGGGACTAATGTGGATCTAGTTCAGTATGAATTAATGTGAGACGGAGTTTTTGGTGCAAGACTTCAGCCCAGAATATAAAGGTAACTTAGGTTAGTATAAGAAAGATGCACATGACAATTTGTCACAGTTTCGCCTCCTAACAAGGAAGAAGAGAATAAGAAAAAGAAAAAGAAAAATCTGTGCTTATCAGCAGACCTATCGAATAGAAACTGGAGGGGGGGAGGGGAAATCAGCAGCTCTTGCAAAGTAGAATTTATCCAAAATACTGTATTTTAGGAAGGCCTGAGACACCATGCTCCTCACTGCACTCTTCTTATAGCTCTTGTATGTGGCTGCCTCCATACCCCACCGTACCCCATCAGTTGAGACTTTGGCCCATAATCAATCCCTGCTACAAGAAACTTACAAACCAGTTTCAGACATAACACAAAGAGAAGGATAACAAGGAGAGGTAGTAAAGGAAGGACAGTGCCAATAAGATTCTGTGGTTACTCAGCAAAGGCCAATGGACAGCATGGAGGAGAAAGCAATTAGATAAATTATATTAATATACAGCATCAACGAATGGAAGATTTTTTCACTACTGTGTGACGTAAATGGAGAAATAGAGGGTAAAAATTTAAAAGTACCAAACTGACGTACAAGCTCAAAGCCAATGGGTGTTGGATGCCTTTTGATATAATTGGCTTCCCCCTTAAAATTTCTTCCTTTTGAAGACTGCTTGTGTTAGCAGTAATTGCTGACTTCATTTCTGGAGACTGTAGCTATCAAATACACACAGAGATTATACAGTTACCCAGGAACTCCTCAAACTCAACCAACTGAAAGGGCAAACAAAGATCCTTGAACAGTTACTGAGCCAAATTCACCCAGCCAGGAAAATCCTAAGGGTAATTTGGTGGAGTTACACACATTCACACTAGAAATGAAATTCCACTGCCAAATCTGATTGTCCTCTTGGACAAGTTGAAGAAGTGGGCTGTATATGAAAGCTTATGCTCAAATAAATTGGTTAGTCTTTAAGGTGACACAAGTACCCTGTTCTTTTTGCGGATACAGACTAACATGGCTGCTACTCTGAAACCTTTTACACCAATGTAATTCCATTCAGTTTAGTGTCATTACTCCTAGCTTAGCCTGAGATAAGTGATAGCAAAATCAGGCCCATTGTGTTTTAGGTTAAGTGGTGCTGTAGTTTTCAGATCTGTGATTTTAAGTTTTGTGGGTCTGTGGTGTTGGGTTTTAGTCTTGGGACTTTAGGGAGACTTTTCCTAAAGTATTTAAGAGCTCAAATCCCAATTATTTTTAATGGGATTTGTGTTCTTCCATACCTTACCACATCTGAAAATCTCCTCCTCGGGATCTCTGGAATATAAGGTGCTTTATCCATTTAGATCCTGAAGTACTGCGGTTTTATCTTTTTTGTAAATGACTCTTAGATTATTCCAAGTTTCAATTTGCTGGTGAAAGAAGCAGTGACCGGCTACTCCATAAGCATTGATCAGTGGTGGCACTTTCAACCACCTCAGTGTTTTCTCCTACACAAAATATGCACATTCATTTGGAACTAGTGGTGCATCAGCAGGGAGGTAGTACCCGACACTTCAAGCCAGTAGAGTGCCAGGAACAGTCTGAAATCAGACAAAAAATTAGGATCTTTACAAGCAGTTGACAGATTTACTACCAGGCAAGTTGTGTTCTCGTTCTAATTCTGAAAAAAAGGAAGTAAATAAAAGAAAAGGGGGAGGGGGCGGGAAGGAACAGAAAAAGAAAGCAATGAATCTTGCATATCATATGTAAGCTCCAGGGGCACTGACATTCTGTGCCAGTGTCTTATTTGTGCCGCTATTTCAAAAGAAAAAATAAACAGAATAGGCCACAGCTGCCGATTAGTATTCTGAAGCTGTACAGGATCTGGCATTGCATTCGGCACAGACGACACTTGGAGCTGCTCAAGCCAACTGATGACTAACAGCTGAATCCTCAAACAGCCCGGCAGCTGAGTTTATCAACCCGAGGTGTCATTCATTTAAAGCTCGTTTGCGCTCAAGCGATACAGGTTGATTATGGAGAAGGAGGAAATATGGATATTTTGTTTTCTCATGAAAGGGGCTAATAAAAAGTCTTTGAGCAAATGGGACGTTAAGCTCCAAACACACATTGCTTTCTTAGCAGGGTATAATTCAGCAATGTAGGCTTTACGGTTTTCGGGGTTACTATGGCATTATGTCAGAACATGATTTAAATGAAATAACAATTGTTTGGCTTGTGATACAGAAGGAACATGTGGTACCTTTTTACTGTTTTACTATTTTTATAAGCTAAACTACATCATTTTTTTGTTAGTTTAAAGTATCTGTGATTCCTAGGGAGAACTTGCAGTCAAAATGTAGGTTGGTTTGTTTTTATGTTTCAGATACATATTCTCATTTGAATTATTTTTTTTTAAAAGTGGCTTGACTTCCAATGTACATTCAAAAAAAACATCCTGGTTTTGTCACCAGCACCCCGTAGTAATTAAAAATAGGCATTAAATTACCTTACCCAATTGGCTGTCTGCCATTAACCATAAAAGGTATGACCTATCCAGGGATACATTGGACATGGGGAAAGAAATGTCCCACATGTTGGTTGCTTCTGGGGGTATGCTGATTGGAAAAGGAAACCTCTTTGGTAGATATATCATCTATCACAATGCCTTTTAGCTTTTGTATAACTCTCTTCATACTCCAGTTATGTGCTGTTGCCAAAATGTGGGGACATTGGTCAAATTAAAGAAAAAAAAACAAAACTATGAGACTTGTCTGTCCAATCAGAGCTAACCAACATGAAAGCTAAATATGGAAGATCATACACTTGCAGAGAACTCTGTGAGAGGTGTTTTTGTTTGTGTGCTTGCTTGTTTTTAAATGGTGCATTTCTTTTATATCCAAACCTCAAATCCAAATACCATCAAACTTCAGGACAAGTGAGAGTCACGTTTGGATTTAAATCACTGAATGTTCTAGCCAGTGTCCCTGCACTGGATGAAATAATAAACAAGAGACAAACCACAACCTAATTATCTCTCCAAGCTGGTCAGTTCCACAAGCTGGAGGTTATTTCCAGTGTGGAAATGGATAAAGCCTTCTGAGATCAGCTGCAAGATCCCATCACTATCAAATCAGAACAATAGCTCTAATTTAGACTGACCCCTGAACTCAAGGCTAAACCTGATCTCCTTCATCCATCTCTATTTCAAAGCTGCTGGTTGTTAATTAAGGAAAAGATCAAGCCAATACACACTCAGTAATAGTTTACACACAATCTGGGTCAGAAGGACACACTTTTATGGACAGGCAATCATTTGTAATCCTATTAAAAAAGTGTTATGGGGTCTTTAACTTCCACTTGGACAACCAGCCAATGACTCCTCTAGAGAAAGGTGCGATATGTAGAACAGATCAAACACTAAGAATGGACAAACGTAAGAACGTAAGAGTGGCCCTACTGGATCAGACCAAATGTCCATCTAGCCCAGTATCCTGTCTTCTGACAGTGGCCAGTGCCCCAGAGGGAATGAACAGAACAGGAAATCATCAAAGGAACCATCTCCTGCTGCTCATTCCCAACTTCTGGCAAACAGAGGCTAGGGACATCATCCCTGTCTATCCTGGCTAATAACCACTGAGGGACATGTCCTCCCTGAATTTATCTAGTTCTTTTTTGAACTCTGTTATGGTCTTGGCCTTCTCAACATCCTCTGGCAAGGAGTTCCACAGGCTAACTGGGCATTGTGTGAAGAAATACTTCCTTTTATTTGTTTTAAATACTCCATTGTTTGTATGTGAGATCAGTTCCCGATATGTGAGTGAAATTTAGTGAATTTCATTTAGTAAAGTCTGTGTGAAAAATTATCCCATTATTCTTTTTTTATAGATGCCTGCTAGCTTCCTTTCCACTGCACAGTATATTATCAGGTATAAACTTAGGACTTGTCTACACACAGAAATTCTCTAGCATAGCTATACCAGTATAAATATATTTCTATAGGTAGGCACTGTTATATCAGAATAAGAGTGTCTACGTGGAGATTTATATTAGTATAAACTATAGCAGTATAATTATACTGCTACCGGTGCAGTCATGCCAGTAGGTTTCCCATTGTAGATAAGCTCTTAGTCCTGTTTCATTTCCTTATTACGGACCGAATCCACAGCCTACTGAAATCAACAGAAAGAGATACATACTTCGAGGGCATAGTCTTCCCTCATTCTAAATAAGAACATACGAATGATCATACTGGGTCAGATCAATGGTCCTTCTAGCTCAGTATCCTGTCTTTGACAGTGGCCGGCACCAGATGCTTCAAACGGAGCGAACAGAAAAGAGCAATTTATTGAGTGACCCACTCCTTGTCATCCAGTCCCAGCTTCTGGCAGTCAGAGGTTTAGGAACACCCACAGCATGGGGTTGCATCCCTGACCATCTTGGCTAATAGCCAAGATGTATCATTGAGTTACTGGCAGGAAATGAATGTTGAGTATCTATAGAAATCAGTAGCTTGGCTTGAAGAGATCCACACTGCTGATTCAAGAGCAGAACTTTGCCCTATGTGCCAGACTTGGAATTAGTAGCCCACAGTCCAAAAAATAGTTTTCAAACAGCAACAAGGTTTCATATCTTTAGTACTTGCAGAATCAGAATTAGCTCGTGACGTGCTTGCATTTGAAGATCATACGAAGCTTCCCTGTTCAGTCTATTCATCAGGCTGCAAATGTCATCAAAAGAGGCTTTCTTGTGAGATTCCGGTTCTTGATGGTTTCATTCAGGCTGAAAATATTACAAGAATAGCTTCACTTGGGGGTATTCTCTATATTCATTTGTTCTCCCAGCCAAAACCAGAAAGTGAAGAAACATGCAAAAAATAAACAAAAGGAGACTCCCATACTGTTAAGGACATCCAGAAAACATTCAGGCTGGGTCATAATTTATTCAGATTTACTCCCCACGCATCTCTCCTTTCTTGCACCATGACAACTTGATTGATAAATTGCCACTTGTCAGCAACTCAGGCAGATTGCTTCTCCTGAGGCACGGGATTCCTCTGTGCTGAAGATATTCTCTGTTGTCGAAGATGCAGCTGTAAGAGGGTTCCACACTGCTAAATATTTTTTTTAGAAATGGAAGAATGAAACCCCAAATCAAAACATCAATTAGTTCACCATGTTATTAGTGGTTAAAAAATGAGAAGTTGTAATATTTTGATCTGATGTGGTTCCACTTGTTTCTAAAGAGGGTTAAAACTTCTTGGTTTTTTTTAATAGTAAATTGTAAGAAGCAGCCTGCTACTTTCTCTTGCATCAGATGGGTCATAAAGACCCAAAGCTCCTTAGTGCCCTCTGCAGACACATAGATTTCATCTATATCCAGAAGCGATGAACTGGCTTTTTGTGCTGCTGTTCTTCTTTCTGTTTCTCCAGTGAGCTGCAATGTACAGTCCTTTAAAGGAGCTTTCAGCACTGCATCAATCACACGCCTTAATGGTCAAATTCAGCTTTTTTTCCTTGTTAATATATTGGCATTCTCTTTACTAACAAAATGCTTGAAAGTACAGTCTGTGCAACTGGAGAAGTAGAGAGCTAGTTCATTTCCAACTCTGTGCAATATCTGGCTTACACATTGAAAGGAGAAACAGAAGGCACCATTTTACTCTACTGCCCTATCACCTTCGCTTGCAGTCAATTGCAGCTGGTTGTGAACAACCCACGAAAAAGAGGGTCTGAAAGCACCTAATGAATTTGCAACCTGATAGATTATTCTATGAGATTTACGCAGAACATAATTGGCATATGTGCCAATAGGGACAGTAAAAGAGAAAGTAAAAGAATAAAGCCTCTACTCAGCTCATATAGTCACTTTCATCTGGTAGAATTGTATAGCACTTTACAAACTATAGGACAGTAAAAGAGAAAGTAAAAGAATAAAACCTCTACTCAGCTCATATAGTCACTTTCATCTGGTAGAACTGTATAGCACTTTACAAACTATAGGGCTGATCCTTCTTTCGAATGGGTGTAAATGGGGAGTAACCTCAATGTAACCCAATTGTAACTATGAGATTAATCTGGCTAAATAGTTATAAAATAATTTAGTCTGCCAGTGAAATGTATCACTGTGGAGGAATGTGACATCTGTTCTTTGGATGGCTCCTCCTTAGAGGCAAACCAAAGCTTCAGGTGTGTTTAACTATGCCCTATGGCAACACTTAAGTGTACCACGGAGAAGCAGCATTTGTCTAACTCCTCTGAACATAAGCCAATATCCTGACATTCCACTGAAGGTTCTCATAGACCCTAGAAGTGTAGTGGATCATCACTGAGAGGTTTAAATCTCCCTTGTCCCAGAAATGAGGAGTGTATCTGTTGGAGTAACAAACTGCATGTTGCATGCACATTTATGAAGGTAGAAATACTTGTGATGGCTACATTGCAGGGGGTATATCGTTTGCCAGGAGCACCTGCATTTGACATAGGGCATATGGAAGCTGGCAGCTACCTCCTCTCCCCATGAAGATTTGTGTGCTCATGGTTAGGGGAGGACAGAGGTTTTACAATTACATGCACATTTTGTTAATCACTCTTTTTATGGTGCAGGCATCCCCAGTAGACAATGCTTGGGAAGATTTATCAGATTTGAGCAAGAGTATTATTGCGCCAGAACCTCTAATTCACTGTGCCCTATAAAACAATCCAAATCAAAAGATTATTTCTAGAAGAGCTACCTTCCAGAGGGAAGCGGGAATTAAATTACAGAATAGGCTGCTCAGCAGATAGTTTTCTGGGTGTTACTCATGTGCATGTGAGTTGACTCAGGGCTGGCCTACCCTGGGGTGGGGGAATTGATATAAATTATGCAACTTCAGCTACGTGAATAATGGAGCTGAAGTCGACATACTTAGATCTACTCACCGAGGTGTCTTCACTGGGATGAGTTGACAGCTGATGCTCTCTCATCAACTCCACCTGCACCTCTTGCCCCTGTGGAATACCGAAGTCGATGGGAGAGTGCTCAGTGCTCAATTTATCATGTCTAGACTAAACACGATTAATCAATCCCCACTGGATCTATCGCTGCCCATTGATCCAGTGGGTAATGTAGACAAGCCCTGAGTCCACACATTACCAAGTTAGTTCTAATCCTTAACAAGGACAATATTTGTTTGTTTCCTTACAACTCTTCCCTGTTTACTTTTGCCATAGTATATTTGAATCATTAGAACTGGTTGGAAACACCAATTATCCCTGCAGAAAATGACCTTTTAACATTTTTCTGACAAAAAATGCCAGGTTCTCTGAGGAAATTTTAATTTAAAATTATAATTTTTAAAAAATGGATTTAAATAACACCTCTAAATAAAAAAAAAGTTTTATTTTGAAATATCAAAATGAAACAAACTTGTTTTGTTCTGTTTCAACTTAAACTGTCATTTTGTTTTGGTTTTTGGACTCCAAAAGCTTTTGACTTTGATTTTCAGTTTATGAATTTTTTTTCTGCCTTCTCTCCTTTAGTTTTCTTCCTTTTTTACATTGGAAAAAAGGGAGGCAATGTAAAAAAGTGTGCAGAGTGTGTACAAAAGTTCCAAGTTTTCCCAGATGATAAATAATAAAAATGTGTGAAAAGTAGGGGAGGGGTCACATTTTCACACACTTTCTTACCTTTTCCCCTTTTCCCCATGGATAAAAAAGGAGGGTTTTTTTAAAAGGAGAAAAAGTAGGGGAGAAAAACAAAACCCCAACACTGAAAAAGGAAACCTGACATTCTTCAGTTTACAAAGGGCAAATTGAAATGTTATTTTAAGTCATAGTGAAATGAAAAAAGTTTGTTTTATTTTGAAATGTTCATTCAAAACAATATTTGTTTGTTTCAGATTTTCTCATTGAAAAAATGCAAAATAAAACTGTCAAAATCAATATTCTCCCTCATCCCTTAATATGTATCTCAACAAAAACAACATTTTTCCAATGGGGATTTCTTTTCTCAGGAAAAAACATTCGGCTCATTCTAGAAACCAGACTCTGCCAGACCCTGACGCATAGTTATGGACCCATTCCTCACCATTGGTTATTGGGGTATAATATTGAGAAGACCCATTTTTGTTGTCGTTACCACAAAGCCCTCCATTGCAGCCACCATCCTCCCTCATGAGAGAAAATGGATGGCCAGAGGTGTTGCTGATAAGTAATGGCAGCACACTTCTTCCAGGTTGCTCTTTTGCAATGTTCACAAGCCCATTAGCCTGGAAAGCAAGAAAGCGAATTGGGAATCAAACCCAGGTTCTTGCAAGGCAGAGTAGAATACTATGAGTAAGCACCACAAGCATGAATATAACCTCCGTCAGCACCACAGTTGCCAACTTTCATGCGGTAAATAAGCACCCTGACTTTCACAATAAGTCAAAAATCAAGCTAATCCCATTTCAAAACAAAGCCAAAACAAGCCAGTCCCTAAGAACCCCAACACTCTATGTGACTAGATCCCCCCGGCATGCAGTCTGGGATGGTGGAGGGCCCGCTGTGCACTCCTAACTCTCTCCCTGCCTGGCCCCTGCTTGCCAGGAGCCAATTAAAAAAAAGAAGCAACAAGCCAAAAACTAGCCAACAAGCAACTCACAAGCCAGTTATGCCAAAACAAAGTCCAATTTCTGAATTTTTTTCTGGGGTTTGGTATGTCTGGTCAGCACCCTAAATTTATACAGAGTTAATATATCCTCTGGGAACAGACAATATTTTGAGCTCATGATCTTGAGCACTTCAAAGGCCAACAAGCTGTGACCATTAACAATTTCAACTATCCTTGCTTGGAAAAGAGCTGTTTGCCCAAGGTTGGGTGAACAGGACTGGGAGAAAAAAAATTACCTAGTTAAATAATGGGGGCTCAGAATATTAGCTGGACAAAAGCACTCAATTTCAGGAAATTTCCAGTTATGACATGGCATGACATGTGCAGCGGAAGTTTTACTGTGTAAGGGAACATAATCTGTTACCATTTAGAGGTTTATGACTCTCTCTCACACACACACACACACACACACACACACACACACACACACACACACACACACACACACACACACACACACACACGTGAATTATGAGGACATAAAGAATACATGAGCAAAATAGCTGCTGGCAATAAAATAGGATTATATGGGAGCCTTGTCTCCACTTACTGACAGAAAAGCAAAAATCCACAGACGACAAGTTTAATCCAGCTGTGAAACACTTCTGTGGAGCTCAAGTTTATTGTTTCTATTATTCTGAGCATGCTACATACAGAATATGACAGGGCTATGACAGACAACTACTAGTTAGAGTGGATGTATAGCCCGTGTATCATTAGTTTGAAAAGGACTTCTGCATACAAAATTTTTTTTTGTATTTCTCCTACTCTAAATAAAGAGAGCTCAGAATGAAAACAAATGTATGTGGAGAATCCAGTTTAATTTTGGGAGAAGGGGTGTTGGTTAATAAGAACTGTGAGACACATGAAGCTCCCCTGATTCAAAATAGTGCCTGTATGTGGTTGGAAACTGATTTTAATTCTACCTTCCCTTTTTTTTACCATTACCCTCACTTTGCTTCTCCAGAAACATACATCTCTACTTTGATATAATGTGACCTGATATAACACAAATTCGGATATAACGCCGTAAAGCAGTGCTCCGGGGGGGCGGGGCTGCGCACTCTGGTGGATCAAAGCAAGTCTATATAACGCGGTTTCACTTATAACGTGGTAAGATTTTTTAGCTCCCGAGGACAGCATTCTATCGAGGTAGAGGTGTATATAGGTATCTCTTGATATTGGTCTATATCTTGTACCCTGTGCATAAAATAGTCCTACCTGACAATTCTGTTCTGTTGCCCCATGTAGTAAGAAATCATTATTTTACAATGACAGCAGTTTCCTACTAGTTGGATCTCAGACAGCTTTGCAAATTCTGTGGAACTCACTTGGTCCACCAATTAAATATAGTGGCCTCTGGGGTGAAAGAGCCACATCCTAATAGCTATGAACAATGACAGTATACAACGGTTTAAGGACAAGAAGTTATGATAGCAAATATTGATAAGAGATGTTATTTTATTATTAATTATTAATTAGCATTTATTATTAGTTATTATTGTTTCTTTAAAAGTTTTAGAAAATTATCTCATTCTTCGGGGTTATAGCCACATCCTCATCTGCTACTGGCCATTGTTGGTGACAGAACTAGACACAGCACTGATCTGATGAGGTACAGTAATTCCTACATCCCTAAGACATTTTATAGACACTGGAATTAAAATTGAAGGGGGAAATGAGTAAGGGAGAATGTGATTACCCAAGATTGCACTGAAATCCTAGAATCATTAGTCCCCTTATTTATGAATCCTGTGAAGAGTGGGAAAAACTGATCTAATATTTCCCCATCTCATTTTTCCTGACTTCTAAGAAGTTATCTGCATAAGACTTTCCAAATCATCCTCCTGTGGTATGAAAAGTGAGCAAGTGATAAACTCACAGTTACACAATTGCAATACTATTGATAGAAATGAGATAGATAGCAGAACTGTATATAAGGGCAGGTCACGGTACATTATTTGCTGTGCAAAGAGTAGAGGAAAGAATGAAAATTTCAGAACAAATAAAAAACAGAACGGAGCTTTACGTGTATCCCTAGATGAAGCAGGGAGTATTTCTCTTTTAATAATCAATTAATTTATCTTATCACAGATAATAAAATGACTCCATGACTCATGTACTTAATGCTATTGGCACTAACCAAGTTTCCTGTCTGTTCTTCTCCCTAATTCTTTTTGTTGTCATTAAAACTGTTTAAACAAACTTGAAGCTTCAAGGCCACCAATTAATCTTCCAAGCAGAAGGTAGCCAAAACCACTAAATTATAAGCCTTACTCAGAATCTGTTGATACCTGTTTAGGACAGATGAACTGCTCCAAAAGTCAGCAAAAAATGTTCCTAATGACAGAAAGCAAAAAATAACAGGCAAACACTGAAAGGGAAAACAAATCCAAACCAAAAAAAAGCACATGTGCAAAAAAAATTTCCACTTTATGTTCACTGGTTCAGGGCTGCTGGTGGAAGATGGATACATATATTAATTCTCCATGCAGAAAAATAAACAGTGGTCTCCATCCTCCGGGATTCAGACGTCTGGTCTCAGCTGTCCCTGTGGAATCTTCCTCCATTGCCTAATGGTCTTTCACCACAGCAGATCCTTTTAAGGGATGCCGTATCATTTTCTAAAGCCTCATTTAGACTCACATAAAATAACATCATCCTGTCACACTGAAATGCTTTCAACCCCCCGGCACCCCCATCCCATTTTAATTTCTCATAACTAATTTAAAACACAGAGATGAAATTTAAAGGAGAAAGAGAGAGAGGCAGAGGAAGGAAGGAGGGAAGGAAATGGGACAGCAGCTAACTTCTAAAAATTGCCTTAAATGATCAGTTTTAAAAGTCAATTTTAAAGAAAATGTTGTGAATGTTCCCCTGTTTTATTGCAGTTACTTACATAGCCTAAGAAGACGGGATGATATTAGATGCATCATTTTTGGATGCTTAGACAAAGGGAAACAAAGATCCAAAATATTGTGTAGTTTACCCATGACTACTCTCAAAACACTTGCTGATTTAGATCATGGGGACATGATTCTAACCTCATTTAAATTGGTGTAAATCAGCGGTGCTACACTGGAGCTTGTAAATGAGAGGAAATGAAAGCTTTAGTACTGCAGTGACTGAGCAGGCAAACAAAAATTCATGCAAATAATGTCATCCTTGGACATTATTTAGACTCTTCCCATCTGAGACTTTAATTTACATGTACCCTCTGGCTTTTTAATGTGCACGTTACACAATCTCTAGTTAGCTTGCAACTTCGCAGTGTGTAAGGAGATGTAAGGGATTCTCATTGCAAGTGAGTCTTGATTAGTGTAAGGGAGCCAAATTTACACCTCCTTTTACATCATCTCTGAATTTAGCCCTTTATGATGGCTGCAACATCAGAGTTATGCCCTCCTCTTTACAAGAAAAATGTCATGACATCGTTAATGTCCACCTGGATAGCCACCAGATATGAACAGGGAAAAATCTTGGTCTAATGCTTCGAATGGAGAAATTTACCTCTAACTGTTTAAAACTCTCTCACATGACATAGATTGTCACAATGCTGTCTTTGTGGCAGTTGTATTTCTAATCCATTCTGCACCATAGCATCTGGTATTTTGAGAGAGAGAGAGAGAGAGATAATATTATTACACATCTACATATTCATACATAACTTGAGAGATTTAAATACCCGTATAGCTATTTCAGAAAATTCAGATTAGCAGAAGGAATAAATCCCCCTTGGAAGACCCATGTTTATTTTTTCTGTACTTGGGTCTATAAGATTAGTCCTGCTTTCTTGCTCAGGATGTGGAAAATTGCAAATTTTAATTTTTCTGCCACACTGTAATTATTGCAGACATGAAACTGGTTTTATGCACGTCTCCAAAAATATGGTCCATGATGTTTGCACAGGAAATTCTGGAGTGCAGGGAACACCCTAGATCACATCCGTTCCATGCTTGTAACTCAATGTCTTTGAAAATCAGAAAATAGATGGTTTTATTTCCCTAGTTTGTAAGGCTCATGAAACATCTAGTTGGGTCTAGACATTGCTCTTTTGCCCATACTGGTTATGCAGTTTTCCAGGATAACGTCTGTGTATTTTTTCAAAATGTTCCTAGCTGCCTTATCAAATTAAAAGTCTGTGTTGTCTGGTAATTTTCCTCCTGCATCTCACTCTCTTTCTTCATTTTATTTTTAACATGCCTTCATTTGGGTTGTATATTTCTTCCCTTCAGATTTTGTAGCACATATTTATGATAGGTTTTGTAGACGGTTGAGGAAGGGTTGCTAAGATGTGAAGTTGTATTCAGAACTATTCTGAGCAGCTACTAAAGATTAATGGATGTGGAGTTTGTCTAGATGACAAAGGAATAAAAGAAAATTGTTAGCATGGTCTGGTGCAGAGGGAATTAGAGTGGGAGCCAGGATACTTGGGTTCAACTTCTAATTCTAGCTCTGCCTCTCACCTGCTGTCACCTCTCTGTACGTTTATTTTCTCTCCCACCATTTGACTGTCTTGTCTATTTCGATTGTAAGTCCTTCAGGGCAATGACTGTCTCTCCCTATGTGTTTGTATGCTGCCTAGCATATTGAAGGCTCTAGGGGCTACCACAGTTGAAATAACAATGAAGCTGGTTATTAATTTTTTGCTGTG
Source organism: Gopherus evgoodei (assembly GCF_007399415.2). Lineage (NCBI taxonomy): Eukaryota > Metazoa > Chordata > Testudines > Testudinidae > Gopherus > Gopherus evgoodei. The sequence goes on along the minus strand of NC_044336.1, from coordinate 24,578,463 downwards.
ATCAAAGAAGGCTAGATACAAATGCATTCCTATTGAAATTTAACCTGCAAACAGAGGGGTGATCATAGATCTGAAAGAATCTGGCTAATGTGAATATCCACTACAACTCTGTGCTACTATCACCATAGGGTATTATATGTGTAACAACCCCCACCCTGGGTCATCAGCAGGGAGAGACCCGAGGACCTTTAAAATCAAACCCTAGGCCTCTGCCTCTTGAACTGAAGGAGAACCTCACCTAACCGGTATCAATAGCAGGCTCTTATCGTCTATGAGGACCCGCCACTAGAGGAGGATATGGTACACAAAGTCAGCATGTCACATACAACTAGAGCTGGTCAAAAGAGGGGCACTTTTTTTTTCTTTTTGACAAAAAAATGTCCATATTTTGTTGAAAAAATTCAAAATTCAATATTTTCCAACCGGCTCTACATAGGGTTCCAGAGAAGAATCCTGAGAACTTTTAGCAAAATTACGCAATATTCCATGAACTCGTAAGAGGAATAGTGGTACGAGTCGCTGCATTCCCTTAACTCTCATAGGCTTTAAAAGGAAGTTAAAGCAGGCAGCACTTCCCATAATCAGGGTGAAAAAGTGCTTTCCACTTATGAGCTCATAGGATCTCAATGCAAATTCTTAAATCAATATTTGAAAAGAGAAGACCCTGCCCCAGTAATAGGATAATGACATTTTCAGATAAAGATTCTGATAAACTTTTTTTTTGTACTCCTGACTTTTACACTTAAGGCCTAATTAAAAAGTCACCAAAGTGAGTTTTTCAAGGCACAGGGACAATATTTGCTGAGAGAAAATATCATCTCTTGCTTTCGGTGTGGTTTCATCTACCAGAGGACAACTCACAGCAGGGAATGTTGCTACAGCTGTACTCCCCAAGGACTGTGGGATGTCACTGGGCTGGCTGAGGCTCATGCCCTAAGCTGCAGCCTCTGAAGTCGTTATTGGCAGAATAGAGGTGGTGGCAGGAGGAAGTTCCTTTGTGTCAGGTTTCTATTTGTATCTTTCTCCACTGACAGATGAGATGACCACCTTATAATTAGCAGCGGGCCAGGCCAGGTTCCCAGTTTGTAGCCTTTAGATTCTCTTTTACTTGGCCTGAGACATACCTGTTACAGGAGTGCTCTCTGTATATATGTAGCTAATTAGTTGATAGATAAGGCGCCAGTTGATGGTGGTCAAGAGTAGGTAGCACATTCCTGGGTTTTGCAAATGATTTACTCTCTGTGCTTTTTATATCTTAGCAGAAACCACAGTGTAAAGGCCTGGTTCTCTGTTGTCCTGTACCTTAGACAGTCATTTATACAAGTGCAAAGTGGATGTTTAATGCTACCATTTGGATGTGGTAGAATTTTCTGTGCACTCTTCACTCACTTTGCATCAGTATAAATGACTACACAAGGAACAGAGCAATGCAGAATTAGGGCCAAGAGGACCAGTGCTAGGAATGTGGTGCATCCTTCAGTTGAAGGAAGGGGAGACAGAGAGAGAGTGTTTGTGAGAAAGTCAGGTAGAACCTCACAGCATCTTCTCTGCCATATTAAAAAAAAGCTTCAATACATAATGAATTCAGTAATGATAATAGCTGGACACTATATCTTCACCCCAGGTGTCTTTTCAGTTGTTAACAGCAGGTAAACTCTTTTTGTCCAATTTTAAATCCCCCTTGAGTTTCTGGAAGTTCAGACGGAACTCACAGTTGGGTTCATTCCCTGACTAGGAGTGTGAAAAATAGGAAAGGAGATCATGGAGGAACTCAAGTTCCAGAAGAAGAGAAGAGATAGCAAGGCAGTTGGGAAGACAAATACAGAAAGACTGTGAGGAAAGAAATCCATCCTCCCGAAAATACTTGCATGACAGATATATTGGGTAGGTTCAGCTATCTATGTGCACAGCTATACTCCTCTGACACATATCGTAGGAGTAGGAGGAGAACCCGAGAAGAATTCTACAAGTAAAGCATATGTTGATTACTAGAACTTGGCCCTGTGGAACTGAAAGGTGGAAAAAATGTCCAGGAAAATGGAGCTACTGTCATTTTTGTTCTTTTCAAATGTGTGATGGGGTCTTTCATCTCTGCCCAGGATGGGCAGTTTTCATTTGCATGTAAGGGCACCTTTGCCAAGGCTGCACATAGCCTCATCCCTTCATAAGGTGACCAGATGTCCTGATTTTATAGGGACAGCCCCGATTTTTGGGTCTTTTTCTTATATCGGCTCCTATTATCCCCCACCCACATCCCAGTTTTTCACACTTGCTGTCTGGTCACCCTATCCCTTCCCCCCAGTACAGTATGCTCATATCAGCATTAGATATGAGCCCAAGTCTTGTTATGAGACCAGAAACAAGACTGCTATCAATTGAGCATTTATGTCCACAGAGCAATGAGGCCTCAAGTCATGACGAAAATGAAAACAACCCTTTCCCCAGCAAACTTTACCTAAATATCAAAGGCAGTGTACCAGGAGCAGTTCCAAAATGTTACTTGTGATCCTGATCTGCCCTAGAGACAAGAACATTACTTACAGAAACTTCCGTTGTAATGAACATATATAACTTTTATAAGGGCTTACCCTGCCAGCTACTGCACCTAGGGAACATCGACTTGCATTTAGAATATGGGAATTATGGAGACATTTTCTTGTTTTTCTTTTTCTTTCTTTCTTAATGGCGCAGAAAGGGGAATTGGTCCCATTTGCATGTTTGAATCTGTAAGGTATGACAGAGATTGACATGTTTGAATACTATAGGTTAAACATATCTCACAGTACTCTGATGTGTGTATTTACACACATCTGAAGTACCATTTACAGAGGGGGAACTTCCGTGGAGAGAGAGACTAAGTGATGTGTCCACCATCACATAGTAAGATTGGAGCAGAGTAGGGACTTGAACAAAACGACCCAGACTAGTACTCCATCCACTGGACCCTCCTTCCCTTTCAAGAGAAAGTTGATGTTTCTTCAATCTGATTAATTTAATCAATCCTTCCTCCCACCTCCAAACACACTTTTTGGCATTTTATTGCCATATTCTGCTCATGGAGGTGAAATATTGTATCACAAATTATTTCCTATCATGGAGATATTAGAATATAAAAATCCAAACTGGGTATTGAACCTCTTCCTAGAAAACAAACTCTAGCTCAGCTACTAGACATGGGCTTGATGCAGGAATCACTGGGTGAGACCCTAAGGCCTGTATTATGCATACTAGATTATCATGATGGTCCCCTCGGGCCTTAAAATTGATGAATCTATGAAAAGCTGAACAGCATTTTAAGCTATTTCAGGGATTAAAGCTGTCATCTGCAACGGTTTCTCTGGCTTCAGCTCTCCTTAAGTTTCCCATACAGATGTTTGCATTGTAGAAACATTATTATAAGTCTTCAAAGTACACGTTGGGCCAGATCTTCATCTGGTACAAATCAGCACCAGTAAAGTCAATGGAGCTATGCCAAATTCCACCAGCTGAAGATGTGGCCCAGGGTTCTATGTCTTTGTCATGCCATACAGTAGTCTGTCACACCTTGGAGAAAGAACCAGTATGTGATAAATAGTTCCTGAGAATGAAAAAGGCTTTTAACTCAATCTAGCTTTATGAGAAAGCAACCGTTGATGACAACCAGCCAGGCAGGGCACATTACAGATGTTGTTTTTCATGGCTGTAATCTAATGTCATAGTTTTTGCTGAAGTGGAATTAAAAATCTTCAGTGCTTTGTGGTGAAGACAGACAGATGCCTTCCTGCTTTAATTCCTGAGTGGCCATAATATGTTCGCTGACATTTCAACTTGATGTTTTAATTGGCTTATTTGAATAAAACTCAGACAGGTTATGTTGCTAGTTTTATTTTGTGTCTCCCAGCCTAGCAGCCAACAAAAAGAAGACAGTGGGATAAGGAGGGGCAGTGGCTTTTCACCTTGACAGTTTTCCCAGTGTTTTGTTTAGTTTTTAATGTATTTAAATTCATGCCTTGTTAAATTAGAAACTGCATCCTGCAGGGATTAAAGTCAACCTCTGTGCTCCAGAAGATGGTCCTCTTCATTCCCCGCAACTGTCCAGGAAAAATGTTTTATATATATTGAGTTACTTTAGTCCCCCAAAGTCCTGCAAAATGTGCAACTATGGTCTGGTCTACACTTGGGTGTGAAGGGGATCGATCTAAGATATGCAACTTCAGCTACATGAATAGCGTAGCTGAAGTCGACATATCTTAGATTGACTTAGATTGACTTACTTCGCATCCTCGGAGCGAGAGATCGACGGCTGCTGCTCCCCTGTCGACTCCGCTTCTTCCTCTCGCCCTGGTGGAGTTCCGGAGTCGATGGGGAGAGCGTTCGGGGATTGATGTATCACGTATAGACGAGACACGCTACATCGAGCCCTGATAGATCGATCACTACCTATCCGGCGGGTCGTGTAGACATACCCTATGTATGTTATGACTGAACAGTGTGCTGCTGTATTTGCCCTGAGAGTCTGGGCAGGTTGCCGCTTAACCTTTCCAAAACGCAGAGTCTGGTTCAAAGGCAGGGATGGTATATCTCATCTAAATGCATATTCCAAATTGGAGCACAGTAATGTATTTACAGCTCCTGCTGCTTGATTGTAAATTAACTGACTCTGCAGCGATTGGGCTAGCAAAATGCTCAAGTACCACTATAAAATGTACCTCTTCTGTTACAGAAATGAAGCCATAAACTGAAGAGCATTTAATGAGACTTTGCTCACCTTTGTAACTGAAAATGTCCACTACTAGTGGTTATTTTTCACTGGATGAGTAGTCCAGCTAAAGGCAAGAAGTAAATTATGAAAGGTGCCTCCATTTATAGGCAGTGTGGAAAGTTATTAAGCCCTACCTGAAAGTGACTCCCTGCTGTGAGGTGTGCCTACAGTTAGAGAGATGTGCTGGATAGCGACATTAGAATTTTCAAAAGTAATCGATCTTGTTTTACAGCATTTTGGTATAAGATGAAATTGGATCAAGCATCTTAGGTGCCAACAGAAGTGAGAGAGGGATAAAATGAGGTCATCTCTAAGGATAATCAAAAAGGCATCGATAAACTCTTAGTTAATCTATTGCTATTCTATCTATAGCTACCTGGCTAATCTGTGTTTGTAACAGTTCCATATGTCTAAAATAAGGACTGCTCTGAATGTTAACGCTTCAAAGCTGGTGGGAATTTTTCAAAGTTTGATTTTTGAACTAAATATTTCATCAAAATGTCAAACTTTGATTAAAAAAAAACAAAAATAAAGTTATTGCTAACAAAATCTTTTGCAGGTTTTTTGTTTTGCATGTGATGACCTGCTCGGAGATTTTTGAAATCTTTTGAATGTCAACAGTTCTTTTCCTCAATTCCAAAATTGAAACGTGGGGGAGGGCAAGAAAGAGAACAAATAAACAGATAAATAGATAAAATCAGTGCATTGTTTTAATTTTTTTCCACTGTATTTGACCTGTCTCTAACTCTGACCAAAATCTTGAAATAAAACAATCCTGAACCTTCCAGATTGGAAACTTTTTTCTTTTTTTTTTTAATTGCCAGGCATTCTTGTCGCGTGCTGACTGTGCTGTACTTGTTAACACTGCCCCTTCTACTGGATATCAGGCCAACCAGCTCAACTGTGCATGATGATAAATATGGCAAAGGGTCACAGAGATTATAACTGGGCAAGAAGCTCCTTCAGCACAGTCAAGGACCTGTGTTTTAGAGCAGGAGGTCTTCAGTTCTATATTCATGACCATGATGTCCTGCTCAGGAGTGGTGATTTGGATAGCTGAAGTTTAATGACTTTAGCGGCTCATGCATTTTTCAGGTGGAGAGAAAGTGGGGATTCCCAACATCCTGTGAACAAATTTCCTTTTGCATTATTCCTAACCTGGCTACGGCGATGTAGTACAGGCAATGTCCCAAGATGCTCTCTTTGCACAAGATAGCCTTATTTCAGGCCACAGATTGCTGGCTAAACACTTTGCTGCTCAGCTCAGCCAAACCTCTGGATCTTTTGAAGTTACCAGTCATGGGTCGAAACTCCCATCTTCATAATTCCTCCTGTTTTTTTATTTTTATTTTGCTCTCCCATGTGAGCCACCATAGAAAAGGAAAAAAATATATCTTGTCAGGGTCACAGCTCATTGGCATGATACAATGCTACAAGCAAATGTATACCCTGTGATTGAAATCATGGCCACACCAAAGCCAATGGGAGTTTTGGCATTGATTGCTATTGGACCAGGATTCACCCTGCATTTATACAAGTTATGAAAGCAAAAACCACCCAACATTCACCTCTGCATTTTCAGTGATGTGAAGTGGGAGATGGATGTCATTCCATCAGTTGGTTTTATCTGGGGTAAATCTCTGTGTATCATCTTGTAAACAGAAGAGTAGAGAACTAAACACTGGAGATTGCTATTAGCAGTGAAAATGACATTTAACTTTTGCTTATTAGCTGTTTATTCAGGATATGCAAGAACATTAAACCACAGATGTTTTCATAAGTGACCAATTTCTATTATTAAAATATTGATCCAGAGGCCATTAATGCATCATAAATATGATGCATCATAGCTGAGGGAAAAGACAAGTAAGCTGTAAAGATTTGAACCCAGAGCAGTTGTTGGCTAGTGCTAACACCAATCACAATCTCTGAATTGCAAGGAAGGGGGAAGACGAATGGGAAGCAGGAAGGTTGAGAAAGTTCAAGTCCAGAGGACGGCAGTTTGATCCAGAGGTATCTTATGATTGCTCAGCTTTCATCCTCCCTGTAGTGACATAAGTCTATAAAGCACCAGCTGGGAACATACCAATCAATTCCACCCTTCACTGTAGGGCTGGTCAAAACATATTTTCAGTGGAAAAGTGGGTTTTTGACAGAACAAAAGTTTTCACCATAATTGTTTTCTTTCATTGAATTGTTTTTAATTATTCCTTGGAAAAAACAAAAATCTCCAGCTAAAATATTTTTAGCCCAAAACCAACCAACCAACCAACCAACAGAAACCCCTAAATAAAAACAAGCAAAAACAAAACAACACAAAAAATCCGTTTTCAGCAGATCTGGGCCGAAACTGTTTTCTTGTTTGGCTCAACATTTTTACCCTGAAGGGATTTTTTTATTGACTATTGTGACAAACTACTCACCTACCTCCATTCTGTGGTGTTATATAATAGTGTTTCTACCCCAGTTTACCCACATTTTTCTCTGGAAGGGAGAAGCTGATCTTGGAAAAGAAAGTACAATAGCAACATGTGAGGTCATATGACTTAGCCTAGACCATAGAAAGAGTCAGAACGAAGATTAGAACAAAGATTTCCTAGTACCCATTGCTTGCTCAAATCACTAGAATGTGCCTCTCTTTTTAGAGCAGGAATAGGAAAGGCACAGAGCAGACCAAAAGCATAAGACTTGAACATTGTTAGTTTGTATCTAATTATTTAATTATTTTTAAACGTATTTATCTGAGACCCATAAGTATTCCCGGAACTTTGCAAACACGGACAGGAGCTGTTCCCTGCCCCCAAAGAGCTTCCAACCTACATAAGACACAAGAAGACAAAGGGCTCAACTCAAGAAGGTGGACTGGGGATTAGTGCCAAGAAGAGAGGAGGGATGGCTTGGAAAGATGTGTTGTAAGGAGGAATTAGAAAGCTAGAGAGCACAGCTGGTGGAATGAAGAAGGGCAGGATGTTCCAAGCTCAGGGGCCAACACAATAGAAACTACAAAGTTGAAAGAAGGAAGAAGATCAAAAGAATCAGTAAGGTGAGGAGTGAAGAGGATTCTATGCACTGAGACAGGGAACGGGGGACATGAGAGAAGAGTAACAATACTTCCCTACACTATGGAGCTGATACAGCCAGGTGCTGAACAGTGTCTGTGAACAGCTGAGCTTGCCAATCTCTTGTGTATAGGAATGGCCAAGAAGGGGAGTTAAAGATGCTGAGCACCTCCCAGGCCTTTGGACTAAGATCAATACATCCTAACTGGCCCTCACTTTCAACAGCACTAACTCACTTCCCTCCCTTTCTTTTTTCTCCTATATATTTATATATGTTGGTCTATAAAAAAAATCAGTGTCTATATCTATGGACAGTGAAGACGTATCTACGCACGCATCTTAAAGGAATATCAACTTCTGTCTTTTGTACTCTGCTTTTTCCTATACAGTAATGTCACCCTCAGCAATCCTGTGCTCTCCTAGTCTTACCCATCTGCTTAGTTTGAAATGGTGTAGTTTCCCTTACCCATGGATCCCTGCCAGTTACAACCGTGTGTGTGCGCAGGTTTAAGGCTCGGTGACACTCAGTCTTTATGGTGGGGCATGGAGATAAGGGCAGACGGGAAGATGTTGCCCCCATATGTTCTAGGAAGTTAGTGACTAAAGTGGCAGGTGTCTCAGGTACAATGGATCAAGCAAAACCTGAGAGGGAAATGAGTTTGCTAATCCCAGGTTACTGCTTGACGTGCAGATTCACACACACAACCACCACACACAATTAGCACAGTTTGGCATCCATCTCTGTCAAGGGGAAGGTCAGGGGATGGTCAGGGCTCAGTTAACATGGAATCTGAACTACTCTTCACCCTAGAGAAATAGGCTTTCTCTGGCTAGGTTAAGGTCACTGGTAGGGCAGCATTAGAGAAGCTCCATCATACACAGCTACCTTCAACAAGAGAGGAGATTTCAGATTTGCCCTTACCATTCCCTGCCTAGTAATCAGGAGCACTGTAAACACAGTCTCCTTACTCTGCTTCAGTCCCTTGCATAAAAGCTTCTGCTCCTGAAGATGTCCACGCAGTGCGCAGAGGCGGTCAAAAAAGCAAACAGGATGTTAGGAATCATTAAAAAGGAGACAGAGAATAAGACTGAGAATATCTTATTGCCCTTATATAAATCCATGGTACTCCCACATCTCGAATACTGTGTGCAGATGTGGTCTCCTCACCTCAAAAAAGATATTCTAGCACTAGAAAAGGTTCAGAAAAGGGCAACTAAAATGACTAGGGGGTTGGAGAGGGTCCCATATGAGGAAAGATTAAAGAGGCTAGGCCTCTTCAGCTTGGACACGAGGAGACTAAGGGGGGATATGATAGAGGTATATAAAATCATGAGTGATGTGGAGAAAGTGGATAAGGAAATGTTATTTACTTATTCCCATAATACAAGAACTAGGTGTCACCAAATGAAATTAATAGGTAGCAGGTTTAAAACAAATAAAAGGAAGTTCTTCTTCACACAGCGCACAGTCAACTTGTGGAACTCCTTACCTGAGGAGGTTGTGAAGGCTGGGACTATAACAATGTTTAAAAGGGAACTGGATATATTCATGGTGGCTAAGTCCATAAATGGCTATTAGCCAGGAAGGGTAAAGAATGGTGTCCCTAGCCCAGGATGGATGGATGGCAGGAGAGAGATCACTTGATCATTGCCTTTTAGCTTCACTCCCTCTGGGGCACCTGGCATTGGCCACTGTCGGTAGACAGATACTGGGCTAGATGGACCTTTGGTCTGACCCGGTACCGCCGTTCTTATGTTCTTATGTTCTCCTATGGACAAAGCTGGTCCAGGCTCCATTTGCTAGCCCTTATCAATCTTATCACCAATGGCCTCATAAAACTTCAGACATTGACCTGCTAGTTTCTATTCAGAGATTCAACTATGTTTTCCCTCTTACTGCTTAGACATATTAAGGGACAAAATGGTTAGTTCCCACTAATAAACTGAGGAACTATATGGATGTTCTTTATAGTGAAATTCTACCCAGGCCAGCAATACAGGAGCTATAACCTGATTTGTGGAGTCATTTGTTTTCTTTTTCTTTCTTCTTTTTTTGTACTCCTTTGGCACTGGAAAAAATTAACCTACAGGATAAATGTTCAAGAAGGTGACCTTCCCTTTTGCATGTACAAATTACACCTCAAACAGGGAGGCCTTTTCAGACTATCTAAAAAGACACTCCAAATTCCAGAGATAATCTAGTAATAATAAGTAAATGACCAATCTTGCTGCATGAGTAGCTACATTAACTTTAGTGGCCTGATTTTCCTCTCACTTACATTGGTAACTGTACTGAAGTCACCTGAGGTACAAGAGTGTAAAACTGATGTAAGTTAGAGGAGAATGACACACAAACTGAAGTCCATGGATAAGATCATCAGCTGGCATCAGCTGGTGTATTTCCACTCAAGGGAGTGATGAAAAATCAAGAAAAGCTGATAATCTGGACCCATAAGATAACTCATGTGATTAAGGGCTGTAGGACTGGGCCTAAAGGTAATTGATCTAGTTTGGAAATAATTAGAACTGACCTGAACCTCAGTCCTTTCCCTTAATCTAGATCTGTAGATTCTGTATTAATGGTAGTCTGACTCCTTCCATCTTATCAATCAGTTCTCAAGTTGGATTCACTGACATGAATAAAGCTGGTGCTGATACTGATTCTCTGAAATATTATTGAAATCACTAGGAGTCTTTTGTTGGTCTGTTTTTTAAGTTAAGAGATAAAATAATAATGATGAAACAAGTAAAACCCAGGAAATGTTTTTTTTCCCTCTCTCATCAACAATTAGGATGAAATGAGATGTGGGCAAATAAAACTGTTCTGTGCATTTGGTTACAGTTTGATCTGACAGCTTTCAAAAGTAAACCACTTCCATAGCTGTACAGTCCCTTACTTAGCAGAAGTCACTATCAGAAGTTTGATTCTGACTATCCCTTGTCAGAATCTTGCTGTCCCTTCAGGATGGGTGAAAGTGTAAAGTAACAATCGTGTCTTTTATTAAACATCTTTCTTTTGTGCTCTGGATTTTCATTTGCGAGTCATACCTCATGCTTCTTTTAGTTGGAAGACTTTATTGTCCCGATGAAGATTTGTATTCCTTGATTTCCATCGACTTGCTGAACCTGAAAATTTGCAATGTTAATGAGGTTACCTGAATGAATAAAGTTACTTGTGTCTGTAAGTATTTGCAGGGTAGAGCCCTGCCAGAGAAAGTATACAATCCAGAGCTCTGATCCTGTTCACAGTAAAGTCAATGGGAGCGTTGTCATGCACTCCAGTAGAAGTAGCCCCAGGATACGGGTACTTTTGCTTTGGTTTCTGTTCTAATAATAGACTGAGGATTATCTACTATTGTTCACCACAGGTGAAAATGTTCATTAAGACTTGTTCTTCTTATCATCATGTGGGCACCAGAGACAGTGATGCATTACCCAGACATGTCACAGTATTTTCTTAAGGCAATTTGTGCGCTAGATCATCATTCCAAGGTTCCATCTGATTATAGACTTGATTTTTTAAAAAATTATATAGCAAAAAGATGAAGACATGAAGAAGAAAGGCAGAGAAGAAAAATGTTTCACATATAAAACATTCCATCAGTGAGCAAAATCTTATTTTCAGATTTAAAAATTCTAGTAATCTATACTTTCTCTTACTGCAAAATTCTGCCCTAAGACATAGACGCGCTACTCCCATTGACTTGAGTGAGAATTTCATAAGAGCAGAATTGGACCATATATATTGAGATTGAGTAAGGGGGAGAGAGAGAGATCCTATTCTGTTCATACTAAGGAGAGGAAATTGTGCTTTATAGTATTGTTTACCCTTCCCTGTACTTTAATTTTCCCTTTGTTTAATATTTCAGCAAAAGCCATTTATCTTCCCTGGTGATCAAATAAATTGGGTGGTAAAACAAGGGATATATGATTCTCGGAGAGAGGGAAAATGGTATTATAAGGTAGACTGGGAGGATAAAGCTTGGAAATCCAGTAATGTGTGATTTGCTACCTCAAGCTTGCCACAGTGCCCGAGGGAAAATATTGTTTTTTCATTCAAAGTGAAAAAGATAAATATGGGTTACCCTTTGGCAGCACTGCAGTGCAGGGGATTCCAACTCTGAAAGCTGATATCCCACTACCTAAAAGAACTGTATACAATTCAAGGCAACGTATTTTTTCTTTGACCAAGATAACAGGTAATGAATGTGGTGATCGGTATCTGATTTTCTCAAGGCAGGGGTAGCTAATCTGATTTGGGAAGGCTGTTTGCTTGGGTGAGAACCAATCTACGGGAGACAAAGCATCAGGAGCAAAGGGATGTCAACTGAAATTTAGAATTCTGTCTTCTGCAGTATGGCCTCAATCCAAAGCCAATCAAAGTCAATGAAATTCAGTAGGCTTTGGATTAGGCCTTGTTGAAGAGTCAGTCAGATACTTGATTTTGCAGTGAGCTGCCTTTTTCACTGGTAAATCCAGTGGTTGGGGTCTTACATTAGTGTGAAAACACAAATTATAAAATGCACTGATGCTAAAGGAAACATCTCAATCTGTCCACCAAAGGGCCACAATCTAGCCCCAAAACATTATATTGTTTCATCAAATCATTTTATTGAGATGGGAGGAAGCAAATCCCATTAGGAAGAACCCTTTAGAATATGAGTGGTTATAGAAATTAGAACTTCTCTAGAACTCTTCAAGTCATGCTGATTCTATTGACTCATGGAAAAGTTTGAAACATGATCAATGTAGAGACAATTCTGCCCATATACCATACATTTTTTGTCTTTCCCTTTCCCTTTATTTTATTACAAGAGACACTGAAAACAACATACTCCCCCACCCGAAAGAGTCATATTAGAAAATCCTTCCTTAAGGGCTAGATTCAGTGCTTACTGAAGTCAATGAAAAGACACCCATTGACTTCAACAGGTTATGGACAAAGCTCTGTGGGATGGAAATTTAACTTTATGGTGAAAATATTTTTGTTAAGTTGCCCCAAAACCACTTTTGCTGTAATTTGGAATAGTCAACTAGGGTTTTATATTCATAATTGTTATCAAAAATAAGTAGGAGTCCTTACACAGAGCTCTTCATCTAGAGATCTCACAGAGCTTTACTGAAAAGCTCTCTGATTCTCATCTTTTCAGATAGGATTAGCTGAGGATAGAGAGATGAGGTGACTTTTCTACAATTACCTTACAAGATAACAGAAGTCAAGAATATAACCTAGTTTTCCTGCCTCCCGAACTAGCTAGCAATGTATCTAATGGACCACACTGCCAGTTCAACTGGTTTTTCCTCAGTTAGTTGTGATGACTATAACAGAATAGCTATAACATCGACAGCCAGAAGGCCTGATTCTAGAAACCTATTCATACTAGCAGATCTGACACATATGAGCAGACTCATAGTCATTGTGACTATTCATGTTGAAATATAAATTCCAGAAATTATATCCAATCCTCCACTTTGTTTCCTTCATTATATCTTTGTCTCTGTAGGAAGAAAAATCAAACCATTCTTGAATCCAACAGCCAAAAACATCAGAAATGAGGTACTATCGGTTGTGAAGCACACAGGGCAAAATTCTCCCACTCTTTCTAATCCATTTTGCCTATTCTAATTTTGTCAGTGGGAGTTCTGTTCACAGGGCAAGTGAAGATTTTGGGTAGCATGATCATAGAACAGATTACATGGGAAAATTCTATTCCCTTGAGTAAATTTACAAATTAAAGATAATTGAAGAGATCTGTTATAACTATTATCAACTCACCTATTTTTTTTTCCGTCTGACCTAAATTTTGTAGTTTGAAGATCATTAGCCAATTTAAGAAAAGGAAAATGTAAGACCACCACAAGCTTTCTAAGCACCAACCTTACATTTTCCAGAGTATCTCATCTAACCACAGGAATATTTTTCCTTATGAGGTTGTATTTAAATATTTATTTTTAAACGGTGAAGTGCCTTCATACAAAGACACAAAACATTGTTTTACTTGGCAGGCCCAAGATGACATACAATTCCTAAACGTGGTTCAGATATTGACATTTATTATTTTTATGAGAAAAAATGTACCCTAAAACAGGAACTCAAAATATTTGATTATTTTTTGGGACTGGATTCAGAGTCCGAAATTGATGGTGGTGTCTCATATTTTTGGAGAATGGACGATTTGAGAAACAAGAGTGTAAATTTGAATACATCTATTAGCTGCAGTTTGCCAAGATCTGCCTTCACTTATACCCAGGCAACCCTATAGAAATTGGTGACATTGCTAAGTGAAAATGAAACTACTCAATTCTCCGATATTTTGAGTAGTCAATAGATTCTGGAATGTGATGCATCTGTGATTAGGACAAATGAAATGTGCTAACAATTATGAGAAAATGGAAAAGAATCACAGACAGAGGTTTGTTTTAACACTAAACAGAGAACTTTATAAGAATAAAGAAAAAAGAATTACTTCTTCACTATGTTTCACTAGAGAGCTTCTGCATCAGTCCTTCCCCCAGCCCTGCTCCTGCCAAGCTTCCTGTTACAGTTTAAAAGAAACAGTACATACAACTTCCCATTAGCCAAGGACATATTGCAAAGCAGTGCAGTCCCTAAGAGATTACTTACCTACTCACAAGTTAGTGTATATGACACTAACCGATCTATACCTCATGCAACGACTACAGTTATACTTCAGAATGGAGTTCATTTTTTATTTTTTTGCCTTCTGGATTCCCCTCTGTCCCCATCACGGTAGCAGATGTTGCAGTCTGTATGTTGGAAGAGCAGCTGAAGCCTGTCTACCCTCATTGTGCACAGAAAACATGGCAGCCCATGGAGACAACACAGTGTAGGTCCTCCCCACCAGTGTTGATCCACACTGACTCCCCTTGTGACAGAGTGGTGCAGGGAGCTTGCCCTTTGAATGAATTTCCTACAATATGAGTAAACTTGACAGGTGATAGCTGTTGTAATGTGTGGCGCACAGAAGTGCTGGCAAGGGACCACTTTGTATTTCCTGGTTCCAGTCACAAGACATACAGTCAGACAGGGCTACAACATGGCTGGCCTTCTGTCATGGCTGAGGTCAATATCCACTGACTCCAGTGGTGACCAGGAGCAGTAGCCTCCTGAGGGTGTAGCTTCACGAGACTTAGTTGAATTTTTGAAGCAGCCTTGAGTGTAAATTACTTTCTGTCTTGCTGAAGACCTTGAAGAGTCAAAGAAACACATTTCTTGAATCTCTGTTTCCAATATTTCCTCTGTTTGGTGATTAAACTCCACCAATTGCTTTACGTAAAATGTATCCTAATAAATGTGACAACAAACAGTCCACAGTGATGATGCCCATGTTGAGACATAAATTAGACTGCTTGAGGTCTGGCTGGTAGCTACACCAGAAGTAGGATGGAACTCAAGCTGAACTAAACACCACAGCTTCATTAACAGCCAGTAAGCCTGACATAGCTGTCTTCACATGTTAAAGCATTTTGCATTTCAGAGTTCAGGCAGGAAAGCAATTCATAATGTTAATACTGCAGAACTGCAGCGATGCCTAGTGATACCAGTTCTGCCCAGACTTGTTAAATTGATGGATGGTGTTTTGAGTGCCATTGAATTTATTGTTCTAACCAACTCTCCTTTAGAATAGAAGAGGAAGCAGTGGACTGTTTTGCTGGTGGACTGTAAAGGTGCCATACAGAAGCCATTTTTGCTGTTCAGAAACACAATGATATACTGAATTTTAAACATCTGTATAGAGCCACCAATGAGAATCTTACAATGATTCTTGGAAGGCAGACTCAGAGTGTGCTTATAGCTAAATAGTATAAGGATTTAGGTATTCCTAAGTGCTCACTGCATAGACAATATGGAATATCTGGTGAAAAATCTATTCTAAAATAAGGAACATCTACATTTAAAGTTCCCAAATTAATATTTACTATCAAATAATACCTGTTAATTCTGGGGGGAAAAATAAAGCTACATTACCATCTCATTAAGAGAGAACAGCATGTCATGCCAGCAATTATTTGGAGTGGAAACTGAAGTACTACATCAGATTTGCTTTGTTATACCTATGTATTGTTATTTTCCTGGCCACTTACCAAGCAGCCTCAGAAGACTGACCATTGTTCCATACTGGACATGTGACCCACAATACGTGGGGTGAATAAGGATATGTTTTAGGCTAGCTCAGCCTATATATCTGGGATAAGTTATTATCCTCACAGCTGTACCCATGAAGACCTATGGCTTCCAATAACATTCCCTTATGAAAAATACTACCACTGGTAGTCAGTGTCTAAGACTGAAATGAGATTGTGTTTGTGTTATGTTTATCTTATGCTCCGTATCTGCTATCCAAGTCAACAGCAAGCATAGGTTTGCTCAGTTTTGCAATGCAACAAGATATTCCTTTGAAGTAGTTTGATCGGTCTCATATGTTTGCTGATATATTCTCCATAAAAGCAGGGAATAATCATGAATCTGAGTGGAACAGAAGCAAATATCTGTAAATCTCCAGACACACTAGGCAGTCATTTAAATTAAATGGTGTGTTGTCACTTCCATGATGGAATGGAAACCTGAGCCTGACCATGTTGTGCTTTGCACGAGAGGCCACCAAATCGAACACTAACAATGTCTGACATGCAAAGCAAACAGAGTTTCCAGTGTGTTTGTTGCAACAAGTGGGACTACAAGCGGAGAAGAGGGTTCTGTGCATTTGGAAACATATAAGCAAAGTGCCAGGGCTATGATTAATGAAGAAACTGACTTGGAATAGTCCACGTCAGAAAGAGGTGGCAACCCAAGGAATATATCATGAAAAACTATAAAACGGGACGTTAAAACAGACATTGGGTTAAAATATACAACCCTCCCAAAAAAAGTTAATTTGTTTTCATCTACATTCCAAAAGGTGAAGTTTGTTTTTAACTCTTGAGCTAGCTGTGCTAAGGAGATATGCACCATATGCCATCAGTGGCCCATACACACAGGGCGGCAACAAGATGTTGGCCAGAGGTTTGAACTCTAGCAAGCAAGCCCCCCTACTCCCCACCATTTCAACCTTTTAGAGTTGGAAGTGAATTCAGGACTGGTGAAAAGGTGCTGAATTAATACTCTTTCAAATCCTCAGACTGTCAATCTGCCCGGCAGGTAAAGCACAGGCAGCTGTCCCCGTGATGCCCTTTGAATGAGAACATAGAAAAGGCCAAGTGGTGGGTGTAGTTTGAAAGAGTTTGGATGAAGGCTAGACTAGTGATTTCCTGGCTTTTTCTTTTGTGGTTGTGTTGGTGCCATTTGCACGTGAGAGCACCAATACAGAACATAGCAACATATTTCATACATGTGCGTTGGTAAGTCGTGGGATGAGAGGGAAGGTCCTCTCATGAATCAGTAACTGATTAAAAGACAGGGAACAAAGAGGGTGGGAATATATGGTCAGTTTTAAGCATGGAGAGAGGTAAATAGTGGTGGCCCGCAGGGGTCTATACTGGGACCAATCCTATTCAACATATTCATAAATGATCTGGAAAAAGGGGTAAACAGGGAAGTGACAAAATTTGCAGATGATATAAAATTACTCAACATAATTAAGTCTAAAGCAGATTGCGAAGAGTCATAAAGGGATCTTACTAAACTGGGTGACTGGTAGAGGTGCTGGAACAATTTTATATTGTGGATGCTGAGAGAGAATGAAACAAACTGTAAACGGCGTATATAATGGAAATCCTTCAAGCCATTGGGTGCAGCAGCACCTCCAGCACCCCTACTTCCAGCACCTTTGGTGACTGGGCAATAAAATGGCAGATGAAATTCAATGTTGATAAATGCAAATATCAGAAAATATCATATTGCATCTATATATATCCATGTTACACCTACATCTTGAATACTGCCTGCAGTTCTGGTTGCCCCATCTCAAAAAAAGACATATTGGAATTGAAAAAGCTACAGAGAAGGGCAACAAAACATATAAAGGGCATGGAACGGCTTCTGTATGAGGAGAGATTAAAATGACTGGGACTTTTCAGCTTAGAAAAGAGATGACTAAGGAAGAATATTATAGAGGCCTATAAAATCTCGACAAGTGTGGTGATATTTATTCCTTCACATAACACAAGAACTAAGGGTCAACCAGTGAAATTAATAGGCAGGTTTAAAATAAACAAAAGGAAGTACCTCACACAACACATTATCAACCAGTGATAATCTTTGCCAGGTGATGTTATGAAGGCCAAATCTATAACAAGGTTTAAAAAAGAATTAGGTACATTTATGGAGGATAGGTCCATTGATGGCTATTAGCCCCATGCTCTGAGTATCCCTAGCCTCTGACTGTCAGAAACTGGGAGTGGACAATAGGAGGTGGATCACTTGATGATTGCCTATTCTGTTCATTCCCTCTGAAGCACTTGGCATTGGCCACTGTCAGAAGACAGGATACTGGGCTAGATGGACCATTGGTCTGACCCAGTAGGGCCTTTCTTATGTTCCAAATTGCAAGGCCAGAAGGGACCACTGTGATCATGCAATCTCCCTGACCTGCACAACACAGGCTAGAGAATTTCATCCTATTTGTGTAATAGAGGGAATTGTCTTTTCCTACCAAGAAAGTACTGAAGCCAAAAATGTGTGCTCAAACCAGAGCATGAACTATACAAACGTAATTTATACTATAGGTTGTGGAGGTCAATACCATTTTTAAACTTCCAAGGTACTCAACCTCTTTATGAATTCAGAACCTGTAGGAATGTGGTCTTTCCGATGCTAGCAGGGATGCAGTCAAACTTGTCAAAGACTGACTACTTGAAAAGGGAGCCAAATCTAATCAGGACAATGATGCAAAGCATGGTGAGGAGTTACACAGCAAGGCTCGGCCTGTCACTTTCTATTAGTCTATAAGTAAAATAACTTAACTGCCTCTGCACAGTTTTGTGTTTTTCTGGTATGCCTCAATCTTCATTCCTCCAACAGAAATAAAACTTGTGTTGGTTATAGAGACAATGATATAAGAAGAAACCCTCTTTTTGTCCTCCCCCCCATTCTCTCTTCCTCTCTTTCTTTATTTTAATTCAGAGAAACAGAGACTTCTATTCATCCAATATGCAATCGAGTCTCTTGGGTTATGTAATTTGTTAAATCATCCATAATCATGCTTTATAGCCATATTGCAAGTAGTGAATTTCCATACCCTGTAAAATCTTCAAAACTGATTTATCAGAACAAACACTGGAGACTGGGAGACATCTATAGTGTTGTGTTTTGTTTTGTTTTTAAAACCAAGACAGTATCCTTCCAGAGACAATCTCACGCTAATGACTCAAAAACAAAGCAAAATTGTTTCATGATAAACTAACTGCAAGAATAAAGCCTTAATGCAATTGCTGGGACAAACTTTGCCCTGGGATATATTTTTGAAACATCTATGTTCTTCATTTGGGTTTCATATATTTAACTCAAAGCACAATTCAGCCCAGGATATTTAAAACACACAGTAAAGTTTGTTTTGGGTCATTTTTATTTAATTTAATGTAATTTTTCAACTTACTGTTTAAAAACGATCCATGAAAGTTTAAAATTAAGCATATTCTCATTCAAAGAATGTTTGTTTTATAGTGTAAGCACACCTTCATTTATTGTAAGGTTGCTTGTAAACAATGAATGAAGGTAATAGTTATTGTAGAGGTACACCTAACCACTGGACTGTACACATTGATTCATTATGTTAGTATTGGCTTGCACACGCTGCTTTGTTTTTGTAGGGTTACCTCTGATTGCTGGCTTGCGCATGATCACTTGACATTGAACGGTTTTTGATAGTGCGCCAAGCCTTTACTTACATGAGCAGTTCCACTGAATTAGCTGGATTGCTCCTCCTGTGAGTAAGGGAAGCAGGGTTTCACCCAATAGTTAGATTGTTGCCATGAGTTTGGTCTAATTATGCACTCTTTACTCAATCAAAAATCCCACTGTCCTTGATCAGAGTTTCAACTGAAGGGAAAGCACAGGATCAAATTTTTAGGGCTTGAAGCTCCACAGCTTTGCACATTGTGTTGCAATTTATCACTGTGCAAAGTGAGTGTAACGCTCATAATATCAAAATTCTCCGCTCACTTACATTGGCTGTAGCATTTTACACCCCTTTCCAGTCATGTTTCACTGATATAAATGGAGACAAGATGCAGGGCACTGGACAATTAAACTCTAAATCTATAAGTTTATAAGGGAAAAAACAGCACTGAAGTATTTACCTTATTTAAAAAAATAAATTAAAGGGAACCAACTGCACTTTCAAGGATTTCAGGTTTTGGCTCAGTGATTAGAACTTTTAAAAGAAGGTAATTAAAATGCTGCTTTTCCCAGTTTTAAAGGTGTGTCTTTAAATAAAACAGTTCTGCACTGTTACAGCTCTGGTTACTGGGGTCAACTTAAATCTAAGCATTCAGACTAAGAAAGGATGTACTTTTCTATCAGCTCTATTGTTAACTTTTACCCTCTCTCAGTAGTCACTTTTATGCAAAGATCTCTTGATGCCCACTGGTAGAGGGCAAAGAGGTGCACGGGGGTACAGGAATCTCCTGGGTTTTCCAAAAGACTATCATGTAATGTCTCTAATGAAAGCCCACGTCACACTGGTCATTATAGTATTTGTGAGGATGGAAAATATGTGAGGAGTTATGTATATGTGTTGAGAATTCTATTCTTTAGGCCTTTTAGTTAAAGGCAAGTCATTTAGCGGTAGAGTTCCAGACAGGAGATCGCCATGGTGGATCATTGTGTATTGTGTGTCTCACAGCAGAAGTCTATTCTCATACTGAATCAAATGATAATGAAGAGGTTGCCGAGACTTTAGAAGGAAATTGAAAGAAAATAAGGAGGTGGGGAAGGAGGGCCCTGTCTTCAGGTGAAGAACAAAGGCTTGGTCTTGTATTTCCAGGGATGTAGGGATACCTGGCATCTTTCAGTCTGAGAAGTAAAGCTGCCAGTGGGTTTGATCGTATGAAAGGGGGATCGTGGCTGAAAATGATGGGAAAAGGGCTTGGGTTAAGCTATCCTGTAGGGGACAGGGAATGTCCTGCGAGTTAAGTTTAGACTCTAGAATGCATGTTATGACTTTATTTTATGTGTAACCATTTGTTTCCAATGTCCTTACTTTCTGTCATTTGAATTGCTGTTCTTTGATAATAAACTTCTTGTTTTCAACATAAATAATATGAGTGCTGTATGTCAAGCAGGGTGTTGATCCTAGTAAGCTGGTATGTACTATTCCTTTGGGAGAGCGAATATGAGATTTCTGTTCACTCTCAGTTGAACAGGGACTGGGCACTCCAGAGGGACACTTAGAGGACTGGGAGGTTGATGTGTGCCTATGACTGACCTGTGCAGACAAAGCAAGACCTGTGTAGACCTGTGCGGCAGTGTGTTGTGTTGCCAGAGGCTGGTGGAGTCAGGGAGCTATTCTACAGCAGGCACAAGCAAGACTTCCTCATGCTAAGGGCACATGGTAGCAAAGTGCCTCACAACCCTGTGTACTGCCTGGAAGCATCACAGTTACACAATATTTGTTGACACTCCCAGGGCCTGATTCTCCATTGCCCTGCTCTCTATGTTTTCATTTATACACGTGCAAATCAAGTGTGAAATGCTGCTGTTCTGATTTGGTAGCATTTTTCCACCCAGTTTGCTCTGGTGTGAAAGATGACAGTAGGCGAGAGATAACACAATACAGAGCTCCTGAAGTCCTATCCCAGTGAGACCTGAGCGCAGTATACCACCTGAGAAGGATTCTTGTAGGGTCAGTATCTTCTGGAGTTATTCCAGGGCCACCCAGAAAGGGGGGCAAGTGGAGCAATTTGCCCCAAGCCCTAGGCTCCGCAGGGGCACCCACGAGAATGGCCGAGGCTCCCTCCCTGGCCCCAGCCCAACCCAACCCCCCCTCCGCCAGAGCCTCAGTGTATCCAAGAGTGTCCCTGAACAGCTGCAGCATTCATAGGCCTTAATGGGAGTGGCTCAGACATAACTGAAGGTGGAGTTTAACTCCTTTGAATTACAATAAAATTGTCTGTCTGCATATAAAAGTGAAAGATAGGTAGATGGGACTGAATGTTAACAGTTATACTGGCTGATCCTGTAGTCCTGAAATAGGCAAAGCACCCTTTTGCTTCCATGTGAATTTTACCTTTGAAAGGATAACAGCATCAGAGCTTTAATGTGTTAAAAAGAGAATCCTAGCACTTTGTAGTCTGGGTGGGCTCAAAAAGTCTGGTATCTATTAGGGCCCAACATTTAGCCGAACCAAAAGATTAATTCTGTTGCAGGAACTTGGGCAAACCAATAGCAGCTGAAAGTTAATCAAGCACTGATCCTCACAATCCTTCTAATCACAGCCAGCTGCTGCTTAAACCTACGAGGCACAACATCCCCAGGGCAATCCTACTGAGGGTGGGGGAGCGATTCCGAGAGAGCTCCCTGGACTTTAGAAGGGCATTACAAAGTTAATAAAATAAAAGTTAATGCCTTCAATCAAGGAGCTATGCAATGAGTTTGGGAAGTTCTAAAGCTCCCAATATTAATCTCTTCCCGCCTTCCCAGCTGCCTGTTCCTGAGAGGCATTTGATTTGTACTAAAATATTTGCTCATAACCAAGTTTCCTCCTGGAGTGTACAAAGTCTACGGAATGGTTGACACTTGGAAGTTTGGGGTTTTTTTCCCTCTTGCATTCCAAGTGTCTCTAAAATTTAAAAAACACTGACCGTGCCAGTATAATTTACATTGGTTGGATAATCTTGTCTTCAATTACTTTTAAGGTACCAATGGCTTCTTGGCCATGTCATATTCTCTGTAAAAAATTTTGCCTTGTTCAACAAATTCGACTGGAAAGTTTTTCAGAGGTTTTGCTGGGATTTTAGCAGTGTGGCTTGCCATTAGGAAGTCTGTCTATCTTAAGTACTTATATAACCCTCTTTATCAGAGTATCTGAGCACCTCACTATCTTTAACATAATTACGCTCACAAGACCAATGCGAAGTTGGGCAATGTTATCATCCCAATACACAGATAGGAAACTGAGGCACAGAGAAGCTAAATGACTTTCCCAAGGTCACACAGGAAGTCTGTGGAAGAGTACAGAATTTTACCCAGGTGTCCCTAGTCCTAGAATAGTGTCTCAACCACTGGCTTGTCCTTTCCCTCTTAAATCCAGGGTTTTTATCCAATTTAATGATAGGCCCCTCTGTTACAGGTAAGGGCCACTATGCTCAACAGAATTCAGAACAGAAGACTAACTAGGAGGCTAAAATACCATTGATCACAATGAGAGTTAAACCTGAGCCAGGACTTATGGATTTGGCCACATAATACCACATGAATTTAGGAAATTGTCATACTTGTAAAGTGCTTAGTATAATAGGATTGTAGCGGGGTGGTCACCTGCTCTTGCCCTGAAGGGTTTAAAACAGCCCAGGAGAGGGCCGTGGCTGGGGGCAAACAGCTTCCAGGCAGATTGGGGAAGCAGGCACAGCTGCGGTCACGCCCTAAACAGACCTCAGCTGGCCCTTATAAAAGGGCTGTGAGCCAGAGGCTGAGAGAGTCTCCTCTAGCTGTGGAGGGAGATGGGCCTGGCTGCTTGGGAGCACAGCAGGGTACCTAGAGTGGAGCAGGGCTGGGGAAAGGCCAGAGGAGCCAGGAAGCTCTGGCCTGGAAAACTCCCAGGCTGCAGGCCTTGCTAAAGGCTGGAAAGGGTACTGGGATTGCAGAGGTGCAGCCCAGGCTAGGCAAAAGCAGCAGATCCAACCCCCCCTTGCCGATGATGCATGGTTGATAGACTGCAGTCTGTCCGAACGAGCGGGGCTAGATGGTGACTGGCAGTAGCCACTTAGGCAAGGTTGGGATAGTGCAGGGTTTCTCAAACAGGGGTCGCTGCTTGTGTAGGGAAATTCCCAGGACGACCATAAGGAGGAGCTGTGGTGGTGAGTCTCGTAGCCCATTACAGGGATGCTAAACTTGATTAGCACCTATGTATGCCACTATACGTCAACCAATAGAGGAAAAGAAAAGCTGTGCTGTTAGTGTCATAACATTGCTTTTTAGAAGCTATTGCATTATACCAAATGTTTGTTCCCTGCCAGAATCTCAGGGACTGGAATTATTTCTTAGCAAAGTTGTTGTCTATATCAGAGGGGTGGTCGTGTTCGTCTGGATCTGTAAAAGCAGCAAAGAGTCCCGTGGCACCTCATAGACTAACAGATGTATTGGAGCTCTTTGTTGCTTTTATTGTCTATAGTTACCCAACATAATCATTATATAAACAAGTACCTTGTTCACCATTATTATGAGACCCAAAAAAGAACAGTGTTTTTTTGAGTTTTGTTTTTAATAAAAAGTCAGGGATTCTATCAAAAGTAATGCAGTTTAATTTAACTATCTGCCTTATGCTTAACAGGTCTGAATAAAATTCTTTTAATACAAATTGTGGTCAGAAGTTTTATATCACTGTTTATTATTTTTGTCATGGCACATACTTTCCTTAATATTTGATTTTCTAGAGAGTGTTCCACCATTCAGAGTTTAAGGCACATACATTCCTGCTTGTAAAAAAAGCAGCATGCCGGACATACCACGACCTTTTAATTTTCTTCTTAGTACAAGAAATATCAAATTTTTAAGCAAAAGTTATATAGATGTACCCAAGGTGTCATCATAGGAAAAGCACCCTGGTGATTCCATGAACATGTTGTTTTTCTAATTCCAAAGGGCTTTGTCAGACAATTGTTTTGAAGATAATCTGCATCCTTTTATAAATCAATGGAAATGTTTTAATTTTTAATTACGTTTTTGTTTGTTTTTCCATTTGAAAATTGTTTGCATCATTTGAGAAGTTTTAAGCTAGGCTAGTAAACCACTAACACATAATACTAATGATGTGTTAGTAAGTACCTAAGCTAGAGTGACCTTAGAGGTTTTTTCCATTTCTACTTACTATAGTTTTCTATAATATAGCGGGAGGTTCTTAACATGTAGTAGGAATTTTCCACAGGGGTGAAACAAAAACCATTTGAAATGGACACATCCTGTTTATTATTCTGGGTGTACCAAATTCAGTCTAATAACTGGACCATTTCAGACCCAGGTTAAGGGGAGTGATAGGGAAAGTTATCTATGTACACTGTAGATTTGTCCTGCTGTATATCTACTGTAATATTATTCCCAGAAGTGCTGATTTCTAGAGGTTAGACATCTGGAAATGACATTATGGTGAAAAACCATCAGGATTTCTGGTGCCATGCATCATGCAGTAGCTCTGCCCATAAGCCAACCATCCGTCAAGATTCCCCAAGTATTTCATAGGCAGTTATAAAATAAGGTTTCCCAAGAGCTGAAGTTTTTGTATAGCCTCAGTAGAAAATCAGAATTTAGAGGGAAAGCATCTAAACAATTGCCCTTTTTCGATGGAGCAGTTTAGAATGATGAAGAGTGAAAAGATGTGGGGTGCTGCTAATGGCTGATCTCTAACATTAAGAGCCTGTGCGTCACATCTCCTATACTTAGACCTTTCTATAAGCGAAATTAATTTTTTACCTACACTGCAGAGGTTGATCCTGCAAGGTGCTGAATGCCCTAACTCAATCCAGTTAACCATTTAAGCACATGCTTAAAGTTAAGCATTGATTGTATTGGGACCACTCACATCCTTAACTTAAAGCACATGCTTAATTGTTTCTCTGCATCAGGGCCACAGTGCTCAATATCTTGCAGGATTAAGCCCTAAATTAATTTGTCTTGAGATGGTGCTATAGTAAAGCCAACGAACTGAAAAGGAGAATGCAATCACATTTGTTGTGGCAACCCTGGAAAACCCACACTTTCAAACAACTCTGACACCTTACAAGATGAGAAATATGTAGGCTGGACTCCCTGGCCCATTATGTCCACTTTGTGTTGCTCAGATGGCACAAAGTAGATGGCAAGAATTCCCCTTGTGTAGAGATGTCTCTGTGGTATGAAGTGGCACCTCTGCCTCATCATAGGGAGCATGTTGGCAGAGGAAGGGCCAGTGGCATATGTTACAGAAGGCCACCAGCTGCAATCACTTTTGCTGGAGCTGGTTGGAGTTAAATCAGGGAGTCATAAACAGCTCCCTGTCGCACCCAGCCGTACGTCCAAGAGGTGCTCAGCTGAGGTTGAGAGAATCCAGCCTAGTCCCCACAGAAGATGACATGGTTATGTCATGTGAATGTTATGTGAGACAGTGAGATCAGATAGAAAAGTTTAACACTAACTTTGCAATGTCTTGGTGCCAATCTTTTGCAGCATGAAGGAGAGGGGGAGAAAAAAAAGCAGAACATCCTTAAAATATAAAACATCTTGCTTTTTTAATAATCCCATGTGGAATGTTTTCACTTTAGCAATAATTGTATTTTCTTTGTGAGTATTTTATTTAACAACATTGCAGGGCCCAGCTAATCTGTTCCATGTGTTGAGAGGGCTAGCAAAGAGCTGAGTGGAAAGACAACTGCCTTTAGCAGGCTGTTGTAGTTTGCAGAGGCAACATAACACCCCTAATTATTCACATTGCTGAGCCGCACCATAACCTACCAAAGTCTTGCAGTGTTTTGTGCCATCAGTAACCAGACTGAGATCTCAGGTGTTTGACAAGTTTAGTTTGAACTGATGAAAGAAGCACATTAAAGCAATAGAGATTGAAGGAAGATTGTAAACCAAAAATTGTTTGCTAAAAGCTGGTAGCCCCAAGAGGTTTGCAGTAGCTTGTTTGTATTTACATTGCAGTTTTGAGATCAAGCAGTGACCTATCCAAATTAAGAAGCATAGTAGTTAGCTTCACTGAACTTTATGTTCTAAGGTCTTTCCATTCACGCATCTTCACATTTGCAGTGTGTTGGTGAACAAGACAAGAAATATGCTAAATTAGAGAGCAGTAATAGGTCTCTGTACTTGATAATGCTTTGCAGCTGATGATCTCAAAGCAGTACACTTTATGGACATCTAGGGCCAGAATCTGGGTTGGTGGTACTCGGGCTTCTTTGCATAACTCCCCAGTTACACAAAGCTGCTATAAAAGAGACGCTTAAGCTGGGTTAATGGCAGTTTTGCATTGCCAGAGTGGTGCAAACCAGCCCAACTGTACTGGTGAATCTGGCCTTAATAATTAAGTCTCACAACGTTCCTATGGTGCATAAGGTATGCAGAGTATAGAAGAATCACTGATGAACTGCAGAGAGATAAAAATGGCAGCTGTTTAGCATTGCACAATAACACAATGGTCTAGGACAGTAAGTGAAATTAAAATCTGAGACTGCAGGGGTGGGATAGACAAGTCAAATGTACCTACCCAAGAATGTGGCCTGGTCAGTGAGTTTGATACCTCCACTCTTGTGAGGAGTCTCAGACGTGACAATATAGAAAATCTGTTTCTGGTGCTGGCTTGAATCTTCACCATTCTATGCCTTGGAGAGGTAATGAGTTTGGGTTTTGTTTTGCTCTGTTTCTTGCGTGTGGTGAGAGAAGGGAATTCAAAAATTCTCAGTAGAAAGAGGAAATATTTATTGTGGCAGGTTGATTTAACAACAAAAATATTCCAGCAGTTTGAAGCTGTTCAGGGACTGGGAATGCTACAATAAATCCTGGGAGAGGGAGATTAGGGGGCAAAGGGATAACTGAGGCAGTGCCTGATACTTTTGTTTATTATATGGGTCTGCAATTTATCACAAGGATATCACAGTCACATACAAGCAATAGACATTTTTTTCTCTGGCACGTTCAAAGTTTGATGTTTTGTTTCTGCAGATTACCCATCCATGCTGTTTATAACATGTTTATTGCTGCAGATATAGGGTCTCTCATATATTTCACATCACCAGTGCTTTTGGTTTTGATGAATTGGCATTTTTCAGCGAAAAAAGGTTTTGTTGGAAAATTCCTTACTAACTGCAGTTGGAGATCTGATTCCAATATTTCACACAGTACTCCAGAGGTCATAAAGAGGGGATGCATGCCTGAATCAGTGGTTTGAATATTCCACTCTCCACCCCCTCAGCCAGCGCAATTCAGAAGTGACATTGGACAAAGTGAATGTCAGCAAAAAGAGCCCATTGCAGCTGTCATCTCCTGTCACTTCCTTTTATTCTCCAAAAGAAAGGCAATTGGTTTTGAGCAGTGAAAACACTGGAGATTTTAGGAACAATTGTTCTGAGGTAATGCCTGGAAACAAACTGACAGGGGCAAGATCTTCCTTTAAGTGTGCCTCAAAGCAAAAACCCTAGCTGGCAATGCAACATGTAGCTGCAGATCCAACATCCGAGGGATGCCACTGATCCTGTAAAACTGCAAGATACAAAATATGACATTGGGAGAAACTACTTAAAAGATAGGTATGAAATGAAAGAGGTTGTCACTTTAAGTGGAAGGCAGAAGGAATGCCCCAAGGCCCATTTTAATATGTCATCTGCCCTGACTTCTCAGTTTGAAAGGACCCACATCTTGGCTTTTTTCCTCTGCACAGACGTTCATCTGTATCCCATCTGATGTCAATATTTTTTGTCTGGTTTCTTGGCTCCGATCTCTTTATCTCGGCTGTGTGTCCTTCCTCTGGGCCTGACACCAAAGTCATGGATGTGCAAGAAGGAGAGAAAGGCCAGGGCAGGGAGAGGTTGGGCTCAAATTTATCAACAAGTGCTTGACATTCCTCATGATGCTCTTTATTTCATTAAAATCCCACCTGTGTCATTGGAAGTTTTGCAGCCAAATTTAGTTGGGAATGAAGCCAAGGAGTTGAGCAGGACTATATGGGGTTTTACACCTAAATAATTGCAGCACATGATAAATCATTTCCCAGTACAACTGTTTATATTTATTTTGCTGGTCACATATGGTAGATATGTAGTTGTACAATCTGATGAGTAAAAAAATGCTCAATATTCATATTTTTCCTGACCCTGATCTTTCCTGATTTTTTTTTTAACTGCTCAAAGTCCCTAGCTCTGGCTCCTTGTGGCAGACTCCCCATCTGAGGGCACAGCTAACCTACACATGATAGGGTAGCCGCTGCAGCCGGCCTGGTGGGATAGGTGAGACGGGCAGGCAGCCTGCTGGGACCATTCAAACATTGCAACGACAGACTGCAGGGAGCAGATGACTGTGCCTGGTGAGTACTAGTCTCCTCTTGAACCCCAGCCATTCAGCATGGCCCCAAGTGAACGCAACCCTTCTCTCTCTCCATAAGGCACCTCTTCCCAGCTCTCCTGTTGGCTTCTCCATCAGTACCAGGCACCACCTGCCTCCTGTACTGGGGGATCATGAGCACCCTGTGATGCCTAGGACATACCAGTGACAAATTCCCCATCCAGCTGTGGGTTCATCATTTCCAGGCTCCCCAAAAGGCCCAGGGCAAGAAATCTGGCTTTTAGCATGAATGTTGAGATTGTCTCTAACATTGCTGGGTCCTCTCAAGTTACAGGGGGGTCCCCATAGCTATGAGCTTTCCAAAGGTCAAAGGCCAGGCCTGCTAGCCAGCTGTATTTATACGTGGACACTTTGTCCCTCCTTTTTGTGAACACCTGCTTCTCCTGCGCAGCACAGAGAACAAGTGTTGGGAGTAGGTTTTTTTGTTTTTGTCAGTAATTCAGATCCTGCCCCTACTCCCTTTGGCATCAAACAGTTAAACTGACATCATTCTCCAATGGAGAATGCACCTGAGAACACAGTTGCAAATCTATAGTACCCAGGGCTTTTAGAATTTGCACTGAAGTCCCTTATATCAAACATAACTGAGCAAGTCACCAAGTGTTTTAAAAGCTGTTTTATTTTTGTCATAAACAGGGGATAAGAGATAATGGTTTCATAAACAATAAACTCATGCTTTTCTCTATTTGTTGCTTTCCCCCCCCTCTCCTCCTGCTGCCCCATATTAACTCTGATATTTTCCCAGAAAACTGTGCAGTTATTTTTTTGCACTGATTTTTACCTGTTGCATGGATTTTCACCTGTTTTATGCTGATTTTTTGCCCATTTAAAAAATAAATAAATAAGCACTGATAAATTTCCACGGAATTTTAAACAAAATACAAATTGGAAACAAGGGGCCTTATTCATACTTAAGACTACCCTGGCAGAACAAAGTACCTGTTGTCATTTGCTGAACATCCTCAAATCTAATTGGAATTGAAGGCACTTTGGACCTGATCCTTTTAGGGTCCTGAGTGACTCCTGTGAGGTCTCAGGTATACAGTATTAAGATGCTAAAGGCGACATTTTGCCCTCAGTTTTAGCAGTGCAAATGCAAAGTAAACCCAGTGAAGTCACAAACTATATGGGTGAAACTGAGAATTGAATTCTCTACATTAGCCTTTTTATGTTAAAATTACCTACTATTGCTACCACCCAAACAGTTCCAAGCTGGAAACTGCAGTACAGATAAGATAGGCTGGGTGATTTGACCACCCTGCCCTGCAGGTACAGATGACAGTGGTCAGAAAGCCAGCAGCTGGTTTACACAAGCGCTCCTTCAGCTGCTGTAATCTGGGCACTGCTTTTGTGTAGTACTATAGAGTACAGTCCTGGAGTCACAGCAGTCAAGGGAAAATAAGAGAGGGTGAAGTGTTAGGGTTAATAAAGTGAAAACTAAAAGAAGTACTTCTGTTTCCAAGCACAAACAAAAATTCTTTACTCACTGCAGTGTGACTTTGACTTGGGCTGGTTGAAAATTTTCTATCAAAACCTTTCCTCCCCGGGGGAAAAAATTGGGCTTTCAGCTAACTAATATTTGGCAGAAAGGGTTTGCTTTCCTTGAAAACTTTTTTACACATAATTGAAAACCACAATTTGGAGGTGGTTTCAGCAGAAAATTGGCAACATTTTCCATGGGGGAAAAAACCCATCTTTTGATCCAGTGGAATGAGTATTGGACTGCAAATTAAGAGCTCTGGGTTCTAATTCCTACCCTGGCACTGGCCTACTGAGATACCTCAGGCAAATCACGTCCCTCTCTATCTCAATTTCCCCATTTGTAAAATAGAAATAATAATGCTTGCCTCCTCTATAATGTGCTTTGAGATCTTCTGATGAAAAGTGCTGTATAAGAACTAGATACGAGTATTACATGCTGGGGTTGTAAAATACAATGAATCAAAACTCTTGCATTTTTACTGGAAGTGAAATACATGAAAAAGCATGGTGTGCTGAGCTAGATTATCGATGAATTTGTATTGATGGAAAAAACCAAAACATTTGGGGCCAGTTAATATGCCCACCATGGTTCAATTCTTGTGCAGGTGTGCGGTGTTGTTATTCTAATAACTTCCTGCTGTACCCCTTTTCTCTGTAAACCTCAATGCCAATTAAAATGTGATCCATCACAGAATGTTTCCAAAACAATGGGGAATGTCCAACTTTCATGTACAGGCATGCAAAACCCCAGGCAGTAAAAGAGAAGCAGCATTCAGCTCTTCCCCAGTTCTGTAAAACCGAGTGGTGGGGGATGTTCTTTTGTGTAGTCTTGGAGACTGGGGGGTTTTAGACTGTTTTAAGAGAGGGTGACCAGACTTCCGCTCAGCAAAAGGTTAATTAATAAATGCATCTAACGCCTTGTGTTGAAATGACAATGTCTGGATATTAGGCATCTAGGGAAAAGCAGCGGATTGGATGGCACAAGCAGATGCTTCTGTGGTTTGGCAAACAGATGAATCCAGCTTCCAGGCAGCAGAAAGGGAATGCCTTCATTTCTTTATCTGAATCAAGAAGAGCCAATGTTTTCATTGTGTGGAGATACACAATCCTGCTGCAATGAAAACCTCAGCCTTTACAGTAAATAAAAGGTGGGCAACTCAATGGTGCTGTGAAATTCACAAGCTCGTTAAAAGCAGCTGATTTGCTTTTCTTTCCGCCTTGAATGACAGAACTCCCTCTGTGATGCAAATCAGCATCAGAGGGGCTGAGAGCTTCTGTTGGTATGCAGGACATGGCTTTGCCACCAAAGACATTGTGTTTTTCTGGTTTGCATTTCCAGGCAACATCCCTTCATCTGCTACAGTTATCATGCAGTGGGAAGTCTTCAGCACCCTTACTCCATAGCGACAGCTTTGAGCGCTGCATCCTATATGTCCCATTTTGTTACCAATGCTTGGCATCTACCAGGAGATGCTTGGTCACCTTGAGTTAGGGCTAAAGTTGCAGCAAAGCATGGTCAGTGCTCATCCCAAAGGCAAGTAAATCTGGGAATCGAAAAGACCACGACTGAAAGGTATGCAATGTTGTTGTAGCCATGGTGGTCCAAGGATATTAGAGAGACAAGATGGGTGAGGTGAGGGCTTTTAATTGGATCAACTTCTGTTGGTGAGAGAAACAAGCTTTGGGAGTATAAACCCGAAAGCCTAATTCACTGACACCTCGTGAAGTCCTTTTCATATTTCCAGAGGGTGGGTACCCAACCCATTCTGAAAATCAAGCTGTCATGTTAGCAGTCAAAAATTGAAGCAACACAAACCACAAGTCATTTCCAAAAATCCTGATGGCATTTCTTAAACATAGTAGCTAACCAGGGAAGTTGTGTCTGGGCTTGTACTCGCACAGACTGAGCATGCTCAGTAACACTGCTGAAGCCGGCTGCCCTCACTCCGATCCCCCAAACTATCGGTCAGGCACGCATCGTCTCTGTCTATTGGAAGCTTCCAAACTGAATGGACTGCAGGAGAAACAGACGGCCCATCACCAAAAGCAGAAAAGATTGTTTTAGCTACTCCTCTTCAAACCATGACGTGCTGAGACCCCGTAGGGTACGTCCCTACTTTGCACAGTATGTAATGCTGCAGAGCCTTGACCCTAAATCACACCCACTTATTTTAGAATCTCCATTTCAAAACCCTGTTGTCCTTAAGGTTCAAAATGGCTGGTTCCTGCCCAGTGCGTGATGTGAAGCGATAGCTCTATAGGACATTTCAGATAAGAATTACATTTGTAGGTGGGTTTTCATAATCAGTCCACCATCCTGGCCCAGCATTGCCTTTCAGACTGTAGCTGACTTCCCCAGCTGCCAGAGAGAACAGAAGAGAGATCTCAGCCCCAGTGCTGTAGCAGTCAATTGGAGAGTTTTTATAGTGATTCGGTATGTCAGGCAGGAGGCACAGCACTTCAGTAGCTGCTATAAAAATTGACCTGTTAAGATAAAGAGACACAAGGGGAGCTGAGAGAGGGAGGGGATTCAAAGAGGCCGGGGAGCAGGAAGACATGTTCAGCACACCTGGGGCAGCTAAGAGAGCATCTGATGGGACAGACGCAGAAGAGCCACAGTCACTGACTTTCCAATGTGCCAGGGGGTGCTCGAACCCTGGCTCTGCCCCAGACTCTGCCCCCACTCCACCTCTTTCCCCAAGGCCCTGCCTCCACTCCACCCCGCCTCTTCCTGCCCTAAGACCCTCCCCATTTCTTGAGTTTCAGAGCCTGGGCTCCAG
Source organism: Gopherus evgoodei (assembly GCF_007399415.2). Lineage (NCBI taxonomy): Eukaryota > Metazoa > Chordata > Testudines > Testudinidae > Gopherus > Gopherus evgoodei. The sequence continues at coordinate 24,545,196 of NC_044336.1, read as the reverse complement.
CCCAAGCATCTACGCTACTATTTTTATCCCTGCAGCACAAACCTAGGGTCTGACATTTGCTGCTACAGGCTTTGTTTTTGCAGTGTAGACATACCCAGAGAGATGTGAACCGGTGATCTTCTGCATGTTAATTGGTTGGTGTTCATGTAGATCAGACACTGCAGGGGGACACACAGAGCTTCTCTCTCTCCTAGTCTGTGTTACCATGTGCCTGCATGTTGTAGTAAGAGTGGGGCTGACATGTAGGGCCAGAATTATACAGAAGAGGCGGGATCCAGCTGAATGGCAGACTGGCTCTGATCACTCTTGAACTTGTGGGAAATGTGTGGCCCTTGATCATGTTAGTGGCTCTGTCCTCCCCCCCCCAAATGCCTTTCTTTTGCTAGGCTGATCTGCCTAAGCACATTGATGTCAGTAATATTGGTGTGTAATTGCACATGATGGGGAAATGGGTCACTTGCATAATTCATACTGTGCCTTGGTGGGCATAAGAATGTAGCACATTTACAGAGATGCTTGTAAGCGGGCTGTAGGAGTGGGGGTGGTTGAATGTCGGTATGCAAGGCATTTCTTGCTTACCAAGGCCTGCAATTTTAATAATTAGATATTGTCCGTAAAACAACAGCACAAGCTGTTTGCAGGATTCCCAAAGTAGGCCAGATTCCCATTTACGTGGAGGCCCTTTTACAGCTCTTTGTGAGCACAAAGTGGGAATTAATTACAGAATAACAACCCCACCATTTCCCTCAGCCTTCTTCAGCCTGCATGTGCTGCTCCCCAGTCAGAGGAAGTGCAGGAACAGAGAGAGCACCAATCCACAAACGCTTTGGTCCTATCACAGGGTCTGAAGAAAAAGCTGCCACAGCAGTTGTGTTAAGGGCCAAGGCCAGGGTTCAGCTGCGGGTTTCACTTATTTATTTGTTTGTTTGTTACCTCTCCCTGCCACCACTCTATTTTCCTGAGACGAGAATTCAGTGCCAAATCTATTTACAACTTTCGGCCCAGGGGTCGTGAGAATTTCAGCTCACACACAGCTGACAGTTTTCTGCTCTCCTTGCTGCTTTCACAGAGGCCTTCTCTTCCCTCATCTCCAGTACCACGTTTTCTGTGTTGGATTACTTTGGGAGGGAGGGTATGGGGAGAGAGGCACATGCCAATACCAAATGCTGAAGCATAACAAAAAGTATAAAGTAAGAAAAATGGTCTCTTTATCACTACCTGTCATGTCTTAGTCAAACATTGTGACAACATATTCTCATAGACTCATAGACTTTAGGGTCAGAAGGGACCAATATGATCATCTAGTCTGACCTCCTGCACAAAGCAGGCCACAGAATCCTATCCATCCACTTCTATAACAAACCCCTAACCTATGTCTGAGTTATTGAAGTCTTCAAATTGTGGTTTGAAGACCTCAAGCTGCAGAGAATCCACCAGCAAGTGACCCATGCCCCATGCTGCAGAGGAAGGCGAAAAACCTCCAGGGCTTCTGCCAATCTGCCCTGGGAGGAAAATTCCTTCCCGACCCCAAATATGGTGATCAGCTAAACCCTGGGCATGTGGGCAAGAGTCACCAGCCAGCACCCAGGAAAGAATTCTCTGCAGTAACTCAGATCCCATCCCATCTAAAATCCCATCATTCCTCGAGCTATAGTGATTTTCAGGAACATTCATGGCAATCCCCAGAATATAATACCTTCCTGAAGGCAGGGGGGAAGATAGATTGGAGTTTATATGAATCTTGCCAAAGAACCACCCAGCTTTATGGCAATTTTCTTATTAGTATCCATTGCAATTAATGGAAACTCTCATGGGCGGCGTGTGAACAGCAGGTTGGGGGAGGCTAGCCCCTTCTGCCTGAACCATGCCTCTTCTGCGTCCCGTCCCCCCCCGCTGTGACCACGGGCCTTGCCCCAGGCTCACCCTCCTAGCCAGGGAGTTCACCGCACAGGGGGACTGTAGCCACCCATAGGCAGACTGGAAAGTTCAAACGGGGAAGGGGCGGGGGGGAGAGTCTGGAGGCAAAGCGTGGGCAGGGCCATGCCTGGCTGTTTGGGAAGGCATAGCCTCCCCCAACGTATGGTACCCACTGCCCATGGAAACTCTAAATACTTCACTATATTTTCATGCTTCAATCCCTTCTTCCTATGATCAGCTTGTAGTTCATGGGCCAGATCTGCAGCTGGTTTAAAATGTTGCCACTCCAGTGGATTGAATGGAATTTGCTGATATACACCACCTGAAGACTCGGCACATACACAGTCATCATTGGGCTGTTTCAGTGTGTAAAAAAGCCTAGCGTCCTGATTCACTAGGGCAAATCAGGAAAAAAATCCATTGACATAAATGGCATTATGTCTATGTAATATCAGCCTGAACTTCTGGAGAGCCAAGCCTTGGGTCTCTTTGCAGTCAAGTTACTGTACAATTTTCTCCCTGCTTTTTAATTCATATTTTAATCAGCCTGCTGAAGTGATTAATTTATTGGCATGAGCAGTATTCCTTAGTCATTCAGATTTTCTGGGAGGGTTCATTTTGTATCATATTCTTTCAGGCTTGAAGGTAGATTTAAGAATCTTTTGCTGCACTGATTCACTTAGGTGGGTATTCAGTTGTATGTCATCATTGTGTACCGGGAAAAGATAGAATCCAATTCATCTGCTTCCGATTTTCACTTTGGATGTCAGAGAATGCTTTATGGGAGATTAATTCCCAGTGGATCACAAGCTCTTCCCCACTTCCACACAAGGAACAGGCCTCCTACTTTTCCATATTTAAAACCATAATTCCCTCCTTTGTTGTAACCACCACACACATATTTGAGTGCCTGCAATTTCTCCTTCTTTATTTTCATTAATTTCAAAACTTGACAACCACATATGTTCTTGGGTAGCACATCTGCCATTAAATTGTAACAATCTGTCAGTGTCAGCCTGTAACACCCCGCCCCATGAACAGGGCTTTAGCCTAGTGACATGGGTTCTGCTGACTGACTCAGGCAGGTGGCTCATCATCCTATACAGATATAAGCATAGGTGCTGACTAAGTGGGTGCTCCAGGGCTGGAGCACCCATGGAAAAAAATTAGTGGGTGCTTAGCACTCAATGACAGCCAGCTGTCTCCTTCCTCCCTAGTGCCTCTTGTCCACCAGTGGCCCCAATCAGCTCCTCTCCCTTCCTCCCAGCGCCTCCCACCCACCACAATCAGTTGTTTTGCAGTGTGCAGGAGGCTGTGGGTGGAAGGAGGAGGAGTGGGGACGAGGCACACTCAGGGAAGTGAGTGGAACTGGGCAGGAAGAGGTAGGGAAAGAGGCGAGGTCTGGGTGGGGGCGAGGCGGGACGGGGGTAGGGACTTGGGAGTAGGGGTGGGATAGGGACAGTGCCTGGGGCAGAGCGAGGGGTTGAGCACCCCCCCAGTCCCAGAGGAAGCCAGCACCTTTGGATATAAGAAAGGTGGGACTGCTGTTAGAGAGAGGAGCTAGAGTGTGGGCTGAGCACAATCTTGAGGAGAAACCTTAGGAGCCGCCAACACTGGGGAGGAAATTTGAGCTGAACTTGGTTATGCTATTGTTAACTTCTTTGTTAATAAAATCAAATGCCAGAAAGGTGAGGAGTTTCTTCACTCTGCTCAGTGTGAGAAGTTTTAGAGCATGTTGGGAAACACACGTGCTTAGACACATATCTGGAAAATGGGTCAACTTGGCAGCAGCATTAATGTCCGAATCCATTGGGGTGCCTTGAGCAGCTGGCTGAAATGTTCACACCAATATGCCATGTACTCCACTTCTACATTGATCGACTGGCCAGAACTGGAGTAGATCATACCGAGCAAATGACCTTTCTTGTCAGTGAGGTCATGCAGGTGTTTATAGAAGGAGGCAATATTGTTCCTGCCAGAAGCTTCCTTCAGTGTGATGGCTTTGGTTTCCATCAAAGCTTTGCAGTCAGCATACAGTGCTTTATAAAGAGCTAAATAGCAATAATAATGATAATATTTTCATAGTTTATAGCATCATCCATGGGAGGATCTCGAAGCACTTTGCAAACAAGAGTCATTTGTACCATATTACATCCCTGGGGACATTCAGCCACAAACAGGTCTCGCATAGAAAAAAGTTGATAGCTGAGCTTTGAATTGAACAAAGTCCTCTACAGCCCAAACCTGGTGCACTAGACACAAAACCTCCCTTCCCATGAGATGCCAATGGCACATCCTGTGCTGAAATTCTGATGCCCCTGACACTAGACAATATCTATGAGAGCCATTCAGTGCTGGCCTTGCATGGTATTTATGGAGGAAATGCAGCAGATGTGTGGCTTACTGAGCAGGAGACAGGATGTGGCATAAATTAGCGTTGTTTCAAAAGAGCATAGATAGTGGCTGATTAAAGGACCTATTTTTCCCCTTCCTGATCTCTTCTTCCCCTTGAATGCTGCAGGTGTTTAATCCCTATTTATATCATTGTCTCAACAGAAACAAAACCCAGATCAACTAATCCTCCTGAACTGCTGTGCTCAGCAACGAGCAGGGGGACCAGGCTTCAGGAGATAATAAATAACCCTAATCTGTCCCATCAAGTAGCTTTTTGCAATGACCCATCCGGTAGCCTATCCATCAACTATTATCATCAGTTTCATATTGAATGGCAGGTTAAATTATTTGACTTTTATCTATATGAGCACTGAAATGGCAACCTAGCTACTTAACTGCAATGTACGCAGGGAGCTTTTACTTAGCACTTAAAGTCAAGCAACGTTATGCTTTTGTTGACCATTCAAGGAGAACAATCTTTTGGACTGTGGTTTAGGCAGAACTAACCCAGTTGCCCTTAGTTCTGTGTGGATAAGAGACTCACTGGTGACTCAGGAGTAGACTTCTGAGAAACACGGCAATTTTGATCTGTGTTGATTCCCTTGCCAGCCTCATGATCTGATTTGATTTGGTTTCAAGTGAAGCCCAGCACTAAACAACAAAAACAATCCATCAGTTTTCACCCAACGCAGCATCTAAGATCTACTCAAATGCAGTGCTGGCATGAGCGGGTTGAATTCTTTTAAAATGCAACATATCATATCTTAATATAAATGCTGGCAACAAATGGGAAACATCTACATCCCGCTGCTGCAGTTAACCTCTATCTTTATAAAGAGATGAGCTAAAATCCTGACTCTGAACACTCATGAACTTCATAATATTCTTGTTGTGAAACCACAAGTCAGTCAAAATTTCTGGAAACCGGACACAAGTTTTCTCAGAAAGTTCACAAACCCCTAGCAAGCCTTTCAAAGAAGCAGATCTGAGATTTGAGATCAAAGCATTATCCGAAAGACTCTGTTGTGGGCTTGTGGGAACACTGACATCTCTGGGCATGAGATTTATAATCACCTTCTTTTACCCATAATTCCAGCCATCATCTGCATATAAATGAGGGATTTATATTACACTTTCCACTGGGTGGTGCTTATGTACCATATCTAAACTTGGATGGATTCGATTTTTGTCAGTAAACGGTGATTTCACCATACACATATATCGATGAAAAATATTTCTATCAATAATAAACAAAATGTTCAGACAGGCAAAGTAAGAAAAATGCTGCTTATTAAAGGATATTTACTTTGTATGTTTTAACGTGAAATTGAGAATTTGTGTTTTAAAGGCTATAAAGCTTGAACTTTTTCAATCTCAACATTAATGACAGTCAAATAATTATTGTCTGACCCATGCCTAGAAGCTCCCACAAATTAACAAATTTAAATGGATGAAATAAAAACATGCTTAAACCCCATAATTGCAAAACTGTGAACATTTAAATCAATTTAAAAATGCTTAAAAATAATGTCAGTATTATCCTTTGAAATGATAAAAATCAAATTCTGCCAAGTCTAATCATGAATCATTAGACAATGGACCTTCCGACAATTTCTGTTTTCACAAAAATGTGTGACAGGTTTTGTTTTTATTCCAATGTGGAATGAAAATTTTCACAACCTCGAAAGTTGCCATGAAACAGAGTTGTCATCCTCCAGTCAGCTCTACTTCTAAGGATACATCTAGCCGCAGCTGGGAACGTGCTTCCCATCTTAAGCAGACAAGCATGTGCCAATTTGAGGAGCGCTAGCACATTAAGGATAGTGATGTGACTGGAGGGAACCATGGGTAGGAGTTCTGGTCTCTGCCAGAGTGCAAACCCGCCTGGACCCCTTGGGTACATACTTGGCCATACTTAGACTGAACTACTGCCCGGGCTAACCCCGGCTACTTTGTTACTTTTCTGTGTTAGCTTGAGCAGAACTAGCGCACATCCATCCACCCATATTACAAGAATGCAGTGTAGACATACCATAGTAGGATAGCAGCCCACCTGTTTATCAGAAGAACCTTAATGCCGCCCCATTTTTTACAATACGCTGATGTCCTGGCTCCTGAAGGGAAACACAGGATGAGTCTCCCCAAAACTTTAAAACCCATATAAGTAGTTCATCTGTCTACCTATCTCCATATGCCAAATGTTCCATGTGGAACTATCATACTGGATTCTCCTCTCAAAGTCTCAAGAGATAAATTGTGCAGACAAGAAATTCAACATGGATTTCATTGCCACATGAAAGCAGAGGTGATGTCTGCAATGCATAGGCAAACTGCCATTCAATTTTCCCAAGAACAGTGTTTTTTCCCTTATATTATCCCTCAACATAATAAGTTCTATTCTTCTCCACTATCATTTATTCTATGTTTCCTGGGCACCACAAGTACACACCACTCCTTACTCAAAACAGATTATAAAAAGTATAATCTCACCTTTCACAGAGGGAAACTGAGTCACAGAAAGATGGAACTTGCCCAACAATGCACAACAGCAACAGGATCCAGGAGCCTTGAAAACGAGTGCTCCAGTTAAATCATGTTTCCTGTGGGATTATCCAGAACCCCCCTGCCAGTGTTAGCACACTACGACGCTGAGTAACTTGCTCAAGGAGACTGCTAGCAGAAGACTGACATCAGACAACCTTGCATTTTAATTCAAGGAAGAGAAAGTTTTCTTGTTATGGGCATTAGGAAGAAGTGTGCTGTCAAAAAGAGGGATGGAAAACTGTTTGGCTTGCACCCACTGGTTTCTGAATGCCACCTGAAGGACAGTGTCCTTCAAAGATCACTCCCACACAGAAGAATTAAAAGGGGGTGAAAAGGGTGCGCTATAGATTTGGCTAATTTAGCCTGGTGTATCTGGCATGAAAAAGCCTTTCAGAGACTCCATTTACTGAGCCCAGGCATAATGTGGGGTCAAGTTATAAATTGTTCGGCAGGGTTTGTTTAGCATAGCCTTGACGGATCAGCAGTTGCTGATGTTTTGACCAGGGCCCATATTTGCTCAGATGGTTCTGGAAAGGAAAAAAAATGGTGCTGTAGCCTTGCAGAGGAAAAGGTTTGCAAGAGGTCTGGTCTGGTCGCTAGGACTTCTCCTCCCCCGCCCATCCTCATTCCTCTGAGCAGAAAGAACAGGCATGCATGTGCTGCTTACCCCAGGAACACCAAGTGAACCTGAAAGCCTCCCCACATCTGGTCGTACCTTGCCTTTGTTTGCTTTAGGCTTTCCACACAGACGACCACCCTGGCTGAGAGAGCCAGGATGAACTGGGGCTTCTTCACGCATGGCCTGCAAGATGTGCTGAGTTTGTGTACTAGTCGTGTCTTTAGGGACAAGGAGGGAGGCTCTGAGTTTGGAACTTCTGCTTTGGTTTTGCCCACATTAAAAATGATGCTGTTTTTTTCAGCAGCAGCAAGAACATTTTTTTCATTGAATTTCACCCTGCAGATGCCTTTGTGGGTGCCAACCTGTCCCACCTCAAGCTGCTGGGAGCATTTATGATTAGGGATAATCTTTTAAGGACCATTCAACCCTTTATAGTGCAGGTTCACCACACCTCCATACTTCAGGGCGTGGCTCTCAAGAGAGATCCATGTTTGGTTTGGATAAGCAACCAAAAGTTCTCTCTTTGCTTATCCAACCCTCTTTGGTCTAAGAACGAACTTAAAAAATTTGCCAGCACAGTCTCACTCTTGTGAGGTCATGTTCTAGCCAGTTTAGAGAATGCCAGAATAAAACAGCCTCCCCTCACATCATTTCAGTAGTTCTGCTTCTAACTCTGGCCAAAATTAGGAAGTGGAGAAGTGCATAAGGGAAAAAAAATGTGAAACGTGTTCAACCATCAGTCTTACGTGATCCTGTCAGCTTCTTGAGCTCAGAACTCTGTTCAGATATGAAATTCCCTTGGTATTTCTATTGAAAAAAAAGGGAAATATTTCTGTTTTGCATCTCTACTTGCTCTGCAGACGCTCAAGGCAATTAAATAACATTAAGAAGTTGATCCTGGATTCTTGGCTTACATAACTCTCCATCAGAAGGTTCTTTCTGTTGCTCATCAGTGTTTTATCTAAGTTCTCAAAAGGAGAGACTTGTCCAAATACAAGGTTTCATAGGAATTCTTCAGGTAGAAACCTCACAACCTCTTTGATGTACCCCGAAGGCTTTCTTTCTATCTTCAGTCTAATGCTCTCCCAACTGAACAAAAGAGGTCAGTGCAACTAGGCAGGGAGCTTCCAAATGGCCAGCAATTCTTTGCTTCAGACATGAGAACTGAGTTAACCTATATGCCTATGATTTTTCAGACCTCTGAGTAAGTGCTTATTTTACAGTGACACCCTGTTGGCCTTATTTGCAGAGGGAACCTCTCAGGACTCTCTTTATATTATCTACTGCCATATGTAGGCACCAAATCAGCAGATGTTAAAGAGAATGGGTTCGTTTAGTCTTCGACTCTCTTGCTCGTGTTATTGGTGCCAACCCTTTAATATCTCTGATAAACGCACAGGCACACACATTGGCATGAGTAAGAGGAAGATTTCATTTTTCTTTCCTGGAATGAAGCCATGAAAGCACCATCCAACTTCTAACTCTTTTGAAGTTGACTTAAACGAAAACAATACCATCTGAATTCCACCTGTGGGGCTCTGAAGGAAAACTTGGACCTCACACTAGTGATGAAGGCTTCAAGCCACTCGCACTCTCTGGGGACCCTAGAAATAGAAGAGAGTCCTCAGATACTTTCAGACTACCTTCTGGTTCTTTAGCAAGAAGGCAGAGAAAAGAGCCACTGTCCTTTTTCTAAGAAAGAAACCTTGCAATAACTGGAAATAGCCTATGTTCAAAATGTTTGCAGCACCATATCCTGGTTGTTTTTCACTGTGTTGTTCTAATACATTTCAATCTAAGACATGAATTCCATAAGCAGTGAGTAGAACCGATGCTTATTTCATTTGTGTCATTAGAGCTCCCTCTTGTGGACATAACAGATAGGTTTATGAGACGCTGGTATAAAGTTAAGGGCAGTAACTACTTGGGGGTGGGGGAGAGAGACGGGGTTTCCAACTATTCATACAGTTTATTCTTGTTCATAATTTCTTATTCAAAACTTCCATTTACAGGGATTCTCATTTTTACGTTTAACATGTCATGCACTGTCTTATTCTGACCCATTTCTGGTGATTTTTGGAAATTAAGCCATTTTGCATTGTGAACTTTCAGACTAACGATGCTAAAAGAATGTTAGAAAACAAAAGAGACGCATAACAAATGTTCTGGGGTTTCTGCATCACATATTCATTACCATACTGATGAGGATTTGTCTTGGGAAGGTCCTTTAATGACCGTGTGAAATCGTGCTGAGTCATATGAACAGACGCTCAGTTTTGTTCATAGCTGAGAGCACATAGACCATCATTAGCATGTGACCAATCATTCTGCCTCTGTGCCCCTGCATGTAAAATGGCAATCAAGAGCCAGGCTGTGCCAAACAGAACAAGGTTCAATGTACATATCAGTGGCCTGAGCAGCTCCATTTGAGATACAATTCACATGAGTCCTTGGGAAAGAAAGTGGGCAAAATTACTTTTCCATTTCACTCATCCTTTCTTTTGGGGAATACATTTTATGGCTTTTAGATTAAAAACCAGCATAAGTCTTAACTACTCTGAGACTGGAGGGCCTTATAAGACTTTCCTGTCTCTAGTATCCCTATTATGAGTTCTAGTACTATGAAACTGCTTTGAAAAAACCTCTTTTATACTATAAGTGAACAATGGCAAAAATCAAGCCTACTAAAAATGAGTTAAATTTTCCCCTTAGGGCTGAATACACTTTGAGAGATGGACAAGGTGTGCTCCTCATAACACGGTTGCATTTTGTAGCAAAAATAGAAGGTGTTTGCTTGCAAAACCCAATGCCAATGAAGGAAAGAAATGTTGCTGCCTTTTTTCTTTTCCCCACAGAATTCAAAACTCATCCTATAGAAAAATTTAGATTTTAGCAAAGTGGCAACAACATGATGTAGGCTTAGATTCAATAAGGAACATGCCAGTAAGAACATGTGCATACAAAATAATCTCAGTATTTCCAGCAATTCAAAGAGACGACAAGGTTTCGTAGGAATTCTTCAGGCAGAAACCTCACAACCTCTTTGATGTACCCCAAAGGGTTTCTTTGATTGTCCTTTTCATAATTTCTCCTGTTCACACCAGATTTTTTGCTTTTCTGCAAGTGCTCATGAAATCCTTGTTCACATGAATGTTTGGGGAGGATCTTTCATTCATTCATTTGAGAACATGTATTTATGTTTAGGGTGATACCTTTTAATGAAGGAGCTTATTAGCGCTCACCCGTATGCGTAAGTAGAGTAGGATAAGATAAAGTTGAATATAAAGCCCAGAAGACAAAAAAAGAACCTGGTTTATATCTGTCTCCCATCGTCACTTAGGAAGGAAGCCAACTTAAAAAAAAATCTGGGATCTGGTATGTGAGCAAATAAAATCTTCTTTCATCTGCAAAATATTTACCCAAAAATGTCATCTGACTCCTATCCTGCCCCCTCCCTTACTCATACCCAGTCCTCCCACTAAGAGATCCACTGCTGACCTCCATCCTGTTTATAAAGCTTAGATCTTCCAATCAAAGAACAGAAAACTTACCAAGTGACTTAAGTGACCAATCACACACAACTCCCTACTTAGACGTGCACTCTGTATGGATCAATCCAGACTCTCCTGAGAAAGCACTGTAGTTTAGACTTCAATAGGAGTGAAACCTATAGAGATCTACAGAAATGTAATAGGGTCTAATGTAGATAACACTCTGAATAGTCTCTACAATCCAGTGGCCAGGGTACTCTCCTGGAAGACCCATATTCCTAATGACAAGTTAAGTGTTTATACAAAGAGGAACAGCTTCAAGAGGAGAGATTGAAAATCCCACCTTGACTTACCCCCATAGTCCAGTGTTCAGGGCACTCACATGGAGGTAGAAAAGCTGGGTTCATGCCCCTTCTCTGACACAGGCAGTGGAGATTTGAGGCTAAGTTTCCAGCATTACTGATAAGTATACTAATCACTGGGCTATAGAAAAGTTAATACCAGGCCCCTTTTCTTTTGTGAAAAAGGACTGAACTGGCTTAGGCATAAACCCAGGGAGAAGGCTCACAGCTGTGAATCCCAAATGGAGACAGGTGTCACTGCCTCAACTCTTTTTAAGGAGTGAAGCTTAGGCCACACCCCTCTCCTCAGCATTTCCTCCTGGCTAACCCAGGTTGCTCCCCCACCCAGTATGCTAACATTTGTGAATCCCTTTTTTAGACACATAACTCCCCATGCATTGTGTGAGCGCCTAGGCGCCTAATTCAAGGTTGAGAATTCCACAGAGCAACAGAGCACCTAACGTCAGGCATTGCAACACTGCTGCTAAATTTCCTTTATGGATCTAGCTTGTTGTTTCCTTCCTCTGACATTGGCTACTGTTACCAGAGACAGGATACTGGATCATTTTGATCATGTATGGCAAACCCCGTGTTTACCTGTGCCAAGACTTGAAATTGTTCCTTAATAATGACAGGTTTCAGAGTAGCAGCCGTGTTAGTCTGTATCCACAAAAAGAACAGGAGTACTTGTGGCACCTTAAAGACTAACAAATTTATTTGAGCATAAGCTTTCGTGGGCTACAGCCCACTTCTTCAGATGCATAGAATGGAACGTATATGTATCTTCTTACTATATGTTCCATTCTATGCGTCTGATGAAGTGGGCTGTAGCCCATAAAAGCTTATACTCAAATAAATGTGTTAGTCTCTAAGGTGCCACAAGTACTCCTGTCCCTGAATAAAGATTCAGGCAATAGCAAGCAAGTACGGGTGGGGTTTGTTTTCCTCTGCTAAATGCGACAGACACCAACTTTCATTTTCAAAAGTGATTTTGTGTACCTCAGGTTTTGTCTGCTGAACTCAGAACACCTTAAAAGGATCTCATCATCAGAAGGTGGGTGCTCTGCACTTTTGGAAGATCAGGTGTCTCATGTTAGCCACCCAAAAATGAGTAGTTGCTTTTGAAAATGCACTTTAGAGGGGAAAAATGGTACCTTTTCAACACAAGATGGCAGCATGCTATTGCTTCGGCATGCTTTGTAGAGGAAAGCATTAGCCAGCATTATTCCCCACATCTTTTCCTGCTGAAATTGTTCATGCATTTACAGAATGAATCATCATGTGGTAAAGAGGTGGTCTAGTCTGTAAAATGACTCTGGAAAATGGCATGGCAGGGTGCAATGCCTATTTCCTCTCAGGGTCTCATATCCAGCGCACTCAGGGCTGATGTTCCAGCTAGGTTCTTTCCTTCCTGTGTATTCATCAGTTATCACTTGTACTCATGTAACCTGCTGACACTTTGCAAATGAAACCACTGGTGCAATCCTATGGCCTTTATATTAACCCTTCTGACACACCTGAGCAGCCCAGTAAGCCTTCACTATAGTATACAATCAGCTCTCTTTAATGGGGTCCAGGGTTGGATGTTTATCCCTGGATGCTTTCCTCCCTTAACCCACCATTACTGCCTAATTACTGTATGACATGAGATTATCTGTTGTGATAGGAGAGACCAACACTTCATTAGGCCTGTGCAAGGGGCCCTGATGGATGCCCTGTTTGCTGCCAAAGCCCCCACTGTAGTCCAGTACTTGTAAATCGTAAGCATTTAGTTACATTCATTTTATGTTTAAAATCCTTGTTTTTATGCCAGGTGCTCCTTGAACTCTGGAAGTAAAGGATGATGAGTTACAAGCAGCAGGATCACAGCTGCAGTTCCGCTGTTTCCAAGAATAACTAAGACCCTGATCCTCAAAGATATTTAGGTGGCTAACTCCTGTTGATTTCAGTCCCTTTGAGGATTTTGGCCTAAGTGGCCATGCTGGTGTTGGGTACTGGTACCAGGTTAGGTACAGGGGAAGTTCTGATGTGGTTTCTTTTAGATAGCATGTTCTTAAATTAGTTTGGATTTTGCCATTGGTTTTCAGATTTTATTCTCTTCTCACACTAGTGTTAATCAAGGATAACTTGTGAAATTTTCTCCTTCACCATCTGTTTTTTTTATTTCTGTCATCCAGCGGCCTCTCTGAAGATGCACAACAGGTCAGCAAGTGAATATCTTCATAAATAATAACACCATTGACCTTTCCCCCTCTGCTTCTTTGTTTTTTTTCAGCAGTGAGATGGATAAATTGCTTCCCAGGGCAACTGATTGTGCCTTGAAGTCCCCAGGAGACTAAAGCCTTGTCTGCATTGGTGGCTGGGCATAGGATCCATGCAGCTATACACTGGCATGGAAAATATGCTGTGTCCACACTGCGGTGTGTAGCTACATGCAGCGCTCAAAGGATTTGGTAGCAGGTGGGGGAAAGGCTCCAGAAGTGTCAGAAACTTTCCCCACTGCCTCTCCCTGCCAGAGTCTTTCCCTGCTGCCAGAGGTTTACCTGTGGTGTGGAAAGGCTCCAACTGCAGGGAGGCAGTTGGATACTGCAGTGCTAAAAACAGCAGTAGCGTAGATGTGGAGGGCACTGTTAGGGAACAGAGAGAGCCGTACAGGGTATATATTCTATGGTTCTGATGTCTTCATTCACCTAGCAGTGCTTCACTATCTACACTGCTGTTTATACCTGTGCTTTGGAGGATTGGGGGAGCAATGTGTATACTTTACACACCACCATAAATGTAGACCTCGCTTAGTTGTGCATGGCCCCCACCTTAACCAAGAAGCGGAAATCTTTGGCAACATGCAATAAGGCCAGTTACTGGTGACACCAGCAACCTAAAGGAATCTTTTCACAGATGATCAGTGCTAAGCCTCAGTGTTTCCATATATGAAGGTGTCTTACATCTGTACTGCACTCAACAATTGCTTCTATGACCGCTTAGTAAGGGCCAGGATGTAAAGAAATCTTATGTGGTGACCCTAGGTAGCACAGGCTGAACTAGACTAGAGTCTACAAAATACTAAAAAACAACAAGGAGTCCTTGTGGCACCTTAGAGACTAACAGATTTATTTGGGCATAAGCTTTCATGTACTAGAACCCCCTTCATCAGATGCATGGAGTGGAAAATACACTAGCAGGTATAAATACACAGCACATAAAAAGATGGGAGTTGCCTTACCCAGTGGGAGGTCAGTCTAACTAGACAATTAAATTAACAGTAGGATACCAAGGGAGTAAAAATCACTTTTGTGGTGGTAATGAGAGTGGCCCATTTCAAACAGTTAACAAGAAGGTGTGAGTAACAGTAGGGGGAAATTAGTATGGGGGAAGATAGGTTTTGTAATGACCCAACCACTCCCAGGTTTTATTCAGGCCTAATTTGATGGTGTCCAGTTTGCAAATTAATTCCAGTTCTGCAGTATCACAATCTGACGAAGTGAGTATTCACCCACAAAACTCATGCTCCAATACGTCTGTTAGTCTATAAGGTGCTACGGGACTCTTTGTTGCTTTTTACAGAACCAGACTAACACAGCCACCCCTCTGATACTTGACTTTTAGGTCTGTTATTTAGTGACCAGAGAGACCTAAGTGTTCTACTAGTTTTTGAATGTTGTGATTCCTGATGTCAGATTTGTGTCCATTTATTCTTTTGCATAGATACTGTCTGGTTTGGCCAATGTACATTGCAGAGGGGCATTGCTGGCACATGATAGCGTATTTCACATTGGTAGATGTGCAGGTGAATGAGCCCCGATGGTGTGGCTGATTTGGTTAGGTCCTATGATGTACTACAGTAGTACTTTGTAGGGTCCTGTCTGTTTCCTGCAGTTTCAACTCAAAATCTCCTTTAAACCAATTAAAACTGTGCCATGTCTCTTTTCTACCAGCAGAGATGCTAGAACCCCCTTAGCACTCTTTGCAGCTGTCACACAAGATAAATAGATGCAGCTTTGTTGAAAGGTCACTTTATAAATACACTCCTCTGTGCTATTTCCAATACATGGGCTGATCCCCTTTGAAAAGAGTTCCTTGACATGTGCTTTGCCAGTCTTCAAGGAGTTGGATTTCCTTCAGCTTCACATGCTTCTCCAAGGTCACTGCCAAGTTGAAATGGAGAAGGACGAACTTGGCTGAGTGATGGTCCCATGATGAGAGGGGTGTTAGATGACAAGGAGGAGATATGAATACAAATCAAGCCTTTAAGAGCATGCCTAGTACATTGCACAACCCAATGGATTAAGGTTAATGGGTTCCTGTCTGTTTCAGATCAGGAATTTACAGCCACAAAAAAAAATACTAAAGGCCTCCTCTACATCTCATAATAAGGGCTGGCTGACTGGCTGCCATTTGAAAGGGATGGCAAGGGAAGCAGACATATCCACCAGGTTACCCAACAGAAACTAATAGCTAAGAAGAAACTGATCTCTAATTAAATACACTCATTATCTCACAAAAAAAAAGATGATTGTGAGTCAGAACACCATCTGTGCCTTTGTCTGACTTCTTCCTTTGTGGGTAATAATTTCAGAAATAAACATGAGCCATTTCCCAGCAAAGCCAATGGATGTTGGCTGCTTGGCCACTGATTGCAGGGACCATCTTTGGTGAAATAATTTTTGTATTTAAAAAAGTCCAGTGTTAGCATGTTGTATGTTCACAACATAGGCTCCCATTGTGCCAATGCTTTCCAGCAGACTGGGAAGTCACATAGCTGTTTGATCTTTATTAAATTATAAGAAATAAAAATAATTATCCTAATAATGAGCTAATTTAATGGATATCTCTTTTTAGGGCATCACTGAGATTAAAGCCTTGGAACTAAAGACCCTGTTTGCAAGAATATTTCAGGCACAACAACTGTTGGCCATTTGTTTCAATCAGCTGTAAACATGTCCCTTTGTATGTATTGCTGTTTAACGGGTGGGAGAATTTATCTGAAATATACAGCCAAATTGAGATATCTCTGGAAAAGCACAAAGCTATCTGGTATTTTTAAGTTTTATGGAAAGAAAATAGGAAAATTATTTTGAGAATCATTTCAAATCAAAATAAGTGTGGTGGGGGGAAATGGAATGAAATCATTAATCAACAAAGCACTGCTTAATCCGCTAATAATGTGTTTTACTATTCCAACCTGTTCCCGCAATCAGTTTGTTGTATCTGATTGACATACCTTCTCATACTTAGACCCCAATCCTGCAAAATCTTATCTACCTGCTTATCTTTATACAGTGTAGAGCCAACTCACAGAGCATAATTGTGAGCTCCTGTGTAAATCTTTTCAGGATCAGGACCCTAGATTGCAAACTCTTTGGGACAAGGGGCATCTTTTCATAGTGTACGTCCAGACTACCTGCCGGATTGGCGGGTAGCGATTGATCTATCGGGGATCGATATATCATGTCTCATCTAGATGCGATATATCGATCCCCAAACACACTCCCGTTGACTCCGGAACTCCACCAGGGCGAGCGGCCGTCGATCCCACGCCGTGAGGACGGGAAGTAAGTCGAAATAAGCTATGTCAACTTCAGCTATGCTATTCTTGTAGCTGAAGTTGCGTATCTTACATCGATCTCCCCATACCCCCCGGTTGTAGACCAGGCCATAGTGTGTGTAGCGGTAGTTCTCAAACTTCTGTACTGGTGACCTCTTTCACATAGCAAGTCTCTGTGTGCAACACCCCCCCTTATAAATTTAATATATTTAACACCATTATAAAAGCAGGGTTTGGGTTGGAGGCTGACAGCTCGCAATCCCCCATGTAATAACCTTGCAACTCCCTTGGGGGTCCCAACCCTCTGTTTCAGAACCCCTGGTGTACAGTATCTAGCACGTTGGGTTCCTAATCACTGACTGGGGCCATAAAGCACTACAGTAATATAAATAATAATAGAAATTCATCAATAAAATAATGCACATATCTAGAAGGCAGCAGAATGTCACAGGAAAGGTATTTTCAGTATGTGATTACAGGTGACTCCAAACATATAGCTCTAATGTCAACATCTTCACACATTGAGGAAGTTTTGCGGCTCCAATCTCTGTCTGATCCTGAAATTAGGGAGTTTGGTTCAAATCTGGTTGTGAGGTAAGTACCCAGATGAAGCTTGTCCAAAAGTTGTCTGAATGATTTTGGCTGGGAATCATTCAAGAACAGACATTCTGCTTACACTTCCCTGTGCTTCAGTGTAGACTGTATGTTCCTCAAGAACGAACAGTCAGTCAGTATATTGACACTTCCATACTAGCACAATCTGCAGAGGGAAGTGATAGTAATGGTACCACAGTGTAAATGGAACATTTCAGAACTTTCAACAAATCTCACTGTTACAATAAGGCAAATTGAGAAACTGCCACACAAATGTATCTAGTATGTTGACATGACCAGTGATGGTCTTTTGCCAATTTGTCATTCACATTTATAGTGCATTCCTCACCAGGAATGAAAAATTAAATCCAAATCTCTTCTATTTTCAGTGTTTGGGACTATTCCAATTGCTATATTAAGTTTAAAAAAAAAATCAATTACTCTCAGGTTGTATGTGCAATATGCTACCAACTTTTGTAAAGGGATTGCAATTGGGTACTCATGCTTTGGCCTGTAAGAAAATATGTTCTTTCCCAGTTTTGTGAACATTTAAGTCATATCTTTTTATTCTTCTGTTCTTCTGCATAAGAAGGAATTTACCATAAAGCCAAAGTTTCAATGTCTTTGTATTGATTTTGGAATAAAGGAATTTATAGTTTGATGATATTGTTTGGTTATTGTATTAAATATATCGATTTGGGGCATGAGTCACTGGAAGAAATAGGAAATATTTTTGATTCAAGTTTAATATACAATGGGGATATAGGCATGTTCGCTGGCCAAGTTATTCTTTTTAATGGCCACAGCAGCTGACACTCAATAATTATTTGTTTATTCCCTTCCCTCATGCATGCACAAGGCTTCTCATGCTTGTTGGGACAGATAATGTTTCAATCCATTCTGGGAATGTACTGTAGGAGACAGTCCTGAACTGGACAGGGTAATGAGTGGGGCCATCTGTTTCTATTAAAGGAGAGAAAGAGGTCAAGTAATCACAGTGATGGTGTTTTACAATGTTAATAATAATAATAGGGTAAAATTTCAAAAATGTCCATGTCAAATTGGTGTGTAGAAAGGACCAAGAGAAGATATCAACATGCCCAAATGGACACAAGTGATCCACCAAGGAAGATCAGTAGCAACTCCATTTTACAGATGCAGAAACTGAGGCAGAGAGTGGAAGGGACTTGCCCAAGGTCACACAGTATGCTAGCAGAAGAGCTAGAAATATATCCTACCCACTGTACCATTCTGCCGCCAATGCGTAGATACAAGTGAAGGCACTCATGTGTCCAAACAGACATGTGACCTTGTACAGACATCCATGTGTCCAGCTAAGCATAAGGTATGTCTACTTCTTTCAGTGTCTGGCATGTACAGTACAAACATGGGTAGCCCCTCATAGCAAGGGTATAAATAGAGTAGGCAGCGAGTCACAGCTTAGGTGAGAAAAAGCACACCTGAAGTCTGTGGTCATGCACTCAAGTGCATACCCTACATGGCTCTTTAGTCATCCAAGCAGTGCCTCCCCATCTACACTGCTAAGTGTAGTGTTCTGCTGCCTACCCACCATTGAAACCTTTCCCTAGTGCCTCCTCCCCTGCCAGAACCTTTCACTAACCAGTGTAACTACACACTGCAATGTGGACGCAGCCTGCTTTTCACAGTAGTTTGTGCTACATATACCCTACCCGCTTTTGCCACTGGTGTGCAGTGCAGACATAGCCACAGATGGCATGATCTGATCAAAACCCCCACTTTGAAATACCCATGATGATGGTGACCATAATGGTTGTGCTAGTGACAATTAAAATCCTGACCAGGCACTAGATATAAGTATTACAAATGGGCTTATCTCCTGAATGCTCCAAATAATACGTCTGAAGCAAACACCTCCATAATTTGAGGCATCTGAAATCCAGATCTGCATCTACCTCTACATTTTATTTCTTTTTCCCATCTCTGGATGCAGATTTGGGTGTCAATCAGCTATTTCTGCAATGTGCAGAGGTGGGCAGAGAGTGGGTAGAGCTAAAAATACTAGTAGGCACTAGTAGTTCAGAAATCAACGTTTTTGGACCGTTTCCACCAATTTAGAAAACGAAATCCATCATATAAGTAAATTTGCAATTGAATACCTTAAAGCAGAAGATCTTTGGAGCTCTTCTTTTCCTTTCTCTTATGGTGTTAGGACTCCATTTAGTTGCCAAAATGCCTATAGGAGCTTGGATTAGACAATATGGACTGCATGATTACACTGTTCAGGTAGATGTTTTGCAAAATGCAGCATTGGAAGACCATAGACTGAGTCTGTATTTATCATATTTATTGCAGAATGAAACATATTGAATCTCAGAACAACATCCATTTGGAATAATATTAAGGTAATAAACCTAATAGAAAGGAAGTTGGGGGGAGGAGGAAGAGGAAACAGCAAGAAAAGGAAGGATTAAGGATGATCAAGATGAAGCTCAGCACAGCAGGAATATTTAGCATCCTGATTCCTGAACTCAACTCCTGTATGTCTTAAAATATTGGGATCGTCAGGCCCTATGGAGTAAGGTAGTCAGTGCACCACTGAATGCTTGCTGAGCATCCCCCACTGCCATTAACACCTCTGAGATCCAGGACACTCAGCAGCTTGCAGGAGATGTTCAGCTAGTCTCAAAATCCTTTATGTCCACAGAGACTGTGCTCTGGATCCCCAACCTACTTCCACTGGAGTGAATGGCAAAACTCCATTTGCTACCTGTATTTAGGATTCTATTCCTGACTTGCCCCAGCTGAAGACATGACCAGAATGCAGTGGTGCATCTCTGCGTTCCCTGATGCCATCCATTTCACTTTAAAATCAGTGTGGACATCTTTACCTCTCCCCTATGCTTTGAGAGCTCACTTAAATTATCACAGCAGATTAGAGTTGAAAGAGACCTCAGGAGGTCATCTAGTCCAACCCCTGCTCAAAGCAGGACCAACCCCAACTAAATCGTCCCAGTCAGGGCTTTGTCAAGCCAGGCCTTAAAAACTTTCAACGATGGAGATTCCATCACCTAGCTAGGTAACCCATTCTAGTGCTTCACCACCCTCCTAGTGAAAAAGTTTTTCCTAATATCCAACCTAAACCTCTCCCACTGCAACTTGAGACCATTCTCCTTGTTCTGTCATCTGCCACCGTTGAGAACAGCCTAGCTCTTTCCTCTTTGGAACCCCACCTCCCTCTTTCAGGTAGTTGAAGACTGCTATCAAATCCCACCCTTGATGCCAGATTCTTCTTCCTTGCATTAAGCCCATCAAATAGGGTCCTCTCTATGAATCCTCTCCTCCCAAATTGTTCTCTTCAGTGCCATGTCCTCTAATGTGCCTTTCTTTATGACATCCCACCAGTTCCTCTTGGGTCAGCTTCTCTTGTCTTTTTTTTGCTTTAACCTTGATCTGTTGGACTCTCTTAGCCACTTCACATGACCAAACAATCTGAGCCTGCACTCCATCATTTTTTTCTGATATAGGTGTTATTTTGATCATGTCTCTGATAGTGCAAGCAAGAACAACCATGTGATGAATGTGTCTATGCCAGATTATAAAATATGAAGTGCTGTCTTAACACAGGAAAATAAATAGTCACAAATCACAATGTGCAATTTAATTTGCTCAAATGCTTCCTTATTAAATTATCCCTGCCCTTAATGTGAGCTTTTTCTCTTACTTGCCTTTATTTCCCTGCTTGGTACATTGTGTCTTCTTTGAAAAAAATGACTGGAACCGCAGAGAAAGACTGATGTTATTCTTGTCCCTAGGGTCTCTAACTGATACATTACCATGAAAAAAATGAACAGTGCCATGAATTTCAATTACTTGCTTTCATTGTGAAGATAATAATAATACTTAGCTCCTATATAACACTTTGTGGCAGTAGATCTCAAAGCACATTCTGAAGGAGGTCAATATAATTGTCTCTGTTTTACAGACAGGAAGTAAATGTTCCCTGATCACCTAGTAAGGTGCTGGCAGAGCCAGGACTAGAACCCAATACCCCTGAGTTCCAGTCATGGGCGCTATCCTTTGAATAGACTGCTTCACTTGCAGTGCCTTTTCTTTGCATTTCTGCTCTGTATGGAAGGTTTTGTTCCATTGGGCTTTATGGAAATTGTTAACATTTTACCCTATTTCCACTCTGTATCTCTGTGTCATACGTTTTCTTTCAGTCAGCCTGTCCTTGAGACCCTGTACCAAGGACGCTGATGTTCTCTGCAATGGACATAACGTTTGAATAAGGAAAGCAGGTTCATGACAAACTTTTCCCTGGCTGCAGTGAAACATACAAACATTCCCCTCAGTGATGTGAGTTATTCACAGTGAGCATGAGTGACTTGCTGTTCCTCTGTCCTAAATCAAAGGAAGCTGAATTATTGGCAAACATTTGCCTTTGAGCCACAAGTACTGTTGCTAAGGATGGATGGCTCTTGATGAAAAGATAAATGCTAAAGAAATCAGATTAGATATAATTTCTTTGATGGTTGCCATGTTTTCAGGCTTTGAAATAACTACATAAATAATCAGACCTGTTAGGAATGAAAATGAAAGGTCGGCAAATAACTGATTTTTCAGTTTGCTGGCAGTTCCACAAAACCAAACAAATTGGCTCAAACTGAATCAGAAAAGTCCAGAAAAGAAATTGGTGAATCAAGAAAGGCTATTCCAGGTCAAATAAAATGTGTTTTTGACCCAAACCATTTTGTTTCCAGATATTTTTAAAGGCCTAGATTCACAAAATTGTGAGAGGAGGAGGAGATGTGGTTAGTCTCACTCTCTCCGGCACGATGACTATGCAAGTATTTTGGACAAATGGAATAACCTCAACAGGAGAGATGGGAGGTTACAAAACCTCAGAGACTCTCTAGCCTCTGCTTAGAACAGTTATATAGGCAGTGGGAGATGCAAGTATGAGTCCTTGTACTAATGACTATTTAATCAGTTCTACAAAATGGCTTCAATAGCAGAGAGTTAGAGTCATCCACCAGCAGGTAGCCTGGTGGTGAGGGCCTGCAGCAGTGAAGGAGAAGACTTGGGTTCAAATATGTGTACTACCATGGTAATTTGAGCTTGGGTTTCCTAGGTGAGGGCACAAGCCTGAAACTCATCAAGTGGGTGGCAGCGCTACCACGGTAAAGTGCTTTGGGACCATGGCAACTGCTTTTTTTGACAAAGAAACTACTCAGCCGAAAGTTTTGCCAGCTTTAATGAGAATAATGCAGCTGACAACAAATGTTCTGGTTTTTATATATATATATATATATATATATATATATATATATATATATATATATATATATATATATATGCAGAGAGAAAGAGAGAGAGGCATATGGCATAAGTATTAGGAATTATAGAACATTTAATCCATGGTCATGATGATTCAAATGTGACCTGGAAACACTATTACCATTGAAGACTGTTTGGTGGCCAGTGTGACATTAGTAGGGTAACCAGACAGCAAATGTGAAAAATTGGGATGGGGGTGGGGGATAATAGGAGCCTATATAAGAAAAATACCCCAAAATTGAGACTGTCCCTATAAAATGGAGACATCTGGTCACCCTAGACATTAGTCAATGGTCTCCATCCAGGACCTCATGAAAAAATAAGCACCCACAGCTGGCATTAGCCAGTAACCTTTGTGGCATATAAGTGGTCACCTGGTAGAGAGCTGAGTTACAAAGGTCAAATGACTAATTGGAAGTCTATACAGTCATTGCCTCTGCTCAACGAAACAGAATATTCAGTCTGCAGCGCTGCTTGAGCTAACATCTCTTTATTTAAATTGTATTGGAGTGGGTAAAAAAAATTTCTGTTATATAATTTTCCACTGAGAAATGCTGTTCTATTGAAATCAAAACATTTCGGAGGCTGATTTCATTTTTGTTTCTTATGTCGTTTTGATAATGATGAATTTTTTGTTTTGTATTATATTATTAATTGTAATATATTTATATTTTTAATACATAATATTTTATATTATAATTGTTAACATTCTTGGAACAAAATATTTTGAGTTTCACATTTTTTAAAAAATTCCTGTTCTACTAGACATTTCAAAATTTCAAATGTTTGTACTGATTCAGAACAAAAACAGATTTCAAAATGTCAGAATTTCCTACAGGACAGAAATTCCATTTTCCAATCATCTTTTTCTCTCTCTCAAATAATAAATCTGTGCCTACCACAGTAGTTACTGTGCTGCAGAATATGGCCATTGGGCATTTTGAACTGTCAGTGGGGTTCCTGTTCTAAAAAAGCCACTGAGTTAAAGGAAACCCTTCATCAACTGTTAGATTTATAGGGCTTATGACACACAGGTGAGCCACCAACTCATTAGACTAAAAATAATTATATTGAAATTATCATTGTTGTTTGAAATAAATTAACAATGTTGCCAATGCCTGTGATTTTATGATGTCGCTATATAAATATGTTCTTAAAACCCTAGCTTTTGGAAGTAATTGATTATATGAAAATCTCAATTTTAATTTTAAAACTGTTATTTCTCAATTTCATCATTTTTATGATAATATTTTTCTTTCTTTCTTTCTTTGCCGTGAGTCATAATTTTTGAAGGGTTGAGGCTGGCAATACTATAATTACATGCCTGCTATGACCCCAATAAATATGTCACACTGAGGTGCTCTCTCTCTCCTTTCTTCTCCCCCATTCTTTCTCTCCCCCCTCCCCCTTCTTACTTGATGCCTTCAAAATACATATATGCTTCTTCTGAGTCTGGTGCTACTTTTAGAAGCCTATTTTGAAGGAGGCTGGTCTAATACCTTTCCTTGCAAAAAGGGAAATCATTATTTTTCTGCACTAGATTGTGTCAATTTAATCTGAATAGTCTCTGATAAATTGTCCCAAATTACAAAGACATATGCACAAAAAGAAATACCAGAGTAGCAGCTGGGACTGGCTGCTGTGCTACTGGAGAGGTAGAGAGGGGTAATAGCAAGGTTAAAAGATGCCGATAGGATTCTAGTGAACAAGTTAAAGGATAATCCACCATGCCTTGAGCACAGTCCTCGGTGTTTGAGTCCCTCATGAGCATCTGACTTGAGCTCTAATAATAATTACTGTTTCATTATACATAGTATTATTATCTGTATTATATGAGCATTCAGAAGCCTCAGACTAGTGTAGATTGTAAACTCTGTGGAGCAGGGATCATCTTTTTGGTCTGTTTGTACAGCAGCCAGCCCAGTGGGGTCCCAGTCTGTGTTTGGATAATAATAATAAGACCCCAGTGGGCTAGCTGCTATGAAAACACACGGTAAGAGAAAGTCCTTATCCACAAAAACTCACTCTCTAAATGAAGAAGGCATAAAGTGGAAAGGGAAATTGAGGCAAAATGGTGTGTCTAATCATGCAGTAGAAGTGAGAATAGACCCCAAGTCTTTTCAGTCTCACATTAGCATTGTTCTAATTGGATCGCAGTCTAGGTGACCAGTGTTGCTAGTAAAATCTGCACAAGAATGTTTATTGTTATAAAAGACAGTCAGAGAGCAAGGCATAGGCTCAAATGATCAAAAGAGAGCAAGCCCATAGCCCTGAACAAAGATTATTCTATTCTGCTGTCTCTTTATTTCCTTGGCTTCTTTGTTAAATCTCCTAGAGATAATGAGCCAGATTCTCAACTAATGTAAAGAATTCAGCGGAGCTAATGCAGACTAGCCGCTAATCTGACTCACCTTGGGAGACCACAAGGCTAATTTTCACTCCCTGGGCAGGGTAAAGTTCCCAGCTCTCTACACTCACTTCAAGGATTGCACTGGAGGAATTAGGCAGTCTCCAGCTGGGGCTGCTTCCTCATCAAGATTATTAAAGCAGGTGGAGCAGAAGCCACCACTTTCTTTGGAGAGGGTAGGTATTAGGTAGTGTTGGTGAGTGTCCTTGTAAGAACAGGTAAAACCTGGAATGAAGGAGCCATGGTCACCCAGAGAAATTTGTGGCTGATGCATCCCAAAAGAAAGGCATAGACTTTTTTTTGTTTAATTTACTGTCTCAGTATCACTGGGGAAGAGCTTTGCAACTCACAGACTATAGTAGAGTTACTCCTGGTTTATATTAGTGAACTCCATCTGGCTCCACCCTCTTTATTCCCTGGTTTGATCCATTGGTTCAGTCTCCCCTACAAACAAAACCTGGCTTGATAGCAAACCTTCTCCTAGTCCTCATATTTCCATTCATGGCAAAGTGGTGCTTTCCCTACAAGCTAAGCAGAAAGAGATGCCCCTTTTAGTTCCCACAGATCTTCCTTCTAGATTAACATCTACCATTGCAGAGATGCATCTCATCTTCACACAGATCAGAAATTCAGCAAGAGGCTATCCTTGCTCCAATTGCTAAAATTAATATCTTCTGGAGTGTATTAGAGGGGGAGAATGCCAGGTTTCAGAAGTTATAGCTTTCTTGAAGGTGGTGACTGAGCTTGTGGATCTATTCAAAGCTTTTAAAGTTTGGGATCATGAATGAATGATTAGAAAACTAGAATGGGCCAAATTCTAGGGAACATGTTTGAAAATTATGCAGTCTACTTGAGAAAGTAGAGGTCTGGGAAGCAAACTGGGAGCCAGTAGCTTTGCGCTTTAGTTCAAGCTCTGATATGCTACCATCAATCACTAAATGACTTACTTAACCACTTTGACTCAGTTTCCCCATCTATAAATTGGGAGAAGTAACATATCAAGATATCTCACATAAGTGCTGTGGGAATTAATGAGTTAATGCTGATATATTTTCAAGCCATAAAACCCTGCGAGAGTGACATGCACAAACTGCATCAAGTGATTGAAACTGATGCTATTTTGCAATCACATTGGGGACAGAATGTAGAGTTCCTCATTACAAATGAATTGGTGGAAGGTTTCCCTTCCATCTGTATTTAGAAAATGTCCTTGTTTGAAGCAACACTCCTGCATATTATTACTCCAGCAATGTTATGTCACAGACAGATCTCAGGAGAATTCAGGTGTTAGAGCATACAAAATACAACTGCAGTCTCTCAAGAAAAGACTCGTAGATTCTGAGACCAGAAGGGACCATTGTGATCATTCAGTCTGACCATTTGCATAAAACAAGTCATAGACCTTCCCCAAAAAAATAATTCCCAGAGCAGATCTTTTAGGAAAATGAACTAGAAAAAAAAAAAGACATGTATACTTGTCAGGATCCCCTTGCAGCATTGGGATATAGTTTAGTATTCTAGTTGCATTTTGAGGGCCTAAAAATACACTTAAGCATGTATTGGAAATTAGACACACACAATTCATTTTCTGTAGAGTGAATGGAGTAATTATGGACAGGTGATCTTAGTTGTGTACCTGCTGACTGGTTACAATAACAGTCTTTTTTACTTGGGTTTTCTTCTGTCTTCCCTTCCTTTGCACACTCCCCATTAAGGCCTCATCCAAAGACCATAAAAGTCAGTGGGATTATTTCATTGACTGCAGTGGGCTCTGTATCCATCTTAAAAAGCAGAATAATAGAAAGGGTCCCTGGTATATTCGTTAACAGTGATTTCTTCCCTGAGTGAGAATCAAGAAAACAGGCCTTCTCATCTATTCTCCTTCACATGCACAATTCAATAACTATTGTCAAGAAGTTGTGAGCTAATGGTACATAAGGCAGGTATGAAAATGTGCAGAGGGACAGAGAGCAGATTTAATCTCCTAGCACATGGTTAATAGTGGGAGGATATTATGGGTTTTTCTTTGAAAAGGAGCTAAGTTGATGGAGCTCAGTATGAAAACAAATGTGGAATGAAGTTCAGATTGGGACAAATGAAATGTAAGTGAAAATTATCTTAGAGACCAAAAACCATTCAGTATCCAAATTAAACATTTTTAATCGGGTTAGTGAGACATTCATAATATGCACCTAAAGGATATGCTGAACCGGGGTTATCCAGAAAAGAGAGAGATGTCTGGCAATGGTCAGACCAATATGTAATGTAAACCATTCTTATGTTTTGTCCAAAAGGATTGAAAAAGGACACTCACACACAGCCATCTCCTATTGTCATGTAGACACTTGTTTTCTTAAGCGCAGACTTCATCTTTTTTCTTTTTCATGTGAATATTAGTAATTGAAAGCAGTATAGGAAAGAGCTGCTTACTTCCTATGTGCACAAGGGCCCTAGACAAATCTATGTCCTGATTAACCTTGGTAGCATGAGATATTAAACCTGCAGGGGTGACAGCCATAAGCACTTCACATATACCATTACCAGCACAACTGAAGAGCAATAGTGATAGGATAAGAAAAAATAAGTCAATGGAACTTCTGCCAAATTGAATTACTGAGAACATAACGGGACAGACAGGAAAATTAGGTGATTTCTTAGCTTCTTAATGGTGTTTTTCCACGAATAAACAGTGTAAGGAGAGGTTATCTGAGAAGCATATTGAATTATCCTTATTTAGAGCCTTTCACTCTGAGAATGTTTTGAAAACATTAATGAGTTTATAACAAGGTTCAAAAAAGTACTAGATAAGTTCATGGAGGATAGGTCCATCAATGGCTATTAGCCATGATGGGCAGGAATGGTATCCTTAGCCTCTGTTTGCCAGAAGCTAGGAATGGGCGAGATAGAATGGATCACTTGATGATTACCTATTCTGTTCACTCCCTCTGGGGCACCTGGCATTGGCCACTGTTGGAAGATGGACCTTTGATCTGACCAAGTAAGGCCTTTCTTATGTTCTTATCCTCCCAGCCTGGCTATCAGATAGATATTATTGCAGACGAGGAAACTGAGAATTTAAGAGTTACCCAACACACTACTGGTGGATTGCAAAAAGTACCCAGGAGTCATGATTGTCTCCTGGTCTAGTCGATAGACAATGCCTCTTGTCTCTCAAACATTCACACACACACATCTTTATTTGGTAGAATGCAGATGAATGAATAACTTTCAGTAGGTATCAATTTATAGTGTGCTTTAATAGAAATAATGCAGTGCAACATAAAATCACACCGGAGATACACACACATATTGTGCATAGTTAACTATTTAGGAAAAGAGTGCCTGATCACAATACTCTCATTATCCTTAAATGATAAGGCCTTGGGCAACCACCTAAACAAAATTTTCAGATAATTCTGTAGGTCCTTTAAGGTTACCTGTTGCTTGACAAACAACACTGGCTACTGTACTAGGGTGTGGTACTTCATTTAAACAGTATTTGTTATTTACAGTAACAAAGAAGCTTCTTAGTTTGGTCTGTGAGGATCTCTAACCTGGCTTTCAGTTACTTGTGGACATCTGGAGTGGACAGTGAGAACGGAGTTCCAAAAATAATAACAAAAAAAAAACCCATCAGTTATAAAGAAACATGATAAAAATGTGTGCTTTCAGACAACAAAGACCCAAATTCAGGCCATAGTTGTTGGGGCTAAATAAAACCAAATGTCCATGAGAAATGCAGAAATATATATGAAATCTTCACATACAAACAGAGAACACTGTTTGTTACAGCAGGTTTTTTAAAAAATCCATTACTCTTTGCAGGTAAACTACGTGGCTTTAATGGATTACAGAATGACAAAATGCTGGATTATATATAGTAAACAGAACTAGGTTAAGCAGTTAAGAGCAAAACTTTCTGATTCACTGATCCATGAAAACTTTAAACATTTTTTCCAGCTGCTCACATTCATAATCATGATGGCACTAAATGGTGTGAGCTAAGCTTCCGTTCACAGGTACGTGCTCAACAACAGATCTACAGTTTTGCATGAGAGGCTCTGTAATGAAGCATTATTGAATAGGCTCTTTCTATTTGCGAGAATACTGCTAAACTGCCGTCACATCTTGGTACTGGTTGCACTTTTAAAATACTTCTGGTTACAATTTAAGCGCTGACGAATTGCAAATATGCCAAAGGAACCAGTGTATGTAGCTAACGAACCTACGGATCGCTACATTAGGGACAACATTTTCACCAGTGGCCTCTGATTTTTGATGCCTTGCTTTTTAAGGAAGCTCCCAGCTTGAGACTCCTTGGGTTGGATTTTCAGAAGCGATGGACACCCACAACACCAGCTGACGTCATTGGGAATTTTAAATGTCTCAAGATTCCATTTGAAAATTGAGCCATGCAAAACCAGAGGACACTTTAAAACCTTATCCTATGATTTCTTTTGACCTTCTTTTCTTCCTGCACCATAAACAGCTTTTCCAACATCCTGTTCTACCCCAGCTATGGACTAGAAAATCCCCTAAATCATTTATTTCCATGGTACAGAGTTCCTCCACTATTTGCTTTTACACTTATAGATAAAACTGCATGAAGAAAAGCAAAGGAAGGAAAGCCACTGAAGAATTTGAAGGTAGCCAACTGGTTGCATTTCATTTAAAGGTCAGGTCTAATTAGACATGCTAATCTGTTTGCCAACATTCCACCCTGAAAAGTATGTAAAATGTTCATGTCACCATAATCCCTATTTAGAGACTGGGGCCTCTCCCTCCGAGGTTGTTGTTATCAGTGTAGATTAGTATGAAATGAGCCAAGTCAGTTCCAAGTAATAAGGGCACTCTTCGTGTGATCACTTGTTTTTCAGTCATTCTTCTTGCTCCTAGAAACCTCACTGTGGTGTATCTAAATTCTGATGAAGAAGAATATGTTCCAGATGTAAGAAGGGACTGGAATTTCTATGGCCCATTTAGTTCTTGGCTTCTTGGCGTTCATCAGGGCCATTGGGATGATGAGGTTTTTTTAATGTTTTTTAATCTTATCCACTAGGCACAGGATCCACCAACTATTTAATACCATCAGACATATTCACTGGTGTGAGTTGGATTCAAACTGGAGATCTAGAGGTAAAACAAGGTCAATGGTCCATTTGATTATATCTTTGTGAAGGAGAGGCATGTTAACATTATACATATAAGGTTTGTAATTCATATAATTTACTGAAAGTAAGAGTATACTTTAGTATTGGTGAGTAAAATGCTTAAGTCTTTTGACTGATGGAGTATTCCTGATAAGAAGATAAACTCCCATTTGGGCAATGGACTTCATTACCAGACTCCTCTTTAAATCAAATAGTGAAAATGATATAGATCAGAGGGCTAGTTTAACTACAGTTATGATCAAATAACCTCCTTTTATGTATGATTCTTAGTTCTTCTGCAGTGATTTAGGTACCATACACAGAAACAACAGATCTTGCAAAAGCATTACATAAAAGGTTGTTGTTAATGTTTCAGAATAGCTTTGTCAAATGGGCTCTGTGTGACATCAAATATATTCAGATTGTGTGTTCCAAAATAAATTAGGACACTAAAAAAATACTGTATACAAAGGACAGGAAATCTTTATTATAGTCTTTGTTCTGCAACTTGTATACTGCTGTGCAATGGAACCTGCTGCACATTTCCTCAGTAAGTCTGGATGACTAATGGCATTAATCCTTCTCATATTACTACTTAGGGACTTCTTGCTTCTCTAATATTTGGAGGTGCACACCAGAGAAAGAGCCAAGAACAACTAACTGTTCAAAATAACCTTTCATTCACACCCACTTTTTTTTTTTTTTTTACCACCCACTTTGGTAAGATCTTAAGTCTCTTCCAGGACATGAGAACCTAATGTTCCTGGAATTCCACTGGTTCTTAATGTGATTTCTGTTTGGCCCATCATGCCAGAACTAGATACTTTTAAAATGGTATATAATGAGAATGCTATAACATTTCATACCCTTTGCAGAAGGATATAGTAAGACAATTGTCCATTGATTGGACTTTCTTAGTGTTCAGTTACACAAGTCTTCGTCCATGCTGTGCAAGCAACCTTGTAGAGATTCTTAGTGTCTTCTGTACCATCACCCTATCACAGGACAAAAAAGTTTCAAGACCTCCCTCGCCTAAATTTCGACACCCCTCCTCTATCATCTAACCTAAAGAAATGGAGAGTGGTTAGGTCTACCTGACAGCCCTTTGCAATTCCCAGGTTGAGAACCAATGTAATAATGTCATGGATTTAAATGTATTAAATCACATAATATATATAATGCCATCGTTATCTAAGCAGCTTAGTTGCATAACATCAGAAGTAAAAAAAGCTTGGTTAGTTCCAATGGTGAGGTTTTTCTCTTAGCCCTTCGACTGCAGCGTGAATCCCATTGCAAGGAAATTGAATATGTTTCTGAGGTTCATGGTCAGAGTGTACCTTCAAACACACTGATTTTAATATGAACACATTTATTTGAGGACAGAACAGTAAATAATTCATGAGAAGAAATCTAAGAGCTCAGTGGGTGCTGTAATAAATCTTTACTTAAAAGGCAAATGAGAACAATGATAGATTAATAGTTACAATAAAATAAACAACTTGGTTTCTACCTAATTGCTCACTCAGGACACCAAGTTTCAGGATGCCCTGCCCATTCGCATAATCTGGGGTGGTAGAAAGAGAATAAATCTATCTAAAAGTAAACTCAGCTTGCTCCTCTTTGGTAAAGACGCAGTCTCACGGTTCAGTGGTGGGAGGTACTTATTATTAGGGGTCAGATATCAACCACCTATTTCAAATCAAACTCCTTTTGCCAGAGGTGTGGTGTTGTAGAGATACAGAAATATGTATAACTATTGGTCTGTACTTCATTTACATTCTCAGAAGCCTGAGATAATTTTTCACTTCCATCTCAGATTTGCTTCCACCCCATCAGGTTCTGTAATTAACCAGTCCATGATTTGAAACAAAGGTCAGCAGCACGCTAGGAGCTCAGCAAAGTAAGGAAGTTAGCCAGATTGTGCTGGTTCTTCTCACATTCAAATAAGAAAATATAGGTAGGTACAGAAAGGCATTTAAGACTGATTTTAACATTCTCACCACCTGGACTTTTAAAGGTCACTATGGGAAAGGGTGACATTACAACTTATTACAAAATTCCAGCTGAGCCATGAAAGAGGGCTAAACAGTGGCTGACCTTGTGTCCTTTTGTTGTTAGTGTTTGGTGAGCACTCCCTGTCCAAACAAACTCTTCACAGTTCAAGACAAATGTACTAGGAGGCAAGACATTCAACAGTAAAGCTGTATAGACCCAAGAGAGACAAAGAAGGACACTGACTAATAAGGACACTGACTAATAATAATAATGAAGATTCTTCATCTTCAGTTTCTGGGGAGATGCTTCAAATACAGATTTATTTATAGAAGCTCTTGTTCATATTTAGAAATTCAAGCTATCTTGAGTATCTATATTGCTACAAATGGACTAGATTCTGTTCAGTTGCCAGGATACAAACCCAAAATTAGTTTGCTGAGGCTAATAGTTGTTGTAGATTTGCACAGGTATAAATAAGAGCAGAATTCAGTCCTATATTTGGACAGATTATTGATGCTCAATTCTCACTCCTCCATCACAAAATTCCATTTCTGCATAAGTCTTCATCTCTTCTTCAGTTGATATTCTAGATGCTAAAATGGTTACATAAATGGATTTCTTTCAGCAAATAAAATCCTATCACTATATATAAAGTCAGATTACTGGTTCTCTTTGATAGAGATCTCATGAGGAAAACAATCTATGGATATAGATTATATCTCTATATATAGGATATCCAGCACTCTTTGATATTTTGCCACAGATTATTGATATCTCGATTTTCTTCAATTAACTCCCTTAGAACATTTGAACCTATTCTTCAGTTCAAGCTAAAAAAACCCCTTACTTTGTTGTGTTTTGAGTCTTTAAATGATTCACTATCGATGTGTCATCATCTGACCTTCATTGTCTTTAGCTTGGTCTTCAATTTATTGATACAAAGGTTATGGTCACTGCCCACATCTGCTCTTCTGTATCCATGTACATCTGCCAACAAGGAATGACATTTTCTTGAAATGTAGAAGTGATCTGTCTGTTTCTTTGTAATACCTGCTGGGAAGTTCTTTACAGATTTCTTTATGAGGGAATATTGTTTTACTTGTCATTAGGCTGTTCACATTACATATTTCTACTAATCATTTACCATTTTGGTTCATGTCCAAATCCCTGCCACACTTACCCATAACTTTCTCCAACCTAGTCTTGTTATTTCCAATCTTCGCATTAAAATCACCAATAGTCACCTCAATGTCATGTAACATCCTGTAACAACTAATGAAAAGCATATTTTCCTCATCTGGCTTCTCATTGGTTGGTGTATAGCATTGTATGATTGTTAGTTTAAAAATCTGCTCTGAAAGCGAGCTCTAATAATTATTTAATTGATTGATTCCCACTCCACCCATTCCAGCTCTTCTTCATTCAAATTAGAACTGCTATATCAGCTTCATGTCAACCATTCATATGATGGCCTTATTTGTTTCTCTAAAGTATAGTTTGTTCAAACTTCTCTGTCTAGACGCACTGATCCCTAGGACATCAAGATCGTATCTATCCATTTCTTGAATTATTTGGGAAGTTTCAGTAGTTTCATGCATTATTCTCATATTCCAAAATCCAGTTTCAAGTACTTATCTGGCATAGGACTTTTCAGGACATGGATTTCCTTACAGGTTTGACCAATGCCCACCGTATTCTGCACATGAAGTTAATCTCTTGTTCAAACCTGCTACATACCAATAGGCTCCTGGTGTTCATTTCTCTAGTAAGTTTTGTTTCATATGGTGGGGTTACTAGTTCCATGCACAACTTTGTGTCCCTGGCTCCTTATTAATTATTCAGATGAGTTTACACCTGGAAACCCTCTGTAATCATTCAGAGGCTGCACCTAGCAACTCAGGATGCCCTGACAATAATATTTCTTATATTACATTTAATTTTCGTGAATATGCAATTTGCTTCCTAATGTCTGGACAACCCATCTAAAAAAGAACATTGACACCGTGGTTTGTACCACTGTAACTTATCATTTATTAGTAACAAAGGTACAATGGCCAAACTATGCCTTGATTCATCAAATCTAGAAGATGAGAAAAAAAGGTGTTAGACTGAAGATACAGTACCTCTGCTATTTCTGTCAAGTCTTTTCCTATCAGTAACTGCTACCTTTCATGCATTAATTTCATAACTCCAATAAAAACAAGAATCTATTAAGATTCTCAACACCCTCATGAAGTAGGTAGGTATTATTGGCTCCAGTCCAAGGCCAATGAAGTCACCTCTATATTTGCAGACATGAAAACTGATGTAAGAGAGGTAAGTGAACTGAACAAGGCCTCATAGCAAGTCAGCATGCAAGCTGGGTACAGAGCCCTGAAATAAGCAACTTGATTAAGCAAATCCAAGCTTTCTCCCTACCTCCAAACCTTTGCTTACCCCCCATACCCAAACATGAATTACATCTTTTCTGAGAATTTGCAATGTTCAGTTACAGACCCCTATGTTTTTCCAACCAGAGTAGGGAGGGGAGGTTCAAGTATCTTTTGTTCCCTCCTAGTTCAGGTCTTTTTGATGGGCGGACATAATGGCTAAACCCATTGTCCTGAGTCTTCAGTCCACTCACCATTCTTCAGAGGTAGAGGTTGATGATGTTCTGCTGATTTGGAGAAGCCTCCATGCCTGGCCCATTGATAAACTGCTGTTCTCAGTTGCTTGCAGTCATGAAATGCTAGATACTGGAAAACAAAAATAGACAGTGAAAAAGCAGGAAAACGTGTGGTTTGGACTCCAAAACAATTGGAATTCTAAAAAAAAAGCACTCTTTGAGCCCATAGCTGGTTCTCGTGATTTATTTTCAGAGCCAGTTGTTGACTGGATCTCGTAGCCAGGCCACGTACCCATCTAGACTGAAGTATAGAGGTGGAAAGTTGAGCCTGAGAATGACCTTTAGGTCCTGGTTTGTTGTTACTTGCCTTCCAGAAGACTGTCCACAGAAACTCAGATTTTCCCAGGAAAGCCAAGTTTCTGTTTCTCCTGCAGGTTTGTCACTGAACCCTGAACACTGAAGTCTTAAGTGAGGCCACCCCAGATAATAGAAACTGTTTATTCCTCCTCCAGGTTAACCTTTGAATGGACTAGTTTTATGTTTGGTTGTTTGAGGTGGGAGGAGCTTAGTGACAACATTTGCCTTATCGGCTCTCTGGGAAGCTGTTATGTCTATTGAGTGTAAGTGGAGAATGAGGTATACGGATTCAGTATTGCCTGTCTGTGAAGGGGGAGAGAAAAAGGAAAGGTGAATGTACTAGGAAATGAAGGCAAAAAGTGGAAAGATTTAACCAGTATGTAAAGCAGGCAATTGGTATATGACTGATGTATGTGCTACCATTTAAACCATGCAGCAATGACAAATGTCACAGGGTTACACGTGGTTACTGATTTCCATTAGTGCTATCAGTTCTGTAGAATTACATATGGTTGTAAACGTTCTGGGGCAGGAACCTTGGATTAGTTTCTAGCATAGGAGAGGAAAAGGGGCATCAGGGAGCCAGTTACAGCTCACTGATTCTCAGAGCTGTTCTGGCCCCATCACAATGTAGAGCTGCTGAAGGGCTGCTCTCAGTTGTGCTACTAATATTAGGGTCTTTAATGGACTTTAATGGGCCATAAGCAGTGGAGGATTTACATAAAACGGCTCCACTCTGCTATGCTACCTCTCACCTTAGATACTCCTCCCACAAGCTAAAGGCACTGTGCCAGATTCAACACATTTGGGCAAAAAAAGAGTTCCATTCTCAAAGGGAAATTCTCTGTAGGGCATTTGTGGCTTGGTCATGGTCCCTTTGCTCCACCTGTTTAGAGACTCTGACCCATTGTCTTTATGCTTGTCTCTGAAGTACTTAGCCAATTGTTGATGCTCTCTCTCTATAAATTAACTATTAAGATACAGTTGTGGTACATACTGCACTGCCATTGAATCAGTGATGAGTGATCCTCAAAAAGTTTGGAGGAGGTTCGACTGAGTATCTAAACTCTGCAAACTTCCGGAATTTGCATACTTGGACCGAAAGTTGAGATTGGTAGGCTTTCTTGTGAGAATTTAGGCTTTTTCACTTCTGTTCTCGGAAATATATAGTGCAACTTTTAGAAACTGAAGCAGATATTCATTTCAGGAAATGGGCAAACATTTATTTTCCCCCAAACTGGTTTGCTTGCCCATCCCTAATATCAATGCTCAGGAGCTAAGTGGGGCCTTGTGGAAATTCTTCTGTACAGATACAGGCAATAAATGTGTCAGATTTTTTTATGTGGCAGTGATGGGATCTCTCTATGCTCAGCAAGGTTAGTGGAGTAACAGACTTTCTTTAGGAACTAATGCAGTGATGTAGGGGTGGCAAAGCGTGAACATAATAAAAACAACTTCTCTTCCTGAGATTTCTCCACTGTGAACCTAATACCTCAGCGGTCGATAGAACACAGAAACGTAGATGAACAGATAGATCCATTGACCTTAATGGAGGTTCTTGTGTTTTACTGGAGTCAATAATATTAAAATCTGGCCATAAGTACTGTCATTAGAACTCAAGCTTCATGCATAGGTAGCATCAAAAAAATATTGTCAGTCACATGCTAAATTAAAAACATCTGATTATTAGCCAGATGGCAGAATATGACAGCACTAGAGTTTAATATATCTGCAAAGCTACAGTATGTTCAATTTCTGTCACAAGTTAAATGATTTTAGTAGTGTCTGACCTCTCCATCTCATAGATGCCTATGCAACTGGGTACGATCTTATGCAGTTTCCAGTCATTGGTCAGAGGAGCAACAGAGTGGAACTTGGAGAATTTGCTGAATTAGATTGTTGTAGGCTGGCAGAATCTGCATAAAAATAAGACCAATCAGTCTGCCTCTAGCAAGTGAACTTAGCTCCACGCCATGTAAAGAAAGTGTCTCGAACATCCTGAGGTCAGAATTGTGTAGGTTAAGTTATGCACTGGTGTTAATCAGTATTCATGGAATATAATTACAAAATATTAATTGTATTTCAGAGACTCAAGCGCTGAGTGTTTCTGTTCTGAACCACTTTCTTGTTAACATGCCAGTGAGATGAATGGGATATCTGGTTTACAATTCACTTGGAACCCTATGCAATTTGGCTGCCAGCTCACTAAGCCAGAAGTGCATTGATTTCCATCACAGGAACTGATTTTCCAACCAGAAAAGCCAGAGGGTATTTTTATTTTATATACTAGAAACTACAGAGAAAGAACTGAATAAAGACCAAATATCTGCATAAGCTGCCTTCCTTCTTTATTTATTCCACATTTTTTTCTTTACCGTATATTTCTTGCAATGCATAGACACAATGAACATAGAGCCTATGAGGTGTCATTAGCCACAGATGACTTGTGTGAATATGAAACATATGGGGGCATATCATCACCTGGTACAACTAGGCATAGATGCCAATATACCAGCTGAGAATCTGGCACCAAAAGCTTTCTTACAGTACTGATTGTGAAAATCTAGGGCATTTACAGAGAAAAGTATAATGATCTAAAAACCATAGACTGAGGCAATTAGTTTATTGTAACATAGGCATGTGTGTAGCTTGCACCTGAATAGATGCTAAAGAAAGGATGAAAGGAGCATTCCTTTTCAACCCCTTCTTAGAGACTAGCCCCAAATGGACTTGCCTTCATTGGAAATTTAGGAGGAGTCAAGTTAACTAACCTGACATTAAACAGGACTTTTCAGTCAGTGTACACATTGTGTCAGCTGGGTTGTGGAGAAAATCTGCTGCAATATTTCTCAGCTCAGAGGTTGTGATGCTGGACGTCATCAAAAGCAGTTGTGGGGTGGGGAGGAGGATGCAAGACATTGGAAATTGTATTACTATTCTAAAACAAAGAAAATTATATTATTTCTAGAATAACTTCAGGGTGGCCATAACTTTGGTGCAGAGGACTGGGGAGGGGAAAGGGCTTGATATATTTTTTCTTACTCTTACTTTTATAGTCGATGGAAAGGGGTCACCCATTGTTTGACTTCAAATAAGGAGTCCCTAACCTTGAGAAGATAGCTTGTCCCTGTCTAAACTGACTTCAGAATGATGTTTAACATCATGTAAAAAGGAACAAAGAGTCCTGCGGCACCTTAAAGACTAACATGTATTGGAGCACAAGCTTTCATAGGTGCATACCCACTTCCTCAAGTGCATGTAAATACCCCCAAAGTGGGTATTCACCCACGTAAGCTTGTGCTCCAATACATCTGTTAGTCTTTAAGGTGCCACAGGACTCATTGTTGCTTTTTACAAATCTAGACTAATACGGCTACCCCTCTGATGTTTAACATCTTGTTAGTTTCCCTCTCATTCTTTAATTTTCTAGTGGGAGTCACCTGAGCCTGGTGTTTGGATTAGCTGCTATTGTTTTGTAAGGATGTAGTGTGCCTCTACAAGGACTAAAGGTCATTCTCCATTTTTTCACAAAGATCCAGTGCTGAAGTTCTTTCTACAGTCAGTCTCTCAGGGCCTCAGGTGCATTACTTTCTGTATATACAGCTGGCTGTAGATCTTCCTCTAAGGTGATTTTGTTTGTGCTGCTATTGTGTAGAACTGTAGGTGTAGCTGCAGAGACCAAAGGTCACTGGCCATTTCAGAAGATGGGGCTCTAGACTGCAGGGGCAATAGAGACTTGCCTGAATAGAGGAATATCATTACAGTTCTACTCCTTGGAGCTCCCTCAGGGATTCTGCAATGTTGTACTGCCCCTAGAAACAGTACCCTAGTGAGATATCTGGTCAATGGTCAGCAAGAAACAATACGAACAATGAATAATTCATATTGATATAGCAGCCATCACAAAGTCATGGCGTTTATTTTGTTTTATTTTTTTAGCGTGAGAGCAAATGTTCCATCTTGAGCAGGCATGCGGGTTGTTGTCAGCTGTTGGTTATGCCAGGTTCTGTTAGAGATAGCTTTTGGGTAGGGCAAGCTGTGTGAACAGCAGGACAGCCTGCTTTCTGCTTTGGTCTTTGAAGTCAATTCTTGAAGCAGAGTTGCTTCCTGGGAACTAAGCACTGGGCTGAGATTCTTGAAAGACGGAGTTGCCTATGTGCTGATTGTGATCATTTCTGTCTGAGACTAGTGTATGTGGGTAATTAAAACAAGTTTCACTTTGAACATACCCAGGGTCTGCTTCACTGATTTCTCCTCTGTCCTGTTAAGGTCCTGGACATCTGCTACTACTCAGCAGAGTAGCAACTCTATCTATCTATCTATCTATCTATCTATCTATCTATCTATCTATCTATCTATCTATCTATCTAATCATCCCTGTTCACGAAGTTATAGAACACATAATTACAAAAGTTTCCCTAAAACGCCTCTCATGAACCACAAACAAATCCTTGAGTATGTTCCCCAGAAAATTCAGTTGGCTAGTATTTAACTGTATAGTGAAATAAATCAGTTGGAGTTCTCTTGTGTTACAGTGAAGAAATAAAAAGGGAGTTTTCCACTGAGACCTTTCCAATGTTAACAGCACTGCAGGGCTGGTTACTTTCTTTAAGCATCTGGATCTGAACCTAAGACCTCACTGGCAATAACTCTGTCTAAATCCTATTACAAGTTGCTCAGTGGGAGGAGGATTTATCTTACTTTAATGCAGCTGAATGTATAGACGATCACTGCTTGCAAAGCTAATGCACTGGTTTAAAAAACCACAATTAGTTTCTCTGTTCTGTGCTGTCAGTTGGAGACCCACAAATCTATAGTTAGATTTGCTCAGCATGATACTCTCCAGCTGTGAATGAGGCTCAGTAATACACCTTTGGCGTCAATCTGTTTTTTTCTTCCTTAGGCATCTCAGCTTGGAATGATAGAATTGTAACAGTGGAACTAACGAGAGAACTAAAGTCAGTTACTGTCACTAAACCCAATAAGATTCCTTTGCACAAATTAAACCACTTTATTCTTATTTGTATTGTGGTAGCTGAGTTTGGGGTCCCATTGTGCTAGCTGCTGTACATAGCAATAGTCAGAGACGGTCCCTACCCTGCAGAGATTACAGTCTAAATCGATAAGACAGAGAAAGGGTGGTAGAAAGTTTCACAAGTGGACAAGAGAGGTATGGGAAGACTATGTGTGCATCTCACAATAAAGGTGAAATGACTCAAAATCTGATGTATTTTCCTGGTTCTGAACTCAAAAAATGTATCAATTTACATGAAAAAAAATCTCCACATTTCTCAAATTATCCAGACATCAATACTTAAATTCAATTCTGTACCTTCATAACCCTTGAAAGGAACCCAGTTCAGTTCAGGTGGGTGAGTAGTAACAAGGCAATTATTTTGTTTTTGTACCCGTTCCCTTGTACATAGGCTAATCATTAATGACTAGCCTGTTTGTTAGGTGCATCCACAATTAAGACCATTTTGCAATGAAGTGAAATCAGCCTGTAGTTATATGAACCCTGACTCAACTGTCAGAAATGAGATAGAAGGAGGTAGTTAGTACATCTCCACTTCAAAGCCTGGGAACCACCTCCAGTTCAAACTGCTAATGCTTTTAAATACATTTGCTGCAGCGGTTAAATGAACAGGTGCAGTTAGTATTTCTTGATGAATTAATCTCGTCTTTTAAAGCAATCATGTTTATATTATATGATAATGACACACACAGCTATTAACTGACTGTTCTAAAATGCCAGGGCTATTAGTGCATATATGTCTTGAATTTATTTACTCAGGCAGAGAAAGTTAATAACATAGACTGGCATAGATCTCCTGTGACATATGCAGAGGGAGGTGAGGTGCAGTTGAAACACTGTTCCTCATGTGCAAATTTTGGTCCTTAATCCCTTCTAATTTAGTTGCTTTTCTTTTGATCTCTGAAGTCTCTTAGTACCCACAGAAAGTGTAGTGTGACCTTGCTGTCACTGCTAAAGATGCTTTGCGCTCATAGCGCCTTTCATCTAAGCATCTCAGATCACTTTGCTAACATGGATTCATTAGTTCTTACAATGCCTCAGTCAGCATTTTAGCCCTTTCCTGCTCTATCAGAGATCACAAAATGGCAGAGCTGGGAATAGGACCATGTACTCCCGATTCACAATCCCATTCTCTACTGTATTCAGTGTCTGAAAGGGACAATATCAATTAGGCCTTTAAGAAAATGGTTCTCTCAGGGTGAGTAAGGGCTGGGATTGAGGCATGTTAGCCCCAAACCTTGCAGGTTTTACAAGGACCATCTGTATGGAGGTGATTGGCCTCTGTCCCAGCTCCGGGCCTGACCCCCACTTCCATAAGTCCCCTGGCAATGTGGGGTTTTTTGCTTACTCACAACTACCATTAGATTCTCCCTTCAAGGGATAGTTCCTCAGCAGAAAAGGAAGCCAATGGGAAAACCTGAGGCTGCATTCTTTTTTTTTTAGTAGATTGACTGTGATCGCTGTGGAAGGTGATTATCCCATCCTGACATGCAGGTCCCCAGACCCAGAGAAAGTTCTCTGCTGTGTCCAGGGTGGGGTGGCAGGGAGAGAAGATGCTGTGAAGGTGGCTGACTCCTCCTGAGTATATGAAGGAGATCTATATTTTGAGGGTACCCTTTGCAAGGAGATAAGAGTTCCCAGTGACAGGGAACTATAGCAATCCTATGATGACCTAAACATATATATAGCCTGTACTTCAGTGCCGTCTCTGCCTAAGTGGTCTCAGACTTGAGCACCCCTTTTCCTATTCCCAGCTCTGACCATGAGCAAGTCATTCAACCATCCTGTGCCTCAGTTTTCTCACCTGTAATATGAGGCCCACCTTCCAGAGGTTCTGTGGGGTTTCATTTAAAATGTGTGATGCATTCTGATAATTTCTTATTGAAAGCTGCTATCTACATGGCAGGAGATTGTAAAACAACAAGCTCAGGATTATGCAACTTCACTGCTGGGTGAAGCTGAACTACCAGAGAGGACACTCTTATTGAAGCTGAGATAGCTGAAATAACAAAGGCAAAAAAGAAAGTGTTTGGCAAAGACAATTGGTTTATAATAAAAATGTTTTTCTTTTCAGTATCTGAATGCCAAGATACTGAAAAAAGCATTCATTAATTTAGTTTTTGTTTTGTTTTGTTTTGCATATCTTTTGTTTCATAATTTTTTTCTGTCCTATGTTTTGATAAAAGCCGTAGACTCCATGTTGTGTTGTGAATATGGATTTGCCACCAGAAACCATGGAGAAGATTCATCTAGTTCTACTTCATCCCCAGTTATTTCTGGCAACTGGGAGGCGAAGGGATTGAACAGTGCACTGTCCAGCAGTCATATCATATGTTGATTAAAACTGATGGGGGAAAAAGGGCTACAGAAGTCCTTTAATTTGGAGGATAATTCATGTTTACTTGTGTTATATAATATGTGGATTAATCTTCAATCAAATCATGTACAAACCCTAAAGATAAATTATTAGGATAGTAAGAACTAGAAATAACCTCTCTGGGCAAAAATTGCCAGTTAAAATGTGTAAAAGCAGCAAAGAGTCCTGTGGTACCTTATAACTAATGTCTGTTAGTCTATAAGGTGCCACAGGACTCTTTGCTGCTTTTATAGATCCAGACTGACACGGCTACTCCTCTGATAGTTAAAATGTGGTGTGTCTAGTTGGATTTGCTTAGGCACCTTTTACAAATCTATATAAATCAAGTTAGACATTTTCCATGACAGATCCTTGAAAAAAAGAACTCCACTGAAATGATACTAATTTCTCAGCTACTAGTCTAAACTGTCTTTCCTAATGGAAAACATATGAAATGTATTTACTGACGGGGCAATGTAAGGTGATACCTAAGAGTGCACACCGCATATTTCAACAAGAGAAATAAAGAAATTATAAGGCAGCAAGTTTCCGAATGCTGTAAAGTTCAACCAACAAAAACAAGCTATTGAAGTCTGCAAATCTATCTGTGCGACACTACTCCGTCTTCCTTGTCTATACACATAATGAAATGGCAGAATTCTCTCTTGCCTGGCAGAGCTGGGATTTCCCCCCCTCCCCACCCACACATTTCTTTATGAAGCTCAGAGGTAGTCAGTCTACATAGTCAGATTTAAAATAGATACCGGCCTGAGAGGCTTTAGAAA
The DNA here is from genome assembly GCF_007399415.2 of Gopherus evgoodei. Classification (NCBI taxonomy): domain Eukaryota; kingdom Metazoa; phylum Chordata; order Testudines; family Testudinidae; genus Gopherus; species Gopherus evgoodei. The sequence continues at coordinate 24,501,742 of NC_044336.1, read as the reverse complement.
TCTCCTTTGCTACATGCTGTCACATTTTACAAAACTCGGTGAATTAGCCGGTTGCAAATTAAATGTTTGTTAAGAGAAACTGAAGACTGTCAGCAGGCTGCCAAAAATTTTATATCATCATCACTTGCCATGATTTGGGGTAGGGTGCGTCAACTGGACTAAATGTATTGTACCCTCAATTTTATGACACTAGAAAAAATTACACTATTAATCTTAAATTTATTTTCTTCACCCAGGGACTAATCCAACTCCAATTGTTATCAATGGTTGTGTTTCTGTTAACATCAGTGAGTCCTGGATAGGGTTCCCCAAATCTGTGACTAAAATCTATGGAATATTAGGTGCACAAAGACTAATGCCATTAATGTCCTAGGGTCTAGTATTTCCAGTCTAAGATTCATTGCCACTGACCTTCCTTGGAATGGAGAATATTTGGCCTCCCATGGGATTGTGCATTCCCACAAAGTGGACATTTATAGGTTACATGAATATAAAATATTAAACTAATATGAATTGGGGTGTTGAGCACTTCTGAAATCAGTTCCCCTTCAATTCAAGAGCACATATCAATAGCCTCTTCCATATTCAGATACCACTTAAGTTCCACTAACTTCAAGAAGACTTCAGCCCATGGCTAAATACTTCGCTGAATCAGGGCCAGGGCTGGCTCTGGCTTTTTCGCCTCCCCAAACAAACAAACAAAAATAGAGGCGGCCAGAATGGCAAAACAGAAAAAAAACTAAACCTTGCAGCACGGCCAGAGCCAGGGTACAGGGGGACTCCTTGCACTGCAGACGTGCCCGGCTAGTGGGGGGAGGGAGAGGGAGTGAGGGGAGAGAGAGAAGGGAGGCAGCCAGGGCCTCAGTGGGGCGCTCGCCACGCGGCCCCTACTGCTGCCTGCCAGGAGGGCTCCGCACCGCTCCAGTTGGCGGGGAGGGAAGGACGTGGGCTGCCCTGCCGAGCTGGCTCCAGACCTGGCACCAGCTGGGGCAGACGGAGCGCGCAGCCCGCTCCCAGCAGGGTGTGCCCCTCCTCTGCGCTGCCACCCCCTACAGGATGGCTGGATCAGCAAACAAAACAAAACAAACAAGCAAACAAAACAGAGGCCATGCAGCCCTAGGATTAGGCGGAATGTCGCCCCACAGAATCTGCCGCTCCAAGCACGAGCTTGTTTGGCTGGTGCCTGGAGCCGGCCCTGATCAGGGCCACAATACTTTCAATAGATGGCAGCTAGTACTGTCTGTATTCAGATATTAGGAATGGCAATATACAAAAACCTGTAGGAGAACACTTCAACCTCCCTGGCCACACTATAGCAGACCTTAAGGTGGCCATCCTGCAGCAAAAAAACTTCAGGATCAGACTTCAAAGAGAAACTGCTGAGCTTCAGTTCATCTGCAAATTTGACACCATCAGCTCAGGATTAAACAAAGACTGTGAATGGCTTCGCCAATTACAAAACCAGTTTCTCCTCCCTTGGTTTTCACACCTCAACTGCTAGAACAGGGCCTCATCCTCCCTGATTGAACTAACCTCGTTATCTCTAGCTTGTCTGCATATATATACCTGCCCCTGGAAATATCCACTACATGCATCTGATGAAGTGGGTATTCACCCACGAAAGCTCATGCTCCAAAACGTCTGTTAGTCTATAAGGTGCCACAGGATTCTTTGCTGTCTGTCCTCAGACGCCTTTGTGCTTAGAATGCAGCCCTATGGATTTGACAGCTTCAGATACTTAGTTCAGAGGGGTAGCTGTGTTTTTTCCAAAAGCAACAGAGAGTCCTGGGGCACCTTAAAGGCTAACAGATGTACTGGAGCATAAGCTTTCGTGGGTGAATACCCACTTCGTCAGACGCTTTTACAGATCCAGACTAACACAGCTAACCCTCTGATATGTGTTTTTTCAAATACTTATGTGGCTCATATCAGCTGAGAATGACTATTTTAAGTAGTGAGGTATGGCAAGTGTTTATCTTTCAATGTTTTTAACTTTTTATGTTTTTTTTCTTTTTTATAATTATATGGTGGAAATATTGGCTGGTCCAAAGAGGAGTAAGGAAGTCAGATTCTGCTGTATGTTACACTCTGGATCGGCTCCAGGCGCCAGCGAAGGAAGGAGGTGCCTGGGATGGCCAATAGAAAGGGGCTGCACTCCGTCCAGTATTGGAGTGGCACGTCTGTTCTTTGGCGGCACTTCGGCGGCAGCTCCATCGGGTTTTCCTTTTTTTTTTTTTTTCTCTCCGCAACTTTGGGCTGCAAAAAAGCTGGAGCTGGCCCTGGCTATGCTGGTGTATATCAGAGATTTTACCCTTTTCCGGACAGAGGCTCTCACTTCCTGTGTGTTTACCTAGTACCTGTGCAATGGGGTCACGTTCCTTATTGCGGTCTCTGGACTCCACTGAAATATCAGCATGAAATAATAACGTCTGTTGATGTAAAGGAGAACAGCACTATGTTCACTGAGGTCAATAGAGCTCTGTAGCCACCTCAGCATCTGTCCCTTAGTCCTTTGATCACAGCCATGGTCCTTTCTCTTCTTATAGTCATAGACTACTTTTGACCTGTGCATATAATGTTGATATTAGTCCTGCATGTGATTTTAAGGCTCTAATAAAGCTATGACTCCATTTTGACTTCACTGTTTATTGCTCGTTTGAGTCTGAAACATCTGGTGTTTCTTTTGTGAGGTTTGACTACATTGCTGTGTGTGTATTAGAAATAGACAAGGGCTCATAATGGGGGAGAGCACATTGTGAAAGAAATCTGTCCTGTGGGATTTCACCACTGTCAATAACACGTACGTGCAGTGTTAGCACAGTGCAATGGCATCACTGGTTTATGGCTGTTCAGAGTTATAAGGCTGCTGTTTCATTGAAAAATATTTGCTCAGTGAGGCTACTCACATGAGTAACAGAAATAGGATTTGGCCCACTTTCTACTCGCCCTTTTTGATTTATACAAGCTGCAAAATACTTCAAGGATATACTGGGAAAATCTAACATAAAATAAGCAAAGGTTTTGTCCATGCCAATGAAACTGCATGTGTATCATTTGACAGCTTACTGAAAAACAAAAGCTGTTTGGTGGCCACATTTTTGCACCTTTTACTGATGCTCAGTTGTACTTACCAACACAAGTAGTCCCAATGAAGTTGATGGGCCTATTTGTGAAGTTAGGTACTACTCAGTATGAATAAGTATATCACAATCGAATCCCTAAGAAAGGATTTCAGTCTTTATCCCATAGCAATTACTTTGGTCAATAAGAAATCATTTAACTCTCCTGATAGGGAGTAATCCTGGAAATCAAGAGTAATGCTTCCTATCACGTGTACTCTCATTGACATCAATAAGTCTGTTCCTGGTAGTCAGCACTACTTTGCGTAGCATTTGCAGGATCAGCATATAGTTTAAATCCAGATATAGCCAAATATGACTTACGGTCAAAACAAGTAAAAGTCAGCTACTCTCTGCTGAACAACTGTTCTACATTAAAAACTTAAGAAAGCAAAGGACAGTAAATTTTGAATGATGAATAAAGTTAGAGGGGAAAGGCATTTCAGTTTCATTTTTTTTCCTAGAGGGAAAAAATCTGTCTGCAATATTTTTAAGTCTGTCAAAATATAACTTCCCACTTGCAGGCAGTCAAGACAACTGATGGAAAATGGAGTTGTATGAACTCCTTATGGCAAGAAAAGGAACTGACTCTGAGCCAAGCAGAATGCCAGCAACACTTTCCTTAAATGTGCTAGAGAAGATGGCGCCCCTCCAGCAATGAAAAGGGGACCACAGGAGTCACTCTGAAAGGGTGAATTCCAAAGGTTATACGTGAAGCAGTCTTGTAGGAACTTGACAGGTACTGTATGAGACAAATCTGGTAATAGAGATGGTGTCAGTTCCAGAGGTTCTCTGATACTTTGTCAAATTGACCTTTCATTTACAGTTCAAAGTTCCTATGAAAAATAGTAAAAGCAGAATGTGAGGAGTGATATACTAGATCAGTGTTTCTCAAACTGGGGTCGCGGAAAGCCTCTGGAGGGCCAGGCCTGTTTGTTTACCTGCCCCGTCTGCAGGTCCGACCCATCGTGGCTCCCACTGGCCGCAGTCTGCTTATGCAGGCCAATGGGAGCAGCTAGAAGCGGCGGCCAGTATGTCCCTCAGCCCGTGCCGCTTCCAGCAGTTCCCATTTGCCCAGAGCAGCGAACTGCAGCCAGTGGGATCCATGATCGGCCAGACTGGTGCATGGGACAGGTAAACAAACCGGCCCACCAAAGGCTTTCCCTACACAAGCGGCAACCCCAGTTTGAGAAACATTGTGCTAGATAAAGAACCTGGTAATGGTAAAATGATCCCATTGCAAACATGGATACTTTAAACTGGTTTTACATTCTTATTCTAATTGCACACACTGTTCAGTGTTCTTGTTAGAGCTACATATCCCATACAATTGACCACCTGGCATATCTAATGACGTACCTACATTATTGGATATGAGAGATCCAAAATTCTATTGTATTAACGCCAATCTGCTTTTTATCTTCTGATCTCTGTGTATCATTTCATTGTCACTGCAACTTCAAACTAGAAATGAGCTGTTTGTGTAACATTTTACATCCATTTTGTTCATGTGTTACAGAGGGGTGAATGAACACAGAAACATAGGCACTGAAGAACCAAGCCAAAGAGGGGATTGTGCTGGGATCAAGGCTGACTTGGCTGAAGGCTACAATTTGCGTTTCAATTTCAATCTGTGCCTGGGAGCAATCGTATGAGATGACTCTTTGCCTTTGGGGAGCACCAACATCATAGACTTTGTTCCTACAAGATTTGGGGCCGTGCTGATACAAATCTTGCAACATCATATGATCTAGGGAGATGTTTGCTGTACTGGCTTGTGGAAATTCCACTCAATCAGCTGTTCTCATATGACATTTTGGGAAGAAATCTCATGCAAATTTGTGGTGGGGGTTGCACAATTTCAGCTACATCCAAACTGGAAACACCTTTGAATAAACAGACATTTAGTAGCAAGGAAGGTGATTTTGCCTCTCTACACAGCACAGGTGAGATTGAAACAGGCAGACTTTTGTACAGTTCTGATGTCCACATTTTTTAAACGGAGGTTGAAAAATTGGAGAAAATGCAGAAAAGAGACACAAAAACGGTTTGAAGGCTGGAGAAGATGTTTACTGAGAGAAAGACTTTATCAAAAAGAAGATTGAGAGGTGATTACTGGATAAGAACTTTCCTGGGGAGAAAATACTGGGTGCTGAAGGGCTTATTTATCTAGTTGAGAAAGGGATAACAAGAACCAATAGCTGGAAATTTAGGCAAAAAAATAATTGTTGCAATGGTTACTCACCCTCAGAGTGATTATTATAATTTACCAAGGGAAATGTTGGATTCTCCATCTTCAAATGAAGTCTGGACACCTTTTTGGAAAATAGGCTATAATCAAACAGAAGTTATTGGTCTCGATGCAAAGGTAACTGAGTGAAATTTAATGGCTTGTGATATAAAGGAGTTCAGATTAGATGTTCTAATGGTCCCTTCTGGCCTTACATTCCAAGGATATGTCTATACTGCAGTTAAACACCCACAGCTGGCCCACATCAGCTGACTCGGGCTTGTGGGCTCAGGCTGTAAAATTGCAATGTAGATGATCGGGTTGGAGTTGGAGCCTGGGCTCTGAGACTCTCCCCTTCCCCCTCAATGGATCCCATTGCAATTTTACAGCCCCATAGTTTGAGCCCACAAGCCTGAGTCAGCTGATGCGGGCCAGCCATGAGTGTTTAACTGCAGTGTAGATAGACTTCAGGAATTTATGATCATCTAAATTTTATCTGAACTTTTTTGACCTAAACATCATTTATCCTTTTGTGTTCTGCAACAGGCTTCCAAGGGAGGTTGTGGCATCCCCATCTTTGGAGCTTTTTAAGAGCAGAGCAGACAAACACCTATCAGGGATAGTCTAGGTTTACTTGGTTCTGCCTAGGCAATACTTTTCTATGTTTCTATGAGTCTGTCATTTTATTCCTGTTCCCATTTTCTCTGAGTTAAATTTTCTCAATGAAAATCAAATTTCTTCTACAAAGTTCAGATACACACATGCACACACACACACACATAATACACAAAACAACTGGAGATTTGTTCTGCTAAGTTTTCACTTATTTATAACATTTTATGGATGGACAAAGAACACACCTACGTGAATTGCTGTTAATATAATAAAGACATTGAAATTCATTCCTTGAAACCTCAAAGTTCAGCTGGAAGGATGAGTAACCTTATTTTACAGAAATTACATAAAAAGCACGCCTCATAAATGCGGGTATGTTCATTGCCGTCAGATACAGGATGCTTGTGGATAAAAACTATTTGTGTAAAGTTCAGTACAGCCATTTATATTAGTGTTTTGTAGATGGATTAGCACTTAGTACTCAATCCAGATGGGACATAGAACAGCTGGGGGCCATGGATCAGAGTTCACATCGCACTCCCCGTCAGTACCCAGCTCAAGCCAGTGAAGCTAATGATCCAATCAGTGCACCAAATTCAGTGATGAATCCTGATTATATGCCATTTGAGGCATGTTGCGCATAGTCTAAGAAGTTTAAGCAGCTGTCATATATTTGAGCAGCATCATAAACAATGTTGGAGGATGCTCAGAAGATGTGGACATATAGAACCACAGATATACCAGCTCTGTCGTGAAACATGGGCACTGAATAAGGCGGAAGAACACAGGATTGATGTTTTCAATTCTTGTTGTCTCTATCAGCTGCTCCATACCAAGTGGCAAGACAAGATCAGAAACAAAGATAGTCAAAATTAAACTCACAACCACCTCCATCTGCCATTTTAGTGGCTTTCTTGGTATGGACATATAAGAATGGAAGACCAATGATTTCCAAAGTGTGTGTGTCAAGAAATACCATTGCATGGCAGGTGATCTCCAGGGCACAAAAAGCTTCAGTGGTGTGACAAGATTGCCAGTGATGGATATAAACTGAATATACAATCAGACAACCTTAAGCACCTTGCCAGAGGTCAACTTGGGTGGTGCTTGAGTTGCAATGATCCCACATCCTTTTTGGGATTTGTCATGATGATGATGACTCTGTCCTGAAGCCCTTGCTGAAAACTCTGTTTCTTGATCAGTTTTCAAAGAATCTATTGATTTCAGCAAGCCTTTATAGGCTTCAGGATTGGGACCTGAGATAACTGTGGGTTTGTTCAAACCACTCAGAGGTTTAAACAAAGGGGGCAGTGGCCTTCAACATGCAAAGACTTAGATGGTTGTTAAGTATCAAGGTACAATGAATTAAGCAAAATCATCCATTAGCCTAGCACAATATCTTTGTGTTTCCTGCAAATCTTTATATATATCTGGACACAAGCAACATTAATTATAATGGCACATAAAATGAGGCACAATCAAATGCTTGTTGAATTTCAACACACAAATTGGCTTCAGCAATATATTTCTTTAGGAACACTGCCATTGTTTTAGGTTATCTGAAGCTGGTTGAAAAATTTGGACAAAAAGGTTTTTCAGCAAGAAACATATATTTTCTTATAAAAAATTTCAGTGTCAAAACTTTGTTTTTTGCAACACATTCAGTGTTTTTGTCAGCATGCTATTGAAAGCATAAAGTTAATTAAATGGATATCAACATTTCTTGTCTACCAAAAAACAGGTTTCTGATTAAATTTTTTTTTAATCATACAAATTAATGGAAGCAAGAAAATAAGTCCATTTCGAACATTTTGAAATTAAAACTGTGAAATGTAGCTTAAAAAAAAAAAAGGTGCTATTTGTGTTTGGTTCTGTACCTAGCTCTAATGTTAACCTTCTGCTTAGAGCAGAAAATTAAACATAGGGTACTGATATATTTCACTCCATATTCCCTTAACATATATTTTTGTGCATAGTGTAATGAGGCCCCATCCTGAATGGGCTCTTAAGGCACTAATATGCTAATGGAGGTAACATACTAATAAGTGTTTATAATCAGGAAACTTGAAGATTCTTCCACAATTATTTTATAGGTGAAATTTACCACTGAGCAGACGGCCAACACAAAGCCTATTCAAAAGGATTAAGGGAGATTTAAGAGATGCATCGTTGTCATGCTAACTTTCTGTTCTAATTTTTCACCTTATTTGCTCAACTGCAAACATTTGTTCATGTTGACTATGATTGTGCAGGTCAGTGCATGGGCATTTTGGGTGAACTCCAGAGCTCCTTTCTGAAGTATTCATCAGAGTTCATAAAGTCCTCATATCCTGTTTGTCTAGCACTAAAATTAAATGCCCAATAGATTTTCTGTTGAACTGAAAGCAAAGTGTAATGATCTCTGATGTCATATGCTGAAAGGATACTGCTGAAGATGAGATGCTATCTGCAAAGCACTCAACATAAGGATGGTATTCGGTCTCCACTCAGTGCAGTATAAGGACAGAATGTTTCATCCACAAAGGGAAAAAGTTTGCCAAGCCTCAACTAAGGCAAGATTTATAACTAGATGGTAGCAAATAAAGTATCCTGCTTCAAGACTTGAGAAAGTGGCAGCTTTTGCCAGAGCATCAGAATAGCTTTCAATCTAATTGAATAAAGCAATGAGCAATATTTCACTCTATCACTTAGAGTTAGGTAGGAGGGCTTCTTTGTGTGCCTGTATGATTTGCAACTCTTCCAGCAACATCCCCATCTATTTATATTAGGGCTGGCATTGTGAGGTGTTGTCCTACAATGCCACTGGTTGGATGATGTTTATCCCAGGAGTGTGAGGGAGAGTGACCTCAATGCTTTGCAATGTGATGGCAACTGAGGATGAGGTCTTAAAGGGATGGCTCCTGTGAGCCATTATTATGATGTAACAGGTCCTCAGAACATTTCTGTGTTGACCTGGTTTGGATTATATGCTTGACACTTGAAAATTCATGCATCCTTTGGTGTTGTTCTGGCTCCCATAGAATTCACTGGGACGTTTGCTGTTGGCATAATGGAAAAAAAGGTTTGGTCCATTTGCGCTGAAGTAGGCAGTAAGACCTTCTCTTATGTGCAAGCCTCACTTCCACCAGGCATGGAAACTGTTGTGCCTCAGTGCAATCACATGCTCTTTGGCTTGTAGTCAGGCAAGCCTAGCTATGTAATGTGGCGCCATGGTGAAAGCACAGATCCAAGTTTCAGGAGATTAACCAGTTTGTCCGCGGTTCTGCCACAGACTTCCTTTCTGATATTGCACAAGCCATTTAGGTTAAAAGTGTCTCTTGATGAGCAATTGGCTGAGTTTCTGATGTCCAGCCTGAGATATCTGAAGCCTCCTTTGCATTGCAACTATCTGTGCCTCTGTTTCGCAAGTTCTTCAGGGCAGGAACTGTACCTACTTATGTGCCTGGACAGCCACTAGTGCTATCTCAGATCTGGCCCTGAGGTGCTACTGTAATGTCATGTTAATAGAGTATTGCAGCACAAGAACTGAAAGTCTCCCCCCATCATTCATTTCAATTGTTCTTTTTCCTGTTCATGGGAATGTGAGCGAAGGAGGCTGTGTCAGCCTGAACCAGGAACTTCCTGGCTTTGGTCAGTTTGTGTTGCAATACAGTGGGCCTCACTCTGATCTTATTTACATCAAAGTAAATCAGGAGTCAGTGGAATTGTTCAGGGGTATGTGGGCTTTGGATCCAGTCCAATATGCATTATTTTAAGACTGCTGTCATCTGTCTGGAGGATGACAGAGCCATGGGACACTTTTAATGTGTAATGTTATTAATTTATAGACTGACCACAGAAAAAGTATTTTTGACAAAATTCAGTGGAATAGCCCTCTTTATTCATTACTATTTTGTTCTGCTTTCTCAGTTTCTAAGAAGAAGGTGAAGTTTTCATGACAATTTTGCATTTCACAGTTTTCTTTCTTTCATAATATATTTTGAAGTAACTATTTTTCTTTTAATGAAACTAAAGCGGAATGTGGGGGCTTTATTTCTCAGTATAATGTGACGTGTGGGGAAATCCCTTCTTATGGTCAGGATTTAGAAACAAGGAAGTTACAGAAAAGTATCAAGAACTGGAAATCCCAGAAGTCAGTAAACAGATGCACATTATCAGTCAACTACTGGTTGGTCAAGGACTAGCTCTTTTAATGATGTACATTTCCCATTAATCTTTGTTTGGACCATCACAAGTGTCACTTTAAGTGGCTTGTGTTCACTGACTCTTTTCACACTGTTCCTGTTTTGGGAAGTTTCATTTTCACTTCCAAGCTCATACTGCTTTTAAACTCATGCAGTATAATATTTTTAAAGGCTGCTGCAGTTCTGTATCATCAGGCAGCAGAGGGCACTAGCTGTTACAAGTCAAACTCCACAGTACCTGGAAAGAGACATTTTCCCCTTAAGATAACCATCAGTTCAATTTTTTTTCCAAGCAAGCAGGAGGGGGGAAAGGAGCAATTAATAGAGTTCTAAGTTTATTTCTTGGAGGGACTGTGTGTATACCTGCCTTTTCCTGCTGTGGACTTTAATCTTCCCTAGAAGCTCATTAAGTTCTACTTAAGAAAGAAGAAAACATGATTTAATGTGTCTGGAGATGTGAATGTAAATTCCTTGTCAAGCATGTTATATAATAATCTTGGCAAAAATGAAAGCTCATATTGGGAAGTCTCCTTCTTATCTTTCCTTCTATATGTTCAAATACTGCACCTGTGTATTTTTTTGAGAAACAATGAATGGTCACAGATTCATCTGTAATCTACCTCAAGGGATGTAGTGAGTGATGTTTTTAAAATCCTGTATAAGTATAAAGTGTTGTTAAGGCTGAAAAGTGGCAGACATAGGAATGAAATCCAAGAATTCCTGACTCCCAGCCTTTTGGTCGGCCCACGTTAGAACAAGTGTTTTCTAAAAAGAACGAGGAGTACTTGTGGCACCTTAGAGACTAACAAATGTATTTGGGCAGAAGTTTTCAGGGGCTAAAACCAACTTCATCAGATGCATGGAGTGGAAAATACAGTAGGAAGATTATATATATATACAGAGAACATGAAAAGATGGGGGTTGCCATACCAACTCTAACTAGACAAATCAATTAAGGTGGGCTATTATCAGCAGGAGAAAAAAAACTTTTGTAGTGATAATCAGGATGGCCCATTTCAAACCGTTGACAAGAAGGTGTGAGTAACAGTAGGAGGGAATTAACATGGGGAAATAATTTTGAGTTTGTGTAATGATGCATCTACTCCCAGTCTTTATTCAGGCCTAATTTAATGGTGTCCAGTTTGCAACTTAATTCCATTTCTGCAGTTGCTTGTTGGAGCCTGTTTTTGAAGTTTTTTTGTTGAAGAATTGTGACTTTTAGGTCTGTAACTGAGTGTCCAGGGAGGTTGAAGTGTTCTACACTTCTCATTCTTTTTGCTGATATAGGCTAACATGGCTACCACTCTGAAACCTGTGTTTTCTAAGTGCCTGTTCCAAAGTCCACTGAAGTCAATGGAAATACCCTACTGACTTCAACAGCTTCTAAATTAGGCCCTACAACTCCATAAATACACACACTTGGGGTCAAAAACCATGTAAGTGCAAACTTTCATACAAAAGTGCTGTCATGTTTCCATATAAAAATATTTCTAGTAGCTCAGTATATCACATATACAAGAAGAATCAGAATTTTGAGTGCAAAATCACATGGAATGAAATGGTGAAAAAGGTTCACATTTATTTTACACCACAGATGGGCGAAAGTAAAATTATGAAATAAAGTTTCACAAAGTAATAATGACTGGTGCAAAAAGCAACCAGATTGCTATACATAAACCTCACTTCCGTACTCTGATTTTTTTTTTTTCATTTTCAATTATAAATTAGTGAGGGTAAGGCTGGTGAGGAAATTTCTTTTATTTTCCTCCACACACATTTTTTTGACTAAAACTTATTTTATTCCATAAAAGTTTCCATTTAACCAAAAAGCCATATTTCACCAGGTGGTGGGAAATGTTTTGAGTGGAAAATTTTTGACCAGCTCTATAGTGTACATTTTATTTAGGAATGCTGTTAGAGAGTAGATCGAATTAACAAGCATTTGAATGTTTTTATCTCTGATTCTGTTTTATACATTAGTTATAGCAGAAAACACCATGGCCAATCATTCACCTTCCTAACATAATTCTGAACAAGTGTGTATTTGTCAAAAGAGAAGAGATAAAGACAGAGAATATTCTCTTGGACAAGATAATAAAAAAGCAACCAAAATATGTCCATTATCAAAAATTAGATTATGCCAGCCATGCCCTGCATTCATCATGTGGTGGCTATAATTTGAATCTGGAAAATGATACGGTAAAGAAAGAAAAGGCAGGCAGTGCCATCCTAGCAAGTATAGGCAGGTACATGCATACCATTCAAAAGCCAATGGATTTAGAGTAATTGTAACTTTGTTTTCTTACAGAGAACTAGAATTTATAGGGTCTTTAATCTGACTATCTGAAAGCATTTTAATAAGGTTGATACCATATGCCCAAATTACATAAATGGATGCTGAGACATATATCTGAAAGTGATGTGACCAGGCACTGAATGATCAATGGTAAAACCATAAATAGAATCCACCTCTCCTAACTCCCATTCCCCTGCTCAAAACACATGGCCATATTGGCTGAACTTCAAGGGACCTGGATGGTTGGTTGGGCTAAACATGGAATTTACTTGTCTCTTTGTACTGGAAACTTTGCAAGAGTGGCTTTCCAATTACCAGAATTTCCTCAGTTTGACTGAGCAGAAAATACCATCATTTATTGCCCTATCTTGATAATGCTGCTTTCAGTTTAGGCAGGAATCTGAATGTGCAACCTTTGACTTTTTGATGGTTGATAAACTGTCGTTCTGATTCTTGAGTGCTGTTTTCTCACTCACTACACTCTCACACTTATATTTGCAGCCAAGTACTATGGCAGAGTTGACGCTCTTCGCTGGTGTAATTTGTTCCCTTAACTCTAATGCTGGCCACTGAGTGCACAATGTTTTCTAGCTTTTAAACTGCTCCAATGAAAATAATTTACAGAGCCTGATTTGCCTCGCACTTATACTAGCGAAAGACCCAAGTAAGAGGAGAGTAACTCAAATGACTTCAGTGGGGCATTGTCCCGGCTTTACACTAGTTAAGGAAGAGGAGAAAGCACCTAATAGGAGAATTGTTGTCGTGTTTTTTATACCTGTAATATTCTGACTAGCCCAGTATTTCAGATGGATCTGAACGAAACCTCCCATTTCCAAACAGCCTTGAATTTTGGCTGAGTTCAGATCCTGACTGAAACTTTGTGTCTCACCTCTGTGTGGGGGAGTCCTCAGGTTGTATAGAGCCACCTTAGTAGTGTATTATCTATTTTAAAGAGCGTGTACATGGAATAGGGGATGTCTGGGCACCTCTATGCCCTGCCATTCCCAGCTGCTGGAATGGCCCTTTGGGACCATACGGAGCAGTTGTAAATCAGAGGGGAATGATTTGGGAGGGGAGGGATAGCTCAGTGGTTTGAGCCTGGGCTACCTAAATCTCAGGTTGTGAGCTCAATCCTTGAGGGAGCCATTTAGGGATCTGGGGCAGAAATCTGTCTGGGGATTGGTTCTGCTTTGAGCAGAGAGTTGGACTAGATACCTCCTGAGGTCCCTTCCAACCCTGATATTCTATGAAAGCTATTTTTGTTACCCCACACTGCTCTCCCTTCTAACACTGTCCATGATTTGATGTCTTTGTCTCTAGCAGGCGCAACAAATACCCTGGATCCCACACATCTCAAACGTTGGTAAACTGGTCTCCAGATCTGAATCTGTATCTTGACTCTAGGTGCTACCACAAGGCAAATCCAAATATATAACAAACGTATGTCAGTCTATAGAAACCAAACAAAAAACTAAACAAAAACCAAACAAAAAACAGGTCCTCTACTATTCTGACCTGTGGAATAATTCCTTCTCAATCCTAAATATGGTGATTAATTAGTCCCTGAGCATGTGGACAAGACCAACCAGCCAGATACCTTAGAAAGAATTCTCTGTAGTAACTCAGAGCTCTCCCCATCTAGTGTCCCATCTTCGTCCATTAGAGATATTTGCTAGTAGCCATCATGGATGGGCCATACGCCACTGTAGCCATATGCCATCATACCACCTCCTCCATAAGTTTATCAAGCTCTACCTTGAAACAATTTAGCTTTTTTGGCCCCCACTACTTCCCCTTGGGAGGCTGTTCCAGAACTTCATTCCTCTGATGATTAGAAACCTTCATTTAATTTCAGATCAAAATTTACTGACGGGCAGTTTAAATCCATTTGTCCTTTCAGGGTGTCTGGACAGTTTTATGATAATCAGAGTAGTAACGGTGAGGACAGGAGATTGGACAATGAACACAGCTGTTGCCCTGGCAGAAAGTCAGAGGCGACTGGGGGGTGTTCTGGGAAATGTACTCAGGAAAATAGTGCAAGGTTAATAAGCAGCTCATGATATTTAGATTTCCCCAGTTTAAAAGAGTTTTGTTGCCAACTGCTTCTCCTTATGTTGCAGCATGGAATTTTTTCTCCTACTGACATTAGTAGTAGCATTGTGATTTCCCAAGTGGACTTTTTCAGATGCAATTTATTATATTCTCTTTGACTCTACCAAATTATTGAGACCCTTGGGACAGTGCAATATTCCAGTAACTGACATTTGGCTGGATAAATGCAAAACAAGATGAGGCAGGAAAGCGTGTGATTTGAACTTCTCACCTATGTTATCAGCACTTGGTGCAGCCATGGACCCAAGCCTCAAGGGACCCACTGTGCTTGAGAACTGTACAGACATATAACAAAATGGTAGTCCATCTCCAAAAGAGCCTACGGTCTAAATTTAAGAGGCAAGATTGTGTGTATATATGACAAACAGAAGAAGGGAACAGTGAGACAGTTATGCATTGTGGAATGAACAGCAGTTAAAGCACCATCAGATAAATTAGCTATTCTGTGCATTAGATGAACTGATCATAAACAATTCTCTGAGGGTGAAACCCCAGTCGAATTGAAGTCCAGGGTAGTTTTGCCATTCATTTCAAGAGATCCACATTTTCATTCTTAAAATATTATATTTGTTGGAACTCTGTTAATTAATTGCAAATGGTCAGATAAATCACATAGGTTTGTTTCTTCCCCCTAATCCTGCTCACACTTTCAGAATCAATGTTTGTGTTCTAATTTAAAATTCAGATTCAGATGATTACTTTATAAACACAATACACAAAACCGGGAATACTTTCTCAGACCATTTTACCTAGAGTATATGTTTGATGTATATATGCAGTTTATGAGGAGGGTAATATCTATGTGATTAATAACAGAACCATTTATTTTGCACCATTTACTTCTTCCCCATCCTTCTTCCAATGATTATGGAAGATGAAAAATGACTAGCCTCCTTCTCTGTAATCAATTGAGACTGGCATCAGCATCCTGAATACATTTTATTAAGATGATGTTTTAAAAAAAAGTGAATGATACAGAGTTTAAGCATATATGTTTCTGGTTATCAGGGAATAGCGTACAGAGTATCAAGGGGTACGAAGTTTGGTTTAAGATCGGATGGCTTGAGGAATACATAATCTGCAATATCCCTGATTGGGGGTAAAAGGTTAATGGGTCAAAGTACAGATATTGAGTTATGAGGGTATGTTCATACAATGGCTATGTTCAGGTGTGGAGTATAATGAGTGGATACAATGATAAGGATGAATTGACCCTTATCTGGTGAGATTTAACATTCAGTGAGTTTATGGTTCCAGTTCATTTGGTCCAACGGAAAAAAGTGTCTCGGTCCCTTTCTCATAGTCGATGCACAATGTCACTCTGGCTCATGCCTCCTGATATTTTTGTATTCTTAACCCTTTCAATAACTGAGGAGACACCTAGGTCACTCCATTCATCTCCTGAACAGTAAACTGCAGCCACCAGAGTCAAAGGGCCAGCTAATGCATTGGCATCAGTGGGGGCTATGCTGATTTATGCCAGCAAAGGAACTGACCTTCAAATTTAAGCCCATCTCCTAAATTAATAAAAAATAATACTACTTTTTTGTTTTTAGTTCCTTAATAAATAAGAGCAGAATATAGTTTTTGAAATATTATAATCAATGAATCAAGAACTTTCATGTCCATTTATCAGCTCGCAGATGACAAATTTCTCTTCTGCCTGTTTTCTTTAAAAACCTAACACAACGTCATGTTTCAGGCAACCTGCTGACTAAGTGACATTGTAATAAAGTGTCACTGTACCATACAATCTGTCATTGCAGAGGTGGTTGCGCAACTAATTTAGCCCGTGAATTTCACTTTCCTTTTCCTTTAATAACTAATGCTGGAAACTGGGCTAATTTACCTCAGGAGGGTGACAACTAGTTGATATTTGATCATATATTCTAGACTGATAATATATAATTACAATTACAGGAGGATTGAGTAATATTTTGTTTTAGCAACATTGATATTAACACTCACTGAATTCCTTTGGAAACTCTGAAGACATTCATTTTCACTTGAAAATAGTTCATTGTCATATGTGTTTTTAGTGTTCCTATAAACAACACAACAGCTATGGCCTCTGTATTCTTTCATTTTAATAGATCTATTACAATTTGCAGGCCAGAAATCTGACAACAATTGTGTAGCTCACAGTCAGGTGGCAGAAGGAGCCCATTCACCCATGTGAACACTATCAGATTCGTTGTTAACATTTCTCTTCTTGTTCAATAATATAGCCAGTGGCACTGGAACAATTTTTACGGTGGGGGTGCTCAGAGTCATTAAACACAACTATAAACCCTGGATATGATGGAAACCATTTCAAGCTGGGGGTGTTGCCGCACCCCCAGAACCACTACTTCCAGCACCCCCAGGGCCGGTGCAAGGATGTTTCGTGCCCTAGGCGAAACTTCCACCTTGAGCCTTCCCCCATTCCAGAGCCCCCATCATGAGCACCGCCACCCCGCGGCAGCTTCCCCCCTCTGCCCTGAGGCTCCCTCAACCCCCACCCTGAAGTGCCCCCCCCAGCGGCAGCTCCCCACCCTCCTCCCTGAGGCACCTCCCCACCCCAGCTCACCCTTGCTCCGCCTCCTCCCCGAGCGTGCCATCGCTGCTTCACTTCTCCTGCCTCCCAGGCTTGCGGTGCCAATCAGCTTAGGTGCCGCAAGCCTGGGAGGCGGGAGAAGTGAAGCAGTCAAAGCGTGCTCGGGGAGGAAGCAGGGCAGGGGTGAGCTGGGGTGGGAAGTTCCCCTGCATGCTGCCCCCCCTTACTTGCTGCAGGCGGCCCTCCTCACGCTCCCCTGCCCCAGCTCCCTCTGCCTAAATGCCGGTGGCGACCAGGGCATCCGAAGATCCGGCTGCCGTGGTCACTGAGGAAGAAAATGCCACTCCCCAAATCCTACCTCCCTAGGCGACCACCTAGGTCGCCTAAATGGTTGCACCGGCCTTGAGCACCCCGAATATAGCTGGATGACATCAAGCTTAAAATAACCAAACAAAGCTTGAGCTTTTTCATTAACAATGCTCCTTATTAGCACAATGATTTGACCCCCTCGGTCTTTCACAGCTGAAGATCAGCATTTGAGTCATACCATAGGTCATAAGCAAAAAGAATATGGCCAGTCTCCTCCTAGTTCCCACTTGTTCGTATCAAGAAATCACCATTATTTCTGCTCTGAGGAAGTGAGTGTTTCTGCAGGTTAGGACATTAATAGAGCTGCTGGGGGAATGTTAGTTCAATATCTTCAACACCCTTACATTCAATGATTAGTGTGGATTTGAATTGTAGGTCTGCTGACAAGGCCAGGCTGATAGTCAGAGTAGTTTTCAAAGTGAGCAGTTTGCAGATAATACGCAGGATGAACATTATTTTTTTCTAAGCTTCCTGGTGCATATGTACAAATAACTATTCTGTCCCACGAAAATCAGGATCCTCGCTTGAATGATTTGCTAACCAGAAAAGCGGTGGAATTCAGTGTGACTATTATTCATAATCAATAGTTCCAATATATGTAGAACTTTATTCACTTTGACTGTTAGAGCATTTTCTTTCTGTTAAGAGCGTGGGAGTCTGTGGGATAAAGAGAGTGAAATCTGAGGGAAGCAATGCTCTTGTCTCCTTTCTCAACCCACTTTGCTTAAAAATCCCTTTAAAAAAAATCTTACCCCACAATTCCCCTCCCCTGATTGGAGGAGGTGGTAAAATTAGCAAAGATGAAAATAAATGAGCCATACAATATGTCAGAAATAACCCCCTTGGTGCTTGAACAGCTGTTTTTAAGATTGTGAGAAGGTGAGGCACATGTCTGCACAGAGCAGTCCTCACTCACCTTTGAGCAGGCCACCAGTGACTGAAATAAATGATGGCAAATGATTGACATATTGGAATTTCAAAGTGTCTTTCTTATTACTTAACACCTGTTGGTTACTGTGCTTGTCATGGGGAATGACTGCTATCATCATAGCAAAGTTATAAGACAGTCGTCTTCATAAAATTCACCCATTCATGCCATCAACATGACAGGGCAGAGCCTTGGTTACAGCACCCATGCCAGAGCATAGGACTGCCGGGATGATGTTCAAAGGAGGTATAAAACATAAAGAGGTAAAAATAGCAGCTAGAGGTTGACAGAACATAAGGACACCCCAGCCAATGCCCCTTTACTATTTGCAGCCAAATGCTGGCTGTGGGAAGACTGGGTGGCATAAAACCCATTAAACTGGCTCCAGTTGCACCAGAGGACTTCCTACATTTCACCTCTCTGTACCTCGGTATCCCTGCGTAAATAATTGGTAAATTACTGATTCTTGACTACTGTAAATCTAAGCTAGATGGGGGTTGAGAACCCACCACCCCCAGTGAAGTCACAGTGAATTGAGAATAGACACTACCTGTGGGATAGATATTACTCGCATGTGTAGACACTACCTTGTGGGATAGATGCTATTTGCACGTGTAAGGGCAATTAGTCAAGCAAAGGTAATTGGGACTGATGCATGAACAGAATCTTTATATGTACAGAGACCTGAGGTTCATGGATTAAGGTGCTAAATATGTCCTAAGCATGATTATTACATATAGGTACATAAGTTATGGCTGAGATTCTGTAAGCATGCTGCCACTGAATTTAATGCAAGATGTGGGTCTAAATCCCTCCAAATCATAGCCAACATGCCCCACAACATACTCTGCATAAGATTATAACACAAATAAAATAACTTCAGTGTTGTAATATTGCAATGCCAACATATCAAAATCTCGTATGTTACGCAGTGCATGGTGTTTGCTGGTTTAGATAAAGTGGTCTGGTTTTGATAATAAATACATCCACTCAGCTTATCAGGTCTCATTCGCTACATCCAGCTTTATGCACCCTTGGCAGTATCAAATGAATGAAACAACAATTCTGCCTCAATAAAATATTTATGATTTTCTATGGCAAGTGTTTCCTGCTCTCTGCTTTGAACTTGATGTTGCTTTGTTTTATTTGTCTGTTTATCTTTATTAGGATTCGTATTCTCCTATACCTCTGGGACAAAAAGAAAATCATTTTACGATATTGACATTAGCTTATATCATTGAGGATATTAGATAGGGCCATTTAATCCTTCTTTGACAGATTCTTTTATTTTCAGGCCAATACAGATATGAGGTTGCTGTTTGTTTGTCTTTTTTAAATCTAGGGATAAACATTGTGCTTAGAACCTTATTTTTAATATTATTTTGCCATGGGTCAATCCCCAACTAAGTAGCAGATCAAAGACCTCCCAATCTTCAAGCAGCATTTCTTTTGTATTTCATTTTGTTTTACTACCTATCCATCTGCACACTTTATCAGCAAGTTCAGATTATGAGCGCTCTCCTCCATCTAGGTCAGTTAAGGATGGGAAGCCCAGCTCCTAGTATAGGACTTTTTGTTCAATCAATCCTAGATCTTATGTCCAACCCCAGTTAGCAGTAACTCAGGTTATAAAAGGCAAGCCCATCATCTGAGGCTTTGTTTTGGTTTAAAAGAAAAATCAGTTGACTGTATATTTTTGACTACAGGCCCATCACCAATTTATCCTTAAATCGGCTAAACAAACAAACAAAAATAGTTAAACAGACTTTTCCATCCCCAGAAGCCTGCAGGAGAGTTCTTTCACAAGGGATTAATTACAATATGTCATAAATGTTACAATACCAAAAAATTAGAGACCTACCATTAGCTGGAAGTGTAGGTAATTGTTTGGAATCAGATTCCCTATGGTGAGCATCACTTAGGGTGGCCAGATGTCCAGATTTTATAGGGACAGTCCCGATTCTGGGGCCTTTTTCTTTTATAGGATCCTATTACCCCCCAACTCCTGTCCTGATTTTTCACCCTTGCTGTCTGGTCACCCTAGCATCACTTGTATTTCCCAATCTGTTACAAAATGTCCTTACTATAGTTACTACTACTTTGGTACTGCAGAGAGTTAATAGCATGGACCAGTGCCTACCCTGAGCTGCTTACAGGCTAAGTTTCTCATCTCTCAATATGAGGAATTTAACCTAATGGATGGGAAACAAACTTGTCATAGAGACAAGTAGGCTCAAACCACAAACCCACAAGGCACCCTTAAACTAGCTAATATCAGTGAATAACAAAATTGGACTA
The DNA here is from genome assembly GCF_007399415.2 of Gopherus evgoodei. Taxonomy (NCBI): domain Eukaryota; kingdom Metazoa; phylum Chordata; order Testudines; family Testudinidae; genus Gopherus; species Gopherus evgoodei. The sequence continues at coordinate 24,481,055 of NC_044336.1, read as the reverse complement.
CATGGTAATCTCTGCTATGGGGAGCAATGTGGAACAAAATGCTGCGCACGGAGGATGGTACAGTTGTGAGGTGGCTACCATGGGATTTGGGAGTCCTAGGTTCAATTCCTAGCTTCAAGCCAGATTTCTTGTGGGATCTTGGGCAAGTCACTCAGGCCCAGATCTTCAAAGGTATTTTATTTCAGTAGAAATTAGCAGCCTAAATGTCTTTGAGGATCTGGGCCTTGGAGTCTCTGTGCCTCAGTTCCCTCTCTGTAAAATGAGGATAATAGCACTTCCGTACCTCTCACGGGAATTGTGAGGATAAATGTATTAAAGATGTGAGGTGTTCAGATACTTTGGGAATGAGGATCACATAAAGACCTAAGATAAGGAGGATGGCCATTGTGTGTAGCTTCAGAAGACCAAGGATCTTTGGTTGCAACCAAGTCTTCCACAAAGATGGTCCTGTCTCCTCCACCTCCCCCGACCTCCACTATTTCAAAATATTAGAGAGACTAGGTGGGTGAGTTAATAGGCAGTGTTTATTTTCTGGACCAACTTCTGTTGGTAAGAGAGACCGCACCTCAACCACTTTGCCTCTCTAATACTTAAAATAAGTGTCTAACTTTGCTGAATTAAGGCTTTTTTACACACGCCATCAACTATGGAGCCTGGTGGCTCAAAGATACTATTAATAGCTCTGAAATTTCAGGGCTACTCATCTTCTACCAGTGACCCGTGATCCTGGTTTCTCTCTTTTGTGTTTAATTCACAACGTCATTCCTGCCCCTTTATTGGTTTAACTGAAAGAATAACTGCTGTATCTTTCCACCTAAGAGCAGCCCAGAGGCTACAGAGTCTGTCAGTCAGCATTCATCAAAGCAGCACATTCTGGATAAATAACTCATGCAAAATATGCAATTGCAGAAGTGCTAAAGGTGACAAAAGGCATAGATTCTACACTTGCCTTCCAATGGGCTGGTTCATCTACTCAGTTGCCCCTTGACTCCTATTTTTTAAAAATTCCATGGAAGAAGCAAGGCAATTTGAAATGCAATTGCTGTGATTTATTTCTTATGTAACCTGTTTAAAGATGCCGATGTTGGCAACCAATCCCGTGCTGGATTGTTCCCAAGAATGCCTCCACAAAAGGGAGGCTGCTCTATTAAGAGGATGGGGAATGTCTTAAGTAATTACACTCACATGGCTATAATGAGTTTCGATGTAATTTCACTTGGTTTTAATGTTTAGACAAGGCTAAGCAGCCACAAATTGGAAAATGACATAAGGTGAGCATGAAAGCCTTCCCCTTCTCTCTCACACATGAGTCTGGGGCATGTCGTATAACATGTAAATATCCAGGTGATTTACTAAGCTGGAAAGGAATCAAGTTGGAGTGGAGATCAAGATGACCACGTCTCACCTAGATGCCAAATTCTTAGATAACAAGAACTGCAAGTGGCAAATATACTTGTATGCTGCTTTCAGTGAGTCTGAGGAATGGTTCACAGAATAGCAGGTTGCAGCTAGGGCTTAATTGTTGAGTTGTCTTAGAAAAATTACATAAAAATAAACTGTGTACAACTGAGATGGGTCACCATTTCTGAACTATTTATTGGGATCGCCTTGCTTTCCAGCCTCTAACATGTGCACCAAATTTTGAGGCTTAGGTATCAAAGCCCATAAGCTTTTCCTACAAAGTGTAGCTACATCTCCTTTTCCTCAATCACCTGTATTGCTACTATCAACTTTCCTCTTTTTTTCCCTCCCATCTAACTTTTGATTTCTCCCTTTCTGTTGCCCCTCTCCCACCATCTTCCTCGCCTTCTCTTTCATTCCAACCCACAAAATAGCAAAAGAACCACTAGCGCGGCACAAAATTACCTCATCTCTGATTGTGGAAGTTGACTTTTGCTCATGCATGTATTTGCAATCAACTGTCTTTACTGCATTTGAACTCATTTTAATGTTTTAAATGTTTATTAAAATAAAAATAAATCTTGAAGATAAAATGGGATTCAAAACTGGATCGCCCAAAACAAAGGTCCCGTTGATCATTTAAACTCTCATTGGATGACTACTCAGACTTTAGAGTGTTTCTCCCAATTGAATCCAAGCTGCCAAATATTTCGGGATCTATTATTTCTATTCTTGTAGGCCACGTGAATTAATCGTGAATGCATAGTTGTGAACTATCGCTTGATAACCCTGCATGTTTTGTGATAGATATTGTTGGCCATATTACACTATTCCAATATCAATGTCCATTTTTCTTCAGTCAGTGCATAAGTCAATAGCTTGTTCTAAAACATGAGCACGGTATTGGTAGCAAATTCTGACTAAGCTCTTACGATAAGGTTTTTGTCTTTCGGGTCAACTTACATATAACAGCAGCCAAAACCAAATACCTGCAGTAAAAATATGAGTGTAATCTGAGGTGAACAGGCATTCAGACTATTTCAGTAAACACTATATACCATGAAAGCAAATATTAGTATGACAAAAGAAAAACAAAGCCAGTGGAATACAAAGAGGAACCCAAATAATATCTGGACATTATGAAAAACAGTGGAACACCTGCTTGTTGTAGGTACCAAAATATAAGGCCTGATGCTGAAAATCCTGCACTCATCTATGGACTGCTTATTCACATAAGTAGACCCACTGAACTCAATGGGACTTCTCCCATAAGTAAGGACTGCTCAGGTGAGCAAGGAGCACATACATAGCAATATCCTTATTTTGGCTGTGCATCCTGGAAAGTCATGCAAACTTCTTGTGAGCTGCTGACCACCTTCAACTCACAATGAAGCCAACGCAGCTCAGCACCTTGTAGGACAGGGACACGCATCTGTTCATTGGAATCAGGGGATCACCAGTTAGGAGAGTATTATTGTAACAAAACCCCTGGCTATACAGGATATAATCTAGACTGAGGTCACTTTACTACCCATACATCTCTTTGTGGGGGTTATCCCTTTCTTAAACACGCACACAGGGAAGAGTCCATCATCACTTAATGGTTGTGAATCATAAAAGCCGCATGACTTAGTCATTTACATGGTTGAAGTGTGATGGGATGCAGGATTTTCAAGGTATTGTGAAGTGATTCCTTTTAAGAGGAAGCAGCTTTTTTTGTTGTTTAAAATAACTCAGGATATGAAGATAGCTTTTCTTCTTCCTTGATGGAAAGTCGCACTGTTTGCCTTGCTCTCGACAGCTAATCAGAAAGTTGCACTGCTTCAGCTTTTAAAGGAAAACAAATTACCTGGGGTTTACAGAGGTTCATGACTGTTTTATTTCCAATGATCAGACAAGACCCCGAAGTATCATCTCTCTTGCCCTTTGCCTAGTTCCCATGAAGAATAGTTTGCCTGAAATCTTCAAGGCTAAAAGAATGGAAATGATATTAACTTTTAATGGTCTTGTTCTTTTTACAGGCATTGGGTAGATACCAGACATTGTCTTGCTGGAGGTGGAGTAAATTGGGGATGAGAGTGTAGGAGTTATTGCTATTAATTTCAAATGGAAATCCAATGATTTTTTCCTATAAGGGAGCACCTAATGACATGACTGTGCTGTGTTATTAGCCAACATCATCAATGATGTTCAGCCATTTCTTTAGCCCTGAAATAATTTGTACTCCCAGCAAGTTGATGGATGGCAGGCTCTGCATGGAGCACAGTAGGTCCTGCACAAACCATGTGTACTGATTATTTTTCTTTTTTATAGTAAAACAGTCACAGTATCAGTGTTAATTTCTTTGTGCAAAAATGGATGTTTACAGTCCAGAGGATAATCCCCATTAGATGACCGTTAAGTGGGTTACGTATTTTAGGCCTATAAAAACAGTTCTTTAATTTTTCCTTTAAAGCTTTAAAAGTCTTTGGATAAGTGTAGGTCAGACTTTGGAGAAGATTACCTCAGAGAAGTAAAACTCTGTTTTTCCTTTCTCTTTTTATAATTAAAAAAAAAAATACTGCTCTGTCACTTATATTGATATAATCTATTAAGCTACCACATTTCTAAGAACAATACATTTTACCAAGCTATGATCTATTGTGTTTGAAATACTTAGGAACATCAAATTGTATCCTATGTGCCTCATATAAATGCAAGCTATAAAATATGTAGTCAGAGAGGAGACTGTTAGCAAAATGCATTGCTCTAATTAAGTCTGAGGAACATATGATTTGAATGGTAATTGCAAAAATAGGTCCTTTTTTAAAAAAAATAAAAAAAAAGGACTCAGAATAAATTGTGTGGAATTACTGTAAGTATACAGGACACGAAATTAAATTATTTGAAATAACTCCCTAATGCTGTCTTTTTGTTAAGGAAACTATGTGATTCTAAGGGGAAAAAATAGATATCTGCTGTTGGTTTTTTTTGCTGGTCTTTAAATTTAATAAAATAAATCATTTACAAAACAGTTACTGTTTTATTGGAATGGTTTTGTTCTATGTTGATATTTTTTCCTTTGGACTAATAGTGCAGTTAAAACTCAGACTAACCCCCATTCATTTCAGACTGAGGACTGCAAAAAATGGCCACTTGCTCCAAATTTTGATTTTAGATACTTGACATGAAACTTTTACTGAAGTCACGGGCAGATGTCTGTGAGTGAGTATGTGATTGTAGAATTTGGCCCTTTATTTTGAAGTATTTACCTAGCTTAAGGCTTCATCCTAATTATTTTAGTATTTGAGAATCCCTTGTATGTTAAATATATTGGAAATAGCAAGATTCCAAGTGACATCCTGGAATGCCTGGCTCTACTGCCTCAGAGTTATAAAATATCTGCTGGGGTAGAGTTACCTTTGAGGCTTTTGTCGGATATTTTTGTTGGGCTTTGTTTTGGGCTTTTGCCCTTGCAGTTTTGCAAGTATAAGAGGGTTGCTTTTGAAGGGGAAATATAATATAATTACTTATATTTAAATGAGTAATAAAGCTGACCTTCAAAATCAAAGGAGAATGTGTGTGAAAAGCAGCGAACTGACTTGCCAGGAGTTTGTAGCACCTGTCTTTGAATGGTATTTCATCCTGCAGATTGTCCTTTTCATAGCTGCTGTTGTGTTATGATATTAATAGGTTAAGCCCCTAACATTTGAATGCAGCCCTTTATACTTAATTATTCCATTGTGCTGGATATGTGCCACTGAGAGGCCTCTCGCTGCATGTATTTCCAGAATGTCAGTGTTGCTGAACAGATGAAGAATATTGTTAATATTAATCATGTTTATTTCAGCAGTGCCTAACAGCTGACCAAGACTGTCTCTGCCCCAGAAAGCTTACAAACTAGACAGACAAGCCAGACGCAGGGTGGGGGAAGTTGTAGAACATACAAGCGGAATGAACAATGTGATGACAGCAAATGTCATATTAGTTCGATGAGTTTTTGGGAGAATAGGTTTCCTTAGGACTTGGAAAGGATCAGCTAAGTGGAAAGAAAAAGGAAGGACCACAGTAAGCTGCTATAAGCTAGAATAGGTGAGCAGGAACCCTTTGACCCATCATGCTACAATGCCTGCAGGAGCAAGGGGGAAATACAGGCCAGAATGGCTCTTGTTACTTCTTTAAAAGTGTATGCCCCTTGCATGTCTCCTCCTTTGATGTAGCTAATGCCTCTATTGGTATTATCTTTGAATGATCCGTCCACTCGGTCGTCATGACAACTAGTTTCAGCTGGTCCCCTGTGAAGATGAACAAGGTTGATGGGAAGGTTTCTTCCATTTTCTCTTTCCAGAACCCTCTGCGGAGCAGCTGTTGTCGTGCAAGGACGTGGAGTTTGGTGGCAGAGACTAAAGGTCAACCTTTATTTAGGAAGGCGGGACTCCAGATTGCAGGGGGTGGAACAGGCTGTGGCCAACTACAGCAGACTCTGATTTCTGTGTTATGCAATGCATGAATACAAATTATTTAGCTGTTAAAGACAAGCTGTCTGGGCCTTATTAAAAACAACCACCACCACCACCACAACAGCTCACATACCTGTGAAGAGCTAGCCACAATCCAGCCCTTACTTTCTGAGTCATAGAATCATAGAATATTAAGGTTGGAAGAGACCTCAGGAGGTCATCTAGTCCAATCCCCTGCTCAAAGCAAGACCAACACCAACTAAATCATCCCAGCCAAGGCTTTGTCAAACTGGGCCTTAAAAACGTCTAAGGATGGAGATTCCACCACCTCCCTAGGTAACCGATCCATTGCTTCACCACCCTCCTAGTGAAACAGTGTTTCCTAATATCCAACCTAGACCTCCCCCACTGCAACTTGAGACCATTGCTCCATGTTCTGCCGTCTACCACCACTGAGAACAGACAAGCTCCATCCTCTTTAGAATTCCCCTTCGGGTAGTTGAAGGCTGCTATCAAATCCCCCCTCACTCTTCTCTTCTGCAGACTAAATAACCCCAGTTCCCTCAGCCTCTTCTCGTAAGTCATGTGCCCCAGCCCCCTAATCATTTTTGTTGCCCTCCTCTGGACTCTCTCCAATTTGTCCACATCCCTTCTGTAGTGGGGGGACCAAAACTGGACAGAATACTCCAGGTGTGGCCTTGCCAGTGCCAAATAGAGGGGAACAATCACTTCCCTCGATCTGCTGGCAATGCTCCTACTAAAACAGCCCAATATGCCATTGGCCTTCTTGGCAACGAAGGCAAATTGCCGATTCATATCCAACATCTCATCTACTGTAATCCCCAGATCCTTTTCCGCAGAACTGCTGCTTAGCCAGTTAGTCCCCAGCCTGTAACAGTGCATGGGACTTTGCACTTGTCCTTGTTGAATCTCATCAGATTTCTTTTGGCCCAATCCTTCAATATTTCAAGGTCACTCTGGACCCTATCCCTACCCTCCAGCATATACAGGTCTGTCTCATCTAAGGCACATTTAACATGTGCAATTTCAGCTTTACATGGTCGGCAAAAGCAAGAAAAAAACAACAACAAAAGAGAAAAATAACAATTTAAATACTGTTTCTGTAGTGTGGACAATTCCACCCACCATTACACTCAATGTAATTTTGACTATACGCGATTTTTGCTTTAGGCACTGACTGTGGAACGTAACCCCAGCGTAAGATGAGGCAGACCAGTATCTGCCTCTCACCCACAGCTTAGTGTCATCTGTGAACTTGCTGAGGGTGCAATTAATCCCATCATCCAGATCATTGATAAAGATGTTGAACAAAACCAGCCCCACGACTGACCCGAGGGCACTCTACTTGATACCAGCTGCCACCTAGGCATCAATCGAGTCAGTTGATCGTATCAGAAGGATATGACTTAGAGCCTGATCCAAAGCTCATTGATAGGGTTGCCAATTTTGGTTGGATGTATTCCTGGAGATTTCATCACAGGACATAATATTTTATTAAAGATTAATCTTTAATTCCTGGAGACTCCAGGCCAATCCTAGAGGGTTTGTACCCTACCCATTGCAGACAGTTGGAAAGATTTGACAGCCTTTAGATCAGACCTTTATAAGACAGTGAAAGGAGTCATTCAGAAATGCAGAATCTTTGCTGTTTCATAAGTCTGTGCATGATCAAATGTCAGATGGAGAAAGATCTACACTAGTGGATGATTTGGCCCATTCTGTGAACTGGAAGGCAAAGTAAAAGATTGAACTAATCCAAACCTTCTGAAAGAAGCTACTACAGTATGGGCTGGTTCCTGTTTTATGTCTGAAGTCCAACCCTAATAATCATTAATAATATCCCTTTATTACTAGTTTTTGTATGCCACAAACACATCTGACTATTCCTTTCATTTAAATTAGCATTTAAATTCCCAGCACTCTAGTAATGAGGTCGTCAATTATTATCCCAGATATTTGTGCCTCCAATGAATCTTGTCTTTGATATTTCTTGAAGCAATTGGACTACCCAGACACAAAGACAAGAAGAAGGATAATTGGAGACATCTTTGAGCTAACGGCTAATATCCATTATTTGGTTCTGGTGAGCAGTCCTTTAGCTTTTAGAGTTGTATTTATTTATTTATTTACTTGGGGGTTGGGGGAAAGGAAGAGACTAATCAGAAAAATTTAATTTGGCTTTCTACCCTGCAGTCAAAGCAGGAAGGAAATGTCTTGCTGTTGGCTGCTTTCCTTTTGGGACGTGTCTAAATGTTTAATTTAAAATATGATGACCTTGTCCATCCACTAGTCAATGCCAAATTCAAATGAGTCTTCTTGAGTGGCAAAAATGGAGGAGCTGTGGGTGGGATTTTATTTTTAGGGCGAGGCGGGTAAAAAGTGGTTAAATAAAGAAATAATTTTCTATATTATTTGAGTTTAAAATATTCAGCAATGACTCAGCACTGTACTTTTTAAAACATAAACCACCATGTGGAGTGGTTTAGGATTTAGTGAGATTACCCTTAATCTTCCTCAGTCAATATAAAATGAATAAATCCTTTCTTCTTAGAAAGACAATGACAATTAGTATGTTCACTTAAGTTGAAAAATTGGCACAATATATGATCAGTGTCATCATATTTCAGTCTTTATAAGTTTAGACACTAAACGTTATCTGTTTTCTGCACTAGTGCAGCCAAAGCTAAATGCATCTTTCTATAGCTCTCTAGCAGCCAGGGTCTATCCAGGAAAAAGGCAGATCAAAAACTCATCTTGCAATCAAAATAATCTTTGTGGTTACAGAGATTCTGTTCAGTTCTATTATTTAACATTGCAATAATAGAATGAATTTTGAAAAGAGAAAAATTAGGCTACACAATAGGATACAAATAAACTCCAGTTTTGCAAACACATAACCAAGAGAGTAATTTTGCGCAGATGAGTAGCCCCCTCAAACTCAATGCATCAAATCAGAGGCCTATCTCCAAGTGCAATGCTGGCCTGGGGCTTCAGAAAGTCAGATAGTCACCCCAAGGAAATCATAGAATCCCCTTTGAAATGAGAAAGGATTAAGTAGATTAAAATTTACTTTGCCAGCTCTCATGATTTTATTGCCAGTTTCACAATATCGGTGAGGTTTTTGTAATAGCCCATGTTCCTGAGGTTTTCCACATAAGTGAAAATTTTTCTTTTTCTTTCTTTCTTTCTTTCTTTCTTTCTTTCTTTCTTTCTTTCTTTCTTTCTTGTTCGTTTCTAGCACCCTGGCTGTGGATAAAAATCTGGAAAACATGAAATTTAAAGTCTCAGACATCAGAAAGAAAAAAGGAACCTGAATTTATTATCTTTTAAAATCTCAAGGCTTTTAAGCATACCATTTATTTCAGACCCAGCTCACAATTTCTGAAAGTTTGGAATTGGCAGCATTGCTACAATTAGTCTTTCAGCATCTGTGGGGTAGACTAGATGAATAAATTATTTCAAAGTTATAAAGAATATTTTAAATGGGTATTTCATAATAAACCATTTGCTGAACTGCAAAAGACCCACTTTGTCTGGAAATTTACAGTTATCTGCGACTCAAAAAGTACTAACCAGTAAGAGAGGTTTTGGCATTATAGCCATGTGAAGTTATTATTTTCTACTTTTTAATTTTTTACATAAATTTGCTCCAGAGTGAAATCTAATTTTTTTTTTATCCAGAGAGTGCAGATTTTTTGTCAAGAAAATGGAAACATTCAGTTCATTAAGCAAAATCTTAAATGTTGCATTTCCTCTGTGACAACTCAGCAAAAAGTTGTGTCGATATTATTATTATTTTTAGCTTAGAAAAAAAGTTTGTTTTCATTCTCATAAAAAGATCTGAGATGAAAATGGAAAATGCTCTAGCCAGCAACCATATTTGAAGGAAAAGATAGAGAATCAGGACTCCGGGGTTCTAGGACCCTATTTCCTACTCACTTGCTTACTCTTTATGCAGAGTATAAAATATATTTTGCCCAGATCTGCTTGTCATATGTATTTGTATTTTATTCTAACAGGAGATGCTTTGAGATGGATCATCTTATTTTCTAAAAGGGTATTTAGGAAATCCTGTTTTAGGTGAAAGAGTGTTTGTTGAACCAAACATTTGATGAAATTTGGCAATTTTTCCTCCAAACAATTTTCATGAACTTTGGTGATGTGCTGTTGTTCAGGGTTTGAGATCAGTGACGTGCAATTATTTAGGCTCTTTATGTTTGGCTGTCTGAATTCTTTTTAACAGTGACTACTGAAGCATAAATAATGAATTCAAAATAAAAGCACAAAAGCAGTATGAATTTGTGAAATTTTGGGGTTTGAAAACATTCTCATAACTTTCCAATAGGTGTCTGAATGCTGACAAATATAGAAGCAGCAGAGTCCTGTGGCATCTTATAGACTAACAGACGTATTGGAGCATGAGCTTTCATGGGTGAATACCCACTTCGTCAAATGCATGTCTATAAGGTGCCATAGGACTCTTTGCTGCTTTTACAGATCCAGACTAACACGGCTACCCCTCTGATACTTGACAAATATAGAATCTCACAAATAGCAGCAAAAACAATTTCAAGCTGGTTATTCTCAAATATGGGCCAGATTATCAACTGATGTAAATCAATCTATCTGCACTGATTTCAGTGGAACCCTGCCTGCTTTCATCAGTGAAGGATCTGGCCCTCCATTTGTAAATAAATACACATTAATTATTTGATTGGTTCTAATTTATCGGTACCAGTTTTATTGGTATTAGTGTTAGGATTGTGTCCCTATTTATTTGTCATCAGACCACTTTGATCCCTGGACCATGTGCCTGAAATGATAATTGATCCAGTTAATTTAAGAACTTCTGCATTAGAAAAAAAAGTGCTAGAAAGCTATCTAACTAAACAGCCCTCTTCTCGTGAGTCATGTAATGTTCCCACTTGTCCTAATACCCTAGTAGCGCAATGCTGGTGGACTGGCTTTGTCAAAATGATGTAGCTGGAAGAAAAGTGCTGACTGCTGTGCCTTCCAATGGACAAAACTATTTCTGAGGCATGCCTGGATTTGCCATCTTTGCAATCCCAGCACAGCAGTGCTTGCTCTTCCATTGTCAATGCTGTTTCCTGGCAAGTACACAAGGAGTTTCTGCTCCCAGTGAGTTCTGGTTGCCCAGTTCGACTCTGAAAATATTCCCTTGGAAATGGTTAATTACTTGGCTCCTTTTAGTCCCCTGTCGCTGCTTTTTTCAAGTTTTCCTGTTTAGTGTGCCCACAACTGGGCAGCGCTAAATCAAAGCCCAGCTGTAGCTACTGATCTTCCATAACCCTTTTCTCCCCCCTCTTAGTTGTAATTTCAGCTATAAGCTCAACAATAAGCCCATCTCTTAATCTCAGCATGAACAAATGGAAAATGGTCAAATGACGCACAATTTTAAGCTTCTTGCTACATAAATTAGACAGAGTGCGTCAGTTCACTGGAATACTCTGACCTTTTCTCCTTAAAAATATATTAGGGGGAAAAGATTTGGATTGAGTTCCGTGTTAAAATCTTCTATATTTACGGTGTACAACTGTATACATGCAGAAGCAGACACTTAAGACATACAGGGAAATACAAACCAGTGCACATATAAAGAGTGAGAACCAATAAAAACTGGCCAGTTACCAGCTTCAGCATCTAAATTTATTGCAGTATTTGTGCAGGATAGTATTTCTCATTCTAAGGACACAGGGAATATCATGGTAAAGATAACATCTGGTTCAAAGTGGCCATGACATCATTTCAAAATTCAGGCCCTTATGAGGTCTGGAGTGAACGATCAGACCTTCTGCATTTACAGTTAACACAAAATGGTATCTGAGATACAGCAGGTATTTCTCAAGGTGATGGGGAAATACTGCACTGTCACAAGAGAGATAACGTATCACATATTAATCACCCAAGTACTAGAGTAGAACTCAGGTACAATGCTGTGATTTGGGCCATGATTGCAGATTACCCCTTAGTTCTTTTTAATAAGAGAACTGAGTAAATCAGTGTAAATATTTGCATGATGTCCACAATACTTTACAGCTGCACAAAAATCAGGACTTTTATCGATACTCAATTTCAGCTAGTGTTACACCATTGGGGTTTCTCTCCTTTTTTTTAACCTCTCCCCAACTCCCCATAATTTGGGAACCATGGATATATTTTGCACTTAATTTATTGCATGAATTTCACAGCACAAAGCAGCCAGACAAGGGGCTGAGAATCTGGGGAGGGGTGTGTGTGTGTGTACACACACACACTCACACATTAGAGACAGAGAGAGAATATTAGTTTAGATATTTCTGTTAATATTTTCAAAGCTGCCTGAGGGATTTTGACACCTAATACCCAAACAGATTCTGCTCCCAGTGGGTTCTGGTTGCCTAGTTCTACTTTGAAAATATTACCTTGGAAATGGTTAATTACTTTCAGTTCCTAATCCCAGAAATGGGCCAAATTTTGCCCCCTTTTCCACCCATTAGACTCCACTGAAGTCAACGGAGGACAGAGCTTGCCCCACTTTGTATGTTAAGGAAAGCAACTCTAGAAAATGAAGAATACCGACATATATTTATGAGCTCCCATGAGCACGGTGGTTATACTTACTGTAATAAGCACTCATGTAGCTGATTGTGTCCCTTTCTGTACATATTTTTTAAACATTAAAAGTTAAATTGAATATTAGCTTGTTTAACCAGTTCATTGATGTGAATGTACTATTTTTAAAAGTGATCGTATGACTATCAAATCCATTTCACTAGTGGCTGGGATTGTGTTATCAGAATGTTTTTATATTTTGTTTTTGTTTTTTTGTCTTGAATTGCATGGATCCAGCTGAGTTTCAAATTGGATGTTGCCAGAACAAGGATCAATTCAGACAATGAGCACAGTGCTCCATTACAAAGTAAATATATATTCCCACAACCTTTGGAAAAAGATCTTAGTTAGATTTCAACAATTGGTCTAAATATGTGTTGTCTGACATTTCAATTTGAAGGAGTCATTGCTATAAAAGATCCTTTCAGAGTTTCCAGGGAAAGGTTCACATTATTTACTCATTATTTTGATTCAGACAAGAAGCCCTTTTGATTATTCTAAAATTGAGTGCTTCTGACGCTGAATAGGCTGTCCTTTCCCTCTTGTTTCTGTGCTTCCATCTGCTGTGGATATTGTTTTGAGCTGAACAATTCACCATTTTGTTTTGTCCTTCTCTTAGTATTATTTATTGCAAGCATTTATATGGCACTTGCTGATTTAGTATCAGCATTACTTGTCTTAGAATTAAACAGAAAACAATTTCCCAAGTATAACGATTTAGGATAAGATTTTTCAAAAATGCTAAAGAACCTGTGTCCCATTTTCAAAAGTGAAACAGATTTTCAAAAGCATTTAGGTGCCTAAACATACAGGTCAGCACCTAGTTGTGCAGGCATTTGAAAATCTGACTAATTCCCACTGATCTTCTGGGTGTTGGTTGATCCAAACAAAACATCCCACTCTTCTGGGGTTTTTTCAACATGCAAATTTAGTTAATAAGTCTTATGGGCTATTTTACTTGAAATTCCATAGCCCCATGTACCTCTAGCATTTTAATAAATTAAAAGGCTACTCTTAATTCACCTAATTTCTGTGTGTGGGTGATGGCTCCTAAGGACCCCACCCTTTGATGTGCACCACGGAAAGCCATTTCCAAAAAGGTTGAAGCATGCTGTTTAATAGATTATTAATATACATTCTTTATTTATAACACAGAATGAAAAGGATTGGCTCTATTTTTATCTTCCTGGGAGTTTAAAAATAAAGAGCAGACCTGAATTATGCATTGAATAGTCAGTATAACGTATTATTAGGGTTTGCATCTGGTGCGTGCATCAGAGCTAACAGAATGAGGCTTATTTATAAATTCTAGAAAAGTTTAGATTTGGTTCTTGGTTGCTTCTTTGCTGCCCATGTTACTATGGTGGGCATGGGGCTGTTGCTGAACTGAAATGGAACTCATCTTGACTAGATTTTGAGATCTATATTTACAGTTAAGGTCTGCAGATGAAACAGAAATTAATAGATCCTCCTCTACACTTGATGGTGTTCTATTGATTTGTATTAACTGGCCATTTAGCTCCAACCTCAGTCTTGTTTAGGAGGAAAATAACACTATGTAGAACAAAGCATATATTTAAAAAAGGAAACACGGCCACAGAATCCTTTAAACTGGATGCCAGTCAGAATGTCAGACACCTGATCCATATACATGAACGGCCTTAGCAACTTGCATCTAGTCAAGAGACATGCAAAAGCAGGCGCCAAATTCATCTCTGGTGGAACACTGTGAACTGCAGCTGAGTTGCATCAAGTGAATTTGGCCCAGTGTGATATTCCAATGGGTTAAATTCTCTGTGAATTAACATTCGCTGTGAAAAGTTACTGTAGTGTTAGATATTTAGCTCTTCAACTAAGACTCAAACTCCTAAATGGAAATAAAAATCCATTCAGAGGTAAAGGTATTGCAGTTAGTTCTCAACCACAAAAGTTTTGCATGTTAAATACATTGATCATTAAGGGAACTCAGCATTAGCCTAACTCCACTCACATTGAGGTTATTGCTAAGTGGTTTTGAAAATCGTGTCCTAAATGCTAAATATTAGATCTTGTCAGGAGCTGTGGTTTTGTTCTCAGAAAACAAAATCATCATTTTTGTTGACATTTCTCTTCATCTTTTGGTTTCTGAGTTGAATTTTTTTTAATGAATACCCCAACATTTTGATGAAAAGGGATTTTTTTTTCCAAAAATTGCTGCTTAGTCAAGTCTCTCTCTTTCATTTTTTTTTTTTTTTTTTTTTTTTTGGAGAAGGAGGGATGAAGGGAGTTGCAATGAAAAATTCTCAACCAGCTCTACCAAAGGTGTAAGCAACTAGTAGTTGCTTATAGTCTTGCCGCAAATTATTTTGTCATGACTCTCTTGCTTAGAAAAATTACTCACATTTGGATACTATTCCTTCTACACATTCTAAGACTAATAATAATCATGATTATTTTTAATCCTCTCACTGATTTCAATAGGATGTAGACCCCTAATCTCCTTAGGTGCCTAGTGGGATTTTCAAAAGTGCATAGCTGTGTTTTTAAATGCCTTTAAATACCTTTGAAAATCTGGCCTCAGGTGTCTACGGGCTTGTTAGGGCCTAAGGGTTGGAGCTGTGCTTCTGCAGTGCTTCAATATAGACGCTCTCTATGCCAACAGGAGTGATTCTTCCATCAATGTAGGAAAGCCACCTACAAGTTTAAGCAATAGTCAGATCAACAGAAGAATTCTTCTGTCAGCCTAATGGTATCTACATAGGGATTTAGATTGGCTTAACTATGCTGTGGATTTTTCACACCCCTGACAGACATACTTAAACCAACCTAATTTTTTAGTGTAGACCAGGCCTTGGTCCCCTTTGAAAGGGGGACCTAGGCTCTTAAGTCACTTGGGTGTGTTTCAGAATTATGCCCTTTGTCTTCAACTACAAATAGTATTACTTACTCCTTTATTAAAATTAATAATAATTGTCATTGTTATATCTAGCATGCATCATCTGCAGTCACATGCATAACATTTGGAAATAAAATCCCCAAGTGTGGGGTATATGTATTTTGAATGCAGGTAAAATTGAGCAACTCTAATCCCTGAACTCTAGCCTTTGGCAACGATATAGGGAAATGTTTATTAGTAAATGATTTGTGAGAGAGAACAAAGCTTATATAAAAGAGAGGAGAAAACTATTGTTGCTTGAAATTGAGTCCAACAGTGTGTTCTGTATCCTATTGCTTTTCACCCTTTGATCTATATTTACAAATAGACTTAAAATGGCAGATTAGCAAAAATAGGAATGGAAAAAAGGAAAGTTCCCAACCACCTGGCTCACAAGCTCGATATCAAGTTCAAGTCTCTGGACCTCTGGTAAAGCCTTGGGTGGGTTAAAGTAGCCAGGGATTAGAAGGAATGAAGGATATTAATCCAGCTTTCCCCATAAAGGACAGGTTACATCTTCAGCTGCAGTATGATTTTATATTTTCTATGCAAGAGATGTTTTTGGATGAGGAAGTGCACATACTAACCACCCGAAGATGGTGGTGCCTGGCTACCACTTAGAGCTAACGGGATAATTTTAGAAAGAAATCTTGGAATAGTGGATGGAAAAATGAGAGTCTAAGAACAAGGGCTGTCTTTCAGAAATCTGGAAATATATTTGTTTTTTTCAGATCACTGCTTAGGTCCATGAAATGTGAAAAATAAGGCTTATTTGAGGGGAAGGGGGTAAAATATGTCAGTTATTTGTGAGACATCAGAAGTTAAGAGTCGTTTTATTTCCAAATTGTTCTTAAATTGTGGAACCAGACATTAGAAATGTAGTCATAGTAAAATAACATCCCATTCTGGCAGATACTGAAATACATATATACATATATAAAAACATTGAGACCCAAGCCCACCGACATGATTTTCAGAAGTGTGACTGATGCTTCCCATTTTGATGTGATGGTTATTCTGGGTCACATTCTCTGCTCATTTACACAGGTTTTCACACTTTTAACAAATTCTGTGTAGTTCTTGTTTACTGAGTGTAACTGGCATGCTGCAAAAAAAGAGATATATAGAGATGACCAATAGTTGGGTTACTTCCTAAATATTCTGTTATTGCATGTAACTTTAGATGAAAGATTATTTTCATCTTTCATCTAAATATTAACATTTAAATATTTCAGTGTAATCTCTAAATATTAATGTTTTCTAAGGAGGAGGTTGCATTGATCATTTCCCCTTAGATTGTGATTACCTTGGAAGAGATATCATTCTTCTAGATTGTATGGAAAGTGCTTAACACATCATGTGAGCTGCTACACTATAATCATAATTATATTTAATATTTTGCATTAGACTTGTTTCATTTCTTCATGAGATCATCATGTGGTTTCCACCATCTTAATCATTATCTCACCATCATCCTCCACATACCAGAGTGTACATAGTTTTAAGAGTGGCACTGAATCCCATTAAATTAGACAATTAAAAAATTATTACCACCAGTTGCTGTGAGTTAACTTCAGCATTATCAGAGTTTGGCTCAACTTGGAGAAGGAGTCAACATTTTGCATGCTTTTCTGAATCTCTCGAGTCTGCCAGACTGGGTTGGAAGTCTCAAGAACAAAATAAAAAGCTTTTTCATGACATCTCTGTAATTTTTGTTTCTGACCCTTTTTGAATTATTCAAAAGAAGACTTTAGTGCAGTATTCTGGCACTTTCAATTCTGGTTCAAGATAGACAATGAAAGTGGAACAAACACATATATCCAAACATTTCATAACTTGAAGAAAGGTGTTTTTCTAAAAGTGAGAGAAGATTCAGGTGTGGCAGGGTCGTCTTAATTTTTCCAAATGAGTATGGTTGTCTCGAAGGGTAATCCCTTCCCCACAAAAAATGAAAATCTAATGAAAATCACATGCCCAGGGTGTTTTTAAAGAGTTTGAAGAGAAGACAGGAGGAGCTTTGTATCTTTCAGGTAACAATCTCTTGCAAAATATAGATTGCGAATTCCAAAACATTTTTTAAAAAGTGTTGTGGCTAGTTTATCCACAAAATTGACACACACCTTGATATTTCCAGCCATGTACTCTAATCTGTTTTAGCAAGGAACCATGCTGGGCAGAGGGAGAGAAGAGGATGAATGAATGAATAAATAAATAAATAAATAAATAAATAAAAATTGCAGTTAGACTCTGATTCCTAGCCTGTAGGTATCTAACAAAGCTATTTGATGACAATGTGTTTAGTACCTTTAGGAGATGCTTAGCCCCTAAAGCTGGGTGAAATGGTTTTAGACAAATAGTTTATTTGACAAAAAATGCAATTTTGGTTAACCCAAAACTAGCGGCAAAATTCATACGCGTATTTTCAGCCATTCACAATAAGGAAGATATGATAGTGCTGCTGCTTACCATCTTCATGAGCTTTAGCCTGCTGGTTAGGGTATTCACCAGAGATGTGGGAGACCCAGCTTTGAATTTCTACTCTGGAATAGACCCACAACAGACTTTTTGAATCCCTAGAAAATACCAACAAACATTCTAATTCTGACTCAAAATGACTTATTTATTATTGCTGCTATTTTTTGAAACTACCACTGAACTGAAAAATCAGTTATTTTCTCTCAGTTCTATTTAGCACCTAGCAGGATACATTTTCACAGCTCCAAATGCTTGATTTTTTTATTTTTGTTTTAACTAAGATTCTGACTTTTGACCTATGTGAATTTTCCACTTGAAAGCAGCTGATTTGTGCTAATGTCACAGAAGTTTTGAGTTCCTCAAACTGGTTCAATCTATCAGAGTCCAATAAACTTAAACTATCACAGCTGGAGAAGATTAAGAGCTGCCTAAATATAATGAGATGTGTGTATAGACTTCAAACTGTCATGCATTTCTCTGGTTAACAACACAGAATTCAATTATTTCACTGGAGTAAATGAAATGGAAAGTTCCATTCCAGGACTCCTTGCAGTGACTAAAAAACTGTCAAGTTTATTCAGTTGTGCATGCTTAACATATGTGCTCCAATTGCCATATGCTAAATGCCTCATAGCAGACACTCTTATTCAATGACAGACTACAGCAAGTAGGAGGAATGGAAACAGTTGTGTCAGGTGTCTAGCACAAAAACATTTTCTAGAGGGCAGCAACCTTTTAACTAAGCAGCAATATATTGGCCTTGTAATAAGCAATTGAAAGAGCAGGACAGACAATAAAGAACTGCTTGAAATAAGACTTCCAGTGTAGATTTCCAGCATTTTTATTATGGATTATTTTTAATGATGATTTTTTCCCCCTTCCAAAATGGCTTATGCCAGTGGTTAGGAATCAACCTGTCGTATTAATTTAAATGGAATATATGATTCATAGGTGTTAACATAACCCAGTCACTGTCCAACATAAAACAGTGTTAAACAAGGTCCAGGAGTTGGTATACAGGGACCTTAGGCTGCTTAGTACCATTAATATCATTTAACCTTTCATTAAAGTTCTGTGCAGAGAGCAAGTGATACTATTGCTCAAAACAAAGATTAGAAAAGGAACTCAGTCACTTTTCTTTAGAACGACAACTGCCTGATTGCAGCTGTTGAGACAAAAGCACCCTGTCCATCAGGGCAGATATCATTATTCTGATTCCAAATGCTGTATGATAGTTGAGTTCTTTGGATGTTAACTGATGGAACAGTGTCTTCTCCTAAGGCTCCAATTTAGCCAAATATCCAAGCATGTTCATCAATTCATCCCTATTCAGTAGCGCGCGTAAGTACGTGCTTGACTTTAACCACTTGCTTAGTCGCATTGGAACTTAAGAAGGTGTCTTAAGTTTGACACATGCATAAGTCTTATTAAAAAGGATCAGCTGCTGAACCGAGGGCAATATTAATTTCATTCAAGTTTTTTAAATGAATCTTTATGGCTATGAAGGTGGCAAGGGCCAATTTCCACGCCAGAGGAACTATACTCTGGAATTAATATTTAGAATAGGATAGGCAGAAGTCAAATTTGCAAAGTATCCAAGCTTCTTTACTTTTCTACTGCTTGACACATAACGCTAAATCAAAGAAAATAACCATTTGTAAGAATGACCTATCAATGAGCCTTAGTTATCTGAATGGTTCCACTGTCATCTGTAGAGGTTTCAAGAGCTTTCAGCACTTATCAAAAATTCCTGGATGTGCCCCCTCTGAAAATATCTTAACATCTGAAATTTTTATAGACCTGTATTATGGTGGAAACAATGGGATCTTTTTGTTTTGTGCATCACTTGCAACAGAATGTATTTTTTATGAAGCTGTAGCCCTTGTTTCATTTTGTCATACATGTAAAATACATCAGTTTTGCCTAGAACCTTAATTAAGGGCAGGAACACAATGTTTGTTCTTTTGTCCATTAAAAACACAGTATGTTCACTGAATGAAAAATGAGGAAAAAGCAGCACGACATTGTTAGTTTTATCATGGAAAATATTCCTTTTGATAGTGGTGTCCTGTTAAATTGGCAGTTCTTCAAGTGCTCCATAAATGGACACCACATCTAAGTCAAATTAGAAGGCCACGGTTTTATAGATTTGCAACCATGATAATCAACAATGACAACATTAATGAAGTCCCTGGGGTCAATTTGTGCAGCTATTACAAATTCTTGGTCTCGGATGGTGCAGACACTTTGTTCCTGCTGCACATAATTGAGAAAAGATACTCAAAGCTGTCACTTAGTCATAGATCACTCTCCTCAAGAAGGCATAAAAAATAGTTATGGTCCCTGTGAATGAGAGTTAAAGGGGAGTATGCATCTCCCAGAATATGCAAGGTCAGGTCCTGTGTCTCCAAAATGAGGACCTGTACTGATACCCAGGTATAGCTGGGAGAAATGTTTCAAATGAAATTTTATTTTTTCCCAGACAAAAAAATGCAGAATTGGCAAAACCAAAATATTTTGTGAACTCATGTCAGTTTAACCAAATTATTTCAGTCAGAAGAGAAACCGAAAAAACCTGAACCTACCATTTTGGCATTTTTGAAACCACACATTTCATTTTTTAATTCAAACTCCCTTTTTATTTGTAATTTCCTTTAATTTTATTTTTAAAAATAAAATAAAATGTTGAAAGTCAGAATGAAACAAGTCATTTCATTCAACCCAAAACAGTTTGTTTCTTTTTTATAATTGCCAGGGAACTGAAAAAAAAATTGTTATTCATGCAGCTCCATAACCAGGTGTAGCAACCTGCTTCTTCCAAAATGCTACCTCATGCAAATGGTACTCACTTTGCCCTCATCATCAGATACAAAAACATGGATTTCAGGAATGGGCTATACCAGTGCAGGACACAGCCATTGGTGAACTTCTTCCGCACAATGAAGACATCATTCCAGTGAACCGGTAATAGTCAATTACCAGTAAATTTAAGGGCATGATATTCAGAGGTTCTGAGCATCCACAGCTCCCATGAACTTGAAATGTATCTGCAGATGGTTAGTCTGACAGGACAATCTCCTGGACAAACCTTACTTAATTCAGTTTAAGTATTTTAAGAGTTCATTGTATTAAAAATAAAATGTTTACAGACCATTGAGTGAGTGTATGTGATTTCATGAGGGAGGGGTGATCATAAACCTCGAGGAACTAGGAACAGTGTGCAGATAGTTAGGCAAATTTATTCAGGCTGTACTATCCCCAGAGAGCTACCACCAGCTGGAGAGGGGCTGGCATATATAGAGTCAACTGGATTTTCCAGGGACCAGCAAAGGATTGTTGGTTCAATAGCCTGAGTTAAAACTGACTTGGGATCTTCTTTCTGATCCAGCTAATTGGAAGAGCCCCTGGCCTAAGGTGGGCCTCAGTCCTTAGGGAAGGTTTGGAAGGTCTTTGGGCCACTGAGGCCCCATACAATTAGGGGCCTTGTTCTGAGTGAAAGCTGTGATGAACTTGTGATCACAAGAAAACACTCTGTGTGGGGCTTGAAGGACCAACCACCAACTGGAGCCCTTGTTGGAGTGAGGGAGTGATCTCTGGTTATCTTATTAGCATGTGTGTAGATTCTTTTACTATTTTAATATATTTTCTCTGTAATGGTTTTACCTTAAGAAGAAATGAGCTTGCTTAGAAAGAACCGTGTGATAACTTCACTGTGTAATTACGCTGTGTACCGTCTCTGCAGAGAGAAGTGAAGCAGCCTGGTTATGCAGCCTGTCTTTTGCCCAGGAACAACACTGAAGGTGAAGAACTGTTCAGCCTGGAAATACCCTGGTGAAAAGAGAGAGATGTGGGTCTCAGCTCAAGAGAGGTGAAAGCTGAGGAGCCCAGAGCCGTGTGTGTGCCTTTTCGGAAACATAGAAGACGAATATAGTTGCAGTTGCCCTGAATTGTGACAGTCAGCATCTCTAAAAATTAATCAGAGAGTGCAGCAAACTGTCTGAGCCGGTAGTTATAATGAGCAATGGCAAGTAAATATAGGAAAATCCCCAACCAGCTAGCTAGTATGCTATCTGACAAAATTCCTTCCCAACAACTGGCATTAGCAAGGATCATTATTCAAGTCTCCTAGAATCACTCCGTTTATTATTAGTGCACTATTGTTGGTGCTATTTCAGAATTTCCAGTATACCAAATGATAATTTTAGTCAGTACACTCAAAATACCACCAATAAACTATTTTAGTGTTAAGTACATCAGCATTTGCTAATACTGTACTTTACAAGGCTCAATAAGTTATTGAGCTAAGCTATCAGGTTTTAAAATAAAACCAGACACAGTATTTAACTTACATATTTGTGCTTGGAGTGTATGAAAAATTTGTTTTATTTTCCATAGAGAGAATTTTTTTCCTTGCCGCAGTTGATGGGTGTCAGTGATTCTGGTTAGAGACATGTAAATGTTGTGTTGATAAATAAGTTTTGTAAGGTTGTTCAAAGTGACAAAAATGCAGTTTGCTGTATTGTGATTTGATTAGTTTCAGCCTTGCAAAAATAAAGGGAAAATGCAACAAAAATGGTATAAAGTAGGCTGTGAATCTGTAACAAAGGGTTTTACAATTGTCTAGATGCATGAGTGATATCGTAGCCTCATTGAAATCAGGGGGAGTTTTGCCATTGAAAAAAATTGCCACTCTTTTCAAGAAAG
The DNA here is from genome assembly GCF_007399415.2 of Gopherus evgoodei. Taxonomy (NCBI): domain Eukaryota; kingdom Metazoa; phylum Chordata; order Testudines; family Testudinidae; genus Gopherus; species Gopherus evgoodei. The sequence continues at coordinate 24,458,489 of NC_044336.1, read as the reverse complement.
TGTACCTTTCCCAGGCAAATTTTCATTTTGATTAAAAAAAGAAAACTTTTTCAAAAAAAACACAACCCTGTTCTACTTTTATGATTTAAAATAATACATCCAAAGGAAACATTTTCTGAAGAACATCCCTCTAAACACACCTGTGTATACCAAAGGGTACGTCTACACTGCAATTAGAAACCCGAGGCTGGCCCATGGCAGCTGACTCAGGCTCGCAGGGCTTGGGCTAAGGGACTGTTTAATTGTGGTATAGGTGTTTGGGCTCAGATTGGAGCCCAGCCTGCAGGACTCTGAGAGGTGGGAGGGTCCCAGAGGTTAGGCTGCAGCCCAAGCCCAAACATCTACCCTAGTGGTTCTCAAACTAGGGACACCGCTTGTGCACGGAAAGCCCCTGGCGGGCCGGTCTGGTTTGTTTACCTGCTGCATCTGCAGATTTGTCTGATCGCAGCTCCCAATGGCCGCTGTTTGCCACTCCAGGTCAATGGGGGCTGTGGGAAGTGGAGGACAGTACATCCTTCAGCCCGCGCCGCTTCCTGCAGCCCCCATTGGCCTGGAGTGGCAAACCACAGCCACTGGGAGCCCTAGTTTGAGAGCCACTGCGCTACACCTCAGCTCACCCCTGTGAGCCTGAGTCAGCTGCATGGGCCAATGACAGATATTTAATTGCAGTGTGGTCATAACCTTGGAGCATATGTATACTAAGTCTTGATCCACACTTGAAAGCAGTAAGTCAGACTAGAGCATCACAATGATAGTCCCGTCTGGCCTTGGAATCTATGAATCTTATACTTTTTGCATAAGCAATGAAAAATTTTAAATTCAAAAGGCATCTCATTTTGAAGTGTTACCTGTTAACTATATCAGGGACAAAATGAAGCATGCACAATTCTAGTTAATTTTCAGTGGTGATTTTTTCATGTGTCTGAGGGGAGGCTACAGCCCAAACACTTTAAACAGTGTCTTGGACTATACAATGCCATGGCAATGAGATTGAAAATATGGCATGCCACTAACTGCAGTGATGTGAGGCAGTATTGGCATGATCTGGCTGAAAAGGAATCATCAGACCAGATGGTGCTTTAGAACTTCATCCAAAGCTCATTAAGTCAACAGAAGTCTTATCCGCTGGGCTTTGGATAATAGAATCGTAGGACTGGAAGGGACCTCGAGAGTTCTTCTAGTCCAGTCCCTACACTCAAGGAAGGACAAAGTATTATCTAAACCATCCCTGACAGGTGTTTGTCTAACCAGCTCTTAAAAACCTCATATGACAGAGATTCCACAACATCTTGCAATTTATTCCAGTGCCTAACTACTCTGACAATTAGGAAGTTTTTTTTCCTAATGTCCAACCTAAATCGCCCTTGCTGCAATTTAAGTCATTGCTTCTTGTCCTATCCAATTTTTCTTCCTCCTTGTAACAACCTTTTATGTACTTGAAAACTGTTCCCATTCAGTCTTCACTTCTCCAGACAAAACAAACTCAGTTTTTTCAATCTTCCCTCACAGGTCATGTTTTCTAGACCTTTAATCATTTTTGTTGCTCTTCTGTGGACTTTCTCCAATTGTCCACATCTTTCCTGAAATGTGGTGCTCAGAACTGGACACAATACTCCATTTGAGGCCTCATCAGTGGGGAGTAGAGCAGAATTACTTCTTCCATCTTGCTTACAACATTGCTGCTTATACAGCCTAGAAAGATGTTTGCTTTTTTTGCAACAGTGTTACACTGCTGACTCATATTTAGCTTGCAGTCCACTATGACCCCCAGATCTCTTTCCGCAGTACTCCTTCCTAGGCAGTCATTTCTCATTGTTTATATGTGTGACTGATTGTTCCTTCCTAAGTGGAGTACTTTGCATTTGTCCTAATTGAATTTCATCCAGTTTACTTCAGATAATTTCTCTAGTTTGTCCAGATCATTTTGGATTTTAATTCTATCCTCCAAAGCATTTGCAAACTCCTCCCCGCCCCCAGCATGGTATTGTCAGCAAAATTTATAAGGGTACTTTCTCTGCCATTATCTAAATCACTGATGAAGATATTGAACAGAACTGGACCCAGACTTGATCCCTGCGGGACCCCACTTGATATGCCCTTCTAGTTTGACTGTGAACCACTGATAACTCTTCTCTGGGAACAGTTTTCCAACCAGTTTTGTACTCATCTTATAGTAGCTCCAGCTAGGTTGTATTTCCCTAGGTTGTTTATGAGAAGGTCATGTAAGAGAGTAACAAAAGCTTTACTAAAGTCAAGATATGCCATGTCTACTACTTCCCCCACCCATCCACAAGGCTTGTTACCCTGTCAAAGATCATCATGCCCTTTATTACTACTGTATAACACAACTCAGTCATGCCTGTGTATTAATTGTGCTGTGATAGATGTGGCCCAGATCTGGTTACTTTTATGATTTCCAATACTCCTGAAGGGGCATAGGAAGAAATATTACGAGTTAAAAATGTTTCGGATCCATTTGTGCTATACATGACAAGCTAAAAAACAAGTCAGCAGAATTTCTCTTCCAGCTATCACTGGAGTGTGATTTGGACTAGACTGTGTTCCCGCCAAACTCAAAGCAACAGGGCTTTACTGCTTTGGCGAAGAGTACAAACAATTTCCATTCTGCTGTTCGGGGAGAAAGTGTATACAAAGCTGTTGAATCTTGCAGTTTTATGTGTTTTCATTTGGCAGATGGAAAATGTAAGCACTGAACAAATCTGTTTATCTAATAGGTCAACTTTCTGATGTATTTTAGCAAGTGAAAGTCATCATTAGCATGTCCATTCCTTTTAAAAATGTGAACCAGTTCATGTGGAACAAAGAACAGAAAGCTAATGCTGGCAGGATACAGCCTTCCAAAGGCAGGATCACTTTATAGTCTGTCAAATTTCTTCCAGTGTCTTTGAAAGACATCATTACAACTGGATACCTCTTCCCAATTTATCTCTGGCAATCACTCCCTAGTTTATCTGATAAAAGCTCTTTTGTTTCATTCTTATGAATCTTAGTTCCTCACCTATTCCGGGTTCTGATGCTGCTCCCATCACAGTGGTATTTGAATGCATCATAACTCTTGTGATTCAATATAGAGCATAGGAATGGGACTCGGTTATGTCTATACTGCAAGCTTGGAGTGTTATTCCTCTGCTCATGTACACATACTCGGAGTTGTGCTCCTCAAGCTAGTGAGAGTATAAATAGCAGTAGAATGGCAAAGTGAGTTCCAATACTGGCACCAAACCATGCTCGCAAGCATCCGGTCCATGTGCAGGCAAAATATAGCAGGTGAAATCCTGGTCCCATTGAAGTCAGTGGCGAAACTCGCATTGGCTAGGATTTCACCCAATGGGACTTATAAGACCATTTCCTAACTAAAGGGACGCACACTTGCTGTTGGCCAAGCTCATTACTCACATTAGAAGCTCCTTGCATTCCTCCATTCCCAATAAGCTGTGACCACCCTCTCATCCCCTTTTATTTCAGGGACTCTGCAAACCCACCTTCCTTTGTACCAAGGGCTCTGTGCGCCCCCATTCCTCTATGCCATATGCTGGTGATCTGTGTGCCTTTCATTCATCCCTGTCCCCATACCAGTGTCCCCCATCCCAGGTCCCCCATTGTCTCCCACCACCAAGGATCCTGTGGGAATCTTTGTTCCCCTATGACTATGTCTCTTTGTACCCCTCCCATATGATGGTCCCCCATTGTCCCATCCCATGCCAAGGGGTCTTTGTGCCTCTCATGGTAACCCACTACTATTTCCAGTTTTTTCCTGTTGGGGAAAAAAGGGTCATTCAGAATGTCAACATGTTAAACTCTTTTGGAAGGTCAGGCAGATTTGGGGTTAGGAATTTCTAGATGAAATATTTTTTTTTCTGTCAAAAATTTCTATTTGTCAAAAGATTTCAACTCTTCATCCCAATTGTGGATGGAAAACAATTCAAAATCTCAATTTATTTTCCCAGGCACATGGGAACTGTTTCTCAGCCAGCTCTAATTGCTATGCTGGAAGTGTTAATGGCTGCCATCACCAAGTCCATTGATCTATACGCACTAAAGATGGTAACCAGATGTCAAGGGCTGTGTGTGTCCCCACATTCGTCCTTCTGATTTTCCAACTTTCATCAAAATCAACAAGGTACTTCTTTGCTGAGAACATTTCTTGAAATTATGGAATTGGACTGCAGTGTTCAATTATTATCCCATTACAAATAGAGAAATGTCATCAAATTGATTGTATGGCTTTGCAAGCTCAGCCAATGAAACATCACAGCTCAGATTTAATGCAAAATTTTCAAAAATGCCTAATTGACTCTGGAGCCTCTGGCCCAGATTTGTGAAGGTATTTAGGTGTTGCTCTGTTCAGTATTGCAGCACTTAACTGATTTAGGAGCCTAAGTCTTATTTCCAAAACTTATTTGGATACTTAGGAGCCCAAATGCCATTTACTTTCAATGAGATTTAGGTTCCTAAGTGCCTAGAGTCAAGATTTTCAAATATATTCAGGCATCTACATGTGCAGATAGGAAACTACTGGGATTTTCCAAAGCATTTAACCTGCATAGATGCTGTTGAAATCCTTACCCTTTGAATATTCGTCATCAGTACATAAGGTAAACACATTATATTAATCAAATAATGTACACTTTTGAGACAATCATAAGCTGGATACAGATCAGGAACAAACAGAAGAGTAAAGAAATTCTATAGCTTGCTACAGGGCCATCAAATTGCCTGAATGATCAAATCTCTTGCAAATAACAAAACAGATCCCGATCATAGCTTTGGGTGTAAATTCAGACTTGTGCACAGGTGTAATGATTATAAGATTCAAGGCTGTGAACTATCAGGCCCAAGGTAAGTTTCAGAAATGTCTTTGACTGTGTCAGTACAGTGGGTTCAGAATTCCTCCAGACATTCCCTTTTTGAACTCTTCCTTAGGACTGAGTTAAGAATCCCAGTGATGCACTTTCTTTCTAGTTTTATGGTGAACTGCAAATGTCAAATGTCTCTTCCTATTGGAACTATAAACATACACTGAATTGGCTCCCCAGTCCGTTAAAATTGATCATTTAATTCATCCCCAAAGCTGTTGATCATTAGCAGTTTCTTAAGCTACAGGGTGTTTGGCAACACTCAAGTCTAAATAATGAAAGGGGAAAATAAACTAATCACGTGCTGACATTCTGAGTTATTTTATAATCCACTTTTATCTCGGACACTCCTTCCCCTCCCCAGCTATGCTTTTCCCGTCTTCACTCTCTCGGATCAGATCCTGTCCACACCCTGAAATCCCAGCAATATTCACCCATCTGATTTAGAATGGAATGGATCATCCTTATAATAGAGAACATACTGCCCCTCTGATCACAGGTGAGGAGAACTGAACGTGCAGCAGCCGTTCCCTGGCTGTTCTCACTCACCCACTGCCAGGATTTGCTCCCATAATTAATTCCCTCCCCCTCCAGCTGCATTCCATCTTTATATTTATTAGTGGCAGTCGTTTAAAACAGCAGTAGAACACTGCAGTACGTTAAACCAGTGGTTTGAAAACCATGAAGTATGTTCAATGAGGCCACTGGAAGAATCCAAGGCAGGGACTTAACCCAGGAGTTCTGAATCTAGAAGTATGAGCTTTAACTGTTGTGTTGAACAAGTATCTCTATCAGTGCTGCAACAGAAGCAGACTAAAAAACTTCTGTATGGGGTCTGGCTGAAGGTGCGGGACAAAGAGCCCACCATGTTGGCCTGGGTTACACAGTCCTTCTTGCTGGGGAAGCTCATCCAGAGCTTTGGATATCCACAGCAGTTCAATTCCACTCATACAATCTCTCCGGAGGTAGGGTGATCAGATGTCCCGATTATTTAGGACAGTCCTGATATTTGGATCTTTTTCTTATATAGGCTCCTATTACTCCCCCACTCCATCCTGATTTTTCACACTTGCTGTCTGGTCACCCTATCCAGAGGTGTCATTCCCTATCAATTGTGTTACACATGGGCTACCAATGAGACAATGAGGCATTTTCTAGGAACTCCAAATTGAACAGATTGTTGTCTTGGGATTTGAGAGGAAAAGTGGGCCCATGAAATACTCTCTCTTTTAAGAAATGGTTTGCAGATTAGGAAAGCTGGAGAATCCCTGGTCCAAGAGAATGCAGTAGTAATGCTGTTGTAGGCTGTACTGTTTGGCATTATTCCTGCAGAATTTTTTTTCCCTCATAGGTATGGGTGATAGAAGTGAGATACGTTCCATGGTTTCTGTCCTGCAGTGGCTCTGTGCTAATATTTGCTTTGTTTCATTCCATGTGGATTTGTATTGCCTGGGTTTCTCTTTGTTTTGGGGGTTCCAATGAGCCTACAAAACTAAATCACAACCCAGCTGGAACCATTATGTTTTGCCTGGCTTCACAACACCACCATGTGAAACTGCAAACATGAAATTGCAACACTGTATGATAAACTGGCCTAGGTTAGCTTTGGAAACCTTAACTGATTTCCAGTGCACCCAATCTGCATTTGAAATTCACAACAGAACTCAAAGCCAGTCTGATAGGTTCAGATAGTTTGGACCAGAAAGCATGCAAAATGTGAGGTCTGAGTACATATTTACTTATAAATCTACCACTCAACTGCCCAAGTCAGCAGTCATTGAAGTCGTAGGTGTTTTCCCATCCTCTTCAGTTGGAATGAGAGCGTGCCCCAAACCAGAAATTAATAGTATGCTCTCACTTAAAGTATGCACTACAAATAATGTAAAGCAATTTCACAAAGTCTCACTTTCCCTACAGATTCTGTTTTCATGTTTACTCAAAGGAGTTAGGGGATCAGAACAGATGTTTGCTTATGTCAGCGCCTTAATGGAATCTCTGAGGCAGTGGAGGATTGTTTTTCCATTCCTTATGTCAGTGGTATTCGCCATTTTCCAATTCACTGACATTTTTGACTGTCGCTATACATGCCAGTAAATACCAGACCCCAATGGCTGGATGCAAAACAAGAGATGAGGATAATAAACTGATGGAGATTTTAATCCATGAGCCAAATCTGTTGTCGTTCTCATTTAAAGGTCATTAAAGTTGCAGATCAGCTGCTTTTGTTAGTTAAAGTTAAAGATTGTTGTCTTGTTAAGATATGGAAGATTCAGAGTTTGAACTCCATCTCATACAGGCATCTTTCTGAAGCCTTATACATCTTTTAATGGTTATGCATATAAGGCCAGAAGCAAAGTGATTTTAACAAGACTACTAAGAAAAAAAAACAAAAAAAACCCCTTTGATTAATTCATTCCAGAAATTAGATTTTAAAATAATTAAGCAAATTGGGGAAACAAGAAATTATTTATGCACTGTTACAATGTTCATGGTTTCCAGGGTTTAGTTGTTAAAGTTGTGATAATATCTCTGAGGCTGTTTAAGAGACAATAGAAATGAAAAAGTTCCAAAGGGGATTTAATTAAAGTATTAAATACTATGAAGGGTACAGCTGCCTAGTTAGTTCATTGCTCCAGCAGAAGCAATCAAGAGTTCAAGCTTAATGACAAATACATTTAAAACATGTCAAAAGAAAAACATCTTCATGCATGCATGGGCAACTTGTGGAATCAACTATCAGAGGCGTCATGAAACTAAGTTTTGTTTGTTTGTTTGTTTTTAAGGCTGGATAATTTTATCAGCAATAATAGCTAGGATTCGGTTCTGGTGATGGTATTTAGATCTTGATCCTAATAGATTTAAACTAAGATATGGTGGTTGGATTCAAACCCTAATAAGGGCTAGGATTTGATGGTACTAAAGTCTTGCAAACCCTTCTCGGCGGACATAGAGGCTGTGTCCACGCTTCACTTTCGTCCGTAAAACTTTAGTCTACCAGGGGTGTGAAAAAACACACCCCTTACCGACAAAAGTTTTACCCATGAAAAGCACCGGTGTGGACAGTGCTTTGTCGATGGACACGCGCTCCCGCTGACAAAGTTACCACCCCTCACTGGGGGTGGTTTTATTTTGTCAGCAGGAGAGCTCACTCCTGCCTACAAAGAGTAGCTAAACTGCGAATCTTACAATGGCACTGTAGCCAGAGATGGCTATGAAGACTAATTCAGCAAAACACTTAGACACATGCTTAAGTCACCCTGAAGTGAGTGGGATATAAGTATGTGCTAAAGTGCAACAGGTATGTAAACAATTGACTGAATTGGGTCCTGTTATTTGATAGCTAAAATAATAACTGGTTGCACAGCTGCCTCCAGATCTCATTTATCCATATCACTCTTGAATTCTCTCCCAAATCACAAAGCACAAAGTGTCCTATCAAAAAGTGGCATATGGTGTATGTACTATAGACACCAGTTGTCTAACATATTGTAACAAACACTTGGCCATCTAGAAAACCTTTTTATCCATTTGCTAAAACAGGAGAAAAAGAGGAACACATCATAATTTTGATTAGCTCTCTACTGTTCATTCCTGTGGCGTGTGCTCCCCAAATCCTGGGGGATGGATTCAGGAAACTTGGATGCATGGGAACTTTAAGTTCAGAAGTAATCATTACAGTTTGGCAAATAACCCATATATTGCACTTCTATCCTTGCACAAACAGGAAAACATCCTGAATGAAGCTACGTGTAATCTGTCTAGGGTGGGAAAAAGTCTCTATTAGGAATGAAATAGATGGAGAATGAACTGTGAATAATTCTTGCTATTTGTCTCAAACTATTTTCCCTGTATTTGATTTTAGAATTTCCTTTGATTTCTGAAGAATATCTCCCCTTCTATCTCTCTAACGACACCTCTTGGAATTGGAGTTGGGTTCAGATTGGGAACAACCTGAACTTTTCAGTGTTTGGATTCAGAATTTGAGGTAAGCCTGTTAGATCAGTGACATCCATTTGTCACATTCACTTCCATGTTTACTTTAAAAAAGAAAGAAAGAAAGAAAGGTTGGGTATGTTTAGATCTGGAAGTTTGGTTCCTCTGTATTTGAAATATATTAAACAGAGGTTTAGAAAAATGTTTTGTATCGCTGAAAAGTAGTTGAGACACACAAACAGCTTTCCAAAATGTCTAGGCAACAATGGTTCTACTTCTCCTGAGCTATGCCTTGACAATACTATTGAAGTCACTGAATCTCATTAATCCTCAGTGAATTAAGTTGAACCAGTGAAAATGGGGGGAGGAGGCAGGAATTAGCTAAACACCTTTTCTGTGTGATATAGAAGTTATATCTCATGGACTTTAAGGTTAAAAGGGATCATTGTGAGCATCTAGTCGGACTTCCTGCACATTGCAGACCACAGAACCTCTCCCACTGTGAAATCTCTCTTGTGTTCAGACACTGCTGTATTGGACTATGTCTGAGCAGCAACCGAAATCTTTGACACTCCTGAGATACCTCTGTCCAGCACCCCTTCTTCAGATGCAGAGTCCTGCTGTCCAGTTACCATTAGCCAATACCAGTGCTGACATCTCAAGTGTCCCCAATAGCTGACCCATGCCCTCCCTTGAGCTCCGCCCTCATGGGTTCTCTGGTTTACAGTTTAAAACTTCAGGGATTACATTACAGTTAAAGCAAGTAATACACAGATTTTGCAAAGGAATGTCTTAGCCATACACACTTTACACATAGACAAATACAAGAGTTACTGACCTAGGCCTAGATAACACACCTGCATGCAAGCCCCTCCATCAATTCCTCACACCTCCCAAGAACCTTTTGGGTCTTGATCACTGTTCTTCAGAGAGTCCAGGGCCTTTCTGTACCCCCTCACACACACTTTTCTGCGCTTTGTCTTGTCTTCCTGGTGATAGTCTCTCTCTTGCTTAGAATAAGCATGTCCTTTTTAACAGTCAGTTTGTGATACTTTTTCTCTTCTTATGCTGTGATTCCCCACAATCCACCACTGAGTGGAACTGTGGTCTCCAACCCACTGTGTGCTGCTGCTATAGTGGGTCATTAAAAGTTAACCTTTGTGCCTGTAATCTTCATTGTCCTGTCATGGTAAGGCTATTCAGATGTTGCTAGCCCTCTCATTTAGGGTCTGACACTCAGGCATCTAACTCAAGAGGGAGGATGCAACCCAACATGACAATTATAGTGTACAGAGCAATACATTGTCAAGTTTTATATTCACACAGAGTGCATAAAATCAAACAGAATTCATAAGATCACACAGGCAGATTCCTCAAACTGTCACAACAATATTGTTGGTCTGTGAACACGAGGACTGATATAAAAGAAACTTCCTAAACCTCAAATGGCCTGATGCTATCCCACAGTGTAGCTTCCATTGTGCCTTCCTTGCTTTTGACCTTCCAGTGATTGACAATATAGCTTCACAGCCTCTGTTGGTGCAACTACATGGAAGCACATTCACATCAGCTGACCTATTGTCTTACCAATTTGTTGAGTGCCCTTCTTTCTAGTTTAAAAATCTAGGTCATCAGCTCATGAACTGTTTTAAGGTTAGGAACGGGCTGGAAATTTCACTTGAAATAAAAACCCACTCAAAATTAAAACTAAATCTGAAATGAACCCGTTTGGAGGTACAGAAAGGTTAAATTATGTTTCCATCTTGAAATGCACTGGCAAACAACAGCTTCAAAATATTTCCAAATGTCTAGAGAGTAAAAATGTTTGAATCAAGACTTGGGCAAAGGTCTGTGGATGTGAACAAAATTAATACAAGGCATTGCTGGTCCACCAACCCAAGCCAGGTTTTGAATTAAAGCTGACTGTGAGGGCATTTGAGTCAAAAATTTCACATAACCCTCTCTGTGACCCTGTAAATGCAGTGGAAGTGAATGGCTGAAGTATACCTGACATTTGTTTTCTCCCTGCATACTCAGGTAGCTGGGAAGTAGCATGAATGGTAATGAATAACAGGAAAAGGAACTCACTCCCATCCCCATCGGTCTGAGATAGTTTAAACTGGGTGGTACAGAAATGGAAGCCAAAGTCATAAGTATAAAGTATGAGGAGAAAAACCTGGAAGGCATAGTAATGGAAAAACAGATTGCCAGTACTTCAGCTGGTGTAGATTAGCACTGCTACATTAAAGTCAACAGAGTTATGCCAATTAACATCAGCTGAGGATCTGGCCCAATATCTTTTTCACTTACACGAGTTAAGGAACAGAGATTCAGCAACATGCCTCTCTGCTGAGTCAATAGTGTAGGAACCTTTCTTTCCATGTGCATTAGTTTTGCAACTATGGCAACAGTGTATGCGTGAGGAAAGGAAGCTCTTAAAATAGGCTCCTGCACCTAGCTGGAAAGAGCTGACAGCAAACACGTGTGGTCATCTGAGACCTGATAGCCAGGCACAACGTTATTCTGAGACGCCCACTGGGGCTATTCGCAGATAGAGACTGAACAAAAAGCTGAACTCCCGAGAGAGATGTGGATAGGAAAAGACTTGACGTTTGTTTCATTTTGCCCTCTCTATAGTTGCCTTCCCCAACCATGGTGCATCCACTTCCAAGCAAATCTGTACTCAGACATGTTCAACAACCAGGTCATCAGCTATAAAATATTCACTAGCCACTGGCCTGAAAGAAACCATTTTTGTTGACAAATCCACTGACCCATTGCACAAGAGTGTTGTAGAAACAAGACAAATTGCTGCTTTATACTAAGTGAAAACTTCAGTAATGAGTTTGCAGTAGCCTATGGTAATAAGCTGAAGTTATGGGAGGATCTGTGTCTAATTCTAGCTCAAACAGTCTGCCACGCAATCATGGGGAAGGAAAAGAGAGCATACAGATAAATAGAGGCTTCAGCTCACATGCTGCAACCTGTTTCAGTCTTTATTAATAAATTAATTAGTTATTGACTTTATTTTAAGCTATTATTAGTCTTTCTTTCTCTCTGCAACAAATTAGGGTTTTCATATCTGTCCAAAAACAAAACATTCCCATCTGCCGGTTAACTAGCAAAACAAGATGCTACATATGTGTCATGAAGATGCACAGCTGTTCTGTAGACACACTTCAGCACACGTAACATGGCCATCTCGTAAAGACAGGCTAGGAACTTGATAAAGACAAAGCGCTAGCCACATCTGAGAAATTTCAAAACAAACAAACAAACAAACAATGCTAAACAAATGCTGTAAAAGTGAGTTCTTTTCTTCATCGTAACTGGAGATGGGAGGGAAGGTAGGTGAGAGAATCAAACAAGCCTATAGAAAGGATATAATTGTCTGTAGGTTTTCACATTAACTTCTAGAGAACCCTGTTGCTTCCATCCCTAACTTCATTCCGTAGAAAATGGACTTGTTATGAATGTCACTAATTCTCAAGAGCACCTGGGAAAATCTTGAGTACAGAATAGAAATGTGCATGAACTGAAAAATCACTAGTATGGTACAGCTGCATTGCTCAGGTTCCAGTGTATATATAGTAAAGCGCACAAACTCTGGCCCCAGTCCTGCAATTCATTTAGTGTAGGCCCTCACATGAAGTCTCACGGACATAAGAGTTCTGTGCCTGAGTGGAGCAACAGTGATTTCAGAGGGGCTTTGTGTGGGTGCAGGAGTCCACGCTGCTGGTTTGCGTATCAGGCTTCACCCCCGTTCATGTAGGAAAGTAGCTGCTCTGCAGAGCACGTTCTCAACCCAAACAGTAATGTTAACCTGTGCAACAGATCATAGGGGGCCAGATTTTTGCCTTGCACTGCACTCGAGCAATCTCATTGATGTCAATAGGGTCACACAATGCCACTGATTTCAAATTAGGCTCTCGCACATATATAAACACTAAAATCTTTCAAGTACTACAGTATTGTTGTTTCTAACTTGTTTCGATGTGAAATACCATTCACTTAATCAAAAGCAACATTGAGTGAAAGGAATACAATACTTAATACTTTTGACAGTTCCATCTGCTGTGTGTCTGAGACTTTTGTCAGATCCAGTCTGTTTCTGTCTGCTTTCCTTTATTCCCTGCTGTTTAACGTGTCCTGTACATGGGGCGAGTGACATGTAATACAGTACATGCATTTTCATTCTTTCCATGGCTCAAATAGCCAGGCATCTTTAAGACAGAGCCAGTTTGAGCTGGTCTAGCTTTTTATTGCCTACACATTTAGATGTGCTCTTTAGATCTGATCAGCTAATGAATTTCCTGGGACATGAGTATTTATTCTACCTCTGCCTTCATTACATTTCTGTAATGTGGCATCTCTGCTTTACTCTAACTGTCGCTGTATGCAGGATGTATTAACATTCAATTCTTTATGTAGGCATCTATTTTTTACAAGGCAATTTTCTGTGTTACATTTGCATTTGGTTCTAAAACTAAAGCAAAAAATCCTTAATGAACAAAACAGGTGCTGGGCTTTGTTGTGAGAAGGGAAAAAAAAAAGAAAGATGTCCAACGTAGGTGGAAAATAATCCAATAATCAGATTCACACACAATATATTTCCCTTATTTACAATTATTATAAAGGTAAAGAAACAAAGCAACATCATACTTTCCATGCACACTGTTTTCTGTGAAGAGAAGTATCTCTAAAGCCACTCTCTACATGGGAAGCTGAGGCCAGAGAACTTAAGGAACTTGCATGAGGTCACAGGGGGAGTCCATAACAGAGTGGGAAACAGAGCCTTCTTTTTTATCAGTAGGATTTACTGGCATTTTGTAGGGATTTGCCGGAGGTGATAATTGAACTCCAAGATTTCTGACTCCAAGATTCCCATGTTCAAGTCATTAGACAACACACAATAGCAGCGTTAGTTCATACACAATGGCAGCACTTTTGAAAAACTGCACGAAGATTCACAAAAATGACTGTACATTTGCCACATTCAAAATTCATCCCTGTCGAGAGCATACATTTGGTTAGGTTAAATACTTTCTATTTATTATATGTGCAATTGGTAACACCACCTAGAGTTAAGGTTGAATAACACTTTCCATGATAAGACCCTGTTTTCAGTTATTTGTAATTTTGCCACACTTTAACCATTTGGGCTGAAATTTTCCATTCTGGTTGTATGCCTCAGAATGAGATCACATTCTTAAAAATAAATCCAATAAACTGAACATGCACAGCTGTGCCTGTCTTCTCTATAGCTAGCCATTGGTGGTTCCACCCCAAAAAGAACAATGCTTGTCAATCCCCATTTTCCCAACCTCCCTCAAGCCACACTCACTCACAACTGATTATATATATATATACATACATACTTACATACATGTGTGTACACACGTGTGCACACACACACTTCTCCCCTCTCTCCCCAAGAACATCATTTTTGAGGAAAGGTCATTTATCAACTAAAAATGTTTTGTTTGAAATTTTTGGATCAGCTGTAATATATAGTTGCCAAATTTGCTTAGTCTTATCTATCCTGACTTCCATGCTTTTTTGACAGAGTAAGCAATTGCCTTTTAGCAGCTTTCCTTATACTTGATAATATTTCAGTTCTCTAAGCCAATGTCAATAACTCCACTAAAGTGCTTTTTTTTCTACAGGAAGAAAATCTCAATGGCTTGTTTTATTTTGGGGGACACCCATATCACCAAAGTCAGTTTTAAAAAACACAAACTGGACAATACTTATGGTCTTCTGCTACCACCCCTCTCTGACCCCCACACAAGAGTGACAGTAACTATCTAAATCCTAGTAATCAAAGATAGTCAGTAAAACAGATTTTTTAGTATGACAGGAATCAGTGTTTAAAATAGATTTTAAAGGGATATTATTAATCTCTATTAACGCAAGGTCTAATAAATGACAACAATGACTGATGTTTCTGTAGTCTTGCCTATTTTCACGTACGAACGTGCTACCTAGAGCACAGCTTTTGCTGAGAGAATAAAGTCTATGTTGTGACTCATAATAGTGGAAGAAGCTATATGACCTTTCTGAGTGAGAGAGCCAGACGGGGTTGCCAGGCATCTGGTTTTCGACCAGAATAGCAGGTCAAAAAGGGGAAACTGGTGGCTCTAGTCAGCACCACTGAATGGGCCGTAAAAAGTCTGGTTGGTTGCGCACTGGGGCTAATGCAGGCTTCCTGCCTTCCCTGGCTCTGTGCAGCTACCAGAAGCAACCAGCATGTCCCTGTGGCCCCTAGGCACAGATGGCTGGGGAAGCTCCACATGCCACCTTCGCTCTGAGCACTGGCTCTGCAGGTCCCAGTGGCCAGGAACCACAGATAGTCACCAGGCCGTGCCTCCACCTAGGGGCAGGACATGCCAGCCGTTTGTTCCTGGAGCAGCGTGGAGCCAAGGCAGGCAGAGAGCCTGCCTTAGTCCCACTGCACTGCCAACTGGGAGTCATCTGAGGTAAGTGCCGCCTGGATGGAGCGGCAGCCAGAACCTTCTGCCCCAGGTTGGAATCCCCTCTCGCACCCAAACTCTCTCCCAGAGCCCACACCCCGCACACCTTCCCCAAATCCTGCACCCTAACCCCTTACCCCAGCCCTGAGCCCCCTCCTGGAGTCTGCACACACCAACCATGTACTATGTGCCCTGAGTCCCCTCCCGCACCCAAACTCCCTCCTAGAGCCCATATCTCAACCCTCTGCCCCAGTTCTGAGTCCCCTCCCACATTCCAAACCCCTCAGCCTGGAGCCCCCTCCTGTACCCAAAACCCCTCATTCTCAGCCCCATCCCAGAGCCCACATCCCTCCTATACCCCAACCCCCTCCCACACCCTGAACCCCTCATTTCTGGCCCCATTCCAGAGCCCTCACCCCCTCCCACAACCCAACCTCCTATCCCAGCCCAGTGAAAGTTAGTGAGGGTGAGGGAGAATGAATAATGGAGGGCGGGGGCTGGAGTGAGTAGGGGTGAGGCTTCAGAGAAGGGGTGGGGAAGGGCAGGGCTTCTGAGAAAGGGCAGGGCAAGGGTGTTTGGTTTTGTGCAATTAGAAAGTTGGCAACCCTAGAACCAGATGGAAGCACAACCCATGTCTTAGTTACACAGTGGGTAACAACCTATGGCGAGAAATAAGAGGGCAAGTCTGAGGTGCTGGGTTTTCTTGCAGTCCTTACTCAAGCCAGATCCCATCTGATTCAAACCACTGAAGTAAGAATCCATGGATTTGGCCTGTGGATTTTATGAGCAAATACACAGGGCAAAACCAGATAAGAAAGGTTGAAGAAACAGTAACCAGAATAGAATTTTATCTCAGCCCTTTGTAAGGGTATCGGTGCTATTACAGGACTGACTGATTTTCTGGTGCTTGGCTGACCAATTCAAGGGGGAGAAAAACAAGCAATATTTTCAAAATATATCGGAAGCTCCACTTTTAATATTTATGTAATGACTGTCATCAGGGTCTAACAGTAGGGATTGAATTTAGAACTTCCAATACCAAAAGCAGGATCTTCTAATATTTGAGATAAAGGAGAAAGTCCTCTCGTTAACAGCTGTAGTAGACTCAGCTTCTCTGTGGGTCAGTCACTTTGGGGAGGATGCACAACACATACTGAACAACGGATTACATGTAGAAAAGTTTCCTTGTTAAACATCTAACATAGCAAAAGAAGGTAGCTGTGCATAGCTGTGCTCTTGGGTAGGATGTGGTAAAGGAATTAAGACGTAAAAGGATCCATGGTTCTGATCTGACCTGCACTCATTAGCGTGGTTTGGGTCCTTGAGAAACAGGGCTGGCTCCAGGCACCAGCCCAGCAAGCAGGTGCTTGGGGCGGCAAACAGAGAGGGGCGGCTCCTTCTGGGAGTGAAGCACCAGCTGCCGAATTGCCGCTGAAGACTGAACTGGTGGCGGTAGTGTCTCAGATCGCTATTGCCCTTTTTTATTTTATTTTTTCTGCTTGTGGTGGCAAAAATCCTGGAGCTGGCCCTGTTGAGAAATTCATGCTATGTGGTTGTGTCTCAGAAATGTTGTGGACAGTTTCGTTTGGATACATCCCTCAAATTGCAGAAACTTAACAAAATATCTGGAGGACTTTTCTCTCCCTTTCCTCCTTTTTCCAGCTGAAATAGAGACTCCACATTCAGAAATTCCACCAACAGTTCCTTGAGGTCCCCTACAATTCTACCTGGCTTCCCTGAGAACAATCAAACCTGTGGCTGATCCATCTGCCTGAGCAACCTGAATCTGGATTTATAGGAAATTTCCTTTCTTCTTTAATCCCCAGCATTTACCTTTATCAGTATCTTACCAGAACAGTGGCAGAATTTCTGCTGGGCTGATTGTTTTTTTTCCCCCCCCATATTATCTTAAATTCTTCATGGCTTTCCTGGGTCAGAGGCGCCTCAGAATGCATTGTGTGCCTGTGGCTCAGAGGGACCTGTTATATTGATGGCAAGTGCCAACCCCACTGTCCAACAATAAGACGGTGATACTTAGATTCAGGATTTTATTGTACAGAGGCCTGGTTTCTCGGCTTCTTAGCAAACACCCCAAATCATTCACACATTCAACCTCATTATCTTACAGCCATTACCTCCCTCCTCAAGAAGCATGACTTGAAGGGAATATGTACATTGCCCCTTCCCCCTCTCTAACCTTTTTTAACCATGCTTATTGAAAAACACCCTGATTGCTTAGGCTTTAAAGATGGATTGTGCCAATCAGAAAGCACACAAATCTAACCCTTCTCCAGTTGATACTTCTATGTAAATCAAAACACTGTTAAAATTCTCAATCAGAGACGCCTCTCAGAGTCTCCATCACTGCCTTTTTGTTATCCAAATATTTGAGGTGATTTATGTGGCAAGGGATAGTTGTTTCAGGCTGTCTTCCTAATTATTATTGTTTTTACATCATTATCATGGTATAGACATCTTTGTTTAAATCCTGGCTGACTTTACAGAGACAATTTGTAAAGGAAGAAGAAAAAGAAAATCACAGAGTCAAAATATACACTCGCTTTTTTGGGACAAGCGCCAATTCAATTTTAGCTGGCACAGAATTGAACAATAACTACTGCATTGTAATTGCTTCTCATTCTCAGGGAACCAGTGCACTTCATTGTGCAGTTCCCCACTCATATTCTGGTGACCCTGTATGATGATTACCATCATTCTGGATGAGCAGGACTGGACTGGCTGAGCAGTACTGAATGCATTGGTTTTGAGAGCTCATATATGCTATATTCATCCTCAGAACCCACCAATTCTGTCCCTTAATAGGAATAGGTGAAATAAGGAAAAAAAACTTTACCCCAATGAGGAATGTATGTATCGCTCTGCTGGATTATTTATTCTGCAGTGACAATAAAAATGACTGAGTCATATACACAGTTACAAGAGTAGGACAGAAACAAAGAGTTATGGAAGGGATATAAACAGTCACATAACCAGCCTCTAACCAGTGTGAATCAGGAGAGAACATCTCTTGGGGACATGTTATCCCATAACTGCCTACTGCAGGGTTTCCTGCACCTTCTTCTGAAGAATCTAGTAGTGACCTCCGTGACAGACAGGCTACTGGATTAGATGGACCATTGGTCAGATCTAGTTATGTAATTCCTATGATCCCACATGAAAGGGTAAAATAAGTGAGAGGTGTTAATAAACGGGGTCCACATGGACTGATGGTGGGGAAGGAATCATACAATAAAACAGGGCTTGATGAGAAGACTCAATATTTTGGGTAAGCAGTCAAGCTTTTGGATGCATAACTGAACTAAATCCAAACTTCAGACTTGAAGCCTGAGCCAAGTCTCTTAATGAGCCTCCAATGTGAGAAAATACTGTGTTTGCAGTGTTCTCAGCCTCTAGTGGGCCAGGGATTTAATCTAGATCCCTCCTCATGGCAAGCCACTATTTCTCTTTCCACTTGGTGTGGTGGATTCAAATTCCAGTAACTGTTACGGGTGGTGCCCTTGATAGGGTGAAAACAGTTATCATTATTCTTACTGTAACATCAAGTGCAAGGGAGCATGCAAGCTTTTCTGCTTGGCATATCTCAAAATCAATCTTGACTCAGGTCAGGTTGGAAGGATCAAACCCTGACTTACAAAATTCTAAGCATTGGTGAGAATAAAGAGAAAGAAAAGCTTCCCTCTCTAGTATCACTCCCCAAAAATATGAGTTCAAATTTACATTTTTAACCTCAAATATTTGTGACTCTGCTAATGCTTTTGTTCTGGCAGCTCTGAATGCAAAAAAGGGGGAAAAATGACAGACATAAAATAAGCACTTTTTAGCCACAGCTGTTTCCTACTTCCTTCAGAAAGTGATTTAAACACCTTGTAACCTAGGGAGAAAAAATGATCATTTTCCAAATGAAATATGTATTGTCTGAAAGGCTGCTATAAAATTGCTTGTTACTCGGTAGGATAATCCCTCAAAATTGTCACCTAACAACTTGGATCACTTTTAAAAAATAAAACTAATCATTCCTAAAATTTCCAGAGAGAGAGGGAGAGTTGACAGGGGCTAAGTGAAAAATATGAACAAGTGGAGAAAAGAGAGAGAACAAGCAAGCCAAAAAAGGGAGTTACATAGACACAAAGTTCTGTCTGTTAGTAAATATAAAAGGAAGAAGTATAGTCACCTACTGTATCAATCGCACAGTCTTCTGGACCTCCTTCTAATCCTATAAAAGTCTAGGGCTCAATTTTTGGCTTCCTGTCTTTGAGATGGATGCAGGAAGAGGGGTACAGGAACAAAGGTGGTGTTATACTACCTTTGTGTTTCCCATATTCTGGGCAGCCAGAGACCTTCCTAGCCCCTGAGGCTGCTCTAACTTACATTCTGCTTCCTTTTACCTGCCCTGGAAAGCAGGTGATAGCTATAGAGCAGTGAACTGTGTCCATGCCCCTTTCTTAACCTTATACCATGACATCCTTCCTACTGTCCACTCCCAGTTCTCTCTGTGCTCCTATGCTGGGGGCCTGTGAAAGCCCCTTTATGCTGCCAGAGGCACATTAAGTCAAAGGAGCTATACTATTTTACACCAGATCATGGTGTGTCCTGGTATAGCTGTGATCTGTCTTCACAATGGTAAAGGGAAAAAAAGTTAAACTGCCAACTCTATTCTGATTGCAGAATATTACAGGTGGCAACGCAGAAATCAAAAGGAATCCAGCTTGATAGATTCTAAGGTTGGTTGCAATGCTGGTATTTAGGATAGCATCTTTTGACCTGTAAACTGACTATATTTAATATGGAAGTCATTAAGAAGAAAAAAATATAGAGCCCCACACTTTAACTTTTTCCGAATATTTTCTGACTAAGCCCCGATCTTTCAAATGCTTATACATGGGCTTCAGTTTAAGTCCACAAATATTCTCATTGAGTTTAATGACAACATTCACAAGGGAAAGGTTAAGCTTCTGCTTAAATATCTGCAGAACTAGGGCCCATAACAGAACTTTAAGGAATGTTTAGGGAAATCTACAAAATAATTTCAATGTTGGACTCTAAAAGCATTGCTGTTCAGAATGAGAAATATATATTGAAGTAAGACACCTGCCTATCAATCTGTAATTCAGCTTTTGCACGAGACACAGGACCTCAGGTATTTTTTAAAAAAAGTCTTTGAAATAAGAAGCAGATGGTCACCCCACAGCACTTGTCTTGGAAAATAAATGAAAGGAAAGAAAAGGAAATTGACTAGAAGTTGTGTTTTTATATACAGTGATCTAGTCAGAGATCTGGAAATAGTTTGACAATTATTTGAAATAACACATGGCAAATTGTCACCGGATGATGAAAAATCCACAGGGAGAAAAAAATGTTGTTTGGGCTGGAAATTTGGATTGTACTAAAACCATTGTAAGGAAAAAAGATATTCCATCTCAACCCAAATTTCCATAGATTTTTCCCACCCTAACATTACAGGAATTTTAAACATAAGAGTGAAAATCTGCTGGTGTTTCTCTTTGGATTTTTAAATCATAAAGAGATATAAGGATCTTTAACGTACGGTGAAGGGTTTTATTTTGAATTTTATTAATTAATCTGATTCACAGGTGTTGAGCACCAAAATAACTTTGGAAATTTTAATCCCATCACATCTGGCACCGGTATCGCACCATCCAGCGACCTGTGGCCAAAAATAGTTAAATCTGATCAGATCCTCTACTGAATATCCCTTTCACTTTCACATGAAGACTGTACACTGTGTTACTCAAGCCAAACCAACCCTGACATAACATATTTGTTCTCCTTATCTCCCTCGTAAATAACTCTTTTCTACACTTAAAAAAAAAAAGAAGGAAATATGCCACTCACAATGAAGTACTAACTAAATGAAAACAAACAAAGCAGCATGAGGTCCCCAAATGTCTTGATCCCAGCATGTATGTGACTGAGTAGGACTGTTTGAGATTGGTTTCTGGGAAAAAATATGTCCATTCTATTGTCACTATAACTGTAACTAGTATGATATCATAAATCCCAAATCAGCAGTAGCATTAGTCATTAAGTTATTGATTTCCTTTTTCTTTTATACATTCACTAAAGTCCAACTATAGTCTTTAATGGAAAAATGTTCATTATGCTCTTGAGTCCTTCGTGGCTGGAGAGGGAGGGCATTTGGGCAAGTTTTTGCCCCAAATCAGAGGGAAACAGGCAAAAAGATGACTGCAAATAACTTTGCTTTTATAGCCAAGTGGGAATTGAAAATACCTTTAAAAAAATTATTACATTATTTCCACACCTGCAAGGCACATGCTTAGAAGATTTCATTAAAAAAAAAAACAAAAAAACCTCTCATCATGAACAGGTTGTGACATAACCATCATGTGACAGGCTGTTAACCCTAAACACATTTTCTTTTATATCTGATCAGTCTTTGTCTACAAAATCTTAATTTCTGTTTTGTTTTTATAATCATAATGGGTGTGTTCAGTGGTTATAAGGCTAATGTATGTTCTTGGGATGGTGTTAGGAGGATAACATTTAGCCCATCCTTTTCTGTGTGCACTCAAGAACCTATTTGCAGTACGGAATGAGCACAGCCTCTGTGCAAGGCAACAGGTCTGAGCAGAAACCTGTAGTGAAGAGTGCTTCTGGGCTGGATTCTCAGTAGGTTCATACAGGAGGCATATTCATGTCTACTGGGAAAGATTTTCAAAGACACAAATGGCAGTTATGTACCCTACTCTCATTCACCTAATTCCCATTTATACCTTTAAAAAATCTCTCCCATAGTCTTTCAGTTCTGGAGAGCAGGGCTATGTAAAAAATAATAATATTTCTGTTAACGTTAATATGAGTATAGAATTAATAATTGTATTATTAATAATAATAGGTCCACAGTTACAATTAATTTGACTCCAAGTGGGTTTTTGTCCACAATACAAAAAGCAAAATCCAGGGCCAAATCCTTGCTCCCACTTGAAGCCAATGGGAGTTTTACCACTGACTCAATAGCAGCAGAAACAGATAACTTATCAGCGCAGCCAGCAGTCTATGCTTAGGGGAGATTTAACATGGACTTAAAATAACAGGGACATCAGTGCTGAGGGTAGTGTAAGGAACGAGATGAATTTGCAGGGCTGTGAACGGGGGTAGCTCTTTAAACACCTACCTGCACGATACTTTACTCGAGCCAGTACAGATTGTTGCTCATTTTCATGAGAATCAAATTGAGCCTTAAATTATTAGTAAAAAAAAAAATGACACTCATTTTTGTCCGCTTTTTGAATGAGAAATTTAAAGAACTGAAAGTTTTAACTGTTGTTGAGAACACGTTTTTCATGCACATTCATATAGGCCAGCCAGAGAGCCCATCCCATAGAAGAGAATGAAAGCATAAGGCACCTGAACTACAACTTCCATGAAGCACAGTGACACTATTTTAATGGAAATATTTTTGTGGGGTTTTTTTTTGCCAAAACTCAAATTGGCCATGGAAAAGTCCCCCCATTTTTTTGAACAGCTCTAAAAAACAGGTGTCTTTAATGGGAGTGAGTGTCCACTTGACATGGAACTGAGGAACATGAGTATTTGTCTAAATACTTTACCCATTTGCTGGGTTTATCCATTTGTTAGGTGACATGAGAAGCTTGATTGAATTTTGAAAAGCATCATTACCATCCCATTCTCTTCCAAATTGCTAAAGTGCCAGATTGCGAAGGGCTCATCACTCATAAATAGAGCTAGATTTTCAAAAGAACACCCCCACCTTGGCACCTCACTAAGCATATTTTCAAAAGTGCTCAGATTCCAGTAGTTCCTAATGTGACATCTATGGCCAGATAGTTAAAAAGAGTTCAGCACACAACAGGATGAGCTCTTTTGAACAACTGACAGCTAACATCTGAGCCTTAGTATCCCCTTCTGTAGAATTTGTTAATACTTAACTTGCCTATTGTGGATGCTGAGTAGAAAAATCACCAATGTGATGTATGGATGATGATTGTATTAGAAAATTCTATTAATAAAATCATCCAGTTATCTCAGTTGGCCTCGGTTCTACATGTGATGTCTTACAGGAAAAGGAAATGCAGGACCTGCTGCAGAACATGGGACTGCATAAAACTGACCTGAGTGCAATTTGGAGCACCTTAACACGAGACAGATACCAATAAATTAGTGGGATATGAGTAAAGAGGCAATAAAACTGATAGGACTATAGCGGGTTTGATTTATAAGGTAAGACTACGATTGTGTGTATAACTTGGCTAAATTATAATTAAATAGAGACCTGACAGGTCCAGTCTGAAAAGATTTGAAGGTTGTAAACTAAAAAGGATGAAGAGTTGTTGACAAGGAGAGCATTGGTAGGAAAATGGGGGACAGGAAAGCAGGGGGAAAATTCTTAACAGTAAGGTCTATTAGACTGCTGCCTTACAATATCCCAAAGGAAGGTGAACCTGAAGAGGGGGAATAGCTCAGTGGTTTGAGCATTGGCTTGCAAAACCCAGGATTGTGAGTTCAAACTTTGAGTGGGCCATTTAGGGATCTGGAGCAAAAATCTGGCTGTGGATTGATCCTGCTTTAAGCAGGGGGTTGGAGTACATGACCCCTCCTGAGGTCCCTTCTAACCCTGATATTCTATGACTTTAAGGAGTAGCCCATTTACTCAGAAACATTACCAAAATCCAGTCAGATGCACATCCAAACAAAAAATGGTAAACTAGATAGAAGTACTAGCTATGGCTTGAACTGAAATGGATGGGCAGAGGTACAACAGCAGGAAGAATAGGGAGGAATCTCTAAAGATCAGATGAGTTGAAGGAGGAAGCAACCATAACACCAATGCACATATCATGGTTAAGTCATGAAACATAACAAAAACATAGGATGGGATTTTCAAAAGTGACTTAGGTGCCTCAAGCAGCTTGGGTACATTTATTTTACAAGACAGAGAAAAACAAATGAACAAAAACTTAGAAAGTCTTCAAGGGACTCATTGGAAAGGCATAAAAGACAAAGATGACAGAGGGATGTGCATGTAGAATATATATACACCTTTAGGCTGGGGAAAACAAACAATACAAATTAAATTGCTAAGGAGTCATCACAGCACTCACTGATCCCCAGGCCCTGAATATCTCAGGATATCTGGAGGAATTATGACTCAAAGAGGTGATTCTAGATCCTTTTCTGGATCTCCTCATGAGGTGGCATCCTATGAGATAAGAATATAAAAGCAGCTATACTTAGGATACCGGGATAGATGAACCATGGTCTGTCTCTGACAGTGGTCTGTACCAGAAATTTGGAGTGTGGGGGTGTAGAGAACAGGGTAGTTGGAGCAATCCATCCCTGTCTTCTCCTGGCTTCTGGCAGTTAAAAATTTTAGATCACCCCAAGCATGATGTTGCATCCCTGATTATCTTAGTTAATAGGACCATTGCTGGCTATCTTCCGTGAACTTACCTAGTGTTTTTTTTTTTTAATCTATTGTATTTTTGGCCTTTACAGCATCCCATGACAAGTTCCACAGGTTAATTTTACATTGTGTGAAAAAGTGCTTCCTCCTATTTGTATTAAACCTGCTGCCTACCAATTTCATTGGGCAACCCCTGTTTTTAGTATTGTGGGAAAGGGCAAATAACTCTTCTCTATTCACTTTTTCCACACCATTCATGATTTTATAGACCTCATCAAATCTGATAGATGAGAAGAAATTCTTATTCTATCCCTAAATGAGGGAGATAAATAAAAGTGATTAATCTAAATCCAACATCCTGGTATCCAGAAGAATGTCCTTGGTCCCAGTGTCTCCTGTCTCTCTGGGAATGCGCACAAATAGGTTAGCAATTATTGTATTCAGCTTTTTGGTTGTTGTTTTGCATTTTTGTCCTACAGCTGTAACACTATTTGGAGTACACAGGTGTTTGCACATTCAACTCAGGCTTATGGGAATTTGAGGAGCCAAAAAAAACCCAGCAGACTATTGTTCACCAACCATTTGTTAGATAAATTAGACTCTCTGTAGTTCTTTAATGTTATTGATTTTTTTTAAAAAATCTCTGTTCCATGGAAAGGTTTTGAAGCTTGATGTCTGCTTAGAAAATTATATTGCCAAGAAAATATTAGAGAAGTGTGTGGCCAAAGCAGTAGACTGCAAATCCAAAAAGAGAACAGAACAATGCCTGATGTGTAGCCAAAAGATTAGCCTAACGTCTCACAGGTCATTGTGAACTCAATGATTAGAAATATAGCCGTAACCAACTGAATTTGGTTTTACAGAGCAGTGGTTGTCCACCTTTTGGGGCTCAGGATCCATTTGTAAAAGTTTACGGCCTGTTGTAACCCAGTAAATAGTCTGGGGATGGAGGCCTTGGGGTGGTTTCAGTCAGGTCCTGCCCCCTACTGGGGGGTTGGATCCTGCCTGGCATTTACCCACCAGTGGTGGCTATTGCAGTTCCTGTGCTAAGGAGCTGGCTGGGCTTGGTTCTAGGCACAGGTATGGCCCTGCCTCTCTGACTGGATGAAAATTTGAGTGAGTGGAGTTGTGACCTGACTTATGAGGTTGCAGTGACACTCTCTCAAATTTGGCCTACCTGGACACCCGTTATCATGATGTCTGGGCCAAACCTGTGTGGCACTGGGACCCCAGAGGCTGCAGTGACTGGAGCAGGGCGGCGAGTTCAACCAGACCCACAGGACAGGAGCTGCCACATGAATCTTTGAAACATTCTTGTGATCCAATTTTGAGTCCTGACCCACAGGTTGTGAAACCCTGTTATAGAGCACCTTTCTGCACATCAAAAATTGCTGATCTTTAATTAGTGTGGAGCAAAACAACAGCTGAAAAATTAGGCTCGGATATGCATTTGAATTCAAAAGGAAATTTCAGTCTGACCATGTTGTAGTCTGAGTTAATCATTCTACCTTTTCCATCACATTCAGTACAAGATGGCTGCTTTACTTAGATTTTCTCTATCCAAGAATTAGCTTTCATAGACCGTGATGCTACAAAGGGTAACCACTGGAACAAGCCACCAAAGGATATGGTGGATTCTCAATCTCTTCTTGTCTTCACATGAAGATTAGATGCCTTTCTGGAAGAGATGTTTTAGATAAACCAATTATTGGGCTCAGTACAGGAGTAGCAGTGTGAAATGTATTGGCCTGTGATACATGGAGGTCATGAGATATGATCTCATGATCCCTTCTGGCTTAAAACTCCTTAGAATTAAAGGAACTCTGAGTGTCCCTCACTGTGTAGTCCACATTCAGCTTAAATGTTGCTTTATATGAGCAATCACATCAAAGAAAGCTCAACATGAAGTTATGGGCTTGATGCAGGAATAACTGGGTTAAGTTCAATGGCCCATGTTATCCAGAAGATTAGACTAGAATCTAGTCACTAGATCATCACAATGGTCTATTTTCTTAGATTTATGGAGTTTATTTCCTTTCTTTCAGTGGGGTGGAACAGAAAGGTCTCCATAATAAAAGTTTATCTCAAGTCAAAAAATAGTAGCTTCAGGGCTAGTTACTATGGTGTAGTAACTGTATTAGACTTTTTCTACCAGAGAATCTGGTATGTATCCTGACTTGGGTCACAAGACAAAATGAACGTTGGGTTGCAGTCTCTAGTGGCTATTTGTCCCCATCATGAACAGACCATATAAGTTACAGTTTTGGCTCAAGTAACTCCCAGGAGTGGAATACTAGGGGCTGTTGCAGATCTGGCAGAGCTGCATGGGAGGATAACCAATTGCAATTTTAGGGGTGTCTGAAAGCCATTTGAGGGGCATTAGCAGCAAAAGCTGTCAAGGAAAGTTTGCACTGTGCCTGATCCTAGCCCAAATAATTAGTCCCCGTGTTTCTGTGAATGCTATTACCCATGCATCAAAGTTGAACTTGAAGTATCTCTTTAACTTTCCCCCAAAGGCTGACAGATCTAGTAGTCTAAAACACAATCCACCCACCTACCTTGGGTCATGCCTGCCAAATGGCAGGTGGAGAGACACGGCTGCCAAAGCATATTGACAGCTACAAAAGAAACCAAACAACCCCAAAAATGTGAAACATTTCTCCAGAGTGCAGCTGCAAGAAGTATTTTTGCTAGGAGCAGTTGTAGCTCTTAATGACTGCTGAGCCCCATGCACTTATAACTCAGCTAATCCTTTTTCCTACAACAGCACCATCTTGTAAGAATCCGCCGGAGACTGTGAACATATTTTCCAAGTACTTACATTCTTGCCGCATATTAATTATACCAACAGAAATGTGCTAGGAGTTGGAATACAAATGGCATTACCTCAAGATTCAGATAGTCTGAATAAAGGTTTCCATAAGGATCCAAACATGTGGCTGCTTCTCAGAGCTGAAATGAGGCTGAAATTTTATCAGTGGCTGTTTCTCCAGCTACCATGAGAGCAGCACCACCTAGCCTGCTTTTGTGGTCTCCCACTCAAAAACACACAGTTTCTTTTGCGCCAGTTGTACCTTTAATCTTAAAATTCCAAACATGGCAGAACAGCTAGATTGTAAAGTCAATATTCATATTACCGAGCAGAGATCTGTGGAAGCTGGATTTCCTGTTTCACAGTGAATCCCATGATTTTTTTTTCCCCATTCTGCAATGGAATGAAGAAGAAAAACATTCAGAATTTTTCAGCAAAGTAAAACTGTGAAAAGAAGTTAGTTTGGTGTCAATTTGTTTTGATCAAAAAGATTAGTTATGATTTGCACCTTTCAAATATTTGAAATGACTTTATAAAATAAAAGACATTTCTAAATAAAAGGTCAATTCAAAATGAAAAATTTGAAATGCTCCACTCCAAAAATGTCAACATGGAATGTTTTGACTTTATTAAAATCTTTGTTTATATATTTGTCCAAAGCAAATTTTGTTAAAAGCCGACAGGTTTCCATGAAAGATCCTGCTTTTGACAAATGCATGTTCTTTCAGGAAAAACAATCCAGCTCCAAGCACACTGCAAACAAACATGAGAAGTGATGTCAAGTTGTTCACCAGTCACTGTTGTAGGAGATGACTTGTGCAAAAAAGATGGGTTTTACAAAATTAAAGGCATTTCACATAGTTTCAGGTTTGGCTGTGCCCAGCTCCAAAATGAGCAGCCTTGGCTTGAAGAGAGGCTCAGTATTACAGCAAAATGCTGTTGCTACAGATTAGGATGGAGAGACACTAGCACAGCTGTCTGGGTTGACACTGGCACAGTGTCTGACTGTAACCTTGCTATTTCTGTCATCCTTCACATTTATGAGTAATAAAGCATCACACATATATTTTAAAAGAAAAAAAAATGCTGAACACCTGTTTTACCTACATAAAGGCTGGGAGTGTTCATTTCTAGGTACTGAGTTAGAACAAATAAGCTGGCACATTTTTTTAATCTTCTAGCTTTGTTCTTGCAGCCTGTAAACCTATTCTTCCTTGGCATCAGTGGATATCGCACTCACTCAGTCCAGATGCCAAGCTGTAGATATTTTTTTTCCAACAGCAGCTGGCTTCTTCGCTTACTCCTCTGGCAGTCGTTGTGGCCACTTTAAAGTTGTCTCTGAGGCTCTCATGCATTGATGAACTGTTTGGGTTGCCTCAGTGTCATGAATCCTGCTTTCCCTTTGACTCATCTTTGGACTGAGAGGGAATTGATGGGCCTTCTTAAAGAAAGCACCAGGAAATAAACGAAACGAAACATGACTTGCCACCCAAACCACTCCTATGCAAGAAAGGGAAAACAGATGAGCTTTGGGAAAAGTTGGGCCCCTCCTAGCAATCAAAGGCAAATCCCCCAAGACTATGGAGATTAACGGGCGTTGGCTTTCCTGTCAGTGCTCAGCCATAGCAGCTGTTGTAGTTTCACTTCCCTAGGGCAAGATTTTTAGCTGGTGTTAGTCAATAGAGTTGCACTGAAATCAGTGGTGCTATGCAAATTTACACCAGATGAGATCCTAGGACTACAACACAAGGATGGGTGTAAATCAGGAATAACACCAGAGAAGTGAATAGCTACACCACTGTGTAAATACAATAAGTGAGATCGCAGGTATAGGCCCATCCAATCCTAATTCATCCATCATATAGAAATGGATCTGAACCACATAGTATAGATCCAGGTTCAAATCCAAATATCTCCAGAGTTTGGATTCATTGGTATAGTTCAGATCGATTCCTCTTTGTAACCCCTTCTTCTCTACCTAACTTGTATACACACAACATCAGAACAATTTTTTCTGTGATCACCAACTGCACAATCAAAACTATGTCTTGGATGGAAAAATGCAGTGTGATCTCCAGCATGGGGTACGTGTGCTGGCTGTACTTTCCGGCCATGGATTTCTATTCTTCATTTCCAAATCATTGTTTCGTGATGAGCTGCAATGATTTAGAAGTCCCAAGCAATCCTCAACTTTTTATAACTCATCCTCCTCTGCATGATGAACTCCACTGACTGATGTTTAAGTCTTGCTGAAAAAGACTTATTTTCCTGCATTTTAAAAGGCCAGGACTGTATTGTAAATCCACCACAATGTTACTTACATTATAGATTATTTTTTAGAAGAGAATTTTGGGAAAATGCCAGTAGGACACCTTAAAAACAACAAGGAGTCCAGTGGCACCTTAAAGACTAACAGATTTATTTGGGCATAAGCTTTTGTGGGTAAAACCCCTCACTTCTTCAGATGCATGGAATGAAAATTACAGATGCAGGCATTATATAATGGCACATGAAGAGAAGGGAGTTACCTCACAAGAGGAGAACCAGTATTGATAGGGCCAATTCGATCAGGGTGGATGTAGTCCACTCCCAATAATAGATGAGGAAGTGTCAATTCCAGGAGAGGCAAAGCTGCTTTTGTAATGAGCCAGCCACTCCCAGTCCCTATTCAAGCCCAAATTAATGGTGTTAAATTTGCAAATGAATTTTAGTTCTGCTGTTTCTCTTTGCTTAGTAGAACACCTTGAAAGACAAGGTGGGAGAGGAAATCACTTTTATTGGACCAACTTCTATTGGTGAGAGAGGCAAGCTTTAGAGCCACACAGAGCTCTTCTCCAGGTCTGGGGACACCTTGTTAAAGAAGTGTTTTGCCATACCTCATCTCTCCTTCCTCTGTGTACACACACATCTGTCCTCCGGGGCATTAGTTGGCTGGCTGCCTGGAAACTGCTTACAGTTCAAGGGTTAAAGGGCAATTGATGCCTTATGGAAAACTTTTGAAACTCTCTACTTATAAATAATTCTGTTTAAAGATCATATTTTCTTTCTCCCTGGATGCATTTCTATTCATAAGTACATTTTGGCTGAATGTGGGAGGGAGGCTTGATTCCCAAAGCTGTTGAGCACCCACACTCGAGATGAAGTTCATAAGGGGGGTTTGGAGTCTCAGAGCCTCTGTGAATCAAATGAAGGGTCTTCCCTTCTTCAGAATTTGTCTTTGGCCGATGTTTATTTAACAACTGAACCCATTGTGAAATCATAGTGGGTTGCTGTAGAAATTCTGATGATGTCACAAAGGGTGAATGATGCCATCAGGTGAAGGTAAGCACTTCAAACACTTAGTCCCAAATCCCACCCTTTGCACAAAATGTGAGTTGAATGAGCTTTGCAGAGAAACTTTCTATTGGAAACCATCTTCCCACCCACTGCTCACCTCAGGTCTCAGAAAGAGAGCAAAGCATAGCCATGGCCTCCACTGCTGCTGTGCCTCTTCCATGTGGGTTGTCATCTGTGTTCATAGAGTTCAATTCTGCAGTCTTGACCCAGGTAAAACTTCCATTGATTTCAATGGGAAATTTGCTTGAGTAAAGACTGTACGATAAATCAAGAAAACAAAAAAGGCAATTGCAACTGGCAGGTACAGAGTGGACCAGCCTATAGTCCAGCTACCAGTCTCCTGGCTATCATCTCACCACTTCAGTGCTTTCTCTTCCACTGCCTGTCTGAACTCTACCTAAAATAAGCCTGGGAAACGATATATTTGTTCCCATTAATCATATGTTAACCCCAAAGGTTACAAGCAAGTATTCCATCTCCCGCAGGCTAACCAGGCTCTTGCTGATTCACAAGAAGTTCACATGGTTTCACAAGACCTGCGCTTTTACATGCAAGGAATAAAAAAAGATATCTGCATCACCATCTTAACCCTATACATTTCCTCAATGATCATACCTCTGCCTCTCCTCTGCCCGGTGTTTCTCCCTTTCCTCCCGGATGCAATGAATATGTCTGGCTGTTCTGGCTAACATTGGTAGTTCCCTCCATCTTGCCATCCACATAGTGGTATGTAAGGAAATTCTGCCACAGTGGAGTGCAGACCATCCTCTAGTGAACCTGTCTTTGTCACTTCAAATGAGCTTACTTGCCAGATCTATCAATTTATCCCTGCTGGACATCCGGCCCCGAAATGGGAGGCCTGTTTTTCAGAGATTCAGGACAACGGCCATTGACTTTCTTCCTATTTTGGATTGCCTGAGCTTTGGCCACGGAACCGCATTTTCCTCTGGGTTTGCAAGCCACAGAGGATATTTTGATTATTACTATAGTATAAAGTATAATAGAGTGCTCGTTACTTCTACAAATTAGATCATTTTTATTTTAGGTGCCTCAATTTTGATCCTATCTGTGCGTAAGTGCAGGTTTTTAATTTTTGGCATAAGTTCATGCCACTCTGACCTTGATTTTTCCATAAACTTCACGTCTTACTTTACACTGTATGAATGGTAGAATGAGAATAGCCATATCCGCCTGGTACTTAAGTACTGGAAAAAGATCAAGGATGCCAAAACAAGCTGAGTGCATACATATTCTTATCACAAAAGCAGCAGAAAACAGAGGTTTAATAATAAAATGCAGGGCACAGAGCAGCACTTTTATTACAGTAGCTGCAAGCACCAGATCTCTGAACTATGAGTCCAAAAATGCTTATGTCATAGCAAGGGGATCACTGAGCAAAACTGCATCATTCGTATCTGACTTCACTTTCTAGGAAATTATTAGCTTATGTGTTCAGTAAATATGATTCCTTGATGGGCTAGAGATCCCAGCTTGTACTAGTCAAAAGTTCAGAAGAGTAACTGAAGCTGTGCATATCTGGTGAGAACTGTCATTATTTCAGTTGTCTCCTATCCTCCAGCTCCATTGTTGGCTTCCTTTCCACTTCTGAATCCAGTTCAGAATTGCTCTCTTGGGTACCTACACCTGGTGCACGCTGGCCAGTATTCAACATGCTTCTCCAAACACTGTCTCCTCTTGTGATACCTTCCTTTGATATTCAACAGTTCTGGGTCACTCTTTAACTTCTGCATCTCTCCCTCTGACTCTGAGACACTGATTCACTTTTTCTCTTTCGCTTGTTTCATTTTTACTATAAAGCACTCTAAGATACCATGTAACTGATACAGTTTGAAAACACATTGCACTATATTAAAACTATATGAAAACTAGAGCTGGAGGAAATTTTATATTCAAACTTCTTTTGTTTCAATATTTTTTTAAAGTCAAAATATCTATTTTACTTCAGTGTATTATTTTAAGTACCAAAAAAACAAAATCAAAACCAAAATTAAATGTTTTGCTTCAGTTCAAACCAAAATTGTTTTTTGTTTGTTTTTTTATGAGGAGAGTTAATTATATTTCTGGTTTGGCTACCAAAAAATCAGTTATTTGTACAGCTCTAATGTAAACTCAACAAAAGAACTGGGCAAATTTCACTACCATCGTATTACAGGGGTTTGTGCAAACATTTTAGTTTTAATTTCAGTCCACATAGATTTTTATCCCCAGGGTCCTGCTTTAAAATTCATCTTTGAACAGACCCAAAAATTCAAGGTGAGTTTTGGTCAGAAATCTTTGATTTTTGCCTGTTTTTTGCTAAATAAAGAACGGTCAACGTTTATTCATTGAAATGTTTTTAATCAAAATATTTTCCTTTGGAAAAAAAATTGGATTTCTCTCTCCTTTGTGGGGAATAAAAAGGGAAAAAGGGAGGGAGAATGTTTTGGAAAAGTAAAAATTTCTGTCAAATACTTTGAACAATATATTATTTTTTTAATTTGAAAAATTATAAAAACTATATAGAGGTTTTTATCAGTTCCAGTGACATGTTTTTGTGAGACTAAATTGCCCATGATTTCATTGAAAAATCATACAGGGACCCAGGTTTACTCAGAAATGGTCAGGGATTTAGTCAAAAGACTTTTGAAGCTTTGAGTCTTAAAGTACCCAATATACATTTCAGATTTATATTGCAGACATCTTGCACAGATGTAATTGCAAGCGCTTGTACAAAATTTAAGCTGGATTGTATTTTTTTCTTTCCCCTGAAAGTTCTATCTGTGTGATCCATTCTAGACCCTTGCCTTAGCCAATGAGGTTAACAAGGAAAAATCCCCTCGTAGTGAACTGACTGGGCATTTAAAGCTTTGGCATGAGGCTTCACTGAGGTTCTCATGAAATGTCATTCTGGCTGGGGATTCATGAACTGATATGGGTATAAAAAAAAACAACCATATCTAAACCTCTGGCTAAAACTCCAGGAAAAAAAGAAAGCAAAACTTTGAGAGTTAAAAAACTTTGTGTACCTATTAAAATCAATATTTTTTTCCCCGTTTTTATACATCCATACTCCCTGATCTTGGCAGGAATGAAAATGAAGCTGAATGGAATGTAAGTCATTATCAAAATGTCTCTTTCTGGTTCTACATCGTAATGCAATGTAATTATTGTGGGGTGTGACCTGGGTGGAGATGTGAAGATTGGTTCATAGAATAGAATATCAGGGTTCAAAGAGATCTCAGGCGTCTTCTAGTCCAACCCCCTGCTCAAAGCAGGACCAACCCCCATTGTGGAAGAATGGCGTGCAATAGAGCAAACTGGCATTTCTTCCCATATGATAGACATATCTATCTGTCAATAGTTAGGAGACCAAAAGAATGTGCATTTGAACTTTTAAAATTAAATTAGCTAAGCACCATTTGTAGAATTGTTTGACATTTCCATGAACTCTAAACCTGCATTAGATGCAAGTGGAAAAAGAACAGGTGGACATGCTAATAGTGATTTATCTTTTGATGAGTTTCAGAAAAGTTTGCATAAGTTTGAAACAGACACTGTACTCTGGCCAGCAATCATTCCAATGGCCATATCCAGTACAGATCTCTCCGCAGGTTATACAAATGATAGGTAAATGAAAACTGCCAAGTTAATGTTTAAGGGTTGGAAAATGTTGGGGTTTTTTTTTGTCAATTTGTTTTGGCTTCAGTGGATCAGGAAAGAGAGGTTTCCTGCCTTAATATTTTTCTTTGTCATGAAAAAATCAAAGCGCTAGAACAATATTAAATCCTGTTAATAATGTTTGGTTGGTCATCTGGTTCAGTGAACAAGATGAGGGATGTCTGATACAGCTTACAGTATGTTTGAGTCAGAGCTCCTAACAAAGGGCCTCTTTCAATAATTATTCACCCAATAATTTGAGATGCCCACATGTAGGAGGGGGGAAAAGAGACAGGGCTGGAGATTCTCTTGCCTCCTGACTTGATATCGGTATATTCCATCCACTGAAATACAACCAATGAGAGCACTGAATTTCACAAACTAAAAGTCCCTACATGGAGAAGTGCTGAATGCCTTCAACTCCTTTGAAAATAAATGGAAGTCAAGTGTACTCACATGATAGGACCCTCAAAGTATCCAACTGGTGGGGCAGTGGCTTAAGGGACATCTGAAGGACACTGTTCTTCATCTTGTTAATCTTAGTAAAAAGGAAGTGGGAGCTTCTAATTTGTTTGTATTGCCTATGAGCATTTATAGCTCTTGCAAAGAGAGGCAGGTAATGGGATTTTATAGACATAAACTCTCAATAACATTAGTATTAATAATGAATACTATTAATAGAGATAACAACAATTAACTTGAGTTCCTATAAACTCAAGGACTGTTTTCAGATTCCATTCCACTTGATAGATATGCCTCATTTTATTGCTTGCTTCTTAGGGAATTTCATTTTCATAATTTGTTAGTGAATTTACTGCCAGTGGAAAAGATTAATAGAAATGCTTTCTGCCTCTGTCTTACAGCTCTGATTGCTATAATAAAGTATATATATGGAGATATACCTATCTCATAGAACTGAAAGGTCATTGAGTCCAGCCCCCTGCATTCACTAGCAGGACCAAATACTGATTTTTGCCCCAGATTCCTAAGTGGCCCCCTTGAGTATTGAACTCATAACGCCATCCCCCAGTCCCAGAAATACACCTCAATTCCAAAGAATAAGCACCCTGCAATAATGAGTATCCCAGGACCTTCCAAAGATGTGCAGATTTCCTTTAAATCTGACTTGCAGCTGCTGTGGCAGACCTGGGCCTCTCTTGGTCAGAAATTGCTGATTGTGAGAAATCAGCAGAAGAAAGTCCATCAGAGTTTAAAATTATTATTATTAAAGTGCTTTTAGTAGTGTAAGAATGAAAAAAAAGTATGATGCAAGTTATAAATCAGACAAACAGGAGTATGCCATTTCAGCTATTGTGGATTCATATATTATAGAAGCAGAAGGGACCATTATGATCATCTCATATGACCTCCTGCATAACTAGGCTTGGAAAGATTAGATTTGTACTGGTAAGCATCAGTAAACATCTATTTTATCAACCACAAAAAAAGTATTTCCGTTGATGATGATCAAAATTTACAGATAGGCAGAGTAAGAAAAATCTGTTTCAGAACTTAATTGAAGTTTGACAGAAGGATATTTACTTTGTTTACTTTGACTTGTGAGGTTGATAACTTGTGTTTTAATTATATAAATCTTTATCTTTTTGAATTTCAAAGTCTACTGTCATTAAATAATTATTTCCTGACAATCACCTCCTGCATTGTCTGATCATCCCATAATTTCCCACACTTGTGCAAAATTATGGGTTTTAGTCATTGTTTATTTTTATCAATTTAAATTTTCACAAAATTGTGAAAAATGTAGATCAATGGAAATTTGAAAAAAATCATAAAAATAAACACTGATATTATCTGTTGAAATTATTTAAAAGCCATCAAGTTCTGCCAGGCTGTACATGTGTGCAGCCAGGACTCGACCCTCTCCGGGGGGGAGGAAGGGAGCCACACCGGCTCACTACACACCAGTGGGTCCGGGAAATAGCCCAGCCGTCCTCGTGGCAATCGCCGGCCCTGTGGGGACAAGAAGCTCAGACCCTTGGGCAGGGCTGAGCAGCAATAACGGTTAAGGCCCTGGCCCTAGGTCAGGGCGGGGCAGCAAACACTGAGTCAGGGAGCTCAGGCCTTGGGCAGGGCTGAGCAACAATAACAGGGTTCGGCCTCCTCAGGCCAGGGAGCGGAGGAGTCTGCCACCCCTGGTTGGGTGGCAGGGGCGACGCAGGCCCTCACACTCCATTTTGCGTCCCAGCCTGGGGCCCTGGCAGCGGCCAACGATCCGCTGTTCGGTCAGTGGGGATCCTGGCCATAACACACTGACGGGTAAGGCTGCAGCCAGACTGGGGTCAGCTGCCCCCGGGCTACTTCCGTACTCCCCCTTGAGGCCTACCTGGGTCCTGACGTCGGCTTCAACAGGGTCCAGGAGCATGGGCTCGTCATG
Organism: Gopherus evgoodei; assembly: GCF_007399415.2. Taxonomy (NCBI): domain Eukaryota; kingdom Metazoa; phylum Chordata; order Testudines; family Testudinidae; genus Gopherus; species Gopherus evgoodei. The sequence continues at coordinate 24,421,582 of NC_044336.1, read as the reverse complement.
GCCAGGGCTGGGAGGTAGGTCCGGCAACTCCTCCGGATAGTCAGCCCAGGGTAGCTCTGGCAGCTCCTCCGGATAGCGGGTGAGGGGGAGCTCTGGCAGCTCCTCTGGATAGCGGGTGAGGGGGAGCTCTGGCAGCTCTTCCAGATAGTCAGCCCAGGGTAGCTCCGGCGGCTCCTCCGGATAGCGGGTGCGAGGGAGCTCCGGCAGCTCTTCCAGATAGTCAGCCCAGGGTAGCTCCGGCGGCTCCTCTGGATAGCGGGTGAGGGGGAGCTCTGGCAGCTCTTCCAGATAGTCAGCCCAGGGTAGCTCCGGCGGCTCCTCCGGATAGCGGGTGCGAGGGAGCTCCGGCAGCTCTTCCAGATAGTCAGCCCAGGGTAGCTCCGGCGGCTCCTCCAGATAGCGGGTGAGGGGGAGCTCCGGTAGCTCCTCCGGATAGCGGGCGCAAGGGAGCTCCGGCAGCTCTTCCAGATAGTCAGCCCAGGGTAGCTCTGGTGGCTCCTCCAGGTAGTGGGCTCGGGGGAGCTCAGGCCAGTCTAGGCGGCTGTCCTGGGTCTCAGGAGGTTCCCAGTCTCGAGCTCCCTGAGGGACGTCTGCTCGTTCCAGTTGCTGGGGCCTCACTGAGCTCTGAGGGCCCGCCTTTATAGTTCCGGGTCGGTGCCTGACCCTTTGAGGGGCGGGCTCAGAGCCCTTTAGCCCCACCCACTCTGGCCTCCAGCTGGGCTCTTCCTCCTCTGGGCTGGAGGGGAGCCACACCGCCTCACTACGCAGGCCTACGCATAACACACAGTCTATAGAACTTCACTCAATAATTCATTCATCAAACCCAAAAACTTGTAATTGAACTGGGCATAATTTTTAGAAAGTCATCCAGTCTTGACTGGAAGACTTCAAGTGATGGAGAAATTATCTCTTCCTTTGTTAAATTAAGCTAATGGTCCATTACCTTCACTGATAAAAAAGTGCACACTATTTCCAATTTCAGGTTTTTTAGCTTTAGTTTCCAGCCATTAGGTTCTGTTATCTTTGTCTACTAGATTAAAGGCCTTCTGGTATCTGATATCATTTTCTTATGTATGTATGTCTATTGGGACAACAAAGTAACAGTAAAACAAGCACGTATAACAAATCTCAAACCCCAGCCAGCTTCTTACACTCTTTTCTCTATCACCATTTAGTCACCTGATATTTCCTCCCAAAAGTGAATGAATCACATAGCAAGGTGTAGGTGGTGCAATCTAGTGGTTGGAGCAGGTGTCTGGCCTACGGGTTAGAGCAGAATCAGAGGGCAGAATTGGAGGCGTGGTCAGGAGACAAGCCAATGGGTGGAGCTAGGTGCCAAAACAGAACCAAAGGGCAGAGCTGGAGTCACAGTCAGGAGACAAGCCAGGAGTTAGGAAGCAGGAGTTCAGAGTTTCTGGAGAGGAGCAGGCAAAGGGTGGAGCAATGGCTGAACAGAAAGCTGGTCTGGTGCAGCTGTGGGTGTGAAGCGCATTGAGCAGCCAATGTGCTACTGTTGCTACCGGGCTTAATTAGGGATCTGTTGGCGCGTCTGTCCAGTCAGGGAGCACAGTCACATAGGGAGGGCTTAATGGGCCCACATGAGCTCATTGGGTTATTGGAGACTGTGCCCAGAGCCAGCTGAATTCCTGACACTATTCAAGGTGGCTTGAACCAAACTGTAAATCATACTTCCTATTATTTTTTTCCATTTGCTAATCAGGATGAAGATTAAATGAAGTTGGTTGACAACCAGAACCCTTTCCCACAACATCCAGGAAAGTATCAGTATTCGGTGATTTAACGAGAAGGAAACAGAATTGCACACTGAGGAAGAAAGAAACAAGGAACTTGAATTTTGCCAAATAGCCTTAAAAAACAATAATTAAGGAGGCCTCTGAATGAAGTTGATGAAGACAGACCTGTGTTGCTTCCTGTTAGTAAATACAAAGAATAGAATCTAATAGGACTCAGGGGAAACAGTAGCTTGGGAATAGCCTTGGAACTGAAGACAAATATACGCAGAGGATGCAAAAAAGTTTGAAAATGATTTGTGGATGGCATTGTGTGGCTGGATGCTATTCCTCTTTGTTAAGACTATATTGGGTTAAAGCATTTATACAAACGAAATCAAGAATGCTGATTTCAAAGCAATTTAAACTGCATGCCTAAAACAAGCCAAGTCCTGAAGGTAACACCTGTTGTCTTGTAGAAAGCAACCTGCAGTGTGGTGGAAGGAAAACAGAAAATGCTGAATTAGAATTAAAATGCATCTAGATAGCTGGGACATCTAGATGGCTCCAAGGATGATTAATTAACTCTGGTTTAAATATAAAATAATACATATATAAAGATCACAACTGATCATAACAACTAGCAATTAAATGTATGTTACTCTCCAATGGATTCATCTTTCAAAAAATTGTCTCAGAAGTGTAAGATCAAATTATATGCAAAAGTACTAGCTGGTAATTGTGTGTGTGTGTGTGTGTGTGTGTGTGTGTGTGTGTGTGTGTGTGTGTGTGTGTGTGTGCATGCGTGTGTGCATACCTCTAATGCAACAGTTCTCAATCTACAGCCCAATCAGCACACAGCTGCACCCCATGTGACATATGGGTAGTGTGCGTGTGTGTATATATGTATACTGTGTGTGTGGATCTGGCTCACATAACACAGAGAGAGCGGCATGTGTGACCTACAATGGTAAATAGGTTGAGAACCACTGATCTAGTGGAATATATCAGGCCTCAAGATGCAGTATAGCTCCTTTCGGCTTATCTGTGCAAAGTGATCTTCCAGATCATAAGGAGAAAAGCCGTGTGTATGGAGTGGAAGATCCTAAATTGGGCTTAGAGTTGGACTCAGAACATAGTTTGACAACATTAAATGGCAACTGGAACCAGAGTTTTGACATGACCCAGTTTATACTCAAACATTTTGGGAGTGTTTGGACCTGCACTTTTCATTCAGGCTTATGGGAATCCAGAACTGCATGTGGTATCTGTTCCTTATCAACATAGTTTATTCAACAGAGGTTTTTAAGTTATGTTAGCGTAAAGGGAGACATCAGGAAGCCTTTTTATCTTTGAAGGGTATACCTCAGCCACATTAAAAAAATATATGATTTAGAAAGAGATACTTTATAAAATTCTGTATTAACCTGGCATGTCACACAATCATGATATCTAGGGATTCTCCCATTATAATATAACTGTTTTTCATTAAATAGATCAGAATTTGAACTGAACCTACCTCATAATTTTTATCAATTTCTTCCTTGGGCCAAATCCTACTCGCTTTTCTAATATGTGTTGTCCAATTGATTTCAGTGAGATGACTGATGAGGAAGATATGCTCCAATATTTGCTCATAAGTTTATGGAGCTTAAATTTCAGGCATTAACAGACTCTTCAGTTTTAAAAATGATACGATTTTGAACTCTACACTCCTTTCTCTCACACAAATCAATAGTTAGCCTGGGCAGAGGAAATGAATGTGATCATTTTATGGATATTTTTTAGACATTTTCATTGGTTTAGAGCTTTGTATGTATCTGTTGACACGAGCTACAACATAAAGATATGAAACAATAGCTAGAGTGGTTGCAGCTATGTTCATGTTACCAATGGGAACACTGAGGCACAGAGTGGATAAGGGCACACAGTGAGTTTGTGGTAGAGACCCTGGTCTCTTTAGTCCTGTCTAAGGACTAAGGTCCCTGTCCTTCAGGGAACTGGATCTGAATCACCATGGTTTGAGTGCTTAGAAAATTATCTTTCATTAACCAGAACAATTCTGATCCTCTTCCCCTCCCCCTTGGCATACAATATCCAATGAGATTAGGCAGAATGACTGTCACAGTGAGGGAGAGAACAATTCTCTCTCTAATTTGGCTCATGCTTTCTGAATTTAACTGGACTAGTTCAACTGTTCTGTTCTGTGGTAGTTTATGTTCTTTGGAAGCAGCTGAATTAAAATAATACACTTATTATGTAATGCACTGCTTAATGCAGAATGCTATATGTAAAATACACCCATGCTGCACAGGAAGAGCAAAGGATGAATAAAAGTTGACTGGCTGAGAAATAACACTTAGCGGACCTGATTTGCTGGTATGCTCCTGTTTTGCATCGGAATGGTGAAGCTTTGCAGACACTCAGACAACTGGATGCAGGAATTGGAACAAATCACTACATTAGCTTTTTATTATATCTGATCAGCCGGTTTTCATCTTCCAGGTTGGGAAAATTGCTACTGTTGACTCTTGGATAATAAACAACAGAGGAAGATTACTAAAAAGAAGAAAAAATATAAATTTGCCTTTAATTTAATCTCAGTCATAAGTGAATCTTCCTCGTCCAGTCTTCTTGATTCTTCTCTGCCTCACCTGGGTCTGACTCTGTGACCATTTCATATGCTGCATCTGGGACTGTTTGCAAAGTAAGAAATAAACTGTAGTTCTTGCAAACAGGCCACTTCCTTCTTAAATGGTTGGTTCTTTACTCTCTCACTTCCTTCACTCTCCATCATGTCTCAATTTATCAGAAAGTCACATGGGCATAGCCAATAGATTTGGAGCCCTTTCTTGTTCATGTGGCAAACTAGTTTTGCTGTGTGAGTCAAGTTCAGTCGGTCCTATACAACATGTTGTGTACCTCATTCAGTGCACTAAATGCCCCAACAACACCTATATGGGTGAAACCAGACAATCACTGCACCCTCAATTAAACTCACATAGAAAAATTATAAAAGACAAAAAAAACATATCATCCAGGTCTGACCTCTCAGTCTTTGTTCTCAAAGGAGACCTGCACAACACCTTCTCAAAAGAGAAGCCTGGGAACTTAAATTCATAACTTTGACAGACACGAAAAATCATGGTCTTAATCATAACACTGTGTTAATGCTTATGGCAACAATCTATGACCCACTAGCCCCCCTTTTTTGTTAATGGACTACTTCAACTCAAATAGTCCCTTAGAATATATGCTAACTACCTATGCTAAACAATCTATTCCACCTTGTGTTTAGCTGTGACACTCTGAGTACTTTTCCAAGACCTGAAGAAGAGCTCTGTGTAGCTTGAAGTTGGTCCAGTAAATGATATTACCTCACCCACCTTGTATCGTTAATATCCTGGGACCTACACTGCTACATCACTGCACATGAAAAATGTCGGTTTTTCGAAAAGCTCCAGTCCCTGGTGTTAGCATCACAACATGTAGTTTGCAAATTGGTAAAGAATTTAAACACTTGCTTCAGTTCTATCTGATCTTCAATGAGACATAAGTACATGCTTAAATAGGGCCACAATGAGGCATTTTCCACCCAAAAATGCTTTGCCCCAACTGAGGCTATGATTGAGCATGTATAAAGCTATTGGCTTATTGACTCACATGTTGAAAATCATACCTGTTTATGTGCTTTGTTGGATCAGGGACTGGGTGAGGGAACTTTGGCCATTTGGTCTATGGTCTGGCATCAAAATAAGAGGATGTTCAAAACTGGGACCTTTTTGTGCAGAGGTCCAATGGTCAGATTGTCCTTTCAGCTGATCAACTGCTCTCAAGCTTAAATATGTAACTATTGTGTGAAATCATGAAACGTTCCCTTTGCTTCCCTGTCTGACTGTCTCCACCCATTATCTCTTGTCTTATAATTAGATTGCAAACTCTTTGAGGCAGGGATGGTCTTTTTGTTTTGTTTTTGTCCAGGGCTTAGCACTATGGGGTTCTAATCCATGACTTGGGGCTGTAAGGTGCTACTGCAGTACAAATAATAATGACAATAACTATAGTACATACAAAATCTCATCATGGGACTGCATATAGACACGGCAGTACACATGTACTGATCATGAAATGCTATCAGAGTCCCACTTATCAATCAGAGATTGAAGGGCCAGGGATTGTTCAGCTGTACGTGCTTTTAGACTCCAACTTTGCTGGCTGTGAAGAAGGAATACTCTATGATAATGTCACACACAAGCTGGAAAACCCCCAGCTTCCTTGGGCAGGATGAAAGCTCTGCTTTTCGCAATGAGCAGGCCATTCCATGGCTACTGGCACATAGAATAACAGATCTCAAAACATTCCCACATTGGCTATATTAAATCCCCCTCGTAGAGTTCTCTTTTTTGCTAAAGAAAAAAATAATTTGGAAGGTTTTTTTTATTATTATTTTGGGAGGGCAGAGGCAGGGTCACTGTTGCTGTGCTGTCTAAAATCAGAGATATAATAATAGCTCAGTCCCCAAAATATAAGTGATATTTGAGTTCCAAGTCTTAAAAAAACTTTTCAGCATATGAAACAGATGGAAACTGCTCCACTGACTTCCTCCAAACTTGTTTGCAGCTGTTGTTGCTCCCCCCACCACCACCATCACTACACGCTTTTTTTTCTCTCTTTCCAATGAAATTTTTAGACGTCACCTGTTGACACATGCATTGCAGGGTATTTTTTCCCTATGAGTCTATAAAGAAAAGTGGCTTGTGATGTTTTGGAGAAATGTACATAGAGGAGAAGTTGTGAAAATGCCTTTGACATGTTTCTGTGTGTGAAACATCACATATTATGTCTGTCTGGAAAAGGATCTCTGTCAGTTTGGGTCTTTGTTATTACTTTATTTTCTTTTAACACAAACTGGAAGTTGACCAGGTCTTACGGGGAATACCAAGCATTTGGCTTTGACAGAAATAGAGTGGCTGCTTGGGACATACCGAAACAGATGAAAGACAAAGCAGTGAACTAGTTCCAAGTTACAAAGGGCATATGCACACCGATGAAATCAAGGATTAGGTGAAAGGATACTTACATGCTGAGCAGCAAGCAAAGTTTGTCACCCTATCTGTGACTGTCGCAGGAACCATTCTTAATAAAACAATTGGTTCTAGCCAAAGAAAACCCTAATGCTCTGTAGCAGCCACTATAGAAGTTTGTATGTAACATGACACAGAGCAGAGAATGGACTAAAGCACCATCACGACGCACTTCACATGGACCATGGATTTTAACTGGAGCTACACTGGTGTACAGTAGCTGGCATACAGATATGTTATATACAACATACATACTCATGTAGAAAAGGCTCTTCATTATCCAGCTCAGCTTGATTTAATCCACTATCACCATAATAATAAATCCATCAAATCATAATCCCATTGCAAACCCCCTTCATAACACACCTCACTATGCTTCCAAGAATGCCCCTAAAACGAAGAGGGACATGTGTCTCTTTGAAATGCAGAGAAATAATGTAATGGGATTGGGAAAGACAAAGAGGAGGAGAGGCTTTTTTGTATTTTAACCATTTCAGTCCCAGGCATTTATGGGTGTTGAATGAATATAAAATGGGGTATGGAGAGTTAATAGGCAAACACAGATGGATAGATTAGGGAACCATTTAGAATATCAATTCAATATGATTAGCTGAGCTAATCTGTCACCAAGAAAGTGCGGTTAACATATTTCCATTTTATCATCAGCTGAATGCATGAACCCAGCCCTTAGCAATTAATGAGTTACTCAGTGAAACAGATATTTGTAACTCTACTTTTTTAATGGGTTCTACAGAATCATTATTAAAATGAAGGTTGCATGATACAACGTGCAGTGGGCATGTGATATACAGTCTCTATTGTTCCTAAGAGATTATTATAATGTTATTAAAATATCAGGATTGCTTCTGATAATAACACATGACAATCCTGATGAATGACTCACAGAATGGATAGCAGTGAAATTCTCCGACTTACCCAATTATCAAAGAAACTCTCACTTCCCTGAAGATGATTGTCTTGCTAGAATCTGTTTGGACTTAAGTGAACGTGCAAACACCCCCGAAGAAGGGTGCCCTCGAAGAAGACCTTGAACCATGCTGCACTCAATAAATTTGGAAATGTTATCGAGTGGACTGTTAACACAGGTTGCCAATAACGGTGCTTTCCCATACGGACCCAACATGGTCTGTCAGATAAAGCACAAGACTCTGGACACCTGTGTTCTGTTCCCAACTATATTAGCAATAGAGCTAATTGGAAATTTTCCAATGGAACATTTTTCTGCTGGAAAATACTTATTCATTCGCACGTGGAAATGTGTAGATTTCAACAAAATTGATTGACTAAAACATTTGAATTTTCTGTTTTGAAATTACTTCATTTCCATTTTTCTTTTAATATAATGCAATATATTAATCATTAATAATTAATAAAGTTGAATCAGGATGAAACATTTCCATTTTATCAAAACAAACCTTTCCAATTAATGTGAACAACTTTTGTCATCGGGATTCTGTTTCTTGGGAAATTTGTTTTATTTTGTTTGTTTGTTCTGCTTTGGAACAGAATTTCATGTGAAACAGCAAAATCCCATTCCCACCCAGTTCTAATTAGGGGAGTATGCTGTAGGTCAAATTTTTAGAGCATTGATTTGAACAGTACCTTCCAGGACTGCACAACTCATCAAAGAGTATCCAGGTTGAAAGAAAGATAGACACCCAGAAAGGAAAAAGATAAAACACCCTCTTACCAAGTAACTCTTACAGCACTAATGATTGTTTAATTAAAACATATTGCTTTTAGAATCCTTTGTCTCCCAAATGCCCTCTATTGCACATCTTAGGGTTCTCATTAATATCACTATATTGTTGCATTTTTTTCTAATGACAAGAGATCTACCAAAATGATGTTATCTTGGAATAAACGGCATCAGGTGACAAGCAACATACCTGCTGCAAGAGGAGACTGGATTCCTAGAGATAAAGAGGAATTGCCTGAATGAAGTAAAAGCTAAACAGCCTAATGCACTTCATCAAGTGGGGTTATAGGGTGTGCCTATAATACAGCTACCCAGAACTTTGGTTCCTAGATTTTTAACTCCTTACATTTCAGTTGTATTTTGCAAGGATGCCATATTTGGGGGATTCTGTCATTTGAATGGGAATGGTTCTATTTCCCCACACTTTGAATTGTCCCACCACCACAAACAGCATAAGGCCACTGAAAAGACAATGAAAAAAAATCTTTAAAATTGCATACCCACCTGTATGAAGCAGTTTCAGATCTACAGATGATGCGCTTTACAAACAGTAGTATCATTCTAATTATGCCCACCAATGAAAGGTGTTGTCACAACAGAGTAAACTCTCAAAAAGGGACACTGAACAGATTGAAAGGAAATCACCACTAATCTGAAAGCAACCTTCTTTAATGACACTCTGACCTTCCACCAAGCTTCTGTGTGTCTTGTTTGTTAGTTTTCTACACCTTGTTTGACTAAAATGATTTGGTTTAGAAAGATTGCAAATGAAGCGCAGCTGTTTTTTTTCATTTGTGTATTGTTGTTTTGTACTTTATTCTGTTTCAATCACATGGACAAAAATCCAGTGTTATTTCCTTGCTTCAGAGAGTTTTTTCTTGTTTCAGTGATTAGTCAGCTTCCTTTATTTACGTTTTAATCCTATGCTGGTGGTGCACTGACAGCTTCAGATGTTTACTGGTTTTAACAGCTGCAGATAAAAGGGGAGATCTTATCAACATTATCCATGTGGTTTTGAATAGTTTGCTGTGTCCTTTTGCTATAGCAGATGGGGGGGGCGGGAAGCACTCTAGAGAATGATCCGTTTAGAAGATGCCCTGTTTTTTCCTCTTTTCCCCAATAATCACTAGTCTTAATTAGCTAAATAACAATATATTGCAAACACTGGGTATATGGGGTTTCTGGAAATACAGATTCAAAGTCCTTTCATAAAGTCACGTAATTGGCATCTGATTGGAGTCGAAGATATTTTCACCTGAGCGATACAGTAATTGCAGATTTATTTGAGGCTTGGGTGATAATAATCTGACCCTATTAAACACTGAAATGTAGTCTAACAGAATTTAAAAGCACAATGCCAGTATCTGATGGGGCAAAATGTCTTTTTATTGTAGTCTAATAGCAAAATCCATGTAACATTCATCTTTTAAACTCAAATAATTCATGATCTTTTCTCTTACATTTCCAATGTTTCTTTTCTCTGAAGATACAAAATGCAGCTGTTGCCAAACATTCATCAGCAAACCAGTATAAGCAAGCTAGGCCTCGTGCACAACCCTAAAATAACAAATCCATGTGCAGAGCCCAGCACACATGAGTAAACTTGTGTTCCCAGTGCAGTGCCAGCTATCTGGATCTCCCAGACAGTCCCACACTAAGAAATTAATGTGTATGCATAGCCCAGCTTTCAGATCCTCCGGCCGGGAATTCACTCCTTGGGTTGGTCTGTACAGTAGATGCCATTTCTGCTGTATTTCTAAAGGTCCACTGGAGACATCCTTTATTTTCTATGCTGCTCCAGCTGAACAGAAGTTTTGCCTATTTAGCAAAGAATCCTGTGGCACCTTATAGACTAACAGACGTTTTGGAGCATGAGCTTTCGTGGGTGAATACCCACTTCGTCAGATGCATTCACCCACGAAAGCTCATGCTCCAAAACGTCTGTTAGTCTATAAGGTGCCACAGGATTCTTTGCTGCTTTTACAGATCCAGACTAACACGGCCACCCCTCTGATACTTGCCTATTTAGATTATTTAATGAGGAATGTAAAGCAGCTTTGGACCATCTAGTAAAAGTGGCATAAAAGAGTAGTTTGCACTGTATCTCCTTGGATTTTTCTTTTGCTGTGAAAGCAACACCACCTACCACCTACTTCCACCCTCCTGACGGACTGATTTTATTAGTAGGCTGGTAGCTGATATTAGCATATCTGATTCATTACATCCTTCCAGTTGCTTATTCTTTCCAATTAAAATTATTCTTTTGGGAATTAGTGAAATTCAAGTTGCATGTTGTAGGAGCCAGAGAGCAAAAACTATGTGCTGGGATTTTCAAAAGAAGCTAAGGGCTTGCATATCCTCAAGTTTTGCCACTTTAATATACTAAAGCATCAGAACAAAACAAAAAGCAATACCTAGTGTAAATACAATTGTACAAATATAAAAGAGTTTATGCAGCTATAGCTAACTCTGGTTTGTAGAAGCAAAATAATCTATACAGGTATAAACCCCTTTATAGTGGTATAACTGCATCTATATTAGAGATTTTACCACTTCAACTATGTTAATTTAAAAAAAAAATCAAAACCCACATCTGCACCCACATTTATGCAGGTAAATCATTTTAACTGAATAGATCAGGCCTGAGGAAATTAGGTACCCGAATTCGTTGTGAAACTCCTTTAAACTCTCTTACAAATCCCAGCCACAGTTTATTATTCACAACTGTGCTATCCGGTTTCCCCAAGCGGGTAAATGACCAACCCAGAAGAAAACGGAGACCACCAAAGCTCAGAGTCACTGCAAGACATGACAGATGAGTGACATCAAACAAAAACAGGAAGGAAGGTGAGGAAGGGCAGTGTTAAGCAGGACAGGAAGGTGCATGTAAAAAACAAGAAAGGAACTAGAAGGATGGATAAAGGAGACTGAAATAGAACTCATGAGAAAAGTATCCCCAGCAGTTAGATACTGTTATAAAATGAAAGAGGGGGAAGAGGAGGAAAGACCCTTTGTGTAACCAAGAGTCCAACGGCAGCTGAATAGGAGGGAAATGGAAAATGGTACCAATGAGACCCCATGTGTAGCCCGGGGTCTTTGGTTATAGCTAATCACAGAACTCGCAGCTAGGGAGGATACGGGGTGGAGGGCTATGATGTGGCTTTAAGCCACCTGCCTTGTTCCCTACTGATTCTGGGCCACTCGAGGGGCGGAGATGCCCCCAGCATAACTCTGAAAGCCATGTGGCCCGATCTAAGTTGTGACAGCCTCCCTCAGCTGTCTGACCAGCCACAGCTTTACCTGAAAGATTTCCAGCCCTTCATGCTTCAGTCCCGCCCCAGCACTGCCCTGGGGGTATTCCTACTAAGTCACTTGCAATGCCTCAGGACGCAGTGTTGCAGTGCCTGCACAAGGGCAATCCTCCCTTCCTGGAAATGGACATTTTCAGACTCTTTATGTTTCTTGGGCACTCTTACATGGCACAAATGGGCCAGAGCAGGGGTAAAGCTCTAACTCCTAACTTACATCATTGTAACTGAGAGGAGACTTTGACTCAAAATGATCAATCTGGAAAATGTAACTAGTCATAGGGATGTCATTTTACTGAGGATCAGACTGATTGCAGATTATTTTTTGTCTATAAAGGTCAAGGGGTCAGATCCTTTGCTGGTACAAATTAGTGCATATCCATTGAAGTCAATAGAGCTACATGGGTTTACACCAGATGAGGACCTGATCCAAAATGTTTTTTAAAGCTTTCATCTGTCTATGATCCTGGTGGGTGCTGAGTGCCCTCAACTCCTATGGAAACCAAAGGAATGAGTTTTGAAATTAATTTACCTGATTCTGAATATTGCCAATGTGTTGGGAATGCAATACCCAAAAAGTACATTCACTAATTAAGTGTTTTTTTTCAAATGTAAAAAATAAGATGTAGTGAAGAAAGGATGGATGATATATTTCAAGTCTCTAAGATCAGAATTCACAAAACTCAATGCTTTCACGATATACTGAAGATACATGCAGAAGGCTTTCTGTTTTATTGTTGATCACAAGGAATTTTGCAAATAAAACAAACACACCAGAACTAGGATTGTTGATTCTTGGCTTTTTCTATATGAACTGGGTGGGGTGATGAGGGAATTCAGATGATGCTTAGAATCACACATATATTTATCATGTAGTTTGCAACTAGAAACACATTATTAAAAGCATATCTTTATACAGTAGAGTTGAATCGGTGTGTTATAGTGCAAATAAATGAAAGGCAAGTATGATTTCTAAAGAATTCAATAGATTGTGGTGTCTTGTGGGGTTAATTTAAATCATAAGTGCAGTCAGTTTATATATAAATGGGGAGCTGGGGAAATACATTAAAAGGAAAATGAAGGTTTAGACGTTACCCGAGTAAAAGTTTTCCGTTGTGAATATATCTATGGAAATTCTCTGCATTTCACTCTAGCTGTTGAAAGATTTCCATTTCCCATTGACATTTATGTTGAGTTTAATCTTTAATCAAAATAATAACATTCAGATTTCTTTAACAAACTTGATTACTATTTTAATGGTTCATTCATAATTTTACCAATCTGGCATGCTATACATTTTTGGCTCAGGACCATAGAAAACAATGACTTAGATTTCATATATGTTCTGGCATCAGCTCAATACCTTGTGTCATAAACAGATAGTTAAGGGTTAATAGAACAGGAGTATTTCATGTCTCTTTTGTCTGTAAAGGGTTAGCAAGTTCAGTGAGCCTGGCTGTCACCTGACCAGAGGACCAATCAGGGGACAGGATACTTTCAAATCTTGAGGGAGGGAAGTTTTTGTGTGTGTGTCATAAACAGATAAGTAAGAGTTAATGGAACAAAACTGCTTCATATCTCTTTTGCCTGGAAAGAGTTAACAAGAAAAGTGAGCCTGGCTATCACCTGACCCGAGGACCAATCAGGGGACAGGATACTTTCAAATCTTCAGGGAGGGAAGTTTTTGTGTGTCCTGTTAGTTTTGGTTGTTGTTCACTCTGGGGGCTCAGAGGGATCAGAGGTGCAACCAGGTTTCTCTCCAATCTCTCCAATACAGGCTCTTATAAGGTCAGACTAGTGAGTACTAGGTAGATAAGGTGAGTTAGGCTTATGGTTGTTTTCTTTATTTGCAAATGTGTATTGGGTTGGAAGGAGTTCAAATGTGCATTTGGCTGAAAGGAGTTCAAATTGGTATTTTGCTGAAAAGATTTTAATTTGTACTTGTATACTTAGGCTGGGAGGGTATTCCCAGTGTCTACAGCTGAAAGACCCTGTACCTATTCCATTTTAAATTTGCAAAGATAATTTTTACTGTTTTTCCTTTTTTAATTAAAAGCTTTTCTTGTTTAAGAACCTGATTTTTTTTTTATTCTGGTGAGACCCCAGGGGACGGGGTCTGGATTCACCAGGGAATTGGTGGGGAGAAAGGAGGGAAGGGGGATAAAAAGGTTAATTTTCTCTCTGTGCCAGGATTACTGTCTCTCTCAGAGAGAATCTGGGAGGGGAAGAGAGAAGGAGGGGGGAAGGTACATTTTCCTCTCTGTTCTGTGATTCAAGGAGTTTGAATCACACAGTGATCTTCCAGGGTAACCCAGGGAGGGGAAGCCTGGGAGAGGCAACGGTGAAGGAAAGGGTTTACTTTCCTTGTGTTAAGATCCAGAGGGTCTGGGTCTTGGGGGTACCCGGGCCAGGTTTTGGGGGGACCAGAGTGTACCAGGCACTGTAATTCCTGGTTGGTGGCAGCGCTACAGGTTCTAAGCTGGTAATTAAGCTTAGAGGAATTCATGCTGGTACCCCACCTTTTTGGACGCTAAGGTTCAGAGTGGGGATTAGACCACGACAGTGTGTGCTGTTAGTTTTTGGTTGTTGTTCACTCTGGGGGCTCAGAGGGACCAGATGCGCAACCAGGTTTCTCTCCAATCTCTCTGATACAGTCTCTTATATGTCCAGAATAGTAAGTACTAGGTAGATAAGGCGAGTTAGGCTTATGTTTGTTTTCTTTATTTGCAAATGTGGATTTGGCTGGAAGGAGTTCAAATTTGTATTTTGCTGAAAGGATTTTAATTTGAATTTGTATACTTAGGCTGGGAGGGTATTCCCAGTGTCTATAGCTGAAAGACCCTGTTACATATTCCTTCTTCAATTTACAAGGATAATTTTTACTGTTTTTTCTTTCTTTAATTAAAAGCTTTTCTTGTTTAAGAACCTGATTGTTTTTTTATTCTGGTGAGACCCCAGGGGACTGGGTCTGGATCCACCAGGGAATTGGTGGGGAGAAAGGAGAGAAGGGGGAGAGAAAAGTTAATTTCTCTCTGTGTTAGGATTATTTTCTCTCTCAAGGAGAGTCTGAGAGGGGGAGAGAGAAGGAGGAGGGAAGGTGAATTTTCCTCTCTGGTTTGAGATTCAAGGAGTTTGAATCACAGTGATCTTCCAGGGTAACCCAGGGAGGGGAAGCCTGGGAGAGGCAACGGTGAGGGAAAGGGTTTACTTTTCTTGTGTTAAGATCCAGAGGGTCTGGGTCTTGGGGGTCCCCGGGCAAGGTTTTAGGGGGACCAGAGTGTACCAGACACTGGAATTCCTGGTTGGTGGCAGCACTACAAGTACTAAGCTGGTAATTGAGCTTAGAGGAATTCATGCTGGTACCCCATCCTTTGGACGCTAAGGTTCAGAGTGGGGAATTATACCATGACACCTTGTATGTTCATTTATGCTACATTTACTTCTGCTTCCAATTTTTCCAATGTATTTTGACCTACAATCGTTTGTATACTGCCTTCATCTGTTGTAAATCCCTTTACTACTCACTAACACATGACTTAGTATAAATCATGAACTAAGATGATACTGTGGATGTATGTTAACTAAAATTGAAAGGTCAGAATTTTGGGCATGTGTAAGGGTACAGCTGGCAATGCAGTTAATGCATGCTTTGATCTTTGACTTTTAAAAGCAAAGGGAAACCAAGGGTTCCAAACCACTCCCACACACAGACCACTTCATTGGAAGAGTAAATTGATCACATAGGCAAAGCACATTGAATGCGTAATTCCTCAGAAGCCCCGTCTTGGAGAAATCAGGCTCCAACAAACTCTGAAACACGCATTGAAATTGAGAGGTTTCAGATTAGTGGCAGTGTTAGTCTGAAGAGTACGCACACTGATTCCCTTCCCCAAGGAGAGAGAGGTTGCTTATGGTTTCAAGATGATTTTCTTGTTTGAACAGCCAGGTAGTTTGCTGCACACTGAGGGCTGAAAGTCTATAGTGCTCCATCCAACAAGCAGGAAGTCAAGTAATTAGGGTTGTCTGGTGTGAAGTCATGCGTCAGGAGTTTTTAGAGCTTTGATATTATAGGGATCAATTCAACCCCCATTGAAATCAATGAAAGGACCCTCCAGTGATTTTTGCTGGCACTGAATCAGACGCATAATGGAAGGGCTATTTTTTTTTTTGCATGACTATCTTCTACTGGGTGGGATCCCAACCATTAGATGATGTTATCCTAGTCATCCAGTCATGGAATTTTACTCTGACCCTGTGGCCTACACCATCATTCACAACTAACCAAAACACACTAATCTGTTGCAAGACTCGCTCACAATCAATATATAGAGTTTGGAGGAGGTCGGAGAAGTGCATGTACACAGAGAAAACAAAGAAATCCCCGAGAGAAAAAAGGGCAAAATTAACGGGATAAAATATTCACTGTGAATCATTCACTTGGCTCTCCCTATCAGCCTAGTTAATAGAGTTATTATTTACCATGTTCCATCCTTCATACAGTAAACATTTGGCATGGCTTTTCATGCCCATAGTTTGCAAAGGACTTAACTCCTCTTTTCTAGAAAACGGATTTAAAATAAATGAAAAAGGAACAAAACTTTGTGGCATGTAAAATGGCTTTTTAAAAAGAAAAAAGCTAAATATCCAGAGTTTTTCACTTGGCAATGTACAGAATAACAGGCTATCATTCATAGCATTGCATATCATGCAAAAGCATTACTCAGTGTTTAGTGATGTAAAGTGTTGTGGTATTTGGAATCGTAAGCTACACTCTAACTATATGTTGTCTTGACTTATTGCTATACATATAGGATACTGTGTGCATGCAGCAGGCATGTATCAACACAGCCAATGCCCAAGACTCTCGATTGCTGCATATTTTCTCTTGAATAGACATTTTCTTCTTTTCCTTTTCCAGTGTTAAGAAATGAGCCTCAGATTCCAGTCACTGTCCTTCCTTGCATATCAGCTCTGCCAAGGCTTGTGGTCACAGTAGTTAGAAATGGGAAAGACTAACAATGGTAGTTCACAGAATCCAAATTTCTGCAAATGCCAGAGTACAACCCTCAGCAGGAGATCCCATACATAGGATCTGATCCAAAGTCTACTGAAGTCAGTGGAAAGACTCACATTGACTTCCATGGGCTTTTGAGCAGCTCCCTAAGATGTAAGAGATCTGCAGTATTCTTTTCACACCCTCTAATCCTTGTGGCTGATTGTGCTAATTTCGGGTCAGATTCTGTCAGGTTCTTACAGGGATGCACAAAGGGTCTTCCTGGGGTAGTGTCTTTGCCACATGGACCCCATAGCAGGCCAGAGTTAAGAGGCACAATTGATCCTTACGGTGGGATTTCCAAAAGCATTCAGCGGTGAACTCAATGGGAGCTTTGCCATGGATTCAGGTGGGAACAGAGTTAGGTCAGCATCACCCTCAGTTAAAATTTCTAAAAAGACATCAATTGTCTTGCAGTGAAATTCTTGCTGTCCTCATGCCCTCCCTCCAGTTTAAATTGACTCAGTACGCTTTTCCTTACTGCTTCTCCCTACAATTTCCTAGGTGAAGTGTGAATCTCCCAACTTACTAGTGTCTATTTTTATTCTTTGGATGGAGCTGAACTCCAGAAGCTCTGCTTTGCAGGCTGTGTTACAAATACCCTCCATGCCTCTCTCCTCTCCTCCCAGTCCCATTATCCCCTCTTGTTTACAAAGAGAGAGAGACTCTGTGCTTATTTCTGTATCAATCCTGAGGGGCATCTGCACACATGAGTTATTCCTGGCAGGATTTCTACATGTCTTGCAATAACCATGTGAACTTTCAAACGCTCAGAGGGTACAGGACATCATTCTCTAATGTCCTGGTGTTAAAAGGCTGAGCCATCCCGTCTTGTTTGTGAAGGCATCCTGAGTTAGATGATATCAGCTGAACAACTGCCCGATGTGAACTTCAGGAAAATGATATCTTGTTTAGTTCCAGCCCTTATTGACATCAAGTATCTTAAGGTACATCCAGGAGAGGAGGACGGAAGAAAGTGGACTCAAAAGAGCGGTATAAATTCACTCTCATCCTTCATGTTGTGTAAGGACCGTTTGACTGGGAGTGCGTTCTGAACGGCACTGAGCGATAAAGTAAGTAACTTCCCCTCTACTCAGACAGTTTCAGTGTAGAGAAGAAGGTATGAATGAGTCCATAATAACACCTGAAATCCAAAGATTCACTCATTTATTAGTAGTACTGTTTATGTTATATTTATATTATGGCAGCCTCTGAATCAGGAACAGAGTCCCTCATGTACTAAAAGCTGAATAAACACAGAGGTAGTCATGGTCCTAACCCCAGACTGCTTAAAATCTTAGGATATGATTCAAACATCTGAATCCCATTGAAGCCAATGAGGCTCTTTCTGTTGACTTTAATGAGCTTTTAGTCAGACGTTAAGAAACTGAAACAAAGCTTTAAGCATTTGAAATTTTTGGATTTGTGGAGTTTAATTTTATGTATGTATGTATGTATTTATTTATTTATTTATTTATTTGTGTTTTCATTTTCTCTTAGGGGGTCCTGCTAGATTTGGAATCCGAGGTTTCTAAGTATCACAAGAAAGGCAACTGTTCTGACATTCTTAGCCAGAATCGAAAGTGGAACCAGTGGAAATGTCACCAAACCGATTTTTGAGTGAGATCTTCTAGGCAATCTTCTGGAATCAGGCTCATCAGAGAAATCTTGATAAACACCAAACTACTGGATACTTATCCAGGGGTCCAGTCCTGGAGCCTTTTCTGAGGCCCATGAAATGCAAGGGCAAACTCTCTTCTCACATATTTTTCATACTGGTGTAGCGTCATTGGCTTCAATGGAGTTAACCCTGGCTTACAATGACACAAATGAGATCAGAAAGTGCAGAGCTGTGCTAGAACAGCCAGATAGAATGCTAAACTAATTGTCTTCTTGCAGCTGAGCTCACACAGTCGTAAAGCCCCATGTTACTACATAACCTTTCAGTGTATATAACACATTTTTTTCTTGGAAATGTGTAATCTGTTAAGTGGCATGGGAAGAGACAAGTCCCGTTACATAATCCAATAACTAGACAGTAGTTCACTGCACTCTGCAGCAGGCGTTAGTGAATACTTTGGTGGAAGGCTTGTGTTTTCCTTTGTTACAAATAGCCGAGTTGAGTGGTATGTGCTTTTTCTTTGTTGCTACATAACTTTTATATGTGAGTTAACTGCAGCATAGTAAATATGTAGTGTATGATTCATACAGAAAATTATTGTGAAGATTTCTAATAGGATAATAAAACTATAGAAATAGAAAGATCTGCTAGGCCACCCACTTCATTTCCCCAACTGACAATGCAGGATTGCTTCCTACAGTATATTCTTCTGTGTTTCCATCAGTCTTGTTAGGTCTCTTCATCCCCAAAGTATCTCTGCAGACACAGTGACTAATGCAATTTTTTTCATTCATGGATTGTTTCACAACTAAACGCAGTCCGCTTATGACCCTACGTATGAAGTCTCTTCATGATGATTGGTCTCTATGTCATGTATCCTACCATCTGTTTGGCTTCTGCGGTGTCCCCACCATCATAATTTTTCCTACTTTAGCCAATCCTTTACCTTCATTTCACATCCTACTCTCCTTCTAGCTTCTTCATCTGTCTTAAAGTCTTCCATTTTACAACTGTCAATTTTCCAAGCACTTTCATCTCTACTGCCTCCAGAATTTTGATGTCTATTTCACACAACGTAGCTGACTCCAGAGCATACAGTAATACTATTAGTACGCTGGTTCCTCACCTACTACTTCTTCTAAATGACTCAAAAATGGTGCATCCTTCATGTTATGAGGTGTGCTCCATCCCCTATCCTCTGATGCCCCAGAAATCTCTTAGACTCGGTCCATTAGGTGGCAACTTGGTGTGATTCATTTACATTCCCATCACCGACACTAATACAGTCTCATGCAGTGAATTATTTACAGCACTTCTCTAACTTTAGTCCTTTCCCTGAGGAAATGAGGTCTCCCTGCCTTGAGATCTCTGAACATACTGGGCTCAACTGGCCCAGGTCCTCTCTCCCCCACTTCCTTCTTGTGTCTTTCCAATACCCCTCAGCTGATAGGCTAATTGGTTCATCAGCCATCTCAGCCTAATCAGCTGCATATCCACAATCAGCCTTCACTGGGGGTAGGAACTGACTGGGGCCTAAGTGATCAGAGTGCTGGCTCAGCTGAAAGCTACCAGAACTCTGTCACTCTCCGCATCTCTTGGAAGGCTACTGCTGTCTAATGGACCTCACTATTAGGGGACATTCCCTGGTATTTAGATCCATTTCAACTTAATATATACCAGAGAGGCAGTATGGTGCAGTGGTGAGGACACTATGCTGGGAGTTGGATCCCTTGGTTCCAGTGTCAATTCTGCTACAAGCTGCCATGTGATCTAAGGCAAGTCACTTCCCCTCTTCGTCCTTCTACTTCCCATTCTCTTCCAGCCGTATCTATTAGAATGTGCACTCTTCGGACTGTCTCTTACTATGAGCTTGTAAGCGCAAAGAACTCTAGAACTGCGAGGCACCATTGTACTATAAATAATAATGATGATACTCCACTCTGAACCATCATGAACATTCTCTCTCAGGTGTGACATCTTCATCCAGTAGCTTGACACACATGCATGAATCAGTTAAACAAGGGTCGGGGAAAATCTTTGCTTTGTATATGTAGGAAGATGGATCATACAATAGCAGCTGAAATTTAGTGTATTCCTCTACAGAGATGCAGTGACAAACTGGAAGAGATAAAAATGATTCTTTCTAGATTCCAGATCTGCCTTCTGCTTGGATCAAGCCAGTTCATGAATGCACATCTTTTACTAATAATCTTCAGGCTATAGTCAATAAAGTGGGTGTCAAAAACTGTAGCCTGATAGAGAGTGTTAGCTAAACAAACAGTTGAGCTGTTGTTAGAACTTTTCATGCCTTTCCCTGAATCATGATGGTAACCACTCTTTCAGCATTTCATACCTCTGGTGAATAAGAACAATGTATTTCATATGACCTGTCAGCACCACTAGTTATGAACGAGAGTGAGAGTGGTGCCTATCTCCTGATGAGTAATAGGACAGGTGACATCCATGAGCAGGTTGGATATATTTCGATCTTGCATCCTTACTCATGCATGCAAGTACTTCCACTTTCTTTAAATTTTAACTCCCTAGATTATAAATTCTTTGTATTATTTTATTATTTGTATTGCTGTAACACCTACCAATCCCAACTTCATTGTGCATTACGAACCTAACATTCAGAGTTGGTTTCTCTTCAAAGAACTTACAACCTGAGTAGGGACTCTGGCTATCTCTGAGAGGGTTCTCTGAATGCTACTGTAATGTACATATTCAATAATGATAATAACAAACATCCCCCCCACACACATCCCACTGCTGTCTGTTCCACTGGTAATGTCTCCAGCTTTCCTCTTCCATCTTTCAATCCTTCTCTACAATGTTTTGGGAAAAGGGTTGATGAAGTCGAGGGAGAGGAGAAAAAACAAAATGAGTTCTGATTTGTGAACTAAATTAATCCCGAAACCAAATCCTTTGATACATCCATATCACTGACTTTAATGAGACTTCTCTATCCCAGAGGAAGAGCAAGTATCAGTTGTTATGGAAACCAGAACACATACCTCCCAAAATATGCCAAACCTGTTAGCACAAAATTGAAGTTTCTTCCAGGTCAGCATAACTTGGCCACTTTATCACTTTCAGGGTACTGGAAAGCAAGGGCACAGAATAAGAGGTTAATATCGCCAATTACAGGGGCTATACCTTATTAAGTTTTTTCTACTTCACAGTCCCACATGCCAGAGCTCTGCTCAGACAGTGAAAGATCTGAGATTGTACTAATGGTTCTTTTTTTTTAACTCAGCTCAAACATTTCTCTTGGCTTAAAAGAAAAAAAAGGAAGTATTTCTTAGTGTTTCCCTGAACAATGATTATAATGATAGTGATATAACAGTACCAATATGCTGGACAAAGACCTGGGGATCTGAATTTCACACCCCAGTTCAAAACTGTTGCGACAGTTCTGTAAACTACTAAACCCTGTGCTTAAAAACTGTGGATTTTAATGTGACCTAGGCATGTGCATAAGTGTTTTGCTGAATCAGGGTCTGTATCTGAACACTACTCCTCAGGCTTTATCTCACTTGATCTGCAAAGGAAAAAAAATGAGGCTGTGATTCCCTAAGAAATAAGTACTGAATTTCTTTCTCCACTATTTGGAAGCATTAACTACTCGCATAAAATGACTCTGTATTTATGTATTTGTCATCACTTGATGAGGATTAATGGAACATGGATTGGGAGAAATCAAGACACGATTTACCTAAGGAAATAGTATTTGAAAGATCTAGAAAGAAGAGTTAATAAAAATATAATGTTGCTATAGTAGTATAAGCACTATTGTAGCTGAGTGTGCGTCTGCCAGCAGCATATTCACTATAATAGGTTAAATTCAATGCATAGGGTTAATGCTGAGCTCACTTCCTGTGTTACCCGAAGCTGCTTTCCAAGGGCTCTCCACTTAGTCAACATCCTGTCCATCATGTGCTCTAGTCACATGGGGGAAGAGATTTTATTGTACTAATGTGATACCTGCTTCCAACACTGAACAATGCAGAGAAGTGTTTTATTACAGGCAGAGCAGGATCAGAATACCCACTACCTCTAGGCAAACTCTTAATATGTGAAGTGATGCCAGCGAACATGCTGGGATCAGAGTTGTGAGGAAAATGACTTCCAGGGCTGTTAAAACTGAGTGGAGGGGGAAGTGATAGGAGGTAAGGGATGAGGACTGGAGTACACTTTTGTGGATGCCTGAAAATGCAAATCAATTCTCATTTTCACCTTGGGGGAAGAGGGTAGTTGGAATGGTATCACTTTTCCCACACTAAAAAGCTGTTAGGATGATCCAGGTTTGTAAAGTTATGCTGCTAGTCCCTGGATCCTTGAGAAGATAACTGTAAGAAGGCTGCACTAGAGTAGATTTTAACACAGAAGATGGGGAGCAAGTGTTACGGGGTACAGGATAGGTGGGGAAAAGGCTATTTGAAAAGTACAAATTTAAAACAAAGATAAAATAAATGGGGAGGAAGGAATCTTAAAATTTTGACAGTTGCTTTGAGGTACTGTGGAGGCGGGGAGGGTAGTTAGCTAGATGGTACCATTGCACAGCATATGATATTGACTTCATAGCATTAACTAAGGGGGATTTACAGAAAATAACTAACAAGGGAAAGCAGCAATTTGGAATCAAGATTGGCATGGAGAAGACAAAAATTAGGGCAATTGGAAGACAAGAGGAAGAAGTAAAGATCCAACTCAGAGACAAAGAACTAGACCAAGTGGAAAAAGTTTTTGTCTTGGAGGACTAGTATCAAAGAAGGGGAATTGTGAAGATGACAGAAAAACAATAATTGGACTAGTCACTTGCATTTGAAACACTCTGTAAGATCTGGAAGACATTTCAATAAAAATGAAAACCAATCTAAATGAGAATCGTCATGCTGTATGGTTTGGAATGTTGGAATATGAGAAAAAACAATGAAAAAAAGCTAATAACTGCAGAAATGAACCGGCTAAGGGGAATACTGAGAATTTCACAACTGAAGAAAATAAATGAAGTGATATGAAAACAGCTAGGACAAGGCATAACAATGTTACAAAAGATTCAAGAAAAACAATTGAGAGGCTTTGGATGTGTGTCAAGAATGGCCCTGGGAAGGATACTATATATGGTGATATACCAGACTGTAAGGAATGAGATGGAAAGGAAAACTGAGGATGTGTTGGATAGACACAATGAAGAACCATATAGAAGAAAAAGGTTTAAAGATGAACAAAGCCATGAATCTGGTACCAGACAGAAAGTGATGGAAAGACTTAATTTGGCCTCATCATTGCTGCTGAGCTGAAAGACATGAGGTGAAGAAGACCAGATCATATGCAAGTGATGCTGTCCCTTTGTGGCTTTTGAGAGCACAATTCATGTTATTGGTTAGAAATTCACATAATAAAGAATTTGTTCAGCCACAGGGTGCTGCTGCTCTCTCCTGGTTGTGCTAATGGATTATGCTGTACAGAATTAGAAAAGGTGTCTTCTCCCTCATTAACTGCTCAAGAATCTGGTCCAAGTTCACCAGCTGAGTCAGTAGCTTTTCTACTAAATGGTATCATCATTGTACTCACTTCCTACAACTTTCTCAGTATTTGGACCCATTCCTGGCTTGCATGCATATATTTCTAAGAAACTGCAGAGTTGGTGGATCAACAGTGTTGGGGAGTATGGCACTCACTCATCTTATATGAGTGCCATTGAAGATTCAGATTTCAGAGTTGTAGCTGTGTTAGTCTGTACCAGAAAAACAATGAGGAGACCTTGTGGCACCTTCGAGACTAATAAATGTATTTGGGCATAAGTTTTCGTGGGCTAAAACTCACTTCATCAGATGCATTGAGTGAAAAATACAGTAGGCAGTATATATTTTACAGCACATGAAAAGATGGGAGTTGCTTTACCAAGTGCGAGGGGGGGGTCAGTGCTAATGAGGCCAATTTAACCAAAGTAGAAGTGGCCTTTTCTCAACAGTTGTCAAGGAGGGGTGAATATCGACACAGGAAAAACTACTTTTTGTAATGATCCAGCCACTCCCAGTCTTTATTCAGGCCTAATTTGATGGTGTCCAGTTTGCAAATTAATTCCAGTTCTGCAGTTTCTCATTGAAGTCTGGTTTTTTTGGGTTTTTTTTATTTTTTAAGAATGGCCACTTTTAAATCTGTTATTGAGTGTCCAGGGAGACTGAAGTGCTCTCCAACTGGTTTTTGAATGTCACACTTCTTGATGTCTGATTAGTGTCCATTTATTCTTTTGCATAGAGCCTGTTCAGAAGATTCAGGAACTAGTGCAAATTCTCTTGGGTTCTCAGTGCAGAGCAAGGAGATGAGAGGAACAAACAGTTGGGCATGCAATATCTGGTACACTTGCCATCCAGCACGTTAATCAGAATGGTAAGGAAATGTACAGAGTCAGTGCTACTCAGCCTGGACCAATCTACACGGGAGGTCCACTTTCTTGACACCACGGTGCAAATAAGTGATGGTCACATTACCACCACCCTATACTGAAAACCTACCGACCGCTATTCCTACCTCCATGCCTCCAGCTTCCATCCCGGACACATCACACCATCCATTGTCTACAGCCAAGCACTGAGGTACAACCGCATCTGCTCTAACCCCTCAGACAGAGACCAACACCTACAAAATCTCCACCAAGCATTCTCAAAACTACAATACCCGCACGAGGAAATAAGGAAACAGATCAACAGAGCCAGACGTGTACCCAGAAGCCTCCTACTACCCAAGAAAGAAACCAACAGGACTCCACTGGCCATCACATACAGCCCCCAGCTAAAACCCCTCCAACGCATCATCAAGGATCTACAACCCATTCTGGACAATGATCCTACACTTTCACAGGCCTTGGGTGGCAGGCCAGTCCTTGCCCACAGACAACCTGCCAACCTGAAACATATTCTCACCAGTAACTGCACACCGCACCATAATAACTCTAGCTCAGGAACCAATCCATGCAACAAACCTCGATGCCAACTCTGCCCATATATCTACACCAGCGACACCATCACAGGACCTAACCAGATCAGCCACACCATCACTGGTTCATTCACCTGCACATCCACCAATGTAATATACGCCATCATGCCAGCAATGCCCCTCTGCTATGTACATCGGCCAAACTGGACAGTCTCTACGGAAAAGGATAAATGGACACAAATCAGACATTAGGAATGGCAATATACAAAAACCTGTAGGAGAGCACTGCAACCTCCCTGGCCACACTATAGCAGACCTTAAGGTGGCCATCCTGCAGCAAAAAAACTTCAGGACCAGACTTCAAAGAGAAACTGCTGAGCTTCAAACTTTTACAGATCCAGACTAACATGGCTACCCCTCTGATAAGTGCCACTCATTACATCACTGGAAACAGAGACGAAGCTGAATCTGCTGTTAGTTCACATTTAGTATTGTAGACATCTAAAACCTGCCAGCCTTTTCCTCCTTGTGTCCACAAAGAATGAAAGAGAGAGAGAGAGGGGAGCTATTTTGTATGTTGCTGCTTATACAGTGATCAGTAAAATCAATTTCCCCAAGGCAGCAAGATTTACTGAAGGGAAGGAGACCACTTCACCAGAAGGGAGACTGATCCCTAAGATATTCCTGCAACTTGCCCAGCCCAACCATCCTCCTTTTTTCCTTTAATTAACACTTACATGAATGTGGGGTCATTAGACCCATCCACTTTCAATTCCACCTCCTTGGGTTCTCAGATTTTGCACCAAGAGTACCTATTTTGTAAAGTGCTGAGGCACCTCATCTCCCCTTGCGATTTCTTGGAGCTGAGGTTGCACTGCTGCTCCAGAGAGTGACATCCTTGGAGTATATCCTTCCAGTTGAGGACAATCCATTGCTCCCTGTTGTTGCATGGGAGAGATTCTCCACTTGTATCCCAGCACTTCTTACATGATCTGAAATGTAGGAGCCCACTCTATGGCACCCCCTAGCCCTCTAAGATCTGTGCAAGATTTAATATCTTTGTGCCTATAAGCATCTGAATTTTTCAAAGGGCGTGATGTGCTTTCCTAACATAAGCTTCACACCCAAACAATTCTCTGAATTGGATGCCAAACTGGTTCTTCGGGAAGTTGCTAATAAGCACAGATAAAGAATGCTGCCAACTTGTAGTCACTGGCCTCCTCACTTAGTAAAAGATTTGCAAACATGCACACACACACAAACACAGAAGGAGTTTTATTCAGCTGTTCAGGAAGCCAAAGGAAATCAATGATTTGTTATCTTTTCAGAAAGGCCAAAAGATGCTTAGATATCATCGGGATGGATGCAGTATGGAAGCGCAGACAGATGGAAGCAAAACACCAGGGTCTGCAACCCTTTGGGTGATTAATTACTTTCTGCCGCTTGAAATGGAGGTACCATGACAAGCAGACTCCAGTTGGGACATGCTCAGTAGATAAGGAAGCAAAGGAGGAAGATTCTTACAGGGAAAAGTGTACCTGGTACATTTGGCAGTGGTTCCAGCATTGACTAATCAAATTATTATAGTTTAATTGTGCAGTTCTTACTATCATTACTCCATGGGATAATCGCAATCAGCAGTACAATTAATGTCACTTTTATTAGCTTCATAAAGACATTATCAGAGTTCATGAGAGTTGTTCTTAGCCAACTACAGTCCACAGTGATACACTGGAAGTGCCTTGGGAGAGATGTAAGAAAGAAGCTTGCAATATAATGCCGACATGCAGATCCTTTGCAGTAGTGTCTTGGCAGAGAACACCATTCACGGTGACCTTTACTTATAGCTGTGTGATATTTTGACTTAAATTTCTCACATGCTCAGGTCAGCTTTTCTTCAGGCTAAGGCACTAATCAGGCAACTTCTTGTATTAAGGCAGATTTCTGTACCACCTGGGCCCCATTAGCTTCAGTAGAGCTTGGATCTGCTCTCCGCCTGCCCACTTCCTGGATCCCAATAGGAACGATTATTAGTATGATTTGTTTTAGAGCAGTATCTGGGTATCAGAAACCATGATGGGGCAGTCATGCCTAGTGGTTGGAGCCAGAGGTCAGCGCTGGAATTAGATGTCCAGAGTGGATTTGGAGCAAGGCTGGAGTGACACCAAGCCTGGAGCAAGCTAAAGTTTAGGGAGTCTTACCAGCACCAGGCAGAAGACAGTTCCAAGCCTTGGAGTAACATTGAGCAAACTGAGCTGCTGTTCCTCCTGCAGGGCTCATATACCTACCCTGAGAGTCACCAGACCTGTTTGCAGATTGGCTGAGTAGGAGCCCCATTCATAGAGCAGGATCCATTGTGCTAGCACTGTACAAACACACTCAAAAAACCAGTTCCTACCCCTAAGAAATAGCAGTGCTTAGTCCACAATTTTATGTCCATACACAATCAGCTAAGCTATATACAATTTAAAAAAAAAATCTGGAACTCTCTCATTTTAAGGCTAATTTTCAGAGGGAGACAACGCCATCTGGAGAATATTGGCACCAGACTGTCAGATACAGATGGTCCAAAATTTTCTAAATTTTGATGAATTTTTTTTATCATTTTTTGATCAGCTCAGGTGGCCGGAGGCTGGCTTTATACCCAGCTCTGCAACTGACTTATTGCATGTCCTTGGGAAAGTCACTGGACTTCACTTTGTCAATCTCGATAGATTACTAGGGCAGAAGATATATGACATTTCTTTGTATCATATCTCTATCCTTCTACCAATATTTTTCCTCTGTCCCTCTTTGTCTAACTTTAGTCCACATGAGAAATTTTTCCAAGATGGCCACCATGCCATTTCCAGATTCTATCACATCCAAATAGTTGTGTGGAATCACAGAACTGGATGAAAAGTTTCCATCTTGAGTTAGGTTTTGATTCCATTTTTTTGTTTTGTTTTGTATTGACAAACACAAATATTTACACTTACTCATCGGATAGGTACACAGACAAAATCGACATGGCAAAAGTCTTTCACTAAAACGTTAGAACCAGAATCAGCAATCACGGTCTGATTCTCTATTGTATTGCAACAATTCTTTAGTGAGGTAACCCCATTGAAAAGAGTGTCAAATTGACGATTGAACTGATCTCAGTGAGTTACACTGGAATAAAGCTAGTGTAAGAAAATGGAGAATCAACCCTAAATTATTTATTGAATACTGACAATGTGCTGGGTATTGTATAGAAGAATCTCTAACTTACTTGCTCTCATGAAATCTGGGATGAAAGAGTCAGGAATGCTTACATTAGCTAAGAGTTTACTATCTTCCTCTCTATGTTCACAGGTGTCTCGATTCTTGTCAGCCGTTTGGCACAAGCCTTCTGCTAATACTAGCTTCAAACAGTGCAAGGGAAGGCAGCCAAGCTTCTTCTATTCTCTGAGAAGTTGTTAACCAGAAGGTACTTTCTGGCTATATCCTCCTCATTTCTGAAACAATTAAAAAGAAAGCTAAAAAGTTTCCCCTGGTGTCCAAGAAGGCAAAGTAGAGGAAGAAAGGTACAGGCATTTCCACACCGTATACCATTTCCTGTCAAAGCAGCAAAGAATCCTGTGGCACCTTATAGACTAATAGACATTTTGGAGCATGAGCTTTCATGGGTGAATACCCACTTCGTCAGAGGCATGCATCTGACGAAGTGGGTATTCACCCACAAAAACTCATGCTCCAAAACGTCTGTTAATCTATAAGGTGCCACAGGATTCTTTGCTGCTTTTACAGATCCATACTAACACGGCTACCCCTCTGATACATTTCTTGTCAGAAATTAGTACTTGGAAATTGTAGTTGAGCATAACAGATCAGTGCCAATGTCTGAGTTCCTAGGAAACTAATACGATGGGCCAGATCCTCGTCTGATACTAATGAGCATCGTAACCTTGACTTCACTGAATCTACTTGAAATTTAAATATTTCCCTAGCCTGCTAAGGAAAGTTTGAGTCATGCACGCACCACCCACGCCAAGCCACCTTCCCCTCCCCCATTAATGTAAGTGGGAGGGAGGAGTTTGTCTTCGACATTCTGAAAGTGGAGTTGGGTCAGAGAGGAAGAAAAAGGGGCATAATGCAGCACAGTTCTGATTTGCCTTAATCTCCACGGGTATAATGTCCCCGAGGAACCCGGCAGCATTTATGCTGGTGGCTGCAGATCAAGGAGACATAATTGGCTCCTTGTGCCTCCTCCTCACCCCCCTCCCCCCACATGCCCTGTGCCCAAGCAGAGCTCCGAGAGTTGCTGTGCTTATATGTAGTTCAGAACATTTTCGTTAATGTGTGGTGTTGATTAAAAGAGCTAAATGAGTAATTGAAATGTAAATTAATGTAAAGGGAATCTGAGGTTTTGTAAAGTTCATGTAAACAAGAACACACACACACACCATTCATTCACAGTAATATCGTACACACAAACATACACACACTACTTATGTGAAAGAGACAAACAGACTCTCATGCTCAGAGAGAAAAAAAGGTCAGCTAAAAGAAAAAATAAGGCCCCTAATCCCAGTAGTTACTTTTATATTAACTGGCAAGGGAAATTAAGTAAAATAGTTAAGTAAATAGACCTAAGATTAAGTCCGATGCATGCTAAAGTTTTCCCATTTCTGAAATATGTTTTATTTAAGCCTTTATCTGATGAAAGACAGGAAAGGAGGCACATACATCTATTTTTAAATACCCATTCTTCTTTTATATAGTTTTGGAAGATGTTTTCTGTTGAGTGAAGAGTGTATTATAAGTAAGAATTGAAAAAGGAGCTGAGCAAAAATTTTTAAAACCCTAAATCGCTGACTGTACACCTACAGTGATGAATTTTGATTAAGTTGAATCTAAGATGAAGGACTTTCAACAATAGGCTCTAATACACTCCTGAAAGCTGCATAGAGGCAACTTTCCAAATATAATTCTGCATTCAATGCTGTGCAGCTGCCTAAAGAACTGAGGTTAGGAGGAAGAGGGAAAGAACCAATACAGAAAATTAACTTGTAGGTATCTGTGAGGAAGATCATTTAGAGGTCAGAACAGGGGACTGGAAATCAGATAAAAACACTCTGCAAATCCATGGCACAGCAATAAATACAACCCGGACACTAAGATTTGTCTATGCCTCAGTTTGCCCATCTGTACAATGGTGAAAAAAAAATCCTATCTCTGGGGTACTGTAGGTTTAATATTTAATATAGTCATGTCTGCAACGCATTCTGAGTCCTGGAAAGGAAAATGCTATAGAAGTGCCAAGTATCATTGTTGCAATAAATTGCAGGGGGGAGGCACACAGTAATTTCCAAGTACAAACATATCGTAGCTGCATGCTGATTGCCTGGTAGGTGGGGAGAGCGGGGGCTGATGCTGTGATGTACAGCCTCTTGGAAAGCAGAAATTCAAAAAGCTGCATGATTAAAGTTCATGTTTCTCCAGTGATCTGAGAGATTAGGAAGGGAGGAGGCTGGTTTGAAACATGCATAAATCTGTCTTCCCTCTCCTTCAGTCCCAGGCTGGTAGCAAAGGGTTTTCTTATCACCCTGCGATGTTAAGAACCAAGAGTCAAGATAAAGTTGTTTATTCTAGTCAGGACTTGGGATCATGTGAGAAAACCCTCTGTAAGATCAGATGTTCTAACATAGGCATCTGGCTTGGGAGACTGGAAATGGCCTCTGGTTGCCCTCATCCTTCTTTGCTTTTCTCTTTTTCTCTGCTATTCACACACACACACACACACCATGTCCTAGGCAGGAACTCTCTTCTCTTGGTTAAGTTCCGCACCTGGTTCTATGAGTCCCTGTATCTCTTAGGGGCCAGAACACAGATGATAAATCATAGTAAATCAGGCTCAAATTCAGGGAAACATTCTTATATGGGTCAGCACTTAAGCATAATCAACAGGTCGTAGTCGCATGCCTAAAATTAAGCATCTGCTTAAGTGCTGTCCTGAATGGGGGATGTGCTTAAGGGCTTTCCTGACTGAAAGGAACTATCAGCAACCAATGGCAGTAAGGTGGCCTGCATCCTATTGTCATCACCAGCCTATCCAGCTCTTAGTCTACAGGTGTCTACTCCAGAACGAAGAAACTGCCCTCGCACTCACAGTGCAGTCCCGTTGGTATCAGAAGAGGAGCTAGCCAAATATCAGGCCTGGGTAATGAGCTCCCCTTCACCTAAGGGTGGTTGAAGCAGTGTTGAGATGCAATAGTGGCAACGAAGCACAGAGGAAGCAGGGCTTTGCAATTAGCTTTGCTGTACCTGCAGTGGTCAGTCTCCTGCCATGTCAGTCTAGTACCTTCTTGGGGACAAAATGACCTCTCGAGGTCCCTTCCAGTCCTATGATTCTATCAATGCTAGATTCGCTGATAATAATAATGATCAAAGATTGCTGGAAAGTTTTTTAAGTGTAATAATATCTTTAAATGGATTTGTTTTCTTTCAGTAAAAGTTCCATAAAGAAGAGACAGTAAGAATGCATTTATCAGCATAGATACAAACATTGACTACATTATTGTCCTTTATTAATCAAAAAATGAGCAATCTGAGTTTGATTGCTTCTGAGCTGGTTTTGGTCTGTATATAATAAAAAGATAATCAAATATCATGATCTTTTTTGTTATTCTTTTGGTGTTAGTTTTTCCATTCCCATTACACCTGTAGCAATTATTAACTGGCACCCAACAAGGATATCACAGCACATAATGTATTTTTAGAGGCTACCCCATTGTGGGATAAAAACATTAGGGAGCACTTCATTAACAGATCTAAAATGAAAATGTTCAGTTTTAATCATGTCATCACTGTTGCATAATTAAAGGACTAAGCAGATTTATTAAACTGCTGTTTTTAACAAAACCCCTCCACATGCAACAACCTGTAATCTCAGCAACCAGGAAGTAGCATCACCAGTTGCCTGAGTGAATAAGAATAATATTTCCATTATCCCAGGGAGCACTTTGGATTTTTCAACTCCCACTGAAAACGATCATATTTAGCCTCAACAAAAAATGCTTAGAGCACAGCTCCAATTGATTTGCACCTGCTGAGGACATCATCTTGGTTTTGTTTCTCCTTCTTCATATTTTATTTTACAGTATGTCTTCCTGATTTCTTTCATTGACATTAGAGCTCTGTAAATAATAGATTTTTCAGTTCTCTGGCAATTCCAAAAGAAAAAAAAATCATTTCAGGGCAGGGCGGGTGCAAGGATGTTTCACGCCCTAGGCAAAACTTTCACCTTGCGCCCCCTGAGCCCTGTGGCAGCTTTCCGCCTCCGCCCTGCTCTGAGGTCCCCCTTCCACAGCAGCTCCCCCTGGCCTGAGGAGCCGTGTGGCAGCTCCCCGCCCCAGCTCACCTCTGCTCCACTCCCTCCCTTGAGCACACTGCCCCGCTCTGCTTCTCTCCCTCCCAGACTTGTGGGGCCAAACAGCTGATTGGTGCTGCAAGCCTGGGAGGCGGGAGAAGTGGAGCGGTTCTCCTGCCTGCAGTACCCACCCTTTCTTGCTGCAGGCGGCCCTCCCCACACTCTCCTGCCCCAAGTCCCTCCGCCTAAATGCCGATGATGACTGGGGTGGCTAAAGATCTGGCGGCCACGGTCGCCACTGAAGGATCCGAAATGCTGCCCCCTAAATGCTAGCGCCCTAGGTGACTGCCTAGGTTGCCTAATGGGTTGCACAGGCCCTGTTTCAGGGTAACCTAAAACTGAATTTTTATTGAAATTTTCAATGACCCAAAAAGACAAAAAAAAACCCTCTTTTTCTGGATTGAATGAAACATTTCATTTCACTGTTGAGCATTTTTAAACCATTGTTTGTAATCTTTTAAAATTAAAATGCAAGGAAATTGTAAAAGGGAAAGTAATTTCAAATGAAAAAATCAAAATGTTTCATTTAAAAAAATGTTGAAATGAAACACTGACTTTTTTGGATTCCCTTGTTTGTTTGATTTCAACACGAACTATTTGGTGAATCTGGAACAAATTTGTGAAATGTTTTGATTTACCAAATCTGCATCTTTCTCTGAAAACCACAGAAGTGGGTAGTCACTGTACAAGCACACAGTGTGACAGAGTCAGATCAGATGCATACAGGAGAGTGTAAGAAGGCAGAAGGCAGATATATTAGTCCCAGATTAAGTAGATCCCGTTTGCCTAGATAAGGTAACAGGGGCAGTTCTAGAACAAGCAGGAACTTGCTGGAACCAATGAAGGCAGGCAGACTAATTAGGACACCTGGAGCCAATTGAGAAGAAACTGCTAGAATCAATTAGGACAGGCTGGCTAATCAGGGCATCTGAGTTTAAAAAGGACATCACTTCAGTTTGTAGTGTGCATGTGAGGAGCCAGAAGCAAGAGGCAGGGATTCCCAGAGGATTCAGGGGGCCTGGGGCAAAGCAATTTTGGGGGCCCTTTCCATAAAAAAAAGTTGCAATACTATACTTGCAATATAGAATACTATATTCTCCAGGGCAAATTGCCCCACTTGTCCCCCCCTCCCTGGGTGGCCCTAGCAAGAGGCACTAGGAGCTGAGAGAGTGGGAAGGCATATTGCCAGAGGATTGAAGAGTACAAGCATTATCAGACACCAGGAGAAAAGTCTTGTGATGTGGATAAAGAAAATGTTGGGAGGAAGCCATGGGGAAGTAGCCAGGGAGTTGTAGCTGTCACGCAGCTGTTTCAGGAGGCACTATAGACAGCTGCAGTCCACAGGGCCCTGGGCTAGAACCCGGAGTAGAGAGCAGGCCCAGGTTCCCCCCAAACCTCCCAACTCCTGATCAGACACAGGAGGAATTGACCTGGACTGTGGGTTCTACCAGAGGGGACGGTCTCTGGGCTGCTCCCTGACCCACATGGTGAACCTCTTAGGCAAACAAATCCGCCAATAATCGCACCAAGATAAAGGAGGAACTTTGTCACAACAGTAAGAGACAGTTACTGCTCTAGAGACCTTACAACACAAATAGACAAGACTGACACATGGTGGGAAGGGAAACAGGGACAGTGAAAGGAAATTACTTACCTAAATTCTCACACCATGTCAGTAGCTTTGCTAGGGAGTAAAAGCCAGGTTTTGTGAGTCCCATTCTAGTGACTTATGTACCAGCCACCAGAGAAATTAATTGGTTTCCAGTTTGTAGAATTCCATCTGCATATAGTATTTAATTTCAGATGAAGAAATATATATTGGTGAGCTCCAACTGTCCTATGTTTAGTAATAAAAACAAAATTTACTCCAAGGGGAAGAAAACCAACCACAGATGAAAAAGCTATTAAGCTAATTTACAGAGAACAAAATTTATGCTCAAAGTAGCTTCACTGTTTTGCTCTGAGCATGTATTGAAATCCTTTTAGAGCTATTGCTATATTTAGAATCACAATAAACTCTTTCCATCTCTGCTAGTGCCATCATGTGATCATTAAAAACCTAATAGCTTAATTTATGTCAAGTTTTCTTTTTTATTTCACTGCTTTCATCCTCATGGATTATTGGTCCTGTTTGACGTACAGGATTGGTCTGGGAGACCATCTAATTCATCTTTTTTTATTAGCAGCAGGAGTTGCCAGGATAGCTGTGTTTCCAAACATTGTTGCTTCAGAACCAGGGGCTGCTCCAGGCCCCAGCATGCCAAGCGCGTGCTTGGGGCAGCAAGCCGCGGAGGGCGCTCTGCTGGTCGCTGTGAGGGCGGCAGACAGGCTGCCTTCTGTGGTTTGCCTGAGGAGGGTCTCCTGGTCCCGTGGCTTCAGAGGACCTCCTGCAGGCATGCCTGAGGAGGGTCTGCTGGTCCCGCAGCTTCGGAGGACCTCCCGCAGGCGTACCTGTGGCGGGTCCACTGGTCCTGCGGCTTCACAGGACCTCCGAAGCCGCGGGACCAGCGGACCTTCTGCAGGCAAGCCGCTGAAGGCAGCCTGCCTGCCGTGCTTGGGGCGGCAAAATGCCTAGAGCCGCCCCGTTCAGAACAAAGGGCAAATAAATCTATTTCTTGAAATCTTCTGAGCCTCAATTTGCAACAAATCCCAAGGTCCTTACTCAGATTATACTCTGCCCTTACTGAGGGAAAGGTCCCTTGTACTTGAAGGAAAGCTTTGCCTAACTAAGGACTTCATATCTTCAGCAATCATACAGCAAAATAGATGAGCATTCAATTGTATAGGTCTCGATTACTATTCAAATTGGACCAAATCCTGATGTCTCTTGTAGAGGAAGGCTGTATGCATGGAAGATATTTCCACTCCCTGGGAATCACATCTAATCTTTCCCAACCAAAAAACTCCTTGAATATCGAACCTCACAGCTTTGACACCACCCCAATTCATTAGGCAATATTTCTCCTAGCAGCAGATGGATACTTCACTGGTGCATCTGAGCCCTCTTCTGCCATGGGACCCAGTTAAAGATTTGAGTTTCCTTTCTTCACCCCATTCTCTCCTACTTTGCTTATCTTGAACTGATTCAGCCAATAGAGCTTCTAATAATGCTACTGGACCAGATCCTCAGCAGGAGGATTACTATCACATCATCTGAAGATCTGACCCAATATAAAAAAGCAGAACTGGCTATGTCAGAAATGTTTGTACGAGGGACTGGAGAGCAGAAATTTTCCTGTAACTTTTTTCATGTTGCAGGAAATGTGAGTAGGATGACAGACAACAAAAAGGCCAGGTATTTAAAAAAAAATACAGAAAAAATACATTGATACGTAAGTATCTAATCTGTGCCTGTGAACTTATTCTTTATTTATTTTTTATGGAAGTAGAAGGTCTTTAATTTTTTACACAAAGTGCTTTGACTTTCAGTAGTACAGATAGAATTAATCATTGGCTAATTGCATGCACATAATGAGAATTCATGTTTCTCTATGTTTCGTGTGGCTGCAGGAGGAGAAGCAGAACTAGTGATTTATAACCCAGAGAAAAGCTTCAAGAAGAGAACAACAGAAATATTGTTGAGCTTTGCCCATATAGAAACATAATGTAGAAGTCAATAGAAAACAAGAACTTTCCTATAAACCTACTCAGTAGATTTTGTTAGAAAATTATATATCCTTGCAATAGACATTTGGAAAAAAAAAGCAGTAGAAAAAAGAACTTATTCCCTATTCAACTCTATAGATTTTCACAGCAGTGTCACTAGAACCCTATTAAATTACTAAACAATCTCTTATTTTCCTCCTTATAGGACTTTTGCATAAGGATTCATTTACTGGGCAACGTGCCAGGAAAATCTGGCCAAAGAGATGGAGTTAAACTGTCCAGTATTGCAGGGCCTGATCTAGAGCCTATTGAAGTCAACAAAAAGACTCCTATTGCCCTGCGATGTGTCATATTACATGTCAGTTGTGTGTGCATCTGTTATATATGACCAGATATTATTGTATCTTTTCCAGCTTTTCCTCATCATTGAAAGTTAGCTTCAGGAGATGGCTAGCAAATGAGCCAATCCTGCAAATATCCGCACACATGAGTAACTTTACATACATACAGAAGTACAGAATTGGGCCTTAAACTTACTATAGGAAGGGGAAGAAGCCATTTCCCATCCTTTACAATGAAGAATCAGAATAGAGGCAGCTGCTCTTTTATTTGATGCTGATTATAGAGATGGTTGCAATTTTTTCTGTGTGCGTTATGGAAATGTTTTCATTGAAAAATAGCCTTTTTTCAAAACTGGAACAAGTTTTGAAAAAAAAGTGGGCTCTTTTCAACTTTTTCTATTTTTTCAATGAAGTGGGAAAAGAAAAAATCCCCTCGTGCGTTTTTTAACATTTTATTTTTTTTCCTTTGCACCTCCACTTTTTCAGAGGCAAAATGGGAAAAGTGAGGAAAATGGGAGGGAAGAGGAAGAGTAGAGAGAAGGATGAAAAGAAAATAAAATTGAAAAACAAACATTTTCAAAGCTGCAACATTTTGATAAAAATTTTTACAGCAAATTTTGAATAAATGTAAAGCTGCTGCACTTTGGAAACTGCAGAATGAAAGTGAACAGTTCTAGTCAATTGGAGACATCGATTTTTCTAATATTCTCAAGACACCCACACATTGTATGACGATGGAATGTTAGTGTCAGGACTGGTGAAAGTCAATTATAGAAACTGTAAATTTGCAACTTCCTACAGTACAAGGAATATGAGAAGATTGACACCGCCTTGTCTGCATTTGCTGTTTGTTTGTTTTTTCAGGCTGGTTCTGAGATCCAATTGCATTAGATTAATTTGCATCTTTTAAAAGATTTTTCTCCAGCTAAATCTTTAAGGTATCCTTTAGATTCCCACACTGCCATTGAAACAGGCAGTCTCAGCTCCTTTCCTTCTTTTATTCTTAGAATCTTATTAATGGGATCCTGCAAAAAGGCTGAGCCACTTAAATGGACTTTGCACAAAATAGCTTTTGTTGCCATATTATATTGATGGTGAGTATGCTATGTTTAGACCCGTTCTCACAGGTCTGTAACTGTATCTGTGGGGCTGACTGCTGAATGAGAGATTTTTGTGACCTTAGTATTTGGGACTGATTAACAGTGCTTCTGTTTTTGTTTCCACTTACAAAACTGAATAGACTCCAAAGGCCAACATGATTGGAGCAAGTGTCTAAGAAATACTTCGTTTAGATCAAAATGGTTAGTTACTTCACTCTCGATAGCAAATGTTGCAAAATTTTTTATTGGTGAATTGCATTTGTCAAGGATGTTTTTAGCTTTCTAAGGGCACAGGATGATTCATCTCTAAGAGAAATGTGTTTGGACTGGTGTAGTGAATTCATTGTTACTACACATGCCAGGGAACCGAGCTGTCAGCAATCAACCAAGCAATCTGAAATCTGTTGTAGTTTTGTTCTTTTTTTCCCGGGCACATACTGATTTTACCTATCTGCTGCCACTAATTTTCTGACACACTATATATTGTAATTTTAAATATTTCCTCATGCATGTTCATTAAAGAGGATCTCCAAGGGGGGAAGGAATGCCTGTGGTGTTTTATTAGCTCTTTATGATGTAGGGAAAAAGTTTAACAGTGTTTGTAGGAGAGGAGGAATTGTATTTTTAGTGGGGTGGGAGGTTGTTTTGTTTTGATTCTTTAACATTAGAAATTCAGAGCTTGTCCATTTTTCATGGAAGATTATAGATGATTGGAGAATGAATAATCTCATGATATCAGTGATACCGCTTGAAGTGAACACATTTAAATGAGATGGGAACTAATTGTCATTGTGATTATTTAAACTCTTCCTTTTTCTTTTCTTTATTCCTCTCCCAGTCTTGTCTACACACAAAAGTTGCAAAGAGTTTACAATCTAAAAGTTGGTTTAAAAAAGTTATTTATTTGAACCAGTGCAAGCTTCTGAGTGGATATATTTTCATAGGTTTAAAATTGGTTATGTCAGCCTTTCTTGCCATCACGAACCATACTGGTATAAACAAGGTTTATATTAATGTAGTTAAACCAATGCTAATCTGTGTATTTACCAGGTCTAACACTTATTTAACTCAAATGCCTCTATCCAACCATCTTAGGTACTTAACTGGCAGCCCTCATTACCATAGTATTTGAGCACCTCCTAGTCTTCAATGTATGTATCCTCACAATACCACTGTGAAGTAGGGAAAACTATTAGCCTGTCCGTGCCTCAGTTCCCCATCTGTATAATGGGAATAAGTTTTATCTAAAGTCACACATAAAGTCTGTGGTATAGCAGGGACATGCTGCCAAATCAAAAGTTGGATGATCCAATAGTTAGGGCAGCACCTATCTTCTAGGATGAATAAATAGAATAAAAACACTTTGGTTGAAAGTTCAACATCATCATGCTTTCAACAGAATGAGGAAGCGCTTAGTTCTCCAAGGATATAGCAAGAGTTTTTGCTCCCATTTTAAAATGAATTATTGTATCCTGGTACAAATGTTCATGGACTGTCTAGACTAAGATTTACACATGTGTTAACTAACTTAACTGTCAAGCAATTAATTCACATTAAAAAAAGGAGCAAAAACTCTAGCCTAGATGTATCCCAAGAAAGTTCTCTGGCAAAGCAGAGAAGGTTAGATGGGACATTCTTGGTACTTCCAAGATCATAAATTTTTAAAAAGAAGATTAATTTAAATTTTCATCTTGCCTTTGTACATCACATAGAAGCAAAAATATTGGAGATTGATTTTTTTAAGTCAACTTTACAAACAAACTCTCCATTAATTGTTGATTTCAGAATCTGATCTGGAGGAGGAAATATGTCCACAGTATCTGGAGGAAAAACTCTCTCATTTTGCTGATGGAATAATCCGTTTGGGGTGTGATTTTTCAAAGACACAAAAGGCAGGTAGACATTCAACTCTCATTGATACTAATGGGTTGTGGGCACCTAAATGCCCTCTATACTGTTGAAAATCTCTATCCACAATTCTATCTTTTACTAGGGATGTAATTGGACTTTGTTCTCTGATTCAGCCTTTTCCACCTAATCATTAGGAAACTGTGGACATGTTCTTACTGAGATGCTGCAAAGATTAATGTCAAATGCTGTACTGCAAATTGTGTTGCTCTGCTAAATAGTCCTTTGAATTTTGGTCCCAATGTGTAGGCAAAGCCTTCATCTGACACTCTTTTTGCCTACCAATAAGGAAACTAATGTAGTAGAAGACCATGGGCTTATAGGTACGCGAGCTGCAGTAAAATCCAGCTGCTTCAGGAAATGGTGCTGGTGATTCAATAGGTGGCACTCTTCCCTTTGAATCAGAACCAGCACCCAGGAATGATGTAATAGACTAGAGGTAGACATTGTAGGAACCGGCAGCTCTCAGATGACGTGTAAAAACAGAGGCACACATCAATGATTTAGATAACGGCCTAGAGAGAACACTTGTAAAGTTTGTGGATGATACCAAGCTGGGAAGCATTGCAAGTGCTTTGGAGGGTAGGATTAAAATTCAAAATGATCTGGACAAACTGGAGAAAGGGTCTCAAGTAAATAGGATGACATTCAATAAGGACAAATGCAAAGTACTCTACTTAGGAAGGAACAATCAGTTGCACACATACAAAATGGGAAATGACTGCCTAGGAAGGAGTACTGCGGAAAGGAATCTGGGGGTCATAGTGGATCATAAGCTAAATATGAGTGTAACTCTGATGCAAAAAAATGCAAACATCATTCTGGGATGTATTAGCAGGAATATGGAAAGAAAGACACAAGAAATAATTCTTCTGCTCTACTCCGCACTGATTAGGCCTCATCTGAAGTATTGTGTCTTGTTCTGGGCGCCACATTTCAGGAAAGATGTGGACAAATTGGAGAAAGTCCAGAGACGAGCAACAAAAATGATTAAAGGTCTAGAAAACATGACCTGTGAGGGAAGATTGAAAAAATTGTGTTCATTTAGTCTGGAAAAGAGAAGACAGAGGGGGGTCATGATAACAGTTTTCAAGCACATAAAAGGTTGTTACAAGGAGGAGGGAGAAAATTTGTTCTTCTTGACCTCTGAGAAGAAGCAATGGGCTTAAATTGCAACAAGGGCAGTTTAGACTGGACGTTAGGAAAAACTTCCTAACTGTCAAGAGTGGTTAACCACTGGAATAAATTGCCTAGGGAGGTTGTGGAATCTCCATCACTGGGTATTTTTAAGAGCAGGTTGGGGGATGTCAGGGATGGTCTAGATAATATTTAGTCCTGCCTTGAATGCAGGGGACTAGACTAGATGGCCTCTGAAAGTTTCTTCCAGTCTATGATGCTATAATCATGATTATTAGAGATCTGATGGCACTTTTTGCAAGAGTAGGCTCAGTAACTTTAACATACTGAATATAAGTACTTACCTTTTGCTTATCTAAAATTCTGATT
This sequence comes from Gopherus evgoodei, assembly GCF_007399415.2. NCBI lineage: Eukaryota > Metazoa > Chordata > Testudines > Testudinidae > Gopherus > Gopherus evgoodei. The sequence continues at coordinate 24,380,267 of NC_044336.1, read as the reverse complement.
CAGTTGGAGAGGGTAATCTTCTCTCTCCTTTCTGAACTGTTAGGTACTATTTCTATGTGGTGTTAAATGACTGCCTCTTACCATCCTAGAGGTGGATGCATTTGGGTCAAAGTTTCTATATATTTGTAGAATGAGCTGGGTGTTATAACTGAAGGTAGAATATAAATGTCAGTTGTATAAGCCCTTTTGTAATCCTTATATGGACCTGGAGTGTTAAGCATAGTATAAAATAGTATGTTGTGTTAGCATGTGTGAGTATCAATGCTGCTCCTAAAAATGAAAAGCTAATTGAACTAGGTTGAATCAAGCCTAATTTAGCCAGGTGCAGTAGTGGGCATAATTACCACATGCACCCACAGCACCTACCAATGAAGTCCTGATGCAGAGCATCCATGTTTAATTAAATGTTTGATGTTTCTTCACCAAAGGTTGAAAGTGAAGCTGAATGAGAGCAAAGATTTTGTGATTTTAAGATAAGGAGCCAAAATATGAATCTACTAAGCTAATTTAAATTTATTTAATTTGTGTCCCCAAATCAGGATTTGAACCCATGTTTACCCATTTTTATGGCCACACTCAGACAAGTAACTAAGAATAGCTTCCTAAGTACCTTTCCAGTGTCCCCTTCTGTTCATTGTTTTAAACTTTGTCTGGTGTGTGTAGTATGTTTTGTCCTGTTTGGTAACTCTAATCTCATTTCTTTTTGAATCACACTCATCCAGATTTTCATATGGCATTATTGATGTAGAAAAGAATGAATGAGCCTCTGACACAAAAGTACAAGCCTCCTATTCCAGGAATGTTCTGACGACAATCCACAAGACAAAGATTTAACTTATGATGACGAGAATAGACATAAATGGTGAATGGCTAGTCCTCACAAAATTTCTCAGGAATGCCATTCAGATGTTCATTCGTTACTCTGGTCCTGCTCTGTGCCTGGCTGGTAAATGTTACACCGGGCTACATCACACATTTGGATCAAGATAGTGGAATATGGAGGTTTTTGCCTGTAGGTTGCCAGTTTATATATAGCATATGTTTGTACCATCCAAAACCCCGTTACCATCTCGTGACTGTTTAGCAGCCAATGTGAAATGAACTAATGGCGCCAGTTCCTATCTTAGTGAACAGGTGCCCAGACTATAAAGCAGTTTCATCACAGGGACCAAGAAATGAACGGACTTATCTTAAGATGGTCCTTCAAAATTTATGGCTGGGACATATTGACAAAACAATACAGGGAAGTGAGATCAATAAGCCCATTCTCCAGGGCTGTCAACCCCGCACCTCTGACTAGCAATGAACTTCACCACATTTAAACCAAACAGAAAATAGAGCCCAAAACCCTGGTGTTGCAGATCTTTCGATTTATATTCTAAATGGCAAAGCTGGGGTTAATTCTGTATTAAGTCTAAGAAATCAGGCAGTGAAGGATCAGGAAATTCCAAAAGTTAAGTGACGTTAACTCAACCACATTTCACATCTAGTATATCTTTATGGGTTTCTAAGCGTTTCCCGTCCTTCCTTTTCATTCTTTCTCAGAGGCCAGTGGAGATTTTCTCTGTTTGGTTTTGTTATTAATAATAACAATTAACACTTCTTAAGAGAGGAACATGAAGATATTTCAGCCATTGCTAGAAAAGAGCCAGCAGAGGGACAGTGAAAGTACTTGTCCTCTGTGTTCTGATCTACCTTTGTGCTCTTTCTTTGAAGCCACAGGGACTGAGGTCTCTGTCACTTTGTGTGTTTACTGAGAGAATATACAGGTCGTGAATCGATGTAACTTCAGTCTAGCTTTGTGATCTCCTGATGTGGAGCATGAAATGCCTTTGTCTCCATGATCAAACCTGTAGTCTTTTTCGGCAAAGCAGGACAATTATTGGAGCCTGTCTCATGTTCAAAGGGAGCATTGTGTGCAAAGCTGGGGAGGGGAACAGACTTACCTGCCAACAGATCTCATCTTGCACTGCAACTAAATTGAATTAACCAACAAAGAGCATCTTTACAAGGAACAAACAGCCTAAAACGAGTGGTTAATGAGAGCAAATGACCGAATCTCTTTGAGTTGCGTTGATTTTACAGCTTTAACTGAAGGATGTTGTCCATATGGCAATCTATTGTTTCTGTTGCGGTTGCCAAGGTGCTTACACCATGTAATCACTTCAAAAAAAATTGCAAACAGCTCACTGAACAATTTACTTGGCTGGTGCATTTGCAGGAGAGGGGAAAGAGTGATCTAGCAGTTCAAATACACAACTGGGACTTATATTCATGGCTACACCCGTCGCTGTGTGACAGTTGGCAAATCCTCATCTGTAAAATGGAGATAATAACCCAAACACAGAGTTTGTTGTGATGCCTAATTAATTAATGTGGATTCGGGTCTTTCAAGATGCTGTGATGAAAGGCACTAGAGAAGTGTGAAACACTAGGACTCCACTGCTGTGTTGGAGACAAATAAGAACACCTTCTTCTCTCATGCTTGCCTCTAGCAAATAATCCCTTAGTTTTCCCAGATCAAGTAGAAATGATGGGCTGTAGGAAGCAGAGGTTGTAGGCAGAAAAGGTTTGAAGCAGGACCTGGGAAGTCAGTCTGTGTATAGATGGCTTGAATGCTAAGTGGCAATTGCTGAGCAAATCTTTAAACACTGGTTTTAATAAAGAGCCAATTTAATAAGAAGAGAGTCCTGTGGTTATTACCCGGCAAGTAGGGCATGAAACATGCCAAATGAACATTATATATGGTAATATATTAACATTATTATATGTTATAGATAGATAAATAGATTGTATACACTTACTCTGTAAGCTATTTGGGGGTAAGAACCATCTTTTTGTTCTTTCCTAATCCATGGTGCTATCATAGGGCTCTAGGTACTACCAAACTACAAAATAAATAAATAAACAAACACATACATAAAACCCACACTGCAGTGCCACAACAGGCATTCAGATGCCTCAACTCCAAAGTGATGCACGAACCAGAAGTTAAGAATTCCTTCACTTAAGCATGTTCAGACTTCCCCTACCAGATTGGGCCTCTATAGACAAGCTGATACAAAATGGCTAAGGAAGAAGGCAGACTTCCCTTATAACTTTTAGCCCAGTGGTTAGGTTACTCACCTGCGAGACTGCTGGTTCTAGTTTCCTGTTGAAGCTTTTCCATGGTGAACAAATAATTTAAAAAAAAATCATTGGAGTAGAGGGATTGGATCTAAAGGGATAGAAAGCAAGCATGAAATTGACCCTACAGGATCCCATCTCCCGCTCCATTTAAAAAAAATATATTTATTCACAGTGGAACTTCTTCAACAGGGATTGACCCACATCAAAATATCCCATAGTCCTGTGGTTAGGGCACTCCCCTGAGAGGGGACAGATCGTCTTCAAATCCCTTTTTCCCCACAGATAGAGGGGATACTTGAACTGGGAAGCTCCTATATCCCAGGTAAGCTCCCTAACCAGTAGGCTAAAAGTTATGAGGGATGTCCTCCCTTTTACCCCCAAGCACAGCAAGGCATCTCCCTGCAGACTGAACATAGGCACTTATAGCTCAGAGGGGCAGGGCTTAGCACCACCCCACCTCAACTTGGCACCTCCCATTGGCCAGTTTAGGTGAGGCGCTGCCTATCATGCTGGCTTTTGTGAGTCTCAAATGAAAGTGTCTCTCTGTCTGTGTAGCCTAGATGCCTAACCAGGCTTTGAGAGTCCCTATGATTTTTCTAGTCCATGAAAAGGTAGGTGTGGTGACACTCAGCATCGTCACACCTATGTTTCTTTGTGAATCCAGCCCCTTATCTAGCTAAAGGGATGTCCATGCTATATGAAAGGGCAGAAGGCCCCTTACCCTGAAATAAAAGCTGGTCAGTGCCCTGTATTTATTTTCCACCAACCTTATCTCTTTGCCATATTGATCTCCTGTTACCTGATTTCCATATGATGATGATTTCATCATTAGTCATCTGTAACAGATATTTCTGCTGTGTTCTTTAATTGCATTTGTAACGTGCCAAACATGATTACTCCCACTTAGGCAGTGTGTTACACTTGTATCAACATATGCCATATTACTTTCCTCTTTGCAATTCACAGAAATAAACATTACGAATAAATAAATACAGCCCTTCACAATGATATAGACTTGAACAGTGGCAGCACGTCTACAAAAAAAGCAATTTGCCATCCATTTATCAAATCATGTTCAATATTTGCCGTTAGCAATGAGAGGCATATCTGTGCAAAAACGCCTTGTGTCTTCAGCAGGAATATTGTGGAAATTTGTCCTGCAATGAGTTTGCAATCTGTCTTCAAACTTCTAAAGTTTCCATTCTTAGGTCCCTATCCTTTCAAACACGTACAGACCTGCTTATCTTTATATACATGAGTAGTCCCGTTGAAATCAATGGAATGACTAATATGCCTAAAGTAAAATATGTGCACATATGTCTGCAGAATCAAGGCCTTCCTAGTTACTTTGCCAGCTGATTCAAAGCATCAGGTAGGTACCTTTTAGCCTTTCATGATGTACATCATGTACAGTAGGTGAGAGGTACTACAGTTTAGTTATGACTATCCTGTGGAGTTGTTGTAGATTTTTTTTTCTGCACACCCACAGGCAAAGATGATTCATGCTATCATGTCCCAATTACTGAAGTGTTTAGAATAATAAGTCAGGTATAAAGCCAAATTCACTCCTTATGTAAGCGGGTGCAATCTACTCATGTTGGTGCTAACTTGACCCACAAACCACTTACTTTGGATTCTCATGCAAGAACCACTTTTAATGGAAAATTTGGGGTAAGTTATTTTGGGAAACATCTAGCCCCTTTATTTTTTACTTTTCTATTTTTTTAATTTGCTTTGTTAGCACTTCATGAACTTTTCTAAGCTTGGTTCAAACAAGTCTTTTTTTTTTTAACTCTATAACCAGTTGAAATTGAATTGTGAACCCATAAGAAAGAGTTGTGGAAGTCACAATGGAATTCAGTGGCTCACCAGTCAGAACTGGGACAGGGGGCATAGGGGGTGCAAGCAGACTATGACTCAGAACAATTTGCTTTGTTTCACCAAATAGAGATGGAACTAGGACTACTAGCCATTTTAAAAAAATCTGCTGGGAAACATGGCTGGTCAATGAATGCAGATCAAAGCCAAGCAGAGGCTGACTCTGAATGCAGTTGAGATTCAAGGTCAAATGTTCAGACACTGCCAGCGTTTACAATTTGGTCCAAATGGGTGTCAGAATGAGTTCATATTTTGACTAATTCCACTGAAAGCTGAGCACTTGGGACAAGGCATTATACAAAAATATGTGATGAAATTCATAACTCCCACCACTATCCCGAGTTTAAAGTCAACTAACATATTCACGCCAGACCAAGTTTTTGCCTTTGGTGGGTCACAGACAGCAACCAGTTTTGGCCAGAATAAACCATTGTCCTATTCTCAGCCTTTCATCCAGCTCTGATAAAGGAGACAAAGTTAAATCATTTTAAGTACACTGCAACCCTATGCACCATTTACATCTGTAATAGTTCTTCCACCCCCCTGTCTGCTAAGAGACAATTAGTTTTGTTTTAGAGATGAGGAACTGAAACACAGCGACAATTTCTTAGAAACCACCAGTGAGGCCATCAAAGGTATATTTCTATATAAAGAGACAAGGTGGGTGAGGTAGTATCTTTGATTGGACCAGCTTCTGCTGATGGCAGAGACACAGAGTTCTTCTTCAAATCTGGGAAAGGAACTCAGAGCTTCACAGCTAAATACAAGAATGGAACGGATAAGGAGTTAACACATGTTGCAAGAGACCATTCAAGGGGAAACGGGCAGTTAGCATCTTCGGACAAAGGATGGTTTGTGGGTTACAGATTATTGTAATGACCCATAAAGCCAGTGTTTTTAATAAATCAAAGATTTTTGATGTCTAGCACAGCTATGAATTCAAGCTTTCAGCCTCATCAAGGTGTTGTGCAGGTGTCCTCTGAGGACGGAAATGAGAGGTCAGAGGTGGTGTGATTCTGTTTAGGCAGCTGGAGGAAGTGGCCAGGTTTTTAAGAGGACTTAGCACCCAGCAGCTCCCTTTGTTCTCAGTGACCATTTCACTGAGCTGCCCAAAGCTGTGGCTGCACTTCCAGCAGCGTGCCGCAGTAACAGGCAGGCTGTGTGCGCATTTGTCACTATGGTGTGGAGCTGCAGGCCACAGGGAAAGGCTCCTGCCGCAGGAAAGGTTGTGGCAGGGGAGAGGCAGCAGAACATGACAGTGCTAGAAAGAGCAGTGCTGACGGGTGTGGGGAGGGCATTGCAAGAGCCCATGTGGGATTTATACTCTGGGGTTCAGGTGTGTAGGGCCCTCTGCTCCAGTCACATAAGCAGTGCCTCAGTGTATACACTGTCTTTTAAACCAGTGCTAGCTGGGCATGCAGTCTCTGTACTCTATATTCCCCTGAAAGAGTAGATCTATCCTACATGGACATTCTTGGAAAATCTGGCCCTTAAATGACTTGCCCACAGTCACACCGGGAGTCTGTTGCAGAACCAGCAAGAGAACCCAGTCCACTGGGTCCTGGGCCAGCCTTAACCACAAGACCATCCATCCTCCTTCAGTCAACAAAGAGGCTCCCCACCCCTTAGGCAAATTATTCTAACAGGATTTAAAAAAAAAACTATAAAAATGTCTAAACCAGAATAAATATGCAATACTAACTGCTATTCAGAATCCACCCAGTGGCTAATTAAATCCATATTCCGTAACCTTAGTTTAAAGCAATCCCAATATTATTTTTAGGTTTGGGATGTGAATTTATTGCTTCTATCAGCAGCTTGTTTGGCTCTAGGATGCCATACAAAATTCTGTGTTTCACCAGAGCGCTGGCAGGAACCTTTATATTCTGGAGAGTAGCTATAGGCTTGCAGCAGAATAGAACTGGCAGCCTCACTTCCTTTACACAGTGGCTTAGGCTTAACCAAAAAACAAAAAAAAACCCTCCCCATTGCTTATGCAAGCTGGCTGTATTACTGTTAATGTGAGTTAGTCCTTTCTGATTTGTCTCCAAGCCACAGTTTGTGATTAAGCTTTAATTCCAGAGATACGAGTTATATAATAAGGCAGCACATTATTTTGCTAAGCTACCCACATGCTAACCTTCCTGCATACTGTACATAGAGGGCCAAATTCTGCTCTTAGCTACATGTGTACCAATCTGGAGTAATTTCTTTGATCTCCTTTGGTATAAGTGAGAGCAGGATTTGGCTCGCAATTTTAAAATGCCATGAGTACAGACATGACTGAGCGTAGCAAATGGGAATTTGTGGAATCCACAGATGTTGGGTGAACATGTACTTGTCATTTTCATGCACTGGAGACATAATTATGAAATTATTTTCTCATCACTTTGAGTGAAAATAAAGGCAAGTAGTGGCAAAGCATCCTCAGAAGATTTTTGTTTGCTTCTCGTTGTTACATGACTTTGTCATTCTGGGATCTGTCTGAGGTACAAGCTGCAATAAATTCTCAGAAGTGTTCTAGCCTAATTTTGCAAATTCAAGACATTTGAATAATTTGGAAAAACTGACAATGAACATGGATGCATCTTTGAATCAAACATGAGTGATGTGTATTGAACAATCATAGAATACCTGCTTGGATTCCCTTAACTCTTAATTAAAAATAGAAAAAAAATCCCATAAAAATGAAGCCATTAAAAGAACCCAGAACATTCCTCATTCTTCTCCACATCCCTGCCTCCAGGTTCAGGTTAGAACATTCATTGCAGCGTCTCCTGCTTGATTGTCCCAAGGCTTCTCTGGTCAATAGGAACACAGCAGTTCACATTCACTCCTCGATTGCTGCTTTGGGCTTGATCCCTCAGAGCAAATGCGGTGTGCTGCATGTGTAAAAATAGCAGGTAACCAGCAACAAACAGGACTAGGAAGGACAGAAGTAAAATACAAACCTGCATTAAGAAGAGTACTGTAGGGTGAATTACTCTAGCTTACTAGCAGGAATAAGGCTTATGAGGGGAACCTGTAGCCAAACACATAACAAATTTGCTGAAGATTGCTCAGTTCTTCTCTGACATGCCCAGTCTTGGTCCCCTCGGTGCATTTGGGAGTAAGGGAGAATGTGTGCTAGTGATCTGGGACTTATTTGCTTGGCATAACTGGTGCCATTTCTGAGCTCCCCTGTAGCGTCCATTCACATTTCCCCCAGAGCACATCAACCTGTCCATCTCTGCTACACTCGGTGGAGGGCCCAGCTGAATCAAGGCTAGGAGAGAGAACCTTTCAGTTACTGCGTCAGTACAGTGTGCAAGGTGGACTCTGAACCTTCTGAAAGTTGCTCATCACTAGACTCTTTTGCTAACACAGCTCTGAGAAAGGAAAGTCTATATGAAATAAAGAAATAATAACCCTGATTCGAAAACACTGCCTTTCAGCGCGATGGCTGCTGGGATGCAGCCACTGGGGAATCCACTGAGACCCTGATTCGGGAATCAACACTTAAATTTCTGCTGAAATACTGGCCTGAACAGGAATTGACTTACCCATGTGCTTTCCCAAAACCGGGCCTTAAGGGAGGCTTTGTGCTGTTCCGCTAAGATGGAACCTCTATGCAAATCACTATAAAAGAGACTCTGCTTTCTGTCATTTTCTCCTTGTCCGCTTATAATACAGTGCGGCCTGTTGCATCTCCATCTTTTCCTCTTCTTCAATTTGCAAGCCACAGGTGCTGGAAGTACCCAACTATACACCATTCCAGTCAGATTAATTATGTTCAAATTGAAATGTTTCAAGAGAGGACAAAAATTCGGCAGTGGTTAATAATATTGCCCAATTCTATTCATTTGCAGTTGTCAGGAGTCTGGCACTTTACACTTCGGGACAATTACAGCAAGAATCTGCTAACTGCTAATGGAGCTTAATCTCTCTGAATAAACAGGGAAGCTAAGCAGTCATACTTTGGCAATTAGCCTTTTCCAGGATAAATGATGCAGGGGAAAAGCTTCAGGAAAGCATGCAGGAGAGATGACAGGTGAGCTTGTCTGACGCTCTTCTCCAATGTAAAAATGACATACCATGAGGGGTTTTTTGAGTCAAGAATCAACCCCTTCAGCCATAAAGCCTCATTAATACAGACATGCTTAAACACAGCCTTGAGTAATACAGGTAAAGATGTCCCCCTCCCCTCCCCACCCCCACGATTAAAGGATAAGGGAACACAGAGAGGGGAAGGAGATAAGGCCTAAAAATGATTTGCTTGCTACTTTTTTTGGGATGAAATTCTCCTCAGTGCAGGAAGCCAGTACAAAAATGATACACCATGTAAAGTCCCACCTAAACCATTAAAAGAGGGTTCTCTGCTGAGGAGTGTATTTCACGCTTTGAGAACTGCTTTGACGAGGTGAATGTCCTATGGGTTAATTAAAAGTGATTGCAAATGATGTCATTTCTTTCTCACACAACTAAAGTATCGATAGCTCCCAGGCTGCCTGATGGAACTATTGTTATAGAATTCAACCCACACATCCAACTACCCTCTTGCAAGTCCCAGATGCTAAGGACATAATGCAAACCCTGTGCGGATGCTGGGTTATTTACAGCAGCACCTCAGCTCTGTAACTCTTCCATGAGCACTAATGCCTTCCAACAGCCTTTTGGACATCGTGTCATCATTAAGCATTTATAACAAACCAACTGCAATTAAAGATTTATAAATCCGATTGCATTACAGCAGACTCCAAAGCAAGAGTCATCCCCGAGGTCAGCTTTCCTGTTAGTTTTTAGGACAATAGCATGTTGGGATCAGTTATCAGTGGAAAGGGTATGTGACAGTTCTTTGTGGAGCCATCTGAGTGATTTCAACTCAGAACGGTTCAACTTTTTAATGGAGCATTTGGTTTAGAACCGAGTGTTTTTCATAGAAATTAAAAATGGAAAATTAAAATGCACCTGGGCTCAACCCCGAAACACCAACAGGATTGTCTGGGACAGACACAACCACGTATTCCACACTGTGGTAAATGGCATGGTGAGGAGAAATGCAGCATAAAACTTAAACTCATTTTCACCTATGACCCAATTTTGAGTTTGATGGCGAGTTTCCAGAAATAAAAGTGTCGTAGCTGACCGTAAAATAGCTAAGGTGAGTGAGGTAATATCTTTTATGGGACTAACAATGTTTTTGGTTTGTGTTAGTCCCATAAAAGATATTACCTCATCCACCTTGTATCTCTAATATCCTGGCACCAACATGGCTACAAGAAGACTGCATACATACAATGGACAGCAGTCTTCCACTACGCTGCTACTCCAGCTGCTCTTCTGCAACAAATTTGGTGGGACAAACACATGACAAATGAACGCAGTTACACAAGAGATGAGTTTTTCCCTTGTCCCTTCATAGGTTGATTTTTTTAAAATATCTTGGGTTCCTTTAATAAAACAGATGGTTGGGACAACAGCTGAACTTCTTAGAGTGACATTCCCCATGAGTCATACCCTCTAGGAACTGAATAACAGCTTCCTAGTAATTGTTTTATCCTAGGGTTTTCACTGACTTTTGAGGCATCTCCCCATTTTTCAGCATGCACAGGCCTTCAACACTGCACAGATCCACTTCTCCGATAAACCCTGGCAAGGGCTTATATGAGCTAAATCTCTGGTGTTTTCTGTGAACCAAATGACAACAGAACCAAGAAAATATCTCACTACATATCTGTCTAGGGCCCCCATTTCCCTGGTATCTGAGCACCCCACAGTCTTTAGCACATTTTTCTTCACAACATAAGTAGAGAAGTTCTATTATCCCTGTTATACAGATGAGGCGTGGAGAGATGGTTCTAAGTCAAAGTGACATGCCCAAGATCACAGAGGAAGTCTTTAGTGGAGCAGGAAATTGAACTCTAGTCTCCCAAAGCACCATCTAGTGCCTCAACCACTGGACCACCCTCCCCCTCTAAAGAACTGAATGTGCAGAATGGTTAGATCCCTGAGAAATTGCCCTATCAGCTTTTCTTCCGACGCTCATCTTCACACAACTAGGGCAATATTTTGTTCCAAAGAAACCTAGCACCTTGACAAAATATGTCCTTTTTTGCAAAACTGGCACAGGCTTTCCAATGGCTGAGAAAAAGAAAAACTAGTCAGCATGCTAGCTGATAAGTAAATACTACAAAAATAAACTCTAGCTGATAGACATTAACAACTGACATTTTGATAGGCCATTATTAAATACACAAGGTCTCCATGAAATTACTTTAGTTAGCTTAGAAAATTGCTAATTAGCACAACACTGTAAACTGGACTCAAGGTCACTGGAACTCAAGTCATTCAAAGCATCTCTTCATATTTACACGTTAGAAGCCACTTATCTAACGTTCATCAGGCTGTAAAATTTCACTTGCCCATTGGCTAATTAATCTTCAGTGTAATGAATCTTGAAAGATTAAAATAAAAATGTTACAATCATCTGGAGTCACATCGCAACCCCCTGGAATTGTTAGGACCAAAGGCAAACCAAGGTGTACACTACAGTTTGACAAGTCACAATTTACAGTGCATTGGGATTATAGGTGATGTATAAAGACACAGAGTATTCAATGGGATTATTTTTCCCTTTTTTTTTCCCCAAAGGATTTTAGGGCGTTACACACTTATTTAAGGAAGACCATATGATTTACTATTTCAGTTCAGACAATTGACCCATACAATTCAGCTCTGCTCCAAACTGATTTCTGATGTTTTGGAAAGAGATGGAGGAACACTTAATAATTTAAGCCACATTTTTACAAAATGGAGGCCTACCATTATATCAGAGAGACAAGGTGGATGAAGTAAATCTTTTATTGTACCAACTTCTGTTGGTGAAAGAGACAAGTTTTCAAGCTCTTCTTCTGACTTTGTGTAAGTTCGAAATCTTGCTCGATTAAAGATATTATCTCAACCACTTTGTCTCTCTAATATCCTGGGGCCAATATGGCTACAACACTGCATACAACAAATAAAGTTGTATTCATATTTAGGCACCAAATTAGTGAGTTTTAAAAGTGGTTAGCTCCTAGCTACTCCTAATAAACAAAAGGGGTTCAACATAACCATGATTTGATGATATGTCTTAGAGAAAGTCTTTATCCAGTTCATAGACATTCTCTCCTAGTGTTTCTGTTACAGTTTAGAGATCTTATTCATCCTTCTGGAGCAGCGTACACATATAAACTACTTATGGAAACCAGAGGCGCAAGTGTTAATTAACTAGCTGTTGAAAACCTGTCTCCTGCATAGTGAAAATGTGCAGATCTCAGCCTAATTCCTCAGGAGCATTTGTCCACATAGCAGATGGACTACCACATAGTTTGGCATGCCTGGCTATCCTCTCAATAGAGGCTCAGGACGCATGCAGCAGGGTGGAGTTTGCACTGTCAAGGCTGAGGGAGGGAGGGACAGTAGAAACTTGCAAAACACATGCCTCATTTCAGACAGTGCTTTATCTACTGGTCCTGCATTTCATAAGCAACAGCTGCACTCCAATAAATCCTGAATTATACAGCCCCGAAGAAATGCAGAAAGCAAACAACCTCTTTCCCCTGAAAACTTGAATGTATAAGGGCTGCGTCTCATCTGATCCTCAGTTTCTGGTGAGAACTATCCAGATCCTGTTTGATAAAAGCATTCTCTACACCTGTGGACTCCACACTTTGATTGTCAAAACTCAGCACGAAACAATTCACTTCTGCTTGTGCTGAGGCGGAATCTCCCTAAATTGCCAGGGATAAAGTTTGGTTTAGAATATTGTGAATGTGTGACAGATGCTCACTTAAAAGGCATACTTTTCATGCTGACTTTTCACCAGCACATCATGACAATATCTTTATCCTTCTCTTTTGGAAGCACAATATTTTAACTCTTTTTTTTGATCCTGCCCCCTGATTAAAAACTAAACATATAATTCCAAAGTAATTAACATGGATATTATTGAATGTACACTGATGATTACATTATAGGACTGGTTATCAAAGGATTACAGCTAAGAGTTTTAATATTCTCCAGATGATCCTGTTGCAAATTAATCTGGCCTGACCTTTAATGTTCTTTGTTATGTCACCACAGTATCATTTCAGATGCATCATCCCCTTTCTTATTTCAATTGCATTAAAAAAATCCATGAATTTCAAAACATATTTTTAGAAAAAATAGCAGGATGCAGTCGGGCTTGTTTATGCTAAGTGTTCAGCACAGAACAGCATATCTTAAATTCTAACGATTGCATTTTTGCAAACCTTACTATTCCCTGCAATGTAATAGCAATTAACTGACTACTAAGAAATCAGATGTTTCTTTAAGGACAGGGTTCCCCAGTGGTTTAAAAATCTGAGCAATGTGGAGTCATGTACAAATTAGACTAAATGTTCTATCCCTAGAAGCAAGGCAAAACATAAGAACAATAATGTGCATTTATTTACCACACATTAGATTCCATTACGTTTAATCTCCTAATATTTAAATGAAGCATGCATAGTTAAGGGTTTATATGAGCCAATGTGGTCTTACAACCATGTGGTCACATCGAGCAGAGTGGATTATGATTGGAGCATAATACACTACAATAGATGCAGCCGTTGTAGATAAAGAAAACTGGGTTTTACAGCCCTCTGAGCTTATTATGTCATATTGTATAGCATAGATGACCGAAGTACATGAAATCGCTCTTATAACTGGGTTATGAGAACGTGAAATGACTAGCATCTGATTCAAAATGTCATAGCTGTTCATATCCATGTAAAGCAGGCGTTCTTAAGCTGGGGGTCGTGACCCCTCAAGGGGTCACGAGGTTACCTGGGGAGACGCAAGCTGTCAGCCTCCACCTCCAAGCCCTGCCTCACCCCCAGCATTTATAATAGTGTTAAATATAAAAAAAAATGTATTTTTAATTTGTAAGGGGAGTCGCACTCAGAGGTTTGCTGTGGGAAAGAGGTCACCAGTACAAAAGTTTGAGAAACATTGTAAGGCATCTCATGCTGCAGTCGACAGGAGTGGAATGTTTTCCATGTCATCTCTGAGCAGGTTTAGAAATATTAACACTTTGGGGGCCAGAAGTCAGGGAGGGACTGATATGATGAACCTTCCTAACTGGAGCTTTAAGACTCCGAATAGCACCAGCTGTTCAGAACTGAGTAAGGCCTACATTTGGGTGATCATATCTGCATTTAGGTGCCTCTGTACCTGATACAGGGGCCAGAAAATTGCCCTGTGTAAATGGACACAGCTGACTGGGGAACAGTTAAGGATCTAATTCTAGATGTCTAAGTGCTAGCTTTTGCATCCATATGCCGACAGAGGCTCCCCCCTCCCCCCCACACACACATTTGAACATTACATTACTAAATAGGGTTTTCTAATCCCATGTTTGGCTAGCTAGAGGCTCACAGGCTCTGTTTCATGTCCACATGTGCGGATCTGAGCACACAGAAGATGCCATATTTGAAAACCAGGTCACGCGTAGGTAAAAACTGATGAACTGAATACAGCACACTGAAATAATATGTTCAAAGCTTCTCCGGCTTCTGCAGTGCTTCAAAAAAAAATGTGACAGGAACTTGAGTGAAGGTAGTTCACCTACAGAGTAGTAAATATCGTTCGGCCAATATTTTGAAGACAGGACAAAAGGCACAATCCTCATGTATTTCCTCCTTTGATGCTCTTTAGTTTCCTTTGTGCATTTATTGTCTTCAGGTGTGTTACCTCCCTGATCATATCATCCCAGGAGCTTTGTGAAATAACAACTTTGACAAAATCTTAGTGGTTTGCGTGTAGACATTTCATCTGGTTACACTGGGCAATAACATAATATGTAATACAAATAAAGGGTAAACCCTGAGGTCCTCATTCAACTTTTACTTGGTTCATATGCGGGCCAAATGCTCTGCCTAAAGACTTCAAGATTTGCATGGACAGTAGCGACAATACTAGGGTCTGGTAGCATGTCTTAGGGCAGGTCTACACTACCCGCCGGATCGGCAGGTAACGATCAATCTATCAGGGGTTGATTTATCGCTTCTAGTCTAGACGCGATAAATTGATCCCAGAGCGCTCTCCCATCGACTCCGGTACTCCACCACCAACTCAGCGCTGTGAAGATTCCACTGTAAGTCAACCTAAATATGTTGACTTCAGCTACGTTATTCTCGTTGCTGAAGTTGCATATCTTAGGTAGATCCCCCCCCCAGTGTAGACCAGGGCTTAGCATATGTGCAACATGCCTCAGGAGGCACATGACCAAGATTTGTCACTGAACTTGATCCACTGGTTGCATCACTAACTTCTCCTGCCCAGGCTGGGTACTACAAACAATAATAATACAATACTGTGCACTTCTATACTGTCACCTTCAAAATGCTGTATAAATATCAACTAATTCATTATGCAGTAAGATAGACTAGGCAGGTACATAAGAGAAGAGGGTTTTTTTAAAGTGTGCTCCTTTATCCAAATGCATTTCTTTGTCTCTGTATATATTGAACCTAAATGGTAGTAGTAAAAGATATGATTACAAGAGCACACGCACAGAGGCTGTAGAAGACTGGGAGAACATCCAAAAAGCTCACATGGAAACAGAGGCAATGCTAGCTTAGGAATATGCAAATGCCTTGCCGATAACACAGATGCATGGCACGCAACAAGAACAGCTGAAGGTGAGAGAGAACTTTCTGTCCCTGATTTATTTCTTCCATGGTGCCCTTATGTTTATGTGTATCAGTAGTCCTGTTTGTGTCTCTGCCCCTCTTGTGTTTTCAGTGCTGGGGATTATTGGCCATGGACTTCTTTCTTTCTGATGGCTGGCTAGACCTTGATCCTCACATCTCTTTCTTTCTCCTCCCAGACATAGTCTGTTCTAGTCTTTCCTTCATCACCAGTTGACCCATCCTTTTGGTCTCAGAAGCCATCACCCACTTTCATTCCTTGCAACCTGCTGCATCTGCTCAACTCTGATTGCATTCTCAGAGCAAGGGATGACATTTTACCGTAGCAGAATGAATTATTTCCTGCATTGTCTTATACCCAAAGAAGCTGTTATTTCTTGTATCCTTTGCAACTTAATATGTCATTCACCATATACCTAGTTCTGACATGTTAAAATATTAATGCTTTTCTTTACCTGGAACCCATTGACACAACTTACCACACCTTCCAATAAAAATCTTGTCCGTTCCTGGAATCAGAATTAGCTATGTTTCTGTATGTTCCATCCCTCCCCCACAGTTAAACCTTTGGTTTCATGTCACCATGGCATCAAACTACCTTCAATTACATTAAGCATATACCGTTCATGATGCTAAAACAGTAGAATTCATGGATTCATGACTGGAATGATTTGTTAGCCGAAATTATGAAATGATCTAACTGCCTGTGAAAAATCTTTCAGTGACACAGTAATCACATGAAACATTTAAAAATAGCCTAGATTAAGTGCTGGAGAATATGTTGCACTGAGACTGCAGAGAAAAGACATGCAGTAAAATTTTCAAAAGTGCCTAAATGACTTACAAGCCTAAATCCAATTTTCTAAAGGGGATTAGGGCTTTAGAAACCAAAGTCTCATTGAAAGTCAGTGTGGGCTTTGCACCTGTGTACCTAAATCAATTTTGAAAATGAGACTTAGGGTAAAATTTTTCGACAGTTCTCAAGTCACTTGGGATGATGGCACTTAAGTCACTTCAACATTTTTGAAAATTTCATTCTTAGACATTTTT
The DNA here is from genome assembly GCF_007399415.2 of Gopherus evgoodei. Lineage (NCBI taxonomy): Eukaryota > Metazoa > Chordata > Testudines > Testudinidae > Gopherus > Gopherus evgoodei. Next base: position 24,363,516 of record NC_044336.1, on the reverse strand, counting down.
TCAAAATCTTAACCTAGATGAACTAATATAGCTGATCTTTTGCATTTATAGCTTCTATTCTTCTCTGATTCTTTAAAAGACACATATGAGCTTACTAATAAAAAAAGAAGATTTCTTCACCTGTGCACTGGATGTTTGCAAAATACATTAGAAGCACCACTGTAGGTACCAAATCCCACAGACATCTCTTATTCCTAAAGTTGAACCAGTTCTCCCTTTCATCTTGCAGTGTTATTTATCCTGTCTGAGTTCTGTTCAATTAGCAGATTTCACTGATCATAAAGGTGATTTATGGTCTAGTCAAAGCAAAGCAAACTTTATCTCTGCCAATGTCCATTTCAATGTACTCAGCTCAATTAAAAAAATTTCTCAGTTCTTTTTAAGAGATGGTTCATATATACTTAACTTCATATTGGTTATTCAGACACTCCAAGGTATAACTCTAAGTAATGCCATAGAGATCAAGAGGAAAGGCATTTTTTAGACTCCATTATTAATTAGCTGGAATGAATTAATTGTGCAAAGCCATTAATTGCCAAGAAATGCATGTCCCTCAACCCATCATAGCTATGGCAAGCTGAAATGAAAATAGAGATGCATATGGATTTATTTTGAGTGATGTCATTTCAAGTGATAGTTCAGGTAATTCCAGGCAAAGAATACTCTTGAAAATTAGCCAAAAAGATTTCTCAGCTGAGCTCTCAGCATTCCATTCTCAGCAAGGATTGCAAATCTATATTATAGGTACCGTCTATTGTTAAGGTTACCTGATACTTCCCATTTGTAAGACCCTGTTTTCAGTCGTTTATAACTGTCAAACTCTAACCCCTTGTGCTGAGATTTTACATGCCAGACTTCTGCCCTAAATTGATTTTGGGATGGGGAATTTCATCAAAAACTGTTCACTCATTTCAAGAATGAGGCTAGGGGATAATACATTGTTTTGCCCATTTTGAAAATTCTGCAGACTTTTTTCTGACTCTCTTTAGCTCTTCCAGGCTTTGGAGCAGGGACTTGATATTGGTTAAGGGTGTAGCCTTTGTGTCAAGGATGTGCCTTTTGCAGTCCTGTGAAATCTGTTCAGATTTAGCCAAGTTACGAAACTTTGAAGAATCTCAGTTTGCACATGGTCTGTAGAGGCTTCTTTGATTTTAGCAGCTAAAATCTCCAAAGATTCCAACCTCACTGAGCATGCTGGACCTTTCACAGCTCTTAGTCGCATTGTGGGGATGCTGTATGCACAGTCTGGTCAGCACTGACCATGCTTCAGCCCATGGCTACAGGGGCAAAGCCAGACGTTCCCTGTAACAGCTGCTCCCAGGTGGGGCTGGGCACTGGATCAGAGAGTAGGAAGCCACTCTCCCCCCATTGCTTTACATGACCCCAGTTTGAGAACCCCTGGAATATGTGCAAGTGGGTCAAATTAAGGTTTCACTAACAACCTTAATTTTGGCATTTCCTATTTTGGAGTGCTTGACTTTACCACCTTAATAATGTTCTTTTAATGCAGGTTTTTGTGTGTGTATTATATATTGTGACCCAGGAACTTCTTGATGCCAACAGAGTGCATAGTTTTACAGGGATCCCCTGTGTCAGTTCACCAAAGAGTGGCATGTAAAGTCTGTACCAAGAGTTAGTAGCCCACTAGTCATCATAATCATTGCAAAGTGCATATACAGATAATATTTAAGAGGTTATGCACCTATACTGAAAATTATGTTCTTAACGTAAGACAGGTTAACAGGAGATGATATACCTTGGACAGGTTCCTTTCAGGCAGGGGCAGGAGTGCCTCCAGCTTTTCTGGCACCCTAGGTGGTGGAAGGTCCCGCCCCTGAAATACCGCAGACGACCAAGGTGGCCGAAGATCCGGCAACTGCGGTCACAGACCCCCAAATGTTAGCGCCCTAGGCAACTGCCTAGGTCGCCTAATGCGTTGCGCCAGCCCTGGGCAGGGGTAACCAATGCTTGCCTCTCTGTTTGGTTACTGTGCCTTTTGGCCTATTTGCAAACTGAGCCTGATGCAAATCAAGAGATTGTGAAATCAATGAGAGGGAAGTCCCAGGAAAAAAAACAATTGGCGTGAAAAAGGACAAAAGACTGTCCTAACATATCTAAAGGTACAAAAAGACACCCAGCATCTTTTACCATGAGGGCAAGCTAACAGCATGACTTGTCTCATCAATGGAAGATCACAGTCAAGCCTGGCTGTAAAATGCTGGAAGGACTTTAGGGATGAGAATTGCTTTACAGGACAGGAAAGTACTGAGTCGAGTGTAGGTTCTAGAATGTGTTATGATTTTATTTTACTTGATGCCAATACTTCTACCTGCTTTTACATGAATTGTCTATATTTTGTTAAATGAACCTTTAATTGTTTTCACTATAATTATCTAAGCTCTATGTGTTAAGTGGAGCGTGAACTGAGGTGGAACTGGTAGGCTGCGGTGTACTGCTTCTTTGGAAGAAGTGAATCTGTGAATACTGCAAGTGTTCAGTGAAATGGACTGGACACACCCAGGAGACAGTCAAAGGGCTCAGATAGTTGGAGTGCACCTGCTGCTAACTGTAAGCATGCGGACTCACCCCTGCGTCGCCTCCTGCTGATCTCTCTGGGAATTAGCTCAATTTCCAGCCCAGAGCTCCCTCTGCAGACCGGTGATCCACTATTGCTTGTCGTCCTCCACCCCCGCCACGTCCCTCTCTGGACTCCGGTGTCCTGTTAGCTGGGGTGCTGCCCCCTGGCAGTAACCTGTTTCTCTCAGGGTCTCCCCTCCCCAGGAAACCCCCACCCACTATCCCTACCTCGCCTCAGTATCAGGCTACTGCCAGTCATCGTCTAGCCCTCGCGCCCTGGGGCAGACTGTAGTATCAGCCACTCATCACTGCAAGGTTGGGTTTAGACCTGCTGCCTTTGCCTACCCCTGGGCTGCCCTCTGCAACCCCAGTACCTGTTGGCCTTGTGCTAGGCCACAGCCTAGGGCTTTCCAGGCTGGAGCTCCCCAGTTCCTGTGCCTTCCCCTAGCCCTGCTTCACTCAGGTACCCTGTCTCTAGCTCCCTGCAGCCAGGCCCTTCTCCCTCTACAGGCAGAGGGAGACTGACTGGGCTCCTGGCTCACAGTCTTTTTGTACAGGCCAGCTGTGGCCTGATCAGGATGTGACCCAGCTGCGACTGCTTCCCCAATCAGCCCAGCTTTTAGAGCTGCTTTCTCCAGCCACAGCCCCCTCCCAGGGCTGTTTTGAACCTCTCTGGGCCTGAGTAGGGTGACCACCCCACTACACTAACCTATTAGGAAACAGCAGGGCCTGGGTTGGACTAGACAGGGGTGCTTGTGTTGCCTGTATCCAGTGGAGTGTCCTGGTGTATTCCCAGCATGGGAGTACAAGGCTTCCTTACAATAAGGGCAGGTGGTAGTAAGGTGCATCACAACCCTGGGTACCCCAGGAAGTGTCACATATATAAATAAATATTCCAAAGATTGGTAGTGTTAGGGATTATATTGTGCACATTCTTCATTCTGCCTGTGTTTTGTGTCCCCTAAAGTAAGGCATTTTAAGACCTGGTCTTGCAAGGTGCTAAGTATTTCTTGGGATGTGTTGACAATTCTTAATTTCAAGTGAGTTCATTAAAAGCTGAGGAAGCTCAGAATCTCCCAAAAGGCAATCAGCCTCTTGAGCTGTATAAGAATTTTGCACTAAATCAGACTGAGGCTTTGAAAATTGAACAGAACATCAGCTCTGTGCCTTGTCATTAGACCTCCAGTCAACAGAGTCAGTAACCATTAGCTTTATTAATGTTCCTGGCACTTATTTTTTTGGGGGGAGGAGGGAGTAATTAATTAGTACCCTTGCTAGTACAAGCCGACAACTCTACTTCTCACAGAATCTGACAGTGGCAAAGAAAAATGCCATTTATTCACAGCTCATTCCATTATAGGTCCATTATACTTTTCTAGAAAAATATCACATTTCATTGAACACGTGATTTTTGTCCTTCTAATGAAGAACATGAAATTCACACAATGCAAAGAGCCAGCTATCTGATCTTAGAACACTGCTCTGATTATACAATCAGAAACAGGCAATTTCACAGAGCCTAAGACAAAACTGTTTGAGATGTGGCTTTTCCAAACTCATCTGAAGTGGGCTACCTAAAGTGAAAGCTGTGATGTTTAAATTTAGACAGTACTGAAATACTCTCCATTTCAGGCCTAGAGTTTTGGATTATTTTAGTTGATAGGGTCAAAGAAAAGGGTCAGGTCAACTCAGCTGCATAATTACATGGATCCTCATTCTGCAATTGACTCAGTGCAAACAGAACACAGCTGCACCCATGCAGAATGTCCATGGGCCTGTGCTTAGGCACAGGGGTCCAAAATGCAACAAACTGTAAAATCAGGGATTTGGCCAAATTGTTTCCAAAGGCACGTGAAGGGGGATATAAAGCAATTCGTCAGCGATTCCTCCAATCCTGACTTAATGTAGCCACTGCCTCTATTAATGTAACTTTCCATTCCTTATTGGAAACTCATGCTTGCAATTTCACATTTATTTATTAGTTAAATTTAATCAATTCGCATTTCTCCACTCTAGGTGGTTTACAATCCAGAATCCCTAGCTTTTAAGAAGCACTGCATACGAAAGTTATGCAGCAGGACAAATCAAGAAATATAGATGTTATGCAGACACACATCTTAATTAGCATGTTTACTATGAAGTTAGTTTCACAATCATGTTTGTGTCAGTACCACCAGTTTTGGCTACCAGCAAAGTTATTTGTCAGCTTCCCACAGTGGATTCCTGCATGAGTCTGTCAGGGAAAACAAGCTAGAAAAATGATTGAGTCAATTTTTTTATTAAATATTGGCTGCTTCTGTTGATTTTTTTCTTCTATGCTTGGCATTTATTAACAATTGGCACGAGCACTAATCGCCTTGGACACCCAGGAGGAATGTTGGAGTTAGAACAGAGTCTATTTCTTTGCACTGACTCCAGTGGCACAGATGTCTAGTAGAAGACACTCGGCCCTGGGTTACTTACATGATACAATTTGGGCTTCCAAGCCATCTGCATGAGCTATTTATCTATTCAACATAATGCACATTGGCTAATTGAGATATGTAGCATTGTGAGCTGATGTGATAGAATTTAGGACTATGATTTCTATTATTATTTTTTATTGTTGTAACATCTAAAGATTCCCTAATGAGAAGGGGGTCCCACTGTGCTAGACACTGTGCAGGACTACAGCAAGGGACAGTCTGTGCCCCAAAGATCTTACACTATAAATAGACAAGGCAGACAAAGAAAGGGCAGTTATCATCATTTTTCCAGCTGATGAACAGAGGCATGAAGAGGCCAAGGTAACACTAAAAGTCCACCAGAAAAAGGGCCAGGAGCTAAACTTGTGAGGTCATCTTCTGACCCTAGAAACAGCATGTTCTTTTTTGTGATGTCTGTGTCTTTTGTTCTTTTCTAGTCAGCCAGTGAGGATATTAGAGGCCTCGGAGTGCAGAGAGATCATTTAGCTTCTGTATATAGCCTTAGGCAGCATTGTTCTATGCATGTAGAATTCTAGGAATTGCTAAGGTCACCAAGGCCTCATACTGGGACAGCTTTTCAAAGCAATAAGATACTTAACTCACTTCTTGCGTTTGTGAGCTAATTACACTGGCCTACAATTTTTGAGAAGTCGTCTGCTTCAGAGATAAAATGTGATATTTATTATGTATTTTGATGCGCTGAATTCAAATATGACAATTAAAACAACTGATTGGCTACTCTTTCTAAGATATTTAAGTTTTTACATTTTATGTCTATGTATATTGTGTAGATAGTAGAGTTTTAATCATAAATTGTAAACCTAGGTCTTTTCACGTGTTTATGGTTGCTTTACATGATCATCTTTCACCTGTCCTGTTTATGTAACACTTTAAAAATCAGCAAAGGGTTATATAAATAAAATTTATTAGGAAACAAAGGACAAAAATCTATTATGTACATAGTGTAGTCCTATTCAGTGTCTACTCGGCGCTTCTTGGCTTGTCTCTTGTATTCATTAAATGGAGCATCTCTTGTCAGTGTCCAGCAATAGTCTGCAAGCATTTATGGGCTCCATTTGCCCTGATAACCTGCCAGGAGATTCCACTGCTGTAGTCTGGAGCCCAACAGCTCTGCCTTACTCCTGGGTAGTTCCAAATCTCTGACAAGGTCATTCAGTTCACCTTGTGTTATGAGGTGTGGTTCAGAGGAGGAGAATGGGAGAAAATGTGGGCCCTGTGACATTGATGGTTCAGGACCAGAAGTTTCATCCTCTTCCTCGTCTGACTCAAGTGAGAATGATTCTGGTGCATCAGGAACCGGCAGTCCTTCTCCGTGGGGTAGTGGGCTTATAGCCGATGGAATGTTTGGATAATGCACAGTCCACTTTTTCTTCTTTGACACACCTTTCCCAACTGGAGGCACCATGCAGAAGTAACAATTGTTGGTATGATCTGTTGGCTCTCTCCAAATCATAGGCACTGCAAAAGGCAGAGATTTCCTTTTCCTGTTCAACCACTGGTGATTTGTTGCACAAGTGTTGCAGCATATGTTTGGGGCCCACCTCTCGTCCTGATCTCCAATTTTGCAGCCAAAATAAAAGTAATAGGCTTTCTTAACCATAGTGGTTATACTGCGCTTTTGTGATGCAAAAGTCACTTCACCACAAACATAGCAGAAGTTCTCTGCACTGTTCACACAAGTACGAGGCATCTCTGCTCACTTTGGCTAAACAGAAATGTGTCCCTTTGCAAAATCAAACACTGACAAATAAAAGAGCATGACACTGTATGATTTCTAGAGCTGATATAGGGCAATTTGTTCAGCAGAGTGATGTAAGCTTCATTATGATTGCATTATCCATAACTTCTAGGAATAACATGATGTAATTCATATCATGTATGACGCAATACCAGCTTCAGATTGCATCATTCATTGTTTTGCCTAAAAAGCAAGTAATGTCCAAACCCAGTCAGATTTATTCATAGATCCAGTCAAAGATGTATTTTAGTCATTTCTGGTTTAAATTGAGATCCCTTCCCTTTATAATTCACTTATCCTCCGCCATTCCCAAGTCAAGGGTCGCATATACTGACCCAATAGCATATCTTGAAAACTAGAGCCAATCAACAATTTTAAGCATCATTTTCGTTCTCAGTGACCCAGAATTAGTAAAGTTGGACTACATTTATTTCAGAAGCATTTTGGCTGTAGAGCAGTGTTATTAACAGACTTTAAATGTTAAAAAATTGTTCATTACTCAAAATTATTCAATAAATGCTTTCTGCAGGTATATTTCAGCCTATAGAAGTATTGCTTCTAGTATTTTCTATTCATAGTTCACTCTTCGTGCATGTCAGCTTAGGCATATGGCACTCATTCTGCTCTCTGACTGGATGGCTCCCAAATCCACAAAGAGCTTTAAAGATAGATGAGCAAATATTTCTGGTACAGTTTCTCCTGCAAACATATGTAAGAACAATCCATGTGTCTACGTATATTCGTATTAGATTTCATGACACTTTGCCTTTCCACAAAAGTTTTTGGTGTGCTTGCACAAGTTGTATGAAAAAAAAAACATGTATGAAGAGAATTGGTAACATTTATTTGAAAGTTCAGTAACACTTTTTTGCAGTATTAGCTCAGTTATATAAGATACCAGTAGCCAGATCCTCAGCTGATATAAATCAGTGCTGTTCATTGACTTCAGTTCATTAACTATGCTGATTTAAGCCAGTTGAAGGTCTAGTCCCTGGTCATTGCAGTGCTAAGTACACTTGGAATAGTTATGTTAAGAATGAGAGTTTCTTTTGCGAAGAATGATGGATCTATGTCTTTACTTCTTTTGGTAAACACGTTATTTCTGCAACTAGAGCTCTTGAACGGATTTGTGCTACAAGAGTAACTTTCCTTTATAATTAATTCATTGATTACTTAAGGTAATCACTTGTGTGTGATGTGATCACTAAGAGGCAGAGTGATATAGCTTGGAGTTGGCTTGATAACGAGCTCAGACTAAATGCGTGGCTTGACTCACTATTAGCACTGTTAAAAAAAAATGAGGGGGAGGAGTGTTGCCAAAAAAATTGTCCCTGCTTTTCATTGAAAAAATTCAAAATGTTTTGATGAGCTTTTCTTACTATTCAAGAAAACAGAGCCCAGCATGAAATCTCGACATGTAAAGGGCATAAATAGGTGCCCCTCTACATTTGGTTGTCTTCAGAACATGCCTGAGGCAGTCTTTTGAATTCTCCTATCACCACAACTCTACCTGAGTGCCAAGTCTACTCTACAAATAGTGCAGCTCCTATTTAAATGGACCTAAATGGAAATGTCTGAGGACTACTTCAAGGCCTAGTGCTGAAACGTGGATGTTAGTCAAATCTCCTCCAGAAGTCAATAAGCTCTTCAGGAGTTGACCCCTACATGTGATATGAAAACTCTGGCCCCCATTTCTGCTGTATATGTGATCCTGCTTTGGGTGCACCAGTGTGTAGATGCATTTGTGAGTGTGGGTCCTGCAATGTGCGGGAGGTCAGCCTAGATGATCACGATGGTCCCTTCTGGCTTTAGGGTCTATGAGTCAAGGGAGATCTTCCCATAGGACTATACAATATGCGAGATGGATGGCGCTCTGAAGCTGCCAAACCAGCTGCAGGTAACTTTTTCCTTCTCTGGCTTCAGTATGACTCATGAACAGTTATAATCTTCATGCAGATGCCTGGTCCTATTAAATTATATATTCTGTGCCCAGCATCCTACAAAACTCCTACAGTACATATGGATTTTCAGTAAAGCAATTCATTCAGTTAGATTATAATTTTGAATCACAAATATAAATCATAGATGTTATAAAGATGGAAGGCATCGATCTGAATTCGAGCATTTAACTCCATCTCCCTGCCAAAGCAGGATAAAGCTCTCAGCTGAAAGAGGTATTACATTGATTGTACATTGCCTATAGCTAAAGTGCCAAGCTATATATTTGCATTTCTTTAATATTTTCTAAGTTTTTGAGTAAAATTCTCAAAAGTATTTAGTGAAAGCATTAGGAGCCTGAGTCCAATTGACTTTGAATGATGTTTTACCACTTGTCTGAAATTGCAGTAAAACCACATAATTTCTATGGGCTAATGACTTGAAGCAAGTGGAGAATAACTGAATTATAGCCCAGAGATTTGCCATGCTTGAGATTATAATATATGTGCACAGAATATAATGCTTGAGCGTACCTAATTAATTCATATCCATTGCTCCTTGTTTGGGGAGTAAACCCTAAAATGAGATTTCTGTAGTGTTTTAAACAAGCATTCCCATTACAGAAGCTAATTGTGCACTTCTACATTAATCACATCTGTTTAACTTAATATGCTGTAGTTTGGTTCTGATGGTGGCTGAGGCTTGATGACTCTGGCATAACTACCAGCAAAACATCTCCTAATCCACAACTACAAAGGCCAACATTTTCAGACGTGGGTATTTAAAGTGAGGCACCTGAATCTATGCTAAGACAACTAATTAAGTGCCCTTGTTTTGAGAACTACTGAACAACTATGACATATCTCAAAATCAGGACACTTTGGTGTTTAAAAAATGGGTTTAGATGCCTAGCTGTAGACAAAAACCTATGAGAATGTTGTTTAGTGTCCACTAGAAACCGGAATGAGACCACCAATTTCTTCAATAAAAAGACACATTTTCCCTGGTTGACAATGCCTTCAAACTTTGATACTGCATAAAGTGACTTCTCCTTTCATGGCAAGTCTGCATTCACAGTAACTCTCAGTAAAGAAAATCTCATTTTAAAATATACTAGTTTCTAGGGACAAATTTTGCAGACATTTTTATATGAACTGAACCAAATCCCTGATCTATGGGAAGTTTCAAATCTGTTTCCAGCCTTTTCAGTGTGAACTCATCTCTAATTTTTACATAATGTTTTCTGTTCACTTTTAACTAATCTCAAACCAGGATTATAAAGCACAAGGAACATGGAAAATTTCTCTAGTGAAAAAGTGAGAAAATCAATCTTAAGTACCAGTTGTTTCTCTCCCCTTCCTTCCCCCCCCCATGCTTGGCCAGTTCTCATTTTCATTTACAAAATGTAACACAAACTACTTGTATCTCCTTTCTTTCCTACTGTAACTGACCTGTATTAACCTGGCTACTCAATACCATGGGTTTTATTTTTCCAACACAATAGACATAGAAGTCCCCCCTCCCACTTCTCGTCCTCCTGCTTCTCTTCAACTTTGGCATCATTTGAGTGAATGGAAAAATTAATTGATTTTCCCTAATGATGTCTCTCTGAGCAGATCAGGTTAACTGTGGACAGCAGTTGCAGTTTAATTTGTGATTGTGCAATTGAAAATTATATACTTATTGGATTACTGCACCTGACCATGAAGTTGGCATGATGCCTGCCTTGCCTTCAAAAATGAGACTCAGAGGGTTTACAGGGCTGATGGGAACTGTACTGCTGTTGTAACAATGATATTCAGAGAAAGGGAGGGAGCAATTGTCAATTTATTTTAGGATTAAGTTATATGACCTGTTTATTTTTTAAAAGATTATAGAAAAGGTCATTTTAAGTCTTAAAATAAGTTACCAAACTTTTTATTAACTATTTGCATGTGCTGGTGTGAATCCCAAACCCAGCATTATGACAGTACCAGAACCAGAAAGTGAAATTAATAAGAAACTGACCATGATGTAACTGTTCACTCTAGTTTCATTATGTGAAATGTTTGGAGTTCAGAAGACCAGTATCTTATCTTCTGACAGTGGTTGGTGCCAGATGCTTCAGAGACAATGACCAGAAGAAGGCAATTATTAATTGATAATTGTCCAGTCATCCAGTCCCTATATCTGGCAGTCAGAGGCAGTATCCAGAGCATGGGGTTGCATCCCTGACCATCTTGGCTACCAGCCATTGATGGACCTATCCTCCATGAACTTAATTCTTTTTTTAACTCAGTTATACTTTTGGCCTTTACAACATCCCCTGGCAATGAGTTCCACAGGTTGACTATGTGTTTTGTGATGTAATTCCTTTTGTTTCTTTTAAACCTACTGCCTATTAATTTCCTTGGGTGACCCCAGTTTCTTGTAAATGGCTAAATAACACACTTTTATTCAATTTCTCCACATCATTCATGATTCTACAGACCTCTCCATATCCCCTCTTAGTTGTCTCTTTTCCAAGTTGAACAGTCCCAGTCTTTGTAACCTCTCATACAGAAGCTGTTCCATACCCCTAATCATATTTATCATGCTTCTCTGTACCTTTTCTAATTCTATATCTTTTTTGAAATGGGTCAGCCAGAACTGCATTCAAGGTGTGGGCATACCATGGATTTATACAGTAGTATTATGATATTTTCTGTCTTGTTACCTATCCCTTTCCTAATGATTCCTAACATTGTTAGCTTTTTTGACTGCTGCTTCAAATTGAGCAGAAGTTTTCAGAGGACAATCCATAATGACTCCAAGATCTCTCTCTTGAGTGGTAACACCTAATTTAGACCCCTTCACTCTGTATGTATTGTTGATATTTTGTTTTCCAATGTGCATTACTCTGAATTTCATCTGCCATTTTCTTGCCCAGTCACCCAGTTTTGAGATCCCTTTGTAACTCTTCACAGTCTGCTTTGGACTTAACTATGCTGAGTAATTTGTAAATCTGCAAACTTTGGCACCTCACTATTTACCCCCTTTCCCTGATCATTAATGAATATGTTGAACAGTACCAGTCCTCGTACAGATCCTTGAGGGACTCTGCTATGTACCCTTCTCCACTCTGAAAACTGATCATTTATTCCTACCCTTTGTTTTCTGTCTTTTACCACTTACTGGTTGAAAAAAACACCATAAATGGTCAGAAATATATTATGGTTTTTTAATCTGTTTCAATAATCTAGGTCAGTGGTTCCCAAACTTGTCCTGCCACTTGTGCAGGGAAAGCCCCCGGTGGGGCGAGCCGGTTTATGTACCTGCCGCATCTGCAGGTTCGGCCGATTGAGGTTCCCAGTGGCCGCAGTTCACTGCTCCAGGCCAATGACCTAGGTGATCAAAAAAATATTAAGGAACTATTTTAAATACAAAAGACCAGATTTTCAACTGGTATAAAATGCAAACAACTATAGACTTCACTGGAATTATACCAGCTTAAAACCAGCTCAGAATCTGGCCCATTATTTTTATCTTAAAATTGGCAATAGCCCTTTAAATTCTCTGCATATTTGAACTTGAGTCACTTCATATAGTATTTCCAGCAAATGCTGAGTTTTTGTTAGTAAACAGCATAGAGCATATTTTAGAACTTCCTACAATAGAAGAGAGAAACTGGTGTTTGCACCATTAAATTTTCCATCCAAAGTAAAAATATTTTGCAATCTGGATGGCTTTGTGGATATTTGTACTCTTTGAAGTGGCAGCCAGAGTTTTAGAATTTCATATTTGTGCCATCATTTTGCAGACTTCAAGTTTATATTATGAATTTTGTGGTCATATTCTTGAGGTCTTCTAAGTTTTTTTTCCATTTGGGAAAAATCAAAAGGCTGTTGGAATCCTTGACAAATGCCATTCTCTTCTTTCCAAAATATGCCAAGGGCACCAAAAGTGCAAATCTAGGACCAAATTCTGCTCTAACCTAGACATCTTGTGCAACCTTGTGACTTCAAGCCAGGGCAGAATTTGAACTCAGGGAAAATGTGCCCAGCTATTACTAGTGACAGGTATTTAAAAAAGCAATGGATGGATGTCAGAACAAGTGGTCTATCTAGTGCAGTCTCCTGTCGTCAACAGTAAACAACCAGATGCTTCAGAGGAAGAAGTCCTGCATTAGGTAATTACTAGATAACCTACCCATAGAGATAGTTTCCACCAGACCCCAATAACTAGAAGTTGTCTTATGTCCTGAAGCATGAGGTCTGTTATCCCTTCCAACATTTATGTTTATTTTTATTATTTGGATTTTCTTGTTATCCAGGGGACAGTCCAATGCTTTTTCCTTTGCTAGAAGTATAAGAATTTACAAAGCAGAAATAGAATGATGTCCTCCAAAGGCATCGGAAAGTTTCTTATAACAAACCTGACCGCATTTGTCTATTTCATAGTTCGACTTGGAAATGTTAGATTGACCACCACTAGAACTGAGAACCACGAGATTTCCACTTGTTCTGCTTTTATTGCTCTTCATAAGAGTCTGTTGGAAGAACGACAGCAATTGGAGAGAGGATCAGACTTAAGGCCACCTATTCCATTCTTCTATCAATGCCCATTTGTTCCCTTTTTGTACATAGGATAGTGTGGTGCCCATTCTCTTTAAAATGTATCTTGCTTCAAATATATTAGTTCTTTTTCCACTTTGGGGTTCTGATAGCACTGAGATGAATTGTGATTTCTTATTGTCCTGGGCTGGAGAGAAGAGACACACACACTGCGGCAAACATTCTAGTCATGCACTTATAACATGGACAGTTTACATTTGCAAGGCAAATACATAAAGAATAATTTTGGGAACCTTTGATTTTTATTATTATTATTATTATTATTATTATTATTGGGACATCTCAGCCGTGTAGCTGTTGTGTAATCTCCATGCCAAGGAAATGAACTCATCAGCCTGTTTGAATACTTGCTTTTATCATAGCTGAAAGGATTAGCCTCTTCAGCTGTGTTAACTGGTTTTAATTTGTTTTATCAGGCTTACTTTGACTTGATTGCTAGACAGTATGTGTGTAGTACTGCTCCTCTTCAAAGCACTTTACAAAGAGTAGCTGACATTAAGTGACCCTTGCGATGTGTTAGCCCTGTTTGAAAGATTGATAAATTTAGCTACAAAGAGGTGATGGCCTGATATGAGAGTGCTAAGCAGCTATAGCAAGCATTGACTTTAAATCATCATGGAAAATTCTCATATGTGGCTTGTTCCATACTTACAAAAGGGAGAGAAGGTAAGAGCAAGGATTAGGAAAAATTAGGAATTCTTATCTCCCAGTCTTGTGCTCAAATCTAAAATCTTCCCTTTCTGATGTCTGCATCACACAGATTCCATTTAATATCTTCGGCCTGAACAGTCTGCCAGGGAATGGCAAACATATGGAAACATTTCACGTAGAGAGATCTTAAAAGCCTAAGCCTGAATTCAGGACTTACCACATAGTCACCAAGTATAAGCCCAGCATGTCAGAAAGGTGCCCCAAATGACTGGCCATAAAAACCATCATGGTTGAGAGGATCAGGGGAGGGAGGTGATGTTTCTTTCACTACTTAGGGACAAACCCAGTGTAGCCCTGGGGTAAAATTTTCAAGAGTGCCTGTAATACTATTTTTCTTTTTTGCTGTTTTTACCTACATTCTAGCCTTTAAGGAATACAAACCTCTGAACTTCTGTGTTCAAATGAATTTTATGAATCCACAATGTTTAATTGTATTCTCAGATAGTTAAAACAACTCCCCCCATTCCTAATTTTGCAGTTTATATGGTCCTCTTGCTTCTGTAATATTAGCTCTAGGGATTTTTAGCACTAGAGATATTTAAACAAAGGAACATGTGTATCTCAGGGTACTTCTTCACTGCAGAGTTAGTCTGGGCTCTGACTCAGGAGTTGTCCTAATCACCCTTTCGCCTAAGTTTAGTGATGCTTGAAGCCTGAGCTATCTAGCCCAACTGAGGGTGTGTGTTCGGCTGCTGCTTTCACGCAAACTGGTAATCCTTTCACTTTGCACTAAGGATACAAGCCAAGTCACTCAAGTGCTGATAGACCCCAAAAACCTTCCCACAATTCCCCTTCCCTCCCCATGTGCCCAGTAGGACAAACAAGTTTTCCCACAGTTCCCTGGAAAAGAATTACTGAGTCCCTCAGCTAACTGCAGCACAGAGAGCTATCATTTATGCCCTCTGAAGCCCTGGCAACACAGAGGTGAGTGCAGCCCTAGTGAGGACATAGTAACTCAGGTGTGGTTTTGCAGCGTGGCTCCTCACATTGGGGTGAGGCTAACCCTGGTGCTCAGACCAGGTGCCGATCGCCCGAGTTAACTCTGCCCAGAAGATGTAGCTGTGAGAGCTGAGAAAGATGCTAAGAGGTTAGTTCACAACAACAAGTGAAAAAAAAACAACACACTTCATCTTAAAGTCAGTGGGATTAATCAGGATCCAACTTGGCCTCACATTTTCCGGTGCAATCTTCTGGCTTCTCATTTGAAATATAAAGATGAAATTGAGGGGAAAAATCTGTTCTCATTTACACCTGGGTGAATCCAGAATAACTCAACTGAAGTTATTCCAGATTTGCACCAGTGGGTATGAGAGCAGAACTTGTTTCCAAATATTAAAACGTTTGCAAGCTGTAAGAAAGCCTAAGTATTGCCATTCCCTGTTCTCATTTGTCAGGTAATGTTCCTAGAATGATACTCTTCATTCAGGAGAATCACTATGGGATATGGCATATACAAAACCTGATGCTTATATAGCATCGTAATCTATGGCCAATGAAGCCTGACACATTAGGAACTACAATTCTTAAGCAAACTGTGTGACCAAAAGCAGCAAATGTGATTCCCAAGTGTTTAATTTGTTCATATCACTTTCCTCTAAGGCCAAGGTTCTTCTTTGTAACAAGTAAAAGACAAATATTCCCAGAGAGAGGAGGAGTGAAACACATATTTGTGGCCAAGCAAACACTTCAGTGAGGTTTAGGATGCACTAAGGACATGATCTGGGGAAAGGAAGATGCTAAAGGAGGCAGTTGGGGGTGGGGAGGAAATCATTCATAAGCCTTTATGGAAACATGGATCATTTCTTATAAAGAAACTTTTTTACGTATAGATCTTCCTTCCAAGCAGAGTCTTTCCTCTCTACAAACATTTATTATTTAAGCTTCACAACAGTCGTGTGGGGTAAATAAATATTTTTATACCCATTTTACAAACAGGTTAAGTGACTTGCCCGAAATCAAACAGTGAACAAGTCAGTGGCCAAACCAGCAATAGAATTCAGGAAGGTTCCTGAGACCCAGACCTTTGTTCTAGCCAAGGGACAACACTCCTCTTCCCATTCCCATTCGGAACACAGTAACAGTCACTACAATATGATGGACAGGGTATTCAGTGGGCTTTCAGCTGCATTTGTCTCCTTCCATTGCAGCTTAAAAATGCCACCTATTGCACCATCTCCCTCTTGGTTTTCTGAACATACTGTGAAACTGAGCTTCCAAACTCTCTTCCTCTGTGCTACGTTTCCTGAGAACTATTGCCTTGCATGTGTGCAACAATCCAATTTGTTGTGCTGAGCTTGTGCAGTCTTGTATGGTTTCAAAGGAGTTTGCATGCTGTAAATACTAGTATTCGTTGATCATCTGACTGCCAGATTCTACAAAGGGGAGTAATAAAATGCAAAGTACATAACTCACATCTACATAGCATGGTCTGGATGCTTGCCCTTTTGCCTCTAAATTGCTTTTTGAATCCATGCCCTGACCAATACAAGTTATATTATTCTGATTATACAGCTTGAAAGAGTCCCCAGTGGCAGGCTGGATTCTGATCATTTCCTAATTTGCTGCAAAACAATCTCAGACAATACCAGGGGTTATTAGGTCTCATAAGCTCTGGGGATGACTTGAAAACCTTTTCTCTTCCCAGAGTCTGGGACAATTTGAGGGCATGTCACCAAATAAAGATAAAGAACCCATTGTTGCTCCACCTAATTTACATGTAAAATACATTTCTAGTTACTTTATCTTCATCTCAGAGCTACATCCTTCGGAAAAACAAATTTAATCTTTTGTTTATTCCATTTTCAGATGCAGGATAAATTCCCTAGGTTGTGCCTGTCAACATAGTTTATTGAGATGGACCTAAACCAAACCCCAGAACCAAAAGACCCTCATCTTCCACTCAAGCTGAGATGTGGATTCATCTGGAACCTCTCTGGACAATGAGGCGACCCAGAGTTCCAAACCCCAAACTCTCTCAAAGTTTGGATCTGGATCTGCCTCATTTCTAATTGTTTATAATAGGACTTACAGTAGAGTACACACTTCCAGCATAGAGTGAGATAAAATGCAGATATTATGACCTGGATGTTCTTCAACAAATCTTTTTCTTAAAAGCTTTTGCAACAGATTCCGTTCTGTCACCACTACGTTTTAAAAGCAGCAATCTAAAAACAGACACAAGAAAAAGAGAATCAGCCCATCGGGTCTGATATTCTGCATCTCATGGTGAGCAACCCCAGAAGCTTCATATTAAGACAGCCTTCCAGACCCAACAAAATATCATACACTTGCCAATAGTGCAATGGTATATACAGTGGAAAATTTCCTTCCTGGCCTCCCTGAAGGTGACCAACTTATGCCCTGAAGCATGAGATTTGTTCTCTTTGTTTTAGTGTGTACTGTATAATTACAACTACTGTATTTTTGGTCGTTAAATTATCCCGTCCTATATTAAATGTGGCTGTAGTTAAAGCTAGCTGGAAAAGGAGAGAAAAAACCCAAGAGATTTCAAAAATATTTCAAAAGTTAGAAAAATATTGACCAGTTTCAACAATCCACCAAAGAAATGGAGGGGGGAGTTGATTTGTCAAACATTTTCCCAACTTATTCTAATATTTAAAATTTTGAATATTGGGCTATCACCAGAATTTTGAGATTTGAGAAATGACAAGCTCAACCCAAAGCACTGGATATTATAACCTCCTGCGGTAGACAATGCCACAAATTGACTCTGACCTAAAACCATGATTTAATTTATTTTTTCCACATTTATTGGCCATTAGTTACATGGAGTGCATCTAATATGAGACAGCATAGAAAAGGAAGGACTAGCTGAGTTTAACTACACCACCAATATCAGAAATATCAAGATGAATATACCCCACCGCACGCACACACACCTCCATCTGTTGCACATGAAAGGCTTATTGGGCCTTCAGGAATTGTCCTAGCAATTATTATTACTGACAGTGAAGAAAAACGACATGACATGTTTTGTGGTTTAGGGAAATTTGCTTAAAACTCCTCCTGCTTTTAATTATTTTTTTTAAAAAATTTTGCATACCCCTCCATTTCTAGTTTAAGGATGGATCTAGAAACCGAACAACTGAAATTTGGCTTAGGGGAGTTCATTCTCCCATGTTTGGAACCCACTTGAATCCCAGATTTAGCAGAGAACGCTAAACCTTTCAGGGGCAGGTTCCATTTGGCTCTGGAAAACCTGAGTTTTTGGCTGTTCCATGTGTGTTTAGATGTAATCCTTCCTAGCCATCCTGAAGGAGGAATAGTCATTATTTAAACAGAGCCAGATCCTCAGCTGCTGGAAATCAGATGAGTTAGTGGAGCTCCACTGCTTCATATCAATTGGAGCTTTTCAATCAAGAATCTTTATTGATTGCATATCACAAGGTTTGAGTTAATCAAAAATAATTAAAACAAAAAATTAAAGGTGCTTTAAAATTAGAGTTGGGCAGGAACCGGTTTTCCAATCACATGAGAGTTTGGGGGATTTAGAAGCCTTTTCCCATCTCAATATGGGACGAGAAGTTAATCTAAAAAAAAAAAATTATGAACTGATCATATGAACAAACATTCAGATTGGGTCACTCAAAATGTTTCCTTTTGATTTCAACTTTTTGAATTTTAACCATATTTTAGTATAAACTAACTAAAATTTTTGAATGAATCATCATTTTGAACTGAAAAATGAACCTGTTCATTTAGAAAATGTCAAAACTGGGTGTTTCAATTTTGAAATATTTTTCTAAACATTTTTCCAATCTGGACATTCACCAAAACCAACCATTTCTCATGAAGTTTCACTTTTACCATATTGGCATTTTCTGAGGGAAAAGCATTTCATTTGACAATTCCTGACCAGCTCTCTTTAAAACACAATAGTTTAAACTGGGAGGAGGAGAAGGGAGAATGATTCAAATAGCAAAATAATCTACAACCCCCAAAATAGTTTTAGACATTTTTCAAAGTCTCAAAATCCCGCTGAACTCTCCCATACAGCAGAAGTGCCAGCTGTCACAGAGTTAAAATCTGGCCACTTTGAAGTCAACGGCAAAACTGTTGTTGTTTTCACTAGGGTCAGGATTTTACCTGTGATGTTTTCAGCCCAACTAGAAACAAAGAACCAGAAGTCCTGCAAACAGTTTCCTCATGATATTTCCATCTGGTGTGTACAGACTTTAGGTAGTTCAGATATGATCTGGCTAAAGCTCTGGGGCTGATGTAACTGGAATAGGTTCTTTGACTTGGAGATTGAGACATGCACATGGTGGGTGGGAGAAAGATATGATAATGCTGCACTGGAGATCCTAGAGGGTCTTCACTTGGGCATCCAGAATTACCCCAGTTAAAGAATTGGCCCCTGAACTGTGTGGTATTTTTCTGAATTGAATTGCTGCTCTGAACTATTTGAAGTTAATCCCTCATTACTCTAAATCTCCCATCAGCTTTTTTAATCCTGTCTCTGGGTTGGTCAGTTCCAGAACCTATCTTCTTTTAATAGGCAGGTTCTCTTTTTCTGGCCTCCTGTATCAAAAGGCAACGGTCAGGGGCACATAAGAACGGCCATACTGGATCAGACCAAAGGTCCATCTATCCCAGTATCCTGTCTTCCGACAGTGGCCCATGCCAGGTGCCCCAGAGGGAGTGAACAGAACAGGTAATCATCCAGTGATCCGTCCCCTATTGCCCATTCCCAGCTTCTGGCAAACAGAGGCTAGGGCCATCATCCTTACACATCCTGGCTAATAGCCCTTGATGGATCTATCATCCATGAATCTATCTAGTTCTTTTTTGAACCCTGTTATAGTCTTGGCCTTCACAACATCCGTTGGCAAGGAGTTCCACAGGTTGACTGTGCATTGTGTGAAAATATACTTCCTTTTATTTGTTTTAAACCTGCTGCCTATTAATTTTTTTTTGTGACCCCTAGTTTGTGTGTTAGGAGAAGAAGTAAATAACACTTCCTTATTTACTTTCTCCACATCTCAAAGATTTCATAGTAATTGCTTCTCTAAGCCACTTTGTGGAGGAAACGGACAAGTGAAACACCTGGTAAAATGGTCTTTTGTGGGATCAGAAAAAAGTTAGAGAGGGTAGTGAAAGCTAGTGGATAGAGCGCTGAACTGAGAGTAAGTGGAGCTGGATTCTAAACGTAGCTTTGCCACTGACATTGGACAGCCTTGTATGACCATGAAGTACAGCTCACTATCCCTGTTTCCCCATCTGTCCTGTCTACTTAGATTGCAAACTGTCTCACTCTGTATTTGTACTGTTCCTGACAAAATGGGTGCCCAATCTTGGTTGCAGCCTCTACTACGCACTGCCACACAACCAGTAATGACAGAAACAACTCCAGAGCACAAAATCTGAAACCAGAGCACTTCTCTGAACACCATTAAATCTTCTGAGCCCGGGAATCCATCACAGACGTATTTAGATTGTTAGCAATGTTGAGTAAAGTGCTCGGAAATTTAGGATTTTTTTTCTTAAATTAAACTTGAACCAAATATTTTTGTGAACTTGTCTCCTTTACAATAAATGTTCCCCCCCCCCAAAATTATAGAATAGTCTGTTTCTTTTCAAACTGCATCTTAGTCCCAGGAATCAGGAAGAGCAATGGGTTTTTAATGTGGAAACTTCACGCACAGGTTCTTTTGTCCTTTAAGCCAAATCCCATTTTATGTTTCTTAAAGATGAATTTATTGATGCTTTTTTGGCCCATTAGATTAGTTGCATAACCAGATATCAGATGGGATGTAACTGCCAGTTTGAAAATCTTTTACTTTGTAGCTCAGAGCAGTCAATGAAGCTTTCTCATTACCACATTGATTTACTTACCATATATCATGATTTACTACGGTGTTCAGTTTATGCTTGGGATTTTGTGTGCGTGTGTGTGTGCGGCTTTTTCGAAAAGTTGACAAATTTTATCTGCACTGATTTTTTGTTCTACCTTAAATCATGTATCCATCAAAAAAACAAAATTTTAAAGGAACAATCAATTAGAAGAAAAAAGAAGGAATCTTATTTTCTTCATGTCTGCTGCCCATATGGTTTGAACTGGTTTAAAAAGAAAACAATTCAGAAATCTCTCCCAAAAATTAAAGGGGGAAAAACAAAACAAAACTTGTCCATCTTGAATTTTTCCCACTTATAAAACTCTTTGTAACTTCTGAAAAGTCTGATTAACTTTGAGCTTTCAAAGTCTGGCTGGAAATCTCAAGAGATTTATAGTCCTAGTTATTTCTGTCACTTCCAAACTTCCAGTCCTGGCTAGAATTCATAACCTCAAAGGAACTCAGAGCAATAAAAAAAAAAAAAGTTAAACTTTGAATATTTTGGAAAAAACATCTGAATCAAACTTCTGATACCACTATAATTGATCAATGTGAATTAGCAAGTTTTGCAGCTTTATCATGTTAGAAGATATAGCATAGGAATATATACGGATATGTATTTGATTTTCTACAGAATTTCTATCATGATGATAGCACCAACCGGGCCCAGCCCCATTGTGCAAGGGGCTGCAAATATAAGAGTAACAGATGTTCCCTACCTGGAAGAGCTTACAGTCTAAATACCCTGACCACACTCTTGTGAATTTCCATTTTACGGATGGTAAATGGAGACCTGTGTTTAAATTGACTTAACCCATAATTGTGGCAGAGCCAAGAACAGAAAAGAGAGCTCTTAAGTCCTACACCAATGCCTTAACCACAAGACCACTCTTCTTCTCTTTACTCTGAGGGGAAATCATCTAGTTCAGGAGCCTGGGGTCCAATTTTCAAAGGTGACTAGACATGTAGATGGATGCCAAACTAGGCACCTAAAGCACCCAGATGCTTTTGAAAATCCCACTAGGGCAGTGTTTCCCAAACTTGGGATGTTGCTTGTGTAGGGAAAGCTCCTGGCGGGGTGGGCCGGGCCGGGCCGGTTTGTTTACCTGCCCTGTCCTCAGGTCCGGTTGATCTCGGCTCCCACTGGCCACTGGTTCACTGCTCCAGGCCAATGGGAGCTGCTTAAATTGTCGTGGGCTGAGGGACTTACTGTCCGCTGCTTCCAGCAGCTCCCATATGGGCCTACTTACATTTGAAAAGCTAGGCTCTTTTCCCTATGCAGAGATTACTGCGTCCTCTAGGTTGGGGCAGAAGTCTAGATCCCTTTCAGCAGTCCCACTGTTGTTACTCCCCCATCCTCCAGCCCAGGCCTACTAGAATTTCACCATTGGCAGACACTGATGCCAAAATCTTTTTGAGCAAAGGTGCTACAACTCCTCCTAGTACAATTTTAGCCTTTTCTCAACTGAGTGGCGCCATGGAGGGGCTCCCATTTGTCCAAATTACAAAGACATAAACATGATGCAGACCACACTGGGTCTGAATCTCAACCAGTGAAGCAAAATCCTGAAGTCCAATGAATTACTTCATGTTCACTAAACTTCCATTAAATATGATTAATATGCCTGCTCTTTAATTGTAGTCTGATACACCCCAAATCATGTGAATTACATTTTAGTGCTCACAAAAGTTGATGAGTTCTTGGGATACATATATATAACCCCAAAGCAAAATTATCTTTTTCCTTTTTGTTTTGGAAGCACAGATTAGAATTAGTTTACAAATAGAGCATATTTATTTATTGGCTTTGTTTTCTTGCAGCTAAAATTATTTTATTCTGAAAACATCTGGCTTCGCTCTTGAATTCAATATTGGACACAAATCTCTCAGAAGGAGATCACAAGATACCTGAATCCTGTCCCAGGCATAATCTCAGTCTGAAATCAGGTCTGACCACTACCTCATTGATCCATTTCTACCGCCAATAGAACAACCCATCAGCTGCGAGATGTCTCTAAACTGATTGAAATAGGACGTTTAGATTGTTTTTGCTACCTTGCTTCCTGGTAAACTATAGCAATGGCCTTTGGGGAAACAATGTTCTCTAATTCTTCCACCTTGCTACAGATGATCAATTAAAACCAGGAAAAGAACTGATAAAAGTGATTGTGATAGTGCTGAATGCTATAAAATCCTTGCATTGATTTTTGTTGTTTGGAGGCTCTTTGTTTGTTTTTATACTTTATATTGATTGTCATATCCTAATGACATTTATAAGGTAATTGCTTCCTCTATAAATACACTCAAAACCTAATACCTCTAAACTTTAATAGCACTAAATTAGTGCTATAAATGTATTTGATTATTGCAGAGACAAAGAAAGGCTTCACCAGAAATATGTCTGCTTTCCTGCATATATCTGAGACACAAATAAATTAGCATTTAGTTGATGTATCACCTCACGGGATTTTAGGATTGAGAACTCTCCAGAGGAAACCTGGCAGAAGGAAACTCCAAGAATTGGCCCTGCCCCCAAATCTCGCTGATCCCCCAAGATCCACCAGCGTCAAAGGGCCTGGGGCTGTATTATCTATTGCACAGATGGAGCTTGGAAGGGTATAATAAATGTCCTTCCATCCTGGCCCTGACCTTAGCTGTCTCTATCTCACCTCTCCTCTATAGACATTGGCCCCATCTTAGGCAGGCGGGTGGGACGGCAGTGATGAGAATGCCACTGACTCATCCTTCAGAATAAGTCTGGGTGAAAATGGAGGGAGCAACCAAAACCAAAAGGGTGATGATGAAAAAGGCCTCAAGAGGCAGCACTTACGAGTGTGTCCTGGAACACAATATGGTCTAGTTGTAGAATGCCACTGCTTCTGGTGAGCACCAAATAGCTCCAAGTCTGCTTGCAGGCATGTTCGGGATCCTACCAGCTAGCCACGTGTGACCATCAGTGGTTCAGTCTGCACTGGCCATTAGCAGCATGTGTCAGTAACAAGCTTCCCCACATAGCCATCGCTATCTTTTAAGGCACTCATTCAGCCCTCTCCGTTTCTAGCACAGTGCCTCAAAATAGGTCCTGTGGTTATAAACTACAGTCCCCGCTTCCCCATTATAAGGAAATATTGCTCTTAACAACGCCCTTTGCTTTCCCGCATAATTGTGCACATCAGTTCTAGTCTCTGGAGAGAAACCCTTGAATCACAAACTACTTCGAACTAGTGTGTTAAAAAGATACATTACGGCCCACATGTGTTTCTCATGTTAATATTCCTGAACTAGAAATCCACTCAATGTTTTGCCACTCCGAGCATTCGGTTTTCTTTCAAGGGAGAATGGTTCCCCCCTCCACCTCTTATAGATGGTGCAAATTCTGTCTGTCAACCGTGACAGGAACATAACTCTGCAGGAATAGAATTCAAACATCCTAAATTGGATTTTTTTGAAGGGTGACTAAGGACCTGAAGTTCCGTGACAGGTTCTGGTTCAGAAAGTAGATGCATTTGTTTTGTATCTGCCAAACCCCACAAGCACATTCTGAAACGCTTCCTGGATTTGCTGCTCAAGAGGATTCTGCCTAAGATTCAGCTGCATAAGCAGTGAATGAGGGACTAACAGGCATCCACATTAAGGGAAACAAGTTTCAGCCTAGGAATCAGTGGTGCTCACATGTAATTCCTATTATCAATTAATTAATGGCAATAGTGTTCCTACTATCACACCCATGCACAACAATTTGCTGGTGTTCCTTAATATGTACAGAATGTACGACCGAACAATTAACTGCTTTGCCCAGCCAATCAAATGTTATTGCATGTAGCAACAAAGAAATATGCAATTAGGGCACATTTAGTTTAAATGAACAACAAGATGAAGTACAACTTTTATGAGCAAGAACAAAAATCTCCACCTATAGTGAGATCTAGTTAAGTCTGCAAAATATGCAGTCTACCCAGACTGTTATTTAATGTAATTTATTCTTATTGAAACGAGATCTCAGGTTATAAAGCACTATATAGGTGCTGAGCTTTATGACCTGGGAGGGGCATAGTTTATTTTTGTTACTGTCACTCTCTTCTTTCCTCCATGCACACTGGAAGGAAGTCATGCACACTGTGTGAAAGTAATTAATGTTAGAAGGACATGTTAACTGGGTTTAGATGGATACTTACAGGCTGATCTTCATTACAGGTTAATGATATCAAGTATCAATTGTATCAAATGTTTTGTATTTGTATATGCCCCTCTATTTTAATTAGGGAGTGCAGAACATTCCACTGGTGTCCAGCTCCAGTTTCATGAAACGGAAGACCCTGAAAAAAAGCTACATGTGATCAGCACAGATTGGAAGAAAGAGACAACATCTCTAGAAGCATCATTGTCTTTCAATGCCCTAGATTGTCCTGAATAATAAAGAACTCATTGAGTGTGTAATGGGGTTCCAGCCACCACAACTGCATCTCCTCTTGGCCAGGCATGGTGTAGCAGCTTTCTTCCCATAAGCTACCTCCAGTCATTGGTCATTCCATCACTGCTGTGGTCTCTCTTACCATAATCCACAGCGCACTCTCCCATATAACCTTGACTCCACTGGTTACAGTACTTGCCAGTTCAGTTCCCCCTGCCCCAAGCTGATGAGAAGAAGGGATCTGAAGAGGAGTTTCCTGCCTCTCAGGTGAGTGCCCTAACCATTGGAAGATGTAGGTCTCAGCAAGAAGAGATGGGGAATTGAACCAGTGTCTGCTACATCCTGAGTGAGTACCCTATATAATGGGCTAAAAGTAATAAAAGGAGTCCCTGCCTCTGCCACACAAGACCATTTTGCGTGGAGTTAGGTATACGCTGAACACACCCACAGGTTTGGTGAGACAGGCAGGGCAGGGGCTATGCCGCAGGTGAAAGGAGGTGGGGGGGGCTGCAGCTGGCCATTGTAATCTACAGCAGCTTTGATGCAATGGTTATCTGTACAGGGGCTGGTGCAGAGCCAGCCTGTGAATCCAGCAATCTCAACTGGATCCTTGGCTGTGCCCAGGGGATAATGAACGCAGCAAAGAATCTAGGCAGGTACATAAATGTAGATGGGAAAGGTGCTACCTGTGTCTGGATGAGACTTTGCTCCTGGCAAGACACTAGTTGCAGTGAATCCATTACCCAGATCCACAGAGCCATCAGCCCACCTTAGCATTTAGCTGTGAAGTCCTCCGCAGGGGCTCTGCCATACATGTCAATTTGTCATGCTGCTAATCCTGAGCCGTCTGTAGGCAGAAAGGATTGACAAGCTGCGCTGTGCTGGATTCTATCTGAATCACATCGCAGATGTGTTGACTGTGTGCATGTAATTCCATGCTCTTTCCATATCTACGGTGGCATCAGCTGCAACTTGAATTCTAATGCTTGACTCCTATCTCAGGGAGAAAAGCCAAGTAAATAAATAAATAAAACATGCGGCTGACTGTGAAGTACACCTGAAGGTTACAGCTAATTTGTCTTATCTCTCAGGCCTGGTCCACACTACAGCATTAAATCAATTTAAACAGCGTTAAATCGATTTAACGCTGTACTCATCCACACTACAAGGCACTTTAAATCGATTTTAAGGGCTCTTAAAATAAATTTCTGTACTCCTCCCTAACGAGAGGAGTAACCCTAAAATCGATATTACTATATCGATTTAGGGTTAGTGTGGACGGAAATCGAAGTTATTGCTCTCATTCTTTTAATGAGCTACCCAGAGTGCACCTCTCCGGAAATCGATGGTAGTCTAGGACCATGGATGCACACCACCGAATTAATGTGCCCTAGTGTGGACTCATAAAATCGATTTTATAAAACCAGTTTTATAAAACCGGTTTTAATAATTTCAGTTTTATGCTGTAGTGTAGACGTGGCCACAGTGAAAGGATCTCCTGATTGCCTAGCCTGATGTGGTACATGAAATGGAATCTTTTTTTTTCCTTCCTTGGCCGGTGTTTGAGAATTTAAGTTAATTGGGGTTGTCTTTCCTTTCTTACTCTGCTCCTCATTCATTTTTATTCCTGTTTGTTTTGCTCCCTTGTTATGGGCCTCATTTAAAAATCAAGCCAGGATGCTCCTCTTTCATGCAGCCCAATACAAGATATATCCATTATGATCAGAGCTGAATAGCAACCACCTTTACCAATACAATGTGGTATAGTGACTAGGGAACCAGGGAACCTGGGGCCTATGCCTGCCTCTGTCACTGATCTGCTATGTGACCTTCAGTAAGTCATTTTACCCTTCAGTGCCTTTATTTCCCTTCCCAGTCTTTGGCTGCTTAGATCGTACATTCTCTACGTATTTGACCTGATCTTGGTTGGGACTCTAGATGCTGCAATGGTATGAATAATAATAATAAAACTCTTTCATTCTTTCATTTACAGTTGATCATCTATTTAATAAACTTTCAAGTGAAACATAAAACATAAAAGCAACATAAACATAAAACCAAGGCCCTGATCGTGAAAGACCACATGGCTCTTTTCTATAATAAAAGAATGCTTATCTCAGTGTTCTGCCCATATTCCAAACTCTAATTCGGCAGACCTAAAATGTCTCTAGTATAAGGGTGTTGTTGCTTCTGGTTTTTGTCCTGAAGTGTTGTGTGCTGTTAAACGTGTGCTACCCTCCTCAATCTACCACTGATGGCAAATGAAAGGAGCCCTAGCCCCAGATGACTGGGTTATCGTTATGATGTGACAGTCCTTCAAAGGAACTGATTGTGACGTCGCAAGCAGAGGATGAGATGTGAAGGTTTGGGGGGAAAGGAGCAGAGGCATCATCTGCTTTCATTGGATTCTCCTTTTGCTCTCACTTCCCCCCCAAAAGTAGTTAATATATTAATTAACTGAAGTGCTTTGAAAAGGAAACATAATGTAATTGCAAAGTGTTATTCTGATGAGGAGACGTTATTTTTTTTCCAGGGATAAGAATATATCTAACAGGCGCTTCTTTACATTAATGGAAATTCTTAAGGGCCACAGAACCAAGAAAAAGGACACAACTCACGAAAGCAGGGTTTGTTAGAATCACGCCCACTCATCCCAGGCTCTGTTCCTCCCAGCTGGACAACATTTCAGCCATGAACATCCATGGGGCGAAGATCATCAGTGGGGAACAATGACTGCCAGGGTGTTACTCAGAAATCCTTAGCACGCTGGCTTGCCCATCTTTGATTTGGGGTGGGGTTAGGACTGACATTAAGAGAAAATGGTTTCCCATTTATGTTTTCTGGGTACAACTGTGTTGAGTGAGAAGACGTTGCAGCCAGGATAAGTCTTGGAGACTGCTAACAGATTGCCACACATACAGGATTTATGGTTGTTAAACCTGTCTGTAAGCTCTTGAAAGCTGTTGATTAAAGTCAAGGGTATTTTTCTCATCTTACAGGCATCCTGTGTCTGTGGGATCTAACATACCAGAGAGGACTTATATTTGCCTGATCCTTAGATTCTGTGTCAAAGCAAGATACCGTAGGTGTATGACCTTTCTCAGGTTGCGCAAAAAACTAATTTAGCCCAAGAGGTTTATAAAGAGGGGATAAGATACTTGCAAGATGCACTGCAATTGACTTCCATAGAGATCATCTCTGAAGTCTTGAGGAGGAACCAGGCACAACATGAGTCCAGTGTTTAAAGTCTGCTATCATGGTTGTTTGTATGTTTGTTCCAGGAAGCGACTGAATGCATGCTAATGTGTATGCATTGCTGCTTCAGTGGAGATTTCAGCGATTGATTTTTCTTGCACCCAGCTGCATTTGGGATTTTCAGTAGCATTTGCAGGGCAGAGGGCAAAGCAATACTTAAATTTCCCAGGATTTTGGCAGTGAAGTGCAGCAGATGGAACCTTCCATCCAAGTGGGCTGGAGTCTCTAAAATAGCTAGGTTAAGATGCAAGCTGGGCAGTAAGAGCTGGCATTTTATTATGAGAGCATTAACAGGTTTCTAAAAGCCTAAAATTTCTTAGGTAGAAGTGCGTGCTGCTGATGCATTTGAGGATTTTCAGATAGCAGCACTAAGTTGTATTTTATTATAATGGCTACACTTGGGACTTTCTTGTGTCTCAGGTGTCTTTTTTTAAATAGACTCAAATGCAACATAAATTGAAAGAAAATGCACACGTGTATACACGCATGCACACACACACACACACACCTCTATGCATCTATCCAAGAAAACAAATGGAAGAGCTACAGTCCTGTGAGTTTCTAAGTGCTTAAAAGTTAGGCGTTGCAACACCTGAATGTGAAGCCAAGCCAGGTTGGATCCTGGATTCGGAGTTACCAAGCCATAATGAAATAGGAATAGCAGATAATAGTTTAAAATAGCCAAATAAATATAAGAGAAGCGGTATCATTGCTAAGTGGCTGTTTCATCCTGGAGATGGAGTCTGCAATGCAATGCCTCTCCTCTTTAGACACAGACACCCATTGGAGGAACATGTCACCACCAGTATCCCAGTATTTGGGGTAAGGAGATAAGTTTTCCCAGTTCAGTGGCAGCCTAAGCGATGGCCTACAAACAATGTGCTTCTTATTCCTGCACTCATCTTTGTTCAGAATACAGGTCAGGCATATTTCTTCTAACAAATGGCTTTTGGTGACCACAGCGAAATTGGATGCAGATTTAGCCAGCTATATACCTAATTTTTTCACTGTTCCATTTACCATGAAGGAAGGAAGTGGTAAGAAAGTGTGTCCAGCATATTCCTCTGTGCCCAGCCACACAGTCCCAATGGTTTTACAGCATTCTCTATCTTGAGCGGATTCTTGGCAGACAGCTGTGTGTCAAGCCACTGCTGGTGGCAGTCCCACTGCTAAGTGCTTTGATTACAGTCAAACCCTTCATCGTATGGTAGATTGCATATTGTTTGTGGATACTCTGGCCTCTTTGATGCAATGTCTGACTGCAAAATTGACCGGCACATTATTATAACTATATAATCCTCCTCAACAGTTAAACTCTCCATGGGGATGTGAATCCAGTGCTCTCTGGCTCTTCCATGTCATGCATGGCCAGACCTCAAAGTGACCTTAAGTAACAACTCTTTGTTTGTCTTCCTCCTTCACGTCCCTTTCCAACAACAACAATAATAATAATTTTGGGACTGATTCCTGACTCCATTTCACTAGTTCCATGCCAGTATAAATCTGGTGCAGTGGAGGGGAGGACCAGATCCTCTGCTTATTAATAGTGCCCCACTGAAGTGGCCATATGTGCTCAGAATGGGTTTTCAGTACATCTGGGTCTACATCTATTTTATTTTTAATCAGAGAGCCAGATTTTTAAAAGAAAGCAAATTCCATGCCCCGGAATCGCTCCATCACCCACTGACTAGCACCTTGCCAATTTGTTTCATTGTATTTTGAAGCCATTCACACATCATGTGTTTGAAAGTTGGATGCTCCCAGGTCACTGAGGGGCTGTTGAAAATCCCACCCTCCACCATTATCTGCTTATTGCATTCTCTGAAAAACAGGTGAGAGAACTCGTAGAATGGGGAATGTGCATAGAGATGTTGGAGAATAAAGGAGCAGAATGTGAGAAGGAGAATTTCCAGTGAAAAGATAAACAGTGTCTTTAACATACAGAGAGTTCCCACAGCTCAAACTAGCTTTAACTCCACGACATTCAGCTAAGCCTACTGCTAATCTAATGTGCCATGATAGGATTCTCCAAGGGGGTGATCAGGTACGCTCTAGAATGAGGCTCCAGGAAAATAGATCCCTTTCCACTAAGGGCTGAATTATATGATGAATGCATAGCTCCATGTTGCAGGTGGAGTGGAAGTATGCCTTCCCCATTCCCCAGGAACAGTTTTACAAGGGATTGTCTCCTGGACCTGGAGGAGATAGCAGTATGCCAAAACATTTGCAGGTGACACACAAATTGGTGGAATGGTAAGTACTGGTGAGGACAGGGCAGTTAGACTGAGCAATCTGGATCAGTTGGGAAGCTGGGCCCATTCAAACAAAATGCATTTTAATATGCAAAATCATACAGCAAAATGCAAAATCATAAGCTAGGAACAAGGGTTCTTCATAGCTTGATGCCTTGAAATCAAGACTGCCTTTCTGGAAGTTATGTTTTAGCCAAATACAAGTTTTGGACTCAATACAGGAGTATCTGGGTGAAATGCAATGTCCTGTGCTATACAGGAGATCAGACTAAATAATTGAATGGTCCCTTCTGGCTCTAAACTCTGTGAATTTGTGACTCTATGAAAACTTTCTGATTCCTATGGACCTTTAAACCCGTAAATCCCAGGCACCACTTTATCGGCAGCCAGCCTGTAAAGAATGCAGGGTAAGCATAGTGTGATCATGAGAATACATTTCAGTGAAGAGACATGCTTCTGCGCTGTACACAAGCGCTAGTCCTGGTCTGCTGGGAGAACTGCAGATAAGAGAGTGAAGCTTTGTGTTTCATTCAGCTCTTCCTGTCCAATTCAGTGCCTTATTCTTCACTTCCCCATAGGAATAAACATGAAAGAAGTTGGGTTATAAGCAGAGATGGGGAAGTGGCAAAAGTCAGATCAAGAAAATACAGATTTTGACCCCTTGCCCACCTCCCATCATATTACTCCTCAATATTTCAGAAGACTTGTGGTCTGGGCCTGACTCACAGCTGGTACACCAACATAACACTAGTGACATCAGTGGAACGAGAATGGAGACAATGAAAGATGCATTCAGCTCATGGGCTGCTGGTCGTTAGCCAAGATCACTAGCTTTGTTGCTTCAACAATAGAAGAGGAAGCAAAATAAAACGACTTTGCTATGATTTCAAGAGATAAATACTACATAAAACCATAAGAACAGCCATACTGGGTCAGATCAATGGTCCATCTAGCTCAGTATCTCATCTATTGACAATGGCCAGTGCCAGATACTTCTCAGGGAATGAATAGAACAGGGCATTTATTGAGTGATCCACCTCCTGTGGTCCAGTCCCAGCTTCTGGCAATCAGGGGTTTAGGGACACCTAGAGCACTGGGTTGCTTCCCTGACCATCTTGGCTAATAGTCCCTGATGGAACTATCCTCCATGACTTTATCTAATTCTTTTTTGAACCCAGGTATACTTTTGGACTTCAGACATCCCCTGGCAATGAGTTCCACAGGTTGACTATAAGTTGCATGAAGAACTACTTCCTTATATATTTTTTAAACCTGCTGCCTATTAATATCATTAAGTGACCCTTGTTTTTTTTTTTTACGTGAAGGGGTAAATAACTCTTCCTTATTCACTTTCTCCACACCACGTACTATTGATTAATGCAGGCAGCCTGGCAGGGGAAAAAGAACACACAGATCTGCAATCTTCAAATTTCAGGGCAGGTTTACAAGGGTAAAATGGAGAGTGCTCAGGCTCTGCTACCTTATCTGGTATGTGGATTTAATTTTTAATATTTTTTTATTGATCCTATTGACAAGTGTTGCTCTGCATGCATTCTCAGTGCAAATTAAAAATGGGCAAGATCTGACTAGTCATCGAGTCCCCCCTCCTCACCCTCCTTACTCTGGCAGAATGTGAGATAGTCCCTCCAGTTGATTATTTGCAATAGTTTTGAGTGGAGAGGTGGATGTCAGCTGTCACACTTACTGGATTAACTGCCCCTGGCCCCTCCTGGACTCCGTCTCAGGTTTCAGGCCTCCCCATCACCTGTCTCAGAGTGGAATCATGTGATTCACCCAATCTCAGACCAAACCCAGGCAGCAGTCCCCTGTGATCAACCATGATTACCTCAGCAGGCCTGACTTGTCTTCAATGCCTCCAATTCTGTTCCCTCTAGGAGCAATGACACTGGTATCCAGCAGCCAGACAGCCTTCTTCAAGCAAAAGCATTTAAGAGAAAACAGATCTTAAAAACAATAAGCCGGTCTATACACACATCTCTCTATCTAGAGCTTACCACCCCTCAGTGTTAGTTTGGGAGGTCCAATTTCTTTAGTGTTCTCTGCAGAGCGTCTCTTTGTGTCACTCTGTCTCCCTGGACAGCCCCTGCTGACATCCCCTCCTTTCCTTAGCTGTTTAGTCTCCTTAGAACCTAGTGTTGGCAACAGAGCAGTGTCACTTCAGCCGGGGGCCTGCATGTAAGCCATTGTCTTGTAATTGCCTCCCCAGTGTTTGCTGGGAGGTTGCTTACCTATAAGTATTGAGTCGCTTCTCTTCTTGTTTTTCCCACAGTTCCCTATTAAGTTAGATCAACACAGTCATGCAGGAAGGACTTACAGGCCAATATACAATAACTTCACTTCATTGACCAGGTCACATATAATGTTCATAAAATTATTACCCCTCAATATTCTTAGATTATGTCTACACTCTGAGCTACGCGGCTGATTCCCAGCTCACGCGGACATACATGTGCTTTCTCCCATCTGAACCGGAATGCTAAAAACAGTAGTGCAGCTGCAGTGCCCTGGGCAGCATCACTAGCTATCCCAAGTAGAAACCCGGCTGAGTCTCATGGGTACGTACTCCGGGCTGCTGGCAGGTGCTTCTACTGTCCGCATTAGCATGGCTCCACTACTCTTTTTAGCACAAGCCAGCTTGTAGTGTAGATGTAGCCTTGGTTATTACATATCTCCTCCACGGCTTTTGCAAAAGCCACAAAACTGGGATTTAGATATTGTGCTTCTCCCCCCGGCCTGCCCCTGTGTTTGGAAGTATTTGAAATTGAGGTTTTAGTTTGGATCCATCTGGATTCCAGAAATTCAGAGCAAAACTCAGCTTGAACTCTAGAGTTTGGTTTGGTGTCACATAGAAACCCTGCAGTAGCACCAGTTTTACATGTTTTCCATTCAATCCCTATAAATCAGTCCATGTTCTGTTGAAACTCAGCCCAGTTTTGCCATGCAGCTCATAAACCATGGCTGTGAATGAGGCTGTGAATCCAAGTTTCATCACAAAAGAGTCACACAGTTCTAGCCAGGACTCCTACTTGCAATGTCTGGCTCTGCTACTGACTTGCTGCATGTTCCTGTCAAGTTGCTTAATCTCACTTTGTCTCAAATTAGTCATCATTCATGTGGCTATAAAAAAATCTTGCTTAACTCTCTGGGGTGTTTTGAAATCTAATTTATGTTTATAAAGCTTGGCATTCTCAAGTCAAAGGTGCCATATAGCTGCAAAGGACAGAATCATTCATATTCTTTGCACCAATCTGAGCCATCCTTTCCTCCTTGTATTATTTTAGCGTCTGTCCTGGGAAAATGTGGATTGGGTGATAATGCAGCATGCACCACATACCCAATGCTTGGGGAGAGTCATGGCAAAAATAAAAGCTGAGAGAAGGAAGAATTTAGGAAGCACTAAATACCACACAAGCCATGGGCCAAACTCCGGTGCAGCTCCATGAGCTCTGATGATGTTATACCACCAGAGATAATACTCAACATCTCCTCTAATTGTCAGCAGGTAATCTGTCAGCAGTTACAGTTAATAAGCGATGGGGTTTTTTTTCTATTCACAGCACTCCAATGAGTATGATTACACATTCCCCAAAGGAATATACTGAAATAACACAACACTTCAGCGATGAGGGTAATTAACCATTGGAGCTATTTACCAAGGTTTGTGGTGGATAATCACTGGCAATTTTTAAATCAAGACTGAATGTTTGCTCTACAAGATCTGTTCTAATTCAAACAGGAATTAATTCAGGGAATTCCTACGGCCTGCGTTATACAGGTCAGACTAGATGGTCTCTGTGGACTCTTTGGGGCTCATGATCTGTGAATCTATGAATAAAGAACTCATCCCAGCTGACCCTACAAAGAAAGTTTTGGCTCTCTTGACAATCATTGGTCAGCAAGTGTGCACTTATCAGAGCCCTTGCAGAATTCCCTGCTGATGTTCATCTTTGTCTTGCATTGGTTACCCACAAGAATTTCCACACAGATGAACGTACAGTATTATACCTGGTATATGATGCTGTTTTTTCCACAGCTCTGTTCCACAGACACATGACACTGTGTATGTATGCCAGTATTGTAAAGCCTTAAATTCATCCAGCTACTCTGGATCTAGGGATCGGTAATTACCCATTGTCTGGGGAGCAAATTCAAAATTTACTCTAAATCTGTGGAGCTGTAATTACACTATAGACTGACTAACTGATTAATACCAGGTTTGTTTGGGTTCTCTTTCATTCAGAAGGTGTAATGTAATCCTCACTGCCACTGAATGTTTGGCTATGTCAGGAAGCGGCTGTGATGATTTTGGGGCTGGACATCAGTCAGTTGCGGTAACTTCAGGTAGTGCAAGAGAGACTAGGCCAAATTCTCTGCTGGAGTAAATTAGCGGAGCTCTATTGACTACAGTGAAGCTGAGACAGTTTATACTAGAAGAGAATTTGGCCAATTTTCTTTAGGCAAAATTGAGTACAGGAGAGAGAGTTTCAAACAGCCGTCACTCTTGCAACCACAATGCCCAGATTCACTTCCTTTTCTCCAACTAATCTCTCATATTAAGTATGGAGTGTATCATAGAAGAGAGAAGGCTCCAGCACAAAGTGTATTGTTTCCCTCCACAGACTGAGGGATTTTTGCAGATTTGGGGTGACTTTCTTTTCTGATGGTAGGTCCCAGATTCCATGGTAGGGACCAAATTTTTGGACTAACCCACAGCAAAGCCCAACAACTACGGGTGTTACTCTGCAGCCTCAACCCTGTCTAAAAAAGAAATGCAGCAGAGGTGGAAGGATAAGCAGGCTTACAACCAGCACTAGTGCAAGAAACTTTCCGAGGAGAGAAAATAATTTATCCTGATTTAACTGAATGCCACAGCACTTAAGCAAAATAGATGCAATTTTTAGCGATGGTAGCTGAAGCCTAGCTAAAATTCTGATCTTGGAGTCTACCAGTCAAATCTCACATTGGGTAAGATTTCTGCATGCTTTCTTTCAAAATATCAAGAGTTAATTCAGCAAATCAGCTGACTGCACTGCTGTTACACTGGCAGAAGATCCACCTTGAGAAGTGATGAGAGAGACAGTTCTAGGTATTCTGTTTGAGCATATGTACACAATTTCCTTGGCAAAACCATTAGATCCCTATTTTAATTTTCTTTTGTGTAAATTCAACCACGATAATAATTTGCAAAATGTGCAAGGATAACAAAATACACAAGAGGGAAGAACTTCACTGTAAAATGAACTGTGGACAATAGAACAGTAGAGGATGCTGGCAAGGAGAAGAAAGGAGAGTGTAATGAATAGAAAGTCCTATATTTGACTAGGATACAAACAGAATAACAGGAAGACATAACCAAGCAGCTAAATCAAATACACTACATTAATTTTCATTTCATCTCTTCAGATTATCTGATGACTACCTTGTTTATGGAACAAAGAAAATTCATTGCTTCAGGGAAGTTGTGGAATTGAGATTGACAATTTAGAGGAGCAGATAATCTCTTGTTTAAGTAATAGTCCATAACGTGAGAACCACTGTTGGAGGAAGAATATTGGCGTAAGTATTAGTGCAATGAGTGAGAAAACAATTATATTTTTTGGGCTGGTTGATGTGTGGGTGGATGAGTAATTGCTTTGTTTGTTGGTTTTTGT
This sequence comes from Gopherus evgoodei, assembly GCF_007399415.2. Taxonomy (NCBI): domain Eukaryota; kingdom Metazoa; phylum Chordata; order Testudines; family Testudinidae; genus Gopherus; species Gopherus evgoodei. The sequence goes on along the minus strand of NC_044336.1, from coordinate 24,327,030 downwards.
TTTGGTTTGTTTATTTTGTTTGAAAGAAGATGAGGAAATTGTGACTTGATATGCACCACTCATCAGATTTCTCTAACCAGCCATGACAACTGCATTGAAAGGAAAACTTTAGCTGATCATCCCTGCAATTAAATTCAAAGGTGTTGAAGGCAGGACATTGCCAGTAGTGAAAGACTTTGCCTCTGAAATTGATTCCCTTATGTAATATCTTAGAGCCCAAATCTGGACATATTCATAACAAGATGCATGATACATTCATATCATGCCTTGAACAAATGTCTGCAGATTCTAGAATCCCCTATGAGATAGATTTTCCTAGTTTTAGCTAGTTCAGTGCAACAGGGTCTCTCAGATTATACATTCCAGATTTGGGGCAATATTGTTTCATATGGTTCTGAAAATTTGTAATATACACCAAGTTGGATGCTCTATCTAGTGCTTGTAACAATAATTGTAATTAATTTAATTGCCCAATATATCGAGCCTGCACATAGAATATAATTGCAATCGATAGAGTCCTGAATTAATTTGCTATGGTAAATATATCTAATGTGAAATAGTTGTTATGCCTGGAAATGAATTCTGAGCATTTTCCAGACAATTTGCAAAGGCCTGTTTCATACCAGTTGTCACTCTAACTCTAAACTTGAGATAAACCTTGCTCACTGGCATCAGTTCATGATAGAATGGTTAGACTTATCCTTATTAGAACTTTTCCTGGAAAAACCTACAGTAGAAATGGCGGTGGAGGTAGAATAAGATTGCTAAATTCCTGTCCAGTTGAGATACAGTCAAGATTTTCAAAGCAAGCTCAAGTGTTTTGATACATTTTCCATACATTTTAATAAAAATATGTGCCTAAAGAGTCTCTAGACAGTTCTGGAAAGCTCAACGTTCATCTGCAATCTGTCATAACTCAGCTCCAGTCCTTCCTGTGCTGATCATGCCTACTAGAACACAAGCCAAGCGAGCACTGATGAATTATGTTCTTTTCACTAATCAGATAGAGCAATTTGAACAAGACTGTTTACAGTGCAAACCCAACCACCAATGCATAAAGAAGCAGTTATAATATTAGACTGAATGTGGCTTACAGATTTTTACTGTAAATTTTATGGCATATTTTGATTTTTATTTACAGTAGCTTTATCTTCAGTGGGGCATAACACCCACAGAAAGCAAGAAGATGGGAAGATGCACCAGTGGTGCAAGTGAATATCAAATTTCATAGTAAATGTCTGTGGTTTTCCTATGATCACTTATTACAAATTGAATTTGTTCCTTCTCTCTCTCTTTTTTAGTGTTTGGTGTGTTTTTTTAGATTTCAGCAGTGATGCACCCCAAACGTGCAAAATTTCTCCAAGACTTTCTCATGGTTTCTTCAGCTTTACTGGGCTCATACATCATGAGAAAGGTAAGCCATTCATACATCTTAATACTGGAATAAAATTGCACTACTGCCAGACCAAATTATATACAAATCTACAGGCTTCACTACAGGATTCCAGCATCGTTTATATCCCCTAATATCTGATTTTTAAGGACAGTTTTTCAAGGGTCTCACTTATTGGAATAATCAAGATGGCTTCGAGTTGTTTTTTTCTGCTTGATGGAATGCACTGCCAGATGGTGCTGGAACTAGGGGTGCTGGGGGTACTACTGCACCCTCTGGCTTGAAATGGGGTTTACAGTTTGGTTCGATGGCTCTCAGCACCCCCTCTATACAAATTGTTCCAGCACCCCTGGGTCCAGGTTCTTTTTTTCAGCCTCTCTCCTTACAACATTCTAGTCTCACTTCCCAGGCCAGCAAAAACTGGAAGGTGTTGCAGAGACATCCTTTTCCTCTGTCATTACTGTCACTGGCTGTATTTGAGCCAGAGTTGCAGTGTCAAACAGCTCTATGTCTCATTCTTACTGTCCTAAACATTATCCAGTTTTCCAGATGTATGCTTCTTTATATGATACACAAATAGTCAAAAAGAAACAAAAGCATGCATGAATAAATAAATACATTGTGTCACTAACAAAATTTATCATGGGTCCATGTACATATGGAAAGTATGATCTTAGCGTAAGAACATAATCACCTTCATGACATGTATTCATATTGGTCTTTACCTGTGGCCCAAAGCAAAGGAAACCAAAGGAAAGATTCTGATGGAAAAAAAGAGGTTTGGATAGGACCCATTGTGCTTGATATATATTCATATTTTGCTGATGAAAAGAGCATCAGTGCCTTAAATATATATATATATATATATATATATTACTGATGAAAAAAACATATGTGCCTTAGTTTATATATATATGTATGTATATATATATATATAGTATATATAGTTTATATATATTTTGCTGATATATATATATGTATTTAAGGCACTGATGCTCTTTTCATCAGTGAAAGAAAGAAAGAAAGAAAGAAAGAAAGAAAGAAAGAAAGAAAGAAAGAAAGAAAGAAAGAAAGAAAGAAAGAACGAACCCTGTTCACATTACATGTTGGTGGTGGGATTAGGAAAACATTTTCTATTTCTAATTTTGGAAAGGAAATAAGTAATTGTTGTCTTAAAAAATGAACGTCATGGGGTTCCAAACTCCATTAGCTTCTGATAAATATCTTGCAACTTCTGACAGAGGTTGCTGGAAATCTATTTTACTAGCAGTGCCATGTTGGCCAAAAAATAGTTAATCTGAGCTTTGGCCTTTCCGTGGTGTGGGCTGGAGAGATCTATAGTCAGACACAAATCATCTGTTTGTTGGTTTGTTTCAAATTTTTTTTTCAATGACTTTGAGCCAGTCGGTTTGAACTTTACAACAGCTATCCCAGCTATGCAAAGAAGTGGTTAAAACTAAAAATGGGCCTGGATTAGAATGGCGTTTCTGCCCACTACTGAACATTGTGGAGCACATTTGCAATCTTGAGCTACACCTGGGTCTTATAGCTGTGGCTTAGACCTAATTGTCCCTAATACACAAGAAGGCTTGGGTGTACAGTATGTGCTGAGCTGTATGCATGTAAATTGAGGCAGAACAGTGCTATCTGATTCTTTGGCTTTCTGGTATGTTTGTCTCAGCTTCTGAAGTTTCAGCACTGTTTTGAGTTCCTGTTGTGGCCTCTGTCCATCATAGCCTTGGAGATTTTTTTCAAATGTTTTGGCATTTCATCTTCTGTAATGGAGCTCTGATAGAACAGATTCATCTCCCCATGCAGAGATCAGCTTCAGTATCTCCCATACGGTCCATGCTGGAGCTCTTTTTTGATTCTGGGACTTCATGGTCACCTGTACTGATCAGCGCTCCACGCTGGGCAAACAGGAAATGAAATTCAAAAGTTTGCAGGGCTTTTCCTATCTACCTGGCCAGTGCATCCGAGTTTGGATTGCTGTCCAGAGCAGTCACAATGGTGCACTGTGGGATAGCTCCCGGAGGCCAATACCGTTGAATTGCGGCCACACTAACCCTAATTCGAAATGGCAGTACCGATTTCAGCGCTACTCCCCTCATCGGGGTGAAGTATAGATATCAATATTAAGAGTCCTTTATATCGAAATAAATGGCTTTGTTGTGTGGACGGGTGCAGAGTTAATTCGGTTTAACACTGCTAAATTCAAGATAAGCTCGTAGTGTAGACCAGACCTAAGTAATTTAGGAACCTATGTCTCATTTTCAAAGGTGACTTTAGGGTCTAAAATAGGTTCAGTGAGACCTATGCAGTTTTTGGCTATAGGAATAAGAGGACTTTATTCTTCAACTTCTCGGTTGAGAAGTAGGGAAAAGTTCCAGCCCACCTCACTCTCAGAAATCCAGCCTTGAGGTCTAAAGATGTGGCTGGGAACAGCTAATGAACTTATCTGGAAGCACCATATTACTACCCATTCCAGCACTCTTAAGGCTGGTCTACACTACCACGGTAAATTGATCTAACTTACACAACTTCAGTTACGTGAATAAAGTAACTGAAGTTGATGTAGTTAGATCCACTTACCATGGTGGCTACACTGCACTGTGTTGATGGGAAAGCGTCTCCCGTCAACTTCCCTTACGTGTCTAGGAGAGGTGGAGTACTCTCCCATCGATTTAGCATGTCTTCACCAGCCCTGCTAAATCGACCAGCAGTGCCGATGTACCAGTAAATGTAGACATGCCAAATATAGACATGCCCTGAGTCATTCACCTCAGTCACAATGTGTCCTTCTACATGCAGCTTGGGACAAATCCTTGCCTTACTCTCTGCAGTATGCACTAGCGTCGAAGATCCCAGACACAGCAGAACAACAAGCAGGTGAATTCTAAGGGCAGGGATGGAGTTAACTAGAGTTAATTATGCATCATAAGAAGATAATTTGATAACAGAATTGAAAATATTCCCATCTGTCTCCCTTCTATTGGATTGCTCAGATAATGTCTACTGTTCATAAAGTACTATGCAATCTGAGATTACACAGTAATTAGAGGGACAATGCTTCAGGACTCTCTAGCGTAGGCTTCATGAGGTCATGTATGAACTGTCTTCGTGGGGAAAAAAAAGCAAGACCCAAGGTATTAATGTGGTTGGATTTCTTATCCGGATTTCATTCTGTTCAGTGTGTTCTGGTATGTCATTACAGGATGTGCAAGTGCTAGCACAGCAGATAGGCCTTTTGCTCCAAAGTCCCTATGAAAGATGACTGCAGAAAATATTGACAATTGTCACTGGTTCTTGAGAAACAGCGGATAAGGAGGACAATGTGACCCCTTTTATTGCACTATAAAATAAGGATTAATGTGCAGTCAGAGGCCTAAAACTTTTCCTTGGTGGATATGCTCTTTTGTTGTTCCCAGAGGAGTGAAGTCCTGTAAATGCAAGCTTCAGCATGGACTAGCCTTGCAAGTAATTACCCAGGGTTCCAGACAGGTTTGTACAGCCCACACTGAAGAATGCACTGCCATCACTTCAACTCTTCTGGGACCTGAGCAAGCTAGACAGAAGCTAGCTTGAATACATCGACTCAACCTGCAATCATACCCTGTGATAGCAGTCTAGACACATCCATAGTTGACATCACAACTGGGTGTGAGCTGAATCAACATACCAAGCACTTGTTCTACTCCTGAAAGCCCACCCTAACTGTGAAGCCCTCATACTCAGAGGCCTTATCTATACTAGGCTTCTATTGCCCCAAATTTCCCACCACTGCTACTCCAAATCCTGCTCCAACAATAGTAGCAAGGGTAAGTACACTCATTTAGATACAGGCCAATGACTGCTGGCATTTTTAGACCTGTGTCATTTAGCCTCTCTCTGCCTAGCAAAGTCAAGTGGCTGCCTAGAGCCCAGTTTATACAAGAGCTTCCATTGATGGAGCAAGTAATTCAATTCCTTTGAACCTCAGTTACCTGTCTGTAAAATGGAGATAAGAATCTTTCCTTTGCCTACCTTGTTTATTTTGGCTGTAAGCAATTCAAGGCGGGAACTGTCTCCTATTATGTGTTTGTACTATGTGTGCTGTGACAAAGTTCCTCCTCTACCTTGGTGGGTCCTGCGCTTATTGGCAGATTTGCTCACCTCAGTGATCTTCTCCTCTGGTGGAACCCACAGTCTGGGTCAACTCCTCCTGTTTCTGATCAGGAGTTGGGAGGTTTGGGGGGAACGTGGGCCCGCCCTCTACTCCGGGTTCCAGCCCAGGGCCCTGTGGATTGCAGCTGTCCATAGTGCCTCCTGTAACAGCTGCATGACAGCTACAACTCCCTGGGCTACTTCCCCATAGCCTCCTCCCAACACCTTCTTTATCCTCACCACAGGACCTTCCTCCTGGTGTCTGATAACACTTGTACTCCTTAGTCCTCCAGCAGCACACCCTCTCACTCTCAGCTCCTTGTGTCTCTTGCTCCCAGTTCCTCACACGCACTTCCTCTCCTTTGGCTCCTCCCCATCTGACTGGAGTGAGCTCCTTTTTAAACCCAGGTGCCCTGATTAGCCTGATTGGCTGCAGGTGTTCTAATCAGCCTGTCTGCCTTAATTGGTTCTAGCAAGTTCCTGACTACTCTAGTGCAGACCCTGCTCTGGTCACTCAGGGAACAGAAAACTACTCACCCAGTGACCAGTATATTTGCCCTCTACCAGACTCCTGCACCCCACTGGCCTGGGTCTGTCACAGTACAGTTATGTGTCCAGTTACTAACACAACAGACCCCTGATCTCAGTTGTGTCTTCTAGGCACTAATGTAATTCAAAAACTACAACTAATAAATGTGTCTGGCCTAACAGTTCCTACTTCTTAAACATACCCCTCTGTTAATGTAAATCTATTAATTACTCAAAGATATGTTCAGGTGGATGAACTGGACAAACAGCTGAAGTTCTGACCTGAATCACCACCTTGTTTTAAGCCATTGGGATATGAAGGGATATGTGTTCTACAGGAATTAATATATTTTATAGATACGTGTTTGCTAGAAAAACCTGAGTGGTGAAAAATCTTTCCTTCAGAATGTAGGGACTACATTTTAGTTTTACTGCTGACTATAGTCATCGCAGTTTGCAAAGCAATTTTCATGCAGGTTTACGGACGTTTTGCCTGGAAATGCACATTGTTCTCCTAGTGCTTAAGCAGCTTTAGATAAGAAACTATGGTTTCAGAAAGATTAAGAGTATACGAAAGCTCTCAGGGCTAAGAGGAAGTCAAGGGAGTCATCAGGCATTTGGGAAGCAATGTAGCCACAAGGGAAGGCTGGAGAGTCATCAGAATAGTTCTAGGGGTTCAGAAGAGAGAGTGATTTGGGGGATTACTGTACTTTCAGATGGTAATCATGAAGCCAGGATAAGTGATGACAAACTTTCAGCTGAAGAGTTTAATGGCTTGAGGTTGCTGTCCGGAAATAAATCTGGGATTATGTTCCTATTGTTATTATATTACAGTAGGTTTGAATTGAGAATAGATGTTGTACAAACACATAGCGAGAAGCCGTCCCTATCTTTAAAAGCTTACAAGCAAACTAGGCAAGCCAGACAAAGGATGAGAGGGAAAAGAGAAGCATAAAGAGATGATGTGACTTACCCATGGTCAGACAGCAGAGCTGGCTTTCAAACCTGTCTGACATCCTAGCGCTTTCTACCAGAGTTCTTTCTTCTCCCACATCCCTTATTTTCTGGATAGAACGTAATGCTCCAATGAGTCAGCAGTAATGAACCTAAAATCCCCACTCACAGGATGGTGTAACAGGAAAACCCTGCCCTTGTTACAATGTGGTCAGATGAGGAATATTTCACAAACATTTCTGGGCTGTAAAATGGCCTGGAAGAAAATTGTGATAATCATAATTTTTGTTCATCACAGAGACACTACAGCCAAAAACACCCAGGTCGAGGCATTATTATTTGAGTGCTAACATCTGGGGAGGGGAGGGGGCATTAGAGTGATTTTCATTTTTAAGGTGCAAAAGTAACATTATAGCCATAGTTTATTTAGAAGATGTTTTTGCTTGTTTACTATTTTATTCTTTGCTTTCAAGTTATTTTAAATCTCTCTGCTTTGATTACCACAATTGTACGATGTTTTACCACCACCAATCCCTTTCCTTACTTAATTTTTTAAGGGAAAAAATATTTCCTTAGGAATCTTTTTTTTTTAATTTTAATAACAAGTATTGTTATTATGATCTGATTTGATGTAGAGATGCATAGATAGTAGAAAACTAGTCAGTGGAAACTCCTGTGTTGAATGACATGGAAAAATCCCTCAGGCTTTCAGTCAGCTAAAAGTAGAAGAAGGTCAAATGCAGTCAGGGCTATAATCCTGTCAATGGATCTTAAATCCAGTATTTAATATCGATCTTCACCTTCATAAATAGTGTATCGATACCAGTGACATAAGTATTGACATCAGCATGATGAAATATAGCCGGTAAATATAAAGATGACTGGTGCAGTCAAACTTCATCCCAGCAAACCACTGGAATGAAACCGAGTGACAGAAATGGACCTTTTGTAAATTGTATTAATTGTTATTAATGATGAACTGCAGGATGGAGATCTACATGTAAGCTGGAAGATTCTTCCTTGCTCTTCATCTCTCTGGCAAACTTTCCTTACATTATGCACTTAAGGAGCAGTGGACATATTTTATTTTGTTACAGGGAGGTATTGTCAATATTAACCATATTTTTCAGTAGTTATGATAGGGCAGTTCTGGCCTCATTTAGTGTATCTCCCTCCCATCCCCCTCACCCGGACTGCACAATATTGGTTTCTCAAAGCTTTTTTCACCATGTGGCCCCCATGATATCTGGCGCACAACCTTCCCCCTCATGCATGATTGCATAGCAGCCCTGTGGCACTTCAACCAATTGCCAACCTGAAAAAAAAATTAGGAAAGTACTGAATGTGTTTCGAGATGTATTTTAATACAGATTAACCACTAGAGATGAGGAAGAAAACCAGTAGCACATGACCAGATAGCTGCCTGCTAACAATCAGGAATGTTCCATGGGCCACCAATAAGCCGGGGTGACATTTCGAGAACCTCTGCCATATGGTCTGAAGTGAGGAGCCATCCCTATCAATGGGGAAAAGAAACACTATAGAAGGGGTTTTGTGATGGTCTTCTTGAAGGTATTTTCTCAGAATGTTCCACAGAGGGTACTGATTTGGCAGAGTTTCATTGTGAAGGGCCCATGCTTCCAAGTGTTTCATGCCCCCATACACTATTGTAATCTAATACTATACAAACACGCATACACATCTATGCACAGAAAGAGAGCTGGCCGAGAATTTTTTGATGAAATAATTATTCAGCAAAAAATCGAGATTTGCTGAAACTGGAATTTTTTTGTGAGAATGTATCATTTTTGACAATATTTTTGTTGGGAAGTTTTCTCCGGTCCAAGATTGAATTTCTGGCCAAAACCAGAGTTTGAGAGAAAAAAAACCACCACAGAGTAGTCAGTAGTCAATACCCTGGTGGTTGGGCATTCACCTGGCTCTCCCACATTCCAGGTGAGAGACATGCCGAAGGACTAGTGGTGATTCAGGTTTTACACAGAAAGTTTTGAAAGGTCTTGGTTTCCTTCCAAAGCAGAATGGGAATTCTGTTATTTAAATTTCCATAGGACAAGAAAACTACTCCTGCCCAGCTATGTACATATAAATTGAAATCAAGGAACAACTCCATTAAATCACATAAATACCACTGGAAAACATTGCAAAACCTGTCGTAAAAGTTTGCAAATGTCCCCGGTAACACTTAGGGAAACAACCATGAATTGGCAAAATTTCACATCCCAATTATTTTCAATAAATTTGTTGTTGAGGGGAAGGGGTTCAGTCTTGCCCTGAAATTTTTACAAAACTGTTTTTTAAAGAGCTCAGTTAATTGTTACCGCGTTCAGGATGTTCACTGAAAATCTGTGCCTGCAAAATGATTCCGTAAGAGCCAACAAAATTATAATGACACAGCTCTTCACGGCACTGACTTACACTGGCTGATGATCTGACACACAAGCAGGGGATATCTCTTTTTATGCTATGACATATGGTCATCCATTATAGCCTGCTCAGAAATAGGCCCTTTATTATAGACTATTGGGCAGCAAAGGAGAGAATTGTGCCTTAGAGTGAAGATAGTTCAAAGCACTGCCCTGTTACTTTGACCCTTTTATTGATCAGAAACTCTCCTTGTTTTAATTACATTATCAGTCTCCAGACTAGACAGCTCCTAAACTCATTTATGTCCTAATCTATTTGCTGGTGCACTTTGTGATGATTTACAATACAACCAACGGATTCTTCAAGCAACAGATGAGAATTGTTCAGAGAAACTTGTAGTGTGTGTGCAATTATGTGTTCCTTTGAAACAAAATCAAAGTTCATTTCTAAGACTACAAAAGTCTCTTCTTTCTTCCCCAGCACAAAGAATAAACAACTTGCTCTTTTAAGTCTGGACAAGCAAAAGCTTCAGGCATAGAATTAAGGGAATTTAAATTATTATAGACAATACATAGTACATGTCTAAAAAAATGTCTGTTTAAAAGTGGAGGCTTGAATGTTACGCAGCATACAACAGAAGAATGTCTTTTTGTTCTGTATTTGTACAACATCCAGCACAATGGGATTCTGGTCCATGACTGGGACTTCTAGGCACTATAATCATACAAATTAATAATAATAACAATAAATGACAGAATTGTCCAGGTACAAATATCTCATCTTGACAGGACTTGTTTTTGTTAACCCAGGTACTAAAATAATGGTAACGATAGAATATTCCCTTGCACTTTCAAATATTGCCTTTCATCCGAGTATCTCAAAATGCCTTACAATCCGTGGATAATTAAGGGTCAGAACACCTCATAAACTAATGATATACCTTGCCAGCAAATATTAATTTTTACTGGGGTAACACTACATCAGGAAACCTTGTGACTGGGTGCACAGAAGAGGGGCTTTTCTCACTTAATCATCTTTGGGCTCCATAAACATTGATGGAAAATCTGCATGTGGATAGCTTAGGGATGACTGGAACAATGTCAGCACAAGTGGAGGGGACTGGAGGGAGGAAGAAGTCATTAATTCATGTATCAATACAAGCCACTGAAGGAAAATGATCCTTGGTAACTGGCCTCTGAATATGAAACACTGGTTTAGTAGCCTTTAAATAGAGCATATAATGCTCTTTTCCTCATCCAGTACAGCATAAGCATTCTTAAGAATGTAGCCCTCTGTTAGCATGCTCTATAAATGCATTTTATTGTGAGGTAAGATTTAGAGACACGTTTAGAAGAAGACGCTGCAATACACTTGACTTGGGCTGGGTCTTGAACAATACCGTGGGAGCTCCAGCTAACACAGAGTACAGCAGCCCGGTCCTTACGCAGGTAGAAGTGTTATGATCACACAACACCAGTTCGTGCTACGGAGTGGGCCACCTATTTGCTTTTGAGTGCAACTCAAGAAGCTGGTTGGGAATTTTCTGACAAAATGTGGTTTGGATGGATAATAGTAATTCATCAAAACCAAAATGTTTTGCGGAAATGTTTCGGTTTCGACAAACATGCTGAAATACAGGAGTCAGGGGAGCCCAGGAATTCTCATGTGATAAAGCAGCTTGTTGCTCTGTTGTGCCAAAAAATATCAAACCAGAACACTTCGATTTTTCCAAAACAAAAATTATCAAAATTTCTCGTCCTTTTTTTAACCGTAACATTTTTGTCAAACTTTTGGAATTTCTCATGGAACAAATATTCCAAGTTTCAGGCAGCTCTACTGGATACACATGCTAGAAAGTCCTATACTGTGTGTGAGTCAGGCCCTGAAATATTGCCTTTCCCTCCATTCCCTAATGGAGTTATGACCCACTAGATCTCTTCTTGCTGTGTAATCCTGGGGGTTAAATTCTCTACACTTAATGGGAAGGCATTCTCCACGGAGAGGCTATATCTCTGGAACTCCAGCAGACCAAGTTTAGCAGTCTTCATGGTCTGTCATAAGAGTTTTCATCTTCATTTCCTCAAGGTATTCAAAGATAGTCAGAGGCCACCTGCCTGCCCTTTACGCCTTTGAAAATTTTCCCCTTAGGCCTCTAACTACTCTAAGGTTATGTCTACACTGTTTGTGCTAGTGACCTACCAACACATGTGCAGACATGGCTTTGAAGTTGCAGTTTTGGGCTCCAGTTTGGGGCTGGAGCTTTTTCCTCTACTTCAGGACCTCTTTTTCCTTTTCTCTTCCCAGTTTCTCTGCCTTCTTCCTGTTCCTCCTCTCAGTCTTTTTTCCATATTATTTTTTTGCAGTGGGTACTTGTTGAGAATCTGCCTTTCCCCTTTGGTCACTTTTCACTGTCCTCTGCCCTCAGGACAAAACCACATGACATCTCCCCATGTAGTAACACTGTTCAGATGCTATGATCTAACTGAATTCATGTCAAGAATCACAAATATGTATTTGTTCTTTTTTTGTGTGATTCTGCTCCATGAAGTTAAATCTTTTATTTGTCACTTTTAATATATGCTATAAATAAATTTGCATACTGATATTAAAAGAAACTTTTTCTACCCAAATACAATATTACAGTTCTCTAAATTGAAAATACATTTAAATGGCACATCAACCAGCCTTAACTGATTCATCCAATGAATTACATAAAATACTCTTAAACTGAACTGCAGTTAAAGTTATTTTAGAGATCTGTTCTATCACCAGCAAAATAGAATTTTTCTATCTCAAAAGTCTCTTTTAATAAGACACCAAAGCATTGTGTTGACATATAAGATTGCTTTATAATGAATCAAGTGCCTTACTAGAGCTAATTAATATATATCTCAACATATACACATACATGCATACTATTGGGGCAGTATAACAAGGGAACTGACTCAAGGGTAAAGTGAAACATTGAGGATAAGGGCCAAGATTTTCAAAAGGTAATATTGAGTATTTCTGTTTGTTGGTACATAGCTTGAGAAACCTTAAAGGGCCTGGCTTTTCAGAAGGTAGATGCTCAGCACTTTCTTCTCATTCAGACCGCTTAAAAATGGCTCATCATGGCCAGACAAAGTCACTAGTCCCTTTGGAAAATGTTGGCCACATATCGTTTCCAAAATAAGACTTTACAATTTCCGTTAATGTTTTGTGCCCAAGATTTTCCACAGCAAGTGCCCAAAGTTAGGATCCTAAGTCACCATTTAGGAACCTAAATAAATGGCCTGATTTTCAAACTCATTGAGTAAAAATGGTTTAAAAATATTTTGTTTTTAATATAAGGGACAAAAATGTCATCACATAATTACAATAAAATGTGTCCTTTTTTCAGCAAGCTTGTTGACTTGGGATATATGAGGTGCTCATTGCTTTAGAAGCAGGCCAATGATTTGGGCACTTTATTGAGGTCTGAGGAGCTGAAATTTAAGCTCAGCTTTTCAAAAATATTGGTCTGAGAGGATAATGACAGCTCTAAAGTCTGTTTTCCTAGTATCTAAAGAATTTAATTAGATGACATTATAGTCTAATTTGACAGTACCTGTGCAATTTAATTAAAGTACATCACATTGCTCTTTATGTGAGTGTTCACCCTTGGAAAATCAGGGTCCTTAAAGAAGCTTCAATTTGGACAGCAAAACATGGAGACATCCAAAATTCCCCTCACTACTTTTGAAAATGCAAGCGTTTATTTTAAGTAATGAAAAGAGTGAAGTATAACACAGGATTTTTTTTCCCATTAGAAATATTTGTCTCCACTAATAGGCTCATGAAAGAAAAGAAAGAATAATTTGGAGATTATAATGATTCTGCTGTTTCATAAAATTTATATGTTAAGAAAGAAATAAAATCACAGAGCCATAAAATCACTCAGACATCTAAATTAAGTTAAAAGAGATAAAATACAAACTCCTGCAGCACTGCAAATTGGGTATCTGCCTACTGATATGATCATCATGTTGAATCACACTACAGATGTATTAAATAAATAAAACAAAGGCTCGATTCTGATCTTACACTGGCTTTACAAACTCCATTAACATGGTGTGTGTAAAACTGACTAACATCAGGCCCTAAATGCTTGAAATAAATGAATAAATAAATGCTCTTCAAAGACAAATCTGCTTCTGCAATTTAGAAGAAGGGATTCAGTTCTGAATACCTCACTGAGGCAAATTTCCCTCTGAAGCTGGGATTGGTGCCAATAGATATTGTTATGAAAGTTTTCACCTCCACTTTATGGTTCAAATGGCGTTCCAAGTCTCTGTTCCAGTCACGAGCAACCAGAGTGTAGAAGCACTGTCTGATCTTATACGTTACACAGAGGGGACACTGTAGAGCTGTTATGCCAGCTCCATGTCACCTGGACATAAGGGGCTGATTCTCCCCTCTTTTATAGAGCACCTCCTAACTCTACTGACATCATTGAAGTTTAGGACACCCAGCACCTGGCATGATTGAATCCTTAATTTGTCGGATCCTGTGTATTTATATGTATTTATACTATCTGGTTCTGTGGAGTTTATTTATTTTATCCATACTTTGCGTTCATAGATTTGTTACAGTTGTGGGGCTTTTAAAATTCTAAATTCCCTCCTCCCTTAGTGTAAATCAGGCAGAGCCGTAGCAACAAAGAACGTGGCCCCCTCCGAACATATGTCCAGGGGCCCTTACAATGCAGAAAAGATAAAAAACTAAACAACTAAATTAATAACATTTATCCGCCGACCGCCATTATGAACGCAAATACACATTCTTTGAATGGGTCCAACTAAAATTCGAAACTGACCGACAGACAACTGATGTAGCCAATAGCATTATGATGTATCATAATGACTTCACGGTTTTGTCGGTAAAACCGACATGGATTGTGCAATAGCGTCAATAAATGTCACTTACCTAGTTATACCTTACATTTTTTTTTGCCACTTTTAAGGGCCCCCTTCTTTGCGGGGCCCCCTCTGGTCGGAGGGTACTGAGGGCGCTCGCTACACCTCTGAAATCAGGAGCAGATGCAGTTACTATGGTGTAAAAGTGGTATAAGTGAAAGAAGAATTATGCCCAACATCCTATGTTTCCTCTTTCGAATGAAATAGGTCTTGGCCCCCCAGGAAACAGACAGTCCGTGTCCCCAAAAGCTCTTGTTCTAATACTTTCTATTTGTTCAGCACCTAACATGATGGGGTACTGGTTCATGACTATGGCTCATAGACACTACTGTAATGCAAATAATAAAATAATAATGATCATGAGGAGGTACAATTAGCATGCAGGGAAGTCTATACACAAATAGTACATCTAGAAAAGCATTCAATATTAATAGATTTTTTTACTGTCAATTGATTTCAAACACCTTCTCTGTTGTACTCCATTCTGGTCTCCTGATTCAACTGGCAGTTAGTATCTGTTCAAACAAAAATCATTTTGATTTTTCCTTTCAGGAAAATATCAGGTAATGGGTGTTGATCTCTGTTATTTGGGAGAAATGTAAAGCTCATGGATTGACTAATTATAAAACTATGTTAGGAACAAATTCCAAGAAAATATTGCATTTCTGAAAACTCACTCACAGAAGACGGGCCCAGTCCTTCAAGCATTCACATCAAATTGCCGTTTATTAGGTTATAGCTCAGAGCCGATTATTGACCCAGGGAAGAACCTATTGATAACACAATTACTATACCAACTAGATGGGTAATAAGTTGTTGTTTGAAAAAAGTTAGATCCTCAGCATTAGTGGCATGGAGAAATATAAAGTATGGGAGATCTTTTCAATAGAAAAAATGGCAGAGAGCCATATGTTATGATCAAGTTGATAGTCTTATATAAGGTTACCAATTTGTTTGGAATTTGAACAAAAATTAAATAAACAGTTAATGATATGGGGTTGATCAAGAACCATTGGGTCTTTTAAAGGTAACAATTCAGGTTATAATTAAGTTTTGCTAATGCTTGTATGGAAAGTTCATGTATCCTAATAATGATAAAAAATGACATTGAAATGAATGGGAGCAGTAGACAGCATAGAACTGGATAAAGGCAGAATAAGATCTACACATCATGTAAGTCCCACTGAAGCCCTCAAAATCGATATAAGTTGAGTGTAGGTTTGTTGGAGCTATTGGAACACTTGAGCACTTCTAGCTATGAAGAAAAGCTACTTTGGGTCTGAACAGACATAACACACTGATATTTGTTTTACCACTAGGAACAAGATCCTCAGCTGGCATGACACTCTGCTGAAGTCAGTGGATCCACACTGATTTACATCACCCCAGGATCTGGCTCCAAATTTTAATTGGAAATGAACCTTAGCCACACAGCCCCCTGGGGAATACAGCACAACAGCAAAATAACTCAATAAGAAAAGAAAAAACAGATCCCCTCCCCAACAACACAATTAAACCCTATGAAGTATCATACGGCTGAAAATGTGTCAGGCAAATCCAATGTATTAGCTGGAAAATATGATTAAAATTATATCCATAAGCCTCTTAAGAAAACAGATATTCTCTGTATGGAAGTTGTGTTGTTCAAGAGCTTCCCTGCATCTTTTTGCTGGAGTTTGCCATTTTCTTTCACAAACAACTTTAATAGTGTGTAATCATGATCAGAGCTAGGCTAGTGCTGCAGTATTCCCTCGTTCCCTGGGCTACCCGCTTGTAATCTAAATGAGTGACAATTTCAACATTTTATTTAAGCTTGTGCTCCAATCCATTTGGCAAAGCTTTTCTTTAGAGATTAAAGGGACTGATTTTGCAGCTGCTCAGGGTACAGAACTGCCTCTGAAGTCCACAGGAGTTCCATGCATGGAGCAGCTACAGAAACAGGCCAAAATCAGGTAAATTTACATACGTATTAATCAAATACATCCCAACTACTGCCAAAAAAACCTGTACTCCTCAGGAAAAGAGAGACAATACAATTTAACTGAAAAGAATTAAAAACAAAGATGCCACAACAAATTTGCACTCCAAAGTGTTGATGCCTTTCTCTTGAGTTTCCCCAGTATAAAACACATTCTCTTTGACGTGACATATTTATTACAGGTCAAGTCAGGACGTTTTTGGTGGGGGAGTGTCTCTAAAGTGTTGCTGATGAACAGAAAGTTTTCTGCTGTTCCCCAAAGGAAAAAGCTAAAGGTAACATTGTAGCTGCCCAAAACTGTGCTAGAGGCAATGAAGACTATGCCATTTTAATATATTTGTCTTCTTCTACTTGCACATCAAACCTCCATCTAGTCACTCACTTTAAAAAGGAAAAACATGCTCTCCACAACACTGCAGTTTCCTGAGGGCACTTAACACTAGACATCTCAAAAACCACTTATATAGAGTACTTATATAGCGCTTTCATCTCCAAAGAGCTTTATAAGCAGTAACTAATTAAGCCCAATTGCCTATTAAACCGAAGATGTGAATGAGTTTTTTGAAAAAAGCAGAATTCTTGCCCAGGTCAAGTCCGTTTCAGCTCTTCTGCACAGAGGGCAGAATCCCACAGGCAATCTGGTCCTTCACAACAGCAGTTCGGCTAAGACAGCTATTATGATTTCGCTTGGTGCCAAGTCAAACGATTGGCGGTGGTATTTGTTTAGCCTCTGAAGCCTGTTGATCATAAGGGAAGGAAGCATTGCAAGGAGAGTAATACTGTGGTCCATGTGCCAAGAGGCCAGCGCTCACAGCTCAGCTTCCGCCTCAGCCTGAGAAAGGTATGGGCAAACGTTCCCAATACGTTACAGTGGAGGATAAATAGTACTCAGGGGGGACAGGAGCAAGACTGTCCAAACAAAGGCCCTCTCTCAACTCCAGTTAGTCAGCTTGAAGTGCTAGGAGGTGAAGGGACAGACCTGTCGCTGAAACCACAGCATGGAAGCTGGTGTTCAGAGGTGGCAGCTGAGCTCAATGACAAGCTACCCCTGTACCAATATATCAGAGGGGCCCCACACTTATCTTGGAAAATATAAATGATGTCTTTCCTTTCTTGAGCTGAAAGGCATCTTGGGAGACACCCACAAGCAAAGGCTACCCAGACATGCAGACAATCACAGTTGCATCAGAGCACACACAAGGGAGCCAAATTTAAAATACACTTGTAAAGCACCAGTAGCTCTGTTCCTATGACTAACGTATCCCAAAGGTGCCATAACATATGCCAATGCTGTATGCATTTTAACCACTGAATTCTGGAGCACTAGAATAAGTACAGTGAGAGGAGAAGGTGGGGGAGAGAACCCAGAGGATATTTTTCCACAATTTATCATGCTACTTTTATGCTGCATGTTATCCTTTCCTTAGAGTCCAGAGATGAAAAGCTGCACAATTCCAAAATGAATTAAGCCTGCCAAGAAAAAGAGAAGCAGCTTTCTCTGCTCCCTGTGATATAAATTATGTCTGTATGTTACCATTTTTGAAATTTGTAGCTGCTGAACCTCAAGGAAAGAACTTGAAATTCTCAAGGCTGTATCTAAGTCTCCCACTTTGGATAGGGACAAATGTGTGTCCAGTTAGACAAGTGCATGGATGATGATCCCCTAAAGCATAGTTTTAGGATTATTCCACCATTCAGGATGAATAATAAATAATGTCCTATCCTTGCTAAGGAAAATCCCCTGACTGACTGTTGTGATTGTGGAGGTAATAGGTAGCAGGTCCATAATAGAGGTCCCCTCACAGTACAGAAACACTCCTACGAAGTAGAAGATTTGTGCCTATACAAGATCCAGACTAACACGGCTACCCTCTGATACTATACAAAGTACAGTGAACCATATCTGATGGCACCAATGAAACCTTGTCACCAGGAAGGTGTCACTGATAGAGAAATCATGATATCTTATGAAGCTGGATGGTAATGTTTTGATGAACTCTTCGTTCACCAAAAAAATACCAATTTGTCAAAACTAAAATCATTTGCAAAACATGGTCAGTTTTTATAAGTCTCCACTGCAAAAAATTTTGAATTTTTTTTTATTGAAATTATCTAAAAGTTTCATTTTGACATTTTCAAATCAGCAAGTGCTGGTTTTTTAAGCTAAATGACCTTTCATTTAGAAATTTTAGTAAATTAAGACTAATAAAGGGTTTAAAAAGAGAAAAGAACAAAATCAAAACATTCTGAAATTATTGAAATGAAATGTTTTGATTGACTTGAATTGAAAATCCTCAGAATGTCCATGGGATGGGAAAACTGTTTCTTATCCGGCTATAATATGTTACCAGTTTACAGAGCAAAACATGGACTCCCTTGGTGAGATTTCTAATCGTCCTGAATTGGGTTGAATTTTTATGATATGCACAACCACAGCCATAAGTACACACAGAGGAGACAAAGTGTGTCTGGGAAATTAGACTTACCAGGGTCTCCTATCAGGAGGAGAGCTAGACTGTAGATAAGATAGACAGGTATGCAGAACTTTTTTTTGTTTTAACAATTCTTTTCCTTTTATGTTATGTTTTCTTTCTACTCTTAAGATTAAACAATATTTTGGTTTGAAAAGGCTGTCTGGTCACTGTACTTACCAATAGTCGTAGCTCCCAAAGGAAAGAACTGCAGGTACCAAATCCAGTAGGATCTGTTAGATAAGCTTAGTTAGTGCACAGGACCCAGTCTAAGTGTGGGAAAATCACAAGATTTCATCCCAAGAGCAGTAAAAGCATGGGACCTGTGAAGGTGCACTCAGAGGGTATGTATACACGGTTCGAGCTCAGGCTCAAGCCTACCCCCTTCTGTGTACACTAACCCAGGGCTTCAACCCAGGACCCCACAGGGATGGAGGTTCTGAGCCTGAGTTAAGCCAAGACCCAGGGTTCAAGCTCTATTGCTTTGCAGTGTAGATGCAGCCCCACTGGACTTGCGCTCTGGGAGTCCGCCCAATATATCACACAATTCCAACGATCAACTTTCTTTGTCCTCTGGACAGTCAAGTTTTCCCACATTGCACCACAAACAAAAGACTAGAGTGGCCACATCTGGAAGGGCACTAGGAAGTGTGGGATATGAGTGGTTGGAGTCAGGCCTGCATAATGCAGTACAGATACTGGAGCTTTAGGTTGGGACCTAGTGTTCAACAATTCCTAACCTGGAGTTACAAATAAGACCTAAGTTAACAAACCCAGGGTCTGCTAACTCTAATTCTATTAACGGTGGGCTTACATTGCAGTGTAGACATAACCAGAGAGATCAAAGAAGGGTTCAGATATGCAGCTACTCCAATAACCATGACAACCATGCAATCATTTCAACTTTGAACTGGAGTGCATTTAAAGGTCATAAACTAATGGAGAAAGATTTTGTATCATGACCAGTTACCTCCCCAATTCTGCCTAGCAGCTGTATATCAAAATAGCCCTAAACTAAAATGCCATGGAAATTCTCTCCTAGGTTAAACAGTTAAGAATTTTAAAGTCCAACCAAAGGGCCATGAATCCCCATGAATGCTTGAGATCTGAACCCATGTCAGGATTGTGGAATTATTTATTTATGTATTTATCTTTTACTGGGCAGGGTGAGGGGAAATAGATCTCAGATTTGCGGTGAACTGCTTCTGAAAACAGAAGCGAAATGGCTCCATCCTGGGACAGATAAGGGTGGAATTTTCAAACTCCCACTGTCTTCATTTCCTTAGACTCCTTTGTAAATTTGAGCCTCTGTGTACAAGCTCTAAATCAGTAGTTCTCAAACTTTTGTACTGGTGATCCCTTTCACACAGCAAACCTCTGAATACGACTCTCCTTATACATTAAGAACACTTGTTTATATATTTAATACCATTATAAAAGCTGGAGGCAAAGCAGGGTTTAGGGTGGAGGCTGACAGCTCGTGACCCCCAGAGGGTCCTGACCCTCAGTTTTGAGAACCCCTGCTCTAAAGGCATAGCTCAGCATGCCTGGCAGAACTAAGCAATCCTTGAAAAGAGATATCAGCCAGAAGTGTTTTTAGGTGTGTTGTACCTTTGGTGCACAATCTTAATGCAATACCAGATTTGCTTGTGGGCCAGGTATAAAAGAACCAGGAAGTGTTCCCTTCTCCAGCTGTTGCTATAGCAATTGTCCCTAATATATGCAGCAATGTACAGGTAATCTGTCTGTGGGTGGAGCACTTGATCAGCATGTAGGTTTCTTAGCCTCTCCAGCATGTCCTTTTGCCTAATCTATGCAAATAGGGATTTTACTTTGAACTGTGTTACATACATTTCATCTGTTCCATAATTTCAGTCATATTTGTCTGGCCTTCCCATTTGGAATTCTTTACTGGGATGATTAATGGGGGAGGATCCACCGATTTATCTGTGAAAATAAAGAGATGCATCTGTCCGTTTCCATTTTTTTAGAGCACAGCAGTACCTTAAATAAAAGTGCTGTAGCCAAAGCATTTTTGCCTAAGGTATAAATAGAGACAATACTAACTACTTGTTCTGCCTTCCCTGTAAAGGTACAGTCACTACAGGTATCAACATGAAAAAATGATTTACTGGCCCTGTCTCTTTACTTCTCTTTGGATTTTTGTGTGTGTGCTACTACCCAAAACATACAAAGGAATCATAAATGTATTCTGCTGCAAAGACTTGAAGGTATGAATTATATCTGGCTATCGGTTGAACTTCACCCCTGCCACAGGACTAAGACCTGAACATCACTTGAGAGAATGGCTAATGCCCACAAAATAAGGCTTAAACACTGCATTGGCCATGGGAGATTTTAATCCATGTACATAAAGGTCCCATGTCACTAACCTGTAGCCTTCAAACCCAGCCTTTGCTGGTACCAGCCTATTGTATAACAATTAAATAAAAGCCTGGATTAGGCCTAATAATGATTTAGGTTGAAGAGAGATATTTCAGTTTAAGGTTAGTCTCAGAGGCAAGTAAAAACTGCACATTTTTATAGCTGTTTAATCATGAAAACACAGCTTGTTAGATAGCTATCTCTAAGCATCCTGGTTTAGTTTTTTTCTTTATTTTCTTTTGACTAACTATTTAAAACTTGATAGCAATGTTCGTGGTGCTTCCTGGTTTCCATGGTAACCATAAAAGGCGTGCACTTCACTAAACTGTGCTGCCAGGGACTCTTTACCAAGAACCTCACCCCACCCCTCCCAGAGCATTATGAAACACCAGAATAACCGTGCAGCACCACACTTGACATATTATGCAAAATATTTAATGAACCAATTTGTGTATTCAGATATGATTGGCACATAACCATATGTTTCACCTTAAATAAATTGCATGTTGGTGAAGGCCTGTTTGGCATCCCTGAAGAATAAAGCCCTCTGGTTTTCTCCAGGGCAACAGTAGAATGAGCTTCATGCACACTCTGTCCAAACAGCATGGCTTGACTTATTTAGGGCGACCAGAGAGAAGATCGGGACAGGAGATGAAGGGTAATAGGAGTCTATATAAGAAAAAGCCCCAAATATCAGGACTGTCCCTATTAAATTGGGATATCTGGTCACCCTAGACTTATTTGAAGTATGCTTCTTTATTCCATTTAAAATACAGGCCATTGTATTCACCACTGCCTTCCATCTTGGCCGATCTCTTGCTGCAGTCTTAGCTTCTCCCCAGGTCCTTTTGATGACTTTCAGTTCTGCTTCTGTTGTGCATTTCCAAATTGTCCTTAGTCTACCTCATCGCCTCTTGCTCTGGGGATTCCAGTCCAGCACCTGTCCTGTTATGTCGTTCAGTTCTTTCCTCCATTTGTGTCCTAGCCACCTCCATTTTCATTCCATAATTAGCTGTCCTATCACTTTCTGTTTTGGCCTCTACCAAAGTTCTTTTTCTGGCTGTCTGAGGTTAAGGATTTGTCTAAGGCTGCTGTTTATTTAAGCTTGGAGTTTAGACAGTAGGATGCCCTAGCAGCATGCTTTGCCCCTAATCTGGGAGAGGGCAAGGGGCAATTCCCTCTAGAAGTAACAGAGACAGGGTAACAAGAGGCTTGGGGCAAGTGGGGGTTGTTTAGGATATGAGTTGGCAGCTTCTGCTTTTCCCCGTCCCTCATTAGTTTCTCCTATTCCTATCTGTTTCCAGTCCTGCTCGTTCTCAACTCCCTCTTCAGTCCCATGTCAGGGGATTTGGAGAGATAGCGCAAGCCCTTCCCCACAACAGATTCAATACTGTATGTAACATTTCTATAGCATGCTTCAGCCCAAGGGATCCCATACTGCACATAGAGGAATCACATCCCCACAATGATGTAGACACTTCTCCACACCTTTGGGGAAGGAGGAGGAGGATCATTGCCCAGCCAGAGCAAACCAAACCCCTGCAATTCATAGAGAGGCCTGTATGCATGACAGCAGTTCCTCAGAGAGACATTACCTCTGCTAGGACTGCTCCTTGCCCTGTTGGTTCCCTTTGATGCACCAGTCTGTGCAGTGGTGGGGCGGTACAGGGTGTGGAAAAAGTGAATGGAGAGCGATATTTACCCTTTCAAACAATACAAAAAACAATGAAATTAATAGGCAGCAGGTTTAATACAAACCAGGGGAAGTACCTTTTCACACAATGCACAAATAACCTGTGGAACTCATTGCCATGGGATGTTGTGATGGCCAAAAGCATAACTGGGTTCAAAGAAGAGCTAGATAAGTTCAGGCCAGATAGGTCTATCAATGTCTATTAGCCAAGATGGTCAGGGGAGGAACCCCATCCTCAAGGCAACCCTAAACCTCTGACAAGCCAGGAGTGGAAAGCTCCATAATTGCCCTATTCTTTACACCCTCCTGAAGCTCCAGTGTGGATTATTGTAGAGGACAGGATAGTGGGCAAATTGAACCATGGTTTGACCCAGAACAGCAGCTCTTATGGTCTTACATTCTTATGTCAGAGCTGGGATTACAGATCATGACTTTCTTCTGCACAGGCCTACATTGAAACCAGAAGATCACACCTCTTTGCCTAAGGGCCTGATTCTCCAGTTCTTTCTCAGCCCAGAATCATGCTGAAGCCAAACCAACTTTGTTTTGCCTGAGTCATTCAGAATCAGGCTTTAAGTGTCTCTCCAGAAAGAAAGCAGAAGGAACATGAAATGAGCAATAAAATGCCCACCAGCCCAGTAACTATTTCATAATTCACTGCATCTAACTTGTATGAGTCTTTGTGAGACTCTTTAAAAAGCTTATTGCTTTACCGCTGTCCTTCCTCATTGACTGTATTTCAGGCCACAAGCTTAGGGAACTTATTTTTTAAAGAATAAAATAAAACTTATGAGCTGCTTAAATAGGTGGGTTTTCCCCAGGCTGCCCAGCCCTACAAAATACATTTGCTTGCCAGGCGATATGTTGGATTTGTACCTTTGGTAAGACTATAAACTGCATTGCTGGAATGAAGCCTGTACTTAGGGAAACCCTTGAAAGAATTGCCATCTCCGTCAGGGCTTGTATTTTTTTATATACTATTGAGCTTTCTGTAATATTCATTTTCTTTACTTTTGTGTTCTCCTCTCCCTCATCCCGCCTCCCTACCCATGCGCACACACCCCAACATCTGCAAATAACTCTCCAAATTTCAAGATAAAGTGTTATTACCAGACCACTGCAGAAAAGGAAAAAGCCAAAGGAAGGCATTAAAATGTGCCTAGTCGTAAGCTAAAGTGCAAATGGGAGGAATTGCAAATTCTCACTCCTCAAGAACTTGCATTAAGGTGAACATGCTGGATTTTAGGTAACAGCGAGAGTTCACAAAAGAAAATCTACCCTGCATGCAAGATAAATGTAGAGATTTAGGAATGGATTTGGGCTCCTGTTGGAGAATTGCCGAATGCACTGAAACGTTTGCCCATGGTCTTTGTTCACAGTTCTGGCCTATGTTACATGTCTCTTTTCTGACTGTCATGCTGAAGTGATATGAATAGTTCACATAATATCCCTGGTGTTTCCCTGGCACAATTATATCCATTACAACATTCTTTCCTATAGATATGCCATCATCTGTGATCTACCCTAGTGAATCTCCCATCTCTCATAAGGTGTAGTTCCCCCAGCATTCTCAATACATAAAGGGGCACTTCCCTAAGTATTTTATAGGAGATTCCTCCTGCTCCTTCACCCCAAGCCAAATTCTGATTTCAACTGCCTTCTGTAAATCAAGAGTAACTCTACTGATTTTACTTATCTCCTGATTTCAGTTGAGTTGCTTTGGATTTGTACCCATGTGGGTGAGGAAAATTTGGTCTTCTGGCTGTAAATATTTTCTTGATTAGTAAGCACGGAAAGATTCTTACTCTTGTTTTTGGGGTGTCTTCTTCAGTTAGAATGCCCGACTTTCATATTCTGTAGCACTGGCAGTTTTGTCTAGACCCACATTGCTAGGTTTTTGAACTAAACACTGGTCTAAATTCAGCATAAGTGCAATTAACTGGAAAAGTCTGAAATGCTTCCAAATGCCATGGAACCTAGCCGTCACTGGAGACAGATCTTCAGCAAGTCAGGTAATTTTGATTCTTCTGAGCAAGAAATTCTCCAGCTACAGAGGTTAAATAAGCAATAGCATCTTAGCGATTGTAGAAAACCCCTTATGCACTGATGGCCAGATTCAGAGGTGAATTGAAGACTTGAGAGTTAGTTAGTGTAACTCAACAGTTGTTCCTCCCCTCTACTTCTCAAAAATATGTTATGACCCTCCCCTTCTCAAAACATATATGTTATTTCAATTTAAGACTTCAATTCACTGTGGGTTTATATTGCAGTGCAGATCCTCCTTGTAGATATGTTTCACTGTTGTAAGACCAGGCGCTCCCTGATGTGAGTTAAACTAATATATTACCAGGATAAGTGTCCCCACTGTAGTGCATCTACAATATGATTTGTGCTGTTCTAGCAACATCAATGTATTATTGCTAATAATTATTTATTACTGGCATTGCAATAGCACCTAGTAACCTCAGGCATGGACCAAGGCCCCATTGCGCTAGGTGCTGTACAAAACCAAGAAGACCATCCTTGCCCCAAAGAGCATACTGTCTAAATAGATACACAAGTGCAAATTCATTATTCTAGACAAGCCCTTTTAAAATGCTCTGACCCACTTGCTAGTATGAAACTGACCCCCAACACTGACACCCTTAAAATTTTCAGGTCATGACTCTGACCCTCCACAATCATTAGGCTGGCTGAAAAATGCTAAGTTTTTTTTTTAAATAAGTTTAAATTCTTTTTAGTGTTTTTTCTGTCTTTTGAGCCTTTAGGTTACAGTCACGTCACATGTTCAGGCTTTACTCCGCAACCATGAAGTCTATATATTTTTTTAAATAAAAGCTGAGATCCTCACATCATTCCATTACTCTAGGAGCTCATGATTGAAATGAAAAAAGGCATTGTGAGACACTCACTATGATCATGAGAGTTTGGAATACTGGTGCTGTTACTTCCACATTTCATCTCTGAATGTGGCCTACAGAGTCTAACTTTACCAATGGAAGGCTGCACCGGTATAATGCATACAGAGGGACCAGAAGAGGGCAGCACAGTAAGAGAAGCAAATAACAGGAAGGCAGGCTACAGTGTCACTTAAAATAAGCCTCTCCATACTTTGAGCCAAATTCTCAAATACTTTGAGCCAAATTCTCAGCTTATGTATATCAGAATTTCTCCATTATCTGGCCCTTTTGCATTCACTTTCTGCTGACCTTCTCTGCATCAATAACACTGATTAGAGAAATCAGTAAGTTCTAGTTCTAAAACAGTTTAATTTTGGGTAAGGCAGTCTGACGGCAAGGAGGTCCCTTATGCGTTAGCTCTGAATTTGGCCCTGTTTAAAAACAAAACTCTGGATATGCATAAGTTTCAATGCAGCACATAAACTACCTTTCTAAGAAACAGATTTTGAAAAGGGAAGCTGAATTTACAACAGGGGTCCTTACAGAGGAAAAGGTTCTGAGTTGAAGCATCGTACTAGAGATTCATTTATATACTATTAAGGACCTCAGTGCCAAACTCAATTTGAAACTCTTCATACCGTGCTTGGATATTACAATATATTTAAATCTTGATTACTTTGGCCTAATCTTCTTGAGCCGAATAGGAGTTCTGCAGTGCTTATGATGACAATATTGGATAGTTTGTAAAATCTTCCACTTTTTCCAGCTCCTTGTATATGGAGGCACAAAACTTGAAATCTGTTTGTCTTTGTCAGTCATAGCATTATAGCAAAACTAGAGGGTATCACTATAGTGGTATGGATTAGACATCCACTTGTTCCATTGAATTTAAGTTTTCAAATCAGTGGGGGGGTGCACACCTCTCAACCCTAAATGATCAAATGCAGGACAAAGACCAGATCAGATCTTGTACCTTGCTTTACAAAAAGGGGCACATATTTTGGTCTTCATATCATGGACAGGAGAACTGATGCATGGAGAGCTGAAGCTACTTATCCAAGGTCACATAGGGAGTTGAGTGGCAAAGCCCAGAATAGAAGTCAGATTGAAGGACACAGACACAAAAAATGGTGCAAGAAGTGCATTTGGGTTTCAGCCTATTGATTTGAGGCATAGATTCTGTTCCCAGATACTCAAGCAGAACTCCAGCTAACATCCAGAGGCATTACATAGGAGTATCCTGAGGACAGAATTTGGCCTATTGTGATGTCAGTTTCATGATGCAGAATGATCTAAGATGTTTAAGATCATTAAACCAAGTCTATTTGGAATAGAGGTAAATGTGGAACATCCCTTTGGGATGGTACATGGGCATTTGGCATTATGGCTCCCATTTTATTTTCAAATCCATGCCCAAACCTCACCAGAGGTCAGTTTATGCCCTGGGTGCCCATTTTCCCACCTTGTCTTTTCTTGGTGAATACATGCACACTTTTTTTGAGGCCCCTTATAATCTGTTCTCTTACCATCATTTTGATTAATGTGATCTCTATTTTGTGTACAAACACTTTGTACTTAAGAGAAGGATAGTCACATGCAATGCTTAATTTGTGCTGGAGTTTCATAGACTATTAGGGTTGGAAGGGACCTCAGGAGCTCATCTAGTCCAACCCCCTTCTCAGAGCAGGACCAATCCCCAAATGGCCCTCTCAAGGATTGGGCTCACAATGCTGGGTTTAGCAAGGCAATACTCAACCACTGAGCTAACCCTCCCGCCCACCAGGGCTGAGCCCTGGCACCTCTAGAGTTGGCAATTCAGAGCCCCAGCACCTCTGGGCTTGATGCATCAGTTATGAAAGTAAAAAAAAAAAAAAAAACCAGCTTGAGTCGCAGCACCTAATTGCTTAAGGCCCGGCACCTCTTTCACTACAATTAAGCACTGGTCACGTAGTTAAGGTTCTGGAGTAGGACTCTGAAGGCCTGAGTTTAATTCTCAGTTCTACCACAATCTTCCTGTGTGACTTTGAGAAAGTCACTTAATCACTCTGGGAAGATCCTCATCTGGTGTAAATCGCCATAGGAAACAATGAGGCTCTGTGCCTCAGTCCCTAATCTGCAAAATAAGAATATCACCTGTCCTCCTACCCTTTGTCTACTAATATTACAAGCTTTTGAGGGAAGGGACCGTCTCTTAGCATGTGTTACTGTGGGAGGCACTTCACAGGGTCCCCTATTTTGGCTGCAGGCACCAGTGCAATACAGTTAAAGGGTGATGTTCTGACCCACTCGCCACACGCAGAAGATACAGACAGAAGATCATTGGGGTTTTTTTATTATTATTATTTAGAAATAATAAAATAAGACATAATATATAAAAATCTGTACAATCCATGATTTGTGCAGTACATTAGGAAGACTTTGATACAAAAAGGCTGCAAACAGGAAAATAGTAATGGACAATTGTCAAATGTCTCGATTGTTCACCTTACAACAGCTGCAGACCAAGAGTCATTGCAAAATAAATGTCTGGTTGGTGGTGGGATGGCAAATCTGCAGCACCCTTCTGCCTTAAATGGTCAAGAGCAGCCATAGTTTAAAGACATTACAGTACTTCTCGGCTTTACCTTGTAATCCAATATGGAAAAAAAAAGGACCTAGGAGACCAGATAAAAACATACAAACCCTTTGTCTTTGCCAAAAGAGAACAAGTGCTAAGTTAACACCACAGAAATTTATCATGATTGGGAGAATGTATCATTAAACACAATTAAAATGTAGTGATTTCCACCCTTGCTACTTATCCAAAAAACAAGTTGCACCAAAGAGACAGAGGAGAGAAACAACATAGCCCAACCGGTCTCACAAATGCCTTTTGTCATTTTAGGCGGTATTATGTTTCAGACATTAAGTCTTATTCAAGTATTTTCAGGGAAGGGCAGAAATAACTAAATCCTCCCCGACTCCCCAAGCAAAATACATAAAACCACCTGTGCCAGTGAGCCAACTTCATCCTTGGGGTCAGTCCATAGCCTAAGGACCAGATCCAAAACTTGGAAAGCCAATGGAAAGACTCCCATTTGCTTCAACAGGCATTTGGATCAGGCCATAAATGAGGGATTCCTTTGGCCTAGTATCACTAAGTATGAACGCTGTCAGTCACTACGCATGCCTTTAAAAAAATTAAAAAAAAGAAGAATTAACCAACCCTATAATAGTCTGACCTGTATTGAGCTTACCAAGGCATGTTCAGAAATGTATTTAAACCATTTGAGATATGAACAAGGGGTGGGGAGGGTACCATGAAATATACATTGCAGGTCAGGTCTCTTTCCTAGCAGCTTTCACAAGTCAGAGGCTGAGTGCAAATCTGCAATGCTAGATTCAGTCAGTAGAGACAAAGGGTTATTTAAAAAATAAAATAAATCCAGCAGAGAGTGCAATGAATTACCTAAGTATCCACTCTCAACAAGACTAGCAATCTGAAAGCTTGTAACTTTTTAAAAAATGCCAGTAACTAGAAAATATTTTCAAATTAAAAAGTCCATGCTTAAATAAATAACAGAAGTTCATAGCATTAGGAACCCTACAAGGCTTGTAAGTATTTGCTAAAACCATGCTAACCAGTAGCATCTAGGTACTAGCTAGCAGAAATTGCTGAACTGAATTTATACTTCCTATGGATTTATTTAATTTTTCATTTTTCTTCTTCTCCTTTACAGACTTCTATTTACATTTGGCTTTAAATATGAAAATACTTGATAAACTTTATAAAATGTACATTTTAAAAACATTTCTGAAAAACTGACTCGAAAAAAACTGTGCACCAGAAATTTCAGATTTTTTCCTTTTTTTGTTTGTTTCTTTAAGAAAAAATAAAGAAAACAAACTGAAGTTTTTTATTTTCCCTTATCTCCTGTCCCTTGCTCTGATTTTTCAAGTCTCCTCAGTGGGGCACTGTGTATTTTGGAGTGATCTAATTAGGGGAAAAGGTTCCCTTTTCTCCAGCTCATTTCCCCATTTCCTCCCTTCCCCCATTGCATCTTCATTTGTTTTACATTTCACTGAATACTCTTTGGTTTAGTTGTTTTCCTTTACAAGAATATCACAATAGCAGCACAAGTAGCGTTCAGTTGCATTCACTGGCTATGACCCAGGACTGCGTTCAAGTTGCCTTGTGGGTTTAATTACCTCCCCGCCCCAAACAGTTTTAGAACTTGCATTTAAATAACATCTGCCCTCTTTAGAATATCCAGAGCTACCTTTACAATGTAAAATTTCCACAGTTATAGAACCCACCTACTCAGGTTATTGTAAATACCATCTTATCAGAAACCACCACGTCATTGCAGGCATTTCCTTCAGGCAGGGCTACAAGGGGCCAGAGGCCTTCACAGATGTCCATTTACAGAAGACATTAGACCTAGAACAAGCTGTTTTTTAATGGCATACAGCGATCCGATACTGTAAAAGAGTTGACTAGAATCTATTGTCACCACCACCATTATTACCTATTCCTTGAGGAAGATTCACAGGCAAGGAACCTTCAAGTACAGCTAAGTTATATGCTTGATCTCAGAGGCACAGAAAACATTAAAGCATTCTTGGCAAGGGGGCCAAAATACCATTAGAGCCATGGCTTTACAAAAGGTCACAAGGCTTGATGACATATTTCATCCTCCATAGATAGCTCAGTCGATGTTTACAGGTAAAAAGGAGGTGGGAGAGGGAACTCTTTTACAGTATTATCTGCAAATAATCCTTTTTCAAATGATCCAGAGCACACTATTACACCTGGTCTGACACCCGTGCCCTGCCAAAGTGAAGCATTTTCCCAAAACATTCACATCCCTATGCTCTTTCAGATTGCTCTGTTACAACTTCCCTCTCTCCCCACCCCCCAACTCCCCAGGGATTGACTGTTGCTCGGCTCACCTACGCCTAAATGCCTGCTCCAGCCGACTTAGCCTAGCGCAGATCAGCAGCTTTGCATGGTTCTAGCCTAGTTTAACTGGAAATGAAATGACCGCCTGCAGCATGTCTGATGGCTCAGTTCTCAGAACGCCGGGTCAGCTCTAAAAGGGCCCTCTAAGTTGTAGAAGCAGTTTTGGAATGTGTGTAGAATAACACTTGACCTTCTGCTGTAGCCTCGCTGGTGTTTTGCTAACAGGAAAGAACAGATGTTTGCCCCCCCCCGCCTTTTCCTTCTTATAAAAAGAAAGAAAGGGAGCTCGTTTTCCCACAGAGGGGAGAAAAATGTCTTGCTTACTTAGATCCGAGTCTTACACTCTATTTTCTGAATAAGGTGCGAAATGAGGCCCTTTTTTAAAAAAAAAAAAAAGAAGTCTGAGGTTCAAATTTTGTTTGTTTAAAGCAGCCTGTTTCATTGAAATAAACTCCACTGTGCAAAACTGTGCATTTTCTTTGGTATCCATTTAGGTAGATTTAACTTAATTTTTAGATAGAGAATTAAACTCAGCCCCCTCCCTTCCCTCCCCTGAAAAAATTTTTTTGCTGGAGGCTACCAATTGGCCTTATGTTACATAATGCCCCTTATGTAACTGAAAAGAGAGAAAAATTGATTCTAGCTATCAAACTACTGACCTCAAAAGAAGTTCAGACTATACGGCCGCACTGGCCTCTTTGAAGTATGATTGTGAGCTTTTCAACCCACAAAATTCAATGTTGACATTTTTTTTTAAATTACACAAAAGAAAAAACTACACTGCCACAAAATAATTACAATTTGTGTCCATGTAGTTAGCAGCAGCTTTCTTAAAACAACAACAATAATAATAAAATAATAATAATAATAATAATAAGGCAGATTCTTGCCTTTGTTATGCCATTAAAAACATTCTTGTTCCCTAGAGAGAAGCATTCTGGAAAAAGTTGGAAAAAAAAAACCCAACCAAAGCTCGCCTGCAAGTTCAAGTTTTGTAAAAAAATATATACATAATTTATTCTACAATATATATGTGCCTTCTGGTCACACTTAGACATTGTTTAGTGCTTCGTGATTAGAGTTCATTTTCAGCAATCTCTCCTCTAAAGACAGCCCTAAAACTGGCTTAGTTTCCTCAGGACCGCTTGTCTTCATGCCTTTCTTCAACAGTACCATCGTCTGAAAACTGCTTCGGGTCAACTCTCAGCTCATTGTGCCTTTGACCGACGTACTTTTCCTTTAAACCAAACGATAACAGAGAAAAAGTCAGTCAGTCATATTTCCGATTCCCGCCTTAACGGCCTAGGTTCTAGTGGCACCCCAGCTTGGTTATGATGGTCCATGTCTGGGAGGGTGTCTGTGCTCATGCTTTCAGGCACCCCATTGTCACTCTCGTCCTCTTCTTTGCTGGTGAGGGCCACTTCATTCTCGTAGCAAAAGGAATTTGCGTTAGAGAGAATGTATTTCTTTTCTGCTAAGTCTCTGGCACTACAGAGGGGTGTGTTGGGCACTTCGTACGTTTTGTGGAACCTAGAGTAGTCCACTTTGTAGTAGTTTTTCTCTTCGAAGAGCACAGGCTCATAACGGTGGCCCCAGAGGATTTCATTTGCCAGATATGAACTACGGCACTGGGTAGTCATGGCGGTAGCTTCCACCATGCCCTCTAATATTACCACAATTTCAAAGTCTGCATTGTCCATGTCTTGCTTACTGTAATCATACAAGGGACTTTGTTCATCTATTTCATGGACTATTGTAATTGGGGAGACCAGGAATATGCGGTCTATCCCACTATCAAACCCAACGTTGATGTCTATTTGGTCCAAGGGGATGTATTCTCCTTCGGAGGTGACCCTGGATTTAAGAAGCTGGGCTCTCACGTGTGCCTCTACCAGATGGCTTTTCCGTAGGTTTCCAACACGCCACATTAAGCACAGCTTCCCATCCCTCAGGCCCACAACAGCATTGTGGCTAAAGACTAGAGTTTCATTTCTTTTTTTTGGTTTAGCCATCTTTGCCATGACAGCCCCAATGATGAAGGCATCAATGATGCAGCCTACGATAGACTGGAAAACCACCATGAAGACTGCAATGGGGCACTCGTCCGTGACATACCTAAAACCATACCCAATTGTTGTCTGAGTTTCGATGGAGAAGAGGAAGGCTGCAGTGAAGCTGTTCACATTGGAGACACAAGATTTGTAGTTTGCTGACGCCTCCAGATCCCCATGCAACAGAGCAATCAGCCAAAACACACAGCCAAAAAAAAGCCAGGAAAGGATGAAAGCTAGGCAGAAGATAACTAGCATCCACCTCCAGCGAATATCCACGCAGGTGGTAAAGATGTCTGCCAGGTAACGTTGTCCTTTCTCTCCCACATTAACGAACTGGACATTGCAGTGTCCATCTTTCTTGACAAAGCGGCTTCTGCACTGCTGCCTAGTGTGTACCTTGCTCTTCCCGTTCCCATAGCCATTGGCAACTGCCATGGTTGCCAACTTCATGCCATCTTCTTCTGAGGAAACGATGCTATAGCGGTTGGTTCGCACGCTGCCCATCACTACTGTTGTGGAGTGAGGTGCTTCTGCTTTAAAAAACAGTCTGAGTTTCTGCAAAACCCTTTGGAGAAACAGTTTTGAAAGTTCTAGAGGAACACACACACAGAAAAAAATAAGAAGGCTAGGTTGGAGTTTCCAACAACCCTTGGCTCTATCAAGGAGAGTCTTCTGACATGCCGCGTTAGCTTAGCAATCGAACATCCGTCATGGAGAGCACATGGTCTGCAAGAGAAAGACAAACTGCACATTAGAACTCAAAGGGACAGAACAATGAATCAAAGCTATATAAAGACCCCAGCCTCCAAATCCACACGGTTCGTTTTTCAATCTATTCATTTCTATTCATGGAATTGTCCTGGGGCACAGAGATTCTCTGTTTATGGTTATGCATTGACAAAAATTGACATCAGTAATGCAAAGAAGTCATCACTCTTTCTGCAGCAAGCACTAAAGTGAACACGTCTTACAGGTCTTAAAGAAATATTCACTTAACAGCAGAAAATACATGTATCTATCTAGTACATACCCCTGCACCTTTGGTTTACTTCGGAACAGTGAATTAGCTTTAACACATGCATGTCTGTTCAAGTCTCAAGTTGATTTACAATGACATAGAAGCCTGTGTCTCAGGGTCGATTCCAGCCAAGATACAGGTGTGCGTTAATTAGAGGAACAAGTGCATTATGAGGATTATGCGTTCTTTGAGCCAAATTTAGCTCTAGTGATACTCCCCTAACTTCCATTAAATTACACTCGTGCAGAATTTAGCCCTTTACTAGTCCATTAAAGCAAAAGTTGTGCATTCTTTGCCAGCTATAGGAATAAAGCCATACAGACTAAGTTGGCAACTATTTAAACCAAAGCCACAGCAATTTGATGGGATCCATACAATCATTAAATTCACAGTAGGAAATCAACACACAAATCAAATGAGGCCCCATCCCGTTCCTGCTGAAGTTCTTCGTAAATGGCTTTAACAGAAATAGGATTGGCCTAACATCTCTGTGATGCCTTTGATGGTAGCTACAAGGTAATTTCCTCTCTGGAGATAAAGGGGATTCTGCCTTCAAAAGGAAAATGGCCCCGAGTTTCCCTTGTGTCCTGAATGTCAATGGTTAGGACTTAGCATAGTGGATACAAGATTAGTTTGCTGAGACTGGAGGGCACCAAACTCATTTCATAGAGGTCTGGCTTATACCCAGTGTTTGCTTTTAACAAGTGCATCATCCATTAAGTTACCTACTATATTGCAGGAAATTTAACTGAAATACTGCAGAGGAGGCAAAATGCATGAATTGTAATAATCACCCCTGCACACACACAACCAAAGGAAAAAAGAAAGTCTTAACTGATTTTAAAATAATGTCTGTTGTGGGTTTGCCACAGCAGGAGATCTAAGTACCAATCACATTAGTGGAACAGTACACTAAGATGTCTTTTGTCAACTGATATAAACAAAATTAAGCAAACTCATTTCTAAGACTTCTGCATGTGAAATAGTTTGCACGCACTCTAGCTGTTCTTCCTGACCTGGGTAGAGCAAGATTAAAAAGTAATACTGTGGATAGGAACTACCCCTGGTCCAATAACAGGGTTAAAACTCTAGACAGATTTGGAATTTCTAGAGTTCAACATATGATCTCTTAATTCCTCCGTCCCCTACACCTCACAGCTGCATCACAAGGACACAGGTAAGCAGATGTATGTAAGAAAATAGCAGGTGACAGGCAAAAAGATTAAGTGATATTTATAGACATGCATAAGACATTTCTTCCCGAAGAGCTACTTCATGGTTTGCTTTAAACACACACACATACACACATTTTAAATTACTCTACAAGAAATGTGGCCCAACACATATTTCCTGAGATTAGTCATCTGTGACTCCTGCAGTGCATGATACATTTTGGCAGCTTTCAACTTTCAAAATACCCAGTTTGAATGTAGCTTTCACATTAATGTATAAAGATGATATGATGCTGTTAAGCTTACACCTGTCTGAATATTTTGTTTGCATCGTATAAAGTTCCCTTTGTATGTTTGTTTTTTTTTAATGTGGGGAAAGGGTGATAAGAACGGAGTGCCTCATTCCTGCCAATATATAGCTCTCTAAAGCGAAGGAATGCGTCTAACATTCAGTTTGAGATATTTTCTGTTGGCTTGAAAATGCATCTAAAACCAAATACAAGTGGAAAAGCCAAATTATTATTTATATGTTCCATGAAAAAGAATAGCTCATTGCAAAATCATTACACTGGTTTGCAGATTAATCACTTTTATAAACCACATCCTAAAAGCATGATCATGTTGAACTTCCATGTTCTAAGCAGGTTTTGCTCCAAGTTGATGGAAATACGTAGCCTTAGAACTAATTTAGTCATTTTTCTGCCTTGTCTCTTGGATTTCAAAGAGGAAGGGGTCTGGGGAGGGGACAGCTGTGAAATCTGAGGGACCTGAATGTGCAACTTTATACCAAAAAAAAAAATAAATAAAGGTTTTTTTTGACCCCAAGAAATTTGTTTGAATGCCACAAATCACGGAAACCACAATAGCAGAATCCTACAAATAGCTTACCATATTTAGAACCCTGAAAATAGCCATAGGCACCTACCGTTGTCATATTTCCATTGCTAATGATAGCATTTGTTCCACCTACTGTACATCTGCACAGTATTATTAGTTAATGGTTGTGCCACTGCACATGTTATGCCTTTGGAAGCAAAAACTGCAGCTACTTTGGCGTAAATATTCCTGAAACATTGAAATGCAGCCTTGGGGTATCTCTTTCCTGTGTTGATAGACTTTCTGGATGTTTAGACAACAAAACTCTGGCACACCCCATGTTACAGTGCTGGTCATAGAATAGCTGTCTATGGTCTTTTAACAGCACAAACTGCCTCTCATCCTTGTGTGTGCTTTGAGTAGCTAGGATACCGGGCGGGGAGGGGGGTTTGCAATACTTCGGCAGGCAGACTCACAGCTGGTGAAACACAATGGGCCTGATCCTGCCCCCAGTCAAGTAGATGGCAAAAATTCCCATTGACTTCAAGGATCAGGACCTTGTGTATGGGTGGGGGGGGAGGATCAACAGGTCCACCAGTGAGGGGATCTGAATTTTGTGCATCCTAAACTCTTCCCATTGGCTGCAGTGAGAGTTTGGGGACTGCAAGGAATACAGGGTCAAGCCTGACACAAAAAGCATGTATAAAGCTAAAAATGCACAGACCTGGGCTAAAAATCTAATATGATGCCTTACTTTAAGAATCCACCTGCTGCACGGTTGTAATACAAGTTTAATTTTTCCAAACGTTCTCAAGTTATCATTGAGTACAAAGAGCAGACCAAATCTACAGCCCTCACGGGGGGTGGGGAGGGAATTGCATAATGACGTGTAGTCAGGCATAAACTAAATCATCTTATTTTATTCACCCCATTATCTCTCCACAGAAAAACAACACCGTTTTCACCACAGAGAAGTACTAAAACCAGTTGCTGGCATGTGTACAGATTCACTACAGTGAGGGAGATCAGAATTTCAAATGTTGCAAGGGGAGGCTTGGAAAGGGGGAACAGAAGGGGACTTCACTATTAATGAAGCTTTTCTGGAAAAATACCGATTCAACAACAAAATCTCTAAGAGCTCACAAGGAAAAATAATTACATCTGATGGCTGTAATTTGCACTGAGTGAGTGGAAGAGAAATGTGCAGGAGGGTTTCAGACTGCTCAGAGATAGAGATGTTACAAGAGTTGGGAGAGAGATTGCTAATGAGCGATCTGG
Organism: Gopherus evgoodei; assembly: GCF_007399415.2. Lineage (NCBI taxonomy): Eukaryota > Metazoa > Chordata > Testudines > Testudinidae > Gopherus > Gopherus evgoodei. Next base: position 24,289,983 of record NC_044336.1, on the reverse strand, counting down.
GCAGTTATTCCCAAGCTGACGCCACATTACCCTGCGTTGTGTGTGCAGCGCACATGTTGCTAAGTGAGCACAACTGCTACTTTCCTCCCTCTTCAGTAAACAGACACTGCCAAGATATACAGCAAAACCAAAAACCCATGCTCTCTTATTTTATTGGACACAGATCTTCAGGTGTCAAGGCTCAGTGACCTTTCCCTAGTCCCATATATTATTTAAAAGTTGTTAGCCCAGCCTCTTCCTCATTTTCCTACTTGCTTTGGCTAGGGGATTTGAGGCATATTATGTATTTAATGCTAAGCTAGCTTGGATCATGACAGATTTTCATGAAGACATTTGAGAAAAGAAAAGTAGGTGATGTAGGAAAAAGTGTATGGAGAAAAAGGGGAAAGATAAGTGGCACCGTCATCTGAGATCCTGCTCCTTTGCCGATCTCAGGATATTTCTAGATGATGACAAAGTAACTACAAATGAAATATTCATCACCAGGGGGTGTAGTTGATGTGCTGGCCAGCAGGATGGAAAAACAAACAAGTGTAAAGGTAAGGCAGAGAACACAGAAAAGAATACATAACTAGATATAGCCTGATGAGTAGAGATGTGGAGGGAACACATCTTTTTAACACCCAGAATAGACTTCAAGCATGCTCTGCAACTACTATCTACAGACAGTCTCCAAAGTGCATGTGAAGCACTTGCCTGGTTAAAATGGAAAAGCTTGTACAATACAGCCACAAATAAGTCTGCCATTTCCTATATGTATTTTTTCTTAACTGTCATGAATCAAGTTAAAATGATGCAATCTCTCCACCGTCACTCAAACCACAATGGCTCTTTTTCTTACTTCTTTTTGCCAGACCCATTAAGAAAGAATTCCACAAGTTGCTTTGATGCATCTTTCATAGAGTACAGTCGATGTGCAGTGTTATGAATAAATGCCAATGTGTTGTGCAAGAGGTGATAAATTTTATTAATTTTTTAAAAAATTAATGTTCTAAACTCTGTAATTCTGTGTGCTTTGACCTTTTCCCTCTGTTCTTGAATCCCTGAAATAATAAGCAAAAAGAAAAGGATGCACCCTACAGAGGAAAGGAGAGTTTTCATGCTAACTGCCAGCCCTCCCCCAAAATACAACATACTTCAGTGGCAGCTGGTGACTCGAGAAAATAAAATGAGCACAAGCAGATGCTCAAGTGTTCCAAGCATACCTAGCTAATTATATGTGCTAGTGAGATTAATTAAACGGTATGGTGTATGAGAAATGGTAAAGCTCTCCCTTCATGTGACTATGCAGAAAAGTGCAATCAATAAACCTGATAGTAAAGCACACACGTATAGACTGATCCCCTCCCCGCCCCCCGTACTCCTTAGGCACAGACATTGGAGGGTGGCATTGCAGAGGTGACTGTGTAGCACACTTCACTACAGAAAGATGTAGGTTAAAAGAAAGTGCTCCTTACCTGGTAATGGATTTAAGCTGGGGATGGATATACATAAAAGAGGGTAAGATCCAGTGGCTAGGGGGAATCAGCAAACCAATCCCAAGCGCCCTACCCCGCTGCTCCGTTTGCAACTCAAACCCTCCATCAGCCACTGCCTCTTTCTTGAGGGCGGCCATGTGATTTTTAATACCGGCTCGGCAGTCCCCGCCCTCCAGGGCTGCCCCAGACCAATGGGAGGCGGGAGGCCGGCCCAGCCGTGCCTGGGTCTCCGCTGGAGCGCTCGTCTCTGCCCAGAGCGAGGGGTTGCTGGAGCCGGGCGCCGAGCGCGGAGCGTGCCCTGCCCCGGCCGGCTGGCGAGCCGCGGGGACCGGCTCGCCTCTTGCCCCGGGGAGGGTGGCACCTGGCGGGGAGCAGCGGCTGGGACTCGCCGCGCCAGGCTGGGGCGCGGTTCACCTGCGCGGCGCTCCTCGCCCAGCCGCGGGGCGGCCCCGATCCGGCCCCGGGGGGCGAGCGGGGCGCAGAGGGAGGACGCACCTTGCAAGGGAAGCTGGAGGTGGAGACAGATTGTAAGGGGGGGAGGATGTGCCGGTTCTTGGGGAGGAAGAGACTTTTTCAGGGGCTGGATCAGGGCCGCCCAGAGGATTCAGGGGACCTGGGGTCTTCGGCGGCGGGGGTTCCTTGCTCTCCGGACCCGCTGCCGAAGACCTGGAGAGGAAGAAGCTCTAGGGGCCCCGAAACACTCCCGGGGCTCCTGCGGGGCCTGGGGCAAATTGCCCTACTTGCCCCCCCCCCCGCGGCTCTGGGCTGGAGAGACTAAAGAAAGAGGGAGGGTAGAGAAAGTGAGGGAGGGGGTTGAAGTGGGGGTCAGAGAAGGGTTGGGGGGGATAGGGCGAGTGGAGGCAGCCTGGAGAGAAGAGGGATCTGATGGGGAATGGGTTACGAAGGGAGGGAGAGGGGCAAATCACAGGGATGTGTTGGTGCAAAGTCAGGGGTAATCATTCCCTCTGCATGCAGTAGCTAGGGTGACCAGCAAGTAAGAAAAATCGGGACAGGGAGTGGGGGGGTAATAGGAACCTATATAAGAAAAAGACCCAAAAATCGGGACTGTCCCTATAAAATCAGGACATCTGGTCACCCTAGCAGAAGCCAGGCTCTGTATGTACAGCTGGGCTGTGAGTTGGCCTTGAGAGGGGTCATCATCTCAGGGCTTGAATTTCTATCCAGTGCAAATGAGAACATGCTGTCCAGGGTATGTCTACACTGCACAGTAAGCTCAGGTTCCAACTCAGGTTTGAGCCCAAGCGCACCTTCCGTCCACCTACAAATTGGGCTGGTGCGGGTCAGTGAGCATTCAGGACGTGGGATCCTGCTATGGGGGTGGGTCAGAGCCCAAGTCCTACTGTGACTTGGATGTGAGCCCTGTCATTTTGCAACGTGAACACAGATCAAGCCATAGACTCGAGACAAAAGGTATATGTGGTGCAGTATGGGCATGTTAGCACAACTGGGATACTTAGGTCTAGCAATTGTAAAGCAGGGTTTACAATGCAGCGTGGACTCTCAAGTCGAGGCTTGGAAACACTGAATCCAAAAGTCTGGGTCCCAGGGACCTGGGTTTATCATAGTGTAGAAATATGCTGTGCTTCCAGCCTGGCTGGCTGTAAAACCCTCCCCAGATTAATTGCTAGGCTGAAGGGCACTGGCTTTCATGCTCTTCGACCGAACCCAAGAGTATCATTATTATTTGTATTGCTCCAGTCATAGCCTGGGACCTCATTGTACTAAGTTATAGCAACACAAACCAGAAAAGACTTTCCATGGTAGAGATAGCATGTGCACATAGCAGTATGAGTAAAGATGTTAGTAAATTGTACTCTCCAGATAGGGAGAGATTTCAGTCTAGTGTCTTGTATCTCTTCTTTATGTGGAGCTAGATAGGAATGGAGAACACCTGTTAACCATATTCCCTGTGTCCATAAATAAAGAAATCACTTGTTCCATACATAACGGAGTGAGATGTTAGAGAGACAAGGTGGGTGAGGCAATCTGGTTTATTGGACCAACATCTGTTGGTGAGAGAGACGTGTTTTTGAGCCATATAGAGCTCTTCTTCAGGTCTAGGATATTACCTCACCTACCTTGTCTCTCTAATATCCTGGGGCCAACACAGCTACATTACATACAACTATGTTAGATATAACATATCAAAGCAACTTTTCTACGTTTATGGGAACCCACAGGATTCATCTTCCGTTAAGAGCAATCCTGAGAAGAGGAAATTAATTTCCGTTTAATTTTTCTGGGAAATCTGCCAAACTTTATTGGGAAATCTGCAGGACGCTTTGGTCTGGTCAATCTAATCTCACTCTCTTCAATACCCCTGTCGCTCTTAAAAACATAACCACACTTAGATACAACTCCCACATAGTACTGAAAAAAGTCTTTTATTTCCATCTACTGTAACAAAGTCCAATATTTATTTATGTTGATAGGTACCCTTTCTTAGTATTTCTAACCAGACACTCTAATCACCAATGGTATAACCTTAAAAAGACATCACAAATACTACCCCAAATGCCACAATGCAATTCAATATAACATCGCAAAATGAGGTTTGCAAATAAAGGCTATTTTGTACCAAAGTGGGGAGCAAGGGGTGTTTCCCCATCACCATAATAACTAGGCCTCATTTATTTGTTTTACATACCATACATGGCAGAGGGACCAAGGTGCTGTCCCACTATTTAAAAATATGCAAATATCAAAAAATATTCCAAAATATTCAGCCGTTCCTAAAGCTCCTCTGGTCTAAAATACCCAATAAAGAAAATGATGAAGAAGTGTACAGCCAAAAAAAAAAACAATAGGAATCAAATAAAAGGCTTTGTAATCATGATCCAAAGTTTGCTGAACTCTGGCTGTGATGGACAGTCAGGGGGTGTTGGTTTCAGAGGCAGGTGCCCTCAGAAAGCTGAGTTCTTGGCACTAACAGCTGAAACGCATCAGAGAGCCTCCTATGTTGTGATGGAAAAATATGGAAGAAAGCAGCCTGTTAAATGAAGGGGGTCACATAGACCACACAGGGCTTTAGAGGCTTTAGAGATTATCACTAGAACCTTGAATTGCACCTAGGACTGAAATGGTAGCCATTGCAACATATGGTGAACAGGTGCTGTGAGCGCTAAGGGGCAAACAGATCCTTTGTCCAGCAACTGGGCCATCTGCTGGTCTGGTATGGGCAGAGTGGAGCTCTCCACACAAGGTAGCATGGAGAACTATGAAGGGTCTGCCATCCAATTGCTAGAGTAGGTCTCCAGCATATGTACCTGCCCCCAACCTCCATGGAAGGGTGCATGCTCCATTCCTGCTCCCACTCACTAGGGCTGTAGCCATGATGTCAGCCTGTTTTAAGCAGCTATTTGGAAATGTTTTACAAAAACCATCTCTCTTAGAGTCCAGGCTTTGCACAAGTCTCAGTTCATAGTGGAATGTTGTGATCATAGAATGAAATCGGGGTTATAATGGTAACGTTGATAAAGCAGTAAGCCTAGAGACTCCAACTTGTCCTATGTTTATGTATGTGAGTGCACTTTAAAAACTGCCACTAACCACTTCTACTGTTATCTGTGGTATCTGAAGTGTTCCCTGTTCTCAGAATGGAGAAGTACCACAAATATTAGAACAACCAGTAAAACAGTCAAATGCAGAGAATGGAAGTTTTTAAAAATCCCCACCCTATGTGTTACTGTGTTTAGTTTATACAAGCTACACATTACATAGGGGTGAGAGGGAGAGACAGAACATAAGAATGGCCACAGTGGATCAGATCAATGGTCCATCTAGCCCAGTATCCTGTCTTCCAACAGTGACTGGTGCCAGATGCTTTAGGAGGAAAAAACAAAACAGGACAATTTATCAAATAATCCATCCCTTGTCATCTAGTCCCTGCTTCTGGCAGTCAGAGGCTTAGGGACACCCAGACCATGGGGTTGTGTCACTGACTATCTAGTCATTGATGGACCGGTCCTCCATGACCTTATCTAATTCTTTTTTTAACCCAGTTATACTTTTGGCCTTCACAACTGTCACGGGCAATGAGTTCCACAGGTTGACTGTGAGTCATGTAAAGAAGTACTTCCTTTTGTTTGTTTTAAACCTGCAGTCTCTTAATTTCATTTGGAGATCCGTGGTTCTTGTTTTATGTGAAGGAGTGAAAAACACTTCCTAATTCACTCTCTCTACACCAGTCATAATTTTATAGACCTCTCTCATATCCCCCTCTTAGTTATCTCTCTTCTAAGATGAACAGTCCCAGTCTTCTTAATCTCTCTTCATAAGGAAGCTGTTCCATACCTCTGATCATTTTTGTAGCCCTTCTCTGTACTTTTCCCAATTCTTTTTTTTTTTTTTTGAGATGGGGTGACCAGAACTCCACGTAGTATTCGAGGTTGTGGGCATATCATAGATTTATATAAAGGCATTATGATATTTTCTGTCTTATTCGTGATCCCTTTCCTAAGGGTTCCTAACGTTCCGTTTGCTTTTTTGACGGCTCCTGCACATTGAGCAGAAGTTTTCAGAGAACTATCCACAGTGACTCCAAAGTCTCTTTCTTGCTAATTTTGGCCCCATCCTTTTGTATGTATAGTTGGGATTATTTTTCCATTGTGCATTTCTTTGCATTTATCAACTTTGAATTCATCTGCCATTTTCTTGCTCAGGCACCCAGTTTAATGAGATCCCTTTGTAACTCTTCACAGTCAGCTTTGGACTTAACTATCTTGAGTAATTTGGTATCGTCTGCAGACTTTGCCACCTCACTGATTTCCCCTTTTCTAGATAATTTATGAATAAGTGTATATGTCATGCAGATGTATATCTTATGAATCACTTGGGTCACTTTCTGTCGGATACTTCTTTAATAAGAAAATAAGGCCAGGTCCACACTACAGCATTAAATCGATTTAAACAGCGTTAAATCAATTTAACGCTGTACCCGTCCACACTACAAGGCACTTAAAATCGATTTTAAGGGGTCTTAAAATCGATTTCTGTACTCCAGCTAAACGAAAGGAGTAACCCTAAAATCGATATTACTAAATCGATTTAGGGTTAGTGTGGACGGAAATCGAAGTTATTGGTCCCATTCTTTTACTGAGCTACCCAGAGTGCACCGCTCCGGAAATCGATGGTAGCCTGGGACCATGGACACACACCACTGAAGTAATGTGCCCTAGTGTGGACGCGTAAAATCGATTTTTTAAAATCTGTTTTATAAAATCGATTTTATTAATTTCGATTTTACTCTGTAGTGTGGACGTGGCCTAAGAAGTGGTTGCTCCATTAATTAGATACACGTTTCCTTTGCATGGTAAATCTAGTACAAATCAAATTCTCTAGTAAGAATAATTGATTTTAGTCATTTATGATGATTTTGAAATAACTGATTATCAGTGATTAGTGAAAAACACTACCCAAGCTTCTGCACCTATATTAGCATTTGGGGGGAGAGAGACTTATTAGTTCTCCAAAGTCCCCGTTTCTTTTTATTATGAAAATAAGCATAACAGTCAAAACAGATAAACCTGCAAACTGGGAATGGTAACATGATGATCTGTGTTGATGACAATATGTTTCAAGTGGGTGTAATTAACTGCAACTGAATGAAACACTGGTGGAACATTGTTTAGAAGACCATACTGTGAGTTCTACAATGCATTGCACAATGTACCCAATACATTACAGAATAAGTTTGACCCTGCAAACTCTTACATAAAGACTCCTCACTTATGCAAACAGACGCAGTGAACTCTGGGATGACTGGCATGAATAAGTATTACTCACGGGGAGCAAAGCTTTGCAGGATCAGGCCATGTAGTGTTATATATTGAACAAGGTATTAGAGAAAAGCAGAAAATGACATTCTACTGCTGCTAGATTTTTTGCAGTGCTCTTAAGGTAGTGGCCACTATGCTCAGAAAACCCTTCCTAACAATGATACATCAATTTCAAACAGGTTGTTTGATTCTGCTATTTTTAAGAAATTCATCTCTGGCCTGTGTGAGTGGCAGAAAGACAAATGCTTCCTAAACAACCTACATACCAGGAAGTTGAAGTTACATGAAATGTTTCTAAAAAACCCTTTCCTGTTGCAAATCTCTTCTCGAAAGACGGGATGAAGAGGGTTAGATGCAGTTGAAAAATTAACCCTTGAGAGCAAGCAAGGCTTGTTTCCTTTCTAGCCATGAATGGTTCTCTGACATGGTGTTATCTCTTTCTCTCTCGCATTGGTTGTCCACAGCACACATCTGCACACTATCTCCATTGTACTTAATTGTACTCCTTTTTTCCATTCCAGAGTTAATTTTGCTTTTAAAGTATGTTTTATAAATATAAGCTATAAATAGTTGCCACTATAAATATCTCCTACTTTGCTTTTCCCCTTTCCTAGCCCTTATGGGGTCTGGACCCCAGGGACTGCACAGTGGGAGACAATAGAATAGTTTGAGTGGGGAGAATAGTCAGTTCTTTCTGCATATTATCTGCTCTCGAAGAAAATTTTCTTTCTTTCTTTCTTTCTTCAGCATAGCATCTGAGAACTGCTTTCTCCCTTGCAATGGGGAATCTCCCAAAGGCCCTATCTGCACGAGCAATTCTACCAAATTCCAGAGGAGGCAGTGGGGAGCCAAGGCCTAACACACCATCATCAGTCACATGAGCAGTGCATCCGAGTTTGTGCATGCACTGAGAGAGGAGCAGCGAGCACAAGGGTCTTACTCCTTCTAGAGATAAAATTTCAGTCATACACATGAAACCACACTGGGATAAAGAAAGGGTACTCTTCGTCCCTATGCAAGTAAGCCATTCCCCAGCCGTGCTCTCACCTTCCTCCCTCCAATGCTCCTCCCTACCCATTCCACATTGCATTGGAGATATGAGTAAATTGCTTTCTGTGTCTGAGTGGTGGAATGTCCTAATTCTATAGCATCTCCATTATATTGAATTGGCCAAAATACATTTTAGTTCCCATTTTTTTTTATTTCCAGCTGAAAATATCTTGACTCTAACATTACATTTACAATGGAATCCTGGTCTTTTATCCACTTGGTACAATCGGTTCACTGGGTTCATGCAAGACCAGAAGTAATGCTTTGCATGCAGGGAAATGGAGATGCAAGCAAAACGCAATATATAAACTGATATAAGTTAGCCTTTCTCCTCTAGCTGTTAGGTCAGCTAGAAAAAAATCCATCAGATAAAGGTGTTTATCTCATTTACAATAAAATCTTGAGGTGGAGATGTTCTTATATGTTAACAGGTCTGATGCCTAGGTTCTGTAAGAAAAATAAGCCATATTTGCAATAGAAGGTGCAATATATAAATCAATGATGCATTCTGTAAATAGAGGCAATTAAACATATTGAGTTTTAATGAAGGACCTAAAAGAGCGAACAAATATGTTACATATTTTGCAAACAGGTAGGACGTGCACCTGTACAGCCAGTGACACAGTGATAATGAGTTTAAAACCTGATTGTTCATAAGAGGGGGAAGAAATATGACATAGGAAATGTAGTAGTTTTACATTTCTGACACTAGGGAGTGTTCTCTGTCTTTCCTATTCACTATTCTGATTTGTGGGGCTGCAAAGATTGCTGAAGACTGCAGTGTCATATTTCATAATATTGGATGGAAAAATCCCACCAAGCACCATCTTTATTTCATAGTTTTAAAAATGAATGCATTTTCTGCTCCCTACACACCAAACCTGGGCACAACAGATGATGAATGCAACAAGCAAGGTGAAGAAAGGGTGAAATGATGAGTCAAAACTAACAGTCCAACAGTGAAGGCAAGAGATACCCCCAACGACAGAAACAGTGCTTAATACAAAGAGAAACTTCCTTTCCACAACATATTGAATATGTACATCTACCTAATTGGGATCATTCTCTTGCATGCCTTGTGCACCTAACATTTTAGGCCCTGACCTTGCAAGAAATAAGCATGGAGCACCCTCAACTCTCAGCAGATGCTCACCACTTCACTGGCTCAAGCCCACAGAAATTGTGCTGCTCAGTGTGCAGCTTGCATTTTTACAGTACTACAGACTGCATCATCCCTGGGAATAAGTGACCATGCCTGCACCTGTTCATTACACTCTGTGGTGATTCTACCTTAATGCCATCTTGACAACCTTCAGACTTTAGAATCATGGATCATCATTTGGGTTGGAACTTAAGTGGACCTCTTGGATCATCTAGTTTATCCCCCGGTGTCATGACAGGATTGGCTAATTTTTTTGATCCAGTTTTGAAGGATATACTCTTAAATATCTGTCATAGATGCCTGGGTTCTTATTTGAGTTCCCAAATGCAGAACTGAGCTCCCTAATTCGGTTGAGTCCTCAGTTACAATGTAGGACTCTTAATTCACCATAGTCTCAGCTCCAATAGTAGCAATGGTGAAGGTTGTTGTACAGATAGGATCCAGGTGTTTTTCATTTTATTTTTATTTTTTACCACTATGTTGTCCAACACTACTGTGAGCACGACTAGGTGATATGGAGATAAACCCCAGAATCCTCTTCACACTAAAACTTGTACTCTTGCTGCAAAGGATAGAATAGACACAGTGATGGAATTTGCAAGTTTGAGGTCCCTGTGTAAAGAGATGTCTCTACTGATTATACAAAGGATCCCTAGTCTCGTTTATACTAAGATTACTGGTCTGGAAACGTGAAGGGACTTTAGTGTATGCAAAAACCAGGCCTTGAATGTTAATAGTTAATAAGAATAATACTTTTCTATATGACTGAAAGGCAGTTAATTATATATATGTATATATCAAGAGAAAGGGAGTTAATGGTTAATATAATGTGCCAGAGTAGTGAGAACATACCCATGGAGGTGATATAGGACAACTTGAAAATTCCTAGAATTAAAAGGGTTAAGAGCCATCAGTTTACACATGACCCACTTTCATTCTCTTCCATAGGACCTCAGTTGTTAGTGATACTGGCTTAATAGTTTTCATAAAATAACGACAGGTTCATGCTGCATCAAACAGGACAGAGTAAGAGACATATTTGCATTTTCCGTGTTTGCAGGCTTTTTCTCATGTAAATGTTGAACACTGACAGAAGGGTCATCAAGTGAATAGAAATTCATGTGCCGGCTGGTGACCTGTTTACTGAGGAATCCTGCTAGCTAGTTACCTCAAAACGGCACTGTGGTGGCTCAGTGAGCTGTAGAACTGGCATGTGGAACGTACTGGACTTGAGGAACAGTGATTAGATTCCTGCATTTTTGTCAGGATTGAGAACTTCAGCAACTGTGTAGTAGACTATCTCATCTTGATTAAGCAGAGAAGTGGTTGACCTTTATAAACAATTGTCTAGTCTGTAAGTGTGGGAAGAAGTTTCTCTCCCTGGACTATATTACTTACCAAAGGCTCTAACATTGTTCCTGATAGAAAAGATCTGAAGCACCTGTACTCACCCTGCTTTCTGTCATTGTGTGTGTGTGTTATTGTGGACAGGCAGGCAACCTAAGTTCAAATGGGAAAGGGGGTGGCTGGGGTGAGAATTAAGAGCAAACTGGGTGGGAACTATCTAGCATGCTCTAGTTTAAGGCATGCTAGATATATTTCCCATGTATGTGAAATATATTTAGCATGCTCAAGTTTAAAGCAAATTTACTGGGCCTCTTGCATCCTTGTACCATTCGTACTGCATTCTTCTCAGCTTCATTTAGATGCCTCATCTTGGGCTCACTAGCCTGTGACATTTGGCAGTCCTCAACAGAAAGATGATGTGAAATCCAGATTTCACTGAAGTTAATGGCAAAATACTCACTGATTTCAGTAGGACCAGGACCATTGTGAGTCCAGAAGTGAAAAGAAGCACATTGAAAATCCCATAAGACGTTGCAGTTCTGCTTATAGACAATCTTTTTTTATCTGTCCTTGTATCTACTGTAGTACTTACAACTTAGCACATCTAGCATAATGTAGAATGGTGACTGAGTAACATTGTTCTGTGTGGGGGAAAAAAACCAACAATTCCCCCGTATACCAAATCCCACCTGAAATTTTAGAAAATAACCGACCATTCTTACTTGTGATCCCTGATTTTTAAGTCACCCAATCCTCTGCAGAATGATATTGATGCCTGTCAGAACTGTGCTGGAAAACCCAATGCTTTAAACAGAATAAGAGGTGGGTTACCCACAGTTGCATCCTGAATAAATTAGGTCAAATCTTCCTCGGTGCCTTATATCCAATCTGTACCAGAATAACACTATACTAAGAAATTGTTTGTAGGTGATGGTCATAAAGCAAATTAAAATATCCAGTACTGAGTTGTTTTTTTCCTAGAAAGCAAAGCAGCCTACTATGAATAAAAGTCATTAGGATTCTGAATCTTGCCTTGTACCTATAAAGGAATTTCTTTCTTTATACTCCCACACCCTCAGGTGCATAGGGCATACACCAGTTTCCACCATTTATTTTGGTCTTGTGTGGATCTTTTCAGGCTTCTGACTGCCATATTGATGGATTGAGCTTCTTTCTCTATTGTTCTGTGTAATGTTTCTATAGGTCACCATCAATGTCTCTTCCCAGGTGGTGTCCATATTATTACTTGACGTGAAAGTCATGTTAGTAGCATCCTTGAAGCGTATCCTAAATATGTCCATTACCATCTTCTTACCATGTTTAATGCTTTCGCTTGGTTTGCTCTACTTAGAACTTTTCATGTTGCAAGAAACTCTTGCCAGTGGACTCTGAAGATTTATTTTGGAATGAGTTGATGTTCTCATCAATTTCTGATGTCGATTTCCACGACTCTGCTCCGTAAAGGAGGACAGACATGGTGCCTGAGTTAAAAATTCATTATTTTTGTATCAGTGCAAAGCATGCTACTTTTCCAATTTGTTTCAAGTTTATGAAAGTCGTTTGCCACTCTTGATATTGCAGAAAATAATCTACAGCTTCATGGACCCTGCACCTTTCAGCATCAAAGGCAAAATTCCCTACTGACGTCAGTGACATGATCAGGACAGTGCTTAATTTGTGCCAGAGCAGAGCCCCAGCACCTCTAGGCTTGGCAGTTCTGAGCCCCAGCACCTCTGGGCTTGCTGCATCAATTATGAAAGGGGGAAAAAATTCCTTGAGCCCCGGCACCTCTTTCATTACAATTTAAGCACTGGATAAGGATCAAAATCCAAAATTATTTGGCAGTTTTCTAAGCCAAACAGGTCAGGAGCTGTGTTTTTATTTCACAGGATTTAAAGGAGTGTATGTTCAAACAGGCCATACTGAGATGGGCACGGGACAAGACCAGTGAACAAGAAAGCCAAATTGTTTTACCATGGCTGATTTTTTAGATGCTGTACAGTTTGATCAAACTAAGCTCCTGAGCAGTGGAGAGGGGCCAAGTGGATGAAATAAACCAGCCCCCTTCTTGAATTTCCCTCAAAATTCAAACCAAACCAATGGATCAAAGTGGGTCAGTGAATTTCTTGACACCGTTTATGATTATCCAGAGCAAAATATATGGATGGAGACACAACGATCATCAGTAAATAATATGTCACCTTTTCCTTTCGTCCGCTCTCGTATTTCTGTGTTGCTTAGCTTCCTTTCTGGGGCCATTTAGGGCCTGGGGGCAGATCCTGCTTGCTCTTTATGTGGGCACAGCGTGGGGACACACCCTTATTCTTCCTGTAGACTCAAGCAGAGCTGCAGCTCTGGTACTCAGAGGAGCACTGACCCTACTCCACTAAAATTGCCCCTCATGAAAAGCTAAAATAACAGGATCTCTCTCCTTAGCAAAGGGAATGCCTTTCCTGGGGCCACTGCACTCTACTCTGGCTGTTCCAAGCAGGTGCAATCCAGCCTTTACTTTATAAGCTCCCTAATACTTTAAAAAGTTGGTTTTAATCTGCTAATATTATTCGAGCCAATATCCAAATCCTATTAAGCAACATCATTGGCAAGGTCAGAGAGAAAAAGATTATGCCACTTTCTTATCAAGTGTGTGCACACGCGCACACACACACACCAATCAAAAAAGAAATTCTCAAAAAATTACGCTGCTTCTAGCCCACAGCTGGTTGTGGCAGCATGATGCAACTCAGTGTACTGCTTTCTGCACAGGTCCTGCACAGAACACAGTCCTAAAAGTGGCATGTCTCATTGGCAGAGAGCTGGTGTTTGTGCTTTCCAGCTGTGAGTGCGTGCTTCAGAGAGAAGAATCTTAGTGGGCAAATTTCCTCTCTTTCGCTGCTTGTGGAGTAGATGTGAACAGGTCATGATTTCCCCCCTTTACTTTCCATTAACAATAATCCCATGAAAAACTTCTGCAAATAATTCTCAGTCTGTAATTCATTCATGAGTGAAGATCTTTGCAAGTATTCAAGAGCTGTGTTAATTTGAAAAAAAAACGGGTCATATTCCAACTTTCTGTTCCTTTACTGGGGCCTTGTTTCAGGAAACCATCCTTATTAAGCACTGTCCTGAATTGGGATGGACTTATGCACATGCTTAAGGGTTTCCCTCTACTGGGGCCTGGAAGAGTGAATATGCAGAACTCTGAAATGCACGCTATTCAGATTTAACAAATATTGTAGGACAAAGGGTCTCAACTAGGGGTACACAGACCCCTGGGGGGTTGCAGAGGTCTTCCTGGAAGTGCATCAACTCATCTAGATATTTGCCCAGTTTTACAACAGACTACATAAAAAGCACTGACAAAGTCAGTACAAATGAAAATTTCATGCAGGTAATGACTTGTTTATACTGCTCTGTATACTATACGCTGAAATGTAAGTACAATATTTATATTCCAATGGATTTATTTTATAATTATATGGTACAAAGGAGAAAGTCAGCAATTTTTCAGGAACAGTGGCTGTGACACTTCTGTATTTTTGTCTGATTTTATAAGTAAGTAGTTTTTAAGTGAGGTGAAACTTGGGGGTCCGCAAGACAAATCAGACTCCTGAAAGGGGGACAGTCTGGAAAGGTTGAGAGCCGCTGCTGTAGAACACCTGATAGTGGCCCCAGCCATAGACAAAGGAGAAAGGATGAGACAGAGAATGAATCAGATCTGACGCATTAGTCACATCCATGCTATGGCCTGGGTAAAGCATCATTAGGCTGGTGGGGGTGACCACCACTCTTCATTTAGGGTGTCTGTGGGAAACAGGCTCCTTTATAGCAGGACCACCTAGGACAAGTGAGCATGTGAGCCCAGACAGAAATTAGAAGTATGTGGGTAGAGGGTTTTACTGGGTATTGGTTCACTGGGGGTGAGGGTGGTTGAAAAAGAAGCAGGAAATGCAGCACAAAGAGGGATTCGGGCCTGGTCTACACTTAAAAATTAGATCGACCCACATCACTCACGCATGTGAAAAACTCTCACCCCTGAGTGTCATAGTTACACCGAGGTAACTGCATGATAGATGCAGCCAGGTCAACAGAGCTGTTTTTCTGTTCTTCCTGTGCTTAAAAAAGGGATCCATAATTACAGATCAGCTGTGTGTGACTCTTCCGTTTATACGGCCATGTGCTCTCATGAGCTCTGGTAAAATTAGCAGTGCAGTAATTACACTGGACCAAATTCACTGCTCTTTCATTGGAGTGAAACTTGAGGTTAATTTAGCCCTCTCTGTTCCATTTTAATAAAGCCAACTTAAATAGGGCAGAGGGGCTATTTATCTCTCTCTGTGTCTCTCTCCCTCTCACTCACTCACACACACACACACACACACACACACACACACACACACCCTCCACTCTGAGATGATTGCATCTCCTTCAGCATTGTACCTGCATCCTGAAATGGCACATATGATGCAGGTTTGAAAGTGATCCTGGTGCATCTCTTGCATTGGCCCTCCTAATGGAAGACTGTTCCCTTCAGTTCCAGTGGCTTTCTTATGACTTCCCTCAAAAGAAGAAGAAGGAGAGAGAGGGAGGAGAAAGCGCTTGCTGGGCCCTTTGAGTGTAGATGCTGCTGTCCTGAGTATTAGTGAGGCTCAACACAATGTGCTGTGCTTTACTCTGGAAGCAGTCCCATTTAAATCAGTGGGGCAGCTTTTACTCAGCATGAATAAGGACAGCAGAATCTAGCTCTAAATTTGGGCTGAGTAGGACATTTTCCCCTAAGGTATATTGATAAGAGTCTTTTCCAGCTTTCTACCCTGAGCAAGGGCTGATCCATGCATTTGCATTTTCTGGTGTCTGTGCCCATCCTAGGCTGTGGAAGCTTTTAAACCCATTAAAACTAACCATATTTCTTACAAAACTTAAAATCCTATAGCACAGTGGTTCTCTACCAGGGAGGTACAAAGTACCCAGAGGTCTTCCTGGGGGTACATCAACTCATCTAGATCAATTTTTCTCAACCTGGGTGTTGCGACTCTGAGGGAGGTGCAGGAGAGGTTTAGAGGGGTTGCAAGTACCAGGCGAACATGAGAGGGTGGCAAGCAGGCAATTGCCCAAAGCCCCATGCTACAAGGGCCCCCAGAGCTAGGTTATATGCTTAAGCCCTGGGCAGTGGGAATTGGGGTTCAGACTCATGAAAGGATTGCAAGAGTCTGGAAAGGTTGAGAACCACTGCTATAGCACGCCCTGAACAGGCCGCCTATATACATAACAATGCTGGGAATGAGTTCTGGTCAGATCTGACATGATCAGTGAAGACGGGCGACCTTACTGGAACTTTGGCCTGCCTGTCTTTGTGCTGTTGTTCATTTTTGTATTGTAGTCGCACCTGGAGACATCAGTCATAGACCCAAGGCCCCCATTGTGTTAGGTGCTGTACAAATGCATAACAAAAAGATGGTCCCTGCCCCGAGGAGCTTACAATCAAAATATAAGATGAGACAGCAGACAGAGGTTACACAAGGAAACAACGAGACAATACAGCTCAGCATGTAAAACACTGACTCCAGGTGCTTGATCATTGTCAAGTTTTCTGTGGGCACCGTGGTACAGGAGAGTTTTAAGGAGGGACATGAAGGAAGACAAAGGGGTTGCATTGCAGATGTTTACAGGGAGCTCCTCCCATGCAGCATGGAAGAAAGCACAAAGGCGCTTGTTTGAAAATTTTGTGTTCGGCTATGCACAGTGAAGGGAGCATTGAGTGTGAAGCGATTATTAGGGCATTTCCATTGTAGAGTCTGCCTGTTCTTCTGTATTATTTACAATTATAGACATATAGTGATATTTTGTAGTTGTATTTAATAAAGTATCTTTATAGGCTTTGGGCTCACACATGCAGAGCCAAACAGATTGGCAGCATTTAATTATTGTCACTGATACCCGTTGAAGTAAATATCTTTGACCATAAATAGATTGTTGTTCTATTGGAAAGGTCCCCAGTGGAAAGTAGCCAGTTTTTGGCTGGTTATACAAACCTACAGTGGCAAATCAAGCAACCCTCCAGTTCTGCTTCTATATATAAGAGAAATGATACAGTATAAATCAGAGGGACCGAACATGTGTAGAATCAGTATTTATAGCAACATTATTTATTCACTGAGTTTTGATTTATTGCAATGAGGTGGTGATATCTAATGGGTTGAGCATAAGGATCAGATTTAGGAAGTCTTGAGTTCTAAGTCTGTATTTGGGCAATGCCATATAATTGCTCTGTCATAGCTTCCCCATCTGTGATGTGTTATAACAACACTTTTTAATGTAGTGCATCGGCATATCAGGACAATACATTGGTTGATGCTTGTACAGTGCTTTGAATATTTGGAGCATTCCATGTATCCTATTGCCATGTATTGGCAAACAGCTGCTACAGTGGTGCTCAGATTTTGTAGAGATGGGCAGGTGGGAAATAGCAAAGATGAATGGAAAGAGAAGGGATGGATTCTCCGGGCTGAGCTTTAGGAATTATTTTTAGTCTATAGCCCTTTTCTGCTAGTAGATGCTTTCCAGAAATGTTTCATTATACCTCCGCATCAGACATGAAGCAAAGCACAGCCGGCATGCTTAATGACTGCTCGGGCTTGTATCCTGTTATGGCCACAAGGTGGCGCACAGATGACCAAAAATATCTCTCAGGGGCTATGACTGAGCTAATGTCAGAAGATTATTTTTGTGTGTCAAACCCTTCATCTTCACAGCGTGCCAGTACCAAAGGGCAAACTCAAGGGATTTGATTTGTTACCCCCCATGTCTATAAATGGAAACCGAGGTCTTTCAGCCCTGCATGTCTGCCAGCCAATGATAACCTACCTAATTTTCTGCAGTTGTGGGAAGTCCAGCTAGAGCCCTGTGAAACTCAGTTGTATTCCTTCATATAGGCTGGTGCAAGACGTTGGTTTTGTTCCTTCTGTTCCTTTCCGAAGGAAAGTGAAGGGACTGATTTTCACCTGAAAGCCATAACGCTCAACTGCCGTTTACGTCAGAATCTCAGCTGTCCTAGTCGGATTCCATTCCAGGCCCATGTGTGCCTGAAGGCTTGGGAACCTTTTGACAAGCTGAGAGTGAGATTGGAGTTTGAAATGGAACCTGAATGAGATTTGAGGTGCTTTGGGGTTTCATTGCAAACGTTGTGCGTGAATTGAGCATGGGGGACAACATAAATATCACATTTGCAAAAAAAGATGAACAGTCCTAGAGAGATGCAAGAATCAGAAATCAGTTCTGAATTTGGCAGTGGACAAAGTCCAGATCTGAATTTTCCAATTTAGTACCAACTCTGCATGCTGGTTCTTTGATTCACTTCCGTTCACCTCCAGTAGAACTAGGATTTGACCTTCGAAGCAGGCTTCAACTTGTTGGAACCAGATTCTGGACCAATTTTTGAAGGGGACAGGGGCAGAGAATGAGCAGGGTTGAACAAAATCCAGATCCAAATTTTCTCTCTTGGTCCTAATCTCTATACAATGATTGCTTTGCTCCTTTAGTCGCCGGATTTGTTCTTACCTTACATTGGGGTAGGCAACCGAAGACACACGTGCCAAAGGTGGCATGCGAGCTGATTTTCAGTGGCACTCACAATGCCTGAGTCCTGGCCACCAGTCCAGGGGGCTCTGCATTTTAATTTAATTTTAAATTAATCTTCTTAAACATTTAAAAAAACTTATTTACTTTACATACAATGGTTTAGTTATATATTATAGAAAGAGACCATCTAAAAACATTAAAATATATTACTGGCATGCAAAACCTTAAATCAGAGTGAATAAATGAAGACTCTGCACAGCACTTCTGAAAGGTTGCCGACTCCTGCCCCACATGTTATTTCACTTGCTTTCTTGATGATTTGAAAATGAGAGAGCTGCTAAAACAGAGGGTACTTCTGCACTACAGGATTATTCCGATTTTACATAAACCAGTTTTGTAAAACAGATTGTATAAAGTCGAGCGCACATGGCCACACAAAGCACAATAATTCGGTGGTGTGCGTCCATGTACCGAGGCTAGCATCGATTTCTGGAGTGTGGTACTGTGGGTAGCTATCCCATAGTTCTTCTTCGAGTGATTGCTCATATCCATTCCAGTTAGGTGTACGCGCCGCGCGTGCACATTCGTCGGAAAACTTTTACCCTAGCAACTCAGTGGGCCGGCAGGTCGCCCCCTAGAGTGGTGCCACCATGGCGCTCCATATATACTCCTGCCGGCCCACCCGCTCCTCAGTTCCTTCTTACCGCCCGTGTCGGTCGTTGGAACAGTGGAGCGCGGCTTAGCTGACCTCCACTTCCCTAGCTACTCGTTTTCTTGTATATAATTATGCAGTTATAACACTTTTATATATATATATTTGTATGGTTATACGTGTTTTCCTTGCTAACATGGTTAGTTTAGTTAGCGGGGTTCAGGAAGTAGCCCCTTCCATGAGCCCAGTGCCGGAGCCATGCATGGCTCACCGGATTTTCAAAAGGGGCCCGGCTTACCAGAAGCCGCGGCCGAAGAGAGATCTACATGACTCCTGTTTGAAGAATCACACTTGACAGATAAGTGCCCCATTTGCAAGGCTTTTAAGCCGAGAACAAAAAGGTGCGGGACTTTCACTTGCCCCTCCACCTTGGGCGCGGAGCGATGTTCAAGCGGCGGGCAGAAGCGCCTCCTCGGCACCGGACCCCGCCGGTACCACCAAGGCCTTCCGGCACCGACCGTCGCCGGCACCGATGTCGACTCGGCACCGTTCCCTTCTTCCGAGGTCGAGAGAGTCTACGATTCCTGCTGGTGCCTGGCGGCTCCCCGGCACGCGCCGTGGTTGAGCCCCCTGCTCCCGCTACTTCCGTGCCACCTGCATCGCAGCCAGAGAGCTCGCCTCAGTTGCGTTATCCGGCCTGCAGAGGCACCGATGACTTCGGCTCCGTCGATTCCAGTCCCCCAGGACCAGGGAATCCGGTGCCTGGCAGCTCCCCGGCTCGCGCCGTGGTAGAGCTTACTGCTCCTGCTGCTTCTGTGCCAGCTGCACCACAGCTAGACAGCTCGTCTAAGATGGCTCGCCCGGCACCGACGACGTCGGCACCGTCGATCCCGGTCCCACGAGGGCCGTAGAATCCGGTGCCTGACGGCTCCCCGGCACGCGCCGTGGTTGAGCGTATTGCTCCTGCTGCTTCCGTGCCAGCGGCACCGCAGCCAGAGAGCTCGTCTAGTCGGATCGCCCGGCGCTGACACCTACTACGGCACCGATGACGTCGTCACCGTCGATCCCGGTCCCATAAGGGCCGTAGAATCCGGTGCCTGACGGCTCCCCGGCACGCGCCGTGGTTGAGCGTATTGCTCCTGCTGCTTCCGTGCCAGCGGCACCGCAGCCAGAGAGCTCGTCTAGTCGGATCGCCCGGCGCCGACGCCTGCTACGGCACCGATGACGTCGTCACCGTCGATCCCGGTCCCACAAGGGCCGTGGAATCCGGTGCCTGACGGCTCCCCGGCACGCGCCGTGGTTGAGCGTATTGCTCCTGCTGCTTCCGTGCCAGCGGCACCGCAGCCAGAGGGCTCGTCTACGTCGGATCGCCCGGCACCGACACCTGCTGCGGCACCGATGGCGTCGGCACCGTCGATCCCGGTCCCACATGGGCCGTAGAATCCGGTGCCTGACGGCTCCCCGGCACGCGCCGTGGTTGAGCGTATTGCTCCGGCTGCTTCCGTGCCAACGGCACCGCAGCCTGAGGGCTCGTCTACGTCGGATCGCCCGGCACCGACACCTGCTGCGGCACCGATGGCGTCGGCACCGTCGATCCCGGTCCCACACGGGCCGTAGAATCCGGTGCCTGACGGCTCCCCGGCACGCGCCGTGGTTGAGCGTATTGCTCCGGCTGCTTCCGTGCCAACGGCACCGCAGCCAGAGAGCTCGTCTACGTCGGATCGCCCGGCACCGACACCTGCTGCGGCACCGATGACGTCGGCACCGTCGATCCCGGTCCCACACGGGCCGTAGAATCCGGTGCCTGACGGCTCCCCGGCACGCGCCGTGGTCGAGCTAATTCTCCGGCTGCTTCCGTGCCCACGGCACCGCGGCCAGAGGGCTAGTCTAAGTCGGATCGCCCGGCACCGACACCTGCTTCGGCACCGTCAATCCCGGTCCCGCAAGGGCCGTAGAATCCGGTGCCCGACGGCTCCCCGGCACGCGCCGTGGTTGAGCGTATTACTCCCGCTGCTTCAGTGCTGACGGCACCCCAGCCAGACGGCTTATCTAACTCGGTTCTCCCGGCACCGGCACCTACCGAAGCTCTGATGACCTCGGTACCATGGATCCCGGCCCCACGAGGGCCGTCGAATCCGGTGCCTGACAGCTCCCCAGTACGCACTGTGGTTGAGCCTGCTGTTCCCTGCGCGCCGGAGATGTTACCAACGGCGAGGGCTCTCAGTGCCATGACGGAGTCAGTGCTGCCTGACCCGGGCACCGCCGGTACGGGTAATACAGTCTCTTCAAGGGACTGTCCCCTGTCAGTACAGCAGAGCGGCACCGTCTATGATCACGGTCCCGCAGACGCTCCAAGTCCTGTCGGCATGCCGGACACCACTGGCAGTCCCGGTACTGTTTTCCTCGGTACTGGTCACACTCACTGCACCGGTCGGTATCCCGTTCGCCGACCCGCTATCGGCACCGTTCCGACATCTGGCACCGGGGCAGGTACCTTGACTCCTGTAGCTCTTCTCCGAGCCTCGAGATCTCGGTCGACCTCCCGACACCGTTCTGGTTGCGGGTCTGGATCTCGTTCCAGGTACCGATACGCCTCCCGATGCCGGTCCCCGGTGCCGAGTTGGGCAAGGTCCGAGTGAGTCAGGGACTCGGCCCGTGCCCTCTTTTAGTACCTCCATGGCCGTCCGGACACGCATCCGTGTCACCCCATATGCGCGGATTTTATGCTCAGGACCACGATCCTGATATCATGGCCAGCGGGCGCCAGCCCCGAAGCGGAAAGAGCCTTGGCGAATGCAAGGTGTACTCTGCAGGGGCCCTGCACCTCTGGGTAGCAAAGCAACAAGCCTTGCTTAGCTGCGATAATTATAGCACCTGGGTGGAGGAGTTTCTCCCTCGAACCTCCCACCTAGAGTTCGCTGCCGTCTTGGAGGACGGGGGAAAGAATTTACCCTTTGTTGGTAAAGGCATCTTCGCGGCAGAGACAGCCCCAGACTGCGAAGCCTGCTGGACAATAGGGTCCTAATGCGTCTCAGCATGTATACGCCTGCGACCAAACGCAGGCCTTTATGGCCCCAGCCGCCATACTCTGTGCCTAGCCAGAGGCAGAACTCTGGAAAACGGCAAGGCCAAGGTGGTCGCAGACAAACGTCAGGCCCCCTAAAAAGCCAAAGTCGAGGTCCCTCGCAATTACCACTGGGACCAAAGACGGACCTTCCAAGGTTCACCGGAGGGCGGTGTACCAGTCGCAGGACGGGATCCTGATCCCGCTTTCTCCTGGCATGGCCCCAGTTACTTTTAGGTCGCTGGGTCCTGCGCACGATGGAGCATAGGTACCACCTTAAAATTGCTCCAGCCCTGTCCCCCTTCAGCGGACGAAAGGGGCTAGGGGTTTTACTCCCGTTATGCCCTAGTCCCCCACTCGACCACAGGTCAGACCTTCCTGGTCCTGCATGGACTCAACCGGTTTGGGATAAGGTTGAAGTTCTGCATGGTATCCCTGGGAACCATTATTCCATCCTTGCCTCCGGGGGGCTACTTTGCCGCCCTGGATAGGAAGGACGTGTACTTTTGCAATGCCATCTTCCCTCCGCATGGGAGATGCCTCCGCTTTATAGCCAGCGGTGAATACTCCCGGTTTACGGCCATAGTCGCCGCCTACCGTAGCTATGTCGGATATGCGTTTTTCCGTATTGGGACGATTCGCTTATCCGAGGAGACTCTGACACACAAACCACTCAGCCCGTGGGCATCTTCACGGTCTTATTCACAGATCAAGGCCTGATGATTACTAATAGAGCAATCCGCTCTGGTTCCCACGCAGAGGTTGGGCTTCCTAGGGGCTATCTTGGTCTCCTACCTAGCCGGAGCCTGCTTATCGCAACTGCGGTTTTAGGCGATGGCATCAATCATCTGAGGTCTGAAGGCTTTCCCAACGACCTCAGCTCGTTCTTGTCTCAGTCTCCTGGGTCCATGGTTGCCCGCAAGTTTGTAACCAAACGCGCCAAGCTCCGCCTCCGTCCTCTCCAAGTCCGGCCCACCTCGGCGTACCGCTTGGACAGGGAGCCAATGGTCATGGTAGTCACCGTTCCCTCGAACGCCTTAGGCTCCCTAGAGTGGTGGCTAACTCCCTCCTTGGTGTGGACAGGATGCGGTTTCATCCGCCCCAGCCCTCACTGCCCCTGACGGCGGACGCATCATCTCTCTGCTCGAGTGCTCATGGTCACCTCCGAGCTTAAGGCCTTCGGTCTTCTAGGGAGCTGGCATTCCTCATTAATGCCCCAAGAATGAGAGTAGTCCGCCTGGCATGCCAGGGGTTCCATCGGCAGCTGCGAGGCCGTTGTATCTCGGTGTTTACAGCCAACACAATGGCCAGGTGCTTCATAAGCATTCAGGGGGGACATAGTCCTCCCCCCTTTTTTTGTCAGGAGGCCATCCATTTCCGGGTCTTTTGCATGGCCCACTCGATGGAGCTGGCGACGTCCTTTCTCCCAGGCGTTCGGAACGTCTTATCTCTTTGACTCAGCAGGTCTTTCCTGTCTTACGAGTCATCACTCTGCCCCATGTGAGGCGTCCCGCTTTCCGGAAGTGGAAATGGTTCCTCACACAGACCTGTTCGCTCACCGCGAGTGCAGGAAATGCCAGATGTTCTGCTCCTTCCAAGGTCTCTCCTCGGAATCGATCTTGGTCGCATTCCTGATGCCGTGGAACGGCCAACTGCATTATGCCTTCCCGCTGTTCCCACTGGTTCGTTACGTCCTGCTCAAATTCCGCAGGGGCGGAGCGTGCATCATCATCATGATCACTCCAGAGTGGTCCAGGCAGCACTGACATACCACGTTGCTCGGCCTGTCAGCCCAGACCTCATCACTCAGGGCAATGACAGGCTTCGTCACTTGGACCTGCAGCCTCTTCGCCTCACGTACCTGAGTCGGGGTGACAGGCAGCCTTCCGCCTGGTCAACGTACCGAGCCAGGTGGAAGCGTTTCCTTTACAGCTGCAGTACGCTCGATCTTGCTCCTGCTGAGGTCTCGATCCCCTCTATTTGGCCTGCCTCTGGCCTTCAGCGGCAGGATCTGGCGGTATCATCGCTGAGGATACTCTCAGCAGCCATCCCTACCTTCCAGCAGGCTAAGATGGACGTTCAGTGTCCCACTATGGGTTCGAGGTCCCTCAAGGGCTTGGAGCGCTTGCACCCTCGGGTGCGCCGCCCAGCCCCGCCCTGGGGCCTCAACCTAGTCTTGGCCAGACGGGTCTCTGAGATCAGAGCTCTTACGAAGGTTCCACAAAGACAAGGTGCAGTTATGACCGCACCCGGCTTTCCTCCCTAAGGTGTTTTGGCCTTTTATGTTACCCACAGCTCAACGCAATGGGCATAACCGTTGCACTCCTTGGACATCTGTGGAGTGCTCGCATTAGTTGTGCTGACAGAATCATTTCCTAAGGTGCCCCAGCTCTGCCCCGGTAGCGGGCCAAAGAGAGGGCTTGCTTGTTTTCCTCTCAGAGGATCTCATCTGGGGTGATGGCGGACATCCCCACTTGTTATGATTTGGCTCATATTTCCCCAAGCCACATCACCGTGCATTCTACCAGGGCTCAGGCTTCATCTGCCGCCTTGCTGGCTCGTGTTTCTACCCACGAGATCTGTCGCGAAGCTCCATTGGTCCTCGGTCCATACCTTTGCTTCGCAGTATGCCCTGGTTCAGCAGTCAAGAGAGGCTGTAGCCTCTGGCTCAGCAGTTTTATTCTGCCACTTTTCACTCCGACCCCACCGCCTTTGTAAGGCTTGGGATTCACCTAACTGGAATGGATATGAGCAATCACTCGAAGAAGAAAAGACGGTTACTCACCTTTGTAACTGTTGTTCTTCGAGATGTGTTGCTCATATCCATTCCGCACCCGCCCTCCTTCCCCACTGTCGGAGTAGCCGGCAAGAAGGAACTGAGGAGCGGGTGGGCCGGCAGGAGTATATATGGAGCGCCATGGTGGCGCCACTCTAGGGGGCGACCTGCCGGCCCACTGAGTTGCTAGGGTAAAAGTTTTCCGACGAATGTGCACGCGCGGCGCGTACACCTAACTGGAATGGATATGAGCAACACATCTCGAAGAACAACAGTTACAAAGGTGAGTAACCGTCTTTTCCCTCAGTCTCCCTCGCCCATTGGAATTCTGGGTTGAGATCCCAATGCATGATGGTGCAAAAACAGTATCGCGGGTGATTCTGGGTAAATGTCATCACTCATTCCTTCCTCCGTGAAAGCAATGGCAGACAATCATTTCGTGCCCTTTTTCCCTGGATTGCCCTGGCAGATGCCTTAGCATGGCAACCATGGAGCCTGTTTTGCCTTTTGTCACTGTCACTGTATGTGTACTGGATGCTGCTGACAGAGGCAGTACTGCAGTGCTACACAGCAGCATTTATTTGCCTTTGCAAGGTAGCAGAGACAGTTACCATCCCTATTGTACCGTCTGCCATGCCATTGTAAATTGGCGATGAGATGATGGTTATCAGTCATTCTGTACCATCTGCTGCTGTCATGGGTGCTCCTGGCTGGCCTTCGCTGAGGTCGGCCAGGGGGGCAAAGACAAAAATAAGAATGACTTTCCGGGTCATTCCCTCCTTTATGTTTTATCTAAAAATAGAGTCAGTCCTACCTAGAATATGGGGCAAGTGTACTAGAGAACCAGTGTACCAGAGAACCAGAGAGCACAGCCGCTCTGTGTCAGATCCCGCAGAAATGATGAGCTGCATGCCATTCTAGAGGGTGCCCCTGCAACAATCCCACCCATTGCTTCCCTCCTCCCCCAACCCCAGCTAGGCTACCGTTGCAGTGTCCCCCCATTTGTGTGATGAAGTAATAAAGAATGCAGGAATAAGAAACACTGACTTTTTAGTGAGATAAAATGAGGGGGAGGATAGTCCAAGTAGAACATTAAATGGTGGGGGGGTGAGAGGAGCCCAGCCTCTCGCTGCTATGATAGTCCAGGCAGTACAGAATCTTTTCTTTAGACATGAAAGGAGGGCACTGATGGAGCTCAGCCCCTAGTTGCTATGATGAAGACGGTTACCAGTCATTCTGTACCATCTGCAGGGAATGACCAGGAGTCATTCCTACTTTTACCCAGGCACCCGCGGCCGACCTCACCGAGGCCAGCCAGGAGCACTCACAGGTTGATGAGGACAGTTATCAGTTATTTTGTACTGTATCATCTGCCACTAGGGAGGGGAGGGGAGGGGAGAGGATGGTGCTGTTCAGTGCCACAGCACTGCATCTACCAGCAGCATGCAGTAGACATACGGTGACATTGAAAAAAGTCAAGAAACGATTTTTTTCCCTTTTCTTTCATGGGGGGGGAGGGCGTCAATTGACAAAATATACCCTGAAGCACCCCAGACAATGTATTTGAACCTACAGGCATTGGGAGCTCAGCCAAGAATGCAAATGCTTTTAGGAGACTGCCGGGATTGTGGAATAGCAGGAGTCCTCAGTACTCCCTCCCTCCCTCCCTGAGCATCCATTTGATTCTTTGGCTTTCCGTTACGCTTGTCACACAGCACTGTGCTGTGGCCTCTGTCTATCATAGCCTGGAGATTTTTTCAAATGCTTTGTCATTTCATCTTCTGTAACAGAGCTCTGATAGAACAGATTTGTCTCCCCATACAGCGATCAGATCCAGTATCTCCGGTATGGTCCATGCTGCAGCTCATTTTGGATTTGGGAATGCATCGCCACCCGTGCTGATCAGGGCTCAACGCTGGGCAAACAGGAAATGAAATTCAAAAGTTTGCAGGGCTTTTCCTGTCTACCTGGCCAGTGGATCTGAGTTCAGATTGCTTTCCAGAGCAGTCACAATGGTGCACTGTGGGATACCTCCCGGAGGCCAATACCTCGACTGGCGGCCACATTAACCCTAATCCGACATGGCAATACCGATTTCAGCGCTACTTCTCCCGTCGGGGAGGAGTACAGACACCGGTTTAAAGAGAGCTTTATATCGATATAAAGGGCCTCGTTGTGTGGATGGGTGCAGGGTTAAATCGGTTTAATGCTGCTAAAATCGGTTTAAACGCTTAGCGTAGACCAGGCCGTAGCCTAACTGGGCTGCCTAAAATTGTCACCCTGCTGCCAACCTCCTTCTATCTGCATTCTCCAAGACTAAAAACAGCTAAAACTTTTTAAAAATGTCTATAAAGTATTTACAACCAGGTTTTGTTCCTACAGATATGCCTCCATTGCACAGTACTGTACCTGTGATTTGCTGAAATGACTGTGTGGCTTAATGCTTCATGTTAAGTAGAGAACCAAAGTCAGACCTCCTGCGCAGTGTTAAGAAACGAGGAGTAAACAAAGGGATTATACGTTATGTTCCCCCATCTGAAAACTGACTTCACAGAAAACATGCGCTAAATGATATATGATAATAGGGAAGGAAATGCCAACTGCCTGAATGAATGGTGGGGGCGGATCTGGAAAAATGTTGTTTTTTTTAAATAATAAGGTCTGATTATATTCCCTGTATCATAAACTAACCTTGACTTCAGAACAATAGTTCTGAGCTTGTGGAGAAAATAACTGAGATGCAGCCTGTACTAATGATACGTGGGGCCACTGCAAAGAGATTTTTACTTTATAGTCAACAATTTGCATTATCAGGCATGTTCTGCTGAAATAAAAGGAATAAAATAACCTGGATAAAGGGAAGAGGCAAACTGGTTGTTCAGTTCGGAGCACAGTGTGCTCTCTGCTATTGCAGCCAGTCTCTCCTAGACCTAGTCTCTCCAGAGTGGGCAGCAAAGGCATGAGCTACGTACAGTCTTTTGCCCTTCTGCCCTAACCTTCAGATCTGCCTCTGCACAAGGGGCCTGTGCTGCAACCTTGCTACATTGCCCACCACCCTAATCCTTTCTCCAGAACTCTGCAAAAGTCAGGCTTATTGCCTCGGGCAGCTCCCATTGAGCAAATAATTCCACCTGCCCCCAATGCCGGGCCATAGCTGAAAGGCACAGCCTCGCCCTTTGTGGGCCTGTGATCACTAGGTGAAAAGATTCCCATTAACTTCAATAGGTTTTGGTGCAAACTCTCTGCCCATTTTTCTGCTGCTGATGTGCATATTTTTTTGCATAGCGGTGAGTGAGGAAAAGCTGCATGCTTTTCAGGGGTAAATTCTCCATCCAATTCCCAGGCAGGCACGGGGATGATACCCAGAGACGGTGGGAGGCGAAAAACCCTCCTTCTCACCCGCCACAAGGCTGAGGTGCTATTCAGACTGAAGCAGCCACTGCAGGGGTTTGCAAAGTCTGGTTGTGGGAAGGGGGATGGAAGATTCAAACAGAAGCCAGCCATGCCCCGCCCACTGCATGACATCATACAGGAAGTTTGTGTGAACCATGCTGGACAGAGATTCTGTATCCCATTCACACCATTAGCTAGTCCCGTAGCTTACACAGTGGAATCACACGTGTTCCACTATCAAAGGGCCCTCAACAGCCAAGAAAGCTGTTAACCTTGGATGGTCACTTTAGATGAGGGGGATACCTAGTGGAAGTCACCTATAGCATAGGGTTGTGGATGGGTCGTTCTGTGAAATGTGCTGACTTCTTGATAAGAGGCTTCCCTTGAATGTATTTCTAATGCTGAGGGCTTCACTTTTGTTTTTAAATTCTCATCCTGCAGCCGTCCCACCTTGCGCCCTGAAAATCTTTCCTTGATATCTTCAGTGCAGAAGACACGGAAGCTGCAAACGCTCTGACCCAGAAAGGAGGTGGGTTACAATATGCTACCATGGGGTATATGTGGCAGTAACATACACTCTCCCTTAATGCATTTCTTTATTCCTGTGTCTGCATTAATGAAAAGCCAATGCATGCATTCCCAGGCTTCATTGTACAAGATTTTATATAATCTGACAAATGTAATATAAACAGCAAACGCAGGAACGTAGGAATTGCCAGACTGGATAAGACCAGTAGTTCATTCAGTGGTTCTCAAACTATTTTTTCTGGGCCCCTCTTTCAAAATATTTCAGCCCCCTGCCCCCAAAACTGATAGCAAATTACTGTACATACTCACAGGGACACACACCCTGGTATTGCCACTACTTTTGTGGTGGAGGCATTGCTTTCAGAGCTGGGAGGCTGGAGAGCGGCGGCTGGTGGCCAGGTGCCAAGCTCTGAAGGCAGCACCACTGCCAGCAGCAGCACAGAAATACGGGTGGCATGATTCAGGGCGGCAGCTACTGTATCCCTCTCCCACTCCCAGCAGCAATATTTTTTGTGATCTTGCGACCCCTCTATAATAGCCTTCCGTCTCCCATTGGGTCAGGACCCCTAGTTTGAGAAACAGGATCTATAGTCCTGTCTCCAAAAATGACTAGCCTCAGATGCTTCAGATAAATCTATAAGAATTCCTGTAGTGGACTGTTATGAATTAACCTGCCCACAGAAGAAGTTTCTTCCTAACCCACATCAGTTGGCTTATGCCCCAAAATATACATTCTTGTACAGACATCCACATCTATATCTGTATCTACAGCAGGAAGCATATGACTGTTCTCTGGATTTGACTAGCAGTAGGCGTTTCCAGAAAAGGGCAACCTGCTTATTGTGAACTAGTACACAATGAATCTCTATTTATAAAACACTCTTCCACAAACACTTACTCACACATGTTGCTTTATTACATGAGTAAATCTACTTACGCAGGTTGTTTCCAGACCAGCAATTGGTGATAGAGAATGAAAAATCCCCAAATGGTTATAATGCATTTGCAAAGTGCATAGTTCAATAGTTCACCAAGCTTCTTGTTTATAAAGCTGTTAGCCGCCCAGCACTATTGTATGGCACTGAAACTTGGACAACCTATAGACACCACTTGGAAGTCCATGAACACTGCCTTCGTAAGATTCTGAAGATCAAATGGGAAGACAGGTACACCAATATTAGTGTTCTGGAAGAGGCAAAGACCACCAGTATTGAGGCAATGATCATCCATCAGCAGTTTCTCTGGACTGGTTATGTTGTCCGGATGCCAGACCATTACCTCCCAAGACAGGTCCTGTTCTCTCATCTGAAAGAGGGGCACCATAACGTGGGTGGACAATGGAAGCGTTATGATGATTTGCTGAAGGACAACCTTAAAAAGTGTAATATTGACACTTGGGAGACACTTGCCTAGGATCGCTTAAAATGGAGTGAAGTCCTATGTGATGGTCCCCTGCATTTTGAACTTGCTCGCCGACAAGCTGAAGAGGACAAGAGGCGCAGGAGGAAGGAGAGACTAGCTTCCAGTCATGGTCAACAGCCTCCTGCTGAGCCTGAAAACATCTGCTCTCATTGTAATAGAACTTGAGGTTCAAGGATTGGCCTTATTAGCCACCTGAAGACCCATACCTCCCATGGAAGATGACCACACTCAGTAACGAGTGATTTCCCATCATCATCAGTTTCCAGAGACACCTTTTCTTGTTGGAAAAGTGTTCCATGCAAGGAACTGTATTAATTGTAACAGACATGCACTGTAGATAATGCAGAGGAGAGTACAGGTGGGTTGCTGTGAAAACCACATTAACAAGGAAATCTGTATTAAGGGTTCAGACTAGGATCCAGAATACCAGAGTGATCAGATAAAGGGGGAACAAATAACAAAAGCAAGGCAGCAGTACTTTTGAAAAATCTACCTAAAGGCTACATTATATTGTTTTTATTCTCTGATTGGATGAGTATACACTTGGAACTAGATTTATTAGGTAAATACTTGTGTGTATGGAGTTCAACACTGCTTATATTTTACAGGCTGCTTAGGCAACAGTTGGGGCAGTAATTTTAATTGCAGTGAACAGCTAGATTGTGGACTTTGCTGAGATTCTATTTAAGGTCAATGGATCTTTCTGATAAGGCAGTTCTCTAGAATCTTGGTTGACAGCTTTCATTAGATCTTCTGGATCTTCAGAACTGCTGATGAGGGCAACCGCCTTAAATGATGTCTCTCTGACCTCCAGTGTTGATGTACTTGTTCCTCTGTCCAATGTTTTCTTAGTTCTGTTCCATTCATGTTCCTTTCTATCCAGTTGCTTTGCACTGCAATAGGGAGCGTAAACCTCCGTGGTCTCCTCAAACTGTAGGCAATCCACATTGTAGTATTTTTTCTTCACCTGCAAGACATTGTTGAACCAGTGTCCCCAAAGGATTTCTCGGGGGACATATGAACTTCTCGACTGGTGTGAAGTTCCAGTTGAATCTCCAGTGTAGACAAATGTAACCAAGATTTCAAAACTGTCTTTTGCCAAAGCTTTTCGATCTAGATCATATAAAGGGCTGTCATGGTCAATTTCATGTACGATGGTCACAGGTGTAACAAGTATGACCTGGTCATTTAGTAACTTCAAGTCCTTGTATTCCATTGTCATTCTCCCCTCCATATCTTCCATGTAGCGCAGAAGCTGAGCTCGTACTGTGCCTTCAACCATGTGGTTTGGCCGGAAATCACCAATGCGCCACATAAGGCAAAGTTTATCATCTCTTAGGCCTACGGTGGCATAGTAGCTGAAGCGGATGGTCTGAGCTCTCTTTCGAGCTGTGGCCATTTTAGCCAAGGCAGCTCCAATAATGAATGTGTCAATAATACAGCTTAATACTGACTGTAGGACCACCATGAGGATCGCTACAGAGCACTCTTCGGTGACACAACGAAAGCCAAAACCTATGGTCGTCTGGGTTTCAAGTGAGAATAAGAATGCTCCTGTGAAGCTATGCACCTTAGCAACACAAGGGGTTATTTCTTCATCATGTACTAAATCTCCATGTTGGATTGCTATAAGCCAAAAGACCAAGCCAAAGAACAGCCAAGAAAGAATGTAAGATAAAGAGAATATCACAAACATATGGCGCCATTTGATGTCCACTAATGTGGTGAAAATATCAGCCACGTAACTCTCCCATTCTCCAAAGATGTGTTTGAAATACACATTGCAGCTGCCATCCTTGTGGAGAAATCTCTTCTGCATTTTTTTTGCCCTCACTATGGTGCATTCTTGAGAAGAATTTTGGCAGCAGAGCTTATTTTCTTGCATTTTTACTAGCCTCTAGTGATCACAGTGCTCAGTCATCCGTCTTGTGTCGGCTCAGTGGCCTCAGCTCACTGGACACGTCCGGGGTTCCAATGGCTAATTGTTCTCTCTCCTCATTTGAAGTCTACAAAAGAAAAAGAAGAGAAGAAATTTTAATTTTGATTTCCTATGCTGGACTTTCCATGAGACCTAAACTATGTACATTACCTCTATGGTTTCAGTAACTCCTGTTAAGTTTTACAAATATTGAGTATTAATTATTCCTCTCACCTCAGAAAACATCATTAACTTGGGACTGTATTTATAAAATAAAACTTGCTGGGGCAATTTTCTGAACTTTTTAAAGATTTTGTATCCAGTTAAAATGGACAACAAAGAACATTTGTTTTTTCTATTTTATATATTATATTTCTAATGTTTCTCACAAGTCACATTTGGTCAGGATGGATTACCATGAAGCCTTAATAGGAACGACAAGCACCTGCAGATGGACCTTTTGAACAAAGAGCTGAAATGAATGAACTAGAAAAGAGATATTCTTGAAACAATGGACCCAGTTGCCAAGCTTGGAAATCTAAATCTGGTTGCCCCATTACAGATTGAAGCACTCAGGGGAGTTTGCAGACACAGTGGTACCTGACTGAAGTGTTAAGTGTCAATTGAAACAGTCCATTGAAAATGAATGTAAGCACCAACATTTCAAAATTTGTTTCTGAGGGCCAACTTCTGCTCTCAGTGACACGGCTGCAAATTGAAGTCAATAGATGTACTTTGGATTTGTAACTGCGTAACCGAAAAAAAAAACCCTTAGACCTGAATTATCATTTCCAGTATCATAGCAACATGAAAGAGTATTTCACACATACATAGTCTTCTAAGCTCTTGATTGCCCACTAAGCTCCAGAAGGACTACGCTAAGATTGCCAAAGTTTTTCTTCTACAGTTTTGCAAAGTTCTGCTAGTTATATTGCTAAAAGGGCTAAACCTTTTTTCTACCTAGGGTTAAGCAGATGACGTCATATACGTGACATCAGTGGACCAGATTCTCCTTTCACATTGTTGTAAATCAGGGGTAACTCCATTGACAATAGTGGGGTTTGACTGGTGTAAAACTGGTTTAAGTCAGAGGAGAATAGGGACCTATAATCATGTCACATTGAAACATGTAATAAAAGAGAGACAGACTAACCAATGCCTTGCATATTTCATGTTCATTTATACCCATGCTTAGTGGGTTTGAAACACTGACAAATCAGAGTTGACTGTAGGGCTTGCTGAAATTTTTCAATCATAACATTTTTTGACAGAAAACTGAGTTTTCAACTTAACAAAATTCTTTGTTTAAAGTGCTTGCTCTTCTCAAAAAAATTAGATATTTCAACCAAAAATGATGTTCTTTCTCCCCCATCCCTCTGTTTTTCAAGTTTTTAGTTGAACATTTTTAGCTTTAAGTTTTCCAAAGAAAAGTCAAACTTCCTCATGGAAAGAAAAAAAAATAACATTGCCCAACCAGCCTGAGTATTTTGCAACAACTCTGTAGTCATTTTGCATGGGTGTAAATGACCACACAAGATTCAAAGTACTAGAGAATCTGTCCCATAGACAGCAATACTAGATGAGCTAAAATAACAGGCCAAAAATTCTTACATCTGAGTAACAATGATAGGCATGCTTAGACACTACTCCAAAAACACTTAAAAGCCAAACATACTTTCTTTTTCTCCCCCCCCTTTTTTTGGCGGGGGGGGTACAAGAATGAATGTGTGACATATGGCATCGTAGCTTCAGAATGTGGCCTTCATTAAAAAACACAACATGAATGTTTCCAAAAATACTTCTTGGAACACAGTCTTTGGAAATATTTGTATAATTTGCTTTACTCGTGGCTTTAAATATCCATTGTAGTGTCGTCCATTGCAGACTCTTGACCTACCATTTAATAAGTTGCCTTTGAACAACAAACAAAAATTGGGAACACTTTTATTATTTGAAAAAAACTCCATGATGTAACGTGTGAAAAAGAGGCAAAATTTGATCAAAGGCCAATATGATTTCAAATAAAAAAACATGCTTAAGATTATAATTGTTTTTCTTGTTGACTGGTTCAAACAATAGTTCCTTAAGAAACCACAAACATCATGGGATTCTGAGAGCAACAAAACAGTTCATAAATCAAGGGCTACTGAGTTGACTCAGCTCTCTACTGCTTCCAGCAGAAAATCATCATGTTTTTAAAATGGCTTTCCACTGGAACCATCTTAAATTCTAATGGTGCCGGCAACAGTTGTCTTCTGAAGCCCATTATACAGCACATAAAGCCCTGTGGAGAATTTTGATTTTACAGTAACATGTGAGATGCAGGAACAGTATTTGAACATATGCTTGTACAATGCCTAGCACAACTGGACTTTGATTTCAGTTCAGGCCTCTACACACTACTGTGTTACAAATAGTAATATCTATAAATTCATGAATATTTATATGTAATTATTTTTGGCATTATCAGGAAGACATCCAGCAAAACTGTAGGTAAAATTTTCTAAAGCAGATTTGTGACTTAGGAGCCTAAATTGCAAGACTTTCAATGAAATTTGGGCTGCTGAGTCATTTAGGTATTTTTAAATATCTTGCCCTGTATCTTAGATATGTGATTAAAGAGAAACCAAGCTAATAATATGAAAAAAATCTGAACATGTTAAGGTTGACCTATGAATACATTTCATGTAGTAAACATTTTATATTGTCTGATGATACTTAGTGTATCTTCGAAGTATTAAAGCCCATCTTCCAATGCCCTAAAATAGATGAGTCAGAATTTTAATCCCCTTTTATCAATGGGAAAATTGAGATACAGAGAAGTTACATGATTTTCCAATAACAAATCAAAGGCAGAGCTAGGCTCTGAACTCAGATATTGCTGGCTCCTAGTGCTAGTCTAAATCCATTGTGTCATTATTCCTTTTGAAGAATAATGTGAGGGCTATTATTATTTGCCTTTTAATGAAGAGATTTTTCAAAAGAACCTAAGGGAGTTAGGATAATACATCCCATTGACCTACAATAGGACTTGTGTCCAAAATCATTTAAATGCATCTATTTTGCTCTCTGCCTCAGCATGAAGAGATAGACGAGACGACCTACTGAGGTCCCTTCCAGACCTACATTTCTATGATCCTGTAAAATTCTCCTCCTAAAAGGAGTGGATGAAATCTCTTAGCCCTTGTCTGAAAAGACATATGCAATTCTATGAACTGGGCTAAAGGTTTTGCCATCTAGTAAAGATTAACAGAAAAAGAACTGATTCTGAGACATGCTCCTCTCACTAAAGCTCATGGATCAGTTGCTGCAAACGAATCTCATATTGCCAACGAGCATTTTTGTGCTAACACACTCACTCTTTTTTTTTCGTTCCTGGCCATGAGCATGAACATCATGATCCTCTTTTTCCTTTCCCCTCCTCCTCTCTTCCCTCCAACCATTTTGCTCTCTTCATCAGGCAGGAAGTGTGTTGAAATTTACAAGACTCTTGCTGAGTAGATTTACTTCTTGTAATTGTATTTGAAAGGAAACTGGTTGCTGTTAGAAATGGAACAGTAAAGCTGACCTGGGTAGGAAGGTGCATAGCAATGGGCAAATTTCAGAAGGGATAGAGATTCCATGAGGGTAAACATCCCTAGCTTCAGAAGATTATCCAAAGCTTCTATATGAACCTCAAAGGTCTAGAAATCAGGCTGGAGATCAGAACTCTCATATTAATTATTTGAACCAAGATCAGAACCCAACTTTGAGAGACAGCCCCTGTCCAAACGAGCTTTAAAGATCGGAGATGGGCACCTACCTCACACTGGTGCATTTGAAAATCTACCCCCTAAATTAACCAGAAAGACAAAAGGCAGAAGAGGCAGTAAGGCATAGAGGTGAAATAACTTCTCCAAGGTCACAGAGCAGTCAGTGGCAGAGCCAAGCATAGACTCAGGTCTTCTGACTCCAGGCAAGGACGTGAGTAATGCAAACTTGTATATATCATTATGTTCTAATTGTATCTGAATGCTCTTCGGCCATCTCCCATTCTGATGCAAGCAAGACCTGAACTCTGATTTGAATTTCGTCAACTTGCTCAGAGAAGCAATAGCTTTGGAGCACTGAGCATCCAACTTAAGTCTTTGGACTCTCATAGTAAATGTCGGTCCAAGTAAATCATGTAATTTTGAGCTTATTGAGTGTGACAGAGTCACTTTAAATCAATCATACTGTAGCACCTTCACCTAATGCCCTATAAGTTGCTGTTACATCCATCATGAAGCCTTTCCCCCATTATTATGTAAACTAATAGGGGTGAATTTTTGTTCAATGATATGTCAGTCAACAGTCTGGTTGTAAAATATTAAACAAAACAATGTAAAAATCTTTGTTCCAAAATAATGCTATTCTGAGAATCAGATTAAATCAAAAAGAAAACAATCTGAAATCTGCGAAAGAAATTGTGTACTCTCCCTCTAACCCCTGATGCGTTCAATGAATCTCACTTTAGCGTTGGTTTAGCAATTGCGTCACACTTTCCCATCACATGTTGGAGAGGGATCTGAAAGTTTTCCAGTTTTGTACATTGTTGTGTAACCCTGGATGACTTTCAGTTCAGAGACAAGAAATGTGAAGAGCTGAAATATTTAAAACTGGTTTGGAACTGATTCATACTCTAGTTCCTCTTTAAAAAAAAAACAACAATAAATCTATTATAGGTTGAACAATCTAAAATGAGGCTTTTTCCTTAATTATTCCTCTGCTAAGGGAACATTTACTTCTCCCAGCAGAAGAAGGTACTGAGATTATTTCTTGGATATCTGAAAGTTTTCACCCATCCATGTGCTCCAGTAGGCTATTATCTCACTAACTCCTCACCCTATTTTTCCATGACTGCCAAAGCAATCCTCTGCTGGTCCTAGGATACCTATTCTTACCCAACCTGTCCCCTTCCCTCCTCTACAGACAGAAAGAGTCTACACTATTCCCGGTTTCAAATAATGTCTTTCCCACTCCTGGCTCAAGCCTCATAATGCCAAACACCATCTTCTTCTCTGGCATGATTCCTTTTGTATCCAAAGTTCTCCACCATGGCTGAAGTCCCAGCCAATGATGGAGTCCTCAAATCAGTGGTCTGCATTAAGGCTCCTATCCAGTTAAGCATGTGATTAACTTTAACTTTAAGCAGGTGAGCACTTGCACTGATTTCAGTGGAACTACTCATGAGATTGGGTTCTTTCTTCAATCAGGGCCTAAACAGCTGGCCCTGCATCCGTGAAGTCAATGTGTGTTTTAATACTCATATCAGGAAGAGCAAGATCTGGACCATAGCAATGAGATATAGTCAGAGCTTTAAATCCAGAGCAATTCCTCTGAAATCAATAGAATAAAGTTTTTCAAATCAAATTAGTCTTGTTTCTCTTTCAATTAAATTCTGTGTCCTCATTTTGTTCTCTTCAGCTGGGACGGTGAGTCAATCCAGAGTGATAAGGCTGCAATATACCAGCTGCCAACTGTACTGTGCTGAACAAATATTTGTTCACATATTTGTATCAATTCTAGCAGTAGTGTCCCATAAGCGATGCCTTTTCCCTACACCATATATTTAAAGACTGTTATTTTTTTTTAAATATCCAAATGAAGAAATAAAAAACAAGCACTGAATGGGTTAGGATCTGAGCTGGGCAGAAGGCAAAAAATATCCTTCTTGGATTACCCATTCCAAACCTCAATAAGAGAGAGAAGACTTAAAATATCAATATAAAAGTTTTTATTAAACATTTTAAAAGGCAGACATAAATAGCACAGAGCAGCAGACGGTTACACAGACTTTAAAGTATCAGAGGAGTAGTCATGTTAGTCTGGATCTGTAAAAGCAGCAAAGAGTCCTGTGGCTCCTTATAGAGTAACAGAAGTTTTGGAGCATGAGCTTTTGTGGGTGAATGGCATGCACCCGACGAAGTGGGTATTCACCCACGAAAGCTCATGCTCCAAAACTTCTGTTACTCTATTAAGTGCCACTGGACTCTTTGCTGCTTTTACAGACTTTAAAGTCATACAATGGTGCTGTAATCGGCACTGGAACAACTCACAGTAACAAATATATTGACATTTAATTCATCTAAGTGAAACCAGATCTTGTTTAAAAGAGAGAGAGAGGGGGAGAGATAGAGAGAGAAGGCATTTGGCCACTGAGGGTTGACAGAAGAGGCCTTGGAAGTTGATTTTACTTGACAACTTAGTAAGATAGGAAACCAGGTTCAGAGTGGTTTGGGCATTAGCCTGCTAAACCCAGGGTTGTGAGTTCAATCCTTGAGGGGGCCATTTAGGGATCTGGGGCAAAAATATGTCTGGGGATTGGTCTTGCTTTGAGCAGGGGGTTGGACTAGATAACCTCCTGAGGTCCCTTCCAATCCTGATATTCCATGATTCAGAGGACAGGAGGGATGGGGGTGTTCCAGTGGCAGGGAATGGAGTTAGTGAGAGGTAGCCAGATAATCCTAGCAAGTGAACATGCTTCCACTTCTGCCCTTTACTTAAGCTTGTCTGTAAAGTAGGACAGGTGGAGCAATATTTCACAGTAATCTTCATGATGATAGGTTAGTGACTGCAGCTTGGTGTGGGGAGTCAGATAGCTACATGCTCTATTGCACACACACATATATCTGTGTGTATGTAGATATGCAATATTTATAAAAAGCTTGAGAGGAGGAAGTGTTGGGTAGTTGTGATTGAATGGGATCTCTTGGGCCCATATGAATCCTGCCAGCTTACTAAGCAGCACCTTTGGTAATCCTATTTCACTAGAGGTCTGATGCAAAATCCACTGAAGTCAATGGAAAGACTGTTTGTTTCAAATAGGTTTTGGGTCAGACATTAGGTGCTCAGGTATCATGCTAGTGGATGCAGTTAACATGTTGGGTGAGATCAGCTCAAGAAGGAGTGAGAGGAGTGAGAAGTGAGGCGACTGCCCCACTATAGAGGATCAAGAGCGTAAGAGGAGATGGGATTGCCCATCATGCATCTGTGCAGAGCAGGATTGGAGGAGGAGAGAGCTGGTACCAAGAATAGGAGGTATCTCCCCTCATTTCACAGACTGAATTATGCACTGGAGGAAGGCAAGCATGGAAGGATCATGAACTAACACTGGGAGCTTATAGCAGAGACCTAGAGTGATTATGGATGCATGAACAATGAGGAGTCCTTGTGGCACCTTAGAGACTAACACATTTATTCGGGTATAAGTTTTTGTGGGCTAAAACCTACTTCATCAGATGCCTGGAGTGGAAAGTACGGTAGGCAGGTATATATACACAGCACATGAAAAGATGGGAGTTGCCTTACCAAGTGAGGGGTCAGTGCTAACAAGTCAATTCAATTAAGGTGGAAGTGGCCTATTCACAACAGTTGACAAGAAGGAGTGAATACCAAGGGAGGAAAAATCACTTTTGCAGAGCTACTGAGGTCAATGTAATCAAGGTGGCCCATTTCAAGCAGTTGACAAGAAGATGTGAGTATCAGCACAGGGAAATTAGTTTAGCTTGTGTGAAGTGGCTCCCTTCGGATAGTCCATTTGGATTATTTAGCATTAAATACTTCCATTAAGAAATCCAATTCACAGGGAAAAGTCTGGCACAAATTTGTGATAACCCATCTTCCTCAGCAGTCATGCTGCAGAGTTCCTGCAGGATCATATCACATAATGCTTGCTTACCATATTCTTTTGTCTCATCCTACCTGGTCCATGTGGATGAAATGACAGTTGCTTGGCATACAACCCTAGAAAAAGAACTACCCAATAAAAGACAGGGAGGCAGTGCAAAGGGTATTATCTGAGGTTGCTGGAAAAAATTGTCATTATCATGTCAGATTGCAGTTCTAACCGTTTCTACTGACTCAAGAATTCTAGCTATGAAAATACTGGTACTCTTGCACTTCAGAGGATACTAGGGGTTTCTTCAGAATGGTATTTGTTCAGTTATTCAGCAACCTAGAAATTGCTCTCTTTATCTTATTGTTGATGGGTCATTTTCTCCCCTGCTTTGGACTTACAGGAGAACAAAAATCCTCTCAGAAATCAGATGTTTTACAAGGCCAATCCATTGGTGAATATGGTGACTTATTTTATGTTGCAGGACATGCAGGTGTGGATTGTTTCATTCAAACGTGTGACTTGAAACCTAAAACCTCTCACATTCAGTAGCTTTTAACAGGACACTATTGCTATTAGTATTGTTCTTCATAAAGAATTATTTTATAATTATTATGGGCCCGCTGCCACTGATTTCACTTGGGACAGGCCTGATAAAACAACCCGCCTTCCCCTCTCAAAGGTGCCATTATAAACACAATAGAAATACACTATGATTAAAAACAAAACACAAGTGAGTAGGCATATTTTGCCTGAACATCATGGGCCACATTCCCAGCTGGTATAAATTGCATTGGCTCCTTTGATTTCAATGAAGTCGTGTCAATTTACACCAGCTGAGGATCTGGTTTTTAAAAGTATGTAATACAGAAAATGCAGGGCTTCCCATCTGACCAGACCCATGGTTTATCTTGTCTGGAATCCTTCATCTTGTAGAGGAACGTTAATACTCTTCTATTTCAACTAGCCAACTGTGCAATGTTTTATATGTTAGAAAATTGCCTACCTAGTGTGCTTATCAACTGACACCCAGAAGAAAGAGATTAGATCACATTAACATGGTAATCACATTTATCACATTATCTAATCCTTTTTCTGCAAGACAAATGATGCTTCTATGGTCCATCCCAATAACTTTATTCTGAACCATAAGCATGGCCGGCCCATTTATGCACACAACCTCCAGAAGGGTGCCACATTCTTAAGGGAACAGGGCTCACAGCTAAAAAAGTATCTGGTATGAGCTCAGGAGTGAACAGCTCCCAGGATCTTATGGGAATTTTATGCAATTTTACTAATAGCAAGAAAATAGGATCCACATTAATTCCAAGTGTAGACCACAGGGGCCACGGAACCTGGGAAATGGGGTGAGACTGGCAGCCCTGCAGTGGAAATATCATGTGGGCTGTGCCCCTACATGTAAACTTGGAGGCAAGAGCAGGACCCAAAGATGGGCTCAGAAGCAGGTAGAAACCTGCAGGACATTCTTCCCAGCCTGGAGTCAGCTGCCCCCCCCTCCCATCCACTCTCTTCCCACTGGTGAGTCTTAGTACCATCTCTCACTTCCCCCTCTGCCTTCCCTTTCTCAGGGAACTTCTGCCCCCCTTGGTAGACTATGTCCTCTTCCCTTGCCAAAAGATAATTCCGGGTGGGCAGAGTTCTCTCCTTGTGGGAATCTCCATTTGCTTCAACCATATCCAAATGTCACTGGGTGCCCATGTAGAACACAGATCTCATGTATAAAATTTAATTTAAATGATAGGTATCCTGAGCCTGGAAAGCAAAATAGAATTAAAAATCTCTGACAAGAATGTGGTCTGGACTCTGAGTACCCCAGGTTCTATGGGGCTGACCCTCAGTTGTAAATTGACCTAGCTCCATTGGAGCCAAGTCAAGTTCAATGACTTACATAAACTGAGGATATGGCCCATATGCTTATGGACTATAAGGGACAAATCTAGGCCCCCATCTCCAAACAACTGCAGGCTTTCCAAGCAGCAGAGCCATGGCCATTCTATAGCAATGGCAGGTCATTTTGCTGCTATGGAGGGTGAGGGGTGAGATATGGGGTGAGCACACAGGTATTGTGGCAGCGGTTAACATAAATCAAAATCACAGCATTAATGGTTACTGGGTCATGTTGGTGGTGCAACACTGCAGCCATCTAGAATCAACAGGAGCCCCCCCCCGGGGAAAAATTAAGCAACATGATTTCTTACAGCATATATATATTAAGATTATTTTTAATGAAATAAGTGATGTTAGGTCTCTCATGGCCCATATCACATTTTAGTATTGACCGAATTCCTCCAATTATTGTAGAACCGGTCATACAGGCCAGCATCAAAGTAAGCTTCCCCCAGGCCCTGCTCCATCAGTACCCCTTACTGAGAACTGTGCAAAGTTCAATGAGTTTGGTTCACAGGATTTCAGGCAAGTAGGCTGTGAGTTTACACCCACTAGGTGAGGTTCAGACCTGAGGCAAACAAGTGCATTCCCTTGATCTGAGTGTATTTGTACATGTTCACAACACCAAGTCTGAATTTGACCTTTCTGCCTCCCAACAAAACCCTCAAACGTAGTCAGATCTGCTGAATTTCACATAGTTTTGCATCTCTCTGAGACATACAGTTTACAAAGCAATAAATCAAACCAGGATGGCTTAAAACTGGGCCAAGGGTTTCGCACCAATAGTTCATGACCTGGACTGAGTTTGTAATGAAACTTAAAATGAAGCCAGTGTCTTGTGGTTTCATGCTTCACTGCAAACATTTCCCAGAGCTCTAGGCTTGACCTTTTCTGAAGGGGACTCTCTTAGG
Organism: Gopherus evgoodei; assembly: GCF_007399415.2. Lineage (NCBI taxonomy): Eukaryota > Metazoa > Chordata > Testudines > Testudinidae > Gopherus > Gopherus evgoodei. Next base: position 24,247,365 of record NC_044336.1, on the reverse strand, counting down.
GTCCATTCTCCAGGTCATAAAATGCAGCATCTTTCTGCCAACAAACACACTTTATTTCAATAGTGGCCAAGATTTTCAAAAGATGCCTGATGACTGGGTGCCTCAATTTTTGGTTGCACAACTTGAGAGACTTTAAAGGGGCCAGGTTTTCTGAAAGTGCTCTCTGAAAGCCAGGTCCCTTTATGTTGTCTCAGGCAGTGTAATTAAACATCACTAGTCATTTTTGAAAATCTTGCCCAAAGTTTTTTGTTTGTTTGTTTTTTGTGGGTTTTTTTGTGTGAAGTTCACTAAAAGGTGGACCAAGACCAAGGACCAATTTCTGTGGATCACCAAACAGCTGCAGATGGTTACTACTGATCTCAGTTTCACACATCAATGACCTTGAAGTGAATCTCATTACAATTCCCAGAAGCTGTCCAGTCCCACCTAATAAAATAAGATGCCAATGGAATTAGTATGGCCTTTATATTTTCAAAACTAAAATAGGGTGGAGTTGTACAAAATATCATATTTCTTCACTTCAGGGAGCAAATGGAAGGGTGGAGAAAGAGGGAGAGAGAAAGAACTAAAAATAAAACAGGTAAATAAAACTAATCCCATCCAGGCTGATCTAATTTTTTAGGAAATCTCACCAGAAAACCTGTTGTCTAAGCTTTCCAGCCTAATTCCGCGATCAAAGAGGTTGAGATAAGTGCTGGCTCAGTATTGAGTCAAACAATGTATCTGTTTTTTTTAGGGAAAGGGTTGAATGATTTCCTGACCGATATTAACACATGTCGTTATGCAAGCTAAAATGAGGGTGATCAAATTTTATGTTCCTGGATGTCAGTTTGTCAATCACTACACAGGCCAGGAAGATATTTTTCCTCCCATGTACAACTTGGCACTATTGGCTCTGGGTATTCACACTTGTGCAGAGGTCTCTGTTTCATAGTTTAAAGCCAGAATGGGCCATTAAATCATCAAGTCAGACCTCCTGTATAACATAAGCCATTAAATTACACCCCAACCCCCCTTATTAAGACTAAAAAAGTGAATTAGACTAAAGCATTTCAGTCCTCAAAAAGCTAAATTGTTGTATGCCAGAGGCAGAGAACTGGAGAGACTGAGGTGCCACCAGTGCCTGAGGTCTCTGGGATTCAATTAGGTGAGATGTGCCCACATGACTGGGGTACAGACTATCCAATAAGTTCCTGGACTGCATTGCAGACAACTTTTTATTTCAGAAAGTTGAAAAAGCTACTAGGGGGGAAGCTGTTCTAGACTTGATTTTAACCAATAGGGAGGAACTTGTTGAGAATTTAAAAGTAGAAGGAAGCTTGGGTGAAAGTGATCATGAAATCATAGAATTTGCAATTCTAAGGAAGGGTAGAAAGGAGTACAGCAGAATAGAGACAATGGATTTCAGGAAGGTGGATTTTGGTAAGCTCAGAGAGCTGATAGGCAAGGTCCCATGGGAATTAAGACTGAGGGGAAAAACAACTGAGGAAAGTTGGCAGTTTTTCAAAGGGACGCTATTAAGGGCCCAAAAGCAAGTTATTCCGATGGTTAGGAAAGATAGAAAATGTGGCAAAAGACCACCTTGGCTTACCCTTGAGATCTTGCGTGACCTACAAAATAAAAAGGCGTCCTATAAAAAATGGAAACTAGGTCAGATCACAAAGGATGAATATAGGCAAATAACACAGGAATGCAGAGGCAAGATTAGAAAAGCAAAGGCACAAAATGAACTCAAACTAGCTATGGGAATAAAGGGAAACAAGAAGACTTTTTATCAATACATTAGAAGCAAGAGGAAGACTAAGGACAGGGTAGGCCCACTGCTCAATGAGGAGGGGGAAACAGTAACGGGAGACTTGGAAATGGCAGAGATGCTTAATGACTTCTTTGTCTCAGTCTTCACTGAGAAGTCTGAAGGAATGTCTAATATAGTGAATGCTTACGGGAAGAGGGTAGGTTTAGAAGAGAAAATAAGGAAAGAGCAAGTAAAAAATCACTTAGAAAAGTTAGATGCCTGCAAGTCACCAGGCCCTGATGAAATGCATCCTAGAATACTCAAGGAGTTAATAGAGGAGGTATCTGAGCCTCTAGCTATTATCTTTGGGAAATCATGGGAGACGGGGGAGATTCCAGAAGACTGGAAGGGGGCAAATATAGTGCCCATCTATAAAAAGGGAAATAAAAACAACCCAGGAAACTACAGACCAGTTAGTTTAACTTCTGTGCCAGGGAAGATAATGGAGCAGGTAATCAAAGAAATCATCTGCAAACACTTGGAAGGTGGTAAGGTGATAGGGAATAGCCAGCATGGATTTGTAAAGAACAAATCATGTCAAACTAATCTGATAGCGTTCTTTGATAGGATAACGAGCCTTGTGGATAAGGGAGAAGCGGTGGATGTGATATACCTAGACTTTAGTAAGGCATTTGATACAGTTTCGCATGATATTCTTATAGATAAGCTAGGAAAGTACAATTTAGATGGGGCTACTATAAGGTGGGTGCATAACTGGCTGGATAACCGTACTCAGAGAGTAGTTGTTAATGGCTCCCAATCCTGCTGGAAAGGTATAACAAGTGGGGTTCCGCAGAGGTCTGTTTTGGGACCGGTTCTGTTCAATATCTTCATCAACGATTTAGATGTTGGCATAGAAAGTACGCTTATTAAGTTTGCGGACGATACCAAACTGGGAGGGATTGCAACTGCTCTGGAGGACAGGGTCAAAATTCAAAATGATCTGGACAAATTGGAGAAATGGTCTGAGGTAAACAGGATGAAGTTCAATAAAGATAAATGCAAAGTGCTCCACTTAGGAAGGAACAATCAGTTTCACACATACAGAATGGGAAGAGACTGTCTAGGAAGGAGTATGGCAGAAAGAGATCTAGGGGTCATAGTGGACCACAAGCTTAATATGAGTCAACAGTGTGATACTGTTGCAAAAAAAGCAAACGTGATTCTGGGATGCATTAACAGGTGTGTTGTAAACAAGACACGAGAAGTCATTCTTCCGCTTTACTCTGCGCTGGTTAGGCCTCAACTGGAGTATTGTGTCCAGTTCTGGGCACCGCATTTCAAGAAAGATGTGGAGAAATTGGAGAGGGTCCAGAGAAGAGCAACAAGAATGATTAAAGGTCTTGAGAACATGACCTATGAAGGAAGGCTGAAGGAATTGGGTTTGTTTAGTTTGGAAAAGAGAAGACTGAGAGGGGACCTGATAGCAGTTTTCAGGTATCTAAAAGGGTGTCATCAGGAGGAGGGAGAAAACTTGTTCACCTTGGCCTCCAATGGTAGAACAAGAAGCAATGGACTTAAACTGCAGCAAGGGAGATTTAGGTTGGACATTAGGAAAAAGTTCCTAACTGTCAGGGCAGTTAAACACTGGAATAGATTGCCTAGGGAAGTTGTGGAATCTCCATCGCTGGAGATATTTAAGAGTAGGTTAGATAAATGTCTATCAGGGATGGTCTAGACAGTATTTGGTCCTGCCATGAGGGCAGGGGACTGGACTCGATGACCTCTCAAGGTCCCTTCCAGTCCTAGAGTCTATGAGTCTATGAGTCTATGATCCTAGCAGGTGTTCCATGTCCCATGCTGCAGAGGAAGATGAAAAAACTCCAAGAGGTCTCATTTAAGACCTATTTTAAGGGCTTCATTGAGAAGAAAGAGGTGCACTGACGTTTAGCACAGAGCTGAATTTCCCCCTTTGTGCATTTATAGTGATAAGTCTGACATATTTCCCTGAGATATCGGGAAGGATGCTACGTTGGGCATCTTAGATGGCATAATGGAGTCCGTGCACCTATGGTCTGATCTGGTCAGGCAATTCTGTTAGTCCTATGGCTCATCCCAAGTTTTAGATGCTTTATCCAAAACGAAAGGAGCCTCCAAACCTTTTGGCTCATTATCTACCTCATCTATCCTCATTACAAGTTGACACAAAACACATTTTATCTACTACATCGCAACTGAGATGTGGGAATTTTTCAGTAGGCAGACTTGCTCCAAATCATACACTGTATAAATATCCTGTTAAACACTGTCATGGTTACATGTTTAATCTAGATTTCTGTTCTCTTTGTTTCCTGTCTTGTGCAGCCATAATATTTTCCCCCAGGAGTCATGTTGATAGTGTTGGGTTTATCTGTAACGTAGCCTGAGCTACAGGTGATACGTTGATGCTAAGTTGATAACACTCCTAGTATGCTGGACAGATTGCTAAACTAAACACGACTGTTGTTCCTCCAGAGCATAGCTTGGTAGATTTTCTTGCAACAGTGTAATTTGCAAGTCTGCTTCACACCAGCAGTAATATTTCCTTGAGTACTTAACTCAGGCCTTGCCCACACTATAAAAATAGCTATGTTTAAAGAGGTCTGTGGACAAACCCTGCAATAACATGAGCTGTTTTATTGGCTTTGTGGATTTAAAAAGCAAAACAAAACAGACACATGATAACTGTATCAAGTTACATCTACAGAGATAGAAGACCTTCAGCATGGCAGCAGCTGGTCTGAATCAGCTGACTCAGACTCACGGGGCTCAGGCTATGAGGCTAAAAATTACAGTGTACAGTCTACACAGCGATTTTTCAGCCTCAGAGCCTGATCTCCAAGAGCCTGAGTCAGCTGACCTTGGCCACCCACAGGTGTTTTATCCCTGTGTAGACATAACCTCAGAAACGTACAGTTTTAGTTATCTGCCAGGGTTTAAATACACTTCTATAAACATGGTTAGGGTGGGAGGGATTGAAAGCACTGTCCACACAAACAAGAAAAAAATTACATGCTTTGGCAACAGTTATGTTGCAAAACCAAGGATAATATCCAGTCACAGAATCTTTACTGATTTTTATAGATGCCTATCTAAGGCTCTCGGTGTCCTGAAATCATTAATTACACAATTAATACCATTAAATTAAATCTCCAGAGCATTAAGATCATCAGATCCACAGGAATTCAGCCAGCCAGTCATCATCTGAAAAGCATACTTTCAGCCTTCTCCAACAGCCCTGTAAAAAGATGTCTTCTCCAGCACACCTCAAAAGCCGACCCAATTCAGGCTATTTCAGCCCATGGATGGGGAGCAAGTTCCAGAGTGTTGGAGCCCTCACAGGGAACACCGGGCCAGATGCCCCCTCTCGTTTGCAATAAGGAGACTCCAACTCAGGTAGCTTTTGTGACCACATCTATGGCAGCATGGGTCAGAGAAAGAGGGGATCCCTCAGTCCCAAGCCTTTTGCAGCTTTATAGGTCACAACACACCATAAACTTTGAGCCCAACAGGCATCCAGCGCAGATGCCGGAGCACTGATGTCGTGTGCTCCTATCGCAGTGCTCCACTCAGTAAGCCTTCTGCACCAGCGTTTTTCTCTCAATGGTTTGAAGGAGTGTAGCTGCATGTAGGGCATATAAATAATACAGTGGCGTGAGGAAGATGAGTGAACTAAGGGTATGTCTACACTACCCGCCAGCTCGGCGGGCAGCAATCGATCCAGCGGAGATCAGTTTATCGCATCTAGTCTAGACACGATAAACCAACCCCCAAGCGCTCTCCCGTAGACTCCTGTACTCCAGCTCGGCAAGTGGCACAGGCAGAGTCAATGGGGGAGGGGCAGCAGTCAACTCACCGCGGTGAAGGCACCACAGTAAGTCGATCTAAGTGCGTCGACTTCAGCTATGTTATTCACGTAGCTGAAGTTGCGTAACTGAGATTGATTCCCCCTCCCCCCCAGTGTAGACCAGGGCTAAGACACTGGGCACTAATTCAAGAAAAGCACCTAAGCATGTGCTTATCCTGAAGCACATCATAAGGATGGACTGAAGCACATACTTAAATGCTTTCCCAAACTGGGAGCAAAGAGGTTAAATACTTGCTGAAGGTCTTGCAGCGAATCATTCAGCCGTCCTGTCTCTCTGCCCTGTCATATGGAGGCCAGTGAAGCAGCGTATCAAGCAGCTGTGTCTGTGAAAATGCAGATGTTATTTTCTGTCCAAAATAACTAAATGTTTCCAAAAGTGACCATGCCTATTTCCAAAGAGCAAGAAAATGCTGCCTTTAAAAATAAAAGTGAGAGATTGTGCTTGTGCCTGGGGGGCTGGTTATTAAATAGATGCTGGATATGCCTCTTCGTGGGCCCAAGTTGTATGACCCCAGGGTTAATCTTCACTTAGCAGTTTTCTCAGTGAGCTACAGAAGGGAGGATCTGCTAATTTTGAGATGTTAGTCATTAATCTGTTCAAACAACCATGCTCTTCTCATATCATTCTTCAAAGGCAAACATAGCAAACAAAGTGATCAGATCTTATTGAGATGTTAACTAAAATACATTAAATAAAAATCTGTTACATTAGAAATGTCAACACTTGTGAGAAAATCAGTAGAAACTTCAGTAAGGTTGTTTTTTATTGTCAAAGCAAGTCCTCAGGAATGTTTTGGGAAGCAGTTTCTCTTGTTTTCCTCATAGGTACAGTTGACCTATAAAAGTTAATCTATCACTGTTTAGGCTTAGTACAGATTAACTTTTCTGTGTATCATCACAAGTGGCTATAGCATGCCACTGCATTATTGTTCTGGCCTCTACATCATATCAATTTCTAATAGTCTTAGTTTTAATGTATTTTGAGTATAGCTAAGCTCCATTAAGATTAGGCCAGAGCTGAATGCATAGCAGACAAACAATTTGACGTCAATGGAAATCAATGCGAGTTGCAGCCAAACAGTGACAGTGGGAAGTTTTATCATTTATCTCTCTTTTTCCCCTATCTGTATTTTATTTGATTTCAATCTATGTGCACCTAGAGGTTTCCTTAGACTTTTGTATTTGAACAAACCCCAAAAGCCAAGGAGAAACTCCTAAGTTTCACTTGATTTTGACACAAAGCCTTAAATCAGCCCATGGTCACTCAAAATATTAATGAAGCATTTAGTGAACCTTTCATTAACCCTGAGACCAGTTTCAAGGCTTAGCAAAGCTCAGACCCTGGTTCTGAGTGGTAACAAGGTTTATTAGGAACATTTTGTGCACCTCTAGTTTGCATTCATTCCACAGGGACAAGAGTTTTAAGTTTCTAAGGGTATGGCTACACTTGCAGCTTGCAGCGCTGGGAGTTACAGCTGTCTTTGTACAGCTGTGTAGGGAAAGCGATGCAGTGTGGCCACACTGACAGCTACCAGCGCTGCAGTGTGGCCACATTTGCATCTTTGTTGGGAGTGGCTGAACAGGCATTCTGGGATACCTCCGAATACCTCTGGAGGCCAATTACAGTGCTTTTGGTGGCCACACTGGTGAAGCAGCGCTGCAATCGTTATACCCCAGGCAGAGCAGGAGTACAGCCAGCGCTGCAGCCAGGGAGATGCAGCCCTGTATGTGCGTTGCAAGTTTGGATGGTGAGTAAATTGCAGCGCTGTAAACCCACCACCAGCGTTGCAACTCTCCAGTGTAGCCAAGCCCTAAGGAATGGAGCCTGTCAAGGATGTGAAGAAGCAAGCTGAGATAGCAAAGGGTTTGCTGAGCTTAAAATTCCTTGGTTTAGGGTCAACTGTCATTTGATTGTAGTTAGTGTTCAGTGCAGGAAATAGATAATGGGACACTAGAAAGCAGTTTGGAAGGGAGCCAGAAACACTGTAACAATGGAAAAACAATCAGGGAATGATGACGTCAGAAGGTATCCTGAGGAAAGAAGAAAAGATGAATCTTCAGCCCACATGAATATTAGAGGGATGACGTTATCTTGGAACTAATTGTTGACACAAACATGGTTTAACAAGTTTGACAGCTGTGTAGCAATTAGCAGAGGAATTTGGTGTGTCAAACCAAAAGAAGTGACAACAAGTGGAATCAAACAACATTGTGACGCGTGTTGACACTTATGATTTTATGGCATTAATTTGGTCCTTGGGTGTTTTTCAAAATCAGGAGCTCAGATCTCTTTGTTCTTCAGCGTAAAGCTCAGCTCTGAGGTCATTCTCCTCCTCACACACCCATGGCTGTTTATGAACACCTTTGCAAAACTCAAAACCCATTTCCCACAGAGGAAGACAGAAACAGGCTGGATTATTGAACTGTCTCAGTTGTTCTTCTTAACAGCATATTGATCCCAAGGAGAGGAACACCATCTGTTGCTACTAGCTTGAAGCTTTATTGTAGTGGGAGCCTCATATCAACAATGAAAGGGAAATGCATGCCAGGGACCCATGATTAGGGGAGGGTCTGTTTTTTAGATCAAGCCAAAGTGAAAAAGGAAGACAGCTCCATCTGCCTAAAAGAGGATTGCAGAGTATATTGGATAATAAGAGATCTAAAAGGGCTTGCTCATGCTACTCCTTACTGAATCCAGATGCTGATGTTTGCAATATCTAGCTTCCTAGCTGCACGGGTTCAAATCCCAGGAGAGGCAAGTTCAGCCTTTTGTGCTTCTCGGGTAGATACAACTGGAAACCTAATTTCTCCACAAAGACCTGCTGCCTGGTTTGTATTGGTATGCTGAGAGGTTTTTTTAAAAAAGAGAATAGAGTTTTCCCTACTGTATTTAGACAAAAGAAATTCCTTCCCTCATTCTTGTGTATCATGTACTTCATCCTAGAAATAGCTGCATTTATTTGGTTTGTGAAGCATCTGGGGATCTTGTGGGATAAAAAAGATAATAATTGATGTTTACAGTTGGGTCAAGTCACCGTGTGCAGATCTGGAATCTCCTCCAGAATTGGGATGGTTTGAATCTAAGTGCTCTGGAGTGAGCCCATCCCCAATATCGTTACATGTCTGGTGTATATGTCAAGGGTGAAGGTACTGTAGATAGATCCCAACATGGTGGAAATGTGGCATAGGGAGAAGGCAGATGTGCTATGCACCTGGATGTTATGGGTTCATTTAAGTCAATGGCACAACTCCCATTGACCTTGGTGGTGCCAGGATTTCATTCTGTGATAATGGATCATTCTGTAAATCTCTTTGGTAGATAGAACAGGGTATCATGAGGTAGACAGAGCCCTACAGTCCTTGCATACAATGGAGTAGGGCTCTGTACCATCGCCATACCTCATACAAACATAAGAGCTGCCACATTGGGCGAGACCATGGTCCATCTTGTCCAACAGTGACCCATACCAAAGCTGCAGGGGCAGCATACAGAACAGGGCAATTATGAAGTGATCCAACCCTGTCTTCCACTCCCAGCTTCTGGTAGAGAGTTCAGGTCGCCCCAAGCATGGGGTTGTATCATGAATCCTCCATGAACATACCCAGTTCTTTTTTTAACCCATTTATACTTCTGGCCAGCTCAAAAAGGAGAGGACATCGCGACTAGTTCCACAATCACACATTCTCCAGACCTTGCTTAGGGAACTGGAACAATGGCTGCAGGGGATGAAAAACCATCCTATTCCCTGCCCATGGGTTAGAAGTTAGATTCTTTTCTCTCCCCATCATCAGTTTAGGGGTCAATCCTGCAGTGGTTCTGAACACTCTGTCCCTGATCCAGCAAAGTCCTTACACGTATGATTAACTTAGCAGATGAAAGCAATCTCCTTGAAATCAGTGGGAGCTACTGAAATGTTTAAAGTTAAGCATGTACTTAAGGCTTCACTGCACTGTGGCCGTAGTGCTCAGCACCTTGCAGAATTAATCCCTTAGACACAGATTTTTAAAGGCATTTAGGCATTGCAGTGCTCAGCATTACAGTGCCTAACCAATGTAGGAAACTAAATCTCATTTTGGCTCCTAAATTAGCCTAATTTTGGCTCCTAAATCCCTTTTGAATATGGAATGTAAGCCCCTAAAGCAATTAAGTGTTGGAACACTGTGCGCAGCAATGCTTAAATACCTTTAAAAATCTGGGCCTTAGTTCCCAGCACATGCCTTGTTCTTAGCACAAAGTGCATTAGTTTGGATTTTGAGCAGAGAGGTGGAATTTCACCCTCTGGGAGGATCTTGTTAACAACATGCCGAGCCATACAGTATCCCAGCTCGATTTGAAAAGCAGAATGTATAACAATGTTTTACAATATTTCAACTATACACATTTCATGTAACTTTCATTTTAATGATTGCCACAAGGGGCCAAATCTGCAGGAACAGTGTCGATGTAAAGGCATAGTGGCCGTAAATCACAGATAATTGCCACTGCACTGTTTTGGTTTGTTTTTTTCCCCATGACATATTGTCATACAGGTAGGGTCACATTCCGCTGGCTGTCCAAAGGATTTTGATTCCACTCTTGATTGTGACAGCTGATTCTGAACCCCAAGCCTTCTCACACCAACATTTTCTCTTTTTAATTCAATATGCACAACCTAAACTTTTATCCACCATCAAACAAAATCTGAACCACACCTTTCTGCAATCTGATAAATTAAAGTCACTCTGAAATTGTTTGCAGCTGTGTGTGTGTATGAGAGAGAGAGAGAGAGTGTCCATTTTTGTGTGGGCCACCATATTTCCAAGTGAGAACAGAAAGTGGACATGATAAAATACCACCAGAAAAGCTGTTCTTATGATACTCCCAACCTTGTCAAGAGCAGGAAGCACTGGAAATCAGCAGAGACTTTTCCTGGCAAAAGTTCCATCCAGTTTTGCAAACCCCAAAAAGATTTGGGTTAATATCCAGACTGCTGGTCGAGGCTCGGAACTGAACATCTGAACTTCCTGAGTTCTCCCATCACTGGTTTTGATGTAGGATGAAACAACACTGTGGTTTTATGAGATCTGTTCATTTACCATGTTTGTCTTCACTTGAGCTATGTTTCATTAGATCACATAAATAAAGTAGGGTCAAGTCTGGTTTCTTACTTGGATGGAGCCTTTCAGAACAAGCCATGCTACCTGACATGAGATCAGTACTTCAGAAATGTCACACTTCTCTCTGTATCTGTACTGAATCAATGCCCTCACCTGGTCTTGGGTATGTACAACATTTGCTGATGGTTAGAGCCAGGGAAAATATTTCATCCAAATAATTTTTGTCACAATTTTCAGATTTAGTAACAGAACACTTTTAACAAGGTTAGCCCTTCATTTCAAATGGCACCACTGTATTTCTGTCTTTGCTTTGCTTAGGGACAGGGGAAAAACCTTCTCTAAATGGGTGTTCACTGATCTTCCCTATGCCTGATTTATTTTCCCATCTATGCACTCTTGCTCTTAGTTCTTTTCTGACTAGTGTTACCCGCATCATGCTGACATGAAAGAGAAAAGAAAAAAATCAAATGGCTTCATGGGATTGAATCCTACCACAGGAAATGAAAAGCTGAGAATCGTCCTACTGTTCCAATTCTTCTGTCCAGCAAGTCACCACAAATAACAATTAATTAGCTGAAACATAGTCTCTCCTGTCTGCACTCTTAAAATAATCTTTCTCATAGCTGGCTTAGAAATGAAACTTGTATTAATAGCAGGATGGAAACAAAAGATGAAAAGTTCTTTGTGTGGAGCTACATCTTGGTCTTTTGGGCTACGGTATGTGATTCCTTCCTGCCAACCAACAAGGCCTACTAGTGTGTTTTTGAAAGATGGGAGAAAAGAAGAATCAGATCAAGCTGGTGCCCAAGTCTAAAAGGCAATCAGCAGAGGATTGTTCTTTGTTTTTCTGTCTTTATCCATTGCTACTATTGCAGAATAAGGCACTGGAAACTTGAATGAAGATGTATATGTTCCATTACCAAAAATGTTTCCTTAGACCCTGAATCATCAAAGCCCTTCAGCACATGGTTAACCTAAAGCCTAAGCTTAAGGCCCATTGAAGACAATGAAGTTAAAGTTAAGCTCATGCTTAAGTGCTTTTCTGAATAGGGATGGACTTACACACATGCTTAAGCACTCTGCTGAACTGGGCTGTGCAGGTCTTTCATGGTGGGATTTCTTATGAGCTGTAGACTGTACGTACTGGCTTGCTGTTGCAGGGTGATGGTGATGATAATAATTTATTTGCCCTTCCCCTGAAGAATCTCAAAACATCTTTTCAAATATTAATGAATGAATCTTCCCAGCCCCCATTTGAAATAAGGAGTTCTTCTTCTTCTTATTGTTATTTTTATTCTTCTCATTATTATTGTTATTATTATTATTATTATTATTATTATTTTATTTATTATTATTATTGCTACCTCACAGATGTGGAAGTCTAGGCAAAGAAGTGAAGGACTTGGCCTGTCCATCTAAGGAAGTGATACTCACATCTCAGTGGTTCAGAAGCCAAATTAGCGATCAACATTATCCAAAAGAGCCACAGTCATGTGAATTCATGGTTTCATTTACTATTCATATTTAAACAGTAGGCCAGGGAAAATATTTATTATTATTCTCACAGCAAGTAAGTTAATAACTTAATGCAAGTTGATAACTTAATAACATAGGCAATGGTTAATTAGCTAGATGGGTTAATAATTAAATCACACCGTGTTTTAATATCATGTGCTTCAAAGAGTCACTGGAGACACATTAAAAGTCTCTTGCAGCTCGCAAACCCATCTGAGTATCAGTGATTTAAGACATTTCTCAGGCCTGGTCTACACTGGGGGGTGAGGGGGATCAATCTAAGTTACGCAACTTCCGCTACGTGAATAACATAGCTGAAGTCAACTTACTTAGATGCACTCACAGCGGCATCTTCACTGTGGTAGGTCAATGGCTGACACTCTCCCATTGACTCCGCCTGCACCTCACCCTGATGGAGTACCGGAGTCGATGGGAGAGCATTCAGCGGTCGATTTATTGCATCTAGACTAGACGCTGCCCGTCGATCCAGCGGGTAATGTAGACAAGCCCTCAGGCACCTACCACTATGGTCCCACAGCTGACAGCACACAGATGAATTGCTCCATCTGCAGAAAAACCCAGTGACTTCACTGTGGCTTCATGTAGGTATATTGATCCACCCATGTGCTACCAGCTATAGTACTGGATTCACACTGTTTTTAGATCAGTGCAATTCCATTGGCTCCAGCAAAGTCACTCTTGATTTGACCAGTGGAACTCAGCCCATATCTAACTAGCATAAACGAGACATCTGAATAAAAGAAGCCAGAGAAAAAGGTGAGGGGGAGTCTCCTTTCATTGTAATTAGCCAGCAGGAATGTCTTTCTGATGGGTAAACTGCAGCTTTCTCTTCTTCTGCTCTGTCTCCCTGTAAAAGTGCTCACCTGTCCGCTCTGCCTCAGATAGGAAAGCTTCTAGTAACACTCTGAAAAGCACCATGTATGAAATAAACTCCCTTGGCCTGTCACTGGGTCACCACCCCCACTGGTGGATGCTTCAGAGGGTGATGACAGCAGCTGGAAGCATCCAGGAGACAAGATTGCCACAAAGAGGAAATGGGAGAACTCTTGTGTGCTACAGTGTCAATCTGTGGGATGCATTTTAGTGGAGGGATTATCTTTGGCAGTGGTTCTTAACCAGGGAACCTACTAGGGGGCCATGAGCATGGCTGACATTAGACTCTCTATGGCCCAGGGCAGAAAGTCAAAGCCCTGCAGCAAGGGACTGCGGCCCAGGGCTCTGGGCTGATGCCGAAACCTGAGCAATCTAGCTTTGTGGTACCCCCTGTGGTGTGGGGCCCCAGGCAATTGCCTTGTTTGCTACCCTTTAATGCTAGCCTTGGATTTTATATGCATAAAAACTGGTGTTATGGCATAGCTGGGTATATGGGGCAGGGGAGAGCTCAGAAAGAAAAAGGTTGAGAACCCCTGATATTTGGGACATGTTCCCTTTGATTTGTGATCATACCGCTCACCTCTCTGGTCCTTCACAATCTCATACTGTCCCAGCAGCCATTACAGTGCTACAAGGAAGAGTTCAATGAGGAAAGTGTGTAATGTATTTTTAGTGCCTTTTAATACAGTTCAGTAGCTGGGAACAAGGAGGAGGAGCCAGCCCCATGTGATCAGTCTGCTCCACACAGATTGTCAGCAAGTGCTCGGCAGACCACAGTTTGGGAACCTCTGCTCCAGCATTTGAGAACTGTGTTGTCTCTCTGTCTCCCACCCCCAGACTTCGTGATGTGGCAGATGCAAGAGGCAGGTTGTTTAAAAGAGGGAGGCCTTGGTAGCCGAAGTGCAAACAGTAAACAAAGGGAGAGGAAAGGAAATCCTATGCTTCTTAGAGAGCACATCCATCAGGAAAAACATTGTATGTTACCTTCCAGCCCTTCTGAGCGCGTGATAAACAAAGAGCTCTATTGTCTTTGTGGGAAATGCTCTCCCCACCCCCATTCCAACCCCATCCAGCCAGGCTTAATGAGCACAGGGTGCCCCAAAGAAGGTAAGAGGATGACCCTGACCCTCCCACTCTAACAGGCTTCAGAGCAGCAAGGAAGCCATTTGACAGCTGCTGCTGCAGCAAGAGGGCTGTAGCTGTGTCTTGAGTATGTGGGGACACAACAGGGAATGGGGAGGCTGCTTGGTGGATCTGTATATTTGCTCCTTTCTCAGCTCATCTTCTCTTCTGGGCTCTTGGGGACCTCTAAAAGCAGACCCTTGTGACATACCAGGGAATCAACAACAACACCCCCCCACATACACACACATACACCCCTCTTCCAGCAGAAATGAACCAATTTCTGTATATGGGTCCTTCACTGCCAGTCTCCTTTCTACTCACGTAAGAGAACCAATACATTGGTTGTCTAGAACCAGATATAAGCCAGACTGATTCTTCAGTCTCCTGGTCATTTCAGCCCACTTTGCTCACGGTTTGTAACCTTCAGTTTTCCTCGGGTGTGAGCTAAAAGCATCTCTATCGATCTGCCCCTCCTAACTTAAGGACTCACGTTATCAATTATGCTTCACCTTAGCTTTGTTCTTCGTTTAGGAAGGACAAACTGGATAAACCTCCTCAAATGGACAGACAGTAATATAGGAACATAGGATTTCCCAGACTAGATCAGACCCAAGTTACAGCTAGCCCAATGGCTTGCTTCTGACATGGCTGACACTAGATGTTTTGGAGCAGGGTTCACAACTTTTTTCTTTCTGAGCCTCCCCCACTCCCCAACATGCTATAAAAACTCCACAGCCTATCTGTGTTCCCAACAACTGTTTTTCTGCATATGAATTCTGAACCAAAGCATTCCTGCTAGCTCTACACTTCCCAAAAGAAGTTGGGACCATGCTATCATAGTCCTACCATACCAACCAGAAAAGCTAAGTCAGTGCAAAAGGAATCCCTTGCGGTACAAAGCACTGCTTTCCCACTCTGGCTTATTTTTTCACAGCATCTCTAGAGGCATTCTGGCTAATTCAAGCAGTGTATGCCTCTGGGGACTTCCATGGCTGTGGAGAACATCGTCACTCAATCCATTATGGGCCATGTCTTTGCACAGCTGCAACATAGCCCTAATGGGTGTGGAGATTAAATTAACCTCTCTACTCAGCAAAGTTCATCCAGATCAGGGCTCAGATGCATTGGCTTCCACTGGTTGCACCGCTGGACACTACTACTGTGTGTGCTATGCTTCTCTGCATGCCACTGAAGTTGGACTGTCACTGGTCATAATAGCATCTGTTCTAAAACTCAGCTAGTAATTTTTTACAAGGAAACCCTACATTCCTAAGCCTAAGTGCAACTGTTCTCCAGTGTGAGTTATCAAAAGAACTAAACAGCAGGTATCTTTCATACTGTAATACCTGTGTGTGTTATTAAGACATTATGTGGTGTGAAATTTTACAGTTTCCATGATCTGGCCACAATCTTTATTCTCTGTCTCTTTTTTTCCTTTCCCTCCTGATCACTGTAAAAATATTGCAGATACTTTACATATCTCTGCATAAACTCTGATTGTGAACTTTTGAAAATAGATGCTGTGCATATATTGTTTATTAAGGGCCAGATCCTTAGCTCTTTTAAATGAGTGTAGTTTAACTGACTTCAATTTACATCAGATGAGGATCTGGCCCTACAGATTTACATTACAATATACAGTGTGTGTTATAGGTGAGCAGCAGATCAGCAAAGACACAAATGATTAGATACTTAAGAAAAAAAAGACTATTCTATTTAATGTCATCATTATGATCTAGAGTCTATATGAACTTACTGTGTCATAAAATCAATACAGCACTACATCCAACAGGCAATTCGCAGCTCCATTTTTCACCAGATAAATGACTTTAATATACATCTGACTTTTTCTGCTTCTTCAAGGTTTTATTTCCATTCCTGTCATCATATGCATTTTTTTCCTGTAATTTTTTCCATCAGAAACTGTTACGAATTGTGGTCAGCGTCCCTACTTTAGATGCTAAGGGAGATAACACAAATGCTTGGAAATCTTTCTGGTGGAGAACAAGATAACTGAATTCAGATGGAACTGGTCATGACGAGTTCCAAGGTTAAGTGATAATGAATCACAGTTTGATGCACCAGTGCTTAGCAAGACACTGGCATGAGAAAGTGTTCCAAAGATCGTAAAACATTAGCAGTCTCATGTTCTGCCATGATTTCTAATATAGATATGAAAGGAGAAAATATACTTAGTTAATTGCAGGGTTGGATGCTCAGTCAACCCTGACACTACAGGATTTACATTTAGAGGGCCGGATTCTTGTAAGGCTCCATTGACTGCTCCTTGCCGATTATACCAACTGAGGATCTGGCTCAGAATTCTTTGAAAACAAAGTTGCTGTGGGATTTTAAAATCAATCTGTAAATGACATATTGAGGTATGAATTCTTATTTATATCTACATGTTTCTCCTGTTTTCTAGTAAATTCAATGCAATCTAATAATTCGCCTGCAGGGCATAGATCATTCCAGCAGTGGAAAGGTTGCAAAGTCCTTGAAACTTTGGTTTAGGTCACATAATTAGTTTGTTTTATTTATTTGTTTTTAATGCCCATGTCCAGTGATCTAGGGGCCTAATCCAAAATCCTTTGAAGTCAAGGGAAAAAGTCCCTTTAATTTCAATGGGCTTTGGATTAGGCCCTAGGTACATGTACAAGAATTGCATTAAGGCTGTGATTTTCAAAGGAACCCAGTAGTGTTAGATTTCCAATTCCCGTTTATTTTCAATGAGATTTTCAATCATGCCTAATTCCCTTAGGCTTTATACAAATGCATATAGTCCTTTCTCTTTCTTTTGCTGTTCATTGTTTATATGTCTAAGCAGGCACCAGCCAGACCAGAGCAATCTAGCTGCAAGAAAACAAAAAGTTGGATCCTATCTTTTCCAGTGCAAGAATACATTTTAGCCTTTACGAGCGTGTTGCCAGGAGAGTGGAGCAGGGAGAGTGGAGTCATTGCCCCACTTCCATCCTCTCACTGCCACTTGTCTTGAAAATAACTGTTTCTTTAACACAAGGACATCCATAAACCTGAGTCTGTCTTTATGGATTGCCTGTAAACAGGCCACACCCAAAAACACTTTCATTTTCCACCCATTCCAGGCATCCTTTTCCCCTTACTTTCCATAAACTAGGGGTGTATCATGGTTGACAAAGGTGAAGAATTCGCTGTAGACAAGGACAGCAAGGCATGCTATCGAATTGATCATTGAGCCAGTCTTGCTCCTGTTGTCTTCAACAGCTGCTGGTCATAAATCCGGCGGGAGCCTGATGAATCCCTCAGCCCTACTAGCAGGACAATCAGGTTACCGGGAAATCTAGAAGGCCAGTTTCCTCATCCACTATTGCATAGGGAGACTACTTCAGTCCTGGACTTGAATAATTCACTGAGAAATCTGCCTAAGGGCGCAGTTCATTTAAAATTAACTGGATCTCTGGGGAAGGATGTGGATTATTGCAACTGAATAGAGCCCTTCTTTATCAGATGAAAAAGGTTAATGTCATTTCCTTACTTTCTTACCCACATCACCATTTATGGAGAGCAGAAGGTGCAGGCAGCATAAGAACATGTGCTTGATTGTTTAAATCACCAGAGCTGTAACTTTAATAAAAGAGAAAAAAAAGAAATTAACATTTCTCCAAGTTTCCCATGGGGGAGTTATAGGCCTGGGAAAAAATAAAGCACTGAAGGAAGGAAATGGGCTTGTGCAGCACCTGGACTTTGATTTGACATGTAAGAATATTGGGGTTTTTTGCATTCACATCTACTGTTCTTATAAGGAGACCCAGGATCAGACTAGCCTTAGTTCATATTTATAAAGAAAGAGTACATTAAAAATGGGCATGCTTGAGTCCTTAAAAAAAGTTTAAAGACAGTGGAAGCACGTTTTGCAAACAAAGCAGTTGTAATCCACCTCCCTCCCTCCTGTAATCTTAATAGCTATGAGCTTAAATATAAATATGAAAGTAATTCTGTTTTCAAATACACTCTTTAGGAATAGTGCCAGTTGTGGGTGTGGTGTCTATGGAACACTTCACTTCTCGACTCCTTTTCCTGTTTACATGGTGTCTGAGGTGCTCACAGTCCTTCCCCATTCCTTCTTGTTGATGGCATCAGTTTGTAGGTCTTGGAGTTCCAGTCCTTTTCTCATTCAGCTTCTCTTGACAGAGGTTTTCCGGCATATCCTCAGTCTTTCATGTTCTTTCTTGCTGCCTTCTTCCTCTCATGCTTCCTTTGCTGGTCATTCTTCTCCCATCTTATCGCACACCCAGCTCACCTCAAACCTGCGCTCTTCAGCCTACCTATCACTGAAAGTTCAAACTTCATCTTCCACCTCATTTCTTCCATGTGCACTCTGTCAACCATCTGTTTGGCTGCCATTCTCCTCATTATATTGTTTTCTACTATGTACATCTTCTTTTCTTCCATCTCCCTAAGACCCACTCTTTCCAGAGCATAGAGCAGGCCAGGACAAACACACACAGCAAGCACCCTTCTCCTTTCAGTTTGTTACTTTGTTGCTGCCATTTCATTGCCACCCCTGCATATTTGGTTCTTCTTTTCAGTTCTCCAGCTCTCTCTCATATGGCATAAAGTGTACTTCCCCAGTGCACAAATGCTTTCTTCTAATTTAACTTTAATCTCTTAGAATATGTGTTAACTGCTTATGCTAAGCAATCTGGTCCACCTTGTATTTAGCTGTGACACTCTATGAGTTCCTTCCCCAGACCTGAAAAAGAGCTCTCTGTAATTCAAACGCTTGTCTTTTCCACCAACAGAGGTTGGTTCAATAAAACATATTACCTCCTGCACCTTGACCCTTTGTTTGCACTTTTGAGTGTCTCATTATCATGGTCTGCTTCCTCAACCTCTTTGAATAATTCTTTCATTCTTTTTAACATCTCTTGTACATCTGACTTCCACTACCAGCTTGTTCTCCAAGAGCACCCCACGTTACCACTCAGTGCTGGGCCGTGGGCAGCTGACATGTTACCAAGTTGCAGTCGGGAGCTAAATAGTGGAGTTAGGGATGAATCAAGATCAGGAGCTGGGGTCTAGGGTTTGCAGCAAGACAAGGTCTGGAGCGCAAGCAAGCATGTGGTCTGCATCATTGCTCAGACAGCTCCTTGTAAAAGCTTCCTGAGTTATATACCAGCACAGCCCAGTCAGTGGGCGGTGGCACAGGTCACCACTAAGGCCCTGCTGGATGATACTTCCTGCAGTGCCTCGCTTCACAGGGACCACCAGCAGGACCCTTGCTTGAACTTCTGGTAGTGATGTTGAATTGTCAGACACCTGCCACCCTTGTAGTCCCAGGCCCTCATCCTGCAGGTTCTTACACTTGACCTGCCACATGCTATTCCCGCTGCCTTAATGAACCTTTCTATGAAAATAAGACTGAAATTGGCTAAGCGACTGGACTGGGACTGCAGTGAGTTGTGTTCAAACACTGACTGTACCACAGTTGGACCTTAAGCAAGCCCCCATTCTCTATTCCCCTGTTGCAAAATAGGAATAATAGTGTAAAACTCGATCTCTAAGGCTTTTTGTGAGGATAAAATTAATTAATCTTCCTGAGGTGCTCATCTATTTCTGTAATGGAGATACTTAAATCCAGGTCTGACTGAAATCAGTAGAAAGATACCTAATGATTTATATGAGATATAAGTTGACCCCGTATTCATTTTACATAGCTTACCAAACAGCCATCTGAGATTAACCATTAATACCTAAGAAGCTGAACAATAACTGCTTTAAAATATTTGCTTAGAAAAACACAGCATCTGTGTTATACTTGAGTAAATTAATGTATGTATCTAAATACAGACAACCGCTTTGTGACTATTGAGTTGGCTTCATTGAAGGGCTAAAGAAATATGTCATAGCGGAATGAATTTACTCTTATTCTTTCTTGCCCGCAAAGCAACAGCTTTCTCAAACAACCAAACAGCTCAATAGTACGACCAAAATCTCTCATGTAAAGCAGACCTTGACTCTTTTTTATAAATACTCTGTAGACATAAAGCCACTCGTCAATTAAGTGCTACTCTCCTGGGCTGGGACATTATATATGTTCATTGACATGGAATCCCTTTCAATTCACTTTGCTAATGCAGTATTCATGTGCATTAGCCTTGGAAAGACAATGGAATTGTTTGAATAAATTCAGCCACTATTGAGGATTTCGATTTATTCCAGTAGATTGAAACTGGGACCCACCTCCCCACTTTCTGTACTTCTGTATTTTATACCCTGTATCCCTCTATGAGCAGACACAGGTCAGTCTGGCTTTAGCACCTGCTCAGGATCAGTACATTAGAAACATTTAATTGTTGGGAAGAGAATTCAAATGTGATATCTGATAAACAGACAGAAGCCAACCCTGACAAACCCCGTAGCCAGCTCCTGGGGTTCCAAGAGGAATCAGTTCTCAGGGAGACATGAGGGAGATTTTCTCCAACGTACCTAAGGGAGCTAACTTGACTTTCCTTGGGAGCTGTGGTCTGACATCTCCCCTGGGGTCTCCCAGAGTTCATCAGTACACAGAGGGGACTGCAGCCTCTTCTACACTTCTTCAAGGACTTCAGTGTATGCTCCTTCTGCATCCAGCTAACTTCACTAACCAAACAGTACTTAGGCAGGGCCATGCTCTCCGCCTGCCACCCCCCACACTTTTGGGCCATCCGTGCTGCTAAGGCTGCTAGTCAGCAGGAGCCCTTAAACTCAGAAAGACCTAGGCCTTCCCTTCCTGTATCCCCACACCAGGGTCAGCCATAATCTAGCTCCTCATATGAAGTTATTATTTTGCATGGCTGAATATTCATAATAACAGCACAGTGCGATTCTTCAGCACCTTTCATTCCAAAGCTTGGTTACAAACGTTACAATCTAAAATAGAGACCATAAATGGAGTTCACTTTATCTGCTGCCTCTTTTGGTGGAATGTAGCAGTTCATAGATGATTAGGGTTGGAAGGGACCTCAGAAGGTCATCTACTCCAACCCCCTACTCAAAGTAGGACCAATCCTCAGATTTTTACCCAGTTCCCTAAATGGCCCCCTCAAGGATTGAACTCACAATGCTGGGTTTAGCAGGCCCATGCTCAAACCACTGAGCTATCCCTCCCCCCAAATATGGTTCTATAACCATATCCGATATCACCTGCACCAGTTTAGGATACAAAGTTAGGCTGCTAATTAGATTGTAAGCAATCTGGGGTGGGGACCATGTCATTGCTACATGTTTGTAAAGTAGTGTCCCAATCCAGGACTGGTGCCCTTAAACTCTACTATAAAATAAGTAATCAATAATAATTAATATGACAATAAATTAACCTGAATGACAGGAACTGAGGTCAGTAGAATGCAGTTACCCAAAATGGCCTTTGGATTGGAGTTTTAACAACTTTTCTTTTAGACAAAATTGCCTGGAAGCTTTATTGTGCTCAGATAGAGCTGAATGTCAGGCTGGGTACTAACAGAGATGTATTCTGTTTTCATCCCTCTGGCATCGTTTAATAGGCTCAATAGTCATTACGGTTTAACAAGCACAAAGTTCAGTTGCTCTTCTACTGGGCCTCATTAAGATAAAGAGAGGGACCTAAGTGTTGTGTTTGAGTGGGCGCTATCCATTCAGCACCACAAAAGCCCTGCATGAGCAAAGACAAATAAAACACAGGATTGTTCATAAAATGTAGGTCTCTTTTCAGCCTGGAACAGCGTGACCTTGAAGATGAAACAACAAGTTGATGACAAAGACATTCTGCAAGCATTTCATCCTAGTTAATGTCACTTATTGTTCATTTTAAAACACACCTGCTTTAGCTTTAATCTTAAACATACAATCAAAGTCCAGCTTGTTAGGCTGTTTATTGCTTTGTGTTGTTCCTTCATAGTAATCAAGGGAATCTCATTCTGCTAAATCTGAGAAGAAGAAAAAAACTTTTTCCAGCTATAAGTTTCATATGATTTTGAATTTGAAAACAAATATGCTGGGGAGGCTTTTTATTTTCAATTAAACATCTTTAATCCTAGCAGCAAATGCAACTTGCTGCAGAAATAAAATGGGGAAAATGTTCCAAACTATAAAAATTTTCCAGTGGCATGACCCAGCCAGCCACGTCTTTTGTTACTGGTAAAAGAGTCTATGCAAAATAAAATACAATATTTTGCTTTCTCTTCATCCAGTTAATATTAATTAAGAAATTATAAAAACATTGATTATGTTTTCTGCCCTTTATCTAATGGGATTCACATTGTTCTAACTAAACAGAACAAATTGTGTAATTTGGGGACCCAATCCTGCAGTTTGAGGAAAACTCCCATTGAAATACATCAGGATTGGCACCTTAATTTCTTCATCGTATATAGATAACAGGAAACATCTGAAGCTCCTTTGAATGTTAGGGGTCCATTTCCCCGCTGAGTATTAAGTCAGCTGGCATTTCCATAGGTGCAATTTTTTTGGGACAGCAAATAATTAGCTGAGTCTGCTTTTTCGTGCCCACAGTACATTACAGTAAGAAATATTAGAAGTTGCATATTGCGCTGTCTGTGCCCACAAAAATATGATTATGGTTATTTTCAGGGGCAACATTTATCCTGCAAAAATGGAAGCCAGATAAGGCCCAGTTGAAAATTAAGACCTAGATATAATCCTCATTTTCTCTAAAGCTATTATTATTTAGAATACATTCACATGTGGCCAGAAGGAACACCCTATGTGAAAGGCGTGAAAAGGAATACAGAGTCTTATTTTTAAAAAGAATCCTAAATTCTAATGGAGACGTTTATTTAAAGGACTGGATTTCTCTTTCTCCAATAGAGTTCCTTATTTGAATTTGGCAACTTCTGTGTCTTGTGTTTGACATAGTGCAGTATTGTGCAGAGCAGAGTAAGATATTTTTTAAAATATATATCATCTCTACTTTTAAAAGGTGGATCTCTGAGCTTATCAAAGGGGACAAAAGTTTTCCAGTCATACACACACACACCACTTTACAGGTTAAACATGATAGATAAAAACTAGTCATGGAAAATAGCCTGAGCTGCCTAAGGATAATGGAGCATAATTTTGGAGATCAAGATCATGTGATTCTGGAAAGCCATTATCATGCATCCCTGTGCCAGAGTTTTGTATTCTGTAGATTAGAATGACTTTCAAAAAGCTTGTGATTTAATCTTATCTGCAGTTTGCTGCTTTGTGTGTTATATTCTGAAACATAAAGTAAATAAGAATAATATAATGCTTTGTTTGCTTAGTGGTGGAAACTGATTTGGGTTATCAAATGAAGTCTCATAAAAATGTATGGTGCCTCCTAATAAGTACCTGCTACTTATGTTCAAAATATAAATACTATCTCCTTGAACAAGTGTTATCAAGCCAGGCCTGTGTGCTTAGCAAGGTTCATTATTAAAAGGTAAATATACAATTCAGAAGACTAGATTGCAGAATACAGTTGAGTTGGCATGCTCTAATCTGTGTTTAATTTTCCTATTTTCCATTGCCCCAGAGCTTTCATAGACTTTCCAGGCTCTGACTGGTATGAAATGATTTGATAAACTTCACTATCTGACATTTCAAGAGACCAATTCCTCTCAAGAAGACCAAAAGCTGATCCAACTCCTGTGGCACAATGAAAGTTGAATCAACTGCCAACAGAGGAGAGAATTAGCAAGGTCAATGGGACTTAATCCAGTACTCATTAAAGCCCATCTTTTTACTGACTCCAATGAGTGCCTTTTGTTCCCTCTCCTCTCATATCCTTAGGAGAACTTACAGAATTAGTACAACGGACACCAAAGATATGTAAACTTAAGTGAATGGCTTATGTATTATTGTGGGTCAGAGTTATAGGTAAACTCTTGAGGGGGGTGACATGACAGATGTAAAACCTGGGAGTTCAGAGGACTGTATTTTGCTCACCTTAACCCAAGGTGGGGGGAACAAAAGGCCACCCTAGAGATGTGGGGATCAATACTCCTTCCTCTCCCCAAGGAGAAGCTAAAGTTAGGCCACCAGGGTCTCTGGGTCCTGACCTCTGCAGCAGCGAAAGGAATTTGGCTATCAGGAGGTCTGAATAATCTCTCTTGCCCAAACCCTCTGCTGTTAAAAGTAGTGCATAGTTGAAAGCTGCTTCATGGGGAGCCAGTCCTACCTTATTTCTCTCTTTGGTCCAGAAAAATTCTGCTTGTGATGGAGAACCTCAACCCACCAATGATGCAACCAACCCTTTGAAGGATGCAGGGACACCACACACACTCCCTAGAAACCAGATAGGAGTGGGAGGACCAGATCTCAGCCAAAGGTTTTGGGGTACCAGGACATAAGAAAGGGCATGTGAGAGCTCAGTCCTATAGGTTCCACAGACAGACGGTTTTCCAACTACTCTGTATGGATTTTTGAAGGCTGTATGCTGGCTTGCTACCAGAATGTCTATTGTCTAAATAGTTGAAATGTGAAATTATGAAAGATCATGGCAGAAATGCCGTCTAGGGAATATACTTTTCCGGGAAATAAGTCAATGGGTTCCGTTATAATGCTGATCAGTCACCCTAGTTGGACATATTTCTTTAGGAGGGAGGTGGGAAAGATATGGCAATTTCCTGCCATATCCTTTGGAAACCTTCTCAAATTAAGTATTTGGGGGATCCGTTACATTAAATGAATGGTTTATGTATTATTGTTGTCCTGAATTGTATGTAACCTTTTAAGGAGGGAGATGAGACAAAGGTGAGACCTGAGGATTCAAAGGACTGTATTGAACAATGAGCCAGACAAGAATGGACCTTGGGAACAAAAAGTGTTAAGTGGTTTTCTTGAGGAAGATCTACAGGGAGGTAAATGCAAATTCCCCACCTCTAGTTATGCAAAAACCCAGCCTTTTGAAACTACGCCCTGTGGAAAGAGCCATTGTCTGCTAATCACTTGTTATATAAGGCCAAGATCTAAGGCCCACGCTGCATAAAGGAAAGACTAAACTATTCCTGGTTGTTTTGATTCTGAATCTGACACACAGTTATGAACTGGTAACCACAGGGAAAACCCGTTGTGGATTATGAATGATTGATAGCTACCAAGCCCCAAGGTTGGAGAGGAATGACTCCTGGCAAGCTCTTTAGCATGTGTGTAGGTCCTTTCGCTCTTTGTTTTCTCTGTAATGCTTTCATCTTAAGAGAGTGCTTTCAGCTGGAACATTCTGATGGACAATGAAAACATTTTGCAAAATCATTAATGTAATAGTTTTTGAACCCAGCTCTACAGAGTCACAGCCCAGTGACTTCACTACAAGATTGTTCTTCCCACTGTCTCTAGCAAAATGTACTAGCAAGAAGTGCTAATCTACCCCTTATATGTAATAAAACTAAAACAGTTCTGGAAAATGCGGGGCCACATATGGTCCCAGGAATAATGATTAAGATGAAAAATCCTCATTGACCAGAACAAAGCAGCACTGAGCAGCTTTATCCAGGGGATGCCGTACGCCAATTCCTCATACCCCTAATAAATCTGCATTTGATCATGTGCTATAAGTCCTTAAGCATATTGTAGAAACTGGATAAATCCTCTTTTGGAATTTATTAGCTTTAAAAAAAATGAAAATGAATATAATTCCATTTATTTTAATATCAATAGATTACCTGTAATAGAAACCCTGACATTTTGGGGTGGTATTATTTTATTTTAATATTTCACCACTGCAAAATGCTATTGTCCAATGGAATTATGGGCTGCAGAGCATGTGAGACATTTGACACATGTAAAGAAGGACTTGTTTAATTTTTTCCTCCTATTAGTCAAATGAATGCCAATGAGCCATGATGAATTAATGGTGCTGGAGAATGTCACCCTCGATGCTTATGGTTTATACTGCTGCTGAATATAAGCACAGTGTTAAAAAGACCACACGTTAAGGAAGCTATTAGTCAGGATGGGCAGGGATGGTGTCCCTAGACTGTGTTTGCCAGAAGCTGGGAATGGGCGACAGGGAATGGATCACTTGATTCCCTGTTCTGTTCATTCCCTCTGAAGCACCTAGCACTCGCCATTGTCTGAAGACAGGATACTGGTCTACACAGATCTTTGGTCTGACCCAGTATGGCCATTCTTACTGACTATACTATGGCTCCCACTGGTAAAGCTGAGCTGGGGCTGGCACTAGTGGGAATGCTTCTCTAAAATTCCCTAAAGTACACATGGTCCACAAGCACAAAGAGTTAATTGGAACCCACAGACCTAGTACAGTCCAGGTGGCAGCAGTGCAAAATTCCCCATCATGCACTTCTGTCATCTCTCCACTGACCCAGAGAAATGACACGCTTAAAAGGGTCAGGATAGAAATTCAAGTTCTGAATAACCCATCTGTTCCTAGGCATTCTGCTGAGCCTTCCATTCAGCAAATCATGTGAGCACAGGCTATGTCCCATTGTTTGTGCGTATTTTAGTAGCTAGGCCTCCCTGCTTAACATTCAGCACATGCTCAAGGGCTTTGTTGAATTGCCAGATTGCACAAAATCACAAGGAAACAGACTGAACTCCATTGACTTATCTCAAATATCAAGCACCTGATGAATAATAAGGCACTTTAGCATGTACAGCCCTAGGGTATATTCGAATAGATGGAAGGTTCCTTATCCTTTTGCCAAGCCTCACACGCTTCCAGAGAACCTGTTTTGATTTTGTAACCTCTCAGAGGATTGCAACATCTGACTTCAGCTACTTTACAACAGGTGCCATTTTGTTGGTCATAACTCTGCAATTGCCTTTACACTTATTTCGTGAACAGACTAGGAACAAGCTAAACACATGATAAATCCATGAGCTTCTTGAAAATTAGTGTCATTCCACATTTACTTTTCTCCTTCTTATGGGACAGATTCTGACTTCTTTCTTCACCTTGGGCCAGATTCTGTCTCCTTACAGATACTGCTTACTACCCTGAAATATTCCCGTTCATTTCAAAGCTATTCAGGGTAGGAGTCTCAGAATCCTGCCCTGTGTGGCATTGTTAGGAATTAGTTCAACATCTGTTATTCATCATAGCAACTGCACATTACCCTCTCCCAGGATCATGACAATTCTTACTGATAACTAAACTACAAGCACTGATCAGAACAGGGACTGGCAAGAAATCCCATTCCCCACTGCTTAGGCTGAATTCCTTTGCATTGATCAGGGCAATTCTCTGTCCAGCCCAAACTAGATCCTGGACTTTGTTGCAATTGTACTTTCCATCTTGCAAGCACAGAAAAACAGGTCAGTGCACCTAGGATGGCTGAGGGTGAATGAGACCAGTGTGATTTTTCTCTCCCGTCCCCAGAAATAGTAACATTTTTAATGTTTACAGGAGCAAGATATGCATAAATAGCTCCTAAACTGTAATTTATAATTTGCCTCCAAGGCATGTGAAGATGGTGAAACTTCATAGATCCTAGTGCTTATTGCAATGTGTCACCCTTATATAATGCATCAGTGAACCTTTTCTTACCATGTTCTCAAAGCTACTAGAAATTACTATTCATTATTTATATATTTCCATTACTGCAGCACTGCGGAGCCCCAGTCATGGATAGGACTCCATTGTGCTAGATATGTACAAACAGAACAAAAGGACTGTCTCTGCCTCCCTGGTTTTGATTCCTAGGAATGTAGGAACTTAGGGTCAGAACAATAATCTATCTCTTCTGTGTGAGTGGACAGGGCTTAGAAAGTTGCGGATGCTGCTGTCATATCAATACATCATAATAATAAGCTTCCCATCAGCAGAGCCCAGTATCTTAAGAAAAAGGTAACTCCATAATACTGGTATCAGAGGGGTAGCCGTATTAGTCTGGATCTGTAAAAGCAGCAAAGAGTCCAGTTGCAAAGAGTCCATGACGGGAGGGAGGAACGGAGATTCCATCCTCACCCCTATTTGAAGGCTGTGTAAATCAGGAACGAGAGACTGTCTAATGGTAAGAATTAGAGACTGTGTTCTGGTCTCAACTTGCCCCTGACTGCCAGTGTGAATTTGTCCCAGTCATTTGATGCTGCCCCTGTGCCTCAGTTTCCCCATCATAAAATCCATTACTTACCTCATTCAACCAATAATACTACTCATGGAGTAAATTGCTCTGCAATGTGAGTCAGAGTGGAAGAATCTGGTTCTTCATCAATTAATTAATGTTTGCAAACAATTTTATGGTAATATTATTATTATAAATAATGCACCAGATCTCTTCCAATATTTACAATAGATTCTAGATACAATTGAATAGACAATGCCTCCATTACCCCTTTAATTTCTTTTAAAATTGCCATTCCATTAAAACTAACCCCCAGCCCTTTAGTTATTACCTGAATTTTCTTTGTGCACTTAATTTTGGCAAAGATCCCTCTGAACCCCTCCCCACTTAAAACCTCATCAACAAGCATAAAGGCAGAGCTCAGCGGGTGAGCCCTCTTAGCCAGGCACCCACTCTGAGCTGCTTTATACCATACATGCAGGCAATACAAAGCAAATCCCTGTACCATGCTAAAAATCAAGCTTATTACTGTATTGAGTTACAATGGCATTCTAGCCCTTTATATATTGTGCAGATGAATCAACAGCTGGCTTCCCTCACAAAGAACCTTCTTCCCATACCCACAACTACATAGAAGGGAATAAAACGCAAGGGCACAATCATCTGGAAGGATAATTAGGCCGTACTGAGCTTTTCAAAGGGGCTGATGAAAACCCTTAGACCTTAATAAAACAGAAATAATAAGGCCATCTCTTTGAATGGGGAAATCTGTTAAGACAGTAGTGAAAAAGACAGAGAGGGGAAGATGCAGGGTATCCAGTCTGGTGGTCAGAGAAATGGAGGCAGGAGAAATCTGTGCATATGTGTGTGTGTAATATGTATAAATTATGATTTTTCATAGATCACAGGCAAGAAGAGACCGCTGTGATCATCTAGTCTGGCCTTGAAAGGGTTCATTGTCACTACTCACTTTAAATCCTAACGTGATATAAATTGAATTAGTATGAAAACAGTTTGGTCTATCCAGTGACTTGCTGTAAAAAACATGTATGCAGCCAAAGGACTTTCAGTGTGATGCTATCACAAACAGGGCTGGGTGGGAAGCGGTTTTCCCATCCCATGAGAATTTTTGACCTTTTGAAATTGTTCCCAGTCCAAAGTCTGATGAAAAGTTTAAATCTTGAAAATTTTCATGAACCAAAGGGCTGTGGGGATGGGTTAGGAGAAATAGTTCAGAAGAATTGGTATCTTTTGCTTCAATAATTTTGAAATGCTTCAATTCCATTTCAAACCTTTTCTTTTAAAACTTTCTAGTGTAAATTTACTACAATTCTGAAAGAAAAAGTCATTTCAACTAAAAAAAATTAATAATTGTTTTGAAAATTTTCAATATTGTCAAAACATCCTGTTTGACATTTTTAAACCAGAAAGCTTTGATTTTTTGAGTCAGGTGTTTTGCGATCAGTTTTGGCATCAGCATTTTCAGAAGAAAAAAAATTGTCAGAAAATTCCCAGATTTAATCACATAATCTGAAGGACAAAAATGCACAACTCTGAGCAGCATTTCTTGCTGTCACTTTTGCTTTGCAAAGGAGATCTTTCTGACAACATCATAGCATGACATTAAGGTATATGAGCCAACTTGCCCCAAAGGTAGAAAATATCATCAGAGCAACATATATCAGAGGGGTAGCCTCATTAGTCTGGATCTGTAAAAAGCAACAAAGAGCAACATAACATTTTCCTTCATTCTGAAACCCTAGTTGGAGTTTCTCCCATTTCTACCTGACACAATATTGATATTGTTTTCTACATGCTGTGCTGCCCTTCTAGAAAAAGCCAAAATGGAAACTTGAAGTGTCTCTCCAATGTATAGGTATGATAGGAATATAAAATGTAGTGCACCTTACCTTTGTTCATTCTTCCACAAGCAAGTTATATCAAGTGCCCCTTTGGTATCTGCGTACCTGCGGTTGTGCAACTGTAAAGAAAAAAAACCCATGCTGGGTTAATAAAGAAAGGCAAAAGCCACAAACTCCAAAGATTCAGGTTAAACATTTACCCCAGTTTGCTCCTACACTCTAATCCTGAGGATCTACTTAGCTAGCTGTTGGCATCTTGAGAAACAGGTGACAGCCACTCAGCAACATGCCTGGTTACTTCCCCGTCTGCTATTCAGATACAGGCTACAGAATGCTAAGGTCACTGAAGCACAACAGGCTAAGATTTCCTATGTAAGAAACACTATTCACAATAGAAGTGATATTTCAAATGTTTACATGCAGGATTGGTTGGCAAACACCTGCTGAAATGTTACTATAGAGCTAAGGCACTTAAAGTTCCTATGTTGTCCTTTTTACAGTCTTTTGTTCCTAGGGTAAGGTGGAATTTGAAATGAGTACGAGAATATGTACTAACCTTCTGTCAGATGGGTGGGTTACATATTACATGATGCTACCTGTAGATCGGTACAAGTTAGACCTCTGAGTTTGAAAACTGTGGTCTCAGTCCCTTAATTACAAGATCCAGCCCATGTTCTAAATGAATAGCATGCTGGAGGCAGCGGGAAAGTAACTTGGAGGCAGCCCAAAAGCAATAAGAGTCAGTACAGTTATTGACCTAAATCATAGAATATCACAGCTGGAAGGGACCTCAGGAGGTCATCTAGTCCAAACCCCTGCTCAAATCAGGATCAATCCCCAGACAGATTTTTACCCCAGTTCCTTAAATGGCTCCCTCAAGGATTGAGTTCACAGCCCTGGGGTTTAGCAGGCCAATGCTCAAACCACTGAGCTATCCCTCCTCCCTCTTCTCTAGCTCTTAGGGCCAGATTTACAGAAGTATTGAATTACCTAAAGATGCACATAGACACCTAGTGGGATTTTCAAAAGGGCCTAAGCAGGTTAAGTGCCTACTTTCCATTGAAAGTCCTTTATGATTTTTCCTAGAGAGTTAGCATGGGCAGCAGTAGCTCCCAGAGCTGAGAGTCCAGGACAATTCTCTATGTGTTTTTGGAGTGCTCTGAAAAACTTGACAGATTTATGAAAAGCTCCCTCTTATCCCTTCCTCCTAGGCACTGCATACGAGTATCCAAAGAATCACAACTTGTTTGAGGTCTCATGTACATAAATGGTTGCTTGGGCTGTGTCTCCTCATACTAACAAAAGGGGTTCATGGAACTAGTGACAGATGCTAACCTGACCAATGTTCAGAATACAGAAACACAGATTGTTTTTCCTTCTGATAAAAACTCTGGGCTCAAGCATTGCGCACTAGCAGATAGGGCACTGTACTAGGACTCAGTAGACCTGAATTCTATTCCCAACTTTACCATTGATCTGATCTTTCTTCTCTCACTATTTATCTGTATTGTCTATTTAGAATGTAAACTCTTTGAGGCAAGGACTGTCTCTCACTATGTGTTTATGCATCACCTAACACAACTGCGCCCCAATCTCAGGAGGAGAGTATGGGGTATTCAACAACACAAAATAGTAATAATAATTGTACTTGTGAATAAAGTTTGGGAAAAAAGTCCCAAGTCTCTCATCTCTATTGCCCCACATGCGCACACACACACAATCTACAAATATTATTTTTTTTGCCAGTGGAAATCTAATCCTGCCTTGGTTAGCATAACAAAGAGAACAGGACGAACATGGAAGGAATATTTCATTTCTAGGACGACTGTGATTTTTTCTTCTTCTTCTCTGTCAGGTAATTTTAAACTCTAGATGTTTCCAGTTAGTCTATGCATAGTCTTGTTTTGTCTTCTGTAGTCAAGTGTTATTTAACTTCCTTCTCACTGATGAAAAACTTGACTACACTTAGACTTTGCCATTGTGTAAAGTGGAACCTGAGAACTTTAGGAATCCTACAGGGAATACAGCTGAAACACAGAGGCCACACCAGTGGAACACCAGTCCTTGCTTTGCTTTAACAAAGATGAGATCCAGTTGTATTCTGCATAATGCTAAACTAATACTTTAATCAACTTTTATTGCCACTGCCACTTTTTATCACTTAGCGTTAGTGCCTTGTTTCAGGTTTCCAACACATAGAGGAGATTTTTTTTTCCATTATACAATTTGATTTATATGCATCTAAAACATACTAGGCTCAAAACAAATTAATATCTGTTTAATATCTAGGGCTCTAAAGGAATGCGTTGGCCCTTATTTCAGGCCCTCATGGAACGTTAGACTGTGTCTCATGTGGGCAGGCTTTTGACATTAAAACAAGTAATAATTAAAATATGCATGGCCTACAAAGGCTTTAATTACTGCGTATTGCTGGGTGCTTCTCACTGGCAGCATCATGCCTGTAGGAAAGATGAGTTTGTGCCACTGCAAAGCTTGGGCTGACAACACATGCAAGAAAAAAGGAAACCAAAATCATCTTGAACTAGGGAAAATAGAATCCCATTCTCCTGCAGATGAATGGCCCCATCTCACTAACTGGAGCTTCAGCAGCATTTATATAACACGCTTCTTGCAAATGAAGCAAGATGGATGCTTTTGCTATTGGCTGTTTGTCTGACTTTCTTCACCCCTCTCCAACTACCAATAGCTGCCTGGCCCATGCCTCACTCTCCTTGACCGTTATGCCCCCTTTCAGCTTCTCCTCCCTGGCCCCTTCTTTTTCCATCCATCACCTCCCTTTCATTCCCCTCCCTCTTCTCTTTCCAGACTAGCATGTCCTTAAGGAGAAATCCTACCCAATTGAATGGGGATGAACCAGTGGTGTGCTATAGAAATGTCACAGAAATAGAAATAGAAATATATGAATTATTCTAGACATTCAAACAATATAATAGAGAGTGGGAACTTTTCTACTGGGTTTTTTAAACTCTCCCACAGAATTCTATAGCAGGACTGTAATCTTCTAATTCTAAAGGATGGTTCATAAAACCCATGAAAACGTACACATTCTCCATTAGGGTCTATTCTGTCTAACTTAGGTGCATATATGGCCCCAATTACCATCATGTATGAGAGGTCCATACACCTCTGTGAGGCCTTGTCTATATTGATAGTGGCATGAAGGTCACGTGTAGGTACATGCCACAGTGAAACGCAATCTATGTTCATATTGCGGAGGGGTAACTACAAGTGGCCATGACAGGAGAGGCAGCGAAGAAAGGTTCTGGCAGTTCCCCACTTCCAGGTCCTTTCCCCACTGCCACAGACTTTCCCTCTGGCAGTGTAGACATGGGAGGCACTGCTTGGGCATGTAGAAGGCCATGTATCTACCCTGAGGTTCTAGCATGTTTTTACCCTACTCGCCTAAGCAATGTTTCGCCATCTACACTGCGATTTATACCCGAGCTGGGGGCACACTCTATGTACTCTACACATGGCTGTAAGTGTTAACAGAGCTATTATCTATGATTTACAGATGGGAAACTGAAGTGCAGAGAGATAAAGCGAGTTGCCCAAGGTCACACAGGAAGGCAGTGGCAGAGCAGGGAATTGATGCCAACTCCTGAGTCTCAGGCTAGCCTCCTAACCATTGGACCACCCTTCCGCTCTGTTAGAGCATCTCACAAAGGTCTTTTTCACTATTTGGCTCTTGTTACTTCATCTCCTTTCTGCTGTTCCCCTTGCCCCAGTTAAGGCTCCAACTTAACAAGCGTAACCTTAAGACTATGAATAGTCTTACTGACTTCAATGGGATAAACTCTGCTTAAATTTAGGCACGTGCGTCAGTGCTTTACTGAATCAGCGCCTCCCTCCTCTAGAAAATCAAACAAAAGGCAATACAAAGCAATGCTGTTAATTCTACTAATTTTTAAAGGCACACATACACAAATCCCACTCTCGGGGCATTTGCTGATTTCATGAGTCCAAATCCTCAGCTCCTGTAAATGAGTGGCATTCCATTGATCCTCCCCTCCTCCCAGGGCCGTACACCAATTATTCACAGCAGCTGAGGGTCTACTCTATGTATCTGTATCATCTGTGTACCCTTGTAGTCCCTTTGCCCACTCCCTTGCTATGCCATGCCTTTCCAGATTTATTTATTGCTGCATTTATTTATATATAGGTCCCAATCCTTCAGAAACTTAATCCTAGTCACCGTGCACACTAGCACGAGCAGTCTGATTGATTCTGAGAGGACTACTACTCATGGTAGCAGGCACTGTCATGCCCAGATGTTCAAAAGTATATCTGAAGAAGTGGGCTGTAGCCCACTAAAGCTCATGCTGAAATAAATTTGTTTGTCTCTAAGGTGCCACAAGTACTCCTGTTCTTTTTGCAAAAGTATTTAGGCACTTAACTTCCATTTAAATCAATAGGTTGGCAAATAAATAGTGCTAATAAATAATGGGTTTCTTCCTGAGCTTTTGATTTGAGATGTTACCCACTTACAGAACTATCATCGCTATATGTGGGATCAGGAA
This sequence comes from Gopherus evgoodei, assembly GCF_007399415.2. Classification (NCBI taxonomy): domain Eukaryota; kingdom Metazoa; phylum Chordata; order Testudines; family Testudinidae; genus Gopherus; species Gopherus evgoodei. The sequence goes on along the minus strand of NC_044336.1, from coordinate 24,212,683 downwards.
GGAATTTTACCCCGGGTCAGACTGGTGGTGATCTTCTGGGGGGTTTTTTTGCCTTCCTCTGCTATTCGTGGGTGCAGGTCACTTGCCAGATGTATCTGGGTGTATCTCAATTTATCATTTCTGTGCCATTACAGAGGCCTCGGGGACTGACGCACCTCAGTCTCTTTTATTGTCTGCCGATGGCACACAACAGTCTAGTCTCCTGTAGGTTGTAGTACTTTGGTCTCTTTCTGTAGTTGGGTTTAGCGTGCAGGTGCTGGGTGGTGTAGGTGGCCATTGAGGTCAGACTAGATGATCTAGTGATCCCTTCCGGCCTTAAAAATCGACTGTATGATGAGTTATAGTCATTGGTCCTGGTTCTGATCTGCTCACCCCAGTTCTACATGGGTGTGGCTGCTGACTTCTTCTGACTGATTCCAATGGATGTGAGATCAGAATCCAGCTTTTCAAGTCTTGGTGATTCTTCCCTTTTCCCCTTTTATACTCAGTGGCAAATGTATCATGTCAGACTTTAGAGTTAGCAGCCGCTACCCTGCTGGAAAAAGATAATCACAGAAAGCACTCTGAAGGCAGGGTGTGCATTAAGAAACTTTCTCCCATCGCATGGATTAGAGGCATGAAAGTTCAGGGGTATTTTTATTTTTCTTATTATTACTTTGTTCCATACCATACTTAGCTACACACAGAGAAAGATTCTAGGCCATTATTGATCTCACTGACCCCCAAACCAGGTCACGTCTCCAAGCTCCATTTACAACATTTATATAACGTTCTTCTGCACTTTTGCTCCTAGATATTTATAACTCCAGTGCCTAGAAGCAAATGGCTGGGAGGTAGTTAGGGAGCCTGTGGCGCTATTAAGACGGCTTTGCTTTCATTTTCTTTTAAATTGAATTCTTTTCAGAGTTAACAGGAAAAAACCTCTAAACAGAGTAAGCAAGAGACAACACAGAGCAACGGAAGGAGTGCAATCAATACAGAGGGCTAGATTGTGCTGGTTAGTCACTGCCAGGAAATGGAGGCACTGTGGAGTAGCACTGGGCCAAGGAGAGCTCAGAGAGGGAGCAGTGGCTCTTGTGCCATCCTTTAAGGGTACACAGTGGCACTGCACCTGGCAATGGTCTCTTCTATTTCTTCTTCAACCCCTCTGGAGCAATGTGTGCCTCAGGGGGTGCACAGGGTAGCAGACTCTGTGATCCCCTAAATGCATAGACTGTGACCATCCCTGGTTCTTGTCTTGTCCCTATCACCCAGGGGAAGAAAGGAAGGAAGGCTCATTGGCTCAGATCCCTCAAACATAGTTAGGCTCCTAACATCCATTTACATGTCTAAACACCTTTGAGGATCTGCCCCTTACCCCTTCAGTGCAAGGTTGAGGGACAATCCAGCCCTACTAACATGACAAGGAGGACAAGAGCAACAAAAACTGCAGATGAGAGTGAGGACTGCTAATGGCCAGAGTAGATCATATTTATCTCAGAGCAGAGAGAAGCAATTAAATATAGCTGGTTTCTTTGTTATTTTTTGAAGTGCCAGATTTAAAGCATCTCATCAACATTTTCCTCCATTCCCAGGGGCTTTCTGGGCTTTCTGCATTGGCGGGGATGTGGGGAGGAAAGAGGGAGAAACAAGCAATACTTTTGTAATGCTAAATACAAAGAACTGTTATTATACATTACAAATGTAATCGCTCAATTCCTCTATGATGCAACCGTCATAGGGAAAAAAACTACTTGAAGTCTATAAACAGCTGTAAAGAATGACTTGGTTTCCTACAATTCTCTTGATTCACATTCGTATTTTCTTGCAGCTTTAAAAAAGACTGACAATCTGAACTGGTGGTTTAAATGCAAGTGTCTCAAGGAAGACAGCTGTGCACAACCGTGGCTGCATTTTTCTGTTAGTATTTATAGTCAGTCAATTAATAAAAGCTAGAGATGGAATATAGGCTCAAGAAGGGGAGTAAGGGTGGGTTGGACAAGGGGAAGCAATGTAGACTAGACTAAAGTCCATCATGGGACAAAATTGAGTTGTTCTTCTCATATATTCCTTTAAAGAAAGAGTGAAATCTCCTGTCAGTGGGATACATAAGTCTTTCTGTAATGTGTACTTTCACCTGCAAAGAAACAATGAACCTTGTCTGTAATTATTATTATAATGATTATTTATTGTCTGATTGTCCTGGCTCTAGTGTGGATGCATAGGAAGCATGAGTGTGAGAAGGTTGTATCCCAGGGGTGCAGCATGCCCCAGCAGAAACAGAGAATCATGGGACTCTCCAGTTCTCCCATCCCTAAACCCACAGAGTTTACTAAATGCCCCATTCTAAGGACATTTTGTAATGCTGTGTGCTGGCTTTTGAAGGACAGGGCCTGCATGCTTGTTTTGAGGCCTCAGACCTTTAAGGCTTGGGTTTGGGGAGCTGTTGTCTCCAGAAGGATCGTGTGGCTGATCATGGGACTAGACTGAGCTCAAAGCAAGAAATGAACAGCAGGTCTTGTTCCCCTTTTGGAGTAGGCATGTGAGCAAGCAGGTATTGTTTGGGAGCCATTTCATAGGAAAGGGAAAGGCTGTAGCTGTTAGCAGGGCTGACGCTTCCATTTAGGCGACCTAGGCGGTTGCCTAAGGTGCCAGGATTTGAGGGGATGGCATTTTGCTGCCCTAGGCGGCAATTCGGCGGCGGGGGTCCTTTCGCACTCTCGGTCTTCTGCGGCAATTCTGCGGCGGGTCCTTCGTTTGATCCAGGACCCGCCACCGAAGTGTCCCGAAGACCGGAAGGGCGGAAGATCCCCCCGCCGCAGAATTGAAGCCAACGACCAGGAGCGCAGAAGGACCCCCGCCTAGGGCGCCAAAAACCCTTGCACCGCTCATGGCTGTCAGGTCAATCTTGGGAAAGCTGGCAGAAGCAGGGCCAGCTCCAGCTTTCTTGCCGCCTGAAGAGGTAAAGAAAAAAACAGAAAAACCCGATTGAGCTGACACCACCATGCCGCTGGAGAGGAAGAGATGGAGTGAAGGACCCGCCGCAGAATTGCCGCCGAAGACCCGGATTTGCCACCCTTTTCTATTGGCCACCCCAGGCACCTGCTTCCTTCGCTGGTGTGGAGCCAGCCCTTGGCAGCAGGAGCCTCAGAGGAGTTCCATTTTGGCACCAGTGAAAGGGGCAGGGGTAGCCTGAGGTAAACTCTGGAGTTTCAATGTGTTCAAGTAGACATAGTTTTACAAGAGAATTGACTGTACAGGAAAAACTGTATACTCAGGACCTAGCCAACCACCTATTCATTATTCTAATAAATGTTTTCACTTTATGTTGCGTATCTCTAGCTTAGGATATCACTGGACACAATCCAGGGTCCTCAGAGTTAAAGTTCAAAAGGTGCTGGAATCCTGTGATTTTTAGGTGGGGGAAACCCCTGTCACAGATTTTCAGCCCTCAAGATTGGTTTGTATTTTTGAAGGTTGCAATCACTTGAGTGAGAAACTCCAATTAACACTGACTTTTAACGTCAGCCACAAAGTCATGGGCTTTGCAGGGCACAAAGACCAGTCTTGGGGATTGTGATGGTGTCTTCATAGAGTCATCACAGCATCCTTCCCCAAAACTTTAATGTCACCATAACACAAAATTTAATCTGGTTAGAAATGATTTAGATTTCTTAACCTGTAATTACAACCAGATTCTGAATAGTTCCTGCAGTCATAGGAGCTGGAACTAGGAATGCTGGGGATGCTGCCTCACTCTGTGGCTTGAAGTGGTTTCCATTTTATACGGAGTTTACAGTTTGGTTCAATGGCTCTCAGCACTCCCACTATACACATTGTTCCAGAGTCCCTGTCTGCAGTTTGTAGAGACAGAAAGAGATTCATATCCAGATTCTGTTCTTGCTTAGTCTAGCAGAAACCCAAAGTCCAGGATCTGTTCTAAGATTCAGCCCCATCAGAAATGGCACAGGCTCAATCAGTGGTAGAGCGGATGTTCAAAGGGCCAAGACTGTAGACATGTTATTGACAGCTATGAAAAAAATCAGCCTCATATTCTTGCAGCACTGGAGAGCATGGTAGCTTTACCCATTCATTTCTTCCCCCTAACTGGAATTTAACAAAGCAGAACAGGCAGGAAAAAAGAGAATCTGAGAAACTCATTGAAAAATGAAACTGGTTGGCTTTTTAAACAGATAGTACAAGTTAATTATTTTTATATTTCAGTTTCATCCAAATTAAACAGTCTGGATTTTTTGTCCATGAAGAATCAGTCAGTTAAAATTGAAATGACAAATCCTGTCTGATTACTGGGCTTTCTTAAGCAGCTATTCCAATTGCCTGAACAAATTGTGTGCATTTGTTTTCATGCCTGTGTGCCTGGCATTTCAAAGTGCCAGGATAAGAATTGTTCCTTTGAAAAGCAAAGCAATAACATTTTATTCCGCAGAGCAGTCTCGTTGGGTTCACTCCGGCTATGGACCAATTATTGTGTAGAACAGAGGAAGCGACACGCCAAGCACAATAAAAAGTGAAGCACTGGAATGTGACACTGTCATTTTTTTCCAGTTGGTTCTTCATTCTGGAGAATAGATTTTACTCCACAGGAAACATTTACCTCTTACGTATGGGCAACTGGGAAATAATAGACTTGTTGAACGCTTGTGGTGAAAGCCTAAAAGCTCCTTCCCCCTGCAGTAGCCCCTCCAAAGCACTAGAAAAGACCTGTTTAGTCATCTTGCCCTTTTCCTTGCCAAATCAGGATTGTTCCCTACACTACAACTGCCAGGGCTTTGCTTAGACTAGTTTTAAATGTTCCAACTGATGTGGCTTCCACCACTTCCTTTGGCAGACTATTTTGCAGCCTAATAGATCTCACTGTCAGGAAGTTTTCCTTGCTCTCCAGCCTAAATTTTCCCCATCTTAATTTCATCCCATTATTTGTTGTTATTCTTCCATGTGCCACACTAAATACTCACTTTCTATCATTGATGTCAATTATCATGTGCACCTTTAGTCATCACTTAGCCAAACATGCATCTGACGAAGTGGGTATTCACCCACGAAAGCTCATGCTCCAAAACGTCTGTTAGTCTATAAGGTGCCACAGGACTCTCTGCTACTTTTTACAGATCCAGACTAACACGGCTACCCCTCTGATACTCAGCCAAACTAGTGTCAGTTAAACTAAACTCTTAATCTTTTCTTATAAATCAGTCCCTGCAGCTGCTAATCACTTGTGTTGATCATCAATGCTTCCCAATCTGTCAGTGTCTTTCTGGCACAATGTTGCCAAGAACTAAATGCAATATTTCAGGTGTTGTCTGAGCAGTGTCACATATAGGAAAACAATATAGTCCATGTGCCAGGAGGATATACCCCTGCATAGGCATGTAAAAATTGCAGTAATCTTTTAGTTGCACAGCACTGCAAACTCATATCTAATTTGTAGTCCAGTGTTACTCCTATATTCTCAAAGCAGTGGATTTTCGTGTATTTTGTTTATGGATTGTCGTGACTACTGATTTTACTTTCAATGAAAATAAAACATGCTTTTCACTGGGGTTATCTGCTCAAGCTCAATCCCGAGATCCCCTATAGGGTTTAATTCAAGCTGATAACCAGTTAAATGCCAGGTTGCCATGTCTTCACTGCTATTTTAACTCCAGTTAAGAACACACCTTTTCTGCACTGAAGACATGCCCTGTGTCTGGAATTCTCAAGTAAAGGTCTGAAGAACACCAGATTCTTTATTTTTATGGCACTATAACTCCACATTACTGTGCATGTTTACAAGAATTTCATGTAGAAACAAACAAGCCCTGTTTTGCAAACTGCACTTTGCCTTAACCTTATGCTCTCAATGATGACAACAGGCAGTATGTCTGAAAACATCCACATATCAAAGAACTTCTAGTAACCATAATGTTTTATGAGTAAATTGATTCCTGACAAAGTGGCAGAGAGTGCCACCTGCAGAAGTGTCACAGAGTTGACACAGCATGAAGATCAGCATTGGGTTTATAGTCATTTTATTGCAAACTGTGATAGTCACATATGAAAACACAAACATACACACACACACAAGGTCCTAGAAGTCAGAACCGGACAGAGCAAGCAAAACAATGCCAGGGGAAGGGCGTGTGTGTATGAACTGGAATGGATGGTTTGACTATGCATGGAAATAACTGCAGGTTGAGGCATAACGACTGAAAAGGATTCTTAAATATATATTTCACAGCCTAGAGGTGTAAAACAGCTGAAGGCTGTGTCACCTAGGGATGTTGATTTTGATTACAGATATGGGGGGTGAGTCGTAAGCATTCCAAAAATTCAAGAGGTTTTGGATTTAGTTAACTCCTAGTTCAGAACTTAACACCTGTCTCCATCACCATAACAAGCTCTGCACCAAGAACCTACCTGAATCTGAACTCTCCAGTTCTGATGGAGTAATCCAGCTCGCCTGAGATGAACACACCACAGGTATATGCTGCACTGATTGTTCCACAATTAGTTGTATGTGTTTTATACACAGGTTATTTAGTGCCAAAAAATTATACTTAAATGCATGTTCCTATGATATTTATTCAGTATATAAATGTGAGAGAGATCTTATGCCCACACGAGAATTAATACTAGTGGACAATATTTCAAGAATTGCAGGTGTGGCCTGTTGTTGTTTACAGAGCAACTTATTACCTGTTTAATAAGGAAGATAGTTTTCAAAAGGTCATTTTGACCTTCACATCCACCACAACTAGCAAATAGTATGAAATGATGTAAGTGTCTTTGTGAACATGGATATTTTATCATTGATACTGGAAGTAGTCCTGGGACCCATGGCTGTCCAGATGCAAAATGAAAAGCAAGGTTGGGGCAGGGCAAATGATGAGTCCTTTCATGGATGGCATGAAAATATTTTGTCTCAAGAGTGTCAAATGTACACAGATAAAGCTGTAAAAATGTTTCAGAAAGATTCATACCATTGCCATTATGATACTGGAGACACCAGGTGACCGGGCTTTGATGTTATTCAGGAGACATGTTGGGATGTGCAGATCAAGATGGGTATGTGAACAGACATTGGCTTGCTAAGTGTCCATCCGTCTACATGCTGACAAACCAAGCAAGGCAAACAATTCAGCAAGAACAAAATCTTTGGTAGCAAGTGAAACAATACTTAGTGAAAAGAATACAAAAGAAGACCTGTGCACTCTCTTGCTAATAAACCCTTTAATAGGTCCATCAAAATTCAGCATATCCCACTGTACACCACAATTACCAAAGAATAGACAAACTATTAACAGTTTAGCCTTTCTAATCCTCCAAATAACAGCCCTTTATTATAATAATTAACAGTATAAATATCCCGTGGTGAGGGAAAAAATAAGCAAAGTCACCAATGAAGCTTGACAATTGCTTTCCTCACGCCTTCCCTTTGGTTAAGCTGCTATTGAGCTCAGTCAGAGACAGCCCACTGTAATAGAGTAGGAAAAATGAGGCCAAATAACAGTGCAGATTATTTTTAATTAATCCCAGACTCGGCTGCAGCTGTTTGTCTGTCAATTATGTCATACCCGTCTTAATGATACACAGTAAATAATATACAGGTCAGAATTGCATTACAATTTCCATTCTATAATTGCAAGAAGACACACCAGGGCTTGCATTTCTCGGGGATTATTGCATTTCACTGAATGCTGAAGTCACTCAGGCTTTGGCCTCAGAGTACCACCCAAGGCTTTCAGTAATCCCCAACACTCTACTCCCTGTTGCGTCTCACTTACTTAAATCAAAAATATATTTTCAGTTTAGACTAATTCCCATTAAAGATCACTGAAATCATACAAGCTTTTGTGCTGATTCTAATAACAATAAACATCTTTCGAAGCAAATTAGTCTTGTAACCCAGGCACTTTAATATAATTCTGTGAAAACCACTGCTGAGTTGCTGTGATTAGCTACCTTCCAATGCTTTCACTGAACTCTCTGAGGACTAGCTCACTTTAGGCGATCACAGAAACAAAGCTAGTGTTTTGTGAGCCTGTTAAGACTTTCCCATGTTACTGTTAGGTTTTTAGTGGTATGTAATTACATAACAGGGTGTTTTGTGAATATGATAAGTAATATATGTAAAAGCAAAAAAAAGCTTGCTTCCTCTCTTGGTGATAACTGTCTGCAAAAATACCTAAAGCCACTGTATATTGGCTTCTATATGATATTGAGCTAAATAATATAGGTTAGCTCCTGTGCTCGTTCAAATTGGTGTAGCTCAATTGCTATTTTGTGGGATAAGGTTTTCCGTTTTCTATGTTCTGTAAAAAAGGAAACAATACTCATCAATACAGCATGCTTTTCCTGAAAATCCTAGATCCCCGACAGTCTCCAGCTGTGGAACATCTCCTGGCTTTGCTACTGTTTAGAACATAGTGCAAAGTTAATCTTTTTAGCCAAGATTTTTTTTTAAGTTTGTTTGCGTGTATTGAGGACTTTGCATGGAGTAATTCTTTTTGGAGCCTGCTATTGTGGTCAATTTCAGTTAAAGTTTTTACTCTGTGTTCTATGCTAGGCACATCTAACAATCATTAAGAGGAGCAACTTAGCAACTGCCTTAACACCATGATCCAAAACCTACTGAGTTCTATGGGAGTGTTTCCATTTTCTTCAACAGGCTTTAGATCAGGCTGTAAGTGAGTAACTGAGTAATTTTATTATCATAACCTTTGTCCTAACTCTTTTCTGCCCTGCATTATTTTTTACATTTTTACATTCTGCTTTATTTATTATCCTCACCTGTTATCTCATGTCCGACTTTAGATTCTAAGCAATTTGGGCTAGAGACAATGCGGCTACTTGTATTTATATAGTTCCCATCATATTTTGGGTGCTCAAAAATAACAATTAATAATATGACAAATTCTTATAATTCTCATCTCTTCCATAAGTATAAATACTGCAAGTGGTCATGTAAGACCCCAGGCCTTTGTAGAAAATCTATTAACAATATGGGAGCTCATAAGCTTGAATTTCAAAGGGAATTCACTACTCTCTGGCTTCTACTTGCATGCAAACAACTTTGTATTCATACAACTGCCTGCCTTGTATGGGTGGTAGATTCCAGCACAGGCACTCAGAGATGATATCTGAGCAATATTTTATCTACTGAATTAATCAGCCTCTGGCATGAGTCTTTGAATACTGAGCTATTACACCATTATACATGTACATTTGGCCTACACTCTCATCTATTATCATGATAAACGTTGATCAGAAAACAAGAGTTGAATGCCTGGGGGAAGGCAAAAAGATGGTCTTTGGTTAAAGCATTTGATTGTGACTCATAAGATCTGGGGTCAGCTACCAGCTTGATCCCTATGAAGCCTTGGACAAGACATTTAATTTCTATCCACCTCAGTTCCCCATCTGTAAAACTGGGGTAATACTTCCTTTCTCCTGGCATTGATCCGTCTTGTCTATTTAGATTGCAAACTAACTGAGGCAGGGATGTAGTTTATGATACGTTTATACAGTGCCTACCAAAATGGGGCCCTGATTTCAATACTAGCTTTAAATGATAATAAAAATAGGAATAATAATAGGACTCTTGAGAGGACAGAAGAATCCGGTGTTCAGTTCTAAGGCATCTACCCCGTTCATGCATCACATCTGGCAAGCGCATCAGGATGTGTTCCATTTTCGATGTTCTACACAGCACGCTTACCCACTGATTTGAACAACTGTATTACATTGTGTCCAATATTCTGTATAAAGATAGGGCCATAATTTATGGCCTCTTCATTCAACGTGTAAAAAAGCAGAGAGAGGGTTACAATTCGTCAAATTACTTTCAAGCTTCCCTTGGTCTTTTCCAAAGGGGCTGAAATGTAATTATATTATTGTCCTTTTTTCTAGGTAGCCTTTTGTGAACAACATTTGCTTTCATCTTGAAAGGTCTACTAGGGACACAGTAGTCTTTGCTGATGCATTGTTTTACTGCCTTGTAGCACATAAATTAAGATCAGACTCAAGGTTATACCTTAAAGCTACATTTGGAGCCAGTTACTTGCTACTTAATGGATCTTTATGACAGTTTGTGTTGGCTTGAACACGAATAGCTAGAAAACAGTAGTTAAAATTCAAACAGCCATTAAAATCTGGTTCTGACAACACACAGCCACTCAGTAACTAATGGACTTTCCTCCACAAGGTCATATCTGTTGAAGGAAAAATGCTTCAAATACGTGTCTCAGATGACTCTCTCATTGCTGCTAATACAGAGGCAAATTCCAAAGCCTATTGAATGCTACTGCAATATGTATCCACTGTGAATGTATACACACAATTTAAAGATGTGGCCTTAACCCTAGCTACAGAAACCAGTACAACCTACCCTTTTTCTTCAAATATTCTTTAGCTAAGTACACGCACACATTATGTAAGCACACACACTATAGCGTGTAGATTGCAGATATACATGGCAATAGCCACATTTCGCATTTCATCAGGAAAAGTCATAGGAGAATGCTTTTGGTTACAACATATTAAAGCAGTGGTTCTCAGACTAGGGCCGCTACTTGTTCAGGGAAAGCCCCTGGCGTGCCGGGACGGTTTGTTTACCTACCGCATCCGCAGACAGCCGATCGCAGCTCATAGTAGTCTCGGTTCACCACTTCAGGTCAATGGGGGCGGTGGGAAGCGGAGGACAGTACGTCCCTCGGCCCACGCTGCTTCCTGCAGCCCCCATTGGCCTGGAGCAGCAAACCTTGGCCACTGAGAGCTGCAATCAGCCATCTGCGAACACAGCAGGTAAACAAACTGGCCAGGCCCACTAGGGGCTTTCTTGAACAAGTGGCAGCCCTAGTTTGAGAACCACTGCTCTACACCTCAGCTCACCCCTGTGAGCCTGAGTCAGCTGCATGGGCCAGCTGCTTTCTGCATCCTCAGCATGATGGCCCGCAATACAAAATGCTGTAGGCTGGCTCACACACATTACAGCTCTCAGGCGATTTGATGCCAAAGCACCACACATGCGTAGTCTGTGTGTGTTCATCTAAATGCAGAATTAGCAAATTACTATGGCCAAACGTGTCAAATGTAGGTACCCAACGCCAACCACCCTATATGCATGTTTAGGTATCTATATGTGTGGCCAGAAATAGTCAAATAGAATCTCAAGTCTCACTACTCTGAAAAACAGGCTCCTTGTTCAGGTGCCTAACTTTATGCATTTAAGTTTGAAAATGTGTGTGTCCATGTCATAAACAGATAGTTAAGGGTTAATGTCTCTTTTACCTGTAAAGGGTTAAGAAGCTCAGTAAACCTGGCTGACACCTGACCAGAGGACCAATAAGGGGACAAGCTACTTTCAAATCTTGGTGGAGGGAAGTCTTTTGTTTGTGCTCTTTGTTTTGGGGGTTGTTCGTTCTTGGGACTAAGAGGGATCAGACACCAATCCAGGCTCTCCAAATCTTTCTGAATCAGTCTCTCATGTTTCAAACTTGTAAGTAATAGCCAGGCAAGGTGTGTTAGTCTTATTTTTGTTTTCTCAACTTGTAAATGTTTCTTTTTTGCTGAGAGAATTTTACCTCTGTTTGCTGTAACTTTGAACCTAAGGCTAGAGGGGGTTCCTCTGGGCTATATGAATCTAATTACCCTGTAAAGTATTTTCCATCCTGATTTTACAAAGATGATTTTTACCTTTCTTTCTTTAATTAAAAGTTTTCTTTTTAAGAACCTGATTGATTTTTTCCTTGTTTTAAGATCCAAGGGGATTGGATCTGGACTCACCAGGGATTGGTGGGGGGAAAGAAGGGGGAATGGTTAATTTCTCCTTGTTTTAAGATCCAAGGGGTTTGGATCTGTGTTCACCAGGGAATTGGTGAAGTCCCTCAAGGCAACCCAGGGAGGGGAAAGTTTTGGGGGGGACAGAGAGTGCTCCAGACACTGGAATTCTGGATGGTGGCAGTGTACCAGATCTAAGCTAGTAATTAGGCTTAGAAGTGTCCATGCAGGTCCTCACATCCGTATGCTAAAGTTCAGAGTGGGGAAGGAACCTTGACAGTCCACGTGGTAGCAAAATTCAAAGTCATTTAGGGCACAATTTGTCCCATTTAAGCATGGCCTTTCTTTGGAGCAGTGCTGTTTGTAACTCCCAGGCAGGTAGCAGCCATTCACCACTTTCATCCCTGTCTGTAGACTGTGGCTTATTTCCCCACATAGACAGGGTCGGGCCATGGCCCAGCCTCCTCCCTGGGGTATTTGGTGTCCTGAGGGAAGTAGCGATGGAGCAACCACACGTGTTCCTTATGTGAGCCATGGCGTAGAAATGTAGGGGTGCAAGAGACAGAGGTTCTTCAGAGGCACAGAGGGCACAGAGGGCAGCCATGTAAGGCCAGGCACATTCTTGCTGTTAATGATGAGACTTAACCAAAGAAATGTGCGTCCAAGGATGGAGCCCAAGCTCATCAAAAGCAGCAAAGAGTCCTGTGGCACCTTATAGACTATCAGACGTTTTGGCGCTTGAGCTTTCATGGGTGAATACCCACTTCGTCATGCTCCACAACGTCTGTTAGTCTATAAGGTGCCACAGTATTCTTTGCTGCTTTTACAGATCCAGACTAACACGGCTACCTCTCTGATACTTGAAGCTCATCAAAGGCTGTTTGATAACATGGATTGGGCAATTGAGTGGCTAACATAGCACAGAAAAAATGAAAACTTTCTTTTTTTGATTTTTTAAAGACCTAGAGAGATGTCAGATACTCTATCTACATAGTTCCATTGGCTTCAATGAAAGAACACCAATTTTTCACCACATAAGGATATGAACCTTATATCTAAAAGGCTAAGACCCAAAGGGACTATGTACAAGACTGGCTATTTATTAAAATATATTAAGGTGAAATCACCAGCATAGGGCAAAGACCGCTTCTTCCTTTGTATACAACATTCAAACAAGTAATAAATAATGATAATAAAATGTCTCACGTGCTTTGATCCATTTTGTTTAAAATCAGCTGGAGGAATACAGATAAAATTCAAGTAAATAAGGCCACATTAGTGCTTTTTCCCTTTCCTTCCGAGATTACCTTTAACTTCCCAGTGACAGTATGTCCTGCAGGGACAAACCTTCATTCTCACCTATAAAACTTGCAGCTGTTTTCCTGTTTTGATAGAAAGCAGCAGGCAGATTTAGTATATGGGAGTAAATAGTCCAGTGCAAAGTACTGTTCACCTTGAGAGATGACGCCAAATACTTAAATAACTTTACTGGAATAAAGGCACAACCTTAATGACCAGTTAAGATTGATGTGTAAAGGAAGTATAAAAAAAAAAAGGCAAGCCAATGTATTGTGCACAGTGTGTACATGCTGAAACATCAAGTTAATTTTGGTTCGGTCAGATGTGCAGTAACAGATTGAGTCAAATATTAACAAAGCAACTAAGAAAAACAATAATCCTGATACAGTAGAATAACTTACAAGGACTGCAGTGAAATCTGTGGAGGAGCTATCAGTGTACCAATCAATATTTAGTGGGGGTGGAGAAGGAAGCCCTGTGTTATGGAAATTATCTAATTATCACGATCTAGTGGATTGGAACTAAGGACACCTGGGATTACCTAGAACAGTGATACTCAAACTGTGGCTCGCAAGCCGCAAGTGACTCTTTAATGTGTTTCCTGAGGCTCTTTGCAGCACATGATATTAAAACACTGTGCAATTTAATTATGAACCTATCTAAATTATTAACCAGCTGGGATGCTTTTACTATGTTATTAACCCATTGTAGTTGATAAAATGATAATACTTGGTCAATCATTTTGCTGTGAGAATAAGATATAAAATATTTCCCCGTCATACTGTTCAAATATGAATACATAGAACTATAGTAAAATAAATAATGAAGTCATACTCCTATGTCTTTTGGGGGGTAATGTTGATTGCTAATTTGGCCCCTGAACCACTTAGGGCTGAGTTTACTGATCTAGATGATCTGGTGGTGCCTTCTGGCCTGAAACTCTAGGATTCTGACTTTGCCATGGACTTACTGTATGACTATGGGCAAGTCACTTCTCCTTTCTTTGACTCAGTTTCCCCTCCCAGACTTTTTTCTGTTTTGTTCAAGTAGACTGTAAGGCCTGCAAGGCAGTGACTGTATTTTATTATGTGTTTGTACCCTGCCTAATGCACTTGGGACCAATCACAGTTGGAACTTCCAATATTTATATTATAAATATGACAATAGTTTGGTTAATATTTTTAAACAATGCCTAACTGACTTAGGAGCCTATGTCCAATTTTCATAATTGACTTATGTACCTACATGCCTATTTTTTACAAATGTCTCATTGTAGGCTTCTTTTTTTTTAAACCAAGAGTTGAAATTTGTAGGATGACATTTGTCAGCGTTAAGATATGTATCTTGTTTTATATTTTAATACCTGAGCCTAGAGATTGTGTGATGGGTGCATTTTGTAAATAGCAAAAGAAGGAGGTAAATAGATAGTCCAGAAAATAATCAGTTACTTTAATAGGAAGACCCTGTCTCCCCTCGTCATTCATGATTAGTGAGTTGGGATGCTGAATTTCAAATACCTTAGAGGGGCCTGATTTTTTGAAGCTTTTTGCCTCAAGCTGGGTACCCAAAATTATGTCACTTCTGGACATTTTAGGTCCTAACATGATTAGTATTATCAATAATAGTCATAATGCAGCATGTATTATCATGTATTACAGATGAGACAAAATCAAAACCCAGATCCAAATATTCTTGAATGCTGATTAAGTTTTTATCCATATCTGGAGCCAGGCCTGAATTTTATGACTGATTCTTATTTCTATAATGGGCAGAACCAAAAGGCTGGCTCAAAATGCCCCCTACCCTGCCACCTCCTCCTTTGAATTTCAGATCTCATTCTGGATCAGAACTTTAAAGCTCTGGCCCATCTCAAGGACTTAGATAAATAATTATAGCTTCAAAGCACTATGCAAATATTTGCCAGTGAATATTTCATTATTCTCTTGAGATGACTAGAACAGAACATATCTGTGTTTGAGTTAACTGGGAAAAGCAAATGCAAGGTAATTCTCCTCTCATCTATCCATCAGTTCTACACAAGTGCAACTCCACGGGCTCAAGGACCTACTCCTTATTTACACGAGTCTGAAAGCAGATTCATGCTTTTTTTTTGCCTTCCTCTGCAACATGCCATGCAGGTCACTTTCCAGGATGATCTTGGTATGTCTCACATAATCAATTCCCTGCTTCAGGAAGGGCCTCAGACATTGATTCACCTTAGCCTCTCCTGTTCTCTCCCTGTGACACACAATAGTTTAGTCTCTTGAATGCTGTAATGGTTTTGGTTCAATTCTCGTTGTTAGGCTTTAGGTGTGGATGCTGGGTATTTAGTGGCCTGGGATACACAGAAGGTCAGTCAAGATGCTCCCTTCTGGCCTTAAACTCCATAACTCTATGAAATGAGCTTACTGCTAAAGATAAAAGACAAGGTAAAGGTAAACCAGTGCGTTTTTCAGCAGTTATAACAAAAAAAAATATATCAGGAAAGCAAAATTGTGCTCATCACAAACTGAGAATTTTAGGGCTTTCTTGACAAGATTCGTTGTCCAATGTGATGCTTCTAAAATAATGCAGGAAAACAGTAGACAGCATTTGCTCTTTGTCCAAGTTGACTTACACATGTAGCACATGCTGTACTATAATATTGGCAGGACACCAATGTTTCTATTACTGTACCCTCCGTTTTCCTCTTCTCCAGTCATTCCCATTAAAAACCCATTTGATGAAAGATCACGGCTTTATTTACAAGAATATGCCTTGATGCTGCAAGCCTTTCAGTGCCTCCACTTAATTTTGCACATGTGGGTTGTCCCATTCAAATCAATGGAGGTACTCACACATGTAAAGTTAAGCGTATGTGTAAGTCTTTGTAGGATCCATATTATAGTTAATGATTCTTAAAAATCTAGTTCTAGTGCCAATTCAAAGTGAAAAGTTCTAGGGCATGATTAAACTTGCCAGTTAATATCAGTGTCTAACTCATAAATATTAATCTATTGGGAAACTCAAAGCTGGCTCCAGGCACCAGCGCAGCAAGCAGGTGCTTGGGGCAGCCAACAGAAAGGGGTGACACATCTTGGTCTCCAGCGGCGGGTCCCTCGGTGGGAGGACTTGCCGCTGAATTGCCACCAAAAATGAAGCGCCGATTGCAGCTTTTTTTTTTTTGCCGCTTCAGGCGCAAAAATGCTGGAGCCAGCCCTGGCTATACTGGAGTTCCTTTCTATTTTGTATGGCTAAACTAATGTTTCTTTATTAAAATTCAAAAGCTTCAAGCAAAATGCCATGTGCTTTGCTCAGCCTAATTATACCTCGGTATTGTTACTCACAGTATATGTAAAACCCAGAGCACTCCGACTACACAGGAGTGGTAGACCCTGTGTGTTCTTCCCTCATCAATGACTCTATGGCCCACTTTGGGACCATTGGGCCTGGGTTCTTTGTGCACGGTCTTTTCTAACTTCTGAGGGAAACTGCATTAACGGCTGCCCAAAGGAAGCCTTTTTGATTATGATGTCAGAGTTCTTCCTGAGGCTGTTGATGGCATTGTATTCAGCTTGGCAGAGGTTATGGGGCAAGTGACGCTGCTTTTCCACAATTTCAGCCCATACACGTCGACAGAAGGAATCTATGTAGAAGTCCAGTCTGTTGTTTCGACCTTCAGGAGGAGTCCAGGCAGAATCCTTCTTTTTGTAGTGTTGGTAGGAAGGAATCTGTGGGTTAGTATGTTGTTCAGAGCTGTGTTGGAAATATTCTTTGAGTCGGAGACGGCAAAAGTAAGATTCTAGGTCACTGTAGAACTGTATCATGTACGTGGGCCTGGAGTGACAAAAGGAGAGGCCTCGAGATAGGACATATTCTTCTGCCGCGCTAAGAGGATAGCTGGAAAGATTAACAATATTGTTGGGTGGGTTAAGGGAGCTACTGTTGTGGCTCATTGTGAAATGTAGCAGTTCAGACAATTTAGTGTCCTTTTTTTTGTAGTGAAAGAGCTCAGGGGTTTACGAAGCTCTTTTCATCAGGAATAAAGCTTTGAAATGTGTCTGAAAAAATGTAAAGTAATAATTAGATTTGGCATTCTCAGCCTTCTGACACTGGTACCATCAATGTTCAATATAAGAGAAAGTAAAAGCAGAGTTACTCCAGGAAAAGAAAATGCTGCATTAGAAAAATTGACCAAGGTCAATTTCACTTGGACTAGGAGCTGTGTTGAAGTCTGCCAGCCCTCTCTTGCAAAATCTAATATTTCCATGAGTGTTTCTGAGAAACTGCTAGGTTAATTCAAAGCATAATGTCAGCAAATGCAATGTTTCCTTTATTACTTTTTTCCAAGGAAAATTGAGAAATTTCACCCAACAGGCAAACACTGGCCATTTCAACACATAACCTTGGCATATTTCCTCATGGAAATGAAAACTTCACTTGTAATAATTACTTTTTCTTTGACTAGAAAACACAACTATCTGAGGCAGAAATGCAAATTGTCACACTTTTTGAAAAACAGATGAATTCTTCCCCCCACCTCCCGCCAGCGTGTTAAGTATTTTTAAACACAGTAGGAGAATTCTGGTCTCCATTAAAATATATTGAGTACTTTGAGAGCCTTGCGCTTTTAAAGGTAGTTAGGCTCACAGCACCCCTATGAGATAAGACATTGCTATTATACCCAGTTTAAAGATGCAGAGATGCTGAGAAACTTGCCCATGGTCACACAGGAAGTCTGTGGCAGAACAGGGACTTGAACCCAGGTCTGCTAAGTTCTAGGTGAGTTCCCTAACCACTGAAGAATCCTTCTTCTCCGATTTAATAATGTTTAGCACTCGCTTAATTTAATATAAATTATTGCTAAAGCATTCAGTCCTGGTCCCATTGAAAATGGGAAGAATCCCATGCACTGCTACAGACTAGGGACCGAATGGCTAGGCAGCAGTTCTGCAGAAAAGGACCTGGGGTTACAGTGGACAAGAAGCTGGATATGAGTCAACTGTGTGCCTTTGTTGCCAAGAAGGCTAAAGACATTTTGGGCTGTATAAGTAGGGGCATTGCCAGCAGATCGAGGGACATGATCATTCCCCTCTATTCGACTACAAGAAGAATGTGGAAAAATTGGAAAGAGTCCAGCAGAGGGCAACAAAAATGATTAGGGGCTGGAGCACAGGACTTATAAGGAGAGGCTGAGGGAACTGGATTTATTTAGTCTGCAGACGGGAAGAATGGGGGGGATTTGATAGATGCTTTCAACTACCTGAAAGGGGGTTCCAAAGAGGATGGATCTAGACTGTTCTCAGTAGTACCAGATGACAGAACAAGGAGTAATGGTCTCAAGTTGCAGTGAGGGAGGTTTAGGCTGGATATTAGGAAACACTATTTCACTAGGAGGGTGGTGAAGCACTGGAATGGGTTACCTACGGAGGTGGTGGAATCTCCTTCCTTAGAGGTTTTTAAGGTCAGGCTTGACAAAGCCCTGGCTGGGATTATTTAATTGGGAATTTGTCTTGCTTTGAGCAGGTGGTTGGACTAGATGACCTCCTGAGATCCCTTCTAAACCTGATAGTCTATGATTCTATGACTATGGTAGTTTTGCCATTAAATTCGATGAGAGTACAATCAGCTTTTGAGATTTAAGCAAAGTGTCTTTCTTCCTCTCCAAGAAGGAATTTGTCTCAAAAATGCAGTAGAGAAAAATTCTCTTTCATGAATTGCTAAAGAAATCCAAAGACATCTCTTGTCCATTTTCATTTAAACCAAGCAGAGCATCAACTCAATCTTCCCCCGAGGCATCAGATTGCCTGGGTCTCCTGGGAAAATTTGTATTTTCCTCCAGCAGAATCATCCATAGGCTGACTCAACTTTAAAAATAAAGATGGGGAAAAATTAGAGATATGTGCTCAGAGCCAAAAAGCAAGCAACAAAAAGTGTGAGAAAAGAGAGCTTGCTCACCTAATATTGCACTTATTTGACATTTTCCAGGAAATATCAAAATACATTTCAGTTTTTTAAGAGTCTTAAGTGAGGTTTATCCAAGAATATTTTAGTCCAAATCTGCGTCAAATAGAATAAAAAGCGGTAAAATAATGAATCCTATGAATTTGTACCTACCAACAGACAAACACGCATGCACATATAAAGCAGAACTATGAAAGGTTGTTTTTAAATAAATGCCTTTATTTCATTTCATTCTTCCTTCTTCAAGTCACTCTGAACTTTTTGTTCTCCTTGAGGTTTAAAAACTCCTCTCTAAACTCTAGGCATGGACCAACCACTCAGACACAATATGAATCCCTCTTCTCTAACTTGGTTTTGGAACCGAACTTGCTTGAAAAATTGAAATAACTTCACTTTTCCCCATTTAGGACTTCCAACCAGGACTGGTGCCAGGAGAGTTGAAACCAGAAGGAACTTATTCTCATGAAACTCTTCAGCCCATTGTGTAGACTTGGGTAGAGTAGTTAAGCTTCTACTATGAGTCCAATCTTCTGGATATGTTTCCAAATTATTTTCTTTGGATGACATTCATCTCCGTGCAGTGAGCTAACACAAAACCATCATATACCATAAAAATAAGGTTTAAGTGGAACTTAATGCTGAATTTCATCCTTAATGCGCAACAAAGAGTCCTGTGGCACCTTATAGACTAACAGACATATTGGAGCATAAGCTTTCGTTGGTGAATATCCACTTCATGAGAAGTCTGAAGTGGGTATTCACCCACGAAAGCTTATGCTCCAATACGTCTATTAGTCTATAACGTGCCACAGGACTCTTTGTTGCTTTTTACAGATCCAGACTAACACGGCTACCCCTCTGATCCTTTATGTGGTTATCCCATTACCAATAAAATCCTGTTTTAAACTCCAGCGTACAGCAAGCCAAGAGGTTCTGGGATCACCTCTGATTTTTATCACAAATTTCTGGTAGACAATGTGCCCTTAGTCCTTTCTAATACTATGTCCGAGTTTCCCTTTTTCCTTCCTTCTCATATTGATTTCCTGAGGTCCCTTCCATCCTAATAATCTATGATTCTATGATTTGTACTTATACATCTATTTAACATCCATAATACTGAGTACTAGGAAAGCAACATTGAAGAATCCTGCTTAGGTGCTTCAAAAATATCTCACCTTGGGAGGCCAATGGTATGCTTGTCATCAATGGATTAAATTGATACCTAGCAGGCTGCTTGAGTTCATCAACAAGCACCATAATTCTTTTCTGCATGGCCAAGAGGAATAATGATCAGAAGTACCTGATATAGTCATTTCCCTCTTATCCTTCCTCCCATCTTTTTTTCAGGTATTCAGATCAGTGGGTGAGATGTTAAGTAATTGATCAAATGAAGTTCTCTCCAGGTGACAAATTCATCTGGCTCACTCTTAGAGTATATCTGATACTGATATATAATATATAAATATAATATAATAAACATTTATTCTCTCAGAACTTTCTGAAAATAGGCCCCCTGATCTGAAGCCCTCTGAAGTCAGTGGGAAGATTTCCCATTCAGTCAGGCACACTACTGACTTTACTTCAAGGATTAGATTTATTTAAATACATTTCACCTGCCTTCTGGTTGCAGTGATCTTTGCAAATACCTTGTCCTCACTCCTGTATTTCTTTCTGTTGCTTTGTCAGCACCTGCTCCCATTGATCATGGGCTGTTTTGTTTTGTGTTTTAATGGTTTGATTTAGTTTTCCTAGGAAAATTAGTGCCTGCTGTCTCCTAGTGACTATCTATCTAGATTGTGGCTGTGTACTTTGATATTTCTTGTCTTGTGAAATGTATCCAATTCTCTGAACTGACTAAATCTACGTGTCTCTATTGCTGCCATTTGGCAGCATGCTTTGGATTTGACCACCCTTCCACTAAAGTTAAAGTTAGTTAATGGACATCATTTGTTTTTTCCAACTAATCAGGATCAGCCAAGTGTCTAAAAGGATAATTCCACAACAGTCCAGCAAGCCGCAAAATACACACTGTAAGTGGAACTCTCCACCAAATCTGCATCTACAAGGAAATTACCGGTTTAGAAGAAATGGAATTTTATAAAGCCAATTAACAGGCTTCCAGTAAAAACAAATCCCTCTATTTTTATAGCAATTTACAATAACAATTTCCTTGTGAGTGCATCCATTGCTGTAATCCCAGATACAGCTGTGCATATGGAGATACAACACCTTCCTTTTGTTGTTTTACTATGCACTGGAAGTTTTGTTTTCTGAGGGTGAGTTGTATCTCAATTTTGAAACATCATGGAATTGCCATGTGATACATACATGGATTCTGATAGAGGACATAGAACTTTAGAATCTAGCATCTTGGTATTTATTTAGGGACCAATTCTGCCACTCTTACTCTGAGCAGTACCTCACTATTCAAGACATTCTGTTGGCTTCACTGGTTCATGTGTTAAGGTTCTAACCAGGACAAGTGTGAAAGAAGATGGCCCTGTTTTTGCCTCAGTATTGTGCTTAGCTTTCCCAGGTGCTGACAACAATGAGCAACACTTCAGGTTATCAAAGATGAGATTTTGGAGCAGAAAGAAGCCACATAACCTGATGATTAAAACAAAACAAACAAACAAAAACTAGAATAAAACAGCTCAAATGCTGACCTGAAAACTGCTCTCCTCTCTTTGATGATTGCTAGCTCCCAGCATTCAGCTTCTACTTTTAGTACAATTTAACAAGTAGGCATGAAACATGTTCTTTTCTTCCGGCACTACAATGCGTTTGTAGGAGTAAATGTGGGTGTGAGAACGTTGGAGGGATGTCATTTTCCAGATCCTAAATACTCAACAATCTGAAGAAACTCCCAAAAATGGAATGTAACAAAAAAAGCGAGAAACGCAACCCCAGTCATTTCTATTTAACAGGGAACAAGCAGGAGGGAAAGGGTTAATGAAACACAAACAGGACCTCTCCTTCTAACACCACAGAGCCTTCAGGGCTGGGCAAATGGCCTGAATAGAGTTAGAGATTGTGTTTGGTCCCATCCCACCATGGGTCCATACTAGCTGAAAGTTGCAGGGCACTCTGCAAAGCTTATACCTTTTTCCCTGTGCATTTGGGCAATGGGAGAGCATGGGGGGAAATACAGTTTGAGGCAGAACAGGGGTATTTCTTCATTCTATTGCTCTGTGCCAAAACAGTTCATCTTTCTCTTGTTTTCTGTTTCATGACATGCTGTGGGATCCAGTTTATACACAAATTTGAATTGAATCATATTGCATTGTCCTCTAACAACTGCAGTCCTTGATAAAACTCTGTCTCATACAAATTCAGGGTGGATTTAAGTGGTGTAATTTGTTCCCCTTTTTATGCTTCTCTGTGTAAATTACACTCATTTAAATCCACTTGATTCCATGCAATGTATATTCTCGTGTTCATCACCTTTGTATTGAGTCCAGCTTTGACTGATTTGGATTCAGCTGACAAGGTTCTGCCCCAGGTGTGCAACTCTTACTGAAGCCAGTGATAGTTATGACTGCTGATATAAAGTGCCTGTAAAGTGTATTGCAACCTTCTCTAGTGGCTCGTTCACAGATTGGATAATAGTTTACTGTTGCTTCTAGTTAATGAAGTAGCATATGATTTTCTGATTGGCACCTGAAAGTCCTATGTTTGTAGCTTGCCGGCATCCTGTGGCGGGTTCTATTTTCCATCAGGGAACTATATCAATAGCTAGGTTGCTGGGGAAAAATATGTGCCAAAAAAAAAAGAAAGAAAGAATCTGCTGGGTGATTTGCATTTTAGTACTACGAAACAAGAACGAAGGTTAAGGAGTGAAGTTCTATGACAGCAGATTCCTTACAGCGTCTTCATTTCATTCTTGTGGTTTTCAGTTGGAGAAAGATTGATGTTACCCTCGTGACAAAGGAGCTGCATACCACAGCTCCAAGTGATTGCAATTAGCTACCCTACTGCACCCAGGAGAAGCTACAAGCTCTGCCTGCATTCAGGAACTTAATGCTGATATGACGTCATTCTTTTCTTTGTCCTCTTGCAACCTCCCAGTGTTTCCCAAACAGCGTGCAAGATCCTCTGATTTAAGGCCAGATTCCTCAGTGGAACTATGTGGAGACTCTGGTAACTATACAGGCCAGATTCAGCCACTTGTGTTCATGATGTGACTTACTCCACAAGTAACCTCACTGAGATCTCAAGATCAGCAGAGTCTGGCCTTGTGGAAGTTGGTGGGGTCAGGATTGGGGCTACTACTATTTGCATTTATTTGCATGTGTGTAACACAGACAGACCCCAGTCACTGGCAGGCAGGATCGAACCAGGGATCTCTAGAGTTTAGTGCATGAGCTTCTACCGCATGAGCTAAAAGCCACCTCTCTGTTAGCTAAGGCTGTAGGGCAGACTCATTTTTCTCTTTCTAAGTGGTCCCGGTGTCACTAGAGGGGACAGAACATCACACCCAGGAGGTGGGTGGGTTACATGTGCATGTGTGTTTTTATTTGATGTGGGCTTTTTAACACCTGGGATGAAATGCTGAGAGATGTGGAGCCAAATTCATGCTGCCATAACACCAGTGACTTCAGAGCAGCAGAGACTTTGGCTCCCCTGGTATTTCAGTTCTGGATAGTGGCAATTATGTTAGAAGACCAGATCTAACATTCTTTTGGTCCCATTGTAAGCTGCCTAAGCCAAAAGGAAAGTCTAGCAATTAACACAAATATTGAGATATTTCCTTTTATTTACATCTGCGTAACCCAAATGCACAGTCCTTATGCTTTTCAGGGTTGCACTCTTGCAAAATGCCATGGAAATCTAGCGCTTGATTCTGTTTTTACTCACAGAAATACTTGCGTTAGTGTTGCTCAGCATGAGAAGAGGTGTCAGAATGGGGCCCATAGTTATTAACAGAGGAGCTGAAACTCTGTAAGTTCAGCTTGGCTCAGAGGCAGTACTTGTGTTTTTGTTTAGTATCTCCCAGCTTTTTTGTTTTTCAACTGCCAAACATACAGGAAAAAAAAATGCCCTTTTCCTTTGGAAAAGGCAACCAAAATATCGATTGGATAAAAATAGCGCCATGTTTATTTAAAGCAAAATATTTTCAAAACACCAGAACAATTTTTAACGGCCAGATTAACCACTGGAACAATTTATCAAGGGTCGTGGTGGGTTCTCCATCACTGATCATTTTTCAATCAAGAGTGGATGTTTTGCTAAAAGATCTGCTCAAGGAATTATTTCAGGGAAGCCTGTGCTGTACATGAGGTCACATTAGAGGATCATGATGGTCCTTTCTGGCCTTAGAAATGTAAAAGACTTCACAGAGTCATAGATTCTAATTAGCATATGTCCATTTACAATACATTTTTAGTATAGCTGAAAATGACAGGCGTCCCAAGCTACTCTCTGGGCGTCTCCTATGTTTCCCATTTAGTATCCCTCTCTCTCTGTAACAGGAACATAGACTGTTCTGATTCAGTATGGCACTTCCTATCTAGGCCAGTATGCTGTCTTTGAAAGGGACCCCTATCTGATTCGTCAGAAAAAGGTGCACGACACTTTGTAGAAGACAAATATAATACCTGCCCATATGGGATTTCTTCCAAATATCTGTTAGTTACTGGCATGAAAAAATAAATGGTTTTAATATGCTATTTAAAAGTATCTCATTATCCAGATAGGATTAGACATGTTTCTTTAATCCCGCTAACCTCTTGGCCGCAGGAACAGGATTTTTCTTCTGCGTTTCTAGCACTGAGCATAGTGGGGCACAGACCATGATTGGGGCTCCTAGATACAGTGGTTATATCAATAAATAATAATATGTATCTAGTGGCAATGAGTTCCACAGGTTGCACTGTTTTTAAAAATGTTTGCATCCATTCTAAATTTGCTGCTTTCATGTTCTTTAAAAGCTTTCATTGTTGTAGTAGTATGATTAAGGAGAAATAGGAGCTCCTGATTTAACTTTTCTATTCAGTATCTTTTTAGGCTCTCTACCTATATCCTAGACAGTCATTAACTCAATATGGCTTAATTACAAACCTCTGTTAAGGACAACAAATAAAACATACTAAATCAGTGCTTTGTAGCGCTGGTCAGATACTGAATAATCAATGTTTAAAAACAATTATCCATTGTCCAAGTGGATCTTTGGTTCCAGAATATTTGTAGGATTATAATTTATTATTATGATCATCATCAAAGTACTTAGGAACCTAGGGCCCCATTGTGCTAGGTGCTGTACAAACACAGAACAAAAAGACAGTTATAGATTTTAAGGCCATAGGAACGATTATAAATCATATAGCCTGAACTCTGGCATAACACAGGCTAGAGAACCTCCAGCAGTAATTTCTGCATCAAGTCCATAAGTTCTGTTTGTGCTCTGTCATACCTTTTAAAACATCCAGTCTTTCTTAAGACTTATTCCTACCCCTTTTGAGTCACTATTCACAAATATTTGCACAATCTGGTTTTTATTTGCATAAATATTAAGGAAATGGCTGGTTGCGTGAACATCCATATTGGCCTGCAACCAAAGGTAGTCAATGAATTGACAAGTGTATTCACTACTCAGGTTCTCTTTACTATCAGTCATTCCTTACTCCTCTGTTCCAAAAATTACAGTTATCAAGTGGTGGTAGTGAACTAATTTCTAACCCACAAATAGAGTTGGGGGAAATTTTCAGTCAAAACATTCTTAGAATATGGAATTTCATAGAAATTAGAATTTTTCACAAGAAAATGTCAGTTTTGACATTTTCTGATGTCTTCAGTGGGAAAATTCAAAACAAAGTGTTTTATTTTGAATTGACATTTTAAAATGACGACATTTGCAAATGACTTTTCTGAATAGACATTCTTAAGAATGATGGAGGGGGAACAAAAACTTCTGATGTTTCAAGTTTTCAGTTTATTTCAGGATGAAAGCAAGTGTCACAACATGAGATGGCAATTCTAGTTTTCCAAACAGATTTAACCATGAATAAACGAAGTGTAGGTTTAAGATGAACAATTCACAAACAATCCACAGACTGAAAACAATTCAGGAAATACCTATCAGGAACAAACACATTTGCAGATGTCAGGATTGTGATTTCCTCAACCTGGTCAATTTTCCAAGTTTACTTGATTAATTTCTGTTATCACAGTTTATTCTATGAACTAAGCCAAGTGACGTGGTGCTCTCTCTTTAAAAAATTGTTTGCTTTCTTTTCACCGTAAGGTTTCTGGTAGCTTTTGCTGTACTGGGTTTCCTTGTTTTGAGTAGTACAAGTGTGTGAATGAATGCAGAATTAACAATCCCTTGTGTTCAGAACAGAAGTGGTGGAAGCATCCTAAAAGTGTGGTGGCCCCCCCACAAATGCCCATACCATGGCACCGTCCCCCTGATGCCCCTCCCCCGCACCACCCCTTCTCCCCAAAACCCTGTCCCCACTTGCTCCTCTCCTCCCCTTCCACCCTGTTGCTCACCCTTATGGCTGGTAAAAAGTGGTGGGGGCCATGGCCCCCTGACCCTCTCTGTTCTGGCACCCCAGTTCAGAAATCATGAGTCAGGCCCCCCAAAAAATCATGAGATTGCCTTAAAAACCATGAGATTTAAAAAAAACAGTAAATGTTGAGTTTTTAATTTGCTTTATAAACCTTCAGGTAACAATCAGGTCACGTTTTCAAGTATTTTTTCCATAAAATTATGGCTGGAACTTTTTAAAATCAGTCCTTAGACAGTGTCACAATACAAACAACACAACACAAATGAAACTCGGTTATCAAGTGAGCCTTTGACTCAAGGAGGTGGAGATTTAAGAAAAGCCCAAAATATTTGAAACTGGTGATAAAATCATGAGAGTTGGTAACACTGATGAGATTTGAATGAATCATGAAAGGGAGTAGAGTCCTCGTGTTTCTTTCTTTTTCCTCTGACTTACTGCAGTGTTTCTGTTTATATTTCTAGCCTTCTTATAAACCAACAAAGGACAAAGTGGCACATACTTGTACCTGTGGAAGTTACTCTTGATGGCTTGTACTGATGAGGAAAGGCAGATGCAATTGGGTTAGTAACTGGGAACAAGGACTACAAAAAGGTGTATTAAGAACAGAACAGAAATGTCAGCAGGATGGGGACCTACCCAAGGAATGGTGGTCTAGGGCTGGTTGTAAACCAACGTTTAAATTGGTACTAACAACAACTTGTGTTATGTGTTTATTGTTGGTTTTGGTCTTTTCCCCAGTGTGAGGAACAGGGAACAGGTAAATGATTTTTTTTTCCAAGTGAGTGGAGTATCTTGGCTATTTTACCAGCTGATCTAGCCACTTGGGCTCCTTGGCAACTGTGAATATTCAAAACTCAGGCTTTGTCACCTCATTCAAATTGATCAGATAAGACACATGCTGTTGCTTCTGTTCCATGACCAGAGGAGAATGCACACACTTCCACTGTGAACTTACGCACGTGACTGACCCCCACTTTGGGCAAACATTTTTGACAGGCTAACATCTGGCACTCAAACATTCATGGGAGGGAAACATGCCAGGGGAGTGATGGGACACTTTGACCTGGTTTAAAAATTCTAATGAATATTTGCAGATGTATTTCATTTCGTACCACGCACTCCTCTCTGCTCATGATGAAAAGTGATATATGCTACAGTGTAACCTTCAAATAATCAGACATTACCTAACACATTGGCAAGGACTGTGTTCAAAGCTTAAATTTCTCTGCCTTATATACAAACATTAGCATTCCACCTGATGCATTCTACTCTGACACCTTCATACTACACTGCAATCAGATCACCATTACAACCTCCCTTACTCATCCCCAAGTTTCTTTCTACAGATAGTTTTATACAGTAGAAAGGTGACTATTTGAAGTGTCATTGTAAAGGGCAATGGAGATAATTGTAAGTAATATGGTATAACAGCCTATGCCACCTTCTTGTCCTTGTTGGAAGTGTTCATATTCTTCACCTTCTGCCTAAATCATGCTTTCTGAGCTTCACTCTCAAATGATGGGTCTCTGTTTATCCAGATCAATGTAGACTAAGCAGGATTATAAAGTCAGATTTATCCAGGGCCCATAATACTGTAGTTCCAAGGAACACTTTCTAGTGGGTGTGAGGTGCTTAATCTTATAGATTAACGAGAAGGATCTATGGCTTTAAACTGCTGTTTTGCGTCATGTCCCAAAAGCAGCTTTATGAACTGGTTGAAATATTAAAGAGTCAGATTAAAAATGGTTTCAGACAGTGGATTCTGCATTGGAAGTCCAGGGTGAAAGCAGTGATCTCTAGCAGTTTGCTGTGATTACAGTTCACCCTTGTCCCAGAAAACTCTGATTGAAATGCACAGCTGAAAGAACATGTTTTGGGGAGTGACTGAATATTACCTGAGAAGACTTGGAAGAAAAGGCAAGAAGGAAAGCAGAGGGCAGTCTGTGACGGAGTTGGGACTCACCACCATAGCACCTCACACTGGTCACTCCAGGAATTAGATCAGTCCTTGGCAGAGCACCCTCTGCCAGTGGTGTCCCCTCCACTGTCTGTTCCTTGCTGGTGTCTGGATCAGCATTGCTCCCTGCTCAGCGGCATCCTCTTCAGGCCACTGCCCACCAGCAGTGCCCCCTAGTCCATCCTCACCCACTTCCAGGGAGGGGTGGGGGTTAGCAACAGTCCTTGCACTGGCCTCAGTGGCTGACCACAATCTCCAAAGTCTAGCCTCTTGTCTCAAGGGCCAGTTGCAGTTTATTTCAGCCACCCTACTGCATGGCCAGGTGCGGTACAAGGGGGGAACCCAGGCCCACCCACTACTCTGGGTCCCAACCCACAGACCCTTTAGAGGCAGCCTCACAGCCCTCCTTCTCTCCTCTTGTCCATCTGTCCCTGGGCCACTTCCCCTTCAGCCCCTTTGCACTGGCTAGGCCCTTCCCTCAGGACCTGCAGCCTAGCAGGTTGAGGCTAGAGTTCCCTTCTACTCCCCTGAGCCTGTCCACCACTGCGCTGTCCCAGGTGCTAGTCTCCTGCTCTGGTGACAGACCTTACCCCATGAAGGTCTGGAACAGAGTGCCTGCTGTTCTTCTAGGCAGCCTTTATATATGGCCAAGCTGATCCCTGATTGGCTGTCTCCAATCTTGGCCCTGATTGGCTCTCCGTAAGCACTTTCCTGATTGGCTGCCAGCCTGTGCATCCATTCTGACCTTCTCGAGCCCCCTCTCACACGGAGGTGGGGCATCTGCCCCACCACCCAGTCTAAGGATCATGTACTGATGTGCGTTTTTATCCTGGGAACGTACCTCTTGTTAAACCAAATGCCACGTTACTGTATTGTCCAAGAGTGGTCCAAACACTGGCCCTTTACCCTACTCAAACTGCCTCCTGGAAAGGAGACCCACAATTTAACAGATGAACAAAAACCAGCCATCTCTTTCCCACATAATTCTCATTATTTACACCTTAAATGCATGTGCCAGTCACCTGTGTGACTATATTATCTTGTTATTGCCCTCATCTTCCCATCCCCCAAACCTTTATTTTCTTTACTGCTATTGTTGGGGCAGTTTCTCCCTGGTCCTTACATGAGTGCATAGTAGGTAGGGGGTGCACACGTGGCCCTGTCACAACCAGAGGTGGGTGGGGGGAGAGACTCAGCCTTTACAATGACCAGAAGCTATGCCCCAGCTGAGTGTGTTAATGACTTAATTATAATGACAGGCTCCAGCTGTAGGGGACCAGAAAGAGGACTACTTAAACAGAATTGTGAACTCAGTCTTGGGGAAGAGACCCAGGGGAGTTCCCTCCCTAGGAAGGGTCTGGTGAAGCTGGGCTGGAAGAGACCCATAGGGAGTAGGTGTGGGGAAGCCCTGAGATAGGGTGCCAGAGACCCTAGGAAGAGGATGCAGTGGGGGAAACCTGCTGGGCAAAAGCCACTTAGGAGAAACTTTGTTGGGCCTGGTTTTAGGGACAAAATGGCAGGGTAGTCCAAGAGGGGAAGAAGAATTATTAGATTAGAGGTTTATTTGAACCTACAATTGGACCTTTTGTTACCTGGAAGGGGATTGAACTTTTAAGTGCTCTGACTGGAAGGCTAGGCCATGGAAGGTCTGGATAAAGGTAGGCCATCCCAGGGCCAAGGGAGTGGTCAACAGCAGGTGTTAGAAGTGACATGCCATGACCTGATGTGAGGGGAGTGCTAAGGCTGTAAGAGCAATTATCTATAGGCCTCCTCTTCACTGCCTTTGTGTAGCCTACATAAAGGCCAAACAGAATTGCAGTACCAGCACTTATGAGAGCACAGGGGTGTGCTGCTTTTACCATGGTGCCTCAAGGGGGCAGAGAGGAGGTGGAACCATGATTCATGCGGAGGTGGCCTGCCAGTTGCAGCGAACATGTAACCTCTGTGCACCAAGGAGCTCCAAGAATCAGCCGTCTCCACAATGAGCTCTTCTCTTGCCCAGAAAGAGATAGCAGTGTAGCATCACCATATGCAGACACAACCAGACAAGGGAAAACTGGGGGACATCTGCACACACACATAGGTGTGGGATGTTTACAGTCAATACTAAACTGACAGCCACTCTTTATGCCATAGCTACTTAAAAAGCATGATTTCTTTTTGAGTACAATTGATACCTTATCCACAGGTGAATTTATTTATTTTATTGCCTCTGTTAGATAGGAAGCGATCTGGACAGCTATCCTAGCCCAGTCCGGGTGGGACCACACAGTGAATGCTTTTCATCATAATGACTTTTTAAAAGGAACTCGCACAGAGCAAAACACTTCCATAAAATTATTTCTAGACCATTAAATAACCATGAATCATGACATAATTAATCCTGGTTATGAAATCTCAGCGTTTTCTTAATGGATTAGCACAGTAGAGAAGAATCCTTGGTAACAGTAGCTTTGGGGCTGGATATTGATATACTATTTTCACTCGCAGCCTCCTGTACCACACTTTCCAGTTACAATGGACTTTTATCCATATTTAGGAACCATGTTAAGATCACTTTAAATGTGGCTGTAGCAACCATATTTTGTAATGCAGATTATCTGATTTACCATAGGCTGGAACTGGGTAAATACTGTACCAAAAAAGTAGAGCTGGTCAGAAAAAATGGTGGAAGAGGTTTCCATAGAAACTTTTGTTAAAAAATAACAGTTTGTTGGGGGAAAAAAACAGAGTTTTCACTTTTTGGCTAAAAACCAGAAGTTTTCCATTGTTAGATTATTTTAAAAAATGGTTTGGAGCTGAAAATGTGTGGCCATGTAGGTCACATATACACAATGGGGGATTCTATCCTAGGAAGCAGTGATTTTGAAAAAAAGATTTGGAAGTCATGGTGGATAATCAGCTGAACATGAGCTCTCAGTAGTCCCTTCAGGGGACTGGACTAGATGAACTCTCAAGGTCCTCTCCAGTTCTACCGTTCTGTGATTTTATGATTATGACCAAAAGGGCTGATGTGATCCTAGGAAGCATAAACAAGGGACTCTTGTGTAGGAATAAAGAGGTTATTTTACCTCTGTAGTTGGCATTGGTGCAAGTGTTGCTGAATTATTGTGTCCAGTTCTGGAGGCCACAGCTGAAGAAGGATGTTGATATGTGAATTCAGAGGAGAAGAGCCATGAAAATGATTAAAGAATTAAAATACATGCCTTATAGTAATAGAACAAGGTGCTCTATCTATTTAGGTCAACTAATAGAAGATTAAGGGATGACTTGCTTATCATCAGTAAGTACCAACATGGAGAATATATATTTAATAATAGGCTCTTTAATCTAGCAGAGAAAGGTCTAACATGATCTAACGGCTGGAAGTTGGAACTAAACAAATTCAAACTGAAAATAAGGTGTAAATATTTAACAGTGTGTATAATTACCATTGGAACATCACTCAGGAGTCTTGGTGAATTCTCCCTCACTGACAATTTTTAAATCAAGTTTGGATATTTCTCTAAAAGATCTGCTCTAGAAATTATTTTGGTGAGGTTCTATGGCCTGTGGTATACAGACAGTCAGGCTGGATCATCACAATAGTCATTTCTAGCCTTGGATTCTATGAATCAGGAAAAACATGATGGAGTGTGACTAGAATGGTTCCTTAAGGAAAAAGTGCATGTTAGGTCATTTGCTTGGAGACTCTCTGAAAGTTAATTTTACATATGCTTTCCACAGCTGTTCACACAAGAAACCTGATTATAAACATCATAATTGTACGATCACAGGAGCAGAAACACTGTGTGACTTGTGTGGCCAATCACGATGAAGAAAATGCAACCTGAATTCTGGTTTCTGAATGGCAAGCCATGGAGTAAATTAAATTCTTAAGAATACAAATAGAATAACACTGGAGAACAATAACTGGCTGGTTTTAGTTACAGCTTCACAACAGCTTCTACATCATTATAGTATTATTTTGATTTCTGTAAACTGTGTTAAGAGCTGATGTAAAGGGCTACAGAGAGTAAGTCATTTGCAGCCTGCAGAAGCTAGCTCATTTTCACAGGCATTCCCATGCATTTGCATCACATCAGGGAGTGGAATGTTGTTCGCAGCCATTATGGAAGTGACTCAATGCATCCAGTTAGCCACAACAAAGGATTAAAGCCATTAAATTTGTTTTACTTCTGATACCTTGTTAAGAGCTGATGTCAAAGGCGGCCAGAGGAAATCATTTGCAGTTCACAACAACAAATTTTATTGGCTCACAAAACCCAGAAAGTATGCTACATATTTGTGAGCGCCATCTCCTGGCCCCTTACCTATTAACACATATACAAATAAAAAGCACTCCTGTAATACACTGGACTTTTTCCTTTCTTTGCCCAGGGAGCTGCCATTTTGTGAAGGAGAACTAATGCAACAGCTTATAGGGCACATGCAGTCTGAGCGTTTTTTTAAAAGGGATGGAAGCGATCTGACCATACCAATGTCATCACATCTTGTTATGGGAAGCTTTGTAGCCAATTGGACCAGACCGCACATCGGTCAGAAATGCCCGTTGAGTAATATTTGCCTGAGAAAAAGTCAGTAGGGTGAGTGGCCTGAATATAGGGGAAATGTTTGAGGTGTGGGTGTCAAAAAGTTCCTTCAATGAATGATGCTCATTTTGCTTACACTCGCCCCAAATGCTTGTTAAGTGTTCTTATTGAGGAAGGAGCTTTTTAACATAAAAACAAGCATAAGTGGAAGGAAACCTTTTAAAACATACCTCCTCTCAGCAAGATGTTTGTGCACTCCCGTTGTAACGTTCCCTCCCACCCACCACCAAAGATGCTTTTGAATTACGCATTCTTTAATGACAGTCAGTTGTGTTGACTTCTGCTGAGCTGCCTTTCAATATAGCTTTTAGCAAATGGGTTATTTTAATAAAAGAAATATAATAACGGACAAGACTGCCTAAATCACTGGAACAAGATGGGACATGATGCACCAGATAAACTTGCTAACAAGCTGAGTATGCCATAGCCAGTGTACCTTTTCTGTACATGTAGCACGCAGTGCCCTGAGCTCAGCACTGACTAATCAATAGCAATATTATTCAGGCCTGAATTAGCATAATTAATGTTTGCTCAATGTCAGTCTGCTCTAGAGTGCTCTTTGTTTCCAACCAAGGCAAATATAGATTCCTGGAAGATGTTCTTATAGCCAAGCAAAGGGCTTCAGACCATGCCATCCCTGTTTATCCTCAAGCTCCATTAAGTAACCACATATTGTCATTTTGCACTTCTTCTCCAAGAACAGGAGGAGAAAAGATTTGAGAAAAGAAGAGATTCTCTTTAGTCTTTAGAATTCTGCATTGACTGCAAAGTGAGAAGGGAGGGAAAGATGGATGGATGGATAGATACCAAGTGTCCACACAATCATATTGGGCCTCATATTCATCCTTCTTCTTCCTTGTCCCATCCCTGTGTTGTTTCCTCTTGTTGGTCTCACTTTTACTTTGACTGTAAGATCTTTATGGCATGTCTTTGTCTGCTCTATAAAGATATCACAGGTAACTGCCATGCTAAATAAAGGCTTAAAAAGATTAAATTTGTATTAGTAAATGTCAGTAAACATCGATTTCACCAAACACACACAAACCGATAAAAAATATTTTCATTGATGATCATCAAAATTTGCAAATAGTCAAGATAAGAAAAATGCTGCTTGAGAACTTAATAGAGTTTGATTTAGGCCTCTTTAGTGTGCTTATTTTGACACTGATGTTGACAATTTGTGGTTTAATGGTTATAAAGCTTCAGCTTTTTTAATCTCTACAATCATTAGGTAATTGTCTGACCCCATCTACTGTCTGACAAACCCCCTCCCAGTAAGTTCCCACAACTGTGAAAATTTAAATGGATAAAAATAAAAAAAAATAAAAACATTGATATTATCCTTGAAATGATAAAATAATAAAAATTGAATTCTGCCAAACCTAAACATAGGAAAATATCTGAGGCCTCTAGATGTTAAAAGCACCTACCAAAATTAGGCAATTGAGCAATGAAGATCATCGGGCTAGAGATTCTTTTTTTCCATCTGTAAAGTGCCTAGCATAATATGGCCCTAACCTTTACTGGGGCTTCTGGGGATGATTGTAATATAAGTAATACTTCATCATCATATTTGTAACATAAAATTCAGTATAAACCAGTGCAAGGGAATGCAATTCTGTAACAGAGAACACTGATGAGATCTGAATTATCTCCATCTGTCCACACTATGATTCGGATGAAACTAAGGACAATTCACTGAAGTCGCAACAGAGAACAAGGAAACCACAAAGGACTGATTTTATTTTAAGGTGAAATATAGGCATGTATTTGTTGCTGTCTACAAAAATAAGGCCAGAATCCTCATGTTTATTGTTTGTAAGAGTTTCCAGATGGTCAAACACCATATCATGATGCTTATAGTTCCATAGGGAAGGGAACTGGTGCCTTTAAAGCAACAGATCTAATTTGCTGATATATAAGGAAGTTTGAATCATTCTTACTAGCACCTTAAAGAGCAGTGACATTAGCATTATAGTTGCAAAGTTTTCAGACTCATGTCTGTGAATCTTTTGGCAGTTCTAATTCCAATTCTGGATGGAAACTGGGTATGAGAGATTTTCTCTCAACATTATACATTTAGTTTCAGAAATGGGTGAGCATTCGTGGTGAGGTGGGTGATTGTTTTTTTAAGGGCCACTTAAATTAGTCCTAATTTAAAAAATCTATAAATTGGTGGGGAAGTAATATGTGCAGAGTAGTATATGATTATATACAGACGCGTAAGGGATAGATTGCAGAGCACCACTAGTAGAACTAGCAGAAATATAGAAAAAAATACTCTAATTTCAGCAAAACCATAGTTATGTTTCAATTCCATTGTTTTTCATAAGAACATAAGAACGGCCATACTGGGTCAGACCAAAAGTCCATCTAGCCCAGTATCCTGTCTATTGACAGTGGCCAATGCCAGGTGCCCCGGAGGGAATTAACAAAAGTGATCCATCCCCTGTCGTTCATTCCCAGCTTCTGGCAAACAGAAAGTAGGGGCACCATCCCTGCCCATCCTGGCTAATAGCCGTTGATGGACCTATCCTCCATGAACTTATCTAGTTCTTTTTTGAACCCTGTTATAGTCTTGGCCTCCACAACATCCTCTGGCAAAGAATTTCACAAGTTGACTGTGCGTTGTGTGAAGAAATACTTCCTTTTGTTTGTTTTAAACCTGCTACCTATTAATTTCATTTGGTGCCCCCTAGTTCTTGCGTTATGAGAGAGTAAATAACACTTCCTTATTCATCAACATGACCCAATTTCCAAATTATCTGTGATTTATTTTTTTAATGAAAAAAGCTGACCAATCAAAATTGACAATATTGGAGAGAATAAAACAAACTCCTGCCCCATCACCCAAAAACCCCAAAATGGGGGAGAGGCATACTGTCCTAACACCTTTTCATGTAAAGTTTCTCTTGAAATTTTTGGAGAAAAAGGGAAAAATTAAAGGAAAAAATTGAAATGTTTATTAAAAAACCCTATTGATATTTTGAAGGCCAAATTTTGTCACAACAGAAAGGTTTATTAAAAAAGTAAATCTGCTCTAAATGGCTGCAGTACATTTCTTGTTACCAAATTAATGATCATCAGTCTACAGGCCATGATTCAGGAAAATACTGATGTTTCAATGAGGCTATAAGCATGCGTTTAAGTATGTGCTTAAAACTGAGCAAGTTTTTAAGAGCCAGATTTTTTTATAGTACTTAGGCTCTAAAATGGATGTTAGGTGCCAAGATGCTTTTGAAAATCCCAATAGGTGCCTTAATACCTTTCAAAATCTAACCCTAAGTGCTTTCCAGAATAGATGCTTTCCCAAATCAGAGCCTTAATTCGTAGGATCATCCTTATCAACATTTGTAAGGAAGTATTTGCAATTGTGAATGATACATTGCAATTTAAATAGTGATCTTTTACCCCTAAGGTAGCTTGTAAGTGGTGGGAGAGGGAAATTATTAAACTGAGCAGCTGTATTGAGAATGAATGGCCATTAAGTTGGCTGTAAAAAACATTTTTTCTCTCTTTTATTTCTTTTTTTTTTTGTTTTAATTTAGTTGTGTTTGAGACTGAACCTAAATTAGAAACCACTAGTGACTGATTATCAGGTAGTTCCAAATTTCAGGCCACTAACTTTTGTGTACTGTGAATGCTAAGCTAAAGTTGGTACGTATACAAACTCAGTCCATTGTGTGAGATGCTGTGATACAACCACTTCAACTAACATTAGCCTATGAGAATACAAGGAAATATCATGTCTCAAAACAACTCAGATCTTAGGTGAAATCCTGGCCCAGTTGAAGTCAATGGAAGTTTTGCCATTAACTTCAATGGAGCCAAGATTTCACTACTCACATTTTTCCTATTTTGAAAAATATATTGGCTAACTGGTGATAGAGGACGCTCAGAATATGGAATTTGGATGGGGAAAACATTCAGGCTGGAATTTTTAAGGGCAAAAAGGAAGCTAGGCACCCAAATCCAATAGAGTTTTGATAGGACTCTCATTCAGTGTGAATTGGGCACATACTTGTATTAAGGTTCTTTGGATAACACCACCTTCAAGCACTCCAGATAGTGCGGCCCATCAGTACACATATCAGAAGCACTTTCTTATTGGCTCCAGTGGGAAGCAGGACTAGCCTCTTGAAGCTCATCTGAATATATCTGAACTATGGATTTTCAGTGCTTTGTGGTTCAGCTGGATCAGAAGCGAGAACAACCCACCGTACAGCAACCTGAAGCAATACTCACCAGCAACCGCACACCATACAGCATAAACACTAACCCAGGAACCTATCCTTGCAAAAAAGCCCGATGCCAGCTCTGTCCACATAGCTATTCAAGTGACACCATCATAGGACCTAATCACATCAGCCACGCCATCAGGGGCTCGTTCACCTGCACATCTACCAACGTGATATGTGCCAGCAATGCCCCTCTGCCATATACATTGGCCAAACCAGACAGAATCTACGCAAAAGAATAAATGGACACAAATCTGACATCTGGAATCATAACATTCAAAAACCAGTGGGAGAACACTTCAACCTCTCTAACCATTCAGTGACAGACTTGAAGATGGCAATTTTGCAACAAAAAAACTTCAAAAACAGACTCCAAAGACAGACTGCTGAACTCGAATTAATATGCAAATTAGATAAAATTAACTTTGGTTTGAACAGAGACTGGGAATGGTTGGGCCATTACACTATTTTGAATCTATTTCCCCATGTTAAGTATCCTCGCACCTTCTATGGGTCATCTCGATTATCACTTCAAAAGTTTTTTTTCTCCTGCTGATAGCTCATCTCAATTGATTGGCCTCTTGCAGTTGATATGGCTACTTCCACCTTTTCCTGTTCTCTGTATGTATAAATATCTTCTTGCTGTATGTTCCAGTCTATGCATCCGATGAAGTGGGCTATAGCTCTCAAAAGGTTATGCTCAAATAAATTTGTTAGTCTCTAAGGTGCCACAAGTACTCCTGTTGTCTTTCCACAGTACTGTATTTCTGGACAAAACTAAACATTTGAAGGCTGACAAAATTCAAACAAAAAATATTAACCAAGTGTTTTACTTGAAAAATTTACAGAAAGTTAAAGTATGTTCAGATTTCAATAGTATGAGTATATTCTTCTTCTTCTTTCTTTCTTTGTATTGCAGGAGCACTTTAGGAGCCCCAGTCGTCCTGAACCATGACCCCACTGTGCTATGTATTGTACAGACAGAACAAAAGGCCATTCCCCACCCCAAAGAGCCTACAATTAAATTTTAAGACAAGACACCAGCTAGATCAGACCAACTGGGATCACACGGAAACAGTGAGATATTATTGGTCAACAGAATGGACAGTGGTCTGAGCACACCAGCTGCCTAACCAAGGGGTGTTTTTTCCAGGCTTCATGATCAAAGGGAAGTTTTAAGAATGATTTTTTCTTCCAATAATACCCTAGACCTACATAGAACAGGGGGGGAAATCTCTTCTTTTATCTAGCTGCTCTTTTTCAAGCTAGGCCCTTTTTGTTCCTGCTTTGACCTACTAAGAAAAAAAGAAAAGATGAAATCTGTGGGTTTGCAAGAAGTTATGTTTTTCTACATGAGTTTTTCCATGGAATTTGTTTAGAAAAAATGTAGAATGCCCCCAAATGAGATAATTATCGGGTTTTGTATTTATCAAAACCCTTCTTTTCCTGTGATCAAACTGCTAGTATCCCACTGTCTACTGGAGGAGGACCTCTACTTGCCAAAACAACAGAGACACAGTCACATATATCCTCATTTTGCAAGTTGCCAAGTCCCCACAATTATGATTGAAGCCAATGGGTTAGACTTTCAGCTGTTGCAAATCAGCAGAGCTCTGCTGAAGTGAACGATAGTACTCCAATTTACCCCAGTCGAGGAGCTGGGCCAATGGAAGTCAAAATCATTCAGAACCTTGCAGGATTGGGCCTATAAGAATTCAGGATAGAGGCAAAAAATGCTTGTTAAAATAAGCAACTTTATTCCTACTGCACCCTCATTGCTCTTTGAACAAGTTTAATGACCTGTTTTATCTTTCATTGGACTCTCTGGTTCCAGATAAGACAAAAAAGAGATATATCAAACAATAAAATATAATTTTCAGCTGGGACCAGAACTTGGAATAATCAAAACCCTCACCAGAAAAGCTGCTTCTTATCAGATTTCCAGCTCCGTTTTGCAAAACCATGTGGTTCAAACAACTCAGAAAAGTATCCAGAGGGCTCTGTTGCAGTCAGTGGGAGTTTTGACATTGACATCCATGCAGCCAAGATTTTCCCCTAGATACTTATATCTATATCTTGAATTGAATTTTGCCTCATGGAATCTGAAAAGATAGAGACAGAAGGGATCTTGTTAGTGGCTTGCTTCTGCCACCTTTTCCGAGTAGTACCTTCCTTGGTTGCAACCCTTACACACTATTCAGCATTTGTCAGAGTGGTACAATCAGGTGGTCTATCCTTCTACCGGCACTGGATTGTTTCCTGTTCTCCGATGTTTTGCCCACTCGGCTTTTAAATGGCCATCTATCTAGGTTTTTGAAAGAAGCCCGTCACCAGTGTACCTGGACACTTACGCAGCTTCACAGCCTGTTATATATCATAGTGAGGAAGTTTCTTTCTGATACCGATCCTCAGAAAAACTTCTGAATGTTCTATGATTCGCTCTTTATATTATAGGTCAGATTCCCACGGGGGTGTAAATGGGCCTAGTTCCACTGATTTCTTAGGGGCTATACTGATTTACATTAGCTGAGGATCTGGTCCATTGATTCTGTATCACTTTCATCAATAATGCAGAAATTCACCTGCATAAGTATCTCTGATTCTCTCTTGTACCATGGATAAAGCAGGGCTTCCTGTGCATACCTCCTAGGGTGGATAATAGGGGGGCTTCTGTACTGGACACATGTAATTCCTCCTTGCCAAGAAAAGAGGCCACAGAATTTCATCTGCTTCTCAGCAAAAATTAGAGGGGATGAAAAACGATGTGACTGATGGGAATAAAGACCTGGTGGGGTGAGAGAAGCTGAAGTATGCAATTTACAAAACAGACAGTACAAGTAACTCACTCTAGCAAGTTTGTCTCCAACTTTATATGCTTTTGAACTTGCCAGAATTAAACAAATAAATAATCTTACTTTAACTTGTCCCCGCTTGCCTACCCCCACAGCCACATGAGACAAAAATCAAGGAACAAAAAGAGAGAAACTAATGCTTAATCTCAACATTACTGCTGGCTTTCAAAGCATAATTTCATCCAGGTGACTGCTGGGTAGAGCAGTTAGATTCTGATTCATGAAAGCCTCCTCATTCAGGAACGCATGTGCTTAACTTTAAGCCTCATTGCAGATAATGGGACTTAAACATATACTTGAAGTGAATCATGTGCTAAAGTAGTTTCCTGAATGGGGATATGCTTGTGTGCTTTCTTGAATTTGGACCATAGTGTATCAATAGTTTGTGTGAGTGAGTGTGTGTGTGTCAGAGAGAGAGAGCTCAAAGGACTTAAACTGCCATGTCTGGCTATCTGAAATTTGTCCGCTTCTTTCTTACTATTCAATGACATTTAAATTTGTTGCCTTTCAAACTGATAAAAAGAAACTGTACATTTTACATAGCATGCAGTTAACCTTTGCAACCCATTGGCACAAGATAGAATTGAAGCCAAGAGCTCAGCGAAATTCAAACAGGAATTAGAAATGTAAATTTGGGCAGGCTGAAGATTTTCCATTGAAACTGTTGGTTTTTTATTGGGTTTTCAGTGGACGGCAAACGCAGTTTTTCATGAAGAGTGCTGGCTTTCCACGGAAAAATGTCATATGGGAATTGTAGTTCAGTTGCCCCATACCTCCATTCTTCTCTATGGGATGGGCTCTCTAGACAAACTACATCTCCCATGATACAATATGACCACAGATTCCCAGTGATGCAGATCTTCCTCTCTCCAAGACGAGAGGCTATGGTGTATCATGAGAGAAGTAGCCCATGCTGTGAACCCGGCCTATAGAGGGGAGTGGAAGTTGGAAGCACCTGGACTACAGTTCTGGTAAGGTACTGCGGTAGCATTTCCAAACTGAAATTTCAGCTATTAGATGAATTTTTGTTATTATTGTTCATTATCAGCCAAAATTTACCAGTCTTTGAATTTCTGCCAAACATTAAAATTTTCCATGAAAACCCCTCTCTTTCCTCCATGTTTCAACCAGCTCTCCCATAAATGGATACTAAGAATTCCACCTTAGATGAATTAAAACCTTAGAAATCTTTTTGGTTTGGGGCATACAACTGCTAGCTGGTGGGGTTTAGGAATAAACTTCTTCTGTAGGCCTGTTTTTTCCCCCCACCTGCCTACTGCAGACTTCTTTTATTTTCCTCTCAAGCATCTAGTATTGGGATTGTCAGGGTTTGTCTATACAGTGGGGTAATGGATACTGTGGGGGGGTGATTTCTAAAGTGTGCTAACATGTTGCTCATTAATTGGGCTGTGTATTAACCAAAGTGCAGACTAGCCCTCAGAGGCAGGATACTGAACTAG
This sequence comes from Gopherus evgoodei, assembly GCF_007399415.2. Lineage (NCBI taxonomy): Eukaryota > Metazoa > Chordata > Testudines > Testudinidae > Gopherus > Gopherus evgoodei. The sequence continues at coordinate 24,171,074 of NC_044336.1, read as the reverse complement.
ATGGTCCATTGGTCGGATACAATATGCCATTTCTTATGTCTCTGTGCTTCTGCTTCAGCATTGGCTTCAGTTGTGCTCCGGTTTTGGCACAAGCAAGTGGAAAAAAGAAAATGATTGTTCAAAACCAATACAACTCTAAAACAAGATATTTCAGTATTGATTATTATTACTATTGGACCTCAGCTCTGGACATGCAGACAAGACACAGTCATTGCCCCTAGGGGCTTTCCATATAATTCAGACACTAGCAATACAAATGAGAGAAATAGAACAAGCTGAGGACTGCAGGAAATGTGAAGCCACGGGGTTATTTAGGAGACAGGATTGCTGGGAAGGCTTAAGGAGGAAGTGTTTCAAGGAGGGCCTTGAAGGAAGTCGAAGAAATCATTTGGCACATAAGAAGAGGGAAATAGTTACAAATCTAAGGCACATTGGTTATAAACTTCCAAACTTAGCCATCCATCCAAGGTATTTTGTTTCTCTAATGTCAAAATTAATAATATTCCCCAACGCAGACAGTCTGCAGAAGTCTGGCAGCTGTTCGCTTCCTATTAGAGATTATTATAACTCACATTTGTGTAATTTTAAAAAAATGTTTAACATTTTTTCAGCAACATCTCCTTGCTCATAAACCATCAGGTTCAAGCAAACAGCGGAGGGAGAATGTCGTTCTTGGTACATCATCCCAAAAATCACAGCAGTAAATAAATCCTTACAGTATCCCAGTAATACACCTGGGGAGAGCCTTCTAATTGAACTAAGCATTTGGGTCCAATCCTGCAACTCATATACATGCAAATCTCCCAATGACATCAACAGAAATTTATATGTAGGAATTTTGCAATATTATAAAGGGTCTGATCTAGGAAGGGGCTCGATATTTACAATTCCTACTTAAGACAATGGGAATTAGAGTGATATTTCTAGAGGTGTGTAGACCCACGGAGGTTTGGCTTTGGGACCCAGTCAAAACATTGATTATTATTAATTAATTGCATTACAGAAATGCTTAAAGGCCACTTATGACTCTGGAGCCCCATTGTGCTAAGTATTGTACAAACACGTAGTGAAAAGCAGTTTCTGCCTTGAAGAGCTTTCAGTCTAAAGAAACCAACATCAGGAAACAGGAAATATCACGAGCACCATTTTACAGTTGGGGAACTGAGCCACAGGGAGCTATTGTGATTTGCTCTGGAGGAGGATTAAATCATGGTCTCCTTACTCCCAGTTCAGTACTGTACCCATAAGACCATCATGCTGATGTACTGAGAATACAGACCTTATCTGACAGCCTTTTCACTACTGTCCCTGTAGCTTTCGCCCATCACTCTGAGCCTGAGCAGTGTAGATGTCATGATGTCACGTGAGAGAGAAAAGGTGGGTGAGGTAATATCTTGTATTGGTCCAACTTCTGTTAGTAAGAGAGAGAAGCTTTCGAGCTTACACAGAGCTCTTCTTCAGGTCAAGAACTCTGTGTAAGCTCGAAAACTTGTCTCTCTCACTAGCAGAAGTTGGTCCAGTGAATGATATTACCTCACCCACCTTGTCCCGCTAATGTCCTGGGATCAACATGGCTACCATAACACTACAAACATTATGTCAAGTGGTCAGGCAAGTACAGATCTGGGTAAGGAAACTCCAAGAGCACAGCGCTGTCTACTTCCCTTGATGGCCGAAGCCTTTTCACTCCTTCTGCCCCGTCAATGAGCTTCACTCACGTGTACATCTACCTGACCTTACTCCAGTGTGACACTCACACTGCCCAAGACCATAGAGCTGGGACCTCCAGCTATCAGACTGAATTGATGAATCCCAACAAGGTTAGTTCAGATGGGTTTATTTTATTTTGATCTGAACTCTCTGTCCAGTTATAGGCATTAGAAAGTGTCAGGACAAGTAAGCTGGGCATTTGACTGCAGCAGAGTACAATCGTTAAGAGGGAAAGAAATAAATCCTGAAGAAAGACAGAAAGAGCGAACTCCCTCCAATTCAGATTTAAAAAGTCAGTTGGATGTTTTTGAGACTTGAGAGCCACACACAGTTTTCACATATTGTCAATTTTATGGACAATAACCAGAGCATCTGAACACAATTACCCCTCTTACTAGTTCCGTTATATTTGGGTACCCCCTCACAACACACCACCCACCTATCACAACACACCACCCACCTATCACAGCCAAGGCAATTATTAAATTGCATTATGGAAAATTACAATTAGTTCCAGGTAAAGCATCACTGAGCTTCAGTCTTTAATTTAAGGGGGGGGAAATAGATGATAAACTGAGTTTGAGACCTCTCATTTGGGGCGGAGGATATATGATCAGCAGGGGGGGATACAGAAAGAACTAAAGAGCAATGAGCATATGCAGGATGAGTCATGCAGCTGCTGGATCTGCTTTTCAACAGGATCCACTCTTGTGTTTGTGGCGGGACGTGAAGCAAGCCCTGGGCCAGCCTGGTTACTGTGTAAGTCAGACTGAGTGAGAGCAACTGTAGAGAAGAGGGCACATGGGGAATGAGCATCAGTGAAAATAACCGGGAGCCTGATGTCTAGTTCTCAGAGCATCATGTCAACCATCGGTTTAGTCCTTTTTGTGACATTGTTTGCCAGTGTATAGAGCACTGGACTGAGACTCAGAGGACCTAGGATCTATTCCCAGCCTTGTCACTGGCCTGCTGGATGACCTTGGGCAAGTCACTTCCCTGCTCTGTGCCTCAGTTTCCCATCTGTGAAATGGGGATAATGACATAAAGTACTTTGAGTTCTACTGATAAAAAGCACGATATAAGTAGAATTGCTGTTATAATCTCCATGAATGTTAATAAGTATAATAGACTTAATTTAAGGTCTCAATTTTGCTTTCTGGCACACGTGGACCCAGATTCTGCCCTGACATCCGTTTTATTCCTATGTCATCCCACTGATCTGAGTGGAGTTGCTCCTAATTTACCTCAGTGCAACTGAGAAGAGATTCAGAGGCACGGGTACTAAATAATCTGTCAAATCATCTTTTCTACTCATCTCTAATTCAGCAAAGAAATGTGGTGATACTCACCAGCTTTGCTGGGATAAGCAGCAACTGGGAAAGGCAAAAGGGGTTGTGGATGTAGCCACTCTGGAAAAGTGGAGCATGGCATCTAATGTATGTGAGTCTGACAAAATATAGTCTTAGGGGTCTTTACTTTCAACAGTAAAAATAGTGAGAAAACCTGGGAAAATATCCACAGGCCAAGGCAGAGGGGAGCCCCTCATAGAGATTTCCAGGGATCACTCTGCTGGGGGGGTGGGGATTGTTACCCCTACTGCCATGCAATGGCCAGAGGTTCTGCTCTCTCATCCACCAGAAGCCATGAATCCCAAAGTCTCTGCAAAAGCTCTGGGATTACCTGGGCCTCCACGTTAGCGCCAGGATTTCCTGGCCTCCCTATGGCTCACCAACAGTGCAGCTCCATAGGACTGCACCTGTGAACCCTGCCCCAGGGATTTCTCTTTATGGGAGGTTTTGTAGGGTGCAGAAGGCCATACTCCCAGGATGCGCTAGCCATCTGCTGGATTGTTCATGGGACATGTGCATGAAGGAGGGGTAAAGAAACAAAAGCATCCCCAGTCAGACCACCCTCCCTGTTTAGTCCCCATCCTGCTTCCTCCTTTGGCCTCAGAGAGAGGATTCCATGGGGAAAGGAGAATCTACAAAGAGAGGCCCCTTAAACACAGGTGAAACTGTACTCACGCATCTAGGTCAAGGCATTTCATTTGTGGGTACTTGGGATTTATCAACATCTGGCAATCAAGTGCTAAATACACTGACTTTGAAAGCTCAGTAAGGATTAAACAGGGCCCGTGCTCCTGCACAAACAGGATATATTGGTTACAGTGGGCAGATGGAACCAATGTAAAATATATTTAAGGTGAAGGTGCATGAATACAATCCTATTGAAAAGAAATGACTAGTTAAGGTGCACACGCTCACACTGAACATCCAAATATAGGCCAAAAATTGTAATTTGCACAATTTAAAAATGGTAAACCCCTGGCAATGTAAATGTGAAACTCTGGAGAACAAGACATCAATTTCAAAAGCCACTCATCAGTCAAAAGCCTTAAATATGCCAGTTTCAATCAGCCCCTTTTCTTACGGAGTCACCTGTTGACTATAACCTGAGATTCACCAAGTCACATTTCAATTCAGTGAACAGTGGTAATACAATAGTCTCAGTCTCTCAGTCCTTACCATACCATTCAGCTGAAATTTGCAGTGTTCTTGTTGTGCGTGTAAATTTACTGGATTATTATGAAGATATTGGAGCCTTTGGTTATAATATTAGTATTAGTGAATTGGCATGAGACAAAGAATTGATTTTCCTCTATGATTAACATTACCTCCAGCAGTGAGTCTTTTCTTTAATCCACAGTATGAGTCCATTGAAGAGAACAGCTCCTCCTTACGTATGTCTGCAAAGGGGGAAGATACTGTACATATATGTAGTCAATCGGTTTTTTAAAGTTTTTATAACGTTCTCTCTGTTCCAGATAGAAGTAAATTGGATGCTTTACATAAGCCTTCTTCCTAAAAGGCTGAGCTATTTTAACAGTGCATTCCACCAAAGTGAATAATGTTTGGCTTTTGGCTGCAGATTATTCTGTGGTTACAACCTCTGTTGCACATCATAAAATTCCAACCCCATCCTCTTGCTTTTCCTTCATTAAAAAAAAAAAAAAGAGAACAACCACCTTTCAAATACCACATTTGTCAGATTTGTGCTTGGGTTTTAAATTGTGTGATTTATGCCTTGATTTTCTGAATAACTATACCCATGGAGGAAAATACCCATACAGATTAAAGAGACGAAGTGTTGTCTGAGTATGGTTCATAGCACACCACTATTTATTAACTAGCTGCCTAAGGACCAGCTACTCCCAGGTTAGGCTGTATTATGAATAGAGATAGCATATGAAACCAAATCCTCATTTGGAAAACCTCCACATCTTTAGAAATGTGAAATCTGGACTTGTGTTTGGATTGGAATATCACAGTTAGCACACCCCTAACTTACCTCCACCAGCCAAGTGTGGCACCGGCCCTGGGCTCCCATAGCCCAGTAAGTCTGTCAGACTATTCCTGGTCCCAGGAATCTAAAACCCCTTTTTCCAGTCCCAAGGCTGTCAGGTGGTTGGTAGGGGAACCCAGGCCCATCCACTCCGTTGGGTTCCAGCTCATGGTCCTCAAGTTAGGTAGGCAGGGTTCTTCAACTCTGACAGTGCCCTGAGCTTCTTAGTATCTTCCTCTGGATCTCTGCAGGCTGTCCAGCCTATCAGTCAGTTCATTCCCTCCTGAGCCATTGCCTCTGGGCAGCTCTTTAGTAGCTTCCTGTCAGAAGTTTCTTTCTCCAGTCTGCTAAGTCCTCTGGTAGCCGCCCCACTCCTCTGCTTCCAGCCCTTTTATCCTCCCAGTTATGAGGCTTCCAATCAGCAATGGCTGGCAGTGCCTGTACTGGTCACTGGGCCTGTGTGGGGTACATACACCCCATGACAAAGTTCCCCACTTTGGGCAGAATCAGGAGTGTTCTCTGTGGAAGCGATGTTCCCCCTCACTCACCCTCCGAGGCATCTTTCTAAAGTATGAAAGGCCTTTCAAAGTTGGGAATTGGCAGTACTGGTTGGCTGCACAAGATCTCCTTAATGTCGTGGAAGGCCTCCTGGCATTCAGTAGTGCACCACACTTTCTGGGGGCCCGAGGCCTTCATTAGCTTGGTCAGGGGTGCCACCAACTTTGTGAATGTTAGACCCAAACTTTTTAGTCAGCTAGGCCCCAAAAAGCCAAGACCTGGGGTGGTTTTTTTTGGTCTCGGGGGTTGGGCAGTCCCTCAAAGCCTACACTTTATCATCCTGCCTCCCAGCAGGTATCTGAGTTACCACATCTTCCTTTTCCCAACAGCACATTTGGGAGAGTTTGCTGTGAAACCAACGGCCTTTAAGGAACGTAGTATTGCCGTCACTTTCTGTAGGTGAGCCTCCCAGTCCTGGCTGAAGATCACTCCATGGTCTAGATAAGCAGCCTCATAATCATTATGTGGCTGCAGGATTTTGTCCATTAGATGCTAGAAGGTGGCTGCTGTCCCATGTAAGCCAAAGGACTTGGATATGAACTTGAAGAGTCCCTGTGGCGTGGAGAAAGCAGTCTTTCCCCAGGGTGTTCTCGTCATGGGGAATCTGCCATTACCCCTTGGTTAGATCTAAGGATGTGATATACTGCACTTATCCTAGTCACTCCAGGAGGTTGTTTACTTGAGACATTGGGTAGGCATCAAATTTTGTGACTTTACAAAAATCTATACAAAACCTGACCAAGCCATCAGGCTTTGGAACCAGTACTATTGGACTGTGCCATTCACTCTGAGACGCCGTAATGAGCCAGCTTCCTCATCCTCCCTAACTCCTCTCTGATTATTACTTGAACCTTTTTTGGTAGGGGCTCTATAGGCTCTCTGACTACCTTCCCTGGCTCAGTCTCAGTGTGGTGGAACTTCAAGGGCATTTGGCCTGGGACTTCTAAGAAGACATCCCTGAACATGTGGACCAGGAGGCTGGCCTGTCTCCTCTGTCCCAGGATCAGATGCCCCACCAGTTGCACCCTCATCTGCTTGTCCAGCTTCTGCTGCTGGATGGTATCATATCTAGCATCTGCTGGCTCTGTTATTAAGCTGTGGCCAGGCCTCCTGCTTTTGTCGCTCGGTGGCCGCTTGCAGTTTGTTCTGTCATTGTTGAGCCTGCGACAACTGTAGTGTCAAGGCCTGCATCAGCTGCTGCTGCTCTTGTGCTGTGGCTTCCTGGTCCAGGGCAGTGGCCTGCTGCTGGGTCGCTAATCGTAGTGCTTCCTTCTGAGGCTTCTATATCTGGGTTGTGGTTCTGTGGGGGACAGGACACAGCAACATCCCACTTCTAGTACCACGTGTGAGGCGATGCAACGGCACCCCTCACCCACCCTCCGGCCAAGCACGGTGCAGCCCCTGGGCTCCTATAGCCCAGTGAGACTGTCAGGCTATTCCTGGTCCCAGGAGTCTGAAATCCCTTTCTCCACTCCCATGTCTGTCAGGGAGTTGGTAGGGGAACCCAGGCCCACCCACTCCACTGGGTTCCAGTGCAGGGCCCTCACGTTAGGGAAGAAGCAGAGTCAGGGCTCTTCAGCTCTAACAGTGCCCTGAGCTTTTTCCTAGCTCTCCCTGGATCTCTGCAGGCTCGCCAGCCTATCGGTCAGTTCATCCCCTCCTGGGCCGTTGTCTCTGGGCAGCTCTTTTGTAGCTCTCTGGCAGGAGTTCTTTTCTCCAGCCTGTTCGTTCCCCTGGTAGCTGCTCTGCCCCTCTGCTTCCCAGCCTTTCTATCCACCCTTTTGCTGTGAGGCTTCCAGTAGGTAGTGGCCAGCAGCGCCTGTATTAACCTTTGTTACCTGGGCTAGTGTGGCGTCCATACACCCCATGACATTGTCTCTATAACATACTGTGTTGGAATGACAGACAAAGCTCTCCGAAACCAATGTGTGACTGTCATGGTTAAGGTCTATTTCTATGATGGGTAAAACCAGGCTCCCAAATCTCAACACTGCCACACTTCAAAATCTGGTCAGCATTTTGTGGCTTGGGTCTAGCTCCAGTTATGGACTGGCTGGTCATTATCACCTTCAATCGATTGACCAGATTCTGTTCTCAGCTATATCAGTATAAATTTTGAATCACTCCTCTGAAGTCAAAAGAGCAGCTACCTACCAATTTATGTCACTGTAACTGAGAACAGAATCTGGGCCAGTGTGAACACGTGTTCCTTGTCCAGATCCTCAGCTGGTATAAATCAGCGTAGCTTTCTTGAAGTCAACTGAGCTAAAGCTACGTACACCAGCTAAAGATCTGGCCTAGATGTCCAAGGTTCCTGCTGGGAAATGGGAATCAGTTGAGATGAGAATGAACTGCCAGGTGACCATGCCAAGTCTTAAAATTAGTGGTGCCAAAGCAACAGGAGAAAACTGTTAAAAAAAAAATTAAGTGTAAGTCATTTCAGACGTCTCTGCAAGAAAACAAGAGAGAAGCTAACACAATGGCAAAAAAAAAATGAAAAGATCCCACATAGGAGAGAAGGCTCCAAGAAAAATATGCTTTCAATCTAAAATACCAATCCCTGGAAATGTTATTTGTGCTGATTTAAATGTGTTTGTTCGTCATGAAAGTCAGCAAAGCTGCTATGGATTTGTTTTGGGGGAGGAAGAGAGAAACACCAGAAGATGAAGCAAAGAAGCTGAACGTTTTCATCCCGTTTCCCAAAGAGCTCTGACAGTGCATGCGAGCTCAGACATACTTCCACCACACAGGGCTCAGTTACATAGCTCATTTATGGGGTGAATGAGAAGGCTAAAGTGGCAAATTAGGTATTGACAACTTCAAGAAGACTTTGGAGCTGTGACATTATTGCACTTGTCTGAAGAAATCGGCAAACTTTTGCAGAAAAAAATATAGTTCCTCTTTTGGTAAAAAAGAATGGCTCCAGCTGAATTAACTTTCAAAACTGAAATTTAAGGATATTTTCTTGGTCTGTTGGATGTCTCTCCAAATCTTGCTGGAGTCATTGTGTTGAAAAGCTGTAGCCTCAGTTATAATAATAATAATAAAAAGACATTATTTTTAATTGTTTCCTCTCGGCATTATCATGTATGGGTACAGACAAATGGAAAAGCAGTTTTCAGTGCTCCAGTCCATTTTTCCTCATGCTGTTTAGTTCATATTCTGAGCTGGTCATGACAAACTGAGAGGGAGGGATTTGAGTAATGTTAAGAGCTTGTGTGAAATGGAAATCTACCGACACTTATTCCTCAAACCTTTGAGCCCCTTGAACTGTGGAGGAGAGTAGCACTGTGTCCGTCTGTGTATAAAGATAATGCTTCATCAATATGTAATCACAGCTCCCTGCAGTTACTGAACACAAATCTCTACTCTCCAGTGTTGTCACTAATTGCTTTTTAATTCTTGGAGTAGGGAAGATTTATCTCTGGGTGATTTTTTTTTTGCTTGTGTTTTTGTTTTTTCATTCTAATATTTTCATCCATTAAGACTGAGATTTTCACAGAAGTGTAAGGATCTGGGCATGTATTTCCATTTGGAGCCTTTGACATTTATTATTATATTTATTATTATTATTTATATTGTGGTAACATCTAGGAGCAGCAAGCATGGACTAGGAGCCCATTGTGATAGGCACTGTACAAACACAGAAAAAACCCCAGCAAGTTTGCAAACTAAGCCCCAGCCTAAAATATTCCCATAAATATCCAGGGGTCAGTTTGTGTGGAAGAAGGAAAATGAAGATGAACTCGGACAACACCATGCATAGCTGTAACCAGCCAATGTATCAGTTAAGCTGGTCAGAAAATGGCAAATATATTCTGTGCAAAATTTCAAGAGAACCAAAGAATTTCATTTAAAAACAGTGGGCAAAATTTTTCAGTTTTGCAACAAAAAAACAAAAATTAAAACAAAAAACCCAAAACATTTTGGAAAAAAATCATTAGTTTTGTTAAAAAAAAAAAAGGAAAATTGCAAATGATACACAAATTTTCAACCAAAATTTAAATATTTTAAAGGAGCCTATTTGTTTATTGGCAAAAAGTTCAGATAGAAACATTGCAACCATTTCTAGTATCAGTTCAGCATTCAGTTTCCAATGTGTGGGATTTTCTTAATAACCATGTGCACTAATTCTGCTCTCGTTTACACCATTGTAAATCAGGAGTAATTCCTGTGATTTCAGAGAAATTACTCTATATTTACACCAGTATAATCAAGACCAGACTTTAGTTCATAATATAGACACACACTGTCTATACATTTTATGGTAAAGCATTCTAATTTATCCATTGTGCATGGATTACAATTTCTGTGAGTGATGTAGTATGCACACTGCTACTACTCTGTTAGGCAGAGCAATGACATTTCTGACAGTATGTGGCAAGCTTTTTCAATGGTTGGTTTAGTTCCATTCAGGCTACAAACCAGAGAACCAAACCAAAAGAGAGAAAATAAACCCAAAACACCAAAAAAACCTTTCAGAATTTCAACATAAAGTTAGGATTACCACGTACAAACAATAAAAATTCTCTCTTTACCAACAACAGGAAGAGAGAAACAAAGAAACTTCATATTATAATTTTTCCATAACAAAAGAGGTCTTTGCTGATCATATTTGGATTTTTTTCATAGAATCATGTCTGTTTAGAAAAAAAAATCTTGGTTAGAATAAAAACAAAAAACATAGATGAAAAAAAGCATACCACTTATTAAAGGTTTGACATCATAGCCAATCTATTAAATAACAGTGTTCTTAAAAGAAAGCCATTTACAAATAAAAGAAAGGAAATGGAGGTTTGTGTGTGTTTCCAAGCCCATTGTTGAAGTAGTAAAAGAATAGAAAGCTTCCACTATCCATAGTACCTAAAGTCATATCTAAGCATGAACCAATGCTGCAGTTTCCCAGAATCAGTAATGAGGAAGATACTAGTTCGAAAACATCTGTGACTTACTTTTTATTTATGCATTTCCACCCTACAATTTTTCTGTGGATAAATTTGGTGCTGGTGGAAAAATGCCAACTAAACTGACAGCCTGAGGGGAATGAAATGTTTATTCACAGATCATTGGTGGAAGAAGGTGCCACACAATACAAGTAAGAGTAGCAGAATATAACTGTAACGCGTTAATGTGGACTTTGATGTGAGCAGGTCTGGGCTCATAATCTCAGTTGAGGACTAAACTAATGATAACTGTATGGGAATATTTAGAGAATACAGACTATAAAGTCAAGTGGAAAGCTTCCATTTAAAATGCTCTCTGTAGAGTTGTTTTTTCCCACAAGGCTTCTGGGAGAAAAACTCACTCCTCCTATATAACTTTGCTTGCTTTTTCCATCGTACCCCATCTGCTGCTTGTGGCTAAACAGCACTGCTCCACCAGAGTGACTGACTACAAGTGATAAGGTGTGGCAGTGAGTTATTACCATATCCAACAGTAAAGCCAAAATGGACAGATGTGACATGAAACAGAGTTACAGAAACAACCGCTTTTTGGTTCTTATCTGGACTCTGCTTTCGATAATGAGGCTGGCCTGGTAACAAAAGATTCTGTTCCCCATAAATCCCTATCATAGGAGAAGTCAAGGCATTTGGCCTTCAAGAAAAGAACCCTCCCCTCTTTGATCCTTTGCCATGAAACAACAAGAGATACTCTAATCAAGAGATAGGAAATGCCCATCCTAGAAAGTGATAGCGTGGGCCCCACTCTGGAACATCGGACAGCACAATGCTTGTCCCATGTGGATAACCAGAAAGTTCTAAGAATGCAAAGAAAATAGAAACTAGATTCTCATCATTTCAGTGGAACTTGACTAGGACTAATCAGTGGATTCTTTACACAGATAATTGATGATAAGGCCAAGTGTCCAATTGTTCCTCCCACAGATGCATCACTCTAGTTATTAAATGGTAAATATTAAATGAGCCCGTTTATTGTCATGCAGCTGCCAGGTGCTCCTGTCACTTGTCCTCCTGCAGCCCTTCAAGTGTCTGTTACACTCCCCTGTTGCAGATCGTCTTAACTGAGGTTGTCATCCTGCAAAGACTTAGGCACGTGCTTAACTTTATGTACCATAAGCAGGCAATGGTCTTTCTTTGAAAATTGAATTGGGACTGCCTGCAGAGCATAAAGTTAAGCCCACATATAAGACTTTGTGGGATCGGGCCCTTAGATTGTCATCTCTTCAGGGCAGGAACAGTTTTAGAAAGTATGTGCTAAATATAGTGGCCAAAAAGAAATGGGAGTGCTTATTCTCATTGAGGTCTCTGGGAGCACCTGTACAACCATGGGATACCCAAAGCAGTCAAGGATTCTCATCTGGTTCAGATGTTGATGCCCACTACTGGTGCCTGCCCCACCCCTGTAACTGGCTCAATGCACAGAAACCAATTACTCTGTTCTCAATGGACATTTTTCCAGATGTAAATGATTCAGATGTAAATTGCTCCACTGTACATTATGACAGAACATGCTTTTATTGTTGCTTGCTTGCTTGCTTGCTTTGGTGTCCCTGCTAATTAAGGAATAATAGCAATGGCCTGAGTTAGCTTTCAAATGCTGCAGATATTTCTCTACAAAGCTCTGTCCTTTCGCCTCAGACCTGACTTGCAAACCCCATCTTCTAATATTCCAGTCTGAGGCTTTCCTTGGTGTGATGGGATGTTTAATACTCCATGGGGTAATTCTGCCCTAGGATCCATTCAGGTGTTTGCTTCAATAGAGCACTGTTGCAGCCCTGGGGGACTCTCACATGCCTCTTTGCCTGAGCATGATGGAATAGTTGTGGTTACTCCCTAAGAAGGATGGAGAAAAGGAAGCCCAGAAGAAGAACCAGGTACAAAAAAAGAGTTCAATGCCTACCTTTTCTCTACCATAGGAGGGGTGAGGTTGGGAGCTTCTCCGTTGTTCTCAATGGGAGCTGCTGGGTGCGTTGAGCTCTTCTGAAAATCTGTCTCTAAGAACCTGACTCAGACAAGCTGACATACATGTAACTTGAGGGCTGCTTCACGCACCTGGTAACCCATATACAGAGAAAAATGAGAATGGTGCCTAAATTCTCGGAATCCCTTGATAGGTATACACACACTCCAGCTGAAACAGAGTTGTATTTTCACATGTTCAGTTAGTCTGGAGCTTGAACTTAGCCCATTTTTAACAGTGACTAGAAACCTTCCATGCAGGAAGTTTTTAATCATAATGGTTTTCATGAGAGGCAGTGTGGCCCAGTGGTGAGGCACAAGACCTGGGTTCTAATCCTGATTCTGCTACTGACCTGCTGCATTATCTTTGGTGAATCATTTTGCCTCTCTGTGCCTCAGTTTCCCCCATCCCCAAAATGAGGATAAAAGTATTTACCTGCCTTTTTACACAGCTCTGAAATGTACAGTAATAAGTACTATATAAAACCTTATTAATATTAACTCCCTTTCCACATTTTCAAATACCTTTAATTTATTTTCAAGCAAGTGCTTACACTAGACAAAAGATATTTACCTTCGCCCCAGGCCTTCCCAACCACAGGCTGCATGTTGTTCACCCTTGGGTACATAAAGTACAATATAAAGCCACTGTGAAAGAAAGACATCAGCTCTGAATCATTCTTTCCCAAAGACCCTTTCATATGACAACAATGGAAAGTGCCTTTTTTTTCCATTACCATAATTTAATTCCCTATTTTAACCAAGTTGCTTTCTTTCTCCTTGATAACTCTGAGTTCAAATGTAAAAAATGTATTATTACAAGAGACAATTACGGGGTTCAAAGCATTCTGAAGGCATTCCAGGCTTCCAGCTTCTGGTACTGATATAAGTAGAGGAATACTTGTGGTTTCCTACTTGCATGAAGCAAAAGGTTTCCAAAAGTTGGTGGTAAAAGGCCTAATGAATGTCTGCCTTCATCAGACACAACAAAGCTCTCGCATCCTTGGAGGTTAACTGTTTATATGGCCATGCTGCCCAAGTGCCATATGACAACTCCCTTTCACAAACAACCTTTTGACCATGTAAACTTACCCATTCCCTGGACCAGATTGAAATAATAACAGCAACAACCAGAAAAATACTGGGTTTTGGTTGGCTTTGTTTAAAAAAAAAAACACTTTGGAGTTCAAGGTATTAAGCTTTCTGTTTCTAAAACTTTGTTTTGACTACAGCAGTGTCTACCACCTTTTCTGTTTTGATTAGTGGGTATATTTTGACATGTACAGGCTATATAAATGACATACAATATAGAAGTACACACAATCATTGCACAAACATTGCAATGCTATAGCACAGGGGTTATGTTCTACTGAACCTTCTGTTTGTCATTTATTTTTCCATTTTAGAAATACTGATTGGAAACTTCTTCTTGGAAGGAAGAAGGAAATCTTGTGAATTGTAAACACCAACAAGGAAGAGGAATTGTTTAGGGCAGTGACAAGGGTAAAAGGACTAAAGGGATAAAGTTAAGTAAAAGAATTGACTTCCAAATGCTGAAATCTCATTAAACTATGGAAAATTCTTCCAAGGGAAGAGTAGAAGCCCCATCATTTGTGCAATTAAAAATATGTCTTAAGGAGCAATCCTGCAATGATGGGAGAGGCAAGTGAATGAACTAGATGGCCGAGTATGTTTTCATCTCTATCTCCTGTGATTTCATTAATCACAAATCAATGCATTCCCATAGATACAGAAAAATAAAGATGAGCCTTGTCTTTTTAAAAACAAATTCACTTTTCACTTGTGCTTGGCTTGGATCGATTCTTAGATTGAAGTCCTTGAATTTCAAAGAACAAATCTAGCAATGGAATAATAATAGTTATTACTGTTAATAATAATAATACCCATATCTTCTATGGGGATTTTGATCAGTAAATCTCAAAATGCAGAGAGAAGAAATGACTTGCCTAAGGTCAGCCACCAAGCTAGTAGCAGAGCCAGGATAAGAACCAGGTTTTTTGAATGCCAGGGCTCTATCCACTAGGCAATGCAGTCTCTATTATTAGTATTTTTATTATTTACTAACTTGAATTACAGGTGATGTGGTCAGAGAGACAAACTAGGAAATTGATCTTTTCAGCAGCATTGACAATGATGTAAGTGGTTGAAAATGCCATTTGTCAAGGCCATGCAGGAGGAGACCACAGTAGTCAAGACATCTGATGACGAGGGCCTGTCTAAGGATGTTATCTATGTACGCAGAGAGGAAAGGCCATAGCTTAGAGATGTGCCCAGGAAGAAGCAGCAAGGTTGAGATATATGAGTCTAGTAAGAAAGCTGTGTCAAAGATGATGCCCAGAGTATGGGCCTGAGAGACAAGGAAGATGATGGAGTTATCTGTAGAGTTAATTATTGAGTGGAAGGATTAAAAATTAAGAGCTCAGTTTAGGTCTTGTTTTAGTTAAGAAATAAGCTGAGATTTCAGTTTGAAAGGAAAGAGACAGTTTTGAAAAGGAAAAGTAGTTTTCCGAGTCATGGGTTTACAGATAACCCAATGAGATGACCTGGGAGGCAGCATTTTTTCTACCCCTAGGATATAGAACCGAATGGAATGAGATTAAGGCCATCAGCAGCACCATCATCACAGGAAACGTAATGGTGTTCAGATAAATTCTGCAATGGGGAAAGTTTATAGATAGCTGTGCCTTTGCGGAAACAGGAACTATAGAGTGATCATTTTAAAAATCTAGCAAGTTCGATGTTTTTATAATACTCTATCTTGATTTATTAATATGCTATGGTGTCAGGATGGGTACCACTACTAATACAGGGGCTAGAGCTTGTTAAATTTCCCAAACTGCAAATTTTCAATAACATTTTTTGTCAAAAAACTTCAATTTTTTATGAAAAAAGTAACATTTTTCCTTAGGGGTTTCTTGTGAATTTTTTTTGTTTGGTTTTTTGGGGGTTTTTTTGGACACGGTTTATGACTGATCCTGCTCCTAGTGACATACAACCTAATGAGAACAGAATTGACATTACAATGACTGAAACAGTATATGTTCAAAGGACATTGCCAATTCAATAGTTACCATCATATTGTTTCCCAGTAGTCTCTAGATTTTGCACATAATTCCCCATAATTTGAAATTCTCCTTGCAATTGAGCCTTGGAACTCCGTTAGCAAAGCATGCTCATTGGCAGCCATTTCAGAGAGCCCAGGAACTGCATAGGACATAGAGACTCAACTACCCATTAAGCCCTAGAAGTCATCCTTAAAATTCAAGGTCATGGCACATTGGTTGGGCAGCATAGGGAAGCTTAAACTGCATTGTATTGATATTGTTTCTCTTTTCAGACTGATGTTAACATCAGAGGTCTGATTCTGATTTTGCACATACCAATTTTACAACTGTGTAATTTCAGGGACTTAAACACAAAGGCCATATTTCCACTGCTCTGTCTGGTTCATCAGTTGTGGTGTATGCAATTGTGTTTATAGGAAAGCGCACAAGCGAGATAAGGTGACAGTAAATGTTCCTCTCATTTCCCCTCCCTGAGTAGAGTGCTGCATATTTTCAAAAATTTCAAAAGCACATAAGTGATTTAGGAGCCTAGAGTCCCATTGACTTTCCATCCCACTGGTTTTGTAGCTGTTACAAGGGAAAACATCTGTACAAGGAGATCATTTTGATGCAGCTGAGGCCAAACAAGAATATTAAGGGCCAGATCTTGCAACCTATAATCATAGGACAAGTTAAAAGTCAATGGTACCTGCTGACATCAGTAAGGGGATTTTAGCAACTGGCACTAATAGAATATGCAGTACACTTACATTTACTAGTCAAGTCTTATGAACTATTCAGTGTGAACCCCTTTAAAAAATAATGGTGAAAAAACAAGTTGGGCAGCAGGATGGATTGGAATAATAGCATGTTAATGATGACAAAAATATTAGACAGTTGAGGGAAAATATAGACTTATTAGGCAGATTGTCTATATTCTGAGGAAAATTTTGATTTTCCAAAGAAGAGGATAAACCTAACGATGGTAATGATTTTAATAAAAGGGATATCATCCAGAAAGGCCAGCCCTTTGTCAACAAACGTATTAACATTGATTTTAATGAAGTATTACATATTGCAGTATAATTTTGATCAGATCATTACTGCAAAAGAATCCAAGTAACCTCGTACCAGATGGTCCTATGCTGAACTAAGGAATTAGAACTTTAAACATGCCTGTGATTAAGTTACAGGCTTATAAAACTGCAGATAAACCTGAATAACTTACCATGCATATTTCTGATTATCTAAATTGCCAATGCACTTTGTGTAATAGCTTTGGGGATAACGTGATGTGGAGATAAAACTCCTGCATGTGCAACTATCGCAAGTTGCCATCAAGCCAAGTAATATTTAGAAAAGGTTATCTGATCTATTTAGCCTCTTTTTCTTCTTGTAACTGATCTACATGCAGATTTCAATTTCCTCAGATTTATTCCTCATGAGCCTGATCCAAATCTCATTGACGTGAATAGAAATCTGTTCATTGTCACTGAGGGGCTTTGGATCAGGCCCTGTTTGAATTTGTTCGTCAACCATCTTTTGAAATATCTAATCAGGTGATTTATAGTGAGTATTCAGAATCTGAGCTGTGTCCCACTGTATTGGATGCATATTTGTTTGTAGAAATTGAAATGTTAGTTTCCCCAAATATTTCTGTGCATGTGTAGCTTTGACATTTTTTTTCCCCATGTTCTTAGAAAGCAAAGACAACGGGGTGTGCGTATGATCAGAGTGAATTAGTTACACAATTTGAGGGAATAGTCACAGATACCTAGCAGCAGTGAAACTATGAGGTAATATTAAAGTACACACTAAAATTAAAGGTAAGATATTTTTAAAGCCCTATTTAAATACACGGTATCTAGTACTATGGCAACCGTAAAAGTAGGTGGTTGCTAAGGAGACAAGCTAGTTTTTAACAAGTGGTTGCTAGGAGGTTAAAATTCTATGCAGTGAAATAAACAGATGATAATTACAAGTTTCCTGATCACCGGCTCTCCACAAACAACATTTGCTGGAGAATCCTGTCAGAACCACGAGTCTTAAATTTGTATATTGGAAAACATATAAACTACAAAGAAGCATCTGCATCTAAATCTACTGCATACCCTGCCCTGCCACAATGAGCAATCTTTGTGAACCTGCTAGGAGCCATACTTCTTTTCTTATTCAGATATAACTCGAATACAATGCTGCAAAGTACAGAACAGCTCCTGTGAGTGCTGCCATCAAAAGATATCAAATATTCTGCATATTACAGTACCAGGACATTTAGCTCAAATTCAGCCCTAGTAACAGAGGGCCTGTTTTCTTATAAATTACTAATGCCCTTATGTGACATATAGAGCTTTGTTACTACTGTACAGTGGGGTGAATTTCACCCAGAGTATAGAGAGACTCGCCTCAGATTTTCTTAGCTTGTAAGCTGTTGACTAAAATACTCATTGTTTTCTATAAATAAATATAGAATTTGTCAAGTAAATGAAGTCTCATCAATAGGTGGAGGCAGATCACTTTCTTTTCGGCGATGAATATATTTAATTTTTTTTTTGTGGGAAGGAAAGATGGCCCAATGAGTAGGGCACGGTCCTAGAGCTTGGGAAACCCAGCTTGAACGCTCTGCCCTCGACTCCCTCTGTGACCTTGGGCATGTCACTTAGCCTCACTGTGTCTCAGTTCCCCTTCTGTAAAATGAAAATGACAGCATTACTGTCCTCCTAAGTGTGTTGTGAATATAGATTCAAGACTGTGAGGCATGGTGCTGTGATGTAGGAGCATATAAGTATTTCAGATAGAAAAGTTAAAAAAATTCTGACAGATTTTCAGTATTGTATTGTGACTGAATGCACTTCCGTATTTACATCCTACACACTACTGTAATAATCTTTGTGCAAAATATGCCTTGTGGGATATCATTTGAAAACTAATAACTTACAGGTCAATAATTATCATGGTGAAATGCATGTAACAACATTAGGTGTGAAGTTATGAACATAAGCTGAATGTGTGACAGAGTTGTGGTTACCAGACAAGTTTCGGGAGGCTAAACCAGTTTCTCAGAGACAAAGGATAATAAGCTGATGCTTCTAGCCAGCTGTCATCAAAGCTGATTGGCCATCGCTGGTTAAGTGGCCATTCTTTGGCAGTGAAGGAGGGCAGGAACAGATCGATTTCAATTTTAACAAATGACAACATGGAACCTATTTCACCGTGAGACTCCATGTCTCCATCCTAACAGCTGGAATGACTTTATCTAGGAGTATGCAGGAAAATGCATTTAAAAGGGTGACTGGACTATAAATGGAAGAGGCAAAACACCCCAGGTATTCTTTCTCTCTCTCTGTCTCCATCTCTCGCTTACTCACTCTTTCACCTGAGAAGATGAAGGAACCAGGCATTGGACTTTGGGAGCAGTTCTGACCTCAGAATTTGGCCATCCCTGTTGCTGGGATCATTTGGTAAGAATTTCACCTTGAACCAAGTCTAGTTTGGTTAAATTTAGTTACTAGAAAGCGTTTTATCTTTATTTCTCTCATAACCATGTCTGACTTTAATACCTTGTACTTGAATCCACTTAAAATCTGTCTCTTTGTGGTTAAATAAACATAATTTATTCCTTAATCAAAGCTAATCCAGTGTCGTGTTTAAACTGAATTGTTTGCTAGTTCTAACTGAAGTAGGAAACTGTTACACTGACCCCTAACTGGGGAAACAAACCTAAAATATCTGAACTGCCCAGAAGAGGGCTGGACAATGCAGAATGCATGTTTTGGGGGGGAAATTCAGGACCGGGAGTGTGTTGGGGTCACCCTGAAAGTAGTAACCAAGGTTGCTCGAACCCAGAGTGTGACTGGAGGATGGCTGGCAGGCTTCAGCTATACACAAATACTCAGGGTGTTATCTGCATGCTGAAAGACTGTTGGTAAGTGGCCCGGATGGGAGCTACAGCAGCAAAGCATTGTGAATCACTCAAGGTAGCAGGGCAAGGGGTAACACAACACCTCACTAGTCTGGATAGCACTCCAGAATGTCACACCTATTTGAAATGTGTTGATCAACAAACTAGTTTCCAGTAGAAAGCTATAAACATCATAAAAACAATCACTAGGTGTTGTTCTAATGGAGCTTCACATTGGGTCTCAATAGACTATGGAAACTAACCTGTTCTCACAGAGCTGAAGCACACTGATGGGACATTTCTGGAGAAGCTTATATTGTTGGTGATCCGATATATCTGTTATATAGAACAAAGGGCTTCAGGGCTGTCAATCGGACCCCTTTTGCCAGCACTAAACTGACACCAAAACATTAAAAATAATAATTAATATGCTAATAAGACTTCTTATTTTGGCACTGAAACTGTCACAGGTATCACTGGTTTTACAGCACAATCAGTGTTTTAGAATCGGGCATCAAATAGCTATTCAATGGGAAAATACCATCTCAAAATTACCTGTTGCCAAAGATGATCTAGGAAGCCTTCTGAAAGGTCCCATGCCTGATCTTGGGAGTATTTTCTTTGGCTTGGTGAACACTCAGAATTCCACTGAAGTCAGTGACAAAGATCCTGTTGATTTCACTGGTGTGGGTTTAGGCCCATAGTCCCCAGTCCAACAGAACACGTCTGCATATCCTTAACTTTTATACGCTGAAGACAATGGGACTAAGTTAAGCACATGCTTAATTGCTTTGCTCTCCCTTTTTTCTAACTCATCTTTCTTCTTGTTGCCCATTTCTACTTTTATCAACTTGGCTTCGACCCATTCTTTAGTTCCTTCTTAGCTCCAGCCACTCCTTTTCTTCAAGTATCAGAGGGGTAGCCGTGTTAGTCTGGATCTGTAAAAAGCATCAAAGAGTTGCTTCTATAAGGTGCCACAGGACTCTTTGTTCTTTCTCTTCAGTTTTGTCCCAGGTACGTTCCCTTCTCCCACTACCATAAACCCTCAAGGGCCACAAGAATTTTCCTTTATTTTGCCCTAAAAAGTCTTAGTACATTTTTCCCCACCTCTCTACCATAGAGTAATTCTTTCATTTCACCTCCACCTTCATTAACTCTCTCACCACCCCACTCCATCTTTCTCCCTGGTTTAAAGACTGACCAGCATTGTCAGCATTGGAAAAGCCACAGGGATATCTTTTTTTCCATTGAAAATACCACAAGTACAATATTTCCAATGGAAATAGTGTTTCCACTGAACATACCACAAGGACAGTGCTGCTGGGGTATCTATATATGGAGATGAACTTATAATGGTCATGTTGGATTCATTAAAACTAAAGCCACTTCTTTTTCAAAAACAGATTCAGAGTTGGAATTTTTATTTATGGTTTTAAAAACAAGAAAAAGAAAAAACCAAGACTTGGACACTGCCAGGACAATTTTGCACTTGCTTTGAGTAAAATATAAATAGGTTTTTAGCAAGTTAAAAAAATTCCATTGAAGAAATGTTCAGAATGGCTCAACAGCTGGAAAAGCAACTTTTTTTTCTTTTCTTTTTCTTTTATGTATAACATTTAAAGCTGCTTAGCAGCTGGGAAAGAAATAACTGTAAAAACACTTAACGCTTACAGCCACTCAGTGGCTGCAAAAACGACTTGTTATAAACTTGATTTAACATTTCAGTGGCTGAAAAAGACATATATAGACATAAAACATAGCGTTCTATAGCTCTGTTTCTAGATATATAAATACAGATAATGTCCTGGATAAGCACAAGCCTTCCAGGCATGTCCGGAGATGCCACCACAGAAGAGAGTCAGTTTTGTTCCCATGCACAATATTCAAGATCTTGTTTTATTTCTAGGAGTTTAAAACTAAGCCATTTAAATTCCCAATAGTCTGAAATTTAGTACACTGTGTTGTCCACTTCAGTGTTCCCCACACTGGCGGGAGTAATTAACCATTGGGGTAATTTGCCACTGGTCATGGTGCATTCTCCATGACTGACCATTTTTAAATCAAGATAGAATGTTTTTCTAAAAGATCCGCTCTAGGGATTATTTTGGGGAAGTTCCATGGCCTGGGTAAGGGATTGGCCACCTTTGGCACATGGCTTGCCAGGGCAAGCCCCCTGGCAGGCCAGACCGGTTTATTTACCTGCTGCATCCACAGGTTTGGCTCATTGCGGCTCCCAGCGGGGGCGGTAGGAAGCGGCACAGGCCAAGGGATGTGCTGGCTGCCACTTCCCACTGCCCCCTTTGGCCTGGAGCAGCGAACCGCGGCCACTGGGAGCCGCGATTGGCTGAACCTGTGGATGCGGCAGGTACACAAACTGGCCCAGCTCACCACGGTGCTTACCCTGACAGGCCGCGAGCCAAAGGTTGCCTATTCCTGGCCCGGCTTATACAGGAGGTTAGACTAAATGATCACCATGGTCCCTTGTGGCCTTAGAGTCTATGAATCTATGAATATCTTAAACCTTTTTAGATATAGGGAATCAGAAAATATTTTTGGGGTGATTTTCTGATCTGATCAAATAAACACCTTACTTAAACAATTGAAGCGCATTGCATTCTGACATGAAAATAATATTATTAAGAATAAACAATGTTAAAAATAAACTGCCAACATACTTCTCATCTGATAAGAAGCATGCTAGGCCAATTTATTTCTCCTGAAATGAATGGAATTGCACTGTTATAACTGATAGTAAACTTCCACTCAACACAGTAACAAAAACAATATATAATTATCCAATAAAAGGTGCAATTTAAGTGCAAAGTACTTTACAACTATTAATTAAGCTTAAGCTTAACAGCACCCCTGGGAGGTACACGTGTAACTGTTTTTAAAGACGGAATAATTAATAAGGCAAGAAGGTAAAATATATTATTTCGATCTGCATAATTCAAGCCAAAGAATCTCATCCAATAATTTCTGCATCACTCTGTTTGAGCTATAGCAGAGGTTCTCAAAATGTGGTCCATGGATAGTTCCCACTAAAGTGCACACCTGTGTGGCCACACATGAGAGAATGAAGGGTCACTCACCTAATTAGTGGAGCCGCATAGGCATGGCTCTGCTAATTAGGTGCCTGGACCCTGGAGAAGATGCACATGTAAGGTGAGGTGGTGGCCTTGGGAGGAATAGGGGGTAGGTGAGAGGGGACAGTGGAGTGAGAAGAGCGGGTGGGGGGAATTTGGGAGAGAGAACCCCCTCCTTCCCAGCCTCAGCTATGTGTCTGCTGTGGTGGGAGAGAGAGGGAGAGACACTCCTCCTTCCCAGCCCCAGCTCAGGGGCTTCTGTGGTGGAGAAGAGAGGGAGAGACACCCCTCCCTCCCAGCCACAGCTCCACGGCTTCTGTGGTGGGGAAAAGAAGGAGAGACACCCCTCCTTCTCAGCCACAGCTCCAGGGCTTCTGTGGTGGGGAAGAGAGGGAGAGACACCCCGTCTTCACAGCCTCTGCTCGGGGGCTGCTGCAACAGAGAGGGCACATGCATCACACTAGAAAGGTAAGACTACTGATATTAAACTATGAGTTGAGTGCTTTTATTTGCAGACCAAAAAACATTAATTATTATTGTTTTTTATATAGTGCTTTTATCCAAAGCACTTTACAATAGCTAGCTAATGGTACAAATAACATTTGGAAAGATCATTAAGTGGTCTGCCGAGACCCTCAGCAATTTTCAAGAGGTCCATGAAAAAAAAATTTGAGCACCACTGAGCTATAGCATATTTTTTAGAAAGATCTGAAATCCAACATACTCTACAGAGAGGCTACAGACCTTGCCAAAAATCAAAGTAGCAGTACTGAGAACTATACTAATGCTAATTATAATTAGCTCTTGCAGTCCCTGAACCATGAAATATTTTCATACATGAGAAACTTTATGCACCTGAGTAGCAGTGGGAATAATCATATGCATAAAGTTCTGTGTACAAGTGTTTGCAGGACTGGGGCTTAATAGTGGTTTTAATTAACTGAACCAAGCAGTGTCCTGCTCTAACAGTTAGAAAACACTTCGTCCCTATAATGGGCTCTCATACTCCATCTTCGTATTATCTTCCTACGTCATCAAGCCAAGCATGTCAATAACTAACAACTATCTGCAAGCCAAGCATGATGTAATTAATCACACACAATGATATAAGTGGTCATGTCTGAGATATGTGGTGTAATTATAAGGGCAGTTATTGCACTTATAACAATTATTCTATACTAGAACTGTTTAATATTAGTAATATAAATATTTCAGTGAATTAAATACAGTTGTTAAATACAGGAATACAACCCTGTCTCTCACGCAGCTGAACACAATCATGTGACGAATCATTAAGTTCTAATATATTCCCTTTAGGAAGTTAATAGTGCTCAGTGTGGAGCAGTGCCAGCCAGTTAGATCACATGTGCAAATAAATGCATCTTGACTGGCTGCAGCTGAATTCAATGTAAACTATTATTCCCTACCCAAGAGGGGAATAGTAATTATTTTATACCTCTCATTTCATCTCCCTATTTGAATGTTAGTTTTTAAAAACTGTTAAAAATAGAAATTTATTGTAATAATAGACAGATATCCGGCTATTTTTGATTACAACATTCAGAACCTACATCTTATGAAGTAAAAATTAATATGCTAGCTTTGCTAGGAACATTGCAGAGACTCTGGTCATCTTCTCTAGTTATCTAAGTCAGGGGTTCTCAAACTTCATTGCTCCATGACCCCCTTCTGACAACAAAAATTATTGCACAACCCCAGGAGGGGAGACTTAAGTCTGAGTCTGTCTGAACCGCACTGCCCCAGGTGTGGGGGGGAACCATAGCCTGAGCCCCTCCGCCCTGGATGACGAGGGTGAGGGGAGCCAAAACCCATAAGCTTCAACCCAGGCAGGGGGCTTGTAATCTGAGCCCTGCCACCCAGGGTTGAAGCCCTTGGATTTTAGCTTTGGCCCTGGGTGGTGGGGCTCAGGCTTTGGCCCCGGATCTAGACCCCATCAAGTCTAATCCAGCCTTGGCAACCCCATTAAAATGAGACTGTGGGGTCTTGACCCACAGTTTAGAACCACTGATCTAAATGAAAATCAGAGATCTTTTAAACTCAGCTGCTGTTGGCTAAATGTTCACAAAACTGGAGAGTTTACCTGTAAGTATTTGGAGGCGTATACTGCAAAGATGGAGAGAAATTGGTTAGGGTAACCTGGGGGGGAAAGGAAGGAGGGTATACCTAGAAACAATAGGGAGAATTAAAGAAAAGGTTTCCTAACAGTAAGATGCATTCAACAGTGGAATAGTTTCCTCTATGAAAGCCGTGGAAGCCTGTTCCTTCAGTCATTAAATAATAGACTGGGCAAAGAATTAGCAAATGGAAGAATCTTCTACTGGTGGGAGAATGGGCTGTAGGATCTAATAGATCTTTGACTTCTATGATCTTATGATAAGTAAAAGTCAGAGGCAATAGCGATTTCATTAATGTATATACAATTCCTTGTCTATCACACTGGACCTCAATAACCCAGGCATGTAATACAGTTTTATTACAAAAACCAAACACAACTATTGAGAACACTAGAGCTACAGTGAGCAAGAGAGACAGGATTTCATGGGCATGCATAAGATACACAATCAAGTTAGCAGTAGGCCACAAAAGTCAATGGAGGTGAAGGGGTATAGGAGCCAAAGTTAGATCTGGAAAGTAAGAAACGAAAAGCAAGGAGGAAGAATCAAGAAAGTGGATGGGAGGGGAGAGGCTCGGAGGAGAGAGAAGAGGGTCCTGGAAAGGGCTTTTGCTTGGCAAGATCGATGGAAAATAAAAGTACAGAATAAAAAACTGTTTTAAGAACAGTTCGTGATCCACTGCCAGCACTAGCTGATTTTTACATCAGGGGCTACAAGAAACTATGTTAACTGTAGTCTATGGATGAGCTTCCTTGAAGTACATTTTGTGTTCTTGGATGCACAACCAGTTTCAAATCATGGGCAAACTGCTTACATTTAAAAGCCAATAAAGATCAGAGTGAGTTACTAAATCTGGACAAAGGCAGACACCTCTGAATGCTGCAATGTTTGGAAGATGACGAGTTTAGATAAGCCAGGATTTTGTTGCTGTTGTGTTGTATGTTTGTTTTGGGGGGGGCTCTTTTCTTTTTTCTGATGATTTTTCTAAATAGTTTATTTTAACTTTATATTTATAACATGTAAAACATCCCATAATTATAGCAAGTTATATATGTTAGAGGGTACAGTACCATGCCACCCAGAGTCTTGGGGAAGTGGGAAGGACATATAATCTGCGGCATTCTATCAGATACTTGAATGACCTTTGATGTTCATAGAATGCCATCTGGGAAGCTTATTAACAGAACCAGCTCTTTGGGTCTGATTCTGTACTGGGGAAATATCTCTTTGAACCTCCTCCCCCACCCCCAATAGAAGACAGATCACATATCACACATTAGTTAAAGTTCCAGAGACAAAATAAGAATTTTAAATGAAAATCCCTAACTAAGATCCCAACCACACCATAAATTTTATCAGCAGCTCAGTGGCAAATACCTTTTTAGTCGCTCTTTGCCTTTTTTAAGAACACAGTGGTATTTCAGATCTCTCCAGGCCTGGTTCAGAAACCCTTGCACATTATAAGCAGCATTTACTCATGCTTTTTATCACATTGAGGAGTCAATGCTACACAGTGTGAATTAAGCATTAGCAACTGGGCCCAGATTTTGACATCATTGCCCTGAGAAGTACTTTACTGCTAGAATAGTCCCATTTGTATCACTGGGACTAATCACAGAAGCCCAGATTCTAGTACTCTTGCTCTAGTTTAGCAGCAGCTTATTCCACAAAATAGTCCTATTGACTTGTACTGGTATTCTTCAATGTAGGTTAATGGTATCAGAATCTGGCCTTGTAACTCCACAACTATTTCATATTCTAAGCAGAGAAAAAAAATGGCACCTCATCAACTTCTGGGACAAAGCCGGCTCTACATGTAACTTTTTTAAGCAATTTGTTATTGCCTGGGTAAAAATCAGGTTATGGTTGATTAATTGTGAATGAAGTTATTGTATAAGGTATCCATTGCAAAAACATTGGACGGAGACGTCTGTCACTTCAGTGTGTGTCCATGGTGTTGAAGATGCAAAGTTTGATGTAAATATTATGATTGAACTACAGTTGATTGAGAGGGAACTCATTAACATCTGGCTACAATATTGCTGTTAATGACATGTGGGGGTCACTGTTTTGTGAATATCATTGCCTTTAGCTGCAACAAGGAGACAATTGGTATTGTGGTTGAAGAGCTGTCCTAGAAGATTTGGGTTTTATTCCCAGTGCTTCCACTCACCTGTTACATGACCTTAGTCAAGATCCTTCATCTTTCTGTGCCTCTTTTCCTGCTTCCAGACTTCCTCTATTTAGATCGTAATCATGGAGCTGGTAAGGAATTTTTCAGCAAATCATTTTTCATAAAAAATGCTGATTAATTGAAACTAAGTCTATTTGTGATTGGGGCCAGGTTCAGCAAATTTCATGACTTGAAAAACATCTAAAGGAATTTTTCCAGATTGAAATTACGCTGTTTCAAAATGTAAGTTAATTAAACTGGGGCAGAGAAGGTTTTTTCTAAAAGATCGAAATAAAAATGAAATATTGCAAGTCATTCAATCAAAATGTTTTAATTGACTCAATTTTTTTAAAAATCAGTATTTTAGATCATGAATATTTTTGAGATTTTTAACTTTTCATCCCAATTGGAGATAGGAAAATTTTTGAAGCCTCCAAAATATTCACAGCACAGTTGCCAATTTTCATGTGGTAAATAAGCACTCGACTTTCACAATAAACTAAAAATCAAGCTAATCCCATTTCAAAACAAGGGCAAAACAGGCCAGTCCCTCAGAACCCCAACACTCTACGTGACTAGATCCCCCCGGTGTGCAGTCTGGGACTGTTGTGGTCCCGCTGCGCACCCGATTCTCTCTCCTTGCTCCTGATTACCCACCCCCTTCCCCTGCTTGCCGGAAGCCAAACAAAAAAAAAGAAATAATGAGCTACAAGCCAAATAAGCAAAAAGCTACAAGTCAAAAACTAGCCAACAAGCAACTCACAAGCCAATTATGCCAAAAACTAGTCCAATTTCTGTGTTTTTTTACACAGATTTGTCATGTCTGATCACAGGATGGGACAACTGTTTCCCACCTAGTTCTGTGTAAGCTCTTTGTGGCTCTGTCTCTTACTACATCCAGAACAGTTGGGCCTTGATCTTGATTTGGGGATTACGGTAAAACAAACAATAATAAGGACGCTATAAACAGGTTGGGAGTAACTTTGGGCATCTCCCATCCCAGGACATTTCTGCAGCACCAGAGGGGAAGAGTATTCAGTGTTCTTTATTGATTCTAGAGCAGTCATTAAAACATGGCCTGATGGAAGAACTCTTATTTGTCATCTTCTTTCCTTCTCAAGGGAAGAGGCTATCAACGGTAGACACTTAAAGGGTCTACAAGTCTTAAATAGGTAAATGGTGGGTATCTTTCTTCTGGAGTCTACATGGTATAATCAGGCCCAAGAAACAAGAGAGACACAACAGAAGAAATAAAGCTAATGGTTAGATCTCCGAATTTTTACTGTGGTGCTTAGAATATAGAAGACTTTTTTTCAGAAGTCCCCAGGTTTGAGCTGTGCTATAAAAATGCTGCTGAAGATCAACACCAATCAGAAATGTTAATGCTTTTGTTAACACTTCATCGTTTTCCTAAAATCTAATCTGTATGCAGTCAACTGCTGATCTCACAATTATATTTGAAATTTAGCTAGATTAAAATCCATCAGCAATTTGAATTGGAAACTTTTTTGATCAAGAGTAAAAGTGGCCTGAGAAACAGACCAATTTTAGATGCCAAAAAACAAGACCAAGTACAATGTTTTTTGGACCTCCATAAAAGTTGAGAGCCCTTATTGGCAGCCATAAAGTTAGAATATTTGATCTTCACTGTTTGACGTCAAGAATGGCTGTTAAACAGCCCGGTATTTGGCTGGTTCCCTGTTTAACATTTAAGGCACTTATAGATATCATAGTTAACAATGTTGATCAAACATACAGGTCAATAATTATAGGAAAAACACGCATCTTACTGTAAAAGCCATATAACAGTTGTTCATGTGTTTTTCTCTCCCCCTCGATCCTTGAAATCAAGTGGGTTTTACTTTATGAAATAGCCAAAAATATAATTCTTCAGATACATGCTGCTCCTTTTGGCTAGTTTTGTGTACATCTTCATGCAAATTCATTCGTGTTTTATTGAGCTTGTCGAAAAAGGATTGGGAAGCAATTTTTGGAAAAAAAACAAAAAGATAAATTTTTGGATTTTTCAGGAAAAAAGATTATGTGACTTTACTAAACAAAAATGACAAACTTTTTCAGTTTCTGAGCTTTTTATTTCTCTGGTTTGGATGTTTTCATCCTGTTCTCTCTCTCTTTTCTTGCCCCTTCCTTTCCCTTTTTCAATGGTAAAATAGAAAAGGGGGGAATATAAGTACAAAGGGGGAAAAGAAGAGAAAAACAAAGAAAAAATGAATACAATTCAGATTTTGATTTTTTTCCTCCAAAAATCTGAAAAATTCAGAAAACACTAAAATTTTCCATGTACATTTTTATTTAAAAAAGCCATTTATATAAAAAAATTGTGACCAGATATTGTGTTTTCTATATACTAACATCTTGATTTCTGATGGGACAGACTCAAGCACTCTGTATAGTTATAACTGGAATGATCAGTGCTGCATGTAACTAGAACATTACAGGAACCAACCTCCTTGAGTTTCTTACTTTTCTGCTTAAACATGGCATGACCCAGAGATGGGGAAGTGGAATAGAAGGCAAAAAAGAACTAAAATGTGATAAGAGAAAATAAAGAAGGATGAGGGTTAATTTGAAGATTTTTTTTAAAAAAATGAAGGAGGCGCAGTATTCATTGTGTTTTCACTGGGAAAATTTGGAGCTATTTTTTCCAAATTTTTCCAGTTTTAAATGGAGTTCATATATTCAAAGGAATCATTGCGATGATCTAATCTGATCTCATGCATAATAAAGACTATAGAATTTACCTCATTAATTCGTGCTTGCCATATAATAGTTGCACATGAACTGGAGAGTATCTTTCAGAAAAAAAATCTGGATTTTAAAATGTCCAGTGATGGTGAATCCACCACAACCCTTGGTAAATTGTTCCAATGATTAATTACCCTCATTAAGGAACATTTGCACCTTATATCTAGTCTGAATTTGTCTAGCTTCAACTCCAAATACTGCTTCTTCTTTCATCTTTGTTTGCAAAGAGTCCTCTATTATAAAATGTCTGTTCCCTGAGTAGCTATTTTTAAGTTATGATCCAGTCACCTCTAACCTTCTCTTTAATAAACTAAATAGATGGGGCACTTTAAGGCTTTCACCAGGCTTTCCAAATCTTCAATCATTTTCCTCACTCTTCTCTGAACCCTCTCCAAGTTTTCACCATTTCAACAGAGTGTGACTGAGGGGCAATATTGGCTCAGTATGTTTCCTTTTCAAAGTTTTGGCCCATACCAGATTGGTATTTTTTGCACAGTTCTGTGTTACCTTAGAGCTTTCTGGTCCTGTTTAGATTCTCCCTTCTCAAATGGCTCTACAGCCATTGCCCAGACTGCTCTATCTCTGCACATTGTCATCTCATTCCCAGGGATCTCAGTTAATATCTACAACCCTGCTGGCAGATGCTACTGTGCTATTTGTAAGCCGTGTGCTATGTACAGGTATTTAGAGCACAGACTCTGGGATGGAAGACTTAAAAAAAAAAAAAGTCTCACTCTATTTTCATTAATCAAGTTCACAGCCAACCATATGGCCCCAAAATGGAAGCTGCCAGTTTAGACAGCCAGCCGGAACAGCGTAACATTCTGAGTCCTGCAAGAGCTATTAATAATCATCGTAATCATAATTAAGACTGTGGTGTCAGATCTTTCATAAATGATCATTTCCTTTGTGAGACCTTAGTATGACTCCTTTACTTGCCCTTCATGGTATCAACAGAGGGCATTTAGTTCGACTGACATACATGCCTCAGTTAAAATGCATTGTAGTCTGTATTTATTCATTAGATTCTTGGCAACAGGTTGGGTTTATTAAAGGAATAGCTTCATTTTATGCAATACATTGGGAGATTATTTCATATGATCTTTGCTCTGTCATTCTGATATAAGACATTCTGGCAGGCCACTTGAAAACACAGTGATGTTTATTTGTATTTATTTAGACTTAAAATAACGAGGATGCCTATCCACGGTTCGAGGTGCCCTAACATAATTAGTTATGTAATAAATATTATTAAATTAAGCCTCAGCAGCATTAAAATCTTCAGTTGCACAGGAACTCAGCCAGCCATCTGTTTACCCCCTTCATCGCATAGTATAGTAACAGTTAAGTTTATAGCTAGCATATGATGAGAGATGGGTAAATGGACTGTTTCTAGGACTGTGAGTCAAACAATTCTGGGTTCAAAGACTAATCTATGTGGCCTTCAGGAAGCTATTAATTATTTTTGCTTCAATTTCCCAATGTGTAAAATGGGGGTTAGTGATATCTAATCAGAGGGGTGTTGTAAGTAGTAGTATGAGTAGTTTATGTGGCTGTAACAAACAGTCGGAAGGAACGGGGCAGGGAGAACAAGAGGAACAGTCAGAGGAAATACATGGTTACACAGCCTATCAGTGAGAATAAATTCCCATGAGAGAACAAGGCAGCACTGGCCAGGGGGTGGAGTAGATGACCTAAGGTTTTTTGCCTCTGTGATTCTATTGTTCTTCCAGACCCTCTGCAGGGTTTGTAAGAAGGTAATTAGAGCCCCACATTAAATGAAGTCCGAAATCCAGTATAGGTTTTTTTCTCTGACTTCATTCCAGTGAAGTGAAGCAGCAGACCAAGAAGAGAGTTCCGTTTTGTATGGGTTCTTTCATATTCAGATTATCTCAGGGTGCTTTGTAGTAATGAGTCAGATGGTAATAATACAGGAACTGTTGTAGGCAAAGCCACAGCCATTATGTGCTCATTGCAATAGCTCACAATAGCTTTGGACGTTTGAGACCATTGTACTGAGAGGAGGTCAAGATACGAGGTTTTCCCTTATCCTACTAATTCTGCCATGGGACAGTTAACCTAGATATCTAGAGACAATCAAGAAGACCTTGCATGTCTAAAAGTAAAGTATTCCTAGTACATCATGACAAGGGTTAGGAATGTAATACAAAAATCTCAGGCACATCCTTGGCTGGTGCAAATTGTCATGCCCAATATGTCTAGAAATTCACAAGCCAGTAGACCTGGGTGATGCTGGGGAGAAGTTCACCCCAGGTAAAGAAGTTTAGCAATAGGCTTACATGCCACTTTAGGTCTACTTTGAGGACCTACATGGGTTTTAAAGGAGGCATAGATATTGTGCTGGACCTCAACACAGGAGTAAATGCCACTCATTATCTCAAAGATACAAATCAGAATAGATAATTTTTTTAATCATGTTTTGACTTTCCACCCCAGCCTGTAAGGGTTGCAGACTTTACATTGCCAATAGAAGGCTGAAATTAAAACAGAACCACAAATAAATAAATAAAGCCAACTTCCAGCAACTCCTCACTCTGAACAACTTGAATTGTGGTTTATTTAATATACAAATGCTGAATAAAAAACATGAATACATCCTGCAGCTGAAAAACAAGGTTTGCACGATTGTAAGAGCGCCACATAGTCACCCTGAGCATTCCTTTCACTTCGCATTCCCAAGCAAAAAATAAAATCAAATCAGTTGATCAACCTAAATACTGATTGTATTTTCAGACATCCCTCTTGATGTGGTTGCAGACTGGAAAGCAACTTGACATTTCATAGCTTAGATATTTCCTCCATTGCTTTCTGCTTTCAGACCTAAATCATTTCCATCAGGAAAGAGTTGCCAAGTGGATGAAATTGGAACAAGAGTGGATGTTATAAAATACAGGTAGCTCAGTCCACTGTGTGTGATGTCGCCTCACGTTTTTCTTTTTTTTTTCATTTTAGTCTCCTGGTATCCCAGGAGAGTCTCTGAAATCTGCAGTGTGGCACGACCCACTCTTTTCATCAATATTTCTAAGTTGATAAAGAGAGAGAAACATGCTTGAGAGTGGGTGCATGTGCCCATGCATGCAAGTGAGTATGCTTTAGCTTTTGATTGCAATCTGGAAACACGCGCAATAGTTTTTTGTTTTGGTTTGGTTTTCTTGATGCAATATTAGTCTTCCCAGGTGGACTGGGGTAAAGGGTTACACTTTATCCCTCAAGGGTTTTTGATGGAAATTATACACCTGTGTAAAATGATCACTTAAAACTATTTTTAAGAACATTGATGGGGAAATGTTTCAGTTTTACAACTGCATACCCTTGCAGTCTACACAGAGACAACATCGTTGGATCCAAGACCCTGAATCGGACAATTATCTTGTTTTACCACGGAAGATGGACATTGGATCTAAAAAGGGAAGTCGCTATGCTTTCCTTGCCCTGTTTAGCTTTGTCTTGGGCAAGGAAATCTGTGGGCTTCTAGTTATTGAGATCAAGATATACTGCAGCTGTCTTGTCTTTTACAGTTTAGGAAATTACCTCCAGCTCTTTTGTCCTCCTAGGATTTCTCCTTCTCACGGGGCTTTGATAGCCAAATTAGATAAAATAAATACAATGCATTTACTTCAGTGGGAGCTGCTAGGCACTCAGCGCTTTTGGAAACCTGGCCAATGATTCTGATGCCTAAATGGAGCCCCGTTTTTTATAAGTGGACTCCTATTTGGAGTGCCTCCATTTTGATTGTCTACATTTAGACACAGTGGTCCCAATTCTCAGCTTCAGACGAGGAGTGCAAAGCACAACTTAAAAGGTGGAGTGAAGGGTTCAAAGGTAGCCTTAAGCTACCACAAAAATTTCCTGATCTTAGATTGGTTGTGCACTTGGAACAATTTAGAGCAGCCCTCACCGAGTGCCAAGAGTATTCAGGGGCTATTAAGACAGACAAGGTTACTGGGGTACAGGGAAGCTCCATAAAATTCCCTATGCCAGCCACGAGGTTAGAAAATATTGTGGGAGCCATTACTCTGGTTCTAAGCTGCCAAAGGATTCTCCTACAGCGGGCGACCCTCCTGTGATCATCTATGCTCTGTTTACAGCCACTTTGCAAGAGCAGCAGAGCACTAATTGACCTTAACCCAGCGAAAGACAATGTGGTCAGTGTTTAAAAGTGAGCAAACAAAAATGGAATATCCAAAATTATACTCCAGTTAACTTAGGCTTCGGTGAATTGCACAAGGTCACACAGTGAGCCCATGACAGAACAAGGAATAGAACCCAAGCATCCTGACTCCCCATCTTCTGCTCTAACCACTATACCCCATTATTTTATTGTCAAAATATTTATGGAGATTTCTTCCTTCCTTCTTTTGGCATTTCATTGCAATTACTTTATTAGTGTGGAGCACAAGGAAATGTTCTTTTTGAACCATTATCTGCCTAACCAAAAATTGTGTCATCTGTAATAATGGCATGCCAAGATATGGGCCTAAAGGAAAGATGTTTTGTTTAGATACCCTGTGGTCTGACTACATGATTGACCAGAGCTGTGACTCTCCCAGGCAAGAGTACAAGTATTGTTACTTGTGTGGGACTTTGCATTTCAGTGATACTGAGAATGATCATTCACTGCCAATGCTCAAAACTTGGAGCAGGTTTCTTTAGGAAGTAACTCTGGTAAAACATCCGCTGTAGCATGTAAACATTTTTTTCCCCTCTTCGGTAGAGTCAAAAATATAAAAAGGGAACTGTGTAAACATCTCAGAGCTACTTTGCTTGTCCTTCACTCCTGAACCACAAAGTAGAAAGCTCAGTTCAGGAGCCAGTACATACTGTAACTTTCTTCTGATCTGTGATCCAGTACAAATACAGAAATCAAGTCATATTTCCAACAAGTCAATCCAGGTTCTCAGAGAGGAAAACAGTCCTTAGGGGGTGATCCAGAGCTGACCTTGGATTATAATAGACCTCTCGAAACAGGTGTTCCAAGGAATTCACAAAACAATGTGCGAGAAGTGGGAAAATACCAACACCACGAAAGCATTTACATTGTTATTAACCCTTGGAGGAAGTATTCGTTATTCCAGGCCCTAAAATGTATCCTTTAATAGAATCTATACTAACTATAACATTATGTATGTGTCTATATGTGTGCACGTACATAGAGAATTAACATATGCATGTCCATTTATTCTTAAAAGATCCTTCCACGCCACCAACCTGAATATTGCTGTCTCTTGGGAACAACTAATTTATCATATTCTCTGCAACTCAGAGTCACTTGGTGCAGACATACAATAATGATTTAACAGAAATATAGCTGCTTCTGAAATGATGTGTGATTCTTATGCTAAACCACTATTAAGAAGGCCTTTTCAAAATGGCTACCTGCAGAAAAATTGTACAGAGACCATGCAGATGATATGATCAGCTAACATACAAAGGGCACCGTCTCCCCGTAGATGTGATTTGTTGGTCTTCTGGTTTCTGTCAATCAGCTGCTAACCTCCTTATAAACCAAAGATGGACTCATAAAATCATCTAGTCTATCCCCCTATGCTGAGGCAGGATTAAATCTATTTAGACCATCCCTGACAGATGTTGGTCCAACCTATTCTTAAAACCCTCCAGTGACAAGGATTCCACAACCTTTCTAAGTAACCTGTTTCCAGTGCTTAACTGTCTTTATAGTTGGATATTTTCCCCTAATATCTAACCTAAATCTCTGTTGCTGCAAATTAAGCCACTTACTTCTTGTCCTACCCTCAGCGGATATGGAGAACAATTAATCGCCATTCTTTTTATAACAATCTTTCACATATTACAAAACATGGCCTATGAGACAAGGTTGAAAGAATTAGACATATTTTGTCTAGAGAAGAGAAGTCTGAAGACTTTTATCAGGTCCCCCCTCAAAGTCTTTTATCATTTATGTTGCTCTCCTCTAGACCCTCCCTCATTTATCCACATCTCTGTTAAAGTGTGATGCCCAAAACTGGACACAGTGATCCAGCTGAGGGCTCACCATTGCAGAATAAAGACGACCGATTACTTCCCATGTTCTCCTGTTAATACAACCCAGAATGACATTTGCCTACTGAAATAGCTGAAATATTTTGGCATCTATTACTGGCATGCTTCTTAGTTTGAAGATTATTTTGATGCAAGATTAGGGGAAAATATTTTAAAAAGCCAACCCCCTGCTTATAAACACTGCCAAATGCAGCTTATCATCCATCCGAAGTTTACACAACCAGTTGTTTGGAGAAATTTATTGAAGAAAAGGTAGTTGACCAAATTTGGGTTAAAAAAAAAAGAACTTCAGGTAAAAAGCAAGGAGATTAATTTAGGGTCTGGTTGGCTCAAGGGGCATGGAGATAGACTATGGAGCCTTTCATCTCCAAATAGGTGTACCACTTAGCACAGGGATTCTCAAACTGGGGGTCAGGACCCCTCAGAGGGTCATGAGGTTATTACATGGGGGGCGGTCACGAGCTGTCAGCCTCCACCCCAAACTCTGCTTTGCCTCCTGCAATTATAATGGTGTTAAATATATTTTAAAGGGTTTTTTAATTTATAAGGGGGGGTCACACTCAGAGGCTTGCTATGTAAAAGGTTTGAGTGGTTCTCAAATACAAAAGTTTGAGAACCACTGACTTAGCAGATCCTTAGAGGCCTATGTGAAATAAGCTAATAACCTTGGAGCAGTGCCCACATCATAAAATCTATCCTGGGGCCGCACTGGGAAATCTTCTCTGCTGATACCTCTTCTGTAGACGGAGGCCCTGAGCCAGCAAAGCAATCACAAATTGTTGCAAAGCTACTAATAAATCTTAACTACAATGGGCCTTAAGTTATACATAGAGTTAAGCGGTGCTATAGTACTTTGCATAAGCCTGGCTATTATTATTGTTAATTTATAAAAATACAGGATGGGATACTCGAATGAGTGTAATGGAGTTAGGCACCCAACTCTTATCGACATTCCTTGGAAATCCTCTATGAAAATCACAGACGAGAAGCCTTCAGCATGAGCTGCTTACAATTCACTACATATCGGAAAAAGTAGGTTCATTGTAAAGAAAAGACAATGTTAAAATCCATACAAAAGATTAAAAGAATGACCATTGATGATGATGCAATAAGGAAAAAAAAGATATGATTCTGGTAACTGGGTAGATTAAATCAGATTTTGCAAACAGGACAATTACAAGCTCTACGTGATGTCCACCATTTAAATAAAGTGCAGTAGCAAATGACAGACTCAGATACATAGATGACTCTGCTGAGCCTAACAAATACAAGATAAATAAAGGAAGAATCAGGTTGCATATTTTGGATAGCAAATGGAAAAGCACTGAATGATGGGAATGCTGACTGCTGTGGTCATATTTCTATCCTATCAATTTACATTATTAGATGAACAGGATGGTGGGACAGGTGGGCAAATTTAAGAATGAATATCACCGGCTGAAGGAAGTTTCTGTTGTATGTTCTTTTGTTCATACTAGAGACGGTGTACATTTTTCATTCAAACCTTTTTTTTTTCAAAAAGGAGCCATTCATTATGAAAATGAATATTTTTGTGGAAAAATTTTATATTAAAAAATTCTCATTTTACCAATATCAAGAACCCTCCATTTTTAAAATTCAAAACATGAGTAAATTTTGAAATTTTCACCAAAAAAATCACAAAAATGACAGTGTTTCTTGAGACAGAATTTTCAGCCAGCTCTAGCTGATTCAAGTTATATGGAGAGAGCATTATTTCTAAGTACTGCGCAGAAACAGTAGCAATGAGATTCCACTCTTGAATCATGCCCAAATATCTCTGACATTTTGATATTCAAAGACACACACATTTCAATTTGTCACATATGCCCCCATTAAACACACAGCAAGCATGCTAATACTTTCAGTAGAGGGAATTCAGAGAGGGGGATTTGAACATATATCACCAGCATTTCTTAGATGAGTTTTTTCTCCGTCGTATTAAGAAGCAGTTTGATTGATCAAAAAGAACAGCTTTGTTCTTCTGCATTAGTGGACACACATATACTGGCAGCAGTTAATACACACTAAGCATGGGCTTTTCAGAAGTAAGTTACTTAGGAGCACACATCCTATTATCTTTCCACGGGACTTGTGCTCATAAGTCATTTAGGTGCTTTTGAAAGGCCCACCCTAAGTACACTGGTATGTGGGGAAGAATATCTTATATGTGGAAGTATCAAACTTGCTCAGTTTTAGACTAACTCTGTGCCCATGGCAGTCATCAGTAACAGCATTGACCTAATAGAAATCATTGAGAGTTTTACCATAGACTTCTGTAGGTCGTTAAGACCCACTCTATGTGCTTTTGAAGATTACACCTTCTGTGTCTAAAGCCTATATTCCTCCGAGTCTTGTAAGTCAGATGGGCTAATTTAAGAAAGCAGAGAGTTTTGTGCTGTATATCATTTACAATTCCTAGCAAAGCTTCTAACAAAACAAAACAATGTGGTCCTTACTGAAAACTTAAAAATAAATGTGTAAAGAAACATCACCCATGATTAAAGACAGAAGTTACATTATTTATCATTATTTAGACATTAAAATGCCAGTGTCTGAAAAAAAAATGGAAAATTAAAAAAAATAGACATACCCACGGCATTTAATCAAAGGCAAGTCAAGAAGGCCGCACCTGGTACATTTTATCAAGGGCATGATAGGCATGTTGGAGTAGTAAAATACTAATTACCTACAGACTTTTGTTTTAAACTTACATAACTCAAGAAGAGACCTTTATGGAAAAGTTATAGAGAATTTAAGATAATGAGTCCCTTTCCATAGGTTTCCTCAATCATCTTATGAAATGAAATTTAATGGATTAATGCTACAAAATTCCTCAGGACTATTTAAAAAAAGCTAAAAAGGACCTTAATATATTCCAGAGGTGGTTAAAATAATATCTATAGAGCATTAGTCCATTTCTATAGATACCTAGCCAACCTTATCATATCCTATAAGAGAAGTGAGAGAGCACCACAAAGAAAGGATGAAAGCTGAAGCCATAGAAAGGAAGCCATTTAATGACATTATCTTGCAAGAGTCCATATAATGAGAGGTACCTCTCAACCTTTAGCAATCCAGCAGTGATTACACAATGATGAGCAGGGGTTTTGCCTGCCAGGGAGTTCATTGCAGGACCAGGCCCTTAGAGCCAGAACCCTACTTCCGCTGTTTCAGAGTATACTGTTTCACTGCTAAGTATCAGAGGGGTGGCCGTGTTAGTCTGTGTCTGTAAAAGCAGCAGAGAGTCCTGTGGCACCTTATAGACTAACAGACGTTTTGGAGCATGAGCGTTTGTGGGTGAATACCCACTTCGTCGGATCCATGTCTCACTGTTGTTAGAAGTCCCATCATTTTTACAGAGGAAACAAAAAGTTGTACTAAATAAACATCACACACTGTGTCGTGTCAACCCAAAAGAAGGCATTGTCCCCGCTCCCAAGGTTTTGCACACTAACTCACACCATCACACCCAGTACCTTTCCTGCAGTCTCAGGCAGGTGAACTACCATGATGACCTACAGGCCTTCTGGCCTTATGCTGTATGACTATGACCGTCCACTCTTTCCAGCTTAGCTCCAGGGTGGGGGGTATGTGGTTGGCTTTCACATCTCCCCCACCCAGGTCATATCTTTTTGCTGCATAAACAGGGACCTTCAGTCGGCGAGTGTAAATATAGAGCCTTCCACCTGCACTAAATTTCTCTTATTTTGTAGAAGGGATGTTTCTCATAGGATTATAATGGCACTTTCAGCCATTCGGGAACATTGCTCATATTCAGAAGTTCTTGGATAATCCTTTAGATCTAGATTGTGCCTGGTCCTTACCCAGGTTTCCAGGGATCAGGGGGAGGAAGGATCTTCCCCCACTCTCCCCTGTCCATCCTCACCCAGCCTTCTTAAGGTCCAGCCAAAGTTGCAGTTCCTGTGCTCAGGGAAGAGCAGAGACTTACCCTTCCCTTCTCCCTTATGGGTGCATAAGGTGAAAATTTCAAAGCACTCAAGTCACTTAGGCAATGTCTACATTTCATGATAAACCCAGGTCTGTGGAACCTGGGCTTGTGGACTTGGTATTTCCAAGCCTGCACTTGAGCATCCACATTGCATTGTAAACTTGGGTTTACAGTCGCCGGACCTGGGTCTCACAGCCATGCTAATGCATCTGTACCACACTGTGCAGACCTTCTGACTCGAGTCTGTAGCTTGACCTATGTTCACACTGCAAAATGACAGGGTGTGGCCACAAGTCGCAGAAAGACTCAGGCTCTGACCCTCCCCTCATAGCAGGGTCCTAGGACCCAGGTCCTGAGTGCTTGCTGACCAAACTGATTTGTGTGTGGACGGAAGTGAAGCTTGGGCTCAAACCAGAGTCAGAACCCGGGCTTAGCGTACAGTGTAGACATATCCTTTAGGAGCCTGAGTCTCATTTTAAAAGTGACTTAAGGAACCTAAGTGTCACTGAGACTACGTCTTCACTACCGGCCGTATCGGCGGGTAACAATCAATTTCTCAGGGATTGATATATCGCGTCTCATCTAGACGTGATATATTGATCCACGAACGAGTTCCTGTCGACTCCGGAACTCCACCAATGTGAACAGCGGTAGCAGAGTAGACAGGGGGAGCCGTGGACGTCGATCCTGTGCCTTGAGGATGGTAGTTAACTCGATCTAAGATACTTTGACTTCAGCTACGCTATTCACCTAGCTGAAGTTGCGTATCTTAGATCAATCTCCCCTAGTGCAGACCAGCCCTGAAAGTCATTGGAACTTAGGTTCCACAGGGCCAGATTTCAAAGGTGCTTAAAGATCGGCACCTACTGGGATTTTCAAAAGAAAGTTAGCTGCCTACCTCTTCTTGATTTCAATGGGACTTTGGCACTGAACCTGCACAGGCAATTTTGAAAATCCCTTTCAGTGTAGTCACCTGTCTGCATCTTTAAACATCTAAACACCTTTTGTAAATCTTTCCCTAAGATCTTTATCTCCAGGGGGCTGATTCCAGTCTAACTCCGGCCACAGTAATTCCTGTTGGATGGCCTAGATGAACTGAGCTTGTCCATGGCAGTTGATCAGTCCGATAGCATATACCTCTTGTGGACTAGCACTTCCAGGTATCAGTGGGAAGGGCTTTGGAAACACTCATTTGCATTAAATGTCATTAAAGCAAATGTAGGAGTGGTAGCTCTGTTGTAAAGGTCTATTTAAGGTCAACCTTCATTACACCCCTCTGCAGTTCCACTGGAGACAACGAACTGCATCGGTATACAGGAGGGCCGCATTTGCCCTGTATTCTGTAGTAGACTTAGTATCTCTTGTAGTTTTTGTTTGTTTATTTTAAAGAAAATTGTCAGTGCTCTATATTGAATTATATATTTTGTTTCTCTTTAAAAACAACAATAGCAATGCACAATTCACTGCCTAGTAATTTCACCCTCGCCCTCACTTTCTCTCCGTCATGCTAGGGAAAGTGAAATGAATCACATTTCCATGAGCTAAAGAACTGAAGCTTATCAGCTCTGCCTCACTAGCCCAGCAGATATCACTTCAATCAGGGGGAGTGGAGAAAACCGGCTTCCCTGGGACACGGGTCTTGCAGGAGTTGCCAACAAAAACAAAAGAACATTTTTGTCAACACAGCCTTGCACTTACTTACGTGAATGAAATATAAATATTGCACAACCAGGCATTTAAAATAAAGCCACTTTGAAAATATTATTTTGTTACATTATGAGTGGCTAAGTGGAAGCAGCAATTTTTTTGTTTTGTTTGTTTTTAAACCACCAAAAGTTAATGTTTACAGCAGCCGGGGAGCTGGAAAACCGACTTAAGAAACACTTAACGTTTAGATCTACTTAGTGGTTGGAAAAAACAACTTTTTTAATGCTCTGGCAAGTGGAAACAGCAACTCCTTGAAAACAAACCTTTATCATTAAGATATTTCTCAGCAATGGAAAACCCTAACTGCATGGAGACATATTTCTCAGACATTTCAGAGACTGCATATCAGCGGCTTCAGGAATAAGCACATTCCGTCAGCAGATATATCAATGATCAACACACAAGAAAGAAGAAATAGTTTCCATACGGTATGCTCGATGCATGTTTGTTTGCAAGTAATTTACTGTAGTCACATTTCTGTAATCTATATGGATAGTATTGAGGATAAACAATCTGATTCACCAACGCATTACTCTAGTTTTACTCTTTGATGTCAGTGGAGTTATACCAATATAAAGCAGTGATGAGTCAAGCACCAAAATAAAGCACGTTAGTAACATTCTGGCAGTAAAACTGATAGTAACACACCCTGCTCTTGTATAGGTCTATCTCCTACAAATCCCAGTTCTTAACCCTGAAAAAACTCCATGCTTTGTATTCCTTTACCCTGCTAATCATGAAAAGCTCCCTAGTGGTGAAATATATTTCACAAAGGAATAGTTTTCCAAGACAGTGGTGGGAATCTCATCTTTAAAAGAGACATTTAAAATTGGATAAAGTAATATGTCAAATAATCCTACTCCAGCAGGGAAATGGAAGAGAGGAACTAACAGGTTTATTTTCTGTTTTTAACTTCCTTACCTACTGAAGCCTCACATTTTGGCCCAAACCCTTTATCACACTTCCTTCAGAACACATCAACAGGTTAAACCAGCCACTGAGGGTGCTGTTAAATTACATCATATTCCCCTTCACTTCCATACACCTAATTTATCCACAGCCCCTCTGCCATTCAATAGGCCATTCATCCCTGGACTCTCCACTTAAAATGGCAGCAAGGTCCAACTAATGTAATTTGTGCTATCTGCTTATGTGACCAAGATGTCTGTCTATTAGGAAGTGGGTGGAGACTCACCAGCTCATTTCATTCAGGTCATTGAACAGCTTGTCGGTCATGACCTATTTAGAGGTGGATTTTCACTGGCAATCTACATGTGAATGCTCCATACTCCCTGAGTCACACCTCTAATCACACAGCCAGCAATGTCTGGCCCAAGAGTGCGATTTTGTTAACAGACCATTTTAGAATAGCAAATGATCTCATGATTCCTTCTGCACCTGCTGATGTAATAATATATCAGCTGAGAATTAAGAAAATGTCACTAAGATTTGGAACCCTATTTAGGGCCAAACCCAACAGGAAGCAGATCAAGGACAAATACTAATCACAGGGCTTAGGAAGTGCCCCACCAGCAATGAAGGGTGTGTTCCTTTTAATCAACTCAGAACAGGTATTGTGCACTCTAAGTCATACCGATCAACGGAGTTTTAGTAAGAACACACTCATGGCCCTTTCCTTCTAATTCTGATACATTTGAGGCCTTCCTCTTCTTCCTACTTTATCCTATTCTTTCAGAGAAGGGTTGCCTTTCCTTCTTCTGGACTAGAAACAAGAGCTAATGTCCAAAGCACTCATACTTTGTCATTTCCTTTTCTTGAAAACAATTGGGTCTTTGATCCAGTTATGTGAGCAAAAATCTGTTGCTGTTCTCACTGCTGTTTAGCAAAAGCCTTCAGTATAACTATATATACATTATATATATAATGAAACTAACAATGCTCACTGCAGTGGCAAGTCATTAATTCCTGCCTCTGACTAAGTCTCTATCCTAAGATTAGGTAATTTCCTACCATAAATCTCTACTTTCAAGAGGGATTTTAAACAGACCCTTCCTAGTACCAGACTCCTCTTGGCTGGATTTGATTCTAAGGAAATACCTGGTAATAAATGAATACCTTGTTGGGATCCTCATCCTTGTCAGAGATGACAGTTGACTACTAATATATTTTTCTGCCTTTTCTCACTTTCTCCTTTTTAGGTTAAAAAAACACTCCTTCAAAGTAAACTGTGCAACAGGCAGGGCTAGGAATGCATTTCATTTCAATCAAAACA
Source organism: Gopherus evgoodei (assembly GCF_007399415.2). Lineage (NCBI taxonomy): Eukaryota > Metazoa > Chordata > Testudines > Testudinidae > Gopherus > Gopherus evgoodei. The sequence goes on along the minus strand of NC_044336.1, from coordinate 24,127,466 downwards.
TTGCAAGATTAGAAGCCATGGAAGCACCGCATTTCATCCGCAAGTGCCTAACCTTCCAGAACACCTAAACCATCGCTACACTTTTTGCCTATTTCTAAGCGTCCATTTGGTCCAGTTTTCATATACAGTTCATGTATAAGCAGGAAAACCGAACTGCCTAGAATCCAAAAAAGAAACCTGCTGATCGGGTGTCATTTCTCCATAAAGCTCCATTTGGCCTAAATTGGTTTCCTATGACATCAGTGGGAAACTCGGATTGACTTCAATTCAATGGAAGCAAAGTTTGACTAGTATTTTTGAAAATCCTACTCTGAGTGTTTGGAATCCAAGTCGCCATTTTTTGGAAATGACTGTTTGGGGTCTTACCCAAACACTGTTGCTTTCATCTGAAATATTCATCAGAGTCTGAGCCCAGAAGGGATGAAAAAAATGACACTTGAATTATTCAGAAGGTTTGTTCTTTCCAAAGGGGACATTTCCCACTCACTCTGAATGAAGTAGCTTCTTACGAGAGAGAACTCAACCATGGAAAATGCAAAGCCATGCAAGTGTGTCCACGTTATTCAACTGACGACATGTCCTATAGTCAGATTTCAAGGGCTGCAGAAATATGGTGAGCCAGCTGCCACTGATGTTGAAAGGAATCACTCACTTACCCCCGCAGACAGAAAACAAGGCTGTTTGCTCTGCCTCATGCTCTTAGGCATGCTAGAGACAGCAACTGGGGGTTTCAAAAGCACTTAGATTTGGTCTGCCTCTGCTGCCATTGACATCAATGGGAATTATACCTAAATAGGCCAACCCTGACTGCTTTTGAAATATCTCACCTTCCATGTATATGACCTTTCTCAGAAGTTTCCCAGAATGTATTTGGAGAAAAGAATGGTACAATCCACCACATTGGGTCTGGTGATCACTACTGTAATATGGAATCTTTGACCCTCATATCACAATTTACCACCAATTGGCAAAATATTACATTAAAATAGGCTGAGGGAAGGAGGAAAAAGAAACCTTGTAGTAGTGGTTCAACTATGATGTGCTTCGATTGTACGTTCTGTTCCGTGTTTGTACAGCACCTGACATAATGAGGTCTTAGGCACTATTGCAATACAGTCATGGCGCTTGACAGTTGTTCAGCCTACAAAGTCAGTCACAGTCGTCTGTTTTTTTTCAATTTCAGATGCACAGTAATGCTGTATTAGGAAAGATGAAGGTAATTTTGTGCTTTTCAGGAGAGCCTGATCCTGTTCTCATTGGGATATTTAACTAGGAGTTCTGTATGGGCGGGAGCACATCCCTGGCACGCAAAATAAATGTACCCTAAGCACTTGCTCTTTGCATTATCAGTTCCACATAAAGTACCCAAGTAGCTGGATATTCTTCAACCACTGCATGGAAAAAGTAATTTAACTCAAAGTACAGTATTCAAATATATTTTCATCATATAGGCTTCAGACAAAAGAGCTTGCCATGATGTTCATTGCTCTTACACATCAATTCTTGGTTGGCAAATCTCTGTGGAACCACCTATCTGCTATAAGAGGAGTAACAATAAAATGAGTTACATTCTTCTCGTTAAGTCAGTACAGAAGCATGGTCTTAGCAAATACAGTGTTGTTGGACTTGCTGCTTTTCATATCTCATGTATTACTGAGGCCCTAACTGCTTGCAGTCATGAAAGTTCCCACTGAACTTTGATACAGAGTAAAGGTGTTAACAGTGTTCTGGACAAGCTCCTAAATGAGTAATTACTATCGGTCTTCCAAGATTCCTCGCAATTTCACATGGAAAAAACACTAACTCCCTTCCTTAATGTGTTGCACAGCGATACTATGTGCTGCTAAAAAGTTGCCACATTTCACTCAAGCGCTGGCTGCATTTCAGCTATGAGTAAAGGGATCCTTGTATGTAGTTTGTATATGCTTCCTTTAAACACCTTGGGATCCTTCTGGATACAAGAGTCCCTGCAAAAGCTGCAAAGAATCCTGTGGCACCTTATAGACTAACAGACGTTTTGGAGCATGAGCTTTCGTGGGTGAATACCCACTTCCTCAGATGCATGTAATGGAAATTTTCAGGGGCAGGTATATATATGCTAGCAAGCAAGCTAGAGATAACGAGGTCAGTTCAATCAGGGAGGATGACGCCCTGTTCTAGCAGTTGAGGTGTGAAAACCAAGAGAGGAGAAACTGGTTCTGTAATAGGCAAGCCATTCACAGTCTTTGTTCAATCCTGAGCTGATGGTGTCAAATTTGCAGATGAACTGAAGCTCAGCAGTTTCTCTTTGAAGTCTGGTCCTGAAGTTTTTTTGCTGCAGGATGGCCACCTTAAGGTCTGCTATAGTGTGGCCAGGGAGGTTGAAGTGCTCTCCTACAGGTTTTTGTATATTGCCATTCCTAATGTCTGATTTGTGTCCATTTATCCTTTTCCGTAGAGACTGTCCAGTTTGGCCGATGTACATAGCAGAGGGGCATTGCTGGCATATGATGGCGTATATTACATTGGTGGATGTGCAGGTGAATGAACCAGTGATGGTGTGGCTGATCTGGTTAGGTCCTGTGATGGTGTTGCTGGTGTAGATATGTGGGCAGAGTTGGCATCGAGGTTTGTTGCATGGATTGGTTCCTGAGCTAGAGTTATTATGGTGTGGTGTGCAGTTACTGGTGAGAATATGTTTCAGGTTGGCAGGTTGTCTGTGGGCAAGGACTGCCACCCAAGGCCTGTGAAAGTGTGGGATCATTGTCCAGGATGGGTTGTAGATCCTTGATGATGCTTTGGAGGGGTTTTAGCTGGGGGCTGTATGTGATGGCCAGTGGAGTCCTGTTGGTTTCTTTCTTGGGTTTGTCTTGCAGTAGGAGGCTTCTGGGTACACGTCTGGCTCTGTTGATCTGTTTCCTTATTTCCTCATGCGGGTATTGTAGTTTTGAGAATGCTTGGTGGAGATTTTGTAGGTGTTGGTCTCTGTCTGAGGGGTTAGAGCAGATGCGATTGTACCTCAGTGCTTGGCTGTAGACAATGGATCGTGTGATGTGCCCGGGATGGAAGCTGGAGGCATGAAGGTAGGCATAGCGGTCGGTAGGTTTTCGATATAGGGTGGTGTTAATGTGACCATCACTTATTTGCACCGTGGTGTCAAGAAAGTGGACCTCCCGTGTAGATTGGTCCATGCTGAGGTTGATGGTGGGGTGGAAGCTGTTGAAATCGTGGTGGAATTTTTCCAGAGTCTCCTTCCCATGGGTCCAGATGATGAAGATGTCATCAATGTAGCGTAGGTAGAGAAGGGGCGTGAGTGGACGAGAGCTGAGGAAGCGTTGTTCCAGGTCGGCCATAAAGATCTTGGCATATTGTGGGGCCATGCGGGTGCCCATAGCAGTGCCACTGATCTGGAGATATATATTGTCATCAAATTTGAAATAGTTGTGTGTAAGTATAAAGGCACAGAGCTCAGCAGCCAGTTGTGCTGTGGCATCATCAGGGATATTGTTCCTGACAGCTTGTATTCCATCTGAGTGTGGGATGTTTGTTTAGAGAGCCTCTACATCCATGGTGGCTAGGATGGTGTTTTCTGGGAGGTCACCAATGTATTGTAGTTTCCTCAGGAAATCAGTGGTGTCACGGAGATAGCTGGGAGTGCTGGTGGCATAGGGTCTGAGTAGAGAGTCCATATATCCAGACAGTCCTTCAGTGAGAGTGCCAATGCCCGAGATGATGGGGCGTCCAGGATTTCCGGGTTTGTGGATCTTGGGGAGTAGATAGAATAACCCTGGTCGGGGCTCTAGGGGTATGTTGATTTCTTCTGGTGTTAGTGTAGGGAGTGTCCTGAGTAGATGCTGTAGTTTCTTAGTGTATTCCTCAGTGGGATCTGAGGGAAGTGGCCTGTAGAATTTGGTATTGGAGAGTTGTCTAGCTGCCTCCTTTTGATAGTCAGACCTGTTCATGATGACAGCGGCACCTCCTTTATCAGCCTCTTTGATGATAATGTCAGGGTGGTTTCTGAGGCTGTGGATGGCATTGCGTTCTGCACGACTTAGGTTGTGAGGCAAGCGATGTTGTTGTTGCACGATTTCTGCCTGTGCACGCCGGCGGAATCATTCAATGTATAGGTCCAGGCTGTCATTTCGACCCTCAGGAGGAGTCCATGTGGAGTTCTTCTTCTTGTGCTGTTATTGGGAGGGCACCTGTGTATCAGTGCACTGTTCAGTGTTGTCTTGGAAGTATTCTTTGAGTCGGAGACGGCAAAAGTAGGCTTCCAGATCACCACAGAACTGTATCATGTTGGTGGGGATGGCAGGGCAGAAAGAGAGTCCCCGAGATAGGACAGACTTTTCTTCTGGGCTGAGTGTGTAGTTGGATAGATTGACGATATTGCTGGGTGGGTTAGGGGTACCACGGTTGTGGCCCCATGTGGCAGGTAGGAGTTTAGACAGCTTACAGTCCTTTTTCCTTTGTAGAGAGGTGAAGTGAGTAATGTAGATCTCCTGTCTTATTCTAGTGAAGTCCGTTTGTATAGAAGTTTGGTTATTAACGAGAGTCTCCAGGTTGGAGAGCTCTTTTTTGATGTTTTCCTGTTTGCTGTATAGGATGCTGATCAGGTGGTTCCTCAGTTTTTTTGATAGAGTATGGCATAATCTCTTACTGTGGTCTGTGTAGTATGTAGATAGCAGTGGATTTTTTACCTTTAGTCCATTTGCAGAAATGCAAGATAATCATCACAGTGACCTTTGCTACTTTTCTACAGAAATCAGTGAATATTTGTTGTATTCAGCAAAATAGCATCTAGCACCCATGGAAACAAAAACACTGACCACAACTACAAATGGTTTGATTTCCATTTACTCTGAGGCCCCTTTGCACCATTTTGGTGATGCAAAGTGGAGTAAAGGGAACAAGAGAGTCTTTAACAGGAGGCCCACATTTTCTCTTTCTCTCAAAGCTGTTTTCCTCTTCTTCTCTCTAATTTTCTCATCTCCCTTGCCTCCCTCTTCACTGCTTTCTCTGTCATCAATGCAGACTCAAAGTTTTGGATTATTAGCATATTTGGTATACGAAACAGAATCCCGTATTATTCCTGAGTAGAGCCAATGAATTCACCTGGCTTTCCCTGTAACTGTTAGAATTCGTTAGCTTAGCTGAGCCTACATCTGTTACATATAAGGAGCTTAAAGTCTCAAGGTTACCATTGTCTTTTGGAGCATATTCACATCCCTTGATTTTGCTGATGTAATGGGCAGACGTTTTTACATTTCCCAGAATCTAGACATTTTCTCAGTGGTGTATTTTTCAAAGTTTTTTTGGTGTCATTGAAATCTGCACTCTGAATAGTCCAGTTCTTCCTCTAACAGTCTGGAAAAGCAAGAACAACACAATACAGCCTCAGACAGATATAAGCAGATTCTGTTTTAACTGGAAACATAAATCTAGTCCAGGATTTACCTGAAATGTTTTAGCTAATAGCATCTTCAGTAGTGCCAACTACTTAGATGATCTATACCTACTTAAAATTAACTCAAGCTACATTTTTAAATCAACAGATGAAATGCCCAGTTATGTTATTTAACAGAAATAGCCTATGGACCTGAGTTTGAATTCAGATCCCTGTCCCCCGATCTAGAGTTTTGAGTCAGGGCCATCTCTACTTTTGAGGGCCAGTTTATAGTTCTAGGAAGCAAGTGCCAGATAGATTATGATCTAGCAGTCATTGACCAAGGGCTTCAAAGCACGAGGATCATATTTACTTTAGGGGATTTGGGAGCAAATTGAGGGGATTTTAGAACAGTATTATCGCTAGTTTTGCTAGGGCATAGGTATCATTTTAATTAACAGGATGGTAAAAAGGTTGAATGTCAACAGAACCTTGTCAGCACTGTTGTTTATATCAATGCTAACATTAGTTCAGCAGAAACACTGCTAGAGCAGATGTGTAATTTTCCCTACAATTCCCTAATATCAATAAAGTGAGTGTAAATTTAATGTAAACTGAGATTAAGACCCTGTTACACTGGCACAGTGGTATAAAGGAGCTGTAATATAAATTAGAATTAGGCCCAAAAACTTCAAGGCCCTTTTATCATGCCAGAGAGGAGTAAAGTGCCCTTAGTGTAAATGAGACTCAGACCCTTTGGATATGAACATATTTTTATTTCTTTTTATTTCTATTATAATTTAACTCATCTTGGTACCAAAACAATGTACGTTTTCAAACAAATGTTCTCTTCAGAGTATTATTTCGGAAAGTTTCACTACAGTATGTATAATAAAAGGATCGTTTAGAAAAAGCAATGGGAATGCAACCCATCATTTGGGATTGCCTCTCAAATTACATCTATTTGATTTGACTTTCTGCCCAGGTTTCAGTGGAAACTTTTCTTTTTTTCCATTTAATGAGCAAATCTCATTCATTGAAAACAACTCAGACTAAAAAGGTGCTCTCTCTGTCTCACTCAGTCTTTCTTTTCATCCAGCCATGTTCCTATCATTGAATTGTTCTTCCTTTCAGAAATCAGTTACTACTAATAATGTTTTAAGAACCAGGCAGTGAATCTTTTGGTGAAAATACAATCGTTTGTACAGAACTTAAACCTGGGCAGTATTTTTTCAGTTCATCCTAGTTGTTAGTTGTCAATGGAAGCACATTACCTGTCAGCAATTTTTGGGAAAGCTGGAAATTTTAATGAAATCCAAAGCAGCTGTAAGAAGTACAGCACACTCTGTACTTACAGTATAGTCTGTCCACTACAGTAAATGCCATCATGAGGAAATAGGGCTGGTCCATTGGAAACAGCTCTGGTATATGTGCCTCACTGAAGAAATAAAGATGTTCTATTTCAATTTAAGAACACACTACATATTTTAAGTTAATCATGGCAGATTTCAGCTGTGTGCTTTTGTCTCTCTCTGACACAGACCCAAACACAGGATTTTAGGAGTAGCTTCAGGATGGGATTTTTAAAGGGGCCTCAAGTACTCAAATCATATTGAAATTCAGGCAGACCACTTTTATAATCCCAGCCTGTGGGCAAAAAATTTTAAAGCACTGAAGTGATTTAGGAGCCTAAATCTCATTGAGAGTCAGAGGAACTAGACGCTTTAACACCTAAGGGCCAGATTTTTAAAGGTATTGAGTTGTCTAATAATGAAGATAGGCACCTAGTGAGATTTTCAAAAGCAGCCTAAATATCTTTTCAAATCTGGCCCTTCTCACTTTTGAAAATGGAACTTAAGCTCCCAGGTTGTTGAAGCACTTTTGAAAATGTTACCTTAAGTCTTCTACATGAGCACTGTCCATCTGTATGTGGGGGGGGGGGGCGTGCACTGAAATCAAAGTGAGTTAACTATGTGCTTAAAGTTAAACTCAGGCCTGCTGCGTGGGGCCTACATTTATAAATAGGGCATGCAATTGAAAACCAAATATATATGTATGTGTTTTTCCTTGCTTAATTGCTTAAAAAATAAAGATATTGCTAGAAAGAAGCTCAATTCCACACTTTCATCCCTATCCAACAAAAATAATGAAGGCAGAAAAAAGTTCACTTGCAATGAATTTCTTTGCTTTTGCTTTACTTTGTGTGCTCTGAAAATGCATTATACTAAGACTTCCTGTAATTACATGGTAGCCCATGTAATAGCCAAAGGAGAGGAAAAAGAGAATGCAAACATCATAGAGTGAGGAATACATTTAAATCCATTATTAAGGCTTTTAAAAGGCCAATATATAAATAGATCCTCAGATAAACAAACTCTGTTTGCATCACTCAAATAAAACCTCACTAAAAACAGAGCCCCGGTAATACTTTTTTTCTTCTTGCTTGCATGTGAAGTTGTATTCGAGCCATCAATAGCCTGAAAATCTGACATTCTGGCACTGCACCAAATGTATAAAACAAGCCCCCAGCCAGTGTAAGCGAGTGCCTAAAATAGCACCGGCGATATTAGATTTCCAGGTGTGTTTTTTTTCTTTCTGTTCTCTCCCCTGTAATGGGATTAGATTTTTAGCACATTGGGGACCAATCAAAATAATATGAGTTGCTGCCCTGGTAAAAGAATCCAAAACATTGAGCACCTTTCCTTCATCCGATGATTAATAAACCACCACCACCCTGAAATTTGTCTGTGGGGATAAATGGAGTAAATTGTTCAGCAGCCAGTGGACTTTGAGCTTTGAACTAGCCATCTGCAGATTGAAACAGAACATGATGTGGAGGAAAGCAAGGTAGCTGAATGGCATTCATCCAAAAGTAATCGTAGGCTTAAAGTCCAGTATTAATAATAATATGTAGCATCAGAGATGCTTGCCCCTTCAGAGTCTTCAGTGAGCCTACCAGTTACTGAGTCCCACCACCAACCCAGGAATATCATCTACTATACTGTAAGAGAAGAAAATGGATCAATACTCTTTACCATTTGTTTCCAGTATGAACCTAGGGAGGTGGTGGAATCTCCATCCTTAGAGGTTTTTAGGCCCGGCTTGACAAAGCCCTGGCTGGGATGATTTAGTTGGTGTTGGTCCTGCTTTGAGCAGGGGATTGGACTAGATGACCTCCTGAGGTCTCTTCCAACCCTAATATTCTATGATTCTATCAATACAGTACAAAGATCAATCCTGTTCCTAAATCTCTGGCATTTCATGTAAAATCAAGGAAAAAGAGAAAGCTTAAAGGCAGTTAATGTTTTTCTGGGTCATCATCAGCCCTTAGGAAACAAAAAGGACTTACACAGCCATTGCAAAATGCTGCAAAGCGGCAAAATGTGCTATCCCACCTTTGAAACTAATTTATGTCTGCCGGTGTTTTAGTGCTGATTGCTGACGGAGCATAGAAATAAGAAGGTTAGAGCAGAGAAAAGGGTTTTTGGATCAAGATGAAGTGATCTACCAAATGTAGAAAAAAGAATAGAAGGAAATTTTCCCTGCTTTGGAACGAGCACGCCTTTTTGCTCGCTAACAATCCAACGCTCCGTGCCACAGTGCTGTTTCATATCAAGATTTCAAAAATCATTATAAATTGCGTAGGTATTGGAGGTGCAACAGATTAAGTTTCCTTAGTCCATGGAAAATATTGCGAATGACCTGTGTCATGGGAAACTCAACTGACCCCATGGGCCCAGCTTGTCTGGCGGTGTTTTAGCAATCCTGACCCATTAAATACTCCCCTTTGTTATTTCACAACAAACCCTTTTTTAAAAATGAGACATTTGACTGTCTAAAGCTCAGTTCAGGCAAAGGAGAAATTCCATGACATCATCTGCAAGTGGGACAGGGAGAGGTATCTTCACTGTCAAGTTTTCACTTGACTAGCTCTTACCAGCAAAATAAGTTAAAAAAAATAGATCACTGGCCCCCAGCCCAACAGCAGCATCATTTCAGATACACATCTACTCCAGGGGATGAGCAGCCTTTAGAAAAGGAAACCAAAGAAACTTTTTTTCTTTAAAGAGAACAGTTAAAAAATCTTTAAATCTCAGATTATTTTCAATCCCAGAACAACGTTTAGAGCACAAGGCTTCGCTTCTTTTCTTTTCTTTTCTTTTTTAACCTCATCAACAATTCCAAACAGAGATTAGTTCTGGGCAAATCTCAAAGCCAGCCTTTGGTTTGGATTAGGAGAGAGAGGTTGGCATCCAGCTTTTGAGATCAGTAAGACTTCAGTGGAGTTGCATTGATGCAGGTGGGAGAATCTGGCCTCTCATTAGAATAGTCTTTCTGTTCAGACTCCTGACACATCCACGTCTGGTCACAAGTGGACATACCATCCTACTAAAATAGCTAACCTTGCAATATTTCAGCATATACAAAGCCAGACAGACCTTTAAGAATGGTTGCAGTTCTAAAAAGGGCTAAACAGAGAGGTATTTACTTTTTCCAAACAAGTTTGCTCAATTTATGACAAGTAGGACTCTCTGGCACCACCATTCTAGAGTACATTTCCAGACGTTCGTTGACTGATAACATATAATGATAAACTGCTAAATATAAGGCCTGAGTTTGCCCTTTTGGAAGTCAATGGCAAATTCATTAGGTTCCATACTTCAAACAGCCTGTGCATACCGCCACTCATTTAAGAGGCCTTCGGCTCGCTTTCTGAATGGGGTGATTTCACTCCAAGTGAAGTTGGAGGCAACGTTTTAGAAGAGTAAAGGTTCTTTTCAACCAGTAAAAGTAACAGGGAAAAATGTGGGGATCTATTTTTTTTGTAAGGTGAATAGTATTATAGGGAAAGCATCTGGTTTATAATTCTAAATTCATGTAGGTCAAGGTTACAGGGTACAAAGTTCAAAGTGAGATTAAAATAGTTATTAGCGGTTTAAAATGCATTAAGAAAAACATTTCAGACTCCTGAGTATTCCAAATGATTTTCAGAAGGGGGAGGAGAGACAAGAATTGATTTAAAGCCTTGAAGAAACCCACTTTTAATTCCACAAGTTATAGATCCATAAATCATTCAACTAATATCATCCTGGCCACTAAGGCTAATATATCTTATAACACCAGTAACTGAAAAGGGGCTTCTCTTGTTCAGCCATATCCATAATTCATGATAATTGGGGATAAAGTGGGTGCTTAGACAATTTTAATTTATCCACAATTGGCAATTGTATTCCTTGAGAAGAAAAAAATTAGAAGGATATGAAAACCATCTGGTAACATTTCTTTACCAGCCTGCTAACAGCTTGATGTGAATGGATATTGTTCTGAAAGTTGAAAGACTGAGAGTTAGTTATTTTAGTTAGTTGGTCTGTACCCAGTCCTGCAAACACTTTGTCCACCTCCGATCTGCTGGCATGTGGGCATCTGTGAGAGTCTATGTGGGCTAATCTCATGTAGGGGTGGATCTGTCCCATTGGTTTGATCCAAACATAGCGAAAAAAGGCCTTTTAAAATGCCCCCACTCCACTCTGCCATTTCTTCTTGTTCCTGATCCCCAACAATCCAGCTAGCCCACCCAAGGATGTGAGGAATAAACCATCGAAAGAGATGGGTCTGAACCAAAACTTCTGATTCAAACAGCCTTGACCTGTAAGGAAGTTTTACTCTAGAGCTAAACTTTGGGTCAGGCCTCCATGTCTACAATGAGCTAAACAAAACCTTTATTATTACTGCTAAGATTGATGCCTCTTTGCAGAAGGGGTCATCTGTTTGTTCGGTCTTTGTACAGCACCTAGCACAATGAAGTCCTGATCCAAGATGGGAGCTATCACAATACAATACAAATATTATGATTATTTCATTACTGCCTAGAGGTACAATCCAGATCAGGGTCTCATTGTGCTAAGTGCAGTAAAAACACATAGTACTACTTCTCTCCCTGACTTGGTCTATTCTATCTATTTACATAGTGAGCTCTACAGGGGAGCCACTTGCTCTTACTATTATCCGCATTTTACAGAAAGCGAACTGAGAAACTCCTGCATCTGACCACCTCTCGGCATGGGCCCAGCTCCAATGTGAGGCCTTATCCTTTCTGTACTAATCACCATGCAACAAAGCTTGGCCAGGTCAGGAGTGGAGGTGGCTTTCCTAGCTGTCTTCAGCAAGTCAGCTTTTAAAAAGACCCTTTGATTAATTCCTAGTGGATGGAAACCGAGACACTCTCCATTCCCTTCTCTGCCCCACTTCCTTTCTGCCCCACTCCATTCCCATTTCTGTACTTTTTTGTTCTTTTGTCTGTTTTGGTTCCCCTCTTGTTTTTTGTAAACAAACAAAAGAAAAAGAATAAAATCTAAATCAAAAAGAAAACAAAAGGGGGAGAGGAAGTAATCCCTTAGCGTACATCTACACTGCAGTGGCGCTCTGAGTCTGTGAGCCCGGGTCAATCAACTTGGGCTTGCAGGGTTCGGGTTGCAGGGCTAAAAATTGCAGTGTAGGCATTTGGATTTGGACTCAGGCTGGAGCCCGGACAGCGAGACCCACCTCCTTCACGGGGTTTCAGAGCCCAGGCTTCAGCCGGAGTCCAAATATCTGCACTGTCATTTTTAGCCCCCAGAGACTGAGCCCCGCCAGCCTGTCAGCGCTGTGGGTCTCTTATTACAGTGTAGATGCACATTCAACAAATGCTGTGGTTTGTACGTTTTGTTTCATTTTTGCATCCCTTACACTTCCTGTCTCTGGCCAGAACAGGAACCAGAAATGCCAAAATACTGCAGAGGAGGCTGTTCTTGGCCGATTCCTGGCAAGGCCGAAAGAAAAGGTGACAGAAATCTCCAGAGAGAGACGGCTCTGGTGAGTTCTCCCGCCCAGTTTTGTAGACTCAGGCGATTCAGAGAGCTTGGCTGCTCTTTGGGTAAGCACGTGAACTTGGGAGTGTCTGTGTGAAACTAAACCCTAACTAGGAACCTTTCTGAGGACTACCTGTCAATAATTCTGACATCAAATGTGCATCCCCACATCAAAGCACAAGCCAGCTGCTGACTTCCTACTAAGCAAAACAAGGGAAAACAGATTTTCAACGTATGCTGTTTATTTTAACATGTTTTTTAGCATTTGATTGATTTTCTAAAACAAACCTGAAGGAGATGGCTTGCTTTATCAGGAAATGAGAATAAATATACCCCAGCAAGTTAAGACTTAAGCAGGCACACAGCACAACAGTTACTTCCTCAGTCTGGGGGCTAGCAACTGAGGGCAGAATTCAGGCTATAGGTTATGACTGAGATTTTAGAAAGTGCTTAGTGATTTTGGCACCTCTTTTGTTGCATGCCCAACTTGAGAAACCTTGAATGGATCTGATTTTCAGAGAACTACTGCGCAGCACGTTCTGGGAATCTGGCCTATATGTCATCCAAAATCAAGCATTCAAAAACAGTCACCCAAAATCACCAGCCACTCTTGAGAATCTTGGTCTTTACTCTTCTCACTGTGAAAAGCTACAGTGGATTTGCTTGCTCATCACGTTTTAAACTCACTATTCAGCCTATGTTGAACAGTTTCCATTATGCCAACAAACCAATGACTTTAAGACTGTTCTTGGTTCATGAATCATCCAAATGAATGTTGTCTATCTATCGCTAGATAGATAGGTAGATAGATAGTAGTCATTAGTTCCAATAGTTTATAACAAATTAAGCCATCGTGTGCATTTAGCTTGATCCATGATTCATTCCTGACTGTCTGAAGCTGCTAAAGAGACAATGACTGTTATAGCATGGGAAAAATAACAGGATCAATTAAAAAGGAACTGTACAGGAATGCATACTTTTTAGAAATCTGACTGAATCAATGAGTGCCTTCAGCAAACTAGAAGTTTTATATCAGTTCCATTTAGACAAATATAGCAGTCTGGTTTTGCAAAATTGACCAAGTTTTCCCACGTTCTGCTTTGTATTGCACTGTCTTTAGTCAATGCTCCTGATAATAATATCATGTTCTGTGCTTATATTTGTGACTCCTCTAGTTTATCACTCAAATCTCTTTTTGATAATTTTGTTGCCCGTGTTAATGAACTTCAATTAGTCATATTATGTGAAATAGTATCTCAAATGAATCAAATTTGGTCTGAAGGAATGAATCACAGCAAAGATAATATCGAGAAGAATGTTAGAAGAGAACACAGCCGATGCAGACTTTGAAGGAAATGAATTGCCAGCCATTAGTACAGCCTTTCTGGAAAGAAGTGGAGAGTGCTTCTTGCAATGAGAAGGCATGTTTCTTTAGCACACTCTGGGCTTGCAGCTCCTTTGTACCTGAGATAGTTATGTACACCAGTGCAGAGTGAATGCAAAGTGGGTGTAAAATGATACCATTCTGATGAGAGAATCAGACCCTTTATGTTCATTAACGATTCTGGCGTTATATGTCTTGGGGTTTGTCTACACTATGCAGGCTCTGCTGATACAGATATACCAGCATAGTTATACTGGGAGAGCCCCCTAGTGTAAACACAACCTATGAACCATCTCTCTGGCCCCATGGCACTTTCTAAATGCAAAAGAGTTGAAATAAAAATGTCCAGGGAGAAAGGAAAATGTTGAGAAATATTAAAATTCCACCTGTGGGCAGTGCTGGGCTAAACCCAAGAAACCACCCGTGCACTACACCCAGAATTAATAAATGGCAGAGTATCTTTGAGCTGTTGTCCTGTGCAGAGCCCAGGAAGTCACAACTAAAAAGGAAGATGACAGGGATACTATGACATCAAGAGTTAAAAACAGCACCAAGCAAAATTTTAGCGCCATCAGGAATGTGAGGACATTAACTTCCCCCCAAGAATCCTGTTTCTCAGGATATTTGAGTTCACTTTGTCTGGGTCCTATTCCTCAATTGCTTTATTTCCTGGAAATTATAACCCTCTTTAGCTGCATGTTTGTTCATTAGTTAAAAAAAAGTTTGAAAATACCCCTTAGCTTTTGGCTATTGCCACTGAACTGTTCTCTGAAATGCCAACCTGAAATACTGCTGCTCCAGCCTGGGAGAGCCTTGTACTGAAGTCTGGAGGACTAGAGTATTTCCTGGATCTTTTGTTCGGTAGGCGGAAGCTCATAGAAATAAATGGTGCACAGAACTGAGGTGAGGCCAAGTTGATTTCACTTTGATTTCATTTTCATTTCATCCTTTTCTCAGTGGGCGACAGTCCCAGGTACCATAGCAGCAGAAACACCATAAGTCTCACTATATTTCTTTAACTTTCTGACAGATGAAGTGCAAAGAGATGGCTTCCTTTAAAGATCCAGAAGGAGGATGAAAAACAAAACAAAACCAAAGACAGGGCTGATAGACACGGTGAGAGGGGGAAGTCATCTGATCAGGTCCTGCCTGGCCATTCAAGCAGTGCAGATTTGGCATGAAACAGCCAATCCCAAAAATTAAGTCTCAGTCACACAATACTCCCCAAAATGTCTCCCGTGCCAGAACCTTGGTATCTGGAATTGTTACAGTCTGAAGTCATTTAGGAAATTAAGAGTTCCAATCAACTGCATTCCCATGCCCACTGTACCCGTGTCATTCCCTGTTTTACAATAAACTGTTGTACCCGTCATTGTGTGAAAAATGAATCACAATTCCTGTACGGACGGGGAGGAGGCAAAAACACAGGGAATTCACTCAGTCTCTGAAGTCACTGGGAGTAGGCTGAACTAGCAGGGACTCAGAGGACTTGGCTGAGCCCATAAGTCAATCCTTTCACTACTTTGCGAAGGAGTCATTGTAGTTTGACCTATGAGTCCATCCCACAACCAGACAGAGAGCTGCACCGCTTGCCTTATGGTGAGATTTTACACCCATCAATTGAAACGACACACAAGACTGAGTGGGCACTTGGAGTCTGGTCCAAACCAGGCTTATTTGGGGTTAGCGTAAGTCAATGGGAAACGCATGCAGAAGGGAGGCAGGCCAGTGATTAAATCTCTAGCATGGGAGGCAGGTTCAGTTCTCCATTCTGTCACAAGCTTCCAGTGTGACCTTAGGCACATCAGGTAGCCTCCCCATCAGGGTGCTGGCGCAATTTGTACAGTGGGGATGTTGAGAGTCATTGAACCAAACTGTAAACCTTGTATATAATGGAAACTCCTTCAAGCCAGGGGGTACGGCAGCATCCCCCGCACCCCTAGTTCCAGCATCTATGGTCCCCATGCCTCGGTTCCCCACCTGTACAATGGGGTGAATAGCACTGCCCTACTTCACAGAGGGGTTGTGAGGATACATACATTAAAGGCTCAGAGACAATGAGAACAGGGACCATAGAAATGCCTAAGGGAGCTAGAAAAGATGGATGGATGGTTCTGTCATGGTTTTCAGCCTCACCTCTGTTGGGTTCATCTTATGACAAGCGCTAGTATTCAATAGTTCCATTATTTGTATTTAAATATTACATACAACTGCTAGATTCTGCTCTGCCCCTGCAGCCCAGGGGCCACGCCCCAACATGGAGAATTCCCTTGGCAGCCACACCCCACCCCTTATACAATACTAGCAACTGCCCCAGAAAAGTCCCATGGGAGTGTGGCCAGGCATTGTGCACCTGAGCAGAATACAGCTTAAAGGGCTTCCTGCGAACTCTATGCCAGCTGCACTGGCTGGTGTGGGGAGAGAGGAAAGACCAAGGTCCTGCTTCTTCCTTGCTTCCTCCCGCCCCCCAACAAACACACATGTTTGGGGGTGACTCATGATTCAGAGAATACTAGCAGGAAGCATTCCTGTGCTTAGGGATAAAATTGCCAACCCCTGTACAGAAGGCAGAAAAGAAGAGACTTCCCATTCCTTGTGCACCCACACAGAAGCCAACAGCACTCTGGCCCTAGGAGCAGCTGTAATTTGGGGGCGGATAGGTTCATTGGGCACATGAAACTAGTGTCTAGTTCTTTTTTCCCACCTCTAGACACTTGCATTCAAATCCAAGCTAAGGACAAGGCTAAAGGTAGCTTCAGGATTTTGGAAACTCCACCCTCCACACACCTTCACACAACTCAAGTCGTCCACGGTGTAGAGTTTCTCCTTTCCTTCCACATCACTTGTAGTCTGTCTCTCTTACCCCCACCCCATTCTCCCCCGTTGAAATGCAATGGGAGTAAAGGGGACATAATCTCCCCTCCTTCCTTCAAGGTTCTGATATCTTGGGGATGCCCTCCCCCCCGCAGTGCAGCTACAGGACTAATCTCTTGTCCACCCCATCCTCTCTGAAACCGTTCTATGTCGTGGCATCGCAGCCTTCCATGGTCAAGGCATGCAAGTAGCAGCTAAGTCCCATTAGAATGTGTTGCTCTTGCACCAATTTGCAAAATGTTTCATGATTCCCAACAACCAGTTCAGAAGAATGTGGATTTGCAGGTCTCCCAACTAGAACAGAGTGAATAGTTGGGGCGTGGTGAGGAAGGGGAAGAAGGAATTATTCCTGAATGTGATATTGAAGCACCATTTGATCCAGCCATACCTGGCACTTTTTTGGTTCACTTTGTGTGGCCAGATTTGCTTTGCCTGAAGATTTCCGGAGGAAATTTTACTTACTGTGAATCTGGGTATTTGTGTACAAATTAAGGAATTCATGACAGAAGCTGCACATATGCAATGAACTCAGTGGGCTTCTGAAGAGAGAAAAATGAATGCAAAATCTCCTACAGAGCCTATAAACTGCTTTACAGCTTGCTTTGTCCTGCAGGAGAAAACCCAGATTTTTGTTTTTAAATCTGGAGTCTCAGAGCCATATGAAATGCCATTGCTTGTGCAAAAGATCCCTTGTTCTCTTTGTGATCCAGCCATTATAGGACAATAGCAGTCACTCCCTTAAATGCACAAAGCCAGAGTATCCCAGGGGTTGCAAAAGGTTAAAGTTGGCACAATTTGGGTCCATGATACTGGTTGTGTTTGGATAGCAAATATCAGAGCATTCATTTCTTTAATGGCATGTACATTGAAAGGAGTTTGATGGGATGAAATACATTGACCAGGCACGAGGACAATAGAGATTTGCACTGCAGCTTTCTGATACTGAAAAGAAACTTCAGTTATATGTGTGATGGGGTTAAAAGCTCACTGAAAACAGAGAAGTAGAAGCAGTCAGAATTGCAGGTGGGGCTAGAGAGAGATGCCACTTGAGAACTTGCCTGCTAAGGAAAATGAGAGGCTCAGCTGAGGACAATCTGAGAAAGTCCCACCTCCTCGAAGAGAGAATATAAAGCAGAGGGATGGCAGCAGAACACATGGTGACTAAGAGACAGGACATGCCTTGTTTGTTCATATCCTGTTTATAAATTAACTGAGCTTCCCTAGTGTGTGAACTCCATCTGAGGCATGCAATTTTTTTGGCCTAACAGCCACTGGACACGGCATGAGAATTAAATACATTTCCTCAGAACAATGATCTTTATTTAAACAAGCTACTGGCCATGCCCTGCATCCAGGCCTTTGTGGAAATGCTGCCTCATACCTTTCTGTAAGGTCTAGTCCAGGGGTCGGTAACCTTCGGCACACAGCTCATCAGGGCAATCCGCTGGTGGGCCACGAGACATTTTGTTTACGTTGACTGTCCACAGGCATGGCCATCTGCCACTCCCACTGGCCACAGTTCACTGTTCCTGGCCAATGGGAGCTGCAGGAAACAGTGTGGGCTGCAGGAACATGCTGGCCACCACTTCCCGCAGCTCCCATTGGCCAGGAACAGAAAACTGCAGCCACTACGAGCTGCGGGGGGCCGTGCCTGCAGATAGTCAATGTAAACAAAATGTCTCAAGGCCCGCCAGCGAATTACCCTGATGGGCTGCATGCCAAAGGTTGCCAACCCCTGGTGTAGCCTGAGGCACCTGCCTGAGTGAAATGAAATGGAAGTGTGTCATAACTTAGTCCCAGATTTGGACCTTAGCGTCCAAAATATGGGGGTTAGCATGAAAACCTCCAAGCTTAGTTACCAGCTTGGACCTGGTACTTGCTGCCACCACCCAAAAAATTAGAGTGTTTTGGGGCACTCTGGTCCCCCTGAAAAACCTTCCCTGGGGACCCCAAGACCCAAATCCCTTGAGTCTCACAACAAAGGGAAATAATCCTTTTTCCCTTCCCCCCTCCAGGTGCTCCTGGAGAGATACACAGACACAAGCTCTGTGAATCCAAAAAGAGTGACTCCCCCTCTCCGTTTCCAGTCCTGGAACAAAAGCACTTTCCTCTGCACCCAGAAGGAATGCAAAATCAGGCTAGCAAATCCAACACACACAGATCTCTCCCTGATTTCTTCCTCCCACCAATTCCCTGGTGAGTACAGACTCAATTTCCCTGAAATTTCCCAGAAAAGAAAACTCCAACAGGTCTCAAAAAGAAAGCTTTATATAAAAAAGAAAGAAAAATACATACAAATGGTCTCTCTGTATTAAGGTGACAAAATACAGGGTCAATTGCTTAAAAGAAATATGAATAAACAGCCTTATTCAAAAAGAATACAAATCAAAGCACTCCAGCACTTATATTCATGCAAATACCAAAGAAAAGAAACCATATAACTTACTATCTGATCTCTTTGTCCTTACACTTAGAAACAGAAGAGTAGAAAGCAGAAACTACTTCTCCAAAGCTCAGAGAAAGCAGGCAGACAGAAAACAAAGACCTCAGACACAAAATTCCCTCCACCCAAAGTTGAAAAAATCTGGTTTCCTGATTGGTCCTCTGGTCAGGTGCTTCTTGGTGTAGCCTGAGGCACCTGCCTGAGTGAAATGAAATGGAGGTGAAACACAGGCATACTTAGGGCTGGATTTGCTATGTAAGCAGGGTCTGAATGAAAGCTCCCTTGACAGCTAGCTGGGAGGGGGAGAGACTTTGGGTATGTTTATGTAAATATAGTTTTCTCCTGCTCTGCTTAGATATTTAGCAGATAGAGCAGTGTCAAAGTAATCAAATTTGGCTGGTATTGGGTACCAATCACTTTAGTACTGAATACCAAAATGCTGTTACCAAAATGTTGTAATTATTGTAGGAAGACAGGGAAGCAGGACTGAGTGTAACCTGTCCCAAATGTGGGGAGGGTCACCTTCAGCTGAAAGGACCTCGTTAAACCAGGGGTTTGAATGCCAGAGCCCTGTGAAAGTAAGAGGTGTGTGGACTCTTCCTAGAAGTCCTCAGACTGGTTTGATCTGTTCCTTCCCACTGTTCAATGAAAGCTCAATAGGCTTCATTAGGAGTCTTTTTTGTTATCTCTCAGCCTGCAAAGAGCTGAAAATCACTGAGACTTATTGGCAGAGTTCACAGCAGAGAGGCAGGTGGCAGCAGATGGTGAGTGACAAGTCAGCTGGCAAAGGAGTGGCTGCTGAGGTGGTGAGCAGAGTGAGTGGCTGGCAGAGGGGCGTAGCTAGCAAGGCGGCTGGCAAAGAGGTGCAGCAAGCAGCCACTAGGGTAGCTAGCAGAGCTGCACAGCAAGCCCCAGATGAGTGCACAATCAGCAAAGCGAGTAAGGTGCCTCCTTGCCTCCACCTAGGGTGGGAGGTGAACTCTACAGATGCACCTTTAAACTCTGGGTCTGTACTGACCAAGGACAGCAACTGTGAGTGGGGTGCAGAGCAGGGACAGGACTTTGGGGTTGCTGGACTTAAGAACCTGAAGGGAAAAGGACACTGTCCAACTTACTTGGGGGTGGGTCTTTTGCTCATGGATTCTGTTTATGAAACCTGTATGTGGTGTTTTCCCAAATTAACACTGAATTACTCCCCTCCTTTTATTAAAAGTTTCTTTTCTACACTCAGCCTCTGTGCTTGGAGGGGAAGTTTTGCCTCTCAGAGGTGCCCAGGGGTGGTGTGTAATTTTCCCAGGTTACTGGGTGGCTTGAGTCGGTTCTGTGTTGTATCCACGGAAAGGAGCCCTTAGATATTGAACCTGGCCCTGGTTGCTGCTGACTTCGCCTGGCGGAAGGGTTACAGCTATAATGATAATACCTTGCTTTTACATGGCACTTTTTGTCAGTAGCTCTCACAGAGCTTTGCAAGGGGGATGTGAAAGGATCATCATCCCCCTTTTGGGGGAATGGAGAAACAGAGAGTGACAAAGTGGCTTGCACACAGCAGGGTTAGGAATAGAACTCAGGTCTCCAGGGCTCTATCCTTTAGGCCACACTGTCTCCATTAACTACTCATTAGGCACCCAAAAGTGGCCAGCTTTTCAGGTGCTGGATGCTGAACGTGTCTGAAAATTCAGCCACAGCCAAGGACGCTGAACTCTTCTGAAAACCTGTCCCTCTCTGCCTGCCCTTGCAGAAAAGCCTCTGTAGGCATTGCTGTGGAAAGCACAGCAAGGAGGTGGCTGCTGTTTTGTTTGTCTTTGCTGCATTCAATTATACTGCTGTGATCTCCAAACAAGAATTTTTTTCTATCAGACACGAAATGTTTATTTTGCTGGTCAACAATTAATCTGCAGCCTTTGATATGTATAGCATCTTACATATTTCTCTCTCTACTCACTCTCAAGTGACTTGATATTCCAACAGATACTTCTGCAAAAGCGGGAAGTCAGATGGCTTGGAAGCTAATTAATCAATCAGTTTACTAGATTAGCAACCTGAAAGGAATTCTGATGAGGGCCCAATTCTTCAATCTGCTGAGACATCTGCAGCCAATCATGCTTACATTACCCCATTAACAACCAGCATGTGTGCTAAGCAACAGACTGAGTAGTTACACTGCTGAGAAAGCTCCTTGGTTTTTCCTGCAGTATCAGTCACCTACGTCTTTGGGGGGCAAAAATGTACAGAAGCAAGGGCCAGCATCTTTCTGATGGAAAATCTTTGATCTGGTGCTGAATCTTTATGTCAAAGCTCATTCTAGTGTCCATGTTTAGTTCTTAGATACTTTTATTCTTTCAAAAATGACTTTGATCGAAGCCAAGTGAAGAGAGGATTACCCTCTGGGGCTGTAAAGATTTAGCAGCTTCAAGATGTTGTGATAACTGATGCTTAATAAGATCCTACTATATTACAGAATGTCCTCTATTGTTTTTCTGTTATAGAAGGTGCTTTGGTCCTTACTTAGAACTAGAAGACTGGTGTATGTGTTGCCCTGTAGCTTGGTGAAAGGCAAGACGACTATAGAAGTTTAGTATCAAAGATTTGATTGCTCCTATGAGGCCAGCGTTGTTTTGTCCCCCTATGCCGTCAGTAGCAGCATAACCCCCAGGCATAGTCAGTAAAGAAATATCTGTCAAAGGGAAGTGTTTTACAGGCCTGGCAGAAAAAGACACCTCTCCCTGTGAACTTTAACATTGCACTTTATATGGAGCTGCTGGGATCACATTAGATAACACCGTGATCTTCCTTCACATGCTCAAGGGCCTATTCCCCAACCCCATTCACCATATCAGAGTGGAGCACTCAGCTCTCGGTGTCTTAAAGAAGTGGAAAGAGGAAGGGTAACTGTAGGATATACACGTTGATCCCCTCAGCAGGCAGGGCTTGACGAAATGATGCCCCCCTGGCAGGTTTCAGTGGGAGCTCTGTGGGCCACAGTGGGGGAATTAGGTGCCTAAGTAGCTTTGTGGATTCCAAAATTGAGCCAACAATTTGATCACATTGTTTTTGCATGTGTGTGGCTGTGGGGAAGGTAGTTAAAAGTAGCTTTTGCAGCAACTCAGCCCATGGCATCATACCAGTGTAATCAGCAGTAGAAACATTTGCTTCAGCTGTGCAGGGGCGAGAATCTCTAGGGAGTGATGTTATAATGGATGGCTTTGAGGGATCCAAGAGAGAAACAAGAAAGTCCAGGGAAACATCCAGCTATTCAAGAGACTTTCCACTCTGTTCTCTCTGACCATTTGTACTCTGTGTCCTGAGCATTCTTGCATATGCTTGAAATATCAACATATTTGGCTCTGTTACCTTAGCTTAGGCAGCTTGGGGCGCAGACAGGGCAAGGGCCTAGATCTACAAAGAGATTTAGGCACCTTGATTTCAGTGGGAGTTCAGCACCTAGAGATCTTTAAGGATCTAGGCCAAGATCTTTACTTCTTACCTTTCACAGACTGTGTTGAGCGTCAATGTTTTTCATCATGGCCCCAGGACAACAGAAAGAGTTAACCTGTTGTATGTTGCGCTGGGGCACAAAATGTCTCCTCAGCTTGTTGTGAATAATTCTCTGAGACCCGACAGTGACAACAAAGGCAGGTTAATGAATGGTTTGACTTTACCATGCCTTTGGGATTGATTTAGATAAGCATCTATGTTTTCACTGGTATTCTTAGTAGATATGGGTCAAACTGCTTCAGCAAAGCATGGAGGGGGAAGAGGGAGCTCCTTCCAAGACTGTAGACTGAGGGAAATGTGTTTGTTTTTAATTCACTGAAGCAAAGATCAGGTGTATTAGGTAATCACTCTGACTCATTAGCTATATTGTCCACTGCCACCACTGCGATATTGGAGTTGGTGGTTCAGACTCAAGTGGTTTCTAGAGATGTAGGCTGGCATCACCTGTGTCAAACATCATTTGCCAGGTCATGAAATCTATTACAGTATACATTGAAATTGAAGTTCCACAGGGACATTCAGTTTATACTAACCGCATTTCTTTTAAGATCTTGTCAAAAAATGGTTGTGTTCTGACTTGACACAACCTCCAACTATAGTGTATTTGTTCCTGTAGAAAATAAGAAGAAAGAATATGACTGCCGTATGAGGAGAGATTAGTAAGACTGGGACAGCTTGGAAAAGAGATGACTAAGGGGAGATACAATAGAGGTCTATAAAATCATGACTGGTGTGGAGAAAGTAAATAAGGAAGTGTTATTTACTCCTTCTCATAACACAAGAACTAGGGTCCACCGAATGAAGTTAACAGGCAGCAGGTTTGAAACAAACAAAAGGAAGTATTTTTTCACACAACACACAATCAACCTGTGGAACTCCTTGCCAGCGGATGTTGTGAAGGCCAAGACTATAACAGAGTTCAAAAAATTCATGGAGGATAGCTTCATCAATGGCTATTAGCCTGGATGGGCAGGGATGGTGTTCCTTGCATCTGTTTGCCAGAAGCTGGGAATGGGTGACAGGGGATAGATCACTTGATGATTCCCTGTTCTGTTCATTCCTTCTGGGGCACCTGGCATTGGCCACTGTTGGAAGACAGGATACTGGGCTAGATGGACCTTTGGTCTGACCCAGTATGGCCGTTCTTATGAATTAGTCTTCTTAGTGCACACTGATGTTGTCCAAAATGTGGGTGGGCGTGATTTGTGGAGAAGTATTGTGTCAGCATTTGAAGTGACAGTAGTTCAATTGAGGGTACAATAGCACATGGAAATAGACTCTACATCAATTTCTGATCATGTGTTTATCAAAAGCACTCATAAGTCAGGAGAAGCAAAACCACATAAGAAGCAACGAATGCATTCAGATACACCTCTACCCCGATAAAACGCGACCTGGTGTAAGACGAGTTCGGATATAATGCAGTAAAGCAGCGGGGAGCCCTGGGCCCTTTAAAGAGCCACCTGAGCCCCGCTGCTTTACCGCATTATATCCGAATTTGTGTGGAGTCCCGGGCTCTTTAAATCACCCCCCGAGCCCTGCTGCTGGAGCCAGCCCGGCTCAGGGGGTGATCTAAAGGGCCAGAGGCTCTGGCCACTGCGGGGAGCCCCAGGCCTTTTAAATCCCTGCCCGAGCCCCGCTGCCAGAGCTCCAATGGTGATTTAAAGGGCCCGGGGCTACCCACAGTGGCTGAAGCACCAGGCCCTTTAAATCCCTGCCAGGCTCTGACAGCCAGGCTCGGGCAGTCATTTAAAGGGCCAGAGGCTCCAGCTGCTGCGGGGAGCCCCAGGCCCTTTAAATCCTCACCTGAGCCCGGCTGCCAGAGCTCTGGCAGTGATTTAAATGTATATTTATAATTAATGCAGCATTTCTATGATGATGTAGTGTCCAAGGGAGTATGTTTTCAAGAGGTCTCCATTTTGCATCACAAAATTTGCACCTACATTTTTACACTTACTAATGAACTGTTGGAGCAAATCAGAATCCTTGTGTTGATCTTTGCATTACCTGATTTGTACCTGCAAATCACTGCAAATCACTGTACCTGTGACCGAAATCTAAATTTTATGGGCAAAAATTGCACCTGGAAAAGAGAAATTATCTTTTTATCTGCGGTAAAAATCTGTCTGGGGACTGGTCCTGTTTTGAGCAGGGGGTTGGACTAGATGACCTCCTGAGGTCCCTTCCAACCCTGATATTCTATGATTCTCTTGAAAATCCAGTGCATGAGAGAGGCTATTGATGCCCTCCCACGTGACCTGCACTGGGTTCATAGATATCCCAAGTACAGTAGGCAATATTATATACCTGGCCTATTAAACCAAAAGCAGTTTTGCTCTACGTTGTTGTAGCCTGGTTTGGATATAAACCAAGCAAAGTTATATAACACAGAATGTAGCTTAGAGGCAAGTGCCAAACAGAAAACTAATCATCGAACCAAAGTCAATCAAGTATTTAATGGAGAAGTCAACGCAGCACTGAATGTTCCCATGCAAAACTCCCGGGTAATAGTTCTGGCATGTATACCTGAATATCCAGTCTGTTTCCCAGAGATCAGCACTTTGCAGGCACCTATAAATCATGGAGAGAAGAAAAATATATAGTGACGGACTAAGCAAGAAGCTTCATGTCCAGGAAATATACAAACAATGGAAGCAAGTGTTCAAACTCTTCCTGTCCCCCAAATACAGACATGGCCCGTGGAAATTTATTCCACAGTTCTCTGTCAGAACTTCAGTGGTCTCTTTGGCAGCTGCTGGTTCACAGAAAAATCCGGGACATAAAATCCATCCCTTGAACGTCTTAAAATAATGACCAAACATGTAAAAAAAAAAAAGTACATAAATAAATTAAATAAGTGCTTTGTTCCCCAATGATACTGCACAAGAAAAAAGGTTTACATTCATCTGAGAAATTAATCTTAAAGAATAATTCAAAGATCTCTACTAATTAAGCCACATAAATGCAAATGTGTGAATCAATTTAGTTTAATAGGTGAGTAATGCTATTTTACACTTTAATATGAAACGATTATTCAAAACACATCTGTGGAGTTTTACAACCCCTGCAGAGGATAAGTCCTGAAATAATGCCTTGGGAAAGAATACAATGTGACCTTTGACACACTTGGTGCAATCTCATCTATTTAATTATTTCACACAACTACCCGCACTAAAACCCAAAATAAATACTTAATTAAGTGTCTCTAAAAGTCTTAAATGAACGTGCCATCGCAATCTGACATGTAATCATTTTGGTTTGTCTCAGTTTAGCCCTACTGGTTCATTGTCACACTTTCTGCTTTAGAAAGCAAGATGCTTAATCTGTTTCCCCCCCTGTGCACAAGTCCTTTTTCAACCAGCATGCTTCTGCTGAATGGTTGCCAAATACCTGCTAACAACAGGCTGGCTGATCTGTGAACATGAGTTCTGTCTGATGGCGGCATGATGTGTGCGAACAGCACCCTCTGGATTTTTCATAAGAGATTAACTTCATTAGTGGGGAAATGCATTAACTGTATTTGTTCCCAGCACCAACTTTAGAAAATAGACTGTACGCCTACAGTCTAAATGCCTGGACACACAGGCAGCATCACCTAATGGGTCAGCAGCATTTATTTAATAAGTAATTCAGGTGCTCGAGGGAGGAGATAACCACTGTCTTTGCTCAAGTCAGTACTGAACATTATCTTTTCGCATGTGGGATATCAGGGTATGTTGTTCTCCTAAACCCTTGGTCCATTGTGAGAGGAGCACCTTTAACCAAGGCAGGGGGTAGATTTTCAAAGCACCATGGAGGACCAGCTGCACAAGTAAAACAGTCACTAGGAGATGGTTGGCTAGAATGCTTTGTTACTTTCTTTTCATCTCAATGGGGAGAATTATCAATAATAATCATCCTTGACCCCCATTCCACCCCCACTCCAAAATAGAAAGTTAGGCATAGCAAATAACACGTGGTGTTCCAGGAAAGCTGTCCATGAGTTATGAAAAGCACAGCTAACTTTGCCACCACTAAAATAAACTGAAGCCATTCAAAACAATGGCTTTTAAGGTTAATCTCTGATAAACAGATAAATCAAGAATGAGAGAGCAATGTCTATAGAAAGAGCAAATGGGGGTGAGGGATATGAAGGGTAAGCTCTGGGGTCCATAGGCCAGATTTAAAAACAATGGAGTTATGCTGGTTTCTACCACCTAAGAATCTAGCCCCGTACATATTTCAGAAACTGATTTTGATCTCATCAGACTTTTAAAGTAAGAAATAGTCTAATTCTTTGTTTATTGTTCATTAACACATTAGATAAGGCTTTTTCATTAATGTTCTGGTTAGTGTGCTTTTAAAATAAACTGAATCCACAGAAAGCAGCAATCAGCTGGTAGATATTAACATTTCTTATAACCAAACTGAATGAATGGTCCTTACATTAATCTCGGTCCATTTCTCTAAAACAAGGTTGCAAGAATCAGGAAAGAATTTTCCCAGCCTGCACATCATTGAATCATTGGTCAGGTGCTTTAATGGGTTTTTTTCGCCTTCCTCTGAAATATCCAGACACAGGTTGCTGGACTTGATTGAGTCACTGGTCCAATCTGTTATGGTAAATCTTATGTGCCTATAAGAACTACTGCAAACTCTCCATAAAAATGAAGATCAAGCCACATTATTAGTCACACACAAAGTAAAACTTGTAAAAGTAAAATGGCAAAAATGCATGTTTAACTCATTCGATTCCATGCCCAATTGCGTCAGGACTGAGATCCCAAAATGGAGAGATGTTTGACCTATCCAGCTTTTCAATTTGAGTTCTTTATTTGGGGAAAAATTCTCTGTCACCATACACCGATGTCCATACATCAATCACTTTGATATCTAAGCACCAAACACAAGAATCAAAATATCTCCATGTCCTCCTAGTGGGCCTATAGTCTAAGTTCCTCCTTCAATGTAGGATTCGTTCATTAATCTTCTTCAGAGGGATATATAAGTCACCAGTCAAGGGCAGGCTTTTGTAAAGAGATGATGCATCTTATGTTGTGTACAACATGAACATTTCTGGGCCTCCTACACTAGAGAGCTCCTCAGATGGGCATCCATCAGTCAAAACATGTTCCGTCAAGCTACAGACATCTTCAGCCAGGGTTAAATAAATCCCAGTAAAGGTTGGTGAGAGAATGAAAACTCCTTTGTGATTTGTCAACTTATTCATGTGTTTGTTTTTAATAGAGAATGATTTTCAAGTGGCTACCACTACCACTGCATGTTCATTGTTTTAATGGGTGTGTTTTATGGCATATTTTGTTCACTGAGGCTAAATATTTTCCCATCAGCTAACTTGTTTTTATTATGCTTTAAAACTGTCCATTTTACTCAGCCTGTTCCGAGTGGCTAGGCAGCAGTTCTGCAGAAAAGGACCTAGGGCTTACAGTGGACAAGAAGCTGGATATGAGTCGACAGTGTGCCCTTGTTGCCAAGAAGACCAATGGCATTTTGGGCTGTATAAGTAAGAGCATTGCCAGCATATCAAGGGATGTGATCATTCTCCTCTATTTGGCATTGGCGAGGCCTCATCTGGAGTACTGTGTCCAGATTTGGGTCCCACACTACAAGAAGGATGTGGAAAAATTGGACAGAGTCCAGTGGAGGGCAACAAAAATAATTAGGGGGCTGGAGCATATGACTTATGAGGAGAGGCTGAGGGAATTGGGATTATTTAGTCTGCAGAAGAGAAGAACGAGGGGGGATTTGATAGCTGCTTTCAACTGCCTGAAGGGGGGTTCCAAAGAGGATGATCTAGACTGTTCTCAGTGGTAGCAGATGACAGAACAAGGAGTAATGGTCTCAAGTTGCAGTGGGAGAGGTTTAGGTTGGATATTAGGAAAAACTTTTTCACTAGGAGTGTGGTGAAGCACTGGAATGGGTTACCTAGGGAGGTGGTGGAATCTCCTTCCTTAGAGATTTTTAAGGTCAGGCTTGACAAAGCCCTGGCTGGGATGATTTAGTTGGGTCCTGCTTTGAGCAGAGGGTTGGACTAGATGACCCTCCTGAGGTCCCTTCCAACCCTGATAGTCTATGATTCTATGTTCCCTCCCATCTGATGTTGACATTTGGTCTGGCAGTGGAAACACAGAGGATATAGAATGCTATGGAAAGCAAAGACCTTGTGGACTCATATTAGTCTAAGCCACAGCCTGGAAATGTCTTATGCGTATACATTAGTCAGGGGAAGAGTTTTGCTTAGTACATCTACCAGTCCAAAGGCCAGATGCTCTTTTCTTTCCCCCCACTAATGACTGTTCAAAATAATAGCTACTTATGCACTGTCATGACTTGCTACACAATATATCAATGAAGAAGTATTTCAACAAATGAAGGGGTACCAGTAGTGCTGACACACAACAGACTCTGCAATAACAGAAGCGAATGTATCATCATAAAGCAGGAATTGATGTTTTAGGACGTCATTATTTCTGAGGGCAATAAGTTGCTTCAAATTCTAGCAAACCAGGACAATGCTACTTCAGAAACTGCATGTTGCTTCTCAGCAGAATAATTCTAATATCTGATGGACTTCAAAGGACATTACAAACTTTAGCCACGTAAGAGCTGGTTTCCTTGCAACTGAAGTGTAGACCACATTGAGATAGAACATGGCAACAGTTTGACGGTGCACAGAGGAACTATGCAACAGCTTAGGATAGGAAGCGAAAGAGAATATCATATCCAATTGAAATGATAAAGAGATGGAGGTATATAGGTTGTAACAGATAATGGTGGGTGAAACCTTAAGGATCTCCATATCTGAGTTTAGAAAAGCAGCCAAAAAGGTCTGGTAACAGTCTGATCTGAACTGCCTGGACTGCTTGAGTTACAGAATTGAGCTGGAAATTCCAACAAAACAGGATTTCTCATAAGATTTCTGGCATATCAACCTGTTGTCCAGCCAAAAAAAACCCAAACCCACACATACACAAAATAATATTTGTGATGTCTTTGCTGTTCTTTTACTCGTCCCTGGTGGAACCTAGAACTGAAGACAGAGAGAGAGAGAAAGAGAGAGATTTCAAAACCTTCAAAAGCTTCCCTTTCAATTTAGTTATAAATATTAGCATAAATTCAGGGTGCCAAGGTTTCTTATATTTTATTCACCTGTTGTCTCACTGTGCAAATTACTTGAACTGGAATGGACATGGACACAAAGGCTAACACCTGTAACCATGCATATCATGCCACCAATGGAGTTAAATATATATCCAACATTTCCAGAGTTACCAGTAATTTGGGCTGTCTCCATTTTTGGGTGTCCAAATGCCTTAAGGGACTTGAGTTTCAAAAGACCCAGTGCTATCTGAAAATCAGATCTCTTTGAGATGTTTTAAGTTGGACTTCCAAAAGCACTAGTCTCTTTGGGAAATCTTTATAAATATTGAGAAACCCAGAGTTCTGAGTTAAATTAGTGATCAATAGAGTTATTAAGGTTTTCTTCCCTACTGCTTTGCATTACTGCATACCTACTGACCCAGAATTTATTGCTACCAGGCAAAATTAAATCTAATTAATAGCATGAAATGTGTGAGCACTAAGCAGTGGGCTCTCTGAGTGATAAATACATGACAATCTGGAGTCCAGGTTGGACTCTTGGATGCAATTATGGCTGTTGAGTAGGGCTGGCAGGTGTTCAATTTTCAACCAAATACCCAGTCAAAAAGGGACCCTCCCTAGCCTGGCGAAAATGAGTGAGTGAGTAAGGGTGGAGGAGAGCGAGCGATGGGGTGGGGGGGAGTGAGTGGGGCAGAGCCTCAGAGAAGAGGGGGGAGCAAAGGTTTTCAATTTTGTTCGGTCAGAAAGTTGGCAACCCTAGTTGGGATCGTCAAGTTGATCCCCCGGTGGTCTTGTATAAATGTGGTACTTCTATGGAAATGATTCCACAACATGTTCATTCACTATTTGGTGCTCTTGTGTACTCACGCATCTCTCCCCTTGCACAATCTCCTTCCAGACTTGAGGTCCTTCATTGTCACTAGATGGTGCCATGACAAAAGAGAGATTAAATATTCTATATTTCTCACCCACCACAAGGAACTTGGCAAAGCTGAATAGACAGAGAGTACATTAGACTGAGAATGGATTCAGAATGGAATCTGAATGCACAATGTGAAGGCTCAATGTATTTGAAAGTCTCATGAATAAGATGATATAGCCATTCATCAACCAGAACTTAAGCTATTTGTGGTTTCTTGTTACAACAGAAGCTTCTTGTTTTCCTGAAACATTTTATTTCTCAACATTATTTTCTGTGAATAATTTTATCAGATTCCTTCAGATTTGTTCAATGTCCTTCTTTCCCTTGCATGGTGAAAAATCACACATCCCCAGTTGTTATTTAGGGGTGATATTCACCCGCTTTATAGACATCTATGCACAAAGTCCATGCACCATTTAAATTCCACTCAAACCCTATTTTGTGGATTGAAGTAAAATGTAAGAGCTGCACAAGCCTTGAGCTGTCCGTCTACAAAAAAAATGATTTAGAATGAAATCTCCTTAAGGTTCTAGGACCTGGTCTTACTGTCTGCATCAGGAAAGCACCTGGACCACTGTTGGCTCTACACAGAGAATTATATTTAGAAAGAGACTGAAAGCACCATAATTGTGTTGAGATTTGTCTCCTCATTTTTTCCAGGATTTACAGAAGCTATTTCCACCTGATAACTAAACAGGATAGCAGTAAAAATACTTCCTTTGAATGACACACAAAGCTGTGTCACAAATAATGAGGCCCAATGAAAATAGGATGACGTCTTAGATAACTGCTCAGTTCTTGCCTCTTGGCTGTGACTAAGTGGTATCCTCCAACGTCTTTCCCCTCCTGCATTTTCTGTTTAGCATGTCTGTCTAATTGAACCAAGAAGTAGGGATGCTCACTTCAGTCTCTGAGCATTTCCAGGAGCTGTCTACAATTCTGGGCTGTTGAAAATTTACAGAGAAAGAAAAAGCCCCTCAGAAGCATGAGTCACCCTGTACTTATTAATGTGTCAGAAATGACATGGTAAAGGTAATGGGGCCATTACACTAGCACGAAGATTAAGGGCACAGTCTCTCCCCTGTGGATTGATGCTGGCCCAGATCCTTTAGTTTCTCCATTTGAATGTATTAAGTGAACTGAAGGCAGGTGAAAGGTGGTTTGCAGCTCTAGAGATTGGAATCCTCTATTTCTCCATAGAGCAGTGATGACACAGGCAATGTACAAATCATGTGCCTCAGCCCTTTTCTGGGAATTCAGTCTTATTTATAAAGTTCTTTGAACTAAGTAAGACTTCCCAACAATTGTCATTTCGAGTGGCCATTGATGGTGGCTTTACTGCTAGAAACTGGACTTAAACCATCAATTCATTTCACCACAACCACCAAGTGGTAGGTAATGACTGTTGTTCATTACTGACATGGGCTTGATTTGAAAGAGAGAGGCTCCATATCCCATCCAGGAGCCTTCCAGCTCCTGTACACACACACAAACGCACATCTGTTATGATAGTTAAAAAGAAATAATCAGAGAACTTCACAGTCTGTCAGCTATGGGCCACTGACTCTTTGAACACAGCCGTGTGTCCCAATTTCATTCTATATCGTGCTCTAAAGGCCAAATATGTATCTGGCCTCCTTTATTGAGCCCACAGTCATTACCAGGATTAAAAAGGTGAGGCCAAAATGATTAGTGTACATCAGCATAGCTCAACTCAGATCATGCACACAAGTTAGTAAGATAAAGGTGTGTAAATAATTGT
The DNA here is from genome assembly GCF_007399415.2 of Gopherus evgoodei. Taxonomy (NCBI): domain Eukaryota; kingdom Metazoa; phylum Chordata; order Testudines; family Testudinidae; genus Gopherus; species Gopherus evgoodei. The sequence goes on along the minus strand of NC_044336.1, from coordinate 24,095,272 downwards.
ACGAACAGACATTCAGTTACCTGTAGCACAATGTGTGCATTAAAGGAGGCCCTTTGAAAACATGGCCCTAAATATTACTAAGTTAGGTCTTTAGCCAAAATAACTGCATTCTAAAGGAACTCGGCTGCTCCTTCAATTGATAGCCAGAAAAACCAAAGAATTATTTGCTTTAGTAAATCCCAACTGAGGATTTTTTTTTCACTGACATAGAAGCAAGGCAAAGGCAAAACGTGAAAGTGAATTATTATAAGTTATGTGCTCCAGAGCCATCATTTCACTTCCCTCCGAGGTTACATACAGTCCTGTGGTTTCTGACTGCAGGGTCTGGCCCTGTTAATTATCCATCTGCTTCAGATACATGTAGGTTTCCATGAACTCTGTGCACTGTGACTTCTTCAATGCCTGAAGTCTGACCAAACATGTTTTTAAATATTTTATTGGTAAAGGGAAAGGATTTAATGTATCTTCAACCGAAACCATCTATAGAATGAAATCCTTCCCCTCCACAGAGATTGACACAGCTGAGTAGGGAAATTTGCATTGTTGGCTTCAAGTAAATTAAAGTACACTTCACTTTTTCCAAAAATGGATTGACATTTTCCATGAAAACCAAGGGCAGTTTCCACAGACGAAAATCTGCCATTTTGCTCCAAAGAGTTAGTTTTGATTCAAATATGCTACAATTTCCCTGCTTAAAACAAAATCCTATAAATACACATTTTTTAAAAAAGATATTTTGACTCCTAATTAATATAGAGTCAGAGCCTGAGGAGCTGTATTTAGCATAGCTCCACTGAAGTAACTATGGCGGTGCCAATTTACCCCCGCTGAAGTTCTGAAAAATTACAGGAAATTGAGTACTTGGGTATACAATTGTTAGGATTCGTATTTCTAATTAATTGCTGACCCTCTAAAAACAAGATTCAAGTTGAGGCTTATTCATAATAGCCTTTTTTTTTCTTCTTTCAAAAATGTATGTGGAGCTGAGACATTATTTAAGATTTTTTTCCCCACTTGACATATTTAGACTAGCTACTAATCAAGCAAAGAAATAGCATAAGCAAATTTCAATAGTGGATGAAGATTAATTGCTACACGTTGGTAGATTGTTTCCCCCCAGACTGCTAATAATCTACACTGAAACGTTGTGTTTTTGTTTTCATTTAACTGGAACGTGCCAAGCAGACACTAGCTGAAGTTGTGTGGTAGACATACGAGTAAATCGTTATGTACTGCAGTCTTACATTAACAAAGTTCCCCAGAAGCCAAGTGGAACCAGTTGTCTTACAGTGTGGTCACATTTGTTAACAAACTTTTCAACTGAGCTGCTGTTTTTCCCCCTTCAGTCACCGATTTGCCCTAGCCGTAACATTGTTGTGGGTTTGGGGTTTCTTTGTTTGTTTGTTTGCAATTTTTTTTTCCTTCCAAAACTCCTGAGGAATATTCTGTGTCATGGCTGAAATATGCATCAGAAAGTTTCAAAGTCTATGAACCAGCTTGAGGAACTTAAAAGTAAATGTGATGCCTCGGAAAAGGCTATTCTCATGCACATGCAGAAAAATTTCTGTGTTCCTATAAAGAAAAAGAAATGTTTGGGGGTTACATAATATGGAAGGCTTATGTAAATAATGAGGAAAAAGAGGAATATGCTACTGTGACCTCTGATCAGCTCATAACAGGTCCATCAAACCAGACACAAAATCCAAACCTGTCATAGTCTATATTTTCCCACCAGGCAGGGAGAGAAGTTAACTGTGAGAACTGACAAGTGAGAATGAGGACCTACAAAGGTTTATTGTATTTCAAAATAATTCACACTAGCCAGGTGAACTTTCTTCCACTGAACAACTGCCTTCAAAGGAATTTTTATAGTGAATTCCAAGGCTTTTTTTCTTGCTCAGAAGCCATCATGAAAATCAATCCAAAGATAGCAGAACACAAACTGAACGTGAATCAACTGTGTGATGCTATTGTGAAAAAGGCAATTGTCATTCTGGGCTGTATTAACAGATGTCTCATATGTAATGCACTGGAGGTAATTGCTCCATTCTGCTTGGCACTAACAAGGCCTCAGCAGGAGTACTGTGTCCAGTTTTGGGCACCATACTTTAAGAAGATATAGACAAATTGGAGAGAGTACAAAATAGAGCAAAAAAATGATGAGATTTAGAAAACATAACCTGTAAGGAAAGACTTGGTCCTCTCTGTAGAAGAGAAGGCTGTAGGTGGACATGATAACAGTCTTTAAATATATAAAATAATGTTGGAAAAATGACCATGATCAATTTTATAAAAGACCCCAAAATAGGTACTGTTGCTATAAAATCAGGATATCTGGTCACGCTAAGTGGAGGTTCTCTCGTGATGACTCCCTGGTGCACAGGTTTTATAACACAAGCATCAAAGAGCATGCCCCCCTTGTCAGCTCTCTCAGTAGAGAGGCTGAGGGCTGGACTTTCCTAATCAACGCTAAGACACAGAGTTGGGGCACAATGGGGAAGCTCATACCACCACTTCTCTATTGTACCTTCTGCATGTTTTAGTGGAGCATTTCTGTCTCCAGCGATGACAGTGAGGAGCATGGAACTCGCAAGAGCACTGCTCAGTCATGGAGGTGGAATTTTCAAAATGCTCAGACTTGGCTTAACTTTCTCCCCATACCAAATTCTACAGGCCACTTCCCTCATATCCCACTGAGGAATACACTAAGAAACTGCACCATCTACTCAGGACACTCCCTACACTAACACTGGAACAAATCAACATACCCTTAGAGCCCCGACCAGGGTTATTCTATCCACTGCTCAAGATCCACAAACCCGGAAATCCTGGACTCCCCATCATCTCGGGCATTGGCACTCTCACTGAAGGACTGTCTGGATATGTGGACTCTCTACTCAGACCCTATGCCACCAGCACTCCCAGCTATCTCTGTGACACCTCTGATTTCCTGAGGAAACTACAATGCATTGGTGACTTTCCAGAAAACACCATCCTAGCCACCATGGATGTAGAGGCTCTCTACACAAACGTCCCACACACAGATGGAATACAAGCTGTCAGGAACAGTATCCCTGATGATGCCACAGCACAACTGGCTGCTGAGCTCTCTGCCTTTATCCTCACACACAACCATTGCAAATTTGATGACAATATATATTTCCAGATCAGTGGCCCCACAATATGTCAATATTTTTATGGCCGACTTAGAACAACGCTTCCTCAGCTCTCATCCACTCACGCCCCTTCTCTACCTACGCTACATTGATGACATCTTCATCATCTGGACCCATGGGAAGGAGACTCTGGAAAAACTCCACCAAGATTTCAAGAGCTTCCACCCCACCATCAACCTCAGCCTGGACCAATCTACACGGGAGGTCCACTTCCTAGACACCACGGTGCAAATAAGTGATGGTCACATTAATACCACCCTATATCGAAAACCTACTGACCGCTATGCCTACCTTCATGCCTCCAGCTTCCATCTCAGGCACATCACATGATCCATTATCTACAGCCAAGCACTGAGGTACAATCGCATCTGTTCTAACCCCTCAGACAGAGACCAACACCTACAAAATCTCCATCAACCATTCTCAAAACTACAATACCTGCACAAGGAAATAAGGAAACAGATCAACAGAGCCAGACGTGTACCCAGAAGCCTCCTACTGCAAGACAAACCCAAGAAAGAAACCAACAGGACTCCACTGGCCATCACATACAGTCCCCAGCTAAAACCCCTCCTACGCATCATCAGGGATCTACAACCCATCCTGGACAATGACCCCACACTTTCACAGGCCTTGGGTGGCAAGCCAGTCCTCGCCCACAGACAACCTGACAACCTGAAACATATTCTCACCAGTAACTGCACACCGCACCATAGTAACTCTAGCTCAGGAACCAATCCATGCAACAAACCTTGATGCCAACTCTGCCCACATATCTCTACCAGTGACACCATCACAGGACCTAACCAGATCAGCCACACCATCACTGGTTCATTCACCTGCACATCCACCAATGTAATATACGCCATCATATGCCAGCAATGCCCCTCTGCTATGTACATCGGCCAGACTGGACAGTCTCTATGGAAAAGGATAAATGGACATAAGTCAGATATTAGGAATGGCAATATACAAAAACCTGTAGGAGAGCACTTCAACCTCCCTGGCCACACTATAGCAGATCTTAAGGTGGCCATCCTGCAGCAAAAAAACTTCAGGACCAGACTTCAAAGAGAAACTGCTGAGCTTCAGTTCATCTGCAAATTTGACACCATCAGCTCAGGATTAAACAAAGACTGTGAATGGCTTGCCAACTACAAAACCAGTTTCTCCTCCCTTGGTTTTCACATCTCAACTGCTAGAACAGGGCCTCATCCTCCCTGATTGAACTAACCTCGTTATCTCTAGCTTGCTTGCATATATATACCGGCCCCTGGAAATTTCCACTACATGCATCTGACAAAGTGGGTTTTCACCCACGAAAGTTCATGCTCCAAAAAGTCTGTTAGTCTATAAGGTGCCACAGGAGTCTTTGCTGCTTTCTCCCCATTGTAGACAACATGGTAAAATTCCCACTAACTTCAGGAGGAGCAGAATATGACCTGCATGAAGCACTTTTGAAAATCCCACTCTAGATTTACGCAGACACATACACACAAAATTAAGACAGAAAACAATTAATTCAATGAAGATAAGATACTTACCAACTTTGGGCCAGTCTTTATAGACACCAGAAAAAATCCTGAACCTGGCAACTATGTGAAAAATGTGATGTTCTCCAAAAGCATTGTCAAATACCTGCTGATAAGCAATGAGCATATTAATAGATACTGGATTTGCAGTTATACAATATGGCATCCATACAGACTTCATCTTCATCACAGCCATATGTGGTTATGTCTCATCTTTCGGTCCCTCGCCAGGATTCTGCACTAAACAATATTTAGTGCAAAAATTAAAATCAGTCACATACTTGTAGGACTTCCACAATAAAGCAAGATCAGAGCAATGGAAACTCTGACTCAGACTCCCTGTGTCACAGCCATCAACTCATTTTTCCATCTGGAAAAATATGGGCTTAGCAGGGTACCTGGAAAATTAACAAGTCCAGGTGCTAATGGACCTAAGGGAAAACAAATTCTGTAGTTAAAGAACACACTGCCTAGCATCTTCCCTACCATCGAAAGTATAGAATTAAAGCATCACTGCTATTAAATTATGGAGTCGCATGCAGCATTTCATTTTGTGTGCTACACATCCCTATACAGAGGGCCATCCCAAGGTGTATGCACCACTTATGTCCCACTTACGCTCTATTTTGCACATCATGAGCATTGCCCTTTGTGAACACTTGCAGAGGAAACGTCACAATGGGAATTATGTGTCAGCAGTTATGGGCTCAGCAATCCAGTGGAGTCCCAAATCACCATTTCATCCAAGTTTCATCAGCTCAAAGGAAAGTGAGAGATGAAGGGAAAAAGGGGAATATTTTTTTTAAATTAGCATTTCCTAACTAAAAAACATCCCTTGTAGAGGCAGTGGTTGGGGGCAAGAAGTGAGGAGACCTGGGTTTTGTTCCAAGCTCTGCCATTGATCTGCTCTATGACTTTCAGCAAGTTGATTTTCCACTCTGTGCTTCAGTTCCCCATCAATAAAATGCGGCTACGTTCCTTTGTAAAGGTCTGTGGATAAGAAGCGTAGAGAACTAAGTGTTTATTGTTAGAAAGGGGCTTACCCTTGTGACACCTTCGTGTTTTCATTGAATAAGGCACTGAAGCTAATGAACACATGAGGCAGAACCAGAAATGTTTATATTTTTAAAAGATCCAAGGTAACAAGGAGGAAACGATGAAATGCAATGGATGGAAAGTCAGCCTGTTTAGGATGTCATGCACTTTGCTAAAGCACATGGAAGAAGTGGTCAGTGGGCCACTGCATCAATTTAATAATTCCTGGGCATGGAAAAAATGCTATGAAATCCCTTAGAGGGAAAACTCAGCCACTGAAGAAGATGGAAAGAAATACAAACAGAATTAGCAACATGGTGTTTTGATTGTTGTAATTTAGGAAATGTGGAAACTGAGGAAATTAGATGAAAGGAGAACTGAATCAAATTATCCTTTTCAGCCTAACCATTTACACAAATTAGATGTTAGTGGACTCCCAGGGGAGATTCATATTCCCATGTATGCATCAGTGCTCAGTTTCCAAAGTAGTACATTAAAAGAACCAGGGTGATCTTTTTGTTCTCATGCCTTGGTCATGTTACTGGGCCCATAACAATCTGTCTGCTTTAAACTGAACTGAAGAACAGGAAATGTCACTGCTAAATTTGCACAGGCCTCCATTCTCGATGCTTCCTTAAAGCAGAGGTTCTCTGCCTGTATCACTCTGTTGGTCACTGAATAGGACAGGAATCCTCTGTGTTAACAACATAAAGTTTCTAACGGTATAATGTGCAAGGGTTTTCCTTATTGACTTATTGAGCGAAAGAGCTACCACTTCAGGCGCTGAGTTCTAAAGCAGATAAAGATAATTTTAACCAGTCAAACTCAGTTTTCCTAGGTATTCCAAGAACTGAAGAAGAGCGGAATGCATACATTTCCCTTTCTCTGTTTTGTTTTTTTAATAATTCAGGCTCACTGTACATTGAACTCCTAATCTAATCAGGCTACTTTAATCTCAAGTCATTTACCATTGAACAGACCACCTGACACCAAAACAAGAAGGTATTTGCCTCAAACCTCTGATTTTCTTACCAAGGAATAAGGAGACTCCTTTCCCACCATCCCTTACCACTCAATCTTTTACAATGCCTAATCAAAAAGATGAGCTTTATAACCTGTGTGGAAGGCTAAACAGATTCAGGTTGTTTCAGTCCAAGCAGGTGAGTGGACTCAAAAGTTAAGGGCACCTCACAGACTTTGCTTGCCAAGATCTCACATTTACCATTACTTGTTATCGCTGTAAATTGGCATGAGACATTATCTCATGCAGGATGATCCTAAGCCATTCAAGCTTTATATGTCATCTAAATCCAGCTAAGAAGCTAACCTATTCCTCAATTATCTTAATGAGAAGTGTTAGGCAAACACCTGGAAACCCATTATGGTCTCTGCCATCTCCTGTGAGTAGTTCAGCCAACCGACCATATTCGCCTCAGTTTTTTCCAGACTGAGGTTCAGCCATGCTCTGTCCCATGCCCAAATCTCAGTCAAACACCAAAAGTGCCATCGGGGCAGAAGAACAATTACTCAACATAATCTTTTGAGATAAAGCTACTTAAGGGCTCAGGCCATCTCTTTGCACAGATATGTCAGCAACAATACCTTCTGGTACATACAGGCCTGATATGTACCTTTTCCTCATGGCCAGTAGTTCTGCACAAGGAAAGTGTCTATTTAATGAAAGCTTCACTCCATTCCTATAAAATTACACTAGGAATCCTATTCCCCCACACGTCCTAAGAAATCCAGTTTGTGTATGCAGGCAAGTACAAGCCATAAATGCTGAGTAAACGTGGAGGAAGAGCTCATCCAAACATGGACATGTTGCCAACCATGGATAAAGTGCATCTGATTCTTCTGCTAAGGAGGGAAGTCAAATTATACCTCAGTCTGTAAACAGAATGAGTACATTTTGTTCACTTTCCTGTTCTTATAATCAATGTATTATGAAGAGCTGCCATCAGCGGAGGGTTGTACAGTCAGCAGTAAAAAGAGTATAAGCAAGACTAGCCTTACTAAGGAATTGACTTGAGGACTATATTCACTTGACATCCAGTTAAGTGTCCTGATCCACCATTGTTGCCTGGAAAAAACAGACTATTATTGAAAACTGCTCTGCTAGTAACCGTGTGTATATGTGTTTATAATGTATAATATATAAGTATGTGTATATGGTGTAAATACACATTTGTAAGCAAATAATATGTACTATATATGAGCAAATATAGAACTACTCCAGCTCTAGCGTAGTTTCATGAAAGTTCTCCCACTAGTTTTTTATGATTATTATTATAATTTGAACACAAATTTCCCTTGCTTTGCTGGCAGTCTCCCCTGGTAATTACAGCAAATAAAAGGTGAGTGGGGAAGCCATCTTAATTCAATCACCATCAGTTTGTTGACTTTTGACTTAGCATGTTTCGCACTTCAACATGAAGAAATTTACAGAAGCCCAGGTTGTGTCATGGCATCTTTACATTTAAGAACCACTTCAGGTGATTTTACTAACTCTCCACTTTGGGCACTTGAAAGGGACCCCAGTTTAAGACAGAGTTCAAAATTGGCAGCTCATCCCCGAATGTTGTTGTCTATGATATCTACAAAACATATTATGAAAATCCAAGGGCTATCAAAATCAGAATGCTAAAGCTTTTGAACAAACTTGTATTTCACCTGTCTCTAATCAGCTCCTTCCCAAATATCCAGAGTTAGGGTCTAAATTCCCCTGTGCAGAAAACAAAACAAAAAATAGGAGTTTAATTTTCTTGGCTCCCAACGTCAACATGAAGGAGACTGGATCATTGTATTCAGCTCATGTTGTTAATACACATGCTTACAAGTGTCTCATTCAATGTATTTGCTCAAAGTGCTTCCAAAGAGAGAAAAAAGAGAAAAGAAACCACCAGGTTTCTGGGTTTAATGCATTTGATCTGACAACACACATTTATAAGGTTTTCTATAGAAACACACAATTCTGGCTGTGTTCACTAGAACTTTAGTTCTCTTGGTTTCATGTGGCTCTTACTCAATATGCCAGAGCGTAGCTTGGAAATAAATACTTTCAAGCCATTCTGGGTGAAAATATCAAGGTCTGACATACCTTCTTATAAAGCTTCTGTAAATTGGAATACTTTCTAATGTCTCTACTCAGACATACTGAGAATCTTCCAGTGCAATTGGCTTCTGGTTTGTTTTGTTCTTTAAATGTGTCTGCCCGATTTATACTGGCCCAGATCCTCAGCTGGTGTAAACTGACATAGCTGTACTGAAGCCAACAGAACTATACTAATTTACTGCAGCTAAGGATCTGGCCCATTATTATCAACTCATCATGAGAGGCAGCCTGGTCCAGTGGATAAGCACTAGACTGAGCTCTCTTGTGGCTACTGTAATATAAATAATAATAATGTTAGAATCAAAAAGTCTGATGCCTTTCCCATAAGTTAACTGTTACCTTGAAAAAGATCTACCTGAAACTGCTTACCATCCCATTCAAGATGGCTCCATTTGACCTCTACATGGCACAGCCAACTAGAGTGACCAGACGTCAAGTGTGAAAAATTGGGATGGGGTGGGGGGTAATAGGAGCCTATGTAAGAAAAAGACCCAAAAATCGAGATTGTCCCTATAAAATCGGGACATCTAGTCACCCTACAGCCAACCCTCATTGTTGTCCTTGCCATATGACCTATAAAACGTAGATACAATGACATTCATCAAAGGGTTATGAATTATTCGTCTCATAGCTATGCACATCCAAATGTGCCATGCATTTGATTGCACGGAATGGGGCCTGCTTCCATTTACAGCAATTAATCACTACTGCATCAACTGTTTCATGATTAGGAACAGAGCAGATGTGTTTCCTATAACAGGTCCCCAAGTGGACCTTACCCAATGTCTGTGAAGTTAATGGAGATTACATTGCCTAAGTAAAGTACTAATTTTCAGCATCCTCCCATTTCTAGCCACACTACCAAGCAAACAAACAAAATAAAGTGGGAATCCTGTTAGAGACAGAGTTACAGTATGCAGGAGAAACTTACTGCCAAATAATAAAATGTGTCCACTCGTTTAATGTGATTAGTAATAGTTAAAACTTGCATTGGTATTTTTACAAGGATCTGAAATAAAACATTAAAATAAGCATGCAGACCTCATTATACTACAGTGGTAATTCCAGGCTCTAGACTTCCCCCAATTAACCTCAATATTTCAGCAATGAAAGGGAGTGGCAGCTGGCTCCATGGGGGAATGTCTGCCTTCAAAATATTGTTCCATCTCAGAAAGTTTTCACACGCAGCGGTTGCCATTAAAAAGTCGACGCTTCTAACAGTGGCAAGTATGCCGCAAACTTTTGAGTGCTATAAAAATAATGGCTAACTAATGATGGTAATAATAACTGTTATTGCACAGTGGCATTTTATCTCTCTTTCTACCTTAGGGTTTTATCCTGCTGTCTGTCACCATAGTATCTGAGGACCTTCCCTTTAAAATCAAGAGCCGTAGTGAGGTTACTAGTGGAATTTATAGAGTCTCTGGCTCTTCCATCTTTTGAGAGTAAAAAACTAAATACTGATGGTAGGTAGAAGAAATGTCAAATTGTAGGTGTTGTTCTTGCTACAGCAGTAAGGCTTTTTCAAAGAGGAAGATTTTGCAGCATTTCCTGACACTGGTCGGATTAAGGTGGAGTCAACGGATCTTCTCGGAAGGTCATTACTATTGTTATTATTTATTATTTGCAGTATTGTAGCACTGAGGAGCCCTAACCAGATCCTCACAGCTGAGAATACTTTGTCCACGGTAGAGTTGGTTGGGAATTTTTCTAAGAAACATCTTTTCATTGGAAAGTGTTGATCTGTAGAAACTGAAACTTTTCATAGGAAAGGGTCCTCTTCAATATATTTCTCAACTCAAAATATTTTTGAAAAAAGTTTCAAGATTGTCAGAACATTCCATGTCAACATTTTCAAAATAAAAATTCAATTTCTGTGGTTCAAAATGACGTTTCATTTTGAAATTGAAACTATAGTAAAAATGTTTTAAATAGTGGTAGAAATCAGAATTAAACAGTTCAAAATCATCAAAACAAACAAACAAATCAAACAAACTTTGAGTTTAATTGATTTTTTTAGATTTTTGGTTCATGAAAAAAATTGAGATTTCAAATTTTCCCTCTTATTTGTGACAGATTTTTTCTTTTTAATTTCACCAATTTGGTGGGATGGGAAAACCACCCTAGTTTTCTAGTCCCCACCTCTCATGCACTTTGAGCTCTGCATTGTCACAGAGGAGTGGAGCTATCTCAGCAGTTTTATACACCGTGAATTGGTCTTTAATTTAGCTGGAGCTTGAGCTATAAATTGCTTCAAAGATTAGGACCAAAGCCTTAAATTAGCATCTGAAAATTACTGGCTGCAAGTGGAGGAACTTGAGCGCCCACTTGATGTGACTGCAGCAGCCTACATCTTGGAGGAAGTAGACAGCTGAGATGCTACTCTTGTTCCTTATACATACAACAGAAAATAACGGAGAGATCTTAGATCTGTTTGGGTTTTATTGGTAGAAGCTGACATTTTAATGGCAAGCTATGTGTATGAGTGTGTGCGCTTGCATGCATGCTTGTGGTGTCCCTGTGTCTTCACAGTAGTCCCTTATGGATCAGACCTTCAAGATCTGTTACAAAAAGGATATAGGGTTTTTTTAAATATCCTCTAAATTTTCATAGATGTGACTCAAACCTCCCCCCTGGTGCTCAGTAGCTTCTCCTCAAGCTCTCTGTGCATGAGTTGGGTCCTGGGTTCTTTTTTGTGATGCCTGGTGTCTCCACACAAGGTAACTCCTCATTGTGGCTGACACAGGAAGGGTGATATCCTTTGGGGAAACTGCATAATGCTACCACTACTGGTAACAAGTCTAAAATTCAGCACAGTAAAGTACATCCACACAAACCCCAGCAAAGAAATGATGCATCCAAACTAACAGTGTAACAAAGGAGGACTTTACTGAGAACAGGTAAATAAGATGTGGGGAAGGAAAGGGCTAAGGTTAACTAATATGTGTTAAACAGTCATAAATAAACAGATTCCCACCTCCCATCACTCAGAACTTTTCCCAACCTCCAGCTCCCTCCTCAGTACCTTCCTAGGCAGATCATAAGTTGGGGATGAGTCCGGGGACAAGTGCTGCACTGCTGTGAATATTAGCCAGCTTAAGCAAAAGAGGAGGTCCTTGTACAGTGTCTTCAGCCATGGCTGGTCAGGGTCCTACCCTGTTTCCCTGGACTGGCATCCTGTGGAGGTCTCGGTTATTTGGAAGCTGGTGCCAGGTTGGATTTCTGCCACTGTGGTTTCCTCAGGGCTGGAGCTGCCTGACCCATGCCCAAGGTGGCACAGCAGTTGAAAGACTCCCTTTGTGGAGAGTGGGAGTTAATCAGCGAGTCCCACCCTGAGCAGTGGTGCTACTTTCTCAGCTCCTCAAAATCAAAACTGAAATGAAAACTAGTCTCTTTGTCTCTGAGTCAGGCTGTCTCCTCCCACTGAGGGTCTGAGCAACCCATGCTGCTCATTAACCCAACAAACTGCTTTTCCATATCACCCCAAGCACAAGCCTCCATATTGGTCTCAGCAGGGAGGGGTTAGTACATTATGTCCCCACCCCTCATTCCAAGCCTGTGGGGAAATGATGTCAGAGGTATCTCACAGCCACTGTTGTTGTAGTCCAAAATGGTAGTACCCACTAGAAGCTCAGCACAGCATTCCAGGAGCAGGTAAACTCCAAATGGGGGTTACACTGAGAATTAGACCTCTGCTATAAAATTCTACGGAATTGTTTTAAAATCCTATAAGGATCACATTCTCTGTTAAATTCTATAAATTTTACCAAAAATTTCTATGGCTTCCTCTTGAATTTCTATAGAACATTATTGGTTTCGGTTCTGTCAAATTGCGTTGGCTTTTTCATTAAGATGTGGGAGGTTCATAACCTCTGTAGTATGCAACCACTAGAAGCCATAGCTGAGAAGTGTCAGGGCAATAGCTTGGATGGCAGTATTTGGCCACTAGAGGGTGACAACCTCGGCATTGATTCATATACACACTGTAAGAGCAAAGTCAGACACATCAATATAGTGTGTTGTTATTTAGATTGCATTAACTCAATACCGTTTACTCAGTCCCTGCATGAAATTCTTGCAATATGAGAGAACGGAAAAAAGATTAAGTCTCTCACATACACAAAAATAACATTGCCCACAAAAAAACAAAATTAAAAAATGATCTCCTTAGCCATGTTTCTAAAAAAAGCCTCCCCCAAAGTGTCCCGTTTCTAATTAAGGCTCAATAAATTTGAATAAAGTGAGAAAATCACATCTGGGCTCCTGCCGCTGAGGAGCTTGTTACCACAGCATGCGTGAGGTTACGTCTGGGACGAACTTGTCAGCTTTGCTCACATATGGGACTGGGTATGAAATAAAACCCAAGAGTTTTTACTCTCTACAATAAAAGCCAAGTTAACATAAAATAAAATTAATTGCAACAGCAGTGACTGCTTTCATTTCCCAATGAACTTTTTGTACAGTACCAGTAATCAAGATCAGTTTTTTTCCCTTACAGAAAATTTTTCAGCAGAGCAAAACTACAGATTCTTAAGATACATGTACACATCTGTTCTTCCAAATGATCAACATTACATCCATCTCTGTGTGATATGCAATTAATCATCCCAATGTATTTTGCTTTGTAGTTTTATACAAATCCGGTTATTTATGGCTATTTGTGTAATAATAATATTTTCCACACTGACAGCAGATTGTGTAACAGAAGTGAAGAATATTATATCCAGTTCACTGCTGGAAAAAGTTAGATAGGAAGTTGGAATTTGGCCTGTACTGGAGTGAAGATAATGGAGGTGTGATTATTATTAATTATATGCAGCACTTCTACATCTTCAGAGCAAACAATTATCACAACACAGCCCCCTTTTCACAACAAAAATTACTACACGACCCCAGGAAGGGGCACTGAAGCCTGAGGCCGGGCGAGCCCCACCACCCCAGGCTGGGAGGCTAAAGCTGAAGCCCGAGTGTTTCAGCCTTGGACAGGGGGTCTGTAGCCCAGGCCACGCTGCCCAGGACTGAAGCCAAAGCTCTGCCATCCCAGGCAGTGAGGCCGAAGCCAAAGCCCAAGGGCTTCAGTCTTGGACAGGGACCTATAGCCAGAGCCCCACCTCCTGGGGCCAAAGCCAAAGCCTGATCCCGCTGTTCAGGGGCCGAAACTCTTGGGCTTTAGCCCCCAGTGGTGGGGCTCAGGCTTTGGCTGTGGCCCCAGGCCCCAGCAAATCTAACATCAGCCCAGATGAGACCATTAAAAACAGGTTTGTGACCACTTGGGGGTCCTGACTCAAAGTTTGAGAACTGCAGATCTAGTGACACAGGCAAGTATTGCCATCTCCATGTTGAATGTATAGCAAACCAAGACACGTCCAAAAGTTATGGTTCTTTCTTTTCTGTCTACATTTGTATCCCACACTCATCATCATGGTATACCCTGATGAGTCCACAAGATCCACCCCTCTTCCCCCCATTTCAATTGACTTATGCCTCAGGAAGATCTTCCGTCCACCAGTCTTTCTGCTGTGACGTGTATGATATACAATATTTTAAATGAAAATAGACTAAACACAGCCCTTTGAGATACTTACCACAGAAGAACGTCTTACAAGAGATCACCCAAGATCTGATGATGGGCACATTATGAACCCAGCACCTTTTGGGTTTGCTCAGCACAAATGTTGCTTCTGTGCTCGTCAAGACAACTGGCCTGAATGCCAGCACAACACATCAAGTAGGGGGCAGCACTTTGGTGAGGTTTCCACTTCTGTCACTGCCGCTGGGTCCAGAACACGGGCTAGATAGGAGCAAGAGATGCTAGCAAGTGGTGGAAGGGAATGGAACCTATTGATTAGAGCAAAGTCAGTGTCCAGAATTCTGAGTTCTGTTCCCAGCTCTGTTGCCCAAAGTCACATATCCAGTTAGTAAGTCATTTACACTTATTCACATCAAGCAGTGCCTTCCATGGCAATAGCACCTCAACGTAATGAGGTGCTATTGCCCTGAAAGGCACTGCTTGATGTGAATAAGTGTAATTTAACGAGGTGCTATTCAATGTGAGTAAGAGTGCAAGACTCTGGCCCTTACTCCCTAGATGGTTCTGTTTGCTATGTTGTAAAATGAGGATAACATGATAACAGTATTCATTCTTCTCACAGGGCTGCTGTGAAGCTTAATTAATACACAAGATGATCCGACAATGGAAATATAACTTGAGCACGCAAGGTGACTCTCATATTTTGTGATTGTCACTATAATAGGTAAAAATGTATTAATGAATTGATCTTCATGGCAAAAAACTATATCAGCTTTATAGCAGGCAGTAATAGTTGAGCTGACAAAGAAGCAGAAATAGTGCACAGTTCCTCCAAGGATATAGGCCCTGATCCAGCACAACACTTGAGCATGTGCTTTCATGCTGCACTACGTCAGGGCGCTAGTCATGTTTGCATTTCCTACTGACACCCATCATGAGTGAGAGTATGTTCTTAGCAGCAAATAATTATCATGATGGTTCTTTTTATTTTAAAAAAAACTTATTTTTTTGGAACAACACGACTCAGCAGTTTACTTGACTAAGCCTGAATTAAAACAATGTCTTTATATCGAAATGCCAACTTTGTGTATATTTAAAATGCAACAAGATCAGAAGATGGCCAAGCTTTTGTATATAAATATGAAGATTTTCCTAACCCACCCATGGGTTGGCATTTTGCTCCTGAAAATTTATCAACAGGAAAAGGTAACAGAATGACAAAGATTTTTTTTTTAATTTGGGGGCTGGAAAGGGAAAATCAGTTGAGTCAGTTTATAGGGAAATTGGTTTTGTTCTCAAGCTTTATTTGCTCACTACAAAAACTTTCATATCTTGCACACGTTTTTTGTCATGCTTTGGAACTTGTCAAGCCCCATACCTGGCCAACTCGAGGCACTGATCTGGCAATTAAACTCACCCTTCCTAACCATCTTGGCAGATTGCGACACTGTTCCTGCAAATTCTTGAGCAGCATGGAGCAGTGCAAGATGTGCAAGGTTGAGGTGCCCTGACACAAGTGAAGGCTACAAGAGGGCATGAGGAAAGTTGAACTTAAGCATTGTCCTCCACACTGAATTTCAGTAACAAATTTCAACTCCTTTGTGCATCCATTCACCCATAAAATCACATGGTAAAAAAGGAGAGGGTGGAGGTGTTTGAGACACTTTGGTGGCCAGTTCCCTACTGGTTAGCAGCTATCATTGTCATGTACACCTTTGCCTAATGGCTAAAAACTGATGTAGGTCAATCCACTATGCTGCATGGCATATGGTGAAAAGCCACATCCATGATCATGAGTGCCATCCTCATCTTGCCAAGAAGGTGCCTGGCTGTACCTTCCCACTTTAGGCCTACTCTTGCTACCAGAGAAGAGTAGCTGGCTGGCCATGTAGCAGTGGATTATCATGATCTTCACTTCAGGATCAGAATTCTGTGTCCCATTCATCACCTCACACTTACACTGCATGGTACTGTGCAAAATCTAGCCCACAGGTGGCATTTAAAACCAAGAATACAATAAAAAATTATACAATATCCCCCCCACCGACCTACACACACACCACTAGTTGCTTATGAGGAGTTGGGTGTACCAAGCATCTTATCCAGGCCATTTTTGATGTTGGTCATGTTCCTTCCTGGGTTTTCATACATTTTAAGGCCAGAAGAGACCATTATGGTCATGTAGCCTGATCTCCTTCATAACACAGGCCACAGAAAGAAAAAAAGAAAGAAATGTGTATTTGCATATTTTAATATAGCATGTTCACATTTTTATTAGAGAATATAACATTCAACAGGCTGTGATACAACAATTCAAACTTTTTGGCAGCAATAACCTAGTTTCCATTTGTTTGAATGTAAGATTTAGGGTGTGGAAACTTTCTGCTTCCTTGGAAACTCTTCTGAAAATGGGTTTTCACTCAATACAGCATCTAAGTGTTTAAGAGGTGACTGAAATTCTGAAAATGGTCAGACTGTTTTTGTGCCATTGGCAGCTCCTGTGTGCTTCTCACTATGTGAGTGGGGGATGGGGTGGGAGGAAAATCCATATTCTTAAAAATGTAGCTTCATTTTATTTTTTGTCTTTCTCTTCTTCGTGTCCTTTGAAAATCAGGATCTGAAAACAGCACGTTACTTTTCACATGGAATTATTATTCACCCTCTGCATCAAATATTCCACATATGCAGCTTCCTCTTCATTTCTGATGTGATTGCTCAGCACAATTGATTAGATGTGGCTGGCTAAATGCTCTGTTTATCCAAAAGAAGCTTTAGTAAATGACCACCGCCATATCAGGGATAGGTGAGGTTTGGCTTAGTGCTCTAGCATCTGGAAGTATATTTCAAATGAAGACAGATGGGTGTTGCCTTTTATGGGCCTGAAATGAAAAGGGTACTTAACATCATAGTCCTCCTCTACACGGACAGATTGGTTTTGTGGCACTGTGCAACAGCATTGTTGCAATCCAGCTGGTGCTTGTTGATACTTTGCCCAAAGACAAGAGTTTATACATAGAAGGACAGTCATGGGGGGGAAATCTTAAAAGATGAGCAAGAGAAACCCAAACCAAGAAACAAAATCACCAAAGACTTAGGGCTTGTCTACATGAACGTTTAGTTTGCAGCAAGACAGAGCGTGAATCCTACCCCACACTAGCCTGCCACGGACTGTGCTCTGCTCTAGTCTTGTTTCAAAGAGGACTAGATAAAAAGTGTATTAACGGAATCTCAATGCACGTCCTCAGGGTCCACACAGACAACTAGTCTGTGACAGGCTAGTGAAGGGTAGATTCACATCCCAGCTTGCCATGAACTAATTGTTACTGTAGACAAGCCCTTAGAAATCCCAAAGCAGGAATAAAATTGCTGGAATTTAGAGACTGTCCAGTAAAAAACATGGTTCCCCTTCCTCCAAACCGGGGCTGAATTTTCCTCTTATTTGTGCCTGATTTATACAGGCCTCACT
The DNA here is from genome assembly GCF_007399415.2 of Gopherus evgoodei. Lineage (NCBI taxonomy): Eukaryota > Metazoa > Chordata > Testudines > Testudinidae > Gopherus > Gopherus evgoodei. Next base: position 24,077,418 of record NC_044336.1, on the reverse strand, counting down.
GAGAGATGAATTTGGCCTGAAGTTCTTTGTCTGAAGCTTCTGCCTTCCCAAGCTCCAATCCTAGACTGAGGGTAGATGGAATTCTTATTGTGGCAAGAGGACTCCACCAAGGTCAGGCCCACTGTGCTAGGCAGTGTATGTACACACAGTAAGACACAGCCCCCACCCTGAAGATCATAGAGACCTAAACAGACAAAATATGGGAGAAAGGAAGAACGATCATTCCCATTGTACAAGTATGGAACAGAGGAATGGAGAGATGAAAGGACTTGCCCAAGGTCACACAGGAAGTCTGTAACTGAGCTGGAAATCAAACCCAGGTCTCCTAAATCCCTCCCCGTACCTTAACTAATAGACCATACTTCCGCGCAGAGCAACCTTCTTTTCAAAACATCTGTCCTTTCTTTTCTTGTTGGACTGTGGCCCCATAAGCAGGAGATGGTATGAGGCATAGAGGGACCAGAATTCCCAAAAAAGGGGTAGTACAATATGACTCTTGATTTGTAAAGTATTTTGGGTTGAAAGGTGCTCTAGTATCATGTATGTAAAACACAGCAATGATCACTATCGTACTAGAGTCATAATTATTGTTCTATTAATGTTTTGATTCATATTTCATATACTGTATAGGTGAGACACTATCACATTTTAATAGATAACTATTGAAACCTATGTCCAAATAACTTTCTCTTTATAGCTGTAGTTGAAATCCAGTTGATAGGATGGAGAATCATTCCATTTACTATGATATGAAATATTTTTACACAGTAATCAGAAAGCTAATCAGTTTTGAACACCAGTTTCCATAAGATGTCTGCCTAGTTCACAATGCCTGATTTATCCATCCACCTGTCTTTGCTTTCTGTTCTTTCCCCATTTCACTTCCTTTTCATATATTTGCATGCCTTACCTTTGGTTAACCTTCATTATACAACAAAAAAATAATCCTGAACAAACTAACATTGAGAAGGTTAAAGAAATAATTCTTTTCCGAATGGAAATATCTCAGATTCCTCAGCAAAACCATGAGAAACTAATCTTAAATTTGATCAGATTTTCATAAGCGATTTTATGTGGTGATTCATGCTTTCCTAGTAAAGAAAAGTAAACTTGTCTATTACAGTTTGGGTATCTCTTCTTCAAAAAGAAGGCATTATTTGCTTTGCTACCTTTGTTGTTCCAGCTAGCGGAGATGTATCTTTCTTCTCAGTTGCCAATGCATTATAAATATTAATACCTCTCACTGAAAATGGAAGGCATATTTAATGCTCTAAAGTCACACATAGAAACTTAACATTTTGTATTTGCCTACAAAGGGGAAAAACAAAATAAATGGCATATTGCTCCAGAGACAGTTAGTGATCAAACCAAAAGGGCTTTCTAAGCTTCACAGTGAGTTGATACAGGGATAGGCCAGAAATATTCTAACAAAATATCCTGGGGTAGTGCCCATGTCAAGGGCATTAGCCTGGCCTTCTGTTTTTGTAATACACATGCTTCCTAGAGCTGAGTCTAGATTAGTAGCTGGAGCACATGCCATGGCACAGAATTTTCAGTTGTCATGGAACAGCATTTCCTTTTATGCCCTGGCTGAGGTCTTGTTGTTCCTCAACAGGATTTTCATTAAGGATTTTGGTAGGTCTCTCTGATTAACTAACCCACCGTGTTTGAAATCAATCACATAGGGCCAGATTTTGATTCCCTTTCTCATGCTGACTAACACCTTACTTCATGAGTAATTGATTTTGACTGTGATTTTCATTGATTTTGATTGTGATTTGTGGGTAAGTATCAGAATCTGGCCCGCTGCATATCATTGCCCCTGTCTGGTATAGCATATTATAACTATGCTGCAGTGCAAAAAAAACAAGCAGTCCTTGTGGCACCTTAGAGACTAACAGATTTATTTGGGCATAAGCTCTCGTGGGCTAGAACCCACTTCATCAGATGTATGAAGTAAAAGATACAGGAGCAGGTATAAATACATGAAAGGATGGGGTTTGCTTTACCAAGTATGAGGTCAGTCTAATGAGATAAATCAATTAACAGTAGAACACCAAGGGAGGAAAAATCACTTTTGAAGTGATAAGAGAGTGGCCAATTACAGACAGTTGACAAGAAGGTGTGAGTAACAATAGGGAGAAATTAGTAATGGAGAAATAGTGGTTCCGGGATCTAAAATCTGTGCTCCGATTACTAAACCTGTTTCTCCATTATCTGCTAGATTGTCTTTATTTTAAAAGATATTTTATCCATTTACAGAAGCCCATTTAGGATCTAAAATAAGTCTCTATCTCACCCTTCTCTTCTGGCTTGGGAATGAAGGGTATCAGTTGCAGGAACACAGTATGTTTGAGAGATGATGTCATTGTAATGCAGACATCAGACATCAAACTAATGTCTCATGAGTCTCGGAGTACCAGAAGGATGTGCTATGAGAGGAACATGAACATAGGCCCCAACCATGCAAAGGCCTAGGCATATGCTTAACTTTACTGTGAGAAGCCCCATTGACTTCACTTTATGATAAAGTTAAGCACACTCACTAGTCTTTGCAGGGTTGGGACCTTAAAGCAGAAGCTAGCAAAGATGAAAGCTGGCTGGTAAATGTGTCTGCCTTGTTGAGAAGGAATGAGAAAGCTAAACTAACTATGAGCACAATGAGCCACTAGCTCCAATTTAAGAAACTCCCTATCCTCAAAATGTTTTAGCAGAGAGAAAGTTGAAAACATACTGAATAAATAATTCCTGCAATATAATTAATTGCAGGAGCATTGGAAAATTCTGCACTAGCATATTCAAACCACAAACATGTGCAGATATGAAAAACTGTCACCTGGCCCTTTCTTTCTGCAGCCCAGCTAATATTTGGCATTTTATGCATGTATGAACAAGCCCCTAAAATGATGATAATAAATAGCGTGCTAGCTTGGATGCACAGATCCTCCACGAACAAGACTAAAGGAGGCAATTGAAATCATTTGTTTTATAATTGATTATTTACAAAAAATAAAACAAATGCCTATAGCCATCTGTTCTTCTCAATTTAGCCAATTTAACACATGATACAAAGCAGACTGGCCAACGCTGACCCAGATTATGTTTCTGGTTTTCTAAACTTACACTACTCTTGACCTTTATAATTAAAACCTAAATAAAATGTGGTTATTTTTAAAAGGCAAAGATGGCTTAATTGTCTCATCTGTTGAAATGATGAGTAATTGGTCACTGCCATGCCTCCTTTTGAAAGGGAAGTCCAAAAACAATGAGATTGCAAAACAGCATATGTTGGAAGCATGCTATTCACTTTTGCTGCTCAGCTCATGCTGTTGAAGCCAATCTCTCTGGTTCTGCTGGCTGTGGTTCCACTCATCAGTTAGCTGCAGGGCTAGAAGGCATCAGCAACTGAGGATGGCATCCAGAGGGAGTAATACACCTCTACCTCGATATAATGCTGTGTTTGGGAGCCAAAAAACCTTACCACGTTATAGGTGAAACCATGTTATATTGAACTTGCTTTGATCCACCAGAGTGCGCAGCCCCACGCCCCCGCTGCCCCCAGAGCACTGCTTTACCTTGTTATATCTGAATTCTTGTTATATCAGGTGGCGTTATATCGAGATAGGGTTGTATACCTCAAAATTGACTAAAAGGGTTCATTTGAGCAGGTGGAAGCAAACTTGCCGTCCCTGTTGTTTCTTGGTAACCCTGCATTGAGATTTTCCACAGGGTGCCATGTACAATGGTAGTGGTTGTTTGATGTATGGGATGTTGATGGGCTTAGGATGGATGGAGAGATAGGCAGACCTAGACCAACAATGTATTTTATACAGGATACTGAATAGCCCTGTATCCCAGCCAACTAATTCTCAGGATCCCTGAAAGGAATCAGATTTGTAAAAGAGAGTAATTTCCTGAGATTGCAGTCTACTTCATCACACAGATTCACTCCGATTTAGTTTTCAGGGCTGTGATCGAGTGAAATTCATCCCTAGGCAAAGGGGCCTCATAAGGTCCGCTTCCACACCTGCTCAAGTCACATTGTAAGAAGTTAAGTGATGCCTTCAGACTTGTACAGACTGCCTACACTGGGATGTGAATTTCACCCATTCTGAATAAGGTCAGCTATCTGACATCTCCTCAGAGTTAAGGACAACAAGACCAATGTTTACATCACCGCAAAATGTAATGATGAGCATGGGGGAAGAAAGTGACAAAAATGACACACACTGTGTGTGACAACCAGACAGGGAGGTATTTGAAATAAGCCAGTTAACATGAGTCTACTAGTTCTCAAGAGTTTAAAAGAGTTGGTGTCAAACTGGAGTGAGGAGGGAGATCAGTATTGGGTGTGTTCTTAATTCCCATCTTTATTGATGATCTGGAGCAAGCGGCAGGTGACTGAAAGTCACTGATGATTAAAACAAGAGAGGAGCAGCAAATGCTGTTGAGGACAGAGAAACACCAAGGGCCCAAGACAGAAATATCCAAGATTGATGGAAGGAGTCCAGAGAGGAGCAATAGAATGACTAAGCAGGACATGACTTAAAGGAAAGATTGTAGGAGCTCAGTGTTGAGTAGCATGGCTAATAGTTGAGTATGGAGTACGGGGGGATAATGATTAAATTAACATTATTTTATGACATACTAAAAGGAATTGTGAAGCTATAAGATACATGTCTGAACCTCAGCGATGCATCTTCAAACGACATTATGTTACCTCCATTGCCCACCTCTTTGTCTAGCTTTGGGCCTGATCCTGCAAGATACCTAGTGTCCCCAACTTCCTTTGACGTTACTAGGGGATGAGAGTGTTCAGCACCTCTGAAAATCAGGATGGGGACTTTGCCTTCTTGAATTCCCTTGTAAACCGACTTTCACACCCTGTGAGACTGTAGGTGAATAATAACTGGGGAAGGAGACAAATTGCTCAGGGTGCTAAAAGTGGGGGAAAGCAGAAGTTCTGAAATGAATTAAGTTAGGGGAAACTTAGCATTAATATCAGTGAAACTACACTAATCAATCAAGCAGTCTTATAAGGAAAATGATAAAAATCCCTTTATTTGGGACCTTTTCAATTAGACTAGACAGTAAAATGTACACTAGAAAATAAATATACTGTAGGGAAAAAGTCTTTCTGGATGGTAGATAAACTGGATGACCTATGAGTTCTATCCTATCCGTAATGTCTGTTTCTAGAAAGATGTGCCGTATCGTGTGTTAACATGCTCAGCTCATGCTCTGGTATCAGATAGATTTAGGAAGGAATGTAATCTGCCTAGATCAAGATTAGCTCCTATATAAGCAATGGTAGTATCTGCAATAATAGCAGTTTAACTTACATTTATTTTACATCAAGGAAATTTAAGCCAGTAAAATAACATATTTTGGCTAGGCTGAGTCCGTAGCAGCCTCCTAATGGTTTACCCAGCTGCTTATTTTTGAAGGACAAACGCATTTGATAGAGTATGTGTTAATAACTGTGAGAGAAACTTTTTTCTTTTGGCATTTTCTTTGCTAGATTTGTTCCAGTTTGTTTGTTTATATGTTTAAATTGCATCCATGTAAGAGGTTAAACAAGTGCAAAAAAAAGGGGGGGCGGAGGGAGACATTAAATTGAGGAAATCCAGACAGCCAGAAAAGTCTGGAACAGCCTAAAATATGTCCTGAATTCTTCAAAAATAATAAATTTCACAAAGTGATGCCCAATTGACAGAACATATCTAAGGGGTCTTTACCTTGAGAGGCATGTTTGAGATTTACAGCAACACTTTCATGAAAATAATCCACTTCACTGCATATCACTTTATAAGATAGCTGTATGCTATATGTGTTCGTATGCAATGAATTGCTATTCAGCTGCCATCTTTTTCTAGATTTTGCATGTCCCATGCAAAAATACGGCAAGCTAGTGAATTCTGTTATATCAGGCACCCTTCTGCTCCTGATTTAGTTTGTATCTGAAACTGACTTCCATACACGTTGGCAAGTCCTTCCCCTATATTCCAAATCTCAGTAGCCAGATCTGACACAAAAGATCCTATGGTCTGGGCTCACATCTCTGATGTGACTGCGACAGTGCTTCAAGGAATGACTCAGGGTTTCACACCCTTAACTGAGAGCATAATCTTGCCCCGTCTTTGAGCCTCTACTACTAGAGGAGTGCAAGAACAGGCTGGATGAAATGCTAGCAAAGTGATCCCTCTTTTGGCTTCCATGCCTTTATCACCTCCTGGCTGGACTACAGCAGTGCAATATACTGGCCAGGAACCCAACGAAGCTTAGGAAATGCCAGCTAGTGCAGAATGCTGTAGCACGTCTCCTGAGCAACATGAGCTACCATGAGCACATCAAACCTGTCCTCTGCTCTTTACACTGGATCCCACAGAACAGCGAGTTAAGTTCAAGGGTCTTGGTCCTTGGGCTTAATACATCTAAAAGATCATCTTAAATTGTGGGGTGAAAACTGTGGGCATCTCCTCTCCTCAGGTACAATAGAACTTTGTAGCATGAGGGTAAAGCTTGTGCTCTCAAGGGATGGCCCAAGATTGTGGAACAAACTCTCAAAGGTACTACGGACCATCCAAGTGCAAGGTGCATTTCTTCACCATGTCCTGTCTAAGATAAACACAGAGCCGCATGGACCCTTAAAACGCCCAAAACAAAACCCGATGCACATACAATTTTCTCTCTGGGGAGAGTATGAGAGAGAGGACAAACCATTCATGAGAGATGTTAGTCATATCACCTAATGAATTGCTAGAGGGTGGTCAGCTACCACCGTGAGGAGAGTGCTATAAGAATCAATATAAAACAGCGGTCAGTCTTTGAGCATAAAAAGAGAGAACCAAAACAATGCAACATTCAGGCTTAAAGCAGTTCTCCATATATCCTGTTCTCTCTAAGAACTCTACTTTCAGAAAGGGCTGGAATAAAGTTCCTATAATAATCCTACAATAGTGCCTCCCCCATTGGGAAGCTATTTATTGTAACAAATAGAATCTCAGTTGGTGTGTGCATAAGACCTTGGCAGATGTGTTATAGAGATGTTATGATATCCATTGCTCAAGACAGCAGAGGTGAAAGGCCTTTTGGAAGAGCTAATAATTAGCCAGTATATAAAAAACAATTCAGCTAATGTACAATCATGCTCATATTAAAGTCAGTGGGAGTAAAAGCAAGCCATCACCTAAATAACAAGCCATAAAACAGAACAGGATTTTATAGCACTTCACAGGATGCTACTCACATAGCATTGTGAAAAGGGTGTGTGGGGATGGGGTCTAGACAGGCTGGAGGTGAGCCAAAGGAACTAATCCTACATTGTTCCCCAGTTCTCCACCCCATGGTGGCGCAGGTGCTCTTAACCGCAAAGCTATAGCAGCCTCCACCAAACAGAGCAATAGGCTGGTTTAAAGAATTTCTTGATCACAAACTCCTCCCTACATGAAGGTACCCTCGCCCAGATCCCATAGGTTTGTAAAGATTAAATCTTGCACAAAGATATGATTACATTTTTTGGTAGATTCACAATGTTAGTGGACAAAGGAAGCATAGTACATGTCATTATATATTTGGGTTTTAACAAAACAGTTGCTACACTATCTTATTGAAAAATTAATTCAAATTAGCTTGATTAGAAATGTTATCAAGTGGACTAAAGCAATATGCTGAGCTTTAGGTGTTTTATTTATCTCTTGGTTTTACTTAATATCACAAATCATCTGAAAGACGGAGCATGCTAAATGAAACTTGCAGATGATACGAATTGAAAGGAGTTGCAAATACCAATGAGGACAGTGAAATGACATAAGAGAATCTTGACAGAAACTAACATCATTTGGAAAAATGCAAGCAACAGAAAGCAGTGAAAAAAGAAGAGATTCATGGGTGTCAGTGAGCAGTACACTTAGCCATGAATCCGTACTGTGATCCTGTTACAAGATAAAGACCAATTCAGTTGTGGGTTGTATCATGTAATACAAGAGGGAGATAATTTTCCTTCTCTAGACATTTCTGTCAGACGTCACCTAGTATATGGCATTCAACTCTGGACAGCACATTAAAAGAAGGATGCTACAAACTGGTGGGAGTTCATAGGAACATAGGACTGAAAGGAACCTCCTGGATCACTGAGTCCATTCCCTGGCTATCAAAGGCAACCTCGTCATATAAACTGATTCATAAACGTATCAAGCTCCATCTTAAAACCAGTTAGATTGTTTGCCGCCCTACACACATCATATTGGAAGACTGTTGCAGAATCTTGTTTTTCTGATGGTTAGTACCTTCTTCTAACTTCCAGCCTAAATGTATTCATCGATAGTTCAGAGAACAGTAAGAGGCCTGTAATGAGTGACTCATGAAGAAAGGTTAGAAAAGCTAAGTATGTGCAATTTAGGTTACGTATTGACAAAGTTAGGTTGGACAAATCCAGAATAACAGCACTAACTTCTACAGTCACGCTGGGGACACATTCTAGGCTGGCTGAGGTCAGAGGGCTATAATATCCCATTGATTATTTTTTCAGGCAGAAGTCCACCCTGAAGGCAAAGCCCCATCTACCATCTATTGTAGAAGTATAGTCTTGGGGTGACAAAGGCATCAGTCATGGTAGCAACATACTGACATTCAATAGTCACAACCTCTTGGTCAGATGAAGATGGAAAAAAGACCTCACTTGATTCCACTGTCATATTATCAACTAACAGATGATAACCAAACAGTATCCTTCAGACTATGAACACTACTAACAAATGGTGAGCTCATATACTCAATAAAAGGGGTAGGTATTGTCCTCACCATAGTCTCCGATTGCTTTCCCATCCTACCAACATAACCTCACTGTTTTTCACACTAAGCTTCAGCCAGTGAACTCTCATCCTCCATGCCCCATTTTCAATAGATACAAGTTCAGGCATTCAACTGGCTAGATTAGATGATAGATTGACTGGTGGTTGTTTGTTTGTTTGTTTGTTTTTAAATCACCATTCCTACCCTTTTCTCACATCTGCAAAGCCTCGGAGCGACAAGCATGGGCCAGTTGCCAACTGGCCTTACAGATTTAAAAGGCTAGCAGCCAACTGGCTGCTAGAGAGTTATTCAAACTGAAATAGAAAGCAAACTTCTTGCCGTAATTACCCTTCAATGTCTACTGTTTACCCCAAGAATAAATTAATTGCTGCTGTAAAACACCGTTCCCTCACTGTCCAGCAACAAAGTCTGGGAGGGATGAGTGTGAGCCAGCTGCAAGTTGGCCTGTGCATCTGAATGGCCAGTCACCAACTGGCAGCCAGTTTGATATTCACTCTGGACTAGAATTTAAGCATCTCACTACAGATACCTCTCTTGCATTTTCTCCTGTTTACCCTATGAATGCCCAAAATGCCACGGCATAAACCATTGTTTCCCTTATGGTCTAACAGAACCCTGATAACTGACAATGTACAGTTCCACCTCCCTTCCACTGCCAAAGCATTAGCTATTGGGTTGTGTGGGGAATGGGGTTTTTGCAGCAACAGTTAATTTATTTGGGGGGCGAAGAGAAGAAGCTATAAGGTAAATAAGCAAAATGGGGCGGGGGGGGGTGTCTCTCACTTCCATGAAAACACCCAATGGGCAATTAGATGATGACTCAGGCCCAAACACTGACTGACATCAGTGATCCTTTGATCCCTTTATTCCTGGATGTTTGTGTGCGGGGATGACAGAGGAAAGTTTGGGGATATAGGGTTTGAGCTGAGGCAGCCAGTCGGTTTTAGGAAGTAAAGTAGCACTAGTTACACCTGGAGGTGAAGGATGGGCTTGTGATTAAGACTCTGGATTGGGACTCATGATATCTGGCCTCAGTTCCCAGCTCTGCAACTGATTATCTGTGTTGTCTTGGGTGAGTCACTCTGTACCTCAGTTCCTGTAAACTCTTGGGGGGAGGGATATCTCAGTTGTTTGAGCGTTGCCCACTAAACCCAGGGTTGTGCATTCAATTCTGGAGGGGGCACTTTGGGGATTGGTCCTGCTTTGAGCAGGGGGTTGGACTAGATGAGGTCCTTTCAAACCCTAATAATCTATGATTCAAGGCAGGGACAGTCTCTTCCTATACAGCACTGAGCACAGGTTAGATTAGGGAATCTCCACAGGGCACTCCCATAATACAAACAGATAATAACAATAGTCTGTCCACAACATTCTCTACGCTAATCTTGGCAAACTCTGTTCAGCTTGGTAAAGTAATTTTTTGATAGGTGAGCGAACATAGTCAGATGGTTCCTTAATGTCATCATGATAAAGAGGAATAAGAAACATTAGTGAATGGGCTAGTGAACTCTCAGGACATTTTCCAAGGGGACCTATCTGAGCTGTAAAACTAACACTGGGGTCTTGTGGATGTGAGAGGTACCTTCTTTTGCAAAAGATGAATTGAACTTTCAGCAAAGTAAAGGCTTGTCTACCCTTGAAACACTAGAGCAGCACAGCTGCAGCATTGTAACGATTTAGTGTAGACACTACCTACACCAACAGGAGGTTCTCTCATTGGCGTAGATAATCCACCTCCATGGGAGGCAATGGCTTGCTACTTAGTGCTGTCTACACCGGGGGGTTAGGTCAGCTTAACTACGTTGCTCAGGGGTTGGATATTTCACAACCCTGAACAATTTAGCTGGGTCCACCTGACTTTTGAGGCTGGACCAAGCCTAATGATCTGACAATAGATCTAAAGCAGCCCGAAAGAGGCCTGCTCAGGAGCTCAGCTTTTGCCTGGCTGAGACTGACAGTTGTATCACATTGCATACTGGGGGTTTCCCACTAGGGACAACACTCAGCAAACTCAAGAAGATAAATCTTGGTTACGGCAGCTAGCGCCAAGACCACCAAAGAGAATGATGTATCACCCACTCAGGTACATTTGTTTAAATCCACATTTTCTCTTCCAGCATTTTTGTCCGCTTCTTGCCTCACCCCAGAAAAATGCTGGTTTTAACTGCAGCATCTACTTGAAAACAGTGGACCAAATCCTCAGCTAAAGTCAATGGAGCTAGGCCAATTTATACCAGATGAGGATCTGGCTGGTGTCTTTGTTTCAAAGCCTCAGCACACTACCAGAGTGGCCAACTGTGGCACATCATTAACATTCATTCTTCTTGGAGAACAAAGGAGAAACTGCATAATGTAAAAAAACTATGCCATATAATGTAAAAATCCTCTCAAAGCAATCCTTGCTTTAAACAGAAGATCATCTTCTTGCCGAAGGACATGCAACCTGCTTTGTCATACAAGTAGAAGAGCTGTAAAGTGCTGCCAATCTGTGGGCTTAGGTATGCTCCCGAGGGGAAGTTAGAGAGGGCATGAAACAGAACGGCTTACACAGGCACAAAGAACTAGAGGGTAAAATGTTTGGACTTCTCTAAAGCCTTTCATCCCAGCATCACAAAGTATTACACAAGCGTCAATTAATCCCCACCACATGCCTGAGAAAGAGTTAAGCATTATCCTCATTTCGCAGATGACGAATCAGAGGCAGAGAGGTTAAGGCCCGCGGTGGACTAAGATTCACTGTGGCCTAGATCCAAACTCATCAGGACCCTCCTCCACACAAGGCACTGCGGTTCCCAGTATACACACAGGGGCAGCGGGGCCCAAGTCAGGGGAAATATTGGGGGTGATGATGCATGTTTCCACCCTCACCCATTTTCCACCCACCCAACCTCTTGTGGAGGCAAGAGCAGAGGGAGACCCAGCTATGTTTCCTATGTGCGGGGCACAGAGATGAGAGGGGGACCCAGAGCAGGGGCTGGAGAGGCCACTGGCCTGCAGTGCACGAGATCAGACCAGCTGCTGGGCAGCCATTAGGACTCCTGTGCACTGCCCAGTCCCACCTTCCAGCCACTGTGGGTCCCAGCAGAGATACCCTGTCTGGGGGAGGTGCAGGGGCACATGCACCAGCTGCTAGGGTGCAGTGGAGGAGATGACAGAGTGCCAGCACCTGGGCTGGAGATAGGGGGCACATAGGGTACCAGCCACCGTGGTGGAGTGGGGGATGGACAGAGCTCCAGCCTCCAGGTAGGGCATCAGGGACAAAGAGATGTCAGTGACCAGGGCACAGTACCACAAGGTACTGCCATAGCAGCGGCAGTAGAAACTACCAGGATGCAACTGCCCAGATGGAAGCCAGCTGCCCCCTCTCTGCCGAGACCCTCAGACACCTAGGTGGCTCTGAGTCCATACATGGGCTTGATTCTCCGCTGGGAAACAAATAACCACTCCCTTCTTCTCCTCCACCCGGCCCTGTCATGAGTTAAAGCTGCAAGGAGATGGCTTTAACTCAGCTACTGGCAGAAGGTCCCTCAGGAAGGCCATTTCACTCCACCAAACTCCCTCTGTCCTTCCATGATGCACCCCTTCCTCACTGCTTTCTCCACCCCTCAGACACACCCTGTCTTCTCCTGGTTTAAGCAGCAGGAAGTGGTGATGGTCACCCGAGCATATACCCACATAAACACAACATGACTTTCTTCCAAATCGGCAGGTGTATAGAGCACTCACCCCTCACACTGCCACACATGCTTGGACGTACAGTCGGCAGTCTGGCGCAAAATCCTCCGCTCGGATCCAAATCAGGGAACACTTCCTAGGTATTCTGTTCCCACCACTTGTGTCTATTTCCCAGTGATAGGAGTTGGTATCGTCCACATGTAGAGAGAGCAGGGCACTGAAGCTGTTGACAGGTGCGAACACCTGAGAGTCAAGTGTGTGCCTTGTTGGTAGACTCAGCAGAGGGGTCACAGCTTGAATGGGCCAGGGAAGATGAACAAATTATTAATAGAGGGCTCTGTATTGTTACCATTGAAGCTAATGGCAAGATGCCCATTGATATTAGTGGGGCAAGTCTGAACTTCAGTGCCAGGTTCACTGGACCTATACATAGGAGGAGGGATAGCTCAGTGGTTTGAGCATTGGCCTGCTAAACCCAGGTTTGTAAATTCAATCCTTGAGGGGGCCATTTAGGAATCTGGGGCAGATATCTGTCTGGGGATTGATCCTTCTTTGAGCCAGGGGTGGGACTAGATGACCTCCTGAGGTCCCTTCCAACCCTCATATTCTATTCTAACACTGAATGGGCTTGATTTTCCAACACAGTCCCTTTTGCATTGGCACTGGCAGTATAAATTGGCTCTAAATCCAGCATAACCTCCCTGGGCAGGATCATCCTGGTTCAGAAGTGATTCTCTGGTGGTATACACCATTTTCTTTCCCTGTGCCATCGTGGCTGTGACATGCCTTCACCACCTCAATCCTCAGCAGTGTTTTCAAGTCCTGTGGTCATCTGTAACTGGCATAAGTGACTGCAGCCTTTAGGCTGCTCTAATACAGTATGCAGGAAGTTGTCCTGTGCAGAAGTGCACCAATCCCAGCAGGAGACAGAGGTGAAGCTGACACATGCATGAGCGTTAGGGGCAGATCAGCCAGACCTGACCGAGATCTGACCCAATGTAAGTGAAGGTGGCAGAATTAGACCTGCAGCTATGAAGTAATTGTTATCAATGACAACGCTGTAGCATGGCTGGAGTTTAACTGTATTTTAGAGAGATGCACATGACATACACACACTAATAATACTAATCAAACCTAGCTTTTATTTAGCGCTTCTCATTAGATCTCAAAGTGCATAACCAAGGTCAGTATCATTATCCTCATTTACAGATGTGTAAACTGAGGCACAGTGAGGTAAAGTAATTTGCCCAAGATCACCCAGCAGGCCCATGGCAGAGCCAGGAAATAGAATCTAAATATCCTGAGTTCTGGTCCAGTGATCTATCCTCTGGGCCACACTACCTCCCACACTGACAACTGATTGCTTAGGGTAAATTAGACAGCATAAGAATGTAAACATAGCAAACCTTACAGCTCTTCAAAGGAAATTCAAAAACAGACAAAAAGGAAGGGGCTAAAAATCAGATCCAAACCTGATTATCCCTAAAAATGCATTTTCCTCCCTTTGTAAAATGCTAACTTTTATTAGTAGGTCTGAAACCCTCTAAACGCTGAATTCCAACTTTTCTTTGTCAGATTTATGTAGTCTTGTTGAGAAAAAAAAATAGGACCTGTGTATATTGCTGAAAGATTGTAAAATTTAATAGCAAACAGATTACGTACTTAGCAATAGACTAAGCACAATTAGGCCTCACATTCCTCCCACTCCTATAAATAACTCTCCGTTTCCTCTCCATGTCTGCAAATTTCATTAGTATGGTGGAAAGAAAGAGGAAGAAAAAAAAGAAAGAGAAAACCCAAGTTCCCTTGCCTCACAAAGCCCAGATCCCATCACTCAATCAAGAGCTTTGTTCAGCCTGGGGGGGCAAACTAAAATTACTTTTCCCCTGCACCCTTGGGCCATGTGTTCTTGGCCAGAGAGGGGAAATTTTCTACAGATGGCTTAGGAATTCACCTGCTGAAAAATGACAATAGTCTATTCACATAACCTGCAGCTCAGGCTCCTGACAGGAGCAGCTCAGCCGATCTCCATATTTCCACTGCCTTTAGATTTTTTTAATTTTTTTATTTGCCTTTTGTTGTTGTTGTTGTTGTTTTTGCTGTTCTCAGCAAAAACTCTGTGTATTATTTATGTCTGCAATTTCATTCCAGAGTCAAATTCACCCCCAAAGGCCTGTGCAACATTAAAGTCCTCCTGAAGACTTCAGGCTAGGGTTTAACTGGCTTTTAAGAGGTTCGTAGGCATTGAGCTGGGCCTCTACACAGTACTGAATTTCATCTCTAAAGCAGAGGTCTAATCACAAGAGCTTCTATCAAGGAATGAATAGGGGTTTACACTGTGCATAGAATATTGTGAAAAGAACAGGAGCACTTGTGGCACCTTAGAGACTAACAAATTTATTTGAGCATAAGCTTTCGTGGGCTACAGCCCACTTTTTCAGATGCATAGAATGGAACATATATTGAGGAAATATAGATACACATACAGAGAGCATAAAAAGGTGGGAGTTGTCTTACCAACTCTGAGAGGCCAATTAAGTAAGAGAAAAAAACTTTTGACGTGATAATCAAGACAGCCCAGTACAGATAGTTTGATAAGAAGTGTGAGAATACTTACAAGGGAAGATAGATTCAATGTTTGTAATGGCTCAGCCATTCCCACTCCCTATTTAAGCCTAAGTTGATTGTATCTAGCTTGCATATCAATTCCAGCTCAGCAGTTTCTCATTGGAGTCTGTTTTTGAAGCTTTTCTGTGGCAAAATTGCTACCCGCAGGTCTGTCATTGAATGACCAGACAGGTTAAAGTGTTCTCCTACGGGTTTTTGAGTGTTATGATTCCTGATGTCAGACTTGTGTCCATTAATTCTTTTGCACAGAGACTGTCCAGTTTGGCCAATATACATGACAGAGGGGTATTGCTGGCACATGATGTCATATATCACATTGGTAGATGTGCAGGTGAATGAGCCCCTGATGGAGTGGCTGATGTGATTAGGTCCTATGATGATGTCACTTGAATAGATATGTGGACAGAGTTGGCATTTGTTAGTCTCTAAGGTGCCACAAGTACTCCTGTTCTTGTTGCGGATACAGACTAACACGGCTGCTGCTCTGAAACCTAGGATTTTGTGGAAACCTTTTTCCATTGATGGACGGGCATTTCACTCCCCTGCAGCGAGTCAGTACAAGGCCACTTCAGCCCCACTTAAATCTTCAAAGTAGGTCTTAAATGGGACTTTAGTGATGCATACTGCAGCCCTTCAGCACAGGGCTATCACCTTGACGTGACTTTTACCTTCAGAGTTTGTTGTGATTAATAAAAGCTTCTACTAACACTTCTGTTAACTGTAAGAAAAAAGATCAATTTAGGACGGCACACAAAAATATAAAATGCTGGAGGCGAGGGGTGAAACATGCAGAAAAACACAAGCAATCGAGTTGATCATCAGCACTCCCACAGCCTTCTGCCAGTTTATTAGATAACAGGGTGCATGAACCTCAGAGTTAGGGAAGAGCTAAATCTATTTAGCTGGACTGGCGTTTAGATTGAAAAGCAAGGGATCTGAGATCTGAACAGATGCTTAACAAGTGTTCCACAACTCCCTCGGACAAATAAATTCAACCATCTTCAGCTTTCTGATGGTGACAAGCCATTTTCAGAGGAGAGAAATATCACATCCAATGTGTTCCTGGTAAACAAATGGTGAGCTCACTTCTGCTTTTGTGCTAAACTTTGTTGCTTTATGGTTCTCTCATCTTCCCAACCTCCCCTGCCATGGTCTGTTTGGTTCACCTGTGGCTTCTTGTCTGACATGGAATTGTTAGCTCTCTGGGGCTAGGACTGTCTATGCTGATATTTTTCTGTACAACACCTACCAAAAGACCCTGATCATTGATTGAGATTCCTAGGTGCTACCATCATACAAATAATTAGTCTTAGTCACACTGATTATTAATATTTAAGTCCTTTATAAGTTCCTTGGATGTTTTTCCTGCTAATTTGGGTATAATTTTCCAACTGCTGCATAAACAATATCAGAAGAAGAAGAAAAATCTGCTTGTTTTTTTTTCCCTCGACAGCAGAGATAGCTTTGTTTTCCTTTATGTAAGTTCACAGCTGACTTGCACATTATCCTCTCAAACCATGTTACGTAATTAATAAAACCAATACAGTCAAAAGAATTATTTTCACTTTTTCTAAGAAAAGTCAAGGTTTCTATTCCTTCCTTCCCACAAACTCCCTCCTTCATCTTTTGAAGAGAGATGCTTATGAGAAATGATGGGCGAGCTTCCAGAAATAATTAGACAAAGATGGTGGAGGAAACCTCAAAAGAGACAGAGTTGGCTGTTGCAGACAGGAATTTTGCACTTGAAGTGCTAAATGTCGCCTGCGGGAAGAAACACTGAGAGTTGAGCATGTTAGCAATCCAAGAGACATATCCCTTACTATATCAGCTGAATACAAAGGCCTAAAGTCAAGTAACTATACCCACATTTAAGTACCTAAACATAAGTGCCTTGTTTTTTAAAAGATCTCTTCACCCACAATCCTTGCTGAGACCTCTCTGAAAATCAAGTTATTTTTATTTGGTGGCCAGAGATGGTTTTAGGAAACCTAACATTCAATATCCAACATTTTGGCCAAAATGTGTTTGAATCATCTATAACTTGTCAGAAAACATTTTTTTTCCACAGAAATTTTTGACAAATATGAAAAAAAATCAATCCTCCCTCTCCCCCCCAAAAAAATTTTTTTTAGCTCATGAGTTTTCTGATAAAACAAAATCAAACATTTTCGAAGAAAGCCAGACATTCTTTGCAAAAATTTTCATTTGGTTGAAAAAAACAGTTCTCCTTCAGAAAAAAAATTTCAATAGAAAATTTTCAAGCAGCCATAGACCCATTTCTGTTCTTCTTGGGAGAATATATATACAAATATGAAAAAGAGGTACATATGTAGTGTTGTTGTAGCTGTGCTGGTCCCAGGATATTAGAGGGACAAGGAGGGTGAGGTAATATCTTTGATTGCACCAACGTTTCAAGCTTTCAAGCTACACAGAACTCTTCTTCAGGTATGCAGACAGACCCTCTGAAAATTGCTAGTTTGCCTTCTAGGCTTCAGAAGATAGTTGTCTTTCTTAAATCTTTGGCACTTACCAGTTCATTCTCTGACTCTTTATGCCAAGGATTTTTTTTTCTTAACTCAGGAACTACAATTACTTCAATTTATATCTGACCTCCTTATCTTTTTTATAGATAGATAGATTATTAGGGTTGGAAGGGACCTCAGAAGATCATCTAGTCCAACCCCTTGCTCAAAGCAAGACCAATTCCCAACTAAATCCCCAAATGGCCCCCTCAAGGATTGAGCTCACAACCCTGGGTTTAGCAGGCTAATGCTCAAACCACTAAGCTATCCCTCCCCCCCTTGCATTATGATTTGCATTAACTTTTTAGCAAAATAAAAATAATTGTATTACTTTTTTCGAATGTCTGCTCATCCCACGTGACCCGTGGATGCTGTGATTGAAACAGCCAGTTGACTTGGAGAGGAAGTTAAGGATTGGAGGAACCTATCATTCTGACTCCATATTTAATGAGATCTAGCTCACGCCATTACTTTCTCTTATTTGCACTCTCTTATCTGTAGAAAAAAAGTGCTGTGCACCTGGACATGATCCAGCTCCTTTCTTGTCCCCTTTTATCCCAGTGGGAAAAACAAAATTATCTCTATTGGGCTAAAAAGGCAAATGAATTTGAAACTTTGAGGTTATAAAACATTCCAGTCAACTGTATCGATGAGATGAATCACACAAACGGGCACACTATGCAAATCACATTCTTATTTTTAGAATTGTCAAACTGAATAAGGCCATACACTGGGAGAGAGGCAGGTCTGTTAAACAGATAATGCCAAATTTGATGAAAAAATACCTTATATTTCCTCTGCCTTGAAACCCTATCTTATATTTTCCACTTGGACTGGAAAGAAACAGGTTGTAAGATATCACTTAACATTTGAAGAGAGAGGAGCCTCCCTCTTCCAGATGCAGTTACACAGAGACAGCACACATGATGGTCACTGATATTGTTTTACACAGTACAAGCAGTTCCCATTGTTAGAGTACCTGAAAATTCTGGATAAGCTCACAGGCTAGGAGACGGCTGCTTAATGTCTTTCACCACTTGGCTTAGAAGGATTCTTGTCTCCAGGGGAGCCTTCTGATGAAGGACATTTTCTTGCTTTGTTCAAGTTCATTTCTGTAATGCTCCTTCCCTCTAGCCCTGTGGTTTTGCATTACCTATATCCATGCATTCCAGTGTGCTCCTTTAATTCATGAATTGTGACCTTCGCCATCTGCTCTACAGCCTGTCATACCTGCAGACGTCAGTGATGAACAACAAGCAAAGTAGCTACTACAAATCCAAGGTTGGAGGGCTTGTGCATTAATGTTGACTTCGTATCTAGACAATACATTAGTTTGCAGGCTGAGATTTACCATGTTCTGTTTTCTGTTTTAACTGCCTTTCCATTTCCTGGGCCCAGATGACTTGTCCATAAGTCATTTCTAATGACTGAATTGAATTCCTAACTGTTGGCTGTTAAAAACATTCAGCACACTGAAGGTTTAGAGCAAAATTCACCTCTCCCTCCTGCAGCACAGTCCAGCTCTGTAGTGTGTATTTTGCCCTTGTTTCTCCACATGGAGAATAATTGCCATTGTTACCAATGGGAGTTCTTCCTAGCGAATGAATGCAAAGTATTCATGTAAGACTCATATTGGAGTATTCAGGACAGTGTTTTGCACTTGATGTATAAAACATAAAACACATTCTGTAGACAAACAGTCCTGTTAAATGCATTCCTTCTTTTGAATATGGTATTAAAAACCTGGTTTCCTTAATTCCAGATCCAATGTGCTTCTCCTTCTTGGCTGGGGCATGACAGTAATGTCCAAATGTTCTCCTGCCTCTGGATTTTGTTACAAGCTCCAAACTAAGACCAGATTCATTGATAGGTTTGCTGAGATCAACGAGACTTTCAAGCAAAGCTGGTCTAATGGAGGGATTTGTCACAAAGCCAGGTCAAACTCAATGGTTTTGACTGAATTCCAAAACTCCAAGTCAAACGCAGGAAGTGGGAACTGACCTCATAGCAACACAAAATTAAATATTCCTATGGGCTGAAATTCACCCCAATACAGAGGGAGCCAGCACACGTCCCATGCAACGCTTGAGTCCCACGTAGGTCCTTTTTTTGAGTGGCACATAGGCAGTGTGTTTCACTGATCTCTAGCCAGAAGGCATAGGGCAGAGAAGAGCTATGCAAGGTTCCCTGCACAGGACTACCAATATACTGCAAGATCAGCCATGCTATTCCAGTTTGCTTTCAGCTACAGCTTAGTTTTTAATTGGTAGAGATATATGGGGAAGTTCCTAAATGCAACAGCACAATGTTCCTCAGACTTGATTGGCAGCAAGTTTGTTCTTCCAATCTGGGTCTTTTCTTGATCAGAGATTGCCATGTGTGGCACATTGGTAATCTACGCCAATGTCCTCTAGGGTTTAATACAGGCTCAATACAGGAGTAAATTAGTGAAATTTAATATACAAAAGTCACAAGATTTAATATTCTCCTCTGGTCTTAAACTCTACAAATCTATGAACTACTATGAGACCAACACCATCCAGCACTGCTAAGGTCCTGATTCATCAAAGCACTTAAGCATGTGTTCACTTTAAGCATGCAAGTAGCCCCACGGCAATCAATAGGACTACCCATGAGTTTGGAGTTAAGCACATGTAAGCACAGCGGGTGGGATTGAACCTGGGACTTCTGGAGCTAAATGCATAAGCTAAAAGGCACATGGCTTTTAGCTGAGGCTCAGACTCATTAATCTGTAAGGCCTGGTCTACACTGGGGGGGGGCGGGGGGAATCGATCTAAGTTACGCATCTTCAGCTATGTGAATAACGTAGCTGAAGTCGATATACATCTACTCACAGCGGTGTCTTCACTGGAGTGAGTTGACTGCTGACGCAACCCCGTAGACTCCGTCTGCGCCTCTCACTCCAATGGAGTACGAGAGTCGATGGGAGAGAGCTCAGGGATCAATTTATCGCGTCTAGACTGGATCAATCGCTGCCTGCTGATCCAGCGGGTAGTATAAACATACCTCAAGTGGTCTCAGTGCCACTAGCAAGAGACAGAGCACCACATCCAGGAAGTGTGTGGATTACACGCACACCTAAGCACTTTCCTGGATCAAGGCCTAAAATAGGATCTGAAAAGCATAGGATATCAGATGTAAAAACTAGTGCCTTAATCTATGGCATGACCCCTCTGTCTCTGCCTCACCTAATCCCCTGCCCTCCTCAATTTTATACATATGGATATTTCATATCAAAGACCAAGTGCCAAGCAAGGTATAAATACAGAAGAATATTTTCCTGGTTCCTGCAACACATTGTTGAAAGACCTCCAGCCGAGGAACCGCTTTAACAATGGCTGTCAATCTATAATTAGAAACAAACTGTCTAACTGAAACAATGAATTAATGGAATTTAAGTTACTCTGCAATTAATAAAGTTTTTAACAATGCTGACTTCCCTAATGGGTTTCTTCACTCACTCTTCACACACAGGCTTGGCAAGATGCCACTGCTGAGTGTTTACTGCATGTGAGCTTAATGAGCAATGATGTAATGTGATTAAGTTTTTTAATTGGTGAATATTATATAAGGCAGAATCCTCTTAGCAACAGTAGATTGGACTGAAAGAAATGAGCCATGTCAGAGTACTTTAGAATTAGGCCTCAGATCTCATTTTCCTCCATTGCTTTTTTTTTTTTTTAAACCCTGCAAGGCATTTAATTGTTTAAAGTAACTGGAAAGCTATTTTATAGAGAAAACAAAAGCATCCATTGTTGTTCAGGCATGTCCTAGGCAATCCCAATAAGAACAGCCTCCTTCTTATAATATGCAGCTAAGCATATTTCTAAATTCTTATTTTCTTTCTGCAAGACAGTCTTAAATACAGAGCAGGCTCTTCACAAAACCAAGTGACTCCACCTTACCCTTCTTTCTTTGGAAAGTGACAAAGGGCAACCAGATGTAAAAAGACTTCCAGTGATAGAGAACCTTAAGTTGCACCAGGAGAAAAAATAAAAATTTGATCTGAAATTATATAGCCACCACTAAGAAAAAGGGTGTGGTTAGTTCCCCAAAACCCATTCCTACATGCTACATAATACTGATTATACCACAAGATTATCAATGTCTAAGTCTGCATTTTATTCTAAAACAAATCACCTGTTGTCAACATCATTAAAAATAAGTAAATGCCATATAGCAGTATTGACTTTTGTTCCTATATTCAGAATGTGTAATATTTACATAAGATAAATGTATAGGGTGTATATTTTACTCTAATACATTACTTTCAGTGGCATGGACTCTATATATACATATAAATAAGACAATTATTATCCCTTAATTCCTTTATGGATGTGAAACTTGGATACCTATCAACAGCACCTCAAGAATCTGGAGAGGTACCACCAGTGATCCCTCCAGAAGATCCTTCACATCAAGTGGGAAGATTGCTGCACTAATGCCAGCATGCACACTGAAGCCAGTGTCAGCACTGAAGCAACGATCCTCATGCACCAACTTCACCGTGTTGGACATTGTGTGCGAATGCCGGATTCTCGCCTCCCAAAACAAGTCTTCTACTCTCAGCTCACCCATGGTGGCCAGCGGAAATGCTACAAAGACACACTGAAAGCATATCTTAAGACAACTGATGTGGACATCACATGCTGGGAGGAGCAAGCCACCAACCGACCTCAATGGCGTCACATCCTCCATGAGGCAGCGGGTTGCTTCGAGGAGAAGGGCCTTGCCCTCGAAGCTGAAAAGAGAGAGAGAAGGAAAGAAAAAGAATGAACTTTTCTCCCAGCAGGCAGCTGACCCACCAGGAAATGTCTGTACCTACTGCGGGGGGATCAGTGGTTCCAGGATAGGACTTCTGAGTCATCTCACGACCCATATGTAAATCTGCGGTAGAGATCATCCTCAGATCAAGGGATTACCGATGATGACTGTGTCTATTTTGGGCTAGATTCACCAGTATACTCTGGATGCTTTGCCCCATCCCAGTTACACAAAGCAGCCATAAACCTGACCTAAATGGTCAGTTGAGTTGGGTATTCAGCTGCTGCACATCTCTGGGGTGGCACAAAGCACCTTGTTCTTTTTAAAGTTACCTTCTAATGAGTTGATAGCATCTCTTTCTGATTCTACTCAAAGAATATATTATGCTTTTACTCTATTCAGGCTTCCCCTGAATGCTTTGGAGAAAGCATAGTGCCAGACACAAAAATGTTTGAATGGTGACTCGCAACTTATGTAGGTAGCAACTACAGATCTTATGATAATTCCTGTCACTTATTCTATCCCATGACTTATTGTGCTCCTGGGACATCATCAATTTACATCACTGAAGACTTATCTGGTCCAGAACAGGCAGTACAAGGTCACTCCATCCCATCCAAAAAAAGGTGTTTCAACCCTGAACTTGAAAGATCATTGCCATAGTTTATCCTTCACCCATTCAGTCTTTGGCCTTCCTGAAAGATCACTAGCTAGGGTGCAAGTTTTGTGATTTGGACATGACAGATTCATAGCACATTTGGTCAGGAGAGAGTAATTTTAGTAACAGCACGACTGTTTAGTTAAACCTGGCTACAATAATAAGTTAAATCTGAAGGGGATATTTTTCAAAGGCACCCAGCTCCCACTGAAAATCACCAAGTACTTTACTCCCATTTCTGGCTTTGAAAATCTGTCCTAAAAACTAACCTTTGGAATAAGCTTCAGTTTCCAGTGCTCTTCACGTAATGATTTCAAAGAGAGACAAATAATGTGTGAATTGTACTGTTTCATTAAGGATGCCATGACATTTCTGAATGGGGAAACAACTCATCTGGTAAACGTAAAGGCATAAAATCCAATTTAAAAAAATTACGTCGGTATAAAATTGTATTTGCCTTGAGCGTCACTATCAAATCAAAAGAAAATATTACATTTTCTGAAGTGATGGTGGGTCTTTATTTTTCTTCTGCCCTTTTGTAGAGTTAATAAAATACATAATACATTCCATTAAACTAGTTATTTAATTGCTAGTTAGGAAATCCAATATATTCTCAGAGTTATTTTCCACTTGTCATTTTGCGAGGGAATTTTGCTTTGATGTCATTGACAAGCAAAAGCACTCTGCAGACAAAAGAAACCACAAATAGAGGAAAATACATCAGTATTGTTTTCCTCATAGCTTGCCATTCATTGGGTGGACTTTTGTGCAATATTGTGAGTTTGCTACTGGCAAGAGTCCTTTTTCAGCCCTACCATGTGCAATAACAAAAGACAGTATACGCAGTCACACCTGGAAAACTTTTGCACACTTGCCAATCCTTTGGGAACTTTCTTCAGTGAAATCTATATACTTAGTTGGATTACCAAGACTTGTTCCTCTTGAAAATAAATCTTATGCTGATATTCAGCACTGTAGCTTAAACATTCTTTCTTATTCATCTTTTTTAAACTGTTTCTGGACCAAATTCTGCCCTTAGAGTCTTCTGTCCATCCTCATTGCCTAGCGTAACTTTGGACCTACTTCATAGATATCAGTGGATTTATATAGGTGTAACTGAGCTCAGAATGTGGCCCAGACTTTAGAAACATAAGAATAGTTACACTGAAGAGTACTAATATGGTCAGTGGTGCATCTAGTCTGGTGTCCTGCCTTTCACAGTGGTCAAAACCAGATACTTAAGAAGAAAGTACAAAGAATGTCATAATGATCAATTATAGAATGACTTGACCATAGAGAAGCTTCTTCCTAACTCTCATTAGTTACTGTCTCATTTGTGTCCAAAAGTATCGGAATTTATATTCTATCAACTTATACATACATATGCATTATAAATATTAGAACTGGTTGGAGATATTTCAGTGGAACCATATTTCATCAGAATATGCTGTTCTGTCAAAATCAACATGCTTCACAAAATCAGGTCAATTTTGCCAGAATTTTCCTTCAGAAAAAATCTGGGCAGGCGGTGGGGGCGAAGTTCTGACAATGTGGAGACATTCTATTTCTACATTTTTGGAACGAAACATTTTAATTTTTCTTTTTGAAATGACATTTTCCAATTTATATACAGTAGATTACAAACTAAAAAAGTCAAAATCGAAAATTCAGAATTTTGCTTCATGGAGAATTAGGAAATTTTTGAATTTTGTTCCAATTTGGAACAAAGCCCTATTTCAAAATCTCAAAACCCTACAGGAAATGGAACTTCCATCCTTCACACAGCCTTAATATAGATATATATTTGTATCTAACATGGATGCTTTCATTGTCCATATAAATATCTAATCCTTCTCTGAATCCTGTTAAATTCTTGACTTCAGTGACATCATAGAAATATAGGGCTGGAAGGAACCTTGAGAGATCAATTAGTTCAGCTCCCTGCGCTGAGGTAGGACGAAGTACACCTAGACTATCACTATACCAAGTATACATAGACCATCCCTGGGAGGTGTTTTGTGACAATAATTTCTGCAGATTCCTTATGTGATGTGTTTGGTTTTTTTAAGAGTATTTCCCCTTAGCAGTTTTTAATGTGTTGCTTTTCAGTTTCCTGGTATAGCTGAGCTGCATGAGGTCTTCAGATTACAATATTTAAGGACTAAATTATGGCCTGGCCTGGTCTAGCCTACACAGATGTAGTGGAGAGAAACAAGTCAGAAGGAATTGCTCCTCAGTCCTTCCAGCAGGACCCTGGCAGATGCCTGTCAATAGCTTCCAAACCTCCTAATTGATGGTTTCACATAAATATTGACACAGATGCCATTTCTTTTAGCAGGATTTCAGCTTGAGGTGAAATTCAGCAGTTTCAGTGGAGTTTTACTTGGGACTGAAATTCGTTGTGGATGTCAAAGAGCAGGAGGGTGCACAAACCTCATGCAAACAGAGACAGCCCTGGTCCTTGTGAATTCTCATGCTGGGTTTCGCAGTTTAAACTGCATGTCACAGCTTTAGACTCCTGTTTAACTCCATTCTTTGCAAACCTGTTATTTTACTTCTTAGGCACCTATAAATTATTGGCATCCAACAATGTTAGAAAACTATAAGTTCAAGATATCTATGGCCTGGTCTATGCACAGTACCAGTATAATTATTCCATTACAGTTGAGGGTTGTTCTTATTTTACTGATAAAGGAATACTGGTGTGGACACAGTTATACCAGAAGGAAGATGCTTTAGACCAGTGCCACTTATTCCCCTTCCCATACGAGGACTACATCAGTATAAGCACATATATACTGGTATAGCTGCATCCTCACTAGGGGGATGTTTATATATTCCAGTATAGTCAAAGTAATACAATTTTGGGGCGAGAAAAGGCCTAAGTCTTTTTTAAGTTTTTTGCTCTTGTGTTTCATTGGTTTTCATCATTTTAGGTCTTTGGTCCGTGCTTGGGAGATGCAGGTTTGAGAGCTATGGCCCAAATCCTCATCTGGTGTAAATCAGAATAACTCCACTCAATGGAGTCTGCCAATTTAGACCAGTTGAGGATCTGGCCCGATGAGTTGTAGGAAGGAACCAAGAATGTTATTTCAATTAGACTTTCTGGATAAAAGTGTTTTAGAGTCTTTTTTTAAAATGCCCATTATAAAATTGAGCCATTTAAAAAATCAAAATCGAGGGTTACCCAGTTTTATGGAGCTATAAATGTAAGTTCCATTTCCCCATGTAGCAATGCTGAGCACATGCAGGTGTGAGCGCTATCCCTTTCCAAACTGGACACCCAAATTCAGCCACCTGGTATAGCTGAGGAAGGAAGTCACTCCTCAGGAGGCTTAAGGTAAGAGAAAAAACGGTTTACCAGAGGTTAAAGGCAAAGATTATAATGAGGACTGGTGAAGCAGCACAGACTTAAGGAGACAGTTTAAAACATAATCTGGCTTTGTGGTGAGAGTGCACTATCAATCACATTTGACGTTTCCTGTTCACATCGAAGAGCATGTATTTATGTGCACTACTGCGTCTGTGCACAGAAAAAGAGTGAGAGATTTTCTTTTATGAGCCCAAATAGAGACATGTCTCCCAAGAAGAAAAATGCATTGAACTGATGTCTATCTTTCTTTCCGCATGCCTGTTGCACAATGACTCCATCTGTTAACTGACAAAACATTTACAGCTCCTACAAAGAAATTAAACTTGTCGAGTTTATAAAGTTGTTTGCTAATGAAAAGCAAGTTAAGGGGATTGACTGGCAGGGAAGGAATTGGATGCATTGTAATTGTTTCTCCTACCCCATCCTATTACTTTGCCTATTGCCCTGCCAGTTGAAATATGTATAGGGAAAAATATGAGAAATATCTTAGAGTATGTCAAGTCATAAGTTAAAAACATCCCACATATGGGGGAAAAGGCATTGTCTTTAATGTCTCTTTTTACAGTGAAACAAATAGCATAATATGATCCTGTTCCCATTAACATCAATAGTAAAGATCTCATTGACTTCCTTGGTGCAGGATCAGACCCTGAAAGGTGTTTGGAAAACTGAGGCCTGGATAAAGATCCTTCCCACAGTTCTGCTTATACAAGGACCTTTCAGGCACTTATCATGCAAGTGCAAGGCATATCGTAGGTCAGTAGCCACTCCAGAGAGAAGCATCCTTGGCTGGAACATGGAAATTTGGAAGCTCATTGCTATAATCTGAGGTTATGAATTCCAGCTCTGCCAGCAATGCCGGGAATCAAACCACAGTCCCCTGAGTGCAAAGAGCCTTTATTGTAATCCAATAAAGCATTAACAGCCAGCCGTCTTCTTTTTATGGTAAATTAAGGGCCTCGTTTGCTTTGAAGCAGATTGCTTGCTCTTTTGTTTAATTCTCAATATGGATGAGGCCGGAGGAATGCAGAAAGGAAAAATGGGTCCCAGATTCCCCACCTCAGGCTGGCGGTTTTCGAGAATGCAAATAAAATCCCATTTTTCTCAAGATATCTGATGTCTGAGCACTGAGCCTTCCTTTCTGGTTTCCAAATGGTACTTCATAGTGTTTGGCTTTGTGGTAGAGCACCTAGAAACCATAACCAAGCCCAATGCTGAGATTGGACAATAGGAACTACAGTTACCTACAGTACAATGCCCGCTTATTGGAAATCTAGTCAGCACAGTAACTCTGATATTGCCACTGTGGGATGAATCTAACTCTTGCCTTTAACTTATTGACTGGAAAGCTTATCATGGGACTCTAATTTTCAGCATACTTGGTTACACTTTAAAACATTCCCCTTTATAGTATGCTGTATTCTCAGATGAAAATGTGTCTAAACTGTGCATTTGTGATCAGTCACAACACTGGCTTCGTGTCTCTGTTTCATTATGCACTACAGAGGGGCAACTCAAGACTATCCAGGGACGGAGCAGAGCCCTGCCCTTTCTCTTTTTCCCCTCCCACGAGAGGATCAGTTTCCATTATTCTTGGGTGATTTATGAACTTGTGGGGGGAGGGAAGATGATCAGGGTGGCAGAAGATCACAGTCTTGAAACCTATCAAATGCAACCAAGTTAGCACCACAATGTATTTATTTAACTGCAAGGTATTCATTTAACAAGTCAGTCCCTTTATAGAGGCATATTCACTTCTGGGGACACTGTTATTTCTAGTGTATAATTTGAATTTGGGTACGCTTCCGTCTTTAGAATAACTAGCTGTACACTCAAGAATAGATACTTATAAAGTGTAATCAAGTCACCCCTTAACCTTCTCTTCTCTTCTCCCCTTTCAGAAGGGGTGTGATGAGTCTTCATTTATTCACTCTAATTTAAGGCTTTATGCACCAGTAATACATTTTGACGTTTTTAGAAGGTCTCTTTCTATAAGTCTATAATATATAATTAAATTATTTTTGTATATAAGGTAAATAAGGTTTTTAAAATGTTTAAGAATCTTCATTTAAAATTAAATTAAAATGCAGAGCCCTCCAGACTGGTGGCCAGGACTCAGGCAGTGTGAGTGCCACTGAAAATCAGCTCACGTACCACCTTCAGCACATGTGCCATAGATTGCCAACCCCTGCTCTAAGGCATATTTTCTAATCCTTTAATCATTCTCATGGCTCTTCTCTGAACCCTCTCCAATGCTCTGCAATCCACCAAAGGATTTACCATAAATCAGCACACAATGATGGTATTGAACACTGGGAATAACATATTTGGTCACAATCATTGCTAGATAAATCCAAAATTTGAATGATGGTGAACAGTTTGAGTAAAACAAAAGCCCCACTATATAGCAAAATGTTGATATCTCTTCATCTTTGTAAATGGATTTAAGAGAGAAATGCTGGTGGTATTTGACCCACTCCAGTATGTTTTAGTCAGCTTGAGAAATTTGACTACAAGGTGTCAGCCTTCTTATAAAGACTAACGGTAAAGAAAGAAAACTTTTGAAGACTCATTCTCTGCATCCCAAACTATTTCATAGACCTCTCACAGGAAAACTGCAACTCTCACAATAATTTAATACAAAAAGAAGGTCAAAAACTTTATTTGTTCTGTTTGGTAAAAAAATTCAAAAATGATTTTAGATGCCCAGCGAGAGACCCCTTTGTCCTGATTTTTTCAAGGTTGCTAAGTACCTGTAGCTCCCATTGATTTCTGATAAAGTTCTACGGTTGCTCAACATTGTCTGAAAATCAGGTACCAAGTGTGTCAACTTAGGGTTTTCCAAGTTTGATATACTTCAAATCAATGGCCACTTTGGAACATGTTAGCCATAAATGCTTCCCTTGACTCTTTACTCAGTCATCTGTTCCACTTCCAGTCTCCAAACCCTGAGCATGAATTTCAAATTTCTATAAGGGGCAGAAATTGAGCTGCACAGAAATAGGGTCACGGGATGGGAAGGTGGTAACCAAAGAAAAAGAAGAATAGGTACTGATGAATCCTCAGTCTCCCGGTACAACATGCAGTGAGGAAGACAATGCTAGGCAAGAGGTTGGTATAGAAGAGTCCATATTCCAGAATCTGTTAGTACAACAAAAAAATCCAACACTCCAAATGGAGTCCCTGAATCTAATAATCAAATGCCTAACAACTATCTTGTTTGCTGAGTTGTTGTAGCCATGTTGATCCCAGGATATTAGAGAGATAAAGTGGGGAAGGTAATATCTTTCAGTGGACCAACTTCTGTTGGTAAAAGGGACAATCTTTCGAGCTTACACAGACTAATTTTTGGTTAGAGGAACAAAGGAAGTTGGTCCATTAAAAGATATGACCTCACCTACCTTGACAAGATAGTTGTTAGAAAGAAAAGTATTTTATTCGTATCAGTTTTTCACTGTAGCATATAAAAGTTAACTACTTAGCTTACTCCATTATTCTCTTTCAGTGTAGATTTAAAAGAAAGAAAGAATGAACAAAGGATGTTGAGGTATAAAACTTCAGACATCATAAAATGTGGAAAACACCAATGGTTTCCAATGAAGCCATCCTGATCTATGTTTTCTTTTCCAAAACCTGAGAATTTTGATTATTGCTGGTGTGTACTTAAAAAAATAATAACCCAAAAAAGGTATTTAACAATCTTTGTCAAATATTTTCCTTCCTTTTCCAAAGGAAATAGTTGATTTTATAACTGCAGATGCCTCCTTCTCTGCAGTTCAAGAAAATCACATGATTTTCCATTCAGTTACCAATCAGGGCTTAATGTTGCATCTAGAGTAAACCAAAGGTGTTGCTATTATAAAATGGGAACACAGTGTTTATTCTTTTATGATGCTTATAATTAGTAACTTTCCTCAATATCCCTTGAGTTTCTAGTTAAATAGCAGCTGACGCCTCATGGAAACTTTCAAAAACATTCTGTTTAGGGATTATTCTGCCAGTATGTCACATATTTTCAGTTTTTTATTAAAACTAGAAGTATTTCCATGAAAATAGGATCACTATTGCTTAAGCTAAAATCTCCCCCTTCCTCATATTCCCCACCTGAAGTCATCAGCTTCTGTTTGTGACATCATGGTCATAATTCACAGCAACAAAATGTGATGCCACAATCACAGGATTGTGATTTCAGGTAGGAAATATATAACAAAAGCCAATGAAAACTTAATAAAGAAAATGTCCCTGTGTTCAGACAAATGAACCTGATAATGAAAAGAAAGAGAGGATGAAAAATCAAATGATAAAGATGTAAAACTGTAGAATTTTCTTCAAAAATCTTCCATGAGCAAGTGTTTCCAGACCAGAATTTCAGATGGGCTTTACCTGCATCCAGATTTACCTGTTCACCTTCATATCTGCAAAAGTGGGCATGCACCTACCAGGAACAAGCTTGAGTGCACATGCACATGGCTGTTTGTACATGTCCTTTTTCCACATATTATGTCAATTTCAAGTACAAAAGTAAGCAGGCAACTTTGCATGCTGGGGTTGGAAATTTGGCCCTAAAAATACCAAATACTACAGTTACTAAAAAGCATGGCAGGAAACTTTTGGTCTTTGAGACAGAATCTGTGACAGTGTTTGTGATGATCACTCACAGACAAGGGATGACAATGATTAACAGACAACTCTTTCCATGTAGCTCCTTGCTGTGGTCTGCCTTTGGAAAGAGACATTGGCAAGTCATTTGATTGTGTCTCTGCCTTTTTTTTCCTGCTGACAGGTCATTCCTGGACATTTTTGTGGGAAATAAGTGCAATGGCAGGCTTTCGTATGAGATATGTGTAGCCAAGATCCCAACAGCTTTCCCGCACTGGCCATCAGATTTCATAAGATCAAAGAAAATGTGTGTTCCACAAGAATGAATGAACGTGATACTCTGAATTTCTAATGGCTGCTCTGTGACCTTTTCTTGAGCAAATGTAGATGTATAAAGATGTATTCAGTTCAAGGTTCTCGCATCTGCTATAACTCCAGCAAACAGTGAGATAGCTTTTCCACCTGACATGCTCTTCACTTTCAACAAAACTTTAGTCTGTAGACTTCATCGTGGATGGGGCCTAATCCTTAAAGGTGCTGAGATCCCACAAATATCCATGCTGAGCATAGTAAGCACGTTACAGAAGGGCCTCAGCAATCAGCAGGATCATAGTATCCGAGAGTCAGAGGGCTGGAAGTGTCCTCATGAGGCCATCTAGTCCAGTCCCCTGCATTCATGGCAGGACTAAGTATTGTCTAGACCATCCCTGCAGGTGTTTGTCTAACCTGCTCTTAAAAATGTCCAATGATGGAGATTTTACAACCTCCTTTGGCAATTTATTCCAATGCTTAACCATCCTGACAGGATGGTTTTTCATAAAGTCTAACTTAAATCACCCTTCCTGCTGTTTAAGCCCATTGCTTCTTGTCCTGTCCTCAGAGGTTAAGGAGAACAATTCTTCTCCCTCCTCCTTGTAACAACCTTTTATGTACTTGAAAATTGTTATCATGTCCCCTCTCAGTCTTCTCTTCTCCAGACTAAACAAACCCAGGGTTTTCAATCTTCCCGCACAGATCTTCTTGGCTGACTTAGATAACGTTCAGAGCTCCATTGGAACCAGTGGGGACCTGAGGTGTAGGTAATGGAAGTTACACCCATAGATAAGGGATGTAGCTGGAGAAGTCATTGTAATACAGACAAACTATCAATTGTGCCACTAATATCAGGTCTGCCTTGCAGATTTGACGGGATGATTTTGCCTCCAAATTTTACATCCCTAGAGGTTCAGAATATGGTGACATATGTCTTAACATTGGACAAATTCCACATAAACACATGAGAGTAAAGGTAGGGCTGCTAAACCCGTCTATTTATATCATTGACATGAGAGAGTTATACATGCCCTGGCTGTGTTCAGGCCTCATGGCTGTATTTTCTCCAATATCAAAAAGCCCTGTGTTATCATGTCACAATACTTTGGTTGGTAGATGATGCCAAATCAAGTTAAGAACCTCTTATCTACCAGTGGGAGACATGCAGAGATTCTGTAATGGGAAGTGTATTATGTTCTCTTTCTCCTTTTTCCTTTATAGATTATTCGCTTCTAGCAAGCGCTGAAAAGTTTATTGTTTTCTGGTTAGATACTGTGTATATTTAAAACTGGTCCATGGAATATTTGAATGTAAGGACAGGTTATCAATTATAAGGTATATGTTTTCTGTCTATTGTTTTCTATTTATCTGCCAAGCAGCAGATAGGAATGGAAATAGCAAGAGAAAGAGATCAACAGAGGAATTTGTTTTTCCATTGGTTCATAGACATTAAATCCAGAAAGGATCATTATAGTCATCAGCTCCGGCCTCCTGCTTAGCACTGGCTATAGAACTTCACTCCTTAGTCCCAACATTAAGATCAAGGCATCTCTTTCAGAAAGACATCTAATCTTAATTTAAAGATTTCAGGTAATGAAGAATCCGCCACATCCCTTGGTAGGTTTTTTTCTTTGTACAATGACTAGCGTGATGGGGTCGTAGTCTATGACTTGAGCCCCTACATACGATGATAAGACAAATAATAAATAATAACAACAGCTGCAAATAATTATATTACATTTATATCCTGATAATATGAGCTTCACAGACCATGACCTAATGCATATATTATAGCTGGCTGAAAAATGTGTCCCTTCAAAAAAATGTTATAATTAGAAAACTTTTTACCAGCTCTATATGAATGATACAATCCTGCTCCTGTTAAGGACACTGGGAGTTTTCATAGACTCTAGGACTGGAAGGGACCTCGAGAGGTCATCGAGTCCAGTCCCCTGCCCTCATGGCAGGACCAAATACTGTCTAGACCATCCCTAATAGACATTTATCTAACCTACTCTTAAATATCTCCAGAGATGGAGATTCCACAACTTCCCTAGGCAATCTATTCCAGTGTTTAACTACCCTGACAGTTAGGAACTTTTTCCTAATGTCCAACCTAAATCTCCCTTGCTGCAGTTTAAGCCCATTGCTTCTTGTTCTATCATTGGAGGCTAAGGTGAATAAGTTTTCTCCCTCCTCCTGATGACACCCTTTTAGATACCTGAAAACTGCTATCATGTCCCCTCTCAGTCTTCTCTTTTCCAAACTAAACAAACCCAATTCCTTCAGCCTTCCTTCATAGGTCATATTCTCAAGACCTTTAATCATTCTCATTGCTCTTCTCTGGACCCTCTCCAATTTCTCCACATCTTTCTTGAAATGTGGTGCCAAGAACTGGACACAATACTCCAGTTGAGGCCTAACCAGCGCAGAGTAAAGCGGAAGAATGACTTCTCGTGTCTTGTTTACAACACACCTGTTAATGCATCCCAGAATCACGTTTGCTTTTTTTGCAACAGTATCACACTGTTGACTCATATTAAGCTTGTGGTCCGCTATGACCCCTAGATCTCTTTCTGCCATACTCCTTCCTAGACAGTCTCTTCCCATTCTGTATGTGTGAAACTGATTGTTCCTTCCTAGGTGGAGCACTTTGCCTTTATCTTTATCTTTATCTTCATCCTGTTTACCTCAGACCATTTCTCCAATTTGTCCAGATCATTTTGAATTTTGACCCTGTCCTCCAAAGCAGTTGCAATCCCTTCCAGTTTGGTATCGTCCGCAAACTTAATAAGTGTACTTTCTATGCCAACATCTAAATCATTGATGAAGATATTGAACAGAACCGGTCCCAAAACAGACCTCTGCGGAACCCCACTTGTTATACCTTTCCAGCAGGATTGGGAGCCATTAACAACTACTCTCTGAGTACGGTTATCCAGCCTGTTATGCACCCACCTTATAGTAGCCCCATCTAAATTGTATTTTCCTAGTTTATCTATAAGAATATCATGCGAGACCATATCAAATGCCTTACTAAAGTCTAGGTATATCACATCCACCGCTTCTCCCTTATCCACAAGGCTCGTTATCCTATCAAAGAACGCTATCAGATTAGTTTGACACGATTTGTTCTTTACAAATTCATGCTGGCTATTCCCTATCACCTTACCACCTTCCAAGTGTTTGCAGATGATTTCTTTGATTACCTGTTCCATTATCTTCCCTAGCACAGAAGTTAAACTAACTGGTCTGTAGCTTTCCTGGGTTGTTTTTATTTCCCTTTTTATAGATGGGCACTATATTTGCCCCCTTCCAGTCTTCTGGAATCTCCCCCGTCTCCCATGATTTCCCAAAGATAATAGCTAGAGGCTCAGATACCTCTTCTATTAACTCCTTGAGTATTCTAGGATGCATTTCATCAGGCCCTGGTGACTTGCAGGCATCTAACTTTTCTAAGTGATTTTTACTTGCTCTTTTTTTATTTTATCTTCTAAACCTACCCTCTTCCCATAAGCATTCACTATACTAGACATTCCTTCAGACTTCTCAGTGAAGACCGAAACAAAGAAGTCATTAAGCATCTCTGCCATTTCCAAGTCTCCCGTTACTGTTTCCCCCTCCTCATTGAGCAGTGGGCCTACCCTGTCCTTAGTCTTC
This sequence comes from Gopherus evgoodei, assembly GCF_007399415.2. Lineage (NCBI taxonomy): Eukaryota > Metazoa > Chordata > Testudines > Testudinidae > Gopherus > Gopherus evgoodei. The sequence goes on along the minus strand of NC_044336.1, from coordinate 24,042,392 downwards.
CTCTTGCTTCTAATTGATAAAAAGTCTTCTTGTTTCCCTTTATTCCCATAGCTAGTTTGAGTTCATTCTGTGCCTTTGCTTTTCTAATCTTGCCTCTGCATTCCTGTGTTATTTGCCTATATTCATCCTTCGTGATCTGACCTAGTTTCCATTTTTTATATGACGCCTTTTTATTTTGTAGGTCACGCAAGATCTCAAGGGTAAGCCAAGGTGGTCTTTTGCCACATTTTCTATCTTTCCTAACCATCGGAATAACTTGCTTTTGGGCCCTTAATAGCGTCCCTTTGAAAAACTGCCAACTTTCCTCAGTTGTTTTTCTCCTCAGTCTTAATTCCCCTGGGACCTTACCTATCAGCTCTCTGAGCTTACCAAAATCCGCCTTCCTGAAATCCATTGTCTCTATTCTGCTGTACTCCCTTCTACCCTTCCTTAGAATTGCAAATTCTATGATTTCATGATTACTTTCACCCAAGCTTCCTTCTACTTTCAAATTCTCAACAAGTTCCTCCCTATTTGTTAAAATCAAGTCTAGAACAGCTTCTCCCCAGTAGCTTTTTCAACTTTCTGAAATAAAAAGTTGTCTGCTATGCAGTCCAGGAACTTATTGGATAGTCTGTGCCCCGCGGTGTTATTTTCCCAACATACATCTGGATAGTTGAAGTCCCCCATCACCACCAAATCTTGGGCTTTGGATGATTTTGTTAGTTGTTTGAAAAAAGCCTCATCCACCTCTTCCACCTGATTAGGTGGCCTGTAGTAGACTCCCAGCATGACATCACCTGTGTTTTTTACCCCTTTTAGCCTAACCCAGAGACTCTCCACACTTCCGTCTCCTATGTCCATCTCCATTTCTATGGGAGCAGGATTGGCCTCGCTGTAATACCTCTGGAATTTAGGTTTTGCTATACCAGGTCAAAACATAGATCCTTCCAGATAGGGTGACCAGATATCAAGGGTGAAAAATCGGGACGGGGGTGGGGAGTAATAGATGTCTATATAAGAAAAAGCCCCAAATATCAGGACTGTCCCTATAAAATTAGAACATCTGGTCACCCTACATCCAGATGGGTATTCTGTGTCTATCAGTAGCCAATACCATATGGTTATCTAATGGACCTAGCCATTTGTGCAATGTTGTGCATTCTTCTGCAGAACAGCTCAGGGCACGAAGCCTGAGATTTGATTACCCTTATCTTAACAATATAACATAAGACCATAAGAATGGCCATACTGGATTAGATCAATGATCCATGCATTTTGCCATGCATCATTGCACAGTTTTAGGGTCTACCCTGGTCCCTATTATGTTTCATCAAAAAGCTCATCCATCATGTGTATCCCTTTCCTTAGTATACTACCTACTGCACGAGGACAAATACACTGCAAGCAGTAATTTTGCTGCTCTGCTGAGATGTCTCAGTAGGGTGGTATAGTTAAAATTCTAGCTCCTTGATGTTTATTAATCACAAGCATTTCTGGCCTCTTCTGGAACTCATTTCAATCATGATGCATTCCCTTGAAGAATCGGAAATGTACGTACTGACATTTCCAACCTTATGAAATACAACCCTTGGGGCCGTGGGGAGGTTGGGGAAGACAAATGAGAACAATATGGGACTTTTTCATTCCCTTGGAGAAGTTAAGGGACAGGCAAATCTATTGCACATTTGTGAACTTGAAGCCACTAGGCTCTGCTATCTAATAGACTATGACGTTGGGGTTCTCTGTGCTGGTACACAAAGACTGTGTTTGATTTTTCAATTCAGTGGTAGTCAAAGCAACATACCCCATGGTTTTATGGACAGGCTGCTTATGGATGTTTCTTTTGGAGGCAGGAAGCAAGTTCAGCAAAATGCCCTAAGATACTTTATACCTTCCTTTGTTATCCTTGGGCTGTGCCTTTTAAAGTAAGCCAAGCATTATCTTATCTAAGTAAGAGCATTACCATCGGGTAACGTGGAACATGTTTGAGTTGCATGCCCCTTCACTAGCTGCAAAGCACACATGACAAGGAATTCAAGATTAAACACCTGTTTTATTTGTATAGACTTCTATCTATCTATCTATCTATCTATCTATCTATCTATCTATCTATCTATCTATCTATACCTATACACCCCCTCTATCTATCTATCTATCTATCTATCTATCCATCCATCCATGCCCATTTTAAACAAAACCAAAGTACAGTAATTGTAGTGACTTGACTGGGCCAATGCAGTGCCCAGTAAAGCTGTATGGAGTCTGCATGTGGAAATTGTGGCTGATCTCTGGTACAGAGTGCCATCATTTATGTGCAACTTTGATGTATCGTTCAGTAAATCCAGTCCAACCAAAACATGAGTTTTTCTCTATGCTCAGTTATGTTTGTTCAGAGGCTTTTTCTGGTACTCCACGGGTTCTTCCTTGTTCAGTAGCTCGCGATGTTCTATATGACATACAGAAGCGGCCAAAGGCCACCAGTTCAGGAAAGTACCATCACTGAAGTGCAACCATCTCAGGGGGTGAAGCATAGCCACTATTCAACAGCACACTGCAACATTTCACTATCATTTAGGAAGTGAAGAAGGACAATGGGTCCACTTGAAACTGCAATAGGAAGCTAAATGTAATAATTACCTCTTTCCCATAGAACATGCAAGACCCCTCTGCAATATTTATTCTCTCTCCGGTTAAATTCTCTTCAGAGCCTCCCTTTGCTCACTCACTAACCCCTTCAGTGAGCCTGTACACTGTAATCTAGTAGCCAGGCAAATTATTTATGAGAGCGTCCCTGTGACATCTCTCCCCCTTTCCTTTGTTTGGCAATCTGCCCTGCTTCCCCCCTGCACCTCTTGAGAGTGTGTGTTGTATTGTGCAGATTCCTGCTGTCATAAACAGATAGCTAAGGGTTAATGTCTCTTTCACCTGAAACACCTGACCAGAGAACCAATCAGGAAACCGGATTTTTTCAACTTTGGGTGGAGGGAAGTGTGTCTCTGAGTCTTTTGTCTGCCTGCCTGCTTCTCTGAGCTTTGGAGAAGTACTTTCTACTTTCTAGTCTTCTGTTTCTAAGAGTAAGGACAAAGAGATCAGATAGTAAGTTATATGGTTTCTTTTCTTTGGTATTTGCATGAATATAAGTGCTGGAATGCTTTGATTTGTATTCTTTTTGAATAAGGCTGTTTATTCAATATTCTTTTAAGCAATTGACCCTGTGTTGTATCATCTTAATACAGAGAGAACATTTGTATTTTTTCTTTCTTTTTTATATAAAGTTTTCTTTTAAGACCTGTTGGAGTTTTTCTTTACTTCAGGGAAATTAAGTCTGTACTCACCAGGGAATTGGTGGGAGGAAGAAATCAAGGGGAGAGCTGTGTGTTGGATTGCTAGCCTGATTTGGCATTTCCTCTGGGTGAAGAGGAAAGTGCTTTTGTTCCAGGATTGGGAACGGAGAGGGGGAATCACTCTGCGTAGTTTCACAGAGCTTGTGTCTGGGTATCTCTCCAGGAGCATCTGGAGGGGGGAAGGGACAAAGGATTATTTCCTTTTGTTGTGAGACTCAAGGGATTTGGGTCTTGGGTCCCCAGGGAAGGTTTTTCAGTGGGACCAGAGTGCCCCAAAACACTCTAATTTTTTGGGTGGTGGCAGCAGTACCAGGTCCAAGCTGGTAACTAAGCTTGGAGGTTTTCATGCTAACCCCCAAATTTTGGACGCTAAGGTCCAGAATCTGGGAATAAGGTTATGTCACCTGCTCAGTCTGAGGGAACACTTGAGAGATATATTTATTCAAATCAAAATTGGTCACCAATGGTAGCAAAAGCACAATGTAAGTTAAGGGTGTAAATAGCTTGTGTGACCTGGATCCTCCATATCATTGCAGGGGGAGAGTTATACATGCCCTGACTGTTCAGGCCTCATGGCTATATTTTCTCCAATATCAAAAAGCCCTGTGTTATCATGTTCTTGCCTCAAGGAGCTTACAATCTAAATATAAGACAAGAGACAATAAATGGATACACACGAGCAACAATATTGATCAGCATGATAGCCGTGGTCTTATCACACCCACAGCCGAACCGTTGTTGAGGTTTTGTAGACATTATAGCAAAAGAGGATTTTAAGAAGGGATTTGAAGATGGCTAACGAGTTAGTTTTGCAGATGTTTACGGGGAGTTTCCCCAGCTGTGAGGATCAGCATGGGTGAAAGCACAAAGGTGGGCAACAGAAGCTGACATCATTGGCCAATAGACAGGAATCAATCATTCGATACCGAATGAGAGATGATAGGTAGACTGGGGATAGGTTATTCATAGATTCTAGGGCTGGAAGGGACGTCAAGAGCTCATCGAGTCCAGTCCCCTGCCCTCATGACAGGACCAAACACTGTCTAGACCACCCCGATAGACATTTATCTAACCTACTCTTAAATATCTCCAGAGATGGAGATTCCACAACTTCCCTAGGCAATCTATTCCAGTGTTTAACTACCCTGACAGTTAGGAACTTTTTCCTAATGTCCAACCTAAATCTCCCTTGCTGCAGTTTAAGCCTGTTGCTTCTTGTTCTATCCTTAGAGGCTAAGGTGAACAAGTTTTCTCCCTCCTTCTTATGACACCCTTTTAGATACCTGAAAAGTGCTATCATGTCCCCTCTCAGTCTTCTTTTTTCCAAACTAGACAAACACATTTCTTTCAGCCTTCCTTCACAGGTCATGTTCTCAAGACCTTTAATCATTCTTGTTGCTCTTCTCTGGACCCTCTCCAATTTCTCCACATCTTTCTTGAAATGTGGTGCCCAGAACTGGACACAATATTCCAGCTGAGGCCTGACCAGCACAGAGTAGAGCAGAAGAATGACTTCTCATATCTTGCTCTCAATACACCTGTTAATGCATCCCAGAATCACGTTTGCTTTTTTTGCAATGGCATCACACTGTTGACTCATATTTAGCTTTAGGTCAGGAAGGCCTTGAAAGTGAAAGGCCTTGAAAGCAGCTTATGTTTGATATGCCAGGGAAGATAATATCCAGCTCATATCCAGATATTCCTAAAAGGCTCAGGATAAGGGAGAGTTTTAAGAATCTTCAGCTTCACAGTCAAGAGTGTGTTTAATAGTGTCCCTCCCACTTTTCTTAGTGGCAATGAAAGCCTTGGATATGAAGCCTGTGACTGAGGGGTTACAAAGGTTACAGTAGATAGGTGCATCTGAGAGAACGGTCTGTGACAATTCGCTTCCTCTGTTGCAAATAACCTTTAACTAAAATGAAAACAGTAGATCTAATTGATAGTGACCCAAGAGACCAATTCCTGTTCCCAGATGGTAGAAGCAGCCAAAGAAGTGACTGCTGCTCTGGATGGGAGGTTTTAAAATGGGATCTAACTGGGGCTATCTGTCTCCCCTGGATCTCTTTGAGCCCAGAACTGTGCAGGGGACACCTTACCCCGAAACTAAAACCCAGGCGGTCCCTCCCTTCCCACCACCATGTGACCTTGGGGAAAAACTGCAGAGGAGCCAGCCAGACACTCCAGCCAGTAGGAGCAGAAGTGCCAAAGCAGGGACCTTCAAATCTTTAGAGAACTTGCCACAGTTTTGACTGAACTTTCTCTGCCCAGCACTGGTGAGCTGGTTACTCCAACACCTTTCTTCCCGCTCCTTCAAAGGCTCATCCCTTCAGCTTTACTCCATGCCTGCCCTTCAGACCCTCTTTTCCCTTGCCCTGTTCTCCCCATTCTCCAGCCCTTCCTAAGCCTACCAAACCCTCCTACCCCACCAGAAATGTGGAACTAATGTGATGTTTACTGCCATCACATTGTTCATTCTGCCTGCGATCTACCCTTTGCCCCACCTGTATCCATCTGTAAACTCTTCAGGGTAGGGACCGCCTACTGTCCTGTGCCTAGCACAACGGGACCCCTAGGCATTATAGTAATAAACATGATCGTTAATATTAATAATAATAATAATATATGACACATTCTCTCTCTCTCTCTCTGATTATAATGAGGCAAAGAACTCTCTCTCTCACACACACACACACACACACACACACACACACACACACACACACACACACACACACACTTCTTTCTCGCTTGCATGAAATGGAAATAGAACACTGCAGACAGATTCCCCCAAAGGCCCCAAGGCATTTCAGCTGGTTCTTCTCTTCCTTGTAATCTAATACTCGCCAAGCCCGTTCCTCAGACCTGCACCTTGAGAATTTCAGACTTTAAGGAGCTCTTGTTAATAAAAGCGTGCAATGCAGCTGCTTTAAAGCCAGCAGGGCTTCAGCTCTGGGCTCTTATAGTAGCCAGTTGCTAAAAGAAAGTCTCTCGATTTGTCTGTCAAAGCTGTTTGTTCTGGTGGTGTTCTTTTTAACCAGATGTGCCAGGAAAACTCACAACTTTCTTTTTTTTCATAATTTCCCTTTTGTCACGTGCAGCCCTTCCCACCCAAATTTCTCCGAGGCCCGCCCCCACTCCACTCCAGTCACCACATAATGAAAACGTTTCTCTTCTATTAATTTTGTTACTCAGGCAAAATAAACAATTGCTTCTCAGCATGTCATATAAAAGCCAGAAGTGGAGTGACTCAGTCATGCAGGGTTTTATTTAAACCACTTGTCCTGTGGTTAGAGTAGATTAAAGGCAGATCAGATTGCCCTTGGAGCAGTGCTGAGACAGTGAGAGTGAGAGATGCTGGCCCTTGTTTGATAAACCACATGCAGCTCGCGTGACTCTGGCTTCCACAAGGCCTTTTTGGCCTTCTGTAAAGACCTCTCTATGCTGGGGACACCTGCACACAGCCCGTCTCAGGTTTACTGACCCAGTGACCTGCCAAGAGGCCTTTCAGAGTGTTCTGACATTTTCATATGGTGACCCAAAATTAGATCCCTCCCAAAGGGCAGGGGTTGGCTCCACTGGGGCCCATGGGACCTGAGAGAGGTCGGGGGAAGGGAGGTTGATGGAAAAACATTATGTATCATTTCATGTCTCCTTTCTATGCCAGAGAGATACAGGCTGGAGTTTTTAAACGTTTGCAGACTGCAGAGCTCATAGTTAATCCATTCAGACCTCACAGGTGGGGGGGAGGGGCAAGGGAGGAGAGTCATAAATTGTAGCAAGTTAAAGGCATGTGAGAAGTGTGTGTGGAGATATGAAACCTTATAAAAGAAGGTATGAAGTAGATGTAATGAGCTGAATATTCTCCACTGAGCCACTCACCTGGATAATGTGACAATACAGCTTTCAGGCACGTTATTATTAATGAATATGATCATTGAAGTAGAGTCAGTCTAGGATCAGGACCTGATTATGCCAGGCACTGTACATTCAAATTAAAAAAGGACAATCCTTGTCCCAAAGGGCTGTGCAAAGCCACGTGGCCCCCACTGGACTGGAACAGGGCTGGTGTGGTTGATACATCATGCAATGTATTGTATCTTTATTATTTGTTTGTTGGTATACCAGGACAGCGTCATGAATGTGCAAGGCCCTTTAGAGAGCAGTGCCATCACATACAAATTGCTGTAAGTGAGGAAGCCCAGAACTGAAAATGTGTTGCATAGAACAGGACAGGACCCTCTGTGGTAGTGCCTACATTTTTCAGACAATTCAAAAACAATGTCTTTGTAGCTTTAGGAGTTCTGTCTTTGGGGAGGGAGGGCGAAGGGGAAAATCTGGACTAAATTAATCCAACATCCTCTAAATCAGTGTTTCTCACCATTTTTGATACCAGGGACTGGCTTTCTGCCTTCCTGAACTACGACAGGGAGATCTCAGGCACTGGCACTGGTCCACAGACCGGTCGTTAAGAAACACTGCTCTAAATCACTCTATTTGGTCACATTTTGAATTCAGGTTTCATATATATAAATGATTCACAAAGTGTCAATGAATGATTAATAGCTGCTATATGCCTGTTAAAGACGTGGCTGAGAGGGTGATAAGCAAATCAGCTTGAAGGTGTTAAAAGTAACCTATTGACTCACGGGACTAGGTAACAATTGATTAACCATGTGCTAAAACAACTGTCACTCATTTATTCTCCGTTGAAGTGAAATTGCACATCTTGTGCCAAACCTCTGTAACCCCATTGCAGTCCCTAGGCACCCCCATTTCCAGTTTTCTCCCTTTGCCTCTCACTCCCTCTTTCCACTGTGGAGCTCCTTTTCTGATAACGTCTGTGCTGGGAGCTGCCTCCCACTTCCTACGTGCAAAGCACTCGTTCCCTTCTTCAAACCCACCTCTCTGCCAAAGCTGCCTGGTACTACCTCTTCCCCAGCAGTGCCTGCACACCTCCTCCTGCTTGAGCTGATCTCTTGCATCATGTGTGTCTGCTTTCCAGGGCAGAACCCTTCCTTTTTATGTAAGCAAAGTGCTGTATGAATGTACAGGACCATAAAAATAATAATCAGTTTAGAATGAAAAGGTAACTTCTGCTATCCAGTGTGTTCTCGGCTCCAGCTTTCCTGATCTCAACACACTTGAAGTGAAACATATCTCACAGGTAAAAGCACTTATCAGGAGTAATTCTTGCAGACAGTGAAGGTAAAAACAGATGTGAGAGGAGAATCCAGCCCTTAAATTCTTCCTCGCACACACACTAATTCTGAACACCTTTTTCTTAAAGTAAATGACCACTGCAGCATGTTAGCTTTTGTAGTGCATTAACTGAAGAATGAACTTAAATTCTGACTTCTACACCCAGCACAAACTGGAGCCTAATGTAACCCCACTAGTCACCAGACACAGAATGGAGTAAGCCTTTTGGAGTACCTAGAATGGACAGACACGCTAAAGGCTGGGGAGATAGCCACAAAGGCTGCTTTGAGACTCAGATCTTTCACTTGGCAGGATCTCTACTGCCTAGCTTGCTTTCACCATTAGGCAAGGGATTTTATTAATGTTTGTGTTGTGCAGTCCCTAGGAGGCCCAGTCACAGACAAGTACTCCGTCACGCTAGGTGGTGTTAAAACAGAAACTGAAAACACTGTTTCTGATTGGAAGAGATTACAATCTAAGAAAGGCTTAGGAATACTCAAGGCACTGGCAAAATATTAGCAGTTCTTGAATAGTAATGTACTTTAGACTTTTTTTAAAAATCTGTAACATATGGGTATCTGAATGATCAAGATGTTAGGGGGATGACCAAGAAGACAGTGGTTGGTAATGGAATATAGGGTAACAGGATATCGGTAATAAGGTATCAGAGGTTGGTAAAGAAGATGGAGATTACCAACGGTTGATAATAGGCTCTGAAACAGTTTTTTATCACCTCTTCAAACCAAGCCATGGTCAGTGCTTGTAATGATTAGTCAGTGCCTATTTCTGATGGCTACTTAGTGGCCTGTGTGAAATGACTTTGGTGCTCTGAGCCCCATTCTCAGTGGGCAAACATCCACATGATCATTCCCCCACCCAGCTGGCACTAAATTGACACATCTATTGGTAAACCACAGCAGGATGGCCCAAGTCTGCATGAGGCTTGAAAACAGAACTGAAGGATGCCTCTAGATCAGAATGGATTGGCTGGGAAGACTATGCTGTACTTGTCCTGTGAATAAATATAACACTTCGGTTTCCAAAGACGTCAGTCCAGCAATTTGCACAAACACTAAATTTCAAAAGAAAAATCTGTTGAGTTCTTTGTTTAATTGCCTGGTCTTTGCAAATCAACCCCTTAAATTCAGGACTAATAGATAATACGGTTGCAGTCTGGTATGAATTCTACTAATGTCAAATCAACTCATTACTCTAATCCTCTGAGAAACAAAGTTTGGCAGTCCTCTTCAGATTTTTATTATGGATTACAGCTCCTGTGATCAGTTAATCCAAGAAATTACTCAATTCTTCCAGTTTACTGAGACTAAATATGATTGCTCTTGAAAAAATGCAAACTTGTTCGTATTAATCTCTTCATCCTAGAGGTATAATGGTTTTTACTAATTTTCTACAAAAATATTGCCTTGTGTGGGCCCTATAAATCTGTCTCACTCTGTTACCAGTTACTAATCCCAGCTGCTCTGAACTTTACAAAAGTTGCCTAACCAAACCCCCAGCTGCCATATGTTGTAATTTCCTCTTTGGGGGCATCTGCTGTTACTGTCTCTGCAAACATTCTGCCAGCTTTCCTGAGGAAGTTTTTTCTCTCTTCCCCACCCCCCTTTTAATTCTATCCCTGAAAACACTTTTGGTAGTTACTGTGTTTTGCACCTGACCTGCTAGCCTACTAATGTAGTCATACATAACCATGATCAGAACTCGGGGAAAGTGCTGGGACAAGGGAATTACATTTTGCTGGCTCTGTGGATTTTATCAAGCAAGTTTCCGGTTGTTTCTTGGGTGTCTGCCTTTTTATTTGTCTATTATTGGTGTTGAATTATGGGAGGGGGAGGAAGAGAAAAAGATCAAGACAGAATATAGGTCATAGCTTAAAACTTACCTTTCTGTTCCACCCACTAGTCTTAATGGCCTTATGCTCACATGTGTGTTTCTATTTACTTCAAAGAGATTACTTGCCGGGAAGGTATTTAGGATTTGGCCTGTAAATGGATGACAAACACTGACATTCCTTTGGATGACCTCTAAGGCCAACATTTCAAAGGTTTTGCCTAAGTTGCACCCACCAAATATGCATATAGAGGCACAAAGAGCTCCTCTATTGTAAGACTGGTAGGCCCATGCCAAAATATATAAAACAACAAGTGGAAGGCCATAAAATCTCTGCTCTCAAGAACAAGGTCTTTGAAATGGAAATGAAGTGAAACTTATACCATGAGTAATGTGTTCCAAGAAACAATGTGAAGTGGTTTCATGTGTCCTCCCCACCCCCCGCACAATTGTATTGATGTTATGGAGCTCTCTGTTGCACCACAATGATGCATTAGGAATCAAGGAGAAGAGCTTTACATATGCTTGAAAAAATAGACCATGTGGCCCTATTACCGCTCCAGATTTGCACCGCAATGAAAAATTGTTTTCATGGAACCATCTAGTTTCGAACAAGAAGGCAACGATGTCCCTTGAGGTTCTGCCCCTCAGCCTGCAAACAGCATTGAAGCCCTGTGTTCCATTTTAAGATGGTTTCCCGGGGGACAGCTTCTGTTGCGCTTGACCCTCCAGCGCTTAAGTCAGCAAAGGTTCTGTTGACCTTTAGAATTGTGTGCATGGTGTCTAATCATCTGTCATCTGCCTTGTTAGAACTGTACACAGCTCAACAGTTCTGGTTTATGGGGCTTTTTGCAAACATCTCCAGCGGTGCCCATCAGAGTGAAAAGACACCCTTATTGCTCTAGATTCACATCTGAAAGATCCCCAAAAGTTTAGAGAGCTGGATTGGATCCATTTAGCCACACTTCTAATATAGGACACAGTGCGGAACTGCACCATCTTTGAGGAGCTTGAGACAGACAGTCTCTCCCCAGAATACCTGGCAACAAGGAGAAGGCAGCGCAACAAAACTTTCAAGAGTGCAGTTGGTTCCTTTCTTTGCACACAGTCTGCTCTGCAAGAAGATGCGTGAGATCATGGACTTGCTTTCCTCCCCGTAGTGGTGTTCAACAACTACACTAATTTGACTGAAAAATTATGAAACTCTAACACAACAGAAACTACAGCATGCTGTTCATTACAACCTGCAGTGCATGTGATTCAGTCCACAGCCCCACCTTCCAAGAAGGAGGGTACCCGCTGGCAATTGCAGCCACATCCCTCACTCCCGTATAATAATTTCACACTCCCCACTTTCTTTGGGGTGACATGTGCTTGAGGGGCTTATGGAGGAATGAGAAACAATCGTATTAGCTGGTGGACCTGTGGATACAGTTATGGAAGAATGGGCAAGGTTTGGCATGTAGGTAGGAGCAACAGCCTCCTGATTAACCATCAAGAGCTTCTCCAATCCAAATGCATTTTTATGTTCAGATGCAGTGCTGCTCAGCCTAGAATCCACCACACGCCAGAGATGAGTCATCCCTGATCTCCAAACATCAGAGTGAGATGCGTGCCCTTGGAGAAGTGACACAAACAGCGGCACTCCCACAGCACTGTGACTCTCTCTCCAGGCGTCCTCAGACACACACACCTCACCAAATTGGCTAGGATTGCACATAGTTCACTTTAACTTGTGTGTATACATTGCTCTGTCTATTTTCACACGGGGGTTGTGGGGGCAGTAAGCTACGGTACTCTGAAGAAAATATGACAATAATCTCAACTCATTGTTTTCTCATTTTACTTTGGGTTTTGTTTCATTCTTAGGGGAGTTTCTGACTAATACACAGAATGGGAGATTGTATTTGGCAAATACTGCTCATGTCTCCCCTGGTGTTTTGAACACAGCTAAAATTATCTGAGTTGGGGGGAGGTTGTTGTTCTGTGTTGTTGTTTATTTAAACGGCTTAATTTTCAGTGGAGATCCTGTCTCATCACTTTGCATGTGGTGGGATGGGTGTCTTCTTGGCAGATACACCGAGGACTGAACTGGTGACATCCAGAGTTAAAAGGATGAGCTGGTACAGCTTGAGCTACAGCTCTGTAGTTAGAGGCTTTAACAGACTCATGACCTCTCTGGATTGATCAGTGGGGGACCTGTAACACACACTCACCAATGGACTACACTGGCACCATCAGTGCTGTCTGCACAGCCCCTTGGCAGAGTGAATTATGGGCATTCCACTGCCGGGGCGGAGCGTCATCCCTTCTCACTGAAGCTGGTGGTAGCATAGAAGCTGATGATGCACTCTCAGAGGCCGACTTCCTACCATATCCTCAACAGAGCCCAGAGGTTCTGAGCTAGGTGTCCTAACCCAACGTCTGTTGTATTACTGTTTCTGAGTTACTGAAACTCCACCATCAGCCTCCAGGCAAACAGTCCTGAACTTGGTCATTCCTAGGATTTCCCATTGTATCATAGATGAAGTTTGTTTCATTCCCCAGCAGTAATTACCTTAAATTTTAATGTAGAGCTTTTGAGCCTGGAAGAGCCCTGCATTCCTATGCAAGGTCTTAGCCTCCCCCATTATTTTACATCCCCGTACTGTCAATACTATGAGTGAAAAATGTTCAGGTTTCAGGAAGGACTTAGTTTTGTGTGACACCAGGTGTGGAATGAGGCAGCTACCTCCTGAATTCTAGAGCTCTCACATGGAAGTCTGGCTTCTCACCATCTTTAATGCCGACCTCTTTCCCCCCAACTCTAACTGCTTATTATGCACCACTCCACAAGGGCAGTGACCAGCATAGCAGTGAATCTACTGGCCTAATTAAATCACCACCGCTCCTTGACTGCTCCCTCCCACCCCGTTTGTTTGATCACCTAGGGGGCCATTCCCCCATAGCAATAATGCCTACACTCCTGGAGATTCTACTCGCTGTCCTGCCTGCAAATGGACACAGAGGAACTGTTCCGTGTCCCCTGTGTATAGAGCTCTCTGCACTTTTGAGAAGGAAGCCGGATTAGGCTTTTATTTAGAGACGTCTGATTTTTTCCCCTCTTCCTTGGTTTTATTTCATTGACTAATATACAGGGGCTATTGTTGTTTCTCTGTCTCCTGAATTAAGACCTACAGGTCTGATTTCTATTGCTTCTGACATTGTTATTTAGGGCTTAGTCTGTAATTACCAGTGGATGCAATGGGAGCGGTTAGTAATCACCATATCCCACATGACTGGCCATTCTGAATAAGCCTAGGTTTTGGACCACAGGTAGCAGTGCTCATAAAGTAATGCAACATACTGTCAGAGTCACAGCAGGGCTGTTTTTCAAACATATTTTCTGGAAAACGAGCATGACATTTGAAAAGAAAATCTGCAAAGAGGAACCCTTTCTGAGTCCTGGGGGCTCAGCACCTCCCAGAATTGGACCCATAGGAAGCAATATATCTGCAAGGATCCTTGCAATCCTTCTGTTTTAATGAGCTATTTGACTACATTATGCATAAGCAGCTGTTGCAATATACTGAATCCCTGCCTATAAATTACCTTTGGTGCTGAAGTGAGGTTGCAACCAATATGTCTTCTGGAAAATGCAGTGTCTTATATTAGGCTCTTTGCATGTATCTGAATACCAGCATAGAGCAATAAATAAAACTTGGAAGAGCGTTTTATACCTCTTTGGTTCATGCTGGAATTTATTTCATGTTAAAAATAAGTATACAAAATACATGATGGCAGTGACAGATTTACTTAATTACACATAAATGCTCTGATTCAGGAAAAAGTTACTCCCATGCTTAACTATATAAGCACCTGCAGAAGTATCGTTGAAGACAAAGCAAAGCATACATTTAAGTGCTGTCCTGCATAGCAATGGACTTAGTACATGCTTTCCTGAATTGGAGCACACAAGCTGAGCCTTCTGATAGCATGAACAGTAAGATATGAACTCCTGGGGTAAAATCCTAGTCCCACTGAAGTCAATAGCAAACTCCCATTGATTTCCATGGCATCAGGATTTCACCCATAGATTGTCAGGAATAGAAGATCACACTATCTATCTATGTATTGCTGTCTTTAGAAACATTTTCCCTATAATCCTGAAAGAAGGCCTCAGATTTAACCCATGAATTTGGTGTCACAAAATACTGATGATCTCTACATGGGTAGTATACTAGAAAACAGAAGTACAATTGTTGTATGGAATTACTAGAATTGTATCAATGTACCAAAAAAGAACTCTGAGTTGGATTAATTTCTAAAATATTCTGAATGATAACATCAACAATGGCAATAATAAATTATTTTGCAGTGATAGAATATTTTTCTCTCAATATAAGCTAAGCACATTATGAACTATATATATATATATATATATATATATATATATTAGATTTAAATAACCAACCCAAACAAAAAAGTTCTTGGGTGCCTTAACAATTAGATTCACACTCACAAATGATAACCACCCAGCAGCAAAAAATGTTTATCTTCATATCATGAATTAACTCAGCAAGCCAATAAATCAAAGCTGTAAAATAGCCTCCTTAATTCCAACCCAGGAAAATACTCTCAAACTTCCCCCAAAACCTTGTTAAATCAGTGATAAGTATACCTGCAGAAGCAGCAATTTTCAGACTATTGGAGAGCTCGTTAGAGATGGCTGAATAGATTGTCCATAAAGAAATGATAGCATTCGTACTGTTTATGGTCCATGATGTATCACTATTTAACTTTTTGTCATCTACCTGGCCATGATGCTAACATGACACATCCTGCCTTTGCTTGGGATTGCTTGTTCTGACTAGGGATTTCGCTGAGCACCATTGGGTTCCTGAGTACACAGAAAAAAGGATTCTCCTCCCGCGGAATGTGAAAGCAACAGGAATGTGCACAAAACCAAATAAAAAACTAGTCCAGTGAAATATCAGAACTCATGATAAATCACTGCTTAACACTGCCACATCTTCAAATCAATTTTGAGGATTTCAATAACTCGGTCCTGGGATAGGGGTTGTTATAAAATTGGATGGGTGGGGTTCTGTGGCCTGCCTTGTGCAGGAGGTCAGACTAGATGATCAGATTGGTCCCTTCTGACCTATGAGTCTATGAGTCTATGAGTCTATCTACCAGACCAATCTGGTTGGTTGCTTAGTTTGTTTTCAAAAAAGCATGATCCAAAGATCACTGGGAAAGTCTCACAACAAAAGAGTCCCTTTCTTTGCGCGCCTGGAGAGAGCTAAGAAAGAAAAGTGTGCTGTTTAAAGACTTTATCAACAGAACTTTTCATCTGTCACCGAGCTTACCATTAACTTGATAATATATGATTATTATTTATTATTAGTGTCTTGGTCTGAAATGACTGAGTATGTTGACCTATGGGACATAACTCAATGTACATCTATTTAGGCTGGCTGCTGCAAGACTGAGCTATGGCAGGAAATCAGATTTGTGGGTGACAGGGTAGATTGGTGATCTGCATGTAGTGTAATTATGTTTGTTTTTGTAATATATGGCAGGGGCTTCTAGTGTCCTGGATGGGCACCTTTGTCATATATTCATATAAATCTCAATCAGCAAATATATTTCTGCTCCGAGGTCTGTACACACACATACATATGCACACACACCCAGCAGCAGGAAGCATCATCTCAGCTCTGCCTCTGATGAGCACCTAAGATGTTGGTCTCAGACTTCTCACACCACTGTTATTCAACAATCACGAGCAACGAGCAACGTTTACTTGTACTGATGCATACCCCTCACTTCTCACGGTCCATTTTCACAACCACGTGTCACCACAGGAGACTTTGCTGGAGCGTAACTTAAGCCAACATCAAGGGTGGTATTTCAAAGGATACAGCCGCTTGGCCAAGTCACTTGATGAACCTGTAGGGACTCGCTGAAACAATCTTCACCTTCAGAAGTCTGAGCAGTTCACGTCTATTTGGGAGTAAAATTAGTGATACCTAAGGCCTTTGTTTTCTTAGGAAGAGGAGTTGCTTTGGTTTTGTAACTCAGCACTCCATGCCGTTTTGCACTATTCTTTTCAGTCTGTGCTGGCAGCATGTTTCTTGGAGATTTCTCTGTTTTATTACAGATTTATTGCTCCGTCTTTCCCGCTGACAGAAAACAGGATGCCTTGTGCTCAGGAAATGCTTACACGGTTATGGGCTAAAGGAGAAAACAAACATAGTAAAGGGGCTTGCTCTGCCTGACCTTCCCTTTGTTGCTTCCTGGAGTGTGCAGTCAGCATGGGTCACCGAAGGCTCATGAACCTTTGACATCTCAGTCACCCACTGAGGCCTAGTGATCCCTGAGCTCCCATCCACTGGGGATGACCTGCAAGAGCAACTGGAAATCAGACATCCCAGCCACATGAAAATGACAAACATGAGGATACTGAGATGTTTGGAAGATCACCTAGACCAGGCATATGTTCTCATAGAGCAATCAACCAGTCCAACCCCCTTCTCAAAGCAGGACTAATCCCCAGGCAGATTTTTGCCCCACATCTCTAAATGGCCCCCTTGAGGGTTGAACTCACAACCCAGAGTTTAGCAGGCCAATGCTCAAACCACTGAGCTATCCCTCTTCCCTACTGGCTTCCCTGTAACCCTGGATGCCTTTGTGTTGTGCAACTTTGGTTAGACCCTGGCACCGGTCCCTGCCCACAAGCACAGGCTCTTACTCCTGCTTCCACCAGCCTAGTTACTCTACGCAGGGTCACACCAAGAGCCCTAGTCTCCCCAAATCTGTCCTCCCCAAGTTCTTAACTACTAGAGACTCTCAGACTTTTCCCCTGCGGTTCATCATCCCTGAAGGCATGAAACTAGCCCCCAGACACCAGATTACTTTGGTGCACAGACTCTGTAGTTTGCACAACCAGACCTGCTTGGGAGCCAGAACACCATCAGGAGCAGGGAAGACTGGTAGGTGCCGTGAGGCCCCTGCCCAGCCAGGAAATGCAGTGGGCCAGAATGCTGCTGAGAGCAGGGAAACTAGGCACAGCCGTAAGATGACATCTGTCTGATCTCCCCTGGAATGAGAGAGACTCCAGGTAGTAAAAGTGCTGATAAATTCATGTTACCTGGTAAAGGGTAGGAAAAGCCCAGCGCGGTGTGACACAACTGCTGGAGGAAGCGTAGGTGTCAAGGAAGTGTCAATACTCAAGCTCTGAGTCATTTCAGAGATAATTAAACGTACTGAGCCATTGAAGAACAAAGTAGCCAGCGGCACTGCAGAAAAGCAGGGGCAGTCGTGGCCAGAACTCTAGCATCAGGTAGTGGGGGCAAACACCCTAATGCAAGAACAGGGCTGTTAAACCTCAGATATATGCAGTTAAATCGGCTGATTGTGCACATTGTAATTGTGTAATAAGACTATATCGGATAACGGTTTTTCATGAAAGCTTGTAATGATCTGAACTCGATGGTCATTATGAGATACATACACAGGCCATGCTTATGAATGTATGTCTGTATATATATAGAGAGAGAGAGAGAACCTTAACTGTGGTGCAGTAGGGTGGTGAAGGAATCAGGCAGGGCTGGTGTTTTCACAAATCAGATTTTTACACAAAGCCAGCTTCAAATACCCACCCCTTTGGTGGCGACTAAGCAGAGAGGAAAACTGTGAGTGCCTGTTAATTTAGAACTCAGGAAGGATGGATTTGGGGGGGGACTCAGGACTGGAAGACTGTTGGTGTCACCCTGCATGGAGTAACTAGACTGATGGAAACCAAGGTGAAACCTTGTGCTTGTGGGCAGGTTCCTGGCATCAGGGGTCTGAAACAGAGCTGCACAGCATAAAGGCACCCACAGTTACAGGGCAGGCAGTGATACAACCCCTTACCAGTCTGGGTGAAGCACAAAACAGTTACCACTGCAGCAACATTGGTTTGGAGTAAAAAGGGGAAGGTTTGTTCCTGACTGTAATGAGAAAGAGAGAAACAAGATGGGTGAGGTAACATCTTTTATTGGCCCATCTTCCATCGGTAACATATTTTTAATTTATAATTTACTCACTAAGGTGGAGACACAGGTGTGTTTGTGTGTGTTCTTTTTACAGTGGGTGAGTGAATGTAAGGCTCTTTAAAACATGTCTGGAGCCAGGCACAGTGAAGGCATCAAGGATGGGGTAAAATTCCCACTGACTTCAATGCAAGTAGAGTTAGGCCAATGCGAAACACTTTTGAAAATTCGAAACAGAGAGATCCTAAGCTGGTGTAAATTGGCATAGCTCCCTGGAAATCAAAAGAGCTATGCCATCTTATATTAGCTGAGGATCTTGCTTATAAAAGCATAATAACTTGAATCCTGCTAATGAAGACATCTAGTGGCCATGAGTTCCACAAATTAATAATTCCTAGTTTCTTTTAAAAGCAGACAACCAGTTCAAGTTTATGTGTTGGATTTATGTCAGCTCAGCACTGAAAACTGGAAACTAGTTAGATACACAAAGTGAAATCCTAGCCCCATGGAAACCAATGGCAAAGTTTGCCCTGACTTCAATGAGGCTGGAATTTTGCCAGTGGAGGGGTGGAGAAGGAGGTGCAGGACACAAATATTTTTCCTGCTTTGGGGGCGAGAGGCTGCAGAGGACCAAAAGGAGCAAAAAAGAATTAAGGAGAAATTAATGCAGGAATTAATACGAGGATGGAGTTAGGCAGAGTTTTAAAGGTGAAAATGAGGATCTTGTACTTATCACAGTGAATTTCGAAAGGCTCAAGTGATACAATAGAAAAATGCCCCAAATAACATGAGCTTGAGTGTAACTGTAATAATATCAGCTCACTTGGAAGGCATACAAAGCTGAATAATAATTCATACAAAACAATAAAAAAAATGCTGGATGATATTTTGCATCATGAAAACCACATACTGGAATCGCTACAGTATATTTGTTCTTTCATCTGTTTCATCCTCCATAGTCCTGAATTCAGCAAACAAAAATGTGGGCTCCTTGGAAATGTTTCCCAGCTGTAAAGATTTGTGGAGGGCATGTCCTGACATGCATTGGATTATAACCGAACCTGAGTTAGCTGGCGCCACCTAGCTCAGAAATTGCTGATAAAACGAGAGAGCTCTGTAGTCCATATTTTGTTAGCAGACAGTGAAGCCACATTATGTTCTCAGTTACAAGCATGAAAAGTACTTAAAGCAATGGAGTTACACGGGCAGTTAAGTCAGGGGAGGATTTGACAACTAATGTTTCAGCAATGATGGAAGTTAAGAAAAGTAAATCCTGCTGCAAAACAAGTTAAAATGATTTTTGGGCAAAAATGTTGTAAGCATGATGATGAAATGGTAATGCAAAGATGAACAGAATGGATAGATGTAATACGGTAATAGATCTTATACGTAGAGTACTTTTCATTTAGGGGGATTCAAAAGAATGTTACCCTCTTTACTCACTGTTTATGCAGATGTTAAGGGACAATAGCACATAGGTGAGCACATACCAACCAGGTCTCTTGCAACAGAAGGCCAGTTACTTTGAGGGTGGTGCTCAGCAGCTGTCTAATGCTGCACAGCAAAAGTACATAACACTTTCAGACAGCGAGTGAAGGCAAATGCTGTATCCAACTGAAATGAGGTTTGTAATTTTTGGTAGGCAGAATGTCATTGCCAAAACTGGAAGGCAGCCAGGACACTGGGGCTAAAAGTTTGATTCTTTCTAATAGTCTCAGGGAATGTCAATAGACAGCACCTTCAGCAGAAGAAGAATCCCTTTAACTCTGTTGTGGACCATTGGTTTGGTGTTAATTTGCAGGGATGAGCACTACCTACTTCTCTTGCGGTGGCTCCAATTACTTCTGAAGAAGAGCTTTGTGTACGCTCGAAAGCTTGTCTCTCTCACTAACAGCAGCTGGTCCAATAAAAGATATTATCTCACCCACCATGCCTCTCTAGCATTTTTTATTATTATTTAATAGGAAGCATCCTTGATGGCTTAATAGCTATGAGTTCCCTGAGGTTATTGTTACAATATTTCTCGGATTCCATGACTCAGCACTTTATTGCCAAAGCAACGTTATCTAAAATAGGATTCCAAACAACAGCAGCAGTAGCCACAAACAGGAGTTTGTGGACAGTGGACTTGCATCATGGCCAATGGCCAAAGCTCCAGCATCAGACTCACACGGTAGCAGAGCTCTGTTCCATTCTCAAAGGAGTGGGTTGCATAGTGCAGCAGAATCAAAGCTAACAAATCTCACATTTCACGTTGTTCCCTTCCATGATCAAAACTTCCATTCCCATTGCACTGAATGGAGAAGTTGAACTCACTGAGAGAAGAGCACATATCGGCAGAAAGATTTCAGACATGCTAGTCAGTTTCCTGAAATGCCTTATGGTGGCCATATGAGGGGTGGAAACTGGTTTCACACCAGCCTTTGCTGACAGTAAAATATAATGAAAAACATTTATGTGCAACAATGTAGACCACACGCTAATTAGCTTTTTATGTAACCGCACCGTAGTTCATAAGATTTCAATTTAGCCTAGCTAATCACTGCATCAATTGCGCTCATTTAGAGCCATGACTTTCTGCAAATTCACACTGCAAAGGAATACGGTGGCCTATTCTCTGTCATTTCAAACTCTTGGTGGAAAAATAAAAACTGTACAGGGGAATCTGGACATCTGTGACCCATACAACGAGGCTTGCATCAGGCACTTTAGAAAACCAATTACATTGAAGTCTAGCAATATACTCAAAACATCAGGCAACCTGAGCACCTTAAAAGTGGCATCAGCAGCTAGGGAGATTGAAGAAGTCTCCTTAGTCCTCTTTAAGAAGAAAAGGCTTCCTCAAAACAGTGGGATCTTTGGGCTTTACAAACTTAGGTAAGGTGTGCAGTGAAGATGGGCAACCAGCCAGCACAGCAGCAAGAGAAGGGCCCAATTTTGGCCCAAGGATACCAAGACAAATCTCTTTAACCAAAAAGGCCATAGGTTCTATAGGGTGGGATTTTCAAAAGTGATGTACTGTGGACTTGTCTACACAAACAATTAGACAACGAGTGGGGCTGCAAATCTGCCCTACACAAGCCTGCCACAGTCTAACTCTCTGTGGACATCCTGCTGACACAGATGAACAGTTTGTTGGAGCATTTGGAGCTAGTCATTCAAAGCACCCTAACAAACTGTTAAGGCACATTAGTTGGGTGCACACGGACAGTTAGTCCTCAGCAGGCTAGTGCAGGGTAGATTCCCATCCCAGCTTGCCACTAATTGTTCGTGTAGATAAGCCTTTTGCCTAAGGTTGCCCCCACTGAAGTCAATAGGAGTTTTAATGCTGACTTCAGTGAGAGCACAGCCAGGGCCAACACTGAGTGCACTCTTACATTTGATAGTGAACGTTGGGTTTGGGTTTTTTTTAAGGTCTCATCTCATCTCAGAAAGCCCCATGTAATAAAAATGATTTTGCACAAGAAACACCTCAGATATTCCCTGTATTTATAACACCTCTCTTCAGAGGCCCCAAATTACTACAGCTCTGACACCAAGTCCCAGGCTCCACCCACTAGACTGGGCTCCCCCACACTTTCACCAAATAGCTCAAATCACTGCAGAAGTAATATAGAGCCCCACCGCCCTGCTGCTATGTTCAGTTTCCATGGATATAAAAGGAAGAAGAAACAACGACAATGGCAAAGCTCTGATTAATTTCCCCATGTTGACTGGTGGTTTCACAGTAGCCTGCTTTCGGACGCATCGTATCAGTCTACAGCCTCTCCTCTTCCTCCCATCTGCTGCCAAGAAGCAGGTTTTGTTCAGCAACTGAACAACAGCAGCATCTACTGTATCCTGTAAAGAACGGTTTCGAAAGCCTGAAACATCAGGAGCTGAATGCCCGTCACACACACACCCAAGTCCAATCCAGGATGTTTAGGCATAAAAATATAACCAACCAATAGATATATATATTTTATATATATATATATATACATACAGCGCAGAAGGGGCTGATTTCGATCATGTTACTTGCTCTGTGGCTGTGCTGAAATCTTGGAAAATTATGAGCATCAGTAAGAAAGTGGGTCCAAAGCAATTAAAGTATAACAATAAACGTTCACACTATAGACAGCGAAGCTGGGATTTTACTGTGTTTTCATTTGGTTGTTGTTTTCTCGTTTGTAGGTTAAACAGGAAGATTGCTGCTGCAGGATATGCCAGTTCTTCTGGTCACGGTAATAACTTTAACACTTCGCTTTCCTTTTCTCACACAATACACTTAATGTTTCCATTCTGGGATCTGGCTTCAGCTGCAGATTTCCGGCACCAAGTAAAAGCATGCCTTGGTTTAACCCTTCGATAGGTATGTTCCACATACCTATCAGTGAAATCTCTTTCATATCTCATTTGGGAAGGGGTTCCAAGGTCTAGCATAGGAAACTTTGAAAAATACAGCTAGGATCCTATCAATATCCAATCAGCATCAAACTCAGGGGTATAAATCTCCTCCCCTCAAAAGAGGAGAAGATCTGTGTTGACCTCTGTCTCTGAATAAACAAAGAGCTGGTGGGATTCAACCCAGTAAATGTGAAAGTTCAAAAGGTTAAGAAAGCACTTGGCTTTCCCCATAAACAAACTGGGAAATGAATCTGGGAACATATCTTTTCATAACAATTGGGCATTAATAACACCCTGGGGGCAGCTGTCTTCAGGTTACATCACCCATGCCCCTGGCAGATTGGGAAACACAACCAATCAGAATGTAGGGAATTGCATAACTGGCAATAACCACAAATGTGCCCACCAATAACTATCTAGCCTCCATTCACTTTTATTGGCTTTTTGAGGCCTGTACAGATGGACTCATTTTGAGGCCATTTTGAGGCCTGTGCAGATGGGCTCATTTTCCTATCAGAGATGATAGATATGCAGCCATCTTTGCTCTACAGCTGGGAAGATCTGAAAAATAATACTGATAAAAAAAGACATTTTCTATAGTTGAAAAGAAGAGGAAATGGAGCCATACTCAAGACTCTCTAACAATCCCATACCCACTTAGTGGGTGAGAACTCAGGATCTTCTGTTTCATAAACACACAGAAGCTTCTTCCACATATCCATGAGACAAAACAGATATCCATGAGAGTATGGCCACAAAAAAGGTCCTCACCTTGAAAAAGTCTGGACGGTGATATCTCTGGACAGGTTTCCATCAATCTTTCTGTTACGGGCTTTATTTTACCCTGAGGTGTTTTCAGATTCGTGCAATGGAAAGAATTTTCAATAACGAACTGCAGAATACTGCTGTCCCTCAGCACATGGACAATAAGCTTTTGATACTAGGTTTCAGGAGTCTCAAAATCTTGAGTCTTCTACTCTAATCTTGTTTCAATTAAGTTTCTTGGTGGGGGAGGGGGGGCAAACAGGGGAACTTGCAACAATAGCTCAAAAACAAACTCTGGAAAGAGCGACTCACTCGCTGAGCCAGTGAGGATGTTGTTTATGTATTAGATCCTGTTTTCTTCCTTAAGCAAACAGCTTCTTTTACCAGGTGCTTCTGCCTTGGTTATCACCCCTCCTTTGAGAAAGCAGCTTCCTGTGGCCTCTGTGTGAAAACGGAACTATTAGATAGTAGGCAGGAATGAAGCATGCCTGTCAAAGTTTATCTCCCACCTGGGTCATAATGAGAGTCACTGTTGTCTGCTGAGGTCATTACTGAGTCTATGTGGCTTAGATCACATAGGCAGAGACATGCTCCTGCTGTTGAAGCAGCACTCTGAGGAGAATAAACACTGATTTTGAAGGGAACCCTGGACAAATGATTAGGGCTGGCTGAAATCACAGTTAGAGTAAACTTTGCCTCACTTTGGTTGGGATGAGTTCACAGTGCAAGACTTGGTTTAGACAACAGAAAAACTAAAGTTCATCCTAGCTAGAATCTTCTGTGCCTCAGAGGTTCCTACAGGTTCAGAACTGGTGGTTTCATTGCACTCTCCATCTGTGCAAGCTAGCCGCCGCCTGTACTTCACACTGGAAGTTTCTAATCCAGCATGAGCTGATTCCCTAGGAACTACTGCTAGAAAACCCACATACAGATCATTAACTGCATCCCTGAGCATAATGCAAATTTCAGAGTAGTCAGTAACCACTTGTGAATTCTAGGGTCTCGCTCAGATGTAGACAAGACCTCAGCTGACATTGCATTGATTGCCAAACCATTTTTTCATGTGAAATGATGGTGACCCTAGCGTGAATTAATGACAGTGGGTTAATGTCTAGTAATTGTGTCACTGATTCGTGTTGCCTCTCTGTCTGGTATGTCCAACCGATGGCTTCATCTACTGGGACATTTTGAAAACATCTGTTCATTAGAATGGATGTGTTATGGAGTCTGCTACAGGAACTTATGGATACTTCAAAACAGTCAGTGAAAAGGGACTCTAAGGATTCTTCTGTGAGGTTGTACTGCTCTCTATCTTCAGTGCTACCTGCCTACCGAGGTCTGGTTTGGAGGAAAGCAATGCAGCAGAAAAACAAAGCTCTTTAGTGTTTGATGTTGCAAATCTACAAACCCCTGAAAATGGGGGTCTCACCCATTTTCCTCCTGGAAATTAAATTTACTTTAATCTCCTGGGCATAAATGTTGGGGGGAAAGCAAAGGACCACTCAGGATGGAGAAGCCAGCTAAATTCCTGCTGTTACCTTAAGGTCCTTCCATTGCTGCTGAGGAGCAGCAAAAGTGGCTCACAGAACCTTTGAAACTGTTCATCTTGCCTTTGATCTACCTGCTTCCTTCTCTTCTCCTGCAGCAGCCCTGGGGCAGCTGATCACAGAGGCAGTTCTGGTGGGAAGGCGGCCACACACTCTAGGAAGTAATAGACGTGAGCAACATCCTCGTTTGCCACCAACCAGTGCAAATGAGGAAAAGATGGGAGAGCGACAGAGACTTGAGCACAGAGGGAAATCGAATGTCAGAGTCAGCAGGGACCAGAGTGGAGTAAAGAGAGGAGTCAGAGCCACCCAGGAGTGGAGAGGCAGGAGACTCAGGTCAGTGTGGTTTAGGATAGACATTGTGGATGGCTAGATATAGGTGATGAGGGGATTTGTTAGCTGTGGAGAGGGCCTGGGATGGGGTGAATTCCCACCACCTGCTGGAGAAGGAAAAAGTACCAGTTAATGACGTGTTCCACACCTCTGGAGTGACTCGTGAATTGCCCCCTGGCCACCAGGGGCGGAGGTAGGTGATGAGTTATTAGTCACCTGGGCCTTATAAGCAGAGTGAGGGAGCTTAGGCAGGCGTATCCTCCAGGATGGACGCCGCAGGAGGGAGGGAAGAGCCCTGAGACAGGGCCTAGAGGGAACAGGGAGATCCCTAAGAGAAGCTTCCAGAGTCCCCAGGGAGAGGAGGCACTGGGAGAAAACCCATTACACAAGAAACAACAGAGGAGGAGTCTTGCAGGAGCAGGTTAGGTCCTGTGGAGAGGGGGAAGCCCTGAGCTAGGGGCAGTAACAGCACTTCAGTAGGGCCTGAGATGGGTAAAAGAGTTGACTTTTATTTGGACCTTTTTGCTATCTTGGACGGGTTTTGAACTTTGTGACTTAGCTGGAGACCAAGCCTCGGACGACCCGCAGGGGGCACTGGAGCCAAGTGTACTATTGACATTATGCACTGATGCAAGGGGGTGCTCTAAGGGTGAATGCACCCCATCACAGGGACCAACTCTGACTTTGTGCTTAAAAGCCAGTCCACATATTGCCACCTCTCTGATCAAGTTCCCGCCCCTACCCCAAGGTAAATATTCCCCACTATGCTCCCCAACAGACACTGCATTTTCCCACACACCTTCTACCTCTCCTCTTTTAGAGAAAGAAAAAGGAACTGCCTAGGAAGCATCCCCTGGTCAGCAGCCCCCTGCGGCTGAGGCGGATGGGAGCAGGAACATCTGCAAAACCGAACTATCTGCCAACGTGAGAATGTCGAACGTTAGGAGCCTCATTTAAACAAATAAATAAATAAGCTGACATCCTCTGGGTACAGGTTCATGATCATAAAAACAGAGCACGTGACTCAGAGGCGGAAAATACATCGTGTATTTTAGCATCTCTCATTTCCTCCTAGACCGTCGCAAGAATTTCCTCCAAAGACCTTTGCTTCCCCTGACATTCTAGAGCTGCCTAGAGATCCATGTTACATTGTCCTCTTGATCCAGTGGCCCCTGATAATGAGTGATGCAGGAAGAACTGGCTGGAGGGTTACACCTCCTTGGAATGATTATTGGTTTCTTTGAAGTGCTGCGTGAAGCATAGAAACAAAGGAAAAGAAGGTGTAAGGAGTAAGTGTCTTCCATTGCCTCTAATTTTTCCTTTATGCACTCCCACAACCATCCTGGGGAATTGTTCAGATGAGATATGACCCATGGATCTTGAGATGTGATCCCTATTCGTTTCCAGAGACGAGGGCAAACCACTCTTCCCCAAAAATGACCTCCCAAAGTGCCATGGGAGACAGACTGGACCCCAAGCTCAACAGTCAAATTAATCCAGTGCATGTGAGCAGGAATCCGTCTAGTTACGTACATAGGACCTGCTCCAGAGCCCATAGAATGCAATCTGACTCTTTTCATTGACTTCAGTGGATTCTGGAGTAGGCCTATAGGGCCTGGTAAAGGAATTTAGATAAAACCAGACTCAACCTGGGTTTTTACCTAAGCCTCAAGGCGAAATCATTAAAATAAAATATTAAAGAACAAACATTGTGTCTCAACTCAATAGCGTTAACTTGAAACATATCCACATTCAGGCTATTGCTGTGGTGTTTTCAATTCATCCATCACCTTAAAGTCTCAGGAAAGTGCTTATTTTGGCACAATATGCAGCCAAATTCCCAAAGCTGAGAGGTTCAGATGACAATAATGACACGAGCTCCTCAGCTGAAAGTTGTTACACAAGTGCAAAGTTCTTTGTGAACATTAATGAAGCCTGACAACCCCCGTGTGAGTAATTAACTCATTTTGAAGATGGGTAAATTGAGGCACAGAAGAGGCAACTGACTTCTTCACGGTAACTCCATGAGGCAGAGCTGGGAACAGAACCCAAGAATCCTGATCAAAGTCTTCAGTTATGGAGTGTCCAAAGCAAGTCACCTAAAAGCTCAGCATCTCAGGGGTAGAAATTTTGGGCCTTGCCTCACAGTCTCTCCCTGTAACCATTAGCACCTGAACTCTGGGGATACTTATCTAACTTAAAGTTCTTCTGAATTTTGAGAGCCCGTTAGCCCCAATCTGAACATTCTCTTCTGGACCCTCAGCATTTGCTACGCCACAGTCGTGTTTATTTCATTGTGTTCGGTTGTAAATGAGTTTGAAAAACTGACCTTTAAGTCTAAAATTACAATATACAGAATCTGATTGCAACCTCATAGTAATATCACTGAGGGGTAGCGGGGAGAAATAAAGTCACCTTGGGAAGAGAATGCCTCCAATTTTTTTCTTTTTTCTTGGTCTCTCAGAGGTGTCAAAGGAAGCAATCTGACGTCCAAGGACCGGAAAATAACAGCTTTTTGGCTGATGTTTATGTAAAGCAAGGTCACTTAGAAAGATATCAGTGACTTAAAAATACATTAAATTTAAAGGCTGTCTTTAAATAATATCCTGTATCCACTGGGTACAAGCAGGAAGACACTGGAATGGCCTGCACACTCCCCCTCCTTTTGTTCATGCTCCTGGTGGTAGATGACTGAAATCTTCAGCATTCAAATGAGTGCCTGAACTTCAGAAAAGTTAGGCTAGGCTGTTGCCATCATGCCAGCTTAGGAGGTGCAATGCCATCCTTCCCCAGCCAAGGCAGCCTGCTAGTGTGCCATGTTATGTGATGAGGTTTAACAGAGCTTTGTAAAGTGTCTGCATGAAAGACATTACAGAAATGCACTGTGTATTAATTATTATTATTATTATTATTGCTCAAGCCCGTGAGTAGCTTGTCACACTGCCATGAACCAAATTTGAGTGCACATGCGTTTGCAAACAATGCCTACCAGGTAATTCCAATGCCAGCTGCTGTAACCAGTCTTCAATAGCTTCCAGTCTAGCAGAAATTCCCCCACCTTTTCTTCAGGACCTGTCATCCTCATTTCTGATCATATCACTTTCTGTTTGCTAGGCCAGAGGTTCTGAGATGGGGTGCAGGGACCTTTGCCAGTCTGTGGAGCACTTGTTGATCTGTGAAGAGCTGGCTAGTCACATAGTGCAGGTTCTCCTGGTTCCTGCTGCTAAAGTACATTAAAAGGCAGCTAAGAATATAAACACTTTCCTAATATTACTTTGCTGTGTGAGCAAGTGCTGCAATTGCCCCAAGGATGTCAGAGAAGAGCACATGAAAGGGGAAGTGGTCAGCAGTGTGGCTTAGTGGGTAGTTCATTGCACTGGCACTCAGGAGACATGGATTTGATTCCTGACTCTACCACCAGTTGGGGGTGAGTGATAGCTCAGTGGTTTGAGCATTAGCCTCCTAAATCCAGAATTGTGAGTTCAGCCCTTGAGGGGGCAATTTAGGGATCTGGAGACTAAATCTGTCTGGGGATTGATCCTGCTTTGAGCTAGGGGTTGGACTAGACGACCTCCTGAGATCCCTTCCAACCTTGGTATTCTGTGATTCTACCTATCATGAAAAAGCATGATCACAAATGGAGCAGGAGGTGGCCTACCTGACATCCCAAGAGATGTGAACCATGCTATGAAAATATCTGAGCATCTATGCTGCATTCCAGACCTTATTGCCCTCAATTACTAGACTTTATCTCTCTTCCTACCTCCCTACAGTGAGCGCTGAGTCCTTTATCCCTCATCTTCAGAAACAAACTTCCTTTGAAGAGGTTTTGATGCAGGAGTTACTGGGTAAGGTTTCACTG
Organism: Gopherus evgoodei; assembly: GCF_007399415.2. NCBI lineage: Eukaryota > Metazoa > Chordata > Testudines > Testudinidae > Gopherus > Gopherus evgoodei. Next base: position 24,013,108 of record NC_044336.1, on the reverse strand, counting down.
ACCTGTGTTATGTAAATGGTCAGATCAGATGATCAAAATTGTCTTAAAATCTTTTAATCTATGCCTAACACATTCCTTGGCTCCCTACTCAGACTCTATCTCCCTTTGCTGGTAACATCGGGCATAGTTGTCCTTTAACACATACTGGTTTTACACTGGTCTAAATCCTGTGATTTCTTATCTTTTACAAGAGATTCTACAAGCCCCCACCAAGATTAGGGCCCTGCTGGCCAAGGTGATGCACACATATACACAGTATGAAAATCTGTGGCCCACGCTTCCCCTAATTTACCCAACTGCAAGAAGAGAAGGAGAGCCAGAAGCTGCCATTTCTAACATATCATCCAGCCAGACGTTGTGTCAAACTCAGTATTCACTATATGAAGTGGCCCAACACATTGTAATGTTGCTGGGAGTTGTAATGTTTAGAGAGACATGTATTGAGTGCTATGTGCCAGATTCTGCGCTCACGTACATAGTTTTACACCTTAGCAATCCACTGACCAGAGTGGAGGTAGTCAGGGCAAGTGAGATCAGAAGCAGATGGCAAGAATTTTGACATTTCAGACAATCCTGAAATGGAAAAAGTTGATGTTTGCACATAGAGTTCTCCAGTTGGGCTTGCACTGATCTTAATGTATTATCTTTCCAGCACATTTGCCTTCTTTGGAAACATCTCAAAGGGTTCAGGCTGTAATTGCTCTGCATTGGCTAACTGGCTAACACTTGAACAGAATGATTGATAGTAGCAGAGAAAGGGAGTAGTAATAAAGTTTGGAAAGGTCAGGATAACACACCATATATTTCTACATTTTTTTTCTGCTGCTGTTGATACACCCAGGGTGTTTTTATCTGTTGAGAAATTGACTTGCAACACAGCTAGAGACTGCAGAAACAGAGGTTGGTTTGTTTTTTCTCCACCAGGAATCAATCGCTGTGGATAAGGAGCAGGAAAGCAACATAGGCAAGGCCCCTTCATTCAAAGTATAACACTTAAAATGGTGTGCCTGCAATTTAGCCAATAGAAAGTCAAGAGGAAGTGGTTCCTGCCAAAACACAGTAGTAAAACTTTCCATGGGCCAAAGTACCAGACAGCACTAAATTAAAGACAAGGGGAACAAGTCTTGTAAAGTCAACAGGCTTGCAGACGAGTAACTGAAGACAGAATTTGCACTGTGCTTGGATATGGAGCTGCAATCCCAGTTTCTATCCAGCCCAGGTCGGTAGTGTATTGGGCCAGTTGCCCTACTCCAGGAAGAGGAAGGGTTAAAGCAGGCCAGAGGGAGCCTGCACAGAACCCTCCAATTAGAAGAGGGCTCACTAAGCGAGCCAATTGGGAGGTGGCTTATTGCAGCAGCCAATCAGGGCCAGCAGCGGCCATATATAAAGGGCTGCTCAACAGAGCAGAGTGGTCTCTCCCTGGCTTGCTAGGGAGAAGGACTGGCTCCCTAGGAGCACCATGACGGGACTATAGGCTGCCAGTTCCACCAAGAGGCGGGGAGACATCAGAGCAGGGCACCACTGGAAGACTGTACCTGGAAGAGGATGCCATGGTCCGGGGAGCAACACGAGTCCCAGAGTGGTAGAGACAGCAAAGCAGGAGTAAGTGCGAGCGAGACACCACTGGAGGAGGATGCCCTACAGAAGGACTTGAGCTAATTCCAGAACGGTCAGCAAGGGGTGCCATGGTGGTGAGTCTTGCACTGCTACAGTAGCAAGTGACCAAAAGTCATCACTATGTGAAGTTTGTTTGGTGGCCAATGTGACCCATTCCACTGACTAGTGGGCAGGTATCCACACCATCAAAACAGCTATTGTAATTTGAACTTATTAACTTTTTATTGGCCATCTCAGAAGATGCCACCATTTCAGTGACTTATGTGTCATCGTCCTCCCATCTGTGCTAGAGTTGAGGTGCATTGAAAGGATTAACCTGTATTGCACTTGTTTTGTAGCTAGAAGGTAGATGTATCATCCAGTTGCTAGGGATCTAGCCAGGGACTTAGGAACCTCAGGATCAAGTCTTTGCTCCTGTGTGGCCTTGGGCAGGTCACTTTAGTCTCTCTGGGTATGTCTACATTGCAGCTGGGAGGTGTGGTTCCCAGTGCAGGTAGATGGACTTGTGTCGGCTCAGCTCGAGCTAGCATGTTGAAAATAGTCTGCATGTTGTGGCACAGACAACACCATGGGCTAGGGACACAAATTCAGACCCATGCTAACTTGAGCAGAGCTAGCACGAGTCTGTCTACCCACACTGGGAATCACCCCTCGCAACTGCTGTGTAGACAAACCCTCTCTGCCTCAGGTGCCCCTCTGTAAAATATGATGAGAGCTCTTCCCTGCCTCAGAGGGATGATCTGAGAATAAATAACAAATGGTGAGGTGCTTAGAAACCATGGTAATGGGGGACGAACAGGGAATTTTACCTTGCAGGGCTCTCAGGCTGGCCCTCTTTGACCAGAATAATTTTGAAAAGAAGAAACTTTTCCTAAAACTATTTTTTTTGTAAGTAAATAAATAAATTTTTAAAAAAGGCACATCAATATTTGACAAGAGAAAAATTCCACCAGGGCGGAATGCGACATACGCCATCCAGTGCCCACTCACAACAGGAAGGTCTTGCAACTTGGTGGCTGCGACTGCGTGGTAATGATGGCAGGTTGCCATAGAGGCTTTACCTGGAGTGCCAGGCTGAAGCGAAGTGCTGAAAGCCCTTCCTGTCCCAGGGCACTGTAGCTCTGACATTTCTACAGCCCATAAATGAGCTCTGTTCTTTGGTGAGTTGTTACGTATAGATTTCTCTCTCTCATTCCCCTTTAGCATAGCGAATCTTTTCTTCTCTAAATGTTGGCGGGTGTGTTATAAAAATAAATAAATAACGGCTGAAAAATTGTAGACAGACTATCCATTTATACATGACATTCTTTGCTGAGAAACTTTACAGCACTGGGAAGAATTGACACCCAAGCAGAAAGAGAGATTGAGAGGAAGAGGACTTGTATCTAATAAGCTTAAAGGATCAAAAGCTAGAGTGATGTAAAATGTCACTTCTTCACATTCGAGCCTACACTTAGCCTTTCATGTCAGCAGGAAGGAAGGAAGATGCTGAGAACTTTCTCAGCTTTATAGAAGTCGGACTTTATTTCCAGCTCCCAGGTCAAGAGGTGGTGAGGAGAGAAAACCACAACAACACTGGGAGATAAAAGCTAAAAATACCTTTCTATTTTTTGGGCGTAGCAAGATAGACATTGATGCCAGAAGACTGCAACAAGGATGTGCGTAGAGGCCAATCTGCGTCATCCTGAACAGGTGTCCCCCAGCACCGTTTATTGACAATAGGACACGTGAGATCTGGAAGCAGGTGCTTGAAGAAACCCAGGCAGAACAGAAAGAGAAGTATAAACAAGACTGGGTCTCAGTCAAACTTTTTTTCACAGCATGCTGCATGTGAGTTCACAAGTATGTGGGAGGGTCAAGCATTCCCTCTCCAGGTGCCAAATAGCACAGGGGCCTTGACAACTTCTTTTTATGCTTTGGCAGCTTCAAAATAGACACGGGGCATATGTTGTGAGTCAGCTTTGCTTTTAGTTCTAAGGGATTTTGCGAGTAGGGGAGTGATTTCCCAGCGCGGTTCAAATTGAGAGTATCTTTCAATTGTAGCGGAAGGGGAGGGGCAAATCCTGACACAACTTCAAAAGTGTCTATTTCTGATTCAGGCAGTCCTGTGCTTAGGGCCATTCTAGGGCTTGTTTTGTACAAAATGTGTCAGAAATCATATAAAAATGGAATAGATCATTAACACAGCGTAGCCTGTAAGCACTTACGGGCAGAGATTGCAAACTACTAGGTGTTTTGCCGGTGCCTATCCCAATGGGGCCCTACTCTTAGCCGGCCCTTAGGCCCTACTGCAATCAACATGATTAATAATAATAAAAATCACATTGCAGCCTTCATCCCTCAGAAGTATTTTCCCCTTGCTCTGCCTGGAGAGGCATTCCCGAGAGGGGTTTATTGTGCAACAATGTGAAGCAGTTGCAAAAAAAAAAGCCTAATATCATTCTGGGGTGTATTAACTGGAATGTCATATGTAAAACATGGAAGGTGATTGTCCTGCTCTGATAGGCACTGGTGAAGCCACAGCTGGAGTCCTGTGTCCAGTTGTGGGAGCCGCACGTTAGACAAGATGGGGACAAATTGGAGAGAGTCCAAACAAAAGCAACAAAAATGGTCAAAGGTTTAGAAAAATCTGACTCAGGAGGAAAGGTTAATTAAAAAAAGGCATGTCTAGTCTCACCAAAAGAAGACTGATAATAGTCTTTAAATGTGTTAAGGATTGTTTTAAAGAGCACAGTCATCAATTGTTCTCCATATCCATTGAAGGTGGGACAAGAAGTAATGGTTTAATCTGCAGCAGGGAGATTTGGGTTAGATATTAGAGAAAACTTTCTAACTTTTAGGGTAAGCTCTGGAGTAGGCTTCCAAGGGAAGTTGTGGAATCCCCATCTTTGGATGTTTTTAAGTACAGGTTGGAACCTGTCAGGGGATGGTCTAGAATTACGTGGTCCAGCCTCAGCGCTGATGGTTTGACCTGATGACTTCTCTAGATGCTTTCCAGCCCTATATTTTCATGGTTCTATAAGTCAACGGATCTTCTGACAACTTTCCTGGAAAGAGGGAGTCCTCCAGGGACAAACCATCTTTTTGTTCTGTGTTTGTACAGCTCCTAGCGCAATGCAGTCCTTGGGCATGACTAGGGCTCCTAAGTGCTACAGTAATAAAAATAATAATAAGATGCTTCTGGGAAAAATGCTTCTGCAGAATGCCCCCATCCCCATCTCCTTAGCTCCCAAAGCAAGGCTTATACAACTGTAAGCAGAGCCAAAGCAATTTGCAGATGAACTAAAACTATTGCTTTACGCTTATTGAATCCAACAGGATCCCATAGAAAACTATAAGCAGCTGCTCTCTCAGTTCCTCTGGCTCATAGGCAGCTCCTGAACCATGAAAAATGTGTGGAGCACAGTTTCATTTAAAGCATAAATACTGACTCCTTGGAAAGTGGGAGACAATTGCAGTTGTGAGTGGAGTATTAGGGGTAGGATGACATGGATACTGCATGCTTGGAGCAGAAAGAGACACTGCGAGGTCATAGAAAGGAGAAGCTGCCTTAATGGGAAATATACAAGCATCCAAGCTGGTGGTGACTAATGAGAGCGTCACTGTCCATTCCAAGAGATGCTAAAAGTTCATCTTGTCTGCAGTGTGGGATGACAGGGTGGGATATCTGTGTGGGTGTGACCCTGACTGAGGCAAAATGGGCAAGTCACTCACTTCATCTGACACTTCTGTAATTACTCTATTCACCAAATTCAAGACTCCCTGATAGGCAAGATTGCATGAAAATTGGGGACTGAAGAAGGCTACGCCATTCAATTGTCCTTGTAGCAGCCTGAGCCACTTACATGAGCTACTTATGAAACACAGATCCCTGCACAGAACCCTTCATCCTGAGGGATCCCAAAGTGCTTTGCAAAGTATTGACAGACAGGGCCATTGTAATTTAGCTGCTTCTCTGGTGAAGGGTGCAACCAGTCAGTGCATATCCCCCCGGACCACAATGTGGGAGCAAATCTAGCTAAGGCACTAGTGCAAACCCCCTATTCTTACCAAAAATGCTATGGGATCTTTAACATCCCCACAGTGCAGGCTAGTTTTTTTCAGCTATTTCACAAAAGACACACACACTGAGTACTGCATGGTGCTCAGATCTCTTGCATCGGAAAGATTTATGGACTTAAGGCTGCGTCGACCTACTAGAGTTTATATCTGTAGTTAAAGGGATCAGTTTTTCCACTATAAAGCTACCTTTTTCCAGCTATATGCCAGGCACAACAGAGGTATTGCTTTTTGCACAGTATGTGTGGGGCATTCATCCAGGATTTCTCCTGTTTCCGTCTTATTCTCATCCTTCACTTCAGGGTGATCCAGGCCGGATCCAGTAGCCACATTGTTGCACTTGTATGTTTCAATTCTGACAGTGCACTTTTCTAAATTCCCTGTGGTCTCTCTCATCAAATTCAGTGGGACACGTTTCCATGTGGGCGTGCGTGTGTGTCTTTGTACTATCTCACTATGGAATATTTACCTTAATGTATAATTTGCTACCAGGTCCCTTCAAATAATAACACAGATCGAAGGGGACACTGTCCAAGGCCGATGAGAGCCCTAAATTAAGACTTACCAGCTGTGATTGGTATGAGAGATATTTTGGGGAAGATATTTTTAGGCTGCACATAATTGGCAGACATATTTCATCATGTATAGCTGGAGCTGAGTGAATAATACAAAACATTTTCCGTAGTTATTCATTCAGACCTTTAACCGAACTTGCTACCTCCATGTTCATACTTCTTTTGTGTTCTGTCTTTGGCAGAAAGAATTTTAATTTCATGCCAACAAACATTTATGATAGGTGCTTTCACATTCATCCATTCAGGGCCCAGATGAAAAAAATACCATGGAGTTTATCTGATCAATCACTCTTAAGATCCCTGCCTGACATTTTGAATAGTTGCAATCAGTCGATAGAGTTAAACCAATGTATTTGTCAAACAATCCAGAAAATTCAAAGAAACTGTGATCTGCTCTTGAATAATCTGCAAATAGAAAAGGGGCTATCAGGTCAGCTCATTAATGGTGTGAATCTGTATCGCGCCACTGAAGTCAAAGTAGCTGTGTCAGCTTACATGAGCTGAGCATTTGACTTTAAGGCCCTTGTGAGTTATTTGGTTGGTTCTGCTTATATGGCTGATATATTCTCTCTCTGATTCTATGAGGGACAAACACATGTTTGTATGTGTATGCAAACAACCATGTTTTAAAAAATCATCTACACATTAGCTCTGAAGCCTGTTGAAATCATCTTAGTGGAGTAAAAGCTTGCAGGATTGGGCCCAAACTTTATAAGCTGATTCCTCTTAAGATTTGAAAAGAGCAACTTCCAAGCTTAACACAATTTCCACTGTGAGAACAGGATGGGAGCCCTCATTAGATCTGCTGCTTGGAACCATGGAAGTCCTGCTTGGACTCCCAGCTGCAGACAATGCACAGAATGCAAGTAATGGCCAAGCACTGGACAGGAGACTCTGCTGTTTGAACCAACGTAGCGTGTGACTGTCAGGTGGCAGGAACAGCAGCTCCCTGTAGTTTAACAGACGGCTTTCTATTGTCAATTGATCTGTGTAACATGCCAGGGTGTAATGCAGACCAGGGAGGGGCTGTCACCCCTGCCCTGCAACCTTGGATGCCGTACAACACCTTGCTGGTAATAACTCCTTCTGAGCTGCTCACAAGCAGCCTTCTGGCATGCAACTCACACCCCGAGTGTCCGTGTGTAACTGCAGCCTGCCAGCCACACTTGTGTTACACTTTGGCTCTCACCAGACTTGGCTGTACTGCAGGGTGACCCCAAAACAACCCCAGTCTCAGATTTTCTCCCAGAAATGTATGTCCTGTACTGCCCAGCTCTCTCCTGGACATTAACTCTGTTATTCCTTTAAGGAAATAAAACACACTAGCTCACCACTTTAAATGGTGTTACCCAGACACTTTAACTTAAACACATTGGATTGGATACAAAAATAAAACAAGTTTATTAACTACAAAGAGATTGATTTTTAAGTGAGTTCTAGCAATGAGGCATACGGGTCAGAAATGGTTACAAGAAAAATAAAGAGAAAATGCTTTCTAATGCCTACTTTAACAAACTATATTAGATTTAAAGCAAAGTTTCTCACCACATGCTTCCAACAGAATTGCTGACCAAACTCTTCAGATCAGGACCCCTCCCCTAAAGTCCAGCAGCTGCTTCTTTTGTCTTCTCGGGTGCAAAGAGTAAGATGGATAGGGAGAGACAGGAGGGGTGGGGTGTCTTGCAGGGGTTGCTCTTCCTTTTTATAGTTTCTGTCCCTGTTTGAAAAGTATTTCCAGCTGAGAACCCAGAGACATGGGTTCTGGTGGAGGAAGAAGACCTCATGCCGTTCCTTTGCTAAGATACTGATCTCTTTGTCCCTGCCCCGCTTTCTTACCAAACGTGATAGGTGATGGCCCATCAGCTTTGTTGACACCTGGCTGGGGCATCAGCTTACCCTTTTTAATTTGAGTAACTGATTTAGCCACTCCCCAGACTTATCGGGAAACACATTTCAGACACGATTTTCGTTTGTGTTCGTAACTTTACACATAATGTTGCCCCATGCATTCTACCATGATATTACTGATCAAGGAGTTATGAGTTTTCAAATGACACCTCACCTGGCATGCCTTGTACAAAGATTATTGCAACAGTGTGTACGGTGTGAATACAGGGGTGCATTCCATCACAATCTGGCAACTATTATACTGCCTGTCACATCCTTTTTAAACCAGCCGCAAACATTTCCCCAGAGCAAGCAATCTGAGTGAAGGCTTTCATGCTATTATTCCTCCTGGAATTCTCCTTTTCCATGTTTTTAGCTTTAATCCTTCTGCTGGGGATACTGGGTTGCAAAAGCCCAAACTATTTCTTGCTGTGGCGCACCTTACTTTTTTTTTATCCTTCTTGAAGATCATTCCAAGCCAGGGAGATCAGTATTGGTTACAAACCTTTCCAGACAGTGTTTTAAGTTATGTCATTTTTAATAACTCACAGCTAAGAAGCTGACTAGATCAGTTTTGTTTTGCTGGCATGAACTCTGCCAATTCACCACCTACAAGGGCTTACATGTTTGCTTAGAGCTGATTGCCTGTGTTTTCTGAAAGAATTCCTTCATGCCAGCTTGAATTATTCTGGACAATGGAAAATCTACTCAGCATATTCCATTGTATTCCATTCAAGTTGCCTGGCAGGAGCTAGACAGAAACAGAGATGTTTTAAATCTCCACCTACAGCATATATACATAGACACTACAGACCCTGGAAAATATGCTTTATTTTAAAGATTGTAGCAGCGTCTAGAGTCCCCAGGCAACCTTAGTGCCCCATTGTGCTAGGTGCTGTATGAACACGGTAAAAGACAGCCCTTACTCCAAAGAGATTATAGTCTAATTAGACACAACAGACCTGGAGAGTATTATGAGCCTATTTTACAGATGGGGTGACTTGCCAAAGTTACACTGGGAGCTCACGGCAAAGCAGGAAATTGAACTGTTGAGTCACAGGCCAGGGGTTGAGCTACAGGACTACTGTCACAGAGTGTGGGGGAGTCAGGGCCCTGCACCCTCCACTTCTTGCAATTCACGGTGACTCTCAGCCAGCCAGTAAAACAGAGGTTTATTAGACAAGAGGAACACAGTCCAAAACAGAGCTTGTAGGTACAGGCAACAGGACCCCCTCAGTCAGGTCCATCTTGGGGGGCAGGGAGCTTAGAGCCCAGCCCTGGGGCTCCCTCTATTTCCCCAGCCAGCTCCAAACTGAAACTCTCCAGCCCCTCCTCTGGCCTTGGTCTCTTTCCCAGACCAGTAAGTCTGGGAAAGATCTTTGTTCTCCAAAACCTTCAGTTGGCACCTTTGCAGGGGAGGGGCCCAGGCCATCAGTTGCCAGGAGACAGGGTGTTGGCCATTCTCTATGCAGACAGCATCACACTGGCCCTGTCAGTCTCTGCAACAATCACACCCCCTTATCCCACCACCTAGATACTTCAGAAATGCAAAGGCGAAACTGAGGCACTCACACATTATTCAGAGAAAACATTAAGAACATTCCCACTTCGTCACACCATCCTTCCTGGCGTGATGATTTGGGTGCTATTTGGAAGTTTCTATGAAATCTAGAAATCTGGAGAACATTAAAATGTCTGATTATGGTAAGAACAAAAACGGGGATGTTCTGAGCTACAGATTTAGAGCCATGTAGAGCTGAGAGGTCGTTCCTTTAAAACAACATCAACCCCCAACAGCACTGTCATAAACAGATAGTTAAGGGTTAATGCCTCTTTTACCTGTAAAGGGTTAAGAAGCTCAGTGAATCTGGCTGACACCTGACCAGAGGACCAATAGGGGGACAAGATACCTTCAAATCTTGGTGGAGAGAAGTCTTTGTTTGTGGTTGTGTTTTTTTTGTTCGTTCTTCACTCTTGGGACTAAGAGGGACCAGACGTACATCCAGGCTCTCCAAATCTTTCTGAATCAGCCTCTCATGTTTCAAACTTGTAAGTAATTAGCCAGGCAAGGTGTGTTAGTCTTATGTTTGTTTTCTCAACTTGTAAATATTTCTTTTTGCTGGAAGGATTTTACCTCTGTTTGCTGTAACTCTGAACCTAAGGTTAGGGGGGATCCCTCTGGTCTATAGGAATCTGATTACCCTGTAAAGCATTTTCCATCCTGATTTTACAGAGATGATTTTTATCTTTCTTTCTTTAATTAAAAGCTTTCTTTTTTTAGGAATCTGATTTTTCCTTGTTTTAAGATCCAAGGGGATTGGATCTGGACTCACCAGGGATTGGTGGGGGGAAAGGAGGGGGGATGGTTAATTTCTCCTTGTTTTAAGATCCACGGGGTTTGGATCTGTGTTCACCAGGGAAGTGGTGAAGCCTCTCAAGGCAACCCAGGGAGGGGAAAGTGCTCCAGATACTGAAATTCTGGGTGGTGGCAGTGTTACCAGATCTAAGCTAGTAATTAAGCTTAGAAGGGTCCATGCAGGTCCCCCACATCTGTACCCTAAAGTTCAGACTAGGGAAAAAACCATGACAAGCACACAAGGGCATCTGGTTAAACGGACATCCTCTGGCTATAGGAAGTGTCTCCCCGAAGAGACAATGGCTAGTGAAGCAATGTCTCCAGGAACAAGCAGTCATTGGAGCTGGGACTGTCATGTTGTGCAAAGGAGAATGTGCCCCTCTCTTGTGCAGCACATACAAACTTTCCCATCATTGGCTCTGGCATTCTCTGAAATCTGGGATGCACTCCTGTGCTACCAGCCCTGACATTCCTTGCTCTAGGCAGGACTATTTTCATTGCTGACAGGTCCTGAGGCAGGATGGGAGTGAGTCCCTTCCTCATACAGGTGTTTCCAAAGTTACCTCAGAATGCTTTAAAGGCCTGCTCCAGAGAAGCCAATGGAAAGAGTCCCAGGAATTTCAACAACCTTTGGATCAAGCTCTACACTGTTAGATTTTTAGTCTTAAAACAGATTAAGCAACAGTCTCTATAGAGGGGAGCATTGGTGACAGGTGGTTGACTCCAACCCCAACATCCCATGATGCCAGACAACAAATTCTAAAATTCCTTCACTAGAGAAGAGGGGGGGTGGACTAATGGTTACTCCCAGCTCTGACATTTTTTCCAGGGCCTATCTGCCTCATCTTTAAAAGGGGAGGTAATAATGGGGGGTAATGACATTTCCTCCCTCTCAGGAGTGTTGTGATGCTTGCAAGGCACCTTTCCAATAAGGCCAAGATTTTCAAAAGTGACTGGTGATTTGGGGTACCTCACTTCCTGCCCTCATGGAAATGGCTGTAGAATTTAATTTGCACGAATCCTGTACGCCTCTATACAAATGTCATAGGTTTCTATAGGAATGACTCTAAAAAACCTATGGAATCTATTAAAGGATGAGATCCTCTCTCTGTTTTGTTTTGTTTTTTTAATATCCTCTGGAATGCTATGACTGGGATATAATTCTCGATTTGGATTGTAAATTCTTTGGGATAGAGACTGTCTTTTATTTTTGTTACATGTCTGTGCAGTGCCAAGTAAACTGAGGCCCTGATCCCAGACTGGGGCCTGGGGACACTACTGTGATGGTAAATTATTAATGATTATTAAATTCCATAGGAGCATTAAACAATTCTATAAAACAATTATAACTTTTTTCTTTTGTTTCAGACAAGGCACTTTTTGCTGGCGGAAAGAAAGCGCACTGAACTTTCAGTCATCTACGCCGATATTCAGCGAGGTATTAACGCACAGCATTTCCCAAATAGTTTTGCCTAAAGGGCTCTTCAGAGTGTATTTGGGAGCATTGTGCCGCATTGCTACCTAAGCCTCCATTATTTAAGGCTTTAATCCGAATGATTCTAAATCTCAGGTTGAAGGGAAAATATTCTAGAGGAGCCAAGAAGCCAGAATGATTTTAATCTTGGGTGTTTATCTCATCCTTGGTTAGAAAATTGAATGTTTCCTGCTGGGACAGGGGGAACATAGAAATCAGGTGTCATAAAAGCTCTTCCATAAATAGTCTAACAAATCTTTGTAGGAAAGCCTGGGTTTCATGAAACTTGGAACAGGTGCAGTATAGACTGGACTCGAATGCTGTAAGGTTAGTTGTCTTAACATTAGCACCAGCAAGTCTATAGTTGCGTAAAACTGAACATGTGCCATTGAATTATGAAACCTGCACTTCAGAAAGCCTCTCGTAGGCAGATGCCTTTAAGGTTAGATGTCCCCTGTAGAGCTTAGTTAGTTGAAGGAGGCCTATTTAGTCACCACAGCTTTGCTTGGGGTTGCTAAAGACAGATTTGAGTTTGGTGCAAAGGAGTTTCTCACCGAATGAGCTTGTCTCTGATTTTTATCTCCCTTCCACCTTCCAGAATTGGGTAGAAAGGCCCAGTGGGTGCAGCTGGAGGTCAGGTGATTAGAAGGGCATTCACAGAGTTGTAGCTGCAGGGGGATGGATTCACAAGTCCCTGTTGCGTTTCTTCCTTACAACCGGGCTAGTTAGCAAAGACAAGCAGACAGCAGATTACTGAGCATTATGTTCCTTAGCCTGTCTTGAGGAGGTGAGGAAGCCGTCAGTACTCCACTCAAGAGAATCCACTGCCCGTCCAAACTGTCTTTGTCCTCTCCCTGGTTTCCTTATATCTCCTCGTGTTTCCGGAGCAGAGGGGAAGGGTGGTTTTGAATGATGAAGAGGTACTAATTTGGTGTAACTCAAACCAGCCTCTTGTCAGGCACTGAGCACCCAACCTACCCTTTTTCCAAGTGTTGGGAGGCTCATGTTGCTTTATGTCCTAGAGGGACTTTGATGGGACATGTCTATGCCTATAAAGTGCTCTTTAAAAGAATCCTTTTGCCTCGTTACCTTGCAGCACATGCTGCGGACATATGTCTATGCTGCCCCCATGTGGGCACTTGAAAATCATGACTTTTTGGCACCATTCCTTCTGTTCTATTCCTTTAGCCTGGTTTTCAGTAGCACTTTGCAAAGGTCAGTTGACAACTTTTCTGGAAGCAAAACTCTGAACTACTGCCACCAGCACCCATGTGCAGGTCAACAGTCCCCAGGCAGAATGCATTTTGTAACATCAAACTATCGGTAGCTTCACGCGTTAGGTCAGAGCATTCCTGTTTGAGCCGAAATGCAGAAAAGGGGGAAAAAATGTAAAATCCTCACCCACGAAAAACAACGGGATTCTCATCCTCTTGCCGACTGGGATCGGTTGCAGTGATGAGGCGTGGACCTGTGAACTCTGGAGACCTGTGAAGAATTGGGATTTTGGGAGAGCCATGGATTTTGGGGGACCCAACTTGTCCCTCTGTCTAGCCACATGGCTAGTTGGTGGCTAGGTTGCCATTTATTTCCATGGATACACAATAGGTCTTCCTCTGAAGTAGGAGAAAGAGGAGTTGAAACAAGATGCTAGATGTCTTTAGCTCTGTTCTGGGATTTCCACTGGAAACATTGGGCAAAATCTTGGAAGCCATTGGGAGTTTTGCCATTATTTCATCCTTTGCAGGGGCCAGGATTTCACACTTTGTGAGCTTCTTAGAGGAACATGCTATCTGCAGCCAGAGAGCCCAAACTTCATCACCCCACAGAGCCCCTAATACATATTGCTTATCCATAGGCAGTGCCACAACCCTGGGGACAGGATAGAGTGTGCCACATCGCTACTCCATCTTTCTCCTGAGCTCCCCGTCCACGTCCATGTTCCCCTCCACACTGTGTAGTGGAGGGAAACAATAGGTTCCTTGATTGCATGCTTTAAAAAACTCACACTTGGTTGATCCTTCCCTACTGGATGTAATGTTAGATTTAGCGTAGTCGTTGGATTGCCCTTTACTGGACTACAAAGAGGGCACTGAAGGTTTGGAAAAGGGACAGAGAAGAGTAGAACCAAGATGAGAAAGGGCTGAAGGGTTATAATTATATGGAAATTTATACAAAGGGACAAGGGGCTATATCTACAAGGGTTATATGCAAGGCTGAAGAAGTACAATAATATAGGTGTGGCATGAAATGAGCTTTCAAAGGCAGCAATAGACCCTGCTACTCTGAGTATATTTTGAAAAAGGGTTAGCGCACAAGAAAACAACAACCTAAGGCATGGCTATTAGAAAGGTGGGTGAGCCTAGATGGGCCATATTGCCATCCAGTGCTGGAATTTCACTGTTAGAACTGTTGGGATCTTCCCTTTCTGAGGTGAAATTCTGTCCCTATTGAAGTCAGTGGGAGCTTTACCCTTATGGTGAGCATGTTTGAATGGGTTTTTTGATCCCTATGACCATCCAAGTGTACAGCTCCCACTGACATCAATGGGAGTTCAGCACATGGCAGAGGATAGAGCCCTGTGTGAATCCCTTGAAAAATAATTCATCGTCTCTGCAACCATAGTGTAAATGCACCAGAGCTTTTATAAAGTGTGGAGGGAACACAGAAGAACCCAACCTCATATCCTTGACTTTGTAGCCCCTGTGTTGATATAATGAGAATGCTCTTAGTATGGAACTCCAGGACTGTATGGGCCTGGGGCAAAAACTCATTCCCTGAAACATTAGTGTGACTGAAAGGCAAGGGGTTTTGTCAACATATGATTCACAAGCTATAGACAAACATGTTTCTGTATCTACATTACTACTAACACTCTAGAGGATTCTGAGAAAAATGTTACTAAATTAAGCATTTCAGTTGTATACAGTGGATGTAATGCTGTGGGCTTCTTGTTCCATACAGATGTTCAAGGGGTAGACTACCACTGGCTACTGATTCCGTACAGACATTTCATGAATGCAGTGTGACGAGCTTTTGCTTGCATTGAGATGTCCTGTTTGTGCAATGATGCATGATGGTTCTCGTTCCAAACAATTGATCAGTATGTTTAACAATATGGGCTTTTGCCCCTCAACTGCATATGGCTCCTCCTAGGACATGATCCACTTACCAAAAGATAAAGAGGAAAACCAGTAACCATGTAGTGAAGGGCTTTGCTATGGGTTGCAGGTACACTGCTTCTCAGGACCAAGCCCTTTATTCTTTGTTTTAACACCAGGTGCTGTAATTTCAGCGAGACTATTCATGTGCTTAATGTTAGGTGTGTACATATGTACTTTGCTGAATCTGAGCCTGTATGCCCCAGCTGCTGGGACAACATTGGAAAAAAGTAATGTGATCCCCTGGTACTAACCTCATTAAGGGGGAAGACATCTGTTCCATAGTGTTTTTCAGTAGCAAGAATAGACACAATTCACATAGCTAAAAAATGACTCTATTACACTTCCGGCTATTTATTTGCATTGCAATGCAAAATTGGAAAATGCGGGTCCAAAGGTTATCTGGAGCTGTCCATTCAGCACCGGAACATCACCTCTTACAGAGCCATAAAAGGATGTATGAGAAAATGTGACTTGACTGAGTAAACGTAGGCTAACACCTGGGCCATCAGGAAGTTTAGAATTTCCATGATACATATAGCTTCCATGATCCAATAACTAAAAGCCATTGCTTTTCGTGAACTGGTGACAGTAGCCATCACGAATAGTGGCTATGTTTAAACTGGGCCATATTTGACCTGCTGTCATGCAATACAAAGGATTCTTACGCTGTTGCCAATCTATGGAGACAATGAGTGAGTCATGGCCTACTTTTTCCCATCAGCTAATCTGATAGTGGAGGGGGGCAAGATGTTCCGTTCACTCAAATCTTCTTCCTGCAGCTTGCATGTGCTTTAAGGGAAAGCAATACCCATTTTTCCCAGGGCAGCATTCTGGGAGCTCCTACAGTGAAAGGAATTCTGAACTGTAATTGCTTTTCGCACTAGACTCACTCACTGGTGCCATAATAAAAGATGCCTTTCCCCCCCGCCCACCAGCCAGGATAGCCGTTGCCACCAGCAGGCCCAGGAATGTCCATTATACTTAAAAGGCTTTGACTGGGCCATTGAGTGTGCCTTTACACTGCAACTGGCAGCGTGCCTCTCAACGTGGGCAGACATACCTGCTAGCTCAGAGCTAGCAGGCTACAAAACGCTAATGGCAGGTCAGCGGCTCAGGCTAGCCACCTGAGTCCAAACCTGCACAATACCCTGGGGCCAAGCTCAAGTGGCGAGCTCAAGCCACTGCCCATTCCACAACGTTACAGAGCCAGAGTCAAGGAAATGTCCTACAATTCTTGCTGTTCCCCTGATCTAGCCATCACAGAACACACCTTCCTTGCCTTGGATGGAGCTTTCTGTTGAAGTCTATGGAGAGTCCAGACAGACAGACCACATGAGGGCAATATCCACTGAAAATGCCTGTGTATATAATTTGTCCGTTTTCTCTCTTGCTTTTCCTAGAATCTAAAAGAAAGGGGGAAACAAAATGAAAGGCATCACGAAACCACAGCCCCCCCCTCCTACTGAGAAAATAAATATGGATGTTACAGGCTCATGTGTCCTATATGTCTCCAAATTTTTCCATCTGCTTCTGAAATTTCCATTAGGAGCTGCCAAAAAGTCTTACAGAATTGTTAACACAATGGTAAATTTAGATTCTTTGGATGGAGAGACTTTCCCCCACCAGCTTAAATGTTTGGTATCAGTTTAGTCTGTTATTGATAAGACAAAGGTATTGACACTGTGTGTCATCACAAGTAACATCACACAAAATTGGGATTAAATGTGGACCATACCCAGTCATATTGCTCTCTCCAGCTGCCCCTGTGCAGGCGTCACTTTTCCTTGTGATGGTAAATATTTTTCTTCGTAGCCACCCATCCTGCAACCTTCAGTCTTTGCTCTGCTTCTCTTTTCATTAGCTCTCTCACACCTTGGCAATCACGGTGGAGACTGGGTATGGACATGGGGCTGATGCAGTGCATTATAATTCTGCAGGTGTTCTCTTTTTATCCATCCAAGAGGTGCAGTACAGTCAGGTGAGAACTTCTCCACTCTCAAATCAATGTCCTCCATCTATGAGCCAGTAGGACTATGTCTAGTGGTGAGAGGGTAATTAATTCTCCATGCCACTTCTTCCTGGACCTTTGCGCTGCAACTGCCCAAAATATGGTTTGAATTTCTGCTACCTGCAGTGGTGATTTTTTTGTAGGCTAAGCCTACCAGCTACCTATCTGATAACAGCTTTAAGCCACTTTCAATCCAGGTTTTATTTGAACCTGCAATCTAAAGGTGAATGGCTTCAAATCTAGATGTCTTTTCCTCTGCATAGTTTACCTTTAAAGCATCTATGTAAACTAGAGATGGGCAAACTATGGCCTGTGGGCCACATCCGGCCCACGGTCTCATCCTGCCCGGCCCCCTAGCTCTTGGCCTGGGAGGCTCACCCCCACCCCTCCCCTGCTGTCCCCTCTCCCCCTGCAGCCTCAGCTCGCTTGTTCCACTGCCGATGCAGTGCTCTGGGTGGCGGGGCTGTGAGCTTCTGGGGCAGTGCAGCTGCAGAGCCTGGCCTGACCCGGTGCTTCGTGCTGCATGGTGACAGCGGCGGCAGCTGTAGCACCACCAGCCACCAGTGCTCCAGGCAGCGCAGTATGGCGTCAGGGAGCAGGGGAGGTTGGATAGAGGGCAGTGGAGTTCGGAGTGGTGGTCAGGGGGCCAGGGTGTGGATGGTGGTTGGGGGGGAAACAAGGGGTTGAATGAGGTTGGGGTCCCAGGGGGCAGTCAGGAAGGAGGGGGGGTTGGATGGGGTGGCAGAGGTCAGTCAGGCGACAGGGAGAAGGGGTGGTTGGATGGGGCAGGGATCCCAGGGGGAGCATCAGGAATGAGAGGAGGGGTTGGATGGAGGATCAGGGGCCTGGGGGCAGTCAGGGGACAAGGAGTGGGGGTGTGTGAATGGGGCAGGAGTCCCAGACGGGCCGTCAGAGAACAGGGGGTGTTGGATGGCGCAGGAGTCCCAGGGAGCCAGATAGGAGGTAGGGGCTGGGCCATGACCCCCTCCCCTAACCAGCCCTCCATACAATTTATGAAACCCAATGCGGCCCTCAGGCCAAAAAGTTTACCCACTCCTGATGTAAACCCTTTGAGCTCCTAGTACAATAGTTTCCCAATATCTGATTGGGGCCTTTTAGGCACTCCTGCAATACACATAATAAAGATACTAAGAGCTGCTTTGCACCCTTGCCTTTTAACACAGAAACCTCACTTCTCAGTTATAACCCAGGGCCCTTTCATTGCTGAACAATAAAAAATGTGACTCTTATGCCATTATTAACGGAAACAGAAGGGTCTTCTGTTTGTAAAGGAAAGGAAAGAAAGAATGGAACAGTGACAGGGTCTCCCAGGCCACCTCTGCATTGACACCCCCTGCTTAAGGAAAATCTGTATGTGTCAGGCTACCAATGAGACTTAGTCCTCCAGAGGCCTAGAAGGGCTAGGAAGTGACACTGACCAATAGAGAGCCAGCAGGCCATTTAAGAAGGCTTGCTTGTGGGCTCTGGAGACAGTGCTGGGTGAGGCTAAGGTAGGGGAGGTACTCCTTGTTACTAGCCTGGAACTATAAGGCCAGATGAGGACTTTTGCTTAAACAGTGCCATTAAGCAATTACTGTTTGGGTTTTTTAGTTAGTTTAAAGGCGCAGATAGAGAGCTTTTGAGTTTAGGCATTGTCAGCCATTTAGAGACTGACACCAAGCACATGGCATGGGCTATTTAGCCCCAGGTGGGGTGTTGCAGGAAATAATTTGACTTCTTTCAGTGGAGAAAGAACCCATGATAGTTGCTGAAAGAACTTTTAACTCTACTGAGATGCTTCTTTATCTTACCTTCAAAAGTATGCATCTTGACAATATACACACCTGCTAGGGAATGCAGAGAGAGTTTAGTATTTTAAATGAATGTATAAATGAAAATAAATATTATATACTCATATATGACACATTCGCTGCTTGATGGAATTATGCATGGCTATGAATGAGGAATGTGGGGCTATAAAGGGGATTCCTCTCATAGGGGCTCCATGAAAAATGTACAGAGAGGGGGAAGAGCTAAGGAAATCAGTGGTTTTGTGGAATATAGATAGAGGCATGCAGCGCATTAGGAGAAAGATCTGCAGTAAAGTGTAGTGTGCTAAGTGCGCAGGAGCTCCAGTTTGCAAAAGGAAGTGGACAGGTGTCAATCAGGAATAATTTAGGCAGAGTTTTTTGTTCATTTAACACACACGTGCTAACAAGACATACGAGTTCGAGAATTGTGTTATTCATGTAACACCCATTCAGCAAAATTCTGACTCATACAAGATTGCTACGGATTACATAAGTCAAATTCAGTGGAAATTAGGAACATGACTATATTATATTTGAAATGACACACTCAGTAAGAAATAGAGGGCCAGCAGCAGCCCTAGTGCAACTCCTTTGATTCAGATGTAGTCACATTGGGAATCTATTTAGCGGAGGATGCTTAAACCAAAACATAGGCATACTTGTACACTGGTTGCGGATATCCGTAGTGTAGATGCAAAAAATATTCTTCCTATATTGATCCTTGACTGAAGAAAATTTTAAATTTGTGAAGGTGGAGGTTTTCACAAAAAATTATGACTGTTTCACTCAGAAGTATTCCCATTTTCAAACCACCAGGAAATTTCATAGGTAATGGGTTTTGTTTTGTTTTGGGGGAGGGGGGGAAGTGTGCCAAAATCTGACCATGTTCCCAAATTCAAAATAAAATGCAAAACTTTCCAATTTCATGGTTACAAATGTTAATTTGGAATATTTCATGGTACCTTCAATGTGAGATTTGGCCAAAATTATATATTATTTTAGAAGTATATCTTTGCGTTTTGTTTTGAACTCACAAGGATTTTGTGGGAGGTTAGTTTAACAAAAATAGCAATTCCTTTTTAAAAATAAAACCTACTTAGGTATTTTTCACAGATTTTAATATACTTTAGATTATTTATATAGCACCAAACCACAGCTCTGCATTGCACTGTACAAACACGCAGGAGAACCAAGTCCGTGATCTGAGGAATTTTCTATCTAGCACCATTTTTCATATCACTGTTGTTTATATTAATTTTGCAGATTCCAAAAATTAAATCTGCATTAGCTTATTTCTTCTATAGCAACAATATGCTGTTGTAGTTTTTCATGCAGCACCATTAATGTTGGTTGTTATTAAAGAGCATTATTGAAACAATTTGTTCAAGTTATAAACAAAATGCTACGTTAACAGAACCATCCTGAAATATTATCAGTGGGGAAGTAGTAAGTGCAATGTTAAGCCAACAACTCTGGGAAGTTTTTGAAAGTGAAAAACTTTCTTTCACTGAGTAGCATTGTGGGTGTTAAAGAGCTCGCAAAAGTAAAACAAAGCAATCGTTAATGACACGTCACTGTTGCACGAAACTTAGGCCTTATGAGAATAATCCTGTTTGCAGAACATATTCCGCTTGTGTGTTCAAACTGGCAGTGTTGTCTTTATATACTCACTAATGCAGTCCAGCCTCCAGCGATCTTCCCTTCTACTTGCTAGCACCAGGCAACATGCACTAGGAAACCTTCAGTGCACACCAGCAGGGTCTACACAGGCCAGTTAGCATGCAGCACATTGATGGGCATTAGAAATCCCACCCTTCTAATGCGTCTTGCTGCACCAGGTAGACAAGGCCACAGCGTCCAAGTACACTGGTTGCGGATATCCCGTTGTGCACTCTGGGGACTGGATGGCCCATGAGGAGATAGTACGATACAGAGCTTCTAGGCCACTAATTCTGTGTCACCTTTGCTCTGTGTTGAGCTTGATGATATCATGACCATGTGAAAAAGCTTTTGGCAGACTATGTTAGAAGTGTGTGCATGCCAGCAGGGCCAACGTATGAAAGGGCAAAGAAACCAATGGGCTTTGTATAAGACCCTCAACGGGCATGGAGATGGCACTTCCTTAGAGGTGACTCCTCCAGGTTGGTCAGGCTGGGATACATTGGCAAAGGAGCATGGTGGAAGCCTGCCTTTCAGCTTTCTATGCTGTATGTTACCCAAGAATAATAACACTAAAGCCTAGCTCTGATACAGCACACTTCATCAGCAGAGCTCAAAGCACTTTACAAAGGAGGTTGATGTCATTATCCCCACCTTACAGATGGAGAAAGTGATAAGCAGTATCCCTTGGGTTGTCAGTACATCCCCTTTGCGTGGCACTAATTTCATTGTCCAATAGTTATATATTTTTATTAGGCTTATTTCTTCTAGGCAGACCCTCACTGTTCTCTGCAATACGTGGAACCCTTAGAAATCCACGTATGATGATACCTATGTAATTTACACATCACATGTTTCTTCTAAGCACTCATTTTGCTCTCCCCTGGGAAAAGGCCAGTGTTTGATGGGTGAAATAGCAAGGGATAGGAAATCATTTTCATCGCCAATCCCCTGGTGATCTCAGGTGGCTATTTTATTGTTTGTCTTTGGAGATTTATTTCCATCCAAGCTGACTGGATGATTTATGCTTTCTGAGACCACGCAGTTAACACGGCAGTGGATCCACTTACCGGAAGATGAAAGCCAAAATAATCAAATGCACAATTTCAAAATACACTGCATGTTCTTGTTGGCTGTGTCTAAGTTTTTCCCTGCAGAGAAGTTGTCGACAATGACTTGATAGCAGTCCAGTAACATTCCCTGGTCTCTAATAATAAGTTGCACTCTAGTAGAGCTTTTCATCTGAGACTCAGAGAGCATTTTGCAAATGTTCATTACCGAAGTTTCACAAAGGAAGAGAGAAGGATTTTTATCCCCGTTTTACAGATGGGCACACTGAGGCAGAGAGCTAAAATGACCTGACTAGGTTTCCAGAGTGAGTCAGTGGCAGCAGAGCTGTGACTAGAACCCGAGCATCCTGCTCGGATTATGAGATCATACTTACCATTACTACACATACACATACCACATCTTAGCTCTTGCAGGGTAACATGGGTAGAAGAGCAGCAAAGAATCCTGTGGCACCTTATAGACTAACAGACGTTTTGGAGCATGAGCTTTCGTGGGTGAATACCCACTTCGTTGGATGCATGGGTGGAAGAGATGAGTTTGGAAAGGGAAGTGAGGACATCTTAAAAGGCAAGAGTCAAGTAATGTTCATGTAAAGAAGGAATATGGGCAGGCTGAACAAATGTATATATGATAAAGAGAATACAATCTGAGAGGAAGAATAAAGTAAGGAAAAATGAGGGAGAAAGAACTAAAATGGGGATGGAAGGGGAAAAAATAAGATGATAATGGCTGTGCCAAAAAATAAAAAAAAAGGCAGGCAGGCTAAACCTGTGACTTTTATTTTCATGCCCGATTTCAACTGAGGTTATAAAATTAAATGTCAGGGTAATAAAAGATCAATCCTTTAGCTGTGCCTGTGTGAGTGTGTTTAAAGGGTGTGGCTTTAAATATAAAATGCCAGTCACACAATCCTTACCCTTGTGTTTCTAAATTGCTCATCTCTCTGGAACTAAAGTGTAAAGAGAGAGAAAATACCACGATCAACATTAGGGTCCACACCTCCCAGCAAGCCAAGAAGGGAACACAATAAAGTTGAGTTTGGTATGTGAAAAGTCCAGATTTGATGGCGCTGGGTCAAAGCACTCATGATCTTGAGATGATGAAAAGCCCTGACTCGCTCTGAATTTGCAGACTTTCTTGGACAGCCATCATTCGAAAATGGGCTGAGCTTTTTTGGAAGGGCAGACTGTACTTGAGCTTCCATAGGCAGAGACACAGCATGTCTGCCTGATGGCAACGTTTTCAGTCAGTTTAAAAAAAGCCAAACCCTGCAGAGACATAGATGTACTAGTAAACACACCCCCCGGCTTAACCACACTCAAGAGAGGCCAAGCAGTCGGTTGTCCCTAAGCAGGTAGGTCCATTAAGAGGAGCCTATAGTAATACTGTCGTTATTCTTCTCACCGAGGGCCTCTGGCTTGTTAATACTGATCACCTGTCTGATATTGCAAAACCAAGACTCTAACATCACACACTCATGACCAGGGGAAACACAGCCCAACTAGATGGCCTACTAGTTCAATTTATAAAACAGCCAAATGGAAGCCAAAAGACTTGGGTTTAATCCTTCCAGTTAAGTCATCTAGATTCCTTCTCACCACAAGCCATCTGATCTTAATCAAGGAATCTTGGCTTTCATCTCATAACCTTAGCTGAGAATCAGAATGATGAAGTCTGAAGTAATCTGTATACGAAATGCTTTAGTAATGATTCCTTCAAGAGGTTTTTTTTTTCCTGAGTTCACGATAACACTTTGATGTGTATAGCTGTATTTAAACAATCAGAAAGCTCTTTTGAAACTGCTTCTTGTTAATAATTTGTTAACACGTGGTAATTTTATAAGGCTTATTTTGTTTGATTTTTTAAAAAAAGGTGCAAGTATCAGAAGCATACTAAAAGTAATAATTTGTGTTTAAAACAAACTGTAGCCATGCATGATCCATATGAAAGAAAATAGAGTCCGTCTACTCTCCTAACACTGGTGAGAATTTTGCATGCATATCAAACCAAAAACAGATCTCTGCAGTTCGTGAAATGAACAAATACAATCGATAGAGACTGCAATGTGTTTCTGTGAAACATAGCACTTAGAGCTGCATAACTTAGAATGAGAGCCACGAATATCAAAAACTAGCAAGCATGAATTTAACCCAAATGTGTGGTGAATTTGTTTTAAAAAAATAACAGTTTCAGCTTTATTACTGAAAATGTTAAGAGGTAATTATAGGGAGCAGAAACAACTGGAGCCAAATTTGAGAGGGTCTTTTTTTGGCAATGTAGGGAGAAACATGCAAATGAATCAATATAAATTAGTTCACAAATTCAAGTTGTCATTGCTAAATTTTCCAAAGGACACTGACGGATTGTTGGAAGAAGCAAAGTTAGCCTGTAGCACATCCTGTGGCATGGTGCAGTGAAACAGGAATTGTTGGACGTTTGATTTGGAATGTTTGCATTTTGAAGGAAAATATTACTCTCATCCCATGATTAGTAAACCTAAATAGGAAAAGAAAAGAAAAACTGCTAACAGGGATTAGAAGCTCCTGGAGCTGGGGCTAACTGTGGTATGATTTTGCTTGAGAAGTCTTTTTGGAGAGAAGATGGGAAGAATACCTTAGGGCTCCAAGAAAGAAGTGTGGTCCTGTTACCCCGTATTATAAATCCATAGAACCAGATCCTCATCTTATGTAAATGGCCAGGGCTCCATTCATGGAGGAAATATAGTTAAAATTATATAGAGAGTTAAAAAGGTGAATGCAATCCCCATTTAAATATGGAAAATACCTGGTGCCATGCAGGGGTAAGATGGAACTGGAGCGGCGTCAGTCCCCCCCACCCCTTATGCCCTCCGTTCGGAGCATGAGGAGACCTGAGCATGTGTGGACTAATGGACATTACTTGCCAGATATCTCTGAACTCAGGTGCATGGTGTGGGTGCATAGCCACAGGTGGAATACACATAAGGGCCAGCATTCAAAGATGAATGGAAGTTACATCCTGCTATGAATTCTGCAACAGTGCGGGACCTCTTTGTGATATGGGCAATGGAAAATACCATTCGTCAAAGAGTGGTGTCCTTCTGAATACTGAAATTTGAAGAAGTTTTCTAGTTTTGTGAGACAGCACTCGGTAACATTGGTCTACAATTTTTGAGAAGTCGTCTGCTTCAGAGATAAAATGTGATATTTATTATGTATTTTGATGTGCTGAATTCAAATATGACAATTAAAACAACTGATTGGCTACTGTTTCTAAGATATTTAAGATTTTACATTTTATGTCTATGTATATTGTGTAGATAGTAGAGTTTTAATCATAAATTGTAAATCTAGGTCTTTTCATGTGTTTATGGTTGCTTTACATGATAATATTTCACCTGTCCTATTTATGTAACACTTTAAAAATCAGCAAAAGGGTTATATAAATAAAATTTGTTATGAAACAAAAGGCAAAAAACTATTATGTACATAGTTTAGTCCAATTCAGTGTCTACTTGGCGCTTCTTGGCTTGTCTCTTGTATTCATTAAATGGAGCATCTCTTGTCACTGTCCAGCAATAGTCTGCAAGCATTGATGGGCTCCATTTGCCCTGATAGCCTGCCAGGAGATTCCACTGCTGTAGTCTGGAGCCCAACAGCTCTGCCTTACTCCTGGGTAGTTCCAAATCCCTGACAAGGTCATTCAGTTCACCTTGTGTTACGAGGTGTGGTTCAGAGGAGGAGGGTGGGAGAAAATGTGGGTCCTGTGACATTGATGGTTCAGGACCAGAAGTTTCATCCTCTTCCTCTTCCTCGTCTGACTCAAGTGAGAATGATTCTGGTGCATCAGGAACCGGCAGTCCTTCTCCGTGGGGTACTGGGCGTAGAGCTGATGGAATGTTTGGATAATGCACAGTCCACTTTTTCTTCTTTGACACACCTTTCCCAACTGGAGGCACCATGCAGAAGTAACAATTGCTGGTATGATCTGTTGGCTCTCTCCAAATCATTGGCACTGAAAAAGGCATGATTTCCTTTTCCTGTTCAACCACTGGCGAAGATTTGTTGCACAAGTGTTGCAGCATATGTGTGGGGCCCACCTCTTGTCCTGATCTCCAATTTTGCAGCCAAAATAAAGGTGATAGGCTTTCTTAACCATAGTGGTTATACTGTGCTTTTGTGATGCAAAAGTCACTTCACCACAAACATAGCAGAAGTTATCTGCACTGTTCACACAAGTACAAGGCATCTCTGCTCACTTTGGCTAAACAGAAATGTGTCCCTTTGCAAAATCAAACACTGACAAATAAGAGAGCACGACACTGTATGATTTCTAGAGCTGATATAGGGCAGTTTGTTCAGCAGAGTCATGTAAGCTTCGTTATGATTGCATCATCCATGACTTCTAGGAATAACAAGATGCAATTCATATCATGTATGACACAATACCAGCTTCAGATTGCATCATTCATTGTTTTGCCTAAAAAGCAAGTACTGTCCAAACCCAGTCATAGATTTATTCATAGATCCAGTCAAAGATGTATTTTAGTCATTTCTGGTTTAAATTGAGATCCCTTCCCTTTATAACTCACTTATCCTCTGTCTTTCCCAAGTCAAGGGTCGTATATACTGACCCAATAGCATATCTTGAAAACTAGAGCCAATCAACAATTTTAAGCATCATTTTCATTCTCAGTGACCCAGAATTAGTAAAGTTGGACTACATTTATTTCAGAAGCATTTTGACAGTAGAGCAGTGTAATCTAGTGAAAAAACATTCCCAGTACATCTCTCCATTCATTTTAATAACTTCTACTCATTACCAATGTGTTTGTTTCTTGACTCCTTTACAACAGAGAGGCCTTTTATTACTGTTATGACAATCACCTCATTCAAGTCTCATCAGTCTCCAAACAGCCTGTGACAGCTTGACCCACCTCACAATAGGAAGGACATTTTGGATCCTGAAAGTTCTCAGCAACAGATCATGAGGGTGTGGAGCAAAGTAATTTAAATGTCTCTTGGTGACCCTGTGTAATATACACACACACACACACACACACACACACACACACACACACACCAACTAGAAGTCCCACTCTCCAGCCTTTTCTAGAGGGAGTGCATTGCAGACACTGGGGGCTTGGTTACGCTTGCGAGTTACAGTGCAATAAAGGAGCTCCAGGCGCCCTAGCTCACTCCCCATCCACACTGGCAAGGCACGTAGAGCACTCTGTCTCCGCGGCTACAGCGCTGTTGGTACTCCACCTCGGTGAGAGGAATAATGTTTGCTGCGCCTTGGCTACAACGCACAGGTGTCAGTGTGGACAAGGTGTTGCATTACTGCGCTCTGATCTGCCTCTGGAAATGTCCCGTAATCCCCTTAAGGCAAGTGACCTCTCTTGTCAATGTTTTGAACTGTAGGAATGCGGAAATGCCCTTTCAAAGCTCCGTTTCTGACAGCCGGCATGCAAGCCATTACTGTGGAATGCTGTGTGTGAAAGAGAGAAGCGGTGGTGTGGGGGGTGTGCTGCTGTCTGAACTTGCAAGACAGAATGCTGATGTGCTCTCAGCCTCCCAAAAACCCTCTCTCTCCCCCCTACATACACACAACACACTCCCTGTCACACTCCACCCCCCCCACCCTATTTGAAAAGCATGCTGCAGTCACTTGCATGCTGGGATAGCTGCCCATAATGCACTGCTCCCAGTGCTGCTGCAAGTGCCACAAATGTGGCCACGCTAGTGCACAAGCAGCTGTCAGTGTGGACCGACTGCAGCACTTTCCCTACTGCACTCTTCGAAGGCTGGTTTAACTCACAGCACTGTACATCTGCAAGTGTAGCCATGCCCTGTGATAACTACAATACTAATAGTAAATATAAGTGTAGTAACACCTAAAAGCTCCAGTCATGAACCAATGTCCCATAGTGCTAGGTGCAGTAGAGACACTTAACAAAATGACAGTCCTCCCAAATAACTTACAAAATCCCATGCCTCTAGGAAGCAGCTATTTCTTCTTTCTTTTTCTAAACCCTAGGAAATTCAGTGGTGCTATGCAGCTGCGTTGGGAGTGGGATTTACAAAGCACTAAGTATTGGCCTAATTCCATTCCCGCTTAACTTTGTGGCCATTGATGTTCACGGGAGTAGAGTTAATGCAGCACCTAGCACTTTAAAAAACCCAGTCCCTAGCAATCTAACCAGTGCTTGGCCATTCTACTTATGTGCAGTAGGAGTGAGTTGATTTCAGCCCATATTCAGGAAAGCAGGCCTATTGCCTGGGCACATAATTTAAGTTAGGCACATGTTTAAGTGCTGTTCTCCTGAGCAAGGATGGATTTCAGCATATGCTTCAGTGATTTCCTGAGTCCCAGCTTTTGCTATTAGGTATTTTAGCTTTTGCCATTCTTTATTTTACTTAAAACTGCAATCTTAGCTGTTATAGTGTAGGGGGTTGTTGTGCATACAATTCCCCCCTCCCGATGAAATACTCTATATTATATAGATGATGAGACAGAGAGAATGACTGTCACTTTGCCAACTAAAATAATTAGCTTAAAAAAACCCAGTCTGACTTGTACTATTGTCCCTTGTCTATATTCCAGTGCTATCCTGAAGGTGGATATGCATCTAGAGTCTTTCAAAGAGTTAGCAGCTAGTCTTTACTCTTACTCCTTGCTATTTATTTATTTACTTATTTTTCCATCTTGGAGCTTTTAAAATTGATAGCAAGCACACAGCAAGAAGTGATGTATTGTAACTGATGACGAAGAGGCTCTGTAAACTTGCTTTTGGCATCTCGAGTGTGTTCTAGCTCCATCTTATAAAGTATTGGTACACTTCAGTGATAAAAATAAGTTTGTTAGAAACTGATTATATGAGATAAAGCTTACATAAAAAGAAATGCATTGATGTATAAATGATCTTATACTTAGTATAGCTAGAGTTGATCAAATCCTAGAATAAATGTCACCCTTTAAATAGATAGACATATACACACACCGAGCAAAACAGATATAGAAACAGCAGCTGTTGTGCTTAGGAGTCCCACAAACAACTGTATATCTTACATCTCCTTTCCCAGGCATCTAGAGTGGGATCTGTATATCATAATATTCTCATTGCAATCTGAAAATGTTCATTCCTTGCCAGTTGCATCCTTTTCCATGCTATGAATGTTGATTCCTTTCCTGTCTGTCTACAGGTTGGTAAATGAACCTGGCTATTTTTGTTGAGTTCTTTCTTTAAAGCATCAGCAGCAGAGCTCTGGAGTCAGTGCTTGTTAGGTAATGGGGACTGCAGAGTCAGCTGGTGGAGTTTGTATATCGTTTTCTGTGAGTCTAACATGAATAGAAAGGGTTCTTTTATTTTCACAAGGATGGGTGCTATTGCATGTTTCTTTAGGATCCAACCCTGCACTCCTTATTCAAGCAAAATGCTGCTTGACATATCCTAAGAAAATAGAAATGAAAATCGGCTTTGACAAAAATTTGGGATTTACAGTTTAAAATCAGAAACACAAAAAATAATAATTAACACTTAACAAAATCTGCCTAGTTTGAGCCAGCACTACCGCAAGAGCTCAGTCATACTAGATCGGGAATATGCCCATTGCATTTCCATTGCTGCAAATGCCACTGTTAAATAGAAAACACTTTAGGGTGCCTCTTTTTGTTTTCATTTTGAAGCCTTGTGGCCGAGATCCTCAAAAGAATGTAGGGAATGTCTACAGTGCACTGTAAACCCAGGTCTGTGGCACCTGGATTTGTGGACTCATTGTTTCCAAGCCTGTGCCTGGGCATCCACACTGAATTGGAAACCTGGGTTTACAAGTGCTGGACCTGGATGTCTCAGCCATAAAAACAGCCACACTGGGTCACAGCAAAGGTCCATCTAGCCCAGTAGCCTGTCTTCCAACAGTGGCCAATGCCAGGTGCCCCAGAGGGAATGAACAGGTTATCATCAAGTGATCCATCCCATCGCCCATTCCTAGCTTCCGGCAAATAGAGGCTAGGGACACCATTCCTGCCCATCCTGGCTAATAGCCATTGATGGACCTCTTCTCCCTGAATTTATCTAGTTCTTTTTTGAACCGTTATAGTCTTGGCCATCACAACATCAGCTGTGTTAACGCATCCATACAGCACTACACAGACCATCTGACTCATGTATGAGGCTTGACCTGTATCCACACTGAAAAATGACAGGGGATGGACCCAACTCACAGTGGGATTTGGGCCTTGACCCCCTTCTGCAGTGGAATCTAGGACCCAGGTCCTGAGTGGTTGTTGAGTTGAGTCAGACTGATTTGTTTGTGGACAGAAGCATGGCTTGGGTTCCAACCTGAATCAGACCAGTCTGGGCTTGATGCATAATATAGATATACCCCAAGGCCCTTAACTCCCAGTGAAATCAAGCTCACTCGGGACAATGTCATGTAGTTTAGGCACTATATTTAGGGGGGGTTCGGTTTTTGGGCAAACAGAAGCACAGAGAAGTGAAGTGACTTGTTCAAGGTCACCCTGAGAATCACTGGTGGAGCCATGAATGGAACCCAAGTGTAAAATTCTGACCCCCATTAATGTCAAAGAGGCCAGTTTTGTTACTACAGGTCTCCTGACTGCTAATCCAGTGCCCCCGTCTGCTAACCCCAAAGCCTCTCAATTAAACATTGCAACGGTGGGGTAGCATGTGAGAGTCAGAAAGTGAGGCTGACTGCAAACAACCTTGAATCGGAAGGGAATCCGAGTTGTCCCTTTCCTTTCTGCACTTCACTCAGCTTGAACAGTGAAAACAAACAGCAGAATCAGTGAAAACATATATTAGAGCGTTAACGTTCTTCTGGGGATTTTAATAATCGATAACACATTATTAGGAGTAAATTGTAACATGATTTTTGACCCAAGTGGATCCTTTCACAATCTGACAAAAGCAATACTGAAAATGTCCACAGTAGCTACTGTACGTATCCCCTACAGGTATTTCCCTCGATTAATACATAGAGACAGCACGTTTTAAAAATTTTCTTTATTCTTTTGTACATTTTCTGAACTTGACTGACATACCATTGTTAGAAAGAAGCCCACCTCTTTGAATATTTAATCCCATACCACCAGTTCACGTGTGGTTATAAAAAGTCTCAGCAAAGAGGTTCTTGTTGTTTTGTTTTTTTCCTTCCAAGCAGTTGTCTGAATCATTTGATGGTTGAACACGACATTGAGCTGTAAACACACACCGTGCCAAGTTTAACACACACATCTGGAAAATGGTTACAGTGGTTGAACTTTCAAAAAGGTATTATTCCCCTCTTCTCTCAGCAGCAGTGTTAAACCTATGAATATCCTGAGAAATAAGACCAGAGTGTAGTAGAGTTCCTCTCGTGTTAGCAGTTTTTTTCAAGTAAAAATATATTCTCCCATTTTAATTTGTTGAAGTGTTGGGGATAGGGATGGCAGGGGGGCGGGGAGACAGACAGTAGTGATTTAAAGAACAACTGCTCCAATGTTTCACCCATGTCCTCAATCCAACAGAACGCTGATCCATAAATTGTTTAATAAAAAAAATCCAACAATATTAAATTAAAGCACACATACAGTCACACAGCTGGTTCTAATGTCAGCTTCTGACTGTTGATCATCCTCCTAATTCTAGAAACCCCGCAGTTTGGGATGAAACAAACATGCGCGCGCTAGGAGGACTTTTACTTTAAAATACTCTTAATGCAGAAGTTTGGAGGAATCTTTCTAATGGTGAATTCTCATTAACAGGCATATGGCCCAAATCTGGCAGCATTTTTATTTTTGTTTTTTGCAAACCATATCCCTAACACTTGTTCACAGTAACTGGCTGTGGCAGATCATACACTGAAGAGAAATACAATATGGCATGAAGATGTACAGATTGCCTGGAAAACACTTGAAATATCTCAGCCTACTCCAACTCCCACAAAAGACAACAGGAATTGGATCGGGGCCTACATTATGGTTTGGGTTGTTTTGCTTTTCAGTAGGGAAGAGCTATCTAACCAAGCAAGGAAGTGAAAATTAAGCTTTCTAGCCAAATTGCCCGGCCTTTCAATATATTTCTATGTCCTTTTCAACCATTTTCATCTATCTTGACATAAGAGCTTTGGATCAGCCACGGATTTTATATCTTCATCACATAGCCTATGTTACCAGCTCATGTACTCTTATAGGGGCATCTAAGGTTAGGAGCTGGTAAGCAGCAGTGGGAAAACACACCGCAGGGGAAACAGGCAGGCAAAGACTCTTTAAATAAAACAATTTAAAGCAATGAAAAGATGGATGAAAATGCAGTTTGATGTACTTTCGACGATAAATAAATATTTTACATTTTTTTAAATCTCTCGTACTATTTTAAAATCTCCTAAATGGCAGATATAACATCCCGTACACACACACACACACACACACACACACACACACACACACACACACACACACTTACTTCTGGCTTAGTACAGCTATTGTATTCACTTTAAGACAGGTTACTTGTGCATTTTGAAGCAGAAAGATGCAAAGTTTATTACCTGGCTTGATAACTCCATTTTCTTCCAAACGGTACTGGAAAAGCAGAAATTAAACTGGGGCCAGATGTTTGCTTAAAGTTCACTTCAGATGCATGAAAACATTTATATCCATGTCCTTCTGAGATCCTTACTTCTAAGGAGTTCCATATTCTGCAACCCACTTCCCAGCATTTGCTCACAGAAAAACCAATGCAAGAAATTAAGAGAGAGACGCAGAGACTTCTCTTGGCAGAAGGGCCAGTGAGGTTTTCATACCAGCAAAGGAGAAAGGCACCTTTACAAATGGCAGGAGGGAAATATAAAGAACAAGATTTGCCCCGACTTCACAGGAAATTTTGTTGAAGAGCGGGAATGAGCACTCAGTTGGTTACTCTACCGTTTCATCATCCAAAGACCGCACACCAGTTCTGTCCTCTATATAACACATCAGGAATGCAAGCGGGTGCATGTTTCACCCTACCAGGCCACAGGGCTTACTGATTTAATAGCTGCTGATTGCAGTGGGTCTACTCCTGGCATGGCTTGCAGAATCAAGCCCTAAGAAGTCACCCACTATCTCTCAATTCAGAATAGGATTAACTATCACAGCCTAATTCTGACAGCCCATCCTTGCCATGGAATATCCCAAGGACACGGTGCAAGGTGTTTGGTGGCTATATCCTGCCTTTGGAATATCCTGCCTTTGGAATGTGTGCGCTATGTCTGCTGACATCAATGGAAGTTGTATAATGCAGGCAGAATTTGGCCCTCCGAGTCCCTGGGTGGCCTATGACCTCATAACACAATAATCATAACGTTTGATTGACATCGAGTGACTCTCTCATTGGCCAAGAGTTAAAAAGAAAGATTGAAATGCTCCGTGCAAATTTGACATATAAAGGCATGGAGCAACCAAGTCAAGCAAAGACTTAGACAACCAAACATCTTTAATCTATGGCAAATCAGTGATTTTATTTTTCAGGTGGAGAATTACAGGCATTTAAAAAAATGTTTAAAAAGGTCTTTCCTTATAATTGCCAGTGGCCCTTTTGGTGAATCACACTGTGATACTCGCAGAATTTACTGATTCCATGAGCCTTAAACTCAGACAATCTGTTTCTGAAGTCACTGTTTCACCCAAATTGGAACTCTCCCTCATCCAGTGTTACTATTGTTTTTATTTTGGCTGCCAGATCTATTTAGAAACTTCCAGGACCTTCAATTAAATGGTGTAAAAAAAAAAAAGATCCTTATTCCCACAGCTAATTACAGGGCAGAACAAGTTAAATTTCAAATTGTAATGAATATAATTTAAAATACTAATTAGCGCCAGCAATAGACATTTTCCATTTCAACAGTCAGAGGCTAACAGAGAAAGACATAGGTAAGCATTTTGGGGCAGGGACGATGGCTTTCTTTAGTACATTTTGGGTGCTACCACAACCGAATAAATAATAACGAGAGAGTAGTTTCCACCTGAATTCTACCTGATTCTAGAAACTTCATCACAAAACTTCCCACAACCCCAGGAAAGAGCAGATTGTAATGCTAGAAATTTTGAAATTTCATTTGTTTCGATGCAAAAAAAACAAAAAACAAAACAAAAATCAATCTTGGCCAATTTTTTTAAATCACTTGATTTCAAAGTTTCAGTCATTTCTAGATTTTTTTTCCCTTGGCAAGGGTTCATGTTTATTCCTAACTCACAAGAAACAAAATTTAGCAGCTATTTTTCAAAGTTAATTTAATTTCACCAAATGGAAGTGAAATGCAAAGTTTCAAGATTTCCAAGATGATGCCGTGAATATTTCAGCCAACCTTGATCAGTAAAATGGCAGTTGTCACTAAAAACACCATTCACATGATTGACAGCTTCAGAGACAATGAAAGGGTGACATAGCTTTGAAAATTCATTTGCTAAGATATATCTACAACAATTTGAGCCAAATTCTACTGCCATTGACATTAATGTCCTCTGATAGAATTAGGGTCTAAATCTGGAGTGAGTGCTCTGTGTTGGATGCAAAGTTCTGCATTTACACCAGAGTACATGAAAGCAGAATTAGAAACTGATTGAATAGCTGAGATTCTGACTGCTGTTTATTTCAAAGTTTACCCCGTGAGCGACAGGTAACTTTTTAACTCTCCTGCTGCCCTCTGCCAGCTCACAGTAGATCCTTAATCTAGTATTTCCTATCTTTTCACAGTATTCTTCTTAAACAAAATACATGACTGGACTGAGAAGGATTAAAAACTTTAAGAGACTGTTCCTGCAAATTCAGGGATGGCTGAATGTTCTCTGAAGAAATGTAATGTTCCCATCCTTTGGTATTTACAGTACTTCAAAATCCACCTGCCAGTGTAACAGACAAATGTGTAAGTGAAAGGCTGGACTGGCTAAGTCAGGGAAAATGCATTCTACCAGCACAAAAACCAAACAACAGTCCAGTGCCCAGATCTTCAGCTGACCTCAGTCATTGTAGCTTCATTGAAATCAACAGAGCAACGGTGATGTATATCAGCTGAGGTTCTGAGCCTTAGACTTTCAGAACAGCGGGCAGATGGGTTGTCATCTGTTTCAAACCCTCTTCCCTTCAGTCAGGACTAATTCCTCCCCCTCTTCCCTCACAAATATATCTGTATGTACAACAATCTGAATCTGTAGCAGCTTATCCTTCATTAATATTATGTGCGATACAAGGGACGGGCCAAGTGTTAGATATATGGCACATCTGTACTTCAAAAGTGCCGTCAATTCTCCTGTTCCTCTCTCAGTTATCAGAAGGAGCGACGCCCCCGGCAGAAACTTGGGCTTTTCCTCATGGTTTCTGTATGAAGAGATCATCTCTATTTCCAGTGGGATGGCACAAGCCATTTCACCCTGAGGCTGCAGGTTCCAGTTGCTCATAGATCACTAGGCCAGAAGGGACCACTGTGATCATTTAGTCTGATCATCTGCATAGGACAAGTCAAAGAACTTCCCAGCCTAATTCTAAGATGGCTGCTCTCACCACCACATTGTGGCCACAAGATGTACTCTGTTCCTTATCTCACGTTGTCTTCTGGCACAAATTGGTGCGTGTCATTTCCGCATACATGCAAGCAGAGAATACACCTTGACAGTCATATCACAGAATCTAGCACTGAGATTGAACTATATCAGGGGCCACTCAGTTTCAAAAGGATTGAACACCCAAATCGCACTTACATTAAAGCTCCTTTACACTGTTCTGGCACAGTGAAGGCACCTTAGTGTAAGTCAGACTCAAGGCCACTACCACCTTCTGAAGGTGAACAATTAGGGAGGAGATATAATCAGAACTGGCCTGAATCCTTCCTATAGTGCTCACCAAAGAGACATTTTTCAAAAAAACTTGGTTCACTTTTTTCCCCCTTCTATTTAAAAATTGCACAATTTTGTCCTTACTGGGTTTGGCTGGGCCCAGAAGTGGAAGTAACATATCAAAATATAATCAGAGAAGCTATAAGAAGGTTTTTCTGCTCCAGTCAAACCCACGATGTATTGGAAATCTTCAAATGACGTCTGATCTTGTGAGATTTCCATCACTACTTCCAGAGGACTTAAGAAGCTTCTGAGGTTCTGCCTGCTTATCCTCATAGAACCACTCAACCCCTGGAGTTTTGCCACATTGCTTTAGGGAACCCGTAAATCCTTCTGGGACTTAAACACAGTCCACATTGCAGTGTAGCTGTGGATGAGACAGATTCAGATCTCCGTTCTGTTGGTGTAAATCCAGACTCGCTCCATTTCTGGAAAGGATTTTATTGAGCAACACTCTGAGAGCAAGAAGCCAAGCCGGGGCATGGATTAGTGGGCCACAGGTACACCCTCTCAGCTGGTGGTAGATTCCCATCAGAGGTGTGCACCCATGGATGATTTAATGTGGCTTGCTGCTGTAACATGAGTCACTGGACAAAAACAAAAAAAATCGATCAATAAAAAGGATCCCAAAAACAATTGCAGGCAATGCCCCTGCCTCCCAAAAAGCTGTGGAAATCCCAGGAACACAGTGCAAGCCTTAAAGGATGGCCACAAAATGAGATGAGGACACAGGTAACCAATAGTTCTCATCCCTGCAGCCTTGGGATGAGAACTTTAAAGGTTTAACAGCTAGATGTAAAATAACACACGGTCAGATTCATCCCTGGTGGACTGCCACTGGCTTCAATGAGGAATAAAACTTCCCCTAATAGACCATAAGTCATCTATTCCTCGTAATAGGATATTCAAAGCCAGCCCTAAAAGGTGGCTCCTCTCACTTCTTGGCTTTGTAGAACTTCCCTTGGCTCTCTTGTCTTTGTACTGCTGCCAAAGTCATGTCCCAGAAACACACTGACAAACGTGGCTAGGGAGTCATTATGCACAGGAACGTGTATTAGCTGGGATGGATAAATTAGCTGGCAGAGTTTTCCCTCTGGATTTTATTTGGGGTTCTGCTGCTCTCTGCTCTAAGGCCTGCACCGGGACAGCTTTGGGGCGATGAGAGGGGGGTACAGTAGGAATCAGTATTTGCAGCATCAAAATGTTTTTTATCAAAGGGAGGACTTGTGTAGTTGGGCCATGTGCACCGGACACGGGAAACGAGTTATCTTCTCTCTTGGGCTGCTTAGTGGCTGAAGCAGCCTATGGTACATGGGATGTACCCCATGGGCATACTCGGAGAGCTCTTATGTTCTGCTTCCCACCAGGAGCAGAAGGGAAATAGGAGGATCAGCACTGTGGCCAGTTCCTTGGTACTTCCTCTGCCTGCTGCCATGCAGGGACTGTGCTCCTCCCCACACATCTTCCATTGTTCAATTGCATTCCATTTATGCAGCACAGAAGGCAGAGGTCCAAGGGAAATCTACTAAGGAACAATCCTTTGCTAAACATCTTCGCTACTGCTCACATGTCGCAACACCACTTTGCCTCTTCTCGACGATGTTCAAGGAAAGCATCAACATCAGCATTTGAGATGGGCAAAGGGAAGGTATCGGGACCACAACTGACTGCCAGTGCTGACAGTCATTCTGCTGCTTGGCTTTCCGGGAAGGTTTCTTTCTTCGGTACCACTACTGGAAACATTTTTTACTAGAGAGGGTTTGTGCGACCAAGCATTGCACAGCAGCCATCTGCCCACAGTTCCAATACAATGGTGTCCTGGCCATGTCCACAATAAAAACTCAGTCAACAACTTGCAAAGGCAACGGTTTGGGGAATCAAAAAAAACGCACTGGGAAGGGGCAGACATTCTCCTAAGTGAAATCAACTGGCTTTATTGCGTGGCATTGCAGGGGTTGGTAAGTGCTCTTTCAACTAGAGAAACATCTGTCTACTGGGGAGACCTCAACGGCAGCCGTTTCTTCCCCTCGAGGTGTAGGGGAGTAAGTCCGACTGCATCAGTTCTTCCGCAGAGCGCTGGCCTGCCAGAACTCCTCAAATTCCCTATTATCCACCTGCTCCACTAAAGGCTGAGCTGAAATATTAACTGGGAGATCTGATCTTTTTTCACAAGAAACAATCTGGATTTCTTAGCAGAGCAAAAGGCCAACTGTGCAGACAAAGCTCTGTAACATCTCCTTTGCTGCTAGTTAACAGCTTTCAAGGAAACAATCAAGTACGGGAGGAAGGTACAGACTATAAAACATGTGGACATCAGGTCAGTTATGTCTCTTTTATATGCACTTCTCACCCCAGCCCTCCCACTATATAAATATATATGCACAACAGAGAGACAAGATTCCTTAGACATAAACAGCCATAACACAGCAATAAAGATTAACGAGTGGAACTTGCTACTTTACGTGAATCCAGGGGAGATTTCCATCCATTAATCTTTATTATTGTAGAACAGCTGTTTATACAAAGGGGGCCAGAGTCTCAACTGGAGTAAATCAGCATCACTCCAGCTAAATCAATGGAGTGATGCCAATTTATGCCAGCTGAGAATCTATAGCCCAGTCTCCTTCCCATTTTTAGGGACAGGAGATTTTACTCCATTAATACCAGTAAATATTCTGCAATATTCCCCCCATGCAGACCACTGTTTGTCTTGATCCCGCTCCCAGTAACAAAACTGAATATAACTCACTGCCTGGTAACTGGAAGATGTCAATAAATTGGAGGAAATTCAATGAAAAGCAAAAATATGTAAGAGGCTGGAAGGGGGTGATTTTTTTGGCAGGTTTGGGGGCACGCTAACCTAGGAGGGATGTGATGATCTCCATCTGCAATCACCAAGGATGGTCCACGGGGGATGGACATCAGTGAGATGGAAGAGGGGCCAAGGAGCATTTTGACGTGTTTTTTTGCAGCAGGGACAAGAAGTGGTTCTGCTTGAGACTTTTACAACTACACTGGACCAAACACTAGTGAATGGGCTGCAAGAATCCATGCTGCATTGGTAGGGGAATGGGTAAGATGGCCTAGCAGATCTTTCCCATTGATAATTTCTATGAAAGGTTTGAGGCAGACTCTTCTATTGAAGCAAACAGCAAGAAATACTGGCCATGTTTCATAGAATATCAGGGTTAGAAGGGACCTCAGAAGGTCATCTAGTCCAACCCCCTGCTCAAAGCAGGACCAATCCCCAGACAGATTTTTACCCCAGTTCCCTAAATGGCCCTCTCAAGGATTGAACTCACAACCCTAGGTTTGGCAGGCCAATGTTCAAACCACTGAGCTATCCCTCCCCTCTTGTGTGCATAAATGCCTTTGGGCTCCCTCTGCACTATATCAAGGAGATCCTCCCGCTCCACCCACTGCCTCTTTCTGCTGGAATCTATAGTGTAGACACAATCCTCACTTCACACCACATATCATTTGGTGCTGAAGGGAACAAGGGTGGTGTTGGCATGACGCCTTTGTATTCGCACAAGGGCCTCCTTGGCTTGCTCCTGCGGCAAAGAGCCCTGGGCCATATTGTGGCTGTGCGAGGTGGGCAGGGAAAGCGGTGCAGGGAGCTCCTTCGTTATCAGTGCCCACATGCAGAAGGCCGCCAGCTAGCTGAGCCAGGGCTTCTTGAGCAAAAGGTGTAGGGCAGCAGCACTGTACACTCCACAGAGAGCACGACTCGGCGGACTGGTATTGCTACGCCCCACTTTCTCACCTGCCGATGTGCCACAGGGCACGTGGGGGAGCGCATGCTTCCCTACTTAACGTGCTACTTTTGAGCAATGCCCTCTCTAGAGCCCCCTGCCTCCACACCATGTGGGCAGGCTGCACCCAGACACTGCCACTCCACCATCACAAACCCAGCCCGGTGGGCGTGAGTTAGGAACGACTCCAACAGCCAGCAAACGCGGTAAAAGGAAGGACAAACACCATGCGGATCTCTGTGTGAAGTCTCGTGTGCTGCCTGGGAAAATCTCCAGAACCAACAGCGATTTGTCCTCAGCTCCAACAAAATCCTACCATACAAACAACAGCAACCAACGCACCGCAGCCCCAGCCTTCCCGCTCAGTGTGTGTGATGGAGTGAGGGACCTCTTGTAATATCCAGAAATAGAGTGTTGGGAAGCCGCTGACAGAAACCTTTTCACTTTCACTGCATGAGCCACACAATTAACCCTCAACACACTCATCTTGGTAGGTGGTGTTATCTCTATTTTTACAGATGGGGAAACCGAGGCAGAGATTACACACTTGCCCACTACCACAGTGTTAGCAGAAGAGCCACCACAATGGTAATCAAGCGCTTAAGGAATCCTGGCTCCCAGCCTTGTGCTCACACCACTAGGTCATGCTTCCCCCAAGGCTACCTGTGGCACAATACTTACAGCAGGTGTCAAATGATCCTCACATGTTACAAGCTTTGTTTTGATAGTTGCCCAAGATGGATGTGGAGATACAGAGCAAATCTCAAATTTCTCCACTGACCCGCACCTAGCACAGTCATTTGTACTGGGCAAACTAGGTGTGTAATGCTGCTCAACCAGAATTTCCCACTCACACCACCAGTAGTAGTTTACACTTACTCTGCAATGATTCAAGTGAATCATCTACCCAAGGTGAAAGGCAGCAGAGACTCAGGCTTTTGAACATCAGATAGAGGAATGGGGTGACTGTTTCTTTTCAATATGCCTTCTTTCTTGTTTTAATGTCATTAAACTAAGAAGAGTTTGGATGAACCAAACATCACAAGAGTAAAAAGCATAAAAGAAAACACTCAACCTGTAGTGTAGAGCCATGCACAATTCACATAGGATTACTAACTGCATACAACACTGACATTAGTTTTCTGTTGGAAAACGCTGAGGATATTAGTATCTGCTGTTAATACTGATCTTTGACGGTATCCCATAAATTCAGCCCGTCAGTTACCATGGCACTGGAATAAAGGTGCTCTCAGGTCAAGGGAATGTGGTGTCCAAATGAGACTTATATCCAAGAGAAACGAGGCAAAACCGATCTTTAACGAAAGCATCAGATCCATATGCAGGAAAACCAAAGGCTGGTTTTAAATGTCATGTTTTTCAAGTGAGAACTGACGCTGGAACCAGCTCTATAAGCTGGCTGGCTGGACTTTCACTGCAGCTGAAGACAATCAATCAAAACAGCTCGGAGTCTATGCGAAAGTGAGAGAGAGAAAAGACACGCACACAAAGCTGAAAACCAGGGTGCAGATTATGAGCCCCCTGTGGCCTTTAAAATGACACTGAAATGTAAACGAACCCTGTGTTTCATCTGCAACAAAGCTCCCCCGGAATCATGCGAGAGGGAGATTATACTTACAAAGGGGTGCTTAGGCTGGAAAACGAGGGCTGGAGAGCAAGGAACCTCTTCACAAAAAGGGTATTGAGATACTGTACTCACGGGGCATGCCTGCAGCTCGAGCAGACAGACCGAAGCTAGCTCTAATTTAGCTAGCATAGCTCCTAGAACAGGGAAACCGAGGCAGCATGACTTTCAGAGCAGGCTGTGCAAGCCTGCCTGGAACACTGGGTAATTATTCATTGAGCTAGCCCAATCTGCAGCTCACACTGCTGCAGCTTCACATCTCCGGGACTCAAGCTCAAATGGCAGCCCCGCCCTGCGATTATAGCACAGACATATCCAAAATCTTTGCAACCAATTTAATTCTTCAGAACACTGTGCCCCCTGGGGAACTATCCCGCAATCCAGCCTTTGAACCCTCCAGAGCCTCCTCAAACGATGGACGTAGCAAGTACGTGGTGCAGAATGATGGGATCCTGATGAACGAGACGTTAGAACTCCCATAAACAGTGCAGTGCTGTCTCCAATGACTAATGACCCCCCCAGACAGATGCAATGCAAGTTACCATCCTCCCCCTCCGACTTTGCAAAGGAACAAGGCAGCCTTGGGGAGTGGGATCACTTCACAAACGGACGCTTTGGGCTCGTCCACCGAGTTACGCCCATTTACACATCTGAGGGAGAGGGTGAAACGAGGCAGAACTTGGCCGAGTCTTGTGCTGCAGTGAGACTACTCTTTGTGCAGTTTCTTTCTGGGCCTGAATGGATTTCGAGGGATTTCAGCTAGGGCTGCTGTGGGTTTTCATATTACTTTCCCTCTCCCAACCCCAGCTCTGCCTGAATGGATCTTCCTTCCCCTAATACGGGCGAGAAAGGGAAACGAACGCAGGGAAGGCCTATGACTGGGTCACAGCGGGAGCCTTCTGTTTTCCATGATGCAATAGAAAAGGCTGCCTTCAGCACATAAGCTGGGGGGAGAGGAGCTCTCTTGACTGGCATAGCACCAATTTTCCCGGCTCTTCCGGAGCAACATGGGATTCGGCTTCCAAATCGGCAAATCTGGAGCTTCTGTCTGTGACCCTCCCAGCAGAGAGGCATAGTGCTGCGATGGAGGCTTTTAAAAGACAGAACAGGGAGACGACATCTCACACACACGCATTCTGCCTAGCTGGGAGGGTGAGAGGGAAGAGATCAAGGGGGACAAGGCGCAGAGACCGGATTGCAGTGAAAGAGCCAAGTCAGGAAAGCTCTCAGGCCACGTTCTGCTTGGTGACATCAGTGTGAATCCGGAGTCAGTGGAGTCACAGAGAGCAGAACTAGGATCCATCTGCTCACCCTACAGAGCACCTGTTACCGGGTTAACACGAGAGCAGCGTTTGTGTGCTGTCTTCCCCTCCCATCCTGACATCCCCAATGCTCTTCCCCCTTGGCTAGCAGTTTTGTTTGCTTCTGGTATCAGTGTAGCTGTGGTTTCCTTGTGGGTTTTCCCAGACTGAAACCCTGCTAGGGGCACCTGCAGCGTGTGCTATAGCCCAACATGCACAGCTGCATTGATCATCCTGACCAGCCCTGGACGAGGATCAAACCGCACTCCAGCAGGAGTTCCTGCGGAGCTCGCTAGCGTTTCAAATGACTGTGGGTAAGTTCAGGGGATTTCTGTCTATGTAGTGCTAGGAACTTTGGAAACCCATCCTGGGACGTAATCCTCTGTCTTTGCTTCCCCCTTTTGCAGATATCCAGCCATTCATAATGTTCCTTTCTGTTCAGGGAGGACAGGAAAACTCCCTTGTGAGGCCGAAACCACCACAAAACCTAAACTCTAATGTCAGCACAAGGTTCTCTACGGAACACTCTCAAATTCATAGCCAGGTGAGGGATCAGCAAATGCCTCTACACATTGCCATGCACTTTAAAACAAAATCTTTCCTCCCTGCATTAGTTCCAGTCACTACGCTTCTTCCTCAGGACATCGCTGTCTTTCAGACACTTGCATAAATAGCTGGAACCTGAGGATTTAGCAACGCAGTGCGCTGGGAATGCACCACAAACGCCATGAGAATCATGAGAGATCCTATCAATCCCCTCAGCATGTTTTCCAAGGTAGCCCCGGCTTTTGACCCAAGATCCTTGT
Source organism: Gopherus evgoodei (assembly GCF_007399415.2). Taxonomy (NCBI): domain Eukaryota; kingdom Metazoa; phylum Chordata; order Testudines; family Testudinidae; genus Gopherus; species Gopherus evgoodei. The sequence continues at coordinate 23,970,075 of NC_044336.1, read as the reverse complement.
TAAAAATTCTTGAACGATGCACATTAAATAGTTTCCCACAACATACAGGCTTCTTTTTTTTTTCTTTCCTTTTCTCCTTTTAACCCTTTTCACAGCAAAGCCCTATAAATATTGCTTGCTGTAGCCTCATTTTCATCATTATCATCACACGTTCATTCTCATATAAAACAGAAATCTATTCAATCAAGCACTTAACATAAATATTAAAATAATGGAAGGGACAAAATATAAATCTACATACAACTTCATGACTACCATAGCACCTATTACCATGACAAAAGCAATTTGACAGAAACAAGGGAAGGGGGTTGAGGAGAAAGTTGGGGCAGGAGGAATCTTGACTGTCATTAAATATTTCAATCACCCTTGTTAAAAATTATTTCATTTGTTTGAAGAGTGCCAACCTTATTAAAATTCATTTCACTAACCAGTTCTCTCTATGTCACTATGGATACCAAAGAACCCTTTAAAACACTGGAGAGGCGAGGATTTTAAATTTTTTTTAAAAAGGCGACTTTCTATTGGTGCTTTCGTGACCAAGCCCCGCCACACATCTCTTCCCCTAAACGCACCAGTCCACAGAAGGGCAAATCATGTACAAGTCCATTTCTCAGTCTCCCAGGATGAGTTTTACAAAAGAAGCCACGTCTGTCTCTTTGGATTCGTGCTGGGTGAAGAAAGGGAGTTGCTGAGAAAGAAAAGAAAAGAGAACGTATTAAAATGTACTATTCAAATCAAAACCACCGAGCTGACACCCTCAGTGTCAGCTTGGCATAATTCTACTCAGTTGGGGAAAAGTCTTTCTAGTTAAACAACACTGTTTCCCCTACTAGCACCACAGTGGTGTCATTCAGGTGGGTAAGTAGATATTGTGCCTGGGCCGGAAAATGCAGTTTTCTCTGGCTCTCTAGCTCCAGTATCCTCTGCTGTCTACTGTCCCTCAGTCCTGGCAGAGACTAGCAGTATTGGAATGGACTGCTTGCTCACCTTTCATCTAAGAATTACAAAGTGACCATTAGAGCACGTGAACCCCATGTGGGTAGGAATAGATGGCAACGTCCCGACAAGCCCACAACAAAGGGAACAAAATGGTGCAATGCGTAAACAACATGGCACAATAGAAGATCACAGGAGATACAGGTTTAGAAGGATGCTTTGGGCCCAAGGAAAAACAAGGAAGGTCAGAAAAAAGCTGGGCCCATTAGCCTTGAATTTGTCTCTTTCAAATAACGGACTATATTATAAATCAAAGGCATTGGATCACTGAACGGTTTGAAAAAGAAAGAAAGAAAGATGTTATCCCTTATTTTAGTAGGCCCAGACATCTCTCAGTTGAATTGCTTTTCCATTGTCAGGGAAGATATTCATGCGTTCGCTAGGGGTGTTCATTCGAAGAGCATGCTCCCGCTGAATTCACAGAAACGGGACTAATAGCATGAGTACAGTTCTACAAATGTGTAAATGTTCGCAGGGAAAAGTCTATCTGCAGTGAATATTTACCAAGCTTCCAATTTTATTTATTTAATCTTTTCCCTCTGCTCAGTTCTGGGTCTTATTCCTTCCTATCGGCAACTGTTAAGTCTCCCAGCAGGAGAAGGCTACTTCATTCTTAACCACTCAGCAAAGAGGAAAGCCATGCTGGCTGGAAAATGATAAACAGCTATCTGTTTAAACACTTAATTGTAACTAACATATTAAGGCATCCTGCCGGAGGCTCTGTCTACAATTCTGTCAATGGAAAAATATGTGCAAAAAGCAAAACACGAAACAAAACAATCCCAAACCCTGCTTTGACCAGAAACAAATGTTTGCTACTGAGGGCTGCATCTCAGTGGGTGAGATCAATTCACTGAAGCCAGAAATCAGCAAGGCTTTGGGCAACGCAGCAGCACCATCACTGCAATTTGCCAGAAGCTGAATGAGGCTTATCTAACGACCAGTTATTTATTTGCACTGAAAGGAGAGCCTATGCGTCCAGTCAGGGCCCATGACCCCACAATGCATAGAATCCAAAAGACAATCCTTGCACCAAAGAGCTTATAGTCCAAACACAAATGTGCATAAAATCAAGCAGACTGCCATTGACCTCATCTTCCGTGCTGGATGGAGCTGTGGTTAATGCATCGGGGTGCTGGATTCAATCCTCAATTCTGACAAAGTCTGGCTTGGGCCAATCTCTCTGTCTCTCAACTCCTTGGGCGTAACGTGGAGATCATATAACTCCCCAACCTCACAGGGGTGTTGGGAAGATAAATTGAGGTGCTCAGACACTACTCTGATGGAAACCATGTAAGTACCCCTCACAGACAGGTCAATATGGGTGCATGACCCAGGTTCCAGCAGGCAATCTCCACCTTAAGATAAAAGGTGTGACCCGTGGAGACCAAAAGTCCCGGCATGCAATACTCCACCATGACTTGTGTTGGTTCATCCTGCACAGACCTAAAAACAAGGATGTCCATTGCCTACTCTTGCCTGTATGGCACAGCAATATTGAGAATGAGAGGGACTGCACACTGGGGTCTCATAGACAACATTGCAGGTATCTCTAACATACATCCAGGTTGGTTTACTATTGGTTCATCAGAACATAAGAATGGTCACACTGGGTCAGACCAAAGGTCCATCTAGCCCAGTATCCTGTCTGCTGACAGCGGCCAATGTTAGGTGCCCCAGAGGGAACAAACAGAACATGACAATCATCAAGTGATCCAGCCCCTGTTGTCCAGTCCCAGCATCTGGCAGTCCAGTGGGAAACAGCCAGATTTTTAAAAGACTATGGACAGAGGTCCACTTGCATAACGGCTACACACTTGAGTCACTCTTTGTGCCAGTAATTTGCACATGAAATTGCTGCGGTGAAGCCAGGTGAGTTCACATACATGTGGCTAGTTAGGCACCCAGGTGTGCGCCCGTCCAAATGCAGGGGCACAGCAGGGACTACAGCTAATAAATCTGGCTTAAGGTGCAATGTATTAGACTTGCTATTGCAAGGAGCAATAAAATCCCTGACACCTCAGCAGATCTGAGAGGCCAGGGCTGCAATGAGGCTTCATATTTCTAAGTTTTCGTCCATTTTAGAATGTTTTCCTGGACATTTTGCTGTTTTATAATACCCACCCTCCACTCTTCCCTCTATCTCCTGTTCCCCTCCTGCCCTCCCTCCCCCCACCTTCATAATGAATGAGCAAAGGCTATTTTGGGAGGCAGTGACTTTCTCACAAGCCCTGTTTGCTTGTTTAATCACTACATGCTGTCCTGCATTACACCCATTCCAGTGGGTGTCAGTTTCGGAGCAAGAAGCCACGATTCCCTGTGCTCAGTGACCTGCACTGGACCTTCCAGTCCCCGTCATGTGTTACCAAGTTTTTGCTGAATATTCCTTGCTGTTGCATGCAGGTAGTGACAGCCCCTTTTCCCTCCCTCCCCCAACCATCTGCATGCAGTGGGAGTTATATGAAACCGGAATAGGCAAAGCCAGCATGGGAGAGATATGCCACTGCACAGATCCCTCAGTCCCCCTACACAAAACAGCAGGGCATGGCAATCACTGCTTGAGTTCAGGGGGAGGAGATCTGGCCCTTACCCATCTCCCTAGTGCTTATCTGAGCTACTGGCACTGGATGCTAGGCTGAGGATTTGGAAGAATCTATTTTTCAGATCATTTCCTTCACCCTTACTCTGCAAAAATAAAAGCTTCCTACAGCACCCTGACAGAAATGCAAGGATCGTACCCACTCATTCTGTGTAAACAATCCTACAAAACTCCTGCTGGGCAATCTTAGCTGCTAATTGCATTCCAAGAACCCCGCACCCCACCCCCAAATCTGAATTTGTCTGGCATTTAAAGACTTTGTCAAAATCATTCAAAACGTCTCACTGATGATATGGGACCAATTTAACTGGAGTTGGCTACACTGATGCTTCCTGGCACAGGGGTCCCTGCTATTCCCTTCAGCTTCTGATGCACGCGACAGTGAGCTGTTGGGTGGGGAAGTCCCTCCCCACACTCGCTTGAGACACAGCATGGGTGTGGTTTTGCTTTTTGTTTCTCTGGCACATGCTGCAGAAATGCCCTGGCAAGCCATGGGGGAAACAGCAGATGTGTCAAAATGTGCAGCTCACCTCTTGGGAGAGAAAATGGCTCTTTGCTTGGCTTGCTTTAAAACACTAATGTTCAGCTCATAAAAAGGAGGGACAAAGAGCATGGATCGCAGCCTGACTACATGACAATGTCTAAAGTGTACCCAGCTCCGCCAAAGAACCTTAATCCTGACCTGCAACACCTGCTGTAACCCCAGGCCTCTGCCCGACTCTGCCAGTCCAACCCTGCAACACCCATACTCCAGTTCAGGGCTTCGCTGCAGCTCTCTGGATGCCTCTCCACCCAGCCCTGCAACACCCTCTATTCCAGTTCAGGTTCCAAGTACCATCCTGCCAATGCATCTCAATCCAGATCCGAAAGCACTGTTGCTAATCTAGTTTGTATTTGTTTTATTTGACTTTGTTGTCTTGCATCTGTCAGTAAAGTCCCTTCGTCAACACGCTTACAACCTAAATCAGACAATGGATGGACAATGCATGTGAGGATGCCATGGGAGCTATGATTGTTTAGGCTTGGCACCTGCATTATAAGATTTGTTTGTTAATGCAGATCAAAGTTATTTTTAATCTACTGCATTGACTGAGTGGAGACAGGAGAGGGTGGTTGGAAGAGGGGAGAAGTGAGCTGTCTTAGGGTGGATTTGAAAGAGGAGAGTGATGTAGCTTGATGCACTAGAGGCTACGCCAAGCATAGGGAGCAGCATTAAAAAGGTTCAGGGGCATAACTGTAAGGAGGAGGAGGAACATTTGAGAGAGGCATAGATTTTAAGCAGAGAACAGGACTCAAGCAGCCATGAGACAGGAGATAAGAGCCCAGAGATCATTTCGGCTGATCTGAGATAGTCACTTGACTCAAACTGTGCCATTATATGAGCAGGGACTAGGGAGAGATGCACCAAGTGACCTAGTCACTTTTCGTAAGTGCCCTGTGAACAATTCTTGCAACAGTTCCCATGATTGTTTTGGTCACATGCTGATCCCTGCAGGATCTCAACCTCAGCCACTGGCTGGAAGAGAACGGTGCCAAAAGCTAATGGCCCAAAGCCACCTCCACGTGACCTAGGATGTATTTGACAGCCTGCAAGCTGCGGGAGGGGGATTCCTTTCATTGTTTCATGCTCCATTTCACCTGGGGAAGCAGGTTTGAAAACAGAATTAAGCACAGACCATCAGTATCTGTTTTCCCGCCACTCAAGTCAGAGAACACAGAGTCACATTTTCCATGAGAAACCTCAATTCCACAGGAAAGCAAAGAGCAGTCTTGTTCTAAAAAGACAAGTCCATTCCAGTACCGCAACTCGTAATGCCATAAAAGAACAGGAGAGAAACAAAACACCCCAAAACCACAGAACCTCACAACATTAACGTCTGCCGTAAAATACCACAGTGTTGAGATATGTTGGAAAGGTGATCCAAGAGCCTAATTCAATAGACATGAGCCCAGCTGCCAATGGGTTTTATGCTGCAACAGAAAAATCTGCTCTGGTGAACCTTTTTGATAAAAGGCCATTTGGCAAAGGTCTGAGATTTGCTCTCTCTATATTTATTTATTCAATCATAAAAAATAAAAACATTTGATCCTCCCTTTGTTAGAAAGTCGGTGTGCAAGCAAAGCTGCGTGTAAAGTCAAAAATGCCCTAGGAATTACTCACTGCTTACAATTGATTTTTAAAAGGCGCATGACCTTCCAGCACAGCTAATACCTATCGAGAGTTAGGAACCTCAGAGCTCTCTATCAGCTGGTATCGCAAAGACCCGTAAACTGAGCTGGAGGAAGTGATGAGTGAGGATACTTCCATTTCTGAATAACTTCCTTCCCGCATCCCAGAAAATGCAAGAGGTGCTGGAAATGGCAGGGAGGGAGTGGGACATGCACCTGGGGATGGACAAAGCACTCGGCTAAAACAGAAACCGAGCAGAATGTCTAGGGGAGAAAGAGATGTTAACTTCACAAGCAGCTATTCAGTTCTGTTATTTCTCATGTTTTCATCGGGTCTCAGAAATTCCAGATTCTAACCAGAAATAGGAGCAGAAGTAGCTCCAGAAGATCAGGAGAGAGGTTCTGACCAAACTCCAGTCTGGAGGTACAGGACACCTCACTGCAAAGCCTGTTCTTGCCAAATCAGTTCCTACAGCTCTGGCTGAGTTTAGAGCAGTATCCTAACCACTGGGAGTTCATCTGCAGCTAAGCACACTTGACCTCTGAGCTCGTTCAGCACTGCACACCAATTACCTCGCATTGCCCTCCCGTCATTAATCTTCTTCCGCAGCTGCTTCCCCCAGCCCTGCCCAAAGCAAATATATTCTAAGCAGCAGAAGAAATTCAGTAAGTGAATTATTGTTTTGGTCACATGCTGATCCCGGCCAATAACATCTGGAAATCATTCAGTTCAAAGGCCTCCTCTCCAAGTTGCCATGGCAATGAATCTCTGTTGCACGTTCTTCTCCTGCTGCCCAACTGGAACAGCAATGAAAACTCTGCTCAGGATGGGCATAGAAAGACATCATGCAGACCCTAGCGGAGAGTTTTGCCTTTTGCCAACCCATCCTCAGCCATTCTAGCAGTACTCCCCAGAAACTCTTGGTCCATTACGCCTTTAGGGAAACATATTGCTCTTAGTTATACATGTACACTTTCCTTTTATCTGAGTGCGAAATGCACCTAAGTAATAAAGAACCGAATTGGTACTAACACCAAGATTTCCTAGAACAAGTAGTGATTTGGGGGTGCCTCACATTTTGGGTGCTCAACTCCAGACATACGAAAGGGGCCTGGATCCTTGGAAAATGCTGAGCATCTGCTCTCTGACGATCAGGCCCCTTCAAGGTTTTTTCAAAAGTTGGGTATCCAGAATCACTAGTCACTTTTGAAAACCTAAGCTTTAAGCTCTGGTTATCATGCACCTTTAGCCTTGCCATACTCACCATAAGCTCTGGGTACGTCGGCCGTTCTTTGGAATTCTTCTTCAAGCTTTAAGAAAGAAAAGGAAAGAAAAAGAGAATTATATCTTGTATGTAATTTAAGCAAAGCCATAAAAATACACCACTCAAATACCCAAAGATTTAAGTCCTGCATCCATATTCTAGATCAACAGCCCTCAGATGTCAGGACCTTCCAGTGACTGGAATATGAACACTAGATTTCCTAGCAGTTAGCGTGTTTTGTGTCACTGTGACCCTGGCCTTTATAGGACTCTGAACAGCTGAAGCCATCTCCTGAAGACCATGTTTCACTGCACATCTCTGAAGCATTGAGATCCTTCCTCTGATTCATTCAGTCTCATCAGGAACTAAATAATGAGCTGGCCTACAGCTCTTTGAAGTCAGTCTTTCTATTGACTGCAAATGGGCTTTGGATCAGACCTCCCAGGCAGTCTTGTTTTCCCCATTTATGTTCTCACTTCACAAGTCCAGGTTTATTCAAAACTCTGTCTAGAAAAAGACATGCTACAAATTTAGGGCCGTGCTCTGTTCGCAGTCCCACCGACATCCTGGGAGAAATCTGGCAGCCTGTGCCTTCTAGCGATCACATCTCACCCATCAGATCCCTTGCATTTTAAAACTTTCATGATAACATCCATCTGCAGCCATGGGCCTCTCTGAATTTATCCCCCTCTGCTACTTCCTTTTCAATGATCTATTCGTTATTTGTGGCTCTGTCTGCCAAGGTTCATTCCCCAAGTGGCAAGCCCCAGAGCCCCGAGAACTTGCAGGCTCAGTATGCTCAGTTCATGACCCAACGACAGCCCAGTGGCCTGTACCCTCACTGTGCCACTATGCTTTTGAGTCTTGGTTTCTCAGTCCCTCAGCTCCAGGGCAAGAATTGCATGGCGGCAGGGGAAATTACTGCACTTTGTGTTTCGATAAAATCCCCTCGAGCTAGATATGGACTCTGATGGTCAACAAACATACAGACAAAGGTGACAAGCTGCACCACTCACTTGTGGCCCATGGAGCCACTGACTAATGCCAGGGCCATCAACTGCAAAAACAAACAGTTGCCCCAGCTCTAGTGGTGGCAACAGGACGATTATCTCCTGGAAGGCCAGTCATGAAGGGAGAGTGATACACGCACCGTCATGATGATAATTAGTTCGTCTACAGCACTGTTCATATGAGCTCATTGCAACAGGCATTCTCCAGTGAGCCTTCCCATAACCCCTGAGAGGTACGTAAGTACCAGGCGCAGAGCAGTGAAGGGATTTACCCAAAGTCAAACTGCAAGTCAGTGGCAGAAAAGGAACCCAGGAGCTCTGACTCCTACAGGCACATCCCTAGAAAGCATACACGCTAGCCAACACATTGCACATCTGGTGAGCTCTGAAGGGACCCTCTGAATAGATTCAGGGCTAAAATCAGGGCTTGCAGAAGTTCACAACTCCTCACAACTCCAGCAAGGGAGTGCAGAACTGAATGGCTTGGAAACCCAGGCCTGGCTATTATTTATCTCAGTTATGGCCCGGGGACAGTTACACAGAACATCCTTCAGTCTCCTCCCCTACAACAAACGGCCCGGGAGGCTGGTGGCTGAGAGGTTATTTTTGTTTCCCTCCAGCAGAAAATAGCTTATAATCACAGGACGTAATCGCTACTCACTTCCTGATGGTGTATTTATGGGAAGAAGCTTGGAGTGATTTTAAAAAAGATGTTGACACGTCCATGGGGAAAGGTGTCACGCTGAGCAAAACAGAAGTGTGATCCTCAGCTATGATAAGCCACTCCACTGTGGGATTTGCCGGGCCCAAGGGAAGTGATGGATGCCCGCTGAGTTGATATTTCCTGTCTCTTGCTGCACATGGTTAGCTCATGTTTACTGTAACCATGGTGCACTGGTATGATGCATGTCAAAACTGCTAACTGTGTCCAGTGGCTGGGAAGAGATGCATCATATCCTTCAAGCCTAGAGAGGAGGTACCTTCAAGCTGAGATACAAAGGTGAACTTCAAAGCTTGGGTGTGTTTTCATCCAGGATTTGGTCTGTGCTCTTGTTAACTTAGCCTTCATGGAAAAGACTCGTTTTTGGATGACCAATTTCACGGCATACAGTGGCAGGTTATTACTGAAGGAATTTAACGTTAATCTTTAATAAACCTTTCAAAACCTATTACTGATCATCACTGACAATAGAGTTCACAGCAATATGGAACCTCTGGTTCTGCCAAATTCTCTTTTCAGTTCCCTGAGCTGCTTTAACACCTCCTACATTTCTTGCTTAAGATCAGTGTCCTAACACCCCCAGATTTGATCCTGGCCAGAAATTAAGGGTCCAAATCTTCTTCCATTGAGTTCAGTGATGTTGAAACAGGCCAAAGCACTAAGAGCCTGGTTTTCAGAGGTACTGAGAATCAGCAGCTCCCACAGAAGTCAAGTGAGATTGTGGATGCTAAATCAGGCCCTCTGAGATGCACACATACTTGCCTGCAAGTCCTAAACGATAGGATATTATCATTATAACCAAACAATCTGGATTTCCTGTTCTTAAACCTGCTGGTAAAGTCCATGTGACCTGCAACAAGAAACGGGGCTTGCAAAAGCAAATAGCTCAGCATTCTTTGGAAGACAACAAGCTGTCCAGCTCGCAATAACAAAGCAGCAAGCAGGCAAGATGGAGGAAAGGAAGTTTGTGTAGAAAAGAGAATTTCAGTGTTTAGCTTCCACAAGGGGTGGGTGTCACTGCCCCCTACTGGTGGAATCAATCCGGTGTGTGTGTGTGTGTGTGTGTATGCGTGTGTGTGTGTGTGAGGTAAGGAAAACGGGATTGATTCTGCATAGTAAGAGGAGGAAATACATTCCAGGACACGTGAACATGTGGCCGGTGTAAATAGGACCCCAAAGCAGAATCCAAAGTGCTGTTTCTTAAGGTGTACTGGGCTGGTCTGATAAATCCCTTCCTGGGGCACCAGCAGAGGAGATCAGGAATAGTCTCACATTTCTGCATTTGTCAGCCTGTAGCACTTCCCTGGCTACCATGCAAACAGCCATCCACCTGCCAACTTGGCAAAGAGCATGTGGCATTGCAGTGTCTGGAAAAAAGGAAGGGGGGGCTCCAGAGTAGTTTCCAGGGAGGCTGAAAGGGAGGAGCATTCAAATACTATGGGGCTGTTGCCAGAAGCTACTAAACAGTGCACCACAGGACAAGGACAAATGCCAGTCTATTTTAGGGGGCAGGAAGGATCCGTTCCTTTATGCAGCCTTCTGAACCTGCTGACAGTGCTAGTCTTCCTGAGTCTGTAACACAGATCCTTTACCTCTCTCTGTGCTCACCTCCTGGCCCACCCTGCCCCACTGAAATCAACGCAGATGCCCTGCTGCAAGCCAGAGGACAGCCTGCCCCCTACACTGATCGAAAGGAAGATGTGACCGATCTCTGAGTAAACTCTGAACTTCCACTGTCCTCAGCTAGTCTCTCTGTGGCACAGCTTCCCAGGGGCTCCGGGGGGAGGGGGTGTCATTCGGGGTCAGCGTTACATTTCCTGAAAGCCACAGGAAACAGCCATTCTCAGGCCCAAACACGTTCCACCCTGGATGCCTTACGGAAGGTTCACTCAGGCTCACGTGTCCGTGCACAGGAAAACAGTGCGAGCTGCTGATATGCAGGGCCTGGGGTACGTGCATTTCTGAATCTTCTCTTGCCGGAAGCCACCTGTTGTGGAAAGAGCGGAGCCAATTCCAGGGCCTGGGTCACGGCTCCCCGTCGACAGCGGCACCAGGAGTGACTTGGGTTGTTTAATTATTCAGCAAAGAACACAGTGGCTTGAAAAATTCTCTTCCTCCATCTCCTCTCTTGGGAAACATCCCCCAGGGCAGCACAACTGCTGGGGACCCAGACTTAGCTAGTGTCCCCTTTAAAGATGAAATGATTTGCCATTGTTTTCTCTCGCATTTCTCCCTTATGTCTAAGACGTGTGAGAGCCTCTGGACGGTGCGTGTTATATGAATACTGGAGTCTTAGGCTAAAAAGCCTGGCTCGCAAGCTGGGGCTGTGACTTGTAAAGAGACATTCTGGTGGTGCCCAGTTCAATCCCTCGTGTCAGCCAAGATGGGAGCCATCACACACACTCAGCGGGGAGTTTATACCAGCACACTAGGCTTAAGATTGGCTCTGATAGCACAATGTCCTTCCAGACCCGACCAGTGACAGACAATTCTGGTTCCAGGCCCGGGGCATGCTGGGGCAGGAGGCTTCCGTTTTACTTTGTTCTTGGTGACAGAGCCAGCATTAGAGCCTCTTGCTCTTTACTGAATGCAAGGAAAACATGTCAGAGCTATAGACTCCATGCAGACAGGGCTCGGCCTTGGACTGAGCTTCCTGCCAGTGTGGGAGGTGCCTGGCCAGAGCTCAGGAGGGACCCACTTACCACTGTGAGGTAAAATCAACAAACTCTGCTGAGAACTTGTCCGCCGGAAGCTGCGGCGATGGCTCCTCCACCACCTGTTTGAGCTGCTGGAACGGCGTCCCCCAGGAGTCATACGGAAACCGCAGGATCGCCAGCTCGATCTGGGGGGAGAGAGAAAGGCAGGCATCAGCATGTCAGCAGGGAAGACTTCCCCCCTGCAGCTTCTTGGCTTTAAAGCCCCATGAAGAGCTCAAGTGACACCTGCAGCAATGAAGGGTGGGACTGGGGTGGGGTTCGATCACTGGCTCTGTCGATTTCCAAAGTGTGCACACAGTGTGCATTCTTTCCCTCAGCACTGCTCTCTGCGGCGGCTGGGGATGGGAGAGATCAAGATGTACCCCATTACTTAGGCTTAATTCCTCCCCTGCCAGAACAGAACACAGGAGCGGGTTCTTGCTCTGCAAGGGACACCAGTGGGACCGGTATTAAAATACAGTCAAGAGGGAACACTGATTTTCCTTTCCCCGTAACAGATACATCAGTGAATGACCTTTTTCCCCTCTCTTCCAGGACACAATCCCCACTGCCCTACCCCGTATGCCAGGGATCGGCAACCTTTGGCACGCAGTTTGCCAGGGAAAGCCCCTGGCGGGCCAGGCCAGTTTGTTTACCTGCCCCGTCTGCAGGTTCGGCTGATCGCGGCTCTCACTGGCCGCGGTTCACCTCTCCAGGCCAATGGGGGCTGCGGGAAGGACGTGGGCCGAGGGAGGTGCTGGCCGCCGCTTCTCACAGCCCCCATTGGCCTGGAGCGGCAAACTGTGGCCAGTGGGAGCTGCAATCGGACAAACCTGCAGACATGGAGGGCAAACAAACCGGCCTGGCCCGCCAGGGTGCTTACCCTGGTGAGCTGCGTGCCAAAGGTTGTCGATCCCTGCCCTATGCCGTCATTCACACCCATGCAATGCAAGTGTGTATCACCACCACCAGGAAGAAGAGTGGTGGATTCTGACTCACGGTGTCTGTACTGCATCCACGCTGTCAGCTCATAGCTTTACTATTCTTTGTCTTCTTTGTACCAAGGTGCTAGGTACTGTACACACTGATCAGAAAGTTCAGTTCTATGCTACAAAGATCTTACAATCTAAGTACAATGAAAATTTCCTAATTTTCTCTTCATAAGTAATATTCAGTGTGAAAGACCCACTCAAACTACAGGGGAAACTGACTATGTAGCAAATAAGTTAAATGCACATAGTGAACAAATCTGAGATAAAACCTTTTCCCTCTCTTATCTCTCTCCATTACCCTACTCTCAGGTGTTAACTTGTCACAGCCACTCCAGTTTTCCTGGCCTTTGGGGCAGGACTTCCAATTCTGAGTTTAAAAAGAGATTTTGGTAGCTAATAAGCACCGAGTTTATTTTTATCTTTGAAATCAAAGAAGCTCCGAAATGACAGAATCTCCAAGTAGGGATGGACACTGCGTGATCAGCATTTCAGGCCCTTCGCTAGCGTTGGCTTGTACTGCCATCAGCTGGCCAGCTGAAGTTACAGTAGAGTTGCTTTTCAGTTTTAAGCAGTACAGTCGAACCCTAAAGAAATTTACTTCAGGAACGCTGGGCTTAGTTGTGTCTTTAAGGCACCAAACAGGAGAGTCCCAGGACTCTCTGTGCCTCAGGGGAAGTGCAGAGTGCAACAGAAGGGGCCAGCTCTGCTGGTTTGTGCTGAGCTAGGCAGGGCGATGTCCCCCCCAGGGGAGTGCAGTGCCAACACAAGAACTAGACTGTGCACACCCTGAGCACACAAGTTATCCAAGGACAGGTCTGCAGCAACCTAGGGTCACATCCTACACTCACTGCCCCACCGGCAGAGCATGGGTGGAATTATCCTGCTAGGTCAGTGGGTTCCTCCCAGTTCACATCACTCCAGCCAGCTATTCTTGTGGAAAGCCAACACACAGGGTACATCTATGCCACAGCTGGAGGTGGACATACTAGCTTTGATCAAGCCTGTGTGCTAAAAATAGCAGCAACAGCGCATGCGGTGGCATGGCCTAATCAAGTACATTCCTAGGACTTTGGAAGGGATTGTATTGGTTAGTGTCTATGCCACTCCCTAGCTAAGATGTTCATTACCTTCATGTCTGAGCGCCTCACAATCATTAATGTATTATTCCTTACAGCACTCCTGGGAGGTACAGCAGTGCTATTAACTTCATTGTACAGATGGGAAACTGAGGCACAGGGACTAAGGGTAAATTTTTCAAAAATCTCTACATGACTTCAGCTCCTAAGTCCCATTTTTGGAAGTAACTTAGGAGCTTCACTCTCACAGCCTAAGACATTTCAGCACTTTTGAAAATGTCTCCTCGTGACTTACCTCAGGTCACACAGAACAGGATGATTGAACTTGTCTCTCTCAAGTTCACACCCTAATCACCAGACCCTCCTGCCTCTCTAGAGAGGATGATGAAGGCACACAGTGCGACTGCAGGGATCCAAAAGACAGGAATTGGCTGAGGGAGGTTCCACAGACAGTTCTTGCCCTTTAAAATTCCTCCCACCCTGCCCGGAAGGAGTGTCAGTCGTTTTTCACTTGATTCAATGGAATTCACCATGGAGTTCAGGAGATATTAAAGAGATGGGCTGCACTTGCTCTGGAGCAGTGTTTCTAAACCCGTGGGTCAGGATCCAAAATTGGGTCACTAGAACATTTCAAAGGGTCGCAAGGCAGCTCCTGTGGCTCCTGTCCCATGTGGCTGACTGGGCTTGCCTCCCCACTCCAGACACTGCAGCCTCTGGGGTCCCTGCACCAGTCAGGTTTGGCCTTTCCATCATGATGATGGGAGTCTGGGTAGGCCAGATCTGAATGAGTGGAACTGCAACCGCACAAGCCAGGTCACAATTCCACTCATGCAAATTTGATAAGTGAGGAGGACCGAGGCCAAACCTGAGTAGTGTAGCAACCCCCGGAGCAGAGAGCCACGTCCAGCCAGCCCCACAGCACAGGAGCCACCACTACGGGGTAAGTGCCGGGCAGGACCCAACCCCTATGGAGGGCAGGATCCGACCTAAACCACCCCAGGGCCTCCACCCCCAGACTATTTACTGGGTCGTGACAGGCCATAAACATTTACAAACGGGTCCTGAGCCCAAAAAGGTTGAGAACCACTGGTCTAGAGAAGGGTCACTTTTGAAAACCATTTGGCATCGGAAAAGAAAGTGAAATTACATGGAGGTAATTTCTCTTACCTGATCCTTCCCCTCACCACATCTACCCAAAAATTAAGACAGAAAATACTCGGGGTGGGGGGGCAGCCTTAGATGGAGATCTTTGGGCTGAGAACTACCACATTCATGGCAGGAGTGAAAGCCACTGGGTTTTTATTTGAGGGTCCGAGTGGGTCTTTTCCTCCATGTGGATGACTTGCATTGCCCAAGGATGCACCAGGCATGAACAAGTCGATGTTCTTTTCTTTACTGGCGGCCAACCCCCTTCCTCCTATTTTTTTTCCTGCACAGTGAAAGACAACCCTCCTGTTAACCTAGATGGGAGAATCTCAGGCGCTCAATGTGAGAATACAACACTGTGCATTAAAGGATAAAAGCATTCTGGGTTGACTGCTGTAGATATAAGGCCTGAGGTCTCTAAGTACATCACTTGGATGTGGACAGCTGAGTTGCAGGGTGTTCAGAGGGGAGACTGAAGGAGATCTTTGGATGTTAGAGAAATCAAAGTCCTCTCCTGCTTAGTGGTTCGCTTGGTACACATTGTCTTGGGCGTTCAGAGGAGTCCACTCTTGGTTTCTGTTCAATGACGTGCGAGTTGGACTCAGGAGTCTGCCCGTGTGCTGGGTCTGCTATGACTGTTTTGCAGCAGTGTTAATTGCCGTAGTTTCTAGGTGCTGACTGCCCAGTATGATTAGTGACAATCACTAGGATCTCAGATCACCTGGCTTAGTGAATTAACACTAGGCTTCTTCCCCTTTAAACTGCAACATGTTATGGGCTCCTGGTGCAGGGACAGCTGAATATCCCCCGGCTTTGGAACTGTGTCAGGGATCTGAGGGAGAGGTCCAAGAGGAAACAGAACCAGAGAGCACTTCCAGCCCTGCTGAGTGTTCCCTTAAACCTCAATCACTTTCACAGATGCCCTTTCAGGGCTCCATACTCTACCATGGTGATTCCCAGACTCCAGATATCCGATTTGACGCTGTATCCCTTCTGGTTTAGCTCGGGGTTGATTCTTTCAGGCTGGAAAGAGAGACAAGGACAGTTTGAAATAGACATACAGGCTCAATCCCTACATCGCTCCGCCCCTCTCCACCCCCTTGGAGTGCCTGCTAACACTGATGTGAGCGCCCCAAACTGCGCAACTATCCCCTATGTTTCAGCAAATGTCCCCAGAGCAGGTCTGCACCATCACCAGAGTGGAACATCTTCCAGCAGGCAGTCCCCGTTGCAGCACTAACTATACTGAATGCACAGGACCAACCCCCAACCCCCAGAGGAGTCTTTGAGAGGAAACCCATTTCTTTATTCAAACTCCACTCCCCTATTATCTCTTGGCTGGATCCAGCCTAGGGTCTCTGTTAGTCTCCCTGCAGGGACAGGCAACAAGACTGGGGACCGGAAGTGGATGGCATTTGCATTCTGAGGTCTAGATAGTAGAAGCTGAATTCCTGTTTCCCCAGTTCCCAATTTGAAACACGGTCTGGCCCGGATTTATCCAGGAGACTGGAGGCCACAATTTACTAGTGCCTTAAGCCTCATGTAGGTATTTGCCCCTCGGCAAAGTAAAATGCTCCACCAGGGGCTGTGGGCAAAGGATTCCCCTCCTCTCCCCTGGTAGGGTTTTACACCTACTCTCGCACAGGCATAGAAAAGTGCAAGGCAGGGGAGATCCATCCTTAGAAGCTATAAACAAAGCTGCTGCTACACAGACAGATCAAACATGGCGGGGGACCATGGGCCAAAAGGCGGAGTTGACAGCACCCGTGAATAGCGTAGCATCGTGAACCTTCTCCCCCCCAGGCAATGGCACTGAAAGGGTTAATGCAAACAATCTCTTTAAAGAGCCAAAAGAGGCTGCGTGAATTAGCTGCTAAGTGAATCCGAAACAGCAGCTGTCCCAGGGTCCCCAGGATACCAAACCTCACAGGCCCTAATGTACCCGACCCTTCTAAATTGACTCCTCCGTGGTGCCACAGGTGCTTCTTGCTGACTTTTTGAGGAGGAGCCTGGACGTTGCTGAAAGTGTTAATGTCCCCACTTTGCAAACTGGGAAACTAAAGCCAAGTGAGGTCACCAGGGCTTCCTTACACTCACACAGGGGACTCAGTATCAGCTGGGAACAGACCCCAGGAGTCCTGATTCCCAGCCTTAAGCGCCTCTTCTTTATGTTTACAAATAGAACCACAGAATACCAGGGACCTCAGGAGGTTCTAGTTCCACCCCCTGCTCAAAGCAGGACCAATCCCCAGACAGATTTTTGCCCCAGATCCCTGGGTGGCCCCCTCAAGGATTGAACTCACAACCCTGGGTTTAGCAGGCCAATGCTCAAACCACTGAACTATCCCCAGACACTGAATAACTACAGAGGCATGTTTCACTAAGCGAACCATTGAGAGACATGCTGGAAGTTGCTCTGTTTTAAGACCGTCTACTGCCACATTCCTCTCCACAGTAAGGCAGTCAATCTCCCACACATCTTCTCAACTTACAGCCATGTAGGGCTTGCATCCTGCATCCATGGTTTTAGCAACAGAGTCAACGAGGTAACCGCTAATTCCAAAATCGCACATTTTCACCTGCCCCTGTGTATTGATCAACACATTAGAGGGCTTTACATCTGCAAGAAGGAACACACACCATCGTCACTCTCACAGCTGAGCCTTGCCCCATCGTTTTAAAGCATCCCTGGGAGCGAACAGGGCGTCTTAGCTTCCTACCACCAGCGGGCACCAAAACAATATCGACTGCGTCCATCCACGGGGCACGTCATCCGCGGGGCTTTTAAGCCACTGCAGGAAGATTGGGAGCCATTGCAAATGCAGAGGGCTGTCCCTGTTTACACGAACCCCTCCCATGTCTTACAAGCATTGCTCCCAGGGAAACTAAGAGATTTCCCTGTTATTGTTACTTTGGGTAGGGTGCAGCATCATGATGTCACAGACAAGAGCGGCAGCACCCCAAAGCCACCCCTTGAGCACACCATCGGCCGCACAGATAACAAAAATCTCCCCAGTGATAATCCACCGCGGGATGGGGGTGGTGAGGATGCGTTAACTGAAGACGCTTTCCCAGCAGCAGGAAGGGAAACCCGAGAGATAAGATAAGAAGGGGACAGGAGACGGGGAAGAAGGGTGGGACTCTGGAAAGATAGGAGACGGGGAAGAAGGGTGGGACTCTGGAAAGACCGGAGGCGAGAGAAGAGGTGGGAGAAGGAGGGAAGGGAGCTGGGGAAAGGAGATATAGAGGCCAAAGTTTCAAGAGTGGCCTCTAGTTTTAGTGTCCAACTTGAGTCACCTTGGGCCAGAATCAGAGATGCACCCAGGGGTGCTGGAACAATTTGTATGACAGAGGCGCTGAGAGGAATTGAACCAAACTGTAAAACCTATCTATGACGGAAACCACTTCAAGCCAGCACCCATGGGTGCACCTACAGCTCCTACTGACTTCAGCCAGAGTTGGAAGCACCCAGCCTTCCTGGATATGAGGCCCAAGGTGTCAGAAATTCTATCGTTCTATCATACATATCTAGCCTCCAACGCCATAGTATGTGAGCACTCCACACTCATGAATGTGTGAGGCAGGCCGGCGCTATTAACCCCATTATTCAGATAGTGTCTCTGTTTCCTAAGAAATTTGCCCAAGGTCACACAAAGGAGCCATTGGCAGAGCAGGGATTTGAACCCAGGTTGTTTATATCCTTGGGTAGTGCCCTCACCTAACCATGGGCTCATCCCTCACGCTGGAGGCACCCACCCTTATTTCTGAACCATTTGCTCTAAATACACATATTATAGAATAATACAAAGCTGTAAGGGCATCTGAGGGATGCTAGCGGTGCCACCATCCCCTTGTGCCTGCTAATCAGAACCTGGAGGTTCATGGTATTTAGCATCTAATCAGGGCTTTGCAATCAAAGCCTCTGGCATCTGAGCTCTTCCCCCCTCATTTATTATGTCGGAACAAGGACATTTCAATTGAAATCAATCACACAAACAAAAATCCAGAAGCAAAATGGCATTTCCCACCCAGCATAAAATATCCAGAAGGCAGGAGCTCAAACTCAAGCACACACATTATGTACAAGACACAATCCCGTTAGGTCTGAACGCGTGTCATTTCAAACAGCTCTATCTCCAGCAGCCATACTGCAGATATGGGCTTTTTTTTTCCATGACAACAAATGGAAACCAATCCTTTACATAAACGCGCCAACTGGTAAAACGGCAAGTTAGCCAGTTTCCTGTCATGTAGGTTCTTGGCATCCGCCTGAATGGAGGTTATTGCTTTAAAGGGGACATTGTCATTTTAAACCTCAAATTTAGGTTCCGCTAAAACCAAAACAAACAAACAAAGCCTCTCAAATCACACCCCTTCAGCTTTTGCAACTCAAACCCTGCTGTGCTGCGAGACCGCATTAGAGTCGGATCCTGAAACTGATCTGACACTAAAATGGAGTGCAAAAAAACCCAGAACAAATGGGGAAATGAATTATTATTGCTATTGTAAGTGGCTGTAGCATCTGAGAGCCCCAGTTAGGAACCAAACCCCGCCGTGCAGGGTGCTGTACAAAACACACAACATTTTTTCAGCTTTAATAATTTTGGACTCTGGACACTGGTCAGGAAATCTGAGGGGGGTTGAAACATACCCTGCCAGTGTCTCTAATATTACCAAACACTGAAGGTTTGATCACAGATCTGGAGGTCAAATGTGGTTGCCGAAAAGGAAAATATGGTAGGCCCCAATTTTTATTTTTTAGTATCTATGTCAGGCTTATAACGAACGTTGCATGCCTCTCCCACAGGCCAAGCTGTTGATCTGGCCTGCATGAGAGGGTGAACAATCTGAGACTTCCTTCCTGCCTTAGTGTAAATGCCACCAAACGGTGGTTCTGCCCCATTCTGCACCCAGAGAGGAGTTTGCATATGCAGAACCTGATCCCAAGCCCATCCCAGTCAATGGACTTCAAAGAGCTCTGAGTCAGTCCCATAATTAGCTATCTGTGCCCTTCCCAGCATGCAATGGGGAAGCAGAAGCAGAGGAGGAATCCAGTGAAGCAAGCAGGCAAATGATCCATTTCTTCTGCTAGCCAAGTGAAGGTGGAGGCTGTTTTCTGTGTCCAGCTTCAGGGGAGACGTGTTGGCAAGTCATATGCAGTTTTAAGAGCAGCTCAACAACCCCAACCCATCACTCATCCTGAGCAGGCTTTGGGTTATCCTGGGTTGCTGGACCACAGGATTTCCCCTGCCGCCCCAACCTCAATTATTTGGGCTATCTTCAGTGCACCAGGCCAGGCTCTGAGCATAAGCCCTGCTGGACTAAGAGCATGGCACAGGGGTCAGTGAGAAACAAGCAGTGCCAGAGGCTGCGCGGGTCACACTTACCTCTGTGAATTACGGAGAGCTTACTATGTAGATGTTCTAGTGCTTTTACAATCTGAAACATAACAAATCTACAGTGAACCACAGCTGGCAGCAGCATGACGTGGCTGATCAAACCTTGCTAGCTCGCCTCTCCTGCCTCGACAGCGACTGCCCCACACTCGCCCCCATCGGCCCCGCTTGGGGGAAGAATCTTGGTTTTTCATTTTGGTAGCACACAGCTGTGTGTGCTAGGGAGGCAGCGTGCTCCGCAGCAGGAGTGGGCTAGTGCGCCTGTTAGCGACTCCAAGTGGAGAGCTGAGAATGCAGCTCACCCAGGCAAGCCACCTTCAGCTTTTCTTGCTACACAGATCTTTAAAGAAGGAATTCCTGGGGGCTGCTGCCCTCCTCCAGCCCTGGATCTACTATTCATGGCAATGGTTGTGAGGTATGTGACATGCAAAATGTGTTCCCGCACTGGTAAGGACACCTCCCTGAATTCCACTTGACTCTCTCGCTAGCTTTCCTCCTTCCCTGGCAGGCTGGTCCCCTCCCTGCAACCACCAGCTAACCTTCCTCTGATCCATGCCGCTCTAAAGGAAAGTGCATGCTCAGAGATCTCCTGGGAATGACATTGATGCAAAGGAAAAGCAGCTGCTATGCCCTCTCCACATCAATCGGTTTTTCTGCTTCATAACTGAAAAGCAGATCGGCAGATTTGAGAGTATTTATGGCTCAGAGATGCAGACACATAATCGTGGACCAAATACTGGAAGCCAAATAAGAATTAGTATGCGGGCTGAGTTGTGGGCCAAGTTCATCCCAGAGCTCAGATGGCAGGGATGCTAGATCCTCACAGAAACATCACCCCCGCCTGTACTCACAGAGACGGCTATTTTCCCTAAGATGTCTTCAGGAATCGTCAGGCCTTTGTCAATGACGTGTTTGTAGAATTTGTCCAATGAGGTATCCATCAGCTCCATGCAAATCCACACATCTCCCTGGGAGGAAAGAGAAAGCAAATGTCTGCCCAGTCTCTCCTACAGCACTCGCCCTTGGCTTGCTTTTGCTGGCTTTTTTAACGTCTCGTAGAAGATTGCACTGGGCTTTCCATTCTCCTCCAAGCACACAATGTCTCCGATTTATATATGGTGCTGCAAGGGTTTAAAAATCAGATACTGGGTACAATTTTCCAAAGCACCTAAATGACTTAGGAGCCTAAGCCACACTGAAAGTCAATGGGATTTAAGCTCCTAAGTGCCTTCGGCCCCAAGATTTTCACAAGTGACTAGAGATTCTCAAAGGGGGAAGATTTTCAGAGGATGGGTGCTCAGCACTTTCTAACAATCAGGCCCCTCTAAGGTGTCCCAGGTTCAGCACCCAGAAGCTGAGGTACCCAAAATCACTAGTCACTTTGGCCTAAATCACTTCTGAAAATAGGGCTGAGGTGCTTTTGAAAAATTCCCCGGTGGTGATTTTCTTCTCTAGTTCCTTGGCTCAATTCAAGTCTAGATCAGTATTTACAGTGGGAGGGATGTTTCAGAGAACCATGTGTTAGGGGTGCCTGGGTAAGATTTACTGGCTGTGATAAATGAGAGGTCAGATGAGAGAACCAAATGGTCTTTCTGGCTTTAAGCTCTTTGCACCTCAATGTGCCATGAGCTGATGTTCTCAGCACACAACTGTCCGAGTCTAAACAAACGCCATCGGAAATAGTAGCGCCATAGACAATGCTTTAACCACCGCACCCAGGATCCATGGGGGTTTTGTCTTCTCTGATCAAGGGAACCTTTGTGACTCAGATTGTAAGTTCCTCAAGGGAGGGATCAGGTCTTTATACCTATCTGCATAGCAGAGTGCACACCAATGGTGGTGTATTAAAACAGACACCCCAGCCAGGGACATAGCCTAAGTGTCTAGATGGCTGGGAGAAAAGACTCACAATATAGTCTAATCTTCTATCTTCTGTTATATTTTTTTAACAGATGGCCCATCACATCACAGTGGTCTCCCAGCCAAGTAAGTGTAAGTGCCAAGTAGGGGAAAGATGTAGGCAGGAATCCAGAATGCTGTACCTCTCGAAAGAGTGCACCATAGAAAGTGACTGTGAAGTGGCAGTCTACCGTCCTCATGGAGATGTCCAAGTCCATCAGTAACCTCTTCTGCTCCTGGCTATTCACTGTGGCTCGGATCCGCTGGAAGAGAGAGCGTTTTAGCACTGGCTAAGAGTCTCCTAGCTGCATACTGTGTTTCACTCACATATGTGCACTCACAGCAGCTACATGAGGGGAAAACTCCACACAACGCAACACACTAAAGACCTGGCATTTACTCCAGATTCGAAATCATTTCCCCATTTCCTGGCTCTTTTTACAGCTGAGAGGCACTGTGGTCATATGGAGAGCAGCGAACTGAGGGGCCAAATTCTAGGCTGGTGTAAACTGCCACCACTCCAGAGCTGCAGGAATTTACGCTGGCAGAGAATTTGGTCCAGGACTCAGATCAGAGTGTATTGCAATTACTTGCCTCAGTCAGAGGGACTACAACAAAGATTGCCCTATTTGCCCCCCAAAAATGTCATGTTAAATTGGAGATGGGATATATAAGCGGTGCACACAGACACGCCTTTCATCTTTTTGTTCTGTTCACAGTAAGAGACATTCATCTCTTTCTAAAGTTCTAATGCAGGAGGGAGGCAGAGGCCAAAGGAACAGTCCTTACACTTAATAGGAAGGTACAGCCTGTGGAGAATTCATCTCTTCGTATGCTGCGGTGCTTCTTCATCCACCCACAAGTCTTCTGGGATCTCCATGGTCTGCACATGCATATTAAAAGTGGGTACTCTTAACTGTATGTGACCCTTAGGCTCCTGTTAAGTGGCCTACAGTGCAAAACATGGACCCTCCTGACTTAATGGGACAAATTCACACCTGCTGTAGTTGGTTTTCCAACTAAGCCGGAGTGTACTCCACTAAGAAAAGAAGTGTGCTTTCAAAACACGTGAGCTAAGGCATTTTAAAGTCCTAGGTGTGCAGATGAATAACTTGCCCTGCCTACACTAGGATTTTTAAACACGTCAGCTGTCACTTTTGAAAAACACACCTTTTTTCCAAGTGTAAATCTGGGCTTGAATTAGGCTTAATGTCCTGTCCATCTCAGCACCTGAGTTGTTCCATATGGAAAGAGTAAGTCCCTTGTCAGACTGGGCCTACTTGAGTGAAGGTAAGAGTGGAAGCTTATGTTGAGGACAGCCTGAAGGGTCAGCACACACAGAAAACACCTTAGGAGTCTCACTCTACCTTCACCGCCATGATCTGTGCGCTAGGCATGTGGCGCATCTTCTCCACCACCCCGTACGCACCTCGGCCCAGTTCAGAGATTGGCTCCAGGTCATCGGCCTTCACTTCAAAGTTCTGTGGGAGGAAAAGAGCCACAGTGAAAAAGGCCAAAGGCAACAGAACAGGTGCAACAGTTTTCCTCACCGAAGGCAGCGTGGTCAGTGTGATAACGGAAGTCTGGAACTCCTAAGATCTAGGCCTTGCTTGAACACCAGTTCCCACTGGTGGTGCTGGGCAGATGACCTCTCCTCTCTATCTCCCTATATGCAAAATGAGGATAAGAACACTGACCCTAACTCCCAAGGAGTGCTGTGAGGATTAGCTAGTTAATGATAATTAACACAGGCCCCGGAAGAGGTATATCACTACAGTGGTGCAGCACTTACCTGTGTGACTAACTGCACCTCACATGGAACTGAAAGAGCTTTAAGAACGGACTATCCAACCTTTTCAGTTATATTTCCTAAATCTCATGGCAAGGAAAATCAAGCCAGTTCCCACTGCATTTAGTCAGTTTCACTTTCAGGTTCTTGGTGCTGCAACGGTCGTTGAAAATGCTGCCGAAAAATGCTGAAACAACTCTTCCCATGGGAATGTCTTTAAAAAAATAATCCAAGGAAGCATTTCCAAATGGTCTTAGGGTTTGAAAAGCTTGTGTCTACAAACCTGTATTGGGGTGAGATCGGAGCTGAGAGTGACACTTTAAACCTTGGTAGATTTATTTTGTCTAGCGTTACAGATTGCTTTCTCTTGGCTTTGCCTAAAGGACAACTTTGTTTCGAGCTCTGCATTCTACCCTGCCCCTTCTTCTCTCTGACGCAATATTGTGCACGAGCTGTATTTTTGCTTCTTATTATTTTTGGATTTTGCAATATGTCTTTGCTACTCAAACCAGCTGAACGCCCCACCGCAGAAGTCAATCATCCTGCTGAAAGCGACTGGTTATAATGAACTGATTCACAGCACATAATCCCACACCACTTTCTGCCTGAGCAGCAGAAAAACTGCCGCCTGAAAAGTGCTGTCTGGAGAGGATTCCGAGAGCTTGGGCGCACACACTGCGTTACTGTACAGCTTGGACGCGGGCTGTTCGGTCACAATTACATTTACTGTAAAAATAGCCCTCACTAGCTTTTTTTGTGTCAACATGGATCCAGGCATCTTTTTCTGTCCAACACTGTGCCCGCTGTTTAATGCAAACTCTTCTGAAACAAGCACTTCGCCTCTTTTTCAGGTAGTGTTCTTAAATTTAGCAGCCAAGTTAAAGGGAAAGGAACAAATAGCATACTCTAGGGAACACAACACAGCCTGTGGAAGAGGGGCATGATGAAATCATGTCCTAAAGGAACCTTGCAGGACAAATGCATTCTGGGAGAGAGATAGCTAACTCCTACCAGGGTACTGAATGCTAGCCAATCCATGGGAAGCCATATTAAATAAAAAGTTCGAGCTCTGTATTGTATGAAGGCATGCCTCTTTGCATGCTCCAGCACAATCTTGTTGCCTCCATGCAGAGATCCTTTTGGAATTCTCTCCCACTTTCTTGGGACTGTGGGTGTGAACGGCTTTTCTTGGCACAAGGGATCACTTTAGCAGCAGGTATTTCTTTGACTTGATGCTGGGCCATTGAGCTGCAAATCCCTCATCCCCGTTCCATCTCCCAGCCCCAGTGCTATGCCAGGGAAAATAAACATTCAAACTTAAAAAGAAAAGAAAGACAAATGCCCAATGACAGATATCGTAAAATGCTAATGAACTAATAGAGCACCTAATAAATTCACTGGCTGATGTTCAGTGGCAAGAGATAGTCCTAACCGATTTACTGCCTGGATTTATTAATGCTCCTGGGACATTTACGCTAATAAAAATAGCTGTTGCATATTCTTGTTTTCATGGAAAAATTTACAATGTCAAATGAAACTGGACTCTATGCCTGCTTTCCTCAGAATCTGATTCTGAGACAGGCTGACCTGTGCAGGTCAGAATCTTGGACATATACATTCATTGTAGTAGCACAGATGAAGAAAAGCCTCCCGTGTAAGAAAGGAGTCAAAAACTTTAGGGGGCAGGTTAAGTCAGCAGTAGATCAGACTGATTCTGATCTCCTGCTGGTAGAGGTACACCCACCCAGCATACTTTTAATGCAATATTTCAGCGATCCCATGTTCTGACAGCAAAAAAAAGATTTTGGATCCTCCTTACAGCCAGGGTTGACAATCCATGCTATAGCCCTGCAAGCTGTCGGGGATGACTGAGTTGGCTTGGATTATATTTCAGGAGGGGAGAGTGGGCTCTCTCCCCACTCATCCATTAGGCCTCCCAGTCAAGTGTCTTCAGAGTGAAAGCCAGAAGAGGTGTCCCTCACTGAAATGCCAAGGCTGAGCACTTGGGGAAACTGTTTAACAGCATCTGGGGAGAGGGAAGGAACTAGGCTTTGAAGTTAACAGTCCAGCAAACAACAGTGGAAGTTCACACCTCAGCTGGAGCTAGGGACATTGTTCCTGGGGAATGAGTCAGTATCCAAGGGGAGGCAGGAAAAACGGGAAAGAAAACAAGCCCTATTTTCTGCTCCAGCTGGGGCTAGGAGAAAATGGCCATATGCAAGGTGATCAGGCTGCTTCCAAGAGCCCCAGGTCAAGTTGTGACTCAGCTCAGTTTTGAGGTCTTCATAGTGCCTGCACACGTACATACTTGATCACTGCTCCCCTATGTCCCACCTTGTGGGTCAACGATATCTAGGGCTGTTTTGAGGCGATTACACTTTACAGAGGAGCAATCAGCTTCTGGCCACTGAAGAAGCAAGAGCCCATTTGGTTTTCACTGGTGTGATGCAGGGAGGGCTGCTTTGACGATCAGAGTAGGTAAGAGAAATGGGAGCATCCTCGGAATCTGATGCCAATATGGAGGAACCCCTCTCGCCCCCAGACGAAAGGCTAATGAACAGGCCAGTCACACTTAATAGGCACATGGAGAGTCCTAGCAGCGAATCTAGTTCTTTGCCACCATTCTAGGCAGAGTCCCTCCAGGAGGTCTGCATAATGCCCTCACTCAGTATCCCACATCAGGACCAGCAGGTGATCCTAGCCATTTAGTGTCATTGACTCCAGTCACAAGGAGATTGTCAGGGAACTCTCTGGAGTCTTTGGGATTACCAGAGTTAAGATCATGCATTACTGCTAGCGGCTGGAGCTCCAGAAAACTCATCCAGCACCCTTCTGGGAAACTCTCAGCCTGCATCCAATTCAAGAGAATTTTAAAACCCTGCCTCAACTCCACGTCCGTCTCTGGATGAGTTGGGCAGCGCCCTGTGTGCTAAGTCCAGCAGCTGAGGATACAAGTGTTAACTCTGCAACTGAAGGAGGGCTTTGCTTTCGTAGCAAGGACGCCAAACAATGGTGCAAGGCCAGGCAGGTGGGTGTGATTAAACCAGGGCGGATACTCCAGTTATTAGAAGTGGTCACCAAGGCTCACACAGACCATTTAAAAAGTAAACTTCTCAGGCTGCATCCTCTTCACTTGTATTGATCCTGGTGGTGGGAGAATGAAGAAGAAGAAAACTACTAACATTACCCAGGGTTTAGCAGTTGGCATCTTGCCCCTGACTACGTCACTATTAATCCTAGTAAGCGTGTGGTGTTGGGGGCAAGGGTTAAAGGGTGTTGCAAAGGGAAATGAGGCCATGCTCATTAAGCTAGGTAATTCGCTGGAAGACCAAATGGAAGTCACCTCTGAGGCCTTCTCCACGGAAGGATTTGCTCTTATGGATGGCCTCTTGCTCGGCCATTCCCCTGGGCTGGCTTTGCAGAGCTGCTTTGCTCACAGGAGCAGCCAGACAGCCTCATATGTGAGCTCTGAGCCTGGCTGCTTTTTAACAGACATGCTGACACAAAAGACCCCTCACATGCAACTTGATCTCACTTTCGGATTAGGCTAATAAAGACCGAGGCAGGTTCGATGAGCTGCGGCTAATGCCTCTCTAAATGATACGTAAACGTTTCAGCTGAGAGGCTGACACTGGCCACGGGGCATAGGCTGGGTTCTGATTGGTGGGAATCTGGTAGAACAGCACTGGGTCAAGACGACTCACTAGCTAGTTTAGCTCTATCTGCATTGGGACCAAGCGCTTGCTGGCTACAGCCTGGCTAAAGCAGCCAGGCTATGAGCATGACATCACACTTCTCATCCCTGTGCATCCATGGGGCAGGGCTGTTTCACCAAAACCTACCAGGCAGGGCGGGGAGGGGAATAACCTTAGGCCAGAACTAAAACCGGCTAAGAGGCTGCAGTGCTAAAGGGGACACCAATCGTACAGGTGCTTGAGGGTGCTTGGCTTATGGCCTTCCGCTTCAGAAACTTTAGATGCATGCTGATACCCACTGTAACTGCACAGCCTGGTTTGTATAACAATAATAACTATAATGATTTGCACTGTGAATTTGTGATAATGCCAAGGAGCCCAAGTCATGAATCAGGACCCCATTGTGCAAGGTGCTGTACAAAACACAGAACAAAGAGACTGCCCCTGACCCAAAGACTTTACAATTTTACTCTTGTTTTGCCAAACACACACCTGTAAGGAAACCACCATGAACCTACCTCCATCTTCTAAACAAGTGCGATATATAATGAAAGTTTAGATTCTGTAGAAAATTTTACAGACCCCAGAAAACATGTATCCCCCTTCACACACACACACATATAATCCCTGGTGCTACACTTTCTATACACTGAATGGTCTGAGCTATTTTCTGTCACACACGTATAAACAGGTACATAACATGCATTTCTACCTATTTCTCCAATTAACAATTTTACTGAAGATATGGCACTAGAGAGTATGTAATCCATGAACGTTCAGTCCGAATGGATAAACAAACAATACTTTCTGGATATTGCTTTTAAAATGTGTAATGATCCCATTCCTATGCACTGAACATAAACTTTTAATATAGTGGCACAGTGAAGATAAGATGATAAAGGCCTCATATGCCAGAACAGTCTCTCTTTTTTGGAGGGGGAGGGGAATTAGCTGCTAAAGCACAAAAGATGGTAGGAAATGGAGAAACATGCGGCTTAGGGAGCACTGACAGCAAATGTCAGTGGTTTTATGGTTTAAAATGGCCAGGAAGCCCTGCCTTAAACCTGATTTCAATCCTTCTTCACGTTCGGATTGCAGCATCCCTCCCACACAAGAACCAGGAATTATTTTTCTAAACATGTTCTCGTAACTTAGTTCCTGACCTTGTGTACGCAAACACATATGAACTCTTTGGTTGCCATAGCTTGTAACTGTACCTTCTCGCCAATAGAGATGCAGGCTTTGGAGTCTAAATCTCTAGGGGGCCTGTGGAAGAGAAAGAAAAAAACAGTAGGCAGAAAGTACCAGTCACAGAGATGTTACACAGATAATATTCCAAAGAGACAAAGCCTTTCAGAGCCCCTAGTGCAGAGACTATTGCCCTGTGGATACGGGACTCTCAGTAATGGGAGGTCTGGGGATAAGTTCCCCTCAAACTGATAGGACAGCAGCCCCGTGCAGCGTATGCAGCAGTGTCACCCTGAGTAGCCAAGCTGGTTTCCTAGCCTTTCGCTGCTATTAGATGTTGCCACGGTTCCCAAAGTCACCCCAAAAGGTGCCAGGAAGAAAGCTGCTGGAGTTGGAATTTCACAAGCCTGCGTCCAATTCCAGTGCTAAGGAATTCAAAGAGAGACTCCCTTTGAGAGGCTGGGACTGGAACCAATTCCTGGGAAACACAAGAGAGGCAAAGAGAAGCAAATCCGCCTTAGCCAGTTTACAGGACAGATTGAACAGGCAGAGAGGAAAAACGCAAGTCCAGTTTCACTTCTGTCTCGGAAGTAGAGTTTGGCCCCGAATGCACCTGGGGCTAAAAAGGGTTGGGGACTCTATGCTCTGGTTCAGGCCTGTCTCCATTTAGAGAGGGAAAATATTTTTCAATAGGACATGGCTGATTTTTATTGGCATGTTGTTTTCTTCCTCCCCTTCCCCTGATGAAGGAACATCCCCAGCAGAGCTTTTAAACAAAAACCAGAAGCAAGCGTTAAGCCCTAATGCACCAAACTGTGAAATACCCCTGGCCTCGGAGTTGTGGTTAAGTGTGGGTACGTCTAAACTGCAAAAAACACCCAGCGGCAGTGAGTGTTTGAAGCTGGGTCAACTCGCTCAGGCTCACGGGGTTAAAAATAGCAGTGTAGATGCTGATGCTCGGGCTGGAGCCTGGGATCTGAGACCAACCTCCTTTCTGGTTTCAGAGACCAGGATCCAGCCCATGTGGAAACCGTCTACACCGTGAATTTCAGCCCCATACAGCAAGTCCCATGAGCCTGAGTTAGCTGCTCCAGGATCTGAGACTTGCTGCAACAAGGGGCTTTTTCTGGAGTGTAGATGTACTCTGTGTCCTAAAGCATAAGGACTGATAGCCCATCTAACTGCTTATTACCTGACTCCAGGCAAAAAGGTTAACATCTTGTTATCCCCATCTCCTAGAACTGGAAGAGACCTTGAAAGGTCATTGAGTCCAGCCCCCTGCCTTCACTAGCAGGACCAAGTACTGATTTTTGCCCCAGATCCCTAAGTGGCACCCTTAAGGACTGAACTCACAACCCTGGATTTAGCAGGCCAATGCTCAAACCACTGAGCTATCCCTCTCCCCAATGCTTACAACCAACGCCGTACAAAGCAGCCGTCCACTAATGCCAAGACCCCATGCACGTCAATTAGCATGGTCCCACTTCCCCTAAAATGATCATTACACAAAACTACATCTCCCAACAGTCCTGCTAAGGGAAACCTGCTCCATCTATGATTCTACAAGGCAACAAGAATACAAATAAAGGCATCTAGAATGGGAATCCCAGCTCTGATTCCTCCACAGTCTCTGCAGTAACAGCTACCCCATCCGATTTACAGAGAACCCGAAGCTGCCTTCATTTATCTTACACCAACCCTTTCCAGGAATAGTTAAGACAAGGTGGGGGACAGTTCTCCTTCTCAGAAAAGGCTCCTACTCCAACAGGAGGTAAGGCATCGGGTCTATCTGACTAGAGAGAGATTTCTCAGATTTCTCCTTTCTGATGCTGCCTAACTGATTTAATGTATTAAAAACCACGGCGAGCACACTTTGAAAAGTCAGGCTTCCTGCTTGTACATAAGCCTGGGGAACCCAAGTAGAATTGCCCTGGAAAATCAAGGCCTTCTTGCCATCTCTTTACATTGTGGCCTCTGTGACCTGCTAATTGGCTGAGTAGGCTGGGGATACCGGGGCTGCTCCTTTGATCAGGCAGTTGAATGCTCTTAATAAAAAGCCAGTTGGGTTTTTTGTTGTTGTTTTTTTTTTTAACTAATTTGTTTCTGGAATCTCATCAATGTCAAATTCCCATACGAGAGCAAATAGTCACAGTATCTGATGTCTACTGAGTTAACTGGGGCTTTGGCTACACTAGAAAAGCTTTGCCACTATAGCTATACCAGTCTAGATGTGCACTAGCCAACCTCTTCTAGTGCAGACACAGCTTATACACCTCTACCTTGATATAACACCACCAGATATAACACGAATTCGGACAGAACGTGGTAAAGCAGTGCTCGGGTGGGGGGGGGGGCTGCACACTCTGGTGGATCAAAACAAGTTCAATATAATGCGGTTTCACCTATAACGTGGTAAGAATTTTTGGCTCCCGAGGACAGCGTTGTATCGAGGGAGAGGTGTATCAGTAAAAGAGTACTTTTGCTGGGCTATCTTTTACCAGTTCCCCAAACAAAATAAACTATCTCACACATATATTTCTAAGCAACATTACTATACCAGCAAATGTATCGAATATAAACCATCCAGGGATGAGTTCCAGGGATATTATAGTAGCAACTGTTCCAAGCAAGTAGAAAATACAGGGTTTCTTAAGAGAAACTTATACCTAAATTACTTTCCCGATGACCACAAGAGCATCAGCCTCAATTTTCATATTCCTGGGGGAGACGTGACATCCCTTCAGCTTAGGGCAACCAGACAGCAGGGGGTGGGGGGTTATAGGAGCCTGTATAAGAAAAAGACCCCAAAATCGGGACTGTCCCAATAAAATGGGGACATCTGGTCACCCTACTTCAGCTGTTGGCCACATCATAGCCCAGAGCTCTCTCCCCCATGCAGCCAGCAGTTTCCCAAACATCGGTGTCTCTGACTTCAAAAAGCAAGGGGCTCCCCCTTCAGAGGATCAGCAGAATGAGCATGAGGAAGGGGCTGATGGATGGGATCAGATCACCTAGTGTGTTTCCATTTATGCCTATCAGCTGAGCAGACCTGCCAATGCAAACAGATACCCAAGTCACACAGGATGGTGGGTGCTGCTGCTTTAATAATCACTCTTAACCTTCAAGGAGGCTGAGAAAGCCAAGCAACCCTGAGCTGTAGAGCTTGCCCTGTACAGCAAATGGCACCCTAATAATACTGGGCGCTCTCTTCTGAGTGTGTTATTTGGGGAGTTATTTTCAAAGCTTGTTCTTAACCATCTCAGGGAAGTTCTCTGACTCACGTTACGCAGCAGGACACAATGGTCCCTTCTGAATCTATGTACTCATTCACGTAAAAGAAGTGACACCATCAGCTAAAATAAGACCCCCTTGTGTGCTTTTGACTGAGACACGCGATAAAGCAGTCCATGAAAGAGCAAATTAAATGGGAGGGTTCTAGCCCCTACGTTTTTTGAGACTTACGTAGAGCTTGTCTGTGGTTGTTCAAATGCTTCTTTAGGAATTTTCAGCCCAGGGTTTCTCTTCTTGCCTATGAAACAAGAAAGAGGCAAAAGTAAAGACAGTTTGCTATGGGGGAGGGAGGTGTTAACCTCTGTGGTTATAATTGTAAAACAGGGCTTGTCTCCCACAGTCGACCTTATTTAACAGAAACACCAGCTCAGTCTGGTGGTGCAGATTCAGGGCACAGAGTTCAAAATAGAAAGTTCCTTTGTTCAGCAAGCTGTGATCAGGCCTGCAGTTCGAGCTCCCACACTGGCACAGAATGCAGGTGACAGCGTAGGCAACGGGAAAGGCATCTCACCTTTTAAAGCCTTATCTACACTGGCTCCCATGTCTCCTGAACTAATTCAATTCAGACTGAAACCTATTCCAATATACCAGGTATAAATACCTATTTACCCTGTGCAAGCAGGGATAGAATCTTTTTAAACAGAGTTTGACAACACAGGGCCAGATTCTGATCTTATAGGCCCAGATCCTTGAAATTAATAGGACTTAGGCGCCTAAACACCTTTGAGGGTCTGGGCTATTTACACTAGTGTCAACCAGGATTAAGCACTGAAGTCAATGTAGCTATGTAAAATCAGCACAAATGAGAGTAGAATTAGGCTCCAAATATACAACAGAATTTGTTCACATTGGCCAGCTAAACCTTCCTTAAAGTGAGTTAACATGAATAGGATTAAAAACAAGTTCTAAAGCAATTTAAACAATCCTAGGGCCCAAGAGTAATTGAGTTCCAAACCAGAGGGTGACAGAGTCGGATGGACTAGGGAAATATAAGAACCTTTTTATTGCTAAACATATAGTCGCATTTCAGAGCGAGGTTCTTAATCCAGCGACAAAATAACCTGAGAACATAAGTCATGTCACCAAATCCCCAGGATAAACATACAGCTGCAGTTTGGGTGTGTTATAAAACACTTGGTCCCAAAAAAGCACAGCCACCTAATTTAGATTTTTTTAACCTAACAATTTACATCAATTACTGTCTTTCTTCAAACCTCTGTTTCTCTCCCTGTTCGCGACACTCTCCTTCAACCTTTTACATATAAGTGTTTCGGTTTATTTTCCTATGACACATTCTGCCATCGTGCTCTGACACGCAGGCCTATAAATACCTGTGAATTCCAGGGCTGCAGGGGCCACTGGGTTAAGATGCATGCTCACAGAACTGAAAATGACCCTTTTAAAGCAATTAGTCAACTTTTTAACTGTAGATCTTTTTCGTCTCAGCTCTAACACACAAGATCAAGCCTGCTCAGTTTGCCACAGGCCATTCCAGCATGTAGCAGATGGTTGCAATGCAGCTTCATGGATAAAACATTTATTTGGAAACTACTGCACATATCTTGCTTTATATTATTAATTCTGATTATTTATTACAAACAATACTACAAACTTGCATTGGAAAAAGACATGTTCTCTGCTCCACAGAGCTTCCAGTCTAAATATAAAAAGGCAAACAGAAGATAAGACCCAGCAGAACAGCTTAAGAGAGAGAGATTACTGAGAATAATGATGAATAGTTTTCAAACGTTTCCCAAGGGACATCAGTTGGTCTATAAGGAAGAGGGAAAATGGTAAAAACAAATGCAGAAGCTTCTGTAATTAGATTAGCAGAGTACCCCTAGCCATTACATCTCTAGTCTTGTTACTTTCTTAGTAGTATTATAATAGCAGCTAGAGGGTCCATCTAAGATTGGGGCTGTGCTAGGTACTGTACATATTGTTGCCACGACAGCCTGAGTGGTTAGCCAAAAATCCAGGCTCTTGCAGAGTTGTTTCCATTAGGCTGATAAATCAGTAACAGGAGTCAGGTATACTCTTGGTGTAATCTTGTTTATTTACAAAATATATATATACAGTCCTGTTTCCTTGAACACAGTAGATATAAACAGCAATCAGCAGTTTCCTTCATCAGAAATCTCCAAGCCTGCCACTCCAGCAAGTTCAGTGCCCAAAAAGCCCCTGTCTCTCTGCCTCCTCTTAGGTCATCCTCACAATTCCACTTACGGGCTTTTTGACACAGCCTGCAACCTCTATCCTAGCCCCTGAGCATGCAATCAGGGAAACTCCATGAGTTCTGCCATGTGACTTCATGCCTGGGGCTTGGAACACCCATTGACTTTGATGGGTCTGTGACTGCCTATGGTCTCCATTTAGATTGGAAGCTCTTTGGGGCAGGGATTCCCTCTTAATATTGTTGTTGTGAAAGGTGCTAATGGTGGGGGAAGGGGAAGCTTGATTCCAAAGACAGAGTGTAAGAATCCCAGCTTCCCAGTCCTGTATTACAGATAGGGAACTGAAACGAGATGATTTGCCCCAGGTGATAGAAGGAGTCTATGGGACAGTAAGGAATTGGACCCAGTATTCCACAGTCACATCTCAGCCTCTTAACCATAAGCAGGGCCCTACCAAATTCATGGCCATGAAAAACGTGTCACAGACCATGAAATCTGGTCTGCCCCTGTGAAATCTGGTCTCGTGTGTGCTTTTACCCCATACTATACAGATTTCACAGGGGAGACCAGCGTTTCTCAAATTGAGGGTCCAAAAAGGAGTTGCAGGAGGGTCATAAAGTTATTTTAGGGGGGTTGTGGTATTGCTACCCTTGCTTCTGCATTCGGCGGCTGGAGGGTGGCGACTGCTGGCTGGGTGCCCAGTTCCGAAGGCAAATCCCAGCCAGCAGCAGCGCAGAAGTAAGGGTAGCAATACCATACCATGCTAACCTTACTTCTGTGCTGCTACTGCCACTCTCCAGCTGCCCAGCTCTGTTAGGACCTCTATAATTACACCACCATGAAATGTCAGATTTAAATAGTTGAAATAATGAAATTTACCAGTTTTTAAATCTGATGACCATGAAATTGACCATAAAATTGTCCGTGAATTTGGTAGGGCCCTAACCTTAAAACCATCTGCCTTCTTCTGGTTTGCTTCTTTGTCTTCATCTTGATCATCTACCCCAGTGTTTCTCAACCTTTCTGATACTAGGGACCGGCTTGCTTCCTTCCTGAACTGCGTCAGGGAAATCTCAGGGACAGGCACCGGTTCACAGACAGGGCATCGAGAAACACTCTATCCTATCCTCTGGGCTCGTCCAGACTAGGGGAGGAAAATCGATCTTAGATACGCAACTTCAGCTACGTGAATAACGTAGCTGAAGTCGAATATCTAAGATCGAATTACTCACCTGTCCAGACGGCGCGGGATCGATGTCCGCGGCTCTCCGTGTCGATTCCGGAACTCCGTTGGGGTTGATGGAGTTCCGGAATCGATATAAGCGCGCTCGGGGATCAATATATCTCGTTTAGATTAGATGCGATATATCGATCCCCGAGCAATCGATTTTAACCCGCCAATACGGCGGGGTAGTCTGGACGTGGGCTCTGCTGCTGCAAAAACACTCACAAATGGTCTACTTAAAAGTGAAAACAAGCACAGATTCTTACCCATTTTTGTTTTGTATCCTGCATTAATTTACTTGCAGAATCACACATGTTGTACCAATATCTCAGCATAGTAGATGTCAAGCAGTTCTGAGAGGATGGAAATTAACCCAATGGAAATTAACCTGATTTGAGCATGAACGATAACAGACTGTACAGAATTTAATCTTATCTTGGTTCACCAGTGGTGTCAAAGGAAGAACAAAGTAGCAAAATACCAAACCAAAATGAATATGAAAAGCCTTTCCGCCTTCTGCTGAAATATATTCTGCATGTTTTGAGTTTATTTTCCTTGTCTTTCTTAAGAGAATACAACATCTTGAAACTCTGCCATTTTTTGAAGCACAATCTGTTCCCTTAACAAAGCTGCCAAGACGTGGACCTAGTTTAACATTAAAGCATCAACAATTATCAAAAAGAAAATATGGATCTCACGGTGGCATTGGGAGAGGTGGAACTGCAGGGTGGAATTAAACCAGCAGCAATTCACCCTCATAGCACCAAATTCCCCATAGTATTAGTATGTGAAACAAAACAACAACAAATACATCACACCCCACATTTCACCTCATGGTTATTTA
Source organism: Gopherus evgoodei (assembly GCF_007399415.2). Lineage (NCBI taxonomy): Eukaryota > Metazoa > Chordata > Testudines > Testudinidae > Gopherus > Gopherus evgoodei. Next base: position 23,933,904 of record NC_044336.1, on the reverse strand, counting down.
ATGAAAGTCTCTGGCCGTAATCCGGCAATTTTATGCCTCTCAGCTGAATCAGACAAAGTTTCTTCGCTCCTTTTGTTACAACATGCAAAGTGCTTGATCTCTGGAGCATTCTGGAGCGCTGTGCCCGCAACAGGGTGTCTAGAGTGCAGTATGAGCAATCTGCCTTCCAGCCTTTGGAAACACTCACTTGAATCAGATGACGTTTCATTCTGACGCACCCAGGAGTCACTATTTTTATATGGATACGAAGTGTCATGCTTGATTTATCCCAGTAGCTACCACCAAACAAAACGGTTCAGCAATGCAGGGAGAAACTGGATAGCACAGAGATTGCTAACAAGGAGCCTGATCCAATGCCCAGGGAAGTCAGTGGAAAACCATACATTGATTTTTATTATTATTTGTATTATAGAAGCATCTAAGGCCCTCAGCCAAGATTGACGTGAGCACTGTACAGACACATAGCAAGAGACAGTCCCTGCCCAACGAGCTTGTAACCTAAATATACCAGGGGTGGGAAGGAAAACAGAAGGATGAAGAGATTTGCCCGAAATCCAACAGCAGATGAGTGGTACTGGGAATATAAACTAGGTTTCCTGGGGCCCAGTCTACAAGACCATGTTGTTTTCATTATGCTAAAGGGGTTTTAGATCAGACCCAGGATAAAAGGCCTTTAGGCCACGGGTTTGAATCTAGCCCAGGTTATCAATCAGCCACCAATAGTTGTTTCCAACAAATGTGTGGGAGGAGTTGGGTGGCTCTCAGCCCAGTCCCTCCTGGACAGAACCCATCTTACATTAGCTGGCATCTTTTTATCAGTCTCAAGAGAGCGGTTATGGAGTGAGTGAGCCAGGGAAACTGACTGACTAACCCCCTGAGGCGCTTTCTTCAGCGAGCAGGAAAAGGTACCTTGCCCAGATACACACACACACCATGATAAAAACCACACTGTCCTTTTCCCAGCACTAAATGCACTTTAGATGAAAAGAAGTAAAAGACGCAAAGCTACAGAGTTAGTGGTTGGTGTCCGTTCCACTTGAGTGCAATTCACTAACTCTGTGCTTGCGATCACCTCTCTCTGTTAGCTGATCACAGCCAGGATGAGACTCCTGCTTATAGACAGCTAAAAGAGCAACTCGATAGGAAGGAGGTATTCTACTGTACTTACAGTTTGCAGGGAAGAGTAATATGCACAGGAGATAAAGATCTAGGGCTATCTGGCTTTTAGGCAATTTTAAAAACATGAAGTTTGATGCAGCCTGGTACACACCAAAAGAAAAAGAATTGTTCTGCAGCATACTCTTATGAACCAATATTATTTCCAGTACAGTAGTAACTAGAATCAGGGACTGGAGTGCACTGTGGGAGCACTGTACAAAGATGGAGTGCAGACGTGGTCCCTGCCCCAAACTGCTTGCATCCTTGGTTAAGGGCAAGAGTATTGTCAGCTCCAAGCAGCCAAAAGGCATAAAATTGGCTTTAAAATAATCAGATTTCAAACAAATATATCAATAAATAAGAAAGGGCGTGTCCTTTTCTTACCCTTCTGGTTTCCGAGCATTCAGTAAGACTGGCTTGTGTCTTGTAGGAAGGGCCTGAACAGAATTTTTTTCAGGGTTTTGTGTTAGCCCTGCCAAGGCTGGGAAGACAATGGGATAAAGAGAACTGAGGCTTTTACTTAACAATGTACTTCATGAAATGCTTAACTTTAAGCATGTGCTTAAATTATCTTCATCCTGTAATGCACTTCAGATAGTGCTTAAGTACTTTGAAGTGGTTGGAGCCTAGAGGCAGAGAAATCACTGCCTTAAAAATGTGGTGTTTTACCAGAGAAATCCAGGTGTGTGGACAGTAATAGGCCAAGATGCTGCAAAGTTGTTTAGTTGTTAGGGCTATGAGTGTATGAACCGCTAGTGCTTCTTCTTTGGGCTTTTGTCTTTCTTTTAAATCAGGGGCATTGAGTAAACCACAAACTGGGGGTGGGAATGAAGTAAGAGCTAAAACCAAAATTATTAGTATTTTTCCTCTAGGATTTAAAAAAAACAAACAGATTGAATGCTTCCCTTTGAAAGTCTTGAGCGCCATTCCCAGGGGGAAGAAAAATACAATCTCATTCATTCAATAGTCTTGGTAATCTGGTTCCAGAGTCCAGCAATTTGCTGTAGGCTGACTGGTGGAGATGACTGCTGCCTGCCCTTTCAAGTGGTGGGTTGGGTTTTTTTTGTTTGTTTTTTTTTCTAATATTCACCTAACTTTACTGTTTCACAGAAAAATAAAGGAAACCTAACAGAGAACAATACAGTTGTGTAGAATGGAAGAACAGAGGAGTTTGTTACCCACAGACACTGAGATAGAAAATAAACAATTGCTCCTAAAGAGAAATCCTGTATGCCACCTCCAGGCACTTCATTGTGACCAAAAGCTCTTTCTGATCTAATCCAAAGTAAATGGTTTCTTGCTCCAAAATGCTCCTGTTTCCTTCAGAGGATATTAGCCAGTTCTGTCTCTGCCACAATTTATTATTAAAGCCAAATTCAATAGACGTGACAATGTTCTGCTATTTAGCATAAGGGTCACTGGTAAAAGGTCACAGGAAGAGGAAGGTCTGTTTTTACTCCTCCCTCTCTACTAGGACTGGAGGGAGGGTTATCTAATAACTAGGAGCAAAGAGACCTGCTGGTTTCTATATGTGGCTCTGCTTCTGATTTTATTCAAAGTACTCAGGGACAAATTCTTTTCCTGTGATCAATAATATCTTCCTGTGCAAAGAGTTCTGCTGACATCAGGCCAATGGCAAACTTCAGATAGAAGAATAAATACTTGGCACTGGTCCGGGGTCTTCAACCCAAGACTCTGAAAGCACTTCACCAACGTTGCTTACGTAGGGCTCCCAGGAGGCAGGGATGTATTATTGTTCTTCTTGTTTCACAGAAGGCGAACTGAGGTTTGGAAGGGGTAATATACCATCTCAGTGTGTGCTTAGGGGAGTGGCAGAGCTAAGAACAGACCCAAGATAACCTTCATTATTAATTGTATTACAACAGAGCAGAGGCTCCTGAACTTTTTACTGTGCCTTCCCTTCTCCATGGGAGTAACATAACAGCCCCCACAAAACTCCCACCCATCGGGGGCAGAAAGTGACTTACCCTCTCTCTTCGGTAACATGCCCGGGGCAGCAGCAGGCTCCTGTAAGCTCTGGAGGGTTTAACATATGCAGGGCTGTGGCTGACTGGGCATCTGGGCCAGTGCAGGGCAGCACCCAGGAGCACGCATAGGAAATCCCCAGTGGCCAGGCTGCTGCTGGGATGGGGCTGGGCAGCTGGGGACTCCCTGCATGCTTTCCCTGCTGCTACCCTGCTTTGACCAGGTCAGCCACAACCCTACACCTACCAGGTGCCCCGATAAGCTCATCACACCCCACTGTTTGAAAACCAATGCAATAGAGCCAGGAGGCCCCAGCTGAGATCTGGGCCCCTTTGCGTTAAGTGCTGTATAAACACCCAGTGAGAGGCTGTCCCTGCCCCAAAGAGCTTACAGCCTAAATAGGTAGGACAGACAGAGAGCAAGAAGGGAAACAGAGGTGCAGCGACTTGCCCATGGTCTCAGAGCAAGACAGTGGCAAAGCCAGGAACAGAACCAGGTCTCCTTCCTCCCAACCCTGTGCCCTGCAGGATTGATCCTGCACCAATCACGTCAATGGGAGTGTTTCCACTGACTTAAAAGGGAATAGGATCTAGCTGTGGCAGGGAAGAGAGCTGCATAGACACAGAGATTAATTTAACGACAACAGACCCAACTGGGTGTCTGAACAGCCTGGGGGCGGAAGCAGGAGGTGGACTCCTAATTTTGAGTTAAGCAACTGAATAGGGCATGTCTTCACATAATGAATCATTCATTCCCTTGGGTATTTGAATTGTGTGCTGTACGTGGCCTATTTCACTGGACCCATTTCAGTAAATCGTGCAATAAAGGATTCCTGGGGAGGAGGCGAGTGAGTTTGCTGGGTCAGCTCCCACCATAGACCTACCCCTCAAAAACCCAGCAAGCTGGCAGCTAATCTGGACATCTGGTGCCTGAGTGCACACCCACAGAGGCTTTTAATAACCAGCTCACATGTCTCCAGTACCCCTTCAACCCTGAATACTTTGCAAACAAGCTTGACCCAGCATCACCTATGGGAGCTGAGCAGATAGCAGTGCAATGCCCTGTTTAATTCTATCTGACAGCTTCAGAGCAACCGTGTCCAGCCAAGGCTGCAAACCATGCACTTCCAGAGGACTGTTCCCACAGTCCTTACACAGGCAAAGCTCCCATTAACAAAAGCAGCTTTATTGAGGCCAAAACCTAGACTCCCACCTCTCTTTAGATCGTGGCTGTATATGTGGCCCGTGCTGAACTGGTGAGCAGGCAGAAATCCTGCTCTCCTGGCACTTCCCAGATTAGGAGACTTGCATATTTTGGTAGCACTGCCCATTAAGCTGAGCAGGAGAGCAGTGGCACCGCGGCAAAGAACCATCGCTCCCTAGCTGCGCTCTCAGGTCACCTAACACAGAAGCATATGTTGCATTATTAATATCCTGGCTGTCCTTTTAGAATGGTCCAGGAAGCAATGAGTATCACTTTTAATTAAGGAAAATGATTACAGATCATCTGGCAGGTTTACCACTGATGCAAACAAATGATTGCAGGTTAACACACACAAGGTAACAGACAACAGCTTCTTTGTGCACATACAAGAATTCAGCTGTTATTTGGCAGGTGCTGTACTTGTCTGTTCCGTACATCCACATACATTTAACTCAAGCAGCTGCACATCAGCCACTTGTCAACTAAAAGGGTGAAAAGCATTTAATTCATCCCAGGTCTCTCCCCCAGGAATTCCCCCCAACTGAGGACATTCATTCCAAGTCTAAGAGGAGTGGGAAGGCATGTTATGTTGCTTGAATTCAAACTTTTACCCCCCTTAGACTAAAGAGTCACTGAGTAAAGACCCTTTCTGCTTCCCAGCCAAGTCTTTGGATTTAAAGATTTAAACTAAGCAAAGTACATATTAAATGCACCTTCTCAGAGAGGAATGTAACTTCCTGGGCTCCTGATGGCTTGGCTCCTCCATGTGAATTTTCACAAGCTTGCTGCATTTCGACTGAAATGCAAGCTATGCCCCCAATCAACAAGAACAGAGATAGAGGCAAACTACTGACTTCTGGTCACTTCCCTAGCACAGGTCTTGTTTCCAGGCTGTGATTTCCCCCTGCCGTTTGTTCAGGTCTTTCTGGTGCGGCTACAGGGCAGCATCATACCACCAGTGCCTTCTCTCCCACATCTGCCCTGCTTTCTCATGCGTCAGCATTTCCTTCTTCAGCTCTCCTTCACTCAGACTTTGGCTGGGTGATAATCTCTGGCCTGTGTTACACAGAAGGCTAGACTAGGTGGTTCCTTCTGGCTTTAAAATTTCAGCTGGCGTAAATTTATAGCTCCAACTACTTCAAGTGAACAACCACCATTTAGACAAGTTGATGACCAGGGCCTTGTAGATCTAGGAGAACCATTTTTTAAGCACCACTGACCTCTAAGCTCTTGAGGGCTAGAACTATCAGGATTTTGTGTTTCAATAGCACCTGATAAACCCAGCTACAAGATGTGCGTTTCAGTGGTATGGCTGTAGCGGCACAGCTGCGTCACTACAACGTACATAGTGTAGCCACAGCCTCAGTAAGATACAGCCAAAGCAGTCAGAATGCAAGAACATTCTAAGCACAATTAAAGCTTCAGTCAAGAGAAGAGCCAAAGAGAGCTAGATTTTATTTGTATCACTGAAATATAGCTAAGAAGCTCTCTCCTTAGTCCTGTCAATAAATACAAGCTGCCAAGTGTTAGTGCCTGGCTGTCTCTGTATTAAGAGTTGGAATGAAAAACACTCCAGTGGGCTAATGATGAGCCAGAAAGCTCATTACTGAAACCCAGATTGGGATAAAGACAGGAGGGCTCCATAACAGCATTAGAAGTCTTTTGCAACCTTGCGGTGAACAAACTGACATGGGCTCAGGGTATGGCTACACTCGAAACTTCAAAGTGCTGCCGCGGGAGCGCTGCCACGGCAGCGCTTTGAAGTGTGAGTGGGGTGGCAGCACCAGTGCTGGGGGAGAGCTCTCCCAGCGCTGCACGTACTCCACATCCTCATGGGGTTTAGCTTGCACTGTTTACACTGGCGCTTTACAGCGCTGTATCTTGCAGCACTCAGCGAGGTGTTTTTTTCACCCCTGAGAAAGTTGCAGCGCTGTAAAGTGCCAGTGTAGCCATGGCCTGAGTCACCTAAGATCTTAAGTGCATACTGGCACCTCTGCCAGAACGGGTAACTTCCTAACTTCACCTAGGAGTGAGCGGACCATGTTTGACTCAGTGCAGTTCGGAAAGGTCTGTCCCCTAAACCTGGTCTACAGACTCTCTTACATTGCTATGACTATGGCGGCAGGAGGAGGAGGAGGAGAAGGGGCAAGGTTAACAACAGTTATACCAGTACTACCCCTAATGTGGATGCAGCTATACTGTTATAAAGCCATCTTACACTGGTACAGCTTATTCCCCTTCCTGTGCAGGAATAAACTACCAGTAGAAGCGTTTTATACCAGTATAGCTGCACCCATGGGAGTAAAGCTGTACTGCAGCGATTGGCAACCTTGCGTAACCCAGGGAGCGTCTGTATAGTGCAAAAGACTCCCAAGGAGTTGGATTGTAACAGCAAGTGACACAGCCCTTCACTGCCTGGAGGATTTTACAAGGGGAAAAAAGCCAGAGATGGATCAGAGGGAGGTGCTCAGATAATACAGTGATGAACCTACACAGAATAGACTCAGACTCATTTGTGGGATTCAAAGGATTTCCTGCTGCTGCTTTTTTATTAATGTCTCTCCTCACTGTCTGCAGTAACACCTTGGAAGCTGCAAACTGAAATCAGTTTCCTTAACAACTCACTCATCGTTGCAGGGCTGCTCAGAGGAGTAGGGGACATTGCACATAGTGTTATTGCAGGGCTACTTGCAAATGCTGGGCTTCCTTGTACTAGTTTCCTCTGTTATCACAGGGTTGCTGGCCTGTGCACATTGGCTTATTGGAGGGCAGCTGGCACGTGCTTGCCTGCACAAGCTGGTTCTATTGTAGGATTGCTCTTGCGTGCTGGACTGCACGCACTGGCTTAGAATTGTAGTTTTGCTCTTGAGTGCTGGGTTACAAACACCAGCTTATCATCTCTTAGTTTCCTTACAGGAAACAGCATTAAAACACTTGAGTGGCGGGAAGCAGGGGAGGGGAGAGAGCTTTAAGAATGTCATAGACTTTGCCAATATATAAGAAATCAAAGGGGTGGTGACATGCCAGGCCTTGGTGCTCAGACATGTCTAGGGAACAGCTGCATTTGCTCTATTTCTAGTCCTCATCTGGTGTCAGTTTGTGTAGCTCAACTGACTACAATAGAGCTCCACAGACTTTACCAGAGATGCTTTACACCAGCTCAGGATCTGTCCCTTATGCATCCCTCTCTAACACCAGGTAGTGAAATCCAGGCCATGCTGAAGTCAATGGCAAAACTCATGCTGAATTCAGTGAGGCCAGGGTCTCACTCTCAAATACTTAATGAGAAGAAAGTGGCATCAGATCCAGAGTTTAGAAGATTTTTATTTTCCACTTGGCCTTAGTCCAGACAGAGTAGACAAAGGATTCTCTACATGGGGACCTTCACACCAGGAAAAACAGCAAAGCAGTGGTACATCATGCGGATGAACTAGGACAAGCCCACGTTACAAATAAATTTGACCTAATTTACGTCGGCATACATCCACTGTAGTAATTACTTCATTTATGCATGTCTACACTTTGCTTCTTCAGTCAGCGGTACACCTCCGCGCTAGGAGCACTTGTGTCAATTCTCCTGTCAGTGTGGGGCATTGTGGGCCAATTCTTGAAAGCCAATAACTGAGATTAGCAACCTAGTGTTGCTGATACTGAGCTGACCTGGCTACATTGACCTTGACTCAACTCCACTTCCACAAGCAGCGTAGAGTCGGCATAGCAAGGCAGTTACACCGGCAGGAGTGAAATTTAAGTGTAGACACTTACATAGTTAGTTGACGCAAGGCTACTTACGTTGACTTAACTTTAGTACAGATCCAGGCCTACGTTTCATTCTGCGGTGACTCGATTTCAGCAAGCTCCTCACCTCGGGAATTCAAAGTAAGGCAGAGTCAATTGGTCTGGGGAGTGATTCTTTCAGGGACTGTATGAATAGTTCCTAAACTGTTTGGTGACACAGTTAGTAACTACGCTGTAACACCAAAGGTTGAGCAAACCTGTTGCTGCTTACTCCGGGACCTGTCAATCTCGCCGTGCTGCAAGTCACCTCTCAGGGGTTCAATTGTCACAATGTTCTACCCCCTCCATGACTCAATCTTACAACCTGTAATAAACTCTGCACAGGAGAGCCCCCAAACTAAAATAACAGGAGTGTTGCAAAAGAAGGATTGAGGTGAACGGGGGGGAAGCTCATGCAGTCTCTGCTCTGATCAAGCCAGTTCCACGTGGACTGCATTCCTCAGAGGGTCCGACTGCTGAGCCTCCTGGCAAGCTAGTTGGCCCACAGTCAAACATACAAAAATTAGATAAAATGATCAGATCCACTTAACTTGGAGTTATGTCAAATGAAGTAATTCAATACAAAATATAAGCCAACTCTAATAAACCAACCAGCAACCCAGTAAATAAAGACAAGATGTAATAAAACAAGCGGACAGGCCAGCTCTATGGGCTATATCATGGGGATACTCGTATATACAAAGGCCTATGCAGCAGGTCAGCTATTCTGAGACTGCCAGGCTGTGTAGGCCTCAAAATGTCAGGCTACGTCATCCTCCATTGCAATGTTTCCCAAACTTGGGACACCGCTTGTGTAGGGAAAGCCCTTGGTGGGCCAGGCCGGTTTGTTTACCTGCCGTGTCCGCAGGTCTGGCTGATCATGGCTCCCACTGGCCGCAGATCGCCGTTCCAGGCCAATAGGAGCCGCTGGAAGCGGTGGCCAGTACGTCCCTCGGCCAACAAGTTACATTAACTAATGACCTATCTTCTTACTGGGTGCCTCGTTTCTAATTATTTCCTGTACCTTCCAATTTAACATGAGCAGGGTGAGCCTAGAAATCTTGTTGCTCTCATTGCTGTCGTCAGGTCACTGATACGAACAGGAGTATAAAAAGCTGCAGGAAAGCACAGGCAACCTGAGCCTGATGACCTTTGTCAATGTAGACAAACTTCACGTGCATGTGCTGTAAACATTTATATTACTCCCAACATCATTGGACCTACTCTCCTTTAGAGCCATGTAAATCCAGAGTCACACCATTTACTTTGAACGAATGACTCTGGATTTACACTGGTGTAGCTGGGAGAAGAAAAGGGGCCTGAATATGCTATTACAACATTAGTAATGCAGTTATACCTTTCTTAATGAAATTCCAATGTTAAGACAACATAGAGATAATGGATGAATTATCTTTAGAGCAGTGCACTGTATAGGTTTATTGGCAGTGAACTCAGGAAATGCTCCGGTATCTAATACAAAATCCCCCTTTCCCTGTACAATGCTGCACAAATAGGGGAATTTTCTGCCTTCTTCAGAAGCATCAAGCACAAAAAATGCCTGTAAGCTAATGACTCTCTTAGCATGCTCTGCAGTGAGTGAAGCACACTGAAATGTCCCTACACTGTGCAAAGACCAGCATGCATTTACCAGTCCTTTCAATAGACTTGAGATGCTGGTAATTCAATTTTTAAAAGTGAATTTCCTGATTCAGTCAGGTCTCACACTGGTTGTCAAATTTGTCCTAAAACCTATATTCCAGCAGACCCAGACTCCAGTATCCAAGGTTCCACTCATCTACTCTGAAACAGGACTCTGGATTTCCTTTTTGTCTTCACCCTACACTTCTTATTGTGGGTTCAGCTTTAAAAAACATAACACACATGCAAAGCGTTCTGAGAGTCTGTCACTCTGCTATGACTGCTCCTTGGAACGTATAGGTAGCTAATAAAAGCTGGAAACATCTGGGTGTTAAACTGAATAGAGATTTAAAGGGGAAAGAGGATAGAGGTGAGATTCTGTGCAGCTGTGCCTCTAAGAGGTGCAGCATAGAACTGGCAGGTCAGGACGAGCGGATGCTAAAGTGGGTTAAGATGCCTTTCTGCGGCCCACAGCATATTTTAGATGCTCTGGGGCCTACATTAGGGCAGCCTCCTGGGGCTGGCCCTATGAGGTACAGTGCAGATCTGAATCTTAGTGGCCTAGAATCTTCCCTCCTACTCCAGCCACGCACCTGATCCACTCCCTACACCAGAGCTTATGGCTGTCCCCCTGGTGCCTGCACTAGGGGAATCCTACCCCAGCCAGCGTATGCTGCTCGGATCTACTTACTCAACATAAAGGAGCCAGAGCACAGCTGGGGATCTCACCCCAGGTTCCTGCTTGAGCCCACTCCCTTTCTTTCCAAGCTGCGACCACTCCTGTGCATTTGCCATCTGCAAGGCTTTCCAGCACTGCTGATTTTATTGGCTGTTTCTTTGTCTGACTTCAGTAGGGCCAAGATTTCCACCTCTCTCTTTAGTGAAGCCAGCTGCATTTTATACAGAACCCTTCATATAATGAGGTTTTCATGCCATGACTAACAGTTAACTGGGTAAAAACAGAGTGAGTAGCTCTGGATCCAGGAGGTCTGTGTATATTTTTCCCTCCTGTTTCAGTCCGCACGGCTATGTGCCTACTCATTGGATTGTCCTAGGAGCATGCAGGAGAGGACACAGGACAATGACCAGGAAAAGAAACTCTCTGCCTTCCACATACTGCCCTCTAATTTACCACAGTCCTGAGGAAATCGGTGCCTTGTTCAGCTCTCCCCGTTTCCTGGCCCAGAAGATGCTGCCTATCTGAACAGTACCCAGAGGAGCAAGAAGTGCAACAAGAAAATGCCAAAGCAATAGAATTCTAAGCAGATAGCTCAGATCCGGAAAAGTGCTGCTGGAGGTGGGAGAGATACGCCTGCTGTTCAGTTGTGCTGGTGCCAGGAATGGGCTGATATTTGCAGCCAAGATGCAGCAGCGCTGTCAGTTTCTGTGGCCAGGGGAAAATCCTGCGACCTTTACTCAGTCTCTCATCAGCAAAAGTCCTTATTTAGCCAGTGACTTACACAAAGGGGCCCGACCCTGCTGTGCACCGGTAGATGATGCAACATAAAAGTGAAATAATGACAAGAGTTGTGCCTGCATAAAGACTGCAGGATTGGAATTACAGAAGATTAGGGTTAAAAGAGACCTCAGGAGGTCATCTAGTCCAACCCACTGCTCGAAACAGGACCAAGCCCAACTAAATCATCCCAGCCAGGGCTTTGTCAAGCCGGGCCTTCAAAATCTCTAAGGATGGAGATTGGACATTAATAACTTCCATTATGTGCTAGTGTCTTAACTTGTTTTCATAACACTTATCACCTTTTTGCCACCATTTTAATTGTGCAGCTACTCAAGCACCTCAACAGGCTGGGGACATGAATGGCTTTATCACTATCCCGCATCATGCTTGCCTTCCAAAGGAAGCGGTGTGGCCTATCAGAGTACAGGACTGGGCCTCAGGAGACCTGGGTTCTAGTCCCAGCTCTGCCACTGGCCTAATGAGTGACCCTGGGCAAGTCACTTCACCTCTCTACCTTGGTTTCCCTCTCTGTAAAATGGGGCTGATGATGCTCATCTCCACTCATATGCTAGATATTATCTATTACTTTCATTGGATAGGTACTAATCCCAGTGCTCTGACTGTTCTGTATCGGTTCCTACATCCCACTCAGTACTGTAATATCTGAGCGCCTTCCAGTAATACATTAAGGAATATGACTAACATCTGTCCTGTGTTTCTGCTCTCCTTGTTGCCCCGGGGGAGAAATGTGTGCAGTGGAATGGTTTCTTCTGAATATTTTTATGCAGATGTACATTGTGTATGTATAGACACACACCCTGCTAGAGGCTTGCTAGGGAAGGCAAGAAATGGGCCTCGCACACAGAGCGGAAGGTGGTGAGATCGGCTCCTGTGGGTGAACTGACGGCACAAATATTGGCTTGGATCCTGCATGTTTATCCCCACAGGCAGACCCTGGCACCTGAATGGGGCCCCACTGATTTCAAAGACTTGTGCTTGGTGCCAGCTGGGGATTTGTGCCACACACGGCCACTGACTTCAATGGCACTCTGACAACTTCTACCAGCTGAGGATCTGTCAAAGGGATGATGCTCTTTAAACTGAAATCCTGCTTTGAAATATATCAAATAAGGAAGATGAGTGTGTTCCAGTCCCAGCTCTACCACTGACTCCCTACATGACCTTGGGCAAGTTACTTAACCTCTCGGTGTCCCTCATTTATCTATGTGCCTAGCTCACAGGTGTGCTGTGACCCTGGCATAAGACAAGAATACACCTGCTTTTCCAAACCAGACAGGGACAGCTGTCTGTGCTGAAGGACATGTTGTGCTACGACGTGCTGGACCACAAGCCAAGGTTTGTGGAAGCTTGTGAAGCTCCTAGTTAGCAGCATTAAAAAAAAACATGAAATGCAAATTTCTGTGACTTAAATAAACGTGCCACACGTTCTGCCAGCTGATAGAAATACTGTCTGGGCAAAAGCAGGAAGATCAGCTCGAGGACTGCGACACTCATGCGTCTTGTTCCTCTTTCCAAACATTTTCCTCTCCTTACATGGTTATTTTTACTCATTAGTTTAACAGGCATTTTTTCAGTGCTCAGCCTTTCATCCCAGCCTCACTGTACAGGTGCAATAAAGTGTCCGTGCAAGCAACTTGGGCTTTTCTCTTTATGCAGAAACAAAGATGGCTTCAAATCTCTTGCTTATATCCACAAGTCCCCCTCAGATCTAGCTAATGTTCAGTATAATAGATCTAGCTGATGATCTATTATAGTGTAAGAGCCAAGTTCATCCCCAGAGTTACTTTGTTGCCTTCACTGAAATTACGCCAGAGATCAATTAGGGCCTAACAGGGTCATTTTCACTTGCAAGCTTTTCCCCAAAAGCAAGGCCAAAATAAGATCTGAAGAATTACTTGCTTTTCACAACTAGCTGTTAACCCATTTAGCTCTTCACAGCTTGTTCAGAGCCAGACTGGTGCCGCTGGCTGGCAGAACCTTGTAGAATCTTGTCCCTGTGTCACTGCTGGACACATCCAGATGAGCGAGGGGAAGCTAACGTGGCACGGAGTTTGGAAATGAAATAGCAAACACCCTTTAGCTGCCGCCTCAGGTCTCTGCAGCAAGGACTGAGGTGCTCCAAGAGCTAAAATGATGTCATTGACTGCCCCCAATGGCATTCCCTAAGACAAAGTCACTCAAGACATGCACCTGCTGCCCCCACGCTGACATTAGTACACACGCATACCAGGGTGAGGAAAGAGATGACAAAGGGTGAGGAGGGAGATATTTTTTTCCTTCAAAATCTCTCTGCCTGCAATGGCACTAATGATTTCCGGAAGACTCACAGGCATGCAAATGGAGGCTACAGATTATTTCTTTCTTTGTTTTCTTAGCTATTAGCTCTTCCAATGATCTGCTGAGTGTGACTGTGCAAGTCACTTCATCTATCTCTGCCTCAGTTTCCCCTCTGTCACTTTGCCTGGTCTGAACAGGGGAGCTCTTCACAGCAGGGACTCTCTCACTATGTTTGTATAGCACTGAGCCCTGATCTCAACTGGGAACCTCCAGGTGCTGCTGTAAAACAAATAAAGACTAGTTATAAGCAAGATGGGGTGATGGCTTATTCCATTAGCTTTTCGGTCTCTCGACATAATCAGTCAAGTCCAACCAAGACAAGTTTTGTTGTCTCCATCTGCCTTCATTCTCGTGGTGAGTTTGTGATGTACATGACCACCCCCCCCCATCTCATGCGGGGTCCAGCACTGAAGAAGATTGAGATAAACTGGCAGAGCATGGGCAGCAGGGGAAACAGTTGGCAGAGACCCTGCCCCTTCAAGTAAGTGATCTGGATAACTCACAGGCATGGCACCGACTTCACCATATGTATCACCGAAAAAAAAAAGACAATCTATATTTCAAGAAGCTTATGAGGCATCTGGTCGAGTAACAGTTTTGCAAGCCCCCACAGCCTCTCATAATCTCACTTTTATCTCTGGAAGTAACAGCACTAATAAAAATCCAATGACCTGAGTGGTGGGGGGGAGTAGCACTGCTAAGTCCCCAGTGAAACATCAATCACACTTGTATTTTCATTCTGCCAAGGTCCATTGGCTGCTTTGCCTTCCATTCTGCTCAAACAAAGGGAATCCAGATTGTTAGAATACTGCCTGTTATGTTCCTGACACGTCTCCAGGTTAAGAGGCTTTTTAGCACTGGGGGGAAGGAGGGAGGAATCTAGGCCATCGATGTTCATCCAGTTTAGTTGATAGCGTGAATATTTCAATCCTAGCACACTCTAATTCTCTGTTAAACTACAGTATTTCCATAAAACTATTTTCAAATCACCACCTCTGTCCCGCTTTTCTCTGCTTACAACCTCAGTCCTTCAGAGTTGTTCAAAGCCTTCGTTTTCAAAATGAAGTCTGCCCTTAGGCCCTGATTCAGAAAAGCATTCCCCTATTCAGCAAGGCACTTAATCACACACTGCACTCTACGGATATATTCAAGGGCTGCAGAGAACAGGAGTGGACCTCTGCAAAGCACTTCAGCAAGTGCTTAATTGCAGCCTTCCTGCCTGGAATATCTGTGGAGCAGGGGTCGGCAACCTTTCAGAAATGGTGTGCTGAGTCTTCATTTATTCACTCTAATTTAAGGTTTTACGTGCCGGTAATACATTTTTAGAAGATCTCTTTCTATAAGTCTATAATATATAACTAAACTATTGTTGTATGTAAAGTAAATAAGGTTTTTAAAATGTTTAAGAAGTTTAATTTAATATTAAATCAAAAAGCAGAGCCCTCTGGACCGGTGGCCAGGACCCAGGCAGTGTGAGTGCCACTGAAAATCAGCTTGTGTGCCACTTTTGGCACACATGCCATAGGTTGCCTACCTCTGCTGTGGAGAGAGCGTACAGTCTGCATCTCTTGCTCAGGCTTCAATCCTGCAATGAGTTATTTTACACTCAGGAGAAGCCCCACCAAAATTTAATGGGACTCATTGAGCATGTGCAGAAATCTTCGCAGAATCATAGCTTAAAAACCACAATAAACTCAAACTGCTTTTTTCTATCTTCCCTATAATTTTCAATCCACCCAAGTGATGTTAAATTGG
Organism: Gopherus evgoodei; assembly: GCF_007399415.2. Lineage (NCBI taxonomy): Eukaryota > Metazoa > Chordata > Testudines > Testudinidae > Gopherus > Gopherus evgoodei. The sequence continues at coordinate 23,918,570 of NC_044336.1, read as the reverse complement.
TATATCGCACCCCAGTAAAGAAGCAGTATCACTGAATAAAATTTCACCAAGTAATTATTACTTGTGGCATCACCACTCTTTCAGTGGGATAAAACACGAGTGGTATTGCACAGCTAATCAGAGCTATAGTTTCATTTGTTACCGTGGGCCTTACCTAACTAGCCACAGGCATCTCCTTTTACCAAGAATAGATTTAACTGGTTCCGCATGTTACAGATGTTGTAAACATGGTATAAACGGCTGATACTACAACCATCTTTTGCTAATTAAATATTACATATAAACCCCAAACATTTACATTTCCTTAGCACTCTTATAGCCTATATTTAAAGATCTCTGAGAAAAATTTAAGTCCTAAATGCCATCAAGGGCATTATTATTTTTTTTTTTTGTTAGTGGCTATAATTAGAATGTATGTTTGTTTTTAACTTTTACTTTGGAATAAGTATTCATTTTTGTAGTGCAATTTTTTCTTTTTCCAAGTAACTTCACTTTCAGAGGTTTCACTGAAAGCAGAATCGCAATGTGCAGATTGTAGTACATTTTAGCATGGGACTTTTTAATTTTCTTTCCCTACAGGTTAATATCACCAAAGCCTTAAGTGGTTCTTTAGGGACCCCTTCTACTGTCATTTAGCTGAATTTGGCAGTTAGTTTCTTTTTTCTTTTAGGGACAGTCAAAGTAATTGTTTGAACTTTCTTTTCCTGTGTTTCAAACAGCACTTGTGAGTTATAAGGCCCTAATTTACTTTGTGCCATTTATACTATTTACATTGTGCACTTCACTCCCAGGGGACACCCCTAATCAATTTCACTTTCAGGGTCTTCATATATTAGCATAACACTGCAGGGGAATACTTGTTTGTTTTAACAACATTCTGGTTGTTAGTTTCAAGCAAATATTTCTATTAGTCTTAGGGTCTGTAAAAGCTTTTTTTTTTTTTTTTTTTTTTTTGGACTAAATTACCCTGGTGCTGTCCCTTTAAGCATCCCTCCATTGCCTTTGATAAGGCCTGTTTCGGTTTTTTTTTAGTATTAGCATCATTGATCTCAAACTGCTCAGGGTGCACACACTGAGAGCTAACTCTTACGCCCTCTGCTGGCAATGTAGCAGAACAAAATACATGCATAGGTCCTACCTACACAGGTAGGTATTTTAATGTCTCACGAGCAGGCCGATGAATTTAAATTCAAAACACCTGAAAGCCAGAACACAATCCTCAGATTTCCAAAACTTGGGTATCAACTACTGAACTCAGAGAAGGAAAAGGAAGATGCTAAAAGAATAATGGCTCTTCCATTTTTGCAATCTTAACATTTTTAGCAAAACCAATAGCTGTTAAAAACAAGGAACAGAGATTAGCAGCAAGTAAAAAGCTCATAGGTGTTAGAGGGAAGCCCTTTTAGAGCAATGAATTTCTCATGCAACAACTATAGGCCTCATTTTGCAAACACTTAAAATATATGCATAACTTTACACATACAGGTAGTCCCACAAAGCATAAGTTTATATGTTTGCAGGACTGGATTCACAGAAATAAGATTTCCTGAGCCTTCCAATTAATCCCATATCCACTGATAATTACAGTGAATCTTGGCCAAAAGATGAACCCTCTTCAACCAAATTGAAGCAACAGGCGTAAATTTCTAGCTATCATTTTAGACATCTGCTAAGTGGGTTTGTATCTCATGACAAAGTACACAGTGTACAAAACAGAAACATCTGTTTACCCAGTGTGCAGCTTTATCTTCAGTTTGGGAAGCAGGCTGAATGAGCGTCCTACAGCATAGCAATAACACACGAGACTATAGTGCTTTTTTTGTTTTCAATAGTGTGTCCACACTCATATCTGCCTGAGTACCTCAGTTCTATTCTCCTTATGACCCTTCCAGGCCAAGTGAGACCAGGTGCAACAAATGCCCCCTGGGAAAGTTCCAGCCCTTGAATTAGGAATAGGCTCTCTCATTCAGGAGCTTCCGGTGTACTCCCCCATCGCAGTATTCCTGCCACTCTCTCTCTGGAGCTCTCTGTGCAAGACTGGTATTTTGAGACCATGGGGGGTATTAAGTGATTTTTGTATTTATAAGTCGCTAGAACCAACAGCATATGCAGACAGTATTTGACAGAAAAACAAGTACAGCCAGGTACGCACATAACGTTTACACACTGCAGCCCATCCTATAACTGCTCCACTTAGCAATCAAGAAAAGATTGATCTCTAATGCTGCAAATGCTTAACATGTGCTTAACTTGAAGATCTATTCACATGCTAACTGTTGAACACATACGTAAGAATTTGTAAAATCAGAACCTCAAAGATCAATACCCACCATTATGCCTCATAAAGAAAATGATTCCCAGAACCCACAAAATCTGGGTGGTTCCCCTCTTCCCCCCAAGACTGAGTTATGAGGTTAGAGTTAAATTTCCCACGATGCCCTGTGATTAAAGCTCTCCCAATCAGCTATCAAGTGGTCTCTTTCAAACAAGCTGCTCTGAAAGGAAACCTGCCTTGGAGGAAGAAAAAATGCTGATAGTGAAGCAACTGTCTGACAGTGGGCCCAAACTGGTGAGTATCTTCACAAATATGCACACAGCATAAATACTTTTCTAAAGTTGAGAAAAAATAGCCTTGTTTTAAAATGCACGTGGGGGTAGCAGGGTTCTCCTAATGCAGAAAGCTCTTCCAGCTCTTGCTTCTTGGGAAGGGCAGTCTGAACGGGTGTTAGAGAGATCCCATTCTAGCTTTCAAAGGATGCAGCCTAATAACAGGACTAAAACTCCATTCACACTATAAGGAAGAAAGGTATTCTGGTATTAGCAGGAGTAAATGCATTTGTATCGTAAGGGGTATGTGCCCCGCCTCCCCGTTCAAAGGGCTGCAGGTTCAGAACAGTTTTTCTATCTGTCCTGGCTAAAAGATACCACCTAGGTTTTTAGTCTCTGTCATGTCACAAAAACAAGACAGTGGCATCTGATGATCTAGCTGTATGTACCCATAACCCCAGGCTTAATCCTACAGACCTCGGGAGTGTCTCTTTCTGTGTCTTCTTTCAGCTGAAATGTTACTTTGTAAATTGTAAAAAGTGTGAGGTCACTTTGTTCCATGTCTTGTGCCTGATATTTCTGTTCTCTAGCGCATTTATCAACCTGGACTCGGCAATAACTCAAAATGTCAGTAGAAATTGTGTGTGTATGTTTTGGGCATGTCACTGATGTCTAATATATGGTCCTTCAGAACAGCAAGGAGGTCAGTCTGCTCTGATTCTCCTTTCTCCTTCCAGGAAGAAATATCTCAAAGGACAGCTCTGTAACACTTGGGTTAGCTCTATTTCCACAGTTCCAGTGTATATAACTGCTCATATCAGCTTTCTTTATAGCTGTCTGAGTAAATGAGAGATTCGTGTGTTGAGATTTATCAGGTAGTAATTGATCCCAAATCTTAGCTTCCAAACCCCTGATGCAGACAGGAGCAGGTTAGGTATTAGGGGATTACAAACACTTGGACAGTCTCATGCTGATAAATGGGAGAGGATTCCCAGTGAGGAAAATGTTCTGAACCACTGGTTTGCATTTAATTTCTTTGCAGTTGATGTGCTACTCTGTCAACCTTTATGCGTTTTAGATAACGGAGGGAAATATGTGGGGTGTGGGGGAGTTGTGTCAGTACAAAGAAAATTCTATATTATCCTGCAAGGGCCGGAAGAAGGGGCAAAAGGGAGTGCATAGACCTGTGAAGAATCTGGGGGGCAAACCAAGGTTTGCAGGGGGCAGCTAGCACCCTTGCCACATAACAAATGATATCCCTGTTGCAGGTATGCTGTGAGGGTCAGTCTTCTGGGCTTTGAAAACATGAATTGGTATGGCTAAGCATTAAGGTCTGTTTGGAATTCTAATTCCAGTGCATGGATCAGTGTGGTGCTATTCTGAAAAGTGACTCTGCGCTGTGGGGTGTCTAAACTTCTCTCTGTCTGCAACATCAAGTGTGCTCATGTCATAACATTTCTTCCCAGATCTGGACCTTAGCGTCCAAAATATGGGTGTTAGCATGAAAACCTCCAAGCTTAGTTACCAGCTTGGACCTGGTAATTGCTGCCACCAGCTAGGAATTATACAGTGCCTAGCTCACTGTGGTCTCCCCAAAACCTTCCCTGGGGGGCCCCAAGACTCAGATTCCTTGAGTTTCTCACAACCAAGGGAAATAAACCATTTCCCTTCCACCTCCTCCCCTCCAGGTGTTCCCTCCCTGGGTTCCTGGAGAGATATACAGAAGCAAGTTCCGTGAATCTAAACAAAGGGATTCTACCCTCCCTGTTTCAAGTCCTGGAAACACAAGTACCAAGAGAGCTAATCTCTCTTCCCCCTCACCCAGAGGTATGCAAAGTCAGGCTTAGTAAATCTAACACAAAGAGATTTTCCCCCTCACTTCTTGCTCCCACCAATTCCCTGGTGAGCTGCAGACTCAATTCCCTGGAGTCCCCACTAAAGAAAAACTCCAACGGGTCTTAAAAAGAAAGCTTTATATAAAAAGAATGAAAAAGGACATAAAATATAGTCTCTGTATAACGGTGACAATATACAGGGTCAATTTCTTAAGAAAAAAAGTGAATAAACAGCCTTATTCCAAAAGAATACTATTTAACACATTCCAGCAACTACACACATGTAAATACAAAAGAAAACAATATAAACCTATTGTCTTACTATCCTTGTACTTACAACTTGGAAACAGAAGATTAGAAAGCCAGGAGATAGAAAGATCACTCTCAGAGACAAGAAAAGGAACAGACCAAGAACAAAAGACTCGCACCCAAAAACTTCCCTCCACCCAGATTTGAAAAAGTCTTGTTTCCTGATTGGTCCTCTGGTCAGGTGTTTGGTTCCCTGTGTTAACCCTTTACAGGTAAAAGAACATTAAGCCTTAGCTATCTGTTTATGACAGCTCAATTTTACTATCAAACTGGGGGGAGGGGTCCCTCTTCCCAGCTGCCAGCCCTAAAAACTCAGCCTGGATTGTGTAAGTCTGACTAGGTTTTTTTCCTACATGCGCAGTCCACCAGTAGCAGAGGTTCATGCAGACCAGATCTTGTCCTCACTCGAGACCTGTGGAATCCATCACTTTCAAATTATGCCTCTGGAGGCAGTGGGATTGCACAGGTGCCACTGACTGAATTGTAGGAAGTGATCTTGATGCTGCAGAAGGACCGGAATCCGAGCTCACGCTAGCTCTTTCCTGCTGCAGGGCTAACAGGACCAAAGAGCAATAAAAACGTGTCACCAAAGTCGGTGATTTATGACTTTGCATATAAACACAAGGAGGATTTGTGCAACAGAAGACTTTATTTAAAAAAAAAACAAACAACACCAGACACTCCTTGGAGGAGAACTGTATTTTAAATCTATATTCTAAGATATAGCTATTGCCAGTGGCTATCTTTACTCATGAAGGTGTGATTGTGGCTGCTCCTCTCAGAATATACATTCTCTTATGATACACTTGCAGGAGATTTCCAGATCTGGGAACTTTAATGGCTTCATTCCAGCTTCCTGCATAACCCTACAATTTAAAACATTGTTTGCTTTCTTACATGGTGTATTTGGAGGTTTTAATCTTTACTCAGCAGGGTTTGTAAAGTCCTTTCTTCCCCCCACCCACCTCTGCACCAGTTTCAAGGGAGATGGATTACACTAAACCCCTCCCCTTTTAGAAAGGAAGAAGCCTGTAACATCACCTGGTTATAAAATCAGTCTCAGTCCTTCCAAAGCTCAAACTCTCTGCTTATTTCTCATAGATATTCTTTTTCAGGATGGGAGATCCCACAGCTGTCAGCCAATAAAAAGAACCACCAAGAACAGAGGTTGCATTCAAATGGAAGAACTTTGCCTTGCTCAAAAGAGAAAACCGGTCCTTTACTCCTCTCCAGTTAGCAGCAGCAGCAATTAATAAATAAAAATAATAGCTAAGAGCCCCCAATAATGGACCAAGACCCCACTATGGTAGGTGTTGTACAAACACAAAACAGAAACCCTGACTCACAGCTTACAGGCTTAAAAAAAGCCACAGAAAACTGATCTGAAAGGGGACACTTCACCCTACATAGACTTTGATGTTTTTCTCAGATATTCTCGTTGCCTGGTTCTGAGATCTCACTAACCCCTCGATCTGGGATGGCTCTTACACGTCTAAGGCTTGACTTCTCTGCTTAACATGCCTCCTTTCAAGGTAGCTAGGGCTGCGTTGAAGGCATACAAGGAAGTGAGCCCACACTCTGTCAGGTGCCTGCAAGCTCATTCTGTTGCTGTTCTAACATTATCTAAAGGCTGATCCTATTTGGCTGTGAATTCCAGACTGTTCCTTTTGTACAGGACGTGTTGCACGTATCAGTATTGGTCCTATCAGCAACTGGCCTGCTAAACATTAGAGCAGTCAACTGCACAGCCACCCTATGGTGGCCATTTGGAATGCAGCTGACCACTGTGTGGACTACAGAGGAGACAATTTCTGTCAGGGTGGTTTTTAGGCCTCTATTAATCCTACGGCAGCTTCCACAAACAATGTATTCATGGGGCACAGCATTGCTACCCTGTTTCAATACACATGGTAAATAAAAAGGCTTGAGTTACTTGCCCCCCTATTTGTCCTAGCCTTGACTAACGGAAGCCCTAAATAAACAGTACGGCATCTGCTAGCGGACTTAAGAGAGGCTTGAGACAATGGACTAGTGACTATATAGGTGTTGGCAGATGATGCAGACAATGTTGGACAATGGGAACTGGCTGCCCAATGACAGTAGCCAGCAGGGCACGAGGCATCAAGGAGGATCGCGTATTAACTCACAATAAGGATTACATGAAGATGCAAAAGGTGTGCGTTTGCAGGAAAAGATGCCTAGTAAAATGTCCAAGCATTCTTATTTGGGCATGCAGGGCTGTATTATAAGGCATGGGGAACATAGATGAAGGCCACCAGAGATGGCTATCCAATCCCTTAGGGAAATGGTAATTTGCACACACCCTTTTGCTAAAAGCTTCGCTAAGGATCTCAGCTTGAACAGACATTAAGCAACAGCCTCAGTCATTTGTCTTCCTGAGGATACAATTAAAACAGTGAGGAGTTGGGTGACACCTTAAAGATTAACAGATTTATTTGGGCATAAGCTTTCACTCCTCGTTGTTGTGGCTACAGACTAACACAGCTACCCCTCTGATGCTTGAGGATACCACTGACTTTCTCTCTTAACCCACTTCCCTCCCTGTCTGTCCCCCTCCCTTGTTAAGATTTTCTTAATAATTTGAGTCCAGTTCCTGAACTCTGGGTGAGGTTTAGATTTGTTATTCCCTCGGGGGGACAAAAGAGAAGTTGCTCTCGTTTGGAGGGCTGGAGAGCATCCATAGGATGGTATGGCCAGCTCTCTTCGGTGCTTGTGCCACAGATACTTGTTGATTCTGATTTTCTTGGAATTTGTGGAACATTTAGTAACTCTATTATGCTGTCATCTGCCTTGTGCATTGGGAATTATGAGATGCTTGCTAGTGTTAAGTCACATGTGATCAAATAATCAAGAGCCTCTAGAGAGAAAATAAATGAGTGGACCGTTTAGGGAAATGTGACTATTTTGACCTGCTAAAAAATAAACTCTCTTCCTTTTGTAAGGATGTGACAATTCATATATAAAACTTCCCCCTTTCACAAATCCCTTATGGGCTGGGGAACTGCTCTTTTCTGCAGGGTAACTTTTTTTTTTAATTCATTTATTTTAATCAAACTTTAGATTTGTCAATAAAGGATCAAAGCCCCCTCCTACAATAACTGGTCTTGATCTTCTAAATCTATTGTTCTCTAGAGAAGCAATTAAGAGGGGCGATTCAGACAGAGGTAACTAATCACAGATTTAATTTATAGTCTGATAAAGAAATCATTCCTTTAGCATCTGATCAGGCAAACAGTAACTCCTGCATGTACTCCGACTGAGACTATATGAGAGAGTGAATGTGTGCATGGAAAGAACTACTTGCAGGGTTGGGTCTTTCCTCTCCAAGACACAATTAATTTGATTCTGCACCTTTGACTTTTAAGTGCATCTTCCACCTGTAAATATTGTTTGTAATTAACACAGAGGAGCGAAGCCAATTGTGATGCTCACGATACTCTGAGGTCACACACAACTAATGAATGTTCTGCTTGTTTCTTTTGCTGTAGTTACATTTTTATACTGAGACGCTGCCTGCAAACTGAGTTATAAAATCTAAATGTATGCTGTCTTCATAAACTGCACCTACTTTCAGTAACTGTACAAAGTATGGATTCCTGCAGCCAGTGTTTGCTATAGTTTTGTTTTATTTTTGGCTCCTTCTCTGCATCTCTTGATTTTTTTGATTTTTTTCTTTTTTTTTTTTTCTTTGCTTGCCCCATACAAACAAGTTAAGAGCTGATGGCACCCTGGGGTTTTAATGGAAGAAACAAATTTCTACATTTCTCATTATGTTCTGATAAATGCCCGTTTTGAGTGTAAATATGTAAACTAAACAGACCAACAAAACAGTGACTGCATGGAAGGGAAGTGTGGCTAAGCAATAAACTGTGTCTATTAGCTCTGGTCAGATGAGCTTCTCCTCCTCAAGTGAAGAAAATGTTTTTCCCTCCGTGAAATCTTGCCTACAGCTACAAAACTCTATCTGATTTTAAAAGCTTGCAATTCCCTCTAGTTGTCCACGTGCCACTTCTCAAGCTCTATTTTCAGACAGCCTATTCTCGCAGCCAGAAGGGACCACTGTGATCAACTAGCCTGACCTCCTGTGCAGCACAGGCCAGCGAACGTCCTCAAAAGTAATTCCTAGAGCAGATGTTAAATCAAGATGGGATTTTTGTTTTTAAAAATCCGTGATGGAGAACCCACCATAACCAGTGCTGAGTTATCTCAATGGTTAATTACTCTTGCTGTTTAAATTTACACCTTATTTCCAGGCCGAACTTGTCTAGCTTCAACTTCCAGCCATTGGATTGTGTTATACCAGAAGAGCCCACTATTAAATCTTTGTTCCACAGGCAGATAGACTGTGATCAAGTCACCCCTTAACCTTCTCTTTGTTCAACTAAACAGATTCTAGGAGCTCTCACTGTAAGGAAGGTTTTCTAATCCTTTAATTGTTCTTGTGGCGCTTTACTTGACTCCTCCCCAATTCATCAGCATCCCTCTTGAACTGTGGACACCAGGATTGCAGTAGCTGGCACACACTAGTGCCAAAGGCCGAGGTAAAATACCTTGACGACTGCTACGTGAGACTCCGCTGTTTATGCATCCAAGGATTGCATCAGCCCTGTGGCCAAAGGGTCACACGGGGAGCTCATGTTCAGCTTGATCCCCAAATCTTTTTCACTGCTTCCCAGGATAGTGTCCCCCATCCTGTAAGTGTGGCCTTCAGGATTTGCTCCTAGATGTTTGTTTACAGTTTGCCATAGCAAAACACATGTTGTTTGCTTGTATCCGGATGGCTCTGTATCAGTGACCTATCCTCTTAATTATTTCCCACTCTCCCAACTTCTCACCTGTAAGCATTATCTGGCTTTTTTGTTGTTGGTGGTTTGGTTTTTTGCCCTCCACTTCCTACATAAATAGTATAGGGCAAGAACTGATCCCTGTGGGAACCCACAAGAAACAAATCCAGTCAATGACAACTGCCTGTTTTACAATTACATTTTGGGATCTATCAGTAAGTCAGTTTTTAATCCATTTAATGTGTGCCACAAAAAAGCCAGATAATACTTAGTTTTATCTTTCTAATTTTTTAAATCAAAATCTCATCTGGTACCAAGTCAAATGCCTTACAGAAGTCTAACACTATTACCTTTATCAATCAAACTCCTCCCCCATCCCCTCAAAAATAATCAAGTTAGTTTGATAAGATCTGTTTTTCATAAACTCATGTTAATTGCCATTAGTTATGCTCCCTCCTGTAGCAGGGCAGTCACGCCACTCTGGCTAAGAAGGGGTTAAAAGCCAGCCCTGGGAGAGGGCCGGGGCTGAGGAAAAAAGCTAGGTTGATTGGGGAAACAGCCACAGCTGGGGCCATGCCCCTATCAGACCACAGCTGGCCCTATAAAAGAGTCGTGAGCCAGGTGCTCAGACATACTCTCTCTAGCTTATATGAGAGAAGCTCCTGGCTGCCTAGGAGCTGGGTAGGGTACCTGAGGTGGGGCAATGCTGGGAAATACCAGCCTAGAAAAACCCCAGGCTGCAGGCCTTGTTAAGAGCCTAAAAAAGGTGCTGCAGAGGGCCAGCCTAGAGATAGGCAGAGGCAGCTGCCGATGATGAGTGGTTTATAGACTGTAGTTTGCCCCAGCGAGCGGGGGCTAGATGATGACCGGCAGTAGCCACTGAGGCAAGGGGAGGATAGGGGATTTGGAGTTCCCCTGGGAGGGGAAACCCAGACTGTGGGTTACTGCAGGGGGCAGAACCCTGATGTAAAAGGGCAGCAGGGTCTAGGAAGGACATGAGGGCCCAGCGGCAGGTGAGACACCAGCCTACAGAGGGCACTCTGGGGCAGGTGAAGAGCTAATTCCCAGGACCACCAGCAGGATGTGCCACACTGGTGAGTCATTGCCCCACCACACCTCCTTTAATTCTTTACTATCTGAGTCCCCATTAAGCACACCATTATCTTACCCAGGATCAATGACCAACTGTGAGGCCTATAATTAACTGGGTTGTCCTATCTACCTTTTTTAAATATTGGCACAACATTAGTTTTCTTCCAATCTTTTGGAATTTCCCTCATGTTCCAATATTGAAAATCAACATTAATAGTCCAACACCTCTACTAGTGCTTCTTTTTTGAACTCTTGGATGCAAGTTATCTGGCCTCACTACCTTAATCTCTAACTTAGCAGCTGCTGTTTAATATCCTCCTGAGATACTAGTGGAATGGAAAGCTTTATATGAGATGATTACATCATCTATATTCCTCAAACACAAAACAAACATTTCTGTATTATCAATAGTTCTACCACTTCCATGTAGTAATGGACCACAGGCCTTATTAGGATTCTTTGTTCCTAATGTACTTAAACATCTTTTTATTGTCCTTAACTTTGCTGGCCATAGAGTTCTCCTTTTGTCCCTTTTCCTCCCTTATCAATTTTCTACAATTCCTAGCATCTGCTCTATATTCATTACTATCAACTTCTCCTTTATTCTACTTGTTACTACTTTTTTTTATTTTATAGTTACCTTCACTTCCCCTCTAAGCCAGGTAGCAGCCCTAAGGAGTGGTGGTGCCCTTTCTTCCCACTGAAGCCTCTTGAAAAAAGGAACTCTAACATTAACTTTATGTACGTTTACACATGAAACCTGACTAGACCCCTAAAATGCTGCTTTTCCCCCTGCCTCTAGCTGCATGGCTTTTTGCCTTACATTTATGCAAGCTCAATCCCCTGCTGTATGTAGATTCCAAACTGATGAAATTGGCACAGCAAGGAGCCTCCATTTCCAGTAAGTAGGTCATTAACTGAACAAGAATGATATGCAAAAGCATGAGTGTAACTTGCTGGACATCCTTGATCAAAATTCCAGCATCAGTTAGCGTAGTCATCCAGAGCAGAAGTAGCTGGGCAAAGAGGAGAAAGTTTTTAGCAGGTTGGACATATTAAAATAAACACATGCGAATAGGACAGGTGTGATGAAATGTATGAAATTCCAGCCAAGTGCTCAGGATTTACAGTTTTAAAAATAATTATGCTTTTAATTTGGCTTTAAAAAAAAAAAGCATTGGTAAACTACAAAAGGAGTGACTATTCCTTCCCCCACCCCCCCCAACAGTCACTATTTAAATTCTCCTTCTCATTGAATAAGGATGACTAATCACAAATTTCCCCCTCTCCTCACTTTTTTTATGTCCAAACTAAGGTAGATTTGGAAGGGATGAAAGGCCAGAAGAAAACATCCGTGAATGCAATATCTAAGAAAATATGAAAATTAGACTTAATCACCTTCATAAGCTCTGTTATTGTACAGCACAGTATTTAAAGCTACATAAGTCTTGGGTCCTAAACTTGCTTCTAGCATCACTGCAGCCAATAACTCTAATCTCAAAACATTTCCAGACAGGCCTCTAAGCACTTTTACAGGTAATGAAACTTTTTTTTTTGGTTAATTATAGCTCTGGCCATACTTAGGAATTAAAGGAATAGACCCTCTATTTCCCAGCCACTAGACGGATTCAACATATTGCATAACTTTTATGCTCCTGTAAGCCTACTAGGTATTATAAGGGTAGATGGCTAGTCTTTAAAATGACACACAGAAGAATGTGTGATATTAACCCCAGCATCCAGTGACAAGGCTCGTGGAAAACAATAAGGCTGCAATACCCATTATTACGCATCCTTTCCCTTCCAGGTGGTCTGAATTACTTTTCTCCCTGCTGACAACAGAAATGCTAGAGTCACTTTGACTAGCTGCCTGTAAGAACTGTTCCATGCTTTCGGACTCTGATGCATGCTTATGTGTATTTCTCTGCAAAATTGTAGCACAGAATTAGTACAATTCATTCTGCGTGAGAGTTAAAATAAACAAGTTTTGACATCTCTCTTCTTGTATTTCCGCAATCCAGTGAAGTAAGGGGCTGGAAATGCTAAATCTACAGTAGAGAGACAAGGTGGGTGATTGTGCCTCTCTCTCATAACTTGGGACCAACATGGCTACTACAACAAATCTACAGTACGCAGTCAGGTAAGGCATTTGGAAGGAGGGACAGGAGAGCGATGAGAAAACAGGGGTAACAAAAGTTAGACACAGTGATGTGCAATTACCATATTTATGTGCCTTCAATGACATGTGATCAGGACCTCAGCTGTGTCTCCCTTGTGATCATTCAAGGTCCCATGTTACTTTCTACAAGTGTTCCTCTATAACTCGACTTTTAAAAAACTACTTTAAAACAACTTCTGTTTCTGACAAACCACTCTCGGATAGTATGGTTTTGAAGTTTGTTTTTGAAATCCTTTTTTAAAATGGCTCTTATAAGAAGAATACTTCTAATACAAATTTTTAAAAAATAGTTCTTAAGGACCTTTTCAGCAAGGAAGAAACTGAATGATTAAAGAAAATACTGGGGAGAAATGTTCCCCTCCTCCCCCCAATCATCATAGATGTTACTTGTAACTATAGTACATACCAAATGTTGATAGAAGTATAACTTTCATGTTGACTGGGTCCCTTTAATTCCAATGTCTTCGGGCAGAATTAATATTTACTTCTCTAAATCCCTCCAGCAGGCTTAATTGAATATGATCTTCACTCCCTTCTCCTAAATAGCTTAAGATATTTCAAGAGGCTGCTAAATAGTCGTCTTGTTTCACCCCAGAGGTGGCTGCATTTCAGTGGTGCGTGATATGCTTCTTAAAATATACCTCCCCTATATCACAGGGTTGTTGTGAGGTTTAAAGTCATTTCAGACCCAAAAAGAGCACTAGTCTCTTCTCTACTCTCCCTTTTTCCTACTTTATCACTTTTATTGCTCAGATTATTTTAACATTTCCATTTTGTCAAATACTCAAAACCAGCAAGCGGTCTGCAAGGCACTATGCAAAGCTGGTGTCCTGGAAAGTACGACAGCCATTCTACCCATGCTATTACAGCGTAGTGGGTGACAAGTGGCTCACAGATCGAAGGACAGGATACCTTATACGCTTTAGCATCCAGCTAGCATTTTGCAAACCCTGTTCACTCTTGCATTCCTAAAACCAGAGCCAGCTGGCAACAAAACTTCCCATCAAACAGACAAGAAGTGCAAGGGCACCCTCAAGAGACCTTCTGCCAGAGCCGCCACTTATCACCGGTACAAGATGTGCTCACAGAACCACTTTCAGCTCCATAATGTGGGACAAACACTCCTGGCACCTCTTCCAGAGGCAACATCTGCAGAAATGACCTGGTAATAAAGGTTGAGCACAGAGTATGCACCTTTTTCCTGATAGACAGGCTTGGCAGAACACACTATAGTTCTATGTAAATATGTATAAAATATGAATATTGATAAATTTTAAGTAGGGCTGTCCATTAATTGCAGTTAATTCATGTGATTAAACTGTTAAACAATAGGATACCAATTGAAATGTATTAAATATTTTGGATGTTTTTTCTACATTTTCAAATATACTGATTTCTATTACAAGACAGAATACAAAGTGTACACTGCTAACTTTATATTTATTACAAATATTTCCACTAAAAATAAGAGTATTTTTCAATTCACCTCATACAAGTACTGTAGGACAATCTCTTTATCATGAAAGTGCAATTTACAAATGTGGATTTTTGTACTGCACTCAAAAACTACTGCACTCAAAAACAAAACAATGCAAAACTTTAGAGCCTACAAGTCCACTCAGTCCTACTTCTTATTCAGCCCATTGCTAAGACAAACAAGCATCGGGGGTAACCATGTTAGTCTGTATCCACAAAAACAACAAGGAGTCTGGTGGCACCTTAAGACTAACAGATTTATTTGGGCATAAGCTTTCGTGGGTAAACCACTTCAGATGCAAAGACAAACAAGAGATAATACTGCCCACTTCTTATTTATATTGTCACCAGAAAGTGAGAACAGGTGTCTGCATGGGACTTTTGTAGCTGACTTTGCAAGCTATTTACGTGCCAGATATGCTAAACATTCATATGCCCCTTCATGCTTCGGCCACCATTCTGGAGGACATGTTTCCATGCTGATGATGCTTTTTTAAAAAAATAAAGGGTTCATTAAATTGGTGACTGAACTCCTTGGGGGAGAACTATATGTCTCCAGCTCTATTTTACCCACATTCTGCCATATATTTCATGTTATAGTAATCTGGGATGATGATTCTGCACACGTCGCTCATTTTAAAAACACTTTCACGGTAGCTTTGACAAAATGCAAAGATAGTACCAATGTGAGATTTCTAAAAATAGCTACAGCCCTGCACCCAAGGTTTAAGAATCCAAAGTGTCTTCCAAAATTTAAGAGGGACGAGGTGCAGAGCATGCTCTTTTAAGACTTCTGAAAGCAACACTCTTGATGTGCAAACTACAGAATCTGAACCACCATAAAACAAAATCAACCTTCTGCTAGTGGCATCTAACACAGAGGCTGAAAATGAACATGCGTCATCCGCACTGCTTTGGATTTTTATGAAGCAGAACCTATCATCAGCATGGACGCACGTCCTCTGGAACAGTGGTTGAAGTATGAAGAGACGTATGTATCTTTAGTGCATCTGGCATGTAACTAACTATCTTGCGACGCCAGCTACAACAGTGCCATGAGAACGCCTGTTCTCACTTTCGGGTGACATTGTGAACAAGAAGCAGGCAGTATTATCCCCTGCAAATAGGGTGACCAGATGTCCTGATTTTATAGAGACAGTCCCGATTTTTGGGTCTTTTTCTTATATAGGCTCCTATTACCCCCCCACCCCCTGTCCCGATTTTTCACATTGCTGTCTGGTCATCCTACCTGCAAATATAAACAAACTTGTTTGTCTGAACGATTTGGCTGAATAAGAAATAGGACTGACTGGACTTGTAGGCTCTAAAGTTTTACATTGTTTTGTTTTTTGAACGCAGTTATTTTCTGTACATAAATCTACATTTGAAAGTTCAACTTTCATGATAGGATTGCAGTACAGTACTTAGGTGAACTAAAAAATACTGTTTTTTACAGCGCAAATATTTAATCAGAAATAAATAAGTGAGCACTGTACAATTTGTATCCTGTTGTAACTGAAATCTATAAATGTAGAAAACATTGGAAAAAAAATTAAATGGTATTCTATTGTTTAACTGTGCAATTAATCGCAATTATTTTTTTAATCTCTTGACTGCCCTATTTTTAAGCATTTTCTTCTTTTTTTTATCTATTTATATTTTCCAGTTGGGGGTGACCAAACAACAATTTTGGGACCTTCTGATTCAAGAAGTTAAAGCAGAAATTGTAAACATTACATGTCAAAACATACCAAATAAATATCCTTAAATCTAACTCTAAAAAGTTCTCAAGCAGCTTTTTCTTTCTTTGCCTATCTGTACATTTTGATTATCATCCATGAGGAGGAAAAATTTCATCAGTTTCCGTGTGCAGTGAAATCAACTTTTACCGACACTTACCAATTAAAAATCTAATACTGTCAAGGCTACCAATAGGTAATACAGAGAGTGATGCTGGAAGCCGCTTTATTAAAAGCGTGGGTATAGTACCACCAATGGCATCTGCTTAAGTTCGCAAAAAAGAGGGGGAACCCTAAGCTATAACCACTCCCACTTAATCAGCTGTTCAAAATACTGGTCAGTTCTGTGTTTAAGTGATGAATAGCTTAGCAGCAATCTTCACCTTTTAATCTTCAGTTTCACATTCTGTTTTCTCAGCCCTGGGAAAGTTCCTCTGATAGTTGTGTGAGAGATTCACTCTTTGCATTTAAGGATTGAGAACACATTTATTTTTAATTTTTTATTTTTTTAACACGGCTCTGCTAGAGGGACCAATCAGGGGTTCTCAAACTGGGGGCTGGAACCCCTCAGGTCACAAGGTTATTACATGGGGGGTTGCGATCTGTCAGCCTCCACACCAAACCCTGCTTTGTCTCCTGCATTTATAATGGTGTTTAAATATATTTAAAGTGTTTTTTAATTTATAAGGGGGGGTCGCACTCGGAGGCTTGCTATGTGAAAGGAGCCACCAGTACAAAAGTTTGAGAACCACTAAAATATACTATACCAGGGGTAGGCAACCTATGGCATGGGTGCCGAAGGCAGCACGCGAGCTGATTTTCAGTGGCACTCACGCTGCCCAGGTCCTGGCCACCGGTCCAGGGGGCTCAGCATTTTAATGTAATTTTAAATGAACCTTCTTAAACATTTTTAAAGCCTTATTTACTTTACATACAACAATAGTTTAGTTATATATTACAGACTTATAGAAAGAGACCTTCTAAAAATGTTAAAATGCATTACTGGCACGCAAAACCTTAAATTAGAGTGAATAAATGAAGATTCGGCACACCACACTTGAAAGGCTGCCGATCCCTGTACTATACTGTTCCATACAACACAGAGAATAAAGGAACCATAATTAACCCTCTTTTGAAAAATGGGGGGAAAAAAAAACCCTACACTTGCCCACCTAGACAAACTCGCTAGTTTCAAAATGTCCTGGACTACACCAAGCATTACTTTATGCTGCTTTTGCAAATTCTCTCCTGGCCAAGTGATTATGTAAGGACAATATGTTAATACAATAAGTTCTGAAACAGCACTGTGAAGGAAAAATGGAGATTACATAACCAACCTGAATCTTTACAAGGCTTCGAAGAGGTTAATTTTATACCAGCAGCAACCCGTAGGGGTGCTATACACAAAAATGAAAAACATGAGCTACTATTTTGTTTTATTTGTTCAGTTATGATTTAGAGCAAGAAAAAATTAAATGAACAATGGAATATAATTAAAATGTAACATTCAACATGTGCACTTCCTTTGGTCAAAGTCCATAAGTACATATGTCAGTGAGTCACATGTGACTAGCTTCTCACAGCATTGCATTTTAACTTGTCTAGGTTTTTTTTTTTTTAAATCCTAAATCACCGAAATGAAGAACTGGGATGTAAGTATATTTACTATCTCACACTCTGATCTCAGTATAGTATTGTGATCAGAACTTCTAACATAAAAAAACTCTGTCTACAAGATTTTTTTAAATATGGATTTAAAAAGTAAATGGCAATTGATAATGTTACAATAAGTATAACACATTAATTCAGACTTGTAGCTTCCGACTTTCGTGTGTTTAGCGAGGAATCTATGTAATAAGGGATTTCCTCACTTTCTTTTTCTGTAGTATCCTATTAGTTGTGACAGCCATATATTCCGTATCTGGCACCGATTCTAAATCTTCTGTACTGTAATTTCCTGAAACAGATAATCTTCTATACTATTTTGCATACATCAAGGCGGTATTAACTTCTGGGATACAGAAATGATACTACTTTCTGTTCCCTTTTTTTACTGCACTTTCTTTAGGATGGGAAATAATTCCATGCAAAGGAATGTAGTTTTAAGTTCTTGAATGACAAAACTAAGCAAATCATGTCTTCCTAGTGATCTGCTTAATGTTTGAGTTGCTAGAATTCTGTATCTTCTCATGAGCAGCCTTCTTAACTTATATTCTAGCACTGGAATTCTGAGCCTCAATGTGTTTATAAACACATTAATGAAAAGAAACCTGTATAAGACTGTTTTCTCAATTAACAAAGCAACTTTACCGAGGATGGTCTCTACCCTCAAATCTATTGCCTACACATTTTTGATGGAATAGGAATATTTTATTTCCAATTACGTACAAACGTGGGATCTAAAAAAATTGATCTTTCATTTAAACCAATGATGAGACTTGCTCTTGTATACAAATATATCAACTTAGGGACCAACCTCTTTTCACTGCATTGTCTCCGGTGTGAAGAAAGACACCAAAACCAAATTAAATATAATTTTTGTCAATTTTTCTGAATAAGTTGTTGCAAATGACTTAAGGAGTGGGGATTACAGAGTTGAATGACAGGAGCTATTCAATAATTTTTTTATTTTGACAAGCCTGGAAAGGTAACTTCATATCCAATATTAAATGATCTCACTTATGTTATGCCTTTATTTCATGCTAACGAATATGACTATTTCAATAAAGTTTCTTGAGGTAGGGGAAGGCTGTTGATGACTCAGTTCAAAAGTAATGTAAACTTAAAGGCACTTGTATGATGGAGCTGAGAGTGGGATGGATGGAAAAGGGATTCAAGAATGAGCCTATTCACTGAAATAATGTTTTGTGGGTTGGCTACTTGTCCCCTCCCATTTTATTGGTACTGAAGGGAACTGACAGGGCTATGGCTGGAAAATGCAAAAAGTTAGGTTAAAACCAGAAATGGGCTTCTTTCCCTTTACTAGGCAAACCTGCTTAGAAGTTTTTTTTTCTACTAGGCATCTGGGCCTGCTTGATCAGTTTTTCCAACTCTGTGGCTGGGGGAGATCTCACTAAAAAAAAAAACAACACACACACACACTACCCCACCCACCTTCCATCCCTCCATTCCCTACTGCATAGGAGGCAGGATTCCCCCCTATGAGATACAGATCAGCAGGTTGAGGTCTCATTAGCAACAAGTCCTGTGAGCATCATCCTGTTCTATTTTATATTATCAAACTTCTTTGGCTCCTTCTGTTGGAAACTTTTTTTTACATTTCTTCACATGGCTGGAAAAGATGGCTGCAGCCAATCCAAATTAGGAATAAATTATATAACACCCCTGAATCTCTGTTACAAAAGCAAAACTGGGGGGGGGGATACGAGAGCAACCCCTTGAATTAAAGAATAAAAACTTACCTTCTCACCATGTCTTTTCCCACTGCACTTAGTCAAAGTGTATTGATTGACACTAAAGCTGCAGGACAGACTGCCCTAAAGTTCTAGGAACACCATCCCAAGTGGCTGCTGCTGGCAATGTCTCTTTATCCACCCCCAGAATCTATCTGATGGCTGCAAAATCCAAGAATAAGCAGCTCCCATACGAAATCCGAACCAGCCGGCTCAAAGCTGCATCTTGTGTACCCAGGAACCTCGTCGCCGAGAAATAGGTGCATCTACGTGCACAGCGACGCCTACTTATTCCATTCCAGACCTGTCTGAGAGGTTTATTGCATCCCCCCAGCATTTTTACATTTTTAAAAAAATCGCCCACAACTTTCCCCTCCTTTGAGATACAAAGCAGTATGAGTCCTGAACAACCAAAGATTTAACAAGAGAGAGCCCCCTCTCCAAGTCCCCAGTGCTTCTAAAAATCAGTACTGCCCCAGTCCCACACAGCCTATTTTAAAGGCGAAATAAAACAAAATCCTTCCATTGCAGCTTCCCAGCGATCTGATATCACATTCACTGCCTTTGACCAAAACTTGCCAAATATTAAATGGGGGTGGGAGGGGTTGGTGGAAAAGGATCTCAATAGTAGCACCAGAACAATACTTTCTCATGGAAACATGGGTATATATTTAATTCCTAGTGACTCCACTCAAGTTTAACCTTCCATCCCTGCAGAGACCTTTTTTAAAAAAATATTAAAAAGTTTGGTTTAATGCTGCAGTTGAAATTATCCGCTGTTTGGATGCAGTTTGCCTATTTTGCAAATATATACAGTAATGCATGCATCTGCTCCTCAGCATTCTTTATCTGTCCTGACTATGCAAAAGGCAAAAAGAGCTCGGTAATCCCAGCAGAAGAATGCAAATAACGTCAATGCACAGCTGAACTGCAAGCCCTGCCTTACAGGAACTGTGTATGAGTGTGCCCGTGTGTGTGTCTGCAAAAAAAGCACATACTAAACAGGAAATGCAACTGAAAGCTATGGAAAGCCTCAAACTTCAATATGCAATTGCATCCCGAAAATTGCATTCATGCACTTGAAAATGCATGCATGCCTTTTTGCATATTTTGCAAGGAACAGAAGTCGGATCCTTACCTCTCGGCTGAGACATTTTCCCCTTTGCTTTGATGGGGGAGGGGAGCACAAAAGACTTTGCCTTGCCTCTTTTCTGTAGCTAGTTTTGCAACAAAGATGCAAACTGCAAACGCTCAATCTTCATGCAACTGGAGTTTTTCTGACTTGCTGCAGCAGATCTCTTTGCAGAGAGGGGCGGTGCAATTGCACACCTTGCAAAACAGATTACAAAGTAATTTTTTTTTCCCAATTGCAATGGAAGGGAAGGCTCTGCTGCACCTACATGATGGGCCAGGGCTGGCAGCTAAAAGCTCCAAACTTGGATCTGAGTATCTTAGTGCGCAGACGTCCTTCCTACGAGCACCGCAGTGATCACTGGGTAATGTAGTTTCCCGGAGAAGTCCATGGAACGCTTCTTTAAGGCGGAGACCGTTGCCGTGGTGCGTTGCAAAAATTGCACGGCACAGCGCAGTCGATCTGGATGCACTGCAAGAATAATCGTCTCGTTCACACCGCAGAAATCGGCTTCGCCACAGACGATTGCACGTCCTCATGCTTACAGGGAGTGTCACGGCAGCAGCAGCAGCCTTTTAGTCAGTGTGGCTTTGATCAGCTGGCGGAGATGCAAACCACTATCTCCCTAGTTACAATATTCCTTTGGCGATTGTGTGAATTTTTCTGTTTATGGTAGTTAATAATAGTCCTTCCTTGTTATGCATGTTGCTGCAAAATCCAGCAGCCTTTCTGCTTAGCAACACAGGTTGACTAGTACACAGTTCACCAATGGTGAGGCACTGGCTCCCAGAGGAGCAGAGTCCAGTGATATTAAGCCCTATACATGGCTTTGGTCCTACCTCCCTGACAATGACAAACCATGTCTCCTTCCTCCAGCAGCCTCCAAGGACAGCCATGTCCCACTGGATCAATGAAACTGTCAGTAGGGGGCAGCTTGCTGAGCTGGAGCCTGATTATGGAATTAACTCCCCCAGGAAATAAAAATGTCCATGGAATTTACTGCTTTCAAAACTAAGTGCCGGACTAATTTCTTTGGTTTGGCCTTCCCTCTGTTAGTGTTTGACATGCAGACAGCACATTGATTTGCTCCCACCCACAAAAATAAACACATTACAATCTAGTTAACGCTGTTTCTCCTGTGTATGGGAAGGAAAAAAGAGAGGATTACTCCAATTTTTAAATATGTAAGAGGTAGGGAGACACTGGTGCATAGAGAGAGAGAAAGAGTATACGCTGCAGGTTTTCAATAAAGCCATTTGGAGGCAGTTCAGGGAGACAGTGCTGTAGAAATACTTCATTTAAAAAAAAAACCCACCTATTTAACTAATACATAATTGGGAAAAATCCTCTTTGTTTAAAGATTCAACGATTCCTCTTTCAGTTAGGTTTGGGATAGGCAACCTATGTCATATGTGCCGAATGCGGCACACGAACTGATTTTTCAGTGTCACTAACACTGCCAGGGTCCTGGACAGCAGTCCAGGGGCTCTGCATTTTAATTTAATTTTAAATGAATCTTCTTAAACATTTTGAAACCTTATTTACTTTACACACAACAATAGTTTAGTTATATATTATAGACTTATAGAAAGAGACCTTCTAAAAAGGTTAAAATGTATTACTGGCACGCGAAACCATAAATTAGAGTCAATAAATGAAGACTCAGCACACCACTTCTGAAAGGTTGCCGACCCCTAAGTTAGATCTATAAAATTTCCCACTCCAGTTTTCCAATCATTCCTCCTTCAAATACAGAGGAGATCAGACTTGCCATTTACTGAAATCTATAAGACTACTGAAAAAAAATCAACCATGGAGAAAAATAATTCTAAAAGGAGAAATGAAAACTGTCCAGATCTTCCCTTTATGCATCATAAAGAAGCAAAAGGCAGGGTACAAAAACGTTTTCCCTTTCTTCAGGCCTGTATTCAGGAGTGCCCGTCACTGTTATTGCATTATTGATGTATAAAAACTAATCATCCTTGTTTCCTTACATTTCCTTGACCTCTTTCTTCATACAAAATGTGGTATCCAGGTTGTCAAATTTTATTGTGAAGTCCTCTTCATATCATGGGAATGAATGGCTCTGTTTAAAGTCCTATTCCATTCATTTTTTCAGGTGGTGTGTCAAGGTCTGACATACAATTTTTCAGTTACGAAGTTCTTATATTTGAGTAACTATTTTATGGAGAGAGACTCTGAACTCAGACAGTCTTTAAGCAGCCGGGGTGCTCTTCTTAATGTCTTTATCTGACTCTGAAAAAAGCCAAACAATGTTACGGTATTTTGTTGAAGAGCAGCAAACCTGCTTTTCTGCTGCAGTTTTATTCAGAGTGATCACATGTGCTTTGGTTTTGTTTTTCCCCAAAAAAACCCAGCAGTTTTCAATAACTGATATGCTGAGTAGTATATTTATATAGAATAGTTTGTAATAATGAGACAGTAGCATTAGCTACATTAGAATACTTTTTAAAACTACACCAGTATAAAAGTTAAGGTTTGATAGTAATGAAGAAGAATCTAATACATTCTAGGTTAAAGGGGGCTGTAAGTGAATATGGACGTTTAACACTGTTTTGAATGTGATCTTGCTTCTACCAGGGCCCTGATCCTGCAAAGAGTTACCTTCATGCTTAATTTGAGGTCAGTGGAACTGTTCATGTGCTTAAATTGTGTGTGTGCGCGCATGCACGTGTGTGTAGGATTGGGCACAAATCAGGAATAAAACCTGTGAGAGCTGCATCAGGACCTACGTGTCTCCTCCAAGCCACTTACAGCCCAAACATACTTTGGCTTAAATTAGCCTAGCTTGCGTGAGAACAGTCACACTGCAAAACACTCAAACAGCACAGAACGATTTTGTGCGGTGTGCAGAACCACTTAACTTGAATTTAAAACCGCACTTAACACAAGCTAGAGACTTTTGTGCCTGGACAGGAGTTGGGCTATGGGCAACACTCGAGTTATACCTCAAATTAACCCTGTAGTGAAGATGAGCCCTTAGTTATGCAGAACAGAAGGCACAATATAACGAGGAAGAGAATAAGTGTCAACTTTAGCTTTTAGTTTCCTGTCTCTTGGCAGATTATTCACTTTTGGGTTTGTTTTGAAAATTTCAAAATTCCAAACTTCCAGATCAAAATGTAGGACTTTTTAAAAATCTTGTACTAAGTATAAAACTGACAAACCCAAACAGCTGCTTATAGTTCTCTTCCAGGCTATTAGGCAAAGCCTTCATATTGGACAGGTTTTTTTAAACTGCATATTGTATGTCGATATGCTATATCAGTGGCAGCTGGGTTAGCCTGCATGAAAGGTGTCCTTGTAGTGTGGACAGCATGCTGCTACGGATAGCAAAATGCCTCTCTTTGGAGTGATCATTCTCCACAATGAGGGTCAGCCGTGGTCCACCTGGGATGAGCAGAGAGAGCCTGAATCACAACTGACCTATGTCTACACTGCAATCAGGAGGAACATATAGATGTACCAAAGGTAGCTTTAATTGAGCCAACTTATTACGCATAGCAGTGTAGCCACGTTGGCATGGAGTAGCCACCAGAGTATGTAGCCAGGGGCCTGGGCAAGATTGTGCTCAGCTAGCTAGCCTGAGCCACCCGCAGAGCTGACACTGCTACATTGCTGTTTTTAGCAAGGGGATGTCTACGCTGCGCCTACGCATAGGGGCAATTGCACCCCCTCAGTGTATAAGCCCACTGCTATCACTCAGGTCCTCAAAAATAAATATTGTTGAGTGACCCATCTTCAGCCAATCTAGGAGCACTTATTCTGGATGCAGATATCAGTCTTAGGGATGCATATTAATGGGAGATCCTAGAGGATGTAACTTTGATCTATCCCTGTGTAAATCTTGCCTTTTCTAGCTAACCAATCCATTCCAGAAATTATTTATAAAGCACCACAGATTCTTCATAGAACTTTGCAAACCACATAGGAGCACATTCATCCCTGGTGTAACTTACTGGAATTATACCAGGGATGGATTTGGCCTATAATCAATACAGTTCCATGTTTGGAGAGCTTACACACTCAATTGGGACACAGTACAATCAAAGTGTGAAGCACACAGGTGGAAATGCATGGTGCAAGTAGATCAGAGATGGCATGAGCTCTTATTTTCTCTCTTGGGTGGGTAAGATGCTCAAGCTTTATTCTGAGTTTGAAATGGAAGAGGCAGTTCAAGGCAGTGTTTGCACCATGCTGAGGCAACTCTGTCCCAATGATCCCATGGAGAATTCACACAGAGGCCAATGCAGTGAGGAGGCAGAGGCCATTTCTGTTTGTGCTGCATAGCAAATCTTAACAGTGGTGAACAGTTTGCCCCACCATACTGGAAAATGGGGGTGGTGGACAGCAGATGGTCTCTTCCTAACTGAAAGGTGGGGACCACATAAAAAAAAGTCTGCTTTAAACAAAAGTAGGGCTTTTTTAAAGTGGTTCCCACCTCCCAAATCCATTACCTGCATGCCATTTTAAATAATAAAGCTGCCTTTCATTATAGGAGTGTAAAAATTTACTTCAACAATCTAAAGTTTTGTTGTGGGGGCTCTAAGAGCTGTACACGCTTAAAAGAGTGTGCTGTAACTTTTGTACACAAAATATAGTGATACCGGAGGTATAAAGTCCCGCATAAAGGGTTCAGAAGGAACATAACTGTAATTTATAAGCAGTGCTACTAGTCATTACTATAATTTGCTTTTTCCATACATTGGAAAATGTGTATTGTAGCAGATTTCTATACCACAACTTCGTCTCTCTCCCCTTTTTCCTTCCAGCATGCCTCTAGTGACTTAAACCATATTATGCAGTAGCCCCTTGGCAAATGGTATTTTTGCCATTTTTAGTTATGAGTGCAAAAATAAAAAGGATATGGCAACGTTCAATTAGCTGTATGCTTGTATAACTTTCTAATGTCCAGGGTGATTGTGTGGGAGGGCAGGGAAATGGCTTAAAATATGCCCCTCTTGGAGATCTTACATGCCAAGTTTCATATTAGAGAAAATCTTTACAACCAAGCAATAAATCCCTGAAATTAGAGGTTTATTGTGGAAATGCTGACAGACCTTTAACTAACACATCCTGAATGGCAGTGCTACAAGACAGTAGCTAAATTAACATTGGCATGTGTGGCCTTCAAGCATTGCTGTAGCAACTTGGCAGCATTCTAAAATCCTAGCCAGTTTGAAGATCTGTATTGAGTTGGGTTTTTTTTCTTCTAGTTTGTTTTAAATCCTTGGATTAAAAGTAGGTGGTCAGATTTGGAGGCATACTAAGTGATATTCCTTTTGATTTTTCAATTCTTAGCTTTTGGACTGCCGTTCAAAGAACATCCACCGTGAGACCATGCCAGACGATCTGTTGTAATGCATTTTTCCTATAGAAGGTGGAGTTATCTTTCATTACGGTTTTAGCAACACTTTCTACATGCTCCCTTCATCACAGGCTTGCACATAAAAGTTGATGCATCCCAACAGCATTCTGTTATATACCTTGGATGGGAAGGCACAAACTGAATAGAGGAGCAAAACTTACGCTGCTGTAACACAATGAATAATGAAATAGAGAGGGGCTTTTTGCTGGTTAATGTCTTTTATTCCCCCATGATGTGTAACTTTTGAGTGGTAATGATGACTGCATTTATTTTATTGCTGTGATGAATTCATTGTGCATAGTTTACTCACTTGAATACTTGCAATGCATAAACTTAAGTACATATACGAGTCTTTGCAGGATCAGAGCCCTAGGGTAGGTCCGCACTACAGCCACACAGCTGTGGCATACAACCTGCCACAATTGCCAACTTTCATGTGGTAAATAAGCACCTCGACTTTCATAATAAGCCAAAAATCAAGCTAATCCCATTTCAAAACAAGGCCAAAACAAGCCGATCTCTAAGAACACCAACACCCTATGTGACTAGATCTTTTCCCCCCACCCCAGCGTGCAGTCTAGGACTGTGGTGGGCCCTCTGTGCACCCCTGACTCTCTCCTCCCCTTGCCCTGCTTGCCCCATGCTTGCCCCTTCTTGCCGGGAGCTGATCAGAACAAAAGAAACTACAAGCCCAACAAGCTTCAAGCCAAAAACTAGCCAACAAGCAACTCACAAGCCAATTAAGCCAAAAACAAGCCCAATTTCTGTGTTTTTTTTCACAGGTTTGGCATGTCTGCTTCCTGCATCAATGGAAGCGTTTCTTCCATCTGTGTACTTAATCCACCTCCCAAGAGGCAGTAGCTAAGTCAGTGTAAGAATTTGTCCATCAGTCTAGCTACACCTACACATAGGGTTGAGTCAAACTAACTGTCGCACAGGGTGCAATATTTTTAATCACCCTGAGTGACATAGCTAGATCGAGCTGGTTTTTAAGTATAAGCCAGGCCTTAGATTGCAAGAGAAGACCGTCTCTTACTATTGTGGAGTAGGTCTCTGCAATAGCAGGACCTAATTGTTGATGTGTAAATAGGACCTGATGCATCAACAGTTAATGTCAATAGACTCCCATTCACTTTAACAGGAGTTGGATCAAGCCGATGCTACCGTAATGAGTTTAATATGCCAACTTTCCAGCTAATTGGTACTGTTCAGTAGTAATATTGGACACGTCAGCAAACAGAAGACCTAGCAGTCTTTATATTTTAAAATAAAGGGACACCGGCAACAAGATTGCTCTTGCAAAAGTATTATCCAGCTTTTATGCCCACTCTGTCTGAACATCTTTGCATTCAGTTTCCCAAGGATAAAGCAGCAGAAGACACTTGAAAATCCTCCCATCTTTAACTTCCACTCTAACTTCTATATAGGCACTATTCCAGATTTATAATGCTGTTGTATCATTATCATTTTCCAGGATTTGGTCCTGTTCCCAGTAAAGCCAAGAGCAGAATTCCCTTTGCAAGTGTTACCCTGTCTTTGTTTTATTTTGGTCAACATTTGTTTCATCTCACCACCACATCATCCTAAATCTTTTTCCGCAGGCTGTCTAAGGCCAGGTCTTCACTCAAAGGAGCCCCTCCTGTCACTGTAGTAAGTGTTTGCACTGAAGGGTTACAGCAGCCTTGCCCTCAGAGTCCTTGCTCAATTGAATTCTATGTCATCCCTCAGGGTGCTTGGGTAACTTTCAAACACAGCTGAAGAGTGGTTATTTTACTTCTAAGTTTTGTATAAATGAGTAAGTCATAAATGTGGATGCAAAACAGAAACGTCTTATTTATAAGGCCCTACTTAATTTGTAATATTGCTGATCCCTCAATATTGAGTTTGACAACGGCAGCCCTAGCTCTGAGCCCCAGCGGCCGACAGTGGAAAATCACAGAAAAGTATTAATGGACCTTATTACCACAAATAACTAGGTCCATTTTTACTTTTCCACGATATTTCGTGGCCTGTCCACAACTCAGTCACAATTTTTGACAGTCATCCTGCCATTCTAGTAGGGCCTTACTTATTTGAGTATTTGCCAGAGTCTTAAAGGGGAATCACTGCCAGAGCTCAGGACTTCCTGATTCTCAGCCTTGTTCCTAAATCACTGGAGAACATCTTTCATTGTATATTCCCCATGGTGGTAGCTCCTTTGATGTATTCTTAGCTATATACTCTAGTTAACCAGGTATCAGTATTGATTCTGATCAAGATTTGTTACTTGCAAAGTTCACTCAGTACATGGAACAGTTAGTTATTTCAGTCTCTAATCTTTGAGCTGAACAGCAGAAAGTGCAAATAAACAAACCCAGCGAGTGAGTGAGATACTGCAGGAAGGGGTCATGGAAGGAGAAAAGGCCCTCGGAAATAAGAGAGGAGGACTGGTCTTGTGGTTAATGCAGAGGACCGAGTCATGAGATCTGGATTCTATTTCTGTTTTTTTTTCTGAGATTTTTTGAGAGCAGAGCTGGGCAAATAGTTCAGAAATATTCTGCGAAGAGTCATTCCAGTTTTTTACACTTTTTGACCATTTGTACCTGTTCTGAGTTCTCTTTCCACAGATATTCTAAAAAATGAATTTGTTGGCAGGAGTGTTTGCTGAAATGGCAATATTTTAAGGCAAACACTGCAGAAAGCAAATCTTCAACTTTATAAGCTAGAATAGTCACACTGGAAACTTGGTTTCTTTTGGGAGGCGGGGAAGCTTGTAGAGCCATAGAAATAAACAATGTGATGTATTTGTCCAATCAAAATACAGCTGAGAATCTTCAGTATTGAAAATTTGCTAACAACTGCTTGTGAACAAATGTAGGCCAATAATTATTTGCAAAAAATCTTCTATGATCAGTTGAAAAAACAGAGAAAAATACAATTTGTTGAATATTCTCCTTGCTTTTTTCATCCTTGACTTGGACAAGTCTCTTCATGTCTGTGTGGCTCAGTTTCTGCATCTAGATAGGAAAGATAATATTTCCCTCTATCTACCTCACACAGGAGTTGCAACTTAATTCAGGAACGTTTGTAAAACACTTTTGAGATCCTTTGTTTGGAAGGTGGAATACACATGTAAAGTGCAACAGTGAAGGCAAACACAGAATGGAAGCAGAACTGATATCTGAAAGGCAGCCTGAGCTTCTGTATAAGAGGTCAGATATTTGATGACAAAGTAAAACAGTTTAGTGAATGTGCCTCCCTGTCACATAGTATGAAGAATTGCCTTTACAGTTAGTACGATAAAGCAACTGTCCAAAGGCAATGTGGATTTTGGATGACTGATACATGCAGGGAGGACAAAGGTCATGATGCCTGGGAAGTGAGAGAGTCCAAAAACAATGCAGATTGTAAATGAAGTCAAGCAAGTGGAGGAGCACTGTCAGCTAGCTTTGGTGGAGCAGACAGATGGGACGTGCTCCAACAATATCTCAAAGCAGTCAATGATTATTTGTATTTCCTTCATTTCCTTGCATTTTTATTGGAATATGCCACTTCCAGTTGTCATCATCTTTCATGGGAATGAGAACTGGGTGGAAGGGAAAAAATAGTTTGGGACAAGCATAAAAAGGTAGGTTTTTAGGAGAGCGACTTTAGCCCATCACTGTGCATGAGTGTAAATTTGGACTTTAAAAACAACAACCACCACCAAAAAAAACCAGATGGAGAGTTTTCTAAATGAGATTTTCACCAAAGAAATATTTCCCAAAATGGGAGTGGAGGAGCCACCAAGCTAGAAGGGGTCTGAAGCACCAGCTACAGGCAGACATGAGCAGGCTGCTTAATTGTTAAGCCTCAAGCTTTTTTTCTTTTTATATGAAAGTCTGTAGCTGTTCTAGTTGTGAAGAACCTTAAAATACGGCCCGACTTAAGTGTAACTGATGCAATGATGTCTGAATTTGCAGAGAGCCTGAAACAACAGCTCTGATGTGTGAACTGTCCCATTCATCGCAGTGGTTGTGAACTCAGCAAGGATTATTTAAATGTCAGAATTGTTAAATATTTCACAGCCAGAAGGAATGAGTGGAAATGTCATATTCTCATGATCTACATAGTCTACTCTGAGTGACCGTTCACATTACAACAGTCCTTTACAACAAGCATGTGTGAAAAGGGTAACGGGGGGGGCGGAGGGGTGCTTAGCTTTCAAACGTTGAGCAAATGTTGCAACAAAAGATGACTGCTATGGACTCTGAAAGACCAGTAAATGAATTTAAGAATAACTGTAGTGGGGCGGGGTGGACAAAGAAATCTTCATTGCTTTAGATGTTCAAGAAGCTATTGAATGTTTGTCGAGAAGAAACTGGCCATCTGGAGGAAAGGATGCCACAAGAGAGCCTGCTCAGGAAAGCCAAAGGGATACATGGGCGAAGTAGCAAACAAGAACACACTTACGACACAGCAGAGACGGTGACAAACAACGAACAATCATGAGTACTGGTGGCTTATGGGAGGAGAAGCCATCTGCTTTTTACTGGTGCTTTTGCCCTTTGCAAGTCAAATAAATGAAGCTCCTGAGAGATAAGCTGCTATATCTTTCGTTTGATTTTAGCTTCCTTTATTTGTCTTTCGTAGTCTTACACATTTTCTCTTGCACCCATTAGCGGTTAATGCACGTTTTCCCTGGTGTCTTTGTTAGTTTAATACCTGCCACCCTCACCCAGACAAACTAAAGCTAAAACTGTGAAGTTAAGCCTGGAGATTTGGTTTTTAACCAGATGGCTGAGGAATTCTTGTAGGGGATAAAACCACCTATAAAGTCTTAAAGTAGATCAGGTCATAAAAGTGACAGGCGCCCAATAAATGAACCCCATTCACAACTTAAGTAGTCTAAGCAATAATACAATTTTAGAACTGGAAAAAATTGGCAGGTAAGAATAAAGAACTGAGTGCTTGGTAATGAGAGAGGATGATATTTGTTTCCTTCAACATAACTCAAACATGTAGGCTAAAGAGTGTGCTGTAAGCAAGAATATACTACTGTATGTATCTTGATTTGCCAAACAACACAGAGCTATGCCAACTCAGGGTATAAGAGCAATGAAGGATTTATTAGAATGAATGGCCAATTTCACCCAAACAGACAAACCACGGCGGGTTTATGAAATTAGAAATCTTGTATTTATTTTTGACATATTCTATATTGCACGGTACCTTTTCTGTGACTATTAATCTGGCAAGATAGACAGAACGAACATGACTGACATTCTGTTTGTTAAACAAAACAAAACTTGAAATTCTCTAGGCTGCGTAAAAATGGATTGACAAAATGTAAATGCGCGAGAAGCCCCAAGTCTGTATTCGGATGAATGCATGTTAAGCGCACGGCTTTCATCACAACCACGCTTCCTTCTTGTGTGCTGTCGAGAGGGCATGTTCCTGACCGTGTGATGATGATGTAATGTGGGAGATTCCCAAGTTCAAAGGTAGCATTGCATCTTTGATTTTTCTACTCTGAATGTTTACATGGATTTTGGTGTGCTTATAGTTCAGCCACTAATCCCTCACTGTTCATTTTCAGTGACGGTTTCCCTCTTAGTATATCATATGTATAAGTAAATAGGCTTCTCTCCTTTTACTTGGTTAAATAATACAAAAACATCTATATATATCATCTCGGGAACTGAGCTCAGCCTTCATTCACAGTCTTCACAGCCTTTTGCTCTGCACAGTCTGCACTGTTTTCATGGTTATCACAGATTTCACAAAACCATTCAAGCTCTTTGGAAGGTTCAGTGACTTCTTTGTTTGCTGTGACAATTTAACTAAACAGATTTGTCCAAATAATAGTCTAATAGCTATTTGTCCAAATAATAGTCTAATTTAATAGTCTGTCTGGTCAAATCTATGATCATGAAAGAAGAGGTGTTTTGTAATCCTGCAGCTGCATCCATGAGCGAGGACCTTCACACCCTCATGGGATATCATTGATGTTGATGTGGTGATGGTGGGGTAAACCTGCGTAGGTCTAATTGCAAGGTTGGGGCCTAACCACTGTGAAACGTACAAGGGCTGTAAGATATCCTGATTCTCCTCTCACTTCTGTTGGTGTAAATCAGGAGTAACTCCACTGATTTCAAACAAGTTGCCCTAATATAAAACTAGTGTGAAAGGAGGATGAACTGGAAAAGGGGTGACATAATTTGTAGATAAAGCAAAATTTGTTTAAGTTAGTCAAAATTAGAAGACTGTGAGAGACTACAGATGGACCTAACAGAGTTTGCCAAATGGACAGCATAATGGTAGGTGAAATTCAGTGTGGACAAATTCAAGGTAATGCATGTTTGAAGGAAGTTTGAGCTGCTAATACCTATTGCTGGGTTCTAAATTCATTGTGGCCACTCAGATTAAAAACCCAGGTATTGCTCTAGATGCTAAGTGAACTTTTCAGTGTGCAGCAACGGTCACCAAAAGCAAACATCTAAAAAAATGGGACAGAAAACAATAAAATCTTACAATGTCATTGTATAAATCAATTGTACTTTTTCATCTGACATACTTTATTCAGTTCTCGTCACCTTCTCTCAAAAAGGAGATCAAATTTTTTGTCACCTGTCTCATAACACCTCTTATTTCTTCTTATATTCATGAAAAAAATTCCTGTACGAGAAGAGTTTTTGAAAAGATTGGACTTCTGTGTAGAGAAGATAGGGGGACATGGTGGAGGCATGTAAAATAGTGAATAGAATAGAAAAAGTAAAATGGATGCTATTTTACCCTTTCTCTTAATAAAAACAAAGGGATATTCAATAAATGGAAAGGCAGCATTTTAAATAGATAAATAGTTTTACACTGTGCATAATTAATCTGATGCTCATTACCCTGATATATTGGAGGCAAACCTTTTGTATAAGGTTCAAGGATCAAATAAACTCCTATAAGGATAGGCTTCAATTTTTAAAAATATGGTTTCACATCCTTAACTAGCCACTGACTGATGGGGATGGTGAATTCAAGAAGTAATTTCCCTTTCCATAGTTGTGCATTACTGGGTTTCTTGCCAGTTCATCTGAAGCATTGGATACGGGTCAAACAGGATGCTGGACCAGATGGCGCATTAGTCTGATCCAATATGGCAAATCTTAGGGCATCTATCACTTTGATATTTAGATCCACAGTAATTTGTTAGCCATTATGGGAAAACCTAGCCCTCCTTAGGATAAAAGTTGAGACTGCAGACTAATTCAATCCTTAATTTAAATTCATCCTGTTGCACTGAGGTTCTGTAACACAAGTAATATAGTTACTTCGAGTAAAAAGATCACACCCTTGCCTTCACATTAGGAAAGCACTGGATAGTGTTTGGACTTTTGCAAAACTAAGAGCCAGGAGAGAGAGTTTTAAATGAATCCCTTAAGGTTACTTTAAGATAAGGGTGTTTTTTGGTTTAATTAAGAGACCATGTAAATTGGATAGCATTTCATTTCAGCGTAACTGTCTCCTACTGCCAGGTGGCAGCGGAAACAAGACAGAAATTTCTATTTCCATAGCAGGAGACCTCAATCCTGTGAGACTGTTCTGTAACAATGATTTGAATGCTATTGTATGACATGATAGATGTAGTTGTAACCTCTTGCTTGAGGGATGTTGGAGCTGTGGAGTGTCACCCGCTTCATATATCGCTTCTGAGCAGCAGCATTCTGCCAGGCTTATGCTTTGTTTTCAGCAAGCATAGTTGTGGCCTGCGCCTTGGACTTTTGTTTCTGATTCTGTCTCCCTGACTCCTCTGCTCTACCACTGAGTCTTCTGTGCCTTTTTTCCCAGGCTGATCCCAGACATAAAATGAAGACCTGGTACTAATTTGCAAAGCCTTGTTACTCAACCCCCCTCCACCTCCTTCTGTGACACCCCTGTAGGGAGCCAGGGTGGCTTCCCTCCAGACATGAGGGTAAAGAGCCCCTCTTTCAGCCAGAGTGGGTGGGGCCAGACTAAGCTTACTCCGCCCCCCAGAAGGGGAGGGGTGGAACAAGAAGTACAAAGGGCGAGGTCCTTAGCGCAGTCAGGGCAGCACCAGGGAAGGAGGCGGACGCAGACCGCCAGCTGTTCCCTCCAGACCCTGCTGCCACGCCAGGGGAGCCCTGGGCCAGGAGGAACCTGGCCTGGAGGAAGGACTGGGGCTACCAGGACTGCCCGCCACTGAGTACCCGGAGGAACTGGAGGAGCCTGACACGGAGAGGGAGCCGGAGCTGCCAGCAGCTGAGTACCCGGACGAGCTGGAGGGACACACTCAAGCAGCTGGGTAGGAAGTAGCCAAGGGACAGAACTGCACAGTGCGGTGAGTCTGTTTGGTCAGCGTGTCGCGGAAGGACCCCCCTGACCCAGTGGTGGGACCCTTGCCCCGCCACTGTCAGGGTCCTGGGCTGGAACGCAGTAGAGTTGGGTGGGCCTGCGTTCCTCTACCCCGACAACACTGCCGACCCTTGCTGGCGCCCCCCTACCCGAGGGGCGTGCTGCCGATCCTTGCTGGCACTCCTCCCTCCGCCAATTCCCCAGTGACAGAGGCATGAGCCAGGCCAGCCAGTGAGGCAGTAGTTCCCCACCTCCCTTCAGTGGGCCAACAGACACACATCACAACCCGCTACTCTCAAAATGAGTGCCAATTTACAAAAAAAAATGTAAAAAACAAAAATCCTTTTCCATTGTATGTGGTCTTCTGTGCCTGTCTTCCAGAACCTTTCAAACACTTTACTCATCAGTGGTCCTAACGAAGTCAAAAGGACACTTGCACCAAGTGCTGTACTTGGTAGTAAAAGTCAGCAGGGTTGGATCCTTAAACTCCCAATCCTGCAATGAGCCCCTTACGAGCACCATGTAGATGCTCCCATTTCACAGCTCTTTGTGGCATCGGCATATCAGCCTGTAAGTTCTTCAGGATAAGGATGGTCTCCATTGCTGTGTGTGTACCACACCAAGCACATCTTGGGTGCTTTTGCTGTGGTGGTGTATGAAACCCTTGTTTATGTTGCTGGCACTGTAATGGGATCTGGAGGTAATTACTGGAGCCTCCTTTCTTTATGAATGTATTTTAAGAGTTTGTCAAGAGCCTGGAATAATATACGTTCTTACATAATAAAATACTAATGTTCATGAATAAATAAAAGATTAACTTGAATGACACTTAAGCATGTACTTAAAGTTAAGCATGTGATTAAATGCCTGGGTGAACAGGGCTGGACTTAAGAACGTGCTTAATGTATGATTAAGCACTCTGCTGTCTCAGGTCTTCAGCTCCAGTTTTCCCATCTTTAAAATAGTTACACACTTTTCCATTCTCACATGAGTGTCCTAGGCCTGATTCGCCACACCCTTGTCTCTTGTGGAACCATTTATACTTGTACGTAATGCATGTAACTCACTACCACTGCTGAGTGTGGAATTCTGATGTGGTATTTTACATCTGCTTTGCACAAGTGTAATCTGCCATATAAGGTGCAAGGCATTGAAGAATCAGGCCTAACATTTGAAAACACTCTAAAATTCCCAGACGAATAGTGCTAAATAAAGTAGAGACTGATGTCTATCTATTTTCTGCAAGAACATTTATTTGTTTGGCAGCAGGAAGTAGCATTTTTTTTAATATGAGTGTATATAATAATGTGGTGTAATACAAAAGCAGCAAATTCACACTTGCTTTTCTAAAAAAAGAAAATCATCTGTACAGCAAGACACATTGGGAAAGAAAAGTAATCTAGCTGCTCTTATCCGAAAAATACAAGTGTTTGTAAAGTGGCTAAGGGGTTCTCAAACTGGGGCTCAGAACCCCTCAGGTTGCAAGGTTATTACATGGAGGGTCGCGAGCTGTCAGCCTCCATCCTAAACCCTGCTTTGCCTCCAGCGTTTATAATGGTGTTAAATATACCAAAAAAATATTTTTAATTTATAAGGGAGGTCACACTCAGAGGCTTGCTATGTGAAAGGGATCACTAGCACAAAAGTTTGAGAACCACTGGGCTAACAATGACTGAATTTAGATTTTTAACAAATCTAGAAGAAACCACATGCAGCACTTTAAAAATCAAACAAACAAAAAAAGCCCTTTGTTTTCTGTAAATGTGCCAAGCTACCTTTTAAATGTACGGGACTCCTTCTCTGCTTCACTTTTTGACTTCTACAGGAGGTCCCCGTTATAGTCTCCCACCTATCTGTTTTGCATATCTGTCGCTCATCAGTAGGGGAACGTGTTCTGATTCACGTCGGTTCTGATCCACATATCCGTTGTTTGCAGTACTGTACTGTAAGTTGCAAACAACGGATATGCAGACTGACGTGAATCGGAACATGGCTGGAGCATTGGGTGGGTGGAGTGGGGAAAGCCCCCGACTCCAATCCCCGGCAAGAGTGCTTGGCAGAGTGGGGCAAACCTTGCACCCTGACCCCGTTCCCCGGCAGGAGCGCCAGGCGGGCAGAGCGGGCAAGCCCCGAGCACCAGGCAGGAGAATGAAGCGAGTGGAGGTCACCCGTTTTCCAGGAGCCCCTGGCCATAACATCTATTTACAGGGCTGGATGGAGGTAGGGAGAGGCGGCCAGATCGCTCCTACCATTCTGTACCCCCAGCAATGCCCCCCACATGGGGCCCACCCAAGTGTCCTCTCCTGCCTACACCACTGGTGTACCAGCAGGTCCCTGGTATACGTAGTTTCAGTATCTGTCACCCTTTCAAGAACACAACCCCAATATATACTGGGGACCCGCTTGTATAAGCTTTTTAAAAATTCTACCTCTCAACAAGGTTTTATCTGAAAACAAATGTGTGTGAATTAATTCTGTATGAAGGGGATAATCCCCTTCTCTCCTTCAAGACCCCACGGGCTGTAGATGCAACAGATCTGGTAGAGTCCTGCTGCAGGGCATAAGGGGCAGGCTTCCTAGCAAAGAGGGAAGAGATCACACAGCAAAGAGTCAGGGCTGTGTTTCTGCAACTACATAGATCCACCAGTCATTCTTCACCTCTGTGCAAAGAGAGATCAACTTTCTGCTTGCTTT
Organism: Gopherus evgoodei; assembly: GCF_007399415.2. NCBI lineage: Eukaryota > Metazoa > Chordata > Testudines > Testudinidae > Gopherus > Gopherus evgoodei. Next base: position 23,881,635 of record NC_044336.1, on the reverse strand, counting down.
GTTCACCTCACAGAAAGGCAATTTGGACTATAGAGTTCTCTTGTTGAGAATACAATAGAGTTCTGCTTATGCTGCAATGCAGGTTTTAAAAAAACGCATAGAGTCTCTCCCCTCCCCTCCCTCTGTGAATGTAAGGTATTGGGCATGGTAGGAATGCATGTTTGTCTGTAGATGAGGATATAATTACAGTATACTATGGGCATTGTATGCAATGTATATATTATAGTGGTAGCCTCTGGCGCCCCTGTTGTTAGGATCCATTGATGTTCCATATCTAAAACTTGTTTTTCAGAGATTTTTAACTTTCCCATAAAAGTTTTTTATTTTAGGTTGAAACTTGCTATACAAGGGGTCACACTAGGATTGAACTTTCTGTTTATAACATGGGAGTTGGTTTGAGAATTTCAAGTTATAGGAAGTATTATATCTATTCGGCATTAGTGAGGCCTCATCTGGAATACTGTGTCCAGTTTTGGGCCCCACACTACAAGGAGGATGTGGAAAAATTGGAAAGAGTCCAGCAGAGGACAACAAAAATGATTAGGGGACTGGAGCACATGACTTATGAGGAGAGACTGAGGGAACTTGGATTATTTAGTCTGCAGAACAGAAGAATGAGGGGATTATACCTGTATAATAGTAGAACTGACTGCATAATGGAGAATTTTCCACAGAAAAGTAACTTTTCAGCAAAAATAAATAAATAAATCAAAAACCAAAATATTTCAGTCAAAAACTGAAATGTTACAGTGTTGCCTCCTGGGACGTGTAGTTCACATGCCTCACACTCTCATTCTTCTTTATAGTGTGGCTCCCTAACTGGCTGTATCTCCCTTGATACACTCTTGGTGAGTGGGAGGCTGTACTTCAAAGTAGAAGATAGAGCCTAGTCCACGGAGGAGAATGGGAGACATGAGGCAACTGTTGCCTCATGGGAGTTGTAATTCACAGTGGCATTTCTGGATTGAAATTTTTGGTTTGGGGGCTGAACATTTTTCAGTTTCCAGGTGTTTTGGTTCTTTGGTATTTTACTCCCCTTCCCATGCCTCGCCTCCCAAAATATAATTTACTAGAAAAAACCGTTTTGAATGAAAAACTTATTGACCAGCCTCAATAACTAAACACATTTTAAATTACACTGGTACATACTAAGGTGTAAACTTTCCCATGTAGACAAGCCCTAAGCTATTCTCCCACCTCAACAAACAATAGAGAACAGAGCCTATTCTGAATTATAGCTGAAGTCCGTGTTGATAGGAAATTCCTTGTTGAGTAGCTGTAGTCATAATTGTACTTTGGATGAAGTGTATGTATTTTATTATTTGAATGAAGTTTTGAAATTGGGTTTGCTCCAAGGGCTGACAGCTTTGCAGTATTTGCGGTATTATACAATTAAAATAATAACGAATGCTTTAGAAGTGTTGGTCCCCATGCTATGTACAGTGTGGTTTCAGTTTGCATTCAATGCCTCGGTTAAAGCTGTCTTTTTCTTCAAAGGCACCAGCAGTTTTACGATCTTGTTCTTAAGTTTAATTGTTTGCAGAGATGAATCAAATGTGCTTGAAAAATGCAATATGTTTGCTTGGTATTCTTTTTTCCATGTAAGGAGGGGGAGAAGAGGAGACCCAAGGGGAAACTGTTCTCTAGCTTCATCTTCATTGTCGGATGCATCCAGTTCACCACTGGATACCTTAGTAGCAACATGAAACATTCCCAATTATCTACTTTTAAGCACTCGTGCTTTTTCCATTAGGAGGAATTTAGTTGGAAAGCAGCAGCAGTTTTTTGATGTGTTTTTTCCATTGGACCCAACAGTCCTGTTTTTATTAATTTGTACTGTACCCCATATTGATTTTCAGCAGACCAAAATCTAAGAACACCACCACACATGCAAAAGCATATGACTGTAGTTTCATTCAGCCAAGTCCGTGGTCTGTTAAATGATGGGTCGCATAGTGATTGTTGTCTCCAAATGGAATTGGGACACAATGGGAAAGTCAGTTTTCATAAAGAATGTTGTTCCTGGCTGGCACAGTCTCTCATAACGATCCTTCATAGAAAGAAACCAAAAAGTGGCACTTCATGGTAATGCTTCAGTGACACAGCACAAAGTGAAAAATCTGGGCTATTAGCACAGTGCAGGAAAACCTGGCACCTGCTCTCTCCCAGCAAAGTTAAAAATACACAGAGGTAAATTAATTAGATAATGATTTCTTAATCATGGCATCAGTTTGTATAACTTTGGAACACTTATACCCATCAATGATACTACCAATGAAGCCTTTTGTTTAGTAAGAATGTCAGACAGGAGCCTTCATAGACTGTAACTCAAAGGCTGATTGAGGATTAAACAACAGAATGGCCTAGTGGGGCAAAGGATCATAGTAGCCAAAGATGGGGAGATGCCCATTATGTCACAGTTGCACACCTTGTTTGGAAGGAGTGCGGGAGGAGGAACTGTAGCCTTCCTTGCATAGAGATAGAATCAGTTATTAAATTTGATGACAAGCTTGATCCTAGCCACTTCTGAGAAATCCTGTTGGCCTCAACTCCAGATGCTGAATGGAGGACATGATGATGAAATAGGACTTTGCATTATCCACCTATAATTGGAGCTTCCAGTGGTCGCCTTTGCTTTGGTTTGGGGGGGTTAGTTTGTTTTTTGAGTTTTCCTTTTACAAATTATGACTTAGCTTACTTTTTTAGTCCTATAATAATTAGTAGGTTCCCCCTCCCCTTTAAATAATGGTTTCCCTCCATTTATATCACAAGTTGGCCCTCTTTCCAGTTCTGTGTATGAAGGGATGGCTCACAGCCAATATGGGATAACATACTAGATCCACTATTCTGCAAACCACTATCAGCACTGCAGAAATGGTAAAGTTTGGGAATTGTTTGGTGAATGCATTATAAAATATCTATTCCCTATTTTTTCCCTTGATGGATTTATTTTTAATGTCCCTCTGTTTTCCTGGTCATTAATCAGATTTGCTTGATGATCCTATGGTATATTTATAGTCCCTTTTTGCCTTAAAAAAACTATCAGATAATCTTGTCTGACTTCTGTACTGAGCCTAATAGCATGTGCCTATATTCATTAATTTATTATCTTAAGTTTCAGAGTGTATCTATCCAAAGTGATTGTACTGCCCTATCACTGTAGTATCTTAGTACTGCACAGCCCCCCTGTGAGGCAGGGCAATGCTATTATCCCCATTTTATAGATGGGAAAATGAGGCACAGAGAGGCTAAGTGATTTGTGTAAGGTCACTGAAAACCAGTAGCAGACTGGGGACTTGAAGTGAAGACTCTGACGTCCTCGGGTAGTGACACAACCACTGGGCCATACTTCCTTTCTGTATGAGTAAACACGGATCCATAATTTGCTCTTGATTATCCTCTGTTGTACTACGCTGCCATATGTTGAGATGCCTTTCTTTGGCCTTGGAAAGCAACGTCTGTTCTGATATGTTCATTTTTGTCTTGTTAGCATTTTCTGTTTTTCTGCTTAGTAATATCAACTGATATTCTAAGTGCAGGACTTATTTTCTGTATGTATTGCCTAATCCTATTGGGCCAGATTGTGAACCCTGTATTCCCAATGCAATCAGTATTGCAGTCCTATTTACTTTAAATCATGGGACTAGTGTGTGTGTGTAACAGCTCACCAATGGGATTAAAGAGTTCACAGTATGGTTCACTGCTATTTTAATATGCTAATAAAAAATGTTACGGCTGAGCCAAAGAAGGGGAATTCAATTACTTTACATTTCCTTTTTAAAACACCTCATATTAGTTTTAGCTGGAAAACAACTATTTCCATATATCCATCATTGAGTTAACCAGGGGATAATTTAAGGGCTGCATGCAACTTTCAGCAATTCCCAGTATTCCATGAAGAGTTATACACAAGAGTTGATACAATGGGAAAATGAAAGAAATGTCCATGAACAGCTTGTCTGGGAAAGGAATATTCCATATGTGCCACTGTATTTCAAAATTCCCAGGACAGCACAGAAATACTTAGGCTTTGTCTACACTACCGGGATAAGTCAACCTAAGTTATGCTACTCCAGCTATGTGAATAACAAAGCTGGAGTCGACGTAGCTTAGGTCAACTTATTGCGGTGTCTACGCTGTGCTGGGTTGATGGGAGATGCTTACTTTAATCTTCTCATTCTTATGCAGTCAATTTAGGGATATTCAGTGGTTTGAGCATTGGCCTACTAGACCCAGGGCTGCGAGTTTAGTCCCTGAGGGGACCATTTAGGGAACTGGGCTAAAAATCTGTCTGGAGATTTTGCTTTGAGCAGGGGGTTGGACTAGATGACCTCCTGAGATTCCTTCCAACTCTGATATTCTATGTTAGCAGGTCTTAACTACACCTGCTAAATTGATTGCAGCAGCGTCGATTCCCCGGTAATGTAGACATGGCCTTAGCCTGCAAATGTAGTGTGGTCTGTGGTACGTATTTTGCTCCTAATAGCAAATCAACATATATTGAATAGAGCTCAAATGCTCATGTGTGCATTTTGAATCATATATTTGAAATCTGAGCTATGGCTAGTTAATTACAGAAGTTATGCCAAATGGCAGCAGCAGCTCACCAACAGGAGGGGTTGCAGCTCTGGTGAATCACTATGAATGTATGCTAGTCCTGATCATTAGCTCGCTGACTCTCAGACAGCCCCTTCTTCCCTATCACCCACATAAATCTCTTTGGTTTTCTGACACCCTGCATCAGATGAAGACAGAAGGTATATAAAATCCTGGGTGGTGGAGAAAGTGAATAAGGAAAAGTTATTTACTTGTTCCCATAATATAAGAACTAGGGTCCACCAAGGGAAATTAATGGGCAGCAGGTTTAAAACAAATAGAAGGAAGTTCTTCACACAGCGCACAGTCAACTTGTGGAACTCCTTGCCCGAGGAGGTTGTGAAGGCTGGGACTCTAACAGGGTTTAAAAGAGAACTAGATAAATTCATGGAGGTTAAGTCCATTAAAGGCTCTTAGTCAGTATGGGTAAGGAATGGTGTCCCTAGTCTCTGTTTGTCAGAGGTGGAGATGGGTAGCAGCAGAGAGATCACTTGATCATTACCTATTAGGTTCACTACCTCTGGGACCCCTGGCATTGGTCACTGTTGGTAGACAGATACTGGGCTGGATGAACATTTGGTCTGCCAGTATGGCCATTCTTATGTACATCTAATTTTTTGTGCAGAAAAGAGTTTCTGCTGGAAAGTTGTTGCAGTTCTGCCTTATGTCCACCAACGGGCACTGTGGCGATGGACCAAAGCAGCAGCTGCCTGCCAGGTGGGGAAGAGAGAGAGCCTGCAGAGCCTACTTCACAGCACCTGTAGGGCCAGGTCGGGAGATAGACAGTATGGGGCTGCGAGGGGGGAGAGGAATCACAGACAGGGGCTCATAAGGGCTAGTGGGGGAGGACAGACTGGGGCAGGAGCTGAATGGGAGTGAAGGCACAGGGCCATGGGTGGAGGGAGGTGCAGGACCACATGGGCAGAGGGGGAGGGGTTGCAGGGCCACATAGGGACGAGGAAGTGGCGGTGTGAAGGCACAGAGACACATGGGAACAGGCGGAGGGCGGATGGCTACATAGGGATGAGGGGAGTGGGGGTGGAGGGACACATGTGACAGACTGACTGACTGGAAAAGGCTAGGGGTCAGCCAGGGTCTGCATGGGCTGTGTCTCTCCTCTCTCCCTACCCCCCCCAACCCCTGTTCCATGCTTTTCCCACCCATATTCAACAACCCTCCAAGTTCACACCCAGGCTCCTTCCAAACAATTCTTTCCCTCTCCCTCTGCTACTCCATTACCTCTGACTCCCCCAAGCCTTTGCACTACTTCCAGGGGTGTGGGGGAAATATGGTTCTGTATTGTAGTTTAATTGAATTATTACTGAGTTCTGTATTAATATGCCCAGTAAGGAATCTATTTGTCAAAAAACATATTCTGAATCTGTTTTTGTTGTCTGTATTGTTACAGTCATACTTGCTGACAGGTATTTTGAAATAAATGACCAAAAATAATTGAAGCTAGTACGATTATATTGTGTCACTTTAACAAACAAAATATGCAGAATTTTGCAGCATTTGAAAATATTGTGAGCAGAATTTTTAATTTTCTATTGCAGAATTTTTAATCTTTTGGCACAGAATTCCCCCAGCAGTAAAGATCAAGGAACAAGTGTGTAAATGTTAGATTTGACTTCCATTTTCCTAAACTTACCAAAGTCCAGGCTAACATTTATAGATTTGGGTCTTGGTCCTGGAAACATGTATGCTTCAGAGGACTGATGCACATGCTTAAAATTAAGCACGTGGATAATGTTTGCAGAATTGGGACCTTGGATGCCTAAAGTTAGGCACCTAAATTTATATTTGGATACCTAAATAAGTTGCATGAATTTCAGGGGTGCTTGAGCATTTCTCTCTCTCTCCCTGACTTCAGTATGATTTTTAAAACCAACCCTGACCCAGGTAAAATTATGCAAATTAGTAAAAACCCATGGTCTTTTGGTATCTTTCTTTCTTTGGTGAATTTCTGGTCAAGCTGTTAGTATTTGATCACCATTTTTACAATATGTTGATGGTAATAATGGCATTTCTTGTTCCTGAGGGCTTGTCTACGTTTACCAAGGGGAGAGCTTAGGTAATACACCTCCCTGAAAGGTGGTAGGTATGTTGACAGAAGAAGCCCTCCCATTAACATAGCACTGTCTACACCAGGGCTTAGGTCGGTGTAACTGCGCAGCAACATAGTTATACTGATGTAAGTTTGTAGTGTAGAGCGGGGCTTAGATGAGAAACTCTTGTATCAGACTCTCAGTGGGCTTAGAAAGAGGTAACAAAGTCCAGAGTGGTTTATTAGCTCAGTGTCATGGAAAAGATTCTGCAGTTAATGAGCTCTGGGTAGAGACCCAGCTCTCTGGGTAGAAATCCAGGTTTCTTTGCACATACAAATGCAGATGTTTGTTGAGCTATCTAAAATGATACAAGTTGGGCAGGGGGGATGTTGTGATGGTGTTTAAGGCAGCCAGGCCCTGCTTTAGGGGCACTGGTAGGCAGGACACCCCACCTCTCCCATGTGTCTGGCCATGACTTGGGGGTGAGGAAGAGGTGTTGGGGCAAAATGTGCCCCCGCATTAGCCTGAGGGGAGGTGGAGGGGGGGTTACCTAGGCAGGGGGTCCCCCAGTAGCTTGGAGTGGGGGTGCCTGAGGCAGGGAAGTTACAGGGGTGGGGGGCATCCTGCCCAGATAATAGCCTACTGGGGGTTTGGGGGGGGGGGTTGCCTGGTCAGGATCCGCCCCCCCAGCCTGGAGGAGGGGGCTGAAGGGGCAGGATCCGCCCCCAAGCAGCCAGGAGACACGGTAGCCTGATGGGGGCTGTCAGCCCCGGGTTGTGTGGGCAGAACCCCACCCGGCCAGGCGCTCAGGCCTTGCCGCGGCCGCGCGGCCCCGCCCCGGGGGCGGTGAGCGGCGAGCGGGGCCCAGCCCCTCCGCTGGCGCCGGGCGGTGGCTGGGCGCTGCGGCCGGGCACTCGCGAGCCGGCGGGGCGGTGAGTGGGGCCGCGGGGGGCGAAGGCGGGACCGCGCCGGGGTCACACGGGGACCCCCCCCCCCTTTCCCGGCTGGGTGCAAAGCCCGCGGCGCCGGGGGGCCGGAGCCAGCGACCTCCCCGGGCGGGCCCGTGGGACCCCACGGCAGGTGGCCTCGGGCGGAGCCTCCGTGCGTTTAAACGCAGGGGGGGGGGGTCTAGAGGGTGTAGGGGGGGATGTGTGTATGTGATGCAGATTACAGATCATTGACAATACATTGATCCCTTTGGCTCACCTCTCTCCTGTCATACATTGGTGCATACTGTCTGCTGTAGGCATGGCCGGTGGATAGCTGTGTGTATCTGTAATGTCTAGAAGCAGAGAGGTGGAAATCACCCCATCCTCTCAGCTGGCTATCCTGACTGTCAGCAAGGCGCCATTGGTGTGTGTTACTTGTCTGTAATACTTCCATGCTTTTTTGTAGACCCTGTCCTCTGAGGACCTCCCTGTGCTCTGCAAACGCACCCCATGAGGTAGGTGAGTATCATTACCCCTCATTTTATAGGTGGGGAAATGGAGGCACAGAGTCTGGAATGGGCTGTCATTCAAATTATGGGCCTTTCGTCACTTATAAAACAGAGCTAGCAGGTAGGATGCCACATACCCATTGGGGGTTGCCTTTTCTGTATACCTGTTGGTTTAACATTTTATTGTCCAAAGAGTGAATCCCAGATCTGCAAAGCCAGTGGCAGGCTAATATGCTGGATGTTGGAAAATCAGGGATGTTTTTGTTTTATATTTATTGACTCTTAAACTCCCCCCACCCAAGTCGACTATCTATTGTAGTGCATCCATGCTGTACTGTATTGACTGATGCTATAGGAAAAGAAGGGTGAGAATCCTAACTGGATGCAAGCAAGTGAAACTTTTCATTTCATCAGAGCATTAGCGACTATATATGTTGTTACAGTCTCCCATAATTGTACAGTGAGCACTATGAAATGGAGTTTAAGCCTGCATTTTAGTTCTGATAGGCTTGCGTAGAAGAGAGAATGTGGAGAAAAAGGGAATCAAGGGACGGAAATGAAAAATGGAGAGGATCAAGATAGGACATTTTCCACAAGTTCACAGGCAAAGAAACAAAGACTGTCCGAGAGAGAACTTACAGTTAGGAATATGCTAGAAGTCTCTGGGCCGTGAGAGCCTTTGGCCAGATCAGAGAGGAATAGGAAAGTCTCAGAGTCCTGAGGAAAAAAAAAAGCCATTGTGTAAACCATTCTCTTAATGCAATTTGGTGGATTGTATTTTCAACTGATATTATCCTGCAATTAAATTGTCATTTCTATCTTGGAGATAAATGTATTGTGTTCGACCAGCCCTGAGGTCTGGCTGACATTCATGAGAGAGAGAGATGCAGTTCTGAGGAAGAATTTAGTTCCTTTTGTAAAATGCTTAAATCTAACACTTAGCTTAAAATGTTTAGAAGCTGGCAGACAGGATGAGAGCATTTCCCTTCTTTGTGGTCGTAGTGTCTGGTGCCTTCCTACAACTGGATGACCCGCAGGAACAATGAACTGTTTATCTCTTCAACCAAACGTATAGTGTCATCTTCTTGTGCCAGGATTTTATTTTATTTTTCATTTGGCGCTGGCTTGGTTGTTGCTTTTCAACCACATTTCCAAGTGAGGCTAGATTGGTGCATTACTTGCAGCCTAAACAAACAAACAAAAGCTAAGTTGTGAATGACTATTCTACAGTCTAGCATTTTTTTGTTTTTTCAAGTAAAGTCAGTGCAGTTGATGTTGAAAGGCCATTTGGTGAAGAAAAATAATCTCTCTCAGTCCCCTCATCGTCTATTTTTAGTACTCTCCTTGTGCTGCACTGATATAAGCATCCGCATCCCACATGTGAAAATAACTTAGGAAGACAGTAATTTTCTGGGCACTGCTTTGACTGAAACACTCCAGGGCCAGGTAGAGTAACTTCAAACCACTTTCTTTATCAGTGGTTGCAGGGAAGTCTAATATATTCTCAGCTCTCTGAAATGCAGTTTTATTTTGTGCACTTTTGTAGTGCTCCATGAGGACTTTATAAGAGGTAGAGTTAAGGATTAATTTAATGCTTTTGACGTTATTTTTGTCCTTTAACTAGAACTGGGTAATTTGAGTAATTACCCACTGAATGCATGGAAGTATTTTTACTATAATTGGTCTTAAATGACTATCTGGTGAAATGGGAACTGCCAAATTTATAGGCTACATTTTATTGATCTTAAAAGAGAGTAAAGTCTCTGATGAAAGAGGGCATGCAGATTTAGTCCCCAGGTCTGCAAATCCACACGAGTAAGTCAGCAGAGTTGCTTGGCAGCAAAAGTGTTTGCAGAATCTGATGACTTCTGTAATGTTTGAAATTCAAGAGCAGAATGTAAAACAACAGTGAAAATAAATACAACTAGCAACAGTTGTATTTTGAAATGAATGCAACAGTTTTTCATTCAGTTTAAAGTAGTTGATTTGAAAATCTCTACACGTTTCCCCATCAGATCTAATTATTAACATAGGTTGGCCTTTAGAGAACTTTTGTTTTTTCTGTTAACAAAGGGAAAAAATAGTGGAGTTTAAAATGTAAGGTGGATTTTGTTTTTAAATGTGATGCAACATATTCTAAATAGAATCCGTTCAGGAGATTAGCTTTTCTGTGAACCTGCAAAAATGACCCAAATGCTGCAACTAAATCTGCATGGATGGACTGTTACAGCCTCATGTTGAAGTCAGTGGGATACTGCACAAATGCAAGAGTCGGCCTAGATGGATTTGAATTCAGCATCAGGGCCTGTATAAGCCGGGAGTAGTCTTGTTCCCCCACTCTAACCTCCATGCAAACTTGATATATGCATCTGGCTACAAACAGGTTGTTTTACTTTATGTTTTTGGTGCCACAGGCTAAAATAAATCATGTCAGCTTCAGCTTAATTGAGCCTGTTCTCTTGGTCAGATGATTTCTGTGCTCGCAAAAGCAAGTTTCCATAGTTTAGCAGCTTAGTTTAGTGAGTACTGTAACCTTAAACTACCTGGTGTCTAAAAGGATAGAGTCAATGGACTTCGTTACTTGCACTTTGAATGTACGGCAAATATATGTGTATATATACCAATCATAACTATAGAGCATGGACTATAAACCTAAATAATTTAGTTTTATTATAACTCTATCAACATTCATGTTCTGGTGCCAAATTTGAGCAATGTCGATAACTGTTTACAACCCTTTTAGTGGCAGAGCATCCCAGTGCTGTGGGCTCTATTACTTTTAAATAAGGTACTTGACCAGTGTTCTCTTTCCTTTGGAAACAGAGTGCAGAGTTTATTGGAAACTGTACATTTTTCATCCATCTGTCTTTTTGAGTTGCCACATTCTTACGTTGTCGTATCCCTCTCCCCTTTTCCTCCTAGAGGATAGACATATTTTTACAAGTTAGTAGCTAGGAGGATGTTAAACCATGATACATGTTTCACCCTCCTTTTAAGGATGCTGTATCATCTCTTTACGCTGTCAGCCACCAGTTAGCTCAAGGAGATAGGTAGTGAAGATGGTAATGCTGATCATCTAGAGTGGCTTATGTCTTTAAAGTGATATGCAAACATAAACCAATTCTCATAACATCTCTGTTGTAGAGGTAACTACTGTTGTTCCTGTTTTACAACTGAGGAAATGGAGACACACAGAGATTAAGTGAATTGTTCAAAGCCTGACAGCAAGTCAGTGGCAGAACTGGGAGTAAAAATCCAAGAATGATCTCCAGTCTTGTGTGTAGTCTACTAGATCAGATACCTCTCTGAAGCTGTTTGTTTGAAGAATGTGTTCAGATCTGTTTCTCCAAAGGACAGTGAAGAGCACTCTTTTATGCCCCATGGAGCCAGCCTAACCAGGGGTCAAATTAAGGAAATAAGAATTGGTAGTCTTCCAGAAATTCACATATGAGATTGTATAATTTGATGCTTTTCTCTTCTTCCTTGCATGCCGTGATCATAGTGAAGTGGTTAACAAAGCTGCTTTTTATATTATCATTAGGTTTCAGAGTTACTGCACTGTTAGGATGAATGGGAGTAGTTGACACCACCCAGAAGTATTGCTTCAGACTGTCGGCAAACACAGGCACACAGCTCATTGCATTATTTTATCCTTGAGTTTGAAGTTTTTTTTCATTAAGGCTAGAAGTTTATTTATTGCTTTAATATGAAAACTTACTTGCTGGAATAGAAGATTGTGTTCTCAAAAAGACATATCAGAATGCCAAGCTTCCATAAAGCAGCCCAGTGCAACATCTGTCTTGTAATTGAAAAATGTGTCTAGGGTGTATATCTGTGCAAACTTCTTAACGTAATGTGGGATCGGGCTTTGACTGTTTTCCATTGTGTATCAGCAGTATAGAACAATATAATTAGCTGGCACAAAAATACTCTCTTTTTTACTTTAAAAAAACCTGAATAGGTACGACTAAAAGTTGTCACTTCAAATGCCTTTTCTTTTTTTTTGGTTTGTTTTTTAAAAAGGCTACTCTTGAAAAATGGCCGCAGAAACTGCAAGGGAGGCAGGGGTGTGGAGACAAACCAAAGCTCTTTTATTCAAGAACTACCTTGTTAAATGCAGGACTAAGAAGAGTAGTGTGCAGGTAGGTTACGTGATCATTTACTGGCCTCTGTCTGATTATGGTTTGAAAAATTAATTGACTTAGAAACAAAACTAAGCTTTGTTAAATTGTCTCTGAATATTGAAGGAGTAACTGATTAGTTTGAGCTCAGGTCTGAAATATATTGGCTCCTTCAAGCATCCTTGTGATCCTTTGGCTAGAAGTGGTTTATAGAAATAGTCTTGCTGTGTGTGTCTGTGTATGAATGTGGTAATTTAAGTTTCTGTATTAACTTTCTAGAGTGTATAACTGACCAATTGGGGTAAAATAACATTACGTATTTTAGGGCAGAATTACATGTAGTAAAAATAGTACTGATAAAGTAAAAGATTAAGTTTAGAATGGCTTGTTACTGATAAGAGCAATTAGGTAATAGAACTGCCTGTTGGGATTCCTGGTAAGAACCGTCCAAACAAATGTTTACAAATTGTTTAAATGATAATTAAGAATATAATGTTGAGAATAACATCATAATAATAACTTCAGAGTGCTATCTCATCATTCATCCCTGAATGTCAAAACATATTATAAAACATTAATGAAGCCTTATAATACCCATTTTGCTAATGGAGAAATAGTTGTAGGCTGACTAAGTGGTTCACCCAGTGTCAGGGTACAGGAGAGTGGCAGAACTAGAAAGAGCATTCACAGCTATAACCCTCCATTTCAGCATATGAACTATATAAATACACATAACTCTGGAAGTCAGGACTGAAAGGTACCATTGTGTAATCATAACACGAGCCCCAAACTTCACCACAGAACAATAAATCAATAAATACAATGATTAAAATATTGTACTGGAAGTATTTGTGATGATGTCGTTTCTAAAATTTACATATTATAAAATTTTGCTTAACACCTCTATTGTGTGACATACCTGGGTTTTTAGGGGGATCCACAAGGGTCAACAAGAGAACATTTAACTTATTTTTTTTTGCAAGACAATGCTTGGCTTGACTTGCTTAACTGTTCCATGACTGGAAATATATACAAGTTCTTTTTCATGTTCAGATAATGCAAATGTTAAGTTTATACCAAAAGCCAAATCATGTTCTATATAAGAGACCAGACACCAAAACAAATTAAGCCAAATTCTGCCATCAGCTTTGTCCATGTAACTTCGCCAATTTCAATGTAGCTGAGCGCAGAGATTGCTCTTTGGTTTATAACTTCTTAGGAGTTGGAATAGTGCACTTGCATCCTAAAATGGCTTCTCAAATTATCACTGCAGATTAGCAAAATCCTGTGGCTGCATCGCAGCAACAGCCAAGATTGAAATTATTTATTTATGTAGTTCGATAAATGTGCAGGAAGCTTTACAATCAAATAATTTGAAAAGGACACAGTCACTTCTTGAAGCGTTTATAATTTAAGTAAAGGAGAGATTTTAATTGCTGTCTTGTTTTTTGGGCTTTTTTTCAACAGGAAATCCTTTTTCCACTATTGTTTCTATTTTGGCTTATATTAATGAGCATGATGCATCCAAACAGGAAGTTTGACGAGGTGCCCAACACTGATCTTGGTACTTTAGATCGCTCCATGCTCTTGGACTTCATTCTTGGATACACACCAGTGACAAACATGACAAGAAAAATCATGCAGAAAGTGTCTTTTGAATACTTTGAAGATGGTATTGTATTAATTTTATTCTTCTACATCTCATGTTCTTTTTTATGTTTAGATGGAAAATACGATATTATTTTGAATGGCTGATCAAACTTGTCCTCTTCAGGTAGATTAGACAGTATTTCTCTCCTCTACTGCTGAGATCTTGAAGGGGCTGTGATGTCATCATTGTCTGCTTCAGCTGATGAGCATTGTGTGATGCCAGTCATGTGCTCAATCTTGCAACCTTACCCACAGTAGTACCCTTTCCTCACCACCAGTGATCCTACTGAAGTCCAGGATGACTCATCTGCATGAGGGTTTCAGGATTGGGCTTAGGATCATCAGACTAAAGAGGTTCTACCTCACACCAAGAGATTTACTGAGAGCGGTTGTATGGTAAATTAAGGAAGATATCAGTTTATTTTAACTAAGGCTTTCAGGTTTAGAGCCTGTGAGTACTGCAAAACAAGTTGTTTTTAATGAATGTTTCATTTAGCACCATGTCAATATCTGGTTTTGAAACTGATTTAAAAAACACGGTTAAGTTGTGCCTCCTCTATAGAACTGGCACAGCTGTGTAGCTGAAACTGATTCTACCCCCAAAACCTCATATGACCTTGTAGCTTAGATGGTACATGACTGCCAAGAGGAAAAGAATCACGTACCACGACCTGAAACTTTTATTTCTTTTTTTGGGTATCCTGATCTGCTGGTTTCAAGTTCTTTCTGATGAGTTTCACATTTGGGAGTGATGCGTGTCTTCTGATCACAACAATAAATGTTTTTGAGTACCTGCAAAATTTCACTTTTCATTTTTGAAATGTATTTTCCTTTAAAAACTCATACACCTCCACCTCGATATAACGCAATCCAATATAACACAAATTTGGATGCAACGCGATAAAGCAGTGCTCCACGGGGCAGGGCTGCGATCAAAGCAAGTTCAATATAATGCAGTTTCACCTATAAAGCGGTAAGATTTTTTTGGCTCCCGAGGACAGCATTATATCGAGATAGAGGTGTACCAAACTTGTCAAGTGCTGAGACTTAAATCTGTGCTCCATTGAAATAAATGGAAAAAATTCTCATAAATTTCAATGGGACCAGAATTTGGCACTAAATACTGAAAACAAGTAGCCCTATTTAGAAATGACACAATCTTTGCTTAAAATACATAGTCTACTTTTGATTGATCTTCTCACACAAGCATTCTGTTATAATTCTAATTTTTAATATTTTGCAGCTGTAATTACAGAAGAATTTTTCAGTGAAAAAGAATTGCAAGAGGCTAGTACTGTGAACCCCTCAAACTTTGTTGGTGTAGTTTTCAAAGATTCGATGTCCTACCAGCTTAGATTCTTTCCTGTTGCTGTCACGGTGTCTTCTATCAATGTAGAATCAAGAGGTAAATATACTTGCTACATTTAAGGCATTGAACTTGAAAATTTGACTTACCTTTATTATGTCATCACATGATGCTAAATGCAAACTTTGCTACCTCATGTGTTATCGCAAGAAAGCGAAAGACTATGACAAGTGGTGGCATTATCATCAGTACAATATGGAAGGGGGTGGGGCGGGAGCTGGTTTTTCACTCTTTGGGGTATTCTGAGGCACAGGAGGTGTGCTTTACTGCGTTATTGATAGGGAAACTCCTGCAAAAAAACTAGTAGTCACCTTCCTGTACCGGGAATGGTTGCAGGGATAGTTAAGGCACAAATGAGTATCTGCGTTAGGTGATCATCTTTATGTATCAGTAATAATTTGGTGGTGTTTATAGAGTGACTTAATGTTACATGGTTCTTAACAAGCATGTGAAAAAAACAAGCAGTGAAAACGTAAGGCGATGGGAGTTCTTTAGCACCAAGATTTCAGCCTAGGTCCCTGCTTTGGGAAACTCTGAAAAGTACAAAACAGCTTAAAACATGAGACGCTCTAGTGATAGCCCCAGCATCTTCACCAACTCCTCCACTACAGGAGGGTGTGTTCTTGCAGATAAGCTTGTCTTCCTCTTACCTTTCTTAAAGAACATCTGAAAAAATGTTCTTCAAAGGGTAAAGTGTAGACAGTCCAAACTTAAAAATCTCTATTTCACACACAGCTTTTCACTATTAGAAGATTGTCTTAAAGTTGCATTTTAATTCTAGGAATGATTACCTGTGAAGTTAATAATTTTCCATGAAAGTGTTACGGTAGAATTCACAGTTCGGTTTCATTCTCACCAATTCGTTTCCTTGGCTTTTTCAGTCGATGTATGAATTTCTTTTTTGGAATCCTTTTTGGACTGTCATAACTGCAAAACAGTTTGGTTTTCATTAAAGTAACTTTGCAAGTTCCTGTCCATAATATAGAGTAGTGGTTCTCAATCTTCACCCCACAAAGTGGCTGAAAAATTATCCTATGATTGGTCATATCCTATTATCCTTGTAATAGTAGCCATCAGTTTGTGAAGTTGCCGTTGGCTTTATGGTATATCTATCAAGTTTTATGTCTGCCTTAGAGAAAAATGTCTTTTTATTATAGTTAGGGTGACCAGATAGCAAATGTGAAAAAACAGGACGGGGTGGGGACAATTGGCGCCTATATAAGAAAAAGTCCCCAAAAATGGGACTGTCCCTATAAAAATGGGACATGTGGTCCCCCTAATTATAATGCTTTAAATGAGATTTTGTTGGTTACATTTTTAACTCCAAAGAAGTTGGTTTTCCCCCAATTTCCACCATTAATAAAGGGTTCCCTTTAGATATAGTATTTTACATCATGAACAAGAAACAAATAACTCCAGGTTTTTGCTTTAAAATGTCTTTATTTTTCCATAGCCAGTTGTTCCAGTTTATCAAAGGGATGTGAATCTGTTACCTACTGGCGCTCAGGATTTGCAGCTCTACAAGCTTGTATTGATGCAGCAATAATACAGGTAAATATAGATAAGTAAAATGAATAGGCAAAATTGCTTAAATAGCCTTTGCTTTGGAGAGTAAGATATTACTTATCTCTATTGTAATGAGGTTTTATTTTGTCTTGTTAGGCTGTGTCTATGCTACAGCCTATGTTGGCAAAACTTATGTCGCTCAATAGTGTGAATATTCCACCCCCCCACCCCCACCCCAAAGCAATATAAGGGCTTGTCTACACCACGCAGCTTTTAGTGCTCCTGCAGACAAAGCTGCGTTCACACTGCCAGTTGCGTCGGCAAAACTTTTGTCTTTTGCAGGGGGGCCTTTTTAAATACCCATGAAAGACAAAAGTTTGTCAACAACTTTTCAGTGTAGATAAGCCCTGAGTTAAACCAGTATAAGCGCTTGTGTGCATAGTGCTATGTCAGCTGGAGATCTTCTCCCACCGACGGCTTCTGCCACTTGCTGAGATGGGTTTTTTTAATGCCGACAGGAGAGCGCTCTCCCATCAGCATAGAGTATCTTCACCAGATGCGCTGCAGAGGCAGGATGTATCTGTACATTGTATGTAGAGACATGACGTTAGTGTCTTAATACGAAGTAGGGTACTAAAATTGGTTTACAGCTGATTAACAAAATGTTTCTGAGAGATAAGGTGGGTGGAGTAATATCTTTTATTGGACCAGCTTCCGTAGGTGAAAGAGACAAGCTTTCAATCTCTTCTTCAGGTCTGAGAAGGTAATTAAAGTGTCACTGCTAGATAAAAGGTTGAACAGATCGTTAAACATAAGAAGTAACACCTGTTGTAAGAAACCATTCAAAATGAAATGAGCAATTAACACCTGCAGTCAGGACAGTGTAGAGGTAATGGGTTACAGATTGTTGTAATGAGACATAAAATCAGTGTCTGTTGAATCCGTGATTTTTGGTGTCTAACAGAGTTATGAATGTAAGCTCTGTGGCTTATCTTTTGAAGGTGTTGCTCAGTGTCCTATAAGGATGAGGACTAAGAGGGCAGCTATGATGTAATTGTTTTGTGAGAAGCGTTCGCACACAGGATGGATCTTCTATTTTTCTGCAAGAGTTCATTCAGGAGTGCAGTGATTGTCTGTTTTAACCAGCGTAATTGTTGTTGTTGGGGAATTTAGTGACGTACATCACATATGATAGCCATGTTTAGGACCCATGGATCTTGAAAGGGGTGTTGTGGAGGTATTGATCATTATAGCACTGGAAATATGGCTGCAGGATTTGCATCTGTTCTTATGGTAGGGTCTGGTGTCGCTTCAGGTTGATGTTTTCCTGGTCTGTGAGGAGCTTGCTTCTGATGATAAGATTGACAAGGTTGGTGTCAAGTATGAGATGGGTGGCCGTGTTAGTCTGGATCTGTAAAAGCAGCAAAGAGTCCCGTGGCACCTTATAGACTAACAGACATTTTGGGGCATGAGCTTTCGTGGGTGAATAACCACTTCGTCGGATGCATGTAAAGGTTGGGATGTTGTTTGAAGGCTGAAAGAGGGGGTTCAGGAAAGATTTCTTTCAAGATGTGTTCCCCTTCAATTTTCTTGCATTTTTGTAATATTTTTGCACCAACAAGTATTCACATCTAAACGAATGGCACTACTGTTTGTACATTGTTAATGCTGCAACTCTGGTCTGTAACCAGATGGATTGTTTTAATGGATGCATGCTTAATACCAGTCTGAGTGGTGATTGATAGGAAGGCATGTGTCCCCCTACTGATGGATTTGTAAAGGGCTTGGGAGAGAAGGCATAAATGAAACATATTTTTGGTAGCCAAGAAATTGGGGATAATATTTCTCATTTCACAAAACACATTTTTACTCCAAAGATATTGTTATTGTATGAACTGTATCCAGTGTCTGACTTAAGACCTAACTATTAACAGGAGTTGTAGTTATGTTATACAGAATGGAACTGCTTTTAGAGCTGTGTGTTGGTGATACAGTAAGCTTACACCTTATATAAATAAAAAGATTCCTAGAAAAATCTGAAGTTAGTGGGTCGCTCCCATGGCAGACCCTAAGGATCTGAAAACTTTGGACTATGTATCTAACTTGCATACAGCTTTTACAGAACAAAAGTGACAGATATGGACGTTTTGAAAAACAGTGTTACTCATCCCATTGCTTTACTTTTTGATTCTTTACACTATGTACCGTAAATACTCGCATTGCATTGCTAATATCCGTGGGCAAATGTTAATAGCATTGAATGCAGTTAGTGCTTTGCTATATCCCTGTTAACTTCACTTTTGGTGATTGCAATGGTTAATAGCTTGAACATAATGGCATTTTCTAAAAATTCTTATTGGGGAGTGTGTCACAGTTGTCACAAGTTGAGGTTTTGAGCCGTTCTGTAATAATCAGACATGCCAATCTGGACAGTGGGTACCGTGGTGTCCTACTAGCAAATGCCAACTTTCTCTAAAGGGGGTTAATCCAGTTGCGTATGCCAGTCTTGCAGTGGGTGAAGCTTCTACCTTGCTGAGCTGAAGTTCTTAATTGTTTTACTACCTAACCTCTGTCCAGCTGATAATAGGGTGGTGAGGGTTGGTTTGATTTGTTCCTGGTCAGTGTTTGTTTTTGAATTCTTTTCAACTACTTCTTTCTAGTTCTAGTCGCTGTTTAACAAATTCGTGCACAGGTCAGTCTCCTTATTAGGAGATGGACATCCCAAGGTTTTGTTCACTTGCTGTCTCCACCTTCACATAGAAGGTCATGTTTTCCCTACTGTGATATTCTGGGACTTGGTACAATTTAGGCCCAAGACTTACACATACACAAGCACCTATTTAAAGTCTCAGGGAATTGTGTGAGCCTACTTATGTCAGTAAAATATGGCATGTGTGTAAATGCCTCCAGGATTGGGTCTTACACCCAAAAAGAATTTACCTGTTAATGTATTTTGGAGTTTTTGTGTTTTTGGTTGGTGGAGCTGTAAAATCCAAACTGATTAAAATATTCTTTCACTTTGTTCTTAGCTGAAGACTAATCATTCAGTTTGGGAAGAACTGGAATCGACTAAAGCTGTTATTATGGGAGAGGCTGCTGCTAAGAAAATCAGTTATTTTCCTCGAGCAGTTATTTTAATTTACCTGGTAATAGCTTTCTCACCCTTTGGGTACTATTTGGCAATTCATATTGTGGCAGAAAAGGAGAAGAAGTTGAAGGACTTTTTAAAGATAATGGGGCTTCATGACACCGCCTTTTGGTAAGTTAATGTACAACAAAACTCTCGTTCTAGATAAATATAGTAAATGTCATGTTATTTTATAATAAATTTTTAAAATTAACAGTAACCAATTTGATGAATCTTCTTTTTAGGCTATTGTAATATTGATCGGAATGTTGGGCAAGTCTTGCTTAAACACAGTTATAATAGCATAGTAGTTGGTGCCTGTTTGAAAAGCAAATGTCACGATGATGCTTCATCTAAAACCTATTTCCATTATTCTTCTGCTTTATACCGCAGAAATGTAGGACTGGAAGAGACCTTGACAGGTTAGCTAATCCAGTCCCCTGCACTGAGGCAGGGCTAAGTATTATCTAGACCATCCCTGAGAGATGTTTTTCTAACCTGTTCTTAGAAACCTCCAATGATGGAGGGCTGGTCTACACTCGGGGGGGGGGGGGTACCGATCTATGATATGCAACTTCAGCTACGTGAATAGCGTAGCTGAAGTCAAAGTATCTTAGATCGATTTATCTCGAGTCCTCACGATGTGGGATCGTCCGCGGCTCCCTGTGTCAATGCCACTGCTGCCGCTCGCTCCGGTGGAGTTCTGGAGTCGACGGAAGCACGTTTGGGGATTGATATATCGTGTCTAGATGAGATGCGATATATTGATCCCTGAAAAATTGATCACTACCCACCGATACGGCGGGTAGTCTGTACGTACCTGGAGATTCCACATAATTCCTGAATGGTGGTGCCCAGAACTGGACACAAGACTCCGGTTGAGGACTCACCAGTGCTGAGCAGAGTGGAAGAATTGCTTCTCATGTCTTGCTTACAACATTCCTGCTAATACATCCCAGAATTATGTTTGCTTTTTTTGCAACAGTGTTACATTGTTAACTCGTGTTTAGTTTATGATCCACTATAACCCCAGATCCTTTTCCGCAGTACTCCTTTCTTGGCAATCATTCTGTATTTGTGCGGTTGAACATTCCTGACTAAGTGGATATAAAGAAATCCCTAAAAATACACCAAATGCCTGATGTGAATAAATAAGATGCTGAGTGCATAAGCTATATTTTTTTCCTCCTTTTAGCTCAGTAACTCCTTTTTCCTGATGTTGAGTTGGACAAGTGACAGTCTCCCTTCCGCTCACATCAGTTTCAGTATGTAAATTGGATGAATACTGCTGTAGTATTGTAACCTATCTGAGAGAGAAATATGTGCAGAAGACATTTACATTTTAAAGTGCATCTTCTTTAATGATTGGAACTATACCATGTAATGTCTATTCTTCCATGTCGTGGGTGTGCTCATTTTAATACAGTATGGTTGTAGGGGAACAAATGATCTTAGTTTATCTTTGCATGCCCAGTAATGGTGGCCACTGATATACTAGAGCTGTATCCTGCAAGAAACTACCACAAAATATAATCCTTTTTTACCGTGAATAGTTCAATTGATTCAGTTGTATTGTTCTCAATAATAAATGCTGTTTGCATGATCAAGCCCTTAATTTAGAATATTAGCAAACTACTTCCCCTCTACCTCCAGTCACTATTTCTTGATACACGTGGCCAAGTCACTTCCCTTCTCTGCTTTAGGGAGCCCCTCTATAAAATGCATCCCTGCAGACATGTTACTTAATGCAGCATTTTGAAAATTGGAAGCACTATAAAAGGGCTAATCTAGTGAGTTGTTAGCTAAGTAAAATATGTCACATTTCTTACCCTTGCACAGGCTTCATCTGTTCCCTAAGAAGGAAATTTTTCTCTGACTTTTCAACAAGGTTTATTTTGTGTAGAAGAATATTGTATTACCGGACTGACTAGGGTATTAAAATTTAAGTAGCATTTTCTTTAATTATTGAAAGCTGCTCCTCACTAACCCTGTTTCAATTAAACAAGGGAATTGATTATAGAAATTACAAAATTGTAGCTTCAGAACACTGTTTTGCTTTATTTTGATGCAATTAGCATGTAAGTACATGGAATGATGCTTAGAATAATATTTGCACATAGAAACCTCCTTTCCTCTGAGATTCTGGCACGTTGTTTTGCTTCCCTTTTTTGCAGCATTCTGGAATATTAAAGAATTGTAACTTTGAATTATTCCAGTACAGTACTTTAGTTAATCTAGGAATTTTCCTTGTTTTTCCTTTTCTTCCAGGCTGTCTTGGGTTCTGCTCTACACAACTCTGATTTTTGTCATGTCCATTCTCATGGCAGTCATTGCAACAGCCTCATCACTATTTCCCCAAAGTAGCTCCTTTGTGATATTTCTTCTTTTTTTCCTGTATGGAATATCCTCAGTAAGTGTTTTGTGAATTCAATTTGTTTGTGGTTCATTGAGGTCGCTCTCTCCAATGTGCTTCTTCCCATCTGCTGTTTTTCCCCCATTCTAGACATGTTTCCAATGCAGTTTTCCCTACCTCAAATGGTAAACAGCTGCCTTTATCGCACCATTCTCTTTCTTCTCACAATTATTTTGAGAGATTTTATGTAGCTTCTCGTGTCACATGTACTGAGCTGGTTACTTGAACTCCAACCATTACCTTACCACAATATTCGAATGTACAGAAATTATTTACTAAATCTCCTATGCTTTAAATAGGAAATACCACAGATGGAGAAATGTATTAAAATCAAATACCATGGGATTTTTTAAAGGTTTATTATTCCTGCTTATTTTACCCCACTACTTCATGTATGGCTCAGTCTCCCAAAATGCCAAGTACTCTGGTTTGTGGTGGTGGTGTAGCTGTCTTGGTCCCAACATTTGAGAGACACAAGATAGGTGTGGTAAAATCTTTCAGACCTACTTCTGTTAGTGGAAGGGAAAAACTCTCAAATTTCACAGAGCTCTTCTTCACACAAGAATTGAAGGATATCATCAAATCTTTCTCCGAACAACTTCAGGAGAAGCTCTATAACTTCATACTCCACAAATCCACCCCAGGGACCTTCTGCATGCTGTGCAAAATACACAAACAAGGGAACCCAAGCAGACCCATCATATCTTGCCACAACCCTGTTACTGAGCAAATATCAAGATTTATAGAAACCATCCTCAAACCACTGACCATACAAAGGGCCAGCTTCCTCCAGGACACAACCGACTTCCTCCAGAACCTATACCACAGAAACTATCACTGTACACCAACATCCCTCGCTATTATGCCACTTCTGTCTGCTTCAAATATCTACAAGACAATGGACAACACTGAGCAATCCACCCCCAACACCCCCAACATTACCAATCTCATCCATTTCATCCTTACCCATAAGAAGTTTACATTTAACAACAAATGTTTTGTTCATACCATGAGTACAGCCGTGGATACTAGGACAACTCCCCAATAGGCCAACCTCTTTGTGAGCCACCTTGAAGAAGAATTTCTGGGAAAATGCACCACAAAAATGTGTACCTGAAATACATTAATGATATTTTCATCCTCTGGACAGATGACCTGGACTCCCTGGGATTTCCACCACAATTTCCACAGCTATTACATGTCTGTCACTCTCTCTGTAGAACAGTCCTATGTCAGCATCAGCTTCTGGGACATGCCAAGAAATCTGTTATCTACAGCCAGGAACTCACATCCCAAATAATATGCTCCAAAAGAGACAGGATACACACCTCAGCATATTTAAACTACCTTTACTAATCAAGGACACTCCACCAGAGAAGTAGATCACATCATACAATGAGCCACCCAGATACCCCCCGGGAGAACATGTTACAGTACAGCAGAAAAGAAACCAAACACCAGCTGCACAGCCCTGCTTGTCACCTGCCACCCTACATCATAACCTTTACTGGCTTCATCGAACGGGTACAACCCATTCTCAGTGGGAACCCTATCCTGAAAGAACTATTTTCTGAACCCCCTCTTTTGGCCTTCAAACAACCCTCCAACTTCACTAAACTCATCATTAGACGTAAGCTCCCAACAGACCAGGACCCACCAACTCGAAGTGGCGCCAAACTGCCAGAACAACGAATGCAAAATGTGCAGCCATATCTCCACTGCTGCAATGATCAACGTCCTCACATCTCATCATTCGAGATCCATGCGTCCTACACATGCCTATCACAACATATGGTGTGCTTCATCCAGTGCATCAAATACCTCAACAACTACTATGTGGGTGAAATGAGACAATCACTATACTCTCTAATGAACTCACACAGGATGTTTTTGTCTTTTATCATTTTTCTCTCACCTATGGGCAAACACCTTTCACAAAATGATCACTCTGTATCTGACCTCTCAGTCCTTGTTCTCAACGGAAACCTGCACAATACCTTCAAAAGACAAGCCTGGGAACTTAAATTCATTACTCTGCAGCGCACTAAAAATCATGGCCTTAATAGAGACACTGGTTTTATGGCTCATTACATCAATTTGTCACACTCCTTCCTTCCTACTAACCCTCCAGGGTCCTACTATTACAGAGTTGCGAATTGCCCACCTCATGTTAATTGACTACAACATGCATGAACCCCTTCTGCTTAACAGTATGTCCCACCTTGTATTTAGCTGGACACTGGCTACCTTCTCCACACCTGAAGAACAACTATATAAAGCCCTAAAGCTTGTCCATTCAACCAACAGAAGTTGGTCCAATAAAAGATATTACTTCCACCAACCTTGTCTCTCCCTAGTACTCTGGTTTCAATCCAGAGAACTGGTTAAGCACATTCTTAACTTCAAGTACGTGAGCAGTTATATTGACGTTAGTGGGACTAGTAATGTGTTTAAAGTTAAGCACAGGATTGAGTGCTTTGCTAGAATCAGGGCCAGAATATTCAGCATCTTGCGTGATTGAGCCTCTAATGAAGGAAGAGTTCCAGTTGGCAGCATCCCAACACAGGCAGTCAAGACCAAGGGTCAGATCAGGGGCAAATCGGAGGCAGGGAGTAGTGAAGGAACACATAGTCAGGGTTGATACAATGGGCCAGAATCCGAGTCAGGTTTCAGGGTCTGAGTCAGATGGTGAAGTTCAAAGGAAGCTGAGATAGAAGCCACCAGTTCAGGAGCAAGGAATGGTCGGGGCAGCTCCAGGGAATCTGCATTGTTGCCTGGACACTTCCTGGCATGGTCCTTAGATTTATATAGGGCTGGGAGCCAATCAGGAGTCATGGGATTGCTGTCTGTCAGATCTGTTGAGGCGGAACTTCTCATCATCTGTATCCACAGTGGATCCTGGGCTGTGGAGTGCAAGCTGGTTACAGTGGCAGCATGGAGATGTCAGCAGCAATACTCAGTTCTAGACCCCTGGGGCCTTACGTTAGTTTTGTGCTGACTCTCAGCTTCCCATATCTTGTCTCTTCTAAGCTTTACAAAATATTGTACTACGTTCCTTTTACTGTACAATTGTGGATCAGTTGAATAACCTTGTGACCCTAACTGAAGCTTGGAAATTCCACTTTATTACTATATGAATCTATACAAGTCACTTAGTGAATTTTAAACAATTGCAATATTATTTATTATGGGTTCTTAATTTATGATTGAAGAAGTTTGAATAATGTGA
This sequence comes from Gopherus evgoodei, assembly GCF_007399415.2. Taxonomy (NCBI): domain Eukaryota; kingdom Metazoa; phylum Chordata; order Testudines; family Testudinidae; genus Gopherus; species Gopherus evgoodei. The sequence goes on along the minus strand of NC_044336.1, from coordinate 23,856,141 downwards.
AGAACATTGAAGTATGTCTCCCTTAATTTATTGTTTAATACTTCAGGTCTTCACTCTATGACATGAACAATATTATGAAATCAGTTGTATTGTTAAAGGCCTATTTTTACCAAAAGAGGTATTGATGTTAACAGGGATAAAGTATTGGCAAAGCATTACAATTATTGTAGAAGGAAAGTAACTTGTTCATTGAAGATAAAATGTTAATTGCAGCATTTCTGTGCCAGATCTCTTGTGCTCTGTAATGATGTTCCGATTTGTATTCTAGGTTTTCTTTGCTTTCATGCTGACTCCTCTATTTAAAAAATCAAAGCATGTGGGTATAGTTGAATTTTTGGCAACACTGGCTTTTGGTTTTGTGGGTCTCACTGTTGTCCTGTTGGATGATTTTCCGAAGTCTTTTGTATGGATTCTAAGCCCCTCGTGTCAGTGTACGTTCTTGATTGGGATTGCACAGGTAGGTAAACTGTATGTTGTTCTTTACTACCTTTGCATGCACAAACAAATGAAGAGTAACTTGATATAAGATCTAGCTAAGATACTTATATGACCTCCATCACTATCACCATAGCCTTAATGTATTTGGCTTCACAACCCCTGTGAGATAGGGAAGCACTGTTTTTTTCTCCATTTTACAGAGGAGTAGTTGATACACAGAGAGGGTAAGTGACATGCCAAGGTCACTCAAGAAGTCTGTTGCAGAGTAAGGAATTGAGCTTGGGATTTCCAGGTGCCTGTCTAGCACCATAATTACTTCCTCTTTAAGATGTAACTTTTCTTTCCTATTTAAGAATGACTAACGGTGGTATGTAATGTACGTAACATTTCACTGAAATCAACTTCTGTAACAGATGACTGGAGGGAGCCAATGTAATGCCTATTTTTAATAAGGATCTAGAGGTGATCCTGGCAATTACAGACCTGTAAACCTAACTTTAATACTAGACAAATTGGTTGGCTGAAACTATAGTCAACAACAGAATTAGCGACAAATAGATAAACACAGAGTGTTGGGGAAGAGTCAACATGGCTTTTGTAAAAGGAGATCATGCCTCACCAATCTATCAGAATTCTTTGAAGGAGTCAATAAGCATGTGAACAAGAATGATCTGATCTATATAGTTTACTTGGATTTTCAGAAGGACTTTGACAAGGTCCCTCACCAAAGGATCTTCAACAAAGTAAGCTGTCATGAGATAAAAGGGAAGGTCCTCCCATGGATTTGTAACTGGTTAGAAGATAGGAAACGAAGAGTAGGGATAAGTTTTCACAATGGAGAGAAGTAAATGGTGATCTCTGGTGGTCAGTACTGGAACTTGTGGTATTCAACATCTTCACAAATGATCTGGAAAAGGGCTTGAATAGTAAAGTGGCAGAATTTGCTGGCGATATTAAATTATTCAAGATAGTTAAGTTCAAAGCAGATTGTGAAGAGTTACATAGGGATCTGACAAAACTTGACTGGGCAACAAAATGGCAAATGAAATTCAGTGTTGGGAAGTGCAAAGTAATGCACTTCGGAAAAAATAATCCCAATTATACATACAAAAGGATAGGGTTTAAATTAGCTGTTGCCACAGGTCTTGGAGTCATTGTGGATAGTTCTCTGAAAACTTCAGCTCAGTGTGTAATGGCAGTCAAAAAAGCTATGAGAATGTAAAGAACTATTAAGAAAGGGATAGATAATAAAACAGAAGTATCATAATGCTGCTATATAAATCCATGGTGCACCCACAACTTGAATACTGCATGCAGTTGTGGTTGCCCCATCTCAAAAAGATATGTTGGAATTGGAAAAGGTATGGAGAAGGGCAACGAAAATGATTAGGGTATGGAGAGATTTAAAAAAATGGGACTGTTCATCTTAAAAAAAAATATGATTAAGGCAGGATATGGTAGAGGTCTATTAAATTATGATAGGTATGGAGAAAATGAATAGGGAAATGCTGTTTGCACTTTCACATATCACACAAACTAGGGGTTACCTACTGAGATTAACAGGCAACAGGTTTAAAACAAAAGGGAAGACTTCGTCACACAATGCACAGTCAACCAGTGGAATTTGTTGCCATGGGATGTTGTGAAGGCCAGAAGTGCAGCTGGGTTTAAAAAAGAATTAGATAAATTCATGGAGGATAGGTCCATCAAAGGCTATTAGCCAAGATGTTCAGGGGCACAACCCTGTGCTCTGGGTGTTCCTGAACCTCTGACTAGTTAAAGCATCAGGTACTGGCCACTGTCAGAGACAGGATACTAAGCTAAATGGACCATTGGTCTGACCCAGTGTTGCTGCTGTTATTTAAGATATAACCTTTACTTGTCAAGTATCAGAGGGGTAGCCGTGTTAGTCTGGATCTGTAAAAGCAGCAAAGAATCCTGTGGCACCTTATAGACTAACAGATGTTTTGGAGCATTAGCTTTCGTGAGTGAATACCCACTTCATCAGATGCATGTAGTGGAAATTTCCAGGGGCAGGTATATATATGCAAGCAAGCTAGAGATAATGAGTTTAGTTCAATCAGGGAGGATGAGGCCCTGTTCTAGCAGTCGAGATGTGAAAACCAAGAGAGGAGAAAGTGGTTCTGTAGTTGGCAAGCCATTCACAGTCTTTGTTTAATCCTGAGCTGATGGTGTCAAATTTGCAGATGAACTGAAGCTCAGCAGTTTCTCTTTGAAGTCTGGTCCTGAAGTTTTTTTTGCTGCAGGATGGCCACTTTAAGGTTTGCTATAGTGTGGTCAGGGAGGTTGAAGTGTTCTCCTACAGGTTTTTTGTATATTGCCATTCCTAATATCTGACTTGTGTCCATTTATCCTTTTCCATAGAGACTGTCCAGTTTGGCCAATGTACATAGCAGAGGGGCATTGCTGGCATATGATGACGTATATTACATTGGTGGACGTGCAGGTGAATGAACCGGTGATGGTGTGGCTGATCTGGTTAGGTCCTGTGATGGTGTCGCTGGTGTAGATATGTGGGCAGAGTTGGCATCGAGGTTTGTTGCATGGATTGGTTCCTGAGCTGGAGTTCCTATGGTGCGGTGTGCAATTACTGGTGAGAATATGTTTCAGGTTAGCAGGTTGTCTGTGGACGAGGACTGGCCTGCCACCCAAGGCCTGTCAGAAACCACCCTGACATTATCATCAAAGAGGCTGATAAAGAAGGTGCTGTTGTCATCATGAACAGGTCTGACTACCAAAAGGAGGCTGCCAGACAACTCTCCAGTACCAAATTCTGCAGGCCTTCCCTCAAATTCCACTGAGGAATACACTAAGAAACTACACCATCTACTCAGGACACTCCCTGCACTAACACTGGAACAAATCAACATACCCTTAGAGCCCTGACCAGGGTTATTCTATCTACTACCCATGATCCACAAACCTGGAAATCCTGGACACCCCTTCATCTTGGACATTGGCATTCTCACTGAAGAACTGTCTGGATATGTGGACTCTCTACTCAGACCCTATGCCACCAGCACTCCCAGCTATCTCCGTGACACCTCTGATTTCCTGAGGAAACTACAATGCATTGGTGACTTTCCAGAAAACACCATCCTAGCCACCATGGATATAGAGGCTCTCTACACAAACATCCCACACACAGATGGAATACAAGCTGTCAGGAACAGTATCCCTGATGATGCCACAGCACAACTGGCTGCTGAGCTCTCTGCCTTTATCCTCACACACAACTATTTCAAATTTGATGACAATATGTATCTCCAGATCAGTGGCACCGCTATGGGCACCCGCATGGCCCCACAATATGCCAATATTTTTATGGCCGACCTGGAACAACGCTTTCTCAGCTCTCGTCCACTCACGCCCCTTCTCTACCTACACTACATTGATGACATCTTAATCATCTGGACCCATGGGAAGGAGACTCTGGAAAAATTCCACAACGATTTCAAGAGCTTCCACCCCACCATCAACCTCAGCCTGGACCAATCTACACAGGAGGTCCACTTCCTAGACACCATGGTGCAAATAAGTGATGGTCACATTAACACCACTCTATACCGAAAACCTACCGACTGCTATGCCTACTTTCATGCCTCCAGCTTCCATCCTGGGCACATCACACGATCCATTGTCTACAGCCAAGCACTGAGGTACAACTGCATCTGCTCTAACCCCTCAGACAGAGACCAACACCTACAAAATCTCCACCAAGCATTCTCAAAACTACAATACCCGCACGAGGAAATAAGGAAACAGATCAACAGAACCAGACATGTACCCAGAAGTCTCCTACTGCAAGACAAACCCAAGAAAGAAACCAACAGGACTCCACTGGCCATCACATATAGTCTCCAGCTAAAACCCCTCCAACGCATTATCAGGGATCTACAACCCATTCTGGACAATGATCCCACACTTTCACAGGCCTTGGGTGGCAAGCCAGTCCTCGCCCACAGACAACCTGCTAACCTGAAACATATTCTCACCAGTAATTGCACACCGCACCATAGGAACCTCTAGCTCAGGAACCAATCCATGCAACAAACCTCGATGCCAACTCTGCCCACATATCTACACCAGCGACACCATCACAGGACCTAACCAGATCAGCCACACCATCACCGGTTCATTCACCTGCACGTCCACCAATGTAATATACGCCATCATATGCCAGCAATGCCCCTCTGCTATGTACATTGGCCAAACTGGACAGTCTCTATGGAAAAGGATAAATGGACACAAGTCAGATATTAGGAATGGCAATATACAAAAAACCTGTAGGAGAACACTTCAACCTCCCTGACCACACTATAGCAAACCTTAAAGTGGCCATCCTGCAGCAAAAAAACTTCAGGACCAGACTTCAAAGAGAAACTGCTGAGCTTCAGTTCATCTGCAAATTTGACACCATCAGCTCAGGATTAAACAAAGACTGTGAATGGCTAGCCAACTACAAAACCAGTTTCTCCTCCCTTGGTTTTCACACCTCAGCTGCTAGAACAGGGCCTCATCCTCCCTGATTGAACTAACCTCATTATCTCTAGCTTGCTTGCTAGCATATATATACCTGCCCCTGGAAATTTCCACTACATGCATCTGACGAAGTGAGTATTCACCCACGAAAGCTCATGCTCCAAAACGTCTGTTAGTCTATAAGCTGCCACAGGATTCTTTGCTGCTTTTACTGGTCAAGTTACTAATACACTGCAAATATTTGTCTTACCTCAATTTTAAATATTTTAAGTAGTTTAATAGTTTTCTATAAATTTGTAATTTTTTTATTTTTTATTCATGGCCTAAAGCATGACTTTTTATAATTCCCTGCAACAAACATCTTAATATGAACTAAAATACTGTGTGCTGTTGTTTTTTTCTTTTGAAACTAGCATTACATCTTTTTTGCATGTGTTACCATGACAATCGCCCACCCTTAGTTCTTATATAACATTACTTTGTAATTTTATTTTTGTACTGTGTTGTCATGTTTTAATTTCAGGTTGGTGAAAATGCAGTTTGTAGCATCTAAACTTTTTCATGTTGGTTTGCAGGTCATGTATCTGGAAGATTATGAAGATGGTGCAATATTTTCAAATATAAATCATGGCCCTTGTCCACTAGTTATTTCTCTTATTTTACTGGTTCTGGATAGCATGTTTTACCTACTTCTAGCTGTCTATCTTGATCAGGTCATTCCAGGTATGTTGTTTAGAATTCGAGATAAATATTGAAGAGAACCACATAGATCCTGAATTTCATAACTTGAAATCTGGCAGCTTTGGGTGTTAAAAACTTCTGAAAACCAGACCTTTAATTGATGGCGCTAACATACGGGAATTAAATAAAATGTCCAAGACACTTTGGTATATAGTAATGCCACTTCTGTGTTCTTCTTTTTCTTTAACTTCATGTAAAGCAACACTCATGTCAAGCAAAAAGATGAGAAGTGTGGCTGTTAAATATTTAGAAATGTTTTAAATGTTACTTTAAAATATATGGTTTTTCATTCAAATAAATTTTACTTTTCTGAAATGTACTAATGAAGTGGGAAAAAAAACACAGATTAGGGTTTGATTCTGCTTGGTTGTGTCTTGTTGTATCTATTTTGTGGTCGTCCCATCTCAAAAAAGATATATTTGAATTGGAAAAGGTTCAGAAAAGGGCAACAAAAATGATTAGGGGTATGGAGCATCTGCCACATGAGGAGAGATTAATAAGACTGGGAATTTTCAGGTTGGAAAAAAGACGATTAAGGGGGGATACGATAGAGGTCTGTAAAATCATGAATGAGGTAAAGAAAATAAATAAGGAAATGTTACTTAATCCTTCTCATAACACAAGAACTAGGGGTCACCAAATGAAATTAATAAGCAGCAGGTGTAAAACAAACAAAAGGAAGTATTTTTTCACTCAGCACACAGTCAAGCTGTGGAACTTCTTGCCAGAGGATGTTGTGAAGGGCAAGACTATAACCTTGTTCAAAAAAGAACTAGATAAATTAATGGAGGATAGATCCATCAATGGCTATTAGCCAGGATGGGCAGGGAAGGTATCCCTAGCCTCTGTTTGTCAGAAGATGGGAATGGGCGACAAGGGATTGATCATTTGATGATTACCTGTTCGTTCGTTCGTTCGTTCGTTCGTTCGTTCTGGGGAACATGGCATTGGCCACTGTGAGAAGACAGGATACTGGGCTAGATGGGCATTTGGTCTGACCCAGTATGGCCGTTCTTATGTTATGTTCTTATTATTGTTCCAGAATAATTTTCTGTCCTAACTGACCAAGTTGTTATCACAGTCTTTGCCATTGTTGTTCTTGGGAATTGTCTGTCCAAGATGTTATGTTATGTTATTGATGTGTTAATAAGTATGATACATCTAGGAACAAATTTATTAATACCTGTGAACATATTCCTCTCTACTGCATGCCTGAGATCTTTCAACAGAAACTCCATTGCCTCTGATCTTTCTCTTTATGACCTGTGTATTTAAATCACTCTTCTCGAGATCCTGATTCTGGAAAGTGTTTAAGTACTTGCATAAATCTATCACTTCTCAGCAAAACACTTAAGGATAAACTTCGCTGAATAGGGATGCTTTCCTTAATCAGAACCTTAGTGGTGGGTTTAATGCCAAGATAAGGACTGTGGCATGATTAGGCCCAGTTTTTGTAGCCAAAATTCAAACACTGAATCATATTTGTGTTTAACATTCAAAAGGCTTCCTTTCTTTCTTCCTTATTGCTTAGGTGAGTTTGGATTACGACGGACATCATTTTTCTTTATGAAGCCCTCATTTTGGTCAAAACGTAGACGAAATTACAAGGAGTTATATGAGAGTAGTGTTAATGGACTCTTAAGTTTCAGTGAGATGGTTGAACCTGTATCTTCAGAATTTCAGGGAAAAGAAGCTATCAGGTATAACTTCCTGCTATGGCACAGATTCATTGTCACACTTCCCCTGTTTCGTGTGTGCCTGGGAATTAACAGTAATTTTCAATCTGTTGATCCAATTAGCATATGGTATGCATTACATCTAGTTCTTTACACATTTAAGTAGCCTGGTCCATTTTCTATATAGCCACGTTTTCCGTTATATGGATGTTTTCCAAAGACGACAGAGTTGGTTTTGGAAAAGGAAATGTTTACCTACTGTGTGTCAATCAAATCAAACCTCCTGAAAATAGTTTTAGTCTAGCAGGATGAAGCAAAATGAAATCCAGGTTCTTTGGTTTCAGTGATGCCATAAGTGGTTTCAGATGCCGAAGTCAGGTGGGTTTACAGTTCAAAAGAAAAATACTTCTCTGTTAAATCTTGCAAACTGGATTCAGATAGGTTTTGTAAATCCTTTTGATATTCATATGAAGAATTGCACATTCCACCAAAGCCACAGAGGGGAGCCACTAGACTAGCTTTCCCAGGACATGATCTACAACAGCACCATAAAAGAAAGCAGTAAAAGTGATCCATTTCCAGCACCTTTTGCAGTCCGTGTGGAAAATGACATTAATTCTCTTCCATCTGTACCTTCATATATTCCCAATATTTTAATATCAGCGTTTATTCTCAGTCTGAGCTATTAAATCACTGCTCTTGTTATTTGCTGTTATGGTGGCATGATAGACATTGAGAAATAATCTAAATCTCCATTTTTCTTACATGGTTCCGTTAGTCTCAAACAAAAATATTTGTGTTCAATGGCCAGAATCAGACTAATTTTTTTTTGTTAATGTCTCAAAAAATTGTTTTGAATAAATCACTTCAGTGTGAAGGTCAGTTTTTTTCCCCAGATCTTTCTAAGATGGATCATTCTTACTTGTTGTCTCATTTCACATCAGCCAACGCTTTCCCCTGAGTCACTGGTGTCAGCATCATCCTCCCATATTTGTCATCTTCTCACACAAAGATTTCATACCCTTTTCCCCCACCTTGCTCTCTACACATAGATCATACCTCCTGACTTCATCTGTATGTCCACTACACTTTCAGAGTTCAGATAGTTCTCAAAGATCTTCCTCTGTCATGGTGCCTTTGGAGAAACTAGCTGAACTACCTTTATCTTAATACATTTGAGGCGTAATTGTGGGGGAGGACAGGGATTTCATATATCCTTCTTAGGAGAGAAAAACATATCAGAGTTAAGTTGGTCTTACTTACCACCACTTTGTCCACTCTCATAATACATTTCACCTCTTCTGTCTGCCATCTGCCTGTCTCCTGTGAGATGACTGGGGCATAAACTGGGCCTTCTTTTCTGTTTAGAAAGTGCCTAGTACATTGTTGGTGCTATTAGAAATAAATAACAATATGGGTTATTTAAAGAATTATTCAGTTGCCATGATAGAAAATACTGAAGTCAATGAGAAAACACCCCCCTGCCCTGTATTGCCAGCACAGAGAGGCAATAATACAATAATTCAAGCAAAAGATTGCATAAAGATGTCCACTCTCTTGGTTTGCTTACATGTTTCTCCAACACATTTTGTGTGATTTCAGCATAGCTGAAAAATGTGTCAAAACCTTCCTATATCAGCATTGCAGGGTGGTTCATCTTGATCTTTTTTTGCAAAAGAAAATGATATTTTTAAGCTCTTCTTTAATAAAATGACATGTCTTCTTTCAGAATCAGCTGTGTTCAGAAAACATTTAGAAAAAAGGGTGAAACTGTGGAGGCTCTCAGAAGTAAGAAAATTTCTACCTTCTAAGCTTCGTATCAAAAATGGAAGGAGAAATAACCCATGAACTTAATGTCTTTTGTGCTTTTTCTTTGGGTGGGAGCATGAAGTGTTTAAATATGGTTATGTGTTCTCCCTCATGTCTTTAGCCAGTCTGCCTGTAACGGTATGACAAAGGGGCTCGGAACAGACTCTATAGGATTTCTCTCCTCTTCAGCCCTTTTCCTTGTGGGGGGTCGTCTTTCCCTTCATTCTCTTAGTCCCCTTCTCTGTCTCCTAACTCCAGTGAGTATGCACAGAGGAACCTCTTATTGACTCCTGTGAGCTGGTGGTATGGGAGCCTCTAACTTGGTGGTTCTCAAACCGCGGGCTGCTTGCGGCCCAGTCAGCACACAGTTGTGGCCCGTGTCACATCCTCAGGGCCATACAGGAAGTGTATATATATCGGGGGGAATGTGGCCCACGTAACACAAAGAGAGCTGCATATGTGGCCCACAATGGTAAATAGGCTGAGAACCACTGCACTAACTGCTTCTAAGCTCAGGTCTCCTCATGGGCAGTGCTCGCAGGGAATCTAATCCCCACTTCTGTTTATTGCTGTTGTTGCAGTTTTATCAGGCTGTGTTAAAAAGTTGAGGTAAGATGTTCCTTGGAATACAGAGTAAATGCATAGCCTATATGTCAGTATTTTAATTTACTGCAGTGACTATAAGCCTGTGCAGAATAACACAACAGGTGTCATTAACCTCTTATTTCACTTGTTCCTTTCGTCTTTCTGGGTTAGGTTTATCCTTTGACATATATGAGGGTCAGATTACAGCTTTACTTGGGCATAGTGGAACAGGCAAGACAACACTGATGAACATTCTTTGTGGACTCTGCCCACCTTCTGATGGTGAGAATTCTCTGGCTTTAGGAAAAATTAGGAAATGTGTGGCTGTAATCTACTAATTTTAATGTCCTTTTTTCCTTCTTTCAAAACCCGAGGCCACTGACGTTTGAGGATATTTCAAGTTACACTCCTTTTCTCAGGCTATTTTGAAATAGGTTAATTTTAAATTATACATACATTTTAATTGGTGGAGTTAGCCCGTCTATGCTGATAATCAAAGTAGTGGTTGGGTTTAAAAAACACTTCAAATTTTTTATTTTTTTTTTAACTTTTTGTTCTTTAGGGTTTGCATCTGTCTATGGACACAGAATCTCTGAAATTGATGAAATGCTCAATGTACGAAAGATAACGGGGTTTTGTCCACAATTAGATATACATTTTGATGTATTAACTGTGGAAGAGAATTTATCAATATTTGCTCATATTAAAGGGATACCTCCCAATGCTCTGATACAAGAGGTAAGTCATTCAGGTAAAAATTCTATACAGTGTGTATTCGCTGTTTATTAAAATAGTTTTATTGATTGCATAATGGAAGTCGCTTTGCAAGTTTTGTTTACAATAAGAGACCTAAATACACTGTTTTATTTAAGAGAGAGAATATAGCAAGATACTTTCTTTAAATAAAGATTATTGAATTTGTTCTAGAAGAATAAAATGTTAATGGAACATCTAAATACTAATGCGTGTTTACAGACATTGGTCTCCTGTAATTTATCCATTCTTGATAGGTTAAACTTCAAGGCCTTGATCCTGGAATAGACACTGTGTTGACAGTTGGTACCGGGGTTTGCCTCCAAGAAGCTCATTCCAGGAAAGAGTCTTAAAAATGTTAATGACTTCTCTGTTTCAGTCTTCACCGAGAAGTCTGAAGGAATGCCTAACAGTGAATGCTAATGGGAAGGGGGTAGGTTTAGATAAAATAAAAAAAGAACAAGTTAAAAATCACTTAGAAAAGTTAGATGCCTGCAAGTCACCAAGGCCTGATAAAATGCTTGCTAGAATACTCAAGGAGCTAATAGAGGAGGTATCTGAGCCTCTAGCTATTAGCTTTGGAAAATTATGGGAGACGGGAGAGATTCCAGAAGACTGGAAAAGGGCAAATATAGTGCTCATCTATAAAAAGGGAAATAAAAACAACCTAGGAAACTACAGACCAGTTAGTTTAACTTCCGTGCCAGGGAAGATAAGGGAGCAAGTAATTAAGGAAATCATCTGCAGACACTTGGAAGGTGTTTCAGAGTAGCAGCCTTGTTAGTCTGTATCCGCAAAAACAACAGGAGTACTTGTGACACCTTAGAGACTAACAAATTTATTTCAGCACGAGTCTGTTTTGGGACCAGCTCTGTTCAATATCTTCGTCAACGACTTAGATATTGGCATAGAAAGTATGCTTATTAAGTTTGCAGATGATACCAAACTGGAAGGGATTGCAGCTGCTTTGGAGGATAGGGTCATAATTCAAAATGATCTGGACAATTTGGAGAAATGGTCTGAGGTAAACAGGATGAAGTTTAACAAAGATAAATGCAAAGTGCTCCACTTATGAAGAAACAATCAGTTTCACACACACAGAATAGGATGAGACTGTCTAGGAAGGAGTACGGGAAAAAGGGATCTAGGGGTCATAGTGGACTGCAAGCGAAATATGAGTCAACAGTGTTACACTATTGCAAAAAAAAGCAAACTTGATTCTGGGATGCATTAACGGGTGTGTTGAGAGCAAGATACGAGAAGTCATTCTTCCACTCTACTCTACGCTTGTTAGGCCTCGACTGGAATAGTGTGTCCAGTTCTGGGTAGCGCATTTCAAGAAAGATGTGGAGAAATTGGAGAGGGTCCAGAGAAGAGCAACAAAAATGATTAAAGATCTAGAGAACATGACCTATGAAGGAAGGCTGAAAGTTGTGGAATCGCCATCTGTGGAGATATTTAAAAGTAGGTTAGATAAATGTCTATCAGGGATGGTCTACATCAGTGTTTCCCAAACTTGGGACGCCGCTTGTGTAGGGAAAGCCTCTGGCGGGCCGGGCCAGTTTGTTTACCTGCCATGTCCACAGGTCTGGCCAATTGCGGCTCCCACCAGCCCGGCCCGCCAGGGGCTTTTCCTACACAAGTGGCATCCCGAGTTTGGGAAACACTGGTCTAGACAGTATTTGGTCCTGCCATGAGGGTAGGGGACTGGACTCAATGACCTCTCGAGGTCCCTTCCAGTCCTAGAATCTATGCATGTTAATTAGAAAAATTTAAAATGATCAGTAATTTGTCAAACTATAGCATAAGATTGCTGATAATTATGCCAGTCATGTTTTAATCACTATATCTCATTTCTATTGACATGAAACACTTTTGTTGGTATATTTTTAAAGGTGCAGAAAGTGATGAATGATTTGGATATGCAGCCCATTCGAGATAACCAAGCTAAAAAATTAAGTGGAGGGCAGAAGAGAAAGCTGTCGATAGGAATCGCTGTTCTTGGGAGCCCAAAGGTAAGGAGGCATAAGCACAGTACTAAGTTACTGCTTGTTCCGTATCTATGCATGCATAGTGTACCTATGCTCATATTACTTGGCAATTAAAGCAACGCAAATAAGGTGCAAAAATATGTCAACTGTTCCTGTGTTTCATACCAGCTCTGGCTTAAACAGTTAAAATTGCCAAGTTGAAGCATGCAACCTTTACGCTGCAAAGAGTTAACTGTGTTAGTGAATGTAGTAACTGGATTATATCATGCTTTTCTGTGGTAAATTAGCATAAAAAGTTACACTGCATCTGGAATGGAGGGTAGCGCATTCCACCCTCTAAAAACAGTACAGTACAAGTTGTCAGAGAGAGCAGGCTCATGGCCTGAAAAAGCCATGCAAGCACCTGGGACATGACAGAGAGTATATGGCGCTATCTGATTACAGAGTTCAGTGGTTGCTATTTGTGACCCGTAAGGTGTGATGCTCGTTTAGACTGGGTACATGTTTAAAGGCTGCAGTGTACAGATATGACAATCCCCTTCATGATTTCCTGCCTTTTTTTAAAAACGTACATATTTAATTTCACCCACTATTGGTAAAAGGAACCAATGTGTCTTTTTACCATTGTAGTTTAAATTTATTTATAGTGGGAACTGAACGTATCCAGTTGTGAAGATGCATTTCTGTGACGTAGCGTGTGATTTTTCTGTTTATCACAAACAGGTGATGTACTTTTTTTTAAAAGAAAGTAGTGGTGATGGCTGGTTTGCATAGCTTTTAGTTGGGTAAAGTAAGAAATTTTTCCCACCCTACCTTTTAAACAATAGAGCATAACTGCCCTTGAATTAATAGTCTTCCTGGTTTCTGTAGATGTGGGTATCTCAGATGTGACTATGGAGGGTTTGGATTTTTTTATGCCCTTTTTCCTAATCATTATTTAGGTTTTACTCTTGGATGAACCAACTGCTGGTATGGACCCATGTTCTCGGCACATTGTTTGGAATCTCCTGAAAAACAGACAAGCCAATCGGGTAACAGTATTCAGTACTCATTTCATGGATGAGGCAGATATTCTTGCTGGTGAGTTTTGCTGTGGCCCTTTGGGATATATTTACTGGGGGCTTGCAGAGTGTAAATTTGAATTGTATTTAGCATATAAGGTGAACAGGTGCCCCTTCCACTGTCAGTCGTCAGCAGAGTTTTCTCTCTTTCGTCATGCCATTGTTTTATGAGTAGATTGAGGGTCCTCAGAATAAAAACACCTGTTTTTGTTTCTAGATCGAAAAGCTGTGATTTCTCAAGGAACGCTGAAATGTGTCGGCTCGTCTCTCTTCCTCAAAACCAAATGGGGAATTGGCTACCGCCTGAGGTATTATTTTGTAGTTTATAAGCCACCTTCATTGTGTTACGTTATATTTGCTTTGTCTTCCCATTAAGATGTAGGATAATTTTAAAATATCCTACTAAATTTTTAAAGATTTTATTTTTCTTACATTTGGGAAAGTCAGAAATCACTTTCACTCTGTTTTGTTGTTCTGTTGGCTACACTTGCAAAAAATGGCAATGAAGAAACAAAGAGGTTTTAAAATACTCTGTATTTTTAGCATGCATATAGATGGGTATTGCAATACAGAAGCTACAACAGCCTTGATCATACAGCATATCCCTGGAGCCAGCTTGGTACAACAGAATGAACAGCAGCTTGTGTATACCTTACCTTTTAAAGACGTGGACAAGTTTTCAGGTATGATGATATTGTAATTCAGTGCTAAGCTTTTGTGTGTGTGTGTAGGGGGAAATCAGTTGATCATAATGGCACCTTCAGAGAAGTATGTTGTCATTTTTCTTTATATATGTACTTTTTCTGATGTTTATAATTAGACAGTGAAAACTGACAGTAATGTTGAAAATTTGTAAGTATGTTCTTTGCCTTAATTCCCAGTCACTCATTCATTTCTTGGGCACGTGGGGACTAAGGCCTACTCTACACCTGAAACTGAAATAACCTAGCTACTTTGCTAAGGGGGTGTGAAAAATTCACACCCTTGTGAGAAAGTTAAGCTGACCTAAGCTCCGGTATAGACTCTTCTAGGTTGATGGATTAACCTAGCTACCATCTCCTGAGGGTGGCTATATTAAAATGACAGAAAAACCCCTTTCATCACTATAGTAAGTGTCTACACTACAGCATCATAGCAGTGCTGCTGGAGCACTTGTAGTGTAGACATAGTGTTCGCCCTGGTCTACCCTAAAATGTTAGGTTGATCCAGTTAAATTGCTTAGCGGTGTGAAAAATCCACACCCCCTTAATGGTATAGATAAACCAACCTAACCCCTGGTATAGACAGTAATAGTTTGATTTGAAGAATTTTTCCATCAACTTAGATACCATCTCTCGGGGAGGTGGATTATCTACGCCAACGGGAGACGCTTTACCATTGGAGTAGGTAGTGTCTGCAGTGGTGCAACTGCTGTAACGTTTCAAGTGTAGACAATCCCTACGACTGCTTTACAGACTGTGTTCAGCATCTGGAGAAGAGGGGGTCCATCAACTCTTTCTTTCTCCTAGTAGCTGCTCAAGGCAGCCTAACCGTCCTCGACAGGAAGCCTGATACATTAACTGCGAGATGAGGCTTTGGCAGGAAATACGTAAAGCAGAGGAGGATGGGTTTTAACAATGGAAATGCAGAGGACCCTCCTCTTGGTCCAGGATAAAGCTCTTATACTACGCATGCCCTTTTTGCTTTTATCAAATTGAAATAAAAAATAACTTGGGCCATTTTAATGTACGGATGGCAAAAGAGATACTAGCCATACAGAGTCCGAGCCTGTTGTGAGCTGGAAAGGACATTGTGTCATCACAGGGAAATTTGCTGCTATGAGAGAGGGATTGTGGAACAAATATAATAGATTGAATGAAATCCCAGACAAAAACTGCTTTAAAATGGAGTTAAGGTTGAGAGTATAGATGTAAAATACATTGCAGGGATCTTGCAAGGTTGTTTGGGTGCTCTGACTTTGCACTTCCATACCATAATACTCTGCATGTAGGTAGGACATATAGAGTCAATCCTCCTCTGAATCGGATGGAAAGAAAACTTGAATCGACAAGTCCTACCTAAGCAGTGAGTCCCTTAAACTCCAATCTAGAGAGTCATTCTGTCTCTCTCTATGGCCCAATGAATATTTATTAAGTCATAAAAAGTAGAGCAGCTTCAACAGAAGAGATTGGTAGTGGAATGCCTATAGCCTGGTGATTAGGACCCTTTATCTGAGAAGGGGGAGATCTGAATTCATGTCTCTGCTCAAGAGTGGGGATTCAAACTTGGGTCTCCTACAACCCAAGCAACCACTGGGCTAAAAATTACACAGACACATGCAGTTTCAGGGGTGTGTGAGGAGGGGGTAGGGACTGTATGCATCTTTTTGTGAATAAACCATTCAGAAAATTTCACGGAGCTCTATTACTAAGATCACTTGGGACAAAGCATAGGTCTGACAGGTGCTGCATTTCTTTAACGGCTCATTTTTAAATTAATTTTAACTCATAAACTATTTAATGGACTTACTTGTAAGTTCTCAAAAGATTGACTTTGGACTTGGAGAGTAAATGCTGTTGTTTTGGGGAGAATGTGCTGTGTTTCTCATACCTAACATACTGATTGAAGATCTGCTTTAAACGCAAAACTCATCTCAGCATTAACTATAGCACCTTGACCTGGGTCTCTATAATTAACATATTGTACATATGTTGTGTGTATTCATTAAAGAGTCTCACCTTGTGGGGCACGCTATGAGTTTTTATTAAATGAGAGGCAATTCTGGTGGGCAAATGTAATTTTGTTGCCAAGCAATCACATTATTTCACCTCTACAGGATTGTTTTCTGATCTAGACACTCATTCACATTTGGGTGTTATTACTTACGGAGTTTCCATGACAACATTGGAGGATGTGTTCCTGAAGCTGGAAATTGAAGCAGAAATTGATCAAGCAGGTGAGAAATAACTATATTAACCTTTTTCTTTGTGTCTTGATTAGTCGTGGTTAATTTTTGTAAAATAGTATTGAGCACTTTTCACTATGAAAAGCAGAAATAATAACACAAATGTGCTATCATAGAATATTACATCAAACAGTATGTGACACTTAAGAACACATGCTGTTGTGGGGCTCCTTGAAATACCTGACCAGAACAGCAAACAGGGGGCAAAGAGGTTGGAAAATTATCCCTGTCTGAGGTCCAGAGCTGTACAGGTCTTGTGCTGAACCTCTGTACAGGGATACAGGGAATGTCCTTTTCTTTTTTTTAATAAGGCTGAATCAAAAATATACATTTCCCTGTGGGATTTTGCACTTGCACTCAATTGTGGACACAGGAAATACAATTAGATTTCCAGCCACTTGATTTGAAAAATGTATTTGTACCTCTAAATAGAATTTAAATATCTAACCATTTATACCTACAGTTAGTTGCACGCCATATGATTGTTGGTGTAAAGTCAGAGGCCTGTTTGAAATGTTTCTTACTGTCCTTTAGGAGATTACTCCAAAAGTAAGCAATACCCTTCTAGGTTATATGTTTAATAGATTAAAGTATCCTCACCTTTCTAGGCTTTGTTATTAACTACAGGGTATTGAACTATCCTATACTCGGAAAGTTGTTTAGGAAGAGTTTAACAGCTGAATACTCCATGATATCTAGCAATATTGGTAGTTGCATAGGCTAAAATAATTAGGCTAATTAAAATCTCCATCTTTTGGGTGTATGCTGGTTGGATAGGGGATCAGAAAGGAGTTTTTTGCTTCTGTACAACATGGCACAGTTGGTTTAGATGCATTGTATAGACTTTCAACACCGTTTGGCTACTCCTGAAGGCAGGATACTACATCATGTGGTCCTGTGACTTGATCAGGAAAGGTAAATCCTATGTTTCGTTTATATCCCCTTCTCTTTCCCTGCAGATTATAGCATATTTAATTCCCAGTCAGCAGGCGAGGAAATGGATACAAAACGGCTTGATGAGATGGAACAAAGCCTACTGATACTCTCTGAGACAAAATCATCTGCAGTAAGCGATACAGCTCTCTGGAAAGAGCAGGTCTCTACTATAGCAAAGGTTCACTTCCTTAACTTAAGGCGTGAAAATAAGTCATTGGGACTTATGTAAGTATTAAGATGGCTTCCCGTTTCATTTACCAAAATCCATTTGAGTGTCAGAAGTTCACATGCTTAGATATGTTTTAGTAGTTTGTTTTATGTCTGTGGTGTTTAATGTAGCTTTTCATCATGGTTTTTAAACTGGACATTAAGAACTTTGAGTTGGATGATGAGTTGGAGGGTGTGACATTGGAGTTTAGCTCTTTAGTTTATGGAGATGATGTCCTATAACTGGCAGACATGTTTGAATTAATCATGGGTCTCTTTGCTACCATGGAAAATCAGTGTAGTAGGCTTGAACTTACAATGAAGACATAGTGGTTGCATCTTGGAAAAGGAACAGTAGAAGAAGTGTTGAAATGCAGAAGACATAGAACAAGTGGAATCTTATATGTGCTGCCGAAGCTTGATCAGTGCTGACGATTCCATCAAGGATTAGGCTAAAAGATATGGCTTAGCCATGAGTGCTGCACAGAAACAGATGAAAATACGGACTGATCAAAATATTATATTTGGTACCAAGGTGAATATTTATCACACCAGTGTACTAACAGTATTACTCTGGGATCTGGGAGCAGTGGCATTAAATGAAACAGACCTCAGAAAGCTGCAGGCAGTAGTGGTGAGAGTTTTTTGAAAGATGGCAAGTGTAATGTGGAATGATTTTAAGACATGATATTAAATGGCCGGGGGGGGGGATGTGAAATTAGGGCATGGGAGTGATTACAATAAAAAAGATTGCAATGGTGAGGACGCTGTAGAATAGGGGTTCTCAGCCTTTTCCTTTCTGAGACCCCCTACAACATACAATAAAAACTCCAGGACCCGGTGGGGTCAGAAGGGACTTGGGCATCGGTATAGTTTGACTTCTGTTTTGGGTGGGCAGGGATTTGGGCTGTGGATTTTAGCCATGCGGCCCCGCATCCCCATGAAACGGTTCATGGACCCACTGTTGAGAACCGCTGCCATAGAAGGCAAACAGCTAATAGGATGCCAAAGAAAATAATGCAAACACAACCAAAGTCAATCTGACTAGAGGCTGACCACTGTCTAGATGGTGTGACATCATATGCTGGCGCATGATCAGGCTGGGTTTATTGGAGGAACAAGCCATGAACGTGTGTGTGTATGTATGATAAATATTTGCTTCCCTGGGTATGAGCCTCTTTTGTAGATAATACTGATGATACGATGTATGTACTGTTTTGGTTACGTTGTTGCCTGCTGTAGCCTCCAACATCACTTGCTTTTTTCCAGAGCAATTTTGAATTATGGTAAGAAGTCAATAATGAGCTTTGCCTTTTACGTGTTTAGTTTTTGTTAATTGTAGTCTGTGAACAGAATCAGGATGTGGGTGATTAGACTTCCATTAACCAAAATGATAAATATCTATTGTGAGTCTGAGACTGACACCTGAGGGACGACTTGTTTTAAATAATGTGCAAATAATTAGTATCAGTTTCCACTGAACTTTACTTAAATCACTTCATTTCTTTCAGGTTGTTGCTTTTTTTAGTGTTCCTTGTCATTCAGATTTTAATGTTTCTTATACATCACTACTTTAAAAATCCTATGGTTCCCATCAAGCTTTCCCCAGATTTGTACTTGCTGAAGCCTGGAGAAAAATACTACAAGTACAAAACAAGTCTCCTCCTTCAGAACTCCACAGGTGAGAATTAAAAAAAGCAAATACAGTTATACTGGATTACTATTGTGTATTTAATACTCCAGCTTTAATAATGTCTTTTTAAATGTAACATCCCATTCGTGAGAGACAATAAACCATACAGAACGTGAAGGGAGGTGGAATGGACCCTGGATCTTCAAGAAAGATCACTATAATGAATGGCTGGTGGTTGAATTTTTTTAATTTGCAATGTAGAGAACATGAAAGCATCTAATATTCTTTAAAATGGGAACATTCCAGTGTTAATCACTCATGGGTGATGACTAAACCTGAGTGAACCTCTATCCAAACTTGATTAAAAACTGCTGTCAGGAGCTGTTTGATTAAGATCCAGAAATTTTTCAGTCTTTCCATTGGGTGGCATTCTGACTCTATATGCTGCTGTGGGAATGAAAATGGCTTTCTTCAATGACCCACACATGCAATTTAAGGGTGGGACTTTCAGAAGTTCCCAGCACGGATGTCAGAGGGAGGAGAGTTAGGCCAATGTAGTGTAGTTCAATTCCATATCCATCCACCCTTATTTTTTTAAGGTTTTGCTGGGTAAAGTCCGTGTACCTCTAGTCATGACAATAAGAGAAACACATTGGTCCAATATCTTAGACACACGCCATCTGTTTACCTTACAACTTCCATTGTTTGAATCCTGTTTTCCAAAAGAGAGTAATATCCTATCCATGATAGATAACTCCAGTTAAAACGAGTCCCTCTCACTGAAACTTTGATTATCCAAACTTATGATATTTTGAGAAACCATTTCTGAACTATAATTTACTTTAATTTGATGTACAGGAAACAAAACTACTTTTTTTCTAAGCTTTTTGTGTGGAGGGAGCTGAACTCAAAACATAAGAACTATTAAAATATTTGAAGAGTCTCTATACATGTAGAGAAACAACAGTAACTTCTCATAAGGAAGATTATATGGGGAAACTACTCTCTCATTATCTTGATATAAATGCGTTCATAATTTCAGTGTAAAGTCTGCATGCAACTAAATACTTCTGTGATGAATAGTCATGTGTGCTTTTTTATTGCCTTATATTAGGATCAGATATTGATGATCTCATCAGTGCTATCAGAAGCCAGCAGATATTGACTGAGATGTTCAATGAAAGTGATTACATGTCAGCTGCACCCCACAGTGCAGCTTTAAATGTGTCGCTTTCAGAAAAGGTAAGTAAGATGGGCATGTGTTGCGGTGCTGCTGGCCTTTTCTCCATACTTCAGAAGTAGTTTTTGGTGCTTTGTTGTCTGAAAGTTGTTTTCAGGAGATGATACTATTGCTCATATTTAAAGTAGGGCTGTCAAGCGATTAAAAATTAATCGCACTGTTAAACAATAATAGAATACTGTTTATTTAAATATTTTTGGATTTTTCTACATTTGCAAATATATTGATTTCAGTTACAACACAGAATACAAAACATACAGTGCTCACTTGATATTTATTTCTGATTACAAATATTTGCTCTGTAAAAAACAAAGAAATTGTATTTTTCAATTCACCTAATACAAGTACTTAGTGCAATCTCTTTATTATGAAAGTTGAACATATAAATGTAGAATTATGTACCAAAACAACTGCATTTAAAAAAAAAGTAAAACTTTAGAGCCTACAACTCCACTCAGTCCTACCTCTTGTTCAGCCAATCGCTCAGACAAACAAGTTTGTTTATATTTGCAGGAGATAATGCTGCCTGCTTCTTGTTTACAATGTCACCTGAATGTGAGAACAGGCATTCTAATGGCACTGTTATAGCTGGCATCACGAGATATTTACATGCCAGATGTGCTAAAGATTCATATGTCCCTTCATGCTTCAGCCACCATTCCAGGGCACATGCGTCCACGCTGATGATGGGTTCTGCTCGATAACAATCCAAAGCAGTGCAGACCGACGCATGTTCATTTTCATCACCTGAGTCTGATGCCACCAGCAGAAGGTTGATTTTCCTTTTTGGTGGTTCGGGTTCTGTAGTTTCCACATTGGAGTGTTGCTTTTTTAAGACTTCTGAAATCATGCTTCAAACCTCATCCCACTCAGATTTTTTAAACCTTGGGTCAGGTGCTGTAGCAATCCTTAAAACTCTCACATTGGTACTTTCTTTGCGTTTTGTCAAACCTTCAGGGAAAGTGTTGTTAAAAATAAACTTGTTGGGTCATCAGCCAAGACTGCTATAACATGAAATATATGGCAGAATTCAGGTAAAATAGAGCAGGAGGCATACAGTTCTCCCCCAGAAGTTCAGTCACAAATGTAATTAACACATCATTTTTTTTAACAACCGTCATCAACATGGAAGCATGCCCTCTGGAACGGTGACTGAAGCATGAAAGGGCCTACAAATGTTTAGCATATCTGGCATGTAAATACGTCGCAATGCTGGCTACAAAAGTGCCTGTGAATGCCTTTTCTCACTTTCAGGTGACATTGTAAACAAGAAGGGGGAAGCATTATTCCCCATAAATGTAAACGGACTTGTTTGTCTTAATGGTTGGCTGAACGAGAAGTAGGACTGCGTGGGCTTGTTTTACATTTGCTAAAGTTTTACATTGTTTTGTTTTTGAGTGCAGTTATGTAACAAATATGGATATTTTTATAAGTTGCACTTTCACAATAAAAAATTGCACTATGGTACTTGTATGAGGTGAATTAAAAAAACACTATTTTTGAATAATTTTTACAGTGCAAATATTTTTAATCAAAAATAATAATTTAAAGTGAGCACTGTACACTTTGTATTCTGTGTTGTAATTGAAGTAAATATATTTGCAAATGTATAAAAACATCCAAAATATTTAATACATTTCAATTGGGACTCTCTTGTTCAACAGTACAATTAAAACTACAAGTAATCGCGATTAATTTTTGTTCGTTTGCATGAGTTAACTGCGATTAATCAACAGCCCTAATTTAAATTAGAGTGATAGTAACAGTTAAATATAGTCTGTGCTATGCACCTGAACCTCCACTAGCCTCTCCAGACACTTAGGGTTTTTTGAGAATAAGTTAATTCTAGAGCTTTTCAAATGTGGGGTAATAACACAATGAAGAAAATATTGCTTTTTGCCTGGCAGAAGATAGTTTGTCTATTAATAGACTGGAAATTTTAGCAAGGTAAACATAGCTTCAGTATACTAGTAACATTAGCTTAGTAAAATTTCCATTGCACATTTTCCATATTTTAATCAAAAGTCAAGCGAGAACTTATTTAATTTGTTTTTACCTGCCTGCCAGTATGTAAGCGCATGGCATATAAATCAGTTATTTCATTTGTAAATTATCCAGAATGCTGGGGTTAAGGTTCTATGTAACTGGGATGTGAAAACATGAATGGTACCACAAGTGATTAAATTTCTAGTTGAATAGAAGGCTCATTCTCTGGTGTAATTGACATTGACTTTATTTAAATAAAAAACAAACCCTCACATTTACAGTCCTTCTAAACACCTCTCATTTAAAAAAAAAAAAAAAAAAAAAAAGTAAAATAAAAGAGACTTTAGCATATGCTAACGATGGATTAATACTGTAAATGAGGGAATTTCTTTAAATATATTTTACTTAAATGGTCTTTTTAATTAAACATCAAAAACATCTCAGAGTTTAATACATTAAATCTGTGCACCCAACATGATCTCTCTTCATATTAGACTGTCAGCTCATTCTCAGTTCACCTTCGCAACTCACCCAAACTGCTCTTGCAACAACGCTCTAGTATGGAAAGAGAAGTGTGTGTATTGGAGTGCATGTATTAATATGTAAATCAGAGCACTGTCTTTCAAGACCAACGTGTGATCTGAACTGGAAGAACATGGTAAAGTTTGAAGAAACATGGATTGTACCTCATGTTACTAAGAGGAAACAATTTGGAACACTAAAGTCCTGCCATTTGTTCCCATTTCTTGGTAAAGTTAACATCAGATTGTTACAGAACAAGGGGCGGATCCTCAGCTAGTGTAAATTGTTATATCTCTGACTTTAGTGGGACTATAACAGTTTATAACAGCTGACTATCTGCCCCCATATGTCACAAGTGTTATCTGAGGAAGATTGCTGTGTAGCTCGAAAGCTTGTCTCTCTCACCAACAGAAGCTGGTCCAATAAAAGATATTACTCCCCCTCCACACACTTGTCTCTCGAAGACCATGGGACCCAACCCTGCTGTAACAGCACTCCAAACAAGTATTAAAGTTAGCTAACAACCAACCTTGTAGCTAAAGGGCACATTTTCATAAAGTTATTTTCATTGGAATTAATTTGGTTAAATTTCTGTCCTTTAGATTGTGAATATTTTTACTGCATTAGGATAAGTGTTAGTAACACTATGCTTTTAGGGAGTTCTATATTTTACAAAGGGTTTTTAATCTTCCAACGATATCTCAGTACTAACCTTCATGCTGCAAATTTAACACTTAAAATATTTTTCTTTGTAGAGCTACATCTTTACAGCTGTATTCAATAGTACTATGGTGCACGCTCTGCCTGTTTTGATGAACATCATTAGCAACCTGTTTCTCCACAATTTAAATGTGACTGAGAATATTCAAATCTGGAGTAATCCATTCATTCAAGTAGGTGGATTTCAAATCAGGAGGTATCATAGGCTTAAAATTGCATAATTACAAAGGAAACAATAGCAAAATTGCAGGTGTGTATGCAGTTTTGTGGCTTTGAATATTTGGGCACTTCCTATATTGGAGCATGTGAAAAAATGTAGCTGTAAATCAAAAAGATTCAATAAAGTTCCAAGTGTGGCCATTTAATTCAAGCCGATTTTATTGCTATCTTTTTCACCATTTGAAGCCTCTAACGTAATGAAATATTGCACATAACACAGTACAACTTTGAATTACAAAAATCATATTCAGATTTTTTTAATATAACAATTTACTACATATAATTTATATTATGGTGATGCCTGAGGGCCCCAATCCAGGGCACTCTACAGACATAGACAAGAGATGTTCCCAAACCTAAGGACACAAATAGAGCATGAGTAGGGGGTTGAAATATGACACAAAAGCAAATTAGTATGGTGATGAACTAGTACAACTTTGTTAATTATGTACTGTAGGGCTGGGACTTTTTAATTGGTTGTTGGGGGTAGCAAGAAATGGAGTGGGAAAGGGAGCGGGCAAGAGGAGTGATCAGAGCTTGTCACCCACCTAGCTTTGATTAGACTGTGATAGAGGGGAGTCGGAAGGAGGGATTTGGAACAGGATAAGGTAGAATTTTATCAGTGTTTTTCCCGCGTATAAGGCACAGTGTGGGAGAAAGCACACATTTGTATAGGGTTGAACTGGTGGGCAGTAAAGGCTGGGAATGTTGGCAGAACAAAGGTGGAGGTCAATGTTTTGATGGGTTACTAGTTCATCTGGGTAGGGTGGATCTCAGTTTTGAAGGGCTTTAAAGATAAGGACAAAGGGTGATATCCTAGTCCTGTTGAATTTAATGGGAGTTATGCCATTGACTTACCGTAATTTGGACCAGGATTTCACTCAAGAAGCTTGTATATGATGGGGAGATGAACAAAGAGCCAGAAGAGAGACTCAAAATATGTGATAATGTGATTAGCGCAACAAGATGATCTTGACAGCAGAATTCTCAATAGACTTGAGAGGAGCAAGGTTGCAGTTAGTCAACTATCCATTTTCTTTCTTTTCTGACTATATTAATTTTATAAACTGCACAGAAATCTACACAAAATTTTATTGCAGTGTTTTTATCTCAGCTGCTATACAAAAGGTCTTAACACCTATGAAACTAAATGGAACTAAATGGTAATCAGTCCCGTCCCTATCATAAACGTCACTTATCAGATAGGATAGGCTTCTGTATTGCCATACATGCTGCATATACAAAAATGATATTTTAAAGTTTTGTATGCTTTTATAATAAGCTGTAACTAAAGTGGCATTGTTAGGAGTCTAGGTACAAGAGCACAGGAAATCATGTTTAGAAACTTTAAAAAGAAAGTTTGAGGAGTTGTTTTTTGTCTCTAGTATATTCTAATTTCCCAGTGTTGAGGTCTAATTCTTTTTCAGCAAATTGATGACACAGTTTTCAGACTGGAGGATTTTTTTCAAGTGATGTTACTAGGAATCATTGTAACGGGGGTACCACCATATTTTGCCATGGAAAATGCAGAAAACCATAAGGTAATCTTCAGTTTGAACTATGCCGTTTGGGTTGTTTTAAATCTTCAGTATGTAAACAAATGTAAAACCTTCATCTAAGGTCATTACTGGATGACTTGGTAATGGCTGTTGTCTGGGACTCAGTGGTGGGATGATTTGTAGAATATACAACAACTTCAGAACCAAGTGGTCTGTCAGGAATCCTCAATTTTCAAATAAATTTAAATGTGTCAGACTGTTTACTGGATGCACCTACCCCAAGAATAAATGTACATAAGTTAAATTTTATATAAGACTAACAAGTAGTTGCGGAGACAAATTATATGAATCAAATATGAATGTGGGCGGAAACAAGGGGTTTTGGCATAGAGAAGAACTGGTTGTAGCTTGGAGATGGAATTGGGCACTCTAGTCTTTTCATAAGCTACCACCAGCTGGATGCACAACTGAAACTAAAGAAAGTAGGATCATAGAGGGCACTCAGTGCGTATTCCTACTGGGTGTTTTGCTTCTACCCTTCTTCTCAAAACCAACAGGTCCTTTTGTGGAAAAATGTGGATACACAGACCTCCTCCCCTGGCACCTAAAAATTGCAAATTGGGAATAACTCCAGTGAAGACACTGGAATGATGCTAGTGTAAAGCCTGTATATTTGAGAGCAGAATTAGGCCCAAGTTGTTTAAGCATTGATAAGCATTAACATAACTGCCATTTGTTGCATTTTTGACACCTGTTGTAATTTTTTTTTCCTCTAACAGATCAAAGCTTACACTCAACTTAAGATCTCAGGTCTTTATCCATCTGCTTACTGGAGTGGACAAGCAGTCATTGACTTTCCTTTATTTTTCATTAGTGTTGTTCTGATGATAGGAAGCTTATTTGCATTTCATCGTGGTGTTTATTTTGATACTTGGAAGTTCCTTGCTATTGTAAGTCTAGTTTTATTTACTTCTCTGTTCTCATTAAAGTGCTTTATCAAAGTGTATATGAAATATGACTTGTTCGTTTTTGTTTGCTGGTCGGAAAAATTTCACCCAAACGTTATTTCACTGGACTTTGCTGGATCGCTGAAATCTAAATGTTTCATGGAGGCCGTTTAGTTTTGACAAAGTTCTGATAGAACCTGGCCTGCCAGGCAGATTTCTGTTAGAAACTTGACTAGCTTCCTACCAGCACACCCACCTGCTAGGTTACTGGGGATTACAAACTTCCAAGCTGCCACCTTCACAGCATCCTGCCTGGCAGATTGACAGGGTGCTAATAGCCCCAGCTCCCACACTTGGGACTCCTTGACATCTGAGGCTGACAGAGTCCCCTGTTCTGGGGAAGCTTGCCAGGGTCCCCTGCCCTGGGGCTGAGGATCCCAGGCCTTCCAGGGCCCATGCTTCAGGACCCTGGAGCCAGAGCTCTTCTCTTAGGTGAGAACTATGAAACTTTGAGTTTTCCTTTTGAGCTTTTAATATTTGGAATGCTATCATTTGACTGTGGTTCCATCCCTTCCCCCAACTTGCCTGCTCTTGTTTTAATTTCTGCAAAAGTCAGTGAAATTAATTGAGGATGAGACTTGCAACACTTACCAAAATATGCATGTCATTAGTGTTTATGTGAGTCCCAATAGAGCCACTTGAGAAATGATTTAAAGAAAAGATTTAAATTTAACTGAGAGATGGGACTTGCTGCCCTGCTTGCATTTTTTATCAGAAAGTTTTAATAGCACATATGATGCTGAGTACAGCATCTCAAAAGAATTAAATTAGCTTTTAATTTACAGAGGGTCAACTGCAGATGAAAATGTACTCTCAAAGTATTTAGGCATTTACAAAATAAATGTCAATAACAGGTTTGTACCCCTGGGTATGCTGAATATTGTGACAGCACAGTATATGATGAATCTTTCTAAGACAGGATTTCTCAAACGGGTCACCGCTTGTGCAGGGAAAGCCCCTGGTGTGCCGGGCCGGTTTGTTTACCTGCCCCGTCCGCAGGTCCGTCCGATCGCGGCTCCTGCAGATGGGGCAGGTAAACAAACTGGCCCGGCCCGCCAGGGGCTTTCCCTGCACAAGCGGCGACCCCTGATTGAGAAACCTTGTTCTAAGAAATGTCTTTTTTTTTTTCCCCCTTGCAGATCTTCTGCCTTATTGGCTATGTACCATCAGTAGTGCTGTTCACTTACGTGCTCTCTTTCACCTTTAAAAAAGTGCAAAATGCCAAAGAATTTTGGTCGTTTATTTTTTCAATGGTAAGTCAGTCTCTTGTTGTATTTACTTAACTTTAAACATTTTCTCCTGTAAAGCCAAATCAACATTTTTTTCAGTTATCATTTTTGGAAAATAATCCCCTCCTATTTAAACCATTTGACATTTCTCTAACTTGCAACTGAAAAGGAAATAAATTAAGCAAATGACAAATGGTTTAAATATGAGGCAATATACATGTTTCTTTTCTTCCTTGCCAGAGCAACAGACGCTTTTGAATAATTATACTCAGAGTGGAGTAAGACGAGGGATTACTTGTGTTACAGTCTCTGGGCTGGCTGTTCTTTCAGAGACCATCTTCCAGTCCCCTCGAGTGCATCCCTTTCTGGTAGCAGGCCTGGCCCTCCACGTCTCTTTGGTGTAGGATACTGCAGTCCAACCACTCTCCAACCAGGTCTCTGGGTTACACTTCTCTGGGTGCCAACCATGTTACCTAGTAGGTGCAGCTGAGCCAGAGTTCTATTTTGGCAGCCAGTGGTCAGTAATAGTGTGCAGAAGCAGTTTCTTCAAAACAAAGATGCTCAGATGGTACACACAGCTGAGAGAAGTGGATTTAAAAATAACAAAGACCTATATGCATGGTGTCTTGCTCACATGTGGCATTCCCCTAGGTAGGCACGACAATGTTGCTGTCCCCCATTCTCTCTGGGCGCCAAGTTACACATAACTTGCTCCCAGACCCTGGGACTCAAGTTATTGTGTCTGTATGTCAGCTTTGCTGCGTGCTGACTGTGTCCCTGTTAGCTTCCAGCTGAACTGACCACTCCTTCCTTCCCTTTCTGCCAGGGCAATTTTTTAATCTCTCAGCGTCTTTTCATATCCGCCCTAGCTTTGAAATAGGAAAACATGCTAATTTGGTTGGTGCCAGCCAGGTAAGTTCTTTCCCCCAGTTGAAGGCTAAGTAGGTACCTGAGAAGCTGTCTCTTCTGTGTCATTGTTTTACTCATCCTAGGTACCTTAACCAACCCCCCATTAGAGCCTGCTTTAACTGCATTGAGTCAGACGGCAATATAAAATTGAACAAGGAAACAGAGTCATACATAACATTCCTAAGAAATAATACAGACAGTTTTCTAACTTATCACAACTTGTATTAAATTTATCACCATGTTAGTTTGTGAGATAAGCTGGGATAAAAATACGTGTTTTTTTTTCTTTTCTTTTGTTTTTAGGCTGCTTTGATCTCTACTGTTGTCACTGAAGTGGCATTCTTTATGAAATATTTCATGGTAACCACCATTTTTCATTATGTGTTCTGTGCCTTCATACCAATCTATCCTCTTATTGGATGCCTGATTAGTTTTATAAAGGTAAGCTTTTGGGGTATTGGGATGTTGGTTGATTCCTTTTTATGAGGAATTTAACTTTAGAACTTTGAAACTCCCTTCAGGGGCCCTAGTACATGGGCTAGCAGAATACATATATATATTGCAAGGTAATGTGGTTGATCTACATGTAAGTGAATGGGGAGTTTGCCTTCTGCATTGATCTGTAATATGCCTGATGTCCTTTTAATGGATTGTAAATAGCACCAACTGCTGAAAAAGTTGCTTGTATTACCCCCTTGTAAGCTAAATGTTGTTGTAGTTTCAGAAGCTGGAAGAAACAGAGCATTTGTTAAATACATAAAGGCAAATTCCATGTCCCTCTGTCTGTAGAGTTGAGCTGTTTTGATTACTAGGAGTCTGCAATTGACAAAATACATTGGTACTGATTTTCATCTCTCTCTTCTTCCATGTAAACAAGGAACGACTCCTCAAAAGTCAATGGAATTGCACTGATGTAAAGCCAGTGCAAACCTGAATCAGGCTCATAAAGTATATAAATAAAAATGTCTTAAATAGTTCATTATAATCTGCAATTAAATTTAGATGTAAAACGTAGCATTTGATGAAAAGTTCTTTGTGTAAATATTCATCACATTGTCAGGTATCACGGAAACACCTACAAAAGAATGAAAAATACCATGAGCCCTGGGACAAACTCTTGGTAGCAGTTATCGCGGTAAGTACCAGTTATTTGTCAGAAATGTTAGGAAATGTTAACTTTGAATGGAAAGCCACTTCCTAAAGACATTCCTGTTGTAAGGTGTTTAAGATTTTTATTTAATGCTTATAAGAGATAGTAGATTAACTACTGCCCTGCAGCCAAAAAATGATTACAGAATAGACAACAGCAGCGTAGGCTGTCCCACTCCCTCAGCTCAACACCTACTGCTCCCCTAGTGTGGCTTAGCCCTGCCCTTGGAAGATAAGACTGCTGGTTGGGATCGTGGAAGAGTTCAATCTTTTTGTGTTCAGTCATTAGCCTCCCTATTGAGTCTGTCAGCGAGTGCCCAGCTGAGATGATGTTTTTGAGACACAGACTCTTGTCTGCTGGGAACTGGACTGAGACATACTGGCTCATTTAACTGAGGCCAAGTTACAGGCTTCGCGTAGTAATAAAGGGTCTGGACTGTGACAGATTTGAGTGGATCCTTTAAAAGAGAAAGTTACCATATCCAGTTTACTTAAAATAACATTTTCCTCTCCCCTCCATTCTGTTTTTTGGGCCAAACTTCAGAAAACCATTTCTGAAATATTAATTATGAAGTACTGATTTAAATCATATTTCACTCTTAAATGACTCATTTATATCTTATACATACCTGGAAGTATATTCTAATTATAACAACACATACCTCATGCCATATGAAACAGTTTTTGGAAATATACCCCTCTGACTTCCGATGGAATTTATTAGTGACATGATTTCACTGTCATGGAGTCTGTCATGAACACCTTCATGGTGGGAGGAAATCAACATTTCATAGCATTCATCCCATAGAAAACCATTTGGCCTCAAGGGGCTAGAAATGTTTTGATTAACTGTCATTGTTTTTCTGTCCTAGCCTTATTTGCAATGTGTAGTGTGGCTGTTCCTCCTGCGATATCTTGAAGTGAAAAATGGAGGTAAATCGATAAGAGAAGACCCATTTTTCAGGTCTGTGTTGGTTAATAGTGTCACCTGTTATTCCATATTGGAAAAAAACATCTTAAGACAGTATTGGTAGCACTAACTGGGAGTAGCTAATGTGCAGCAGAAGGCACACCAAAGATCGAACAAAAATCCCTTTCTCACCAGAGTAATATGTCCTATTGCATTATACTGCTGTTTTAAAATTTTAATATTCACTGGTTTCTGTAGCTAAGAGTCAACAGGAAATGGCTTTGTTTACATTTAAATGAGCTGATTTTCTATGGTGTGAACTTGCAGTAGCCCTATTTTAGTGCAGTTTTTTGCTTATTCTCTTTGATAGCAGTTCTTTTTAAGTGACAACTGAATTTTATTTTTTTAAAGACTTATTTTCCACTGATTTTTTTTTTCTCTCCTTCACATATGGCTAGTTGCATGAGTTTATTGCCTAACAAACACAAAGGACTTTGATCTTTCTGTCCATAAATGGGCAGCTCTCCAGTGAAATCCCAGGGAGCTTTGTCTGTTTAAAGATGACTGAACATCAATTAATATTTGTTCCTTTCTTTAGAACTTCTATAAAGATCAAAACATGGAAATTTCGAGATGATCCACATAATGAGAATGAGGATGAAGATGTAAAGGCAGAGAGATTGTGGGTCAAAGAAATGGCAACCTGCCAGAGCTGTGATGAGGTAATTGTGTTGTGTAATTATGATTGAATCACAGGGGACGGGGTGAGATCAGATAAAATTGCTGTCAATAAACCAACATGTGCCAGCTCTGAAATAATAAAACTAATGCTTAATTGTAAATATTAAAACTAGGTATTGGTTTTGTCTTCTGAATTAGTTATATTTGAACTATTTTGTATTAAAAAGATTCAGATGAGCGAATAGGGTTCTGTTATTTTCACGTGATGTCAGTGCGTGTTTTCTCTTGTTTCCATTGCCTTCCTTGTGTGTGTCAATTTATTCCACTTACCACCTCTTACCCATGGTAAAACCTAGAATTATTGCCCTAGAATTATTGCCTGTGTCTGCCTGGGTTGGTACTTTTAGATTCCAAGCTAATGGGTACTCACACTTCAGGCTAGTAGGGATTGGGTGCCTCATGCCACTGAGATCAAGTCTGGAGGAGGAGGAGGAGATGTGCTGTGTAATGTACATGAGCAGCTCTGACAGCAGCCTTGAGCATAATTCTGCTGCTGCTTCCCAGTAGTTGTTGTCTGCATGGGGTCAGGTGCAGAATCGGACCCTTAACGTGGTTTTGCAGTGTATAGAGACAGTGAGGACTTAGAAGTGAAAAACAGGGCCTCTTGAATGGAGATAATGGTGATAACCCCTACTTGTCCCTAAGAAAGAAGTGTAATCATGGTGAAGCAGAAATGCAATGATTTACTAAGAAGACAGGATTATCTAAGTCTATCTGTCTAACCTCGGTAAATGTCAAAGAACCTTATTTTATGCTGATAAACTTTCAGTTTGTCCATTTGCGAGAGTGTTTTTGTCATTATGTTTTAAAAAATAATTAATATATTCTCTTCTGTTTTTTAGAAACCAGCAATTCTGGTCAACAGTCTGCATAAAGAATATGATGAAAGGAAAGATTTTCTTCTTGGGAGAAAAATAAAGAAAGTGGCAACTAAACACGTCTCTTTTTGCGTAAAAAAAGGTTGGTATTAAATGAGTTACCATTGAACTACTATATTTTTCCAGGGGAAAAAAACCAGTTCCTTTTTGTTCTTGGGACGCATGGGTAACACTTCGTATGTCATTTGTATTTATTTATTTATTTATATTCAGGAGAAATACTTGGATTGCTAGGACCAAATGGAGCTGGGAAAAGCACCCTGATTAATATGCTGGTGGGAGACGTAGAACCAACTGCTGGCCAGGTATGTGACTGAAAACTAATAGCCTAATTCATTTTCTATCTATTTTGTTTGTTTGTTTTCTTACCATTTTGGTCACCAGCATCTATAAATAATTTTTTGGTCTTTATAAAGACATGCAAACCCCATAAAAATACTGTTGAGTAAGGACTGTCTTTTCCACAGGTGCTGATAGGAGACTATTCTTTAGGATTGAATAGTGAGGATAATTCTGCTAAATTTGTGGGATATTGTCCTCAGATAAATCCACTATGGCCAGATATTACATTGCAGGAGCATTTTGAAATATATGGATCTATCAAAGGAATGAGTAAAACTGATGTGGAAGAAATCATAAAACGGTAAAAACTAATTGCAGCATTTTTTGCTTGCACTCCTTTTATAGCTGGGTTCTGTTTAATAGTCTAACAATAGATGTCATAGGTTTCTTGTGCTCTGTTTTTATCTGACTATTGTAGGCTGCTTTTAGCAGTTTGAGCAAGATGATCATGTTTTGGAACGGAAAAAAACAACAATATGTATTGCCTTTGATTTTTATATATATTTTATTTCACCTTGAAAACATAGAGCATACTCAGTAATTTCTAAGTGAGAGGCATAAGATCTAGTAAAGTAAAAACTGTTATAAGGATTTTTTTTAAAAACATTATTAGAATAATTTTTGTAATTAGCAGAGTAATCAGTTATTTAACAATTGTACTAAGAGGAATGACACAGCATATTTTGAGGGTTAATAATCTGCTTTCTTAAACAATGTTCTCAGTGATTGATGAGACAGATATTGTGCATTGGGTGTTTTGCAGCATTGCAAGGGCCCTTGAATTGAAAACCCATCTACAGAAAATGACAAAGAAATTAGCAGTCGGAATTAAGCGCAAGGTATGAAGACTTTTTTAAAAAAAAGTTGAATTCAGTATTTTCATAACATGAAGCCTATTGTATAATCATATTTAACCTTCTTTCTTTCATGTCAGTTATGTTTTGCGCTAAGTATGCTGGGTAATCCCCAGATTACATTGCTAGACGAACCATCTACTGGTATGGATCCTAAAGCGAAACAGCACATTTGGTGAGTGTAACATTATGCCACACTTACAAGAGACTTTTTTTTAAAAGAGACTACATTGTAGGATAATATGGTAGTAATACTCTTACTCCAAAGCTCACAGTGGTAATATGTCATAGATTAATATAAGCAAAGTATTTTTTCTTCTTTCCAGTCATGTGCATAACTGTTGTTAGCATTAAGGACGGCTACCTCTGTGCATTGCCGAGAATCTAGCTTTATGCAGGCTGCTTTCATCTGCATGTTGTCTTCACATCATTTGCAGATTAATTGCTTATTTCCCTTTGAAGATAAATCTTTCATTTGATTTATAACAATCAAAAGCATACATTAATAACTGCGTGCTGTCACAGCAACTTAAATTTCATCATAATTAGAATACAATGGACAAAAATAATAGAATCCTTCATAATATCACCCCATTGAGGAATAAGAAACCAAGCTCCTCAAATTCATCCTCTTCCTGCAGCTGTCCCTCCCCAAATGCCTAAGACACTGGGTAGGCTTTGTAATGTGATGGGAAGGAGAGTTCATTTCAGAGTTGTGGGACTCTCTTGGGTAATGCGCAGCTGTGAGGTTAAACCAAAGGAGCTCCAGTTTGAATTCCTCTGCTTGTCACCACTGTGGTAACAAAAGATGGAGAAAGAGGCAGTGCCTCTGGAAGCCAGGTAGCAAACCATTTTGTGTGTTTGGTACACGATATACCATGCTTGTCGTAGTAATATCCATGGGATGAATTCCAGAGCCAGCTGACAAATTGCAGAACTACATGATAAAAGAATTTATCGTGCACATTTGATCATTGCAACCACTCTAACGATCCAAACTTCTGAGCAGTTTCTTTCATCATTTTAAAGAAGAATAACCTACCAAAGAAATGTTTCCTTCTTTTCCCCCGCATTGTGACATTTCCTTCCAGGGCCCAGCATAGGCAAGATCAATACAGGATCAGTAACTGCTTCTTTGTGCCTACACAGTATTCACTTTTCATTTTAAAATTAGCGTTTTCTTTTCATAATAAGGCTGTTGGGATTAAGAAACTAGTGGGCATCCAAATCCCTGCAAAATACTTACATTAATATGTTTGTATTGAGAATAACTGAAAAGAAATAGATACATTTGCTTTTCTTTGCCCTAGAATGAAAAAAGCTGATGATGTGGCTAAGGATTGGTTAATTATAACTAAACTATTTTCCCAACATGGCATGTCATGTTAAAGGTAATTTGTAGCTGTAGTTATTATTTTTCATTAATTTTCAGGATGGCAATTCGAGCAGCATTTAAAAGCAAAGAGAGAGCAGCTATTTTGACCACTCATTATATGGAAGAGGCTGAAGCTGTGTGTGATCGAGTTGCAATCATGGTGTCTGGACAGTTAAGGTATTGTAGACTTTAGTAGTCCATGAATATTTGGAACTTTTGCTTAAAAGAAAACATGGTATGTCTCGGCTTGAACACATTTATAGCATTAAAAAAGTACAGTCACATTTGTTTTCATCTCAAACCTCTCATAAAATAATCTAATTCATAAAAGGAAACTATTGAAAACAGCTCTGCCTTTTTTTTGTTTTTTGTTACATGACAAACGATATTTGTCTCAACAATCTGTAGGTGTATTGGTTCAGTTCAGCATCTAAAAAGTAAATTTGGCAGAGGCTATTTCTTGGAAATGAAATTAAAAGAAACAGCAGACGTACAACAGGTGGAGTTCCTTCGCAGGCAAATTTTGCACATCTTCCCAAATGCATCTCATCAGGAAAGGTAAAAGTTATTAAATAGAAGACCGGTCCTTACAAGGAAAAAATATATTTGCATTAATGCATGCTTCATTTTTGTCAGTGTGTTATGAGTAAGTAATTAGTGATGATATGTTAGCCACATTTTAAATAATATATAAATAAGTCTAAGAAAGAGAACATGTGAAAGCAAGCAAAGAAAAATACCTTTATTGATAGCAAGAACAAAATTATGCTTGTGTAACAGTTGTGACTGGTAATTTCCTTGCTGAGAGTGACCTCTTTCCCACTCCAAGGAATTTGGATAGTCCCCATAGTCCTGCAAATGCTGAAGGTAGTTCAGACTCTTCTAGGAGGCCTCAGCATTTGGCCCACATCCTTTTTGTCCCGTCATCAAGAGTTCTTCCATAAATCTTCTGAAACACTAAATTACTTGAATTTCTGTCAGTGGATAAATGCAAACTCTTAACAATAATATCTTATTCTACTTTGTTTACTGTTCACAAGGACCCAGGAAAAGGCCATCATAGAAATACCCAAAGAATTTTTTCAGGTGGGGCAGTTTTGGTGGAGAGGTCAGTCTCAGAAAGGAGATCATATGGTGACAGATTTTCTATTCTGGATCTTTACCCCTGCCCTGGTCCAAGAAATTTGGGATGTAACAAACCTCGGAGTTTCCCTTTTTAAATGGACTAAACCAGGTAGTTGGGAGATTTTTGAACTGTCCACCAAAGAGAATACCTGATTAGTGAGGACAGTGCAGATGATTCTGTCTCAGGTGCCAAAGACGGGTGACACAGACTTTTGATAGTGTCTTCAAAGGAGTCCTGGCTCGTTCTGGCCTCTGTCAGGTTAGTGGACCAAATAATCTGATCCAAAATGGTAATTCCTATGTCCCTGTGTTACTATATGATTAGCTTGCAGTGCTTTTGCCTACTCTTTTAGAAAATAAATTTATGCTCAGTCATGTGAAACTTTTTTCTTTCCTTTTGTTTTCAGCAATTTTGGCCTGGGAAAATATCACACTGTATTTTGTTTGTTTGTTTTTTCCTCCAGTTTTGCCTCTATTTTGGCATATAAAATTCCTAAGGAAGATGTACAGTCGCTCTCTCAGTCTTTTTTGAAACTGGAAGAAGGTAAGACCAAGTATTTGCCAAGCAAGCAAGGTAAATAGTAATCATTTTGCCTACCATGCCACTGGAAATATTTCCCCTGATCCTGTGTACCATGTAGCGTTACTCTTATTCAAATCTTTCCTCAAAATTCACTTGGTTTGGTT
The DNA here is from genome assembly GCF_007399415.2 of Gopherus evgoodei. Lineage (NCBI taxonomy): Eukaryota > Metazoa > Chordata > Testudines > Testudinidae > Gopherus > Gopherus evgoodei. Next base: position 23,819,472 of record NC_044336.1, on the reverse strand, counting down.
AGTTTTTTAATGCCAACCTCCAGGCCATGACTCGTGCCCTTTTAACTTTCTTTCCTCATAACACGTTAACTTATATAACCCTGCTGTACTCTTAAGCTATGTACACAGTTCAAGGTAAAAAGAACTAAACAGATGTGAATTCAGCAAGGACTGGTTCAGTTCCCATCTCAGTCTATAAATACCTACAGTGGATGAATATATTTAATTCTAGAGAGTTCTTTAATCTAGCAGACAAAGGACACAACAAGCTTCAATGACTGGACATTGACACTAGAAAAAATCAAACTGGATATAAGGTGCAAACGTTGAACCATAAGGGTAATTATCCACTGGAACAGATTGCCAAGAGAGGTGGTAGATTTTTCATTGTTTAATCTTTGAAGTCAAAATTGGATGCATTTCATAAAGAGACGCTGTGGTAAATCAATGGCCAGATGGCGTTTTATAGCCTGTGTTATGCAGTTCAGAATAGATTAACATAATGGTCCCTTCTCGCCTTAACGTCTCTGAATATGTGAAGTCAGTGGTGTTGATCAGACCCCAAAAGCGTGTTTTGTATCACTGTAACCTTGTCTTTCCCATATGCCCACCACCAAATGCACACACTTTTGTGAATCATTGCAATATTGAACTCAGATTGTATATTCCTTTTGAAAGAAGCCTTTTTTGCATTTGTCTGAATAGCCACTTTCACAGCCCTGGCACTGTACAGATAATTTAAACATCATCCCTAGGAATCTGGGAACTACCTTGTATTAGCATATCAGTTCAAAATGCCCGGACCTGAGGGGGTAAACGTATCCCTTTTTTTTTTTCTTTTTCTTATTTTTTTTTTTTTTACAAGGCTATCAGAATATTGCTTGGAGGGGTCACTGGGTTTCACAGTGGAAATGGAGAAAGTTTATGGTGGTTGTAGCCATCACAAAGGTAGGGCTTGGGAGTTTAGGCTAAACCCATAACAGTTTTTACTTGTGGAATAGAACCTTGCTGCACCTCATGCAGCCCCAAGACACCTTCAAAGGGTGAGCCTGACTCTATACAGGAGAGGAAGTTCTTGGGAGAGGATCGTCACTGGGCACGGGGATACCCATATGCCTTTAAGGCTTGCCAAGAAAATAAGCCATAAGGACTGAGGACCATCGAGTTGAGTGTTGATAAATATATTCCAAGGTTTAATGTTAAAACAGTTCCGTAAAGATGCAGCTAGAGGCCTTTACATGAGACATAGTCTTAAGAGGTTGTTTTGGTGCTGCTGGATGGATGGCACTGCCAGTGATTCTTTTGCACCTCTAATTCCTATGACTGTGTGGATGCCACCTTCCAGTCTTTATTCCCATTCCCTGCCACTCTGGAGAGAGGGAGACTGCAACCAAAGACCTGCACTAGTTGCTCTCACGTGGCATTGCATTCAGCTGGGCCATCTAATTGTAAAACTCCTCTGTATTTTTAGTGAATTTAACAGTAGATATTTGAAAATATAGATTTAAATAAAGTCATTTTGAGGCAATTGATGATTAATTGTTTTTAAATGTGAATTCTTTCTAATCCTTTTAACAGCAAAACATGCCTTTAATATCGAAGAGTACAACTTTTCTCAAGCAACCCTGGAACAGGTATAGGAAGCAAATTTTGTTTCATAATTATAAACAAAAAAAAGTCTGTGGATTATAGCTTTATAGGGTAAAATTTTCAAAAGTGCCTAAGTAAGACCTGATGTGCCATTTCCAAAATTGACATAAGCACTTAAGAACTCTTACTTACACTCCTACTTTGAAAGTCAATGGGATTTATGTTCTTAAGTCACCATTCTGAAGGGTCAGTATACCTATTCAGATACTGGTGCAATAGGTACCACTTTTGAGATTCGTTTCTATGAATTTTCTTGAATTGGTAGGCACTCCGATCCTTGCAGTCTGAATACTCTTACACGGAATACACTGTTGATGCCATTTTCATCCGTTTTAGGTTTTTATGGAACTTGCTAAAGAACAAGAAGAGGAAGATAACAGTTTTGGAACCTTAAACAGCACGCTTTGGTGGGAAAGAAGACAGGAAGATAGAGTCATTTTCTGAGCTCTTTAAATACTGTAGGAGTCAATAGATGTACACTGCAGTTCACGTTTGTCTGACTCGTTTGTTTGTTTGTTTCTTGTAATGTGTGCTGAGTACTAAGAAAGCAGTTGAGATTGAGAAAAATATCTGACTTGGAAAAACAAAAATAATATTTCGAAACTTTGAGCATATTTCTCCTTCCTGGCCTTATCCGTCGATATTGTGCAAGTGTGGGAGTGCCTTTATTTGTGAGGACTCTCATTGCTAGCATATAATTTGTCTGTTTTTTAAAATTTCTGATCCACTCGCCTTACTCTGTCCTGTTTGGAAGCGAAATGGTAAATAACAATTTAGTTCTTTATAATTTCCTGTTTGTTTTGGTCAGTCTGTGCTCTGTGCTTCTAGAAATTCCAATCTTGAGCTTGTTCAGCTATTCAGTATGTAATGTCAGTATATAATTGATCAACTCCAGGATCCAACTTCTGCCTTGCTTATCTTTCAAGAGGCAGCTTCCACCAAAGGCAGAGGTCCACAAAACCAGGACAACAGCACTGGAAAAGAGTCACAAAAGCAGAAGTCAGCAATGAGGATATAGCAATGCTAGAAGTCAATGACTTGTCTGAATTGGAGTAAACATGTAGCTATAAGGTAGATGTTCAAAGAAGGTCAATTTTGAGTTTGAACTGTCTGATAGTGTTCTGCTAAGCTTTATTATCACATCCTCTGCATAAAATTCCATGTAGCATACGTTGCTCTACAGACTTAACTGCCTGATTCCAGGATTCATCATGGAATATGATGCTGGTTAGTTGAGCCTAAATTGTTTTTATGATACCAAATACCAATACCTAAAATTCTGTTAACCTGTAGGCTGTCTTTAAATTCCCATTGGATCCTGCTGATCAAAATCCTGATACTCCTGTTTGGTATGTACATTTCAGGTCAACTCTCCTTATCCAAAATAATCAATATATTACAACAGTGCCTCTATTATGGATCCTGCTCCATCACCATTCATCCCTAAATAGGGCCCATCACCATTCATCACTAAATAGGTTCCTAACTTATATAATAAACTTAGCTTGGGATCCACTCAACATAAAAGTATTTACACGTTAGTATAATATGGCACGTGGTTAATCGTTATGTACCTTTTTAGTGTAAATTGGCAGGTGTAACTCTAATCAAGTTTCCTTTGCAGGTTGCATAAAAATGTATCATGCATGCACTTGTACGTTTAAATGTGGTTTGCAAAGATGGATAGGTTCCTTTCAGTCTCTATTTGTAAAAGCATGAACACCAAATGAATATATCTTTATGGAATTTGCTTTAATGTGAGCATTTTTAATTGTATTCTTTGATAAAACAACCTGTTTCATTGATCACATGTTCTAACACATGTATAAAAGGCATTTGTTTAGATGTGTTCATTTTTTGTGACAGCGAATTTACAGGCTTATGCACCAATACTCTCTAATATATCTTTTTTGTGATAGTAATGAGGCAATACAATACATGTCCAGTTCACTGACAGTGCTTTCTTATTTCTATCATGTTCATTTTCTCTCACTATAAATCAAAAAGAGTAAGCTCCAAATGCAGATATTGTCTTGTCTCTAACAATACTTTTGTTTGCTTTCTGGCAAAATTGTTCTTTGAGAAGAAATAATAAGAGAGCCCATGCGTGGTTCTACATCCTCAGATCTGAGAGCAAATATTTATCCTGTTTGTGGTTTCAAAGAAAAATATTTTTGATTTAAAATTGAAAGAATTGATTAATCTAATTGGCTATTTAATCTGAACTTTTTAGAATCAAAATTAAGGTATTTGAACAATTGATTGCATTGTAGAATGTATTAATTGAAATGCATTGTGCAAATACTCTGTATATCTGAAGACACACGACACATAAGACATATCAGTTATATATGTTTACTTTAAGATTAGAAAATTCCTATATCTTCCTTTCTGAAATGTTCAAAACTCGGAAAACTATGCTGTAAATCAAAGTTTTATGCTCCCAAACATTGTGTCCCATTGGGCAATAATTAATATAAAATTGATTGATTGATTAATTCTGTCTGTGTAGGCTCCCATTTATTTCAACGTAAGTCTTATAATTGACAGAGGGGGCAGGAGTGAGCCCAATATGTGTATAGGTTTTGCTTCTTTCTCTGTCCATCTAGGATTGCATGGAATTATGTGGATCTTGTTTTCTTACATATTGCACGTGAGCCTGTGAATCCCACTTAGACCTTGATACCCTGCATGGTGCCGCTATGCTGAGTGGGAAGGGAGAGGGTGCATTGCCTTTCAGGAGCTGGTATACAGTCAGTCTGTCCACTTTAATAAGCCACATATAGTGGAACCATCTTGCACTGAAATGTGGCGTAATGTATATTGAAATAGAATGATTATCTGCTGAATTGTTTTAAGGCACTAACTGGGCCAAATTCTGTTACACTGATGGAATCCTATTGCTATTGTTGTAATGTATTTATTTAACATTTATATTGCAGTAGCATCTAGAGCAGGGGTCGGCAACCTTTCAGAAGTGGTGTGCCGAGTCTTCATTTATTCACTCTAATTTAAGGTTTCGTGTGTCAGTAATACATTTTAATGTTTTTAGAAAGTCTCTCTCTATAAGTTTATAATATATAACCAAACTATTGTTGTATGTAAAGTAAATAACGGTTTTTTAAAATGTTTAAGAAGCTTCATTTAAAAATAAATTAAAATGCAGAGCCACTCCAGACTGGTGGCCAGGACCCAGGCAGTGTGAGTGCCACTAAAAATCAGCTCACGTGCCGCCTTCAGCACCCGTGCCGTAGGTTGCCTACCCCTGATCTAGAGACTGATGCCCAATTATGCTGGGTGCTGTACAACTGTATAGTAAATGAGCTTACTGCTGACTTAAATCAGTCGATTAAATTGCAGTGACAGAGCAGACATTTGTTCAATTTAGTAAGAAAGTTTCTCTGTATCTATAACAAAGATGAGGCTGAGAATAATCATTACCGAGAGCTTGTGTTGATGCGCTGTCTTTGTCCCATTTGTTCTACATATCTGTTTTACTCTGGTACTTTCTTTATCACTACATGATACCGCATTACCTCTGACTTCATATCTACTGATATCATATCCCATTCTTAAACTCTTAGGGTCTGATCCCAAACCCATTGAATCAATGTACATAGTAGGAGCCTTTCCATTGACTTCAGTTTGCTTTAGATCCTCAGTAAATGAGTAATAATCTGCACTACACATTCATTATGTGAATAAAATGTAATGCTTATGCCTTATATCTTGCCAACATAGTATTATTTTGTTGCTTTTTATCATCTTAAAGTAAACCTATTATATAGACTAACTTTACTTATGTATAAGCATTGGGTAGTGTTTGCAGTCTTATTTGGTTAATATGAGAAATCTGATGTAGCGTTTCACTTTTTTCACATTCAAATACATTTTGAAATAATAAATCTAGTTAACTCTCACACACCGGCAAATTCAATACATATCCACTGCCAGGAGCAGATATAATAGCTTCAGAAAAACACAATTGGCCAAAAGGATTGAAAAACTTAAAAATAATAATGAATCTTTTCTTTCTCCAAAAGATCATAGATAATAGGCTTCAGGAGATCCTCCATCCTCCTGCCTTTTGGGCAAGTAATACGTTTGTCTTATTCCCAGAACCAAATTTTCTCCAGACGGTACAGGTTAAATTCCCTTATCCTTATCTACAAACTTATACATGCTAATCGTGACTTTCATGCTCCCTAGAGTTTAACAATATTATTCTTCGGGACGAAGTGCCCCAAATTGTAGAGTACTCCATCTGGTCTCATTTTGCCTAGTCTCTAAACTCGTGTCATTTAGGTCACTTCTGCCTTTCACTGTGTTCACAATTACTCCCACATGGTGTCATCTATATTGTTAATGTACAGTTTGCTCTTTCTTCTGATGTATGAAAATACTGTTTGTGCCAGGTTAGGGCTCTTTATTAGACTTGATGTCTCTTTCCAGTTTGATTCTCTTTCATGAATAATTCCTCTGTTGAGCTATAACCGTTCAAACAGTTTTGTATTCTATCAGAATAGCCAAGTAACATTGTTCTGACTTTTCTAATAGGGTTTGATTTTCTGATAGGTTTGTCACTGACTTTTCTATCAAAGGCTTTATTAAAATCTAGGAGAAATGTGCCCAGAATTGTTCTCATCTACACTGCAGTAACCCCATTGATGATTACTCTGAATTTACACAGATATAAGTGAGAGCAGAATTTGCCCAATTAAATCCACAACATATCTGGTGCCTAATAAAGTTCAAAAACAGAGAAAATTCTATGGAAGATCAAATATATTGAAATACAAGGAAAGACAATTGATATCAGCTTAAAACTTTAGGACTAAAATGTTACATTTGCGCTCTGTGGGTTATGTTGGTACTTTACTATAAATAATAAACTCAACCCAAACTGTACATAATAGAGAAATAATACACAACCTCAGATGACAGTATAACAGGAAGCCAGGTAGTTGTGGATTCTTGTTCCAGGACTGACCTTGATAATGCTGGGTGACCTTGGGCAATTAACTTAGTTCCCCGTCTGTAAAATGAGTATAATACTTACCTATCTCACAGGGATGTTGTGAGGATCAGTTAGTAAAAGTGAATACAAAACTTTGAAGATAAAATTGCTTTAGTAGTATTAAAAGGATGTATTTTTGTACTGGAGTTCTAATAACTCAGATTTTGCTCACATCATGAGAAATCCTTATTTAAAACATATTGTCGAGTTGCATATAGTTTATCTAGATGATATGTGCTATATTTTATAGTAGGAATAATTTTTATTTAAACATTGTTAGCATTCTTTTAATGCACATCCTGATATTAATCATATGCTTTCTTGGGCTTTTATGTTTAATTTTGTACATATGTTTATTTTTCTTTTATCATTTTGCTGTATTTGTAAAACAATTACCAATTCTTTTTGTTTTTCCCAATAGAAAGTGCTGTTGAAATAAAGATGGATTGGATTGCTAATGCTCACATCTTTACAACGTATCTGTTTTTCTGCTGTGCTAAATGTAAGGAATAATGGGTAGAATATTCAAAAGCGCCAAAATGACTTAGGAGCATCAATCTTGTTCATCTTCAATTGAACTTAGTCTCCTAAGTCACTTAGGGCCATGGCAATGAGGTTGTATAGATGACAGGTGTCTGCCTGTGGTGCAGTCAGCCATTATTTCTAGTAGCTGGAAAATTCATGCCTTCATGTCCTAAAGTGAATTTTCAACTTTTACTTACTTTTCATTTTTTGCTGTTTATTTAGTAACTATGAAAAGTGCTGGACAGCCACGCCTAAAGGCTGAGGTCCTCAAGCCACAGAACATGTACAACAAAGGCAGAAGCATTTCAAGTTTCTCCATATTTCCTGGCCAGTGTCCCTACATTTTATTCTAGAAGGATCACCAGCTATAGAGGAGGGAATGCACTGCTTGTAGAGCAGCTATAGGGTACATACCCACAGGGTTCGAATGTGTTTTGACTTGCCTAAGCAGCACCTTTCTGTCTACACTACTATTACATGTGTGCTAGGGGGCATGCAGTGTATGTACCCTACATGCCACCGTAAGGGGTGTGCTGTGTAGACATCCCTTGAGAGAAGGGAGATAATTTGCCCTGGTCCATTTAATCCTTGTTCAGTTTATTGAGACTTGCAAAAAGCTTTCCAATCATGGTGATGTGATTTGTGATGTGGACCTCTAGGAACTGGACTATGACCAGCACGTAGTTCATTAAACAGCCTTTGTATGATAACCTTCTGTCAGTGCCAACTTGGGCTTTATTTGAATGGATCTGTACCATTAGGGAAACAAGTTGTTACTAAATAACTATGATAGGTTGTTGCCCAAAGGTGTGTGGTGATATAAGGCCTGAATCTCCACTGCCTTGCACTTTTTGTAGTTATTGCACCTTTTCAGGTGGATGTTTCATACTGCCTGTAAATCAGTGGAGTTATATCAGTGTAAAACTGGCTGAAAAGATGAAAGAATTGGGCCTTTGTCCTGTCATGTTTTTTCACATAAGAAGGGGATGAGTTGAGGGTTCTGTAGGGGGCTTAAAAACACAAAGCTAAATAAATTCAACTAAAATTATTAGTAACCTGTTCATTAATATGTAACTATAAATGGTATATGTCCTGAGCTTTACTTCAGACTTAAGGAAAACAAAGCCAACCATTAGAGAGCTTTTTTCTCCCCTGAATGTGAGAAGGAAAACTAAACGTCGTAAATAATCCACTTATCAAACTACATTTAACTGCAAAGGGGGAAATGGTGAATTTTAAAAAGGTGTTATTTTAAACAAATGAAATGTAAATGGCCACAGGATGGCAGTACCCTTCAAGAAATGAGAAATGCTTGTAGTGTGTTTTAAAGAGACCTTTATTTGCAAAAGCAACAGTGAAATGATAATGATAGGAGTGAAGTATCAGAGGGGTAGCCATGTTAGTCTGGATCTGTAAAAAGCAACAAAGAGCCCTGTTGCACCTTATAGACCTAGAAGATGTTTTGGAGCATAAGCTTTCGTGGACAGGAGTGAGGGATCGTGGACTAGTTTATTTTAAAATCAGATTAGAAAGGATACAAATCCATTCTCAAAAAAAATGCAAAAGTTTATATTTCATTCAGTGTTTTTCTTCAAAGTCTGAATGATTTAGTCCGTTAGTATCAGAGGGGTAGCCGTGTTAGTCTGGATCTGTAAAAGCAGCAAAGAGTCCTGTGGCACCTTATAGACTTAGTCCTTTAGGTTTTAGTATAAAAAGTCTCCATTACTCCAAAACTGGCTTTCTGCTCTGGTAGGTAGTCTTTTTCTGTCCTTCTGCATGACTCTCCAGCCTCTCCCAGTTCCTACCCTACTCACCCTCCAATAGTCATCAGGCTCTTCTGCCTTTGAAAATCCTGTTGGGCTCCACATTTAATTTTAGAACATCCAAACTTTTAAATGACGTGGCCCTTACCGCGCCAGCAGGGAGATTACAGGGTGAGGCTGGTCAGTGGAGAATCAAGGTGGTATTGAAAGGTTTAGGCAAGGGGGACAGCAGGATCAGGAGAGAAAAAAGTAGTTGTTTCTGGGATTGACTTTTCAAAGGGAAATAGGAGAGTCAGGAGACTACTGGAGGCTCATGGAGTCAGCCATACGGGGCTCCCCACTGACAATCCTAGGTATTCCAGATGGAAAACATGTATTGGGCCTGCCAGTCCCATGGATCTTAAATATTTTCTTCCCGTAACCTACCAGTCGGATACATTTTACCCATGATTCCCATGTTGTATCTAGTACCTTCTCATTCCAGTTTTTTTGTCAACTTCCAGAAATAAGAAACCAGCACCCAAGTATTTCAGGCACCGCTGAGTGCTTTACTTCTGACCTGGATTGGAAAGAGAGCTTCCCTTTATCTCACTGCTATGCATGGAGGGAGCAGGGGGATCCACTGGCTGGTTTTAGTTTTTTCCCATCATTTAAGGTCCTACAAGTAGGGAAAGGCTCCATTCTTTCTCCCTGGTGGATAATGGCAGTTCCAAACTGTCTCCCATTCTGGCTGCTCCCCACTCTCCCAGTCTCCTCCTGGCTGTTTCAAACAGAGAAGTTGCATTTGCAGGGAAGGCTGTGAAGAGGCAACAGCAATTCTTTCTCAGTGCCTCTCGAGCGTGATAGCCTTACTTGCTCTCATGGTGTATTGCACTCACGTCTGCCTGGTACATGTGTATGCCTACTGATTAGAGTTGACAATTTACCACACACATGGTCCCAGATGATGAAAGAATTATGCATGAAGTTCACCTTGTCAGCATTCAGCCACTAATAACCTAGAAGTGGAACAGATGAGCATTTTTATGAAACTGTCATCTAGGTAGACTTCTCAGCCTTGGGCCTCATGTCTCCAGAGCAAATTGTGTGGGGAAACTCCCCTAGCTTTTTGGATCTACGAGTTAGCTGTAAGCCAGTTTGAGGGCTCTGCTGTATTGAGCATTCTCCAACAACAGGTCCTTCAAGAGCTCTGGAGAGCTACTGCCATTACTTTTTTGACTAAATTTCGCTCAGGATCTCTTGCTTAATGGTTCTAACTGCTTCAGCCTTGTGTCATCTGAGGAGTGAAGCTTCAGAACCTTTTTGGACACCATTTTGGTATCCTTTCACAAAATGTTGTGAGGGACCCTGAGTCGTAGACTCGAGACTAGAAGATAACCAAGCTTTGATGCCTCGAGGGAAACTACAGGCCAGTCAGCCTCACCTCAGTCCCTGGAAAAATCATGAAGCAGGTCATCAAGGAATCAATTCTGAACCACTTAGAGGAGAGGAAAGTGATCAGGAACAATCAGCATAGATTCACCAAGGGCAAGTTGTGCCTGACTAACCTAATTGCCTTCTATGATGAGATAACTGGCTCTGTGGATGAGGGGAGAGCAGTGGAAGTGTTATTCCTTGACTTTAGCAAAACTTCTGATACGGTCTCCCCAGTATTCCTGCCAGAAAGTTAAAGTGGCCTGGATGAATGGCCTGTAAGATGCATAGAAAGCTGGCTAGATCATCAGGCTCAATGGGTAGTGATCAATGGTTCCATGTCTAGTTGGCAGCCAGTATCAAGGGGAGTGCTCCAAGGGTCGGTCCTAGGTCTGGTTTTGTTCAATATCTTCATTAATGATCTGGAAGATGGCGTGGATTGCACCCTCAGCAAGTTTGCAGATGACACTAAACTGGGAGGAGTGGTAGATACGTTGGAGGGTAAGGATAGGATAAAGAGGGACCTAGATAAATTAGAGGATGGGCCAAAAGAAATCTGATGAGGTTCAACAAGGACAAGTGCAGAATCCTGCACTTTGGACAGAAGAATCCTATGTACTGCTACAGACTAAGGATAGTTCATTGATAATTGTGCTTTTACCAGCTTCATTGGGTCCTAGTAATCCTAATAGCTCTCCTAGAATAAATATGCATCAATTTTTAGAAAGACTCACCCTTCCTGAGCATATCATGCCCTAATGTAGACACTTCCTGTATCAGCGGAAAGGGTTTCGGTGTAGGTAACCCACCTCTCCGAGAGGCAGTCTGTGGATTGACAGAAAAATCCTTCCATCAGCCTACCTATGTCTACACTGTGGGTTAGGTCAACTAACTACAGTGTTCAGGGTGCAAAATCTTTCATACCTCTGAGTGATGTAGCTAGGAGTGAAAAACCGAGAGTTTATGATAGACAAAAAATTGAGTGAAACCAAGAGCAATGTAATTAACACAGGGGCATTTTACATTAACATTAAGTATCAGATCTTTCTTCAATAGATCCATGGGGGAGAAAGATTCCCTGTGCATAGATTTACCTGTCTCTGGTCAAAAAAAGTTTCCATTATCTGCCCCCAAAACTTAAGAGGCCACTTCATGTGGTCAGAGTCTATCTCGGGGTGGAGTGTGTTTCTCATACATATTTAATATGAAACCCTTGTAATGAGATGCCTCGCATATTGACCAACTGAATTATGTCACAATACCCTTTAATAATAAATGTTGATACGAGTGCAATCCTGTTGCCACTGAACTCAAAGTGAAAGCTCCTATTGACTTCAGTAGAAGCAGAATCAAGTGGGTTTTTAATAGAAAGCCTTACGATTTCTTTGAACCATGCCAGTTTTTCAATATGGAATTATAACAGAGCTTGATATTTTCACATATTTTGGTTTAAAATGTTGATCCTAGAAGAGGATCCCCATTTTGCACAAAATCTTTCAAGGCCAAGACATTGAAAATAAATGTGAATGAGGTTTGTTTCACGTATTCCTTTGAGTCATTTACAGTCTGACATTTAATTACACACATGATAACTACTGAAAAATTTTGGAGAAAAATATTATTGCTCTTATTGATTTGGTACTAAGTGGTTTGAAGCAGAGAGTGTCAAAATAATAATCAATCAGGTGTCGGTGATGTTATCCCCTGGGGATGTCTTGTATCCACAATTGTTTGTAAAGTTGTGTAAATCCCAGATAGTGCCCAGAGATTCTATTGAGTGAAATTTTATGAACGATGCAGATTACCACCCCAGTCTAATTATGATGGAATAATCATTATTCTTCTGGCTGTGTGGCCCATAATATTTCTTCTTAAGATAAAAGAGAAAAGAGTAAAACGTTTCTAGGGACACTTTTGTTTATCGCAAGATCCCAGGAAATCCAAGCAACAAACTGTTTGTGCAGGTGCTGATGAAGGGGAAAGATGCAGCTGCCTCTTAACCAGAGGAGGATACAACTGACTTCCTGAGCCACTGGCCTCAGGCGAACCCTCTCACTGGCCAAACCTTATTGTGAAAGAACATCTGGAGATTTATCCTGCAGTGAAAAGGATGAGGAAAGAGGAAGCTGTCGGCACAAAGACAAAATAATGCCAGTTACGGTTTTGTATCTCAGAAAAGAGGGGGAGTGACAAAGGAGAACTTCACTGAAAACCAGATGGTACATCTTAATTGAGCTCTCCTGAATGCTTCTGAATCCCTCAGTAGGGGCCAGCTTCCCCCACGAGCACAGGGGAATAAATAGAACCTACTTCTTCGATTGTGCTGTCTCATGGGACAGTATTTATTCACAGATAAGCAAGATGTACACATCATCAGACCATGAAATGTTCCTTTTATGAATTTTCTTTCCTCCTTCCCACAGAATGATGAAGGATCTGAAGCTTCAGGAGTATTTTTAAAAAACAGCCAGACAATTATCTGCTAGGATAACTAGAAAGGTGTTCTTATATAGAATGTTGGGCCAGATTCTGCTCTCATTCACACCAGTGCTGCATCTGAAATAACTCCACTCAAGCCATGCATTTGTACTGGTGTGAAAGGAGAGCAGAATACGGCCTTTTGTGCACTAACATGATTTTTTGTAACAAATAGGAGAGCAGAATACGGCCTTTTGTGCACTAACATGATTTTTTTGTAACAAATATGGTGAAATCTCTATTTTGGAGCAAAAACTCAAGTTGTGTCTTGTGAATTATATTTAGGAAAATATTATGGCAAGCTTCACAGAGTCTGTGAAAAATTAAGTTAGTAAGTTTTATGGGTCTGGACCTGCCCCCAGTTATGTAGACAAGATTCTCATTGCTTCCCGTGACCCAACAGACCTGGGAGTGCATTTTGGTTCCTATAATTTTTGAAGGGAATTTCTTCTGGATCATATAGAGCAGAAAATTGCACAGGATGCTTCTCATGTATTTAAATCAATTTCTTTAAGTCGCTTGACGCCAGTTATCCCAGAACCTGAGCATCGGTGTGTGCATGCATGAGATTTATTTGTTGGCACTGGAAGGTGTTATTTGCAAATCTATTTTGGATTATTTTTAGCCAATGTATTTTATTTTGTTGCACACAGGATACTTTCTCTGAGTGTCTCTTGCTCATGTATTATTTAGATCTGAATTAAGAGATTGTGTTTTTAAAAGTGGGCCAGATCCTTCCCTCGCTTACCCTTTGATGAGACCTCTGGCTCCAGTGAAGTAGCCTAAGCAGAACAAAAGGCAGAATTTGGCTCCCAATGACTTTCCTCCATTTTAATTGTGTTTTGTACTGAGCATGCTGGGTAATCTGACAGTTCTGCTTCTGGATGAACCATCAGCTGGGGATGGATGCTAAAAGACCGATGCCATATATGGTGAGTAATGCCTGAACTAACTATGCGGCCTGTTTAACTGAAGGCCCAAGTCAATTCAATATCAAAGAAGATTAGAGCTTTAGGCCATTGACAGAGCTGGCCACGTTCACTTTAGTGCAGTAATTATTGGACAGCCAAACGGCCTCGCCCTTGAAGGAGCAGTACATCAATATCTTGCCTCCTGCCAGATGGTTGGGTAGGAAGAAAGGCTCTCTGTGTCTACTCCCTAAGCTCTTCACTCACCCATGCGAGGACAGTTACTATTTAGCCCTTAGAATTAGCGCTGTTGAATTTTAGCTTCATTGAAAATTCTGAGGAATGCTCATATGTAAATGAGGCAGAACCTGCAAAAGACCTTAGGGCTCTGATTTTGCCCAGGACAAGCAAAATTTTAGACCGTTCTTATTTTTTTTTCTGAACTGACTAACTCTCTTTCCTAAGTGGTTCCAACCATGTTACCTGAAATGAAACTATTCTGATTCTGACATGCCAAAATTACAGTCATTTAAGCTACCTTAGGTACAAAGAAAGCTATTAAAAACTGCCTGATCTAATGAATTCTGGCTGTAGCAAATTTTATTTCAGAACAATCTATAGAATGGATTCTAGTCATAGATGGAAGTGTTCTTAGTTTCTTTAAAGTCCTTCATGTACCCATCCATCTGTGGTTATTTTTGCTTAATTTAATGTTTCCTTTGGTGTTTGTTGGGAAAATACAACAGGAAAATTTGTTTGTCTCTTCCTCACAGCACCCTTGTACAGTTGCAAAGAGACCTGTGGCACCTTATAGACTAACAGACTTATTGGAGCATGAGCTTTCGTGGGTGAATACCCACTTCGTCAGATGCATGGAACTCATGCTCCAAAACGTCTGTTAGTCTATAAGGTGCCATAGGACTTTTTGCTGCTTTTACAGATCTAGACTAATACGGCTACCTCTCTGATACCCTTGTAAAGTTGGCATTAGCCTCATTTTACAAATGAGGCCTGTGAAGGTTTAATAACTTGCCCAAGTCTCACTCTGCGAGTCAACTGTCACATTGGGACAGCTGGGAATGGAAATCAGAATTTCTTGACTTCCTGTTTGTCTCACTTCTCCAGAATGAAGTGAATAATTGACATGCATTAGTCTATGCTAAACAGGTAGAATTCAGCCTTTAAAGTTCATCTATATTGTGTATAACATTAATAAAAGCAATTGTCTACATTATGATGTGGCCATTAATACACCGTTTGTCTCCTTACTGGTGTGTTTTTATGCAGCTAGCCTTCAGTTCCAAGAGGATGAACTCAAACACAACCAACAACCTAGCCAGGTGAGCAATTAGAATCTTTTTAGCTTTTTCAAGAAACTACCCTGGATTTTACCTACCATATCACTGTCGCAGTTAGTTATCACTGCTAGTTAATACATCTGAGCAAGTTTCAGGTAGACAGAGAATTGCCTTTCTATGTTTATTCCCTGGTGTAATAGGATAATTAGGGATTTCAGCACTGGTGGAGATGGTATGTACATAACATAGGCTATGCAGTCTGGATTTTGAGCTGACATTTGTCCTGCAAACTGATTTCTTGAATATCGAGTGGGGGTGCAGTGTTAGCCAAAGAAGTTGAGGATGCAGAACCTGTGACACCAGGTTCATTGGTTGCTCTACAATATTATTTACTTGGGAATTTGTTCTTTCTGGTAACTGACCATGGGCCTCTATGTTGGCTACAGGCCAGGAAGTATCACAGTCCCAGGTTTGCTTGGTGGTGGCTGGCTCTGCATCATGTTTTCCTCATTTGCTACCACCCTGGTACCCTTACCACTGGTCCCAATACTTGGGAATTTGTTCCTTCTGGTAACTGACCATGGGCCTCTATGTTGGCTACAGGCCAGGAAGTACCACAGTCCCAGGTTTGCTTGGTGGTGGCTGGCTCTGCATCATGTTTTCCTCATTTGCTACCACCCTGGGAAGCAGCTTGCTAATGCTGGCTTCTTTACCAGCTGAGTGATGGGATAACAGCCTATTTAGAGCAGCCCCCTGGCAGTGGTGTGTGAAGTGAGTTGGACAAGCCCTTTCAGATCCCAGAGAGAGCCTCTGTGAGCCAGAAACAACCTGCCTTTCTTTAGTGGCCACATGTCCAAAGGCTGGAGAAAGAAAACCGCCAGGCACAGCTGCACCCTTCTCTCCACTTTGATTACAGGAGAACAGGTAGATCCTACTGCCCATATAAGTGGGTGATTTATTCCTGGAACAAATATTCTGTGCCCTGAGTTAGTGAGACTGAGAAGACTGCCTGGGAAAGGGTTTCAGATTTTTCTGACGCTTCAGTGAGCAGAGCTTAGCCTGCACTGCTGGCTCCAGAACTGGTCTGTTTCCACAGCTCCAGGAAAGAATGAAGATCTAAGGCCAGATTTTTCTATGTACTCGGGCCCCTTGCCACCACTAGAACCATGCAAAACAGCTGATCTAGCCCAGTATCAGTTCCCTCATCATAGGACAACTTCCAGCTGATTCAGAGTCAGTCTATTAAGCTTCTGCACCACCCCTTACCTGGCCTCGTCCTGGGGCCTGGCCAAAATTCACTGCACTCCAATTATCCCCAGCTGACACATTGCCCCATGAGGATTGTTGCCTGCTGGCATAGAATTAATCTGCCCCCTGGTCAGATCTAAAGAATGACTATAGCCAGTGCAGGTCTACCCTGTGCAACCGGGAGCCGTAACAGGCTTCCTGACACCCCATTGTCTAGCATCTGTTGAGCTTCATTTTTTCCAAAAATAAATAAAAGGAATGTAATGGCAGCAAATCTTTCAATTTTGTAAATTAAAGGGTTGTTCTTTTAAGAAAAATATTGCGTTCCATGAAACTTCCTCCCCAACCCCATAAATTTAATGCAGCGTTGAGACATGACATTCCTCTCCACATTCTGGGATATTATGATGAATTCCTTCCACTACCATCTGGGTGCAGAGGGAAGCCAGCCAGAGACTCCAAACAATAAGGGCAGAAGCTGCCAAAGTAGGAACCCCTGGAGCCCTGGACATTCAGGGAACTGTTTGGACTAGATTCAGGGCTGCCCAAAGGGGGCTGAGGGGGCAAGTGGGGCAATTTGCCCCAGGCCCCGCAGGGGCCCTCAGAGTTTTTCAGGGCCCCTGGAGCGGGTCCTTCACTTGGGCCAGGACCTCTTTAGTACTATGTACAGTGCCTCACATAATGGGGTCCTGCAGCAAAGCTGTAACTCCAGAAAATTCCCTTATGTCCAGATGGAGTGCTGCCTCAGTTTCCCCAGTGTCATCTTTGGCCTACTTCAGTCGTAAGAGTAGTAGGCCAAAGGAAGACTAGAGTGCCTCAGGTGCATCTGGTGAGGAAGAGGTAGAGTTGTGATGCTGTAAAGTGGCATCACAACTCTACCTCTTCCTCACCAGATGCACCTGAGGCACTCTAGTCTTTCCTCCTGCCTAACCACAGGCTGATGCGCCTCGATCAACCTCACAGCTCTGGGGCTAGCACATTCGTTACTCAGAGGTTCAGGCAGGCTGCAGCTCCTCAGAGCCCATGTCTCCGGTCAGACATGCCACTTGCCCCTGGGAGGAGCCTGTCAGCTCTTCTCCCCTTCCCCCTTTTCAAGTCCTGCACCTGGCCTAAAAGGCAATGCAGGTGCACCCTGGGACAGGCTCCTTGGAGGAAAATTAACTACTAAGATTGGTTTATATACCCTGTCACAGGCCCCACTTTTGCTTGGCTGTCAAGCACTAATGTTAAGTGAATAATAATACACTTTTTTAATCTACGACCATAGCATTTTTGGCCTCTTTTTTACCATGCCTAAGAGCCAAGTCTCACTACTGATGCTTGGTGCATCGCTCACGTTTGCCTGAGTTTTCATGAACTACACAGTACACAAATCACCCTGGATGTGGCTGCAGCAAACCCCTTCTGGGCAGTGTCCTGCAGGCTGAGTGCTGCTGATCTCCTCTAGTCCGTCCTCCAATACAGCCTTAGCTTCAGAACATTTTCTTTTGTTTTATCCCAGGTCATTCTGAATACTTCTGACTGTGGAGTTTCTACCATCGGCCTTGGGAACTTAGTGAGAAACCGATGTACACATCCCTAGTTTTCACTATTGAATATGTGCCATAGAAATCTGCCTCTGGCTGTAAAAAAGATATAGAGATCGGATATAGTGCAGCTTTTTAGCTTAACCTCTATTCTATATAGATGAAATTCGAATTCACTTTTAAAATATAGTGTTAGGGAAATTAATGTTATTTGATGTGCCTCGTTTCCACATGATAAAGGGGGAAAGGGATTTCCAGCCAGTTGGAGTTACTTTACAGAACTCTGGTATATACAGTATTTTGCCAACAAAATTGTTGATCTGCTGAGTTCTGCCCTTTTACCTACATCAGGGGTCGGCAACCTTTCAGAAGTGGTGTGCCAAGTCTTCATTTATTCACTAATTTAAAGGTTCGAGTGCCAGTAATTCATTTTAACATTTTTAGAAGGGCTCTTGCTATAAGTCTATAATATATAACTAAACTGTTGTATGTAAAGTAAATACGGTTTTTAAAATGTTTAAGAAGCTTCATTTAAAATTAAATTAAAATGCAGAGCCCCCAGATGAGTGGCCAGGACCTGGGCAGTGTGAGGGCCACTGAAAATCAGCTCGCATGCCGCCTTTTGCACGAGTGCCGCAGGTTGCCTACCTCTGACCTACATCAAAGCATCATTGAACTACTGGTACAGTCAGCTACTACTCTTGCAGAAAGAAACAAGAGATTTTACAAGGCAGAGCTTGTTTGTTTTGTTTTTTGTTTTGTTTTGTTTTGTTCGTTTTTTGTATTCAAAGTTTCAAGAGTTTCCTGAACCTAACTTTTGAAAGGAATTTTCCTTCAGCAGCTAGACAGCAATATCCTCTGTTAGCACTATAGAAAGAAAGCAATCTGAAGAACTGCCAAAAAGGAGGCAGCTAGTGAAGTAAACCAAAGTGGTTGTGTAAGCCAGGCCTTTTTGGCAGTTAGTGAAAAAAAGGGTGGGAGGAGCCTCAAAGAAGCATGCATGGAGTGTCATTACAAGGATTAGAAAGTAATGGCAGGAAAAAGAACACATCTGCATTATTTACAGATCCATTACAAGAGCAAATATTCTGAACATTTCTCAAAACTTTCCCCCTAAGGTAAGATCTCTATTTTTTAAAATTCCATTTGAAGTCTCATGTATGAAAACATCTGGTAATTAAAAGCTCTAAAACTAACATTGTTCCAGTGTGCCCTGCTGTTTTGTTTACTATAAGCTTGTTTTAACTGCCTGATTAGCAGATGCAGAATCTTTCTAAAGTACGAAGTTTAAATTCTTTCTACTGAAGTTTTATTGCCATTTTAAGGCTTTATTACTTTATTTTTTCTTATTTGTGGTCTAATAACAATACATTAACAATTTTTCAGCTTTTCACAGAGCATGCTTTTCTGCAGCGTGTATTCTGGTTTTAAAAGAAGGCATCAGATTAAATATTGCATATATATATATGTATAAAAGTGACATGTTTCCTATACATGTGTTTTGAAAATTCTAGTGGGGAGATTTTTTTTGAAAACACAGATGAAAATTCCTCCGTGCCGTTTTCCACCCTCTACTGCAGCATTGTGCTAATAAAGGGGAATGTCTGCACTAGGCAGACTGTCTCAGCATAGCTGTGTTGGCATAGCCCTGTAGTATAGGTGCAGCCTACATGGACAGAAGGGTTTTTTTTCTGTCAGTGTAGGAACACAAACTCCCAACTGACAGCTTAGTCTACACTTGGAAGTTATATTGTCATAGCTACCTTGGTCGGGGGGGTGAAAAAACCCACACTCCTAATTCAGGTAGCCATGTCAACATAGCCACCAGTGTAGACACAACTACGTCAATGGAAAGTGCTTCTATTGATGTTGCTAATGGCATTCAGGGAGGTGATATACCTACCTGGACAGAACAACTCCTTCTATCAATGTAGACTGCATCTACACTACAGGGCTATGCTGGCGTAGTAATGCCGGTTGAGTCTCCATAGCAAAGACAGACCTTACATTAGACTGAAGTGCTCGTTCATTGACTAAACTGCATCTACACTTGACAGTTATGTTGGCATAGCTCCGTGGGTCAGAGGAGTGTTTTTTCACAGAGCTGACCAGAGCTTATGCTAGGCATAAGCAAAATAAGTAATTGTTTAGGGCCCCAAGCTACTCAAGGGGGCTCTCTACTCTGGGCAGGTCTATACTACCGGTGAAGTTGATCTAACTTACATCACTCGGGTGTGAAAAAGCCCACCCTCCCCCCAAGCAACCCAAGTTTTGCGCTGTCCACACCAGTGTTATGTTGGTGGGAGATGCTTTCCCGCTGATATAGCTTCCGCTTCTTGCCAAGGTGGAGCTCTTATGCCAATGGGCGAGCGCTCCTTCACCAAACCAATGTCGTGCGGTAGTGTTGACTTGCCCTCTGTTTAACAAGTTTATTAGTATGCGTTGCAGGGGGGAATCCCAAAAATGTTCTTTCTTAGGGCCCTCAATGGACTAGCACCACTTCTGGCACTGACCCATGTAGCCATACTGATATAACTTTTGGGTGTAGACCAAGCATTGTCCTTTGGTGAGTTAGTGTTTCTACACTGACAAAAAAACTCTTTCAGCATCTGCACTATATAAGCTATCAGAGGGTAGCCGTGTTAGTCTGGATCTGTAAAAGCAGCAAAGAATCCTGTGGCACCTTATAGACTAACAGACGTTTTGGAGCATCTGAGGAAGTGGGTATTCACCCACGAAAGCTCATGCTCCAAAACGTCTGTTAGTCTATAAGGTGCCACAGGATTCTTTGCTGCTTTTATATAAGCTATATGAGTGTAGTTTCTATAGTGTAGACATAATCTTTGAGCTGGTCTATGGAGGAAGGACAGTAGAGGTGGTATTAGTAGCTGATGCCTTATTTTCTTTGCTATTCCCACACGAGGAGTTTCAATTTTGTGATGTTAAAGTTGCAGGCATGTATCAGCATTTCCAGTGTATATTATCTTTCTAGAACACTGGAGTTTTAAAAATAAAATTAGAAACCCAGGAAATGTGCCATAGAAATCTAGTAGGTATGAAAAAAGAAAGAGATCTGCTATAGTGCAGTTTTACTGCTTAACCTCTATTAGGATAGAAAACAACCAAGGAATTGAAAGATAAAATTGTACTTCCACATTATATGTAAATCATCACCACTAGATTAACTCTGCCTCAGAAGAATTGCTCTAATGTAGTATTCTCACACTCATTTAGAAAGTACTGCACAGCATTATTTTTGCAGTTTTGTGACTGGTTAACTTACTTGTCTCTTATAGATGGCTAAAAGAGTAATAGTGAAATTGTTGACGTTGATTGCTTGATGCAGTTGTGTGGTTCTTGTCATGAATGTTTGGTTAGGAAGATAACGTAAAATTGTTTTCTGTTGGCTCGTCTGCAGAGTGACGAAATGCATTTCTGGAAATCTGTAAAACTGCAGCTGACTTAACTTGGAAGTAAGTTTATTATAGCTGCTCTGCAGAAAGCTCAATTCCAGCTGTACAAGGGAACTGTTTTTTGTCCTCTCCAAGTACAAATGTTGATTTTTGTTATCTCTTGGAGCAGAGTTTGGATTGTGGTGGTGATTTGTCTGCAGTTATGTGGTTTGCTGTGGGAGTTAGAGTTTAACTCTGAATTGCCTGGGTTTCTGACTTCTTCTTTAAAATTAATCTTCTGAAAGAAAATTTTATACACATTGGTATGAGTCTGCAACCTAAAATTCTCCACACCCAAGTGTCTAATGGTGAAAATTCTTCAATTTTTTTTAAAAAACATCCACTCCTTTCATGAGAAGGGCCCTGTGCTTGCAGACGCTTAGATTCCTTGATCCCTTACTTGCTCATTCTGATTTGCTCCCCAAATCTTCAGTGCAATGACAAGCCTCCATCTCCTATGCTCTAAATCCCATCTGATCTTGCCCATTGGAGTTAATGGGCATTTTGTCATTGGGATCGGGATCAGACTCTTGCAGTCAGGTCTTGCGCAAATCACTTCACTTTGCTTCCATGTTTGTTTCCCTGTATGTAAACTGGGGATGGGACACTCATGTGAGATAAATGTTATGGGTTAGTTCATATTTGTACAAGACATTTAAGAATGTAAAGTGCTCTATATTACGTATGTATTTATGAGACCGGCATAGTAGAGGAGGAAGCTTGAAATATGGAATTAATTTTATAACTAAATTTCCTGTAATCTTAGTTTTCTAATTCAACATTTCCCATGTGTAAATAACTAGCAGGAACGAGTTGTTCTACCAAGAGGTACTTTTTGGCCTAAAATGAGAGATGTATTCCATTACGAAATGACTGGAGTAATTTCTCCCTGGAATAGCCTGCCTCAGTCCTGCTCTTTCAGTTATAGTGACATTCCTTCTGGCTTTAGTAGCAGAGAGAAGTTCACCTGTAATAATAATAATAATGATAAAATAATATGATAAATAACTTTAGTTTGTGCCACTTTTTTGTGTACATTGCTACTTCAGAATAGCAAATCATGTAAGCAAGAGGTGAACGTGTGATGTGTACTTCTATCTTTTGTCCTCCTTCTTTTGCACTATTTGTCATCAAATTCCAAGTCTGAAGAAAAAATGTTAACAAGACCAACTATATCATGCCAAGCGATCTCAAATCCCATTGAAATCAACATCAGGGGAGGGTGCACAAGCACATTCCAGGATAGGTTCCTGGGTTAGCACTGAAGGAGCAATTAGACAACTGAACCTATTGCATCTGGAGCAGGCAAATGTTTTACTCCCCACCCCCACACCCCCAAAAAAGAAACCACACACAACAATAGTAAGGGGAACCGAGCTGTGTAAGTGCATTTGGCATCATTTGTAAGTAAAGTCCAGTTGTCCAGTCAGCAACATCTGGAAGCAATATTCAAAAGGAAAACAATGAAACACATCCAAGCTCCTTTTATTTCAGCTATGGACTTTTTAAAGGATCACGTGCAAAGATGTCTTATCCTGAGCTGTGCATGTGTCATGGTAGTTGTGGTGTTCCCTGGATATTAGAGAGGATAATATCCTTTATTGGACCCATTTCTGTTGGTGAGAGTGACTGAAGAAGAGCTCAGTGTGGCTTAAAAGCTTCCATCTCATAGACTTATAGACTTTAAGGTCAGAAGGGACCGTTATGATCATCTAGTCTGACCTCCTGCACAATGCAGGCCACAGAATCTCACCCACCCACTCCTGTATCAAGCCTCTAATCTATGTCTGAGCTATTGAAGTCCTCAAATCGTGGTTTAAAGACCTCAAGGTGCAGAGAATCCTCCAGGAAGAGACCCACCAGGAGAAGTTGGTTCAATAAAAGATATTCCCTCATCCACCTTGCCTCTGTAACTGAGCTCTAATGCTTGGAAGGTCAGGACATCTGTTTGTATGAAAGCATAAGTTAGCCATACCATAGTTGATTGCATTATGGCTTTGTGATTGTGATTAGATCTAGGAGACCTATTATTTCACATATGTAACCCCTTCAGCATTTCCCCAGTTACTCAAACTTGACTGATTTATGTGTATGTAGCTCACCCTTATGAATTGATCAAACTATTCTCTACAACTAATGCTTTCAGTGTTCAGTAGATGTGGTCTTTGAGATAGGCAATACTTAGGCGACCAAACATGTTTTTTCTTCTTCGATTGGATAACTCCCAACTTCAAAGGAATTTTAAAGGTGGCAGCCAAACACTTCATAGAATCATAGAAGATTAAGGTTGGAAGGGACCTCAAGAGGTCATCTAGCCCAATTCCCTTCTTAAAGCAGGACCAACACCAACTAAATCATCCCAGCCGTGGGTTTGTCAAGCCGGGCCTAAAAAACCTCTAAGGATGGGGATTCCACCACCTTCCTAGGTAACCCACTCCAGTGCTTCCAGATAAATATTCTCACAAACATGCATTAGTTACTCTTTCTCTTTACGTGACTATCATTGGGAATAAAAATTCACTCAAGAATGTCCCTGGGCTTGTTCCTTGAAGATGTGGAAATGCCTTCAACTCCTGTTGACTTCCATAGAAGCAAAGGGTGCTCAGCTCACAGCACCTTCAGGAGTTGTTTGACACTTTGCAGGATCAAGCCCTTAATGAATAAGAGGGGCTGAATTCAAATTCAACACTGTAGTGGTGGTTTGAACAATACTTATTTGTCTTGCTCACTCATCTCTATAATGGTTATTTAGGGCTAAATGCAGCACCCCTACACATAATTCCAAATGATTTGAAGGACTGCAGGCTCTGTTTCTTAAAACTATGTATACATTTAAAATAAACAGAAGAGTTTGACTTTAAATTTTAAATTAACACTTTTGTTTACTAGTAGGCCAAGATATGAAAATAATGATTTTTCTAGTTTTTTAAGGTTTTCTACCATTGTTAGGTTGTTAAGGAGTCTACTGAAGATTCAAAACATATTTTGTATTTCTTAGTACCATTTTGCATACCCAGATATACATGAATGCATATTAGTAAGTTGGGTTTCTATTTTTCACATTACAAATATCGTTTGGTTTGAGGTCCTTTTAGGAAATAATACTTTCAAACTAAAAACAGCAGAATGCGTATATACACTTTTTCTGAAAGTATCAATATAATTAAAAATGAAGTACTACTGTATGTTGTTTAAATTCTAGAGAAAATTTTCTGGAGAAAAAAGTTAAACCCCTGCATCTACAACAGAAAAGTTTTCATTATCCTTGTATTTCTCCCCACTCCTAACATTTTTAGTAAAGGAGAGCACCTGAAGTGAGTTCTTTAATTAGCAGAGCCCCAGGAAAGGAGATGGTCTATTAGTTAAGACATTGGGTCAAGGAGCAGAGAGATCTGAATTCAATTTTTCTGCCAACACAGACTTCCTTTGTATGAAGAAACCTTGGCAAGTCTTTGGTTTCCAAATCTCTAAAATGGAAATATTGCTTAGCTTGGTAAAGTGCTTTGGTATCCTTAGATGCAAAGCATTGTACAAATACAACTATTTTTTCTTTGATTTGTTCTATTAGAATTTACATCCTTTTGTTTCTCTGTCTAGATCCAGAAATGCAGAGACTTCAGAGAAACATGAGTGTGTGTCAGCAAACTAAGGCTCTCTTGTGTAAAAATCTACTTATCAAATGGAGAATGAAAATGCAGACCTTTCAGGCAAGTACAAAAAAAATAGTTTGGGAACAAAACAAAAAAAAAGCTGGGTCATGTGAGAGGGTTATTCTCCTCCTCCCCCTCTCCCTTCCCCTCCCCCCAACCCCCCCAATTTATATTTGAGAGTAGTAAAAGTGAGACAATATTTGAAAAGCCCCAATTGTTGCAGTTTTTTTGCAAGGCTTTTGCACTCATCCTAGTTCTTTTCTCATTGCTGCAACAGACAACAGCAGAAACTCTGTCACCTGTGGATTGTTATAGAAGCCACTCTTTACTTTTAATTGTTGCTCATGGTTTTGTGGTGACACACAGAGCACCGTCTTCATATTATATCCACTCGTGTAAAAACAGTGACCTTTTTACGAAGAGTTGAGCTCTGTGTTTCATTGACCTAATAGGCAATATTACTTTTTGTATTTGCATTGCTGTAGCTCGGATTTTCAGGCATTAGCAGATGTGAAAGTTGTAAGCTCTGAATGGTGTTAAAGTGACTATATTCTGCGACAAGATTTAGATTTTGCTGAAACTTCATTTTTTGAAGGAAAACTGTTCTCTAAAACGTATTGACTGGCTTTATTGTTTATCTGATAATCAGGGAGGAACCATTCTCTCTGAAATTGTTGTGCTGTTCTCACTGCTCATTTACTCTTTTTCCATTACCCAGGAATGGATCCTGTCACTCCTATTTCTCTTTCTGCTGTACTTGGTATCTATGTTCACAATAAGTTACCGAAATCCTGAAGTGCCTCTGGCTTTCCTGGGACGATTAGATGACCCTGCCTATAATGCTACTGGGATTACAGTTGCTTATACACCCATGACAGACAGCACGAGACAAATAATGAATAAAGTGGCTTCAGAATCTGTCATGATAGGTTCGTTATGCCCATTAAATATTTAAGTTTGTTATTACTTTAGCTACCGTACCTGTACTGTGTCTTAACATGTTCTGCTAGTGTACAATATTCATAAGAACATCAGAACAGTCAGACTGGCTCAGACTAACAGTACATCTAGCCCAGTATCCTGTCTCCTGACAGCGGCTATTGCCAAATGCCTCAGAAGGAATAAACAGAACAGGGCAATTTTGAGTGATCCATCACCTGTCATGCAGTCCCAGCTTCTGGCAGTTGGAAGTTTAGGGACACCTTGAGCAATGTGGTTGCATCCTCCTTGAATATATCTACCGGAATTCTTTTTTTTTAATCCAGTTGTTACTTTTGGCCATCATTCTATACCATTCGTTGTCACAGATATTTGTGTATTCATTATTCAATACCTGTAATTTTCTCTGAATGCTTGTGAGTTTTTAGTTTTAGGAGGAGTGTTAACAGGCAATTATAGTAACTAATTTTCCATTCCTGGTGGATCATGCTAACAAATGTTCACAGTACAGCACAACAGCATCAAGGGAAACATACGTTTATTCCCTTGTGGAATAGTCCTGAAATTCAGTTTCCTGAAAATATTTAGTAGCCTGATCCACAAGCAATGTTCTGACAAACTTGACTGAATTTTATTAGTTTTGTCATTATTTTAGAAACTTCATTAACTGCACCTTAGAGTCCAGCAGTGATAGAAGGGGCTTCAGAAAGGAAGACAGTGGAGTTGAAATAATATATGCTTTCCCACTGAATACTTGATTATAAATTAAATTAATTAGCTGCTAGCTGGCATTGCAATTGACATATGTGGTGCCAG
This sequence comes from Gopherus evgoodei, assembly GCF_007399415.2. Classification (NCBI taxonomy): domain Eukaryota; kingdom Metazoa; phylum Chordata; order Testudines; family Testudinidae; genus Gopherus; species Gopherus evgoodei. Next base: position 23,792,810 of record NC_044336.1, on the reverse strand, counting down.
GTTTGGGTCCTAATAAGAAATAAATAACTCAGATCAGAAGCTTTCCTTAGAATAATATTATAAAACTATATTTAAAAAATGACATAAAAAAACCTTTTGTTGACTGGGAAGCGGAGATGGGGCTTGTGCCATAAAACTGTGATCCAAATTTCAAACTCTCAGTAATTAGAGTACAATGCGCTCCTTTTATAAGAATCACACCTAGCCTGGATAATTCGATTCTTATAAGCAGTTGATTCTTACAAGCAGAATTGCAAAGAATGGATTAAATTGACCACTACGTTTTAAACAACTGGCTTTTTAAATTCAATTGAGAAACATCTCATTTACCATAACTAAATTCTTTAGACTTTAAACATATTCAGCATGGAACAAAACCAACATTCTACCAACCATACCAACATTTTAACTGAGCAACATATTATTAGTTATTATTACCCAATCTCTTACCTGGTGCTTTTTTTCAAGGCATTATTAATACTGTGCAGCATGTTACAACTTTACACAAAGTGTAAGTTACCGGAGCTATATATCTCTTAATGTAAAGATCCAAAGATACACATTTTAAAAATCTCTCACATAAACTGCAACAAACGTAACATACGAAAGTGCATTACATTGACTTTTATAGCGTAAATATCTATGTAAAACAACAAAACAGGTGGTATAATATGAATATTTATTTCAGCATATCACCATATCTTCCTTTTCGAGGAGATGCAGGAGGTTAAAATCATTGAATCCCCTGTACAATAGACCATTAGTTTTCACTGCATCCTTCATTTGGGTCAAGGATGGGATGATTACCACGTCATCATGAGAGTCCACCTCTGCATCGTTTTCAGATTTCACTTTAAATTGGTTTCTGAACTCAGTCACAATGTCATCATCAGAGACAGGTTGCATAGTAAAAGCATTGTCATTGATGTCTATCCACTCTTCAAATTCATGTCCATTGAGTCCTCTTGGTGGCTCAACAAGAATTGCTTCTGCCATAGTTGCATTCACCAGACCTTCTTTTTTCCAGCAATTGTTGAAGCACTGACGTCCGACCAGGCATTTGCAAGCATTAGAATGGCATCTGAAAGACTGATCTTCCTGGCCATCTCCACAGCAGGAGCTTTGTTGTTCTTATCATCATCAATGTGATGAAACACTGTGCGAGCCATTTGCTTATGAAAGTATGCCTTATCAGAACTGCCAATTCCCTGGTCACGTGGCAGAAGGATAGAAGTTGTGGTTTTGGGAGGAATTCAGGTTGGATATTCCTCAGTGTTACATCTTTCATCATGTGGGCTGCGCAGATGTCCACAAGTAGCAAAATCTTTCTCCTTTCATGGCCCCAACTTTTTGATTCCAGTCCTTCAGCCACTCACCGAATTGATACCCCATCATCCAGGCAGATGACTTGGCAGCATAGTGGACTGGAAGATGTCTCCGATTTTTAAAACACCATGGGTTTTGACTTTTCCTGATGATGAAAAGGTCCTTTTTCTTACCAGTCATGGAACAGGTGACTAGAGCAATAATTCTTTCTATAGACCTCTTCCCTCCTTTTTTATTTTCTATTTAAATGTGAGAGTGCCATCAGACAGGGCTTGAAAGTAAATTCCATTTTCATCTGCATTCCAAATGTCTTCTTCAGCAAAATCATGTCTCATTTCGATCCACTAATTTTCTCACCATTCTTCACGTGACCTAAAGTCCGTGTCTTTGACTTCTCTCTTAAAAACTATCCCATCCTGTTTTTGAAAGTGCTCAAACCAGCCAGTGTATGCCTTGAGCTTGGTCACGCCCAGGGTCACCACCAGTTCTTCTGATTACTGCATCACCAACAGTCCACATAGGGGGGTATTTCTCTCTCTGGCATTTCTGATCTACTTTATAAACACGGCCTCGACCATACGTACCTTGTCTGCCCACATTGTTTTTTATCTCCTTCATTTTGTACAATACTCTCCCTGCTTTAAGAATCATAGACAATGTCAGTTGTGGAATGCCCAATTTCTGAGCTGCATATCTTTGGCTGGTCTTGGGAAGACTATTTCAGGACACCAGAAGAGGGCATTTTTTGTCTGCAAAAAGCATCTTTCTTTTTTCTAATATGTTGATCGACTTTCACATAAACGGCACAACTTGTTTTTTTACACAGGGATTATACTTTATATGCATTACGTGCCCAAAAAACGCAAGATGTCATCAAATTCAAATTCAGAACAGCTTTATTGGCTTATTACATGTCATTGCTCTTGACTGAATATCGCATTACATGTAGTCAGTGTGCCCCTAAGTGATTCTTATAAGTAAAGTATTTTACCATGGTTAGTGTAGAAATGATTTTATCCCAGTGGTTTTGATCACTATATGTGGTTGATGCTTATATCAATAATTCTTATAAACGGAGTGTACTGTATTAGAATCTAGGTTTTCAGTCAACCCATTATTGAGATAAGGACCAGCTGCAAAGTTCAGTTGTATATCTACATGTGGATTCCACAGTTTCTAGTAGAAGTTTGCAGGTGTTGGATTCTGGGTGTTTTAGTTTGGGAGTATTTTATTTTTATGCAGTAGTTATTTCTAGATAACTCTAGCTACATTGCCATCTGTGGAGTAAAATATCTACCTCTTGTTGCATTCACAATTAAACTTAAGATTTTCTTATTAACTTTTTCCCAGCTAATCAAATTGAATGTGACCCAAAGCATCTACAAATATACCTGGCCTAGAGAACAGAAACTCAGAGGGGAAAGATGCACAGCTGGCAAAACTGGCTACATGTATAAAATTCCTGTGCTGACATTTTCAGTGTTGTAGTTATTAATCATAATGTCTTTTGTATAAACCACAGGTATAAAAACAGAAGTGATGGAAGATGAAAAAGCACTGGAGGCAGCATGGATTTTGAATGAGGAAATTGTAGGGGTTGTATTTAACGATGACTTCTCCTATTGCCTCAGATTTCGTCCCAGCAATGTGATTGCTCCAAATGAGCATTTTGAACAGATAGGTAATTAAAAATAAATAAATATGGCCAGATCCTCGGTGTAAATTAGCGTAGCTTCACTGAAGTGGATTTGGCCCTTAGTCTACATGAGAGTTTCTGACCTAGAAAGAACCACCAATTTAAGTCTGTTTCATTGTTTGTAACAAAATAATAAAATCCAGCAACACCAACTTGCTTTTATAGATGATAGAAACTGTTTGTTCGTTTGTTTGTTTTTAAATTGAGGATTTAGGCATATTCCTCCCTTTTACCTGAAATATTCCATCCCACTTGATATGTTACATTCCATTTAAGTCTTTTTCCGTGTCTCATCACGTAGGGTTGATGCATGACAGATCAGCCTTGTGGTGTAGATTAATATGCGTTTTATACTTTACTTTTGTCCTGTAGTCTATTTTACACATCCAAATGCACTCCATATAACTAATGAAAATTACTAGCAAAATGTATCAACTGATGGTCGATGAGGACTGAACTAGCATCCTCAGGCCTCTGCTCTTTTGGGAGGCTACATAGTGAAGTGAAGAACTGATCTGGTGTGGAGACTTTGCCTTCACTTCTCACCTTGAACCACAGTTGTTCAGGGCAGGAAGGAGGCACTTGAGTGTAGCAGGGTGTGAAAATGCCTTCAGCAGTGCAAACAATGGTATACCAGGTTTTTTGGTTCTTTGGTTTTGGGTTGCGTTTTTTGGCCAGCCAAAGATCCCAGTCAAGCAGCCTGTATTAGAAACTGTAAAAACGCTAAATCATTGGGCATGTTGTAAACCATCTAAAGAATTAAAATAATATGCCCAGATCCTTAGTACAGAGCTGATCCTGTGCCACTGAAGTAAATGGGAGCTTTGGCATTTCACATGCACATTTAAGGCATTCAGGTGGGGAGCAGTGAGAAAAGAGAGACGCTGTCAGGTGTCTCCACTGCAATGGGGTCCTGCTATTATTACATGGGATGACGCTGAACGAGTCCAATACACTGCTGGTCCTTTGATATTTCCACTATCCTTGGGAGCTTGTTGCGGTTGCAGAGTTGTTATTGTAGTACCATTAAATCTGAATTTCTTGACTTTTGTGGGATTAAAATCTCAGCCTTGATATTGCATTAAAATGTTTGTTGCACACAATTAAGTAATGTACTTGACCGTTCATCTTTGCAGATTCTTGTTATAACTTTTCAGAACAATACTGTGAGAGTCCAAAATATTGGTACAGAGGATTTCTATCACTGCAATCAAGCATTGATGCTGCTATTATAGAAGTAAGCAGAGTTCTTGCACTGAAATTATTTTCTGTTTTCTTCTAACTTGACCCTTCAACATTAAGCAAAATAAATCCTTCTGTGATCAGGGTTTTTTTAGTGCATGGAATTATTACAATGTAAAAAAAAAAGTGATGGATCATCTTGTGTCGGGAACTTCTACCAAAGAACAACATGTGAAATAACACAGAATCCTGAATGGTTTGCAGGAATTGACTACTTTTACTTTCATCTAGAAAACATGCACCCCTCCTAATCTCTGTGCAAAATTACAATCAGTTTTAAAAGTCACAAAATAGAAATGGTAAAACTTACCAAACGTATTGACACAAATAACTTCCCAGACCACGAGTGAAATGCAACTCAGGATTGCCCAGCAGCATCCAACTGGAACATCTAGTGGATACTGACATACAGATTATAGCTGGATGATTATCTTTCAGAAGTAGCCATGGCCACTTGATATCATTTGAATCTGGCAAGGAAGTTTCAACTGTTCTTTCCACTATGGACCATTGGAATGTAATTAATTCCTTTGCCATTTTGAGACGACAGCTCCATTTGGGACTGCATTTTAAATCCACTCAGAAGCTAAAGCTAGTGTGGGATACATCGGTCCATTTGGTAATTGGAGTATTTGGCTGCAAGCAGGCTCAACCAATGTGCCATAATCTGGGCTGGATAGCTGAGGTTTTAGGGTAGGGTTGGTATTGACCTAGGTCTAGGTTGGATATTAGGAAACACTATTTCACTAAGAGGGTGGTGAAACACTGAAATGGATTATCGAGGGAGGTGGTGGAATCTCTATCCTTAGAGGTTTCTAAGACCTGGTTTGACAAAGCCCTGGCTGGGATGATTTAGTTGGTGTTGGTCCTGCTTTGAGCCGAGGTTGGACTAGATGACCTCCCTAATATTCTATGATGCTATGACCTTTAAAACCCTAAATGGCTTCAGACCTTCTTAAATGAGAGAATGCCTCTCTCCCTGTGCTATGCTGCAGCAGTTAAGATCTGCAGAGGTACTCCCCTCGACCCAAAGAAGGAGCTTTTGGAAGGGCGTTCTCTGTGCGGGCCTCTTTTCTTGGAAATGTTCCCCTTGTCCTTGGTCAACAATGACCCAAATCAGTTAAACTTCAGAGCATGCTGTACGGCGTGCCTTTTTAAGAAACCTGCTGAATGAGCAAATATTGTTAGTGATTGTGTGTCTGGACAGCGGATAGTTTGGTTTATTTTTGTGCTGCGTGACTGTGTGTTATGGAGTTGCTATTTATTCTGATGATATATCGGTCTTGAAATATTTGGCAAGGGAACCTAGAGCATTCTGAGAGGTGCCTCTTGTCATTTTAGAAAACGACAAAACATGACAATTGCTCATCTTACCCACTAAAGGTCTGAGAGAGTAGGTACGGGAGCCCTTGCAGCATGTTCTAAGGGCTAAAAAAATTGGGATTTTTCAGATCAGCATAGGATGCTAATCTCAGAGCTAGAGTCTCACCTCTAAGAATTCTCTTCAGCCAGTCTCCAGCAGACCAAACGTAAGGAATGTTGTCAAGAATGCGCAGCCTGATCTCCACTGTAGGCATGATAAAGAGGAGAGGGGCTATCACTAAGGTAACCTGGCCTCAAAGTTTAGGGGGAAGGTTTTAAAAGACACAAGTGGTATTTAGGCATTTAACTCCCAGTTGCACCTTCAGAAACTTCCCCCTAGGTTCAAATTTGTGAATGCTCAAGAACGAACCAATTCTTCATGATTGTTTCCATCTACTGAGATATTTACAGGGACATCCTTGACAAACTAGGCCTCAAGTCTTATCTCTCGTCTATGTCTCATGGCTTGAAAGGTTTTGGCTGAAATACGCAGTGGAAACCATTATAATTTCTAGCATTGGCATAGATTCCAAGGCCAGAAGGGACCCCTGTGATCATCAAGTCTGGCCTCCTGGGTAACGTGAGGTTTAAAGAGCAGTTGATGTTGGTTTATGCTTTAACTTCACCTAATTTCTTTTTTAAGAAACGTTTTTAAATGTTTTGTTTGTACATCTCTGCCCTGTTGCAATTCTGTTCAAGTTCTTATTTTCAACCCATCTTCATTATGGGTCCTAGCACTGGATTTCGTTACATGCAACATTATAAACTCAGAAAGGGAGGTTGTCTGCTGAGAAATTTAGTGTTGTCAGTGTTAGTATTAAGACTAATTTTATTATGTAATTATCTTGTATTGGGTACCTAGAGTGCCTAGAGGCCCCATTGTGCTAGCACTGTACACATATGTAATAAAAAGACAGTCCCTTCCCCCAAAGAACTTACAGTTCAGGCATATGCTCCCAAATGAATTAAAACCAGCAGGGGGAAGAGGAGAGGAGACCAAGACAACACTGAAATGATTAATATAATAAGCCGTCAGTTTCCTAGCTATTGAGTGTTTTGCGGTAGTAGTGAGCTTTAAGGAGGAACTTGAAGGAGGATGAAAGCAACATGCTAGGAAGACAGTCTCAGTGTCCATATTTTGAGCAGACCTGAAGGGGGAAGTCTGCATTTCTCAAGGCCAGAAAGGAGAAGGTAACAGTCATCAGAAATACATGATCTGTTTACAGCACCACTAACATTATTAAGTGACATGTTATAACCCTGTACTATGACCTTATTTCATTACATAAAATTAATTGCTAACTTGAATTTTTTAGATAACGACAAATCATTCTGTCTGGGAGGAAATGAAATCCATTAGTGGTATCCGTATGGGATCATCATCTGTCATACCATCAATTACCCTGGAACATAGTTATATCATTTTTACTGTTGCAATGTGTTTCTCTCCATTTATGCACTTTATGTCAATCAGTCTTACAAGAGAAAAAAGGAAACTCAAGGTGTTGATGAAGACTATGGGGTTACAGGATGCAGCCTTTTGGTGAGTAACACAACTAGCTGATGTGCATAGGTTTACTGCCTTAAGTTAATAGTTGCCAGAATACATATATTCTTCAGTATTTGTAAAATGAATTGACAATTTCCGTCCAGCTTCTCACGGGCAGGAGGAACTCACAAAAGAAAACAGCCAACCTCAATTAGATTGGCGTCCTTATGTATAGCCTAAGCGGAGAGGCCAAGGACTGAGTGGACGTTACCCCATTACCGTTAAAGGTTGTCCTTTCAGAATGTGATCGAGGTGCATTGTTTGGGGCAGCGTGTGGAATCTTACTCTGCTACTACCAGTATTTTTTTGAAGGGGATGGAGGCCTTCTTCAGTTTTCAAGGATGATATCCTAACAGGAACTCCACTGGAAAACTTTACAAAACAATGCAACTCTTAGGACTTGTGAACGTCTAGTTAATGAGCTAGTGCCCTTACAATTTGGTAACTTTTTAATTAGATTTTTTTGTGCCTAACATGTATTTACTTAACATCAATAAGGACTATAACAGTGGTAAAAGGGATAAAAGTAGAAGAAAAAGGAATAAACACTAGGAAGCTAAGCAGAAGTTAGAGAGAGCTGATGATATCACTGATTTTTGCAACCTGAAAGAGAGGCAATGTCATATGAGACCTGTAATAAGGTAACGTGTGGAAGTCAGCTATGAATCTAGTATGTTTGTTTTCTTAAAAACCCTGGGACCCATTGTACTAACTAGATCTATGTATACATCTCTTCTTCTCACAGGGCTGAGGGCTCAGACACTTCCAGGGTAACTTTCCCTCCTTGTCTTTAGACTCTGTGCATACAGAGAGGTTGGTTGCAGTTATGAGCATCATCTCTCATGAGACTTATGGAAATGAGGGGGGAAATATAATACAGCCAGAGACTGTAGTGTTTTCCCCTTCTCATACTCTACCAAGTCCCTGGTATAAGTATAGGAGTCCTGGCTGCATAGTCATAGCTGGCCTGGAGACTGACAGCTGACACAGATGGATGAGGTTTCCAAGCAGATGGCATTGAAAATCATTGGTCCCCTGATATCTGTGGTGTTTGGGGACAAAGAGTACCTCCATTGGTGGAAAGATTAAGGAGTACCATCTAAGGAAGACCTGGCAGAACTCTCCTCCCCTTCAACCTTCTTGCTCATTTCCCATGGGAGGGACAGATGGGTTCCCAAGCTCATTGTCTGTCAATCTCCTTTGTATAATGCCTTACTAATGTCACAACTGTACGTGAAATCCCTTCCACCCCAGGCACCTGTTCCAAACCTCCCGGAGTGAACAGAGACACCCAGAGGATATAACAAAGGGAGATATTTATTTACAGAGGGAAGAGAGGAGAAAAACAACAAGGGGAAATATAGGGGGAGCAGTAGAACAGTGCTGCATCCAAACCAAGGGCCCAGTGGTAGCACAGTCTGGAAGGGCAGACACTGAGCAACGTGTCTGCACACAGAGTTTGGGAGTCCTGAGCAAAGTTCCAGTCCAGTGGTGAGTCACTGGGGGCTCCTGGTCATCTTTGGTGCCAGTGAAACTTTTCCCCAACAAACCCTTCCGGTGCCCTCTCCTGCCGCTCTCTGCGAAGTCACCCAGAGTGACCACCTCCCCACTTAACTAGCTATAACCTCCCTCCTTGTTCCTAGTGCAGAGTCACAAGCCACAGTACTCACAGCCCCATGCAGCTCTGGGCAGCTTGATACTGGGTCCAGCTCCAGCCTGTCCTTCTCAGGCGATTCCCCCCCTGGCACAGGGCTGCTCCTGGCTCCTGTCCTGGGCTGTCCCCGATTGGACCTGTCCTCCTCAGGCAGGTTCTCCCTGTTTCACTTCTCCAGGGCCTGCCAACTGCCCTTCTCCCTTCCTGGAGCTCCAGTGCCACCCCCTGGAGTTTCCCTCTTTTTTTTCTTACTCTCCCCCTCCGCCCTGGGAAAAAGATTTAAAGGGGCCATGCTCTCTAAACCCCAAAGGGGTTACACTAACAATGGGATTTGCCATATGGCTGAAATCATGACAACAGTAATCAATTATCCAGAAAGATAACAATATATTTTCATTTTCAGGTTATCCTGGAGTTTGCTGTATGCTGTTTGTGTTTTGATTATGGCCAGTCTGCTGACAGCTGTCACGATTAATGAATATTTCTACACAAGCAGCTTCTTTCCAATATTACTTCTATTTTTCTTTTATGGCATAGCATCTGTAAGTTGGGACTTTAAAATGAAATTTCTCCATGTTCTAAGTTTAAAATGTCTATAAGCCACATTGCTACTAGTCGTAGGGCAGATCAGAGAGTGGCCCAACACTGTAGCTTTTCTGTAGTCACAGTAATTGAAGAAACGATCTCTCTAAATCTCATTTCATCTCATAATTGGACATTATTTGAATTACCATTCAAAGAATTTACAGACACCAGACTCTGTGGGCTATGGACAAAAGTGAATTTTAATCTCAAATCCATCCACAAAGACCAATTTTCTTTACAGAACTTTGAGAGAGGGAATATGTAATGTCTGTGCCCGTGTAATCCTAGAGTGGCCAGTAAATAATGAAATGATTTCTGTGCGGCATGCCACTTGAATTTTATGAAATAAAACTACCCAAATATAACTTTCTGAATTTCCCCCTTCTTCCTCACTTCCATAGATAGAAGATGAGAGAGTGATTCCATTAGGCTCTTAAATGACAGCAGTCATAATATTGATCAAGTTTTCCCACATGAACATGATTTGTTGGGGGAAGAGTCAACATGGCTATTATAAAGGGAAATCATGCCTCACCAATCTACTAGAATTCTTTGAGGGAGTCAACAAACATGTAGACAAAGGCATTTCTGTGGCTATAGTATACTTGGACTTTTAGAAACCTTTGACCAGGTTCCTCACCAAAGGCTTTTAAGCAAAGTAAGCAGTCATAGGATAAGAGGGAAGGTATTCTCATGAATCAGTAACTGGTTTAAAGACGGGGGGAAAGGGTAGAAATACATAGTCAGTTTTCAGAATGGAGAGAGATGAATAATGTGCTGGGACTAGTGGTGTTCGACATATTCATAAATGATCTGGAAAAAGGGGTAAACAGCAAAGTGGCAAAATTTGCAGATGATACAGTCTGCTTTGGACCTAACTATCTTGAGTAATTTTGTAAGGAGTTACAAAGGGACCTCACAAAACTGGATGACTGGCAACAAAATGGCAGGTGAAATTCAGTGTTGACAAATGCAAAGCAACACACATTGGAAAATATAATCCCAACTTCACAGACAAAATGATGGGTCTAAATACGCTGTTAGACAATTAAAGGAGGATATGGTAGAGGTCTATAAAATCATGAGAAAGTGAGTAAGAAAGGGTTATTTACTTCTTCATATAACACCAGAACTAGGGGTCATCAAATGAAATTAATTAATAGACAACAGGTTTAAAACACACATAAGGAAGTACTTCTTCACACAACGCGTAGTCACCCTGCGGCACTTGTTGCCTAGGGATGTTTGTGAAGGCCAAAATTATCACTGGGTTCGAAAAGAATTAGATAACATAGGAATAACCATACAGGGTCAGACCAATAGTCCATCTAGCCCCGCACCCTGTTTTCTGACAGTGACCAATGCAAAGTGCTTCAGAGGGAGATAAGCTCATGGAGGAGAGGTCCATCAATGGCAATTAGCAAAGAAGGTCATGGAGGCAAACGCATGCTCTTCGTGTCCCTACCCTCTGACTGCCAGAAGCAGGGAGTGGATGACAGGATGAATAACTTAGTAATTGCCCTGTTCTGTCCATTCCCTCTGGGGCACCTGGTGTTTGCAACTGTAGGAATACAGGATACTGGTCTAGCTGAACCCTTGGACTGACCCAGTATAGCCGTTCTTATGTTCTTAATTAATTGACTAGAGATATGTTTACTTGTGCAAGTACAAATATTATTTATTGATGATACTTTGTCACATGCATGCATGAAAAGAGAGACCACCTGGAATTAACCATTTCTAGTGTTACCTAAAACTTGAAGGTTATCTTCTCCCGAGCTTTGGCATTACTGATGGATGTAGAGCTAACCTGTTTTCTCTACCCTAGTTATTTTCATTGTTTTTGTGTGCCAAAAAGAGCATTAAAAACCCCACAAAATTATGTGAATCAGTGACAAACTAATAGTTAAGGAGAATTTAAGAAAACATAAACCAACCAATCCAACAAAAAATTAGGCCTTCACTGGGAGGGGGCGGCTACCTGAAATCTGGATGTGTATTAAATTAGTAGGTGAAGAAAATGAAACAGCCCCAGAAAAAAGAGAGAGTTTATAAGTGAAATTGACTGAAAAAAATTTACTAAAAGGACACCCAGCTACTATGTAAAATGAAACACACACACACAATTAATATAATACACATATATACCCTAGAGCAGGGAGTCTCAATCTTTTTCTTTCTGAGGCCCCCCACCAACATGCTATAAAAACTCCACAGCCCAGTTGTGCCACAGCAACTGTTTTTCTGCATGTGAAAACCAGAGCTAGCATTAAGGGAGTAGCAAGCAGGGTGGTTGCCCAGGTCCCCACACCGCTGAGGGCCCCACAAAGCTAAGTTTCTCAGGCTTTGGCTTCAGACTCAGATGGCGGGGTCCCAGGCTTCAGCCCTGCATGGTGGTGCTTTGGTTTTCTGCCCCGGGCCCCAATGACTCTAATGCTGGTCCTGCTTGGCAGCCCCCCTAAAACCTGCTCATGGCCCCCCAGGGGACCCCAGACCCCCGGTTAAGAACTACTGCCCTAGAGACCCTGAATATGGGTTCGTTTAAGTCAGAGCCGGCTCCAGCGTTTTTGCCACCCCAAGCAGCAAAAAAAAAAAAAAGAAAAGCTGCAATCGTGATCTGTGGCACTTCGGTGGCATCTCTACCACCACCACTTCATTCTTCAGCCGCAGGTCCTTCACTCCGAGAGGGAGCGAGGGACCTGCCGCCAAATTGCTGCTGAAGAGTCAGACGTGCCGCCCCTTCCCCTTGGCCACCCAAAGCACCTGCTTGCTGCCCTGGTGCCTGGAGCCAGCCCTGGTTTCGGTCTAAAGTGTTCACAGCAAGTCAAGTCATGAACTTTTGCGGATAGGCCACATCTCACGGTGCTGCACGGGTCCAGCTCCCACTGACTGTAGCCTGTCCAGCTTGTCTCCTAAAGGCCAACTCTTAACTCGGTGTCTCTCCCTAGCATGTCCGACACAATGAGTATGATGCATTTTAAACCTCCAATGGAAATGTGTTCCGCTAACTGGAAGCTTCCTTATCTGCAGATCCACTTCTATTTCATGCTCAGCTCCCTCTTAAAGAAGCCTAAAGTCACCAGCTCCGTTGGATTCCTCCTCACCTTTTTCTCTACATGTCTGAGCTTTATTACCTTGGTGACAAAACTTCCTGCACCCTTGGAGTGGGCTTTGGGTCTCCTCTGTCCCTTTGCATTTGTCACTGGAATCTCAAAGGTAGGGTGAATTATTTGGATCATACGTGCAGGAAAGCTGTAGCTGGTTGCTAACCGGCTGTATGTACCTGACAGTTGCCTGGCTAGGATACTGCTTATTATGTACAATGGTAGTATTTAAAAATACTAAAAAATGGTCAAAAAAGCAAACAGGATGTTAGGAATCATTAAAAAGGGGATAGAGAATAAGGCTGAGAATATATTATTGCCCTTATATAAATCCATGGTACGCCCACATCTCGAATACTGTGTACAGATGTGGTTTCCTCACCTCAAAAAAGATATTCTAGCACCCTGAAAAGGTTCAGAAAAGAGCAACTAAAATGATTAGGGGTTTGGAGAGGTTCCCATACGAGGAAAGATTAAAGAGGCTAGGCCTCTTCAGCTTGGAAAAGAGGAGACTACAGGGGGATATGATAGAGGTATATAAAATCATGAGTGATGTGGAGAAAGAGGATAAGGAAGTTATTTACTTATTCCCATAATACAAGAACCTAGCGGTCACTAAATAAAATTAATAGGTAGCAGGTTTAAAGCAAATAAAAGGAAGTTGTTCTTCACACAGCGCACAGTCAACTTGTGGAACTCCTTACCTGAGGAGGTTGTGAAGGCTGGGACTATAACAATGTTTAAAAGGGAACTGGATAAATTCATGGTGGCTAAGTCCAAAAATGGCTATTAGCCAGGAAGGGTAATGAATGGTGTCCCTAGCCTCTGTTCATCAGAGGATGGAGATGGATGGCAAGAGAGAGATCACTTGATCATTGCCTGTTAGGTTCACTCCCTCTTGGGTACCTGGCATTGGCCACTGTCGGTAGACAGATACTGGGCTAGATGGACCTTTGGTCTGATCCGGTATGGCCGTTCTTATGTTCTTAAAGGTGCCAGTGTTATAAGTGCTGTACAAACACTGCCCCAGAAAGTTTGCTGCTCGCTAGTTTTCAAGTGTCCAGCAAGTGCAGTTTTCATGCATGCCTACACGTTGGTGAAAAACTGTCTGTTTGCTACAGTTTCCCCATATGAAGAAAGCAATCATGACATGTGAATGTAATTTGTCTGTACTGGATTATATTGCCTCCAATAGAAAAGTCTGACATATGACCCAAAATGATATGAGGTTGTACTTCGCTGGTGTGAATCTGTTTCTAGAGCACTTTTGAATGAAAACTTACACATTGCCTCTCGTTAGTAGAAATGTGTTTCTAGTGAGGAAAAGAAACTAAACGGAGGGTGGGAGGAATATAGTGCTGGACTTTCCAAAGCAACTTTGGATAACTATGTTGCATAAATTTCATCAAAATTCTGACCTTATGTGCCTAGTTTTTCAGCTGAAGATTCTTAATCTTTGGTTTTTTTCCTTTCAGATTTTACATTTAGAAAAATATGGAATAGGTTTCTATTTTTCTAACATTATGGAGGAATCATATGCTGTATTTACAGCCTATGTCCTACTGATTTTTGACAGTGTTTTATATATGCTATTGGCTATCTATTTTGATAAAGTTTTGCCTGGTAAGTATATTTATAATTAAAATACCGTATATGTTCTTTTATACATTCACTTGCTCCATTAATTCTCTCTCTCTTCCCCTGGGCCCCCGGCCCCCACTTATTTCAAAGCAGTACAAGTAATGATAGAATAACACTGAACAAAGGAAAATGTAGAATTAGTATTTACCATCCCACATCGGGGGGATCAGCTAATGTCTTTTTCATCTGTAACTGGCATTAAACAATATTTCCAGGCAACAGACTGTGGATTCCTAAATAAGACCACATCTCATAAGGAGCCCCTTTGATCCCCTCTTCCTTGTCCTCTTCAACCAAGAATCAGCTTTCATATCACACTTTAGGTAGCCTCAACCTTTAAAGTAAAATTAATAAAGACAAGCTATTAGCTTCTTGTTCAGATTTGGCTGATGTTCACAGCTGGAAATACTAACAGTCATATGAAATTTGGACCCTGGAATATGAAAATATCATCCAAAGCTGAATGTCCCACTGTTCCAGTACATGCTTTCTGGCATCATAAGCTGTATAGAACAAAGTTAAGGCAATCCAGAGCCCCTGCAACATGACCCTGCTCCCCACTTCCAGTGTTAGCAACATTCCCCACCCCTTCCTGTCCCCCAGCAGCAGAACCTCCCTTTCCTCCAGGGGTAGTAGCAAGTAAGGTCATATACAAAACTTATCCCAGCAGCCAAGGTGTTTCTGCTTGCACAGGGCCCACTGCACTCTTTCCTCCTGCTATGTGCACAGTGGGTGAGAGCCCTCAGAGAAGTCCTGGAGCAAAACCCTATGGAATGGGTCAAACCCTTCACACCTATAGACTCAGGTGGACGTTTCTGCATTTGGTTTCCTTCAGGTCACGTTCTCAGCATTTTCTTTCCAATGACAAGGACTCAAAACAGATGTTTTTAAATAGTGTCTGAGATTCAGAGGTCATTAAATGATTCCAGGAGCCAGAGCCCTAAGCACAGTCCTATAGTGCCTGTGCCTTAACCCAGCCCTGTGATGGGAGCAGACAAGGCCAGGGAAGCTAAAGAAATAGCAATGACATACTCCTACCTCTTAAGCCATTGCTGTCAGCCTGATAAACTGGCCAAAATTATTCAACCATGTTTGGGAAATGTGATTTCCCCCTTCACCTTCCATTTTGCATGTGTATCTTCTCATGATAGCTGAAATGCTGAACCCAGCACCTGGTGCTAACAGCTAGGACGGCCACTTGAGAGATTAACCATGGGCCTGATCCTCAGGCTGAAGCTGCAGGACAGAGTCTACTTTAGCCTAATGATTAAAGTAACCTGAGTAGAGGCTTTACATGAACCGGCTGTGCTGAGGGATGGGTGGAAACATCTGCAGAGCAGTGGATTTCCTCCTGTCTCTTAAGTGCTGTTATGCCCAAAATGGATTCTGTAACACATGGGCATGTGAACCCAACTATACGAAGCCCTCCTATTTTGCTAGAGAGATGTACCAGTTCTTCTAAGAGTTGGTCTTTTGTGGCTGTAGAGGGTTGGATTTGCCCAGTGCTGAAATCAATAGAGAGTCAGATGTTTAAAGGTAATTGGGGGCCTCAAGATGCTGAAAGGTGCCTAATGGGATTTTTAAAGGTGCTAACGGCTTAGGTACATTTGAAAATCCTACAAGGTGCCCATCTGCATCGTAGGCACATAAATACCTTAAAAATTTTTGATGCTAGAAGTGTTTAATGGCATGAATTAGGCTTTAGTCTACTATGCCTGGATAAACTAAAGATTCATCATCTTTGTTCCCAATTAGACAAATATGGTATGAAATATCCCCCTTTGTTCTGCCTGAAGCCATCATACTGGTGTAAAAGCAAGAGAGGTTATGCTGATAAGAGACCTGAAACTGAACAAAACCATGAAGGTATCTTCAATGACAGCATGGAGCCAGTGCCTCCAGAGTTTGATGGGAAGGAAGCCATCAGGTAAAACTCTACTGAATATAAGAAGAAACCTATAATTTACATATGGTATCAGAGGATTAACAGAGCTCACCTGCAGCTGTTGCTGTCCTTGGTCCAGCTATCAATTTAGCTTTACTTCAGCCTACTCCACTTTCCCCTAGGTGGGATTTTTGCGAGAATACGTTCTTTTACAAAGCGCTGTTACCATGCAGATGAGATTAGGAACCAAATCAGGCCAGTCATACGTGAACTGAGCCAAATTGTAAATTGGTTTTGTGATGTTAATTTTGTCCAAAAATAACTATGGCAGGGGGAAGCCAAACTCCTTGTACCTGCAACCTACTTCAGATCTGATCTCCAAGGCCTTCAAAAGTAAAAAGACAATCTGATGTAACGTTATATATTTATACATGAAGGGGCTGATCTTCCACTCTGTGTAGACATTGACACTTGTGAAAGGGGATTGTAAGGGTACGTCTACACTGCCCAGATTGGCGGGTAATGATCAATCTATTGGGGATCGATTTATCCCATGTAGTGTAGATGCGATAAATCGATCCCCAATATCTCCTGTCGGCTACTGAACTCCAGCAGTGCGAGAGACGGAAGCGAAGTTGACAGGGAAGCCACGGCGCGCCACAAGGACACAAAGTAAGTAATTTTAATTCAATCTAAGATACGTCAACTTCAGCTACACTATTCTCGTAGCTGAAGTTGCATATCTTAGATTGATTTCCCCTCCCCCCCCAGTGTAGACCAGGCCTAAAAGGTTACCAGATGAGATATACACTGCCTTGAACAGGTGTAAATTACTAGGGAGGTCTGGTGATCTAGTGGAGAGAGGACTGGATTGGAAGTCCAGAGGCCTGAGTTCTGAGCTCTGCTGTTTGTTGACTGACCTTGGGGAAGTCACTCTGCTGCCTGTGCCTCAGTTTCCCCATCTGTAAAATGGGGATAATGTTACTGACCTCCTTTGTACAGCACTTTGAGACCTACTGAAGCAAATCATTATATATGATCAAGGTGGTATTATCTATTATGGTGCAAGGCAGTATTTACTCAATAATTAGAATCCAGTACTAATGATAACTTGCTTCCCTTCCTTTAGACTCAACAATATTAAAAAAACATATAAAACAAAGAGCAAGAAAATAGAAGCTTTGAGAGGTATGAAAAGTTTCTTAAACATTTTTGCTTGGATTTTAACTAAAAATGAACCCAATCAGTTCTGAAATCTTAGGGCTGCTCTTTTCTTATTGTGAGACGATACCATAATTCTGCTTATCTGTACTTATTAACGTGTAAATCTAGGGACATTGCAAATGTTTTCTTTGCAACATTTAATCCCTGTTAAATAAGAAGAAAAAATAGTAGCTGTAAAAAAATGCTGAAATCAAAAGGTGGAAGAAGTAAAGAAGCAAAATTTGTATCCACCATGAGTGTTTGAAAGACTATCCCAAAACCTAATTCATGCAACTGATGATTATCCTGTGATTGTATTTCTATCTTTACTAAGAATAAAAGGGAGTGAGCATTGTAGGAACAGAGTAAAGTAATTGATGATATTTCTAAAAGTTATTACATCTGTGTCTCTTTTAGGGTGACCAGATAGCAACTGTGAAAAAAAGGGACCTATTTAAGAAAAAGTCCCAAAAAACAGGACTGTCCCTATAAAAATGGGATGTCTGGTCACCTAGTCTCTTTCCCGCCGTTGCACCCTCTTTACTAATATAATGAAAAACTTCTTGCAAGTTTGAACCTGGTTACTGAAGATGTAACTTACATTATGGGTTCTGAATTTCTGACTTTGCTTATCTCTTCCTAGACAGAAATCTTATTTCTTTAATTGTCATGTTTGGCACCTGGACACCAGACTTTGGTGATGGGCACATAGAAAGAGACAGGAAGGACTTAATTTACTTCACGAACTTTAATCCTAACATAATACTATTTTTATACTAGGTTTGTTCTTAAATATTTATGAAGGCCAGATCACTGCATTACTTGGTCATAGTGGAGCTGGAAAAACTACTCTACTAAACATCCTCAGTGGACTTTCCCAGCCATCAGATGGTACGATGATACACTTCTAAACTGAAAGGAAGAGTGCGCTTGATAACAAATTTCAGCGTAGTAGCCTTGTTAGTCTGTATCAGCAGAAACAACGAGGAGTCCTTGTAGCACTCTCCAGCTGCTCACCTCACTTGGCTCCTGATAGCCCCAGTTCCTGCTTTAGTGCGGCTGCAGCTCTGCTCCTGGCCCAGCTCTGTTCTCTGGGCTGGTCCTTTCTGGTGCTGCTTCCAGCACAGCTCCCAGCACAGCTCCAGCCCCTGCCCTCCTCTTAGCTCGGCCCTGCACTGCCTCAGGCAGCGCCAGCACACACGGAGGACCTTGGAGACTAACAAATGTGTTTGGGCATAAGCTTTCCTGGGCTAGAACCCACTTCATCGGATGCATGGAGTGGAAAATACAGGAGCAGGTATAAATATATGAAAGGATGGGAGTTGCTTTACCAAGTGTGAGGTCAGTAAACGAGATAAAACAATTTAACAGCAGGATACCAAGGGAGGAAAAATCACTTTTTAAGTGGTAAGAGAATGGCCCATTACAGACAGTTGAGTAACAGAAGGGAGAAATTAGTATTGGGGAAATTAAATTTAGGTTTTGTTATGACCCAACCACTTCCAGTCTTTCTTCAGACCTAATCTGATGGTATCCAGTTTGCAAATTAATTCCAGTTCTGCAGCTTCATGTTGGAGTCTGTTTTTGAAGTTTTTTTGTTGAAGAACGGCCACTTTTAGGTCTGTTATTGATGTCAGATTTGTGTGATTCCTGATGTCAGATTTGTGTCCATTTATTCTTTTGCATAGAAACTGTCCAGTTTGGCCAACGTACATGACAGAGGGGCATTGCAGGCACATGATGGCATATATCACCGATCCTTTCGTATATTAATGCCTGCTCCTGTATTTTCCACTCCATGCATCTGATGAAGTGGGTTCTAGCCCATGAAAGCTGATGCCCAAATATATTTGTTAGTCTCTAAAGTGCCACAAGGACTCCTTAATTTCAAATGTGCTTGGGTGAAAGAACAAAGGACATATCATCAATCTTTCTTTGTTCATGTGTACAGGTTCTGCAACTATATACAAGTACAAACTATCAGAAATAGAGGATCTGGAAGAAATTAGAGCATTATATGGGGTTTGCCCACAATTCAACGTTCAGTTTGAAGTTTTAACAGTGAAAGAAAATCTGCGAGTTTTTGCTGAAATCAAAGGGATTCGCTCCGTTGAAGTAGAGTATGAGGTAAGTCAGGGGTTCTCAAGCTTCATTGCACCGCGACCCCCTTCTGACAACAAAAATGTCTACACGACCCCAGGAGGAGGGGACCGAACTTCAGCCCACCCAAGCTCTTGCCGCCTCTGGCTACGTGGGGAGGGGCAAAGCCGAAATCCGAGGGCTTCAGCTCCAGGCAGGGGGCCTGTAACCTGAGCCCCACTGCCCAGGGCTGAAGCTGAAGCCAGAGCCCCGCAGCCCAGCGCCAAAGCCCTTGGACCCCATTAAAACAGGGTCGTGGCCCACTTTAAGGTCCCAGCCCACAGTTTGAGAGCTGCAGAGGTAAGTATATGTTCACTTGGAAAGGACTTCTACTTCACAGCCTCATACTGGAAATGGAAAAGGTTCAGAAAAGGGCAACAAAAATGATTAGGGGTATAGAACAGCTTCCGTATGAGGAAAGATTAATAACACTGGGACTTCTCAGCTTGGAAAAGAGGCAACTAAGGGGGGATATGATAGAGGTCTATAAAATCATGAGTGGTATAGAGAAAGTAAATAAGGAAGTGTTATTTACTTCTCCTCATAATACAAGAACAAGGGGCCACCAAATGAAATTAACAGGTAGCAGGTTTAAAACAGACAAGAAAATATTCTTTCACACAACGCACTCTCAACCTGTGGAACTCCTTGCCAGAGGGTGTTGTGAAGGCCAATACTATAATGGGGTTCAAAAGGGAGCTAGATAGATTCATGGAAGATAGGTATGACATCTCAATCCGCATTGTTTCTGCAGGATGAGTAGAACTGGAGGTTTCAGGAGTGATCTAGTTGAATGTGACACCCGGACCTCAGGAGCGCAAACCTGGCCAGGCTGCTGTCAGATGAACACAGGTGTCTCAGTATGTAGCGTTGGCCTGTGGTCATGCTTAACCAAGATCTTACTACAGTTCTCCTTGCTCTGCTTCTTGCTGCGTCACTGTTATCTAGCAAAAAAGCATCCAGGACCAGCTGACAGACACACATGTTGTTGTGTAACCACTGTAGTTATGTGAAACAGTTACTTGGCAAGTTTATATTTTGGGGATAATAGCACCCAAAAGCCTGAACATACCAGTCCTTGACATTTATTTTTCTATCGTTTTCCAGGTGCAAAAAGTTTTGAAACTGATGGATATTATCAACATTCAGGACACCCAAGCTAATAAACTGAGTGGTGGACATAAAAGAAAGTTGTCTCTTGGGATAGCTATGTTAGGAGATCCACAGGTGAAAAGGAGTGGTCATATGCACAACTGGTGTTTGTATTGTATGTATTTAAACACGGTCTCTGATCCTGCAGAGACTTACGCACATACTTATATCTAGCCACTGTGAGCTCCCTAGCTCCTATTGCTTTCAATAGGACTCATAGGGCGTAAAGTTAGATACATGAGTAAGTCTTTGCAGGATTGAGACCATACAAAGTACATTTTCATGCCATTAATTTATAAACATCATCTCAAACAAAATGATGTGTACAAGGAACAAGACTGGAAAATACTAAATGATTCCAGAATATTGACTGAAATTTACTTAACAAACAAAAGAAAGTTACATTGAGGCTACATCAATACCATGTTTAGCACAAACAAAAAGGATAATAAATAAACTAGGAAAACCGGTAAAAATACAGACATAGGGCTTGTCTCCAGAGACACATCCAGGAAAGTTAAATTGAATTAACTAAAGGTCTGGATTTAAAGTGGATCATTTAAACCATATTAAATCTCTGTGTGGACACTATCATTCAAAATTAAAGTGGCCTTAATTCAGTTTAGTTTAATTCACTTCCAAAGTTAATTAAAGCCACTTTAATTATGAAGAACAATGGCCACACAGGGAGTTAGTGTGGTTTAACCAATCCACTTCAAATTCATACCTTTAGTTAATTCAGATTAACTTTCTTGGATGCCGCCATGGAGAAAAGCCTGTGAAGTTGCACTTTGATGTTAAAATCACCTGAAAAGAAAATTAAGGAGTTAAAACTACTCAAATCTGTGAATATACCAAAAATTATTCATTGTAACTGAATCTGAATGCAGTATTGCCAATCTCAAGTGTTTTGAAAATCTTGAGTCAGGTCCCAAAATCGTGCATTTCATATAAAAATCATGATATTAAAAAAAAATCTAAGGGTTCTGTTTATTTGCTTTCTGGGTTTTGTGCCAATAAGTGCCCTCAGATCATGTTTTCTGTCATTTCCCTGCAACCAAGAGGGATGCAAACTTTATTAAAACATGATAGCTGAGACTCTCATGCAATCTCTTGATTCCAGCAGCTGGAGCTGTAAGAGAAACATCAATTTTCACGAGACTCGCACTAAAATCAGGAGAGTTGGCAACACAGTGAAGGTCTGATTTCACTCCTGTTTGCAGGTTTTGCTATTAGATGAGCCAACTGCTGGATTGGATCCCCGTTCCAGACACTATGTGTGGACCCTACTGAAAGAACGCAGAGATGGTCGAGTCACTCTATTCAGTACCCAATTCATGGATGAAGCTGATATCCTTGCTGGTGAGACCAGCTTATCTCATTAGATAGTAAGATTTTATGAGTAGATGGAATAAGATTTTATAAGCAGAGTTTTCTTTTAGAATGGACCTTGCTCAGGCTAAACTCTTAGGGTGAAATCTTGGTGCCATTGAATCAATGGGAAAATTCCCATTGACTTTAGTGGTACTGGGATTCCATCCTCATTGCCTTTAATAGAAGTTTTGACTCAATAAGGACTGAAAGGTTGGGAAGAAAAACTCATTGAACTGCAATGAAGCAATTCAGGGCTTTGTGCTTCACTGATAGTTGGGTTTCACTATATCCAAGTTCACCGTAAACTGGTTCTGCTTTAGAATCATAGGGTTACAAGGGGCCACATATAGTGTGAATTCATGTCCATCTGCTATTGACTATTTATCCTGGAGAGAGGGGTGTGTGTCTCTTTTTTTTTTTTTTTAATTAAAATATATCATTTTAATAGTCCTCTGGTCAGAAATGAGGAGGCTTTGCTGCAATACTGAAGCACCAGTCTTGTCCTGCAAATGAATGAGCAACTCTGTAGTCCAGTTTGCTGTCCTACTGTTTTCACTAAATAATTTCCCCTTTCATTTCCTGATATTAGCATCCTTCCTTTGTCATACTCTTGATCTGGAGGCAGAGATTATTTTAATTCCTTCACATCTCTATTAACATTACAATAACATCTGAGATACCATTCTAATTCTGAATGTACATGTGGCTGTGAAATAGTCTTACTGTGTCATCCTCACCCACAGCAGCCTCCTTACCTAATCTCACCACAACCTCATCGTACCCTTTCACTGCTTATGCTCTTTGTAAGAGACAAGGTAGATGAGGTAATATCCTTTACTGGACCAACTTCTGCTGGTAGAAAGGACAAGCTTTTGAACTTCATGGAGCTCTTCCTTAGGTCTGGAGAAGGTAACGAAGCTAAATACAAGACGGGGCAGATTGTAAAACAAGGGATTCACACACGTTGTAGGAGACTGCTTAAAATGAAGCAAGCAATTAATACTTCTGTAGTCATAAGACAATGGAGGTTAGTAGGCAGCAGGTGTTTTACAAATTGTTGTAATGGGGCCATAAAACTAGTGTCTCTGTTAAGTTCATGGTTTTCAGTGTCCAGTGTCGCCATGAATTGAAGTTCCCAGGCTCATCTTTTGAAGATGTTATACAGATTTCCTCTGAGAACAAGGCTTGGGAGGTCAGACATGGAGGACTTGCTTTGTAAAAAGTGTTTTGATGGGGTGTTTTTGTCTTTTATCATTGTTCTATGAGAATTCATTTGAGAGCAGAGTAATTGTCCGGGGTATTATATGCACTGGATGAGTTACACCACATATTGTGATGGGCATGTGCAGAACCCCTGGATTTTGAAAGGTGTGTTGGGGGGCGGGTATCCATCATCATAGCTGTGGACATATGTCTCCAGGTTTTGCACTGCACTTGTTGCTCTGTCAGGGTCAGGTTGCTTTCTGTAGTCCTTCTATTGTCCTTTTCCTTTGTCTATTTCACCCTTGGCATTCTGTTTTTTATCATATTGCTCCTATTCTTGCAATGGTTTCCCATGTGTCCATCATGCACCCCATCTGTCTTAATTCCTCTTTAAAAACCCACTTCTGCTGGTAATCCTTCCTAAATTATTCTCTTCACCTCTAACCTCTGCATGTCCATTCTTTCTTGAATTATCACTCCATGTCTTGTAACCAGCATTCTATGATCTGCTTATTAGATGCTGTACTTTAGATTTTTAGATTCTTAATTTTATTAATGACTCAAGAAGAATTTATTCAGAAAGTGAGTACCATTATATAAATGATTTTGTTTTTCTCTTTCCTTAGACCGGAAAGCTTTTATTTCACATGGGAGAATAAAGTGTGTTGGATCTTCTCTGTTTTTGAAGAAAAAATGGGGGATTGGGTATCACTTAAGGTATTTTATTTTATTTTGTTTGAAAATATTCCTCATAGTGCTAAATTTGCATCATAGCAGCAGAAGAAACGGTATTTCATTCCTATCAAGCAACATCTCTGGGAATTTAAATATAAATGCTTCCTAATATAGCTTAACTGGAATGAGTATAAAAAGTACAAAATGTATTGAGGAGACTGTGTCAAAACATTCCCCTAACCTGGCACATGCAATATCTATGGTTCCAGTTATGAAAAATAAATATATTGTTGCTGTTAATTTTATTTTTAAGGCACTATGATCTGAGATCACCTTTCAGCTGATGTTACACCTTGGGTATACAAACTCAGCTTACAGCCAATTAATTTGTTTTTCTCATTATTGTGCCGAATTCCTTGAATCTTAGTAACACAATGCTCCACGAAGCAGATGTGATTCACTTCCCCAGGTAATAGCGCTGTTGGCTCAGAGGGCACTCCATCCTAAAAGTCATCTTTCTTTTCAGCCTGATCCTAAAATTCTGGGCATCTCTTACAAGGTGCTGTGTACCCTCATCTCCTTTCAGTAGGCACTGAAGATCCTAAGCACCTTGCAGAATTGGGCACTTTGTAAGACTCTTTTTGCCAAAATCTTCCTGTGGATACCATTAAATCGGTTGGTTATTCCTAACCATTTGTTTTATTACATTAGCCAACATATGAGGTTGGTATAACACAAGGAGTTGGTAACAAATCCTTCAATCCTTCCTTGGACAAAATTTCCACTGAAGCTTTGTCTAAATAAGATCTGCTGCAGGGATTGGATATTATTCCAGAGTAAGGACTGATGGATTTGGCTTTCTTGGTATATGACATCATAACGATAAATACATTGCTCTTGTGAAAATGTAAGCCTTTGCCTTCTTAATATGAACAGGATGCATGTCAGTGAGGTTTGTGACTGTGAGAGCATCATATCGCTGGTCAGACAGTACATCCCTGATGCCACTTTCACAGGACAGAGTGAAAATGAACTGAGTTATACGCTGCCCTTAGAAAATGTGGATAAATTTCCAGGTAATAATGTGTTTACATAATCCAGAATCTACCATGCATAGAATTATTTCTCTTTTTTCCATTAATGTTGAAAGATATTGTATCTGGCTCCTGAATTCCATCAGGAAGGTAACCTACTGATGATTAACTTTTGCATAAGGAATTTTTTCCAAGATTTTAGTGTGTCTATGTATTTAAGATCAAAATATGTGTTTTTCTTCCATTCATGAGGACGTACATAAAAATCGAAGCTGACACAAATATTTGTTTGTTCTGTTAAATGCAGGGTAATGATGAAGGAAACTGAAAAGAATCAATATAGGTGCTGGTATTGGGGGTACTGCCACACACCCTGGCTTGAAGTGGATTCCATTATATACAGGGTTTACAATTTGGTTCAACGGCTCTTAGCATCCCCATTATATAAATTGTTCCAGCATGCCTGGGAATAAGACTTTAGTTTCAGTTTAATTATTTAAATTTTGATATTTCTTTGAGTCTGCAAAGGGCCAAAATTTTGAGTCCATGCATCCTCATAAGAGTTCTACTACTTTTGTGTTTCCAGCTAGGCTGGAAATACTGTAAGCACAGGCTGTCTTACCTCAATTTGGCATTTACAGGTCCTCCCCTAGTCAGAGCCTGAAAATGGACAAAAGGTTGAAATTTGAAAAATAATAGTAGGAAGGTAAATTAAACACAGAATGAGGAGAACCCAAGAAAATAATGAAATGAAACTGGTTGGTGGGAAAGGCAGTGGTCCCAGTGAATCAGCTGTCTAAACCTTGCTGGGTTGTTGGTTAAGGCATAATAGCAGCTAAGAGTTCTAAGGACGTGTTTGAAAGAGGATAGTGAGTTGCCTTTGCAGATCATTGCCAGGAAACTCCTGCCATGCAGAAGAGGTAGCATGGGAGAATGGGTAAAGGTGGTTGAAAATTTTTAAAGCGGACAATCAAAATTGGCACCTGGTATTTTTTTGACTCTTGAGCATACGTATTCCAGTAAAACTTCAAGTCAAACTTTAAATACTCAGCAGCATATTGTCAAACATGAAGACTGATTAAAAATAGAGACCTGGAGATTTCGGTAAACCCATAGTTCTAATGGTTACCCTAGGATTAGAAGCTAGGGTTAAATTCTGCTTTCAGATACAGAAGCAAGTCAGGAATTACTCTAGATTTACATTTCTATACCTGAGAGCACAATTTAGCCCAGATAAATTTTAATTTTCTTATGCCTTCAAGGTACGTGTGTTCTTCTGTCATGCAGATCTGTTCTGTGGCCTAGACAGCCACTCTGACCAGGGGATTATTAATTATGGCGTCAGCATGACAACTCTGGAAGATGTTTTCCTGAAGCTGGAGGGTGAAACTGCAACTGATCAAAAAGGTAAAATACTGGGTCAGCCAAGAAAAATTACTTTTAAATTCATCTTATGCTCTTTTTATGCTAAATATGAATCCTTCTCTTATGGGGCATCCTCAGAGATAGAAATGACTAGCTAAAATTGCTTTGAATAGTTCACTACATTTTTAAACATGGCTAAAAACAATTGGAAATCAAAACATGTAGGACACAGAAAGAGGACTTTTTTTTACTCCTGACTTGCTATCAAATATTAAATGGGTGATGAGGTAAGTGCCTATGTAATTATTTCACAAGATACAACAACAAAGAGGCAGGCATTCGATTTTTAGAAAAGTCTGTAACATAGACTTCATGATGCAACTTATTTTGCAATGTCCACCTGAATTGTCCAGGGAAGAATGTGTGGCAGTGCCCAGTTTTTAGATTGGATTGGGTTTCTTAAAATCCATACCTTAAAAACAGAGACAAAGCAGGTTGCTCCCTCAGACAGAGATGCAGAACTCAACCCATCCTGTTCTAGTCAGACTCTTTGCAGACTCCCTGCTGAGAGGCCAGCTGCCAGACTTGCCTGCAGAGCCCCCTTAGCCCGCAAGCTGGACCAGGAAATCCTTAAAACTTGAAGTGGTAGCCTGTGATTCTAACTGTAGTTTTTCTAATTGTTTTAACTGATCTCTGCTAAGATGCAAAAACAACGAGGAGTCCTTGTGGCATCTTAGAGACTAACAAGTGTATTTGGGCATAAACTTTCATGGGCGAAAGCCCACTTATGGCTACCACTCTGAAACCTACTGAAGATGAAATCCCAAACTTTGGATTTTTGTTTCAGGTTATGGAACTAAGGACTGTATCAAACACTGATTTTTTCACATTTCAGAAAATGTATTTATTGTTTCTGTCTTTCACTCAAGAATAGTTTATTGTTCTTATACTTTAACTGCGTCTAATAAAATTGACGATGGGCCTAAAACTTTATGCATTTAGAGCCTGCTCCTGCTCCCTGGGAAGTCAGGGGTGCAGAATCAGGCATGTAGGACAGTATGCTAACCAGAGCACAGTGAGTACTTGTTCTTAGTGACTCTGATTCTCAAATCCAACCGGTCTATGTACACTTTGTGTCTGAGTATTATACATGTCTAGTCTTTTATTTGTTTATTTTTAATTAATACAGTGAATCCAGGTGGTATTCCACAGGGAGCCCCTAACTCCTAGGAATTCTATTTTATGAAAGCACAGGTTTCCATGACTGCTGAACATTTCCTTTTGGAGGGGTCTCCATGGTGGCTTAGGGGTCTATTTATACCTGAAACGTCAGATTTAAATATGAACAATTCTACTTAATACTTTAACCTTCAGGTGTCCTTTACTAAAGTGTATAACTATGGGGGGAAAGCCTCATGAGTAGAAAACTTAGAGAGATCTCTGGATACAGAACAGTGGATGAGAGACGGATTTTCTGTAAATCCTTTCAAGGTCCTAACGTGTTTTCTATTACTTAATACTCCCCAAAGAGCCCATCTTAACTGAGATCTCTTCCCTTGTAGCAAACTAGAAGATAGTTGTATTCAGCCTGCCATGTAGGACTGGTCAGTAGTTAATAATTGTGTGTATTCGTGTCCCTGCCAGTGTTTCTGTTCAGGAGCGCTGCCAGCTTTTTTGGCGCCCTAGGCAGTGGAAGGTCCCGACCCTGAAATACCAATGACGATCAGGGCGGCCGAAGATCCGGTCGCCGCCCCCCAAATGTTAGTGCCCTAGACGACCACCTACATTGCCTGATGGGTTGCGCCGGCCCTGTTTCTGTTTTTATTACATATGAAAAACATTGTCAAGGAGTTATGTTGAACTACGTACTTTGAAAACTCTTTGTAGATTATGGTGTTTTCAGTGAGGAGCAGGCAGAAGAGGAAAGAGACGCCTTCTCTGCTGATGAAATGGAACAAGGTCTCCTATCACTCTCAGACATAGGAAAGGTGACTGTAAGTGGCACAGCCCTCTGGAGACAGCAAGTCTGTGCCATGGCAAGAATTCGCTTCTTAAAGCTGAAGCATGAAGATAAGACCCTTAGATCCATGTACGTGCCAGTGTTTCTGACTTATTTAGGTGAAATCAGTCTGTAGGAGGATGTTCATAGCACAGCTGTCTGTGGAGTGGGCTAGGATGGAACTTCAGGGATCCATTACCCCCTCACCTTGAAAGTTCCTGGAACATTAGAAATAATTCAATCACTGCAGTGTTTGCTTGTAAATCACATATTTGCTCTAAATGATTCATGACATGGAAAGCTGATCAACCAGTGTTCTGGGAAAATGCCTACCTTGCCAATTCCAGCTATACAAAAGCTTCCCTGACTATGCATCCTCAACCCATTATTAATTTATTACCAGGAGTTTCTTGCACAGAATGATACATAATGGTACATAATGATACTGAATGGTACATAATTAAATGAGCCATATGATTATTGGTGCTAGTTGTAAAGCCCATGTTCTTTCTTTAAAAAATCATTTTGAAATATAGTTTTTTTTCACAGCTGGGAAAACTTCAAAACTAAAAGAATAAAATTTTCATTTAATCTTGGTATTTAAAAAAAGTTTAAAAATATTTTTTTTCTTTTTGTATTTTTTCCTTTCCCCATAATGTCAATGAATGCAAAGAATGAAATGTTTGTCTGTTCTTTCAACTTTTTATTTTTTCTTGTTTTTTTCCCCCTAATTTGTACATTTTCAAAACATCTCCAACTTTGGGGGGAAAAAATGTAACTTTTCCAAAGTTTTAAGGAAAAGTTGTGAAAAGTTAGAACTGAGAGAGAGAAAAAGGAGAAATGAATATCTAGGGTTTTTCTTCTGTTGCATTCAATGGCAGAAATGAAAAAAAGATAAGGAAAAAAACAAAAAATCCTAAATTTAGAATCTTTTTTTACTTTCTAAAAGGAAACTAAATATAATCTTTTAATTTAATTTTGTGTAGAAGTGTCCTGTCAATGGGGAAAAAATTAAACATTTTTCTGTGAAGAAAAATTGTTTTCAATTAAACTCTTTTTCCAGCAGAAAGTCTTATTGTAAAAAACTTTCAACCAGCTCCTTGGTTATTACAGTTAGAACTTGTTGGAAGTGTTCATTGGATCCCTTTTCCTCCCTCACCAACCCAGGAAGTTGCAAGAGCACCTTCCATCTGGTGTCTTCTGAGGAAGGGATGGGCCAGTGGATACATGTGTCTGTGCCTGGAGGCAGGCGTCACCGGAATCCCAGCTTTTTTCCCTACACCACCTGTAGAGTCTATCTGCTTCTGAGGTTCCCGGTGCTGCATATGCTGCTGCTGCTTTGGCAGTGGTGTCAGCCCGGCATTAGATAAGAATGTTCATGTTCAGTTGTTTTTTCCATGCTACCATAATTTTCCTAAGGAACACAAGCAATAGAAGGGAAATGGTGATTTACAAAAGTTTATATCTCAGCCAAACCTGAATGGAATTTCATGGGTCAAAGAAAAGGCACCTCTCTAACCCTAGAGCTTTCTTCCTGCGGAATTTTAAAGGCCTGACGTACACAATGGGAATGTTACAGCTTTTCAAAATCGAGTGGCAAGAATCTTTTTTTCTTAATACAATCAAAATATATGGGTTGCTACCAGCTCCCCCTACAATAATGCAGCTTGCAAAATGTCTTGTCTCCAAACTCATTTGTGATCTGTTCTTCGATCTAGATTACTGCTGTGTGGAGTTTTTATACTACCTATAGCTATCCACTTAATCATACTTCACTTATGGAAACAATTAAATTCTTGGGAGCTGTCCTCTGGTCTGTATTTTTTTC
The DNA here is from genome assembly GCF_007399415.2 of Gopherus evgoodei. NCBI lineage: Eukaryota > Metazoa > Chordata > Testudines > Testudinidae > Gopherus > Gopherus evgoodei. The sequence goes on along the minus strand of NC_044336.1, from coordinate 23,762,794 downwards.
CTCCTGGAAAACAATCTCACAAGGAAGTCACAAGCCTTCTAGTCTTCAATGAAACAGGTGAGGGCAAAACAGAAGAGCAAGGTTGGTCTTTTTCTACGCCACTGCTTTGCAAGGAAATTTGATAGGGGAGGGGGGAATGTTGGCAGAGCAGATGTTGTAGAGGGCAATATAGGGCTCAACAAGGACAGCAGCCCAAGAAGCAGAGAAAGGCAGGATGATCTGGAGATGGTGGCAAAAAGCTTATATTGGATGTGAGGCTGAATGAGAAGCCAGAGGAAGGATCTGAGGAGAAAAATGGCATTGTCAGATCACCTGGAAGGCAAATCACTTTTATAGTTTCATTTCGTATTGAACGAAGGAGGGAAATGTGTGTGTCGGCTACCTGAGAGAAGGATGCTGCAGTACACCAACCCTGAGCATTCAAAAATTATGAGCGAGCCCTCAAAAAATCATAAGACTAACCTAAAAATCATGATTTTTTTTTACTTAAAATATATATATTAAATCCTTTTTATTTGCTGTCAAGGTACATTTGCTTAATCTTTCCAATTTTTTCACAGCAAATATGAGGGCTAGATATTTTTTAAAAAATGAAAGCTGAGATTCTCATGCAGTTTGATTCCAGAGGGGCTTTAATAAAAACTACCAATATTTTGAAACTACCAATAAAATCGGGAGAGGTGGCAGCCCTGATACTGCAGTATTTGATCATATAATGAGGCTCTGAATGAGAGGACAAAGGTGGAGAAGAAGCTCTGAGATTTGTAAAGGAAAAGCAGATTAGACACCCAAGTGGAAAAAAAGAAAAACAGATTGGAAGGGTCCAAACTGGAGTTGGAGAAGGCGTCAATGCGTTGGTTGTGGATTGTGCTTTTGATGGACGGCAGGAATGAGAAGGGATGGTAGATGGAGAGGCAGTAGCCAGGTATTTTGAGGACTGAGGAGACCTTGCTTACGTTGTCAGGAGAAGGAGCCATGGGGCACAGAGAGTTTGAGAAGGAATGGGCTGTGAGCACTGTGGCAATGAAAGCAAGGAATAGGGAAGGAATTTAATTAATAAAGCAGGTGAACATGAGATGAGAGACTTTGCGTTCAGTGACAGGTGAGAAGGTGTTAGAGAGAAAGACAGACAAGGTAGCAAAGAAGAAGTATCATAAGCATGATAGCAAGAGAACAGAAATTAATAGGAGTAGTAAAACAGCTGAAATACAGAAGAATTAGGGCAGTAAACTAATTTAAACAAGCAGAGAATCAGCAGAATAGTGAGTCAATTCATAATGCAAAAATTTGGAAGCAGCAAGTTAACTAACTGTGGAGAAAATGCAATGGATTATTACACAAATGGTGTATGAATTCTATAGGTTTTATTTTATTATTATTTCTCTGGCCCTGGTGGGGACTTTACCAAAGACCCAAGGAGAACTTTTATTGTAAAAAAAAAAAGAAAAAAAATCAGATTTTGAATTCTCTGCTGTTGCCTTCATACCAGGTTCAAGCATTCAGGACTTCGTCCACGCTCTCGAGAGTCAGAACATAATGCTGGAAATAGCAACAGGGAAAAATATCACAGAGAAGCTAACACATAATGGGGCTATACAAGTATCCCGTGAGCACCAGGTAGTGTGTGTCTCCTTTTTTCCTTAACAATTAACCAAGATGCCAATGTGGATTCTGTGGAACGTGTCTGAATGAAGCTCCTGATGGATCAGCGTCAAAGACATGAAGGTCAAACATAAGCCAAAGTGAAATTCACAAAATTGCAAAATAAACACATCAACATTTAATTCAAATATGGCCAGATTGTGACCCTCCTGCATCCAGGAGAAAAGGGGCTTGAGGTGCCATGGCACCACTTCTAGTACAAGGGGAGTCAGGCTCTTCAAAGCCACTTTGTCCCCCTTCCTGGATTTGCACTTGAACAGGACAGGGCAGAGCTGCACAGGTGCACTGGGAAGTGTACGCTGCACCAGGGACAGGCAGGTCATAGCACGCTCCCTCCTCAAAGTAGTGGGGAGATCAGAAAGGAGACTGTGGTTCTAGGATTCACAATCCCTCTTCAAGGCAGCTCCAGAGTCGGCTTCTTACACTGGGCAAATCACAGACTGATGACCTAGACCATCTCGTATTAAATAATATGCAATAATCTTATATGGGTAAGCAAATGGGCTTATATTTAGCCAGAAAAGGCCTGATTTTGAGCTGGGTCAGTCACACACTTAATTTTTGTGGTTGCAGTTTTACCCTCGCAGTGAATTGTGGATGCACTTTATTGATCTGCAAAACCAGGAGTTGTCTCTAGAACTTGCCCTAAAAGTGGAACCGTGCTTTATTTTAAATGCAAAACAATCTGATGATATATGACTGACAGATACTGCAAACACATACAGTATCTTGTGAAATATGGCTTTAACTTCATAAATATTAACTGTATCTTTCACCCTGTCCTTGAAAGCATGAAAACTTCAGAGGCTAGAATAGAATATCTAGAGGCCTTTGTGTCAAGGCATACTAGATGGATTTGTGCATTCCTGGCTCACGGGGCACAATTTCCTGGGGGATCTGGAGTCACTCAGGCTGTGTCTACACAGGGATAAAAAACCCATAGCTGGCCTGGGTCAGCTGACTTAGGTTTGTGGGGCTCAGACTCCAGGCCTGAAACATTGCTGTGTAGATGATCAGGCTCTGACTGGACCCGAGTTTGGGACCCTATGAGAGTGGAGGGTCCCAGAGTTCAAGCTTCAGACCAATCCCAAACATCTACACAGAAGTTTAGCCCCTTAGCCCAAGTCAGCTGACACAAGCCAGCTGTGGTCATGCCAGGGGTCTGTCATCCCTGTGTAGATGTACTCTAAGAGGTTGGTATTTGCCATGAATCACACAGTTTATGCAGATACCCAGCCTTAGTAGCCCTGTCCCTGCATCCAGGAAAAAGAGAAGTGACAGTTTTTACCTGATTCAAGAGACCCAGGAAACATAGAAAGAAACGGGGGGCATAAAGGGCCACCTTGAACTGACAAAGAGGCCAACAAATTGACCTTTTGTCCAGTGGAGAGGCCAAACCCTGTGTGAGGATTGGAAGGACTAGAATCTACCAAGGTCTTCATAGGAGTCAGAGGTGGATCTATAGTAAAACACAGGGTGCCCTGGCACAGGGCTCCCCAATGACAGGGGGTCCCAGGGCCAGGCAGCTGTGGGGGCAGAAGTTTGGTCCCACTGGCAGCCAAGCTCCCCCCTCCCCTGCCTCCTCCCCGAGCGTGCCGTGTTCCTGCCCCTCCCCCTCTCCCTCCCAGCGCTTCCCCCGCCACCAAACAGTTGTTTGCCGGCGCTCAGGTCGCTCTGGGAGGGAGGGGGAGGAGTGGGGCCACAACGAGCGCAGGGGAGGGGGTGGAGAAGAGGCGGGGGCAAGGCCTTGGGGAACGGGGTGGAATTGGGGCAGGACAAAGCAAAGGTGAGGTCCCTGTACTCCCCCTGCACATACCCCCCCAACCCTCTGCCCTGCGTGACTCCTGCACCCCCCCCACTCCTGCCCACTCTGACTCCTGCATCCCCCCACATCCCCACCTGCACCCCTCACACCAAACTGGAGCTGTCCCAGGTAAGCACTCCACACCCCAACCCCCTGTACCAACATTTTTTTTTATAAAGCACTCTTATCCAAAGCACTTTGCAGTAGTTAGCTAATGGTACAAACAATCTTTAGGAAGATCATTAAGTGGTCTGCCGAGACCTCAGCGATTTTCGAGTGGTCGGTGGAAAAATAAGTTAGGCTTCAAAAACAATCAAGGTACTTCACTTTATTTTCATTTGCTTCCTATTATAGGAGGAGGAGGAAGAAAAAAAGAATGAAAAACAGGGGTTGGGGGAGATAAGAGAGAGTGTTCTTTTTCTTGGCTGGGTCCCAAGCAAGGTCCCCCAAAATGAAGCTGAGCACAGAGCCCCACTAACTCTAAATCCGCCACTGATAGGAGAGGTGTCATGGTGCATAATTTATTGTTTTCATGGGACTAAAATGAGGGATGTTTCACTGGTCTGAGTCTGTTTGTCCATATACATGCGAGGTAAGCCTGACTTAAACTCAACCACATTCACTAATCTTCTGTAGATACAGGCTAACCCCTTTTGGCTCAATTTTAGCAGGTCAAGCTGTAGCCTAGACTCCTGCCAACATATAGGCAAAACTAATTCTCACATTCCTAGATTCATCTTGTAGTGAGTGGGACTGTAAACTGATGAATAGTTTTCCTGATTTCCCCCTCCATTAGAAAACACCTTTGAACGTCTGTCTTGTCTTGCTTTTCTTCAGACCTACAGGTTTACAGTTATGTGCAGCATAGAAACAATCAACTGCTTTCCAGTGCTTGTGAACATCATTAGCAATGCATTGCTGCGAACCTTAAATTCCACTGCACAAATTCGAATCTGGAGTCATCCATTTTTTTCTGTAAGTGTCATAACTTCACTGCTAGGAATGCTTCTAAAACGTATAGTTGGGAAAGAGTCATCTAATTGCTCAATATGTGATCAAGTTTTTTATTAGGAAGCGATTTTGTTTTCTCTCTTTATATGTATAGGTCCAAATTCACCACTCGTATAAATACCTATATATATTTTTAGCAGAGTTGTGCCCACATATACAAGTGGAGACTTTGGCTCACATCCTTTCGTTGTGAAAAAGAGAACTCTGCACCATAACCTGTCTGTAGGAGATCCTTCTTCAGGGGTTCATTGGCCCTCTCTAGTCATGAGTCTTGAACCACTTCCCTTTTGGTGTCTCCCCCGATCACTGAGTCTCTGGTGTGGAGTAGGAGAGGGTATGGAGAGGAGAGGCTATGGGAGGAGACATGAAGACACAGGGGACCTCCTTGTAGCCTGATGTTTCAGACACTCAGCCGGGTGGTTGGAAAGCCAAGTTTACATCCCTGTCCAATATCAGGCAGATGGGGGAATTGAACTAGCTCTCCTACATCTCAGATGAGTACGTTAATCGCTGGATTACAAGCGATAAGGGGGCGCCTCCTCCCAAATTTTATGACTCTAGACCTTTTAAAATGCTTGGAATCAAAACAAATCAAGTGGAATGAAACGTGTCCTTCCACCTGAAACAGACTTTTTTGAATTTGTGGAAATCTTTCAGAATTTTCAGATTTGATTTGACCTAAACCATTTTTCCCCCAAATTTTTCTGAACTGCCAGCAAACAAAAAAAAACCCAACTATTTGCCCAGCTCTGGTTGCGATACCCAGACTAATACAATGCAGATGTCTTCTTCAGATGTTTTCTGATTTTTTTTTCACCCCCAGGTGAATCGTCCAGAAGTACGGGATTATTTTATTCGGAGCTATCTTACTTTTTTGCTTCTTTTACTTCCTGGTTTCCCACCCCACTTTGCAATGAACAGCATACAAGATTATAAGGTAAAATCCTTGAATTTTAGCAGACATTACGTAAGAGGAGGCCTGGATAGATCTCAGTTTCAGTAATGCATTTGGTTTGGGCTGTCACATTCTTACAAGGACATAGCTTGCAGAGCTCAGAGGAGAGAAATCAAAATACTAAAAGGTTTTGAAATTAACCACTCTGAGAAACAGCTAAAAGACCAAGGCACGACCGATCTAGAGAAATAAAACTGAGAGCAGAGGCAGAGGGATAGCTGTGTACAAATATGTAACAGATCAAAGACAGGTACTCTCATGGTAGAAGAAGGCAGGTTTAATAGAAGAGAGGTTACATACTATATCAAATTGCAATTATAAAATTAGTGCGCAGACAGATCAGATGGACTTTCAGGGTTTCTCAAAAGCGGCCGCCCGAGGCTTTTCTTGCGGCCACAGCCTCCTGGGCTGTGATTAGAGGAGAGGAGGCAGAGCAGTAGCCGCTCCCCATCCCTGTTGCTCCTGGATGTCCTGTCTTGGTGTTGGTTACTGAGGCCAGCAGCAGGGGTGCTCCTCTCTGGAGTCTCCTGGTGCACACCACTGTAGGAGCTGGCAGCTGATGAGTTCCCCACCTTTCCAGGTGTGGTGGGGCTCAGGCTTTGGGCTGAATAAATCTGCTATGAAAAGCGATACCTGTATGTTTGTTCATATCACTTTTCACAACAGACTTAGCTAGCTAGCAGTAAATAAATTACAATGATTTGGACGTATATATGTGCGTATTTATTTGATTTGCCTAAAGCTAATTAAGTATTTTAGGAAAAAATGTGAGAGTGGCCACCAGCAAGAATTGGCGGCCACACTTTGAGGCCACCAAAAAAATTGTTCTGAGAACCCCTGGACTAGATGACTGACTTAGAGGTGATTATCTGCCACTATGAAGGAATCTGTGTTCTGAAGTCTTTCACTGAAAGCAACAGAGTTGTATCAGGGATCTATCTAGCTACCTAGGTACACAATGGCTTCCATCATGGTAATGTCTGAGGGCCTCCCAAATATATAAAAATAGACATGACAATAACAGTCTCTCTCTCTCTTCCCCTCGTCCTCCCCTCAGTCTTCCCAGCCTGTAGGAAAAATAACATGATTAATGGATAGCTTTCTGTTGGTGTGTGAGAAATACACTAAGAGAATATTAAATCTGCAAGCATGATTCCCTGATGTATCTCTTTATCCATCCACTTGATTGTCCTATTATACACAGCATGCTCATCTAAACTGAAACGAGATACATCCTTGAGTTTGCTTTAATGAATGCCGACAATCATAGCAAGACTCTTTGTTCTGGAGCTACCTTGTTAACATTTTTTAGACACCAGTTAATGAAGAATAAAAAATGAAAACCAATATTTCAGGGGTACACTATTCAGATATTTTCACTGCCATCGGGGCAAGAAGCAAGGAGGCAGGGCAAAGAAGCAACTAAAGAAGGAAGGAAGGAACAAATGGAGTGAGAGAGATAGAAGCGGTGGAAATAGACATGTGAACAGGGAGGAGGAGGAGGAGCAGAGAGCAGCAATAGCTAGAGAGAGTGTGAGAAAGTCCTGTGATAACTCTACAGAGGACAAAGAAATGAAGATTTGTTTGTACCTTTATTTCCCTGAACCAATTCTGAACGTAAAGTCAACTGATTGGAAGGACTGTTGTTGCTTTTAAAAACTCTATAATAATACCTCTCTTTTTCCTTTCCTCTCCTAGATAAAAGCTCGTTCCCAGCTGCGGGTCTCTGGGCTCGTCCCTTCAGCCTACTGGTGTGGGCAGGCTCTGGTGGATATTTCCCTGTACTTGATTCTTCTCTTCTCAATGTTTGGAATTATCTTTGCACTGAGTCACAAAATTACTATGAGTGCCGGTGAAGCTCTTGCCCTGGTAAATCTGATTATTTAGATAGCTGAAAAATAATTCACTCTTGAAAACAAGAGAGGGAAATCCAAAAGATAAAGTTTACCCCTCTCTCTTCACCAGGGAAGGGAAGCAATTAAACCAGTCAACTCCTGACTTTGGAATTTATTTAAATTGTAATCCCTTGTGCCAGTTGGATCTTCAAGTGCCTGCACCCATAGGTCAGAGAGAGGCAAAGGGGCCAGTTTTTTGCTGGACATTCATTTGAAAAGATTAAAATTTGATCCATGGCAAAACTTTGCCATTTCTGCCAGCAAGAATTCTGAATTTGCCCCAGATGCAAAAAATGGATTTCTCATAGTGAAATGAGATTCCTGTTTGTGAAAAAGGTCTTTTGTATTTCCCCTTGCTCTCTCCTCCCCACCTAGTAAAAAGAAAAATTCAAGATGAGCCTACAAGAGATTTCCCAACAAGTTCCTGTTATGTATAAGTGTTCCCAGAATTGACGTCTCTGGAAGTTGTCGTCAGCATTGCAATTTCACTTCTGGGGAAACTGTGTCTAATTCCGTTTTAAGTTACACCGGTGCAAACCCAGAGTAAGCTCACTGATTTTAGGGATGAAGTCCTGGACACAACCAGATCTGAGAGCAGAACTGTATATAGGACAGCAGGTTTTTCCCCTAGCAATAATAATCAAGCAAGGAGGAACATAATACATCCCTAACAAGTAAATGGTCACAGGTTGCTTGTTAAAGAGCCACACAGTCTGTAGCTCAGATGCGGCTATCACATTCACAGGTGCTTGAATCTTTGTACTGTTTGAAAGGAAAGATGGTCTAGTGGTTAAGACGCTAGCCTTGGAGATGGGAAACCTGCATTCAGTTCCCTGCTCTGCCACAGACTTCTTTGTGATCTTGGGAAAGTCACTAAATCTCTCTGTGCCTTAGTTCCTCATCTGTGCACTGGGGATAAGAGCTTTGCCCTGCCTCATAGGGGTGTGGTGAGGATAAATACATTACAGATGGTGAAGTGCTTTGAGGCCTACTGATGAAAAGGGCTATATAAGACCTAGGCATTTTTATTATTTGTTGCTCTATTTTTTCTTCTTCACCGTGTTGTGTCTGAGTTTCCCCTTCTGTAAAATGGAGATAATAAATCTTAGCCTCCTTATAAAAGTACTTTGCACTTAATTGGAGGGGGGGGGGGGTTATCCCCTGATCTCAGTATTATTTAAATTGAACTAGAGTGCTGCAGTTTTATTTGTCCAGGCCAGTTCACTTATCCCTAATAAGAGCTTTCCTCTCTATAGTTTACCGGTATTACTGGCTATGGAGCGTCTATGATCCTGTTTGTATATTTAATTGCCTTCACATTTCGAAAGCGATGCAACAGCTGTGATTTTTGGTCTTTTATCCTCATAGCGGTAAGCAAATGGCTAGATTATGTACAGCATGCTAGAGAGCTTATGAAACTGTACTTCAGCTTTTGAGCGTTCAGGTGATGATACAAATGGAAACACCCTGTGCAGCTCCAGGAAATAGAAAATGACAGTCATCTTGTAACAGAGACAGCTCTGTACCTTTAACTATGATGCATTATTCACATCATTTTCTTCTTTAATATCCTCTCCAATCCTTTCTCTTTTGATACCAAAGTTTCAAGTGGTTTGTGATACCCTACCCAGAATTCCCAGCTTTCTGTTGCTCCACATTTTTTGTTGTTGAAAACAAATTTTCCCACCCCACCCCCCGTCCCAGTATTTTGCACAGGGTGAAATCTCATAAGCAAAGATTGTGTGTTTTTTCAAATGGAAATACGAAGTATTCAGCGGCAGCTCCAGGCACCAGTGCTCCAAGCAGGTGCTTGGGGTGGCAAGCCGCGGGGGGGGGCCCTGCCGGTCCCTGCCGGTCCCTGCAAGGGCAGCAGTCAGGCAGCTTTCGGCGGCTTGCCTACGGGAGGTCCCCGGTCCGCCAAATCCACCTGCCATGCTTGGGCAGCCTGCCTGCCGTTCTTGAGGCTGCACAAAAGCTAGAGCCACCCCTGAAAGTATTGTTCTTGTGACCTGCCTTTGTCTGTTAGAAAATCTTACTCTGGATCTTGTAAACCACAATTTAAATAACAGCAACAAAAATCCCCCCCAGAGTTGGTCTTGGGGAAACTGTACCACCCTGAATCCAGTCTTATTATTTCAGAGGCTCAGCGATGCCTCATAAACAAATTTCTTGTCCTGAATAGGGCTGGTTCAAAATTCTCCGCTTAAACTGCTTTTTGATGGAAAGTTGGTGCTTTTGTGTGTGAAGAGTGTCTGCTTCACAGAGAAAACTTCTGGTTTTTGCAGCAGAAAATGACAGAGACATTTTATAACAGAGACGGTTTTGTACCTTGAACTAAACCTAAAAATCAAAAAACTTTGATTAAAACCTGAAATATTTTGATTCTGAAATGCTGCTGCAGTGCCTCATACTTCCATTCTCCTCCTTGTCCTGGCTCCCTGGTCAGACTTTGGCTTCTATGATGCACCATGGCCATGTGAGCCACCTCCTTTAGCCAAGGGGGAGACCATGGTGTATGATGGGAGCTGTAGTCTGACCAGGGAGCCCACTCTATGGAAGAGAATGGGAGCATGAGGCACCTGAACTACAACTCCCAGGGGGTATTTCGGAATCAGAATATTTTAGTTTATTTGCTGAAAACTTGAAACTTTCCCCAGAGAGGAAGAAAAAATAATTCTGACCAGATCTAACCTTGAGACATCCTTCTATGCTGGTCTGCAGATTACTGAGTTGTAGCTGAATACACTTCAACTCCTTTGGTGCCTCTTGCAACCTAAATGAACTTTCCAGAGACACCCTTTTAAGGTTTTTGTGTACTGCCAAGGCTAGACATGAGGTGCAAAGGCCCTAGAGAAGATCTTTAGTTTGTACATCCTGCAGTTCTGGATCTAAAAAGGTTCAAACATCACGTCTTTGTCATTTTTCTACAAGGATGGGGAAAGGATCCCTGAGAGGAGATGTTGTTTACAGATATCTGCATATTCACTCTGAACTCTCTAAAAGCCTCATGGTAAAAATAAATAAAGAAAAAATCAACAAGCTAAGATGTTGACTGCCACCAAGCTAATTATGCTGCAGCTTAATGGAAAGTTCTTTCCCAGTACTTTATGTACTAGAATATGCCAATGTATGTGGTGCTGCCAACGCCCTTGATTTTATTGGAAGTTTCATAATATTTGGTGTGTGTTCTTAAAGTCCCAGCTCCTGGAGTCATGTGATCACACGAGACTCTTACTTTTATTTTTAATTAAAACAATGTGTAATGCTCACCATTGTGGAGAAAAAGTTGAAGTATCTCACACACACACACACACACAAGCTCGAAAAAACAGAAGGCAAATAAAAAGAATCCAATTTTTAAAAAGTTCTTGATTATTTTTTAGGACCTGACTCATGATTTTGGAATGCGTAGGATTGGCAATACGGCTTCTGACCGATAATAGGTGTTGAGGGTAAAAACCAAGTACACTCTAGAGGGCAATGGAGTGACAGAAATGTTCCTCTCTCCCAAACTCCAACTCTAACCCATGACCCATGTGTTTCGTATTCAGTATTCATCATCTGATAAGTAAATTGTGCAGTGGTCACCATATAATCCAAAATATTGTGTCATCCAATTGTTGACAACAGTGAGCAAAGATTACTTTTTTTATCTAGTATGATTTACCTTCTTTCTTCTTTTTAGGTAACGCTCGTTGTCTTCATTATTAATGTCATCATATGGATCCCTTCCAGAGAGACAATTTTCCATTATTGCTTCTCCATTTTGATTCCTGTGTATCCATTAATAGGTGTTATGGTCAAGTCTTTGAAGGTAAACTATTGTACTATGTCATGAAGAAATTAGATGCGTAACTGGCTATGCTTTCTGGAAAAACAAAACAAACCTAATGGTTTCTCAGTGGGAAGCTGGCAGTAACACTCTGGCAAAGAGCTTTGTGGTTTCTCTAAGGCAGAGGTTTTCAAACTGTGGTCCACAAGCTCCATTCAGGTGGTCCATGGATAGTTCCCTCTAAAGTGTTCACCTGGGCAGCCACACGTGAGAGAATGAAGGGCCACCCACTTAATTAGTGAAGCTGCACAGGTGTGGCTCCACTAACTAGGTGCCTGGACCCTGGAGAAGACGCACATGTAAGGTGAAGTGGTGGCCTTGGGGAAAATGAGGAGTAGGTGGGGAGGGGGTAGTGGGGTGAGAAGAGGGAATGGGGGGGGTTTGCAATGTGTAAGGCTGTGGCGGCCAAAGAGGTGACTTTGCCCAGCTCCAGGGCTGCGAATGCATGGGAGACACGACCCTCTTTCCCAGCCTCAGCTCGTTGGCTGCTGTGGTGGGGGAGATACTCCCCTCCTTCCCAGCCCCAGCTCAGGGGGCTGCTGTGGTGGGGGAGAGAGGGACACACACACACACACACACCCTGCGCTCCTTCCTAGCCAATCTCGGTGGCTGCCGTGGCAGGGGAGAACCCCCTACTTCCCAGCCCCAGCCCAGGGGCTCCACAGTAGGGGAGAGAAGGCACATATATTGCATTAGAAAGGTAAGACTACTGATATTAAAATACAAGTTATGTGTTTTTATTTGTAGAACAAAAAAAAGTTAATTATTATTAAGGATTTTTTTTGATATAGCGCTTTTATACAAAGTGCTTTACAATAGTTAGCTAACAGTACAAACAATGTTTGGAAAGATCATTAAGTACTCCGCCGACACCCTCAGCAATTTTCAAGTGATCCGCAAAAAAATAAGTTTGAGAACCACTACTCTAAGTGGTCGAATTTTGAAAATTGCCCCCTGCAGTCCCGATTATAAGGCTCTCCTCTTCTCCCACTTCTCCCCATAGGTGCTAGGGAGATAAAATTCTTGCACTTGATAGAGCTATTAGTCTTGGAAAGAAGAGTCTGATGATACTTGTATTTGGAGGTGTAACTATTTCCCAAATAGTATTAGGACACCCAGATTCCAAAATCTATATTTGCCCTTGGCTGCTGTGAGGATTTTGAGTGAGATGACAGAAATGTTCACATAGTTCTGAAATATTTAATGACATGTATTTTCATTCTTCTAAAACTAGATAGTATTATATTAAAGTTTTACAGGATTTCTACTGAATGTACTTTTTTCCATCCACAGATTTTTATAGAAAATGAGGATTATGGGTCTAATGGCAATTGGAATGACATATTCATATCTGTCTTTGCAGTAAGAAACAGTTTGAATATTGCATTATTGTTTTGCAGAGGACACACATTCTAATGTGGTGACTATACATTGCATTTGTATAATTCCCTGCAGCTGGCAAAACGTACATAATGTGACAGATGTTTCATGGTCATATCTCTTGTACTGAGATGGAGAGTTTTCCAATGTAGCCTAATGCTCATTGGCAGGACAGGTTAGTCCATAAACCCAGAACCTCGTCTGTTACCTTATTAGAGAAGGCGGGACTGTTTGAGGTTTTTTACCTATGAGAAAGTGGGGCAAGAATATCAGATTCATTCCATACAGACAAGTATCAGAGGGTAGCCGTGTTAGTCTGGATCTGTAAAAGCAGCAAAGAATCCTGTGGCACCTTATAGACTAACAGACGTTTTGGAGCATGAGCTTTCGTGGGTGAATACCCACTTCCTCAGATGCATCTGAGGAAGTGGGTATTCACCCACGAAAGCTCATGCTCCAAAACGTCTGTTAGTCTATAAGGTGCCACAGGATTCTTTGCTGCTATTCCATACAGAGTAGAACGTAGACTGGATTTGAGGAGGAGGTTGAGAGGCTGCTGGCCAGCACCCAGTTACTCAGAAATAATAATACTGCTCACCTGAAACAGGCTAAGGAAAACAAAATAAGCCCCAGATCATGAAATCAGCTCAGCCTTACCTTTTGCCATTGTGCTTATGCATTAAAATGTGATTTCTCTGCTAGTGTAATCTGTTGTCATTTTATGTATTAGTATTAGTTAATACAAATATGAACTTCTTGTACAATTTTAGATACTGTATGCTTAAACCGAATTGATAAAATTCAACCCAAGTCTGAAGACTAAGTCTCAATGGACTAGACTCTTATTACCATTTACTACATCCTCCCCCCCATATATTTTGCTCCATTATTACCACCAGTTGTGCTCCAGTGGTAGTAGCAATGGTGAGAAAGCTAGTGGAGACAAGGTGCCAGTGATTACTAACATTTTACCCCCATGCTGTCTAGGCCTGCTCTGAGCTGAGTTCAATGGCATGATGGCTAAAACACTGGCAACTGACCTATGCCAGTTCCACCACCATTGCTACCAGTAATGGGAAGCATTGGGGGGGGGGAACCTAGGATACGCACAGCTAAATACCAGGAAGATCATACTTCAATATGACTATTAAAGCTGAAACATTTTCATTTAATTTGTTTTTTAGATCATATCAGAGGTAGCCTTATAGTTGAGGCGCTGCCAGCCCAAGGGCAAGAGGTTTTTATTTTGGCATTTACACATGAAATACATTAAGATTTGGGAGATGCTCAGATTCTATGTGAGTGGGGCCAGAGAAGTACCTGTGACGGACGGATGGATGGATGCAGAGGTGAAAGTAAGCCGATAGGCCCTGCTATGGGGTACCGGCAAGAGCAGGTGCCCTATATTGCGGCGGCCTGGCTTCCACAGGTGGCAATCTAAAGGGCCCGGAGCTCCCCAGGCCCTTTAAATTGCTGCCAGAGCCCTACTGCTGAAGCCCTGGGGTAGCGGCAGCAGGGCTCCGGGGGGTATTTAAAGAACTGGGGATCCCACTGCCTCTACTGCCCAGGGACCTTTTAAATAGCCTCTGGAGCCCTGCCACTATCCTAGGGCTCTGGCGGCTATATAAAGGGCCTGGGGAGGTAGAGGTAGGGGAGCCCTGAGTCTGGAGGCTGCTGCTGGAGTCACCGGTTGCCACTGCTACCCTGGCGGGGAAGGGAGAGAGCACTTACCCCCTCCATCCCCGCCCCTTCTGGGGGCCAGAGCCAGCCCCAACCCAGCCCGAACCAGTAAGTTCCTATTTCTACTTTCACCCCGGATGGATCCCTAAGAGGAATAAAGAGGTGAAGCAGATCAGGATGCCAGAGTGATCAATACGGGATAAATACCCACCTAGATTAGATAAGAGGGAGACACAGGGAGAACTGAATTAAAATCTTCTTTTGCCTCTCTCATTAGAATCCTAATGAAGTGAACCTAACATTAACCTAAAGTTAGCATTAAATAGCGAGGTAGCAGCTCAGGAGGTGACTAGAACATGAGAAGAAGCCGATCCCTCTTTTAAGGCACTTTACCTGAACTGTAATTAAAATGTATCAAATACAATGTTGCTATTTTCATTCATACAACATTGACTGTTTCTTCTTTTTCTTTTTTCAGCCTTACCTCCACTGTGTAGTTTTCATTTTTCTTCTTCGATGGCTGGAGGTGAAATATGGAAGAGCAGTTATGAGAGAGGATCCAATTTTTAGGTTTGTGCCCACACATGCCCTTGCATGTGCACGTGTGCCCCCACACTCGGTCTTTTCTTGACAATACATTTTTCCACAGAAAAAGGTGATATTTTCAATTTTTCACAAAACATTTTGATTTTTTTTAAATCTATGCATAGTTTCCATCAGATTCCACATGATACATTCCCCTCCTCCCAAGTATTCTTGCTTAAAAAAAAAAGGGAAATTACATGTTATTAATTTGTATTTTTATGCCTACAAATCGCAGTCATGGACCTTGACCCCATTGTACTAGGCACAATACAAACACAAAGCAAAAAGATAATCCCTGCCCCAAAAAGAAGTGGTGGTAAGTTTGCAAAGCCACACATTCAGAGGTTAGGAGAATCCCGTAAATAGATTGCAGGTGCACTTTGACACCATCTTTATCTACAGGATCATGTACTATTTGTTCTTAAGCCCTGCCTCATTCAGAGCACAGAATGGACAGTGAATAAGTCAAAGGACTGTAAGACGAGAGATGTTGTTCTTTTATATTTCAGCCACTGGTCTGGGACATACCAGTGCTGGGTTCTATTCCTGGCTTCTCCACAGACATACTGTATGATTGATGTTGGGCAAGGCTATCATCATCCATATGCAACAAGAGGGCTGAATTAAGTTTGTATGGGCAACCTTAATTCTGGTATTTCTTAACTTTTTGTGTGCTTGACTTTCCAAATAGCAAATAATAAAAAGCAGAGGTGTTGAACCAAACAGCCATTGGGTCTTGCTGTACGCATAATACATCAGTTGTGAACTAGGATAAAGGATATAATGCTGAATTTTGACTCCTTTGATCGGTAGAATTCCCCTGAGGAAAGAGATCAACCATCAAAATCCTGAAGAACCAGAAGAAGAAGATGAAGATGTGCAAGCTGAAAGGGCAAAAGTTAGGGAAGCAATAGCTTCTGAAAATCAGGAAGAGGTAAACTTCAAGTTGTTCTTCTCTGTCTCTTTACTCTTCCTATTGGTAAATCACCCACTGGGGAAAAAATAATAAACATCAATGCAGAAATCCAGTGTTCATTCCCTTATATTTTTCTACTTTCCAATTGGAATTAACAGATATCATCAGAACTGAGACTACAACTTCTAAATAGACCATAATTCTCTTTTGTTCTCGGGCAATCTGAAATGAATGATCTTTGAAATAAGGATTGTGACCTCTTCTCTTTCAACGTCAAGCACGTTTTTTTGGAGTTGAACTAATAGTTAATAATTCAGCCTGCATAATAGCTAACCTGTATGGGCAGGAAAGATGGCCCGTGGAAAGGGTATTAGCCTGGGACCCAGAAACCAGTTCAGTTTCCTGTTGTGACACAGACTTCCTCTATGACCTTAACTAAGTCACTTAGTCTCTCTGGGCCACAGCTCCATAACCATAAAATGGAAATAATAGTACTTTCCTATAAAACAGTAAAGAGGTGTTGTGCGTAGAATGTGAGGCACCTGGATACTATGGTAACGGAAGCCATATAGTTACCTAAGATAGTAAAAAGCTATATGGGATTAATAAGACTGTCTAGTAGATTTCGCCACTGTCAAGCTTTTATCTCATCTCTTAGCAATGAAAATTCAACACATTCCAGCAGCAACAAAATATTCAGAGAAAGTGTTCTGAATAAAACCTGTATACAGCAACCACACACAACAGGGAGAACAACTGGACTGTCTTTTGTAGTGGGAAGGGTTTGTTCTTTATAAATTCTCTCTCATTTCCCTTCTTCCCCAGAAACCAATTATCATTGTCAACGATCTGCGCAAGGAATATCAAGACAAGAAAGCCAGCTCGGTTTTTAAGAAAAGGAAGAAAGTAGCCACTAAAAATGTCTCTTTTTGTGTTAAGAAAGGTTAGAGCCCAGGAATATTTTACTATAGCTATTTTGATGATTGTCTGATTTGAAGGTTACATGTGTAGACCACTCACTCACTGGAACATCTCAGTTCTAGACAGCCCTTGTGGAATTTTCAATGAATGTTATTTGATCACAGGTATGAGTAAAAGGTTTCTCTTTTGTTTGTTTTTTCTTTCGTGGTGAATATGCCTGATGTTCTGTTAGGAAGGGCAAGTCTTACTAAAAATTGATGCATATTCATTCTAGGAGAGGTATTCGGACTACTGGGACCCAATGGAGCTGGTAAAAGCACAACTATCAATATGATTACTGGAGAGACAACACTGACTGCTGGGCAGGTAGGTGAAACGGGTTGGACTTTAAAATAAATATTGGAGTGAAGAGCCCACTGCTAATCCTAAACAATACATTAAGGGAAACAGAGGATACTCCCGCAACTACAGCTGGGTGGGGGCGTGACTTGCAGTTCATGTGAACTTGCCCGCACTAACTGTACTCTCGCTAGCTTGTGAAAAATAGCAGTGAGAACAACATGCTGCATGCTTCAGCACAGGCTGCCCAAACTAGTATATACCTGAGGAGGAAAGGAGGCGTCAGTCAGGCTTGTGCAGTTCACTTCTATTTCTAGCCTGAGAACAGTTAGTGGGGGTGCATCTCCACAAGCTGCAAGTCACACCCAGGCTGTGATGTAGCTGTGCCCAAAAGGACGTTTGGACTCCAGCCCATAGCCTAGCACATCATGCTCTGAAAATCGTTAATGAAAATTATCATCAGTCATTGTGATTGACATAAGAACGTGTCTCTTGCAATAAGCGAACAAAATGACATGAACACTATTTCTGTAGACCAGCCAACGCCAGAACACTTGAAATGAAAGCCTGCACTCTATTCATACCCACTGTTATATTTGCCTCAAAATAAATTAAAAGTAAATAATTTCAGGAATGAATCTTGAACTTTCGCTAATGCTGGAAATGGTCTTGTAAGTCTTTTTATTGTCATTTCTCACGAGCCATTCATAGTACAGTACCTGGAGCAAACATCTACCGCTATAGACTCTATCAAGCAAGAAAATGACCTACTATGTAAGGGCCAGCTCTACTACCTGTAGTCAGTGAAACTGCTCAGATCAGCAAAGGTTGCAGATCAGTCCCTTACTCAGTAATTCTCCCTTGTCAACTGTCTGAAATGGGCCATCTTGATTATGACTACAAATTTTTTTTCTCTTGCTGATAATTGGTCACCTTAATAGTCTCTTAGAGCTGGTATGGCTACTTCCACCTTTTAGTGTTCTATATCTATATATATCTCCTTTCTATATGTTCCATTTTATGCATCTGATGAAGTGGGCTGTAGCCCACAAAAGCTTATGCTCAAATAAATCTAAGGTGCCACAAGTACTCCTGTTCCTTTTGCGGATACAGACTAACACAGCTGCTACTCTGAAACCTGTCATCCTCATCCTGTAATTTTAACCCTACACACTTATTGATCACAAGATTACACATGTGAAGAATAACAGATTGTTTGTTCAGGTGCTGACAAAGGGGAAAGGTGCCACTGCCTCTCAGCTGCAAGAAAGCCCAACTGGCTTTATAGGTCACTGTCCTCAGGAGAACCCTCTCTGGCCTAACCTTACTGTGCAACAACATCTGGAGGTTTATGCAGCTGTGAAAGGGATGAGGAAAGAAGACGCTGCTGTTACTATCAAACGGTATGGAGTTAAACAAATCAAGTTTTCAGTTCATGTTTCATATCTCAGAAGTACAAAGCAGAGCGAAAGTAGAATTTTGCTGAAAACCAGACACTTCACAGTCAAACTGCCCAAATGTTTTCCTCTGGTGATTTAGCCAAGAAAATAAGCCACCCAGATTTTCTTATTAAGAATGAGTTAGAATTAAAATTAGTGTGTGTTAAATGCTGGATGTATCTGTGTCTAAACTTTAGATGGTAATGTCTGGCTCTGAAATGTGAAATTAGGGGGATAATCCATGATATACTGTCCATTCTCGGCAAGGTGGAGAGGGTTTATAATAGATTCTTAAAAGAACAGGAGTACTTGTGACACCTTGGAGATTTAACAAATTTATTTGAGCATAAGCTTTTGTGGGCTACAGCTCACTTCTTCAGATGCACAGAATAGAGCATATAGTAGGGAGATATATATACATACAGAACATGAAAAGGTGGAAGTAGCCATATCAACTCTAAGAGGCTAATTAATTAAGATGAGCAATTATCAGCAGGAGGAAAAAAACCTTTTGTAATGATAATCAAGATGGCCCATTTCAGACAGTTGACAAGAGGTGTGAGGATATTTAACATGGAGAAATAGATTCAATGTGTAATGACTCAGCCACTCCCAGTCTCTATTCAAGCCTAAATTAATGGTATCTAGTTTGCATATATATTTTTTC
Source organism: Gopherus evgoodei (assembly GCF_007399415.2). Classification (NCBI taxonomy): domain Eukaryota; kingdom Metazoa; phylum Chordata; order Testudines; family Testudinidae; genus Gopherus; species Gopherus evgoodei. The sequence goes on along the minus strand of NC_044336.1, from coordinate 23,743,708 downwards.
TCCTGCTGATAATTGCTCATCTTAATTAATTAACCTCTTAGAGTTGATATGGCTACTTCCACCTTTTCATGTTCTGTATGTATATATATCTCCTTACTATATGTTCCATTCTATGCATCTGATGAAGTGGGCGGTAGCCCACGAAAGCTTATGCTCAAATAAATTTGTTAGTCTCTAAGGAGCCACAAGTACTCCTGTTCTTTTTGCTGATACAGACTAACATGACTGGTACTCTGAAACTAATAGATTGTTGTTATTAATACTACTAATAATATAATTCTTATGATTAAGAGAGAGATACTATCCTATTACAAACAGCTTCTTTAAAAAGCTTCTCTTGTTTAGTTTCTGATGATCTTGTTGTTTAAAATAAAAAATTAGCAGACTTTCCAAAAAAAAATTGGACAGGGAAGCATGCTGAAACAGAAGGATTCTTGAGATTATGAAAAGACTTCAGAATGTGAGTTTTGGAGAGATTTGCACTCTTTGATGAGTTAGTGTCATTGCGTGAAAGTACACAGTCAGATAAGTTTATGGGAACCTTAGAAAACTGAAGCATTCATTTTTTTCAGCACCATAGTATAGATCAGGGTCGGCAACCTTTCAGAAGGGATGTGCTGAGTCTTCACTTATTCACTCTAATTTAAGGTTTCTTGTGCCAGTAATAAATTTTAATGTTTTTAGAAGGTCTCTTTCTATAAGTCTATAATATATAACTAAACTACTGTTGTATGTAAAGTAAATAAGGTTTTTAAAATAGTTAAGAAGTTTCATTTAAAATTCAATTAAAATGCAGAGGCCCCTGGGCAGTGTGAGTGCCACTGAAAATCAGCTCGCATGCCACCTTCGGCACACGTGCCATAGGTTACCTACCCCAATATAGATCCACAAGAATTCTCCCGTGGAAGGCAGAAATAAGCATTTTCTGGGGTTACACATGCCTTTTTCTTAGGAGAAGAGAATAAATACAAAAAAAATAAGTCATTTAGCAGAAAGAAAGCAACGCGCCTCCAAAAGAAATCATCTTCAGTTGGTACCATCAGGAAAAAAACTAAGAAGAATGCTAAAACTGAGTGGCCAAAGCTTCACCAGTAGTGGTGGAGAAAGGGGAATTGGACACCTCCTTTAGCAGTGAGGGCAGAGCATTGTGTCATTCAGAGGAGCTGTCAGGGAAGAGCAAACCTCTGGGGGGTTCTGCTGAGAAGCCCAAATAATAGGGTATTGCTGGTTGCAGAGGGGGCATCAAGGAGATGTGTGTCCCAAGCAAAATCCATCAGGAGTTCCTACTGAGAAATGAAAAATAACCTCGCCTCTCAGAACCCCTGTACTCTCTGTGGAAGAGACTTCCTCCCAGGGCCCAGCCACCTTCACAAATGGGAGGAACCGAGCCCACTCTTTCCATTGTGCTGTCAGTCTCAGGTAAAAGTGTCGAGTTGGGGAAAAACCAAATGTGCTTCTTTCTCTCTTTCTGTCTCTCTCTCTCTCACACAGGATAGCAAAGGCTCTGGAGCTTCAGGATCATGTCAAGAAAGTGACTAGAAAATTATCTGCTGGGGTAACTAGAAAGGTGAGCCTTTGCATTTTTCTTAGCTCAAACCCTGGGGTGAATTTTGCTCCTTGTTCCCCAGTGTTGCATCTGGAATAACTCCACTAAGCTAGTGGAGTCCTTTTTGTATTTGCATTGATCTAAATGAGAGCAGAATCCAACTCCTCATTCTAAAATGAATTTTTCTTTCAAATATACAGTAGTAAAATCTCTGTTTGGGTGTAAACATATTGAAGGTATAGCTGGTAAATTATCTCCAGAAAATAGCTGACGTGTTTCTGAAATGTCCATAGTGTGAATAAAAAATGCCATTGGTAAATAGAGGGTCTAGTTCTGTTTCCAGTTATATGGATGAGATTCTCGTTGCTTCCCCTGAGACAGTGGGGCCCAAGCATGCATTTTGTGCTGTCTCACATCAAAGGGAGTTACGTCCATGTAGTCACTAGTACAGAATGTTGCACAGTATGTTTCTCAGATTGTTCAGCTTCTTTAAATCACAAGCATATATGTGTGTAGAGGGAGGAAATGAAGTCCAAGCACTGGTTTTTCAAAGGTTGACATATTTTTGGTTTGCTCTGAATTAGAGGATTTCAGAGTCCCACATAGAAATGAATTTTATGCATCATTTTTTAAAGAAAATTAATTACTTGCTCTCACGTACACCTGGGCAGCACCACTGGCTTTAGTTAAGTAGGCCAGGAAGACAGAACTTAGCTCCCAATGTCTAGTCTTCATTTTAGGTGTGTTTTGCACTGAGCATGCTGGGTAATCCGACAGTTCTGCTTCTGGATGAACCATCAACTGGAATGGACCCTAAAGGGCAAAGTAACATGTGGTGAGTAATCCCTGAACTGATTGTTAGGTCTGTTTTAACATCAAAACTAAATCAAAACAGCACAATAAAAAGTTGAGAGCAAAGACTTTTTAGATGGGAGTTTAGGCTTCTAAACCACAATTAAGCACCTAAAAAGAGGCGTGATTTTGAGCATGTCTCCACTGGCACCAGAAGGTATAAATTCCAGCTGGAATAGACATACCCACATTAGCTGATTGAGCTAGTGTGCTAAAAATAGAAATGTAGCCGTGGCGGCATAAGCGGCAGCACGGGCTAACTGCCTGAGTACATGCATAGGATCTCAGATAGGATCAGACTCAGGCCAGCTATCGCATCCTGCCATTTTCACTATGTTGCAGCTACACTCCTATTTTTAGCACACGAACTTGATCAGAGCTAGCATGTGTACGACTACATGAGCTGGACGTTACCCCCCCTGCTAGAATATAAACTTTCAAGTCAGTAGGAGCTGCCGGGTGCTAAGCATTTTGGGAAATCAGGCCACTTATTAAGGTACATAAATATGGATTTAGGAACGTAACTTTAGGCACTTGATGTAACCCATTGTTCAGGGTGATGTGCCCCTCTATGCCAGGTTCACAGATGATATGATTCTGTTACAGTTCTCAGCTACAGCACCTGATATTTTACCTCAAGCTATAATGAGCTCAGGCTTTTAGCTCTGGAGGTTCCCCAGTTGTATCCCTGGTATCAACCAACATGTCAGTCAGCACACTGGCTTTATTTAATCCCCTGATGGCCAAGATCCGTCTAGTGCAAGAAGCATTGGACAGCCAAGCAGATTAGTACCCTTGATGAGTTGCATTCCTTCACAGTTGCATGGGAGGTTGGGTAGGCAGGTATACACTGTGCCATCTCTCCCGCCATCTGCGTTAGCATTGCAGGGACAGCTGCAACGTAGACTCTAGAACCGATGGTACTATGTTTTAGTTTCATTGAGAATTCTGGCGGAAGCTCACATCCCAACCATTCGCAATCTGAAAAAAACCAGTTGAGGATCAGTTTCAGTTCAGGGGGTGAAGCGAAATGTAGACTGGTATTTATTTTTCTCTGAGCTGGTTCATCCCATCCCTTCTTAGCACTGTTGTCTGCTTGACAACTGTCTCCTCTGAAACGACACTATCCTAATTCTTACTGGCCAAAGTGAAACACATTTCAGCGAAAGCAGGTACAAAAAAAGAAGAACTTAACAGCCCCTCCCCACTAAATCAGCACTGTAGCAAATCTTATTTCAGAACAACCCCTCAATGGAATTTGGTCATAAATGGGAAGTATTTTCATGTAGACATCAATGTAAGGTGGTTGTTAATTTATAAATACATTTCCTTTGTCATTTTGAGGGGAAAATACAATAGAAGAACTTGTTTGGCTCTTCCTCTGAAGTAATTTTTGTCTTTCTTTTCAGGAAAGCTATTCGGGCTGCACTGAAAAACAGGGAGCAAGGAGCCATCCTAACAACCCATTACATGGAGGAGGCTGAGGCAGTGTGTGATCGAGTGGCCATCATGGTCTGTGGAAAGCTCCGGTAGGCTGTAACATAGATCAGCTCAATAGCAAGATGGACACTACAGAAGTTCTCAGGGAACAGGCAGATGTTATGGAGCCAACCTCATTCATTACACCCACCAGGATGTAAATTCTCACAGAGTATTTCCTAGAGCTCCCCACTTGCCCCCCATCCCCCAACATGCTATAAAAAAACCAGGGGGGTTGAGAATATTTACTGGAACTCTGCTCTGGACATCTCCAGCTGAATTTATTCCCTGACATCCACTAAGAGGAGAGGGTCTTGGAGGCAAGACTCTTCGTCCATTACTAAGTATTTCCCACCGTTTTGCTTTCTTTGTCTCCAGGTGCATTGGTGCTGTTCAGTACCTGAAAAGCAAGTTTGGCAAAGGTTACTTACTGGAAATTAAAGTGAAGGACCCAGCACAGGTTGATTGCCTCCATATGGAGATTCTGAGGATCTTCCCACATGCAGATCGTCAGGAAAGGTAACTGCAAAATACATCAAGGTCCCGAACCCCCCTGAAGAGTTACTTAGTGTATCATTCCCACCACTGCAGTTTGGCAGCAAAAGTCACAGCCTGAGCAAAGATCTCTGGTTGGGAGAGATTAACGGGTTACCGTCCCTAGCTGGCAAGCAATAAGATACAGAAGCTTCTTGTACTTTCTCCTTCCCTTCTGGCCCCACACATGAGCCAGACACAGTTTGACTCAAAGTGGTGTCTATGAGCTAGACGCAGGACAATGGATGCAATTTCTTTTTCCCCTCAGGGTTTCCTCTTTGCTGGTTTACAAGATACCAATGCAAGAAGCACTGCCTTTGTCCCAGACGTTCTCCAAGCTAGAGGCAGGTAAGAGAGAAACTATCAGCAAAAGGTTAGGCTCACTCAGAAAGGACTTGTAAAGAGGAAACGTATTTTTTTTAACTGTATCTTCATTTCTCCACAGCCAAACGAACCTTCGGCCTCGAGGAGTACAGCTTTTCTTTGAACACTTTGGAACAGGCATGGGATTTCAGAGTTATACGCAGGACTCCAGGCCTATTGTAAAGGAATATGCAGGGGCAGTTTGCATGTGCTGCAGAATTTCCGAGGGAACAAAGAAGGCAGCACAGCACAATGATCAAACTTTGGAAGGAAAAGAAAAGGGAGGGGGATTGCGTTTATTGGAGAAAGATTTATTTTCAAGCTTCTATAGGGAATAATTATAGCAGTGAGGGTCAGATGGTGGCCCAGCCTGGAAAGCCATGAAGGGAGTAAAAGGGCAGATGTTGCCTTCCTGTTCCCCTGCACTGGTATCCATATCATTGGTAACTGCATAGTGGGCAGAGCAGCCTCTGCAAGCCTCCATTCCCGCTAAGGACTAGGCAGCACAACTATATTGGTGCACTAAGGGACAGCAGATATAAGGCTGGTGCAGGGGTACCTCAACCTCCTGGAGCAGGGAGAAACAGGCAGACAGATCATGACAGCCACAGTCTGCTTTGTGAGCTGCTCAATGCACAGGGCATGAGGCAAAGCCATAACTCACTCCTGCGTGAGTGAATTAAAAGGGCAAACACTCTGCTGTGAAACCTCTCGTTGCAGTGCCTGTAGGGCATCATGCTGTGAACAGCCCCCGTAAAGAGCCATTATTACATTCCAACTGCAGAGTTTGGCTTGAAATCTGTGTACAGAAACATACATAGAAGTGAATCAAAATAAATATAAAGTCTTAGAGAGGATGAGGGTCTTTTCCAAGTGTTGCTCCTGACCTTTGGTGAGCTGGTGAACAGGAAATCAAAGAGCATTTGTTGCTGCCCTGAAGAAAGCTGTATCAGCAGAAAACCTGTTTTCTGTGGTGGTCATCTTTGGGGCAATTGCAAACCCATGTGTTGCCTTCATAAAAATAGTAACAAATGTGTACTGTATTTGTTATCAGTGACAGCAAATAACCAGACTTCTGTTGTTGTCCATTTCAGGTGTTCTTAGAACTCTCCCGTGAGCAAGAAATGGATAATTTTGATATGGCTTTGGAAGGAACTTTTGAGTGGAAAAGACTTCAGCAGGAAGACCTTTAAAATGTTCCATTATATTTTAATCAGTATTAATGTATATGATTTAATAATGCATATATTCATGATCATTGCCAAACACTTACCCGCACAATAAAAATTCAGGCCTGTAGCTTTGCAGCTTCTTTACTTTGGACAAGGGAATAATTTTTTTAAATTAGCCCCTCTTTTGAGAAAAGAAGATTTTTAAAGGTGAAGGCATTGGGGTGCTCAATGTGAATTGCTCTGCATACAATACGTGTTCGAGAAAGTGCAGGCCTGCAGCTGCGAAACCAGTCAGTGAACTGGACATATGGGTTGGGCTGGTTGCTATGGATGTGAAGCATGCCATGAAGTGAACAGTTAACTAAATATGGATATGCCTTTTTAGCCAGAGTTTTGTTCTGTAGTTAAAAAAACATCTTCAGCCTCCGCCATCTAAATGAGACTCTGGGCAGGGGCGGCTCTATGTATTTTGCCACCCCAAGCACGGCAGTCAGGCAGCTTTCAGCAACATGCCTGCGGGAGGTCTGCCACTCCCTCACCTTTGGCGTACCCACCGCCAAATTGCCGCTGAAACTGCGGTACTGGCGGACCTCCCGCAGAAATGCCGCTGAAGGCAGCCTGACTGCCGCCCCAGGAACACACTTGGTGTGCTGGTGCCTGGAGCCGCCTCTGACTCTGGGTCAGATCTTCAGCTCATGCAAAGCAGCATAGAACTGTCAATGTAGCGATGCCTGTTTATTCCTGCAGAGATTCTGCCTGCCTTGTTTACAGATGTTATAGAAACCATGCAGTGAGTGCATAGTGCTTTACGTGTTCGGGGTGTCACACAAACTGTCCAGCTCTGAACTTGGAAGTAACTGTTTGGTAGGAGAGCTGCAGCACAAGTGTGAATGAGGATGACGTGTGCATGTGAACAAGGCTAGTCAGCAAGCATAATCCAACTCCTGGTGCTCTCAAGCCCTGTGCATGCTCCCTTAGGCTATGGCTACACTGGCACTTTACAGCGCTGCAACTTTCTCACTCAGGGGTGTGAAAAAAACACCCTCCTGAGCACAGCAAGTTACAGCGCTGCAAAGCTAATCCTCTCGTGGAGGTGGAGTACCTGCAGCGCTGGGAGAGCTCTCTCCCAGCGCTGGTGCCACGACCACACTCACACTTCAAAGCGCTCCCGCAGCAGCACTTTGAAGTTTTAAGTGTAGCCACAGCCTTAGTCTGAAGACAGCAGCGTAGAAATGAGAGCTAAAGCTTCACAAACCCCCTGAGAGGTAAGTATTAGCCCTATGGAGGTTAATGAGGCAAAGAAAGGCTAAGTGACTTGGGCAAGGTCACAGGGTGAGTTAGTGGCGGAGCAGTAACTGGCGCTCAAGTTCCTATCTCCATTCCTGTGCACTTTCCTCTGAAGAGAAGTGAATAACTGAGGAACACCATCATCTAGTACACAGAAATAAGTCAGTTTACATAGAGTGCAACTTTCTATCTTTAATTATAAAATCTAAGTCATTATGTGGTCATTTATTGTGTTTGTCTCATTAGAGGAGAAGTCTATATGAAGTTGAGCCTTCAGTCGTAGGTGGATGACTTCAAACACATGGCAGTTTAGTCAGTGGAGTAACTAGAAATGATTTAGCGTCCATAAGAACATACTTGTGCTCTGCTTGCTTACAATATCACTATATCACGAGTCAAACCTGCCGCTGATTGGCGTCTGAACTAGCATCATATAGGTAGAAAATGTCATGTTCGTTTCATGGGAATAATTTATTAGTGCCCTCTTGTTCATTTGCAACAGTTATAGGTATGTAGCAGCCTGCAGATTTGAGTGGCTTTTCTTACCACTCTGTATGTTGAAACATAAAGAAAAGATGCCGAAACAGCTTATAAAATTCATTCTTTTCCCTAAGTGTTTCCGATAATTTGCTGCATAAATCATCCCAGAACCATCCACCCCTCAAGTTGATTCTGTTGTGTACTACTCTGTTCGCTCTGTTATATAACAATATATTTTGTCAGCTTGTGCTTTTAGGTAGGGTGCAGTGACTCTTAACTGTTCAGTGCGTTTACAATTGTACAGCCCAGCATATCTGCACAGCTTGGTGAGAATACTACCTTGGTATTCGATACCTCATTATCTTTAAATGTAGAAAGACATTTAGGCCCAGATTTTTCAAGAGTGTTTAACACTGCAGGAGCCCATCAGTGGTTTTAAGTTCCTCTGTGCCTGCGTCCCTTCTGAAAATGAGATTTACGCTCCGAAATTAGTTAGGCGTTGCAATGCTGAATACTGCAACACCTCAATACCTTTACAAATCTGGGCTTTAAGTTCTGCCTTGTGGAAGCTCTACAATTCCTACAGTTGGGGCACCTCCCCAACTCAGAAAAAGGAGAAGACAAAATTATGTTTTAAATCTCTCAGTTTAAGAGATTACCTTTTCCGGATGGTGGGTTCATTCAGGTCAGCAGTTCTGGAGCCCCAGACTGTGTAGTGAAGATGGGCATATTCTAATGGTGGGCTCCAAGGCCCCAATCCTGACGGGTTCTGAATGGATCCCGAGAATTGCTTAGTGCATTCCACTTCCATTGGATGTACTGGACTGAATTTCAGCATTGTTAAGGTCAGACAAAAGATTTTTATTCTGCTATATTTGAGGCAACGGGCCTGAGTCTCTGGCCAGGTTCATCCCCTTTGCCCCTGCCTTGCGGTGCAAAAGCGATGCAATTTGGCCCCAATGTTCCTGCTAATAGGTGCAAAGCTGGCGTAGGTGGCTGTGGGAAGGAAGAGTGGCTAGAGCTCTGCTTGACTAAATAAAGCCCCTTGGGGACCATTGCCAGATGGTGGGAGTTAGAACAGCCTGGGCGCTGTTCTAAAATGCACTTAGGCTGAAGCTGGGGGAAGAGAATTGGGGAATCACAACCTGCTGCCTGATGGCACCCCCAACATGTGGACTTTGCTGCACTCAGTGGAAACTAGCATGTCAGAGAACGTGCCCCCAATATTTCAATGCTCTGTGCTCCCTGCCCATCAAGCAAAAAGTTTAGCCAGGTTTACTCAAGATGTATTTATGTTTAGCTACACTTGATCTTATGGCTTTCATTCTATTTCTGTATTCTGCCAATTAAAGTCTGATTTTGCTGAAACCAGAAGTGCATTGTAAGTTTCTACATGTATCCTGTCTCAATGCTTTCCAAAAACACACTTCTCAGTTTGGAAGTAAACAAGGCATTTTACCCCATAAAGGGGTTTGTTCAGTGCAGTAGCGCCTCCTTGTGGTCAGATGTGGTGTAGCAGCTGTCTCCCCAGATGGTGCCCCCTGCCCATGGTCGCTCCATCACAGCATTGGTTTCTCCTCTCACAACTTGGCCCTTTGGGCAAGTCATACTTTAGTCCTCCCTTTCTGGGATAGCAGAGGCCAACCAAGCTATCATCCAATGACCCATCTTTCCTCTGTTTCTGGGCTCCATGTTCCTCACATCAGCGGTTCTCAAATTTCGGCTGCCCCTTGTTCAGGGAAAGCCCCTGGTGGACCAGGCTGGCTTGTTAACCTGCTGCCTCCACAGGTTTAGCCGATCGCAGCTCCCAGTGGCTGCAGTTCGCCACTCCAGGCCAATGCAGGACATGCTGGCCGCCTTTCCTGCAGCCCCCATTGGCCTGGAGCGGTGAACCACGGCCAGTGGGAGCTGCAATCGGCTGAACTTGTGGATACGGCAGGTAAACAAACCGGCCCGGCCTGCCAGGGGCTTTCCCTGAACAAGTGGCAGCCCAAGTTGGAGAACCACTGCCTTACATCTCTTACCTCAGGAGCTGGTAGGCAAACCCAAGCCCGTCCTCTACTCTGAGTTCCAGTCCATGGACCCTGTAGCTGGTAGCCAAGTTGACTGCCTCCCTGGATCGCTTCCTATATCTTCTATCCCTCAGGGAGTGACTGCAGCCTGTCTCCCTCAGCCCCTTTGCTACAAACTTCCTGGCTTTGTAATAACCACCCAGCCCCTCCTCAGCTGGGCTTCATTCAGTTAAGCTTGGCTTTCTCTCTCTCTCAGGTGTTGCCAGGTTTGGCCTCTCAGGCCCACATTAACCACTTCAAGGTCTGTGTGGGATACACACCCACAGTTGCCAGGTCTGAAAACTCAACCTGTGCTGTGAAAGTCAAGCTGTGCTCTTTCTGGCTGATCTGCAGAAAAGGACCTGGGGGTTACACTGGATGAGAAGCTGGAGATGAGTCAGCAGTGTGCCCTTGTTACCAAGAAGGCCAGTGGTATATTAGGCTGTATTAGTAGGAGCATTTCTAGCAGATTGAGGGAAGTGATTATTCCCCTCTATTCAGCACTGGTGAGGCCACACCTGGAATATTGCCTCCAGTTTTGGTCCCGTCCCCTCCACTACAGAAAGGATGTGGATAAATTGGAGAGAGTCCAGCAGAGGACAACAAAAATGATCAGAGGGCTGGGGCACATGACTTACAAGGAGAGGCTGAGGGAACTGAGGTTATTTAGTCTGCAGAAGAGAAGAGTGAGTGGGATTTGATAGCAGCCTTCAGCTACCTGAAGGGGATTCTAAAGATGATGGAGCTCGGCTGTTTTCAGTGGTAGCAGGTGACAGAACATGGAGCAATGGTCTCAAGTTGCAGTGTGGGAGGTCTAGGTTGGATATTAGGAAACATTATTTCACTAGGAAGGTGGTGAAGCATTGGAATGGGTTATTTGGGGAGGAGGTAGAATCTCCATCCTTAGAGGTTTCTAAGGCCTGGCTTGACAAAGCTGTAGCCCAGTGGGCCGGCTTACCTGTGTTATATTCATTGCCTTGTTATTCTGCTTTAGTATATTTAGTAGTAAAGCAAGGAACCTGCAGGCTTTTATCCTGTAAGATTTGGCTTTAGTAGATAGTGTGCGGCTTGAGGCCTATAATCTTTGGTATAAATAAACATAAGTAACTCATAAGTTATAGGGTACTGAAAGTAGCTAGCAACAGGGGGAATTTTGTCCCAAATACTGACAGCAGTCACGCACAGAACATAGCTGACACCAGCATCTGGAAGGTTCCGGACAGACCTCTGACCGCAAAAGTGCCATGACAGCAAATTAACATGTATGCTAATAGGGTAACATCATACATATACTATCCTATAGAAAATGGACACCTTAAAGTGAGGAAATACAAATAAGGACCTCAATTGAATATGCACTGAACATGGCAGCGTCAGCATAACCTACTATAAAAGTAACATCTCAGGGGCAGCAGATAGGTTGGAGAGATGTAGGCCTTGGGAGGGGCCAGAATGATGGCCACCGGGGAAGATGAGGATGATGACGGTGATGAGAAAGATAATGATTAAGTATGTAAGATAATGGTTAAGTAGGCTAAGAAAGATAAGGGTATAAGTATGGATGTCCAAATGTACTTTCTGTATTATCTCTATCTGCCTTGTTAAGTTTTTGTGTGTATAATCTTTGCTGAAAAATTAATAAATTATATATATTTGTAAATATAAATCGAGAGAGTTCCTATGGTGTGGGTGTTGCACCTGTACACACCAGGGTTCCCAAATTATATGATAATTTTACAATAATCTTACTGGGCCTGATCTTGGGACATGAACCTGTTAATCCTCAAGTTACAATTATATATACCCAACTTTGGGTCAGGCTGGAAAGCCCTGGCTGGTATGATTTAGTTGGGGATTGCTCCTGCTTTGAACAGGGGGTTGGACTAGATAACCTCCTGAGGTCCCTTCCAATCCTGATATTCTATGATTCTGTGACAAAGATTCCACAGGCCACCTTCTGTCATCAATGTCACCACTGCAAACTCCACTGTCATCTTATTTGGCCCTTGGTTATACTTGCGTGCAACACCACTCATTTATTTCAGTGGGTTCCTCTTTCAGGAGTGTTGTGCAGATGGTGTGATAGGATCGTGGCTTAAATCCCCAAACCTGTTGTTGGTGTTTGAGGAAGAACAGGGCCCATCTCACTCACACCTAGCTGTGTTGGCTTTGCTGTGCTAACAGGAGTGTTAAAATGGATTCTTGTCTCTATGGCGGCTTGAGCAACCGAAAAATTGAATAACTTGAAGAAACAATGAAAAATGGCTAACTTTATGGAATAATAGCTGCAAGAAATCCTACAGAGCCAGTTCTGCTTGGCCTTAAAGGGAACAGCAGTGACTCTGAATAGACATAGGGCAAACCTGTTTTCTGGGTAGAAGTGCGCATTAGTACTGCCTGACCTGAGCCACAGATACCGTTAGCTGGTCCAGTCGTGGATGTGCACCTTGAGGACTTACTGACCTCTGACCTCAGGGGAGACAGGAACGGACATAGGCGATTGGTTGAGTACAACTCTTTTGAGAACCACAGAGATTGTGCGCTCTCTCCACAAACAGTGCCACTATAAGAAGGATCAGAGTGGGCAGGGATAGCCTCTGAAAAAGGAGGACATCCTTGGCAGGGACACATTGGAGGAGGGAAGGGGCATGGTTGGGGCATTCCTATAGCCCAAGATATTCCTGGAGGCCACAACAACTTACTGGGGCAGTTACCAACTAAGTGTGAGCTAGGACAATTTTCCAGACTGCTCTAACCTATGCCAGGGACAGGTATAGCCCCCAGAAGCCCTCAGTTTGGAGCAGGAGCAAAGGCAGCATAAAGGCACCGCTTCACGCTCACCCCTCTGAGTTCCTTTACTGAACTCAGCTCTGGCCCAGGTATGAATTCAACCCTCAATAATCCCCTCCTCCACAACAAGGTTTCCTATTTGCATAGGGCCCAATCCTGCAAGCTTCTGAGTTCTGTCAAACACCACTGAGCTGAGGTCACTAAGCATTCCCAAAGAAGTGCTCAGCCTCTGACAGGGTCAAGCTCATATTGACTTGTTGCCGTCTCAGACCAGATTTTTGGGCTTTGACCATCTTTCATTTAAGCTGAAAGGTGCAGAGGCAAAGTTCTAAGAAACTTTTGACTGTAACTCTCCTGGGAGTGTTCTCCCTTGCTAAGCTTGTTTGCGGTATTATGAGCATAGCTGCAGTACTGCTAGCAAGGAGAACTGGTAGTAAGGGAGGGGAGGAAAAAAACAATTGAGAAATATGGGGAAATGGTCACGTGAACAGAGCATTTTGGCAGCACGACAGTTAAAAGGACACTGTTTCCTTTCAGTGACTATTCTGAATAACTAGCCCATCCAGCTGGCATCAAAACCACTGTGCAGAGAAACAAGAAGAGTGTTTCACTATCTTCGCAGCCTTTTCCGAGTGTCCCAGGTTCCTTCTTTCACACAGGCTTTTGTGAAGGTGAGTTTATTTCTGCCTGTTCTGATTCTATGCTGTCTGAGCCCCTATTGTTCTATCAGTGTTCTTCCCTCTATACAGTCTTTTGTGTTTACTGACACTGCAAATAATTTTGCTCAGGCATGTTTTGTTTGATTACAACTGGCTGGTAAATTTTTGACCAAAGTATTTTTCATCAGAAAATGGCAGTTTGTTGAAAATGGAACTTTTCATGGGGGTGTACCAGTGTTGACTAAAACTTTTGTTGGGAAAGTTTCCTCAGGTCCAGGATGGAATTTCTGGGCAAAACCAGAGAGACTTACACACCAGACCAGATCAGACCAGACCAGACCATAGTCTGGTGGTTAGGGATTCACATGGGTCATGGGAGACCCAGGTTCCAGTACTAACCCTGATGAAGAGTTATACAAAGTAGAATAGCTTCAACAGGAAAGTTTAAATGAAACCCACCCCAGAATAGCCACTGTCCTGGTGGACAGGACAGTCACCTGGGATGTCAGAGAATGGTCAAGTAGGTACTTGAACCTGGGTCTCCCATCTCCCTGTGGACTGTCCTAATCACCAACTGATTGGCTTTTGGGGGGTGAGTGGTCTCTCTTTTTTTCATGAAAATCTTTAAAAGGTCTTGATTTCTACCTGCGCTAAAACAGGGAAAAAAAATTAAAATTCTGAAAAGTTTTGCAGCACAAGACAATTGTTAACCTGATCAAGTCTAGTTTGAAGTTCTGCTGGTAGCCTTACATTAGCAGACAGCTCCTCTCAGGAGTCAGTTCTGATTCTAGAAGCTGGGTTTCCCTGATCAGCTTTATGTGCTTCGAAGTGTTGAGTGAGGCCGAGCAACACTACTGTTTGATGGAAAATTAGACTTTCAGCTAAATAATTTTTTCACAAAAACTTCACAAACGGCTGTCTGCGAAAAAGGTCAACTTTGTTTTAAACTCTCAAATATTCAAAATTTTTAATTTGGATATGCCACTGTGGTGCTTTCTGGGAGTTGAAGTTTGGGTGCCTCATGTCCCTGTTTTCCTCTAAGGAGTGAGTTCTCCAAACGGACTGACATCTCTCATGATGCACCTGGGCCAGAAACTCCCACAAAGCACCATCACAGCTCACCGCTAGGGGGGGCTTTGGTGCATCGTGAAGAGGAAGCCTTGCAAGGAGCCTGGCCCCAGAGGAGAATGAGACCATGAGGCACCTAAACAACAACTCCCTGTTCAATTTTCAGCTGAAATGTTGCTGATGTTGATTTTTCACTGCAAACTTGAATCTTTTTTTGAGGGGGGGAGCAGTGCAAATTTCCAAACAGCTCTAGTGCTGAGTACCTTCTGAGGTATGCTGAATTCAATGGAAGTGAAAGGTGCTTGGTGTTATGCTCATGGTCTGGTCCTAATAAACAGAGACAAGCATCCTTGTTGGCCACACCTCCTGCATATCTGTGGCTGATAGGTACCTCCCTCCTGTCCACCAGAATCACAGCTTCTTCTGTGAGAGATTCCTTTGTCACCAAGAACCCAAGTTGAGTGAGTTTTTAGATACCCTGTTTTATGAGGATGGTTTCCTCTTTCAACATAGATTGTCCTGGAAATTCTCCAGAACAACATTCCAAGGCCACAACTGGCCTAATTGAAGCAAGATTTTATTAAGGCTAGAGAGAGAGAGATTCAGATTATAAACAAACTACGTTGTTTGTAAATTGTAGCTAGTCTGAAAATTCACAACACACAACTTAGCTAGGTTCACTTCAGCTGCCTTTTGATTTCTTTGGCATGACTAGATGATCATCAGAGCAGATAAGTACTCTGAATGAAGATGTTTACAGAGCTATCCTTGCTGTTTCGTGTGTATTACTGTTATTCATTTTTATGTCCTTTGTTCTGGAT
Source organism: Gopherus evgoodei (assembly GCF_007399415.2). Classification (NCBI taxonomy): domain Eukaryota; kingdom Metazoa; phylum Chordata; order Testudines; family Testudinidae; genus Gopherus; species Gopherus evgoodei. The sequence continues at coordinate 23,728,606 of NC_044336.1, read as the reverse complement.
AAACGAGTTTAAGGGGTTCCCTAGATGCAGATCTTGAAAGGTCTTTAGGCTCCATTGGAAATGAATGGAAATTAAAAGCCTAAATACCTTTGAGGATCTGGGTCTTAGTCACTTATATGATGCAAAGGTTTATTGGAACTTACAGTCACATCATAGTAGACTTTCAGCCCAGTGTGTGCATCTTCCATCTGCTCTGGGTGTTTGTCTTAAAGGAAGGTGGTAGTAATTCTAAAGCATTCAGTTCATGTAAAGAGATGGAGGGTGTGTTTTCCCTTTATTGTCTTATCAGGAATTTTACTCTATATTAATTATAAATGATGGGCACATTCCTAATTATCTCTCTCAAGCCCTTAACAGCAAATAGAAGATCAATGTACTGTCTCTCCCATACATACATTTAAAAACAAAAAAGACAATCCACTAAATAGTCTTGTTTCATGCAAGTGTTTGGCATTACAGCTGAAAATAAGATGAGCTAATGACTGCCACCAGGAGGTAAAGGGATCTGAGTTTCCCTTTGAGACATATGGATCACAGACTCATTAAATGAAATCCAGATGCTCCAAAAGACCCATCACAGATGACCTGCCCCCTCCCACATACCACACAAAGTGCTCCATTCAGTTGTACCAATAGAAAAAAAACTCTCTCTCACCCCATTCCAGAAATGCTTCCTAGACGTCAGCGAGAGATCAGTGTGTGTCAACAAACCGGGGCCCTGCTATTAAAGCATATACTGGTGAAATGGAGGAAGATAAAGCAGAGTTTACAGGCAAGTCAGAAGAGCTGGGGTTTGTTCTGAGGTTGGGGATGGGCTTCACCAGAGAACTTGTACGACAGGCAGCTGTCATGGAGCCAGAGTGCCCCACCCAAAGAGGACTGGTCAGAGGCAGAACAAAGCCCCACCTTCCCATTTGTAGCAAGCAATGAGGGGAGAGCATCCTTATGCGTGATGCAATGGCTAAGCTACAGCTGCATGCTGGGAACTTCTAGGAAGCTTTGTGCTCCGCTTAAACGCTGAGGCCCAGATCCCCAATGGTATTGAGGCATCTGGCTCCCACTGGTTTTAGTGGGGGTCAGGTACCTAAATACCTTTGACAATTTGGGTCTGAAGCTCTGCATGACTCGTAACGTGATCCAGTGCCATGAAGGCAAAGGCTGACTCTCACTCTTCAGTTGCTATTGACACTCTTGATACTCTTTGCATTTCATTGACGCTTGGCATGTTTCATTACCAGGCTGTTCTCTGCTTTAAAAGAAAAGTCTATGAATTTAATACTCAAGAAAGTGTACAAGACTGAGAGAACCTGAAATGCAGTCTCTGGTGGAGATGGGGCCCCAAACCTTTGACCTCCCATCCCTCTGTGTAGGATTGGCTCTGTATGTCATTTCTACTCTACAGAAGCTTTAAAATGGCATAGTGTTATAAAAAGTTATATTCTTGGTGCCATTAAAAGGAATCTAATTGGCTAACTGGGTTTGTAACTGGGAAGGTATCAGGTATAACTGCATGGGTCAACGCTCACTCATCAATTGTTCCAAAAGTGCTTGAGCAAAGTCAGAAATGGCCATTCTAAATGCTCTCACTTCTTGACAGGATGAAGGCACTTGAACTTTGACTGCATGCTTCACAGCACAGCCAAGGGGCAGAGTTTGCATAACAAATATGCAAGTATGTAAGGTCATTCAGTCGGGAGCTGCTCTCCAAAAGCGTATGCCAAAACCCTACAATGGGATAAGCTCCTTCTATGGGGCAGTACAGTTGCTGGTCAGGTGATTTGCACATGTGCTACCAACTTCTAATTTGCTTCACATTTTTATCTACTTAGGAATTGCTCCTCTCATTACTGATGCCTTTCATATTGTATACGGATCTTATTAGTGGTTGGTACAGGGGATACCCTGAACTACCTTCGGTTGACCTTGGGCGTGTCGATGAGTTTGATAGGAACACATATGCAGTTCAGTATACACCAGTGACGCAGACTACCAGACAAATAATGCAGCATATGGCTTCTGTTTCCTTTTTGAATGGTACGTTCCCTCCTAACTTTATTACACAGTTGTTGGTTTTTTACATTTCCTGTGTTTCATAAGACTTTTTACTAAAAGGTGTATTTTGCTTGTACTGAATATTTGTTAGATATTAATCTCTAATGCCAGAAGATATGAGTGCCAGTCCACCTGTGTGGTGCTAAGGAATATCATGGGGCAGATTGTCTCTTGTGGCTATGTGCTACTCAGTGTAAAAAAGAGTATTTGGGGGAAACCAGGGTGCCAGTTATGGCCTTCCAGTTCTGATGGCCAGTCTGCACTGCTGTTGGCCTAGTGTTTTTTTAAGAGCAGCCTTGGGGCTGCTTTAACTTACTCCGTTGACCTAGAAATTTCTGTATTCATTTTTCATTATATTTTTTTCCTCTGGTTCTCTCTGCTTCTGTTTTTAGTAGTTGCTCCATATTTGTTTTTCACTCCTCTCTTGAATGAAATGCTGTCTTAACATTCAAGTCAAAGATCCAAACCCACAGTTTTGACATGCACTTAACATTAGACAAAATGAATCCATTCTTCCCTAGTTTTAATGGTTTATTTTGTGACAGTCATCTAATGTTTTGGTAGACAATAGATGTAAACATGCACATTTATTTTTCTTATATATCACATGTGTAGATATTGTTGGAAACAACGCTGGAGAACAGACAGAGCTGGAAAGCACTAATATGACATTCCATGATGTAATAGAGGTTAACTTTAATGATGCTTTCTCTTATGAGTTAGCTTCCCATGCTTATTCTTCATTCCATTTGCAAAGGGACAATATGGATCATCATTCAGGTGATTTTTCCAATTTAACACATTGTGCATTTTAATCTTTTTAATCTTTCAATTTAATCACAAATTATAAAGGTTGACATGAGATTAAAATGTATGTAGGTATAAAATTAGTGTTCAAACAACTATTTTCTAATATTGTTTCTCGAATATGGGATATCTGTCTATTTGGAATGGATTGTTGGGTGACTCTGGCCACAGTCATTCGCAGAAGTAGCTAACTTGGTCAAAGTTTCAGCACTCAATGGCACCCACTCAGTATAATCAGGAATAGATCTGTTTGGGACTCAGAATTCTGTTCCAAGGAAAATTCTGATTTTTTTAAAATATTCTCAATTGGAATTAAAAAGGGAAATTTCAAAATTTCACACAAAACAGAATTTATGGGGAAAAAATTGTTTTGGCTCATTTGAAATGTTTTGTTTCTGTTTAAACTTTTTTGAATATTTTATTTTTTTATTTTATTTCAGAATTAGTTTAATTTTTTAAAATTTATAATAGAAAAGAAAATAATTGGGTTTATAATAGAAAATTGGTCTTCTAACTGGTAATTGATCTAACTAGTAACAGGTTTGCTTCAGGGTTTGGTAAATCAGTATCATAAGTGGCATAATATAAAATATATAGAAATAAAATCATATAAAATAACATATAATATTTAGAAACAAGAAGTTACTTCAAAATAAAACATCAGTAAGGACCTTATTGAAGCACTTTCTTCCTGAATGGAATTTCATCAGAAATGAAACATTTTCCCCCACAATGTTGATGTTGACAAATTGACGTTTTCTGGCTGAAAAACATTTGCCTGGAAAATTTTTGACCAGGAACTACCTGATAAGTCCAGTGTTCTGTAAGCCCCAGCGGTGCAAGCACAGTGGTATGGTCCCGCCCCCTGCCCTTCCATGCAGCTGCGTCTCCTGAGTCCTCCTGCCTGGCATCTGTACAGCAGCGATACAGGACAGCCCTGATATCCTGGGAGCCGTAGTGGTGAAAGAAGTGGAACGTGAGACTGCCCGGTGTCCCTATGCCAGCAGCCCCTCTGGCGCAGCTGTGACCGCCCCCAGCCCAGCCCCCATTAAGACTCCTCCGAATCATTGCATAATGGCCATTGAACACTCATGATATGGAAATAATTCTCAGCCACTAGTGATATCTAGTGAAACCACCGAAGTCGATAGGAGTTTTTGCCATTAACTTCAGCCGGGTCAGGATTTCAGCCACAGAGTACAGTCTAACTGGGGGACCTACAGGTGATAGGCTCCACTTCCCATTGCTAATCCTCTGTGTCATGTAACCCCTCACACACACACACGTGTTACTATTTTGCTTTTCTTTTTTAAATCTTTCCTAAAGACAGGTGCTCTGCCTCAATATTTTATCAGGCCATCACTTGTTCTGTTACTGAACAGTGGACTTCAGGATTTGTTCCCCTGCAAGCAAACATTGACGCTGCTATTATTCAAGTAAGTAGAGTCGGGCGCTTGAAAGTCAGTTCATTTTAGCCAGATTATTAGTATTAGACCTAACCAAAGAAAATCTCTGACCAAATACTTTACATGTACATGGAGCTTTTTAGAGAAATTAGATGTATTCACATCAGTGGGCCTTGATGAAATTTACTTTCAGGTTCTTAAGGAAATAACTGAAGGAGTCTCGGAACCGCTAGCAATTATCTTTGAGAATTCATGGAGGGCAGGTGAGGATCCGGAGGACTGGAGAAGGGCAAACATAGCACCTATCTTTAAATGGTGAACAAAGAGGACCCAGGGAATTATAGACCAGTCCTCCTCATTTTGATACCTGGAAAGATACTGGAACTAATTATTAAACAATCAGTATGTAGGCACCAAGAAGATCATAGGCTGATAAGTAATAACCAACATGGATCTATCAGGAACAAATCATGGCAAAGCAACCTCTTTTCCTTCATTGACAGCATTACAGGCCTAGTGGATAGGGAGAAGCAGTAGATGAGCTGTATCTTGATTTTAGCATGGCTTTTGACACAGTCGCACATGACATTCACCTAAGAAAACTAGGGAAATATGGCCTAGATAAAATTACTCTAAAGTGTGCAAATGACTGGTTAAAAAACTGCAGCAAGAGAGGTTTAAGTTAGATAAGAGGAAAAACTCTCTAACCATAAGGATAGTGAAGTAATAGTTTACTAAGAGAGGTTGTGAAATCTATGTCACTGGAGGTTTTTAAGAAAAGGTTAGATAAACACTTGTCGGGCTGGTCTAAATATACGTAATCCATTCTCAACATGGGGGGATGTACTAGATAACCTACTGAGTTCCCTTCCTGCCCTATATTTCTCTGTTTCTATTCATGCGAAAATACTGAGCACACCAAATAGGGTACCCGTAAGTCTACCATAATTTGGTTCGAGCCCTGAATTGCACAAATGCTGTGAAAGGAAGGAGGGCCCAGTGGTTAAGGCACTAGTTTGGAGTGCTGGAGACCAGGTGTGATTCCCATCTCTGCCACAAGCTTCCTATGTAACATTGGGCAAGTCAGTTAGCCTCCCCATGACTAAGTTCCCCATCTGTAAAATGGAATTAATAGCACTTCCGTATAAGTACGCAAAATATACAGATTGTTTCTTAGAGCACTGTGGTGAGCTGGTGGAAAGTGCTTGCATTTTCACACCAGCTGCAGTAGTTAAATATTCATTGTATTTATCTAGCACTCTACATTGTAAACCCAGTGTACACGACATTAAATAATTCTTATAACACGCCCGTGAGGATCATTTATCCCCTTACTGTTGAGGGAGACAAAGATTCAGTGATATAGCCAGATTTTAAACTCATGACTGCCTGTTTCCTAAACCTGTGCACATTCCTCCAGACCCCACTGCCTAGGGTGACCAGATGTCCTGATTTTATAGGAACAGTGCCGATTTTTGGGTCTTTTTCTTATATAAGCTCTGATAACCCCCCCCTCCACCCCTTGTCCTGATTTTTCACATTTGCTCTCTGGTCACCCTATCACTGCCTTCCAGCTGTTACAGTCTGACTGTACAAGTCGTCATGTCTCCAGTGGAGCACAGTCAACATTGACTCTTATTCTACCTGTTGGAAGGGTGTCACCTGCTCCCCGCCCTGCACTCCCTTGCCAGTATGCAGCGTGTGAAGCCATGAATCTGCCTTAGCTCCACAAAGGCACGTGACAGAGCAAGCCACCCTTCACTGCATGCCTGCACACTAGCATTTGCAGCCAAAGTACAGCACCCTGGCGTCTTCTCCAAATCTAATGTAGCTGCACTGAGGGAGGCATAATTGGGCTATCTTTGTGTGTGGCACCATGTTCATAATAATACCTAACTCTTATACGGCACTTTTCACCAGTAGATCTTAAAGCATTTTACAGAGGAGGTCACTATCGCTAGCCCCATTTTACAGATGGGGAAACTGAGAGATGAAGTGACTTCCCCAAGTTCACCAAGCAGGCTGAATCACAGTCTAATGTTCTTCCTGTCCACCAGGCCACACTGTCGCCACATTAAAGCAACTCGCTGCTGGAACTAACACCCTGAACTCTGCCTTTCCAAGAAAAAACATCCCAACGCTACCAGCAGTGCTCCAGAGAGTTTAACACTTGGAAAAAATGCCTGCCATTTGTGTGTGCATGAATACACACACATACACACACCATGCCAACCCTGTCCCATGAGGCCAGTGTCAAAATGTTTGCTGCTTTGGAAAACAGCAAGAAACATGGGGTTTTCTTGCTGATGATTGAAATGTTTTTCACAGGGCTCCTATCATCTTCCTTTACAGCTGCAGCTTTCAGGATCTGGAGTGCAGGTGTGAACTCAGGCATCAGTGGGTGTTTGTGTAGAGAGCGAATTAAGCTGCCCTTTTCTCATCTTCCCTTAATTCCGACAGAGAAGTTTACAGTCAGAGAGCTCACATCCAGCTCTCACAGCCAAGAATCATTGACAAAATGTCACTAAAAATCTGTGGTCTTGGCAAATGAATCTAATTGGTTACTTGTTTTGTACTTTAGGTTGCATCAAACCACTCAGTGATGGAAGAGCTGCAGTCAGTCACTGCTGAACAGATGAGGCTACCTCCCTTTCGGGTTGTGGAAGGCATTAACTATGACTTTTTTCTTATCTGCTGTGCAGTGGCATTCTCTCCTCTCATATACTTTATGTCACTCAATGTGGCAAAAGAAAGGAGGAAGTTTAAGGAGCTGATGAAGATGATGGCGCTCCAGGATTTCGCCTTCTGGTGTGTGAAATGCCCACTTAACTATGTATGGCAGATAAATCCACTGGTGAATGAATATCTCACTGATGCAGCCATGTGTTTAAAGTAAACTGTAAGAAGCTGGGAAGTTCTGCTAGAGCAAGATGTGTCCTCTCCATTTGCAAAACCTGAGAATGTAAATGAAGCCCAAGTGCAATTCGTGTTGCCAAAGGAAGCTGCTAAATATAGGCCGTGCCTCAGAATTACCAGTCAGTTGCACAATGTATGAGAGTTAACGGAAGTAGCCAAATCAAATTGAGAGCCTTTAGTTTGTCAGGACATAGCTGAATGGCTGCTTGTTTTTCTCTGTTTTATGTGAAAGGTGTAGCTCTTGCATTGTCATCGGTGCAGGCAAAGCAGTCCTTCCACAGATCATAATGCAGAATTGAGCCTTACATACAAGGACAATGGGCCAAACTGTCTTTCAGAGGAATTCCATTGGAATAGGTCCAAAAAGAAAATTCAGGGACTCTTTCCTCTTCTTTTCCACCTCCAATCCCCCTTATATTTTCCCTGATTTTTCCTACATTCCGATGTTAAGGATTCAAAACATTTCAGTGTGTTCTAACTTGGTCATTGAAGCCAATGTGTGTCCATTATAGTCAACACAGTGCAGGCTGATTCCGTTTTGCTAATGAATGGTGGTACCGCTCTGTGATGGCGTGTATGGATCTTTCAGTGCCCCCTTGTGGGATACCTGAGGCATTACTGTTCCCTAACCCAGTAGTGTCCCATGGAGGAGACCCTACTGAGCTAGACCATGGCCTGGTAATTTCCAGCCAGAGTTCAGTGCCTGTTCAGGTAGACACTCCCAGCTGGGAGCTAATTGTACACATACTCACCATAGTATTTAGACTCAGCACCTTATAGGAAGGATGGGTTATGCCCATGAGTAAGGTCCTACTTCATTTGTGATATTGCGGAAATTGCAGATCCTGCAATATTAGGCTTCCACCTCAATTTGGATTTTAATTCGCTAACTTTGCACACTCCACAATTTTGCATACATTTTGAGTATGCAAATAGCGCTGCACTAACAGTCAGTGCCTGTAAAATGTAAAAGACTAAAGTGGCCGGACTCGATTTCTATAGCAGTAGTGTTAAGACTTTTTGTCTTCCGAGTTTTACATTGTACCGGTCACCTTTTTTTTAATAGTTAATGTAATATAGTTGCAGCAAAATGTCTGGTTATCAAAAATAATTAGTAGGCATGACATAGCACTTGAGTGTTTATATTGTTCCAGCAAATTTTTCTTGAACAATAGGACTACTCTGGATTTTCCAAATTACATTATTACTTTTCCGCAGTTTTCCAAGTCTTGTCCGCAACTCAGCTGCAGTTATTTGAAGACCATCTTGCAATTTAAATAGGACCTTACCCATAAAAGAGGAAGCAATGCAGGTACACACAGTGACCCCAGATCAGGACAGGAGTTCTGAGGAAATACAGTATAAAGCTGCTCCTTATGTAATTTGGAGTTTTCTACTTGTAAAGCAGCCTGGGAAGGAGTACCTAAAGACTTCTGCCAAGTTGGCGTCAAACCCTGCTCTAAATTCCAACATGAAGTCGGTGATTTGTGCTCAAGTTTGAGCCTCCAGAAAATTTTCTCTCTCGCTCTTCTGTCTTCCCTGGCCCTGCCATGAGTGTCTGGTTATATTTTTATAGCCATTTGTTTAGAAAGCATGAGCAGTTTTGTAAATCTTTACTGTACAAAACCCAGAAATGCAAGAGTAGCCATTAGCAAAATGAACCTCACACTCTTTGCTTACAGCAACATTATGCAACAATATTTAAATTACTGTCTAAAATAAATGCATGTTTATGGGAAGTTATCCAGCTTAAAAGAAATGAAGGTAAATCTGAAATCCATTGACTTCAATGGAGCCAGTTTTTTACTCTGTAAATCCTGGGAGAAATGTGGAAACTTCTTGGTCGAGAAGAATAGCCACAGTCAGAATGAACATTTTGCCCAGGATATCTTCCCTGTTTTAAAATCTTGCTATCGTTATCCTAATTAAAACTCTTGTTGGTAAACAGAAGATGATGGAAGCCAATGGATGCATGCTGAGTCACATCCGTTCAAGATGCGTGTTTTACATTCTCCCCATCTGACGGGCAAACTAGAGATCATATATTGCCCTTATTCTTGGAGGTTGAAGTCTGCACTGTCTCCTACCACATTTAAAAATTAGTTCTTTGTGTTTATGAGCTGTCCATCTGAGCTTGGTATATGGCCATGGCACTAGCCTAGGACTTGGGAAATATGGGTTCGATTCCCCTACTTCACCACAGACTGTTTGTATGACCTTGCTTAAGCTGTGTAGCCTCCATTCCCCATCTGTGAAATGGGGATAACTGCACTGCTCTACCTCACAGAGGTGTTTTGAGGACAAATATATTAAAGGTTGTGAAGCGGTTAGAGATCTAGTAATGAAAAGTGTATATAACAGTTAGTTATTATTTATGTATCATCTGTCAACAGTGTTGCACTTTCTATTTAGGTTCTTTTATCACCTTAATCTCTATAGTTTCTGAGCACCTTCCAGTCATGCATTAAGCAATATAATTAACTTTTGTCATGTATGGTTCATTCTTTTCCTCAGTACAGCTTTTATTTTGAAAATCTCCTTTTTCTGGTGATTAGGTGTATATGTGATTTTTTTTGAGTGCCAATTGCGGTAAAAAGATCTATGTTCTGATTTTTTTTTAAAAGATCCCTTACCTGTGTTACTAATATAACAAGGGAGATCATTAAGACTGAAAGAATTTGTATAAAATCAACATTTCTTTTTATTCTCTCTTGGTCTTTTTTGCATTTTATTCAGATTGCATAATTAAATGAGACAGGTATATTTCAGTGGTGCTTGCGAGTTTCGTGTTGTGATTCTCATGCGCTATCTCAGTTTGGTGATTGTTTTTCCAACACTGCATGGGAACATCTAAGGGAAACATAAGTCATTTATTTACTTTTAATTGCATAAAAATATTTCTATTTCTATCATGGCAGTAAACGCCCCTTTTTATTAAAACCTAAACTGTAAGCAAATGGTAAGTTGGCAGTATCTCTATAAAACATTATGGTGACATGTTTTGTCAAAGAAATTTCAATTATTATATCAAAGTACAGGCTTCTCTTCCCCGTCCTCCCTTTTTAACAGATCACTGCATGACCTCACATTCATCCATAAACCAGAAAAGTAATGCAATGTCTTTTTTGATTTTAGGTTGTCCTGGGGTTTGCTGTATGCAGGCTATATTTTAATTATGGCAATTCTACTGACATTTACCATTAAATCTGAAGAATTTATATACCACACAAGCCATTCCGTGATATTCTTCCTTTTTTACCTCTATGGCATCTCTTTGGTAAGTTTTCTTTTTCAGAAGAAGCATAGTTGTTTCCATCTCTGGACTTATAATAAGTCTGGATTTAAGGATCCTTGGTATTGCCACAAATGAAACTTCTTGAACTGCCGGGGAGAGAAGTGTGTTATTGACCTGGAGGATTCAGACAGCCTTCATACAGATCCTAAATAGAGTCATATTTTCAGTTCACTCTGGGACAAGACTTGCTGGGCTCAGTTCATTTTCTCAATTCATTTTCAACTGCAGGTTACATTCCTCATACCATTCAGTGCAAGTTTAGCCAAGACCAAAGCAGACAGGAATTTACTTCTGCAGTCCAGAGAATGATTGAGAGACCCTCGTTTGGGATCTCTCCACTCAAATAGACTTAATTTACCTACACTAAGTAATGCTAAGGAGAATTCTGTACAGCAGTATTAGCTTCTTTGCTGTGGTCTCTTGGATTTTAGGTTTATTTTTATGATCCAGTTAAACAAAAAGTGTTTTAAAGGTCTTGAGTCAAGTTCAGACCTATACACACATGCTAATTCAAGTGTAATGTCTGGAAGCTGTGAGGCCTTTGTATGTTTGTTAGACTCAAGCTATCAAGTCATTGAAGGATATCTGGGCCAACCGATGACCAAGATCATTAAAGCTCTGTTTCAGAGATGGCAGCCAGCCAATCACCTTAAAACAAGTGTTGGTTCAGTCATTTCTATCACTGGTGGTTTGCACCTGAAAAAGTTCATTGGTTCCTCAGACTAAAAATACTGGTCAATTAACGAACAGGGCAGGATACTTCCAAATTTGGAAGCTTCCAGAGTCAGGGCAACCCTGACATAAGATAAGGCCTTTAAAACATCCCCCGGAGCTGGTTGTTACCTTATCATTGTAGCTTTTCCTATAGTTGTTCAGTAAAGTTCTCCTGGATTTAAAACATCATTAGTCTAAACTCTCTTTTATGTTGGCCCATCCTTCTAAGCACTTTGTCACGAGGGGTTATAGGAGTAATGAAACACCAACAGTCTTACAACTGTAGTGCTGTACGACGATATTGTGATTCTCTGAGGAGCTGTTGCTAACAAACCCTTGGTCTCTTTCAGATATCACTTGCTTTCTTACTAAGTTCTTTGTTGAAGAAACCTAAGCTCACTGGCATAGTTGGGTTCCTCTTCACCCTATCCTTTGGAAGTCTGGGCCTTGTGGTGTTGTATAACCATATTCCTGAACCTTTGGAATGGGTTTTAAGTCTCTTTAGTCCTTTTGCTTTCACGGCTGGATTTGTGCGGGTATGATACAGAATCATTTCCTCCTCATGCATCAATCATTTAGGAAAGAATGAAAATTTTAACTGTTAAGACTTTTGGGTTCATTGACTCTTCAGAAATGTAGTCAGTGAAGGAAAGTTGATGATAACACTCATTTCCTGATGAAAGGGTTTGAGTCCTTCAAATCAAGTAATAGAACCTCAAGCTCATTGGCTTCACCTCACCTGCCACGTAAAATTTCAACATCTTCTGGCCTTCATGGCCCTGAATAATGTAATTGTGCCTGCCCTTTGGTTCTTATCCCTATTTGCCCTTATCCTCTCTATTCCATTCAACCCACACAATTAAGCAACCCCTTATTGTACTTCCCCACGGGCTTCTTCCACATAGCCAACTGCTCTACCATCCATTCATATTCTTTCCTCTGTAAATGTCTCCATTATTTCAGATTCTACATTTAGAAGATGCTATGAAGGGGGTGGAATTTTCTGACTTTTTGGAAGACTCCTTCCCAATGTTGGCATTTTTTTTCCTGTTGGTTTTTGATGCTCTTCTCTATTTGGTGCTAGCCATCTACTTTGACAAAGTTTTGCCTGGTAAGTATGAGTCTGACTGCAATTTAATTTAAATGGTTTCATTGCTTTCCCTTCTCTTGAGCTATCTTCTGTAAATAACATGGTTTGACAGTATTGTGGCCTACTGGACTGGAAATCAGAGAGATACTTGGGTTCTGTTTCCATCCCAGCCTTTGGCTGGCTGGGTGACCTTGGGCAAGTCACGTACATATCTGTGCCTCCCATCTGTAAAATGAGGATAATTGTACTTGCCTCTTTTGTAAATTGCTTAGCGATCTATTGATCGAAACTGCTGTGTAACAGTTAGATGTAGTTATTATATCCAGCATCTATGTTCCCATTCTGCTCAAACTCAGATTGATTTATTTACTGTTTTCTAAGCATATCTAACACATGGGAGAATGACAGATCTCAGGACAAAGTCCTCTCCCACAAAACTAACACAGCACAGCAGTGTTAATGCAAGTTTCCCTTCCTTGCCTTGCCAAAGTGCTTTGATAATATTCCAGAAGGGCTACCTGTAGGGAAGACAGATTATTCATTCCATGTTCCATCGCTATCCCTGGCCTCCTGACTTGTTGACATTGCTAGAATGGGACCATTTGCTATGGTGATGGCACAAATGAAAGTTTGGTGCCTAATTCTCCTTTGAGTTCAGTGATGCAAAACTGCCATTGGTACCTTAGAAAATGTGCTTCCCCCACCCCCACCCCCGGTCCCCGCAGAAGCTTTATCACAATATTTCACTGAATAAAATGTTCCATTTTATTTTGGTTTAATACATAGATAAATATGGGATGCACCATTCTTGTTTGTTCTTCCTGAAGCCATCTTATTGGTTTAAAAAAAGAAAAAATTGTGTCAACAATGATATCCTAGACTATGAAGAATACAGTGACCAGGTCTTTAATGATTATGTTGAGCAAGTGCCTCCAGAATTTCGTGGGAAAGAAGCCATCAGGTATGGGCACTAGAGCATGTTTGTTTGGTTTCTATCGTGTTAAGGCTTCTATGAGTCCAATCACTAGAAAAATGTAAAGACTTGGATTTCTGTTTAATCTTCCCCATGAGGTAACCTGAACCTGATTCTCCATGAGGTCTGTGCTGAGAAGTAGAAGAATCATAGACTATCAGGGTTGGAAGGGACCTCAGGACCAACCCCAGACAGATTTTTACCTCAGTTCCCTAAATGGCCCCCTCAAGGATTGAACTCACAACTGTGGGTTTAGCAAGTCAATGCTCAAACCACTGAGCTATCCCTCCCCCTGCAGGAACTGTCTTCAGTACCTGCCTACCATTAGCCCAACCTGGGAGCAGTTTTAGGAAGAGCCTAGCCTTTCAATTCCAATGTTAATTCAAACCTGTCTGCTTTTTTTTCAGTATCAACAATGTTAAAAAAACATATAAAGGGAAGGACAAGACAGTGAATGCTTTAAGAGGTAAGGAGGGAAGCCTCTGAAAGTGAAGGTACCTGTGAGTATTTTATCCAAGCACCAAGCTACCCATGTGTCCATTAATCCCATGCCATCCCCATGGGTATTTTTAGTCCCTGAGAGGCACCCAGATACCAAGGTGATGGACACCATTTATAAATACAAAAATGAGATTCAACCAGGATTTTGACAGCTATTAATAATTATGTGTGAAAAAGGAACTTTTTGGGGCCCAGGTACCCAGTTTGTTGTGCGTACTATTTAGCCTATTTCATTCTCTGGGCACGTATCCCACAAATCTGAACCCTCCATACAATATACAGGCAGCCCGTCAACATCCACAAACCTCCTAGCTCTACTCTCCAGCATAATGGAAAAGATTAACAAATCCTAGCTCTGGCATGCCAAGGTGGGGAAGTTTCCAAATCAAGACCCCTCATGCAGAAATCCCAGAGCAGCTCACTCCTGTTTACATTAGACGTGCTTCAGCTTAAGCAACTTTGCAGATGTCTTGTGTGGTAATATTAGCTAGATCAATTACCCAGTTATCTGTAGTACCTGAAGCTTGGGGGATTTTTAATCCTAAATCATAGCCCTTCTCTGGTTTAAACTTTCTTTGCTTTACCTTCTCACCAATACCATTTTTTTATATTAGGTTTGTTGCTTAATGTCTATGAAGGCCAGATCACTGCATTACTTGGTCACAGCGGAGCTGGGAAAAGTACGCTACTGAACATCCTGAGTGGACTTTGTCCACCTTCAGAAGGTAAAATTATCTAATGTCAAGCTGAAGGTAAGGTTATCAATGTGTGATTTTTTTCCCCACCTACACACACCTTCTGGCTCTCGGAAGGAATGAACAATTTATGGTTATATGTGGAAAGGCACAATAGATATGTGTGATTATGAGTAGATGGGAATACCCATGTGCTGTCAATGAGCTGGAAATGAATGTCACTCCACTAAGGAGCTCCTTGAACCTTCCTCTGACGCATCTGATACTGGCTACTGTCAAAGATAGAACATTACAGTAGATAGACCACTGATCTAATATGGTATGACAATTCCTATACTCCTACATTTTCATAGCAGGGAAGCGGGTGTGATGTCCCAGACTGAGGTGTCATTAGAGGTGGTTTTGGAACAAATTGATAAACTAAACAGTAATAAGTCACCAGGACAAGATGGTATTCATCCAAGAGTTCTGAAGGAACTCAAATCTGAAATTGCAGAACTACTAACTGTAGTCTGTAACCTATCATTAGAATCAGCTTCTGTACCAAATGACTGAAGGATAGCTAATGTGATGCCAAGTTTTAAAAAGGGATCCAAAGGTGATCCCGACAACTACAGGCTGGTAAGTCTGACTTCAGTACCAGGCAAACTGGTTGAAACTATAGTAATGAACACAATTGTCAAACACATAGATGAACATAATTTGTTGGGGAAGAGTCAACATGGTTTTGTAAAGGGAAATCATGCCTCACCAATCTACTAGAATTCTTTGAGAGGGGGTCAAGAAGCATGTGGACAAGCGGGATCCAGTGGATATAGTATAATTAGATTTTTAGAAAGCCTTTGACAAGGTACATCACCAAAGTACACTGTTATGGGGTAAGAAGGAAGATCCACTCATGGATTGGTAACAACTGGTTAAAAGATACGAAACAAAGGGTAGGTATAAAGGTTCAGTTTTCAGAATGGAGAGAGGTAAATAGTGGTATCCCCTAGGGGTTGGAATTGGGACCTATAAAATCATGACTGATGTGGAGAAAGTAAATAAGGAAGCGTTATTTACTCCTTCTCATAACGTAAGAACTAGGTGTCACCAAATGAAATTAATAGACAGCAGGTTTAAAAGAAACAAAAGGAAGCATTTCTTCACACAATACACAGTCAACCTGTAGAACTGTTTGCCAGGGGATGTTGTAAAGGGTTAAAAAAAGAACTAAATAAATTCATGGAGGATAGGTCCATCAGTGGCTACTAGCCAGGATGGGCAGGGATGGAGTCTCTACCCTCAGTTTGCCAGAAGCTGGGAATGGGTGACGGGATGGATCACTTGATGATCCTGTTTTTCTCATTCCCTCTGGGGCAGCTGGCATTGGGCACTGTCGGAAGACAGGATAGTGGGCTAGATGGACCTTTGGTCTGACCCAGTATGGCCGATCTTACATTCTTATGTTTCCACACCCTGCAAACTAGTCCTCCTCTATCTTCTCCAAGTACAAAAGTTTCTATATCATGTACTAAGCCCAATTTCCTCTCCTCCCGTCCCAGAGACTCCCCTTATTTCAAGCAGATGAAGAACGGGGAATGGGTGAATTGGTTAGAATAAAATAAGAGTTGACCAAAACTTTCTCCTAAAATTTCATCTGTTTCCTGAAGTTTGAAAACATTTGGTTAGCATTTGCATGTATGTATATTTTCCTTTTATTTTTGCACAGCCTTAAATTATCACAAGAAAGCAAAATATTTGCACTGTCTGCAAATCTGGCACACTGTACAAAATACCTGGCAAATGATTTCTTCTGTTGATAACATTTTAGTCGATTTATTCATTTTCTTAAAACAAGATCATGTAAGAAAATTTCATCTGGTAAATTGGGTTAATGCTTTTGTGGGATACATACTAGTGAGTTACATCTACTGTGGAAGCAACTCATTGGAAATATCCAGTTTTCTTTCATCCAGGTTATAAGGATAGATACTTTTGCTCAGATTTCATTATCAATGTCTGACATACCATGCATTCTAACAGCATGTTATGCTTTCTGTTCTTCGTGTTTACCTTTGCAGGCTCTGCCATGATATATAAATACAAAGTGACTGAAATGGAGGACTTGGAAGAAATTAGGAAAATAATTGGAGTTTGCCCACAATTTAACGTTCAGTTTGAAGTTTTAACAGTGAAAGAAAATCTAAGAATTTTTGCTAAAATCAAAGGGATTCCGCTAAAAGAGGTTGAACAAGAGGTAAGTATGTTTCATATGGAAGATGACTGGTGAGAAACCTGGCCTTTGACTAGACTTAAAGGGCCAAATTTTCACACTGGTCTCTAACTTTATATGCACCATTTTATAAGGATACTCATAGAAGTATCCAAATGACCCCATTTACACATACAAATAGCATTGGCACAGTACACACACACTCCATTTGTTCTAGCAAATTATTATTTGTTTGCATTTTAACCTGTAAGTGATCCTATAAGCGAGATCAGTGCCCCACTGTGCTATTGAAAGAGACAATCTTGCCCTTGTCCCAAAAAGCTTACGTCTAAATAGACAAGACGGAGATAAGTTGGGAGGGGACACAGTGAGGTGAAGTGACTTGCCTAAGCTTACATAGTAGGTGGCGGCACTTCTAGTCCAGTGCCGTATCTACTCGTCCATCCTATCTCCCCAGGGCTCTCAGCACAAGGTCAGAGGCCAGGTTTGTACATTTATCCAAAAGGATCTGAAACTCTGAGCAGGAGTCCTGGAAGCCTGGTAGGAGCAGCGGGGAGGGGGAATTCAAGGCCCTGCCTCTCTGCATGGCCTCATCTCCTGCTCCTCCTCTTCCCCCTGAGGTCCTATCCCCCGGCCTGGCTGTAACCAGAGCCAAGCAGTGGTAAGAGCTACTAAGGGAGCCGAGGCTGCTGTGGGGAAACCCAGGCCCTCCACCTGCTGTGGACGGGGGGTTGGGGTGCCTGAGGGTAGCCTTTGGTCCACATCCACACCCCCTGGGGCACACCACCCAGGGCAAGTGGAGGGTCCTGAGCTCCCTGGGCAGGTCTTACCCCAACCCAGTGGAGAAGCAAGGGCAGGGCCACAGAAAGGGGCTGGGCCACATGGTGATGGGGGGGCTAAGGCCCACCTCGGCCCCCTCACTGGGATGAGTCTGGCACCATCGGCAGGGGCTGTACTTCACTTTGAGGGAGCTGGTCACCTCATCAGCTCCTGCTCCACGAAGCACAGCCCCTACCGGTGCCGCTCCATGCAACCTGAGGCTTGCAGTTTGGGGACGGTAGGGGCAACACAGCCCCCTGCCTCCCAAACTACGCCCATGTTAAAAAGTAGGAGGGCCTTGCATACCTGGTACTGGCACCTCTGACTGAGAAGATATGAATCATCATATTACATCCTTCCCATTGTTAATTAAAGTAATTTATTAGTGTGACCTTTCAAATGTTCTCTTTTATTTCTATTGTGGGGATAAAATGCCTTTTTTGTCAATGCAGGAGTTCATCTCTTGTAAAGGTAGGGTTATTCTCAGGGATCAAAAGATACATGGGGTATGTCTACACTTCAAAGAAAAACCCGCGGTGCCAAGCCTCAAAGCCCAGGTCAGTTGATTTGGCCTTGCAGGGCTCGGGCTGCAGGGCTAAAAAGCGCAGTGTGAATGTTCCTATTTTGGGTTGGAGCCCAGCCTCTGAGGCCCAATGAGGGAGGAGGATTTGGAGCCCAGGCTCCAGCCTTAGCAGAAACGTCTACACTGCTATTTTGAGCCCTGCAGCCTAAACTCTGCGCGCCTGAGTCAGTTGACCCAGGATCTACGACTTGGTGCTGTGGGGTTTCCTTTGCAGTGTGGACATATCCTGGAAAGTTCTATTAGGTTAGTTTGCATGTTATCTGGAGTGCATGGAGGCTACCAAATGCGTTATTATGCACCTCCATTACGTTCTTTCCTGAACCTTAGGATTTATGGGGCACTAGGCAGTATTATTAAATTTGGGCCCCTATGCCCGACGGCAGCCTGGGCTCTCATGTGTATTTTAGATCAGGGGGGTCTTTTGAAGGATTTATTTTAAAAAAGTATGTCTGGAGATCCAAGCATTTAAGGCTAAAGATGAATACTCAGATTGTGCATCTAAAAATCTGTGAAAGGATTTTTAGAGATGTGATTTTATAATCTTCAGCAACATACTAATGAAATATTCTTAAAGCAAATTTTTAACTATGGTCCTGTAGACTAACATGTTCTGATATTACAGTCATGCACAACTGTTTTTGTCAGTAAATCCTGAAACTGATGGTATATACCTGGGGTTGGCAAATGCCTGTTAAATGGCTTCATTACCCCTTGAATGGCTTTTTAACAGTTTCAGTGTTGTGCTAATAGGTCTGACAGGCTGGAGGCTTTTTCACTTTTAAGTACTAGATCCCCACCCAGCTGTGGTGGGAGCCTGCAGGAAGGGTCAGAACAGGGATAGGAAGAGTTGGGAGGTGGACACTAAGCCCAGGGTGCCCCAAATTTTTGGGTGCCCTATGCCCAGCTGAGCCAAGTCTGGTGCTTTATGGTGATGCCTGCGAGGGACAAATGTCTGACACTATCCAGCCATCATGTTTTAGGTCTTCCAGTAGGGGGTCTTTTAAATTCTAATTTCATGGATCAAAATCAAAGATGATTCTTGCAGGGAAGTTGGTTAGGCATTCAGGGCAGATATCTGTACCACCCATATCTTAGAGACAATTGGGTGATTATTTGAGAGTGTGGGGGGACCTGGAAATCCACATTTCTCTCATTGTGCAATCCACATACTTCCTTCCAGCTTATGAAACAGCTCTGAAACTGATCACTCCACTACCAGATGTTCCCTTTTCTATTGACTCTGTTACAGCCATTGGCCAGGCACACAGAGTCCAAAGATTCAAACTATATTGTTTGGCTTTCAGCAGGAAACAAACAGTAACTGTTTGCATATTTGATTTAGCTACAATAGCCAGCAGGAAACTAGTTAGTGAAATCATTGAACATTTTGTTCATGTGTCCATGAACTTCCAACAGCAAATTTAAACCCAAGGATAATTCTACAATGAGTTTCAGAGAGGGTTTTCTGTGTTCTATGTAACTGGCTTTGTTTCCAAAATAAATCTTTGTTGTTGCTGTGTATCTGCTTGTTAAATAAGACCGAATGAAAACATTGCATTGAGAGTTACATTAACATGTGTCATGTTAGCGAATTGAAACAATCTCAAGCTACAAATTCCTCAATGGTGGTGGAAGTTTCCGATAGTCACACTTGTTCAGTTTGTCATTAATTAGTTGTTTCGTGGCCCTGACAAAGATTAACAATAATAATGAATCTGCATTTCTATAGCACTTTCATGTGAGAGCTTAGTGAGTATTACCATACCCAGCAATTTTGCAGTTGAAGAAACTGAGACAGCGAGCTGTGAGTTGTCCTGTGAAAACCAATAGCAGAACCAGGAATAGAATCCAGGTCTCTGAACTCCGAGCCTTTTACTCTAACCAAGGACCCTGTATCATTAACAGCACCTGACGTGGCACTTTGCAGAGCCCTTCGTGTCCCACCAAACTAGGTTCCTCTTAAAACCTTACCTCCTTTCTCCAGTTCCACTCATCATACTACAGATCCACATGGCCTCTACACTAGAACATGCTGCCCTACAGTTAACATGCCTTTAGCAGGAACCACATTCAGGTTCCTGAGTAAGGCAAGAATTTATGCATTAGGTAGGGCTGGGGATCGAGCGGCTGGTGAGATTGTTCACAAGAAGTCCCTGCTAAGCACAGAATCATTACTGGGGACCCCTTTCACATAGTGAGTCTGAGTGCAACCCCCTTTATAAATTAAAAACACTTTTTTATATATTTAACGCCATTATAAATGTTGAAGGCAAAGAGGGGTTTGGGGTGGAGGCTGACAGCTCACGACCTCCCCATGTAATAACCTCACGACCCTCTTAGAGGTCCCGACCCCCAGTTTGAGAGCCCCTGTTCTATACCATGGCGGACAAGTGTTTGCCTAGCCTGTTCTTAAAAAACTCCAGTGAGAGAGATTCCACAGCCATATTTCCAGTTTGTCAAGATCATTTGGAATTCTAATCCTGCTCTTCAAAGCACTTGCAACCCGTCCCAGTTTGGTATCAGCTGCAAACTTTATAAGTGTTCTCTCCTTGTTATTATCCACATCATTTATTCATTCACAAATTCTGGGGCTGGAAGGGGCCTTGAGAGATCATCGAGTCCAGTCCCCTGCCCTCACGGCAGGACCAAATATTGTCTAGACCATCCCTGATAGACATTTATCTAACCTACTCTTAAATATCTCCAGAGACTGAGATTCCACAATCTCACTAGACAATTTATTCCAGTGTTTAACCACCCTGACAGTTAGGAACTTTTTCCTAATGTCCAACCTTAACCTCCCTTGCTTCAATTTAAGCCCGTTGCTTCTTGTTCTATCCTTAGAGGCTAAGGTGAACAAGTTTTCTCCCTCCTCCTTATGACACCCTTTTAGATATCTGAAAAGTGCTATCATGTCCCCCTCTCAGTCTTCTCTTTTCCAAACTAAACAAACCCAATTCTTTCAGCCTTCCTTCATAGGTCATGTTCTCTAAACCTTTAATCATTCTTGTTGCTCTTCTCTGGACCCTCTCCAATTTCTCCACATCTTTCTTGAAATGCACTGCCCAGAACTGGACACAATACTCCAGTTGAGGCCTGACCAGCGCAGAGTAGAGAGGAAGAATGACTTCTCGTGTCTTGCTCACAACACACCTGTTAATGCATCCCAGAATCACGTTTGCTTTTTTTTGCAACAGCATCACACTGTTGACTCATAATTAGCATGTGGCCCACTATAACCCCTAGATCCCTTTCTGCCATACTTCTTCCTAGACAGTCTCTTCCCATTCTTTATGTGTGAAACTGATTGTTCCTTCCTAAGTGGAGCACTTTGCATTTGTCTGTATTAAACTTCATCCTGTTTACCTCAGACCATTTCTCCAATTTTTCCAGATCATTTTGAATTATGACCCTATCCTCCGAAGCAGTTGCAATCCCTCCCAGTTTGGTATCATCTGCAAACTTAATAAGCATCCTTCTATGCCAATATCTAAGTCATTGATGAAGATATTGAACAGAGCCAGTCCCAAAACAGACCCCTGGGAAACCCCTCATTTATGAAGATAATGAACATAAAACTTTTATTCACAAAGTTCTATTTAAACCAAAGTAACACCAGCCAGCAGAGTTCTTGGCCCTGTTCCATTCCTGCTGCTCAGCCGTGTGTAAACTTCAAACCGACAATAAAAATCCAAACGAACGTTGTAGACAAGGCCACTTTTATGTCTCCGAGCCCTCAGTCATGGTCTCTTGTCAGCAGACCTCTCACTCTGCCTCCCATGGGAGTACCCCAGCCCCTTTTAAATGTACTGAGCTGAGCTTACTTCAGCTCACCATGGTTGATGCAGTGCAGGGAGGCATTTCCAGCTGGGACTGAACTCACTGCCCAACCCCTCCTCCCCCCACCCTGCAAAAAAACCAAACCAATGGCAGGCTCAGCAGGGCTCCAATGGCAGGAGGCTACCCAGGGGACACAGAATGACTCTACACTGTATTGTGTCTCTTCATATAGCAATGGTGATTTTCTTACAAAGTTCCCTAAGATGCCACTTCTGGATGTGCCGTTATTTAGTGATTATACCGAATACTGCCAGCTTCAAGTCTTCAAAAACATGTCAGACCCCACCCACACCCAAACCGATGAGATTGGCTTAAAAGTCATCAGATTTTAAAAATAATAATAAATATTGGGTTCTTTAATTTTGCTTTACTTTTGGGGTGGGGGAAAGGAAGCTGAGATTCTCATGAAATAATTTGATTTCACCAGCTGGGGCTTTAAGACAAATACCCCATGTTGTGAGACCTGCAATACAATCTCAAGAATTGGCCACACTGGAAATTGTATCCCAGAATGACTACATGGAGCTCAGCAAGTGTTTTGGGGTGTAACGTTGGTTTCATAGTCAATTACTGACACTCAGTAATTTTTTGTAACCCAGTTCCTGTGCTGCTGCTGTGTCTAATGTGCTGTTTGGGATACAACAAATAGCTCTGAGGAATATCTTAAATGACGAGCTTGAAACCAGGATGTTTTCTGTTCCCTAGGTCCAAAAAGTTTTGACTATGTTGAAAATAGAACACATCCAGGACTGCCAAGCTAGCAGCTTAAGCGGTGGCGAGAAAAGAAAGCTGACACTTGGAATTGCCATTTTAGGAGACCCGCAGGTAAGATTAACATCAACCTGTTGGTAGGACACCCTGCTGAGAGGAAGGCAGACAGACCGGTGAAAGTCTCCAGAAGCTGCTGATTTACTTTGAAGAACTGTGCTTTTCATTATGCTATTTATTATCTGTTGGAACCTGGTCACAGGCCATCACCGTCTGTGTGCATGCTATGGATTGCACCACTCACCGCTAGACTGGTGCCACCTCTTGGTCGCTCCGGGGCTTAGCTCTTGAGGTCGCCACCCCTTTGCATGCTGTCACACTGTCTCTGCAGCTCCTCTCTCATTCCCGGAACCCCGCAGCACCCTCTTTGTGACTCAGCCCTTCAGCTAGGTTACTGAACGGTCCTCCCTCTTGGGGTACAGTCCTTCAATTCTCTGTCACTCCCACAGTGACCCAGGCAGTCTTCCCGTTCACTGCACCGCCGGTCTATGCCACGCCCTCGGTGGCTGGGAGGGGAACCTGGGCCTATCCTTTATTCGGGCTTCCAGTCCAGGGACCCTCAGCCCAGCAGTTCAGGGCTTTCTTCTCCCAGTCCTCACTACTCCTTCCCTGGGCTGCTTCCTCCCCCTCCTTGCTCTGGGTACTAGCTCCAAATGCTCCTTCCTCTTCCCAGGGAGTGACTGCCCTTTCCCAGCCCCATACAGATTGGTGAGGTTTCTGGTCTCTCCAGAGGGTGCTACACCATAGATCACTGAGAGTCATCTTTGCCCTGGCCTAGCCAGTTGTGCTAGCCAAGCCTGTACATATGCAGTGTAGGACAGCATTCAGGAACAGCTCAGACTTGTTAAGCCTTTCTCTGTGATCTCACTGTAGCTGTGGCTCTGACCTCAAATGCAATTTCAGTTTCAGTGCGGGCTGACAATGAACAGTACAAGCTGAACCCCGCACCAGTGCAGTGTTGTGGGGTTCAGATCCTCAGTCGAATCTAGGGGATCAGTCATGGGTATTAAGGTATGCATGCTACCTCTTCTGGTCCAGAGATACTGGTGGCAATTTCATGTCAAGGCCCTGCAGAGAGAATCATGATTGCATGGGCCAGGATCTCTTGCTTACCCAGGCAAGAACGCACCCAATGGGAGATGAGAGTAGAGTGACCAGATATCCCGATTTTATAGGGACAGACCCAATTTTGGGTTTTTTTTTCTTATATAGGCTCCTATTACCCCCTTCCCCCCACACCCTCTGTCCCAATTTTTCAATTTGCTGTCCGGTCACCCTAGATGAGTGCACTTAGCATCTGTATAAATAGAGCTGTATCTATCGATTTAATTCTCTTTCCTTATTTGAATATAATGTTTTCTGCAGGAAGTGTTGGATTTAGATGCTTCAGTCCCATTAAAAGCCTGAACACTCCGCTAAACGTTCGATCCTAAACGTCAGAATCTGTGACCCGGTCACAGAGTCTTTCATGTGGCTGAAATGGAATGTTTTATTTTTTCCTCCTGGCAGGTTTTGATATTAGATGAGCCAACTGCTGGATTGGATATCAGTTCCAGATACCATGTATGGAGCCTACTGAAGGAGCATAAAGCTAACAGAGTAACCCTGTTCAGTACCCAGTTAACGGATGAGGCAGATATTATTGCTGGTGAGCACTGGATTTCTCATTACCCGAGAGGAGATGATGATGATGATGATGATGATGATGATAGTAACACGGATGTCATTTTCCGGGCCAGAAATTTTCCACTGGAACATTGTTCTGTCAGCAAATGCCAATTGGTCGAAAGGAAAATGCATTGCGGAAGTGTGTCCGCTTTGACAAAATTTCATTTAGGAAAAAAATATGGAATAGAGCATTCTGATAATGACCTTTTTGGAATGGAACATTTCAATTTTCCAGTTCGAAAGGATTTTTCATTTCAATATTTTAAAATTTTACATTATGTAATATAAAATGTAAAAAGTAAATATTGGAATGAAACATTTTGATGTTATCCAAATAAAATGTTTCAGTTTACATGAATTTTTTTTCCCAGAATTGCATTTTGGTTTTTCTTTTCATTCCATTTTGGAACAGAAAAAAGTTCAAAATCTAAGAATTTCCCATGAAATGGAAAAGCCAGTTCCTGCCCTGCTCTCAATGTCATAACTTGTTCTGTCCTGACTGTTGAGCAGGTTAGTCTGTGCTGTCTTTAGTATATCCATTTATTTATAAGACAGACCAGGTCAGGGAGGTAATATCTTTTACTGGACCAATTTCTGTTGGTGGAAATAACAAGCTTTCATGCTTCGCAGAGCTCTTCTTCGGGTCTTTCACAGGCCTAAAGGAAAGCTCTGTGAAGCTTGAAAATGTGTCTCTTCCACAAACAGAAATTGGTCCAGTAAAAGATATTACCTCACACACCTTGTCTATCTCATGTCCTGGGACCAACACAGCTTCAATAACATTGCAAGCACTTATTTATAGACACTTATGTCTCCCCTCACTCATTTTTTCTCTCTAGTGAGAAACAATCTCCCATTTTAGCTCTATGGTACAAATTATTTTGTTTCTGTTTTTTTAGACCGGAAAGCTTTTATCTCCCATGGGAGGTTAAAGTGTGTTGGCTCTTCTCTCTTTCTGAAGAGAAAATGGGGAATCGGTTATCACTTAAGGTGCAGTATACTGAGCTTGTGTTAAAGGGATCCATTTTGAGTACATTTTGGTTCTATATTTCGGGGGGGGGCAGTGAAGGGAATAATAGTCTCTATATTGTCAAAATTAATGTACACCGTACTGATATGTATTAGTGTTGTCGTCTGTATATTAAGGATCTTTCTCAGCTATGTATTTTATCTGTCTGAGTACTGAACATCTGTTAATTTTAGTTCTCTGACTGGTACTAAAAGAAAAAGATATTTTCACACATGAGTAAAAAAATAAAAAATGTGCAAAACAGTTTATTCATTCATGTCTAAAATTGGCATTGATTAACAATAAAGTATATAGATAACCAGAGGACATAAGGTTGGTTGGTATTGTCCTTTTCCCAGCTTTTGCTCCATTATTCATAAGAATTGTTACTAAAGGAAACTCTCAATAACTTGAATGGGAACTTTGCATGCATAAGAGTTGCATCAGGGCCTCAGGATTTGGAATGGTCATTCTGCAAACCCTCACTCATATGAAGGAGTGCTACCCAGAGAAGTCAGCATGGGTCACAGAATGAAAGGGAGTTTTGAGACTTCCAAGAAGAAATGTTTTACTATTGATAAATCTCTGTCATTTA
This sequence comes from Gopherus evgoodei, assembly GCF_007399415.2. NCBI lineage: Eukaryota > Metazoa > Chordata > Testudines > Testudinidae > Gopherus > Gopherus evgoodei. The sequence goes on along the minus strand of NC_044336.1, from coordinate 23,702,660 downwards.
GCATTATGGGGCCTGGCAAAAACTCTGGACTTCTCCATTTGTTTGAGAGAAACAGAACCCTTGATAATTTAAACAGCTAACATTCCAAATGCCGAATAGTTGCGTGATTAGAAATCTTGTTATACATATGCTAGTGGACAATTCGTTTCTGAACTTTCTTCAAAAGACTTAACTTTTTCCAACAACTTATTAAGTGGTTGGCTGAACATTTCTGGATTTGTTGGATTGTTCCAAGATGAACAGAAGAAGCACAGTTACAAATATTTCCTTTTTCTTTCCTTTCCAGCCTGCACATCAATGACTCTTGTGATTCTGCAAAAATGACATCTCTGGTCCAGCAGCATATTTCCAATGCTAAGTTATCTGGGCAGAGTCATGAAGAACTGATTTACATGCTGCCCTTTGAAAACGTGGATAAGTTCCCTGGTAACTATCACTTTGTAATTTAAGAGTGACTTTTTAGGATGTCATTGTAGCAGAGAAGTTTCAGAACAAATCTAAAAGACTCCTGGAAGAAAATATCCATACGTGAAGCTGTCTGAACTTTTTTTTTCTGTTAATGTTTTGCCTTCATTATTTTATGCCAATTGTCTCTTAAGCCGAGCAACCCTGTTTTACCATATCTTTTTAAGGAAAAAGATAATTAACAGAAAGGGCTGGAGGAGACAGGTGGTAGTGTGAATAAAATACGAAAGATCTGGTTTTCTGACACCTCTACACCTTTGGCAGGACATAGTTACATGCTATGTTCCTCCATTTCCACATCTGCAGAGTCAAGATATAACAACTCCCTCACAAGGGAGCTGTGAGGCTTAATACACAGATTCATAGATTCTAAGACAATCAGTGATTATCTAGTAGTCTGACTTCCTGTATAACACAGCAGGAAAACTTCCCCAAAATAATTCCTGTCTGGACTAGAGCATGTTTGTGAAGGACTTGGAGATCCTAAGATGAAAGGTGATGTACAAGTTGAAACTATAATTATTGTATTGTGCACACCTTCCCAGCGAGCATCTGTATCAGGTTGGTTGGATATCCACTCTCCATAAAACAGCCTGGAGAACTGTTTTTTGTCACTTAACTGTTTAAATGCCTAAATCCAGTCATGATGGAGGCCTAGGTGAATCCATATTTGGCCCAAAGTATTTAGCAGCCACTCTGTTCTTAAAGCTTAAAAATATGCAACTATAAGAATGCAACTGTTAGATATTTTTGTGTTCTAGAACTGTTCTGTGATCTAGACACTCATGTGTGCCGGGAGATTCTGAGTTACGGCATTTCCATGACAACCCTGGCTGATGTGTTCCTGACACTGGAAGAAGAAGCAACAATTGATCAAGCAGGTAAAAAAGTCCAATACTGTCTAGAGTGAAAAGGATAACCCAGTCTTTATAGAGGCAAAATTCTCATTGAAATGAATGGGAGTTTTGTCTAATAAGAGCAGTAGGATTTGTCCCAATATCATGGATCAGATAAATCCAAATAAGTAACCTTATGATATTTTCTGTTCGACTGAAAGCATCCTGAAGGCATCTTTCCTGATTTTTGAAACAGTTCTTTTCACATTTCTAAAATAACTGCCTGGAATCCTGAATTTCATTCTGGTCATAGCCAATTAGATGGCGGATCTCAAATTAAACAGAGCACTCCCAAACTTGCCAAAAAAAATTAAGCTCACTAGTGTCAGACACACATGCTGATGTGACTCATCAGCGCTGCAACTTAGTAATAGTTTGATATGTCCTGTAGGACTAAAAGTTTGAAACTTCAGCCTCTGAGTTGAGTAGCCATTTCCAAACACAGTATCCAAATATCCGTTAAGGGTACTACTCTGACTTGAGAACTTAGATCAGGAGCATAATTTGTTATAGAGGGCAGTGGCACCTTTCCCAAATGTTGGTTTGCCTCCCCCAGCCCCCCCGAATTTTCATAGGTTGATTTGGTCAACTTTTTCCCCCTCCCACAACTTTGCAGGATAGAATACAATCTCATATAATGTTCTACATGTGGGCACAACTATGCCCCCCCCAAGAGTTTTTCTGAAATTACTCCCCAGACTCAGATCCAGGATCGGGTGCCTTAACTTAAATGCTTACATTTGAAAACAGAGTTTTGCACAGTGAAGTGCATCCCCTGCACAGCTGCTGTTGCTACCATAGGGAAGGGGCTTTTGGTTCCAAAGTGAGTCTAAGAGTTGACTCCAGTTCCTCTAGGTATGTCTACACTGCAATAAAACACCAGCAGCTAGTCTGTCAGCTGACTTGGGCTTGCAGGGCTCAGGTTGTAGGGCTATAGAATTGCAGTGCAACCTAGGCTTTAAGACCCATCCTGTGACGGGAGAGGGTTCCAGAGACCAGGCTTCAGTGAACATCTACCCTGCAATGTTACAGACCCAAGCCAGCTTCTTGCGTTATTGCAATGTAGACATACCCTCAGAGTTTTCCATGATTGGGGATGTATTAGGATTTCTTACAAGGTAAAACAAAGCTAGCTCCTTGTCACAAGGTCCTGAGACAGAAATTAAATTTAAATATGGTAAAAAATTGAAATATGAATCTATTGGCCATGGAGGAAATACAGATTATAAATTTTGGTGTCCCGCTGATTCTGAGCTGCATTACAAACAATTGATATAACTGCTTAATATTTTCACTCTTTATTTTTTGCAATTTGCAGTGAAAAATGACACACATGATCCTGCAACTTGCTTCTGATGCTGCCTGTGAGATGCTGAGCATCCTCAGCTTCCACTGGCATCAATGGGAGCTGATGCACTTAGCACCCACAGAAGTGGCCTAGTCAAACCAGACATTTCCCCATGTGCCTAAACTTCATTAAATGCAGCATATTGCTAGGTAGATTTAACAGAGGAAATGTCTGTCTAACCCAGGGGTTCTCAAACTGGGGGTCGTGAGGTTATTACATTGGGGGGTCACGAGTTGTCAGTCTCCACCCTAAACCCCGCTTTGCCTTCAGCATTTATAATGGTGTTAAGTATATAAACAACTGTTTTTAATTTACAATGGGGGTCGCACTCAGAGGTTTGCTATGTGAAAAGGGTCACCAGCACAAAAGTCTGAGAACTACAGGATCAATAGCACTTTATTGTCCTCAAACTCAAAACTGAGCCGTAATTTAATCTAAATGTCTGTTGATGTCACATAACTGAAATGCAAATGAGGCCTAGCCTACTCTGTCATTTCCCCTGGCTAGCTAGCAGTTGCTCTCTGCCCCGTGGAGCCTCTGTCCATCCGGAGTTCTCAAGCAGCTCTGGGTCACTCATCTCCCATTGCATCAACAGGTGTCAGTAATGAGTTTTTTAGGTCTTCTAGCCACTGGACTTACACATATATTGTCCCACGGTTAATCAGTGGTGACTGAATTTGTAATATGTGGCAATGAGATGCAGATTAAGTCAATTTGTTTGATAAATCATTCCCCTCCTACCCTGTTTATTTGTAATCTGGGATTGATTCCATGTTGCTCTTCAGCGAAGCTAAAAGAAAAGAACTTCTGTGTTCCAAACACCCCATGACAAGGACTAGGCTTTAACTAGCCAATTTTCTTTGCTCCTAGATTATGGTGTTTTCGGTGAGGAGCAGGCAGAAGAGGAAAGAGACACCTTCTCTCCCCATGAGTTGAAACAAAGTCTCCTGTCACTCTCAGACACTGGAAAGGCGACTGTAAGAGGCAGAGCCCTCTGGAGACAGCAAGTCTGTGCCCTGGCAAGAATTCGCTTCTTAAAGCTAAAGCATGAGAGTCAAGCTATTAGGTCCATGTAAGTGCCAGAGTGTATCTGATCCTATATATGAAAAGCAAAAGCAAACTCAGACTGAACCTGCCAAAAAAAAAAAAAAACCCTGAAAAAGTTTCTCACTGGTATTTATTTTGTCTGTCAGCACTCAAAATAACTTGCAGATTAAACAGCGAATTCACCGTAAATAACAAGAAGCAGCTGAAACAACTTTTCAGCTCATGGCACCTTCACGAAGCGATACCCTTGGCTGTAACACTGTTTCTGTCTGCCTGTTATTTTCTGTGGCTTTGCTATTCCACAGGAGACTTTCTTACAGCTTTGCAAACGAAATGTAATTTGGGGACTTGGTCCTTGGATTCCCTTGTGCTCAGGTATTGTAGTAAGGTCACTGTATCAAAATGTACCAGCCATCTGGGTCCCAAGGAAACAAGAGGTTTACTAGAAAGCTCTAGCTCTCTCCATACCAGGAATGTGAGCGTTAATCAGCACAGCCAGGAAACAGCTTGGGCCTGTTAGCTGTCTGGAAGCAACTAAACAGAGGTCTGAGCCAACAGAAAGGGGGTACTTTGAATATGTGAGAGAAGCAGAATCATGTAAACCCTGCAAACTTCACTGTAATCTCACTTTGGCTTGAGAAGCTTTGCTTAAAGATTTGTGTTTAGGGGCATGTGTGTTTTTCATACCACCCACCTGGAAGAAGAGTTTAGAAACTATTTTCAACCTATTAAATTTTTTTTCAGTTTTCCCTTAAGGGAGAGAGGGTTCAAAACACAAAGACTTTCTTGTTATTTTAGTAGGGCAGCTAAACCAGTCTTCCAAGAAGTTTCAGAGACCATGTGTATCTCACCAGGAGAAGGAAGTCACCCCAGATCCTGTACTCTTCTGCATCTTGCTTTACTTTACTGAGGAACCATGCCTAAGAGATAGGGACCTCAGGTGCAGGAAGGGAAGTGATCTTTGGGAAGGTAATAAAGGGAAGTGAAAGCCCTTCCTGAGCCTTTGCCTTGGGTCCCAAGACTATGTCTCCCTGATGCTAGGTAGATGGGAGCTCTGCTTCCCTCCCAGACACCAACTGACCAAATGCAGAGTGGCCCTATTGGACTCACATGTGTTTTAAAATTGCTACAGTAGATTCACCAGTCTAGGCAGAGGAGAGACTGTGCATGTGGTTTGGCCCGTTTGACTTAGACATCATTTTAATTAGAAACGGGCCAAACCAAAATCATAAATCACCAGACCCCAGATGTGTCTGGATCTGAACTTTGAGGCCTGAGCACATCTTTGATAATATAATTTTTTATTAAGGCTGAAGCTGGTTTGTCCTTTGAAAGGACAATCGCAGTTCTTGAGACTGTATTGTTAGAGCTGGTTGAAAATTTTCCTGCTGAACATTTTGTCATTGGAAAATGTCATTTCATCAGAATCGAAACTTTCCATGGGCACGTGTCAGATTGTATGAAATTTTGTTTTGTGGGGCCAAAACCCCTCACCAAAATAAAGCATTTAAAAATGCTCCGCTTTGACATTTTTGGAATGGAACATTTTACTTTTTTCTTTCAGAATGCCCTTTTGTTTTGAAAGTTGACTTTATATTGTATTGTGAATAATAAGGAAATCAAAAGGAAACATTTACTCCAAAACAACTTTTTGAAAATATTTTGTGGGAAATTTCAAAATTGAACATTTTGCTCCCGTTTGGAATGAAAACAAAATTTGAAATGACTGAATTTCTTGTGAAACAGACATTCTGGTTTCTCCCACAGCTCCACTTATTCTCATAATTGTTTGAGGGAAAGAAGCAACACCAATGGGATAACATAAGTAGATACCAGGTTCTTAAATGACAGAGCTAATATAGGGAGAAATGAGTCTGATACCAGGTCTGTGAAGGGTGGTGGCCCCAGCAGGGTGAAGGGCAGCAGCTTCTGAGGTTCTGGCTGCCGGTCGCCAAAGTGGAAGCTAGAAGTCGCTATACCTGGCACTGTGTTTTTCTATAATCTGCCTAGGCAGCCACATGGTCCAGTAAGAATGTGGGGTAGCCATATTAGAAGAATTTCTTGTCACCCACTGTAGAAATTTTCAAAGCTCCGCTCTTTCCCCAGGGCTTTGTCATTTGTCTCTGGACACAGTCCCAAATTCTTACCTGTATGCCATCCTCAGCCTCTTCCCTGCCCCCCCCAACCTCCTGCCATCCTTCCCCATGGCACCTCTCCCCATCTTCTGCTCTGATTTTGCTCACTGTCCCTGCAAGCATGGTTTATGTTTGCTCATCAGAGCACTTGATTGCCTGAAGCTTCTCCCTGCCAGGCATACCTCTGGGTTGAAGAAATGATAGGCAGAGACTGGGCACTGTCTTAAAGATTTGTGATCCTTCCACATCCCTGAGTTGCATGGCTAGACTTTTAGCTCTAAGAAGCCTGCAGGTTTGTGAAAATCAGTTGGTATGATGCCAAAAACATGGTGATAAGAGAGTATAAGCATCTTATTTTGATTTTCTAGCCAACTTGGCACCATGGATTAATAAATGGATGTATATTTTAACTCATCACCTACTCTTCCATTTTAGATTACTGGTGTGTGGTCTTCTTATACTGCCTTGCCTGATCTTCAAGATAATAATTGATGAAGACACTGTTGCCCATACGATGAAGGTTTCACCTCAGATGTATTTTCTCCAACCTGGACAGCAGCACTACCGAACCCATCACACCAGCTTATTGGTCCTCAATGATACAGGTGAGAAAAATGAAATTAAGAATGTCAATGTTGGAATCTACAACAGAGTACATTGTAAATGTCCTGTTGATTTTTTTTTCATTTAAAGAAACAGACAAAACCAGTACAGAGTTGCAAAGTATATTCCAGCACTAAATCCCAGAGCATCTTAATAGTGGTTTCCTGAATAATTCATACAAGATCATTTTATTAATTAGTTTAGACCAGAACAACATTGATTGTTTGCACACCGCTTTGAAAATGTAAAGTGTTATAATCAGAATCACTTGTAATCCACTATTAAATGGCTGTGGCATTTGCCTTGATATCCATATCTTGCTGCATCAATCATCTCCAGATTTTTTTAAAATAATGTTTCTAACCCTCATGGTTCTAAAGTAAACCTTGGAAACCTGAATCAAGTATAAGCTGTGGAGAGCAGACTGACTTTAATACCAAAAGAAACAAAATGGGCATCAACTCTGCTGATTAATGGTTCAATGAATGTTTCAGAATATTTCATTTCATAATATTCTGAGATTTCAAGTTTTCATTGTGATTTGAGACAAAAAGCAAATTTCAAAATCTCGGAATTTCCATCCTGTAGGAAATGAGATTTTTTTTACCAGCTTTATTTCTCACCATGCCAATTTCCTGATTATTTTGTGCAGCAAAGTAGTTTTTGCTAAGAAATACCTTCCTATTAAAAGATCAAACCAAGCCCCCCTTTCAGAAATCCATCACTTGAAAAAACATTAGACGTGTAAGCCTAGTGATATGGAAGAATTTCAAAGAGCTTCTCTCCAGACTTTTAGCTTAGATTCATTCATAGATTCTAGGACTGGAAGGTACCTCGAGAGGTCATCGAGTCCAGTCCCCTCCTCTCATGGCAGGACCAAATACTGTCTAGACCATCCCTGATAGACATTTATCTAACCTACTCTTAAATATCTCCAGAGATGGAGATTCCGCAACCTCCCTAGGCAATTTATTCCAGTAGACCTTATTAAAGTGACATTAGAATTTTATTAGGAATGGTCCTAAGCTACATAATTCAGATATGGACACAGAATTTCTCACAGACTAGGGTGTTTGGATGGGATCTTCATTTTGATTTTATCATTCTTGTGCTTTTACTATCAAAGAACCATATAAGTTTTGCTTTCTCTAATTTGTTAGGTTCAGACATTGAGGACTTCATCCATGCTGTGAAAAGTCAGAATATAATGTTGGAAGTAGCTAATGGGAAAAACATCTCAGATGGTCAAGAATACAATGGGGCTATTAAAGTATCACTTGTAGACAAGGTAAATGAAACCAAGTATATATGACATTCTGTAAAACTTTACAACTCAAAAACCGCTGATGGAAAATGTTATCGTTCTTTATTATTATTAGAGGTGGATTCAAGCAGCAAACTTTGGATCTAACCTTTCCTATAGTTGGGAGACTTGTTTTTACTTTGGCTCATTATACAGAAATGTGTCTGCAATGAAATCCAGATCTAGAGCTTACATCCAAACTTTGGCAACATCCAGATCAAGGGGTTGGTTTATGCGTATCTCTAATTTATATGGTACCATGAATATACATGATATTTTCTACAGTAGTACAAATAAAAAGGTCTCTACCTCAAAAAATAGATTAAAGAGGATTTTGTTAGAAGAGCAATTTGAAGAATAATAAATTTAAAAAATCCTTGTTTGGGTTTTAAGCTAGCAAATGTAGCTGGTATCATGAAAGTTTCATGGAGCAAGGTCAACATACAACAATACTAGGGATATGGGAGTTTTTTAACTGTAAAATCTGGGCCAAATTCTATGCTCACTTACAGTGACGGAATAAACTGAGGGAAAAATTTAACCCCTCTGCTTTTTTCAATCCAATTTCCTCAGCGAGCTAAAGTCTAGTTTTTAGCATGAAGACTGACTAATCTTTCATTTCTTCAGCATTTCAGATTTTCTATGATGTGCCATGTCAAGAGAATCAATTGTTTTCCAGTGCTTATGAACATCATTAGCAATGCATTACTAAGAAACTTAAATTCCACTAGGCAAATTCAAGTCACAACTAGGATGCGCCCTATGGTATGTATTTGACATTCTGCCCAAGATTTTCAAAATTGATTTGTTATTTTGGAAACCTCAATTTTTGGATGCCCAACTTGAGAACCCTTGAAGAAGCCTGATTTTGAGAGAGTGCTGAGCACTCACCCTCTGAAAATTAGGCTTCTTTAAAGGGTCTCAAGGTGAGCATCCAAAAATGGAGGCACTCAGAGCCACAAGTCACGTCTGAAAATCTTGCCACTACGTGTCCCCATGTTCTCTTTTGTATACAATTTGAGGTCCCTTTCACCTATTCTCTTTTCCAAACTAAATGATACTCACTCTTTCATTCTCTAGTCATGCATACAATCAGTCCCTTCCACACATTCTTGTCATCATCTTGCCTTTTTGCTGAATTTTCGGTCTGTGCTGTTATATATTCCTTGAGATGAGGGGACCCAAACTGTACACCTCATTTCTTACAAATGCAAACCTGCTTTTTACAGGTGGTGATACCGTTATGGTTTCATAGAAATTAGAGCTAGAAAAGAACTGCTAGGTTATGTTATCCAGACAGTGTGGGTCAAGTCTTTAAGTTAAGCCATTCCCATCTCTACCACAGCCAATGCCAAATTGTTTCCACGTGTACATTTTCTAATGATTTGTCAACTCTGGAGAGATGAATGGCCATTCCATCTCTATGTACGTTAGCCTCTGTGCTTGGGAAATTTCTGCTGGAGGGTGTGTGGATTCTAGGGTGGGGGGGAGGGTAATTATTTCCCAAGAGATGAGTTCTTCCAGTCCCCTAATCATTTTTATTCTTCTCTGCATTTGTTTCAATTTGTGTCCATCCCCCTCTCTTGTGGCTTCCAGAACTGAATGCAATATTGCAGGATTGGTCTATAGAGAAGTGGCATTGGCTGTCACCTCTGTGAGTGCCTTGCAGAAAGGGGGGCTTTGAGGTTGCATAGACATGATACCTCTGCAGCTGCAATTTCAAGCCAGATGTTTGTAAAGCCACTAGGATGCTTTTGTTTCTTCTGCTGTATGTTGACATTATTTAAAATCTGTTCTATTATTATTATTTATAGGCATTACATAAGCACCCACGACCATTGTATGAAAGCATATTGCCATTTTTGCTTACTGTTTTTTAGATGTCATCTGAGCATGAAATGAGATTACTTTGGCATTCCATTATTTTCATGTCTGTTTTAGCTTCTGGTTTTGCACCTCATTTTGCAATGAGCAGCACAGGTGATTACAAGGTAAGAATGGATACTTTGGGTAGGCTGGGTTTCTTGTTTTTAACAGTAGATCATTGCTTTTTCACATCTTGTAAAGATCTATGGAGAAATCCAACCATGTCAGTGTTGTTTCCCAACTGGAAAAACTATGTGTGTGTGCACGCACGAGCGCTATTCTTCTGACTTCTCCCATTAGTTCTAATCCTACAAACACTTATGCACATACTTCATGTGAGTTGTAAGATTGATTTCAGTGAGACTACATACGCAGTCAAAGCTAAGGATGTGTTTGCAGCATCAGAGCCATAATTTGGATTATCCAAACTCATATCCCCTCCCGTAACAGAATTTTAAACAAGTATTTTTATTTTTCAATATCTATTTTTCCAAAATGCATTTCCCATTCCATCTCATTCAGTGTATCTATTTGACAATTGAGTGACTGCCTTCTCTTTCCTTTCCCAGATAAAAGCTCACTCCCAGCTATGGACTTCAGGCATGTTCCCTTCAGCATATTGGTGTGGCCAGGCTCTGGTGGACATTCCTCTCTGCTGTGTTCTTCTCTTCACAATGACTGGGATTATGTTTTTAATTAGTTATGAAGATAGTCTGACTCCTGAAATATTAGCCTTACCTTTGGTAAATTTCCAGTTAATAAACTATGTGGAAAATTCATCTTCAACAATAAAATAACTGGGGAAAATTGAGGTCTGACTTTTTAAAAATGTTATCCAAATACTCTAGGTTCTTGAATATCTTTCACCATCCTGGTATCGGAGCACCTGTTTTCTATTCTGAACTTTGGGAGGCTTGAAATCTTCATTAATGGACATAGCAAGAGCTGACCTTAGAGAAAAGTTTAACACTCTAAGAAATCCGTGCCACCTCACTTTGTCAGTTGTCAAATTGACTGTCTTTTTCTGGAGAATCTCAATCCTAGAATTACAGCAAGGGTGTTGTACTGGAGAACAGTGCTATATCAGGAAAGATAGAGGGAGAAATGTGCCCATCACCTGGCTATATAAGCCTGATTTTTCACTGCACATTACCATAAGTTTGTCACTTTTTTTCAGGACAAATTTCAACATACATGTTCATAAGGGATAAATAGCTGTCCAGTCTTAGCATGTTATTGGGTTTTCAGTTTGCAAGGAAGCTGTGTTCACTAAGGTAGCATCCTTTCCCAGCTCCAATTTCACTTTAGTTAGGGTTAGATAGCACAAATGTTCCATCAAAAATGTCTGTGATACCATTTTTATCGTCTAATTTTGTGTTACTTATTGTGTGCGTTGGCATGATGCTCATTCTGATTCTCTCCATTCAGGTTGTGTCTATATTTGGCTACGCAGCATCCATTGTTGTCCTCACTTACGTGATCTCTTTTGCTTTTCGCAAAAGGAAAAGCTACAGTGACCTTTGGTCTTTTATCTTTATATTTGTAAGTACATGAATGGTTTGGGGGGGGTGTGTCATAGTGTCATTGAAGATCAGATTTTATCATAGTGACAATTACAGATGGATCAAACAGGAAAAAAATCAGAGAACATAATTCCGGGATGAAATCCCCACTTTTGTTCAGCTTGTTATAAGGATAGGTGCCAATTTCAAAATTTGGACCTGGATCTCCCTTTAGATTTCAGATTCAGAGGTTAAGAGGAGCTCCTGCTTCCCACTTGTCTAGCATCTGAGCAGGACATTCCATAACTGCTAAGATACCTGCAGTTGGAGCATGCTCACTGGGGCAATGCTCTCAAGCTGATATCTTTAGAGAAGCAAAATTACATATATATAATTTTCTCTTAAAGTGGACTAATGGGTGTGTTGCTTTTTTTTTTGTGTGTGGCTTTCTAGGTTTCTTTCATGCTTAATGCAATTACTTATGCAACCAATAAGGCCTTCATCACGACCATCCTCACTGCCATGATTCCTTTCTATACGTTAGCTGGCTGTATAAGAATAATTGTGAAGGTGCGTGTGGAACATAACAAACTCCAGCCATAATAAACTTTTTTTCTAGTTTTGATTTGAAAAAGTTGAAACCAAACCTAAAAAAAAACCAAGGAGGTCAGATGAGTTGTTTGTAGCACACTGCCAGGTGCAGTCTTGCTAAATATGATACCTTGGGTTAAAATTTCACACCAGTGCCATGATTCCTACCAATAATAGTTACCAAAATTCCCAACTCTACTGCATGATGAAATGCCACTTTGCATCTATAGAAAACTACCCACATGACAAAATATTGATCCAAACAGCATATGATGGATGCAGCATTGCAGTTATTCACGGGGAAGATGGAACCAAATATGCAGGCCAAATCCTAAGCCGTGCTGAGCATCTTTAATTCCCCTGGACTGCAATGGGAATTTGCAGGTGCTCAGCCTGTCTTTGGAATTGGCTTTGTGGTGGTATTTTGTATCTATGAGCACTCTCCCCAAATGTAAGCCCTATGCCAGTGACTGTAGTGAACTGGTGAAGGTCTGGTGCAGAGTTGAAGGCAAGGAGGCAGCTGACTAAGGAGCTGCACAGGTTGTTTTCCAAGGGGTCAATATGGAAGTGGAGTACGTGAGGGACTGTAATGAGAGGAAGGGACAGAGCCAGAAATCAATGTGGAAGAGGAAGGTGGATGGGGAGGAGTCAGGGAAGCAGTATGTCACATCTGCCTGGAGAAGAATGAGGCAGGAGGAGAAGTGAGATTGGAGAAGGGTTGAAAATGGCAGGAGAGGAGAAATCTAGTGGCTCTATGATGGTCCTTTGGAGATGACATTGGGAAAGGGCTGTTAGAAGAGTGCCACCATCAGAGAGGGCAGCTGCAGACAGAGATGGAGGGAGGTAAAGGGACTGTGGATGGTGGGCATTCCAGAAAGATCAGGGGAGAGAGAGTAAATTGAGGATGGGGGAAAGTTAGAGGTGAAGAGACTGGCAGAGTGGATGGAGGTGATGGCAGCAAATGATGGGGATGAAGGGAAAAGCAAGGCTTGGGGAAGGGTTGCTGGATGCAAGAAAAAGAAGGCAAAGGAGCAGTGGAAGGTAGGATGAGAGTCTAGTGGGGGTAAGAAAAGGTAGGAGATGGATGTGGGAGGGAGAACATAACATTGGTGGGAGGAAAACAGGAAGCAAGAGGGTTAAGATGTAGGAGAAAATGGAGGATGTGGTGGAAGTGGGAGGTTCAGGGATGCATCACCTCTCTCTCTTACTGAGTTATAGGACCGAGTCCAATCATGCCAAACCAATGAAGTGCCAAGTAATTGTGCAGCCAAATGATAAACTGTAAAGCCCCTTTGAAACAGAGGTCTAGGAAGGTCCCATATGCTCTCCCTAACAATGCCATAAGCATTACGGTGAGCTTATATGTGTTTAAACACAGAGGGATACATTCAATCTTATCTTACATTCAAAGGATGTAGGTTTTCACTTTTACTCTATGCTGGAAAATGTTGCTGTTCATAATCTATACATTGTTTTATCCTTACGCAGGTGTCATCAGACCATGCATTTGCCCTCTGGGAGGAAGATGAAGAAATGATGCTGAGCAGATTACACTTGCTAGCTAGCCTGGCAGTAAGAACCAATTTCCATTTCTAAGATGATGTGAAGTTTTCCTGTTTTCAACCCCCACCTCTTGCTGAATGGAGTTTCGTTGCAGACAATTTCTCACACTGCTGCTCTGAGATTTTAAAAAAGAAAAGAAAAGATGCTCTGCCCAGTGCTGTGATGTGCTGAGCCCTTTCAACTCCCCGCATTGACTTCAGGGGGAATTGAGGGCTCAACATCTCACTGGTAAGGAGGGGCCATCCATTCCAGCTACCTGAGGGGGGACAGTACAAGGGTTACCGTCCTTCACAGCATTGGGCATGCATGTATCTTTGTGCATCTGCAACTCTCTGAAGGCTCTCCCCTCACTCCTGCATCATAGAATCATAGAATATCAGGGTTGGAAGTGACCTCAGGAGATCATCTAGTCCAACTCCCTGCTCAAAACAGGACCAAGACCAAATAAATCATCCCAGCCTGGCCTTAAAAACCTCCAAGGCTGGAGATTCCACCACCTCCCTAGGTAACCCACTCAGTGCTTCACCACCCTCCTAGTGAAATAGTGTTTCCTAATATCCAACCTAGACTTCCTCCCCCCACCCCTGCAACTTGAGGCCATTGCTCCTTGTTCTGTCATCTGCCACCACTAAGAACAGCTAAGCTCCATCCTCTTTGGAACCCTCCTTCAGATAGTTGAAAGCTGCTATCAAATCCCCCCTCACTCTTCTCTTCTGCAGACTAAACAAGCCCAGTTCCCTCAGCCTCTCCTCGTATGTCATGTGCCCTAGCTCCCTGATCATTTTCATTGCCCTCCGCTGGACTCTCTCCAATTTGTACACATCTTTTCTGTAGTGAGGGCCCAAAACTGGATGCAATACTCCAGATATGGCCTCACCAGTGCCGAATAGAGGGGAATAATCACTTCCCTCGATGCAGCTCAATATGCCATTAGCCTTCTTGGCAACAAGGGCACACTGCTGACTCATATCCAGCTTCTCATCCACTGTAATCCCCAGGTCTTTTTCTGCAGAACTGCTGCTTAGCCAGTCAGTCCCCAACCTGTAGCAGTGCATAGGATTCTTCCATCCTAAGTGCAGGACTCTGCACTTAACCTTGTTGAACCTCATCAGATTTCTTTCAGCCCAATCTTCCAATTTGTCTAGGTCACTCTGGACTCTATCCCTACCCTCCAGCATATCTACCCTCAGTTTAGTGCAAACTTGCTGAGGGTGCAATCCATCCAATCATCCAGATCATTAATAAAGATGTTGAAAAAAAACATAGCATCTTCCTTCTTCCCACCACTATCTCCATTTCCCTATCCTTGCTACCTTGGTAGAACTGATTTCACCTCCCAAGTGAGTGCCTTAACTGCTGAGCTATAATCCATCCTCGCTCTCTCTGGCAAGACAACAGAGTCAATGTCAGAGCCAGTATTAGATCTGGGTTGTTCCTGCTCTGTCCTGTGTGCCGATCACTAGGCCATGCCTCTGTCTTTTTTGCACTCCGTTTATCTTCACACAGGATGCTAAAATCTGAAATTTTAAAAGTAGTATTTGAGTGAAATTCCTGGCTCCACTGAAGTAAATCAGAGTTTTGCCATTGACGTCAATGGATTCAGGCATTTCACACATTGTCTTTTGCTCGTTTTCCAGCCATACCTGCACTGTATTATTTTGATTTTCATTCTGCGATGTCTGGAGTGGAAATACGGAAGAAAAACTACGAGGGAGGATCCAATCTTCAGGTCTGTGCAAAACAGAATCTATACAAATTGAATTGAGCTTCAGGCTGAATTGATCAGGTGTTCATGACACAGGAGCTACATGTGGAAATCTGCCTCTGTATCATATGCTTAAAGGACTCTGAGTTTGGTTTCTTTTCTCTGTAGAATTTCTCCAAGGAAAGAGATCTTCTGCCAAAACCCTGAAGAGTCTGAAGGGGAAGATGAAGATGTTCAAGCTGAAAGAATGAAAGCTGGGAGCGTGATGACCTGTCAGAACCAGGAAGAGGTAAAAATGAATAAGGAGAATGTGCATCCAACATGAAATCGTAGAATCATGGAAATGTAGGACTGGTAGAGACCTCAACTGGTCATCTAGTCCAATCCCCTGTGCCTAAGGCAGGATTGTGTAATAACTAGACTATTCCTGACAGCTGTTTGTCTAACTTGTTCTTTAAAATCTCCAATGACAGAGATTCCACAGCCTCCATAGGCAGTTTGTTCCAGTGCTTTACTACCCTGACACGTAGGAATTTTTTCCTAATGTCCAACCTAAATAATGACAATACATTAATTGGGTAGAGGCATACTGCACATCTCCCCACATTAGCCTGCCAATTTCTATCAAACTCGACCTATGGAATGAGATGGGTGTTTAATCTCTGGCGCTCCTCCATCTTTCTATTAAGATTGCCAATATTGAAGCAAATAGTAATGATTGGCTTTGTGATATAGACACTTGAATACTGGGGATCACATTCTGATTTCATTTATGGTGGTGGCTCTTTTAAATTTTGCAGACTTCTGTAATAAAACATTTGCTGATGTCGCTCTAACTACAGCGTAATGCATAGCAATTAGCCTCACTTTAAATCTGATTAATCTTCACCAGGCCTTCGTTCTGATCCACCAAAGGCACAGTGCAGTTAAATGCTAGCTCTTTACATATTTCATTTTGCAGTAGAATCATCCATTACTGCTTTGTTTTTATGCTATGCGAGTCTTCCTTGTCTTCACCCTAGAGCCAGAGTACAAGGGAGCTGCTTAATCTTACTCAAGACTTTTTACACAAAGTTACTTCCTGATCATGGGGAAAACACAAGCAAAAGAGAGTTTCTCACGTATTAGCTATTTTCCTCTGGCTGACGTCACTGACAGGGAGAAGAGATGGTTTCTCCATCCTACTGCCAGATAGGAAGAGCAGGTCAGCCTGTGAATTGGCAGAGCCTTGGCAGCACCTCAAGCTGCTTTGTGCTTAAAGCTGGCCCTGGATCCTGGAAAACACTTGACAGGCTCTTGGTGTCACAAGCAGAGCTAGTCAGGAAATGGGATTATTTGTAGATTTTTTTTGTCAAACAACAGTTTTCATCCAAAAACCAAAAATTATTTGGTTTCCAGTTTTCCAATGAAAAAGTGGAAATATTCAAGAAAATCAGACACTTTCTGTGAAAGTTTTAATTAATTGGAAAGCCCAATTTGCCATCAAAAAGAAGTTTAGATGGAAATTTTTCAACCAGCCATAGTCACAAGCAGTGCTGTCTGGAAAGGGGGATCCCTTCCCAAGAAAAAAATTGCATTTCTGACAGAAAATCATTCCAGCAGAAAATTCCCAAATGGCTGTAGTCACAAGTGATGTCCATAAGTGATTTTTCAGTAACAAGGTCACCAACCACAGAAGCCTCAGAAACTCCCAACTTTTTCTTACCATGTGCATTTTCAGAGCTAGGTGTTGAGCAATAGATAGCTGGTTCTCAAATTGTGCTTAATAAATCCACAAGTCCACATAGATAATTATCAACTGTAAATTTTTAAATGTCAGCAGAGGAAGGAAATGAAGAGAGTTTGTGATATCAAATGAGTTCCAAGGAACAATTTTCTTGATCATCTTTCATTCAGTTC
The DNA here is from genome assembly GCF_007399415.2 of Gopherus evgoodei. Classification (NCBI taxonomy): domain Eukaryota; kingdom Metazoa; phylum Chordata; order Testudines; family Testudinidae; genus Gopherus; species Gopherus evgoodei. Next base: position 23,685,737 of record NC_044336.1, on the reverse strand, counting down.
TCAGCTTGGGCCATATCTGCTATATCCATATTTTTGACTTTTGTTCCATAGCGACCAATCCTTAGCGTCAACAGTCTGCGCAAGGAATACAAAGACAAGAAGGTCAGCTCCATTTTTAAGAAAAGGAAGAAAGTTGCCACAAGAAACGTCTCCTTTTGCGTTAAAGAAGGTCAGAACAAACAAGCATTTCACTAGAGGTTTTAAAAACAATGTTATGCATTTTGATTAATAGAATATTTAGAGCTTGGGAAAGTTACTGGATTAACACCACTGGTAACTGAAGCCTTCTATTTATCAGAGGCACCAAGCATGACAAATCAAGAAATTTTGGGTAGAGGCTTGTTGCAAGGGTCCTCACGTTACCTGTCTAATTTTTCTCAAACCTAATCTATGGAATTAGATGGGTGTGTAATCTCTGGTCTTTCTCTCCATCTCTCTGCTAAGATTGCCAATATTTATGTAAATAGTAATGGCTGATTTTGTAATATAGATACCTCAATACTGGAGGCCATATTCTGAATTCATTTATGCTGGTGAATCTTTTAAATTTTGTAGACTTCTCCAGACTACTACTAACTGAGGTGGAATTTAAATCAGTGACCCAGGAATGCTTCTCTATCTCATCACCAGTTCAGAGATTTGAGTACATATTTGTATCACCAGCACAAATGGCAGACCATCAAGTGTATCAGTTTCAGGAAACATAAAAGCCTTCTGCACTGTAATCCAAAACATTTGCATGAGACACTAGTCCTGTAGAGAAAAACAGCTGCAATTCTTTGCAAAAATGTCAGATTTCCCTGGTTCTGTTCCCTCTTTCTTGTAGTGATGCACAGTTGCTAGCAGTTCCAGTAGATGGTACTCATCTGCCCATTTTATTCTAGGTGAGGTTTTTGGGCTACTTGGACCCAATGGGGCTGGCAAAAGCACAACTCTAAAGGTGATCATTGGAGACACGTCCCTAACTGCTGGACAGGTAGGAGAAACCTGGGAAAGAGGAGAAGGAGCATTGTCTATTCCGAATGCTAACCGAAAGCTGAAAATCCAGGATTATGTCCCGGTCCTATTGAAATCAATGGGAGTATATCTACTGACTTCAATGGATATATCTACACTGCATCTAGAAGCGAGCCTCCCAGCCCATGCCCACACTCATGCTCGCGGGACTCAAGCTAGAGCACTAAAAGTAGCCTGGAGGTTGCCCGAGTTCCAGCCTGAGTCGCAGCATCAAAATAACATCTACATGGCTATTGTTAAATTGGGAAGCTAGCTCCCAGATGCAATGTACACATACCCAACTGGGCTAGGATTTCACCCTAAGAGTTCAAAACTTACAATAAACTACTATATATTTGCAATAATGACATCAAAGTCGTGCAGCCTTAGTTTCCAAACATTGTCTTACACAGAGGGAAAAGCTTGACTTGTTGGATTTGGGTGCTGCAGCCTAATTGCTACTGTTCTGAGATGTGTTCATTCGTGTTTAATCATTTTTGTTGCTCTTCTCTGGACTTTCTCCAATTTGTCCACCTCTTGGACCTGCTAATGCAGTACAATCTGAGTCAACAATGTAACACTGTGTAGTGCGGCTCGGCCGCGGTTTGTCCCTCAGCGGGGCTGTGGGGTATCCCACCGCCTCGCTACCAATAGTCTTAAGCCCGGCCCTAGGTCAGGGCGGGGCAGCAAACACAGAGTCAGTATGCTCGGGCCCTCAGGCAGGGCTGAGCCTCAATAGTAGGTTTGCGGCCTCCTCAGGCCAGGGAAAGGGGGAGTCTGCTACCCCTGGAGGGGTGTCAGGGGGACGCAGGCCCTCCCATTCCACTGCGTCCCAGCCCGGGGCCCTAGCAGCGGCAGAACCTCGCTGCTGTCAGTGGGGATCCTGGCCGCAGCACATTGACATTGGCTCTGGCAGGGCTGCAGCCAGACTGGGGTCGGCTGCCCCCGGGTTACGTCCACTCTCCCCCTCGTCGGGTACCTGAGTCGTCTTAGCATCACCAGCGGTCTCAACCACCATCGGCTCCTCTGGGTAAGTGTTCGAGGGTGGGCTCAGCGGCTCCTCGGGGTAGCTGGCAAGAGGCAGGCCCGGCTCTTCCTCGGGGTAGCGGGCGCGGGGCAGGCTCGGCCAGTCCTCCTCGGGGTAGCGGGCGCGGGGCAGGCTCGGCCAGTCCTCCTCGGGGTAGCGGGCGCGGGGCAGGCTCGGCCAGTCCTCCTCAGGGTAGCGGGCGCGGGGCAGGCTCGGCTGGCCGGGTGTGAGCTCCAGCTGGCAGCAGCCGCAGAAGTCTGGTCCCGGTGGTGGCTGGAATCTTACTGAGCTCTGCAGGTCTGCTTTTATACTTCTGGGTCTGCGCCGTGACCTCTGAGGGGTGGGTGCAGGACCCAGCGGCTCTGCCCACAGCGGGGTTTGGGGAGGTTTGTCCCTCAGCGGGGCTGTGGGGTATCCCACCGCCTCGCTACACACTGTTGCAAAAAAAGCAAATATCTTTCAGGGATGTATTAGCAAGAATGTTGTAAGCAAGAAATGAGAAGTTATTTTTCCGCTCTACTCCGCACTGGTTAGGCCTCAACTGGAGTATTGTATGCAGTTCTGGGCACCACATTTCAGGAAAGATGTGGACAAATTGGAGGATGTCCAGAGAAGCCAACAAAAATGATTAAAGGTCTAGAAAACATGACCTATGAAGGAAAATTGAAAAATTTGGGTTCATTTAGTCTAGAGAAGAGAAGACTGAGAGGGGACGTAATAGTTTTCAAGTACATAAAAGGTTGTTACAAGGAGGAGGGAGAAAATTTGTTCTCCTTAACCTCTGAGGACAGGACTAGAAGCAATGAGTTGAAATTGCAACAAGGGAAAAACTTCCTAACTATCAGAGTGGTTAAGCACTGGAATACATTGTCTAGGGAGGTTGTGGAATCTCCATCATTGGAGATTTTTAAGATCAGCTTGGACAAGCACCTGTCAGGGATGGTCTAGATAATATTTAATACTGCCATGAGTGCAGGGAACTGGATTAGATGACCTCTCAAGGTTCCTTTCATGAACATTGTAAATAATTCCTTCCTATTAGCTTCCCCCTAATCTTATAGCCCCATTCCTTTCACTCCTTCCCCAGAACATTACAAAAAGGAGACTGCATTTTACCTCTTTTCCCTGTCTCCCTTCCCTTGTTTGTGACTCTGCTGAAGTAGTGGGGCCATATCAGCGCTGAAACCTGCAGAGCCCTCAGCTGGGCCCTTGGTGAGGTCTGCAGATTCCATTATGAAGAAGAGTTTGTAAACAGTGTGAAGAAACTCTTGTATCTCTGAGCCCAGAATAAACTGATTGTTTGTGCAGGTGGTGATGAAAGGGGCAGATGCAGCTGCTTCTCAACCAGAAGAGGACACAACTGACTTTCTAGGCTACTGCCCTCAGGAGAACCCTCTCTGGCCAAATCTTACTGTTCAGGAACATCTGGAGGTTTATGCTGCTGTGAAAGGGATGAGGAAAGAAGATGCTGCTGTTACTATCAAACGGTACAGAAATAAAATGATTCCAGCCTCCATGGGGGTGTGGAGGGATGTAATTGTGTTTAATCACTTTTAGCGACCTCTGCTCACATGTTGTCTAAAGCTGTTTCTGGTCCAGCTCCTTTATCACATTTGTGTACCTATGAAATAGAAGAAAATGTGGAGCTCTTTCCCTCCTTGCTCAGGTTAAATGAGATGAGAACAGGGAACATTTAAAAAATCCCTGTAAGGCATTTCATTGGGTACATAGGGCCCAGCTGTGAAAGCTGGAGTTTGCCTGGTCACTTCTCTTTTGGCCACTGGAATGGGAATGACTAGTGTGGAAAATGGCAAAAAATGTTTGTACTTAGCAAAAAACTGAGAGGTTTTCTAATGGTTATACAGGAAAATAGGAATTTCGGGGGGGTTCACATTTTAGAATGTTAAGGTTTGGAAATTTCATAATGAAAAATTGGGAAGGGGTTGTTTTTGTTTGTAACTAGTATCAGTTTGTTATTGTTGTTCTAAGTTGTTGTTGTTCGTACTGTAGGAGGGTCCAGGAGCCCCAGGACCAGGGCTTGCTAGTGTTGAAGGGTACACGCAACGTGTATTTTAATTTCTAAGACACACTCAGCGTCTGTGACAAATAGGGGACACAGGAGGAAGGATAGCTGGGTGGATGGTTTTGAGCCAATTACCTTTTAATAAATAAACATGCTAAAAAGTAAATGAGAGGCCATTTATTATCAGCTGACACGGGCATCATGGCTGAGGTCTGAAGAAGGGATTTGAAGGAGGACCGAAGGCTTTTACTGACTAGTTTTTTGGGGGGAGTTCCGTACATAGAGAGCTTTGTAGAAAGGCACGTATGAGAGAAGTGGCTAAATGGGTGACCAAGAATGGCATTGTTGCTGGAGAAGGTTGTGCAGGGAGCGGGAGGATGGAGTGATGCTTTGTGAGATCACAAGGGTGGCTGTAGAAATGATTATGACGTAACAGACAGAGGGGTTCAAGGACAGGAATGAGCAGGTATCCCCTCAAGTGGCTCCATAGGGAGAGATATGACTGATAGGTTCTTTTCACTTTTTCTACCCATCAGGGTAGTGAACGCTCTGAAACTTCAGGAGCTTCTTCAAAAACCAGCCAAGAAACTACCGGCAGGAATAAGCAGAAAGGTATGGATTTAGTTCTTTTCTATGTTTTATGTTCTAAAACCCATCACTTCTTAGAGTTTCCATCTGGACCCTCCCTGAAGGGTTCAGAAGAAAGAATTCAAGTTGTCTTTTCAGGAAGTTTGGGGATCTTTTTCCCTGCAGATGCTTTTGGCTTTGTGGGTATTAAGTCAGTGCTATTGGGTGCTGTCTGGAGTACACAAAAGGCAAATATTTTGCACTTTCTATAAGTAGAATTGCCATCTCAGAAGTACAAACAACTGTGGCATCTGAAATGATTCTGAGCCTATAAAAAGGGACAGCTAGTGGTGTGTACAGATTTCCCAGCACAGCTATCTCAAAAAAGAGACGATCTTGGGAAAACCAGGACAGGTAGCAACTCTATCTATAAGGCAGGGATAAATCAGCCCTGGCAAGGATGGCTCAGTAGTGTATAGAGACGGGGATGAACCATTCCAGGAAGATCCTTCTCAATCATTCTTTATTTTGGAATGGCAAGTGAAAAGGACTGAGCTGCTTCCAGTTGTATTTGTGTGCATTGCTCTATAGTTGTTTCATCCCTGCTCTGGATTCCTAATTAAAGATGGACCTGAGCCTAAAACTCTGGATCTGAACTTCTATACAGTTCAGGAGTGTTTGAGGTTGAGGTTTTGGGTCAGCCCAGTAGAGAGAGAGAGAGGGACCATTCATGCAGTTTGGATCTGGATCTGAAGTTCTCCAAAGACCAGGGGTATGAAGAGGAGTGAATTCACAATGATCTCTGGAGTATCTTGGAAAAGGAGAAAGATATGTTACACATTGTTTCTTTAGCAGAGAGTGGGTTACTGTACAGTGTCAGAATCACTGGAGAAGCCTGAATAGATAGTGAAGATGTCATGGGTGACATGGCTGACCTACCCATTCCCTGCAAATTCAGTCAAAGCTTGCTTTCTTCATACCAGTTACACTCACCGTATGTTGACAGTCCCTCAAAGTGTATGGCACATTATACAAAAGGGGCTGCCCCCACTAAACCATCTGAGCCATTCTAGCTATGACCTTGCTGAGTGAAAGGCAGTTACTACAAATGAGACCAGTGCAAGCTGTGAAGGTAAAAGCCGCTGACTTTGTGATCTCCCCCATCAGGTGTGTTTTGCACTGAGCATGCTGGGCAAGCCAACGCTGATGCTTTTGGATGAATTGTCGACTGGAATGGACCCCATGGGGCAACATCATGTGTGGTGAGTGCAGCTAACTGTCTGGAAGGCAGCATGGAAACCTGCTGATTGAGTGCTTCTTGGGCTTGTTAGAGAGACAAGGTGGGTGAGGTAATATCTTTGATTGGGCCAACTGCTGTAGGTGAGAGGGAAGAGCTTTTGAGGCTCTGGGAAGGAGAAGGCCTCATGGAGGTTCCCAGCACAGCAGAGGAGAGGACAGCCTACTACACTCGTTACAGGGTGCTGCCTGCACAGCAAGTGGCATGTAGTTTTGGGGGGCATGTTGGGTATGTTATGTGCCCTGGGAGGATTTGGAGCAGGGCAGCCTTTGTATTCCCGGCAGTCAGGTTTTGCTGTGCTGTTTGACATCTTAGTGAGCCATGCAAGTGAGCGAAACTCTTTTGGCAGAATCCAGACCTGTGGAAGCAGGAGAGATGGTCTGAATTTTCAGTCCAGACTTAGCTACTCCTAGACCCCTCTCTCTGATTCACACTCATAAAATAGTCTGAAATCCAAAAGGCCCTTGCTTTCAGAACAAATCGTAGGGACATTTTGGTGGTTGTTTGAATCCTTGCACTGTAGCAGATCATTACTTGTAGGGGGATAAGCAAACCCAACAACGGGCACTTCAATTCTAAAGGTTTAAGTTCCTTGTTAGTGTGACCTCCTACCCTTCCCCCACCTAGACTCTCACCTGATTTACCTGTGATCACTCTGAAAATATCAGTGATCATTTTCCAAGCACAAAATAGACCAGACCAGCCTCGGTCTCTTTGCTTTCTCAGCTACCCTCAAGCCACAATTATGCTTCTAACCTTCCTTCTCTTCTTTGATTGTGTCCTTCCTCCTCACTCCCCCACCAATCTTTCCTCTCTGCCAGTCATCCCTAGCTCTCCACGCCAATGGCCTTGAATGCTGAAGGTTCAGTGATCATGCAAGTTCTGCTATTTTCCTTAGCTTATTCGTTTCTCCTTTCATTATTGTAAAAGGGCAGCTGTAGGAGGAAAGTTACATGTCTTTGCCTTTTCTGGAAGCCAGAGCAGCAATGCAGGAAAATACTCTCAGGAGTTTGTATGTTGCAAATCAAATGTATTTTTTGGTTTCAGGACAGCTGTTCGTGCTGCATTGAAAAATAAGAAACAAGGAGTCATCTTGACAACCCATTACATGAAGGAGGCTGAGGCATTGTGTGACCGAGTGGCCATCATGGTGTCTGGGAAGCTCCAGTAAGAAGCAGCTGATACGTTAGAGGAATATAAGTGTCAAAAATTAATACAGCTTTGGATAAAAACAAAATACAGGGACCAACATTAAATATATATTGGCAAAATTCAGTCTCAAAGCCGCTGTTAAATACTTGCACATTGCCAGTTTATTTTGCCAAGAGATACTGCTCCCTCCACTGAATACTATTGCTTAAACACAAAGTAAATGTCCTGCCTTGGAAGATGGATAGACTTAGGAAGAATCTGAGCTAATGTCAATCCTTTCCCTAGAGAGCTAATAGAAAAACTAATGAATTCAACCACTTTCTTCACATCATGTGGTTGCAATTACTAAAAGAGAGTCGTGAGATCCATTGATGAGTGATTCACTTTGTGCTTCTCTCCTCTGCAGCTGTATTGGCTCCATTCAGTACCTGAAAAGCAAGTTTGGCAAAGGTTACTTGCTGGAAATTAAAGTGAAGGACCCAGAACAAGTTGATCTCATCCATGCAGAGATTACACGAATCTTCCCACTTGCAGCACGTCAGGAACGGTAACTTAAAAGAATGCCGGAGCCTTATTGACAGTGCAAATGCTTCTGTGCTGCAGGGGTTACTTAGAGGGCTTGGATGCTACATGAATTTGGATGTAATCGGCACAACAGTGGGCTAACTTAGAGATCTGAGTTTGAGTGTGAGGTGTCTGACTCTTGGCATCCACGAAGCCAGGGAATGATCGGCTGGAGAGGGTAGGACACCAGCCGAGCCCATCTACACCTCCTGCTCACTGGTCCAGAATATGGCTTCGAAGAGTGGCAATTGGTTATAGCAATAGGCCCAGGAAGATTATTAAAAAGGATGAGTATTAATTATCATCAGGGCCAGAGGAAACAGTAATGAAGTTAGTATGTCCAATTCAGTATGCACACCTTATGATGGAACATACATCTAGGGTCACTACACTGAAAGCTGGACAACACATGAATTTTCAAAAGAAGATTGTTAATGTTTTGAAAAGGGACATTTAGAAAATGTTCTACAAACAATTTTGATCAGTTTGATTGGGAATATTTTCCAGGCTGATGTCCATTATTTTAACTTTTTTCTAAATATCCCATTTGGGGGTTGGACATTCCATACTAGTAAAATAAAAAAGATGAACTTTCCAGGGAACCAACCTTCTTTCTCTTAGTGGGACCCTTTTAAAATCATTCATCATTTAGTCTTCCTCTGTGACTCCAGTGCAAAAAAAACCTGGCTTCCTAATATTTCTCTTCTGAATCCACTGATATTAGTTTGAATAAGGATAGAAGTTCCATGACAAAGTAATTTTACTATGAGTGGACACGTGCTTTCAATACTCCCGCTTCTCTTGTATGCATAATCACCCACAAATTATTTGTATTATTTTGCGTTAACATCCTAATGTATTAGGTGCTATATCCCAACATACAGTCCCAACTCCAGAGAGCTAATAATCTGAATGGCAAAAGCAGATGAAGGGTAAAGGAAAGGGATATGCCATACAAGCTGAATAGGAAGGCTGATGACTGTTATGTGTCTTCACAAGAGAGAACCACATTTCCCATAGTTATATATTTTAAGATCAGAAAGAACCATTATGATCATCTAGAGTGGAATCCTGGATCCTTTGAAGCCTTTAGCAAAACGCCCATTGACTTAGGACTTGTCTACACTACTGCACGGGGTTGATCTAAAATATGCAACTTCAGCTACGTACTTAGGTCTACTTATCGCGGAGTCTTCACTGAAGTAAGTCGACAGCTGATGCTGTCCTGTCGACTCTGCTTGTGCTTCTTGTTCTGGTGGAGTACTGGAGTCGACGGGAGAGTGCTCAGCGATCAATTTATCACATCTGTGCTAGATGCAATAAATCAACCCCTGCTGGATCAATCGCTGCCCGCCAATCTGGCGGGTACTGTTGACAAGCCCTTAGTCTGATCTCCTGCATAACACAGGAAATAGAATTCTAGCCACTGATTCCTACTTCAATCTTGTAACTTCTGGCTGAGCTAGAGCATAACTTTTTTAGAAAAACATCCAGTCTTGATTTAACGATTTCAAGAGAGGACAAATCCATGGCATCACTAGGTAAGTTTTTCCAGTGGTTAATTACCCTCTTCACCATAAGTATGCACCTTATTTCTACTTTGAATGTATCTAGCTTCACCTTTCAGCCACTGGAATGTGTTATAATAGGTGCTGGAATGAGGGGTGCAGGGGATGCTGCCGCACACCCTGGCTTGAAGTGGTTTCTGTTATATACAGGGTTCACAGTTTGATTCAATGACTCTCAGCACCCTCACTATACGTATTGTTCCAGCACCACTGTTATGCTTTTGTCTGCTAGATTAAAGAGCCGTTTGCCGTCCAAAATCTTCTCTCTGTGCATTTACGTATAGACTGTGATCCAATCATTGCTTAAACATTCTGGTCACCTTCTGCACATTCCTTCTTTCAGGTATTCCTCTTTGATGGTCTATAAGATACCAATGGAAAATGTACAGTCTCTGTCCCAGGCCTTTTTCAATTTGGAGGCAGGTAAGAGGGGTGTTGTCAAATGTTGGAATCTCTGTAATACAACCGCATTTTAATCTATATATTTTTCTGTCAAAAAAGCTTGGGCCAGATCCTCTGTGGGTGTAAATAGGCCTAGCTGCATGAAAGTCTATGGAGCTAAGGCAGTTTATACTGAGCTGAGGTTCTGGCCCTGTGAACTACAACTTTGGGGCCTGTTGAGCAGTCCTGTGGATACTCTAAAATGTCATGACTGGCCAAAAAGGGAAGCAGCTGTCCCCATCCATTGTTCCATACAGCCATAGATGGTGTCTCTGCAACGCGGGTGTCTTCAGGCTATTGGGAGCACTTCTAGACAGTTGCTTGCACAGCGGTGTCCTCTGCACCTCTCTAGGGTTAGGCCTGAGGAGAACTAACCAAAAAGGACTCACCACACACATGAAGAATCATTGTTTAAAGTCATTAAATATGTTTGGAGGAGATTTCTGATGTGTGTTCATTTCTGTCCAGCTAAACGTACCTTTGACCTAGAGGAATACAGCCTTTCCCAGTCCACTTTGGAACAGGTACAGTGTGCTGTTTATAATATTTCAGAGACAGTAGCAAGAAAATACAATGTGTAAAAATGAACATATTTAACCTGGTAACTAATGTATTCTAAAGAATGTCAGTGTGAGGATCAGTCCAAGTAATAATGATCCCAAGAGCTGACACCGCACTTTTCATCAGGACATTCCAAGGTGTTTTACAAAGCAGGCCAGCATCATTATTCTCAGTTTACAGATGGGGAACCGAGGCACAGAGAATGAGGTGATTTGCCCAAGGTCACCCAGCAAACCAGTAGCAGGGCCACAAATTGAACCCAGGTCTTTTGAGTCCCCATCCAGTGCCCTGTGCACTAGGAATGCTGCCTCCTAAATGAGAGTTGTCAGTAAGTTGTATAAAGGTTGTCATCTCAGCCCTGAGGTGTATGCTGTGTACCTGTCAGAAACACAGAACAATAATTATTGCAAGGCCTTATGATTTGATATGGAATTTCTATTTAGGTGCAAATGACACCAATATACAAATATTCAAAACAATGGTTACCAGTGAGTTTGCTCAGTTGTAACTGATGTTAGAATTTGATCCTGTGATGGTTTTTCTTCCCCACTTGAAATAATTCTGTTGTCCTCTGATAGCTCACATCTTCTTGCATTAGAATACAGAAACAATTTCTCATGCCATGTCTCTCTCTTCATTGCAACATCTTTTTGTGTCAAATCTGCCTTTTGGATTGTTGGATAAATAGATCTCAATCTAAAACAAAATTATTTGAGCTCTTCGTTTCCAATCCTGGGAATTAATTAGACCCTTCCTTTAACTTTCACCTTTCAGGTGTTCTTAGAGCTTTCAAGAGAGCAGGAGAAAGAGGATTTTGAGATGAATCTGGATAGTACAGCAGAATGGAAACCCCTTCAACAGGATGATCATTAAAGCTCGGCACCACAGTTCTATATCTCTGCTACAAACAATATCTGCATGTACAACTACATAAGACGTTATACCCAGTACTAACATTGTATTATGCTAATGTCAAGAGAGGAAAGTTCAGCCAGTCATCATGAAAACTGTTTTGTGATTACTTCCATTTGGCTATGGCCACATTTCCTTTTGGAGTAGAGAAAATGTTCTGAGACATGGGGCTGCATTAGAAAATTGGCCAAGGACCAGAAATGGGGTTGGCCGCCAATAACAAAAGATGAGGGAGCTCACAGACAAAATCAGTCCAATTTCAATACATCTCTAGTTGTAAATATAATAAAAACAGAACTGAATCTTAAAAAGCCACCTGCTCAGAAATTTGAACTGATATCACATTTGTCACACAAATCACCCAAAACACATTACAGAGTTTTCAATTAAATACTGGTGGTGAAGTGACTATGTTGGCGTGGCCAACCTGAGCCTGAGAAGGAGCCAGAATTTACCAATGTACATTGCCAAAGAGCCACAGTAATATGTCAGCAGCCCCCCATCAGCTACCCCCCCACACACCACTCCCAGCACCTCCCAGCCACCAGCAGCCCTGTCAATCAGCGCCTCCCCCTCCCTCCCCACACCCCCTGATCAGCTGTTTCATGGCATGCAGGAGGCTCTGGGGGGAATGTGGGGGGAGTGAAGGCATGGCAGGCTTGGGGAGAGGGCAGCAAGGGGTGGAGTGGGGGAAGGACCTGTGGCAGAGCCAGAAGTTGAGTAGTGAGCTCCCCCTGGCACATTGGAAAGTTGGCATCTGTAGCTCCAGCCCCAGAGTTGGTGCCTATCCAAGGAGCCGCATATTAACTTCTGAAGAGCCGCATGTGGCTCTGGAACCATAGGTTAGCTACCCCTGGATTACATGTATAAACCTGTCAGCAGGGATTCATGTATTACAGGGATGAACAATCCACAGGTGATTGGATATACTGGGCCTGATTTTGCTTTCTTTAGTAGATTGATTATGATTTTAGTCCTCTGGCTGCAGCTGAGTTATTTAGATTTGCAGCAGTGTAAGTAAGAGACCAATAATCTCTGTCTTTCTGTAAGTGCCCTGGGCTTTTTCGGCTTCCTCTCACCTTATGGATAGAGGGATCTCTCATCAATGGAGCAACACCCTTAACAGTAGAGCAGTTGTGTCATCTCTGTCGGTGAGCCCAAGTGCTTATATGGGACAAGAGTCAACAATCTTCTACCCAGGAGATGTGATTGCTATTAACTGAGTCTGATGCTTTTAGACTGTTATCAGCAATTTACCAGCGTGATCTCCTTATTGGAGTATTCTTTATAGTATTGGACCTTCAGGTTACTTGCTACAAGATATGTTAAGTATATGAAGAAGAAAAACGTTCTCCTCTTGGATGTTAATGGTAGTACTGTTTTGCTGTTCCTGTACCTGCCAATAGGACATCAATAGAAGAGCAGAACTGACATCAAAGGGAGATTCTGTTTCTTCAGCATTATTTGTAAGAGACAACGACAATGACAAAAAATTAAAAAGCAATGCAATACTCCTGGTACTACTCGTAGTTCTTATGTATGAGTCATTGATAAATTACAAACCCAACTTTATAGGGATTACATTGTTTACAGTTTTAGTGAATAAAATCCTAATAGCTGGATGCATCAGCTGGAATTGTTACATGCCAGGGACTTTCTAGATTTCTCACTACTACTGGAACCTTAAATACCTGCAACTGCCAGAAACACCATCCTCCATCGGTACCTAGCAACAGCACTTAAGATCCTTTGACTCATGACTCGCTGAGCCACACATTTGTGGCCTCTAAGCTTGACTGTTGCAATGGACTGTACCCTCTAAGCAACAGAATGACATTGTGTCATAGTCCAAGTGTGTCACACGCTAGCTACCCATTGAACATTGAATCATACACAAGGACCTGGTATTGGTTTTCAAAACTGCTTCACAATATATTACTTCTCATTCTGCAATGACTAACTCCCTCAACAGAGAAACAAGGTGGGTGAGGAGAGTCTGTGTAAGCTCGAAAGCATGTTTCTCTCACCAGCAGAAGTAGATCTAATAGAAGCTATTACCTCACCCACCTTGTCTCTCTAATATCCTGGGACCAACATGGCTACAGATCTGCGCATGGTTTAAGATATACATATACTCAGGGTTCACCACTGTTTGGGATTGTTTGTCTGGGATGGTTATTCACACTCAGGGATAGTAGCAATCAGCTCTTCAGTGTCTTAACACTATAATATTTTATTGCCAGCTACCGTAATAATGAAGTAAAAGGGTCTGATCCTTATACTTGTGAGGGAGTTATTCTTCCACCTACTGAAGTAGAAGGAAAGGCTCCCACTGACTTCAGTGGGCACAAGAATCTGTGCTGTACACTGAGCTGTTTTGTTTCTGTGTAGTAGGGGGCATACATACTAGCCAGTACATAACAAACAGGAGGACTATACAGATATCTGAAGGGAAGCACACCTTTGGCTATGGAAGAGTCTTGTATTCTGAAAGGAAAAAAGAACTGTCAAGCCAAATGGAATTCATACGAAAAAAATCCTATTGAATCTCATACGGAAAGCTGGATGGGAGATACAAAAAGCAGCCAGCTGCCTCTGCACGTGGTTTCCTGGGATGGAGTCAGGGGAGAGAAGGAAAAATAACAAGAAACCCCAGCAGGGAGCACTCAGCTGGTCTAATCCAGCCAGATTAAAAGATTTGGGCAGAACAAAAAGGAGAAGCAAACTTTAAAACCTTGGCTAATCAGGACAGAAGCTTCCACCTGCTGGGGAATAGGGCAGGCACAGCTGTGTTACTCTGTACTGAGGGCCTATGTTACAAAGGGTTGTGTGTTTCCTGTCTCTCTTTGCTGGTAGGTGGTCAGGTTACCCACTGTCTGGGCTGACATATTTGGAAAGGGTTGAAATATTCTTATAAACTAACTACAAAAATCTGTCCGTTTCACCTTCCTCCAAATTTCTATCCATTGTTCTCTCAGCAAGCACTCAATAATACGTATAGGTGGAAGAATAACGCCATCACAAAGCCTTTGCTTGCCCAGAGAGAGGAGAGAGTCTACAGGATGGCTACATTACCCGCCAGATTGGGATCGATTTATTGTGTCTGGTCTAGAAGCAATAAATTGACCCCCGGGCGCTCTCCTATCGACTCCTGTACTCCAACGCAGGCAGAGTCAACGAGGGAGGGGCAGCAGTTGACTCACCGCAGTGAAGACACCACAGTAAGTCAATCTAAGTACGTCAACTTCAGCTACGTTATTCACGTAACTTCAATCGATCCCCCCGCCCCAGTGTAGACCAGGGCTAAGAGACTTATCCAGGGTCGCACAGGGAGTCTGCGGCAGAGCAGACAATTCTCTGATCTCCGAGCCCCAGGCGAGCTCTGTGACTTACCACTGGATCACCTTTCCCTTCCATTATAGACCAATAGCCAAATATTCATTCAGAGACTGCCAGACAATGCACAAGTCGCATGTTCGGTCAGGGTTGGTAACAACTACTGCAACAAAGGCTGCAGCTCAGAGACATAAAGGTTCAACTTGGATTTAGCATGACATAGCTTAGCACTTGCACCATTGTTTCATCCACCCGCAAAGCACCCTCTGCTTCCAACTGATGTTCAGTTACGAAAGATGCCCACTGACTTCAATGGGGGTTGGGTCAAGTCGGGTTGGAAGCATTCAGATACTACAGTGATGGAGTCTATACATTCATGAATCTCAGTAGATAAATCCCAACACTCTTGCAGTGCTATGGTAGCACGAGAAGGCCCAGCGGGCAGCATTCGGGTATTCCAATCCAACGAGTTAAAAAATATTAGGCAGAGAAAAGAGGCAAAGCAGGAATCACTGAAGTGCATTGCCTGCACACACTGTGGTGTGCAATAAATAGGGTTTATAGGCACACAATCCTTTTGGATAAAGAGGTTCCCACCTGTTGGTTTTTTAGGACCTGTGTTCAGGCATGATAGATTCTCTTACCATTCAACCTCGGCCCAGGGGCAAATGAGCTGATGTTTGTGAGGACAAAGCTGCACAATCATAAGTGGCGGCCACCTTTTAAAAATTAGACCCACAATCGCTCACATTTTGCCTAGAATATAAATTCATGAACCTCTATCATTCAAGCATGATTTAATTATAATGCAATAACTTATATGATCTCTCTATTCCCTTCTCCTTTAGCTTTCTCTCTGCCTCCAGCTGGGAAAACTATCCTCCTTCCCTATTTGAAGAAAAGACGTTGTTGTTTTTGGCTGTTCTCTCAATCTCCAAGATTCATCTGGCTAGACGCTTTTTTCATCTGCTGAGCTGTTTTAGGAATGCTTTAGGAATGCTCGCTAGAGAACTTTAGGGGGAACAATGCAAAGAAGAAAATATACCTTTTGCCGCTCTGATTGGTAAACTAATTCAGGTCCTGAAATGACTGACTTTTTTCCCATTTAAAATATGATCAAAGGCACCTGCCAACACACAGCTACAATATGGCTCGTTGGATGTAAATGAGTGTCGCTATGCCAAGGCACCCCAGCTGAAGATCTGTTGCTCTGCTACCAGAACTGATTTCCTTTGTCAGTCTCAAGTGGTTGAAGAAGTAGAATTGAATGATAATGAGTGAATGGCTGCCCAGCATCTGCTTTGCCTTATTTATCCTATGCTTATTTATCTGCTGTGTAGTGGGACCTTCCCCCCACCCCCCCGGCAGCATTTGGCTCAATGGGTATTTTGACAAATCTATAGATTTGTGGCAGCTGTTTTCATTCTTATTTAATCTTCACAAACTGGCTGGAGAGAAATGCACCCTACCAGTCCTATTCCTTCCAGTACTGCCATTTGGGGGTTGTACACGACTTGTGCAGTAAATGTATGTGAACAGATAATTGGCTATTCTTTTTCAGGGCACGCCTTTATAAAATGCGACCTGACTCCTGAGCAGCTTTATATGGGTTCCAGTGCTGTCCTACAGAAAGCAGATCATGAGTTTACTTTCACTTTGACCTTGGCCACTGTTTTCCTTGAACAAAGGGAACATGACACTATAGTCCCTAGTATGGGCTCACCAAAGGACTTGTGACAAAATGTGGTGAACTGGGCTGTACTTGGGTAACCTGGAGCTACTTTCATGCAGTATGGTTTTTGATGGGCAGGATGGTCTTGTGCATGTAGGGTGACCAGATGTCCTGATTTTAAAGGGACAGTCACAATTTTGGGGGCTTTTTCTTATATAGGCTCCTATTACCCCCTCTCCCAATTTTTTACACTTGCTGTCTGGTCATCCTATGTGGATTAAAGAGAGGCCCAGGGTCTATCTCCAGCTCTGCCACAAACTTCCTGTGGGACCTTGAACAAATCACTTAATCTCTCAGGGCCTCATAGACTTGAAGGTCAGAAGGGACCATCATGATCATCTAGTTTGACCTCCTGCACATTGCAGGCCACAGAAGCTCATCTACCCACTCCTGTAATCTTGACTTCCTTCTCTGTACTATCCAAATGAGACTTCAGTCGCTCATAAGGTATTGTGAGATTAAGGGTATGGGTTTTCAATTGGAGTTAGCCTGGCCTGAGCATCTGTCAGCCTCCTGGCAATACTCCATAATAGAACTTTCTCTTTTCATCCACAGCCCCATCTAACAGCCTCAAAATCTTCAGGCATCCTGTCTAGAGAGGATTACATTCATGTGAACTAGAAACCTTTTAGTTTGCATCTGGAGCATCCACAGGGGGTGAGTTATAGAGCAGCACTATGGTGTGCATTGCTGTTCACGTCACTGTTGTCTCAACTGCGGGGTAGTGTAGACCAGTGGTTCTCAACCAGGAATCTGGGGGCCACAAGCAGGTTTCAGAAGGTCTGCCAAACAGGGCCGGCATTAGACTTGCTGGGGCCCAGGGTAGAAAACCAAAGCTCCACCACGTGGCTCTGAAGCCCTGAGCCCTGCCACTCAAGGCTGAAGCCGAAGCCTGAGAAACGTAGTTTTGCAGGACCCTTGTGGCATGGGGCCCTGGGCCACTGCCCTCCTTGCTGCCCCTAACGCTTGCCCTAGCTTTTAAATGCATAAAAACAGCTATTGTGGCACAGGTGGGCCATGGTGTTTTTAGAGCATGTTGGGTGGGGGTGGGCTCAGAAGAAAAAAAGTTGAGAACCCCTGGTGTAGACAAGCCCTAAGCTGCAGAACTGAATTGGCTGGTATCTCCTAATGTTGTAAATGTTCTTTTATCAAGTCATCTGCCCAACATGCTCTGAATATGTGTTTGGACTTTGTTTTTCAGACAGTCCGAAGGGTGACACTCCACCTTTCAGCTTCACTCCAGGGAAGAAAATCTTAAGGTAAACCCACCTGATTCTCTTCTCATTTCATACCAGGTTTACCCTAATGTACCTCCATGGGCTCTCTAAGTGGGATCCCTGTCCTGCTTGTTTGGTGGAATTTACATGTTGCTGTTTCTTTTAAAATCATGCTAGTTTGGTGTCATGTTCTGTAATGCAATGGAAAATGAATGTTAATAATTAGCAAATATCTGCAGCTGGGCTTTTATTTCTTTAAGGATGAATTTAATGCCAAATAGGCCACTCTGCAGACCTAAATCCATAACAGGTGCAGTAGCCAAACTTGTCCTACACACCTCTACTAATGTACCTCCAGCAAGAGCTGGATTAAGTTTGATGGGGGCCCAGGGCTGTTATGGTTTTGGGGCCCCTCTTTACATATTCAATTTCTTCTGTGTACTGGTTTACCGCCATACCTGCGGGATGCCAAACACTCTATTGTTAAAATGACCTTGATTATTTCAGGTCTGTTTTTTCAGTGTGATATACGGTCCAACTGTAAAACAGAATGAAAGTTAAAATGAACAAAACCATTTTTATTTTGGCACGTAACAGGTTGTAATACACAGTGATACTATGGCTTTACTTACCTAATGCAGTCGGTTTCAGTTACATTTTCTGACAGACCGACTAAGGCAGGGGACAGATGTTGGCAGCCAAAGGGCATTTTTAAGGGCCAAACGGCACTTCAAATGTTTGCTCTCAAGCGAGCCTGCCATAGGCTAGGGATGGCAAACAGTCCAGAGTGGTGTGCCAGTTCGTATTTATTAATCTCACAATAAAAGAATGAGAGTGTGCCAGTAGACAATATTCCAACAAGATCTTGCAAATGAATAATTACATGCACTGCTGTTAAAGCAGTCTGCTATTAATATTAATTCAATTAAAACTGTGGATCTAAAATTAGAAGTTAAACTCACGAGAAATGAACGGACATCTAATTTCCCTTTCTTACGGCCTGAAATTTTGATACTCACCTTGCATGGCCTTTTTTCTAGAGGAAAAGTGCTGCACAGTACCCAACCCACAGCATTTCCTGATTGCTTTACAGTATCTGTTTTAGTGTCTGATTACAGGTGTACTACTGTAAGTCTGCATCTATCAACACAGTCCAGTGTGTTTTAAACGTAAATGAAAAGTGCCTAAATTAAATACATGGCATGCTAGTAAACAGGGAAAATAAACTGAAGTCCATCTGCCCAGCCTTATCAATTCAACCGCCCAGACTCCCACAGTTCTGCCTCTAGCCCCCATGTGCCCAGCCCCCATTAGTTCTGCCCTCTACCCCATCTGCCAGTCCCCCATCAGTTCTGCCCCTCTACCCCACATCTGCCAAGTACCCCATCAGATCTGCCCTCTGCCCCCCATCTTCCCAGCCCCCATCAGTTCTGCCCTCTACCCCCATCTGCCCAGTCCCCCATCAGATCTGCCTTCTAGCCCCCATGTGCCCAGCCCCCATCAGTTCTGCCTTCTAGCCCCCTTTTGCCCAGCCCCCATCAGATCTGCCTTCTAGCTCTCACCTGCCCAGCCCCCATCAGTTCTGCCTCTAGCTCCCAGCCCCCTCCCACCCTTCACCAGCCTTCCTTCTGCTCTATAGTTCTTCATCCCCCTCCCCTTTCCCCTTCTAGGCAGGAAGGGGCAGCTCCAGGGCTCCTTCCCCGCCCCCGTCCCAGGCCAGCTGTTACAGGAAGGGAAGGGGGAGGAAAGGAGGAGCTGGGAGGGGAAGTGTAGCCACCCTGAGCTGTGGGGCATTTCCTGCTCCCCCAATCCCTCCTGTGAGCAGGGGTGTTTCCTCTGCTCCTCTCCCTGTCCCTCCTGTGAGGATAGCCTAGGCTCCAGAGCACTCTGCTGCTTCCCGGGAGGCCTGAAGAGACAGCTGATGCATAACAGGGGGAACCCTTGCGACCAGATCTGGCCTGC
Source organism: Gopherus evgoodei (assembly GCF_007399415.2). Lineage (NCBI taxonomy): Eukaryota > Metazoa > Chordata > Testudines > Testudinidae > Gopherus > Gopherus evgoodei. The sequence goes on along the minus strand of NC_044336.1, from coordinate 23,666,382 downwards.
AGCTGCCAACTGAAGAATAATGCAGTAAATTATACATATTGGGGGGTAGAGGACTCAAAATCCAAGGCCCTGGGCTGCAGCCTCTAGAGACCCTGCATTAATCCAGCCCTGCTCCACCCTGACCCAACAGGATCCCCTTGCAGGATGAACCTGCTTTTCCTCTGGCCCATTCGCTCTCTGATGTGGCTGCCTGGTTGTTCTTGTTGTACTGCCAAATAGCCATCTTTGCCCTAGCCTTTAGGACTGGAAAAATGACCAGCTGGCAAGGTTTTTCTTTGCTCACTTGAAACACTTTGTTCTGCTCTCTGCCGACCCTCTCCTGATGATTGGTTTGCATACACTTTGTCCTTTAAGGAGAAATCTGTGTTGCTCAAAGGCCCATTGTATCCACCACAGTCACTCGGCTTGTCACATTTCTCTGCCTACAAGGAATCTGAACAAAATGTGAAATGGCAGAGTAAAATAAAGAGGGTATTATTAAATCCTAATAAACGGGCAGTCTCTTTTTCAATAAGACTGAATTCTTTCCACAGCCTTTCTACCCTTCACAAGTTAACTATACGTAAAATGTGCAGAATTCTCAAGGGGTGAACATCCTGTTCATTATAGAACACCCTGTTCTGACTTGCAGCTGAGTTCTGAGTACAGTACAACAGAAGCTAGAGAAGATCTGTCCCTAGAAATGGTTATCTTTCTTCTCCAGGGAAACAGATCAGAACCTTCTACCTGCATTTTTTTTAACTGAAGATGAATCAAAAGCAAGAAGAAAGAACAAAAGAAAAGTCTCAATACTGAGCAGTGTTTATGCCTCCTCTAGAACCATCTGCTCTGAACAAAAACGGGCTGTCTGCTTGTTGACAGCACAATCCTTACAGATTGAAAGAGGCAGTATGCAAAAAACAAAAGCCTAAGAACCTAACTATGGCACAAAGATAAATACATGTAGGGCTTGTAGCATCAGATCCTATATGTATACTGGCAGAAACCTTGGGCCAAATTCGGACATGGTTTACCCATTTCAGTGGAGGGGATTTGGGCCTTTATACATAAAAAGGAAGGCATGGATTGCAACTGTTGTATTATACGTGCGCCCACCAAGAATTATACAGGCTGAATGCTAGAAGAACCCTAATGGGAACATTTAGGATCCTTGTTAATTGCCAGAAAATCTCTCATTTCTTGTCAATCATATTAGCAGAGCCATGTGAACTCTTAGAGAACTTTTGTGCATTCCCTTCAGTGTAATTAGTGTCTCAGTTGTAACAGTAATTGAAGTGTGTTTCTCTAAACTCTGGCTACGTTCCATTGGCTGAAATTCAGGGCTGCGTCTGAACAACGTGACCCTAAAATGCTCCCCACTGTGAGATGATATAAAACAACTTGCTTCTCAGTGCATTTTTCTTTATACCTGGTGCACATGAAGACAACGCAGTTTCACTTTGCTGCTGCCTTTCCCTCCCACCGCGGGCAGTAGATGGAACCTACCAAAGTTATGGAATAAGTACCATGCTTGAGAATTAGACAAAGGTAACTTGGATCCCTGTGGCATCTGAGGAGAGAAGTCATATTAGCTATTGTAATATGCTCAGAATTAAACTGACTGCCCCCACTGAGTTCTGGAAGGAATGACTGGCGGAGTAGGGGTGGTTCTTTCCCCGGGAGCATAAAGGGATCATCGGTTAGGATCAGCGATGCATATCCCATGTATTCAAATTTCTACAAATGCAAAGGTGCCTTTGGCACTCATGGACCTCAGTCCTTTCCTCTAATTTCTTAGCTTTCATGTCTGTCTATAGATGCTTTCCCTCTCTTCATTTAATTCAATGAGAGTTTGTTTTCAGCATCCAGTTCCTGGCCTGGTATCTTTGGACAGACAGGAAATACTGCCCTTCCCTGGCTTCCCACTAGAAACCAACCACCCTTCCCATTCAGTTATACCTACAGGGGTCTTTGTTTGTTGGTTTCTGTAAACTTTCAGCTCCTTGATGCAGAAATTAAAATGTTTCATGCTATCGGGCGACCATAGTTAACCCAGACCTCCAGAGAGCAATTTCCACCCAGAATAATTTGCAGAGCTTGTTGTTGTTGTTGTTGTTGCACTTAGGAATCCCAGTCATGGACCAGAACCCCCGAGTTCTAGGCACTGTATAAATGCAGGACAAACAATGGTCCCTGCCACAATGAGTTTACTATCCAAGGGCTTGTTTACATGGAGACTCAGTGCAAAGCATGCTGGGGTGCCAATCTACAGCCCTGTGGACTCTTCCCCCATGCACTACAAGGTCCGGAATGAGCTTTGACATACCCCTGTTTCAAACAGCAGGTGGGCAGAGATAGATGGCGGAGCACAAGGGGGCAGTGAGATTGTGTTGGCTATTCTAGCTTCCTGACCACGTCTTTGCTGTGGAAATCTGCAGGGTGCACAAACTCAGTGATACTGGCCGGTGGCTGGTTAATTCTGTACGAGATAGTGTACACACCCTGACTGTCATCACGTGAGCCCTGCTGAACCACGGGATGCTTCACCTCAAGCTCCCCAAGCATGTGCCGTGATGGCCACTTCACCTGCAGAACAAATTAATGGCAGGATTTTGGAACAGGAACATGCTATGTTTTGCTGTTTGGGCAGATCCTCTGGCTTGCTTTTTGCTCAGGTAGGAGTGAAGCCCTTTATAAACTAAACACATCCATTGGCCATTCCCTCAGTAAATCATACCTGTGTCACACAAACTGTTGATGGCACAACGATGTTGCTTCGTGCAGTTCTCCCTACAGGCCCTGTTATATCCTTGTTGACCAAGTGTTTCCTTCAATACTTTGGCAGGCATGTCTGAGAACAAAGAATTTGATGGAGGCGGATAAATATTTCTGTGGAAGCAAACCTCAGCTTCGGTTGCAGATTATGCACAGTTTCTACCACACTAGGTGCAGGATGTATGGAACATCATGCCTCTACAAGACTTTCAGAAGTACTGATTTCCTTCAAAGGTGTCTGAGTACATGAAGGACTAGCATTGGGATGTTTAGTTCTGAAGCAGCTGTGCTAGAGCTTCCCACTGTCAGTGCTTTGTTGAAAAACCCTTCTTTTGGTGTCTCAGGAATGTACATGCTAAAGCCTATAGGCTGTTCCACTTTTCCCAGAGTGTACATTGCCAGTGAATGGAAAATGTAGCCCATTGTTTCTTTTCCACGTTTCAGATATTGGAGCCTTAAATTGCTCCTGCAAAGTAGATGCATACAGAACATGAATCTGTGTGAGCAAAAATATTAAACCAGATCTGCATATCAGATGGGCCCACAGAACACAGCTTTGCATCACTCACCATAAAAACCCTCTCCTTACAAACCAAGTTTCACGACATAATCTAGTCTCCTTTTAGGCTTAAAATTTGTCCCTCTATGAATCTAATGGCAAAAAATGAATATTACTTAATATGAGCCATAAATTAATTCTTCTAAATGAGATGTAGTCATGATGAGATCCTGGAGCACTGAATGCGGGCACAAGAATGAAAGGGGAACTATTTTGCGGGGCACGCAGAGGACATCACTGGAGTCTTGAGTTACATAGGAAAGGCCCTGGAGACAGAAGACAGTTTTATGCTCTTTGCTTAAAATGTTCTCAGACAGAATAGTCAGGGGGGCACTGCAGGATGATGGGGGTGGAGGGGGAGTTGTTTGTTCTCATTGTTTCACTCTTGACAATAAAATCAGTTATTTAGTTGGTTTGATTTAAAAGAACATTGCACAATCAATCAGAATTTCTGAGAAAGGATACACAAGGCTTTTTTCTTTCCTGGAATGTCTTCCACAGATTTCCAGCATATGACATAGGTTTCTTTGGAGTCACTGGTTGTTTTCCAACGCTGTGCTGGATTTCACCCCAGTGAAAAGAGATTATATCTGTTGCTCTCCGTCTCTTTTCATAGTCTACCACCTGCTGGTTAGACTTCAGAATTGCATGGGGCTTGTTCCAGATAGCATTCTTTGGCAGTGGGCATGTGTCAGAGGTGTGAATGTCACCTGCTCTTCGTCTCATGTGAAACAAGAGACAAGAAAATATTCTCTCTACAAGTTATCTGACCTGCTTTCACCTCTCAAAGGATGTAGGGATCCTTGCTGAAGATGAAGCAAGCACTGTTTCCTTTCTAACTGCAGTAAAATGTGAAATACATTAGTTATTATCATAGAATCATAAAATATCCGGGTTGGAAGGGACCTCAGGAGGTCATCTAGTCCAGCCCCCTGCTCAAAGCAGGACCAATCCCCAACTAAATCAAGAATATAGACGTTAGAATATAGATAATCCAAATTTTGTCTCCACAGCTCCGAATATTGTCTATCAATGCAATCTAAGCACACCCAGGGGGTCAAGTCCGCAGCATGACATAACTTCTCCTAGCTCCACCCAAGTGAATGGGGATGTCGATGATTAATATTGAAGCTGACTTTCTAAAATAACTAAGAGACCTGTGTACAAGCTGCACACTTATGGAAATGCTGGATTAAGACACATAGGACCATTAAAGAGGGCCTACCTCGTTGCCCTTGCTGCCTGGAATGCTAGTTCTAAAGAAGAAGATTTACAGCAAGGGAAATAAGCTGTTTCTCAAGGCTGTATCAGGAAATTTGAGGACCTACTTCTGCACCCAGGTCTGAAGGAAAATATGCATGTATATGTATCGTGGTCTTGCTCTGATTTTAAGGCTGGCAAAGACCAGTCGCAGGCCTGAAAGCAGCAATTAAAAACAAGGAGAGAAGTGATACTATTGTGAAAAAGCAACAGGCATCCTGGATTTCACCCTCTCTCAAACTCTCTGAAAGAACAGGCCATTTACTCTACAGAATTCTTGCTTTGCACGTGACTGGAGGCTTCATGGAATTGTTACAGTTTAACTACCGAATGGAATAGGGAGGGGAACGTCGGCATCACCTGTAGTTATGGTGACAAGAAAATATTGACAGCACAATAAATTACATATTAATGAAAATAGCAAAGCAAAAATTCATCCTGCTTCACTATTAAATAACCAATCTGCATTTATGAAAGAGGAAGGGCATTCCGCTTGTGAGATCAAGGGTGAAGGAGTCTCTTTAGCTATTCACTTCTGTTTCTGTACAGTGTATGTTTCCAACCAACCACAGCTAATTATGGTCTTAGAGTTGCACAACAGGCTATTTGAATTCCGTAAATTAATCCCCTTTTAGAGGTTCATCTGATATGTATAGTCACACATCGAGCTCCTGGTACAAAACCTTAATGTCCAACAGAGCACAGGGAAGAAATCTCTGATTGTCTCTTCTCTCCATACGTATCAACTGCAAATTATCAGGTTAATCATAAATTGACCAAATGCTTTTCTTTGCATGGACCTACCCCCCAAGTGAAATTCCTTTGCGTCAAAACATTTCTTGGGCACTGTTGATAAATAATTATAAGCAGGATGGATCGTGTTATGCAAGTCCAGGCTGATAACTATGCTGAATACTCTTCCCAATGGACCTAGTATTGGCCTTTCAAAATGAAGCCTCTAGTTTTCTGTTTGTGTAATGTATTCACTGCTCATGGATTTGGGGACCTCTAAGCAGTGCAGCTGTCTGAGAATGCACTAGCTAGTCTGCTTGCATGGTATGGCATATCCTGGCTTGGGAAAACTTGAAACATTGGTTTAGCTTGCATCTGAAGAGCAGTATTTAATTCAGCCATAGCCTATTGCAGTTACCACCAAAATTGTCAGCGTGGCTTCTTGAAAACATTTATTTTTTGGTGCCAAGCAACTTCTCCAGGATTATTGGACAACAAAGGCCTTAGGAGAACTCAGAGAAGAACTTCCACCTTGCTCCAATTGAAGATCATTCAGATCCTGATTTTTTATTATTATTATTATTATTATTTTTAGTAAGAAGAAGATATTGAATTGACTCTGGTTCTGCCAGTGTTGCAAGTTAATTAGGCTTGGCATACTGGGGAAAGGCCATGAAAAACCGTCACTGTTTCGAGAAAGAGGAAGAAAAAGTTGAAATGTCAGTGATGAAAAAGCAAAAGCAGAATTCTTCCTGGCGTGCATACAAGCAAGAAGTACCAACAAGTATAACATAGTAAGTTCCATTTTGACAATGGTACATTTGTTAAGGGCTTGTCTAAATGGAAAGTTAGTGTGCAGTAAGCTAGGGTGTGAATTTACAGCACACCAGCTGCTCTGCACTAACTTTCTGGGTGGAGTCTTACTGAGCACTAAAAGTGCCCTCAAGCTGGTTAGGGTAGTACACTTTAAAGTGTATGAAGCTAAAGTTCACAAAGGCACTTTTAGGCCTGGTCTACACTGGAGGGGTCGCCAGGGGGTTGATGTGAGATACGCAACTTCAGCTACGGGAATAGCATAGCTGAAGTTGACGTATCTTATTTCAACTTACCTCCCGTCCTCACGGTGCAGGATCGATGGCCGCGGCTCCCTCATCGACTCTGCTACCACCGCTCACCCTGGTGGACTTCTGGAGTTGACGGGAGCGTGTTCGGGGATCGATATATCACGTCTAGATGAGACCCAATACATCGATCCCCAATACATCGATCGCTACCCGTCGATCTGGCAGGTAGTCTGGACGTACCCTCAGTGTCCACACAGGGAATTGGTGCAGAGCAGACAGTGCTGTAAATTCACACTTTCGCATGCACTGCACAAATTTCCCAGTGGTGACAAGCCCTAAGCCACGATGCTATGTTACACCTTTTTCAACCTGTGTTTTAGCCATGCAAGTCCATTGGCTGTCAGTTGAACTAACATAGCTCATGGGCTACATCCACATATGCCATGCTGAAAGCTTATCCAGTACCTGGCGAGAAGGAAATAATGTCATAGATGTGTCACACCATCAACAATGCTCTTGTGCTCCACAGGTGTTGCTGCTGCCAGTACAAAAAGAAACTGAATATAATCAAATATAAAGTTATATGGTGTTGTACTTATTTAAATCTTTTCTATATAAAATAAGGATTCAGGTTGTACCTCAATATAGCAACACCTCGAATATGAAAAAAATGGTGGCTTATTAGTTGACAGTGAATTCCCAGCTGTAATCATGGAATTAACGTGTGTTAGTCATTATTATTTTCTCCAAGCTATGCAGCTACCCACATTGGAGAATTTCATCTGATCACATGCTTCCCATAGAGAAAATGTTGTCATGGCATCATGTGCTATTGAGATCTGTGTGCACTTGGTCTGGGAATTAAATACCTTCGAAAAAAGTGAAAGAGTGGAACAGCCTATGACTAGCTAGAGGCTCAGAAGGCCAAATCCTCAGCTAGGGGAAGTCCGTGGAGCTGCAGTGATTTGTGCCAGCTGATGATCTGGTTCTGAGTTTAAGACCTATATCCAGGCCCTAGGCTGGGAAGAGAGTGCCCCATGTAGCTCTGTGCTAGCCCCCTTGCTGGTTCAGGAGCAGTACAAAGAGTCACCTCCATTCCTCCTCAGCTAGGAGGAAAGTCGTGAAGACTCAGGGCCTTGGAAATGGGCATGTGGAAGAAGAAGGGGGTGGGGAAATGTATCTTTGGGACTTTGAGAAACACGAAGGGAAAGCGAATGTGTTGCAGAAGCCACAAGGGATCTCCTGTGAGGGTGGGGAAAGCAGCCTGGTGCACTCGCTTCATCTTCACGTCCTGCTTTCCCTGGTGCCACTCTGGCAGTTTTTGCTGCTAATAGTAATAAGAATAATTAATAAGCAATGGTGCCTTTCAGTCAAGGATCTCGAAGCCTCCCAAAAACACCGTGATGCAGAACACTGTAATTCTTGACAGATGGCTGAAACCGAGCCACAGCGGCTCTGTCTACCCTGCCACTGGACACCCACGGCTGGCCCAAACCAGCTGATTCGGATTCATGGGGCTCAGGCTAAGGAGCTGTTAAACTGCAATATAGACATTCGGGCTCGGGCTCTGGGACCCTCCCCCCTCTCAGGGTCCTAGATGCTGGGGTCCAGCTCGAGCCCGAATAGCTACACCACAATTAAACAGCCCCTTAGCCCGAGCCCTGTGTCAGCCGTCACAGGCCAGCCACGGGTTTTTAAGTGCAGGGTAGACACATCCAGAGAGGTTAGTGTCTATGTTTTCAAGGGTCCGATCATGTTGAGCATCCCTCACGAGGCTCGTCGAGCCTGATTTTCAGAAGTACTGACCCCTCTGCAGTCCTCTTGTTCTTATTACTCCCTGAAAGAGAACATACAGCAAATTAACACTCCTGGACCTGCACGGCCAGCAGATACCCCCACAACAATCAGTGCCTATCCTGTCCCCGATGAGCATTTGCTTTGCTTTCCTTTTCCACCAGCTTTGATCAGAGTAAAATCCTCTGTCTGGAAGAAGAGCTGGAGCTGAGTCCCTTGCAGCTCCTGCAAGCGTTGTTCGCTAATCACAGCTCTCCCCAAGGGGAAGACCAAGGCAGGGAAGCAGAGAATAAAGACCAGTGGGTGAGACCCTGCAGAAAGTGCAGCCACCAGGAAGTCTGACTCGACAAGAGTTTCATAGAGCCCTGTCGGAACTGACTGGCTCCGAAATCTGCAACAACCAATCGGAGCTGCTTTTCAACAAGGTAACAAGGATTTGGGGTTAGATGGGTTATGAGTGCAAATAATTCCCATCCCAGCCAGTTAGCATTTCTAGCACGCAGGCTCCACAACATTTTGAAACACTCTTATTTTTCCTTGCATGTCACTCCACTTCCCATTAGGACTATTGCCTTTATGGCAGCTAGTCTTGTTACTGGCTACCTGAGACTTCAGCATTAACTGCTTCTCCACGGCCTTGCATCTTGTGGAGGTAAAACGCCACCACCAGACTGAGTGAAGTACCCCAATTTCATAGCATTTTACAATCACTTTGCAGAGGTGTATACATGCAGGGACCTGGAGAGTCACACCCAGATTGTGAGCTCATCATGTTCAGGGACCATCTCATCATATGTATGTACAGTGCCAAGCACGATGGGTTCCCCGGTGGAGTCTCTGAGTGCTACTGTAATACAAGCGATGAGTAATTTTAATAATCAAAGTGGAATTTGCTCACAAGAACTATGGAATCTGGTCATGCTACCTGTGACGTCACGTTGGCTTTTCCCCCCTCCATGTTTGTTTTTGAGGTTGACACCAGCTGCGATGGCCTTATTGACTGGAACAAGTTCTGCACATACCTGCTGCTCTATTACAAAGAAAGGGACCCCATGAAAGCCAAGAAGGCGATCTTCCTGGGCACGGAGCCCCTCCTCCGACACTGTGTGCAGAACAAGGTAAGTGGAGAGGGAGGGACATTGGGCAAAGGGGGTGGAGAAGCTGAACTGTAACTGGACAGGCTAGTGGCGTAACTGTTCTCTGGTGCTGCACGTAGTTCGCCAATATTCCTCTCTTCTTCAGCCGCATTTTTCCTTCACAAACAAAACATAAAAGGAATTAAAAACTTGAGCTTTACTTTTTTTTTCCCCCCAGCTTTATTGCAGTTTTCTTGAGGACATAGGCAGATGGCGGTTGGCAGAGTTTTCTGTCTAGCTGGAATTGTCTTCAGGGCAGCTTTTCTTTTTGAATTTCTAGTAAAAATAAAATAAAGGATTCCAGATTTGTTCAATTGACATGACAATAAAACAATTTTGGCCAGGCACTTAAATCTAGCGAGAGGTCACTTTATCAAATAAAGGGGCAGGGTCGTAATTTGCCTATTTCAGGATCAGTTGGGTTGAGCATTTCTCTTCAACTTTGAAGGTGTGCGGTTAGATTCTAGCCTTGTTTATAGCCACCATTGAACATAATGTGAAATGGAGAAGAGAGTGAGATCTGACCACTGGAGCAATATTTGTCTTGGTTTTTCAGCTGGCACCAACTACCAGAATATTGGCCATCTCTTCTCCACCGCCACTCTGGTTTGTAAGTGTCAGCAAAGGAGGAGTTCTTACTACCTGGGACAGCACTCTGCATATTCAGAAAATGTATGAGGTAAAGAGATTAGTAATAGCCTGGGGGTTAATGGAGTGACAGCTGAACACTTGGGAGTAATTTAGCATCCAGATTTCACTCCATAAATTGCTATCTCTAGGAGAGTTTAGCTTCTTTGCAATGAGGATTAGTGCTGGCTGGAATTTTACAGAGGAATGTTATCCAATGGAAATTGCAGTTTCCGCAAGAGTCAAATTTTCTGCAAGAAAATTTCAGTGTTGCCCACAAATTTCGATTTCCTATAGGGAAAATGGAAATAAAAGCTTTAGCTCCTTAGCTGCCTACCTGGAGGGATGCTGCAGATCTGGGGCTTCTAGGTTCCATGGTAGCTACCTGGCTGCATGACTTCCTGGGCAGCCAGCTCCCTGACTCCCCGAGATAGCCAACCGGAGAGTCAGGCAGCCCAGCCAGCTGCCCTCGGATCTAGGGGTCCTGGAAGTCCATGGGCCCTGCGGAGGAGCCAGAGAGCCTGGGAGCCGTTGTGAAATGAAACACTTTGTTTTTTCCCATAATGGGAAATTCCAAAATTCCTGCGTTTCATTCTGAATCTGAAGCAAATATTTTCCAAAGTGTCAGAATTTCCCTTTTGCAGGAAATTTTGAATTTAAACCCTCCCTAATGAGAATCCAGTACCTACCTTCATAAACCACTTCTTGTGGCTCCTAGTACTCCTTCCACCTGCCCTGGGGAAAATAAGGGGTTTGCATTGTTGTGTATCGTTAGATGCATTGCATCAACTAGCATTATATGTGGTCAGAGTGCCTGTCTGTTCATCTCTTCCTGTCGTCTGTTGGTGACTACTTAGATTGTAAGCTCTTTGGGAGTGTATACAGCACCTAGCACAATAGGGCCCGGGTCCATGACTCCTAATGCTACTGCAGTACAGATCAATAATAATGCACATGTGTGGGAAGCTAGGATTAGCAGGGTACCTTCATTTTCCAAGCAGTGTGGTCCTGGCACTGGCAGGTGCTGCTGAGAAATTCCTGCCAAGTGCTGAGTGCCTTCAGTGGGAGATGAAAAATACGCAGCTCCTTGCAGAATTCAGGCACATTAACTTCATCTAGGAATGACTGTTTCATGCTGAAGGTGGCACCAGTGCATTTCTTCTGAGAGAGCTTCCAGTCGTTTGAGTTCTCCTTTGCTGCTTGTTTTCTAACAGATTGCAGCAGCAGATCCCAAAGGCTCTCAAGCAGAAAAAAGAAGATTGAAATCCTGGACCACAGATGCTGCATACATGGCAAATGTCCACAAAATCACAGTAGCCACCACCTGCAGGGATATTCACTTTTTTGATGTGTCCACGGCAAACCTTTTTGAAGAGTTTCATTTATTTGGTACAAGTTAGGGTTTTACTAATAGGAGGGGCCCCTGTTCATGTTCCCAGATTCAATTCTGAGGTTTGGGTACAGTCTAAATCAGGCTTCTGATTTCCAGCATTGCTTCCTGGGGAGAAAACACTAGGCTGTTCACACAGAAACCTGGGTATTTTGGAGAGCACCAAATCAAATAAAAGTACAGTCTCTGAGGTCTCTGTTCTTGTTCTCTCCTGCTGCTTAACGAAGTTGGCCAAAGGCAGGTAGCTAGCGCCATGCAGTTTGGGAATGGTGCAGCAGATGGGGAGCTGGAGTTTCAGAACCAGACCCCAACACACACTAGTAGGTCAGATGTGGAGGGGATGGATTCCTATAGATGTATAGGTATCAAAGCTTTAATTAAAGGCTGGAAGTATCACCCTTACTGAAGTCAGTGGACAAAATTCTGTTCACACTGGTACTGGCATAAATCCAGATTGGCTCCATTGGGTGCAGTGAGGTCAAACTGAATTTACACTAGTGAAAGCAGCTTGTGGCCCGTGGGATTACCTGAGAGATAAATCAGCAGAACGTGGTTTTGGTCAGATCCTCACCTGGCATTAGTTAGCATAGCTTCACAGCTATTCCAATTTGACATCATGTGAGGAGCGGGCCCTGTATGTGTAGTGGATCTGACTCTGCGCTGTTTTGCAGCTTGTGCGGCTAGTGGAAGTGATGTGCTTCCATTCTCACCTGGTAGCAATTACCTCCTGCAATGGAGAAACAGGCCCAATGAACCTTATTAAATAAATCAGAGGGGTAGCCATGTTAGTCTGGGTCTGTAAAAAGCAACAATGAGTCTCGTGGCATCTCATAGACTAACAGACGTATTGGAGCATGAGCTTTCAATACCCACTTCATCAGATGCATGTAAATATCCACGAAGTGGGTATTCACCCATGAAAGCTTATGCTTCAATATGTCTGTTAGTCTGCAAAGTGCCACAAGACTCTGTTGCTTTTTATTTAAATAAATGACAGTACAGCAACTGCTGGAGGTGAGAGAATGCAAGAAGTGATTAGAGACAGGCCGAGCTGCTAAATTCAGATTCATATCTGAATTTCACGCACTTCAGTGAGTATTTGTGCCCAGGGTTTTGGTTCATGTCTGTCTCTAGTGATGATTCTGTTGATGGTTATAAGAGTGTGTAGGAGATCATAAAAATAGATATAGGTAGTGGAAACTAGATATCATTCTGGCCTCAATATTTTCAAGCATACCCAAGGAATTTACACTGTTCCCTGCCATTAACAGTGATGAGTTCTATGCATCTCTGTCCCCTCCCACTGCTTTGAGAGAATAGGATCCATTTCTATGAATCACATGGAAAATGGATATTGAGGAAGTGGCATAGAAAAAAAAATGAATAATTCTAATACTCCATTTCTCTTTCTATCCCTCCAGCTCTGAAAAATGTTCCAACATCATTGTACTACTGGTATAATGCAAAGGTACAGTGGCACAGCATTTCGTGTTCCCAATATGTGCTCATAAAGTTATCTGTAACCTTTATTGTTTATCCCCAACAAGTAAAAATATTTATGCCCATTTGTGCCAAGCTATAACTCTTTGAGGTAAGGTCACAATTTAGGATTGTCTTATATTTCAGACACAAGAACCCATCCTGACTCAGGTCACAAAGATTGTTTGCTACCATTCTCTTGTGAGTGACTAACAAGCCAGTCAGGATTCATGGCTTTTCAAGGAAAAGTTAATTATTACTTGAAGGAATAACAAGAGTGCTCTCAGATTGGAAACTAGGATTTATTTAGGAAGCTTTTCTAGCTCTAATCTACTTGGGAACAGAGGATTTGCAGAGCAGATAAGAACCTTCCCCATCAAATTCAATCTCCTTCTTGTAGCAGAGGTGGGCACCTGATGTTTCAGGGAAAGGCAAAACTGCCCCATTTCACCAATTGTGTACTTAGCCAGTTGTGCAGTGGGGTTTGTAGGGAGACATACAATGTTGTATAGAAGGGTAACAGAATCAATGTGTTTATAAAGGGAACAGAACCAATACTGCTTGTACAGGAGATAAAGTTGGTTCCAATTCATACCCTGTGTCAGGACGTTTAATTGCTATCAGCTGTCTGTGCTGGATGGGGCAAATCTTGCTTCTCTGCAGTGTGTGAGGTCAGGACCTTGACACAGTAACCTAAAGTTGTGCTGCTACCTTAGTCCAGGGTCAGGATTTGGGGAGAGGGCACAGGTAGGAACCTACTATACTGCACAAAGCCCAACTCTTGGGGAGAAGGGGCACACTGTGTGGCCACATGTGGTGAGTTTGGGGCATGGCACAGGTGTGTTTGGGATGGATCCAGGAGGTGGATGCACAGGCAGCATGAGGGGTGCTGTATCAGAGCTCCCTGCAGAGTTCCCCGAGACACACACAGCACCCTACTAGAGCCATGGGTCGATTCCCTGGCTTTGGGCCAAGGGAATGTAGCAGGGTTTTCAGCAGTGACTCAAGCACAATTACATTCATTGTATGTTTAATCAGCTGTTAACCATGCAAAGATAGAGCATAAAGGGAACATCATCAGCTTCCCGCGCCCCCCAGGCAAATCCCAGCTCCTCCCTCCTCCTCTGTGTTTTTGTTTCCCTTCCAGTCCTTAGGGAGTCGCTCCTTGCTGTTCTGGGGAGATGACCACGGTGGGGTTCACCTGCTCTGGCTGCTGCACCCTCATTTGGGCGTCTTTGAAAAGCCCTTCACAGATCAGTCGGGGCCGCAAAGGATCTTCCTGCAGGTGGGGGCAGAAAGGCGTCTTCCAGAATGCTGCTAACCTTCTAATGGTGCTAAGCAGCCCTCCTTTGTTACTGCTCTTCCTGGCCTCCTTTCGGAGGCCCTAGAAAACAGAACCTAGGCTGGGAAAGATGGTCCAGTTTAGGTAAGGTTTAGCTACAACAGCCCAGTAGATGCCACTATCTTCTCCCCATCAGCCCAGCTATGTCAGGCAAGAAGTCACAAACTTTCACCTCATGCTGCCCTGTTCTCTTTATCTGGAAGAATCCCAGTTTAGAGCAGTTAGCTGATAGCAACATGTATGGAGCACAGGCTTTATAGCCGCTATGGGGTACCAAATGCTTCCCCTTCTCCCCAGGCTCTCCCTTTAGGTCCAGAAAGGACTGGACCAAGCATTATTCTAATGCAGGGCTTCACTAGTACCACTGACCTATATCCCAGGTGATACAGGGATTGGGACTTAACCTGCACAGCCGACACAATTCTGGGTACTGCCTCGATCAGCCCTCAAGTCTACCAGGTTGTTTTTAACTCCTCTACTAATGACCTTCCCCCCCCACACACACACACACACCATTGTTCTCAGATTGGCTCAGCTCTCAGATGATGACTAAGCCAAACACTGTAGAAATTTCACCACTTCAGGTCAAGACAAACCTTAAGTCCCAACTGAGCCAGGAGCCAAGCCCAGCTGTCCTCAGCCAGACAGAGAAGTCATCCTGTAGCAGGATGTTTGTGGGCAGGATGAGGAGGATAAACAGGGAATCTTCTCAGTTAAGCAGGCTTCCCAAGGGCCCTCTAAATCCCCGGGCCTCACTGAACGCTCAGCATTAATCTCACATATCAACTTCTACAAATAATGGAAGGATGGGGGAATTCAGTGCTTGTGAAATATTCATTTCTACAGAGGTGGGCAGGAGTTGCTACAAAAAGTTCTTTTTAAAAAAGAAAAAAGAAAATATTTCCCTTTGAAATGAGAGAGCTGCCCAAGGTAAATTCACATATAGTCAAAGGAAATAGCCTTGGATCCTGCTCTGGGCTGAGATAAAAGGTCAAGGCTGCAAGAGTCCACAAAGTAGCAGCATTCAGACTGTAAAACACCTTCACCGCCCTAGGTTCATATCAAAGAATTTGAGGCTGTAGTAGCTTCCCAAGCATGTGAGCAGAGTTTCTTGCTGCTGTTCTCGGTTATAAATAGAAACATAGTGGGTTATTTTTAGAGCTTGGTGAGTGGGGGTGGAGGGAACTAGAGAAATCCTTGCAAAGAAACTGTTTTCAAGTTGAGGCAAACATCACGGGTTTGTGTCTGGGGGACAAGAATGTAACAGCTGTGCATTGCCATTCAGAATTGTCCCAAACCAACCCCTTAATGCCCTAAGCCGGGGGATATTTGGTTCTGAACTGTGCATCTCAGGCTCAATTTTAATCCCATCATCAAGTCTTTAGTCACACTGCCAGGGGACAAAATAGTCTGCTGGATTGGCATGGCATCATAAACATCATTGCATTAAGCCCAGGGTTCACCAAACTTCACTGCTAAAACCCCACATCTCTTGGTATTCCAGCCCCTCTATGCTTCTCCCTCTCTGTGGGCATGCTACCTCCATTTGTATTATGATGGGTAATTGGCAGGTGAACCAGCCTTGTGACATTTCTGTCCCTTGTTTTCCCCTAGGAAATTAAAGAGCACAGTAAGCTCTTGCAATATCAAACCATCCCACAGGTGCACGAGGAAGCTGTTTCCCAAATCCAGTATGTAGCAGAGGGAGAACTCATCATCACATCCTCAGGCAGTCCCCAGACCTCTGTGGTGATCATGGATGTTCTCAGAAAGAGAAAAGTTTACACCTGGAAAATCAAGAAGGTAGCCCCACTCCCCGCCCTCTGGCCAATGTTTTTACTCCAGCATCAGGCAAAAGGAACACAGTCATGTCTACTTCATAACATTATATTCCTGTTTTTATACTCACCAGAGTTTCACTCTTCTTATTTCTTTCAGGTACTTATCTGCCCCCCCTTTATCCTAGTATCTGAGCACCTCACAATCTTTAATGTATTTATCCTCACAACACCCCTGTGAAGTAGGTCAGGGCTATTAACTCCAATGTACAGATGGGGAACTGAGGTACAGAAAGACTAAGGCCTAGATCCACAAAGAAACATGGAGTTGCAAGGAAAGCGGGATTGGAGCAGAGGGGCTGGACCCTATGTCTCCCACTGCCCATGTTGGTGCCTGACCCACCAGGCTACAGAGTCATTTCCACTATCTCTTTCTGGCCCACTCACTTTAATTATTTGTCCACAGTGGAACAGCTTCAACAGGAGAATCTGAAGGAGACACATGTCAAAATAGCCCATAGCTCAGTGGCTGGAGCATGTTTCTGAGAGAGGTGAGAAATCCAGGTTCAATTCCTTTCTCCCTCTCAAGCAGAGGGGTGAATTGAACCTGGGTCTCCCGCATCCTAGGTGAGCGCTTTAACCACTGGGATAAAACTTAGAAGAGGAACGCCACTACCCCCACCAGAGTTTGAAAGGGACCCAATCCACTAGCATGCTCAGAGGTGACCTACCGGATTGGGCCCCATGAAATAGGCAAGCAAATGCCCCAGTTCGTGGATCACTCTGGGATTTAGGCAGGAGATCGGCGTTTATATGCCTAGAGTGGGGCAGCAGTGTGCATGCTCTGAGTCAGAAACACAGGAGCCAAGGAAACCTTTACCCAAAAACCATAGGTGCCAAGTGACTTTAGACACCTGCAGGGGTCAGCAGGAGTTGTGTGGATCACACTGGAGCCAGGCAACTTTGTAGATCCCACCCAAGGCCACACAGGAAGTCTATAACAGAACAGGGGACTGAATCTGGGTCTCTCCAGCCCCTGGCTAGTATCCTCACCACAGGATCCTCCTTCCTTTCTACAGGGTTGCAAATTAGTCAGTCTTTTCCTGTTCTTTTTCACTAGGCAAAAGACATGTATTCTCTCTGCGTTTACTCCCAGAGGGGAATAGGGTGACCAGATGTCCCGATTTTATAGGGACAGTCCCAATATTTGGGGCTTTGTCTTATGTAGGTGTCAATTACCCCCCACCTTCTGTCCCAATTTTTCACCCTTGCTCTCTGGTCACCCTAGGGGGGGAACGAGGAGGCGAGAAGTCCCAGGCAGATTCCCCTGCTCCCAGCAGGGAATGGGAAGCAGGGGGGCAGGAGGAGCAGCCTGCCAGGTGCCCAGGAGCCTGACCGGGCTCTCAGCACACACTGTCCCTTTTAAGTAAGTGAAAGCGCAGCTGGTGAGCACGTGCAAGGAAGGCAGTGTGGACGTGCATCACCACGATAATTACTGGGGTGGTTATAAGTCAACCTAATATACGTCAACCCTAAGTCTTTGTGGGATATTCCCTAAAGATGCAGATAGGCATCTAGTTGGATTTTCAAAAGCACCTAAGCGGGTTTAGGTGCCTAACCTGCTCCCATTGATTTCAATGGGAGTTATGCTGTTCTAATTCATATGAAAAAAGATAGCAATTATATTTTACTAGCTAACATTTCTATTTTTACAATAAAAGCAAGAGCATAGATAGACTCTGCAAAGCTTAATGAAATTCAGGAAAAATAGAATTTGAAACCAAATCTTTGGAAGCATCTAAATGAGTTCCCTTCAGTTCATTGTGGTTTTGCAATTGGGTAGTTAAAAAAAACTTAGCAGCGCTGAAATCAAAACAGATCTTTTCCGCTTCCTGGTCTACAATCACAGAAAAATGTAGGCATGGAAAGAAAGAATTGGAGCCCTCCCATCCGGACAGAAATTCTAATTGCAAAGTGCAAAGGTTTCCTCTGTGTGTCTGAGTAGATTCTGCAAGACGAGGGGGAAAGTGCATTTTTTTAATCATAATAGTTAAGAGCGTCTTTGTGACCGTAAATTATTCTCAGAACACTTTCTTTATCAATCCGGGATACAAAAGTAACGACGTCTGATATCTGACTCACAAAGCTGAAGTATGAAAAGGGGAAAAAAACCCACTATTCCTGAGAGCTTGTCTACAAAGTGCGGTGATGTGCTCTACAGGGGTGTGATTTCTAAAGTACACTCACAGGCTGCATGTTAATTGATCCTGGTAGACCCTGCTGGTGTGCACTAAAGCTTCCCTAGTGTGTTTTAACATTGTCCTGAGGCCAGATCTACAGAATTACTTTGCTATAACTATGTCCTTCAGGAGTGTGAAAAATCCACACCACTGAGCAGCATAGTTACACTGACCTAACCACCACCCAGCACCACTCTGCCCCCATGTAGACAGCTCTGTGTTGGTGGGAGAACTTCTCCTGCTGGCATAGCTGCCATCTCTCAGGGAGGTGGATTAACTACATCAATGGGAGAGCTCTCTCCCATTAGCATAGAGCATCCTCACCTAAGCACTACAGCTGAGCCGATGCAGAGTTTTAAGTGTAGATGATCCCTGAGTCTTTTCCTAGTTGGACCTCTCTGCCCTGCACAGCCTCATTCCACAGACACTCTGCATAGACTGTACAAACATTTTCAAAGAACTTCTTGGGATTTTTTCCTATTTTTTCTAGGGGGTAAAATGCTTGGACTACTGCAAATCCCTGAATCTGTTGGTTACCGGAGGGGTGGATCACGCTGTGCAGCTCTGGAACCGATATGTCACTAGCTGGCCAGTTACTACCTTTCAGGGATATCGTACTGCCATTCTGGCAGTTGCCATCTATGAGCCCTGAGGACACGTGTTCAGCTATTCCAAGGACTCGGTTTGTCAGATTTGTGCTAGGCTTTAGCCAGCACTCATCCTTTAATAGTAATGTTCACTCCTCCTTCTCTTGTGCAATATGCACCATGCCAGAGGGACATTTGATATGTTACTGGATCAGTGTTTGGGTAGAAGACCTCCAAAGAGTATTGAGGTGTTGCAGCAGGTGGTGTGGGGATTCAGTAGGGGGCGCTCTTCCATCTGAGTCATGACTGTCAAAAGCCTGATTCAGCACAAAGTTAATGGCACTGCCAGAGAGGCCAGCTTTTGAGTGGGTTGTAAAACAAAAGCACTCCCATCCATTTTGTGGTCCTGAGAGATTCTAAGACATTTTTCATAAGAACAGGCATTTTGACACCAGTGCTGCTGTCGCATTTCAACTCATTCTGCCTCCCAAAATTCCTCCAGCAGTTTCAATTGGATACTGAAGTGTACTGCTCCAGTATACCATTCTTTATTTCCTGTGCTACAAAGCTGCCAGGTTTCACTCCATAGGTGGATAAAGCAATTTCCATATATTCCTCACCTACCTTATCAGGGCATTGTGAGGCTTTATTAACTAATCGTTCTTTGTAAAGTGATTTGAGATCCTGGGCTGAAAGACATGATGGGCATTCACTGTATTCTGATGCCAGTGCCAAAGCCTATGGAAAGCCTACCTGTAGCTTTGGGCAAGGAATGAATGCGCAGCTGTTTTTGAGGCAATAGATGTTTCTTTTATTGCCTCTTGCCTTTTGAAGAGGTTATTACAGTATTTAGATTTTTTTTTTAGAGTTTTCCAGGTAATTAAAAGAGGGAGAGAAATTTCTCAGCAATTATAGCAATTAATAATTTTAAGCCAAATAAGTGCTTAAAAAATACATGCACCTTCCCTGCAGGTTGGTAGTTGGACTAGATAAAAGTAAATATGATTATATTCTGCCATTTCCCTAAGAATCAGTGCTAGCAAGAAAGTCCTTTTTTAGTGGTAAGTGTATGGGACTATGAAACAGAGCATGTAATACTTGTCTCCCCTTCTAAAGGCATCATGCGGATAAAAACATTAATCCAGCATTAGAGCTGTTAGACATTTTTCGGTCTAATTGTCTTTTTAATGCAAATTCAGTGACTCTGAAACATTTTGCGACATGGTGCTGGTTTCATGGACTTGTTTGTTTTGAAAAAAATATCAGAAAAAAATTAAAATGCTTCACTTTGACATTTTCAGAATGAAACGTTTTAATGTTTTGGGTTTGAAATACCTTTGTGTTTCAAAATGCTTTTTCATTTTGTTTTTTAAAAAATCCCCAAATCTTTTTAAATGATCATAAGACCAACAAAATGTCAAAAAGTTTTTTTTGACCCAAAATCTTTTTCTTTTTTTTACATTTTGATTTGTTGAAAATTGCAAAACTTTTAGTTTTCAGTTCGACCTGGAACAATTTCTTTTTACTTTTGAAATTGCTAGCAAACCAAAAGCCATTCTTCGTCCTGCTCTACTAATGATTATGAAGCACTTTGAAAAGTGTTTGTGCATTATATTGTAACTGGCTTCACTTCAGCAATGCCCTTAACTCTGCCAGAAAATGGTGTGTGAAAGGAAGTACATAAGGTGATGAGCTAAGACATCACAAAGCATGAGCACGTCACCCCATGGTAAATAGAGAAGATCTTCCTGAGCCACAAAATTTGGGAGTATGCAGAGCCACTAGTAGCCTCCTCTAGCAAACATGTAAATAAATCCCAGCTTCTCTCTCTCTCTTTCTCAGGTCCTGAAAGTATGGGATATTTTCTCACAAGTTTGTCTGCAGACACTGGCACTCAAGTTCCCATGTGTCCAGCCAGAACAAACACTAGAACAGGGGGATTTTCCCTTCTTGCTCATCCAGCAGTCTCCCCACCTCCTCTTAGTCTCCTGTGCTGATTACATTGGATTCTTGAAGCTCCCGCATGTCAGGCCTAAGGAAGAAATGCTGGCTACCCATGATGCACCATTATGTGGTGCTCTGTACAACACCTTCTTCCGCCAGGTCAGCACTTCTGATAACTTTATTGATCAGAGCTTTCTGGTCAGGTTGGACTTAAAGCACAACATTTGGATATGAATGCAGAGTTTAAACCCCTTTGTGTGTTTGCATATAAGATACTCATTTGGCCCACTGTAGAAATGGGGGCAACTGAGAAAATCAGATATAGATTTTGAATAGTTTTGGGGGTGTTTGGATCTGGAAGTTTGGTTCAGACCCATCTCTAGTTTCTATGCTAGATTTGCAAGAGAAACCAGTTCCAGGAAAGTGATTGTAAAAACATCATTATGGACCTCTGTATTTCTTCTCTCCATGTGACTTTCCCAGTCCAGTTTATGAAATTATGAGTAAAAAGCTGGCTTTCCCACTTACCAGAGGCACATGCTCCACCGGCCATTTGAAAATCCAGTTGGGACACATTTTTAGATGTGCTCATGCACCTTTTCACGCTTTCTACTTGTGCTGCACAAATCCTAATGCAAGCACTCAAACTCTGATTTGCACATCCGTAGAAAAGTAAGTGTGTGTGTGTGTGTGTGTGCTGCACATGCATTTATGTCTCTGGGAGTCAGTTAAGAGTCTGCAGGTGCAAAGGGATGTGGGAAAAAGTACACGGGTACATTTGCAAATCTGATCCATTGCCTCAAGCATCATCGCCAAGTACTACAGATCTGCAGTTACAGTGTGCAAGACAGAAAAGAACCCAGCTTTCCCTTTCAAATGCACTGGCCAGAGAGGTGCGGGCAGCCTTGTTGCTACAACAGTGGCTGAGGAGTGTGTGTAACCCACACACCTCCTGGGTATGGTGTTCTGTCCCATCTAGTGACACTGAGATGACTTAGAGAGAGATCAAATGAGCCTGCTCTACAGCCTTAGCTGTCGCTGTAGCAAAGGCTTTTAGCTCATACTGTAGAGCTCATGCATTAAGCTCCAGAGGTCCCCGGTTTGATCCTGCCTGCCGACAACCGGGGTCTGTCAACGTTACACAAGCAGCTCGGGCCACTCCCCAGCCTAATGGGAGGATTCCTTTCCATTAATCCCCACACAGATCTCCACCCTTTCAGGCTGCGTGCTGATCCCAGGATTTTAAAGCGCTCGCTGTGGACTGAATGCTGAAATCCTTATTTGGTTTTCGCTCAGGCAAAGCTCAGTGACTGGGTCTCAGCCTCAGTTGGCTCCTAGAGAGCTTAGGATAGATTAAATGCCTAAGAAATTCTTTAGGACTTTTCCCTAAGGGCTTAGTGGCGACCTGGGGCTGCTCCTGCTGGCCACAGGCATTGTCCCAAAGTGGGAAGAAGTGGGGACCAGGCACCAGAGCAGATCCAGTGCACAGATGGGACTAGGCCGCTCACGCTGGAATGGTGCTGCTCTGAAACCCCCATAAGGCAGGGCTGTGCTTTACAGAGACAATAGAGGAATTAGGTGTGGAAGGTGCTTTAATATAGGTCAAACACATCCAATCCCTGCACCAGGCAGGGATTCCTCCTCCACCCCATTACCCTCTGGAGAGGTGTATTTGTGATGACCAGACTCTTCAGAGCTTGATTGAGATGTGCTACAAGGTCTCAAATTAAAATGAAACCACATTGAGGGAGTCGCATTCTTCTCCTCCCTGCTCTGAGACCAGCAGAAGAGCAATATGAAGCTCCTCCAGCTCTAGCAATTTCTCCAGTGAGTTGCTATGGAAGGAAAAAGCAAGAACTTGGGCTTGCTCTTGTTCTACAATAAAATCTCTCTATTTTATTGCTGGAGAAGCAAAGGGTGGGCTGAAGCAGCTGTGCACCATTCGCCGGTTTCTTTGTCTGTTTCCTCGAACCAGAGCAGGCAGGTGATGGGCTAATGCACTTGTCTCCCGTCCATCCAACCCTTGGTATTAATCACTAAGTGTAAATAAGGCAAAGCAGAGCTCTTCATCCAGGGCAGCGCGTGCACATTAGTCACTCGCTTGTTTTGACTGCGTCCCAAACCAACTGGAAAAGCAGTCAAGGGTTGTGTGCTCTGGAACGTGTGGGGCTGAATCGCTGTCCGAAGCCACAAGAAGAGTTACTTTGTTTCAGAGATGCATTTCTTCTGCAATAAACAGGGAGAACAAGGTTAGAACAGCAAACTCCAGCCGTTAACCCACTCAGAAAACAAGTCCAGGAGCCTTTTAAATCTCCTCCACTGTCACAGAACTCTGAGTTCGTGTTGTGGTTTGGCTTGGGTTGTGTCCTGTCTGGCTCCAGAATCTGTTTCCGTGTCCAATTTTGGGAGCTCGGAGGGGAGGAGAGCAGCTACCAGGAAATGCAGGAAAGGATGGGGAAATCAAGTATATTAAACTCTTTTTAGCCAGGGTTTTTGAATATTAAACCAATCCTGAATAAGGACTAACTAATGTATAGTGTAGTACGATAACCACTTCTTGTAGCTTTGCCTTAATCAAAAGTTTCAAAGAGAAATCACATTGGGCTCCACAAAGCACGACTTCGGTGACATCTCCAGCACCTCCCAAGCTGAGCTCAGCATTGGGATTTGCAGCTAAGCAGCTTTGACATCTTTACTGTCATGCATGAGGCTAGGAACAAATTGCCATCACTGTATGTGTTTAATTGTCAGCCATTGTACCACACAGATAGTTGTGTGGCGCCCAGCTGCCTTGTTTTGTAAATTCTCTTCCATACCCATCCTCTGCCGCAATCCCTTGCATCTTCTTCCTCTTGTTTTGCTGGTCAGCCTAACTTCTTTCAATTTGTCAAGATTCACTTCTTAATATTCCCCAGCCCCAAAGCTGCCCCTCTTCAGCTCTGTCTTCTGCTCCCTTTGGTCTCCAAATTTCACACCCATTCCAAGCAGTGCTAGTTCCTCACCAGCAGCCTGACACATGCCTGCCCTTGGAAATCTTTCTAAATCACATCAGGATGGAACCAGCCAACACAAGCCTTTTCTGCGTGTTTTTGGAATGCTTACCTCTTTCACACTCGGCATTGTCCCATGTTTTACCTCCCCATTACTGATTTTTGTTCTTCAATAATAGGTCTTTTATGTCCTACAGAATGCCTAGGTCTAGGGCATAAACACCAAGCAAGGAGAATTGTTTAGGATGCTCCACAGTAGTATAGCAAGACAAAATCAAATGGAAATGAGCAAAGGAGAATTGACATTGAGATCTATAAAGACTATGGAGTAGTCTTTCAAAGGATGTGATGGACGTGCCTTCTTTTTTCATAGTTTTGTAGATTTTAAGGTTAAAAGGGACCATGTGACCATGTGATCGTCTAGTCAACACAGGCCTTAGGACTTCACTATATTAATTCCTGCTTCAAGTCCAATAGTTTTAGTTGAACTACAGCAGATCTTTAAGAAAAATATCCAATCTTCATTTTAAAATGTCCAGTGATGGAGAATGCACCACACCCCGTGGGAAGCTGTTTCAATGATCAACTATCCTCACTGTTTAAAAATTGCACCATATTTCTACTCTGAATTTGCCTAGCTTCAAATTCCAGACATTGGTTCTTGTTACACCTTTGTCAGCTAGACTAAAAAACCCTCTATCGTCAAATGTCTTTCATGCAGTTTGCGGTGGTGTTGTAGCCATGTCCATCCAAAGATATTAGAGAGACAAGGTGGGTGAGGTAATATTTTTATTGGCCCAGCATCTGTTGGTGAAAGAAACATGCTTTCGAGCTATCCAGAGCTCTGACCTGAAGAAGGTCTCTCTCTAGCTCCAAAGCGAATCTCTTTCACCAACAGAAGTTGGTCTAATAAAAGACATCACCTCACCCACCTTGGCTCTCTGCTCCCCATGTGCGTATATAAACTGTGCACAAGTCACCCTTTAACTTCTTCTTTGATAAGCTAAACAGACTAAGCTCCTTAACTCTTTCATTAAAGCATGTTTTCCAATCCTTCAATCATTCTCATGGCTCTTCTCTGAACCCTCTTCAAATTTCTCAACATCCTTCAGCATGAAGTCTCTTCAAATAAGACTGGACATAGCACTGGAGAGGATATATTGCAGAGAACAATCCGACACTGGAGAGGATATATTGCAGAGAACAATCCGACATCGGCCCTTGTTGATCGCACAGATGTTTATCCTCTGTGATTTCAGTTATTCAGTTCAATGGATCTACATGGATCAGTCTATAGCTGCCTTGAATCAGCCACTGCCTATCTTATAGATGGGTTGAAGTGGGGAAATTGGCTTTTCTGCACAAACTGTTGGACGGATGCACCATCCAGGGAAGGTGCAGTCCTGCTCTGAATGGAGACACTGCTCCCTACCACTCCTCGGGGCTTTCCTTCTTAGCCAAAGGTAAAGCAACTCAAAACCCAGACCATTTCAAACCATGCTCTCTCTGCTGACAGGTGGTGACAGGAGATGATGACGCCACAGTTGCTGTGTGGGATGTGGAGACGGGGGCCAAACGCCTTCTCATAAACAATGCCCATGGGAAGGAAGAGATTTCATGCATGGCCCTTGACAACTCCCAGCACAGGCTCATTACGGCAGCAAGGAACGGGACCATAAAGGTTTGTTCACTGAAACAAAATAGAGCTGCTCTTCTGACAAAATTCCTTTGACCCTTCCTTCATTTCCAGAATACAGAGCTGGGAGTGGGTGATTCCCCCACCTTGCCTGAAGCATAGCCCACACAAGCTGTAGTAGATCAAAATGTAGCCCTTTTTCTGGTGTCTGGCTGTATTCACAAAAACGACTCAGCACAAAATCTCTGAGGTTTGGCTGTTCACAGGGTTCCTCTCCTAGGTCTGCTCAGATCACAGCTGAGGTCCTCTCTCTAGGTTGGAGTGGGCAAACGTTTTGGCCTGAGGGCCACATAGGGTTTCCAAAATTGTATGGAGGGCCGGTTAGGGGAGGCTATGCCTCCTCAAACAGCCAGGCATGCCCCCTGGGACTTCTGCCTCTATTCAACCCCCTGTTCCCTGCCCTCTGACCACCCCAACCTCTATCCACATCCCCTGGCACCTGACCACCACCTCAAACTCCCCAGCCCTCTCTCCAACCACCCCTGCCCCCTTACTGAGCTGCCTGGAGCACCGGTGGCTGGCGGCGCTACAGCCATGCTGCCCAGAGCACAGGACAGGCAGCCACACTGCCCAGCTGGAGCCAGCCACGCCATGGTGCAGCACAGAGCACTGGGTCAGGCCGGACTCTGCAGCCCCAGGATCTCGCAGCCCAACCGCCCAGAGTGTTGCATCGGTGGCACAGTGAGCTGAGGCTGTGGAGGAGGAGGAACAGCAGGGGAGGGTCCGGGCAGGAGGGTCCCATGGGCCATAGTTTGCCCACCTCTGCCCTAGAGTGCCATTCCTACCTTCCTTACCTCCCATCTGCCCCAATGAGTCATCAGAACACACTTTACAGGCTCACCATTTGCTAACAGAGTTGGATTTTCAGTCAGATACTGTCAGTTCACTACAATGGCCTTCAATATGGATAGACAGAAAGTACCATGTTGCTTGTACTGTGTATATTAAAAACCTTAATAACAATCATTGCAAAGCTCCGATGACTCTACAGAGTGTGACAATTAGCATACAGGTCTGTCTCATCTTACATGGGGGTTCCGTTCCGCGGTTAGCGCGTAAAGCGAAAACCGCATATAGTTACAATCACCTGCACTACAAAAACAGTATTTCAATTGTTGTTTTTCTCTCTCTTTTTTTTTTTTTTTTTTGCCAACCGCGTAAAGCTGAAATTGCGCATGTTAAATGCGCATAAGATGAGACAGACCTGTATAGCCCAAGCTGCAAAATTCTGCTCTGGAATCAGATAGGAACTTCTCTAAAGTTTTCAGTTGTGATCAGAACCTACTTTTGGTTCAGCTCATCTTTAGACTGTCTGCTCTCTGAGACAGACACTTCATTTATCATCTTTCATGCATTTCCTTCCCCTTCTGGCAGCAGGCCCCATAGTTGAGGGGCCGGACAAGATAAGGCTAACATTGTGAGTGGATAAAGCTAAACATATTTTCTTTTGAGCAGGTTTGGCATATTCAGACTGGCCACCACTTGCACCATCTGGAGGTAGGGGAAGAAGCTGAAGTCACGGGACTTGTAGCATTGCGGGATCAAACATTGCTCACAGTGGGATGGAATCAGAAAATCGTCCTTTATGATTTCTGTGCACCTGGGGTGCGTAAAGGAGGAGGAATGGAATGGGAATAGCCCCTGTTAAAAAGCAGGGTACTCATTGATTGTATCTAAATGAACAAGACGGTTCCTTCTGTTATACCCATAGAAGTGACATTGGAGTAAGTGGGTAAAAACCTCATTGAAGTCCGAGGAAATCACATCTGCTTACATCAACACTGAATTTGCCCCAGTACGTCTTATTAATCAAATTAGTAAAACCTGAGCTTTATTCTGTTCTCCATTGTTTGTAGGCTCTACATGTTACTGCACATCCTTCTTGGAAGGGCGGGCAGCTACACAAAGAGGACATCCAGACTGTGGACTATTGTCCTTCTCTTGGGCTCCTTGCTTCCGCCAGCTTCGATGGAGAAATTATCTTGTGGGATGTGGAATCCCAGAGTGTGTATCTCTACCTCAGACAGACTCAGCCCGAAAGGTACAATTTTCTTTTAATGACGTATGGTGAGTTATTCATTAGACCGGGGGAAGTAATGTGCTTTGCTTGGGCATTACAGAGTTGCTTCATTTCCAAGTTACACCTTCTTTTTTTCTTTTGACAAACAGCATGAAAAGGAGAGGGCATTTTTATTAGAACCTTGCTGCTTAAGATGTTGGTATCTCATTTCCCTGCAACATGCTGCTTGATTATCTTCCTTATCATGATTAAACTGCTGGGTTTGGGTGGTGGTGTTATTATTATTTATTAAAACATTTAAAAACCAGGTGCTTGACACTAAAGAATCTGCATTGCTCTCTCTACCTGAGATATTCTCAGCATGCTGGGCAAACTGTGAAGGTTTCTCACAAAATGTAAGCACCATCCTAAGCGCTATTAATGTTTGCAACGTGCTTTGAAGATGACAAGCGGCTATAGCTGTGATGAGTGTTATAATGACTGCCTAGGCCTGCAGGTTTGAATGGTGAAATCTGGGAATGCACATGGGCAGCTGGCATGTTTAAATCCCTTGGAGCAGCTGCTCAGCAGGCTTAGAGTGTCTTAGCACCGCTGACTTCAATGGAGCTATGACCGTTCACACCACCAGAGGATCTGCCCCACTGAGGGGAAATTGGGTCCAATCCTGCATGACATGGAGGTTGACAAGAATTTTGAGAGTAGATGGTTTGCAGGATTGGGTCCATTAAATTTAAGCCAGGCTTTATGGATTTGGTCTACACTGTATGGTTAAAAGGCACCGTTCATCCATGAGAGTAACAACCTCTCTTACACCCCTCCATTGGCTATACCCAGACCTGAGCAGCACCTGATTGAGAAGAGGTGGGGAATGACTAAAGCCATAGTTCCATCCTCAGTGTAGCAGCTGAGCCAGAGGGGGGCAAGTGTTGCAATTTGCTGCAGATATAGACTGGCACTGTGCTGAGATCAGCAGGATCCAGCCTCAACAGGAAATGCAGAATCTGACCCTCAATAAACACACGGGGCCTGCCTCTCCATGCAGTTACAGCAGTGTGACTTCATCTTCCATTCCTGCCCTGGCTCAGTGTAAAAATCTACCGACGAGCCTCATCCAAAGCTCCCTGACGTTAATGGGAAGACGTGTGTCTGCTTCCATGGGCTTAGGATCAGGCCTGGTGTTTCCTGTGGTGTGGGATAATGAAATATTACTAGGCTGATAGGGACACTGAGGAGAATTACACCCTTTGCAAAGGTTTTGAACAGGAGCCAAATGCAATTCTTCCCCCGGGTTTAGGAATATCAGCCACGTGATATGAAACTCCCCACCACAAGCCACCAGCTGTGGAAACATTTGCCACTGAGCAAAAAAATTGCAAACTTCTTTGAAATATATACTAGCTAGATCTCAGTCCTGCCATGAGCTCCCCGTGGACAGGCCTCTGTGATGGAACAGAGTCTCGCTGACTTCAGTCAGGCTCTTCACCGGCACAGCAGTTCACCCACATGTCACTCGTTGCAGGTCCAGGACCTTAGTTCAGATCAACTTTTGATTTCTTGCTCTCAACGCTCTGATGCCTGTAGCTCAAGCTTTGAAGACAATGCTGAGCTTTGTTGGATGTTTAACAACCAATACATACAGACAGTTATTTATTTGGGGGTTCTTCTATAGAAATTGGCATGAATAGTTAAATAAAAACAATTAAATATGTGGGGGGGGGTTTTAGTTTATGTCTGTTGTGACAGACCCAAACCAGTGGGTGCAGGAGTCTGGTAGAGGGCGTATATACTGGTCACTGGATGAGTAGTTTTCTGTTCCCTGAGTGACCAGAGCAGGGGCTGCACTAGAATAATCAGGAACTTGCTAAAACCAATTAAGGCAAACGGGCTGATTAGAACACCTTCAGCCAATCAAGGCAGGCTAATCAGGGCACCTGAGTTTAAAAGGAGCTCACTCCAGTCAGGCAGGGGAAAGCCAGAGGAGAGGAAGTGCGTGTGAGGAGCTGGGAGCAAGAGGCACAAGGAGCTGAGACTGAGAGGGTGTGCTGCTGGAGGACTAAGGAGTACAAGTGTTATCAGACACTAGGAGGAAGGTCCTATGGTGAGGATAAAGAAGGTGTTTGGAGGAGGCCTCGGGGAAGTAGCCCAGGGAGGTGTAGCTGTCACACAGCTGTTACAAGAGGCACTATAGACAGCTGCAAATCCATAGGGCCCTGGGTTGGAACCCGGAGTAGAGGGCGGGTCCAGGTTCCCCCCAAACCTCCCAACTCCTGATCAGACACAGGAGGAGTTGATCCAGACTGTGGGGAAGATCACTGAGGTGAGCAAATCTGCCAATAAGCGCAGGACCCACCAAGGTAGAAGAGGTACTTTGTCACACTGTGTGAAGAAAGCAACCACAGGAAAAGCTTAGTATTCCCAAATGCAGCCTTATTTATAGTTCCGGGCCTTTCCCCTCCTTTCCAGTGGGAATAACCAGCCCTTTTAAAAAAAGTTGAGTGTTTTGACCTGCCAGGTGGACTTTAAAGAAAATAGAGGGTTAGGGATGGTCTGAACATCTTCTTCACTGAATTTTAGGTCACATCCTCCAGTGGATAAACTACTCCTTTCTCCAGCATCGATCCCTGGATGGTGTTTCAAAAGACAGTGCAATCCTTGTGAGTTCTGATGCCGGGAACCTTCGCTGGTGGAGCATCCTTGCAGAACAAAGCGAATTTGGTAAGACTTACCTGTGAAAGTCACGGTAACTTCAACTAAAGCTGATGCTAATTCCTAAAGCTTCTCCCCTTGGTATAGGTACTCCACCTCCCCGAGAGGCAGTAGCTATGTCAGCGAGAGAAGCCCTCTTGTCAAAAGAGCACTGTCTATACCAGGAGTTTGCTCAGTATAACTGTGTTGCTCAGGGGTGTCGATTTTCCACAACCCGGAGCAACGTAGTTATACCGACCCAAGTTTGTTGTGTAGACCAGGGCTGAGGCCAAGTTTACACTGTTCTGCTGTAAGATCTCCCACGTAGCTGCTTTGTGCTGAGAGGAGAGCTCTCTCCCGCTGACATAGTGCCGTCCACACCAGCGCGTCTGTCAATGTCACTTGTGTCACTGAGGGGTGTGTTTTTTCACATCCCTGAGTGACATAAGTTATACCGACAAAAGTGCTAGTGTAGACACAGCTTAGTGTTAAAGGCCTTGCAGCTGACATCTGACTGTGAAATCTGGATTGTAATTAAACTGATCCGTGTTCATTGGTGTGTGCTGATCTTTAACTGATCTGTTGTTCCAGAAATTCACTCTCAAAAGGATTCTGGCAATATATGCTGTAACCACAATCCTACTGAGAGACAGAAGACGTTATTGAACCAAATCATGATCCCTTTGGAATTAAAAGCACATCCATCAACTTCATTGGAATGAGGATTTGACCCAAAAGAGCCAAACTCTTCCCTAGTCTAACAGCAGGGATGTATCTGATGCTTATTTATTCTCTCTCCTCCCTATCCTGCCAATATTCTAGTTATTGGAACTTCAGATACTGACACTAAGAACAATTGGAAAATGTATGTTATTTACAAAAACCAAAGTGCTAGCTAGATAGAAAAGCTTCCAAACATGACATGAGAAAAGCTTTAAAAACAGGATATTCAAACCCTTTCTCTTGGGAAATGTATTTTCCCAGTGACTAGGGTTGGGTTTTGTTTTGTTTTGTTTTGTTTTTTTCACTGTCCCACTTCAGTATCCCTGTGGGGGGGGGGGAACTACAAAACTGAAAACCAAAGAGCAAG
The DNA here is from genome assembly GCF_007399415.2 of Gopherus evgoodei. Classification (NCBI taxonomy): domain Eukaryota; kingdom Metazoa; phylum Chordata; order Testudines; family Testudinidae; genus Gopherus; species Gopherus evgoodei. Next base: position 23,635,215 of record NC_044336.1, on the reverse strand, counting down.
CCTTAAGCTAACTCCAGGAAACGTACAAGAAATTACCATGCAGAAAGACCAAGAAGTGCTATTCAATGCCCAGCCACACTCACGAGAACAGATCATTTTAGCTAAGCATCAAAGGGAGCACAGAGTTCATGGGTGGGAAATGGCAATCCAGGCAGCAACAATTGTACATGGGGCGCTGTTACTGAAAATGAAACCCACTGCAGCTGAGGAATTTCCATCTGTGCTGGCTACCAGGAACAGTGAGTCAAACAGACACACAGAGGGCAAAATCCTGGCCCCACTGAAGTGAATGGCTAAACTCCCGTTAATTTCAGTAGGATCAGGTTTTGCACAGAGACACCAAGGATACCCCTACATAACTTCTGAGAGGCATGATTCCTAGGATGGGTAGACATACACATGCTAGTGTTGTATCAAGCAGGCAAGGTACTAACAATCTTCAACAGGACTTCATTTTTACAGTGGAAACCTCTTTACCAAGCTGCTGCTGCACCCTCTGTAACTCTCACTCAGCCTCCTCAACTCTTCCCCCCTCCTTCCTGTTTCCTGTCCTTTCAGACTTCCAACATCCAGTGCTCCCAGTTCTAATAATTACAAGCACATCGAAACACCACAGCTAGCTTTGCTCAATCTAGCACCTAACAGGAGTGTGGCTACAGAGGCACAGTGAGCCACTCAGGCTAGCTGCCCAAGGACAGTCCTGCCTAGTCTCCTGGGTACATCCTCAGGCTAAACTCAGCTTCTGCTGTGCAATTTTTAGGCACTATCTCAAGCAGAGCTGGTGCATGTTATGTCCACCTGCCCTGGGAAATGCACCTCCCAGCTGCTGGGTGGACACACCCTCAGGCCAATATTTTCTAAAGTAGCCCTTGATTTTGGGGTACATCCATGAGACACCTTACAAGATGCTGAGCTTCCATTCCATGAAACACGTTGAGATTTCACAATTTGTTTTTGTTCCACATCAGAGCAAAACTGAGAGCTTTCAAAATTTCCCACACAAAAATGAGAGAGAGAGAGAATCCCTAGAATAGCCAACAGCCCAGCAGTTCAGACGCTCACCTGGATCTCCTACATCCCAGGTGTGTGTCCCAACTACATTAGAGAGTCCATCTGTCTATAGATAACTCCTGCTAGAGCTGTTCCCCTTTGTATAAATAACTAAATATTCATTGGGACAAAGAGAGAGAGAATCTATAGCCCAGTGGTTCGGATGCTCACCTGGCATGTTCGAGACCGATCCAAGTCCCTGCTCCAAAGCCATGTGTCTCACATCTCAGGTGAGTATCCCACTGTTTTGGCCGTTGTGGAGTGGGTCCCATGCTGTCTGCCAAATGCCAACATGAATAACTGTCCAAAAACACTCCAACATTTCCATTGAAGAAAATATTTCTCTCTTTAAGGGGAAACAACAACAAGAATTGTTATTCTGTGTTGTTGGCACAGAGTGGCTGCCAGATTCCAACCCAGAGGTGGCTGCATTTCAGTAGTGGATGACTAATTTTATATATGCAAGCACATTGGTATTCTTCTAGCTAACAGGTGCTTATATAGATATATGGTATTAAATATAGCATCTGCTTATTATAACAGGTGTGATACAGTGTGAGGAGGCTTGTGCTGCCAGTGTGACTCTAATGGTGCAGAAGAGAGGCCTTTTCCTGTGTTAAAAATAGATGCCGTGTGACAGAGTTAGAAGGGGAACAAAGAATTTTCATCCTCTCTTCAGTTAAGTGCTGCTGAATGGCTACCTAATGAAGCCACTTTCCACAGTGTCAGTGTAATAGGCTGCTCTAAGGACTGTGTTATTTCTCAGTTTCTTTATTTAGCTAAGGGATGTCAGGTCCATTTAGGCCCAAAATTTAGGAGGGTTTTTTTCACACAAAAAATGAAGATCAGTAGAAATGTGGCCGTGGTTTTTAATTCAGTCTGTGAAATTGAATGGGGGCTGTTAGGGAGCATTGTATGTAACATTCCCCAGCAGTCTTTGCAGCCCTAGCATTTTACCTGTACACGAGAGCCAAAAAGTGAAGCTAACAGCAATCAGCAGAAAGGTAAGTGACACTTACTAGTCCGCTTCACATTTCAAGCATTAAAATCAACAGCATTGTTGCTGATAATGGAAGCAGATTTCAATAACTCTTGCTGTTTTAATCATTTTAAGTGATACTAATAACACAAGGAGGAACTTTAAAAAAAAATACGGTAGCATATGCCTTGACCTGACAGAGTTCCTGGAAGGGTTAGGGTAAGATTTTAAAAAATGCCTATGTCCTATTTTCATGTGTGACAGAGGACTTAAGATCTCAATGGGAGTTAGGTGCCTAAAATACCTTTGGGGACATGGGCCTTAGGCACTTATTTATTTGTATTACCTTTGTGCCCAGGAGCCCAAATCATGGTCCAGGACCCCACTGTGCCAGGTGCTGTGCAAACACAGAACCAAAAGATGCTCCCTGACCCAGGGGGTTTACAATCTAAGGGCAGGTCCACACTACCCACCGATCCGGCGGGTAGTGATCGATCTATCGGGGGTCGATTTATCGCATCTAGTCTAGACACGATGAATTGATCCCCGAGCACTCTCCCGTCGATTCCAGTACTCCACCGCTGTGAGAGGCGCAAGCGGAGTCAATGGGAGAGTGGCAGCAGTCGACTCAGCGCCGTGAAGACGCCGCGGTAAGTAGACCTAAATACGTCAACTTCAGCTACACTATTCTCCTGCTGTTAGGTTGATTCCCCTCTCCCTCCCCCAGCGTAGACAAGGGTTAAGTAGACGTCTGAGTCTCATTGAAGTCAATGGATCTTAGGGTTCCTAAGTGTCGATGTCACTTTTAAAAATGGGATGTCAGCTCCTAAGTCACTTCAGCGCTTTTGAAAATGTTACTCTCCATCCTCTCGTGTTGTTGCAGGTTTTATTATGCCCCAGCAAAAGAGGATGTGTCTGTGACTGGATTGTCAGCCAATCAAATGAACAGTGTTCTTGTATCTGGAGACACATGTGGATTCATTCAGGTTTGGGACATTTCAGATTACGGGCTGTCCCCTAGAACTCAGGTAAATCTTGACGTTTCATTCTCAGTATATGGAAATGGCCTTGGCATGTAGGGACAAAGCAGTTCACCAGTTCATTTGTGTTGTTAATTCTTTCCTAATTATCCCTAGTGAGTTCACTTGTCAAGGGCATTGCTCACTTCCTTGGGCAAGAGAACATCGGGCATCTTTTTAATGTCTCTGACAGGCATTAGGCAAACTTGAATTGGTACTTCCAAAGTCTCTATTATCCATCTTATGGCTTTCTTCCATGCCACCCTTTATTCCTGGAGCTGTCATTCTCTCCTGGTGAGCCAAATGACCTTCAAATGTGTCTTCAAAACTAGCAATGGGCCTGAAATCACTGAATCCAAACCCCAGTGCCCTAGACTGGGGCAGAATCCATAGATGCTGGAACGAGGAGTGCTGGGGGTGCCACCACACCCCCTGGATTATAGTGGCTTCCATTATATACAGAGTTTACAGTTTGGTTCAATGGCTCTCAGCACCCTCACTATAAAATTGTTCCAGCACCCCAGCAGGATCCAGATCCAAATTGTATGACTTGGTTCAATCTCTATTTTCATGTTTTCTGCCCAAGTCATTCAGTGATAACTCAACAAGCATAGTTTAGGTTTTTATAAACTTGTGTGTGTGTGTGTGTGTGTGTGTGTGTGTGTGTGTGTGTGTGTGTGTGTGTGTGTGTGTGTGTGTGTGTGTGTGTGTACACTGCTGGATGGGATCAGAACTTCCCAGCTATTTGTCATAGGAACTACACTGCTCACAGTTTGCAGAGATTCACCTGTACCTCAGCTGGCAAAGACCCGAGCTTTTAATTCCAGGAAAACAGATATTCTGTTTCCACTAGCATAGATGCCACGAAGTTCTGAGTAGCCTTGGTGCGCAGCAGAATGGCAAATGTTTTTGGTGCTCGTGGAATTGTTACAATATATTTGCTAAAATATCCGCATCACTGGAAGTTTAGCCTTCTGTCTGACAGGTGTGCGCTGTATTTTCTGTTTGATTTAGGTTGTCAGATCCTTAGGGCAGGAAACACTTTTTCCTCTGGTTTTGCACAGCCTCATCATCCCAACAAGACATTGTCAATTCACAATAAATAATAATATTTACGTGAAGAGCCTGCCTACTACTAGATGTGATTGTGATCATAGAAGATCAGAGTTGGAAGGGACCTCAGGGGGTCATCTACTTTGTGTTTAAGATCTCCCAGATTTAACACGTGCACACTTTCAAGCACACACCTGCCCAGCCCATCTGGCTACTACCACCATTTCATGTGGCTAAGCCCCTCCCACAGGTCAGGACACAGACATTTTTGTGCTGTGGTGTCTGAATAAGAGAAACCTAACAGTGAGTTGGTGACTTCACAGAGGTCTGGAAGAAAAGTTCCAGAAGTTTCAGTGACAACCAATAGTAGCTACAGTAGCTTGAGAATTATCCATTGGTTTGGAATCACTAGACCAGACTCTGAAGTGAAGAAAGCTGCTGCCAGGAGCTTCATGGGAAAGATTTAGTTATAGTTACCCCCTGTCGTTTATCAGTGCTTCTGCTCAGCGAGCCTCTGGACCATCTAGTCATCACCCAGAAAGCCTGGTAGGAATGATTTCTACAGCACTGTTCTCAACGCACAAGACTTTGTTAGTGGTGAGAGTCATTCACAATTTACCAATGATGGTAGTGAATTCTCCATCACTGATAATATTTAAATCAAGATTAGGTGTTTTTCCTTCGAGATCTGCTCTGGGAATTACTGTTAGGAAGTTCTCTGGTTTACATTAGACTGGAGGTCAGACTAGATGATCACAATGGTTCCTTCAGGCCTGGGACTCTATGAATCTACTAAAACATTTCACCAAGTGGTAAATGTTCCCAAACCACCAGGATGTTCTCAGCATGTTCTAACCCTTCATCATCAATGAATAATGTAAGGAACACATTACTATACTAGCCCTCACATTTTGAGGCCTCAGAGCTCTGTGGTTGCTGTTCTTCCCCAATTAGTTTGTCAGTCCTACTGACTATTGATACAGAACTGCAGATTAGAGGCCTCTCTATATGTATGTATGTAAATATGTGAGATCAGAGTGGCTCCACTGGCCAAAGGGGTTGGTGGGGAACGCTCAGAACATCTAAGCAATATGGCTCCCGTTACCAGAGAACCATTTTACAGAGAGGGAACTGAGACAGAGAGAGACTTGCCCAGGCTCCCACAGGAAGACATTGTTGAAGCAGGGAATTGGCCCTGAGGTTCCCAGGCTAATGCTCTAACCCAATGGTCCCCAATGCAGTGCCCGTGGGCATCATGGTGCCCGCCAGGGCATCTATGTGCACCAGCGTACTGGCCGGCGGACAAACATCTGCTGAAATGCTGCCAAAAAGTGATGTCACCAAGAGGCATCGCTGCCGAAATGCCGCTGATTTTCGGCAGCAATGCTTCTTGACACTACTTCCTTCGGTGGCGATGCCTCTTGACGTTGCTGCTTCTCGGCAACATTTCGGCGGATGCTTGTCCGCCGGCCATGATCTTCAGTGGATCGTCATCCGGCACCCACCATCCGGAAAAGGTTGCTGCTCTAACCACTGGTCCATTCTTCCTGAACAAGAACTCTTGGGGTTTCCCTGAACTTCCAGTTTGTAAGCATGAACTTTGGCTGTGGCAGTTTGTAGCATCACCATCCTAACTATGGCCTTCAGGCATTCCCCTCAAATATGTCTCCTACATTTACTCTACATCTCTGGCAGGAAAGCAAAGACTGTTTATTTCTTTGAAGGGACTCCATGATGAAAAAAACCTTTATGGAGAAAATAGGAGACAAAAGGCCATGTTGCCTGCAAAAAAATTACATTAGTTCAGCTCAGCCTCTAGTGTGCTCCTTTCTTGCTGACTCAGCTAATAACATGAGCTGAGCACCAGGATTGCTTCCCTTACAAATCTCCAATGCTGGGGCTTATAGACACAGCTCATGCAGAAAGCAAGTGATACAATTATCAAGCTTGCTAAGTAAACAAGTTACTTTGAGCGATAAGCATCTTACTATCACCACAGTTGGAGTATTCCACGGAGCCTGTCACATAGTGTTATTAACAATGATGTATACAGTACATACAATACATACAATGTGCTAGGTGTTTTACAGAACAAATTCCTGATCCCATACATGAAATCAACTAATAGCAGAGAGGAGAAAGGTGGGAAGGGCAGTTGGAGGGTTACCATGCTGAGATCATAGTTACTTCAGGTTCACCGTGTACATGTCCCAATGGTGCGGCTGTCCATGTGTTCGCTTTTTAACTTCACCCTTGTCTCCCTCACTGATCCTAATTAAGCCCAAGGCAGTCTCGCCTGAGTAAGGACAAAAGATTGGGCTCATTATTCTCCATTTTTAAAGGTAATGAGGAGCTTCATTCTGGAAGCAGGGACTGGTCACTGCTTTGGAAATTCATATTAGCTGCTGGGAGCATTCAGTTTTTCCTGTCTTCCTTTTCTAATTAAATGATGAGATTGGGTGTGAAATGGTTCATTAATCCATGCCAAGAATATCGGACACAAGGTCAAAGGCTGAATCTCTTCAGGATAATTAGCCAGGAATTAATACAGGATGGTTTTTGCGCTGTGGTTTTAGGATGATAAAATACAGGAAAAAAAAATCTGTTATACAACTCCTCTCCCTTTATCTAAGGTTGGTCAGACCCAATGAAATGCATCACTCACCTGGATACACCCCACTTCTTACCTGAAGCTTTGTTGACCTGGATCAATCCCACAGCCTAGGTTTCATTCATGTGATGTGGATTCTGCTTTCTCTGTTGGGATTTTTTTAAGGTTGTGATTAGTGGCCAGCTACCTGAGTCTCTTTCTCTTGTCTATTGTTCCAGGGCTCTCTGGAAAAGCCTCCCTTACTGTGTAGCTGGAGAGCCCATAACAGCACTGTGGTGAGTGTTGAGCACTTCATGTTCAGTTCAGATTCATTCATTCTGAGCGGCTCCTCGGACAGAAGCGCCAGACTGTGGACCCCAGATGGGAAATTTGTGGGAACCTTTGGGCAGGAAAAGAGATGGGACTTGAAAAATCCATCAACATTTGCCCACCCCAAGTAAGTAAAAATCCATCAACATTTGCCCACCCCAAGTAAGTTTCCAGCCCAAGATGGATCATTTGTTTCTAAGGCTACTTCTGTGATGAATTTCTGAGAACGTTATCCCTCCAGAGCTTACCTAGCAAGAAATTCAAATCGATACTGACTTGCACAGTCTGAAGGGCCAGGCTGGCCCTGGGATTTGTGGAGTCTGTACTAAGTCATATGCGTGGGGAATTCAGTTAGCCTTGGCTAACGGGCACAATACCGATTGTGAGAGGGGCTGATTTGTCAGCTGAGCAGGTCTGGATGGGGTGCTTCCCATTAAGAGATTGAAGGAGAGTTTGAGCAACTATGGGGGATGAAGGTGCAGGTAGCTAAGAGCCTTTTTGCTTCTATTCTATGTAAATTCTTATGTAATCTCATCCCCGTCGGTGCCTTGGATGACATTAGGGCTCATCCTCTTTGGCTCCAGATGATCCTTCACATCTCTTGGGATCTTCTCCCTAGCACCCTTCCTGTATCATAGGCCTGGTCTACACTGGGGGGGGGGATCGAGCTAAGATACGCAACTTCAGCTATGAGGATAGCGTAGCTGAAGTCGACGTATCTTAGTTCCACTTGCCTCCCATCCTCACGGCACCAGATTGACGGCCTCGGCTCCCCTGTAGACTCTGCTTCCACCTCTCGCCCTGGTGGAGTTCCAGACTGGACAACAGAGCGTTCGGGGATCGATTTACCGCATCTAGATGAGACCTGGCGGGTAGTGTGGATGTACCCATAGATGCAAAATGATAAAGTTCTCTCCTCCCTTCTTCATCACTGTTGACTTGTAACCGCTGGCCTGGTGCAAGATTAAATTATATATCGTGCTAAGGCATATGAAAATGCTTTAATTTTAATGTTAAGGCTATTCGAGCTGTGATGCACATAGGAAGTTTGTATAACAGCTAAGGTAGGCTTGGCAAATATGGGATACTTTTGGTATTAGAGAGACAAGGTGGGTGAGGTAATATTTTTTAATTGGACTAATTTCTGTTGGTGAAAGAGACAAGCTTCCACGCTACACTCAGCTCTTCCTCAGGTCCTGGGAAAGGACTCAGAGTGTCAGAGCTGAATACAAGATGAAACAGATTGTTTCGCATAAGTGGTGAACACATATTCTAAAGGACCTTTCAAGGTGACATGGCCCATTAACACCCTGCAGTCATGTAACCAAAAAGAGTGTCAGAATAAGCCATGAACCCAGTGTCTTTATTACAACCGTGATTTTTAGCGTCTAACAAAGATTGAATTTAAGCTCCCCGGCTTGTCTTTTGAAGGTGTTGTGCAGGTTTCCTTTGAGGACAAGGACTGAGGTCAGAGAGGGATTGCTCATTTTGGGAAAAGCATTGGCCCATAGGTGACAGGATGTTTTTGTCTTTTCTCATTTTTCTGTGTGAGTTCATTCGAGAGCGTTGTGATTGTCTGGGTTCACCCACATAGTTATTACTGGGGCATTTTTTTTTTGCACTGGATGAGAACACCACATATTGTGATAGGCACATGTAGAAACCAGGAATCCGGAAAGGAGTGTTGTGGGGGAGTGTTGATCATTGTAGCAGTGGAGCTATGGCTGCAGGTTTTGCATCTGTTGTTCTGGCAGGGTCTGCTGCCCCTTTGCGCTGGTGGGTCTGTGGGGAGCTTGCTTCTGATGATGAGTTTGGTGAGGTTGGGGGATTGTTTGAAGACCAGAAGAAAGTGTTCATGAAATATTTCTTTATGGATGGAGTCCCTATTGAGAAAGGGTTGTAATTGTTTAATGATATCCTGTGTGGGGTGGTAGATGATAATTAGGGATGTGCGGTAGGAGGGAGGTTAACAAACTTTGTTAATTAGCCTACATATCAAAGGTATTAGCATGCCTAACTAAAGTTCTAGAATGTAGCCACAGCGCATCCTGTGGGGTGTGGGAGAGCTATGAGAAGATTAATACAGAAAATCTCCTACTTAAATAAGCTGGAAAATGAGAGGTTGCTGTGCAGATGTGATGACCAGCTGAGGAGAGCTCTAAAAGAGTAGGAGAGAAAATCCTCTTTCATCAGTTTGATCCCACAGTGTCAGTTAAACTCAGCTGAGTTAATCTTACTCTCCCCTCTCTCTCCAGTCATGAGCTTGACATAAAAACCTTGAGATTATTAAAACGATACATTCGGGGGTCTTTCAATTTGCCTTTTTGTACTGGCGCCTTTAAAGGTTCACATTTTCAGCTTTTCTCCTCAACCACAAGGACTAGAAACTTACTGTTTTTTAATGAAAGCTGAGATTATGATGTAATCATATGACTCCAGGAGCTGGTGCTTTAGGGGGAAACAAAGAAAAATCATGAAATCAATCATGAGCATTGGCAACACTTGTCCCCCGGAAAGCAGTCTCCCCAACACCCTTTACTCTTCTCCTACTGCTGCTGATACTCAAGAGTCGTCTACACAAAGGGTTGGGGGGAGGGAAATTTCCCACTGTTGCTCACATCTGTGCCATTTCCCTCGTGTGAACTGAAGTGGAAGCACTGGCAAGGTAGTATTTTTAACAAGAAGTCTGCTCTCAGAGCAAGTCAAAATGGCACTGCATTCAAAAGGCCAATGGTTGTGGTGGCCATGCACACAGTAAGGCTCTCTACAAGAAAGGAACTGCAGCTGTGTTAGCTGCAGAGGGAAATGTTTGCCCGAGAAGCTCAGTACAGACACAGCCATGGGCTGCATGCTGGCTGAAAGGTACCTGAGTCTAGGAGGGGGGAAAAGCCATCATTATCAAGCTTTACCGATTTGTGCTTTGATTTAAATTTCTCTCTGGAATTCCCATACTCCCATACCGAGTCACCTCAGTAATTCTTGTTTCAATTACATGCCCCCTGCCGGCCTTGCCCAAGGAACTATGGCCCCCTACAGTATTTCTGTCACTGATTCCTGGAATAATCTACATTCAGAGTCTTCCCCAAAGGCGAGGCAGATGCTCTATAAATCTAGTCCTTGTACAGGGTACGTTGAGTAAACCAGCAACTGGGAGGAACAAGCAAGGAAGTAGTAAAAGTAAATCTTTTTTGAAAATTTTGCATGTGCAAGCAACAGACCAAGCTCCTAACTAAAGTCACTGAAGATTTGCCAACTGCTTACACTGAGCTAGAACTAGAAGCGAAGAGAATAAGCACTGTTAATTTGAAGTAGACAGAAGCTCTGAAAAGGTTATCAGATGCTTTGTAAATGTCTTGAGTCCAGCTTTTCTTAATAGCCAAAGTTATAAACAGTGTTTTGTAAAGTGCCAGATTTTTCAATTTCCCTTCAGTCCACAAAAACAGCAGAGTACTCATATCAACAACGTTCACCAAAGTCAGGCCTATTATACTAAGTTTTTCCAGTTTCTTTCCACAAATCCAGTTGTTTCACCCAGGAAAAAAAAGCATTGTATTCACAAAGAAAAAGTCAGATAGGAAAATGATACCAAAGAAGTTTTTGACAAACCTACCCTGTGAGTTGGGATTAATTCTTTCATAGCCAAACAAAATTAATTTCCACTCACTGCAAAAGAGTAAATAAAGATCTGTGTCTAGCTGTTATCAAGAATGCCAAATTATTTTACAGATACTATAATTTTTGGAAGACAATCATCTCACTGATATTATTGATAAACATCCATGACCTTTCCAGATGACTAATCAAGTATTAATTAACCCGAGAGAAAAACTAGTGATATTAAGGTTTTACAAGGAAGCATTAGTTGAACAAAGAGAGTTAACTGGAGTTTTAACAGAAGTCCTTGTTCTTCCATTTGAAAGAAGTAATGAGTAAAGAAAATATCAAATGGGACGCACGTACTAGACAAGCCAGTATGTACTTTGGGACCAGGAAAAAGGAAATTGTAATGTTTGTGTGTTTTTAGATGTTCAGATCGGAGAATACTTGAGAGTTAATAGTTAATAAGTGCTTGAACCTGGCAAGTAAAGAATGTGAATCTCTTATAACTGTGTCACCTCTGATCAAGAGAGATTTGTCCAGCATCTGAGTGCAAACCTCTGAAGCCATAAGAATATCTCACTCAGTGTGGCAGTGCTACTGGGAGAATGAAGCGTGGTTATTTATTTCTCTTATAAAATCTGATGGAGTGACTGTTTTTCTCTAAGTGATGTCTGTGACATCAAAACTGTGGCCCAAACACTAGTTACACTGGTGTAAATCCAGAGTGATCCCACTGAAATTAGCAGAGTCTCTCTGGATTTACACACTAGTGTAACTGAGCCCATGACTTGAGCTGCTGACTGTTACTGTTCGAGAAGATAGTCCAATTGTCCAATGCTGGGAGAAAGAAAAAGAAAGTGAAATAATTCTTGATTTACTGGATTAACATTGAGTCAACATTGAGGCTATGTCTACACTACTGAGGTAAGTCAACCTAAGTTACGCTACTCCAGCTATGTGAATATCGTAGCTGGAGTCGACGTAGCTTAGGTCGACTTACTGTGGTGTCTACACCATACTGGGTCGACAGGAGATGCTCTTCCATCAATTTACCTCACTCCTCTCATTCCTGTTGGAATACTGGAGTCTGCCATCAATTTAGCAGGTCTTCACTAAACCCACTAAATTGACCCCTGGTGCATCGATCACAGCAGTGTCGATCCTGTGGTAGTGTAGACATAGCCTGAATCAGGAAGAATAAGATCCACAGCAATTGTCCTAGGACAGATTAGGTGTATGCTGGCCACTAATAGGGACAGAGACAGAGAGGTCAAAAGCTGCTTAACCCTTGATGCTAGTGAATAGGATTCTCTTCGGAGCATGCAGGATTTAGTAGGAATCTTTCAGCGTTGAAGATGAGGTTCGAAGTATAACTAGATACCCACAAGAATTGAATTTGGTGCAATAGTTACTAAAACTTATATGATGACCATCAGAGCACAGCGTATGGGATCAACACTGTTCTCTGAGTTTGAGAGTTCAATGAATTCAGCAGAGAGTTCTTCATTTATGTGGACCTTTATCTCAACCTTGAAACAATCCAACCTGAGTCCACCAGAAGTTTAGCTGACTCTTGTACAAACCCACACTCCCAGTGTTCACACAGTACTAGATACAAGCTAACATAAATCAGGAAATGCATAATGAAGTATGAAATATATCTATTCTTCAGGATCTTAGCTCAAGAGGAGTCTGCTTCAGTTGTTTTCCCATATATATTTCATTGTGTTTTGTGCATGTCCACATCCTCAAAATCTACTGCAAATTTGAGCTCTTTAAAAAAAAAACAACACAAGTGGTTGTACATGCAATGAGCACTTTTCTAAACTCGATAACCAGGCCATTTTTAACTTTGTTTTTTTTCCCCAAAATACTCTCTGCTTTACTCTGCTTTACTACCCACACAGACCCACATTGAAGAGAAATAGCCCTGCAAAATGTAAGGGTGTCTAAATAATAACAAAAACTCAGAGTCTCATCAACTCCAACCCAGGAATGCCAAATGGCTTCAGAAACCACAAACATCTATTTTTTAGCCTTTTGTAATCTTGCATCTTAAAAATGACATGAATGTACTTTTCCCTCTTCACCCTCCTCAACTGTATTCAGCAAACATTTCTCTCTGGCCATGTACAAGTACGTTTCAGGCCAAAGCAAAAGTTGGGGGAGATGACAGGGAAGGTATGGGATACCCTAGAAAAATAGGCATCTAATGGAAAAACTGATTTAAAAACGGTTTCCCTGATCGTAACCCCTAATGATGATCTCCACATTAATCACAGAAATTAGAGATTCAACACTCATCTCATTTGTCCAGTGCACCTCCCGTTGGTGTAGAGCTATTTCCTAGATTAAAATTGCCTGCCACATGATGAGGCCTCTGTCATATCCAGTGAACGACTCCTTCACTATTTAATAAATCTCACTACCAGAAAGGCTCCCCTGATATCGTCAATGCTCCTTTTCTTACCTTCATCCCATTACCCATAGGTATGGCCTCCATTCATCTCCACCCTTTGCACACCTCTGATACTATAGGTCAGAGGTTGGCAACCTTTCAGAAGTTCTGTGCCGAGTCTTCATTTATTCACTTGAATTTAAGGTTTTGCGTGCCTGTAATACATTTTAATGTTTTTAGAAGGGCTCTTTCTATAAGTCTATGATATATAACTAAACTAAACATGCATCTGAGGAAGTGGGTATTCACCCACGAAAGCTCATGCTCCAAAATGTCTGTTAGTCTATAAGGTGCCACAGGATTCTTTGCTGCTTTTACAGATCCAGACTAACACGGCTACCCTCTGATAACTAAACTATTGTTGTATATAAAGTAAACAGGTTTTTAAAATGTTTAAGAAGTTTCATTTAAAATTAAATTAAAATGCAGAGCCCCCCAGACCAGTGGCCAGGAAATCAGCTTGTGTGCCACCTTCGGCACCCGTGCCATAGGTTGCCTACCCCTGCTATAGGTGATTATCTCATTCCCCATAGCCAAGCTCTTTCATCATAAACCAGCCCCACTAATCCAGCAATCATTTTGCTGCTGTTCTTTCCTCTACATCTTTCTGTTACTGAGGTGCCGGAGCTGAATGCAGTGTTCCAAGTGCAGGCTTGCCAGCACTTTGAGACCCTCAGATGGCAAGCTCTATAGAAGTGTCATTTATTATAGCGATAGAGACTATCACTGCTCTTGGGCTGTTGGTCTGCTGTGGAAAAGGGAGTAGGCAGAAAGAGAGAGATGCTCGCCTACTCAAGCTCCCTGCAGATGGTCAAACCACAAAGTACCAAAGAGAAGCCACATACTTCCTTCCAATTTCATTGCTTTGGCCGGGGACCAAGCTAACCACCAGTGGAGTCATGTTGGGCTCGGGAGCATTACTCCAGCTTGCCTCTCCCAGCAAGCATAGTCATTTAGCTGGCTGTGTATGACTATTAGATGGAGAATCTGAATTCTTTCAGGGCCGTGGGAATGGATAAAGTGTCTGATCCTGTCATGGCTTCCAGCTGTCAGGAAACTTTGGACTCTGGGCTGACTTAAGTTGTCTCAACTCAATGGTCTTCAGTGGAGCTGTGCCTGCTTATGCCACTGTGATGAATCTGGCCCAAGGAATTTTCTTTTCAGAAGAGAAATGAGTGTCCATACATTACCTTAGTCTATTTTATTTGCTACCTATAGTCGCAGTAAACAGCTTCGGACAGACGTGAATATTACATACAGAGAACAGTCTGGTTTAAGCTTATTCTCTCACAAAGACTTTCTTAGTAGAAGTTACACATCTTCTCAACAGAACAAACGCCAGAAAGTCTAGTTTGTTCAGCTCCCCTTGAACTGGCCCACTTCCTGTGGGAAAGCGCGTCTGTTTGGTTCTCGCCTTGCCATTTGCTGCGACTGGGTGGCGTGGGGGACTGCAGGTAAGTCACCTCCACTGGCTTTGCAGCCACAAGCTGAAACCAAAGTACAATATAAAGAGAAGGCATTTGGTAAACTTAGGTATAAACCAAGTATCACACCATTCCGGTTAATAAGCCGGTTTTAAACCTACTGCTAGGTCAAGGTTGGACTCTGCAGCTCAACCATTGCTATTGTTATTCTAAGGCATTGGTATCTGACTAGTGTCCATAAAATTCAACAAATAAATTCAATTTATTATTGAGCTGGGACTGTCTTCTGTTGTGGTTTTAACCTCTTCCAATCTTAAACTGTTGAATTTCTACTTCTGTAGTGTTCCTACGTTGGCCATAGGGCTATGTATGGCCATGTGAAATATTTGCAGTGACATGTGCAGTATTTGAGATTTTCACATTCAGTTTTGATTTCATGGAACTGGTCCAGAAGGAGAGCGGGGGGGATGTCGTGGATTTCTGCGCAATACTATCTTTGAGCAAACCCACTGGTTCTGGACATGTGACGTTTCATTCTAGTGAAGATGAATTTTTATGTCAAACTATGCTGAATTTTCCAAGTTTCAATGCATTTAATGAAAAGTGAACTTTTCAGGCTGTGAAATGACCTGGGCTGATATGGCAAGAGAATGTTAATGCAGGTGGGGTGATACTTTCTCTTTTCCCCACAGCTCTGTCTTTAGGAATCTCTGCCATACTCTGAGTTGCCAGTATGGCCAGATATCTTATTACCATATGGACTAACACATGAGGCAGTTCTTTCTATGTTCTTTATGGCATCTAGCACCACTTACGTCAATTGGAGCACTGTCTTTTCCTTCTATAGAAACAGGGTTAATATGACTATCTGTGACTGTGGTGTGAATCAGAGAAATCACAGATGGAAAAGGCCATCAAGTAAAATGGTGTAATCCAACCCCCTTTCTAATCCAAGATTATTCTCAACAATAGCTTACTGTTCCCAATGCCTCCTGTAATGGAGGTCCCCATGCCTTTTGTAGGTAAGATGAGTCTCATCCATTAGGGTTTGGGTTTCACATTTTCTCTGGCTGCCTGTGATAATCAGTCCCAGGTTTGGTTACAGATATTTAACCCAGTCTAGCAGTAGCACCTTTTTATTTTATGTTTGTTTTTTCTTTTTTATCAGGGATCCCTGGAGTGAGAGAAGAGAAATCAGGAAAAAACGAACGCCAACCAAGCAGCCGGCATATACTGATGGGCGGCTCTTCAGTTCAAGGGAGCTTGTCAGAAATGTGGAGGAAGAGACAGAAGAGAAAGTAAACCAGGAGATCAATGGGGGAAGCGCAATGGAGGAGAAAGAGCAACTGCAGGGTAAGTGTTTTCCCACAGTGGGGCCCGCCTTAAGAATCAGGAGCATATTCTCAAGAGTTAGCCCTTAACTTCAGCTCTTCTGGAAGGACAGTGAGACCTCACACTCTCTATGCAACTGACAGAACAGGGGGCAAAGATGGCTGCAATACACCTTCCCCATTCCTGGGGGCAGCCAGGGGTGAAACCAGCTCCCCGTGCAAGTTAAAACAGCCGAAGGGCCACTCGTGGACAGGCTGGTTCGTTCTGAGCCCTTACAGCCATTGCACAGGTGAGGATCAGCTGGAACACAGTACACTCCACTCTTGGCCTCCTCCCATCTGTTCCCCACTCCCACTATGCTTCCCTTTCCCCATGCCAGCATATCTCAGACTTTTGAAGTCTAATTCCCTCTCCTTTCAGGAAAATGCAATCCACTGATCCCCTTGCACCCATGCCATGTGTTGTTACAACCTACCCAGCTCACTCCATACACCTTCATGGCTCTCCACCCCCAGCTAGTCCAACACAACCTGCATTTTGGGAGATGCTGCTGTAAACCTTGGGAATCCCCTGCTGCCCGTCTAGACCAGGTTCCTGTGCAGTGTGTGCAACCCAAAGTAGCCAGAGGGAAAGTTTAGGATCTGGCCCCAAATGTGTCTCTTTTTAAAACAAGTTAACATTTATGTAATTATAAAATAGAGTGACTCATTTGTCATCCAGCTTCACAAAAGGTGCTGAAAGATGGATATTAAAGTATTTTAATTAGGTTCCAGGGAGAAATGTATACCTAGTGAGGCTGGGAAGAGCTAAATTCATTACTGCAGCCAAATCCCAGTCCGCTGCTTGTTTGCCTCCTCTTTAAAATGAACTGAATGTTCCGCAATTGCTGAGTAAAAAAAAAAAAATGTCATTTTCAGAGTGTCAGAAGTGCTCCTAAAGCTCCAACCTTGAAGGCTTCGCACAGCCAAAACTCAATGAAGCCAATTGGCAAATACTGGAAATGGAGGGATGGGTTTACTGGAGTCAGGACTTCAGGGCAGGACCCAGAATAAGTGAGCAACAAATTGTTCTAACAGTCAGACAGTTTTACGTGGCTGCCAAGCTGTTTCATAGATTGCACAGGCCTGACTTTTATTGCTAAGAAACAGACTGGAACCGGACTGCACTTCTCACTGAAGGAATGCACAGCTGTGAGGTTTCCATTCACTTTGCACAATATGCGTTCCAGGAATTTGTGTAAATCATTAGGGGCCATGCAGTAAACAGAGTCGCATTCATAACTGTGATAAATAATAATAAAATATTCTTATGATGTGGTGCCAATACCCAAAGGTCTTTGGGTACCAACAAAAGAAGCTAACTAAAAACAAAGGAAAAAAATCAACACTGCCCAGAAAATTCCTAGCCCAAGAGTGGAGGGGGGACACAAAGTGACCCCGGTACACATTAAACTGAACAAATGCCCACAATGGAAATACTTTCAGATCTTCCCAAATGAACAGAAATATATTCACTGTGAACTCTGAGTTTCTGGAGCAGAGAGTCAAATAGTGTGGCTGCATTTTTAAAAGGGTAGATAATTGGATTACCACTATTGCCATATGTAGAATCAGATCAGGGAAGTTAAATCTCATGTTTCATGCCACCTGATCACAATGGAGCTCAGGAAGGAAATCCGACATCTATGGATAGTATTACATAATAGGTCAGATGCATGAAGGTGCCAGCTCAGCAAAGCACGTAAGCAGGTGTTTAAAACCCACTGAAGTCAAGGGAACTGAAGTCTGTTCTTAAAGTTAAGCACATGTTTCAGTGCAGAACAGAGATGGACTTAAGAACATGCTTAGCATGAAGCAAGTGCTTAAGTGTTTTGCCGAGTGAGGATCTAAAAGGGTCGATTTGCCTTGCTCTGATGTTTGGAGATGGTAATAACTGTGCAGTTATCTAACTGGGAGGAGTGTGCAGAATAGCACCCACATCATCGTTTGGGGTCTGAATTGAAATGGACCTATAGAAATCAACCAGCAAGACTGCAAATTCTGACCACCTGGAGCTACTGGCCAGTCAAAGGCTTCCGAGATTCAAGGCTGAACGGGTGCATGTGCTCAGATTTGTTTAGCCTGGACACAGATTTTCTGCACTTTTCCTTCCAAGTTAGGAGCAGCTTGCAGCCAACTCTTAGTGGGCTGGCTGCAAACCCTGCCTTCATGAACATGTTTGTTAAAACACACATAAGCGCTTTGTCCAGAGTGCTGTTTGAAAGCCCAGACATCAGACTTCTTAGTCAAATGTAAAATCTGTTCCAGCTGTCTGGGAAGACAAAGAAATCTGCCATCTTGCTGCTTTGGAGAGCTCACAATACACTGCAGCATTTTATATCTGGATGTGTTTCCCTATCCAAATCCACAAGCAGCTCGAACAGTGAACAATTAGAGACTCTTTCCTTTGACTCCAATGCTTGAGATCAAGCCCTTAAGTACCAGGTGCCATGCTGGGTAGGCGTTAGAGCAGGAAACTTGGAGCCAGAATTCCTCGGTTCTGCCACAGATTTCCTGTGTGACGTACACTCTGTGCCTCTGCATCCCCATGTGTAAAACCCGCCTTGTGGAGAAAACTGAATTAATGAGACTGGTTTCAGATCCTTTGATGGAAGGTGCTGTGGAATGGAAGGCAGTAGGATTATTGCCTTTCTGCTTAGCAGGTGCACCTTCCGCGTTCTTGTATTAGGTGGGCTTAGGCCACTTAAGTGTTTGCGGGTCTGTTCCCATTTGCTGAATGTTTTAATTACCGTTCGGTGTCCTGCCATTAGATGAACGCACCCTTCATGTTCACACATGACATTTGTTTTTGTGTTTTTAAAGCTACAGCTCAAGCTGACACATTATCTATCACACACGGTCATATCTACATCAGACAGTCGGAGTCCTAACATGGAGCTTTTCATTGATTTGTTTTAATTTTCTAGCCTATCAGATTAGAGCTGCCGGATCAGAGCTGTGGGGCTGGAATCAGCTCCATCGTGATCAAACACCTGAAAAATTGTTTTTGCTGAGCGTGTTTTTCTCTGGGTCAAAATTTTGGAGTGTTGGGGCTTCAAGTGTCTAAAGTGAGTGGTGATTCTGGTTGCCTCCATTTGGGGCTGCCCGGGTTCATGTGCCTTAAAGGGACCTGATTTCTAGAAAGTGCAGAACACCCACCTTCTGGAAATCAGGCCCCTTTAAGGGGTGTCAAGTTAGGCACCCAAAAATTGAGACATTCAAAATCTCTAGTCACTTCTGAAAATAATCACAGGACACTCCATGGCAACTGATACCTTGAGCTCCAAAAACATGGGCCTCTGTTACATGAGCTAAATGACCTCTAGGGTTAGTTTTGGTTCTGTCCCTCCTAGGGGCATGCCACCCGACAGAAGAAGGGCATAGCAATTAGCGTTCTGGGCTAAGACTCAAAAGACATAGGTTCAATTCCTGGCTCAGCTGCAGGCTCATGGTGTGTCTCACATGGGGCAAGTCACTCAACCTACCATGTGCCTCAGTTCCCCATTTCTAAAACTGAGGATATTGTTTCCCTGCCTCATAGAGTGTGGTGAGATAAAAGCCCTTAATAACTGTGAAGTCCTATGAGGGCTATAAAGTACCTAAGATAGCCAGAGGGTGAAATGAGCTGATACTGGAGCAGGTCTGACAGTCCATCCAGTAGAGAACAGCGGTGAGGCAAACCCATTCGCTAGCACATAACCAAAGCCCGCAGGGGCTGGATGTGTCATGGACCTGATGCACACTGTAAGGGTAACAAGAGGCAACTGGAAAATGCCTCCTATCAGCACTGAAGGGTTCAGGCTGAGCCACATCATGAGGGATGCAGAGGAGCCATGACTGGGGTAGAAACAGGGTTTTAAGGAGTTACTTAGATCGTGGGGTTAGGCAAACCCTGTGCCTTCTCCTTATAAACTCTTTTCACTTGGACTGCACTCGGAGACAGCCAGGTCCCATTCTTTGCAATGAAAACCCACAGAGTGAAAGGCTAACTATTAATGTGAGAAACTCTACCCTAAATTAAATAAACACCTCAGTACATGAGAAATCTAAACTCACTTAAGGGTAACCAGATTTGCAGAACCACAGATCCCTCAACATACAGATAAGAAGTTGGAAAGGACATAAGCGAGAGAGAGCAGATTATTTAGGGCAGCTGCGACCTCGGGTCTCTGGACATAGCTGGTTTTATAGAAAAGAGGACATGCTTCCAAGCTACAAGAGGTATCTCCTTTCTGACAGGATTTAGACAGCAATTTGGCCTGACAGTAATATGCCAGTAGAAAGCTTACCCCCGTAGCGTAATTATTAGGAAGCAGTCCCTCTAGGAACGGCCTGCTCCAAGCTTCTCTCTCTCTCCGTCAGCCTGAAAGGAGATGCTGTCATTCCATAATGGGAAGTGAAGGCTGAATTTTTCGGATGGATGTGGTTTTGGAAATGAACTTTGCTAACACCTGCTATAAGTTCAGCAGGTCCAATTGCCAGATGCTACAGGAACTAGGGGCTCGTTAGCATGATTGAGACTTTGGCAAAGCGAAGGGCTCTCAGCTTCCATGTCTAGGAAATGTTGAGAAAAGCAGTGGCAGGAGTTCAAGGAAGGGTGTGCAGTGCTGTGTTTTGAAGTCTAGACAGTGCTGAGCCCCAGCGATGCTGAAGAATGCCTTTTCCCGGTCCAGCATATTGTTTAAAACTCACAGGTATTGGAGACGAGGAACGAAATGGGGAAATAGCGAATTCCCTCATTCGAACAGACACGGTTGCATAATTCTCTTTCCAGATCCTACCTTCCAAGCCTTGCCTGGCTGATCAGAGGCTGCCAGTGTTTTACAGGCTCCACTGTATGAATTATCTCTGACCTCCCTGGGCATCCTCTGAAGTCACCTTGCTGTGTCTGCCTCTTTGTCTGCTTCTCAGCCCTTAGGGGCCATAGAGGGAAACAAAAGCAAAAGCTACCCATGCTAGGATCCCATGCTAGAAACCTGCTCCTGCAAACCTCCCAGTGACAGCAGTGGACTCCGTGTCTCTTTCATGGGTCTCAAGCTCTGTCTACCCCGAAGCTGTTAACCAGGACTCTGAGTCACTGAAGTGGACAGGCTCCCATTGGCATCTGTGGGTTTTGGATCAGGCCCTGTGTTTGGGAGCCAGCTTCAAATGCACTTGCAGCCTAATGCCAGGGTGACTAGAGCCCCAATTTTATAGGGACAGTCCCAATATTTGAGGGTTTTTTCTTATATAGGCACCTATTATCCCCCACCCCCATCCTGATTTTTCACACTTCCTGTCTGATCACCCTACCTAGTGCAATGGTGCAGGGTTTGCATCCACGCCTAGCCCTGTTACAAACTACGTTACAAGCAGGCTGAAGCCTAGCGAAGGAGGCATGCTTGGTAGAGTAGGGTTCCATAAGAAAGGGGTTTAAGCTAAGAACATAAAGCTGCAGGCCAGGAAGGAAGGGAGGACGCAAACCAATCCCCATCCCCTGGAAGGGAGGGGACAGATCTAGAACCATATCCAGCAAGCAGGGTGGGGTGGAGGAAAAAAGCCACACCAGAGGATTGGACCTAAGGTCTCATGAGGCAAGGTGAGGGGGCCTGGGGTGGAGAGGCAGTCAGGGGAGGGGAGAAGAGAAGCTCTCTCCCCACAGGGACCCCACCCTATATGGAAAGGGCAGGTGAATGTCAATGCAGAGACGGTCTTTTTATGAGCAGCTCTCTCCCTGCCACACTCCAAATGTTTGAACTTTAGTGACTGTTCGATACCTCACTTACTCTCTGTCAGTTTGGGGCCTCCCGAAGGGTGCTTGGCAGAGTCCAAAGGTATTTGTCTTTGTATCATCATCTTTAATAAAACGAATTAATGTCTTGCACTTATTTGGCACGTTTCATCCCAAAGGACTTCAGAAGCTTAAAGGAGCACTGCCAGGCAAAATAGTGGGTGCTTAGGGAAAATAAATACCCTTCCCTATGTTATAATAAACCGTTGATTGTTAAAGGTGAAGGAAAGTTAACAATTTCATGCACTTTTCCAATTTATTAGACATGGGTCTGATTCTTTCCCCCTGCCCGCCCTCCAATCCCCTCATGAACTTTAAGGCAGTTCAGGTTTAAATTTCAAACCTCTAGACCTATTTCTGTAATGGGCTGACCCAGGATCCTGGCTCTGTGAACCCTTTGAGGGTCAGGGTTTGTGGGCTGGGCAGTTGGCCATTAGCCCGGGCCGAGGGGAGCATCTAATGAATACAGACTGGTATGACTTTCATTTGTGTTTCTAACCATCTCACACGAGCTGGCTTGAGGAGGCCGATTCAGTTTCATGACTACTTTCAAGGTTTTAAAATGTGTTTTTGTGAAATAGGGTTGTGGATAGAAAGGGTCAGGTTTGTCCAGTCAAGTTGCTCTCTCCCTCTATTTAGTCAGATGAAACCAGAAAGCCCTGGACCTCTGAAGCCTTCCTGTCAAAAACATAGTTGAAATCAATGTATCTCCATGAAACGATTTGGCTTTGACATTTTTGTCAAAAATATTTTTGCCAACTGTATTTGCCATGGTCTACCCGGCTGTAAACAGGTGATGGGGGTGGTTTTAAGTGCATCCCTGGGAGCACGGGTGGGGACAGGAATTCAGACTGGAATTTTCATAATTTATGGAAACATTTCTTTTGGACTAGATCTTAACTATCCCTTTCGAAAGCTGATAGATAAATTGCACAGGGATCACTTCAAGCATTACTGAAGTGCAACCAGCTCTGAGTTGAAAGGTAGCATCTGTTTCACAGCAAACAGCACCTTGCATGGTTTGGGACAGGAAATGAAGCAGCATGCTTCGCAGCTGCAACAGCTATTTAAATAGACAGAAAGCAATTGTCAGACTACAGGGGCTAAAACACCCCTCCTCTTTCAAAGACTGAAACGGAATTGTTGCTGACCTCTGTCAGCACAGTGATCTCACACCACGCAGGAGTGTTCGATCAGCATCACCTCAGAACGATCAGACTCACAGAGGTCTCATCACACAGCAGCCTGACTGCAGAAACAAACCTTTCCCTTTGTAAATGCCCACAAAGGCTTTCAAACCAGCAAACTTTTCAAATCCAGGAAGGATGCGGAGCTGGGAGGGGGCAGCTGTTGATAATGAAGCTACAATTTGGCTTGAATGCAAAGAACTAACAGGCCCAAGCCAGGTCGAGTGTGACTCCATCATGGACAGTCTGGTTCTTTTTTTAGTTAGGTTGATAAGTGCTTCAAGCAATATTAACACATGCAGAGTCTTCGCACCTATGGCAATTACACAGGTGTCCCAGAAGCCAATGAGTCAAATGGGAAAAGGAAGGTCTGGTGATGCTTATCAGGCCATGATAGTGTTAGGAAGCTAAATCCACATAATAAAGAGGTGTGATTCTTCTCCTGAGTCATGTGGCATTTAGCACTGGGTGAGTGTGGTCCCTGCTCAGTTTTAGGCCCTTGCCTTGCTTTGCTGGGATTCCACTTAAGAAGAATCTGACAGAACTGCCCATGCCTTTAAGAAATAATGTTTATGCCATGTTCTACCATACAGTGCCCCTGCTGACCCTATTCTCTCTCTACAGAGTTCCAATTACCAAGAGCGGATGGTGCCCATCCATCCACATCCCCCAGCCAGATTTCTGCCGCGGATGCAGTGCAAAGCCGCCTGACAACTCCACAAGCGTTCACCGGTACCTCAAATCAAAGAAAACACGAGGTGAGTCTGTGAGATCTTTTGTCTATCTCTGACCTTGACACACTGCCATTCCACTGAAGGGTAAAACCCTGCAGCTTAAGATAAGAGAATCTGCCATGAGCTCAGATTAATTAAAAGACACACAAAGTGATAAAGCATTGGGGATTGCTTCAGATAGGCAAGCCAAAAAAAGTCATTCACGGGGAACAGTTCGCGGATTATGCAGAGCAATCCAATCTATTGCACACACAAGAGCAAACAGACTGTTGAACTGTGTGGTTCTTTTTAATAATAATAATAATAATAATAATAACAGATGGTTTCTTAAAGTAATAGCCAGTGGGTTTTATTCCTGTGTGAGGCAGCAAAGCTGAACTATATTTAATAAGGAAATGCAGATAACAATAATCTCCAAGGTCTGATAACAAATGCTCCATTCTTATGTATTCTTCGGTACCTCTTCTTCAGGTGTTTAATGCCGTTGTAAAATGTGACTTTTCAGGGTATTTGGGTGGCACAAAGGGTTGGTGATTCATAGATTTTAAGGCCAGAAGGGACCATTTAATTGGATGTCCCGTATATACCAGGTCAATAACTTCCATTTGACTAACACGTATTTTGCAGAAAGGCTGCCAGCCTTCATATGAAGCCTTGAATAGATGGAGAATCCACCACTTCCCTTGGTAGTTTGTTCCAACTGTAATGGACTGCAAACAGTGGAATTAGCCCACATCCATAATGACTGGAATTACTCGCATCCAAACTCTGCTCTGTAGCCTTTGTGAAATGAGATGGGTCAACTCGGTATATTTTCCAGTGGACATATCTCCACTGGCACTAACTTGCAATCTTCTTGGCATTCTCAGTAAAAAGACCAGGGACTACGTGGGCCAAGGAGACTGAAAACTGTCCTTTCACTCCTGGAGGTCTGCTCTCTCCAGCACATGGCTGAAGCGCCAGGGTGGGGAAAGCTTGTATCGCCTCTTCTATTGCTGTTATGTGGATATAGAGAAATGACCATCTTCAGGGAGATCAGTCCAGACCTGTCAGTCACTAAAAGTCACACCATCAGGAAGAAAGAAAGAAAACTGTGTAATTTCTCTAAAATCAGCAACCACCACCATGTGAAGGCTTCCCCTTAACCTGGGAACACCCTTCCAAAACCAGGTCACCTTGCCACATTCCTCACCATGTTCAATTCCCTCCTCAAATTTCACTTCTGCTGGGAAGGATGTGAGAAGTGAGCAGGGAAAAGAACAATAAACAGAACCAATAACACATGATGGATCCTTTGAGATGTCCCATGCCTTACTGAGCAACTCAGATGGTGTGTGATGTACAGGAGATCAGAATAGATGATCACAGTGAATCCTTCTGGCTTTATAACCCATGAACCCTGCTGTTACCTTGTCCCTCCTCTGCAATCTCATCTATCATCTTCGCTTGGTGGATCCTACAATGAGCTCCATGCAGATGTCCACTTGGAGTCCATGAGACTAGGAATGCATGAGCACAGGAGTGTAAACTCTTTGGGGCATAGGGCATGCATTGTGCCTGGCATATATTGGAGTTTTGGGGAAATAATCATACATAGAATAGTCTGTCCATTTTACACTTTAGCCACTGAAGCTGAGCTGTAATTAGCATTCCTTTGGAAAGGGGATCTATTGCTGTTATAAAACCATTGTCAGGCATTTCCAGTAAGTGATACTGATGCCCTTTGCTTCTGAGCTTTAGGAAAAGGGCAGCTCTGGTGGTGGATTTAGTTGTTTGCAACGTGAACCAATGGGAGATAGTTTTTACATTAGTGTGATGGCATCATTGCCGTTGCAACCCAGTTTTTTCTCTTCCCTTCTCAGTGCCAGAGCCTTTTCAGACACCATCTGGAAAATGACCTGGTGAAAAGAATTACAGGAAGGAAAGCCCGTCGGCGTGTGTTTGGGGCTATCAGTGCTAACAAATTCAACCGGTTTGGGACACTCTGTTCACCTTTTCATGCACTAGTAACTCCGGTAAGCGTCCTTCTCTTCGGGTAGTTTTAGATTAAATACAAACCAGCCCTCCAGCTGCCAAAGCCCATCCTGCCAATAGCCATTCCAACAGCATTTTCAGAATCAGCCAATCAATGACTCCTGGCGAACAAGCTGGCTGTTTTCATTATATTTTCCTTGCGGCTTTTCCTGTAAGGGTTAATATTTTCTCCATAAACTTCCCTACAAAAGGATTAAGCAAGTAAGTAAATCAGCTAGCTGTTTGTTAATGGGTTAACTTCAACTTAAAACCCCTAATCTGTAGCAGACTCACGCTAACTACCTTTCTAACAACAGCATAGAAAATTAAAATGGAAAGAATTTTAAAAAATTATTTTTTTATTTTATTTATTTATTTTGTTTGTTTACTTCTTGGAAAATGAAAATGAATGGCATCACTTTCACTTTTGTTTAGCATCACTTCCAGGCTGCTGTTTGCAAACTAGGCCTGGGTGATATTGATTTCTTAACAATAACAGTTTACGTTTAAATTTGTTTAAAAAAACTACCATGGGAACATTTTTCTTGATCCTCGCTTGGGTTACAAGCTTGCTTGTACAAAAATTAAATATGGAGTCAAAGTTGAGTTGGCTGCACTGCTTTCAAAGAGAATCTTCATTCCTTCAGAGATTTCTTAAAATACTTGTTTAACTTAGATACATTTGTTCATGTTTCAAATCTCTCTCTGTCTGGCCCCCATTATCATGCTATCTGAGCACCTCCAGATCTTTAATATATTTATGATATAATAATTATCCTTTGCAATTATGAACAGTGTATACATGATAAGTGTTGTGTAAATGTCAAGTATTAATCCACAAAACAACCCCCTGAGGCACACAGATAAATAATGTAGTTCCCAATTTTATGGATAGGAAAGTTGAAGCACAAAGAGGTTAAGTGATTTGCCCAAGGCCGCATAGTGAGTTAGTGACAGAGCAAATATTAGAAATCTTAGTTCCCAGCCAGGAGCTTCATCCCCTAATACATTTGTATGTATTATAACAGAAATACCTGTTATTACAGATATGAAATATGCATTTTTCAAAACATGTGTATCCCACCATTTTTTGTCAGTATACGTGCAAGTCAGACGTAAAACCTGGCACCTAGCAATGCAGTACCCCTTAGCCAGAATATTTAAAAATTCATCTCTACAGTGATTAAAGGCCACACATTATCCTGACAGCATCAACACAGGCGTCAATGGAGCTGCTAGGTTCTATGGGCCCTGGATTCCATTTACACTTGTAGGCGGAGGGAAGACTGTGTCCATGGCCAGGGAGAACGTTACTTCTTACCCCAAATGCCCCTGTGTTTGGGACATACAGGTTTGAGGGTTCCAGATGTGTAGATGGTGAGGAGAGGAGCCATTTGGGCTCATCTATATTCATCCCTACAAAATGCACTGGAGGAATCTGGTTGTATCAACTTTTGTTGTTTCTCTCTGTTCTGTGGAGTCCCCAGAGAGGAAGGAGGGGTGAGTGTGTGTGTTTAATTGAATGAGTTTTAAAAATACACCACGCACCACGTACAATGTCTCTGGGTGCTTGTACAGAGATTATTGGAACCACAGAAATAATTTCACTAGTCTCTAACTAAATCCAGAGAGATTCAACCCTGAAATTGGCTGTAATTAGAGAACCACCCATCATCAGACCCTCAGACAAAATTCTGACACATACACGCCCATGCTAAAATGACGGACGCTATAGAAATGCATGTGATAGAATGTATTTCTCAAGGTTGGCCTGTGTGTTCATTATGCATTTTTATGAACTATTCTGTCTTAGGAGATGCAGAAATTAACTTTACCTCAAGACTTACCCATGACCCCTCGGATGCTGAGGCAGGGCATAGTCTGCAGCACCGAGACGGACTTACGGTCTTTACCATTAACCTTCCCAGACCTGGACACCGAGAAGACAGAAGAGCCCAGCCTGAGTGAGAGAAAGAAGTCATCAGTCCACATGAAAGCCCCTCTGCTTCCCCCATTAGTTAAACCTACCAGAGCTAGCCTCTCCCACAGTAAAAAGGCTAAAAGTTTCCAATTTCCCTCCCAGTTCTCACAGTAGCTGTCTCTATTAGCCTGTAATAGATGCTAAGTACTGGCACCTTCTGAAAGAGAATATCTGGATTCCATTTCTACAGCAATATGCTTTGTCTTTTTTTGTATTAGACCCTGGAGCATTGTTTTAAGCAGTCCCTTTGACACCTAAATTCCTCTTTGATACACACATAAAGTAATTGCAAAAGAGTATTTTTGTACTTTGGTTTCAAAATGGTGAAATTTCTACATTGAATCATGAAAATAAAGCAACTAACATGGGATTTTGTGAGGGGCAAAAGGGAAACCATCTCTTCAACCTTTGACAATCTTCAGAAGTTCAGCTCAGTTGTGGCTCAAATCTCTGTCCCTCCCAATTTTGAAAAACTCAAACTGCTGAGATCAAACCAAACCACTATCATTTGTGCATCTCAAGTGCCCCTTGAAGCCTGCTTTAGCTCTTGAAATGAGGTCTTGAATATAATGGGAGAAATCAAAGCCAGGCAAAGAAAGATTCAGCGACACTTTATTTGCAGGGAATTCTTGCATTCTTTAATAATTCTCTCTGACAGTTACTATGTAGTTTAGAAGTTACTTGGTTAATTATGTCTCCAATTAAGACTAAATATTGCCATATGAGCAAAAAAACTCCCTGTAGTTTATAAAATGTTGATACTTAGTTATTTAGTAAAATCTTAGTATCTTCAACTATAATTATCCTATAATCTTCATGTCACAAATAACTATGTAACTGAGCAATTGCTGCAATGACGGAAGATGGTTATTTTCTCCTTACTATAAAAGAAAAAGGTGGGGGAAGGTGAACAGCAGTTGAAAGCTTGTTTGCAGACACTCAGTAAATCATAAGTGTGACCTTAGACACTGCAGTCTCGCTGTAGAGTTTGCATCAGTAAGCTTTCCGGAGGCTGAGAGCAAACCAGAACAATATAAACAAAGCAGCATGACTCAAAGCACTATTCAAAAAGAGAACCTTTCTCTGGATGACGCAGCAGTCGCTTGGTTTAAAGGTGTTTATGACTGCATTCAGAGTGAGGGCCATCAGAGCATCGCAACTAGAGTCAAGTCCAAATCAGAATTTCCATCCTCAGCGAAATTCTGATATTTTGAGATTTGTTTTCAGCCTGAAAAAAACCAAAATATTAAAATTTTTCTTGAGCTTAAAAGTTGTGAAAAATCCCAGTTTGGAAAAGTTGCAAGTGGAGATCATAATGAGAGAGAAAAGTCCGACCCACGAGCCCAGCCCCTAGTTAACGACCAGTACGAAGCTCCTGAGCTACAACAGTCATGGAGCACTGCAGCACCTTAGGTAGCAGCAGGTTAATGTCGGACTATTTCATTTCAATTTTCCCAATGGAAAATTGAAAAAATTGGGCAAACTTAAAATTTTTCAACAGATAATTTTGTGGAAACTGATTTTTTCATTGGAAAAAAAACCATTTCAGTGGAAAATTCCTGACTAGCTCTGATACAAACCATGTGATGGGTATGGCCTAATGATTACCCAACATGCAATTTGCCATTTTTCTTTAAAACTGCAATTTTGTGCCAGGCTGCTTCATTACAAAGTGGGATTGGTAAATGCAAATCAAGATTTATTCCCCACAAAGGCATCTTGATTCTGTAGCTCAAAGGAATGTAAGTTATATTACCTACAATTCAAATATTCTTCTCAAAAACAGGATGCCAAGATACCACCAGGACAGGCATCTTAGAAACATTGGAAATGGACAGATTAGATATATATTGGAGCTATCATAGCTAGTTCTCTCCAGATATGCAGAACTCATATATTTGTAGATGGACAGATCTTGGCATTAAAATTTAAGGCAGTGGTGTTTAACTATGTATAAGGCTGGAGGCAGAACTGGAAAAGTTATTTCAGTGAATTAGACTTCTTTAAAATGGTCTAAACTTTCCCGCAGAGTTTTTCATGTTGATGATGTTATGCAGAAAAAGAAGCCACTGAAGGAATTCAATCTTGCAGAGAGGAGAAATGTGATAAAGACCAAGTGCCTATAAATGAGTCTATAAGATCTTGTTGCAAACTGCAGAGATTTCATTTACCCAGCAAGTAAGTTTGAGTTTCATAAAGCATAAGCAGGCTCTGTGGATCAGTCACTAAATCAGATTGCAATTTTACTGCCCTGTCTTAAAAACACCTCCATCTCAAGTGGAACCGGAAAGTTCATGGAGGTGTTGAGGTTAGTGATTTCAGAAAAGAAGCAAAAAGCCCCAATTAGCAATTCCAAAGTATTTTTGTCTTGCAAAAACCTTGAGGCAGTTTGGGAAGAATGGGGATGGGGAGGAAGAAGCTTTAGGTCATTTGCTAGAGGAATCTTGGTTTGTGAGTAACCCCAAACAACCCCTCTTGTGGCAATGAAGAGCCACATATGCACTATACAGCACTGTATAGGGAATGAATTGATCCAGGGGGTTAGGCAGGTAACGAGCTGTATACTTCCAGCCATTATGCAGGGAATAAAAATAAATGTCCACCAGGAAACTGCATATACTTGTCTCCTCACGCAAACTCGCACACTATAGCCACGCACGGCAGAGCCTGAAAGGCAGCTAGCCATACAGATCCACCGAGAAGATCATGGGAGTACATGCATGTAGCCTTCAGAAAAATTAAAAGGGAGCCAGTTGGTGAAAGTGCACAAGAATTAGCCACTGAGATAATCCCTAGAAGCGCTGCACTCAAGAAAATGATCAGCATTTGTTTTCCACGAGCCACTTTTCCCCCCACATTCAAAGGGCACTTTGAATATGACTTATGGGTTCTGTAAGCCACAAAAAAAATGATGAATCAGCATGCAATTTCTAACAGGAAAACTATGGTGAGCTAATAGAAACAGGCAATTTGCACACTTTGCAGAAACAGCTAGGGCTTCTGTAGATGTCAGTTAAACTTGTTCTCTGACCAGTTTTCATAGAAAGATTAGACGTTTATATGACTAAGAACAGCCTCGAAAATTGCACTAGCTCGGCTGCAAATTACAAGTACTTTCAAGCCTCATGCTTCAGAGGATACACTGAAGACCACTGAGGTCAGGAAGAAATGTTCCCTGCAGAATGGCATTGCACAGGGTGGGTGAATGAGTCCATTTCAGAACTACCCATATGTGTGACATAGGTGGAATTACGGGGGAAGGGATGGCATGAAAGATCCCCAGCAAAATCTCACAATACATGGGGATGGGGGAGATCATCAGTGACATATTGTGATATGCAATTATATGAGCTGTAGTGAATTAGTGTGAGTTTGTATTCTTAAATGGAAACATTCATTGCACACTGACTTATGCTACCAGACCCTAAGATTCAGATTCACGAGCTAAGCCATGCACTTCTTTTAAAAGTAACTCAAATTACTATAATTTTCTACCTATCTCCTATGATGCTGTACCTACTATACTGAAATTCCCCCGTGGGACTTTAATGAATAGCTTAGCCTAGGATATAATTTACTAAGATTTCAATGACGCTCCCTGCATATCAACAAGATCTATTTCTGCTGCAGCTACTTGTGTTGAAGGTGGTATTACATCCCTCCTTACATTATATTAAAAAAGTCTTTTATGGCGGTATCTCAGCAATGCAGGTATTCTACTTGAGTATCTATTTTTGCAAAGCTCACATAGACTGCAACTGCCTTGAGGAGATGGATGCAGACCAGGTGGGAAATGTTTTACAATTCTTGAGGCTATAAGTGAAGTGCCAATGCTTCAATTCCGTGCCCACAAGCCCTGAACAGACTGCATGCTTAGCCAGACTGTATCCAGGTCTCTCCAGCACCAGAAACCTCAAAAGCAAACTTTGGACTCTGCTGAGTTGGAAATATAACAGAATTCACTTCTTTGGTGCTATTTTAACTCTTGTATTTCCACTGAAATGTGTGAGATGGAACCAAAACCTCCAAAAATGGGTCAGCGTTTTGGGTGAAAGTTCATGTCAGGTCTTCCTGTCACCAGATTGGTTGTCCACAGCCCTTACTCTCCGTATTGCCAAACATAAACACAGCCCGAGCTTTTTTCATCTCGCAGAATATTTAAGATATATATAAAGAATATGCTTCTTTATTCATCATGCACCATGCCCGCCCAAGGTGCGCAGAAAGGTTCATTGCAAGAGAACAAAGATGGTCTTGAGACTAAAGCACACAAGGAGATCTGGGCTCTAGCCCCCAGGTCTGCTGCAGACTTCCTATGTGACCCTAGGGTAAGTCACTTAATCTTTCTGTGTCTCAGTTCCACATCTGTACAATAAGAATAGTCATACTTCCTATGCCTGGTCAAGCTCTTTGGGGCAAAGGCTTTCTCTGTTATGTATTTGTACAGCTCCAAGCACAATAGAGGTCTAGTCTTGAGTGGGGGCCTGTTGGTGCTATTGAAATATACCAAGAAAATTAGCTATCGTTCATAAGAGATTTTGAGCTCATCACTGGAAGGTGCTGCAGAAATGTCACATGTTGTGGCTTTTTGATTGCACAGCACTGAAGTGAGGTGTAGAGGAGTCATATGTCAGTGCAGAGCCAGATACGTGCTCCTTACAGCATACAAGCTTGAACTTGGGGCACTAGCCAGGTTCCATCATTTAGCTGCTCTCTGTAGAAAAATGACCTCGAGTGAATCATGTCATTTGAAAAGAAGGTTGTGAACAACAAAAGCCACATCCCTTTGCCCACATACTTCACTTTGTTTTCTTTTGTTTCATCCTGCTCTGGTTTTTGACCTTTCTGCAACCACAGGGCCAAAGAACTCTCCAGGAAAACAATGAGAAGGCAGCCCATAAAACTTCGCTCTGGTTTCCTTTGCCTGGAACAGTGTTCATTTCTTCCTCTTCTCTGCTGATGGACATGCTGCTGGGTTGGGTTTCAGGGGGCTACATTCCATTTGATATGCTGTTGATTTAAGAGAAAATTTAAGACTGCTCTGTCTTTTCTAGGCAATGGCAATGATCCCTGCCAGGCCACTTTTCTGAGATGGATACTTCGTTGCTGGCCAGCATATAAAAGGTCAGAGCTGCTCTCATTTAATCTTGCTGTGGACTATTTGTTTTGTCAGGTGTACTTTACTTTATAAGGGACCTTTTGGACTTTAGCTGTTCGTTAGCAGTGTGGGTCAGCCCACTCCAGCCTGTGCTTTGCTCGAACTACTTTTCTTCGGCGTTCTGGAGGAAGCTTATTTGACTGTGCCACAACCTGAATCTTGATGCAGCTGTAAGAGATTCAGCCCTGGTTTATGCTAGAACATTAGGTCCATTTAAATATGTTAGTCAAGAGTGTGAAATATCCACACCCCTGAGCACCATTATTAAGCTAACCTCAGTCCCTGGGTAGGTCGACAGATGAATTCTTCCATCAACCTAGCTACTGCCTCTCAGGGATGTGAAGTGCCTGCGCCCACAGGAGACCCCCTCCCATCAGCATAGGCCATGTCTACTCTAAAGTGCTGCAGTGGTGCAGCTGTGGTGTTTTATATGTAGACAAGCCCATAGACTGGTGGCCCCCAAACTTTTTAAGTCACAACCCCCTAACCCATAATGGCATCTGTCCACACCTGCCCCCAGGAGCCACGGTCGGGAGCCAGGGCTGGGAGCGAGACCAGAGCCAAGATCATCTCTCAGCTAAAGTGCCTGTGTAGAGAATCAAGAAGCAGGGATGGAAATTGAAGTGAATAAGAATTTTCACAGACAGACATTTAACATGGAGTTATGGCTTTAATCCTTTTAGTACGTTGCACTAAAGGCATTAAAACCACAATTCTAGCTTTAATTGTCTGCCCCTCATCTGATCCAAAAACGTGCTCATATGATTTTAGAGTATAGTGGCACTTGTACCTTCCAAACTAATGCAAAGATGCAAAAAATGCATTGGTGTGAGGCAGCCTGCTCCCGTTCTGTTAGTACAATATAGGCACTGTATCTCTTCCCTAGTTACTTTTCCACCTTGTTGATGTTAGGGGCAAGTAACTGCCTTTACCTGTCTTTTCAGTGTGTACTGCTGCAGACCCTGGCACGTGGCATCCACTCTGGCATGTAAGGACCGTTACTCTCCTTTAACAGTGAGTTACCATGTTCAGAGTATTTCTTTTTTTTTTTTTCACGGCATCACACGCTCACACACAAGGTTAGTTACTGACAGCTCCACTTGCCAAAGGGAGAAAATATTTGTCAAAAGCACCAGTGACATCCAACACAGGAAGTAAACAAAGAACACAGCGGAAAACAAGTTAAGGTCTGAATTCTTCAAGCCCTTTTGATGGCAGCAAAGTGAAAGGTGCCCGTAGGCAGCTGAAGTGGATTTTGATTACACAGGTACATGACACTTGTGTACATGGGAAATTGACTGGGATAGCTGTTGTAGAATAAACCATTCTACAATAACCATTCTGGAATAGCTCCCAACATGTGCACTCTAGTCCAGAATAAAAATCTCTTTTATTCTAGAATAGAGTGTCCACAGAGGGAGCTATTGCAGCTCAGCTATTGCAGAATGGCCTACTGCAAGAATGACACTGGTCCGTTTCCCCATGGAGGCAGGGTCAGTTAGGTCATGGCCCAAAGAGTGGGTTATTGTTGACTTTCTGCTAAAGTTAAAGTGACCCTGGCTTTCTGTGGCCATGGCAGAGATGGCTTTCTGTGGCCATGGCAGAGAAAAAGATTGAGTTTATATGTGAAAAGGCGTGAATGTCCTCAATAAACCTCACAAAACAACTGGAATCAGGGAGAAGCAGAGCATGCAGTGGCAAGCAGGGGGCATTTCCAGGGAAGGTTTGGAGGCAGGGGGACTGAACTCAACATTTGGGTGCCTTGCTCATGCCCTGAACCTCCTTTGGTAGAACCAGGCTGGATAGCAACCTTTGTTTGAAGTTCCAGAATGTTTAGTTCTGGATCCCAAAAATCTCCCTGCCTACTGTCTAGGAAACAGGCAGGTATGACAATTTGCCAA
Source organism: Gopherus evgoodei (assembly GCF_007399415.2). Taxonomy (NCBI): domain Eukaryota; kingdom Metazoa; phylum Chordata; order Testudines; family Testudinidae; genus Gopherus; species Gopherus evgoodei. Next base: position 23,600,598 of record NC_044336.1, on the reverse strand, counting down.
CCCTGGTCATCTCGGCTGGCAGGGCCCAAGGGTGCTCTTCCATCTTCCATGAGAACACACAAGTCCCCTTCCACTTTTCTGTGGCTGTTATGGTAGGCTTCCAGGCCTGCTCTCCATCTTACTTTTTTTGGAGAGTGACCAGTAGGCCCACTCTTCACCTCCACCCCCCTACGCCCATTTGCCATCTGTTGAGGGGCAGACACCTTGCCTGCTATAATTGTATGCAGTCAGGGTTACAGTTTCTCTTCTTGGTTCCAGTAATAACATCTGAAGGGCTCCAAGGCCAATATGTGTCTGATTGCGCTGGGCTATTCTCAGATAAGGAAAGGAAGTTCCCACTATCAACCAAGACCATCCATCATTACCTGGTTCGATAGGCTTGCTTTAGCTTGCTGCTAACATTTACAAACGTATACTGTGCATGGTTCTCACCAGGACAAGATGTGCAACCACAATAACAAACAACATCCATCACAGTCCAGGTTCCTCTCAGTAATTCAGAGCACTGTTCTTACTTGCAGAGTGGAGTCAACCAGTGTGGCCCAGCATATATGGGACGCTTCCACATGACATGCTGTTGATTTTCTGCTGCTAAGATGCTGTTTGGCTCATAAGGCTATACTGTGTGTTTCTAGTTTGGGCAGAGGTGTCTCGTTTGCTTTCAGAGCCACCAATAGAAGCAGCAAGAACAACCACCTGAATTGCAGGGATCTTTGAGAAGGGAGTTGTGGTCCGGTGGGTGGTGAATAGGCTCAGAGAAGACTGCAATTCTATTCGCAGCACTGACACAAGACAAAGTCTTTCATGCTTCTCCCTCTGTTAAATAATACCCATCCTTTTAGTAAAGTGCTTTGAGATCCCTGTACAAGCCCTCTGCATTCTCATTAAGGAAATGATTGATATACAGGCTCTTATTAGGAGGTTCTGAGCACTGCAAACTCCCAGTGACTTCAATGGGAGTTTCTCTTGCCCGCTTCCTCTAGGAATCAGGTTTATTATCTAGTTACAAGGCTACATATGCTCTCTACCCCACTGACGTTACCAGTTTCTTTTTACTACAGTGTCTCATAGCAACCCAAAATAATAATAATAATAAATAAATGGGGCTTCTCTTACTATTTAAAAGCAACTAAAAAAAACCCTCTACAAGCAATTAGCATTTTATCTTGTTAATGATTCTAAAGCCTTCCACTTGCATCCCAAAATAATTGCACTCAGCAAGAGTTGAGGAATATTTTTTTTTCTAATCATGGAACAGATGTTCCACTAAGACCGTAAGGTGGTTAACTACCAATAAAAGTAATTAACAAACTAAATACTGATTAAAGAAGTCGTATACTCAAACCAATGCCATTTTGAGAGAGAGAGAAGGCTACCCTTATTCTGTCTTTAAAATACAAATAGATTTTTCCTTCCTCTTTTGCAAATGTTCTTGTAGCTAAAGGCTATTTTTTGCTATCTTCTAAGTCAGCTTTTCATAAGTGTAATGCAAGTTGAGCTGGTCTCCAGCTTGGATATTAGGAAAACCTTTTTCACTAGGAGGGTGGTGAAGCACTGGAATGGGTTACCTAGGGAGGTGGTGGAATCTCCTTCCTTAGAAGTTTTTAAGGTCAGGCTTGACAAAGCCCTGGCTGGGATGATTTAGTTGGGGATTGGTCCTGCTTTAAGCAGGGGTTTGGACTAGATGACCTCCTGAGGTCCCTTCCAACCCTGGTATTCTATGATTCTAAGCCAAACTATTGCTTAAGAGGTCAATGTCATTTCCAATCCATCTCGTCCCATGCAAGTCAAACAAACGGATCTTCTCTCTTTCCCTTTGTAGATAGTGTGTACATGGCAGACAGAGATCAGAAAGTATGTCCACCAAACCCAGCAGTAAGTGATTGCTCTTCATCTTCTTTCATAAGTCATGATTTTCAAAGGCTCAGATGATAGATCTCAACTCATCAGACGGTTTCTCTTTATAATACCAAGATCATATACTGTTTTATAAATTCTAAGGGCTCTGTCATTGGTGATGGGGGTTGTGAGGGACGGTGTGCTATCATGTGAACTCACATTGCATTTTAAACGGGAGAATGGATGTATCAACTGCATGGTATTGAGCAAGTAGAACATCCCAAAAATGTGCCTGGGCATCAACATCTTAATGGATCTTGGGCAAGACTCATGCATTGAGTGTGGATTTCAGTGCAGCCATTCAGTCATGCCCTTGACACAGCCTCCATCAGAACTTTGAGGACCAGAATGGCTTGGTTTCAGAGCACAATCTAAGAGACTTGGGTGAAAAGGTCAGGGCAGAGTGCAAGGTGAACAGATGCTAATAGAACACATAAAAATGAAAGCTGTCTTCGATCCCTGTCCCTGCCTAAAACTATGTGCTGGGCTTTTTTTCCCTGCATTACTCGAGCTTTACAAGGCAAGTTTTTCCAGTGAAAGCTATGCAGCAAGGGACATTTACCACAGCTTGATTTCACTGAACATATTTATAATATCTTACTCTTTTATCATGTGTTTTAATGAAATGTCACGCACTCACACACAGAGAACGAAACCAGAAATATCTGGTTTCCTCTGCCCCCAGTTTTCATCTCTGACAGTAAATGACTAACAAATAGCTGATTGCCCTATAATATAACCTGTTTAATTATTTAGTGCGGGGTTTGTTTATTTATTTATTTAGTTCTAGTGGAAAGTGCTAGATTGACAGCGACTGAATTCCTGTTTTTCCAGAGAAGCTGGCAGAGCACAGACAAGGAAGAGTGGTGATGCTGCCTAGTGATGGAGCAGGACTGGCCTTGAATGGGAGTCCAGAGACCTAGATTCTAAGCCTAGTTCCATCAGTGACTGTTGTGTGATGTTGGGCAAGTCACATCTCTGTTCTGTGCCTCAGTTTCCCCACCTGTCAGAATGATAATGACCCATTTTTGTAAAGCACTCTGAGTGCTATGAATGGACACTGCTATAAAAGCTAACTAACAGCAATACTGCAGCTTCTCCCAAGTTCTGCTCTGATGATAGGCCTCAAATCCCCGTCCACCCAGCCCCCTGCCTCCATACTACTGTGGCATAAGAGGATGGCTTAAGCTCGTTGGCCCAAGAAATCCTCAGTCTCTCTTCTGAGACAGGCAACCAAGGTGCCAATTGGATTGAATATGATGCTTTCTTGCGGGGAAGGGAGAAGGGCACCTGTCCCTAGGAACTGGACTGAGAAAGTGGCTTGTGACTGATTCATTCTAATGGCTGCAGTTTAGTTTAAATTAGTTTTAGGGATCCATCTTTTTGTTGTGTGGCTTTACAATGGTCCATGACTTAGGATCTTGCCCACTACTGCCATACAAATAATAATATTTCATTGCACACCTGTTAAAAGTACGGTGGGACTATTTTTAAAAAAAAGAAGACACCTTCACAGCAGCAACTGCTACTAAATCTTTGCAGGGAAGAGTGGCACATCTCTCAATTTTGACTGTAGATTAACGAGGTTCTACCACAATAATAATTTCCAGTGGTAAGGAGTGAGTGACAGATCTAGAGGGATCAATATCTATTCAATAGCATTATTTTTTGAGGGCTCTTGACTAGATGAAATAGACGTCAGAATTCACTTTCTGATTAAAGGGCACTCAGGTAACTGGGTTTACCCTGGGGACCGGAGGCCAGCGAAGTGTTTAGAAAGGGGCAGCAGTAGTTATTTTCTACATAAATAGCCATTTTGATGTGCTGTTACATTTTGTTTTCCCTTTGAAGGTTAGTTTCTTTAGAAAGATTTTACTTCTTGTTTCAGCAAAGCTGGTGTGCAGCCAATGGTGTTAAAACTGGGCTGGAGATATATCAATTTGTAAAACACTTGGTTGGATGCGAAGGCCTGGCTCTGCTTGATTTTTATTTAAATGCATTAAATTCAGTCCCTAGCTTCAAGAGGAGGATAAAGTTCCTACTCAAGGCACAACCTGGTTCTCTTAACACCCAGGAAAATCAGGTGCAACAATCAGGGCTAATTTTTCTTATGTAATGGCCTCCCTTTGCAGACGGGAATTTGAACCTGCAAAATTTGTGCCCACAAATTTGCATGCAGACAGTTATGCCAGACCTCCGCCCTTCTTTGCCCTTTAACTATGGTTGCCTGTGCAGGCGGGGGACATGGCAACACCTTGGGAAAACTGCAAAGGTCATGTGATTTCAGTGCAAAACTAAATAAACCATCCCAGGTTCTCCCATAACTAAGCCCAATTCATTCAAAAGGTGTGTGGACCTTAGCAAAGCCCCTTGAACCCAGGATGTGAGTTTTGCATTTGTGACAAAACACAGAAGCAGATGAATTTCATGTTTTGCTGCAAAAATTATGCACAGATTTCCCTCTGTCACTCGGGTACCCGCTGGCTATTCCCACGCCACAGCCCTTCTCTGGTCAGACAGACAGTTTGCAGTATGCCGAAGTTAAACGGGCAGCTTCTTCTAGGACTCTGGACTGTGAAATGGGAATACAGGTTCTAGTGTCCTGTCAGATTTAAGATCTCTCCTTCAAGCAGGGCTACCAAGCCTGAGGAGCCAGCTAGCAAAACTAGAGGAAGGCAGGGGAAATCTGTTTATAACCTAGCATCAGATTGTCAGAACTCCAACACAATAAAAACAGGGTCACTTTTTAATAAAACCAGATGTCCGGACTAGGCATTCTGAGAGTTTCCCTGTGGAAACATTTATGGTGAGTCAGGTCGAAATCCAAAACAAAAATCCCCTTGTTACATTCCCTGTGGCAGCTTGTGGGCACAGTGAGATTACACAGCTCCAGTGGACACTTTTAGCCCACTTGCCCATATAAGGATGGATCACACTTTCGTAGCTGCTATTTGTTTAGAGTCAAAATCCTGTCTCACTGCTCCCAAAGCATCCGCAGCAGGGTCTTAGCCGGTGCCTTAGCCAGACCTCTCCTTCTGCTGATGTCAACACCAAAGAATAGGGTTTCGCTGCCCAGCCCAAATCTGGCTGTAGCAGCCAGATGGGCATCGATCCACCACATTTTGCCCATGTTTCCACAGCACAGACCAGTTCCAGCTGAGCTATTGGCCAGGAGAGTTCCACAGTACATTCAGTCCTTGCTGCCTCTGGAGAGTCTGCCAACTGCTACCAGTTTGGGTGGGCTTTGTGGTATAGAAATTTGCTCCTAAAGACCAGCTTTCCTTGGATAACTATGATCTTGGTGAAGGGTATCATTTTTTACCACTATAGTTATACTGGCACAATTGCTAGTGCGGATGTTTCTTCCCCCTCCCATACTGGAATAATTATATAGGTAAGCACAAAAATACCAGTATTAATGAACTAATTAATAATACCTAACTGTTACATAGTGCTTTTCAGCAGTAGATCTCGAAGCACTTTAAAAAGGAGGTCAGTATCGTCATCCCCATTTTAGAGGTGGGGAAAACCAGGCACAAAGTGGGTTGTATTGCTTTAAATATACAAGTATCGTTAGAATAGTACAAATCTAGTGTGTAGACAAACCCTTAGACTATCGAACAAACATTTCAGGTTGATCCCAAATAATTGAAATTTTTGGCAAATTGAAACGACCAACAAAAATCATGTCAGGTTGAATGAAACATTTTGTTTGACCTGGAACAAAATGTTTCATTTGGATTTTGAGCAATTGTTTACATTTTACATTTTTCTTTAAAAAAAAAAAAAGGAAGTTGCTAAATGAAGTTATTTTGAACCCCAAAAAATCAATGTTTTGTTTGGAAAATGTCAGAATAACATGCTTCAATATTTTCAGTTTTTTTCCCAACTGAAATAATTTGGCAAAAATTTAGACAAATTTGTGCAATGTTTTGGTGTCACCAAATCTGCATTTTTCTCTGAAAAAGGTTTTAGCCAAAATATTTACCCAGCTCTAGGAGTCACTTCCAGCCATTATCAACCTGGGATGAGTGGCAACTGGGGATGCTTGCAGCTATAACCCATAGTTTGTCTGCATCAGGAAAACAGAATTGAGGGTTTGTAAGTTAAGCCTGCCCTTTCCAGGGGATCAAGTCACAGACATCTGAGGAGTCGCAGGGAATGCCCAATTTATTAAGAAACAGGGGAAGCCCTAGTGATAGCTGTGTTTATTGGCTAATAGGCATTTTTATAGCAATGGCTACATCTGTAGAACCTGGAGAAGCCTGTAATTTCATGATGCTTATATTATGCAGTAGAGCTTAAATATAGCCCACCAAAACATCATCTATTAAAAGCAGAAAAAAGGGTAGCTCATCTCTTCCAGAGCACGTTGCCTCCTCCAGCTCTCCAAAAACTGTTGTCATTTCAAAGTGCATGGCACAAGATATAGGACTCCTGCAAATCAAGAGAGTAGCAAAGAAATCAGGAAAGTGACAGATGATCTGGTAACATACATATTTACGAATCCTCCAGTTACAAGGCACAGCTCTGAACACAATCAGTTTTGCCATTCTACATTCCCAGGCTTTGCAGCCTCGGAACCAGACCTTTGACTATTCAACTTTGATCAGTGTAAATCACCTACGTGAGCAGGGTTAAAATAGCCATGTAAATATATTGTTCCAGGCAAAAGGTTTTCTTTGCTTGAGGTCATCACACAGAGCCAGCTAATATAAGCCTTTCACCACATGTACCTTTGAGCAATGCTTGTTAATGGAGGCAAATTTTCCTCTGCTTAAATCTAACCCCGAATACTAAGAGCCAGGGCCAGCTCCAGGCACCAGCCGAACAAGCACGTGCTTGGGGCGGCACCTTGGGGTGGGGCAGTGCTCGGATTTTTGGTTTTTTTGGTTGGGCCGGGGGACGCTCGGGGGACGGGGGCTTAGGTGGCGCAGCGCTTGTGGGGGTTCAGTGGCACTCGCAGAAGGGGGTGTTATGGCAGGGCGACGCTCTTTTTTTTTGGCTTGGGGCGGCAAAAAAGTTAGAGCTGGCCCTGCTAAGAGCTACCTGACTGTGCAGTGTTATGGTAATAGTGCTATGGTGATAACCCCTGGCGTTCTGCTCTGCTGGCAAACGGATGCTTGATTATGCTCTCAAAACTGCGACCTATCACTTGTCCCATAACACGGTGTGCGGCTGCTGCTCAACTCTCCCACAAACTCTCCAAAGAAGGAAGAATATAAAGGAGAAGCAGGGAAGGGAAATATTTTAAGCCCAATTCTGCTCCTGTTTTAAAAAACGGCTCGATTCTCTATGTCCTCATTGGGAAAATGATAGGGCCCTTATTGCTCATGAAAGATGCCTGATTGTCAGCCCTAGAAAACTGACTGTAGGTAGAGTGCAGACAGCAGCAACCCTCTCCCCACCCAGTGTGTCTGCAGTATAAACGTGCCAGTACGAATACTGGTGTAGCTTAGTCCAGTACGGGAAGGGAAATAAGCGCTAAAGCACCTCATGGCGTCTGTGCTAGAAGTTGGGCCAGTATAACCGTGTCTGTAAAAATCACACCCCTCTCTGACATAGTTATGCTGCCCCAAAACTGTGGGTGGACCAGTCCTTAAAGGGGAGAAAAGATCTCACCCTGATTGCTCTGGGCACCCTGGCAAACAGTGAGAAGGAATGAGGAAGGAGCCATGCCTCCTGCCCTCCCCACATTATCAGCAATCTCAGCACCATGGATCTCAGTTTGCCGGACGGTTTACAGGGCAGAAGCTGGCTGGATGTATGCTACTGAAAGCTTTAAGTATGAGGCTTTGGATCACTCTCGTCGAAGAATGAGATGTTTTAGAAAGCCACACAACGAAGAGACACTCCTCGCTAATAAAGCCAGCCTGTTGCATTCCTTTTCTAGGTCAGTGGTAAAATGTGCTTCCCTTCCGGGACGTGTGATTCTCTGGCCTTCTCTTTAAAGGAGGGAAGGTGATGAGAATGACCCTTTACCAAAGTGGTCAAAAAGGAGCAGCGGACACATCTGTGCTAAATCTGCTTTCCCCCTGGCTGCCAAATACCTTGGTTGGAGGCAGTTGTTTAGTATCTGACATCACAGGCAGAACTCACGCCAGCAGTTTTATTCTCTGGCCTCTAATTACAGTCTAAAAGGTCACTCCAAAGGAAGAATGGCAAAGAGGAGCCCAGCCCAACACTGAAGAGTTTCAGGAACCGCCTGGGACGCTGAGAGCCTGTGTAAGCCAAGTTCCCCAGAGCCATCAGACTCACTCAAACCATGTTGAGAACACGAGGAGTGTGGCAGGAACTATTATGACAGTGGATGAAAACTTGGCTGTGTGCTCATTTGAATGAGAAAAGCATTGACAGCAGAGACAAATCTACATCATAGGCCAGGGAAACAGAATGATTTAAACCATTGAGCTGCATGCCGGGAAGGCCTTTGGATATGCTTGGTCTGTCCCAGTCAAACTGCCTATGTTTTAAACCCCCTTCTAACATATTTCCTCTGGTTTTTGCAGGTCCGTAGAGGCTTTCTCCTCCTGAATCAAGCCCATGATTGTCATTTCAGAGTTTTATTTTGTTCTGATGCAGAATATTTTCTTTTTTCAACAATGTTACATTTTACCAGCTAGTGCCGCTGTTAGAACAAGGGGACTGGAAGTCAGGACTCCCAGGTTCTCTTGTCTGTGTGGCATTGAGTGACTCACTTAGCCTCTCTGTGCCTCAATTTTCCCATCTGCACCTACTTCCCCAAGATGACAGGTGGGTTAATGGACCTGCTCCTGCTAAAATCAGGAGCAAAACTCCCACTGACATCAGTGGCCACAGGATGGGGTTCAGTTCTTTGAAGAGGGAAGGCCCTGTGTAAATGCTGTATGTCATTCTCAGGGTCAGTCCCACTCTCATGCCTTTCTCATGCCCCCAAGGGTCCATCAGCTGCTTACTATGACTGTGTCTGCGCCTTTCCTGGGCCACATTTCTGGCTGACTTGGAAAGCAAAGGGGCTGAGGAAACAACCCGGGTGGAAGAGCCGCTGACACTGGCAGGAAATGCAGCGATGACGTTGACATTACTCATCCAGTTTATAGTCCAAGATTCAGAAGAAGAATCAGGCTTTGATCTCCAAGGCTGTACACTAAAACATCTTAATGAAACGCAGCAGTTGACTCCAGCAAACAGCTTAGCCCATGGGGAAGGATGAGCGTGCTGAGTGGATTTCCTTCCTCTGTTTTGCACCAGCTCCAGGCAGGGATGAGAATTTTTCTGTAAGTGGAATAGCCTAAAATCACATTTGGAGCTAAATTTACTACTGCCATTCCCAGCTCTCAGTGTTTAAAGTGGTCAAATCTCCTCTGGCTTGTAGGGAAGTAAAATTCAAAGCCCTGCATGATTGCAAAGGGAACAGGTATTGTGTAGGGGAAGGACATAGGTGGTTGGCAGTGGAAGATAGAATCCACCCCTCAGTCTACAAACTGGAGGCAGAACATGTTGGAAAAGCAGTTCAGGTTCCTAGCAGTTTGTTTGGATGATTAAGCAGGGAGAGCTGATTTGGATGGTTGTTGTTAGATAGTTTATTGACCATAAAGTGTGTCCTGCTTAGATAGATTATGATCGTTAAACGGCAAATGTAGAACTGTGTCCCTTGATCTCCTGTTTATATTTGCTTTGTAATGCTGATGTGGGACTTTATCCCAGGTATGAATGATGCAGACAGATAGAAGAGGGATCGTTACCGTTTCTTTCTTCTTTTTACAAACTCGATAAATCTACCAGCTCAGACTCGCGTAATTTTTATACCATTCCTAATAAAGAGGAGAAAGAAGAAAAATGGCACGTTGGGTGCATTTATTCCAGAAGCATTTGCATTTTGGCAAACATGAACCATCTCTGAGAGAGCTGATTTTTCAACCGATAGTGCATGAAATATTTCAAATTACATATTTATAGTTCCCAAATATTTTGTTTTGAGTTATGTATCTGGGGCGGGAGGAAAGGGTTTTTTCACTATGACTTTAGCAATGACTTGCTAGTTGCTCTCTGAAATATTAAAAAGAGGTCATCTCAGCGCAAGACGTTATTTACAATGGCTTTAAAGCTGGTTAGAGACATTGTCTGAATGGTGATATTTTCCCACAAGAGTTGTCTGTAGCAGGGGGAGCCTTTTTCCGTCTTGAAATAGAAATAAGGCCAATTAACTGCTAATTCTAAAGGACAGGACCGGCTTTAGGCCAATTCCACCAATTCCCCCGAATCGAGTCCCGCGCCTAAGCGGGCCCCGCACCCAGTGAGAATCCCTTCCCTGGCTAGAGGTGCCTTTTTAATTTGTACTCACCTGGCGGCACTCTGGGTCTTCGGCGGCACTTCGGCGGCAGGCCCTTCAGTGCCACCGAAGATCTGGAGCAAGTGAAGGACCCACCGCCAAAGTGCCGCCGAAGACTCGAAGCACTGCCCGGTGAGTACAAGCCCCACATGTTTTTTTACATGTTTTGTCTTCCCTGCCAGGGCCCCCTCGAAACTATTCGAATTGGGCCCCGCACTTCCTAAAGCCGGCCCTGCTAAAGGATACTGGGATTTTTGTAAAAGTCTGTCACTTTTCTATAAAATCAGACTTTCCAGTTTAATTTTAGGAACACGACCAGCCATTATGAGCACTTCTAAATGGCAGGATGGTACGTACAGCTTCACTTGAAGACAAGGTGACCTAAATGCATGCTTAAAGTTAAACATGTGCTTAGGAGCTTTCCTAATTAGCTCTGCTTTCCACCCTGGTAGCCATGTCTTGCAGTTCTGGCAGTTACTTAAGCAAATCTCCCATTGTCTTCAGATAATGTTGAACTATTTTGTATAATGCAGCACATCAGGGAGAAGGGAAGAGCCTGATCCTGATTCCATTAAAGTCAATGGCAAATTTCCCACTAAATTAGATAGATGTAGGATTGGGCCAAGATATAGTGACACTGAAGTCAATGGGCAGTTTTGCCTGAGTAAGCTCTGTCGGATGTGCCCTGGCTTCCATTGAGTATGGTGTTACTGTTTGGCGTGGAACATAGAGGTGAAACACTTATAAGATAAACATTATTATAAGGTTTGCCCAGCCTCTCCACCCTTATACACATGCTTTACTTTAAGCATGTGAATGGCCATCCTGAAGTCAATAGGAATATTCATTTGCTTAAAGTTAAGCCGAGGGGTCTGCAGGAGTGGGGCCTTAGACGTTGGTAGACAAGCTCAGTGAAATTTAGCTAGAAACCAGCTTTTGTACATTCTACTGCCTGAACACAATGATCTCTATATAACAGGAAAGGGGAAAGAGTAGTGACTCCATGAAATTCAGTGAAGACTTTGTTTCATGGATTTAATTTCCCCAGGAATTGCTTAGATACTATGGTGATGGGTGCTGTAAAAAACCTATAGCTAGGTAATGCCTGCTGGTTTTTTATGTTGCATTCATTTGCTAAGGCAATGCATATGCAGATGTATGCTAAACATATTGGTCTTCACAGCTTACCAGGCAAACAATGCTGAACAAAAGGCTTTGTTTGCAAAAATCCAGGTAAAGCTAGTATTATGCATGCACTGTTGAAATGTTCTGAACAATATCATGAACAGTAATTTTGCATTCCCGTGTTTTAGTGATTGGCAATATCTACATGGCAGAGGAAGCGCTGAGAGAGACTGGAGTGTGCGGGTTTACTCCAGCTTAACGGGGACTGCGATTTTTTGTTGTTGTTCATTTCTAATTAGACTAATTACAAAAATATGATCTCCATGTTGAGGATAAAAAAGATAAAGACGCGGCCCCAGCTAGTGTTCTGCTGATGTAATTGTTTAGAATTAGTGCCGTGAAAAAGAAAAGATTTAACACTGGGCCTGTGGAGAGATTAGTAATGGGGCAATAGCACCGAGAATTAAAAATGAATCCGGTGTTAACTCTGGTGTTTGGATGGCATTTAGTCACAAGTTACTCCTTAGGTCAGAGTGAGTCAGTAAGTGCCTTTTAAATACTGTAAATCCTTGAGCCATGTTTTGCTGTTGAGACTCATTCAGGTTTTCTGAAATCCAGCTTGTCCTGGAATGGATTGATTAATCCCTTCTTTTACAATACCTCTTGGGAATCACAGAAACTTACAGCTGGCTTAGTATGAAATCAATGTAGGGAAATAAAAAACTGGCAGAGGGGCTGATCTGGGAGGTGGTGATCCCCTCATTTTCCACTGATGTCAACAGACTTGGCATGACCAGAGCACTCTGAGTAGCCAATGATACTTGGACAGATTTGCACACTACAGGCTACTTCAGCTGCTGTTCTAGAGTTACCATCAGTCTGTTCTCTGCCTATGTGATTTCCTTTTAATTTGTCTGGGCTAGAGAAGCCTCCATAACGTACCCCTGACCCCATCATAAACTGTCCTTATGATCTAGAACAGTGGCCCCTAACCTTTTCCAGCTGGAAGGCGCCGGACGACAAGCCACCAAGGACCGTTGCCGGCGGACAAGCATCCGCCAAAATACCGCTGAGAAGCAGCAATGTCAAGAGGTGTCACTGCTGAAATGCTGCTGAAAATCAGTGGCATTTCGGGGGAGACGCCTCTTGGTGATGCCACTTTTCTGCGGCATTTTGGGCAGCGACGCCTCTTGATGATGATGCATTTCGGCGGATGCTTGTCTGCCGGCCAGTATGCAGGCGCACATAGATACCCTGGCAGGCACCATGGCACCCATGGGCACCGCATTGGGGACCACTGATCTAGAAATATAAATCAAGGTCTTCCTCACCACTACCAGGTTCTCTGTTTCTCTCTCCTTGGGTACACTAAAGGCCTGATCCAAAGCTCACTGAAGTCAATGAGTCTTTCCCTTGACGTCAGCAAGCTCTGAACTAGATCCTAAGCCAACACCTTCGAAAGCAGGGCCCCCTCTCAGTCAATCACTCTGCAAGTGCTAATTTAGCATGTTAATTTAGCATGGCAAGAGATAGGTGCCTGGGCAGAAGCAGTGACTGACAACCTTTAAAATATAGCTGAAAACCCAACTATTGTGCCTGCGGTTACCTGGGGTCAAGTCTGGTTTAGATCATAAGTGAAACCAAGTTTAATGGTTTCATCTTACTCCCAAGAGGGCCCAAGGCTGCTGCATGCCCAGGCCCAGCTGATGGCTTCACTGTAGTCACAAGGAGACCGGTGGCACCTTAAAGACTAACAGATTTATTTAGGCATAAGCTTTCATGGATAAAAAACCCACTTCCTTAGATGCATGGAAACTAACAGATACAGACTAACTAGGCTACCCCTCTGATACTTGGTCTCATTGTAAGAGGACCAGGATTGGGGCAGATCACACACAAGTTGTGTTGTCAGTGTCACCAGATTGTGTAGCGTTTACCTGCACTGTGACTAGCACTAGCAATCCCTTGTTTTCACAAGAACTAATTAGTTTATGAGAACTAATTTCACTCCTAGTTGGTTCCCTTGCTTGTCAATATTCTTCAAAATCCATACACAGCTTTTCCTGAAGAAAATGCTGAATTCTAGAAAAAATAGCTGATAATCACAGAACGTTAAAGCAAATCCTCTTCAAATAACTTGAAACTCTTTAGCTTGTGAATAAAAGAGAGAACAGAGCAAAGGATCTCTTCTTTGGAAAGAGTGTAAAACGGCCCAAGTCTTCCAAAGAACAAGAGAATGGAGGAGAAATGGAAGAGTTGTGTGTGGAATGTTCATTTCACTTATGCGTGTTTCCAAAGCAGAAAGCACTCTGTGCTGTGTAGGAGCCCGAGGGTTGTGCGTCTCCCCACAGCATGCTGGGGGACAGATGGGCCTCTACGTTCTGGTTACTGTATGAATGGTTCATGCTTAGTGGAGTAGTTGGGAAATACAAGTGTCAGGATAAATCAGGGCACACATCTTGAGTATAAATCTTCCCAGAAGCTTAGAAGAAAAAAATAGAAAGGACCAGAATTTCCTCCACTACCCGCATACAAATAAAGGGTGTTTTTATTGGGATAAAAGGGATGGGAGGCATGGGGCTGCATTTTCATTCCATATACAGTGTGTGGGGTGGATTCTGACAGCTATATCACTGGTGTAGATCCTCAGTAACTCTATCGAAGTCAGTGGAGTTACACCAGTGTCACTGAGATCAGAATCTGGCCTCCTAATGTTGAGTTACCAGCCCTAGTTCGGTGATGCACCACCCGAGTAACACAGCTCACCAGAGCAGTACAGGTGAAGCGAAGAGATAGACATCTATGCGCCCTATGAATTCCTAGCCCAGGCACAACTTAGAGCAGTCAACGGGTTACTCTAAATTACATCAGTCTTGAATGGCTGCCTATGAGCCACTTTTCCAATACAGCACAGCCAGAACATAAAACACTCCAGCTTCTAGCCATAGACTGCTGGGGCAGCACAGGAAGGCAGTGTAAGGTTGCACTATGACCCCTACATTGGTAGATTCCCCATTCCCCCCCTCCCCTTCAGGGTTTGACAGCATATAGGGCTGGGGTGAAGAATCAGAGCTTTCAGGTACAAAACACCCTAAAACATAGTCATGGAAAATCTGAGATGAGAATTCCTGCAGCCTCTTTTCAATGTATCTTTTCCCCTCTATATGGTAGAGTAGGGGTTAAAAATCATGATGCAGATTCTCCAGTGGTAGCTCCACTGACAGCAGTGTCTCCCACCTGTGGATCAGGCCAATTCACACATAAAACAAAATTCCCTTAGCTTTGTGAAAAATAAAACTTGTCAGTTTGTCTGCTAAAAAATATAATTTTCCTTTCCCACTTTCTGCTGTTAATTTTTTGTTCATTCAACTGGAACAATGAAACTAGCTCAGTCTTGTCACTCACCCTTTTGTTTATATTCAGTCCCTCCTCTATTTCACGTCTGTGGGCTGAGGGGTAAAGTAAGGTGCTTCTCAAGCATAGTGGGCTCACTAGCCAGGTTCCAGCAGGGACCTCTCCTTGTTTAGCATTATGGGGACGGGCACAGCTTCTGCTCTTGTCAATTGCTGCACCATTTGGCTTCTGCAGGCTGCACAGGTAAAGTTAAATCCAAACAACACATTGTTTTGCTTATTGAACCGTTTGAATTTAGATTTATAGCAAAATCCTTTAAAATAGCCTCCACCCTACATTCGGAGCAGCAGCTAGTTCCCAGGCCTGACTGTAAGTGTGGCCCTTGCATTCTGCTTACCTAAATTCCGCCAGCAGCTTCAGTTGAATGTGGTGACTCCCATTCCCTGACCTCACCTCCTCCAATATCAGGGCCTGACCCAAAAAGCAATCTCTAGTCAGGAAGGGCACTTACGCATGTGATTACCTATAAGCACCCATTACAGCCCCATTGAGATACATCCCTTTAAATAAAGGTTTATGTGCTTTTCAGAATCAGGGCCAAAATCAGGAGTAACTAGGATGAAGCTAGTGGAATTACAACAGGGGTTCTCAAACTGGAGGTTGGGACCTCTCAAGGGGTCATGGGGCTATTACATGGGGGGCTGTGAGCTGTTAGCCTCCACCCCAAACCGCGCTTTGTCTCTAGCATTTATAATGCTTTTAAATATATAAAAAGTGTTTTTATTTTAGGGGGGGGTTGCACTCAGAGGTTTGCTATGTGAAAGGAGTCACCAGTACAAAAGTTTGAGAACCACTGAATTACAACCTGTCCAAGCCCCTTTTTATACCCGTGCAGCAGTCTGCATGGGTAAATTTCCCTAATGTAGACTGGTCTTAAGTGAGAGAAGAATTCATCTGAGCCTTCTTGCTCAGTGCTTGGCCTCAATACTTGGGCAGTCCTGCTGTGTGCTGTTAAGCCCCATCCTGAAAAAAAAATATTTGTTTAACTTTAAGCTGGTGCGTGTCTTGGAAGCATGAAGTACCTTAAGCAGCTCCTCCTGCCTCAGCGGTGGCTGCCTTTTAGTGGAAGATGAAATGATTCCTATACACCGGAGGGGGTATAAACCCTGCCAGAAAGGATGGGCAAAGGAAAGCCGGTCCCCAGAGTGGAAATGCAGTGACCCCTGGAGCGGGGGCTGCAGGAACTAGTGTAGTTCGTCCCATCCCTGAGTGAATCCCGTGGCACCTGAGGGGTGAAAGGCGGTGCCTGGAGGCCAGCTCCTACTCCGTATGAACACGAGAGGGGCCCATCCCTGAACTCCCGGCGCGTTCCTCACCTCTGACGCGCCCCTCTCTCCAGGGCATTTCCGCAGCATCCCACGGAGGGTCTGGGCTTTAGTGGGCGCGTCTGCCCTGCTGCAGTGCGAGCTGGCAGGTGATCAGGGCTGGGTGGAGGGGGTGGTTAGCGCCTAACACCTCCCCCTGGAGCGGAGCCACACGCGCTCTGGGCACCGCTGCCCGGGGGGAGCTTTGGCAAGGTGCGGGCTGCGCGGCAGCTCTCCCAGCGGCTCCGGCAGCGGGCTGGGCTCCAGCGCTCCGGCTGGTGGCGGCGGGTCCGGGTGTGAACCAGAGACACTCGCCGGGCGCTCACCTGCTGCTGCCAAGCGGCCAGCCCGGACCCCGCCATCCGCCTCCCAGCCCTTCCCCTCGGGGAGCGCCCTGGCCCGGGCCCCCGCTGCCTGCGCTCCGCCTCTGCGCTGCCGCTAGCCCCCTTCCCTTGCGCCCTAGCCCGGTCCCTCGCTGGGCTCCGCCGCGCGGGCCATGCCCTGGAGCCGGCGGGACCGGCTGCTCATCCTGCTGCTGCTCGGGGCGCTGCTCAGCGCCGATCTCTACTTCCATCTCTGGCCCGAAGTGAGGCGGCAGCTGGCGGGGGCCGAGCCGGGCTGCCCCTGCCGCCGGACGCCGCGCCCCGCGCTGCCCCCTGCGCCGGCGGCCGCCTCCCCGAGCGCCCGGGCGCGCAGCGCTGGCGGCTCCAAGCTGCGGCGGCTCTTCGCCCACCCGCTCTACCGCGCCCCGGAGCCGCCGCCGCCGCCTTGGGGGCCCGAGGAGACGCTGCTCAGCCGGCAGGAGGCGGTGCGCTACTACCGCAGGAAGATGGTCCGCTGGAACAGGTGCGTCCCTCCCGGGTCCCCTCCCCGCCGGGGCCAGGCTCCTAGCTCGTCCCGGACACCCCCCGGGGACAGCCTCCTTTCCCCCGACCCTGGGCGTCCCCAGCCCGCAGTCCCAAGTACCCCCTTCTGCTTCTCCCCTGCCCCAGCTCGCCCCAGCCCCCCTGCTGGAGCACGGGTGTCCCTGCCCACCCCAATCCCACCGCTCCTGGCGGATACCTACCCGGCCCCCATTCACTGCCTGTGTAGCTAGGTTCCCCCTACACATACACTGTGTGTCTTGCATCCTGGGGGCATCTGCTTTGCTCTCCGGCTGGTCTCCAGATCTCCAGGCTTCTCAGCTCCCTTGGTCCCTGCCACCCTGTCCCCAGTGACTGTCTGCGGGATGCCCCATCTTCGCTGCGGACCCATGTTCACTCTCCTCTCAGGCAGGGCCCCCGCTCTGAGAAGTGTCAGGCCAGATGGAGACCTGCTGGCTTCATTGTTCTCTGAGGGCTTGTCTACATCACAAAGTTGCAGCGCTGGTGAGGGAGTTACAGCGCTGCAACTTAGGAGGTGTACACATCTGCAGGGCACCACCAGCGCTGCAACTCCCTGTTTGCAGCGCTGGCCGTACTCCCGTTTTGTCTCAGGTGTAGAGGATCCAGCGCTGGTGATCCAGCGCTGGTAATCAAGTATAGACACTTACCAGCGCTTTTCTTGACCTCCGTGGAATAAGCAGGTATCCCAGCATCACCGAGGAAGCCTCTGGTAATCAAACTGGTCTCCTTCCCCGGCTTGCTCTCGCGTTCCCCGAACCCCGAGCAAGCAGGTCTCCTTCCCTGAGGTTTGCTGGGTGGTTCCGGGAACGCGAGAGCAAACCGCGGCGAAGCTGGTCTCCTTTCCCGGTTTGCTCTCTCGTTCCCGAACCCCCGAGCAAGCAGGTCTCCTTCCCTGCGGTTTGCAGGGTGGTTCGGGGAACGCGAGAGCAAACCGCGGCGAAGCTGTTCTCCTTTCCCGGTTTGCTCTCGCGTTCCCCGAACCCCCGAGCAAGCAGGTCTCCTTCCCTGCGGTTTGCAGGGTGGTTCGGGGAACGCGAGAGCAAACCGCGGCGAAGCTGGTCTCCTTTCCCGGTTTGCTCTCGCGTTCCCCGAACCCCCCTTGAAGCCGCCCAACAGCGCTGCAGTGTGGCCACATCTAACACCACTTGCAGCGCTGGTTGCTGTAAGTGTGGCCACTCTGCAGCGCTGGCCCTATACAGCTGTACTAATACAGCTGTAACAACCAGCGCTGCAAAATTTTAGATGTAGACATGGCCTGTGATGCCCGGTGGGAGGCTTCCTGCAGGACCATTCTCCAACTTTGCTGTGAGAGCATGTCCCAGGGTTTCCTTTCTCCAGGCAGCCTGTGAGATCATCTCTCTGTCTGGGTGGCTCTTCTCTAACTTCTCTTGGCTGATTTCTTGAGACAAAAAAAACCACAGTGCTGGCCCAGGCTTACTTGGGCAGGTGGGTGACAGCCAAGTGCTGTCCGTGGTGAGCGAGGCTGGGCTGACTCTGCTAGACAAGTTAGCCCTTTTCAGGGCTTTGGATTGCTGTTCATACCGCATGTGGCCCCAAGGCCTGTAATGGCCCCTATCAAAGGTTGGCATTGGGGACTGACCTTGGGATCTGCAGCACCAGAAGTACAGCCCGTGGGCAGGAGCACTGTTGCTGTATGCCCACCAGAAAACACCTAGCCACTAGCCGGAGTGTGGAAAAGAAGTGAGCAGCCCCTCCTCTAGGGATCCTCCAGAGCAGGAACTGTGGGGAAAGTTCCCAGGGCTGGACGGAGGAATCAGGCTGCATGGACGGTCCATGATGGAGGAGAGGCCTGGATGTGGCCCTAGGTGGAAAAGGGTTCCCCCTCTCACAGATTCCTGGGATCCATAAGGTTGGGAATAGGAGGAGCCTCCAAATTTACAGGCAAACTCCCCCGACTTCCTTTCCCCCAGCTCCTGCCCAGGGTTTTTCCTTGGGAGGGGTGATCTGGCCCATTCATGTAGCCTCGCAACACAGCTGGGGGAAATGAGTTTTATTTTTGTCATCCCCGTTTTGCAGAGGGCATTGTTGAAGCTCAGCAACGGGCTGATTTTTCAAAGGTGCTGAATGCCTCCAGCTCCCACTAACTGCGGGCGCCTCAAGGCCTTTGAAAACCAAGTCATAAATATCTTGCCCAAGCTCAGACAGGCCAGTCCGTGGCAAAACAGGGAATGCTCTGACCCAGGTTTCCTTACTCCCAGAAGACCTTCCCCACTCTCCTAGTCCATCGGCAGCCCCATAGAGCTGAATACTCTACAGCTTCACCCTTAGCAAGCAGGACAATTAGGTTCCTAGCTGTGCTTGAAACAAAAACGACTGTGGCTGGGACGGAGCCTAGTTCTATGAATTCTCTTTTATTTCTCTAGGGCAGAGTATGTGGAGCAGGGATCCGGATATGGCCCTAGCAATGAAAATAAGTAATTGCCTCTTCTAAAAAAACAGTCACCGTACAAAACAAATGTGTGTCAGCGAGGGGGCTGTGTGCCAAAGTGCGCTGAGACAATAACCTTTGTAAATGCAGTGCTTGTGCTTGTTTAGCTACTTATCTGCAACCTTTAAACCACAGGGTCACTTCTCTTGCTTGACTTTTCTACAGGACATATGTTGGCACAGCAGCCAAAATCATCCTCACAGACCTGCCTGCATATCTAGTTGGAGCACGCACTCTAAACCGTGCAGCTTACGTGTCACAATTTCATCTTTTTTTTTTTTTTAACAAGAAATGATCTTGGATCCAGAAGATCAATGGGAGATTGTTCTGGGTCAGCACTGCAAACTTTAAGTCTATATAACCATCGGGATGTAACAGTGGAGATAAACAAGCCTGTCACTTACCATAAGGGCCCGATCCTACTGTCCCGCTGGAGTCAACAGACCCATTGACTTCAGTGGGAGCGAAGGCCAGGTGCATTGTTATAACAATATTCAGCAGCAGAGAGCAAACGTATGAATGCTTGTAGCGCGCTTAGCTAGTGACAGAGAGGTGCCCCTTTCGCCCTTCCGAGCGTCGTTTAAACAGCATCAAATAAAAAGAACAGGCTGCTACATAAATTTGACTCCAGAGATTAATTCAGAAAACAAACTAAAATGGTGCTTGAGCAGAATCCTAACTGTGTGATGAGACTGCTCCCACGGAGCCTTTTCCCTAAGGATCTCAAAGCACTGCAGAGACATTCGTTAGCAATGCCTCTCGCTCCCCTTTAGTGGTCCTTCTGCTCAGTTTACACACAGGCAAACTGAGGCAGAAAGAGGTGAAGTGACCAAGTCAGTGGCGGAGTGGGAAATAATGCCTGGTGTGCTCACTGCTGATACTTCTGGAGAACCACTTCCCTGTTCTAAACATTAGCCCACATTCCCTCCCTCCGAGATACTCTGGGCCCAATTCCAGCCCCAGTGGGTGAAAGCCCCAGGGAAGTTAATCAGGGGAGTGCCCACATATGTTGGCACTGAATTTGCCCTTTTGTCCTTGCATGGCACACTTTCCTGTAATAGTGCCCCTTGCCACGGTATATGCCAATACACCATGTGATGCTGCATCAACACACCTTTTCTCTTATGCTATGGCTCTGGGTCCCATCTCAGAAGCCTGAGGGCGCTGCCTCTTTGTTATCACTGCAGCCCCAACCATTTTCCTGTGGTCCGCAGTTTTTCTGGACTATTGGAAGCTACTGCGCTCCCCCTCCACCCACCAACTTGCTGTCACAGCAAGAAAGCCTGGCCCCCGCTGGAAAGGAATTGCAGCAACGCAGCCGGGCAGGCTTTCAGAAGTGACAGTTGTGCAGAGAAAGGCAGGGGGAGTAACTGGCAGCCATCTGCGCTGCGTGCTGTGTACAGCAGTTTGTGAAGAGGAAAAGGGGGTGTGGGCAGGAAGACCAATGACTTGGGGAAGGAGAAAGTACAGGGAAGGAGTTGAGTGAGCGCGTGAGGAGAGCTGGTAGGGAATTTTCAACAAACCATTTTTACATCGGAAAATGCTGATTCATCGACACCGAAACAGCTGCCAGGAAAGGGGCAGGTTTGCCAAAACTACAAAATTTGGAACATTCGTGGGGAAAAAAAAAAGTTTTGATCTGGTTAAAATGCCCTGGTTCAACATTGGCTAAATGAAACATTTTGTTTTCCTGTTGGAAATGACTTTTCGGTTTGAAATGTTAGGTTATTTATACTAAAACATAAAAGTTTAAAATGTTGAAAGATAAAAACTGAGACAAAATGCTTCGAGTGACCCAAGGGTTTTTTTTTTTTCAGACTATCAGTTCATGAAATTTGAGCTTTCAGCTTTGGAGCCCGCTTCAGGATGAGAAAAAATTTCAATATCTCAAATTTGTCGTGGGGCAGGAGACCAGTTTTTGGCAGCGGCTAAGGGGGTACCTGGTGTTCTGGAGAACACCAGTCAGATGGCTTAAATGGGAACCACTCAGCTGGGGAGTGAAAATCATTCATAGATGTTCCCTAGAGAGATGCAGCTTATTCTATGTCATGCTACCCAGTCCTAAGATGTTCAGCCCAAAGAAGATCACATGAGAAAGGGGGTCAATTGCTTTAGCTAATGCTCAATGAATGGTTATCCTTATCACAAAACCAACACCCAGTTCAGCTTACTTAACAGTTCCTGTGCTGGAGATACACAGGCTCTGAAGCTGCTCATAATTCATGCTTGCTATCTAATTTATACCCAAGATAAACTCCAAACCTGCTCCTACTTTACACTTTAAGAGCAAAAGCACACACCCTTGCAACAGTGTTATAAAAATCTTCACACACTACTACATAGATCCTAGCAAGCACCGCTTCCTTCCACCCACTAGGTCTGCTGCGAGGGGAATCCAGACCTTTGCACTCTGCTTTCCGTGGGGTGTTTCGAGCTCCTGGAGCTTGAATGGAGTCCAGCTACTGCATCTTTCTTGGGGTCCCTGCGTGGACTCTCAAGGTGTTGGAACTTGTTCTCCAGCCACCTAGCTCCTCTGGGTGCAGCACTGACCTTTCAGTCTCCCCAGCACTTAAACACACCACTCGTCCAGAACTCCACCCCAACAGTGCAAAGCTTCTGGTTTCCAGCTGAACTCTCTCAGGGGCAAGCAGTGGTTGTGAAGCAGTCAGCATGCTTTGCCCAGTCTAACATCTTTATGCTCTTTTATATTTAAAACACAGAAGAGTACAGATCATACAAAACTATAAACACTAAATGCATGGCCCTGCTTCAGGTTCCTCACCACTCTTTGGGCTGGAGTCTGAGTCTCTTGGATTGGCCAGAATCCTCCAGGCCCTCTGGGATTAGGCATAGGGCAGAAGGACCCTGCCCATATCCAACTGCAACCTTGCCCTCCTGGCCTGGAGAATATGGACCCCCAAGTTAGCAGATCAGCCTTTACCCTTTTAAAATCTTCAGCCCCCTACCCTCCCATAACAGGTGACACCCTTGCCAGGTTCCCCATATGAACACAAACTCCCCTCAGGTGACTGTTACCAGGGTGACTTGGTCCCTGCTAAACCAGTTCTTCTGGACAGGGACCAGTTCTTTGTCAAGCATGAACTAGTACCCAACAATTGGGTACTTAAGAGCCAAATCCCCTCTGTTGTTCTTTTGTCACCAACCTTTGGAATTGTCAACCCAGCCTAGAGGCAAACAGTGTGCAGCCTGACCCAGCCCTATAGGGTTATAACCTCACACAGAATTCATCAATTGTACAGATATAGTCCCAGTCCTGCACATTACAGCAGCCAGTTTGTCACAACTAACCGGTCCTGGGCCAGAGATTAGATTCCCAAAAACATTTGTTTTCTGTAGGTCAAAGGGAGTCAGGCTGAATTGAGACCAAGATCATGCCCAGAATGACAGTTTCTAGCCCCACCTTTGAGTGGCGAGTTTGAGAGTTTCTTAGCTTCTGTGCAACCTCCCTCACCTGGTTTGGCCAGGCCAGACCCCAGCCTCAGGTAGTTGTCAGGCCTACATTTCCTTTGCAAACACAGCCTACTGCTGCATTGGTGATCACATGGGGCCAGAGACAGAACCTCAGCCTAACAGGTGACCCAGGTATTCACGCCAGTCCTGGCACCTCCAACGCTATAGATTCACCTGGGCTTGCTACCTTTGGCAAACACATTGGGCTTGCACACATAGAATGACATTTTTCAGAAGTGCCTATGCAACTTTGGAGCCTTAGTCTCATTTTCAAAAGTGCTTTAGGTACTGAAGTCCCATTAATTTTCAATAAGATTTAGGCTCCTAAGGCCCAGATCCTCAAAGTTATTTAAGCACCTGTTGATTTCAATGGGAGTTAGGCACCTAAATAGGTTTGAGGACATGCCTAAGAGTGAGAACACAGAAGGATATAAATATGTTAGACACGCAACTCCTATTGAAAACCAATGGCATTTAGGCACCTAACTTATTTAGGTAAATTTGATAATCTCACTGTGTCACTTTTGACAAAGGCACTTAGGGTCCTAAATCAGTTAGGCTCAGATTTTGATACTTTATTTTTATTGTTATTATATAAAATGTAAACACATAACAAAAGAAAACATATATAAATACATGCACAAGGTGGACATACCAGATCAATAAAAACATTCAGTGTTCATTAGGTGTAAAACCGGGGAAGGGAGGAGCAAACCAAAAACAAACACCTAAACCTGTAGAAGTCATGCAGGGCATCGATTGTTACAGCGACTAACTAGATAAATAACTGAGAACACAGGCTCTGCTTTTTAAAAGCATTTAGCCATTAACTAATTTAATTCAGGCATTTAGGCTCAATGTTGCAGCACCTAAATGATTTAGGAGACTCATTTTCAAAAGGGGTTTAGGCATTTAGGAGCCAAAATCCCATTGACCGTAGATGCTATTTAGATTCCTACGTGCCTCATTTACTATTGAAAGTGAGATGTAGGCACCTAAATCAGGTAGGCATTGCAATGCTGAGTGCAGCAATCTCTAAATACCTTTAAAATTCTGGGCCTTCACCATTCTTGAACATTTCAAGCCCAGCCTCTTTGTGCAAATACTATCGCTTGCTTGCTTTTCAGGGTAGCTTTATGCCCAGTCCCAGATTCTTTCGTAAGTGCCACAACAATGTGCTTTGAGCTAGGAGGTTTGAATGATGTTTGAAAAGATGCCGTCTTCTTAAAGAAGTCCCTCTTGTGTGCAAATCAGATCTATCCGACTGGGGTTGTCTTGCGCCCTAACTTGCCTTCAGAGCTGATCAGAACATTTCAGTGTTGATGAAAAATGGAAACAGAGTCATGGAGGTTTTTTTGAGTGTGTTTTCCAGCCGTTTCTGCTTTTACATACAGACATCTGTAAGTCTCTGAATGTTAGTGCATACATTAAACACTGGAATAATCTCTTGGGCAGTAGACGTCCTGCTGAATCACACTCATATACAACAGTGCTGAGGGCCATATGAGCACCTGCATAGGTCTGAGACGTAAAATTAGGCAGGACAAAGGAGTAGAAAATACCCTGTAGGGGAGAGTCTTGTGTTGGCAGAGGGATGGATTAATTCACCTAGTGGAGTGTTCATTTTGTTCTAGGCTTGCTATACGCCTTATCCTTATCCTGTGTTTTAAATTCCTGCATGGTGTGCAGTGCATTAGATACCAGATGTCACCAGTTGGGAGAGATGCAACACAGTCTTTCACCCTGTGCAATCCCGCTCATGGCAACATGTGACATTGAATGGCATCTCAGGTACTGTATACCCCCGGAGTTCTGCTGGAGGTATAGGTCAGCGCTGACTTTGAGCCCCTTGGTCAGTGACGTTGCAGTGGGGCATCTCTCACTCCCACGGTGCTTCGGGTTATATTGGCCTTCCCCTGTGTATTGACATCACTGCTGTCTCAGCACAAGCTCACTTCAGGCAGTGATGCCTTGTGAGTGTGGGCCCTGGGCAATGCTAGAGGCTGGTGTCTGAGCTGCAGAAAACAAGAGTTAGTGCTTGGCTCCTTTCACCGTCTCTGGCCTTTTGCTGTTTCACACTCAGGAGCCTTATCCTTCCAGGCCCTGCCTAATCTCAGCTGTCTCTATCTCTGTGCTCGTTTCCTTCTACTCTGCCTCTCCCTTCCGATGTCCTCCCCACTCACGTCTCTATACTGCTCCAACACGTCCCCATATCATCCTTGGCTTATTATTATTTTTCATAGCACCTAGGAGCCCAAGGCACGGACCAGGACCCCGTTGCACTAGGAACTGTACAAACACAGAACCAAAGGACAGTCCTCACATGTTCATGCTGCACCCTAGTCTCACCACCAACTCCCCAGTCCTTGTCCCCCAAGCATCCTCTTCAAATCACTGCTTTAAAAACGACGACGGTGTTGGGGTAGGGGGGTGAGTGCTAACGAGACAATTCAATTGACAGTAGAATACCAAGAGAGAAAAAAATCACTTTTGTAGTGGTAATGAGGGTGGCCTATTTCAAACAGTTGACAAGAAGGTGTGAGTAACAGTAGGGGGAAAATAGTTTTTGTAATGACCCATCTACTCCCAGTCTTTATTCAGGCCTAATTTGATGGTGTCCAGTTTGCAGGTTAATTCCAGTTCTGCAGTTTCTTGTTGGAGTCTGTTTTTGAAGGGGTTTTTTTTGTCTTGGTAAGGCAACTCCCATCTTTTCATGTACTATGTATAAATATACCTGCTACTGTATTTTTCCACTCCATGTGTCTGATGAAGTAGTTCTAGCGCACAAAAGCTTATGCCCAAATACATTTGTTAGTCTCTAAGGTACCACAAGGATGCCTCATTCTTTTTGCTGCTACTCTGAAATCTGTCACCATACTTTAAAAACTTTTGCCTTCCAGAAAGCCTCTGGCCTTTGCATGCCTCTCCACCACCTCCCATGCCTGAGGTCTGGTGTTGGAGGCAGGGCACCTGTCGTACTCTAGATGTAGGTGTTGCAAACCACAGTGCACTCTCTTCAGGACTTACAAAGAGCCATAGCAGGTCATGGACACTTTTTTGTAAATCAGCCTGTTGACAGAATAGATTCCCCAGCCCATTATCTCTTTGGTTGGCTGAGATCTTTCCAGAGTGAGGAAAAGCAAGCCATGAAAATGGGACCATCAGCAGGTGTAAACACTGTATTCCCATTGAAGTCATTTTACATCAGCTGAAGATCTCACCCAAGATGCCTAGGGAGTGGATAGCAAATGGGGGAGGGAAGAGGGTCATAAAGAAATGTGCCATGCACAGATTGCTCCCCCTGGATTCTGTTTGAGATGGAAACCTAGCCACATGTGGATTATTTTCCTGAGACACATGAAATGCTTTGAACATGAGAACTTTGATCATGTAACAAACCACAGCAAAACATTAGTGTAAATAAAAAAAATGAGGAGTCCTTCTGGCACCTTAGAGACTAACAAATTTATTTGTGCGTAAGCTTTTGTAGGCTAGAACCCATTTCATCAGCTGTCTGACATAAAAGATACAGGAGCAGGTATAACTACATTAAAGGATGTGGGTTGCTTTACCAAGTGTAAATGATGTGTTGATTAGGGGATGAGGGAAGGATCCTATTTTCTTCCCCCTGGTGGATACTCAACGCATTTTCTTTTGTTGAGAAACATTTTGGGGCGAAGGGAGGCTGAAACTGCATTCCACACACTTTTCCTGCAGCTATGGCCGCTGCTGGGATAGACACTCCACGGAAAGTCCATGTAAATGCCAGGATGTGCAGTGTGTGGCTGGATCTTGAGGATCTTGTACAAGGGATCACTTTGCTGTTGGATTTAAATTCACTTCAGCAGAGATCAGCATATTTCTGTCCTGGTTTACTTGTGAAGCAGTTAATTAAGTTTCAGCCACCAAGTTCTTCTGAAGAGGCTTTGGGGGGAAAATATATTGTTCCTTGTGTACAGTCAGACACGGCTCGACAGGTCACAGAGCATGTCCTCTGGAACACCAAGGCTGACGATCTATAGCGAACTGAAATAAACCGAAATCCCAGTCTTTCTCCTTTGCGCTGCATATGGGTACCCACTCCATGTCATTGTATATCACATCTTGTGAAGGCCCAGCTAAATACGTACACAGCTATGGTCTATGTGCTGCCCTCATCCCTATACTGGGCCTGATTCTCCACTTCATTACTTCAGCATTACACTGATGTAACAACGGAGCATTGCATTGCAGTGGAAAATCAGGCTCGCTTCCTCCAGATAAACACATGCGAGAGACATAGTTTGATTCCGATCTCATTCATTCCAGAATTGAACTTTGTTGAAGTCTATGGAGTATCTTGGATTTACACTGGTGTGAGCAACACCGGAGTCTGACCACATGTATCAGTAGAATAGATGAGAAAATATGATGAAGACAGCACTGGCAGAACGCTACGCTCAGAGTGGACGAGAAAGAAACTCGGGGCAATTGGCGCAGCTATTGATGTAAACCAGAGCTATAGCTCAAGTTTAAAGACTAGAAAACAGACATGAGAGGAAGTCTTGTCCAGTGGTTATGGCTTAGCATCAGACTTGTAAGACCTGGGGTCAAGTCCACACACTTCCTGTGTGGCCATGTCACTTAGGCTAGATTGCTGAAGGTATTTAGGTGTTGCAAGGTCTAACTGATTTAGGAAGCTAAAGCTCATTTGCAAAAGAGCTTTAGCACTTAGGAGCCTAAATCCCATTGACGGTTGATGGGATTTTGGCACAGAAGAATCTAAATCCCTTTTGAAAAGGAGATTTAGGCTCCTGAATCAGTTAGGCCTTGCAAGCACAGCAACACCTAAATACCTTTAGAAATCTGAGGCGCTGTGTGCCTCAGTTACCCCTCTATAAACTGGTGATCATGCCACTTTCCTATCACACTGGGAAAGATTCCCAGACTCCAGAGACCATGGTAATGGGGGCCAGATATGTATCTTAAGTAGAAAAAAGATTCTCAAAGACAGGCATTAACCATGGCACAGCACCGTACTCTTCAGCCTGGAAACGCGGCAGTGTGCTGGTGAGACCTTCTTTATTTTTTTCAAGTGGTAAACAACACATGGCATATGCTAGTCACATTGTTCAGTGCCTTAGTGGACGGTGCTCAGATATCACGAGGATGAGCGTCGCAGAACCTGATTAGACTAGAGAAGCAGCCTGAAGCATTTTCTGTGCTAGTTAACAGACTAGTCCAGCGCCATGCAGGCCCATGAACTATACTGTAGTGATATAAATAAATATTTACTTATCAATGCTAGTTTCTGAGAGTCCTGGATTCACCACTGCTCCCCTTGGGCATGTCAGTTAAACCCACATTTTCATCAGTGGCCTGTCATTTGGATACCCTCTATTATGTGATGCCCAGTTTGAGACACCTAAGACCCAGTTTGCAGGGGAGCTGAGCATCTCCAGTGCCCATTGAAGTCAAGGCATAAAGAGAAACCTTGGAAATGCTTGAGCACCGTTTAGTTTTTACCACTGATGTGCCTGGCACTTACCCTCTGCAAACAGCCTGCTGTGTTGCGATTGTATAGAACAAACTAGGAGCTGCTGGGATCTGTGCCTTTTAATACCTTTGCACAGTACTTTTATATGGCTGAGCAAGCCGGGCATTGAAGGCAGTGAGGTGGCTGTACCTATTCACAACAAAAGCTGGAGAAATATAGTTGAGGGTATGTCATAAACCTAGTCCCAGATTTGGACCTTAGCGTCCAAAATATGGGGTTTAGCATGAAAAACCTCCAAGCTTAGTTACCAGCTTGGACCTGGTAAAGCTGCCACCACCCAAAAAATTAGAGTGTTTTGGGGCACTCTGGTCCCCCCAAAAACCTTCCCTGGGGACCCCAAGACCCAAATTCCTTGAGTCTCACAACAAAGGGAAATAAACCTTTTCCCTTCCCCCCTCCAGGTGTTCCTGGAGAGATACACAGAAGCAAACTCCGTGAATTTAAACAGAGGGAGTCCACCCTCTCTATTTCCAGTCCTGGAAACACAAGCACTTCCCTCTTCACCCAGAGGGAATGCAAAGTCAGGCTAATAAATCTAACACACACAGATTTCCCCCTGACTTCTTCCTCCCACCAATTCCCTGGTGAGCACAGACTTAATTCCCTGGAGTTCCCCACTAAAGAAAAATTCCAACAGGTCTTAAAAAGAAAGCTTTATATAAAAAGAAAGAAAAAGTACATAAAAATGGTCTCTCTGTATTAAGGTGACAAATACAGGGTCAATTGCTTAAAAGAATATTGAATAAACAGCCTTATTCAAAAAGAATACAATTCAAAGCACTCCAGCAACTATAGACATGTAAATACAAAGAAAAAAACAATAACCCCTATTGTTTTTATGATCTCTGTACTCACAACTTGGAAACAGAAGATTAGAAAGCAGGAAATAGAAATCCCCTCATAGCCGAGAGAGCATACAAGCAGAAGACCCAAGCACAAAGGACTCACACACAAACTTCCCTCCACCCAGAGTTGAAAAAATCCTGTTTCCTGATTGGTTCTCTGGTCAGGTGCTTCAGATACTTCTTTCCAGGTGAAAGAGACGTTAACCCTTAGCTATCTGTTTATGACAGGGTAACTAAGCAAAAAGCATTTAAGCATTATCAGGTTATGCTGCCGTTCCTGTGACTGGCCATTGATTTGGAATTTGCTTTGGGAATAATCTCAACCAAGAGACTATCTTGTTATAGCAGCACCTTAACAATAACAAGCAACAAAGAGGCCTGTGGCACCTTATAGACTAACAGAAGTATTGGAGCATAAGCTTTCGTGGGTGAATACCTACTTTGTCAGATGTCTGACGAAGTGGGTATTCACCCACGAAAGCTTATGCTCCAATAGTTCTGTTAGACTATAAGGTGCCACAGGCCTCTCTGTTGCTTTTTACAGATCCAGACTAACACGGCTACCTCTCTAATCCTTAATAATAACAGTAGGCTGCAAGTTAGATGCTCAGAGTGAACACCAATTTAGCTATTATGGCAGATATGTGCATGTCTGAGATGTAGGGTCTATATAGGAACTATCTATAATCTGCATAGGTTCTGGAGCAATGCAAATCTCTATTGTGCTCAGCAGAGAAATTACATTTTTAAAAGTCGGGCAACGTGTCGGGAATATGTTAGAAATTTGAAACTAAGATGGATGTTCCTGGAGCAAGTGCATTGTGGGAACTTTAAACAGAATCAGATCACGTAGCTGATTTGATGACACCCTACATCACCAACAAAAACCCATAACTCTAAATGCTGGCTGCTTACAGCAACACTCCCATTATTCTGCTGCCTTCTACCCTGGGGCACAGGTCCTACGATTTGGTAATAAGTCTATCCTCTTCACTTTGCAGCTTATTTTGTTTGTGGTGAAGAAATGATTATAGTTTGCCTTTGGTTATGACGTTTATTTATTACCCAGCCAGGAGCGAATCTGCGCTGCCCAGGGAGTCACTTGCCCTTGTTTGACTTAGCTTTGTCGCTTATTCTTTTGGGGGAGTGTGTATTGATTATTCCTCAGTCACTTTGAAATAAAATATCTAGTTCTCATAAACACGGGAAGCCTTCTGAGACTACGCTCAGACTGAATTAACTCACACCCGCCTCCCTCCTAGGGCACTAAAGAGCAAACGGAATATACATTTGGGCTCAGCCCAGGCAGCTTCTGGAAAGGGATTTTTTATACTAGGTGTGACCCGTCCATTGATTCTGTAATGCAACCAAGGTAGAGCATATTATCCATTTAGTTTATGCCTCCGGTAGGAAGTCGGTTCATCCCAAATACTGGTTAACTTCTGGCCCCTACTCGGCATGGGGTGTTACGGGACTGCTCTGTAAAAGAGTGACATCTGTATAACTGAAGTTGGTTAATGGGAAAAAAATCTCATCTGCTAGCACATAGGAATATGCAGCAGTGCCTGTAAGTTAGTGGGTTCGATAAAGTTGTTGTTATGCTCTGCAAATGGCTTCCATTGTACAGTGCCTAACCGGTGGGCAATGTCAGCATTCACCAGTCCCCTTATCTATTCGGTGCCACAGTTGTGTGCTCCAGAAACCTCCAAACTCCTATGGTCTGCGACCTTGTGACCGTTGGAGGGAGGCAGGGAAAGGGTGAGCCCTATACTATCATCAACCACCTCCCAAAGCAGAATTGCAGGTCCCAGCCCCGTTCCAAGTGCCCAGATTTAACACTTCCTCTTTATTCAACTCTTCTAAAGTGCTGGATTGAGAGGCCCGGGGACTGTTCACATTTATTCCCAGGGTGAATCTCCACTGGTTGCTCCAGAATGTCAATCCAGCTTGCTAGGGAGCACGTGGGGCTTTGACCATTCCATAGAAAAAAACCGCACAGATGTACCTTTGAGAAACTGCGAGCTAAATCCTGATCCAGGAGGTACGCAGAACCCAGCTGATGCAGGTGGGAAGGCTGGAGGAGATCAGTGGAGTTATGATGTTACTGGGAGATGTTCCCACAAAAAAAGGCGGCGTGTGGTCCTGAGAATTTGCCAGGTCAGGCCAGACCATTGGTCCATCTACTCCAGTATATTCAATTTCTCAGGGCCCAGTGGAAAACACCAGCCTCTTTGCACGTTGCTGCACCATGTGTATCCAGCAGTGACCCCTAATGAATTATTTAGTTACAGTTTAGGGGAAAGGAGCAGCTTCTGGTGTTGCTTCTCATCTGTAATCCGCACACCCTTCGGTCACAGCTGCAGGTCAGGATCAGCCTGGCTGAGGTCTGCAGGTGCTATCCAGCCTGAGTGCACAGCCGCCTGCCTGCTGCAGGGCACCGGGGGGGCTGCACAGTGGTTGCCAGGTGTAGATCAGTGAGTGCATTCCCACATACAGCGAGAGCCTTCTGGGTTTCCTCTCCCACAGCATGTCGTTTTGTTCCAACTACTTTGAACACCGCCAACTCAGGCATTCGACCTCCGTTGCTTCAATGCCTTTAATTTTGTTTATGTCGGGAATCCAGAAAATAAAGCTCCTTGTCAGAGGCAAGTTTCTTTTCAGCTTTTGTGTTGCCTAACAGTGTGTGTTTTGTTAAGGGCCTGGATTAACCTGGAGCTTTCCTCTTCTAAAGTGTCTAGTCCCAGCCAGTCCCCGTTTTTGTTAATGACCCACTTGTTATCAGCTGCAGGCTCCCGCTCTCTTTCACTGATCTACCCTGGCACTTCAATGCAAGCTGGGCTGGGGAGGCTGCGTTCCCTTTATCAGGACTGTATATGCTGTCCGGGGCTCTGCTGCTATTAACGAACAGCCAGTGCTCCCTCCTTCAATGGTCCCTCCACTAGCCAGTTAATTTCACTGCAGTTTAGCAAGGATTGCCCCAAAGCTGCAAATATTTGCAAAATGCTAATGAAAGAGAGCAATCCCTCCCATGCCCGATCCCCCCAAGTTTTGCTATGAAACCCAGGAGTGCTGCTCCGCTCTGCTTACCAAGGAGGGTCCAGGTTCCGGTAATTGTCTTTTATACCATTAAATCAATGTAGTGCTGTCAAATTGCTTCATAGAGTTATCATGTATGCTAGGGCAGAAATAAAGTGAAAGCTGGTACTGTCACGGTCTTTCACAGCACTACAGTAACACTTTACATTGATATGAACTTTTCTACTATCCAGAACCTTAAACACCGTGGGGGAAAAACAACCGTGGTGGTTCACATGGAATAAAAGAGACGGGGTTTGATTGGAATTAATATAAAAAGATTCTTTCACGGAGGCTTCTGGACTCAGACACGACCTTACCTCTCCAGCTTGGTTGATCTCTCTAGACTGGGCTGCCTACCATCACCTCTCAGGGTCTCCCTAAGTCCTGACCGGAAGTCCACTGTCATGGAAGGCCCCGGTCTTGTGTTATTTTGGCCTCCTAAATGCCTTCCTCGCCCTTTTAAAAAGCATGCAACCAACATGAAAACAAACACCAGTTACCCAAGCCCCGAGGTACAGCGCTGGTCCTTAGGAAAGAGTTTCACACAGCTCTGTGTAACTCATCTGCAGGGCCAGTGCAACCATTTAGGCGACCTAGGCGATCGCCTAGGGCACTAGGATTTGAGGGGCGCCATTTTCTTCAGCAGCAACCGCGGCGGCCGGATCTTCAGCCGCCCCAGTCACCACTGGCATTTAGGCAGAGGAAGCTGGGGCAGGGGAGCGCGAGGAGGGCCACCTGCAGCAAGTAAGGGGGGGGCGGCACGCAGGGGAACTCCCCGCCCCAGCTCACCCCTGCTCCACCTCCTCCCCGAGCATGCCATGCCTGCTTCCCTTCTCCTGCCTCCCAGGCTTGCGGCGCCAATCAGCTTAGGCACCGCAAGCCTGGGAGGTGGGAGAAGTGAAGCAGCGACGGCTTGCTCAGGGTGCTTGTGCTCATGGGAGGAGCAGGGGTGAGCTGGGGCAGGGGCGTGCCTCAGGGCAGAGGGTGGGGGGTGGGGAGCTGCCACAAGGGGGAGCACCTTAGGGCGGAAGGGGGGAGCTGCCATGGGGAGGGGTGTCTCAGGGTGGGGGTGCCGGGGAGGAGGAGGGCACAAGATGGAAGTTCCACCTAGAGCGCGAAACATCCTTGCACCGACCCTGCTCATCTGAAATCCCGCTGCATGCCAGGGGAAATAGTAAGGCCTAGCGTTGTGTAGTAGGGCCTTGGGGCCAGATCCTGAGACCTGTCTGAGCTACGTTCAGCACAGCACCCCAACTGCCTTTGCACTCCCCCAGTCCTGGAGAAGCCAGGCTGGGTTTGGTCCCATATGTCTACACCGCTGATTAAAGCCAGGCTTTGATTCAGGTTTGACCCCACTACTGTCCACACACAATTCTGCCTGTATTGCGCCTAATCAGCAAGCACTCACCTTGCTCAAGCCTCAGACCTGAGTCAGAGGGGCTGCATAGTTCCAAATGGGCATGTTAGCACAGCTCTGAGACTTGGGGCCAGCAACTGTTAACCTACATTTACCATGCAGTGTGGACACACAAAGTTGGGCTTGGAAACTTCCAGTCCACAAGCCCGGGTCCCACAGCCAGCCCTACAGTGCAGTGTAGACATACCCACAGGGGCCATTCCACCAACCCAGGCCCCAACACACACTCTGCACCAAGTGGGGCAGGCAGGGGTGACAGAGCTGGCTACACTGGCTCTAGCCAGCTGGGAATTCCCTGCACCAGTAGATTGCCCAGTTCAGGCAGCCTTCCAGCTGTTTGCAGTAATGTAATAAGCTTTAGTTATTGCAGATACATGTCACCACTTCTCCTTTGTCTGGGTTAATAACAGCTTTAAATCAGCCGAGCAGTGCAGGTAATTTCTGGCACTGCACCATTCAGATCCCAGGGCGCAGAGCAGACACCAGCCCTGAGGAACGAGGACGTGACTGACTGCATTTGCTCTCCTTAGAGACGAGCTCGCCCTGCTCTGCAATAACAATGGAGCTCGGTGGGGCTGCCTCCGTTTCTGATGCCATTGGAACACATTTTCTTGGGGGTACGTCTGTGTTACCACTCAAGCCAACAGCCTCTGTTACATCTGAGTCCAGCTGCCTGTCCAGTTACTGAGTGACCGCAAGAGTAGCCTCTGGGACCTTCCCACTTGGACCCTCACCAGGCAATCCAAGGTCAAGCTCTTGCCTGTCCTTAAGACCGTCTCATTCCAGGCCAGAGCTTCAGCGGGTTTAACCAGCCTGCCGTGAGGAGAGCTATCCTGATTGATCTCAGCTACTCACAGTCTGACCCTGTATCGCCAACTTTCTCTGACTAACCAGCCTTTGCGAAAAAGCAACCATCTGCCTGGCACATAGTTACTCCTGGGGAGCTCTTGTGTGACATAATCACCCCCCTGCAGGCACCACTTCCAGATAAGCTGCAGCAGAAACATCTGCCAATAGGATGAAAAGGATGCTAGGACTGCAGGTCTAAGACGAGATGAAGAGCACTTGCGTCATTTTTCCAGCACATATTCATCACCGTTGTTTGGCCTCTTCCTGGGCTTGCACAGTGCCAGAACAGACTGAATCACGTACACTTTATCCTGCTGTTCTTCACTTGACTTAGAAATAGACTCCATTAATAATATGTCGCTGCGATAGGGAGTGTTCCAGCTGAGGGCCTTGAAAGACTTTACTAACCTGTCAGCATTCAGCTTCACAACACCCTTGAGATGGAGGAACGATTACCCCCATTTTATAGATAGGAAAATTGAGCCACAAATTGCCAATGGCGTTTGGGGGATTCAGAGACTACGGTGCTGGCGAACAGTATTCAACCCTAAGATCAGATGGGTAGATGAGCTGGAATCACTAATCGTTCCTCGTACATTCGCACCCTCCTTTGCCAACCACTTGAGCCCTGCCACTGAAAATACTGCCCAGAAACAAAGCGCCACAATCCAGGATGCTTTCCTTTGCCCCACCCACCTTGACTAGTTCCCCAATGACTCTAGTTAAAGGGCCCTCAGATGCCTGAGCCTGGCTGCTGTAAGAGGGAGTTTGCTGCCCATTTGGGGTTTGTCACCGGCCTACTTTTCCCCCTTCTCTCCTCACTTGTTTTCTTAGCAGAGGATGGCTCTCCTTTTAGGACCTGGCAGGATTTCCAGTGAACATGTGGAATGTTCATTTTTCCTGCCCGGACCGAGGAAAGCAGCATGACACGGTGTCACTGGCCTTGCTTCGGATTATGCTGACCCAGATCAAAAAGTCCAGGGTTATGTACATTTCAGGCGTAAGCTGTTGAATGCCACCTGGCTCAATGATTAGCCTAGGCACTAATCTGCCATTTGCATGGACAAACGCAGTGAAGTTACTGGGCACGTGACTGCCCATGAGAGGTGGGGGATGGGTAAAAGAGGAGCACACATCCTGTCTTTGCATTTTACACCCTTTCTCTGCTCAAGAAGGAGACTCTTTCCATGACGAAGGAAAGTGATCAGCTCCCCACACCTGCTCCTGCCCTGTCCCTGCAGCGAGCCCTCACCTGGGGCCAGAGCACCCACACTTTGGGTAGGATGCAAGCCAGAGACAGCAGGAGGCAGGCCGGGGTCAAGCCGTAAATGTAAGAGAAAGATTTTAACTTTGCACGTGCCCCGTCACTCAGAGCAACCACCCCACAATAGGAATCCACTTAAAATCGAATGCAGCTTCAGATTGTATTGACCTCTAAGCAGAATTCCTTCTGGTCTCTGGGATTTTCTTTAAGGGCTGATGTGGGGGAAGGAGGGGTCCCTAGTGTGGAGTCCTGTTCCACAGGTCTTGGTAGGAGATTATGAGGGCTCAAAGCCAGTAAAGAGGCACAGGTCCTCCCCATGGAGACCCTCATTCGCCAACAGACCTACTGTGCTCTACATAGAGAGGTCTCTACGTTCTGGGGAGCAAATGTGAACCCCTTTCCTTCAATGGGAGAGAAGGCAAAGCCAAGCCCTCCTATCCCTGACAGAGCAATTAGCTGAGAACACTTCAGGGGAATTC
Source organism: Gopherus evgoodei (assembly GCF_007399415.2). Lineage (NCBI taxonomy): Eukaryota > Metazoa > Chordata > Testudines > Testudinidae > Gopherus > Gopherus evgoodei. The sequence goes on along the minus strand of NC_044336.1, from coordinate 23,564,273 downwards.
ACTTCCTCCCTAGCCCCTTTCTGCTGACTGTGCCCTCAGGAAGAGGCTATTAACCACGTGGCGCAGTATTAAACCAGCACTGCTCTCCCTAGGTCTCCGTGCGCCATCTCAGGGTGGATTTGCTGCACATTCCTGCTTCTGAGCTTGGTTCAGTGAACAAGACAGAAAATGGCTGGGGAAACCTAGCAGCGCTATTTTTGCACTGATTGTGATGAGCAGCGATGGTGGGGGCTAGAGGTGGGTAACACCCAGGTGGTCGGAGGACAGATGCTGTGTAAAACCCTTGCACAACTCTGGCAGGCCACCTCCTGTTCCATTGTTGGGCCTCTCGCAGCTGTGCTTTGGTTTTTAATGACACTGAGAGCCACCCACCAGCAGGAACTAGCCTAAACCCAGCAAATGCACGGCGGTGCTATGACCGTGGCATCCCTAACCGATGTGACAGTTAATATATGGTCAGTCCTGCAGCTTGCTCTGGGTGTAGCAGGAAGGAAATATAGGCATGGTCTGTGTTTGCTCCCAGTCAAAACTCCAGGTGACTCCCATGGGAGATTTGCCTGAGGAGGGTTCAAGCAGGAAGGGGGCTTGAGCACTGTGGTGGAACAGAGGTGATGGTATGTGACCAGGAGAGTCGAACAGCTCCGGACGCAACCTGAAGTAGCTGGGGTCATTTCCTGATCCCCACAAATGTCAGCACTGCCTTCGTTCACTCACTAAATGAACACGTCGACGGCGAGCGTGTGAAAGGGATGATGGAGAGGGACTCTCCAAAGCGGTGTAGCTAAGCTAACAAGGGGGCTTTTGCAGAGCTCATCAGTCTAAGGTAAGGCCAGCTCTCCTCTGACTGTGCCGATGCAGCTCTCCAGCGAGATTACATTTTCAAGGTCTGCGTTTAGAATGACAGGTTTCTGAAAGCCTCATTAAATTGGCTGTTAGTTACAGTGCGTCACAAGATCTGAGGCACGCCACAGCCAGATCTATAATTCCCTCGTGCGCTGGGGGTGGGGGGAGTAGACGTTTTATGAGATGTTCTGAGAGGCTCCGACTCAACAATGGCAAAGAAACACTATTTAAATACCATTTTCTCTTCTTTATGGGGCATATGCAGAAGAACATATGCTCTAGCAAGGGTGAGTCCCTTGTATCCCCTGGAAGAGCTCTGTTTTGTGGATACAAAAGCCAGCAAATGATCTTAAACTGGAAGTTTGGAAAGCTGCCGTTCACCGTCTTGGTTGACTTTTCCCAATTTGCTCTCGCTTCCCTTGCCTGTGCCATCTAGGATTAGTTCTCCGTGCCGTGTGCCTGCACTGTGAGAATTCTGTGCTCACACTCAAGCTCACTATATTTTACCACCTCCCCTTTCCACTCTGGCCAATGGTTGGAGCAGAATCAGTTAGATGAGGAGACATTTCAGACACACTTACGCCATCTGAGGATCATATAGGGCAAGGACTATGACAGTGAAAGGGGAAGCAACATGGGGAGTGTGAAATCTCAATGATCTAGTAGGGTGGGAATACAGACAAGAAACTAAATCTCTACCAAAATAAAACACTCTGCTGCATAGACCTGGTCAGAAGACTTCTGTGGAAGCTGTTTTTCATTGGAAAACACCATTTAGACTAAACCAAAGTTTGTCATGATGTCACATCAAATGCAACAAAACATGATTTTGGAAAAAAAAAACTGGAAAAGTCTTTAGAAAATGTTGAAATGGCCTATTCTGACATTTCCAGAACAAGGAGGTTTGATTTTTCATTTTGAAAAGATGATTGTTTAATTTAATTTTAATTTTTTTAAACGTTCCAAAATCAAAAAGAAATGATCAAAGTGAGCCATTTCAATGGACCTCAAACAATTTGTTGTTGCTGTTAGGAATTTCATTCCACAAAAATAATTGAAAGTTGGGCTTTTTGTCCCATAGACAAACTTTTTGAAATCCCAAATTTTTTCACAAACCAGAAGATGTGTTTGCCGACCAACTCTATGCACAATGCTTTCCTGGGGACATGATCAGAGAATAAACCACGTATGGCAGATGTTAGTCCTGTTGATTCATCCACTATTGGAATGCACTCAGCTGCTGTGGAGATGAACCTGGTATAAGAAACTGTATAAAATAGAATAGGCGCTTGGCGTTTTATTAGCACCAGTCATCTGAAGAACTCAGGCTGCTTTTCAGGCATTAATGAATTAAGCCAGAGACGTTTCCCACTGGCCTTGGCCCTAACGTACTTTGGTATGACTAGAGCCCTGAGAAACGATTGCAATGAATCCCCAACCTATGCGGCACATGGCCAGTAAGTTGCAAAGCAGTGATTCAAAGCAGGTTTCCTGATGCTGATGAATCAGGGCGAGGGGAGGAGGGGAATCCTTTATTTGAGCAAGCTTGGGCAGATTTAGGGCTTGGCCCTGAAGGCATGTGAAATCTGTGGTTCCCCAGGATTCCCATCCAACACCAGCTGTGGCTCTGCTGTTTCCACTGAGTTTGGCTTTGAATTTTGGGGCATTCAATCCAACCCTCAAAGTAAAACTTTGGACAGGAGTGGTGGGAAAGGGAAGTACAAAAATTCTGCAGATTGTAACCAAAATAAATGTTCACGCAAACCCCTGTGAACTGAAACCACCCAGCCTCTCAGGGCTCTGATTTAAACACGCACCAGCTGGTAAGGGTCTCTAAGCCAACCCAGCCTAAACCCCTCTAGACTGGGGAATTGCAAACACATCATTGCAAATGGCAATGGCAAAATACACCGTATTCTGGGATGTATTAGCAGGAGTGTTGTAAGCAAGAAGTAATTTGTCTACTCTATTCTGCGCTGGTTAGGCCTCAGCTGGAATATTGTGTCCAGTTCTGGGTGCCACATTTCAGGAACGATGTGTACAAACTGAAGAAAGTCCAGAGAAGAGAAACAAAAATGGTTAAAATCTAGAAAACATGAGCTATGAAGGAAGAGTGAAAAATGTGGGTTTGTTTAATCTGGAGAAGAGAAGACTGAGAGGGGACATGATAGCAGTTTTCAGGTATCTAAAAGGGTGTCATCAGGAGGAGGGAGAAAACTTGTTCACCTTAGCCTCTAATGATAGAACAAGAAGCAATGGGCTTCAACTGCAGCAAGGGAGATTTAGGATGGACATTAGCTTCTTCCCACCCTGGCCTTTTCTCTCCTTTGTTCAGTTTGCTTTTCATTTTGCAGACATCTCTGTATGAGTAAGACCCTTCTACGGACTCTCCTTCCCTCCCTGCCTTCCAATCCCCCAAGAGTTTCATTGAACAGACTATCAGAAGATCCCGCTCTGCTGGCCCACCAGCCGGACCTTTCAGACTGCTGCCCTAGCAGCTCAAGTGGGAAGCTATTGTAAAACTATGAAAACTTCTGCTGGTATCTCGTCCTTCCTCCCCCATTTGTCTGTTTATTTTCCTCTTGTGTATTGTCTCAATCCTAGATTGTGAGGCAGAGGCTGTCTGGCTGTTAGCTTGCATGGAACTCCAGCAGGGGTCCCTAGCTACTATGCCAGTATAACCATAAAAAGGTAATGGATAGAATATTTTTGCTCTCTCTGGTTTGGCACAGAGAACACCACATTAGTAATAATGGTCACATGGTTAAGACACGACTTAGGAGGCCTGGGTTCTGGTTCCAACTTGTCACAGTCTTCCTGGGCAACCTTTGACAAGGCACTCTCACTCTCTCTGTGCCTTAGTTTCCCCACCTGTAAAATCAAGATCATAATCCTTACCCATTCTCGTAAGGCAATTTGCTATCTCTGGCTGGAAAGCTCTGTATCGCGTGGAACTGTCGGTTAATAGCGTTTTCCCGGCTCTTTGAAAACCAGCAGCCTGCTTGTTTTGGAGCACTAAAGATTTACATTCAGTGACATGCCCTTTTCATCGTATAACGTAATGTTTTTCAGGAGACATAAGCTTTACAGAGAGGAGCTCAACCTAACTTCTCCAGACACTCTGCTGCAGCTTGGGCGAGAAGCAAGCTGGCTCCAGTTCCACCTGGGCATCAGTCGCTATGGGCTGTATTCCAGATCCAGCCCTGCCATTGACAAACTCCTCCATGACATGCAAGATTTTAACATTGTCAGTGCCGGTAAGAGTTTCCATATACTCACATACAGCAAGAGTCGAGAAAGGCTGCTCACTTGGCACCATAACAGAACTGGTTGGAATCTTTCAAATGAAAGGATTTATTGTAAAATACATACACAAATGTAGTGACCATTTGCCAGCCTTGGGGTTTTATTTTTATTTTGTATAAAACTTTCTCCAAAACCTTATTGAAAATGTCACTGACAAATTTCAGTAGCATTGTCAACGTGATTTTAAATAGGAAAAATAGGTTTTCAGGTTTTCAACCTGCTCCTAAGTGCCCGAGGGTGCGTCTACACTGCAAACAAAAGACCCGCAGCAGCGACTCTGGGTCAACTGACTCTGGCTTGTGCTGCGGGGCTTAAGAGAGCCGTGTAAATGTTCAGGCTTGGGCTGGGGCCTGGGCTCTGAAACCTAACGAGGAGAGAGGGCCCCAGAGCACAAGCTCCAGCGGTAGCCCCAACGGTTCTCAACCAGGGGTTTGCAAGCAGGTTTCAGAAGGTCCGCCAAGCAGGGTTGGCATTAGACTTGCTGGGGCCCAGCGTAGAAAGCCAGCCCTCATTACATGGCGCTGAAGCCCAGGGCCCTGAGCTCCACTGCCTGAGGCTGAAGCCTAAACAAGTTAGATTTGTGGACCCCCTGTGGCGTGGGGCCCTGAGCAATTGCCCTGCTTGCTTCCCCCTAACGCTTGCCCTGGCTTGTATATGCAGAAAAACAGTTGTTGTGGCAGAGGTCGGCCATGGAGTTTTTAGGTGCACCATGGCGTGGCAGGGCCTCAGAAAAAAAAAAGGTTGAGAACCCCTGCAGCACACTGCTACCTTTACACCCACACATGAGCAGTTGACCCAAACTCTGAGACTTGCTGCCAGGGGGATAGTCACTTGTGAGAAGTGACTGCTGGGCTCATGCTGGTCCCTGACTCCACCTTCTCTGAGAGTTGTACTGAGCCAGACACCAGACCTACCTGACCTTGCTTCATTTCGTTTGCATCTTGGCAAGTTGGTTAGCTCCAGCAGCACCAATCTCCAGCGGCACGTGTGTTTTGAAATGGCAGTGGCCGGGTCGTGAATAATGGCTAGAATGAGTCCAGGTTGAATGTGAATGATTCTCTCATCCCTTTTTCTTTCCATGCAGATTACAGTCAGGACGAGAAAGCTTTATTAGGAGCTTGTGACTGCACCCAGAGTAAGTGATTCATTTGTGTCATCACTGCTTGCAGCTCATTTTACTTCCTGGTACTAGCTAGCTTAGCAAACCTGACACCTTGTACGGAGAGGACATTTTTTTCTGTTAAATGCAATGCTTGTAGAAGAAATAATAGCTCTGAATTTTCCTTGAATCCCACATGAACATTTCCTGCTTCATTTGGCAATTCCTCAGCCTTTGTGCAAACTGCTGCCTTAAAAAATAAAGGTGAAAGTTGCAAATCCAACCCAGGTCAGTACTGAGCCAAAGCCCTTATCTCTCTGCTGGCTCTTTGGTGGCCTGTGTGAAGAAAGCTGATGGCCTGGTTCTGTTTCTAGTGGAACTGGGATCCAGATCACAGAAGCACATGACCACAAGTGGGATTAATTGGTGCCTTTGCTTTTAGTCTCAGAAAGTGAGGCCAAAAATTGGGTAACTGCTCCCAAACTCATTGAATGCACTGGGAGTCTCTGCATTGACTTAATGAGCTTTGAGTTAAACCCTGAGTGAGCATGGATGTGCATTAACCCCTAGAGGGGACCCTTCGCAGGGCAGCATGGGGGAAGCTCACACTGCTCCATGCCCAAGCTGTACCTGCTCTGAGAATAAGCAGAGAGCGCCATTCTCCAGGGCTGTTTATGCAGCTTTGTCGCTCAAATGCTGAGCTCTATTGCCCCAACCTTAAATGAGGGGGCGGGGCTTCAGTTTCTTTGGTAGGCTCCGCCCATCATCTCAGGATGTAAACCCACGGGCAGCTTTCACCAGCATGAAATTCACTTTAAATTGCAGTGGGTGCCAATGTAACACATATGTCACCCCGCACGGTGGCTGGGACCAGCTCTCAGCCCTGCTGTTCACTCTATTTTTTCTAAGAGTGTAATAGCTTGCACAGGGGACTACATATAGCACTCAATGCCTGGTGAGAACAGCCGAGTAGGCATACCACAGCCCATGTTCCCGGCTCCTTGGCCAACCCCACTTACGCTCCTGTGCTGTGTTGAAGATTTTACGAGAAGGCAGAATCCAGGCAGCCACTCCACCCAGCCTCCACTGCAGATTTTTTGACTTGCACATACGCACAGCACCACCAGCAACTTTTACTCTTGCTTATTGTTCAATAAAGGCAAGTGAGATGGAGAAATCTAAGATCACAGAGGAGAAATGTCAAATGGCTGAGGACTAGAAATGCTAAAGGAAAATAGTCTGCCTAGCACAGAGCAGGATCAGCAGAAATTACCTTGGCAAGAACTATAGGGTGAATGCAGCAGCGAATTAGCAATAAATAGACCATCTGACATAAGCTATTTTATCCAGACTGAGTTGGGAGATTTACTCATGTGGAGAAGGAAGATGATTTCTCTGACACCAAATTATACTTAAGAAATATTTTACCAGTGTCAATCAAGAATTTCCCACTCTGTTTATTCTCCTCCCCAATGCAAGTTGTGAAGCCCAGCGGTGTACATCTGAAACTGGTTCTGAGGTTCCAGGACTTCGGGAAAGCCATGTTCAAACCCATGAGGTAAGGAGAGTGTACATACACATACGTATTAGCTCTAAATCACCTGCAGTCACTTTTTCCCAGAACAGCCTCACCTAGCAGTTAAGGTAATTGACCTCTGGCTTCTTTAGCAGAGCCATCTGTGCAAATAACCACTGACAGCAAACAAGCCGAGATGTTTCAGCAGGGGACATGATGCAAGTGAATAGCTCCAGGCTGGAGTGGATGGGGTGAAGCAATGGGACACTGACAACCTGGCTTTGTAATAACGCAGGTTGACAAAGGACGTGGAAATTGCATTAGCATCTTTTGTCTCCTTTACTCCGTAACCCTTATCTTGACGGCTCAAAAGTCTTCCATAAAAATTAGCTCTCAGTGACTTTTCCCACTGTGTCACAGCTGTGCCTGGCACAGAAAAACACACAAAAGTTCTTACACCTGTTGTTGGAAACCGGATTTGCTCCACACTGCTGACGATGCAAAACAGTGCTGTCTGTGATGTATGTGTGTGTGCGTGAGGTTGTTGAGGCCTATACATTTCTGCTGTTTCCCAGTAGAATTCCGGTTTTCCTTCATTTGTTTTTTTATTGAAGTCTCAAGTATATTTCCAGGAGCTAGCTCCTGGTGTTGCTGGGCTTGAATAGCAGTTTTAAATTGCTTCTGCGTTTATTTATACCCCTTTTGGCTCTTTACATTTATTTCCATTCCGATTGCTTTCTGCGCACCGCCTTAGCTCAGAATGATGGGCCAAGCTTTTCGGAGTTTAACTATCTGCTTATAATAGAGGCTCCTCTCCCTCTCTTTCCCCCATGGCTTGTCTCTATTAATGCCAAGAGGTAAAATAGTATTTCCGAAGGCACTCACTCAGTTGTGGCTGGTAGGAAGGTATGTCTCAGCTCGCCTGCTGTGAGGGGATGAGGCCAGCAAGCTTTGGATTGCAGCATGCTTTCCTGTTAAACACATGAGCTTGGAGGACTGATTAGCTCAGGGGATATGGAACCGCGGAGATGGTGGAGACTCAGAATCACTATTTGGTGGCCTGAGAGAAATAAGCTGCTGGTCTCAGTCCTGTTGCTAAAGGACAGATGTCCACAGCTGACAGTAAGGGAAAGGCTACATGCTATCAGGAGAGTGACTGCAGCAGGGGTAGACTTCATTTACCTAGATCTCAGCTAGCTCTAGTAACTACAGTGGGGAAGCTGTAGCTGCATGGGTGGCTGCACAGATTAGTCCTGCTCCCCCAGGTCCCTGGGTGTATACTTGAGTGACCACTGTCACCACAATACTGCAATCACACCTCCCAGTTGCAGAGTAGACATACCCTAAGTCAGTGATTCTCAGACTTTTGTACTGGTGACCCCTTTCACATAGCAAGCCTCTGAGTGTGACCCCCCCTTATAAATTAAAAACACTTTTTATATATTTAAACCATTATAAATGCTAGAGGCAAAGCATGGTTTGGGGTAGAGGCTGACAGCTCGCGACCCCCCATGTAATAACCTTGTGACCCCCAGTTTGAGAACCCCTGCCCTAGAGTCTTTGGTGCCAGTCTCAGCGGAAGGACCAAGAATCAAAGAGATGGGGAGAGTGAGAAGCTCAGCCCCCTACAGGTGGTGGTGAGGAGTGAGGCATGTTGGCAGGGCATCATCCTGCATCCTGCCTTGTGGGTACACAAGGACTCTGGGGCTGCCAATCCAGGCACAACACCCAGAAGCACCACCCACCTCCCGCCTCTCTCCGTATGTCTGCCATTCCAATAAATATTTGCGCACTGCTTCCGTCCAGCTGCTGCTTTTAATCATTCCTGGCCCGTTACCGGTATCTTTTAATGACAGCTGTAGCCTGATGCTCCTGTCCTTCGGCGAATGTCAGCACAAGTGTTGCAGGTCTCTGCTGGTGCACGGGGCTCTTCTGTAAAGCTCACTTCCCACCTTGCTCCCAGGTTGCTCCCATTCTTCCCCAGGTGTGTTCTCCTGGCCCGGTTAGTAATCCCTTCATTTCTTTCAGACAGGAACGAGAGGAAGAGACTCCAGAAGATTGTTTCTACTTCGTTGACTTTCAGAGGCACAATGCAGAAATAGCCGCCTTTCACCTCGACAGGTACTTGTGCCCAGAACACAGAGCTTCTGAGTTACTCTTCTCGCTTCCTTGGGAGAAAAGCCATTAATTCGTTCCTAAAAACCTGCAGTGGCCTGGGGGAATCCAAGTCATAGCATGGGCCTCCTCCTTCTTCTCATGGATGTTAATAAGGGCCAGAGTTTTAAGGGTATTTAGGCGCCTAACTCTCATTGAAGTCAAATTCTGGGCCGAAGAGTGTTGATGTGAGGAAGCAGGATTGGGCACTGCATGACTTGAGCAGCTTTTTGGCCAACATCAAGCACAGTGTCAGTCTAGTATTTCATACATCTTTCACTGCGGGACTATAGCCTGGATGCAAATCCCAATGGAGTCAAAGGAAAGACCCCTATTGACTTCACTAAGCTTTAGCTTAGGCACGTGCATGACGACGGACTTGATGATGAATTACCGGCAGTGAATGGGTCAGTGGCTTGCTGGCCTGTACCACTGGTGAACTGTCTTGTTTCTCCGAGACAACCACCCCAGCAGGGAAGTCAGAGGAGGACATGAGAGAGGGGGTCAACAGGCGCATGGGATTTAATAAGCCTTTCCCTTTTTATACCCCCTTCCAGCCAAAGACTTCCAAGCACTTTACAAATGCTAATTAATTCCAACTCAGAGCACCGACTCTGTGAGGCAAGAAAATGTTTCCTTCATGCTATGAATGGGGAAAATGAGGCACAGAAAGGCAGGACTAGAACTCAGGAGTCCCGACTCCCAGTTCACTGTTCTGGCCGGGCCACTCTCTCTCCCATCGCTAATCAAAACCTCTGCTCACCCTAAACTCCAAACGGTGGGACATTGTCCCCTTCCTCTCTTGCAGTAGCTTCCAGCTACAACGGAGCCAGGGTTCTTGAAATGCAAACCCTTCCCTAGGAGGCTGACACTGGTTTGCAAGATCTGGAAACAGCACTGGCTGTGAAATATTGCTTTAAAGTAGCTGAGTGGCTGGACTCCATTCTGAAAACAATCAGCCAAAAGGGGATACAATTAGAATCCCAGATGTTATCGTATGCCCTCACTGCACAGATGGAGCCAGATTTTAGCGAGTCTTTACTTGTGCGAAACTCCTGTTGAAGTCAACGGCCCTTGATTATTGAGCTGCAGTGTTTAGGTCCAGATCCAGATTTCAAACCCCTCCAAGTCTGGGAGTGTTTGGATCCCACGTTTTTAACTGCAGTTTGGCGGGATAAAAGGCCATTTGCTAAATCCAGATTTGTTTCCATTTCCAAAGACCATCAAAGGGGACAGCTTTGCATTACGGGAAAAAGCTGCCTAGTCATTACACATTTTTGCCCTGATCCTGAGACGTGCTTGATGGAAGTCAGTAAGAATTTGCAGCGGCTGAGATCCTTTTGGGATCAAGCCTTTAATCACACAGAATATCCTGAGTCACTTTTGCTCGCTGAGACAGGAAACAAACACCTGACAATGCAGGAGAGTTTGTTCGGTGAGCTGCCACTTCAGAGGGAAATGCAGAATTGCATTAGGCCTGTTTTCCATACTGTAAATTGTCCAGTCCCTCTGAAGTGAATTACCAGCTCCATTCAAAGTACTCACCGATCTCTAGTAAGGCAGAACACTAGTCTTGTCAGCCCTCACATTCTTTTCCTTGAAGTCGAGTTCAATTAAATAGGAGCTGAATGACAGGGGGAACCTTTCATCTCTGAGTTACCTGTCCAAATTTGGCAGTTTCCATCCCACGTCTATTGGAAACCCCGTGAGCCAGTGGTTTCAGTCCAGTTCCAAGTAGCCACATGTCCTCATTCCAAAAGCAGCCATGAGTTGGCAGTCTTAGCAGAGATAGCGCAGACTAACCAACCCCAGTGGTGACTCACCCTTCTTAGCCCTCCTGGGGTTAGGGCTGGGGGCCGTTTGGGGTGTAAAGCCTGGTCAACATTCACAAAGTTGTACCGATTTAGTTAAACTGTTACCTCTTTGTGTGTGGACATTCTTAGATGGGTTTAAACTTGGCTTATAGCAGTTTAGGGCCCATCAGGACATTTACAGGTGCTGGCTAAATCGATATCACCAGTTTTAAACATATGTAAAAGCATCCGCTGCTCCAGTTTACCTACGTCAGGTTTCAAATTGATTTGAATTAAACTGGTGCAACTTCTGTTTGCAGCGAGCCCACAGTGAAACAGGCTGTGACCCTGAAGGGGGATAACCTGGTGCCCTTCACCAGCGCTAGGTTACAGGTAACAACATAAAATGAAATCCCATTGGAAAAGGAGCCAGCTTTCCTCTCCCTTAGGAGAGGTCCCACTAAGCACAAGGGAGAAGCGCCAAATTTTGCTACATTTTGCAATCCATCTTCTTCCTTTCACAAAGCCAGCTTAAATGAGGAATAAGGCTGGCTGTTAGGCCTGTAGCTGGATCATTCAAACCCTGGGCTAGGGAGTCAGGAGAACTGAGTTCTTGCCATTTCTAGCTCTGCCACTGCTCTGTGACTTGGAGTGACGCACCTAGACTCTCTGTGCCTCAATGCCATCTAACCTCTCTGGGACGCAGTTTAACCATCTATAAAACAAAGCTAATGACATCAGCGTGACACCAATTTTTAAAAAGGGCTCCAGAGGTGATCCTGGCAATTACAGGCCTGTCTGCAGTACTGGGTAAACTAGTTGAAACTATAGTCAAGAACAAAATTTGTCAGATGCATAGCTAAACATAATTTGTTGGGGAAAAGCCAACATGGTTTATGAGGGGGGGTCAACAGGCATGTGGACAAGGGGGACTCAATGGATATAGTGTACTTAGGTTTTCAGAAAGCCTTTGACAAGGTCCCTCACCAAAGGCTCTTAAGCAAAGTAAACAGTCATGGGATAAGAGGGAAGGTCCTCTCATGGACTGGTAACTGGTTAAAAGAAAGGAAACAAAGGGTAGGAATAAATGGTTGGTTTTCAGAATGCAGAGAGGTAAATTGTGGTGTCCCCCAAGGGTCTGTACTGGGGCCAGTCCTAGTCAACATATTCATAAATGATCTGGAAAAAGGGGTAAACAGTGAGGTGGCAACATTTGCAGATGATACAAAACTACTCAAGATAGTTAAGTCCCAAGCAGATTGCTAAGAGCTACTTAAGGAGCCCAGGCAATAAAATTGCAGATGAAATTCAATGTTTATAAATGCAAAATAATGCACATTGGAAAGCATAATCCCCACTACATATAAAATGATGGCGTCTAATTTAGCTGTTAACACTCAAGAAAGATCTTGGAGTCATTGTGGATAGGTCTCTGAAAACATCCACTCAGTGTGCAGCAGCAATCAAAAAAAGCTAACAGAATGTTGGGAATCATTAAGAAAGGGATAGATAATAAGACAGAAAATATCATATTGCCTCTATATAAATCCATGGTATTCCCAAGTCTTGAATACTATATGCAGATCTGGTCTCCCCATCTCAAAAAAGATATACTTGAATTGGAAAAGGTTCAGAAAAGGGCAACAAAAATGATTAGGGGTATGGAACGGGCTGCCATATGAGGAGAGATTAATAAGACTGGGACTTTTCAGCTTGGAAAAGAGACGGCTAAGGGGAGATCTGATAGAGATCTATAAAATCATGACTGGTGTGGAGAAAGTAAATAAGGAAGTGTTATTTACTTTTTCTCATAACACAAGAACTAGGGGTAACCAAATGAAGTTAATAGGCAGCAGGTTTAAAACAAACAAAAGGAAGTATTTTTCCACAGGTTGACTGTGTTGTGTGGAACTCTTTGCCAGAGAACGTTGTGAAGGCCAAGACTATAACAGGGTTCAAAAAAGAACTAGATAAGTTCATGGAGGATGGGTCCATCAATGGCTATTAGCCAGGATGGGCAGGGATGGTGTCCTTGGCCTCTGTTTGCCAGCTTAGGAATGGCAACATGGGATGGCTCACTTGATGATTACCTGTCTGTTCATTCTCTTTGGGGCACCTGGCACTGTCCGCTGTTGGAAAACAGGATACTGAGCTAGATGGACCTTTGGTCTAACCCAGTTTGGCCCTTTTTATATTCACCTGCCCAATTTTTTAAAGTGCTTTGAAGTCTGAAGAGGAAAGAGGCTAGATACGAGGGAAATATTGTGTTTTTTTAAGTGCTCGGTAACTGACAAGCTAAATCCAGTTTCATGATTGATTCTTGGAAGCTGAGTGCATTGCTCACTGTTTGCATTATGGCATTTCTGATCCTGCCCAGCGGTTACTGACTCAGGAATCAGCAATGGTTTTCCACTCCCAGAGTCATTAAAAATTCCCTCAGCCCCAGGCCGCGGATTATCCGAAGTGAGATCAGTGAGATGAAACAGCTGAGACAATAGGCTAAGTGACTCCTGGTGTGTGCGAGTCCCTCCCAGCTTCCCACTGTCTGTGCTGTGCTGTAACAGGTTCAGCCCATCTCTGCAGAGTGTCAAACACAACATTGTGCAGGTCCTTGGCAGTCTCTCACCCTTGAAAGAGACAACAGACTCATATGGATACACGATCAATTGGCTGGGGAAAAGATGCTTAGAATTACAGAAGATCCTGAATGGAGTAGCCAAAATGTCTCCAAACTCTTACAAGGCCCATCTGTCAAAACAGCAAATCCCAGAGCATACCTCTTTTGGTTTGGAGCCTAAAATGGGCTTGCATATTTGCTAGAGATCACACAAGAAAGATTCTAATTGGGCAGTGCTGTCAGACTTTTAAAAAGGAGCGTGGTTTCAGAATGGAAACAAGCTCCTTTACATGGAGCGGGGTTTGGATTCAGTTGCTGGACCGCTTTCCCAGCCCTCCCATGTGCTGAGAAATCATCTCCCTTCCCCACCTCCCGGACTCTGCTTCAGGACACTTTGATTGACACGTTTTCGTTTTTGCCCAGGATCCTGGATTTCCGACGGGTCCCGCCCACGATCGGAAGGTTGATCAACGTCACCAAGGACATCCTGGAGGTCACCAAGAATGAAATCCTACAGAGCGTCTTCTTCGTTTCACCCGGTATGTGAGTAAAGGTGCAGAAGCGAGTTCCTTTTACAAATACATTCCTCAGTACCAAGCTGATGGGGAAAGAGGTGTACGCAGGAAAGGTCCAGAAGAAGTGTGTGCTAGATGCTGCATTGGAGAGATCAAACTCGGCATGACACATGTTTACGATAATACCTCTATAGCGTCTTCCATCGAATCAGGGCTGTGTAGTAAATGAGGGTGTTGTGTTTGGCACCCCTGTCTCATTTGTTGCAGAAGATAGAAGGTGTGTGGTGAATGAGACAGGATATTGCAGGAAAAGAAAGGGATGATCCCATGGTTAAGGCAGTGGAATGCTGGGCTGGAGAACTGGATTCTATCCATGTAATTAAAGACTGTATTGTAAGGCACATGCACAAAGGGACTGAATTAAGGACAGACAACTCTAAATCTGGCATCACCTAACTTCTGAGTACTTGACTTGGCAACCTTAATAATAGTCTGTTACTGGGGTTTGGTGTATGTAACATTATTATGCAGCTAATTAGAAATGACATGGGGAATACAGTGGGCTACACCCACCACTCACACTCAGATTCCATCCTGCAGAAGGCAGTGGTGAGTGTGGGTGTGTCTCTCTCTCTCTGATATTATGACTTGCAGTCTCTTCAACGGGTAGAGAGGTAAATCCTCAGCTAATGTAAATTGTTATAGCTGCACTGACTTCAGTTTACACCAGCTGAGGATCTGGTCCAGGGAGTGTTTTTCTTCCATCATTTGCAACTTTCCTACAGGATTTATTCCCCCTCCAGGGGCGCTAGAACAGGGGGGACCAGAGGGTCATGGCTCCATCACTTTTTACTGTCCATAAGGGTGAGGGGGCGGAGAGGAGTGAGCAGGGGGTGGAGTTCTGGGGGGGAAGAGGCAGCACAGGGGCAGAGGCTCAGGGAGAAGGGGCAGCACAGGGGGCGCGGGGCCACAGTTCGGGCACCAGTAGCCCCTCACTTTTAAGGAGCGTCCGCCACTCCTGCTCCTCACAAGCACACACACATAGACATAAGCCAGTGCTGTATGCAGTTGACTATATCTAACACTACAGCACACCATAACACATTGGTAGCCATCTAGGACTTCCTGTTACAATGCTAAATATTATGGCCACTCAGAACTGCCTGGCAACACTGAGATCATCCTGCTGCATAAACACCACTTCCAGCACCTGAGTTAAAGGTGAATCTCCATTGAGTAGTGGCAGTGTAGGACCTATGACCCAAAGCAGAGCCATTCCATCCCCACCCAACAGAGGGCAGTGGTGCACATATACAGTAGCCAAATCATTATATTAACCAGCTCTGTTCTTCCCATAGCCAGCAACGTGTGTTTCTTTGCGAAGTGCCCATACATGTGCAAGACGGAGTACGCCGTGTGTGGGAACCCTCATCTGCTGGAGGGATCCCTCTCCGCTTTCCTGCCATCCCTCAATCTGGCCCCAAGACTCTCCATCCCGAACCCCTGGATCCGGTCCTACTCATTTGCTGGAAAAGAGGAGTAAGTGGGTAAACGCTGCAGCTCTGTGCGGTGAAAGGAGGCTAAGGAGGAGCAAGAAGGGGGCAAGTGATTGTGCATGGTGGTGAGCAGCAGAGGCCAAGACTCAGAGGCCGCCTGCATGTAGCCAACCGGCTCCTGATGCCTGCGCCTGGTGCAGAATCTCTCCCTTCCCCTCTCTGGCTGCTGCTATTAGGATGGTTTTAACTCAGCCGAAGGGGAGTGCAGATTGGGGGATATCGCTGCTGTGGCCATGAGACAAGAAAACCTGCCAAGCAGGGTAGCCATCTAAATGTGGCAGGCACTGAGAAGCAGTGTGGGCCAAACTCAGCCCCGGTGGAAGCAACTGGCACTTGTCAGCAGAGCCACTGCTGCTCATGCCAGCCTTGAATCCAGCCCTTGGCATCTCAACGCTGCCCATTCTCCGGGCTCTCAGAGTCATGGCAAGCAGGGCCAGCTTTATGACCCGAGAGGCCCGACTGGAATATCGGCGGCGGTTCGGGGCTTCAGCAGCACTTTGGCAGCGGCCGGTGGGGGGTCTGCTCCGGGTCTTCCACAGCACTGAAGGATGCCCCGCCGCAGAAATGCCGCCGAAGACCCGCGGAGCAGGGCCCCCTTAAGCACGGGGCCTGATTCTGGGGAATCAGCGTAAAGTCGGCCCTGGTGGCAAGGCAATGCTGGCCGGGGCAACCGCGATCACATCCCTGCCTTCGAGTGGCTCCCAGATGATGTATTTGAGAAGCTGCCTTGCGTTCACACTTCCCCTCTGTTTCCTGTAGGTGGGAAGTGAATCCACTTTACTGCAACACGGTGAGGGAGATTTACCCCTACAACAGCGGCAACCGGCTGCTAAATATCATCGACATGGCCATATTTGACTTCCTGATAGGTATGATGGACAGAATAATGAGCTCCTGCTCCCTCCCTTCATCTTCACCTTCTCCCTTCATCTCATGTCTTTCTTCTCTTCCCCACCCCCCAGTAATTGACAAGGACATTCAGTGACCCAGAAGCCAGTTTTCCAAATCTTACTCTTGCTCTGTACAGAAGATTTGAGAGACTCATGCCATCTTCAAGGCTCCCTTTTCATCCTGCAAGCACAAAATGCCCAGCCAACACAGAGCCCCTTGGTGACCCTATGGACACAGGCAGTGCTTAATTTGGAATGAACAAGGTGCCGGGGCTCGAGCAGATTTTTTACATTCATAACTGACACAGCAAGCCCAGAGGTGCCAGGGCTATGAACTGCCGAGCCCAGAGGTGCCAGGGTGCAAGGGCTAAGGCAGTGGTTTTCATTTTCTTTCTTTAGTGGAGATGCCTTTGCAATAGCCTCGGTGGGTACATGTCTCCTCAGCTCCTCTCTGCTTTATCAGTTCCCCTCCCTGGCTCTCTTTCCTACCCCTTATTGTCCCCTGGGTATTTCTCTTGCTTAATTTTGTTGCTGTCCTGTTTGGTGGCATCCCCTCCCCTGCTCAACGTGTGGCAGTTGATTCAGAAGGGCGCAGTGGGGCCAGAGAGCACAGAAGCATGAGAAGATTGCTGCAGCCTGACCCGTGTGTGTGAGCTGTGCTAGGGCAGCGACAGGAGCTCGGGGATGGGGGCCAGGCAAAGGAGAGTAAGGACTGGGAAGATTTGGATCCACTGTCCATCTGCAGTCTGCCCCTTTGTGGTCTTGTCTCACTAATCAGACCCTGGCTGCCAGGCTGAGGTCAACCGACAAAAGTTTATAAGAAGTGCCAATATCCTTTCATCCAGGAATTTATATGCCCTCATCACTATAATACCTGAGCACCATTGGCATAGACAGATGTCCATCTTCCACTCACTTTACAAGAGGAAGATCCAGGAAAGGGAGCCTGACCTAGCAAAAAAACAAATCCTGGAGTTAGCAGTTCTGGGGTTCATTGCCTTAGGTGACCCATTTCACCTCACTCTGTGCCTCAGTTTTCCCTTCTGTAAAATAGAATTAATCTCTCATAGATTCTGAGACAGTGTGGTGATGAGGTTCATATATGCACCTCATTAGCCAGCAGGGAGGTAATTCCATTACTGCTGGTAAAACACCTTGAGGTAAGATCCTGGGATTGGGGGTACTAGGGAAGATCAGACTATTACTACTGTCAGGTAACTCCAGGCCTCCTGACTCACAGCTGGTGTACAAATACCGCACCCCTAGCCAGGGAACCCTTGCTCAGCATGGGCCTGAAGAATGACATAGCGGCAGAGTTTTCACCCTGGCCCGTTCAAAGGGGTACTCAGTCACTGCTCAGTGCATGGCAAGAGCAATATGTGCTCTCTTGCTCTCTCTCCAAAGGGAACATGGACCGTCATCACTACGAAATGTTCACTAAGTTTGGGGATGAAGGCTTCCTCATTCATCTGGACAATGCCAGAGGGTAAGGCACTCGCCCCAGCAATGACTTTTGGGGCACCTGGAATGTGAGATGGAGACACGAATGGGGGCTGAGTGCCAGGGGGCATGGGAGTAGGCAGACAGTGCTGGGGGTCAGATTGTGCTGGGGGGGCATAAGTGGGGCCCAATGAAGCTGGAGGGAGGGCAGATGGTCCAGTGGTTCAAAAGGGGCAGATGATGCTGGGGCCATGGGAGGGGGCAGGCCTCAGGTGGTACTACGAGTGACTTGATCTCTGCCCTGACATCCTAGAATGTGTATCTAAATTTACTTTGGGAGAAGAATTTGTTGCCCATGAAAATGAAAGGCGTACTGCCCAGGCACACACAATGGGGATACGACCTGCCCCTGCACAGCACACTCTAATCTGTAACATCCCTGCTCCTGCAGGTCCTGGTATCTCAGCCTTTCCAGCATACCCAGTTTTGTTTCATTCTGTTATGTGAACCAAGGGTCTGATCCAGCCCAGTGTTGAGTGCCTCCTCTGAACACTTCTCAGATAGAATCGGACCCTCTAATCACAGCTTTGTGCCCGGGGTATTGGTGGTAGCAGCGGTTCACCCTTGCCTTCGTTTGTCCCCTAGGTTTGGAAGACATTCCCATGACGAAACCTCCATCCTGGCTCCACTCTCCCAGTGCTGCATGTAAGTGAGATGGCAGACTTGGTTAATTGTACTTGCTAGCCAGTCATGCTAGGGTAGTCACCTGTATTATCCCAGGGGAGTCTGGGAAGAGAGTTGAGACATTATTCTAATACTACACAATATTATAGCATTATGCCCTACACAACTGTAGGATTCTATAGTATACCCCGCACAGTACCATGCTCTACAATGCTGCAACACACTATAGCACAGTGGTCACCAACCCGTAGATCGTGATCGACTGGTCAATCCTGGAACTCTGACTGTCGATCGTGATCTCTGGCTGCTAAAAGTCCAGCAGGGCAGCGGGGCTACAGCAGGCGGCCCCACGTGCTGAGTCCCGGAAGTGGCCAGCACACCCTACGGCGGTGCAACCCCTGGCAGGGGTGAGGGAGGGGTAGGGGATCTCCGTGCTACTCCTGCCTCTGCTCCCATTGGCCAGGAACGGGGAACTGCAACCAGTGGGAACTGTGGGGGCAGTGGGCGGAGCCACATGTCCCTCCCACCTCAGGGGCCGCAGGGATAGCCGCTTCTGGGAACAGCACCGGGCTAGGGCAGGGAGGGAGTCTGCCTTAGCCCCATTGCACCGCAGACTGGGAGCCACCCGAGGTAAGTGCCCCCTGTCGGGAGCCTGCACCCCAACCCCCTGCCCCAGCCCTGAGCCCCCTCCTCCCCCCAAACTCCTTCCCAGAGCTTGCACTCCTCACCTGCACCCCAACCCCCTGCCCCAGCCCTGAACCCCCTCCTCCCCCCAAACTCCTTCCCAGAGCTTGCACTCCTCACCTGCACCTGCACCCCAACCCCCTGCCCCAGGCTCAACCTGGAGCCCCTTCCCACACTGCAAACCCCTCAGCACCTGCCCAGAGCTTGCACCCCCTCCCCCTGCCCCAGCCTGGTGAAAGTGAGTGAAGTTGTGGGAGAGCAAGCAACAGAGCATAGGGGGAATGATATGAGCAGGGCGTGGCCTTAAGGAAGGGACAGGACTTCAGGGAAGGAGTAAGGCAGATCCTGGGTTGCACTTAAATTCAAAAAGTGATCTTGTGTGAAAAAAGGTTGGAGACCACTGCTCTAGCACTACCCAGCATAATATTATAGTACTAAGCTCTACCAGGCTGCAGTAGACTATAATATTGTAGAACATTAGCCAATGCTTTCCATTTCTCTAGTGCCTTTTCAGCATCTTACATCATATCAAAAAAGCCCAACTGGGCCACCCAGCACTCCAGGCGTTACATAAGGAACATGAGCTTTTGATGGATTTGGCGCAGAAGAGCAACTCTTTGAAACAGCCATGCTTTAGTAATGCCAACAGATGTTGGTGGCCAGGATCAAACCTGGGACCTCTGGCACTTACTGCATGAGCTAAAAGACATCTCTCTCTTAGCCAAGGCTGTTGCAGCTATTAGAGGGGGATAGAGTGCCACACCCAAGCAGGCCTGGGTTACACTTTCTTCCCTAGAGGTTGGGTAGCTGATCTGTACATAGGCTTGGAAGGACTGGATTTTTATCAGTAAGTGTCCATACACATTGGTTTCTGCGTGCATGGTGAAATCAATTAAAAAATATTTCCACTGCTAACAATCAAAATGTACAGATAGGCAACGTCTGAAAAATGGTGCTTGAGAAGTTATCAGGGTTTGATTTAAGGCTATTTACTTTGTCTATTGTGATGGGTGACATTGTCAAGTGGTGTTTTAATACTTATAAAGCGTTAGCTTTTTTAATCTCACCCTCTGCTGTCAGGCAATAAATATTGTGTGACCTGCCCCCACCATAATTTCATTCAATGGTAAAATCAGTACAAATCAGGGAAGAGGCTTAACACCCACTATTTTGCACGACTGTGAAAATTTTAAAATCAACACAAAAATCTAAAACACTTAAAAATAAACCTCAATCTCCATCAAAATGATCAACAAATAAAAGGCATAAGGTGAATTTCAGACCCAATTCTTTAGAAGCCTTCCCATAACACTCAGACAATCTATGCCTTTTAAAGGCCTGGGAGAACATTGATATAGTTAATCAGTCTGGTTTCCCCCTCTCCAAGTTATTAAAAAGCGCTCATACATTTTACTCTTTGAATCCTATCTCAGCTACTCCCTTATTAATCCACATAAATCAATAGCTGAAAGTTAAATGAAAGAGCCATGGTGAGCACTGCTGGGCCCTGTGGTTTCTCTTTAGGAAACGTCTAACCTATTTCTTTACCATTTGTGCACTTGTATTAGGCAGGTCGAATGTTAAAAGCAGCTATTCGCACCTAGCGAGACTTTTAATTTACAGTCAGAGGATTTCAGTAAATCCTTCCCATGGATTTCTAGTCCATGTGGTTGAAATTAACTACTTACCAGTTGGCTAGACCTCCAATATCTTCACAACTCCATCAGCCAGGGGGCATTTTCTAATTTGGTTCCGTTGTAAAATGTAATGGGTGCAAGACCTACCTCCTGCACCTTCCAGGAGCCAACTAATTGCATCATACAGTAAGCAAGCAACTCTAGCACCTGTAAGGATACATACCCATTGTGCCTTCTATTTTATTAAAGAGAATAAAATGGCTCTCTAGGAAAGCACAAAAGTGACAGTAATACTCCTTAGGGCCAGAATGCTTCCATCTGATCATCTAGTCCAGTGGTTCCCAAACTGGGGTTTGCAAAATGTTACGGGGGCTCTCCAGAAAAATATCCCTAATGGCAGACAGAGCTGTCCCTAGGAACCCTGGGCAGCACAAGGCCAGCAGCCTCAGGCCCCTGGACTTCCAAGAGCTAAGCAGATCAAAGCAAGCATCTCTATCACACTGAGGAGATTTCAACTTCTTATAAGGAATCTTGAAATGGAAAGGGAGGTGGATATTTTTTGCTGTTTTAAAATTAAATAGGCAGCTAGTCTTGTTTTTAAAATTACTAAGAACAAGTTTAAGCTTTGTTGTAATGTGCATTGTTTGCCTGGACTGCTCAAGACCTGAATGCTTGCATAGGAGGAACTCTGAGATGGTTTCTTAAATACTTTCATGCTGTTTCACAGCTGATACTAGCAGGAGCCTTGTCTTATAACAGGCTTATTCAAAGTGATACAAGCTACAAAAGTGAGATCTTGGAAGAGTATTGCCATTCTCATAATGTAATAAAAATACTGTAATAAATAGATAATAAATAGTGTGTAATAAGCATGTCATAACATTTTATATTTCCAAGATCACTGTTTTTATAATTTATACTCAGGTAAAGGAGAAAATTCCTGGAAATATTCATTTTTAGGAGAGGGTGTGTGAGACTTGACATTTTAGTGAAAGGGGTTCACAGGTTGTTAAAGTTCGGGAACCACTGATCTAGTCTGATTTCCTGTATAACACAGGCCAGAGAATTTCACCCACTCATTCCTGCATGAAGCTGTGGTTCCACTAGACGAGCATAGGCCATACCCTCACGATAGAGTAAAATCTATGGATTTCAGGGCCAATTTAACCCAGCTGAGACTCTGGCCCAGCTTTTATTTAAAAAAAGGACATCCTTGTAGACTTAATGACTGTAATGAAGAAGCTTCCAGCTCCCTTAGCCAGCTGCACCAAAGTCCAGTGCCCTTCACTGTTAACCATTAACATCTTATTTCCCCTTGGAGTTTTTTTGAACTCCAGCTTTGTATTGTGCCTTTGTCTACTGGACTAAAGAGCCTGCTAGGGTCAGGTAAAGGTATTTATACACATATCTTGATCTATGTTCTAGTCCAAGATGTTGCTGTTACCCTCACTTATAAAGTGCCCTCAGTGGTTTTACAGCTACACAGCAAAAGAAGTCCCTTGTCCAAGCTCAAAAAAAGTAAAGGTAAGCAGAGAGAAGACAGAGTGGTACTTGGCAACCTTAAAGGGCTTCTCCTAGTTGGTAAAGTGATTAGAGGTTCTTGGCTCAAATCTCATATAGCCACGCAAACATGTATCATCACGACACTTCTGTTACATTACATACTGCAATATTTTAAAGGAACTGAGGCCTGGTCTACCCTGGGGGGAGTTAAGGGGAGAATCAAAGTTACCCAACTTAGATCTACTTACCGCACTGTCTTCACTGCGGTAGGTGGACTGCTGACGCTCCCCTGTCGACTCCGCCTATGCTTCCCGGAGTCGACAGGAGAGTGCTTGATTTATCATGTCTTCACTAGATGCAATAAATCAACTCCCACTGGATCAATCACTCTGGAGGTAAGTGTAGACATGCCCTGAGTGTTCTGCAATCATCTAAACACCACTGTGTCAAAAATACTTTGACAAAAAAATTAATGAAACCCATTCTAGCCGTCGTCCACTAGCAAATTGCTGGGCTGACACAGCAGCTTACTGCTGGGAGGATACAAAGAGGTGGTGTAAAAGAGTCTGACCTGAGTCCTTGTTTTCCCAGAATAAAGAGGACAACATTATTACACCTGCAGCTCCTGGCCCTGCCTGAGTACCGGCTCAGTGATGTCATGAGGGAATCCCTCCTGCTGGATCACCTTGCACCTGTCCTCACTGAACCCCACCTCTTGGCTTTGGACAGACGGTTGTGGCTCATCCTGAAGATTGTGGGGAAATGCATAGATGCACATGGAGAAGACCAGGTTGTGGCCAATGACACCAAGCAGCTGGAAGTGCCCTTTTTTGACAGAGTGACACCAACCAGCTAGAGCTTTAAATTCTTTTGGGGACAGGGAAGAGCCCCTGGGAGCCAGCAGGTGAACTTTAATTGCTGATAATTTTCACCTATACAAGCCTGTTGGATTGAGAGAGGAAGCTCTTTGGAAGGGCTCAGATCCTTACTGGGCTTTTATGGTGATTGCCCCACTAAAGCTTCAGTGCATGGGGTAAACTTGTGCCAAGTACATTTGCAGGCCAGGGCCTGATCACTACACTTATTCCAAGAGATGCTGTCCTTCAGTGGAGCAGTACAGACACATCTGCTCTGTAACTGCAGGGCCTGCCACTGGTAAGAGCCTGGGCATTGGCTTCCACAACCGGCACAGGAGCTGCATCCTGTCCTTAAGCTGCCCCAAAGCTGGATCCAAGAATGATGCTTGAATGAAGCAATGCTGAAAGGTTAAAGTAGCCATCACTGCAAGTTAGGGCAGAATCTGTCACTTTAAAGTCAAGGCAGCACATGGGGCCAGCTCAGCACCACCTGTCTACTATTCATGCAATCAGAAACACCTCCATCGGCCTTGGGTAAAATGACAAGCAGCTCCAGGTGCGTTGTATGTCACAAGGCCCACCTCACAGAGCCAAATATCTGAGTTTTTCAGCTGGTGTTATGGGGGTGGGGAGGAAGGGAAATCATGCCGTGGGTTATAAGGGACAGGCAATTTAGCATTCATATTATTTAGGCCTCAGCAGTGCAGTTCTGCAAAAGATAGAGCTTGACAAAGATGCAGCACTGTTAAATCCACTCAGCCAAGAGCAGGGCTGTTAAGCAAGGGGTTCTCTCAAGTTAACGTAGGCACAGAAAAACAGCGTTAAAAAACATTTATTTAAGCAGTTGTAAAACAGTCCATTAGAACACAGTGGAAGCGAGCAACAGATTGAAATCTGCAAAGGTGGCTAGAGAGAATCAAAAAGTATCATAGGAACTGGAGACTAACACAAAACAAGCCAGCTCCTCAAAAGGCCTTAGATAAGCTGTCCTTTTCCCCTTGCCTCCCTAGGATGAGGCTTAAAAAGAGAGTTTGCTAATTGAACCTTTACCAACCAGTTCCATTTTTTAAGTGTTCAGAATGATGGAGCTGAGCTTTTTTAGTAGCCCAATGAAAGCAGCTGAGAACTTGACAGTTATTTTCCAATTATTTGTGTTAAATTATCAACACCATTGTATTTTGTGGTGTGCTTGATAGAACGTTTGACACCTGTCAGCTGAGAATTTGACTCAGATCGCATTTGATGCATTAAGCCTTTACAAACAAGACACATGGATTTCAACTTGAGTTCTTACCCAGCTTTCAGCAAGCTGACTCAGCATTAGAGTTTGGTGCTAGCTGAAGTTTGCCATTTTAACCCAGTGAGTTTTCAGTAGTGATAATGGGTGCAAAATGAAAAATAACCTCAACTCGAGCTTAATCAAGTCTGTCCCCATCCCACCTACCCTCCCCAAGGCACTGTACTTTAAATTTACCCAACTCCAGAATTATTTTTAAATTGGCTATGTTAACATACTGTAACAGGTCCACAGCAGACTGCAATTATCCTTTGGAGTAATCAGAGTAATGTTTTGGCAAAGCTAACATCCTCTCAGTGATTCTGTGGCAATTAGTTAGTGGTAAATCTTTGCTTCCTTACTCTGGGTTAGCAAGACAGATCCCCCGTTGTTCTTCTGTTTGAGGAAGTTTGATTTGTTTTGTCTTTTATTAAAGATTCCTCAAAATATTTTAATGTAATAAAGATAAGAAACCAAAGAATAGGTGCCTGGCTTGAGTCTTAATTCCATCAAGTGTTTCCACTTTAAGCTTTTCTACCAAAGCAACTCTGTATAAAGCAGTTAACTAGTTCTCTATTTTCAAGCAGTGCTCAAAAGAGCTCTGCATAATGGTGGAGGTTCCCTGCTCTCCTTTACATTGATTCTAGTAGAGCAGAGAATGGGTTAAAATAAATGGACTTGAGAGATTTAGCTTCCAATGTAGTGTAGTTATTTCAATCCATGTCTTAGATGTTCCCAAAGTCAGATCTCCCTCTACTGGTGATTTTAGTGCAAATGTATCAGGAGGAATTAGGGCTGATCCCTTGCTCTTAAATGTGCTCTGAGGCTTCCAATCAGCTGCTGATTTCACCAGGGAAAATAGATAGGAACACCTCTGGCTGATTATCCAGAAGCCACCTCCACCAATCCCAGATCAGGAACACAGACCAGATTTTCCTCTCACCCGTAATGAGTCTCCAGCTGTCAATGGTGTTACTTCTGCTTTACACATCAGTAGGATTGAGTTAAGAATCGCACCCACCTTTCTTATTTCTTTTCATGTGCCCAACAAGACATGCACATATAGTCACCATATAGTCAAAGTTTCTATTCAGGTCACGTACGAGATGGAAGTGGACAATTTAGAGAAGCTTCTGAGCTCCAATAACGGAGACCAGGTCAACAGTTTGCTATCTTGAATGGGGTAAAGCGAGGTCAGTAGTAGCTAGATTAGGGGAAGGGAGAAGAGGCACAAGATGCAGATTTTACAAACATTTATTCTATTAGTTGTTGTGTGCACCAAATACCTGGGAACAGATGCTAGACAGACAACTCAGAATGGTCAGGGCTCAAAAAAAAAACAAACAAAAAAACAAAAAAAAACAAAAAAAAACCACCACCAAGATGTTATATGTCCAAGAGGAACAGCTTTACTAGCTATTAAAAAAAAAAAAACAGACCACAGGGTAAGTGCGGTGAAAGGAATTCTCATTTGTGAGCTAAGCGGTGATTTGAACTCAAGTCTGCAGAGGTAAAAAGCTAATGCATTAAGCTACTTAGCTTCCTACAACTCATTAACAATTCATCCTTGAACACCACAGCAAAATAAGATACATGGGGAGGAGGGGGGAGAAAAAGACATTGCATTTAAGAATTTAAATCATTTTTATTGCTTTACCTGCCATTAGGACAATCTATAACAAAAGGAATAATAATATATTAGCACATACAGTACATCAGACTTATATAGTCAGATAACGATACAAAAATGGTCCTCTGGTTGACTATAGCTCTCTAGGGCAGTAGACTTCATAAATTTGCTAAAGGTGGCCTAGCAAGAGATTACTTCTAAAGCTCTGAATGTTAGCTAAGGCAAACTATGCCAAATTGTGGTTTCAAACATATTTAAATTGCACACAAAGGTAAAGCTATAACTGTGATTAATATTTAACTCAGACTCAGCTGGTTTATCTTATTCTTGTAGGTAAAACTACAAAAGGGAGTAAACAGCAAGCTAAAATGATGCAATAGTGAAACCTGATTAGAAAGCATTATATAAAAAATGTGCATTTTTTTTGTGGAGCTCTAACTAGTTTACATAGGTGTGGGTCTGTTTTTTGGTGCATCAACAAGGATCAAATCAAGCTTCAAAGTAACTAAAATATATGAAGAAAAAACCTAGTTAGATAGAAAACTGAAGAATATCGTTTTAGAAAACTAGTTTTGTTTACTCCTGTAGAGCACCGATAGGAATCCTCTACTCAAAGATCTTTTGAAAAACTAATAGTTCACACAATGCAAGCATTTCACAATTAATCCAGTCACAGGGAGTTTGTGGATATATTCCTAAAACCGCAAAGATCTGATACCGTCAACTTTGTATATATGTCTGATTAGCAAACATTTTTAAAATGTCTACAAGCCTGGAAAGTAGTCTACCATGTCCAATTACCTCAGAAAGAAAAAAAAAAGAAGGGATCTATCATTAGAAACAGTTGCAGAATGAATACAAAAATGCTTGCTGTCACTCCCAAATACAACCCTACTCTAATTTGTATAAATTACAGTTTAAAGGAAGCCTTAAGTTGCCTACATTATTGAACTGTGGAATTCAGTAAAATTTGTTGGGTAATATTGGTATGCACAGAATAATACAACACAAAGCTGGTAAATACTGAAATACATTTAAGACTCAGCAACAGTTTCCAAAAATATGTAAAATATTTTCTCATGTGAATCTGAAAAGTTGGGCAGGAAACAGAAGATGCAGTATTTGTGTTCAGACTAACTTTAAAATGAAAACTAAAAAGGTAAAATAACTTCTGGTTGGTTTAAAAATATATATATACACACTTAAAAACAATAGAGTAGCAGGAATAACCAAAACATTCACTTTTTCTGCCTCATTCTCCCCGGCATCTCTATTCATCTCATTGGGCTAGCTGCTCCACCCTGCATCTGATGCTGGTTGTGAACAGGCAAAAATTAGTATCCCGGGTACCAAGGAATTAACTGAGGAAAGAATCTTTTGAAAGGACAGAGTCAACTGTGAAATAAGTAGCAAGCAAAAGTTACAGGGCAAAACAACGTACGCTTCCAATTCCTGCACTGCATCCAGAGCACAAACATTACTATTTGGCACTAGCTGGGTAGTTGTACAATTCTTGTGCCAGTCTAAGGACAAGTGACTGAAGGTAAGAGTTTAACCCAAAGTTTGGCTATGGATATGAACAGGTATGATCTAGAGGAGTGAATCCACAGCTGACAACAAGAAAGGCAAAGATCAGTTGCAGTGAGGGTCAGGTAACTAAGTAATATCTGCAGCAGTTGACCAGAACTATAAACCTTAAAAGCTTTTACATGAAACCTGACAAAACATAACCAAGCAATCTTGAACCAGTACAAGGGTACAGAGCGACTGCTAACTTTCAACTGTGGCTGTAACAGCAGCTGACGCCTCAGGATTGAACTGAGGATTACAGTACCCAGAAAATTTAAATATAGAGTAGCTCAATTACAAGGGCAGTTCTCCTTTGAAAAAAAATACAGTAGATTAGGACCACAACCTAAAAATATGAACAATTTGAAAAGTATCTGTAAAAAAAAAATTTCTCCGCTGTTACATCCTCACTCTATGGCAATTAGCTTCGTGCCAGGAGACCTCTTCACCAAAAAGAAAGGCAGCGGTGGCCCAACTCGGACACTAGACATTGCATAGAGAGAAGCAGTAACAGCAAAAGTCTCCATAGAATTCTTTCTATTTAATGGGATAGAGAGCACAGAACTAATGCTCTAAAATAAAAATGGTGCTTTGATAAAGCAATTTTTCTTTAAACAGACAGGAAGCTGCGAATGCCAGTGGCCATGTGGCTCTGCACAAGGGAATAAAGCAGTCTGCATTCGTGAAGCATGTATTTGAGAGGGAGCAAAATTTCAGACAGACAGGGATACAAAGCTGTTGTACTGCTGGATGTTTCGTTTGAGAATATCTGAGCACGGACCCAGGACACGCTCAAATCGGGGTCGGTCAAGCTTTACACATTTCAATGGGCCACGAGCAACGACTGTGGCAGCACGAGGACGGTTCATCAATAGAGCTATTTCACCTGGGATGACAAAGCAAGAACACAGTTAAAAGAACTGTAGCTACCACACTATTTAAAATTGCTACAAGAGTGCAGAGTAGATAACCCCGGATTTTTAGCACTGATCAGAAAGATCTGAATAGAGTTGTATTAAAAATGCAATCAATGTTTAGAAACCATTGAAGGGATTGTCAAGTCAGCTGCTTCAAGAATACTGTCTATGAAGGCAGACTTGTATTTTTAAAAAAATGGGGATACTCTGGGGTGTTCAGGACAGTTTGCTGCACTGTCTATTTGTGCAGGTTTCACTATTCATAGGAGGGCCAAGTCATTTTGCTAGTGAATGAGTGGTAAACAAAAGAGTAACCGTTTACAGTAAAGCACCTGCATAATTATTAACATGTCACAGAAATGACTGTTTATTTATCTTAGCAAAACATAAGGATTGTAGGAGCTGGTATCAGAGGACATCTTTTTAAATGTAAAAACCAACAAAGCACCATTTGAATACAAGCAGCTCTGAAATCTATGGACTATTAAATGTGAGAGATAAACAGTTCCCTTAGTTTAGATATGCTTTGGCAGCGGGGTAATGGAGATCCCATATCAGGAAACCTCTAGCTTCCCATTTAAAAAAAAAAACACAAAGTCAAAAAGCTTTGTTTCAAAAACCTGTTACAGTTGTTAAGTAACACCACAGTTACCTATCACAGACCCTAAATACCTAGAACAGAGACATGTTCAACTTGGCAGTTCTATTTCCACGAGAACATTCTGTACCTATGTGTAGCTACAGCAAACCCTGCAAATACTAAAGTGAAGAGTTTGAGGAAATAGACATTTTTCCCCGTGATTACTTTGCATATACTCAACCTCAATGGTTTTTTTGATAGTAAGGTGCACTTCCAGTTTCATGCATCTGCCTGAGGACCCTGCATATTACTAGTCCTCTGCACATTCTTTAGGCTCTGCAAGAGCCTAAATGCTAATTAAATTAACAGCAAAGCTGAAAAACTGAATAGGCCATAGGTAGGCTTCTGCACGAAAGGAAAGCAGAGGGAGAGAAGACCTGTGCACTTTTTGCATTGCTCTGAAGCCATTCCAAGATATTTCTTTAAACCTCAGCAGAGGAGTTAAAAATAAAGCGAAAACAGACACAATTCAAGAACTATTTACTACACTATTTAAAGATTGCTGGACCCAAAAAAAGTCAGTCAACAGATTTAAAAAAAAAAAAAAAAAAAAAAAAAAAACCTGTACATGATCAAGTTAGTGTCCCTTCAAAAAGCAAAGTAATTTACAGTTAATTTTACATTACCCACAAAATATAGTCTTAAAATATAAAGAAATGTATATTTCATCACAACTTTAACAGATGCAACATATATATATACACACACACACATTAAAGCCCTTCTGAAGAAAATGTATATACATGAGTTTGTTTGAAGCTGATTTACATAGTTTTCCATAAATCAATAAATATTATATTCTATCCAACTAAATATTTTCCTTTGCTATCAATGTATCAATTTTTAAACTAAAAATACAGAGGCTAAAGAGGTCTTCATAATGGAAGATGGTTGAGACCTTGGAACTAAAGGAGATGGTACCACCTTTCCACAATACATGAACTTCTGAGCTGTTAGTCATTTACATGGTACTCAAAGGTTTATCAGTGTAGTTATAGAAGTTAATCAAAACAGATATTCTCAACAACTGGCAGATAACCAAACCCATCCTGCCACAAATCACCTTCTTAACCCAGAGTAAGAGAGATATATCACCCAGCTATGGAGACACACAATGACAACAGTGCAGCCAATTATACCTGCAGCAATGTAACTCACCAAAATAATCAGAAGGTGCCAGTCTGCCCACTTCAACAAATTCTTCATTCTCCGACCTCCGCTGTAACACCGCAGCTGTGCCCTTTAATCAATTAGTAAAAGAAGTTTGCCAATATCATTTGAAACATCTTAACTTTCACAAGAACTCAGCTTCATTGCAGTATGTCATACAGGAAGTGTCTTATCCATTAAAAACCCCATTACACACTTCACATATGTCACTATCCATTCATATTAAAACAAGGGTCCTTTGGGTCTCTCCTTTAAATCCCCATAGGATGGTACTTATATGCATCATAGAATTCCTACTGTCTTCTTTGTTACTTTACAGGCATCTTATAATTTGATTAGCAGGAAACACTCAAGAGATAATGGAACCAGTAACAAGAAACGTTACTAGCCATCTCCTGATCTATTCCTCTGTATTCAGAAAAATTAGGGAAATAGTGCAGGTCTGAGAGGGCGATACTATGGATTATCAAGACAACTTAAGAAAAAAAAAGAGTCCTTGGAAATATTGTGGTTCATATTTTATGAAACTAGCAAGGCACTTTCTGGAGATGCTTGCTTATCTAGAGATGCACTATAGTACATACCAGAACACCTTCAGCTACTTTCAGGTATAGGACCAGAATAGTTTTACACCCACCAAAAGAGGATATCTAGGGTTTCCAGTTCCCTCGACTAGCAGGTACTTCAGTGGGTTGATTTATGGACTAGACCAGCTACCTCACTCTCTTGGAAGTGCCATATGTTAAAACAGCAAAGCAAGTTTACATTCACCTTGCCTGCGCTCCCAAAAGTGTAAGTTTTAGTCACGTCATTCTCAGAATTTTACAGTCAAGGAGAATAAAATAAAT
Organism: Gopherus evgoodei; assembly: GCF_007399415.2. Taxonomy (NCBI): domain Eukaryota; kingdom Metazoa; phylum Chordata; order Testudines; family Testudinidae; genus Gopherus; species Gopherus evgoodei. The sequence continues at coordinate 23,533,129 of NC_044336.1, read as the reverse complement.
TCCTAGAACCAGATGTTTAGTTTTGTGTAACTCAACATACTAAGCAGAAGTAACATTCCCTTACCTCTAAGATAATAAAGAACTCATCTCCTGGTTCTCCCTGCACCACAATTTTCTGTCCATCCTCAAACTGTACCGGTTCCAAGGCATCAGCTACAGTGAGACGCTCCCACTTGTCCAGAGATTCTAAACAAAGTCAACAAAGGCTTTAGTATGCATCATGCAATCTCTGTTCCCACTCTCAAAACATTTCTCTCTCTCTCTGGTAGTACACATTTGTAAAAATCAAGACCTTAATTATAATAGTCTTAGGATATGGCTACACTAGAGAACTTACAGTGGCTCTCCAGTATAGCCACTCTAAACCGACTGAGAGAGCTCTCCCCCTTGACCTAAATAATCCACCCCCAACAGCGCAGCGGCAGCATTGTAGGCAAGAGAAGTTCTTCCACTGACATAACACTGTCCACACCAGCACTTCTGCTGATGAAACTTATGCAGCTTGGAGCAGAGGGGATGGCTTACTTACACCCCTGAGCAATATAAGTTACACCGACATAAGTGTAGTGTAGACATTGCCTTAGGATTATGCAAAAAAAGCAGCACACGCTATGGACTTGGTTTTAACAGATTACCACTACAGAGGTTTAACTGGGTATCCACCTCACTACATCCACCATTACATCAAATTTTAAAGTGAAACCTTCTCACTCACCCAATATAGATACTTTACTAAGGAATTCTTCATACATCTTTCTCTTTCTCAATGTACTGCCCTATTACAAAAAAAAAAAAAATCCAGACAAACACCAAGATAAAGCTTTTATTTTCTATTCATAATTTTCTAGTAGTTTTAAAGAAAAGTGAAAGATAAGCCACTAAAAAGGCCACACAATTCAACAAGACTTAATATATTCTGTTTTAAGGGAACAAATTTGCAAAGTGTCAGTGCTTTCAAATCTCTGACTTCAGTGAGATCTGAGAGTGCTCAGCACCTCTCAGAAGGCACTCAGGCAAAAGCTTGCACAATATACTGTCCCTAAATACTCAAAAAAATGCATTCTTCTTGTAATGAAATTTGATAAGAGTTATAGATTGGCCCATGTCAATTATGATCAATGCTTTACATAATTTATAGCCCAATACTGCAACCCTTACTCATGTGAGTAACAATGCTGGAGTTTAAGGGACTACTGGCAGGAGTAAGGATTGCTGGATCAGCCTCATGTTTATTCTAGGCTGAATGGTTGACTGTAGTCACTTATGACTATTTAAACACAGGCCAGCAAAGTGGCAGGCTAAGAGAGTAGGAGAATCAAAGTCCAACAAGAGCAATCAATCACACTGTTATAGCAGATTAAATGTAAGCACAGATACCATAATAATCAAACACTGCATTTGTAATTTAAGATTTGTCTTGGCCTAACAAGACACTCAAAATCTTTCTTGCCAGATGCACACAAAATCTGTGTGAATGACAACACTGTTACTAGTCATGACCTAAACGAGTCTGACGTTTCTTTTTGATACAAAGTCCCTCTGCAGTACAATGCAGACAGAGGGCCTAGTGACCAATAGTAACTGGAATGATCACTCAAGGTCACAAAAAGATGCTCCTGTTGAGTAAATATGCTACCTTGAATTAACTGCACAACCCATACATTCAAAACAAGAAAAAAAAAGAACTTGCCATAAGGATTCTTCTATAGCTGTCTCTGTCAATACCCCACAATTTCACATTTGTTTTTGCTTTGACAGTTGCTGCTCTGGGTGTTCCATAAATCAGGGCAAGTTCTCCAAAGCTGCCACCTTCACCAACGTTGGTTGCCCACTCGTTGTTCACATACACCTGAAAGGAAACACACATTGGTCAATAAGGGCAAACAACTGGCCAAAGATACTTTAAAATTTCCTCTTATTCTGTGCTAAACTATGTTACACAGGGAAATATTCCAGTTTAGATCACCCCTGAAAGACTGGAGATTATTTAAGCATGAATGAGACACCATTTCCAGGTTGTACTGAGATTTCAAAGACTTTGGGGAAAGGACTGTCTTTGTATGTACTATCATAATACTACTTCATAGGTACATTCCATTTTTCATCCAAGGATTGTGAACTTAAGTCTCGGAACTTGACAGACCTGTGAAGTATTAACTCAGTTTTACAGCTGGGGAAACAGAGAAAAGATCACAAGAGGTTATGGCAAAAATTGGAATAAAACCCAGGTCTGTCTTTACTAGTCCTGTGCCTCAACTATAGGAGTATACTCCAGGGGTAGTCAATAGGTGGGCCGGATGCTTTTGAACAGACTGCAAAAGTCTATTTACTTATTATCAGCATTGTTATTTTTGTCTCTGGAGTCTGGACCTTGACTATACCTTGATCAAGAAAGTTGGACTTTGACCAAAATAAAATAAAATAAAATAAATAAATAAAAATAAAAAAAATCAAATCATTGGATTACCCCAGAATACTCTCTCTCCCTTTGTTTCTGTGCTCATATAGCATGAAACATTGTCAGCATGCAAACTGTTCATTTGGAGTCGCACAATATAGGATGTGTTCATATTCTGCACAGTTGGGCAGTCCCATCCACAGAGCTGCTCAAAAGGATCAAAGAGTAACAGACAAAATAAGCTTTCTTGAGAAGGATCCTGTTCTAAAGGAATATCCCAAAAGAATGGATAACAGAACAGTTCTGCCAGAGAAAAAATTATGTAAAAATGAGAAATTAAGAAAGGCCTCAAGAGGTTACTAGTATTTCTGCAGGGGTGGATACATTCACAGTTAATACAATTCAAGTCTCAGCCATTACTAAAGCTTACATCCATTTCTCCTTGATCGACAACATAGAAGTTATCTCCTTCATCACCTAAAGAAAAAAAACAGATACAAAATTCAGTTGCAAAAAGAGCTGTAAAGTGATTCATGTTTTATTAAAAAATAGCAGAGGAATATTAAAAAGGCAGTTTGGGGGTTTAATACATTAACCCTTGGCACCAGGCCTGCCAGAAGATGCCTTGATAGGGCTAAAAAAGGGCACTGCCTATTTTATGCTGGAAAAATTTGTCAATACAGGCGCATTTTCTCATTCTACCTGTGCCAGGGACACCTGCTGTTATGAAAGAGAGCAACACCCTTACGTCTCCCCAGTAAATTCACTATAAAACCATCAAAAGAGTTTAAGCTGCTGATTCAGACAGGGACTACCTGCAGTGACTCCACTCTCCTTCCCCCCCACCCCAAAGAAAGTTGTGGTTCACATAAAAAACAAGCAAGCAGGGTCTACCAACAAGTGTTCTTACAGCCATAAGAGCAGAACAACAAACCCATAGATCCAGAATCTTCTCACAAGCTACAAAAATTGTTTCATTACCAATGCAAGCACTGTCACGTACCTTGCTGGATCACAGTCTCGCCTGCAATGTAGGTGACTGGGAACATAGCATCAAAGATGTCACTGGAAGAGATTTTTCAAAGTTATCAGCAGTTTGGTTGCCTGTTATATGCACATGTGTTTCTCTCTCAAATGTCAGTAGTTTCTTCAGGATTTCTCCAGTTATTGACTTGTCTGGACTGACTGCTCCCATAAAGCTGTTCAGTTTTGCATGTTTGTTCTTTAAAAAACACTAAAAGCTTTAAAAAAGCAACAGTGAAATCATACTATTAGCAAAGCAGAGCCAGATTAAGAGATTAGCTCCTACCTTCTTTCGTTATCATCAAGATGGGCAAATAGCACATTCTTCTCAATTGCCTTAGCCAAAGCAGCCATAGTCTTGTAATCTTTAGGAATAACCTAGAGCATAATCAAAACCAAAGTAACTCTGATGATAAATGTTGAAGAAAAAAAAAATCTTTGCACTTAGTTGGCCAACTAAATTAATCCAATTACCGCAATAAAACATTAGCCAACATTTTGCATGGCCTCATTTTTTCTTTCAAATGCTGTAGAAAGAAGAGGAAAAGCTTGTCACTTTTTTTAAGGTCTGTTTGAGTCAGTATAAAGAAAATAGCATAAGTGATCTCTTAAGGTTAACTATACAATTCCATGCTGAAGTTTGCAATTTCTCCCGCAGACCCCAAGGATCTGTTTTGACCTGGGTTTGCTCAAAACAAGTAGCAATATACCCATAAAAAGATGGAAGAAAGCTGCTCCACCATAATGGTGCACTGTACTGAAATTCTGCCGGAGATAAGAAACAAGAGGAAACATATCCAAAGATTTTATGGAGCAAGACAGCAGAACAGGATGTGATGTGGGAATGGCTCAAGTGAAACCAAAGCCTTGATACCATGCATCACAGGCTACAACCCAGAGTAAACATGCTGGCTTGGCATGACTGCTTTGTAGACCTACCATGTGGGTTAGCAAGGCCACACCAGCTGGGTACTATCCAGAATTCATGCACAAAACTGCAATGGTTTGGTATGCATTTATGTAACATCACTGGGGCAACACACAGGGAACATCAATATGCCCCTTGGATAACAGAGAGGCCTAGATATGACCAAAGATTAGATTTGCATGGGTTTGGGAATGGTTAAAGTATAGGCCACCTTTCTAACGTAAGATGCAGCATCCTCTTCTGTGTAGACTTCTGCACTGATGGCCCCACGTCTTCTTCGGCCCTTCACCACAGGGTTCATAGGTGGAGGAGGGGAGATTTCATCCTCACGCGAGTCTGAACGTGATCCAGATTTCTGTTGATTCAACAACTGTTTTGCTTCCTCCTAAACAGGAAGGAGATGTTTCCGTGTCACATAATCCAAGGATAAAAATGCAGTTACATATCATATTCCAGTTCAGTCTGCCAACATAAGAGATTCCTCTCTATTATTATCTCATACTATGGCAGATGGGAAGATACTTCTATAACAGTAAGGCTGCTTTAAAACACAGCAGCATAACAGACACAAGAGTCATTCAAAAATCTATTTTCCTTATTAAAATAAACTGGCACTTTCACCCCACTCTCATGACGTAACCAACACACAATGGAGGAACTCCACCTTTTAAGTGCTGCCGCTTGCATAGGATGAATTCAATAAGTAAGCCCAGTAGTTTTTCCCTGGACTAATTTGTTTTGGGGTTTTTTTTGCTTTTAAAGATAGAAGAGCAATTACCCAGAAAACCATGTTATAGAAGCAGCTAGAAAACAAAGTCAAATCATTGACAAAAGTAGGTATTTAATAACCTTAGGTTATTTTAACAAACATAAATGAGTTATTGGATGGATATTGGTGTTCATAAATCCAGCCATTGGTTTACATTCCAAGCCACAGATTTGTTAGCTTTTATAAGAGTCTCCCCCCCCCCCCCCCCCCGATCATTTGTCAAGTTGAGTGAGAGACACCAGACTATCAGAACTGAAATAAAGTTAAATCTAGCTAGTCAGTCATCCAGAATACTGGTTTCTCTATCTATAGATAAATCTCTGCATTAAGCATCTTCACATAACTATCATTTTCACATGGCTTTGTATTATGCCTCTTCATATAACCTTGTATCAAGTCTTCCCATATAACCCCTCTATTTTCATAGAATTTTGTATCAAGTCCTTTGATACAGGAACTCTGCATCAAATCCTTATACATAAACTTTCTTTTGAGCCTTGGTATAATGTTACAGCCCCTAAGGATAGGTAAGGTAGAAGAAAAATGTCTTTTCAGGAGGAGGAGGAGGAGATCTCCCCCTTTTCATCAATTGCCTTGTTGAGTGAATGAGCAAGGCATGGAAGGCAAGCACCTCCAGACAGCTGCAAGGGTTGGAGAGGGGATGGAACCCAGATGTAAGAACAACAGAACTTGTCAAGTGGGCTCTATAAGAAGATCAGACACATTGACGGCCTTGGGGGTTAGAAGCCAGCACCTTCTTTTGAAAACACCCTCTTTGAAAATAAATGTGGCAGCATTAAGACAACACCCAGAAGGAAGCACCACCGATGACCAACTGACAGACACAGATTTTGCATCTAGTATAGATTTGCATGAGATGGCAGTTGCTATAAACATGAGGTGTCTTGCAGAGGATCCTGAGTCTCATCTTGTCAACATCAGAACATTGATCCGGATCAACAGAAGCTCCAGCCCACCCCTATCTAACTCACCAGGCCAGTGAAGTTAAGGGGAGCAACTAGTTAGTAACACCACCACCATGACGGAGTGTGCTTGTGTGTGTACGTGCGCGCATGAGTTTAATATATATCGTATGCATATGATGTAGTGTTGATTGATACATGTATTACTAATAAATGTGGCGCTTTGCCTTATCCTCCCTGAAAAGATCCTGTGCAGTACTTTAAGCACAACATATATGCACTGAAGGAGTTGACTCGGGGTAGGTCTACACTGGAGGTAGGAGGTGCTATTCCCAGTGCAGGTAGACAGACTACACTAGCTCAGCTCAAGCTAGCACACCAAAAATAGCAGTGTGGACGTTGCCACACTAGTGGTGGCTCAGACTAGCTGAAAGAGTCCATGCCTGTCTGATGTCCTGGATCTGCACTCATGTGGCTGGCTCAAGCCAACACCAATGCTGCAATAATCACACTACTAGCTGCAGTGTAGACAGTGAATTAAGTAGCAGATTTGATATTGCTAGAACCAAAAGTGGAACCAAAGTATTTAAAATCATGACAGCTTCAGCTAAGTTCTCCAAGCATTTTGGTATGGAACTTTGGGATAAGAACTTAAAAACTGAGGAACTATCTGCTGTGCCTGGATCCCAGGCGACTTAATTGCAGGCTCTGATCCAATGTCCTTGACCACACTCTCCCCTCCCATGTACCGTCAGGCAGCGTTCTGCTTGCCTGCCATCCTCCACTCCGTATATACATGCAATGCCACTTAAATGCTATGTATAACCAGAGTGCTGTGGAAAGAAAAATCAGATAAACATTACAGCGAGTTTACATGTTATGCTTCTTTGCTGGCCAAAGAAACTCCACTGGCCTGTTTAGTCAGTTTCACTTCCTGCTTCTCATGCAGGAATGAAATATTGTGTGATGTTTCAAAGAGCTGGGAGATATTTAAACTTCTTTCTATTTTTAGGGAAGAGTCCATTACACTCAGGTTTTGTTAAAAATAGTTCAATGACATAAGGGTTGGGTTTAAACTACAGTATTTGACAGCATCCCTTCTATGGCATATATGACAACATCTGCAAACATTCACTCATCTTCCACTGCCCACGTCCAAGGATGGCCGTACCACACATACTCAGAATATACACAGAAAGTTGTTTTTAAATTATATCTATTTATCTGTGACACAACATCCACTCTATTTGTTCCAATACTATAGACATATCAGGAGGAACACAACTTGAAGTCCAGTAAGTTTAAGAGTTAGGAGTACTGAAAGTAATACACAGTCCAACCCAAAATTACCCTTCCAAATCTTGTCATTCAACATTCATGTTCTTTTTTTAAAATATGATTTCTCTCCCATGTGAAAGGTCCAATCAAACAATAGGGTAACTGACTTATGATACAAGGGACATGGTGAAACTAACTATACACTAAATGTTTTCAAATTTACTAAATAAAACTGAAGAGGTAGAAGTGTATCTTGCTAAATTACTCTTTTACAGCAATCAAAAGTGTTATACCAGACAGCAGTAGTATTTTAATTAGTATCCCTTTTCATAGTTTCAGGTGTTAAAGGTCTTAACTGGTATAAATGCTCTACAGTAGCACCTAAGTCAGAGAGCCACTGTACTAGGCCCTGTACAAACTTAGTAAATGGCAGTCCTTGCCCCAGAGAGTTTACAATCTAATCATAATTTGTGATAATAGGTCAAAAACTCCACTTTTCCCCCCTCAGTTTATATGATTATTCTTTTGCCAGTCCCCACGCAAAACGTTTCTGACCAATATCTAGCTGCGATATATAGCCTTTATAATTACAGGGATGTCGCATTCCTCCAAAAAAAGGAAGACAATTTTATCAATGACAGCAACTTACGCATTAAGCCTGTACTAAGGTGTCATTTGCTGACTTGGACCCTGATCTTGCAAGCTGCTCTGACAGCTTCCAGGACTGGGGTTTTAACTGTTCACACCATCATCCGGTCACAAAAAATTATGGCATTAGAGACAATTTAGAGCATTTTAGTGTGGACAGTCAAGCAAACATTTAACAGTTACTTACTTTTTTTTTTTTTTTTTTTAAATGTTTGTTACATGACCAAATATCTAGAAAATGTGATGAGTCTGTATAATGTGTACTATATATAACACAGAGAGAGAGAGTAAGTATTCTGAAGTTAGAGTTCTATCTAGGAACAAGACTAACATTTTTTAATAGGCCATTATAGGAAGTACCCTTTCGGTTTCAGAACTATTGGACTGCACAGTTAGATATTTTAAAATACTTCTGAACCCAAACCTCATTAAGTGACTTAGTCTCCATTGCTTCTGTGCAATTTGCACTTCTAATGGACGGTAGCAAATCAGCATGCCATTCTAGACATCTGAGAAAAAAAGTTAGCATCTGATGGCTTAATACTAAAATAAGGAATGTTAAAAGATCTCCTTTATATCCACAACAGCGAGGTGAATTTAAGGGAAATAATCTCATTGTGCCCGTGTTCTGTACATAAGTCACTCACTGTGTCAAGTGCCCTGCAATTCCTAAGCATGAGAGAGCATTTGGGGAGGGGGTAGCATGGCACAGCACAGGGGAACAGGACAATTTAAATCTTTTTTGTATTACACAGTTATATATTGACAGTATTTTTTTTTTAAAGTCTACTTATGCCCATGGACAGTTACGTCCATTTTTTAACAATTACCTAACTGACTGTAGTAGTGACCTTTGCATTATCTACACTAAGCTTCTACAGCTCATAAGCCAGAGTATGAGGCCAGGCACAGTACTGTGTAGCTAGTAACTTATTCTTCTTCACTGGTGTTAAGTAAGTCACATGTTTGCAGAGTAGCACACACACACAAAAGGCCTTGGTCTGCCACACGCAGACCAACTACATGGACATTTTATTTAAAGTGTAGTAGTTTGATTCATATGGAAGCATTCTTCACCAAATTACTTTAAAGGACGAAAAAAGGCTATAATTCCTATAAATAAGTTGGATGCAGGAATTTAATACATATATCTAGGTAGAAGTTTCAAAACTGATTTTTTCCAAACAGATGGAAGCTAATCTTTTAAGACAAAATAATGAATCATGGTTACAGATACATCATGTGGAAGAGGTAATCAGAAATATAGAACTACAGAAAGGAAGAGCTGAACAGTGATCTTTACTTCAGTTATATGTTTAGCCTCAATTTTTAAAGTAATGTTTCTTACTAGTATGTTTTTTGTCCATATTGCCACAGCAACCTCTATCTTCCCCCCATTTAACAGGGTTACAGGAGTATATCAACAGATTTGTCAGAGATGCATCTCTGACAAAACAGAACTTAAAGGTCCAAAGGCCACATTCCTTTGCAAGTCTCTTCACTCACCCAGAAGTTGGAGGTGATTAATAATAGTGCTTAGCACTTGTGCTCTTCAGCCACAGATGTCAGAGGACATCCTGCACTAGACTAAAACTTTGCTGATCTGTTATTTGATAGCTATTTAGGTGTTATGACATCTAGTTAGACTAAGGCCAAGTTTAGAATCCGTGGGCCCGATGGAGGAAACTAGTTAGAGAAGAGTACAATTTTTGTTTTTTAAATACAAGTTTGCATATAAAAATGGACTTCAAGACAAGCAAAGTGTTTAAATTTATATCATGCTTTCATCTGAGATTAACGAGAGAGAGAAATAAATAAAATAAAGAGATTGCACTAGAGTCAGTTAACATTATATATGGTGATTTATCTTTGATAATACTAAAGGACCTTTACTGAAATTTACAAAAATCCATTTGGGGGAAAATGTAAATATTGAACTACTGTTATTTTCAACCTTCCGACAGGTTTGGACTCTGAGTGAATACAGCTTACTACATTTGAAACAAAAAAACCTTGAGTTATTTCAGCCTGGACAAACACATACACTTAAGTACAGAGCTAGCAGGACCTGTTGTCTTAATAAAAAGGAATTTGAGTTTCTTTTGCCAGATTAAATATTGCATTCACTGCATGTTAGCCTACTACACAGAAACATGTCTCTTTTCCCCTTTTACATCCCAGTAGTTATTCTAGTTATATACTGTGAACTAAATGCACTAAAAAGGTAATTATTTTGCAATATTCAAAACAGTTACACTAAAAAGTGCTGAAATGCAGAATTTAGGATCTATTTGTGATTAGAGTAACTCAAACCCCAGACTGACAATCAGTGAACTTTACAGAAGTTGGGTAGTTTGCTAAAGGCATTTTACGGAGACCGTTCTTGAAGATGCAATTACACATTCGGGTTAAAAATGTAGGAAGTTGGACAGAAGATTATCTCAGTTCTTGGCCACAAGATAAGAGATGTTTTTCTTCAGATATTGTGCCTAATAGTAGAGTTTGTATTAAAATCTGCAGCATTCCCTGATGGATCCAATAACTAAACAGTGGTCTGCATGACAGAATCATAAGGAAGATGCCATAGTTTGTTTGCTGTTTGACCTATGCTATTCTACAGATTGAAGTACAGAGGGGAAAAACTATTAGCAAAAGTGAATTCGAATAAGGAGAAAAAAATATTACATATGGTGTCATAACTATAAAGGGAAGGGAAGGGCCCTCCTGTGTACAATACTATAAAATCCCTCCTGGCCAGAGAACCAACATCGTTTTACCTGTAAAGGGTTAAGCAGCTCAGGTAACCTGGCTGACACCTGACCCAAAGGACCAATAAGGGGACAAGATATTTTCAAATCTTGGTGGGGGGAAGGATTTTGTTTGTGTGCTCTTTGTTTTGGGGTTGTTCATTATTGGGACTAAGAGGGACCAGACATCAATCCATGCTCTCCAAATCTTTCTGAACCAGTCTCTCATATTTCAAACTTGTAAGTAACAGCCAGGCAAGGCATGTCAGTTTTATCTTTGTTTTCTCAACTTGTAAATGTTCCTTTTTGCTAAGAGGATTTACCTCTGTTTTCTGTAACTTTGAACCTAAGGCTAGAGGGGGTTCCTCTGGGCTCTATGAATCTGACTACCCTGTAAAGTTATTTTCCATCCTAATTTTACAGAGATGATTTTTACCTCTCTTTCATTAAAAGCCTTCTTTTTAAGAACATGATTGGTTTTTCCTTGTTTTAAGATCCAAGGGGATTGGATCTGGACTCACCAGGAATTGGAGGAGGAAAGGAGGGGGGAATGGTTAAATTCTCCTTGTGTTAAGATCCAAGGGGTTGGATCAGTGTTCACCAGAAGCTTGGTGAAGAAGTCTCTCAAGACTATCCAGGGAAGGGAGCTAGTATTTGGGAGTGGTGGCAGCAAAACCAGATCTAAGCTGGTAATTCAGTTTAGAAGTTCACATGCAGGTCCTCATATCTGTACTCTAAAGCCCAGAGTGGGGAAGGAACCTTGACATATGGATTCTGTAAATCCATATAACAAGAGTGCCTGCAACTGACTATAATGTGAAGTGACAGCAATAGCCACCACAGTACTTATCAAAGACTATTGGTTTGCAGATGCAGAGTATCATAGATAGTAACCAGCAACAGAAAAGTACTAGATATAAATATCCTGGTAGAAAAGATCAGTTATATCAAGTTTTGCCCTTAATCACAGCTTACATAAAAATGCTATTGTAAAGATGTTCAGAGATAAGAAATAGGTATATTAAATAATCACTCACTCAATGGAGCTAGTCTTCATTGCAAAAGTGGGCATTGGAATGTGAGGATCATATTTACATAGTGCTTTCCATGCACAAGGATCCCAGAGTATATTACACAAGGTGTGTGCAAGAATCATTTAGTTCGCCTCTGGGACAGATTGTACCAGCCATTTAACAGAAACACTGAGATCAGGACAGAAAGCAAAGACAAGTTTACCTATTTGAAATGTGGGTACAAGTCTCAGCTGAAGTACAAGAGGAAAGTCACCAAATGTTAATTCTCAGTGAACAAGTCTGGCTAGGATTACTACTTTTCCCCCTCACCAATATTAAATCTGCAACTCACTACAGAAAATTAATTAGCCTCAATATAAAAGTTGAACATCCATCACTAATACACTTTAGGGTTGTACATAATAAATTTAATAATTTAGGTCATCATAAATCAGGCCATATGTCCCACCTCTTGACCCCAGTACCAAACTGACAGATTTTATTTTCAGTAGCTAACTTGAATCGGTTTCCTTACTAGTTTCTCTCTCTCCCCATCATATGGGCATACTTTTGGTTGCTATAGGGATGCTTTTCACTAGTGAGCAACTGGCATTTAGCTACAGAAAGGACACTTTGTTTTCCAAACAAATACTTTGTTTCAGTTTCAAACTTAAACTATTAATAAAAAATATTGTCAAATCTGAATCTCAGTCTTTAATTTAAGAAACTACGAGAGAGACTGTAAATAAATGCATTCCCCCTCCTGCTCTGCAGACTTATTTTTACCTTCTCCAATCTTTCAAAATATTCCCTGAGGAATCCCATGGGTCTCTCGGGTCGGACTGTACATAGCTGTACAATGCAGTCCTTCAGAAGCTGCTGGATGTTGTGTTTTTGGACATAGAGTTCACATTCTCGGAGGCTATGCTCCTCCTCGCTGGTGTTGCTGCTAGAGGCTGCCATTGCTGATGTTTAAGGAAAAAAAAAAAGTTACATGAACTACATAGAGAACTAAGATGATCCAGCTGACGTGCTGCCTAGCTGTGCTTCATATTCACTTTTGTTGCAGTGATCTTGCTTAAAAAAAGCCCTAACTTATCTGCAGAGCTAGTAATTAAAATAAATGTTCAATTCCCAAGTCTGTGCTCTGGCCCAGCAATGCAGAGAGGTGATGTACTTGGCATCTGGGAAGAAGTGGGAACCTTGGGTTGCTCTACAGAAATTCCCACAGGCCCAACAGGAGCAGATATTCCCCTCACACTCCCTAACTCCGCTCCCCAGCTGAATGAAACTCAGCAACCCTGGCCCCCTGAGCATTCTGAAAGACATGGAGTCATATGGGCATAGGCTGTCAATTACAGCACAGATTTCCTGCCCCAGTGAAGTCCCTCTCACACCACAGAGGCAAGTTTTAAAAATATTTGAAGTATGGTGACGCTTGTTAAGGTAACAGCAAAAGTCAGCTCCCTGGACAGCTCATAAAAGCCATGGAAATACAGATGTTTGCCCAATGGAGATGCTCTTTACTTCAAAGTAAAGAAAATGGGGTGACATTTACACTAAAACACTAATTCTGAAGTATGCTCACAGTAATTAGAACTATTAGATTTCAAAACAATACATATAATGCCAGATCTTAATAGGATTTATTAGTAGCATAACTTCCAGTGAGTGAAAATTTCCATGTTACTTTATCCATTTTTGTTTATGCAAGTTGCTCTCAAAAAAAAAAAAAAAAGGTTAACAGAGAAAAGGCTAAAGTAAAAATATTAAATAATCAAGGATTATTTAAAAAGGCATTTACATAAAACACACATGTAAAGAAAGTTACCTGGGGCACAGATAGGGACAGCTCTGGATACGTAGAGAATTTATAATGCAGTGTGCTGATCCCAGTATCTGCTTTTGGGAGGGGAAAAAAATTAGACAGAAAATCAGATATTAAACATGCTACTTAAAAGTCACTGCGAAAATCCAAGTGCTACAGTCCTATTACACATGCTTTTTCCATTTAGGCACAAGATTAACAAACATAGCATACACAGCAATAGAGTCAATATAACTAACTATGCTCCTTTGAAATGTCCTACTAGAGATTTAGGACTAAAGCTAATTTAGAACAGACAACACTTCAAACAGGTTGCATTCTGGTCACTTATCTCAACAAAAGTATGTAGAGAAGCAGCTACATTGTAGTGTTTATGCAACACACACGTGGTTTACACCGAGGAAAGGTTGCCTGAAAGTTCTATAGTTACCCCTTTTGTTTTGACAACTTGCATGCTGAAGGTCAATAAGTAGACTAATTAAATGTCCAAGAGTAACTTTTGTGGCTCCAAGACAGCCTGCAAATTAAGAGTCTACGGAAAAAGCATCATGATGCAGGTAGACAGCAAACATAACTCGCTAGTGGCTCAAAGAGACTACTGTGAAAAAACAATGCCAATGGAGTACACATCAAGCAACTAAGCCAGCCCTATTTTTTCCATTGAACTTTCTCCATTTTGTAACAATGAAATGTATTTAAAAAGCCACTATACACAATTGCAATGACTTTACTATGAGAACCCAAACAACCCTATACTACGGGGAGTTATAAATCCTGATCCAAATTTTGGACCTTCATCCCATCTCTAATTTTTAGTTCAACCTCCAATGCCAAAATTGAAGCCTCTACGTGGAATCCTGATGTGAAGAACAACCAGAATATATTCAAACCACAAAATATGCTCCTCACATGGGGTGAGGGAATCCCCCCAAACAGCAGCTGAAAAATTAGCCTCATCCATTTGTGAGAAAGATTCCCTCATTCTGAGATTAGTTTTGGATTTATAAGCAGCAACAGTCTGAAGGAGAAAAAGACTTAAATAAGTGAAATTTGAAGTCTCATTGAAAACCTTTGCAAAAATCCTTCTAAGAAAGGTGATGGATTTTTAAAGTCCAATGTAAACCCTGAAAACCTAAATAATTTTGCTATAATACCTTCTCACTTTCAGTGAAGCAAAACTTGGCAGATCTGTGGTTTACTGGTTGGATTTGGTGCAGCACATAAAGGAAACTCCTTCCAAATTACCCCAACTTGGGATCCCTGCAATTCAGGTGGAAAAGGTAACGCTGTCAAGTCAGATTCCCTGCAGGAGGTAGCACCCTCTCCCAGGAATCAGCTAAGGCAGGATTCCCATTCAGGGGTGCATGTCAATAAAGTTAAATGGCCTCTTTCTGCAGGGGTGCGCAGAGAATGGAGATTTCCCCACGCCCACCCCATGCAAAACACACACACACACACCCCCGCCAGCACAGCAAAGCTCCTCCAATGCTCATGCTCCCACACAAGGCCATAACACCGTATCGCCACTAGACTGCTCCCAGCCCATCCTCCCCCAGGTCTCCCCCCTCCAAAAAACAAAACACCCAAGGCCTGGCCCTGCCCTCCTCCCCCACCTCCTGGGTGCCCCACCAGTGCCCTGCCCTCCCCCCCACTCCGGGCCTTCCTCGCCCTCCCTCCAGTGCTCTACCCTGCCCCCCCACCAGCGCCCTGCGCTCCCCCGGGGCCTTCCTCGGCCACCAGCGCCTGTCCCCTCCCGCCGGGCCTTCCGCGCCACCTGCCCCCGCATCCCCACCCGTGTCCCGCCTCCCGCGCTCCCCCGTGGGGCCGCCTCCCGCCTCAGCGCCCGCCCAGAAGCCTGGCGGGGCCCGCGCTCACCGCGGGGTCCGGGCGGCTCCCTCACCCCCGACCCGGCCTCGCTGGTGATCTCGGCGGCGGCGGCTCCCACCGGAAACCAGCTACCTTAGCCAATCGCCTGCCAACCTGACGTCAATGCGCCTCGCTCTCACTGCGAGCCGTCGCCCCGGCAACCTTAAAGGGGACGCACAACTCCGTCAGCGTCTTCAAGGAGCTGCCGACACATTCGTCGCCTCCCGCTTAAAGGGACTACGGCGCCGCGTTCTGTCCTCCCCGCTCGCCTCCCTTTGAAAAGGCTCCGCAACCAGCCCCGCCCCGGCCTCCCCTTAAAGGGGCCAAACCTGCCCTGCCCTCCGCTCCCCTCCCTCAGGGGTCTGCCTTGCCCAGCCCCCTCCTCTCCTTTAAGGAGCGCTGCGCCCCGCCCCGCTCGGCTCCAGCCTCCCCGCTGCCTGGGAAGGGGGCGTGATGGGCGGCGCGGGCTGGAGCCGGGCGGGGCGCGAGGGCCCGGCACGTGCTGGGCACAGGGCGCTGCGTCTGGGCAGGGCTGGGTACGAGCCCCGAGGGCCCTGCACGGGCAGGCCGGGCTGGGCACAGGGCCCCGGATCCGGGCTGGGTACGAGCCCCAAGGGCCATGCACGGGCAGGCCAGGCTGGGCACAGGGCCCCGGATCCGGGCTGAGTGCGAGCCCCGAGGGCCATGCACGGGCAGGCCGGGCTGGGCACAGGGCCCCGGATCCGGGCTGGGTACGAGCCCCAAGGGCAGGCCAGGCTGGGCACAGGGCCCCGGATCCGGGCTGGGTGCGAGCCCCAAGGGCCATGCACGGGCAGGCCGGGCTGGGCACAGGGCCCCGGATCCGGGCTGGGTACGAGCCCCAAGGGCCATGCACGGGCAGGCCGGGCTGGGCACAGGGCCCCGGATCCGGGCTGGGTACGAGCCCCAAGGGCCATGTATGGGCAGGCCGGGCTGGGCTGAGTACGAGCCCCAAGGGCCATGCACGGGCAGGCCGGGCTGGGCACAGGGCCCCGGACCTGGGCTGGGTACGAGCCCCAAGGGCCATGCACGGGCAGGCCGGGCTGGGCACAGGGCCCCGGATCCGGGCTGAGTGCGAGCCCCGAGGGCCATGCACGGGCAGGCCGGGCTGGGCACAGGGCCCCGGATCCGGGCTGAGTGCGAGCCCCAAGGGCCATGCACGGGCAGGCCAGGCTGGGCACAGGGCCCCGGATCCGGGCTGAGTGCGAGCCCCGAGGGCCATGCACGGGCAGGCCGGGCTGGGCACAGGGCCCCGGATCCGGGCTGGGTACGAGCCCCAAGGGCAGGCCAGGCTGGGCACAGGGCCCCGGATCCGGGCTGGGTGCGAGCCCCAAGGGCCATGCACGGGCAGGCCGGGCTGGGCACAGGGCCCCGGATCCGGGCTGGGTACGAGCCCCAAGGGCCATGCACGGGCAGGCCGGGCTGGGCACAGGGCCCCGGATCCGGGCTGGGTACGAGCCCCAAGGGCCATGTATGGGCAGGCCGGGCTGGGCTGAGTACGAGCCCCAAGGGCCATGCACGGGCAGGCCGGGCTGGGCACAGGGCCCCGGACCTGGGCTGGGTACGAGCCCCAAGGGCCATGCACGGGCAGGCCGGGCTGGGCACAGGGCCCCGGATCCGGGCTGGGTACGAGCCCCAAGGGCCATGCACGGGCAGGCCAGGCTGGGCTGAGTACGAGCCCCAAGGGCCATGCACGGGCAGGCCGGGCTGGGCTGAGTACGAGCCCCAAGGGCCATGCACGGGCAGGCCGGGCTGGGCACAGGGCCCCGGATCCGGGCTGGGTACGAGCCCCAAGGGCCATGCACGGGCAGGCCGGGCTGGGCACAGGGCCCCGGATCCGGGCTGGGTACGAGCCCCAAGGGCCATGCACGGGCAGGCCGGGCTGGGCGCAGGGCCCCGGATCCGGGCTGGGTACGAGCCCCAAGGGCCATGCACGGGCAGGCCGGGCTGGGCGCAGGGCCCCGGACCCGGGCTGAGTACGAGCCCCAAGGGCCATGCACGGGCAGGCCGGGCTGGGCGCAGGGCCCCGGACCCGGGCTGAGTACGAGCCCCAAGGGCCATGCACGGGCTGGGCGCAGGGCCCCGGACCCGGGCTGAGTACGAGCCCCAAGGGCCATGCACGGGCAGGCCGGGCTGGGCGCAGGGCCCCGGACCCGGGCTGAGTACGAGCCCCAAGGGCCATGCACGGGCAGGCCGGGCTGGGTACGAGCCCCAAGGGCCATGCACTGGCAGGCCAGGCTTGGCACAGGGCCCCGGATCCGGGCGGGTACAAGCCCCAAGGGCCATGCACAGGCAGGCCGGGCTGGGCACAGGGCCCCGGATCCGGGCTGGGTGCGAGCCCCAAGGGCCATGCACGGGCTTGGCCAGGCTGGGCACAGGGCCCCGGATCTGGGCTCGGTACGAGCCCCAAGGGCCATGCACGGGCTTGGCCAGGCTGGGCACAGGGCCCCGGATCCGGGCTCGGTACGAGCCCCAAGGGCCGTGCTCAGGGCGTGGGACGTGAAGACCAGGCTGGTCTTGGGATGAGGATTGGGGCTGGACACAAGCCCCTGAGATGCTGGGCTGGGGATGAGGGACAGGCTGGGCACAGGGCCCATGTCCCAGGCATGGCCTTGGCTAAGCACTGGCCCTGAGGATACAGGCCCTGAGATCCAAACACGGGCTGGGGACGAGAGCCAGGCTGGGCTGGGACTAGATATGGTCTCTGGGAACCAGGCATGGGCTGAGCTCAATATGGATTTTGAGGGCCTAGTAGGGGCTGAGGCCTAGTAGGGACATTAGAGGCAGGTTGAGTTGTGCCGGGGTTAGATATAGGCCCTGGGAACGGGTTCTGAGGAGCATTAGTTGGCTGAGCCTGTACCAGGTGTGAGTCTTGTGGCCGAGTATAGGCAGGCGGGACTGGATATGGGCTGAGACAAGTCCAGGCCCTAAGTGCTTGGTTCAGGCTTGACGTACCTGTGTGTCTCTAGATTCAAATGAGGTCAATCATTTTAGTTCCCAGTGTCCCACATCACTTTTGGGTTGTTTCCCCGGCTGCCTTTCTCACTATTGTTGCTGTAATGTCCAGCTTTTCATCTGTCAAATTAAATTAAAGTGTCAATCAAAGTTCTTTAGAAAGGAAGTATTGTTATCCTCACTTTACTGCTGGGTAAACTGAGGCAAGTAGCTGTGAAGTGACTTACCCCAGGTCACACAGTGGGCCATGGAGTCTAGGTCTGCTGTGTCTCACTTCAGTGCCCCATCTGAATCATGAACATCAGAAATTTAGACTCCTGTAGCTGAGGCTCTAGGCAGAGTCACTCACACCAAAGGAATCACTCCTATGCCACTGTGCATTTGCTGCATATATAATTTTGTCTCTGTTTTTGACTTTGTCATAGATTGCATCCCACATTTGGGCCTTGGTAGGCTGAGAGGTAGGGGGCTGGGTGCCAGGCTCAGGATCAAGTATAGATCAGATACCAGGTCTGTAAGCAGTGTTAAGGACATCAGCACTGGGCTCTTACAGTCTTCCTCCCCGGTGTTCCTATCCTACCTTTGGTTCCAATGGAAATTAATTGAGCAGCTTCATCCTTTGTCTGGGAGGAGAGGAGAAAACACTCCACCATAGGTTAATCTCTGATATAGCAGGCATAGGGTGGGTCATGCTGCAACTGCATTTGCAGAGATGTAGGGAAGTCTGCACAGCACTATATGGAGATATACCTATCTCTCAGAACTGGAAGGGACCCCAAAAATTCATTGAGTCCAGCCCCCTGCCTTCACTAGCAGGACCAAGTACTGATTTTGTCCCAGATCCCTAAGTGGCCCCCTCAAGGGCTGAACTCACAATCCTGGATTTCACAGGCTAGTGCTCAAACCACTGAGCTATCTAAATTGTACCAGAATTGATTCAAAAAAGGACAATATGCACTCACAAGACTTTCCAAAATAAGAAGTCTCCAAATCAACCAGCTGGCCCACCACCCATCGCCACAGGCCAGATCCACTGGAGAAGCCCAGAATAATACTTAGGCTTTGCAACGTGGTCTGATAGTCAACAAATTCAGGCATTATTGTATCAAGGGGGAGTGAATTCTCAGAATTAAGCATTCCTTTGTGGAAGCCTAAATACCAAGGTGGTGGGCACCCTAGAAATAACATCAACTATACAGCTAGAAACGACATTGTTGCTAGCATCTTCTTGTTTAAAGCTGCAGGGTGTAATTAGTGATTCAGTATCTGTTATGAATGTCTCAGTTGCTTTTTAAAACATTCATAAAACTATTTCAGATCTCTTTATCATCTGAGATTCGCTGTTTGGATTTGTTAGTTGTGTATGGTTAAAGCTTCCAAGGAATTGCTCAAGTTCTCAAAATTCAGGTAGGCTGATGCATGCCACATGTAATGTAAGAAGACCAAGAAAATAAGAAATGAACGTTGATCCTCAGTCTGCTGATTTCTATGTCAATAGGAACATTACCTTTGTTGCAATTGCTTGAGAATGTTTAGGCTGAAATTTCATCTCTTGTTTAATTCCATTGAAGCCATTTATGTTGTACCCTACAAATCTAAATGCACCAAGAATTGGAGTGTAACGTGCATGGTACCCTTGTCATCCCAAGCTGCTAATGCTTTCACTGTCACTTTTCAAGCTCTCGACAACATGCCTCAGTGTTGTTTCTTTTAGGTTTCTCTTACTTTCTTACTATTTCTCACATTTAAAAAAAATAATAGGTTAGATCTGCTTACAGGTATAAGGGACAGACCCAAAGCAGCTCCCTGGTTCAAATCCTTTGGAGATCTCAGCTTCGCTACACAAGCGGCTCTCTGTAACAGATTAATTGGAAAAACTGGCCCCACCAAACTTTGGAGAATTTCAGAGCTAGATCCCAATCTAGAGCTGAACGTCACAGTTCGAGCCCATCTCTATATGTAAACACTGAGGAGTCCTTAATGTTTGTGAAGTGCTATTGATATTGAGCATTATTAGTAAATGTCAAATCCACTTAATGCTTTAATTATAGTTTTTTTCCCTAGTTAAATTGAAAAATCTTACATGTATCCCTGCAAGCAGCTGTATTTTGTTCTATTTTTCTGGCTTTCAGCTGTTGACACATTGTGTCACTGTCTGTTTGGACATGTCCTTGTACAGTTTTGGGACAGAGCCCATATCCTGCCATGCCTAGAACAAAGATCAAACCAGTAAGTAAAATTTGTCTCACAGCACTCTCTTATCAAGAGAAAATGACAGTATTCTACAGGACTGAGGCAGACCACTCCATCATATTGCAGTCAGATCAAAGGTGCTGAAGTGTTGTACTTAATACATGGAGCAGAATACTCTGAAGATATCCTTGCAATGCTCATCTGAACTCCCTTCTGTTAAGTGCTTTTGATGCAGCTGCACCTTGAATACAACTGCTTAGAGCCTTCACTGTGTGAATTAAATTTCCATATTCCTCCTGAATACCTGCCAATAAATATTCATATGCTGACTCTTCTTAAGGCTGTTTCTCAAATCCCATGAAAGAAAAAACTGTTAGAGTCTATCCATACTGCAGTCAAAACCATCCAAGTGACATTCGTGTTTCCGCATCATTGTTGTAGCAGAGTTTTAAAGCTTCATCTACACAGAGTCAGGGGACCTAGTTACAACATGATTTTAGTTTGTAGCATAGATGCAATGTTAAGTGTCCTCCACAACCATGCTAAACCCTTAGACATATCCATGGACACATGGTACATCTTGAAAACCTTGAACCAGATCCCCTGCTTTGCTCCTATTTGCAGTGTCAACAGGTCTTGAGAACCCTGTTATAAACACATGCTATATACTATCTCCCACTTGAGAGGCCACACTACACATATTTACCAAGTTGGTAACCAGGTTGCTGTATGCCTGAGCCTGCACTTGACTTGAGTGCGTTCACAACATGCATCACATACGGTTCCTAGCAGTGTGGTTGTGAACCTTTCTGTAACAGTATAATCACATCATAATGCAATAGTATTATGAATGAAATAAAGATCACTGTCAGTGCTGCTTCCTAGGTAATGGCTGTGGCATATGGGAAAGCTACCCAGGTCTCCCCCCAGAACGTACAGATGCAAGCATGGCTGTGCTGCGTGGTAGGTACAGAGAGGCCAACTCAGCTGACATGAGGTTGTGGGGGGAAGTGGTGCTACATGGATGTTGTTGAATGATTTTAGCTGCAGCCTTGTCAGAGCAGCGTGGTTACATTAACGTGGTTCTATCTCCGGTGAAGCTAGGCCCTCTAGCATGGTTTTGCTAGCTCAGTTCTCAGCTCCTCTCCTCTCTGGAGGGGACTGTCTATAGCTCAGTTATAGAATGGCTTGCGGACAGAGAAAGGGGGAATCTTGCTAGAACCCTTCTAGCCACAATCATGCTTTAGCACTGGTGTTGCTATCATGGTTACAGCCATAAGATGAACTGGGCTGTGGATCGTTCACTTTTCCAAATTGGTAAGTGCCAGAACAGGGTCCCAGCCTGAAGGAGATGGGATGAATTCCCATGGACTGTGAATCACGAGGTGATATAAACTCGGCAAGCAAAGACTTGTGGATGCGACTTGAAAGGATCTCATGGGGCTAGTTGTTGTCTAGGAATGTTGCCGAGGGCTGGACTTTCTGGCGGGATTAGTTCAATGGCCTGTGTTATACAAGAGATCAGATTAGACCAGGGCTCTCAAACTCAAATGATCACGAGGGCCACATGAGGACTAGTACATTGGCCCAAAGGCTGCATTACTGACACTTCCCCCCCGCACCGCAGCCCTCAGCCCCACCCCCTCTCCACCCTTCCATGAAGCCCCACCCCTGCCCTCCTCCTCCCTCCCCTTCCCTGCTCCCATTCCAACCCCTTCCCTGAAATCCCCACTCCAACTCCACCCCGTCCCTTCCCCCAGGGAGTGCAGGAGGGGTGTGAGGGGGCTCAGGGCAGGGAGTTGGGGTGTGGGGTGCAGGAGGAATGAGGGGTGCGGCAGGGGGTCAGGACGGGGTTGAGGTGCAGGAGGGGTGTGGCAAGGGATCAGGGCAGGGGATTGGGGTGCAGGAAGGGTGCAGCGGGGGGCTCAAGGCAGTGGGTTGGAGTGCAGGAAGGGTGCAGGGTCCAGCAGGGGTCTCGGGCCAGGGAGTCAGGGTGCAGGGTACGGCAGGGAGTCAGGGTGCGGAAGGGGGCTCAGAACAGAGGGTTGGGTGCAGGAGGGGTGTGGCAAGGGTGCAGCAAGGGGCTCAGGGCAGGGGGTTCGACTGTAGGAGGGGTTCGGGGGGTGGGCTTTGGCCTGGCATGCACTAGGGGCAGGGCAGGCTCCCTGCCTGCCTGCCCTGCCCCCGCACCGCTTCGGGAAGCAGCTGGAACCTGGGCGAGCAGGGGCATGGGGTGTATGTGTTGCTTTTGCTTCCGGCACCACCCCCTGCATCTCCCATTGTCCAGGAACGGCGTCTCCTTCCACAGGTTCTCTCCGCTTCCCGGAGCGGCGTGGGGGCAGGGCAGGCAGGGAACCTACCCTGCCCCCGGTGCGCATCGGGCCAGAGCCGCTCTAGGTAAACGCTGTGGAAGGGCGGGGGGGCTGTGAGGAGCTCATGGGCCGCAGAAAATAACCTTGTGGGCTGCGTGTTTGAGACCCCTGGATTAGATGATCACAGTGGTCCCTTCTGGCCTTGGACTCTATTCATCTATTAATTCTGCTGACTCAGAGGACAGTGCTCCAGCCAGCCATCATGAGCCAAACTCATCCCTGGTGAAACTCCACTAAGATCAGCAGAGTTACTCCAAGTTTCAAGTTGCCTCTGTACATTAGTTGCATTTTTGTCATGCTCTAATAACAGTGAAGTGAGGAAACCAAAAGCAAAAGCTTTACAGCAGTGAATCCAATTGCAGATCAGTATAACTGGCCCTTCCTCCCTTTCTCTCTGGTTCCTTGCCATCTTCCTCACACCCACACCACTGAAACTGACCTCCCTGGCAGCCTCCTACGGAAAGAACTGAAGGGGCTGGGATGATGTGCCACATCCTCCGGAGCTGAAATACTAGCTGTAAAGGAAGGAGGTTCAGCCTGCCCCAGACAGGTGCAGCTCAGTCACCTCAGTGTGGTGCTGGTTGTCTCTTTTCGATTTAAATGACCAGCTACCAGAAGAAAGCCTGCTGGGAAAGAACCTGACAAGGGAGTAAACCCAGACTGGGAGCGGAGGCTTGGCCACACAAAGGTGAAAAGGTAGCAGCAGTAGTTAATGGTAGCGAAAGGGCTGAATTCCCAATCCACGGAGGAGCTGAGATATGGAGGGAAGATACCACAGCCAGAGCTGGGTCCTTTATGTACTTTGAAGTCTTTCTGCCCATCAGGTTTTGCACTTTGCTCTGCTATTACATTTATACAGTAAATCGTCAGATTCCCCTTTAGACAGCAGCTGCTGCCTGTCCAAAATGCAGCTGCTAATATCACCTTCCTTTCCTGTCTTTCTGACTACATCACCCTCTTCAACCACACCACCATTGGGATCCTGTCTTTGCATACATCAGAATCAAGCTCCTTATCCTCACATTCAGTGTCCTGCACGATATCTGCTTGGCGTTCACCTCTACTCCTTTCCTTCTCTTCTTCCTCTTCCCTCACTCCCTAAACTCCTCCCAGCCCCCTCTTCTTTCCTACCTTTTGATCTCTTTTTCCTGCTGTCAGCTTTTCCCTTCTTCTGTGCTGCCTCCTATGCTTGGAACAGCCTTACCCATTTGTTGTTCCTCAAATGCTCCCCTAGTGTGCTGCACTTCTTAGTCAGATACATTCCTCCCTCCTTTCCTACTCTCCTCCCCAATGACCTCTCCACACCCTCTATTCCCATCAAGTGCTTCAGGGAAACCTTGTTAATCACTGCGTACATTTAGGATGTAATTTTGCCATGGGGAAGCATTTAATGAGTTATTATTTTACATCACCCAATGGTGTGCTGCGTGCCTGGCAGCACAGAAAAGAGAAGTTCCCTGCCCAAAAGAGCTTACTTTCTAATTTAGACATGACAGGGAAAGTGTCCAAAAGATGGTGATGGGAGAGGAAGGCCTGGGGCTACAGCAGTGGGATTACACAGTTACTCAGTGAAGACATGAGAGTCATGGAGCATGGGGCGGGGGGGGGGGTGGGTATACAATTAAAAAAACTATGATGATGCACTTCTCATGGGGGCTGCAGTAGAAGCTGGCCTTTCCCTTGACATATGGAATCACAGTAAGTCTTAAACAGGAAGTGTTTATTATAGAAAACAACTAGAACAGATACAGATTTCCACAAAACTTGTATTCCAGCTCTGTCTCCCTTTTTTACCAGAGGGCAACTATAAAGCCTACAGAGGATGAATACTATCATGGAAGAGTATATTGGTTCTTGACCACTGTGCTATTAAACATTTTTCTCAATGACCTGAAAGAAAACGTAAAATCATCACTGATTAAATTTGCAGGCATCACAAAAATTGGAGGAGTGGTAAATAATGAAGAGGACAAGTTACTGACACAAAGAGGTCTGGATCGCTTGGTAAACTGGGCACAAGCAAATAAAATGTGTTTTGATACCATTAAATGTAATTGTATACATCTATGGAAAAAGAACATAGGCCATACTTACAGGATGAAGGACTCTGTCCCGAGAAGCAGTGACTCAGAGAAAGATTTGGGGTCATGATGGATAATCAGCTGAACATGAGCTTCCAGAGCAATGCTGTGGCCAAAAGGGCTAAATGCAATCCCTAAAGGCATAAACAAGGGGATCTTGAGTAGGAACAAAGGGATTATTTTACCTCTGTGTTTTGCACTGGTGCTGGGATACTGCATCCAGTTCTGATGTACATAATTCAAGAATGTTGAAAAATTGGAGAGGGTTCAGAGAAGGGCCATGAGAATGTTTAGACAACATGCCTTAGAGAAGGGGTCGGCAACCTTTGGCACCCAGCCCATCAGGGTAAAACTGCTGGCAGGCAGGCAGGCATGGAGCCCCGCAGCTCACCGTTCCCAGCCAATGGAAGCTGCAAGAAGTGGCATGGGCCAAGGGACATGCTAGCCACTGCTTCCCACAGCTCTCATTGGCCGGGAACAGTGAACCGCGGCCAGTGGGAGCTGCAGGACCCCGTGCCTGCGGACTCTCCAGATAAACAAACCAGCCCGGCCCACCAGTGGCTTTACCCTGACAAGCCAGGTGCCAAAGGTTGCCGACCCCTGCCTTATAGTGATAGACAAGGAGCTCTGTCTTTTTTAGGGTAACCAGATGTCCCAATTTTATAGGGACAGTCCCCATTTTGGGGTCTTTTTCTTATATAGTACCCCCCACCCCGTGTCCTGGTTTTTCACACTTGCTGTCTGGTCACCCTAATCTCTTTACCTTAAAGAGAAGGTTAAGGGTGACTTGGTCACCATTTAAAAGTACCTATATCAGGAACAAATATTTGGTAATGGGCTTCTTAATCTAGTAGAGAAAGATATAATCTTATTCAATGCTTGGAAGTTGAAACCAGACACAATCAATCAAACTGGAAATAAGCTGTACATCTGTAACAATGAGAGGAATTAACCATTGAGACAATTTACCCTGGGTCACGGTGGACTCTCCATTATTGGCAATTTTTAAATCAAGATTGAATGTCTTTCTAAATGTTATGATCCAGAGACCATTTTGGGGAAGTTTGATGGCCTGAATTGATACAGGAGATCAGACTAGATGATGCCAATGGTCCTTCTGGCCTTGGATTCTATGAATCATCGCAGCAATCAGGAAGAATTTAAACTAGAGGGTCTGGATTTTGAAGACCAGCTCCAGGAAGGAGTTCCATGCAAAGATTGTTGTGGGAAAAGAAGTCACATGGGGTATTCCGAATGGTATTGGTGGTGCAACACAGTAAGAGACAAGGGCAGAGAAATAGGCAGGATAGAGTTATGCAGGGCCTTGGAAAAGGAGAACAAAAAGTTTAACATAGATGTGGTGGAGAACGAAGGCAGAGTCAGTGCATGGATTTGGAGGGAGAATGAGGGGGATGTGGTCAGATTGGCAGGCCAGGAAAAGTATTTCTTTAAGAAGCTGTACTTTGCATACTGTGGAGGTGATGTGGATGTTGGTAACACCAGAGATAAAGACGTTTCATTAATCAAGATGGGAGGTAAGGGCACGGAAGAGAGATTTTGCTCTACAGCTGATTTGCTGTGCAAACTTTGACATGTTTAACTCTAGTGCCTCAGTTTACCTATCTACACAATGATTATAATAATGCCTATCACGACCGATGCGTAGTGGTGCTCAGTCAATGTTTGCAAAGAGCACTGGTTGAAGGACACTGTAGAAGGGCAAAGTATTATAATAATCTCACATCTCTTTCAATGATGGCTTCATATTATATTGAGGTCTTGTGACAAAGAGCCATGTGTTGGGTAGTCAGGATATAGAGTGAGAACCGATGTCAGTAGATGTGTGATGTTACTGGTATTGACTGGGCTCCCAACTCTAACCGCCTTGAGACCTGCGCTGTGAACTGAAATGCATATTCATGGACCCTGAAGGATGACATATGGAAGCCAACTGCTGCGTATCAACCGCACTGCCACTTGTGTGAAATGATCCCACTGGAAAATAAGTTTGCTTTGCAGTGGATCTAATATCATTTCCGCATGTTACTTTGAGAAAGAAAATGACTGGTAAGCCCAAAACACGGAGAGCAGAGACAGGAGCGGCGCCAGGGTTTTTGGCGCCCTAGGCAGGGATCCTTCTGTGCTCCCGGTTGGCGGCAATTCGGCGGTGGGGGGGGGCCTTCCATGCTCCCGGTCTTCGGGGCACTTCAGTGGCGGGTCCCAGAGTGAGTGAAGGACCCACCGCAGAATTGCTGCCAAAGACCCGGAACGCGGAAGGACCCCCCCGCCGCCGAATTGCCGCCCCCCAAAATCCTGGTGCCCTAGGCAAGCGCCTAGGTTGCTTAAATGGAAGAGCCTGCCCTGAGCAGAGACAACTCTTTGAAATGCACAATCTTTAACTTATTAAGTTAAAAGCCCCCTCAAGTAAGTCATCCGTGCCTGTGGGCTTTGTCATCGTGAACCGCAGTACTATCAGATCTCACAAGCTCTGTGGTATGGGGTCGTACAGTTCTGAGACAGGACTTCCAAGAAACACACATCAAGGAGCAGAGGTTGCACTTTTCCCCTCTGACTCAGTACAAAGCCAGTGATCTGACATAGCACGAAGGAGAGTAGTGCTGTTGGAGGTGCCATGCTCTCCCTGAAGTATGAAACTGAGCACCTTTATTTTTATGTCAGCAAAGAGTCCGTGACACTTTAGGAAAAACCAGGGTGCCCTGGCTAAATCCCGCTTGAGTAGTTGCATTCTGCCTGCCTAATGCTCCTCCTGCAATTTCAGCTGGATACAATATTCTTCCCTTCCTCTACATTAAGATGCTGTACGTGGTTGCTGAGCACTGTTAAACGGCTGCCATGTTGCACCACAGCTACAGCTGCAATTCAGTGGTGGGTGAAAAAACTCCTGGGTATAACTTGTAAATCAGCTATTTATAAGAACAGTCCTGGAAATATGTCCTGGTGTTGTCATGCATATGTCTATTCAGACACAGAGTCTCATGAATTTCAGTGGCTCTGGGTGAGAGTATCCAGTAATAAGTGCTCACGTGTTTGAGCCCTTTCTGAAGTACTCCAGGATGGCAGGTAGATTGAAGACAGCATTTCAAAGCACCAGAAAAAGATCCTGTAAGGACCAGTCCTCCAGGGGTAGGGAGATGGACTAGATAACCCCATGGGTCTTGCCTTCTTTATAATTCACATGGGGGCTATATTACTTTGTGTTTCTACAATCCCAAAGCAACTCAAACAGTTCATCTGCTGCTTCAGCATCTGCAAATGTGATTCTCCCACCTTGTCAGTTTGTACTGAAGCAAACTAATTTTAATGGGACAAATTTTCCTGAAACAAATATCATCTAGTTACCAGGGTTTGCTTTTCAGTGGACTGTAAAGAATTTCACTAAAAGGATCCCAACTTCCCTAACAGCTGGAATGCAAGCACTCTGGGAAATGTCATTCACAGAATAGCTTCACTGCAGAGTTATATGCCCCAAACTTCCCACGTATTTATTCTTCCGGTGTGCTTGACGCTTAACAACAGGTGGCTGAGTAAACACATAAAGAAGTCAATCTAGATTGGCACCCAAACAACATTTTACTGGCTGCAGGATCGAGGGATTTCTGGTGCAGGTCTGTACTTTCCCCGACCTTATACACAAACACTGTAGACATTTTTACAACTCTCGAAGATGTCTCTTTCAAAACACAAAAACAAAACCTCAGCCTTTGAACTGTCAGCTGGCTCCTTGTTTGTGTGCTGAGCCTGAATATAAACCATATGCAGCAGGAGGGAAGTATACCCTTTTAATCCTCAGTGTAGTAATACTTCTGAAACAGAAGGATGGGCCAAGGGGTAGTGGTCATAGGATTTTAACGAAACAATACATGTCCAGAAGCTACTCACTGTATTCACTTTTACCTCTAAACAGGTTGTTTTCCCACATTGAAGTTTTGAGACAGGAACCAGGCTACTGTGCTTTTTAAGGATTTATTCAAATAAGCAAACAAAAATAAAGCTAAGCATGTATATGGGCTTGTCTACACTTAAAACCTGCCACCGCTACAGCACTTCAGTGAAGATGCTACCTATGCCCCAGAAGGGATTCTCCTGGCAGAGTAGGTAACCCACCTCCCCAAGAGATGGTAGCTAGGTCGATGGGATAATTCTCTCACTGACCTCGTGGCATCCACACCAGGGGTTAGGTCAGTTTAACTGCGTTGCTCAAGACTATGGATTTTTCACATCCCTTAGTGACATAGTCATACAGGCTTAGTTTCTTAGAGACATAGGCCTGTTCTATATTAACTAATTTATCTCTAATTTCCCTAAACTAAGCCAATAAAACTCAGTGCAATGGTCAAATCAAGGTTAGAATTTGAATCTCAGTAACTAGATCAATGGGTTCAATTTATTTGGCTCGCAAGTTACGACAAGAAGTTATTAAATCAATTTATAAGGTTAGCACAAAAATTACTTCAATACTTCACAGGGAAGTTCAGAAGGAATACCTTCCTTTTAATCTAATCAATAGGGTTCAGGCCATGTCTACACTACAGCCTCTACAGCATGGCAATTAAGGGGTGGTCTATGCTACAAACTTGAATCGGTGTGGCTGCACCGATGCAACTGTGCTACTGTAACGTTTCTGGTGAAGGTGCTCTAAGCCAAGGGGAGGGAGCTCTCCCGTTGGCTTAATAACACCACCTTCGCGAGGAGCATTACAATGGCACAGCTGTATTGAGACGCTCTCCCGCTAACATAGCGCTGTTTACACTGGGGGTTATGGTCGGTATAACTATTTCACTCCAGGGGTGTGGATTTTCACACCCCTGAGCAACGCAATGATAGCAAAGTATGAGTATGTCTACGCTTACCCGATGCTGCTGCGATCGATCCACCGGGGGTCGATTTAGCAGGTCTAGTGAAGACCCACTGAATCAACCATAGATAGCTCTCCCATCGACTCCGGTACTCCACCAGAATGAGAAGAGTAAGGGAAGTTGATGGAAGAGTGTCTCCCATCAACATAGCATGGTGCAGACACCGCAGTAAGTCGACCTAAGCTATGTTAACTCCAGACGTAGCTGGAGTTGTGTAACTTAGGTCGACTTAACCCCACAGCGTAGACCTGCCCTCAGTGTTTAATGTAGAGCTGGTCTAAGGTACTGCAGCTGTATTGTATTGTAGATGCTTCCTACATCAATAGAAGGGGGTTTTACCATCTGTGTAATTAATCCACTCCTCCGTGAGGCAGTGTGTAGCTCAATGGAATAATTCTTCTCTTGATGTTGCCACCTCTACACCAGAGGTTAGGTCAAGCTGATGACAGCGCTCTGGGCAAGACATTTTTCACAGCCCTGAGTGATTTACTTAGGTCAATCTAATTATTAAGTGTAGACCAGGCCTCAGAGTCTACTAAAAACAGAAACTGACTCTTGCCTTTGTTCTAAGGAAGTATAACTCTTAAAATGGTTTCTTTATAACTTCCCACTTTGGTGTTCCACATTTAGTTTCCCCAACCATACAACCAATGTTAAACTCTATTTCCTATGGTAGGATCCCTTTTAGAGGAGACCTTAAAAGAAAAAATAGCCCACCAGATGATGTGTCTGTTCAGCATGGACACAAGAGAGCCCACGGTACTTTTCATAAAAGGGAGTACGTGCTGCTGCTGTTAGCCAGAAACTTTCCTCTCCCCTTTTGCTTGGCATGCTGGCTGCTCACCACCCTCCAATACAGAGGTGGACATCGTTTGGTGGGGAGCTATTATTGGGCTAAATCCTAACATTCTTATGTGGGCGACATTCCCATTGAAGTCCCTCAGCGGAAGTGTTGCTTGAGTGAGGACTATGTCATCACCAAGTAAGAACATCAGGATTTGGCCCATTATTACCACTGTCACCTCAGAAGAGTAACATCCCTCACTTCAGCAGGTGCTAAAGCCAAGGACCAATGACATACAGCTGCAATTGTCTTCTTCCCTCCATGATCATGATTGCAGCCCGTCTGTTTTCATACACAAACTCAGACAACCTGCAGCTCATTGGGAAAGTTGACTCCCAGAAGCAAAGCAGCAAGGGGGATTTGACAGCAATGCAATATTTCTGCAACTCAAATAAGAAAGCCATCAAGGAAAACAAGGATTCTGGGTTGGACACCGTTCACCAGAACAACATCAGGTGGGAAGTACTCAACATGACTGGGTGTGACCTTGTGGTTCTTACTCAAAGATAGGAGAGTATTGCCTGAATAAGGAGTGCAAGATTTAGCACATTAATCTAATTCACAAAAACACAGGGCCAGACTGGTGAGCAGTTATTCATCCAAGTAACCAGATTAGCTTCAGAAAGATTACTTGTGCAAGTAACTTCTTTTTAAATGGGAGTAACGGCTTCACAATCTGGCTTAGGTCAATATCAAGGTAAAAAATAGGTAAAAGAAATAGCTACATTGGAAGTGATACACCTTTTTTAATCAATGGGCTCAGTGAAGTACCATCAACCTTAACCGGAGAGACCTGGAGTCAAATTCAGACTACTTGCATGCATCTGCAACTCTAGTCATTCAGTGGAGTTACTCATATTATCAGTACGTTCTATGGTTTGTATTTATGTAAATCCACCATATATATGAATTACCAGTAGATGGCACTCCAATACATAGCATCATTTCTGGGTTTTGTAAAATAAGTTCCATAAAGCTTGGTGTATGCACTGCAAATGGCTTCCTTTGTGCAGCTCTGTACGACCATTCAGAGCCAGGGTAAGCAGGAGTTAAGAGTCTGCCCACTCTCCTAAACTAGGGAGCCAAGTCATTTCTCACAATAACTCCAGCACTAAGCTCTTCTGTGCAAGCTGTGCAGCTTTTCTTCCATCCTCTCCATTGGATACACAGTACACTGGAGCAAAACAACCGAGTCATGGACTGATCACCTCATTGTAAGGTCATAAACCTGAACTATCCATTTTCCAGTACAGCCAAGCTTCCTGATTTGTCAGATGACAGATTTCAGGTCATATTTACAAAGTGTAGCAAATCTGTTTCCTACCTGATTGCAGAGTTTATATAGTTATGATTTGGGATTGGGAATTACTTGGTGTCTTTTTTTTTTTTAATTACTCCAGAAAGTGAACCACCTCTCCACCAAAGAGGTGTGGCAGAGACAACGGCAGGGTACATACAGTTACTGTTCTTCTGTCCTACACTGGACAAGGCACCTGCAGGGGTGAGAGGCAATTTTAGACTCTGTGCTGGCCCAGCATACGATGTCTCTTGTGAGGCAGCTATTGCTTTGGAGGAAGAAATAGCAATCAGATTTTTCAGAGATGACTGCTTGGAGTCTAATATTAACGGGTTGAAAACATTCTTTGATTTTTCGTTGCAAAATTAAGTCAGCAGCGTGTCTATTTTGGAAAAGATTCCAGCATGACCAAGTTTAGCAGCACTGGTGTAGATGGAGCACTGGTGATCTGGGTTGTACAGGTAAAGACACAATGAACAAGACCATTTTAGTTCTGGATTTGGTATTTTTTCAAAGATATGGAACAATTTATATAAGCATGAGCCATAAACAGGACTAGCAGTTACAAGGTTAACAATACATTGATTTTAAATGGCAGAGTTTGTATCATTTGAGTGTTTCCCTCGCACATGCTATCTGAGCAGTGGAATCAGAGAGATGGAAGAGACTTTTGATATTCTGTTTAGTCTAGCTCCTGGAAACAAATACAAAATGCTCCTACAAAATATTCTCTTCTGCTTTGTCCAATCTAATTTTAAGTTTCCCTACTGCCAGTGCTTAATTACTGCCAGAGCTGAGCCCTGGCACCTCTAGTCTTGGCAGTTCATAGCCCCCATACATCTGGGCTTGCTGCACCAGTTATGAATGTAAAAAAATTGCTTGAGCCCTGGTACCTAATCACTTGAACGCCAGCACCGTTTCCATTACAAATTAAGCGCTACCTACTGCTGGGGTTTCCATCACTCCTCAAGGAAACCATGCCACAGTCTAAAATATTATGGCTAGAAACTTTTCTCTGGCATTTGCAACCATTCACACTCTGTAACACTGATAGAGAGATATGCACAGCTGTTTGCTCCCCCAGGTATTAATCATTTACTCTGGGTTCATTAATAAACAAAAGTGATTTTATTAAGTATAAAAAGTAGGATTTCAGTGGTTTCAAGTAATAACAGATAGAACAAAGTAAGCCACCAACCAAAATAAAACAAAACACACAAGTCTAAGCCTAATACATTAAGAAACTGATTACAGGTAATAATCTCTCACCCTCAGAGATGTTCCAATACACTTCTTTCACAGACTAGACTCCATCCTAGTCTAGGCCCAATCCTTTTCCCAGTATATAAGAACATAAGAATGGCCGTACCGTGTCAGACCAAAAGTCCATCTAGCCCAGTATCCTGTCTACCAACAGCGGGCAATGTCAGGTGCCCCAGAGGGAGTGGACCTAACAGGCAATGATCAAGTGCTCTCTCTCCTGCCATCCATTTCCACTTCTGACAAACAGAGGTTAGGGACACCATTCCTTACTCATCCTGGTTAATAGCCATTAATGGACTTAACCACCATGAATTTATCCAGTTCTCTTTTAAACGCTGTGTGACAAAGTTCCTCCTCTACCTTGGTGGGTCCTGCGCTTATTGGCAGATTTGCTCACCTCAGTGATCTTCTCCTCTGGTGGAACCCACAGTCTGGGTCAACTCCTCCTGTGTCTGATCAGGAGTTGTGAGGTTTGGGGGGAACCCAGACCCACCCTCTACTCCAGGTTCCAGCCCAGGGCCCTGTGGATTACAGCTGTCCATAGTGCCTCCTGTAACAGCTGCATGACAGCTACAACTCCCTGGGCTACTTCCCCATGGCCTCCTCCAAACACCTTCTTTATCCTCACCACAGGACCTTCCTCCTGCTGTCTGATAATGCTTGATTGTCTGATAATTCCTCAGTCCTCCAGTAACATACCCTCTCAGTCTCAGCTCCTTGCGCCTGTTGCTCCCAGCTCCTCATATGCACTTCCTCTCCTCTGGCTCCTCCCCACCTGACTGGAGTGAGCTCCTTTTTAAACCCAGGTGCCCTGATTAGCCTGCCTTGATTGGCTGCAGGTGTTCTAATCAAAGTAGCTATCTCCACTGCCTTCTAGAAAGATCTTAATTGGCCTCAGGTGCCTTGATTAACCTGGAGCAACTGCCATTTGGTTACCGTGGTCCTAGGGATTTGTTTAGCCTGGGGCTAACATACCCTGTTGCTCAGTACTTTACTGTAGCCATCTGGCCTTGCCCCATCACAGCTGTTATAGTCCCAGCCTTCACAACCTCCTCAGGTAAGGAGTTCCACAGGTTGACTGTGCACTGTGTGAAGAAGAACTTCCTTTTATTTGTTTTAAACCTGCTGCCCATTAATTTCATTTGGTCACCCCTAGTTCTTGTATTATGGGAATAAGTAAATAACTTTTCCTTATCCACTTTCTTCACATCACTCATGATTTTATACACCTCTATCATATCCCCCCCTTAGTCTCCTTTTTTCCAAGCTGAAGAGTCCTAGCCTCTTTAATCTCTCCTATATGGGACCCATTCCAAACCCCTAATCATTTTAGTTGCCCTTTTCTGAACCTTTTCTAGTGCCAGTATATCTTTTTTGAGATGAGGAGACCACATCTGTACTCAGTATTCGAGATATGGGCGTACCATGGATTTATATAAGGACAATAAGATATTCTCCATCTTATTCTCTATCTCCTTTTTAATGATTCCTAACATCCTGTTTGCCTTTTTGACTGCCTCTGCACACTGCATGGACATTTTCAAAAAACTATCCACAATGACTCCAAGATCTTTTTCCTCACTCGTTGTAGTTAAATTATCCCCCATCATATTGTATGTATAGTTGGGGTTATTTTTTCCATTGTGCATTACTTTACATTTATCCACATTAAATTTCATTTGCCATTTTGTTGCCCAATCACTTAGCCCTTGTTAGTTTCAGCAGATGTCTTAGGTGGTAAACAAGGGTATTCTCATGATTGGGACCCCTTTGTCCTGTTCCACCCCCTTTTATAACTTTGGCACAAGGCAGGAATTTTTTGTTTCTCTGGGTCCCCATCCCTCCTTCTAAATGGAAAAGTACAAGATTTAAGATGGATTCCAGTGTCATGTGACATGGGCACATGTCACTGTAAGACCCCAGCCTCCATTCTTCCAGGGATGCCCTCCACCCCCGCATACACAAGAAGTTTTGCAAGAAAACAGAGCCATTTAATTGTGTTAGTCTACGGGAGCCATTAAGATTCTAAACTACTATTAAGGCCCACACTTTGCATAATTACAAAAGGACCTCAGAGTTATACTTCATATTTCTAGCTTCAGATACAAGAATGATACATGCATACAAATAGAAGGAATATATTCAGTAGGTTATAACCTTTGTTACGATACCTTACAAGAGACCTTTTGCATAAAGCATATTCCAGTTACATCATATTCACACTCATAAGCATATTTCCATAAAACATATGGAGTGCAACGTCACTTGCCAAACCAGTTTCTCCAGAAGCGGCTTGGACCCTGTGGAAAGGAGGATCTAAGGCCTGGTCTACACTGCGGGGGGGAGGGTGTCGATTTAAGATACGCAACTTCAGCTACGGGAATACCGTAGCTGAAGTCAACGTATCTTATTCCAACTTACATCCCATCCTCACAGCGTGGGATCGACGTCCGTGGCTCCCCTGTCGACTCCACTACCACCACTCGCTCCAGTGGCGTTCCGGAGTCAACGGGGAGCACGTTCGGGGATCAATATATCGTGTCTAGCGATATATCGATCCCCGATAAATCGATCGCTATCCGCTGATACGGCGGGTAGTCTGGACGTACTCTCTGAATCTCAACGGGTAAAGAGACACATCCTCCTTCAAGGACAGAGACGAGTTTTAGAGAATAAGATCCCAGAGCTTGCTGAGTGGAATCCTGGGGGAAGTTAGATCTAGAGGGGTGCCCATCAGGAGGACAGGGAGACTCTAGGTAAGAATGCATGTAGACCTTGTGTTGTTTTAAAATCTTTTTTTCTATGCTATGTTTTAAGAAAGCTGGTTTGGGTCACTAATCCACTGATCACAAGCTCCCAAAGGGCAGAATGACAGGAACCATACCCAGTTAGACCTGCTGGGTGAGCAGGGTCGACACACAGGGTACTGTAGCCCACCACCCAGTCCTAAGAATGGAAGAATCGCATGATTACACCCAAAGAAAGGTAAAGGCTCAACACCGGTGATGGGTGCACTCAGAGGCCAGAAATGGGCCCAAAGTGCTGTTAGCCCTGCATCTGTGACACAGCCCCTAATCTCCAAAGACAATCTATCAAAACCCCTTGCCTTAAGTCTGACTCAGCTACGTTTGATGTTTGTTCAGAGTTCGTGGTATTTTCCAACACTCCCTTCATTAAGGCGAGCATAGTATGTCCTCACCACAGAGGTTAAATACTAGCTGTAGGCAGCTAGCTGCAAAGAAGATTGGTCAATGCTGTTGCAACAGTGTTGGATGGCAAAATATTAGTATGGTTACAACTTGTATTACACAAGTCTCAGTTGCTCTTGTGGCTGGATTTTAAAAACTTGTCTATGGGTAATTTTATTATTACTACCCCAAACAGCAAGCTTTCAATTATAGGGGCTAATCAGACCAAATTCCTTAAAATAGGCATGATGTTCATCTGTTCAAGCTCGACTTTTCTTTGGACATTAATATTTCATCAACAAGCACTGCTTGAACTCAAATAGCAGGTAATATAAGACCAGCTTTTACATTTTGTTTTTAAAAGATTTAATATTAATAGACGTGTTTTCCTGCAATTCGCTTAATTTCAACTGTTCCTCCTGCTATGTTTGCAAATTTGTTCTACACTACAAAGTTTAAAAAAACTACATCTGAAGAAGTGGTTTTTTATCTGTGAAAGTTTATGTCCAAATAAAACTGTTAGTCTTTAAGGTGCCACCGGACTCCTCATTGTTTTTGTGGACATGGACTAACATGGCTACCCCTCTGATACTTGACTGCAAAGTTAGTTCAGCCTAAAACATTGCTCAGGGCTGTGAAAAATTTCACTCTGTGTGTGATGTAATTAAGTCAATTTAAGCCCAGGGGTGAAAGTAGGCCGATAGGGGCTGGTATGACATATCGATAAGAAGCCAGTACCGGCCTGTACGCAGCTGTGGCAGAGCCTTAACGTTGCTGCTCCTTTTGCCTCCCCGTTGGCGACCATGCCAGTAGGGACCCTACCAGCAGGACCCTACTAGCAGGGCTGCCAATGGGGGGCAAAAGGAGCAGCTGCCCCAGGGCCAGCGATTTAAAAGGGCCCGGGGCTTCCGGCTGTTGCTATCACGGCAGCAGCCCCAGGCCCTTTTAAATCACTGACGGACTCCGGGCAGCATGAGCCAGGCAGCATGGATGGACTCGCTGGGGTAGGCTGACCTCGAGCCCCACTCCTTTCACCTGAGGCCCCACCCCTTCTGCCAGAGGCCCCGCCGGGCCCCTGTACCGGTAAGCGTTTCATATTACTTTCACCCCTGCCTAAGCCCCAGTGTAGATACCAGTAGATCAAGGGAAGAATTCTTCCATCCTTCCGTCGTCGCTGTGGTAAGTGTCTACATTGCAAGGCTGCAGCTGTGCCACTGTAGTGTTCCAATTGTAGACATTTCCTTAATCACTATATTGCATTGTGCATTAGAACCATTTGCCATCAACTTCACTGGTCTCAGAAACAGTGTTAATTTGGAGCTATTTATTTTAACAGAAACACTTTCGCTAAAACACGCACGTTGCCAGAGACTGATAATTCTGACATGTTTGTGGGTCATTAATTCTAAAATACTGGAACAAAAGAGATTTCTATAATAAGGGCCTAGATCCTGTGAAAAGAGATTCATCCAGGTAGATACTTATGTCCACATGGAGTCCAACTGACTTTGGTGGGACTCTGTGGATCCTTTTACAGGATCAGAGCCATGTCGTATAGCTGTATAATCACGTACCTACAACAAATTCTCTCACGTTATCCTTACACATACAGCATTCCCATCAACTTTAGCACTCACATGAGGATTACTCATCTAATTAAGGGTTTGCAGGATCTGCCCTCAAGTTTCAATACACTGTTTACTTAACCGTTAGTTTAGTTACATTAACTTTTAGAATATTTGTGATTTAGGAGCATGTTTTCCTTTTTCTTGGTGTTTTCTAATTAATAGGCCTGAACCTATATGTTACATGAGTAGGTTCATTCCTACACGATTTCAGTAGGACTGGCTGCTCGACTAAAGTTATTCACATTGTATGAGTGCTGGTGGGCTTGGGGCCACAAGGTTCACAAAACACTTGGCAGTTCTACAGCACCTTTCATCCAAGGACTTTAAAGTATTAGGGATTACCGATATGATGGAAAAGGATGAGCTTGTTTTAAAACAGTGCACTGGGACTCAGGAGCCCTGGGTTTGATTCTCAGATCTGCCATAGATAGCCTGCGTTTCCTTTATCAACTCACTTGATCTCTCTGTGCCTTAGCTAAATGTAGATCAAAGTATTACTCCCTTTCTCGTACCCTTTATTTGTCTGGTCTAGTCAGGCCTCATTCCGGCAAAGATTTTTACAAATTTGCCTAGAGTTACACACTTCAGCTACTCCCATTGACTTTAAAGGGACTACTGGAGGGTAGTAAATCAAACCTACACTTCAGTCTTTGCAAGATCACGAGCTTCACCGTGCCTAGCACAATGGAGGGGCCTGATTTTGGTTGGGACGCTAGTTGCTAAAGGCTTTGATGCATGGGAAGGGGAAGGACAGAATTATTCAAATAGCTGAACGGTGCTAGATATAATCCAAGCAGCCCAAGGCACTCATTTTAGCTAGCCAGCAGCCAGGAGGGGCTAGGGCCCGGCCCAGCCCAGCTGTTCCCTCCCTTCCAGCTGTTCCCTGACCCCAACCCCTCCCCCCACACCACATCTGTCATGAGTCCCGTCTGATGCAACCACAACACAACCACGTGGCCATAGGCAGGCGCTCCTCCCCTCTAGCCAATCACAGCCAGCCCTGTTGGCCGAAGGGGCGGGGCGTTCCCCCTTTGCCCCGCCCTCCCCCTCCAGACACGCCCGCGATAGGCCGAACCGAGTCCAGCGGCGGAGGGTGGCTGGCCCGAACGCCCGTTGGCCAATAGGAGGCCTCAGGCGGGTGCGGCTCCGCCCACCGGGGGCTCCAGCTGTTGTGGCGACTGGCCGGGCCCGCGGGGAGCCAGCGAGGCCGGAGCGCGAGCCAGGCCCGGGGCCGCGCGCCGCCCATGGAGGCCGCAGCTGGAGCCGGCCCGGCCGAGGCGCTGAGCTGCTTCGCCTACAACCAGGACTGCACGTAGGCGCGGCGGGCGGGGAAGGAGGCGTGCGGGGGCCTCGGTGGAGCTGGGGGGAGGGAGGAAGAAGAGGAGGGGAAGGAGAGAATGAAGGCCCGAGATGTGCAGGGGACTCGGTGGAGATGGGGAGGGAGAGAGGAAGGAGAAGAGGGGATGGGGAGAATGAAGGTGGGAGGCATGCAGGGGACTCGGTGGAGATGGGGGGCGGGGGTGGGGGAGGGAGAATGAAAGAAGGAGGTATGCAGGGGATTCGGTGGAGATGGGATGAGGGAAGGGAGAATGAAGGCCCGAGGTGTGCAGGGGACTTGTGGAGATGGGGAAGGGAAGAAGAAGGGTGGGGGAGGAGAGGGAGAGAATGAAAGAAGGAGGTATGCAGGGGACACGGTGGAGATGGGGAGGGAGGAAGAAGGGGGAAGGGGAGGAAGAAGAGGAGGGGAAGGAGAGAGTGCAGGGGACTCACTGGAGATGGGAAGGGTGGGAGAAAGAAGAGTAGGGGATGGGGAGAACGAAGGTGGGAGGTGTGCAGGGGACTTGTGGAGATGGGGGGGAGGGAGGAAGAAGAGGAGGGGAAGGAGAGAATGAAGGTGGGAGGCATGCAGGGGACTCGGTGGAGATGGGGGGAGGGAGGAAGGAGAAGAGGGGATGGGGAGAATGAAGGTGGGAGGCATGCAGGGGACTCGGTGGAGATGGGGGGGAGGGAGGAAGGAGAAGAGGGGAAGGAGAGAATGAAGGTGGGAGGCATGCAGGGGACTCGGTGGAGATGGGATGAGGGAAGGGAGAATGAAGGCCCGAGGTGTGCAGGGGACTCAGGGGACTTGTGGAGATGGGGAAGGGAAGAAGAAGGGTGGGGGAGGAGAGGGAGAGAATGAAAGAAGGAGGTATGCAGGGGACACGGTGGAGATGGGGAGGGAGGAAGAAGGGGGAAGGGAAGGACGAAGAGGAGGGGAAGGAGAGAGTGCAGGGGACTCACTGGAGATGGGAAGGGTGGGAGGAAGAAGAGTAGGGGATGGGGAGAACGAAGGTGGGAGGTGTGCAGGGGACTCGGTGGAGATGGGATGGGGGAAGGGGAGGAAGAAGAGGAGGGGAAGGGGGGAATGAAGGCTAGCGGCATGCTGGGGATTCGGTGGAGGGAGGAGGGCAGGAGTCCGGTGGGGATAAAGGAGAGAATGGGGCAGAGGAAAAGAGCCAGCCAGGCTAGGGCTCTGGCTCTGACTTGTCCCCAGAGGAGGGGAGGGAGATCCCGCTGCTTGGCCCGTGGCAGGGCAGCTGCACTGGAACGGGAACAAAGAGGCAGCTGTGTCTCCCTGGCTGGCTCATGTACCTGCAGCTTCCAGGCCAATTCAGGCTAGTCCTGGCAGCCTTGAGTCTGACTAAGCAGGTTGGGCTTTAGCTAATTGTTGCTGTCTCTCAGGCTTTCCAGCTTGTGCCTGTTTGCTGGGTCCCAGCAACTCAGTTTCTGTCCCACACTGGAACAGCTCTTCAGTTGGGAAAGAGTTGGCCCCAGCATGGCAGAGCCTGAGCAGTGAGCTTATAGAAAGGGTTGCTTGTGCCAGAGCTGTCAGGGTGCTGTTGGTGAAGTTTTCTGTACCAATAATATTCATCTGTCCCATGTTTGAGCCTCAGCCCATGAGGATAGCTGTCTGTTGGCGTGCAAGTTCAGCTCTCCTCTCTCCTTCAGTACAAGCAGCCTTCCTTCTTGTAGTGCAGAGCCAAACCACTTCTTGTGTTGGGCCCAATCTTGCAAGGTGCGGGGCACCCTGAAGTTCTTGCACATTGGAGGCCAGGCATTTCATGGGATTGGGCCCCTTATACCACCCAATTATTTACATTCCAGCTGAGGGGATAGAAAGTTTAACACCTTGCACAGTATACTTGTTACACACTCAGGGCCATGTGTCCGTGGCAGTGCACAAAGCATCGTTGTATGGGTGAGTGCCTACGTGTCACAACGTATGATTGCACTTTTCTCAATCTGATATAGTTAGGGCACTGGAGTTTAATCCCATCTCACATCACGCTTCCTGCTTTACCAGTTTGTGCTTTCCTCACTTAGTGTCACTATTGTGCATTCAGGGCTTGGCTGGTCATGATCTACATCAGTATTAACTGTGCAGAGCTGTAATGGCAACATCTGGATGCCTATAGAGATTATGTGAGCCTTAGTTTATGCCCCTGCTTTTTTCTTAGAGCCATTCAGTGCATGTTTATTGGCAAAATGGACATTTAAATAATTGTTCAGCTATGAACTATTTCTTGGCAAGATGACTTGTGTGGTAGCGTACTAAGTGAAGCTTCCATTGGGCGATCTCACTGCTTTCCAAGGGCAGGGTGAATACTATCTCCAGTTTACAGATAGGGAAACCGAGGCATAGCAAGTGTCTGCTAACTTCACCTAGTGAGTTAAATATCAGAGTTGAAATAAAGCCTAGGTCTGACAGTCTGCTTTTGTAGCCACTAGACTTGAGCTTAGTCTCCAGTACATTTTAGAAGAGGAAAAAGTAAGAACAGTATT
Organism: Gopherus evgoodei; assembly: GCF_007399415.2. Lineage (NCBI taxonomy): Eukaryota > Metazoa > Chordata > Testudines > Testudinidae > Gopherus > Gopherus evgoodei. The sequence goes on along the minus strand of NC_044336.1, from coordinate 23,491,170 downwards.
CCTAATATTTAATAATCCATCTCAATCATGAGTCTTCCTAAGTAGCTCAAAACTATTGCAAATACAGCATAACAAGTTTTGCAGGAATGGGGAAGTAGTTTTCCTAGTGGTTGAATCCACAAGTGAGTGTATTATTATGCCTATGTATTTGTGGAAAACGGAATGTGTTCTATAGTTTCTAGAACACTAGGTTGCAGGAGAACTGAATTATCTGTTCTGCAGTTAACGGGATATCTGCCATCAAGAGTAGGCCTTGGTTCTTGGTAAAGTCTGGTACCAATCACCAATAGCTTTCCCTGCATGGGGCACCCCCAAAGAGGGAGCTTTCTTGGCAATTCTAATAATAAAGTCACCAGCTCCATTAAATAGTGTCAAACACAGTTTTGCTTAACCTGTGGTTTAACTGTCTACTGGAGAGCAACCTTTCCTGGGTCCTTGGGTGGTCACTTAAGAGAAGTTTCACTGTAATATAGTTGATAGTCATTAACTTATCAAGGAAGTTAGTAGGGACTTCAGTTTAAAAGCCAGATGGCAGGATATGGCCCCAGTGTACTTCAGTTTTTTCCTGCTGTGAAACAGGACTATTGAATTCTCTCAAAGTATTCTGCAGTTTAATTAACATTTGTAAAGCTATCAGCCTCACATGCAAATTGCTATTAAGGCACTTCTTGTGTGCACCCAACTGTCACATAAAAAGTCCACTACTAGGGTGGACAGTTATATCTGCTTTGGGTTGAAATTTGCATATATGACCAGGCTAGTGGCTCCCTGTAAATGATGCATTGTATTAGGATCTACTAATTTTTCTATCATACTCAGTAGTTTCAGGGTTAGAGCAATACACTATAAACTAATTAGCACACATTTTGTCTCTTGCAGTTCCCTAGCAATCGGAACCAAAACTGGATACAGGCTTTTCTCCCTAAGTTCTGTGGAACAGTTGGACCAAGTCCATGCAAACAGTAAGTCTGTTTTGTCTTGGTGCAGCAGAATATTGGATGATGATAGGCTCTAGTTTTTATTACTGCACTTGTGATCTGTCTCAAAGGAGCAATTCCATTTGGTTAGCTTTCCTACTATAGCACAGACGGTATCTGCCTCTACTGTATCTTCATTGGAGTAGAGCTGTGCTAGTTACAGCCATGTTTAAAGGGACATTGTCAGGTTAAAAAAAAAAAAAGAAAAAAGTCAATTGGAAACACATTCTTACCCATATTACTAATACCATTGTAGGTTATTAGACCTGAGCATTTAAGAGCTGATTCACTTTTCACCATTAGATTGTGAGTTCACGCTTTCCAGTGTTAGACTGAATGAAGTGCAGACACTAGTCAGTCTTGCTTTCTGGTAGTTTCATATCTCAGTTCCTATAGGTTAGCTCAATACAACTGTTGTCTGAGTTGCAGACACAAGATGACTTAAATGCAAATACTTCCTTTAGGATCAGTAAGTTTTAGACCCAAAACTTCAGCCGTCTACCTTAATTTAATATTAAGAATAAGGGTAGGCTGCCAGGATTTCTCTTTTAGGGACCCATCTTATTTATATGAAGATATACCGATCTCATAGAGCTGGAAGGGACCTCGAAAGGTCATCGAGTCCAGTCCTCTGCCTTCACAGCAGGACCAAGTACCATCCTTGACAGATTTTTGCCCAGATCCCTAACTGGCCTTCTCAAGGATTGAGCTCACAACCTTGGGTTTAGCAGGCCCAGTGCTCAAACCACTGAACTATTCCTATCTGGTAGGGACTCGACTCTGCTGAGCAGCTTTTTTGTTGCCAAACTGTATATAATGCAGTTTTGTTTGCTGAGATCAGACTGCATTATAGATTAGATTTAAAAATGCTCTAACCTAGATGCTCTGCTAAAGCCCTTTAACCTTGTTAGACCACAATTTAGCCTTATGCATACTGATCTGCCGAATAGATCAGCCAACTTGGTTTAAGACATTGAAGTCCTGCATAGGCCACCCAAGGCCCTATGTCAAATTACACTATTTTGTCAGCCAGATTGGGGGCCACCTCCTAGAAACATGGTAGTCCCAACAGATAGAGCGATATTTCAGTCGCACAGCACAGCTGGAACCACACAGTGTTGCTGAAACAGGCTATAAACTTGGACTTCTGCGGCCTTCAGGGGCACAGTTTGGTTCCACTAACACTGGCAGCTGGAAGAGTGTTCCGATAGCATCACAGACTACAGTGTTGTAACAGGGTCCCCCAAATGGAATAAGTGACAGTGTACAAGAGACCTTAGAGAACAGGCTGGCTGGCATACTTTAGGGAGACAATCCTGATCCATGCTAGTTAGAGAGCCCATAGTAGAACCTTGCTATCTCCAGTGTTGCCTGTTGTTTTTACACCCCACTTAAAATATTGAAATCCCGCTCAAGCACAAGAATAATATTTAAACAAGATTGGAGCTAGCATGGGCCTGCCCTCAGTGTGGGTCAGTGCAGGGATCATGTAGAATATTCGCTGCCTGCAGCTAGAGTGAAAAAGGAAGAACTTCTCCCAGGTTATCTGGGTGTATTGGGGAGGAGGGGCTATGGTAGTAAGAGAAAGAGCTGTCTATATCAAGGGTTCTCAAACTGGGGGTCAGGACCTCTCAGGGGGTCATGAGGTTATTACATGGGGGGTCACGAGCTGTCAGCCTCCACCCCAAACCCTGCTTTGCCTTCAGCATTTATAATGGTGTTAAATATATAAAAAAGTGTTTTTTAATTTATGAAGGGGGGATCACACTCAGAGGCTTGCTATGTGAAAGGGGTCACCAGTACAAAAGTTTGAGAACCACTGCTCTGTATTTACAGGAAGTCAGCCAAAGTACCATGATGGCTTATGGCCACTGGGGGGTTGGGGAGGAATAGAATAGCCTATGTCTTATCTTCCTTTAGGCCATCCCTTTCCTCAGGGAGCTCAGAACAGTGCAGCATGTACTTACAGGAAATAAGACTATGCCCTGCTTGTCCCCTGCCTCAGGGAGTCCTGATCAGTTCCCTCACAGATTCATCTCTTCCCCTGTAAGGAGCTTCTCTAGCTCCCTCCCAGGACATGTATGTCCCTGGATTAAGGTAAACCCCTGGGAGGCAGGCCTCATTCTCCTCTATGTCCTGTTCTCTTCTGATTAACTACAGCTGGAGGGCCCAAGGGAGGCTAGTCATTGGTGGCAGGTATTGCAGGTACTAAGTTCCTGTCGCCAAAAGAAAGACCAATCAACCCCTTCCTGTCTGGGCCCAATGCACCCCCCAGTGGAAGGCCTAGCTGCAGCCATGCCAAGGAAGGGTAATCGTTAACAAAAGGAGAACTGCCATGACTAAGCACTAAACCCTTCAGCCCCTGAGCTAGGCACAGTGCATGGGGGATTTGACTCTTAAAGAGCCAGACCCAAGATGAATTTAGCCTTCTCACTGTCTTTTGGCTGAGCAGATGAAATCCCGGATGTTTACATCGTGGAGCGCCTCTTCTCCAGCAGCCTGGTGGTCGTGGTGAGTCACACCAAGCCTCGGCAGATGAACGTCTATCATTTCAAAAAAGGGACAGAGATCTGCAACTATAGCTATTCTAGCAACATCCTGTCCATCCGGCTGAATCGGCAGGTAAGGGCATCGATTACTCGTGCATTAATATACGATAATAGTCAACTAAGTCTAAACACAATAGGCCCGACTCTGTCTTCCGTCGCTCTGGCTCTAGGTTGTTCTCGCTCCATTGACTTCTGTGAGGTTCTTCCTTTTCCTTTAGCCTTACACTCTCCTCTGTGCAAAAAGGAGAGGTCAGAGAGGCACTTTCACACCCACTGGTACCCACAGGTGATCTACGTCTTGAACTACTTTCGCCCTTAGACTCTGTCACTCAGTTACATCCACTTAACAACACGTAACTTGCATCCCCTCTGAATACGACTCAGGCATGTCCCTTAGTGAAATGTATGTTTTAAATACATTCCTTCCAACATTTCCTTACAATAACTCCATGTGGAATGGGATGCTAGGTCACAGCAAAATGTTGCTGGTGAGCTTTGAATTGGAAGATGATAAATTAGCAACAAACAGTTAAACGAAGCTGTTCTGATTCAACAAAATGGCATGCTCCAAAGGCATGTAAACTTTTTTCTACAACATCTTTTCCCTGAATGCCGTGCTCTGGCTTCTGACCTACAGTGGCATCTTTGTCACAGATAATGTAGTCAAAGTTAATAGCACAACCCTGAGTGTAATTTGAACTGCCGGGTCTCACCGAAAGGCTTATGTCTCAAATAGCATCCATCAGCAGCTCATAGCCTCGCTGTGGTTTTAAAGGTATGGCTTGTACCTGAATCATGCTGAGGAAAGTTTTGAATGTCCTGCTGCACGTATCCTGTATCCTAGCAGCTCTCTGTTGTTATTTTTTAGGATGTAAAGTCTTCTTTTTTCCATAATCTCTTCCAAAATACATTACAGGTTATAAAGAGTGGCGTATATTACAATACTGTATAATTGTATATAATCAACCATTTCTAGGTTAGCAATGGTGAAATCTGCAGTAAGCATCTCCAACAGGCAAGCCCTGTCTTGAGTTTCCATTAAAGTTTTGTCTGATCACAGGCTCCCTATAGCTTGTGCTATGCTGTAATTAACTTTGTACTAAATTAATTTCCTCACTGAAATGTGTGGTGGCAGGTAAGAGTAGCTGGGAAACTCATCACTTCCTTTGGCGTTCTGATTTATGTATTGCAAATGTCAGTGTAGTTCTAGGAGCTCAATGTTCATTTTGGTGGCGCTCACTCCCCTGTGCAGTCTCATGGGCCAGAAGGATGCCATGGAAAGGAAGGATGGTACAGTGGTTAGGGCACTAGCTTAGGACTTGGCAGACCCAGGTTCATCGCTGTGTGACCTTGAGAAGGTCACTTGGTCTCCCTGTGCCTTAGTCCCCTAGCTGTAAATTGAGCGTAATGGCACTGTCCTGTCTCCTGGGGGGGCTATGAGGATAAATACATTAAAGACTGAGGTGCTCAGACATCATAGATAGATGGTGTAAATGTCAAACATGAATCTGAGGGATGATTCTAATGATAAGGTCACTGTCCTGAGAAGCTAATGCTCTAGCCTCGGTGGATGCAATACAAAATGGTTATGACCCAGCACTGGAGAACAGACCATACCAGGTCAGCACAGGAGAAATGAGCAAAAAGGAGTTTTGAAGGCACGGGAGGGTACTTTCACATGGGATGAGTGCTCTTCCATACCTAGGGAATGATAACGCACACCCTCTCATGCTTGCCATTGGGCATAACTGTTTATTTCACATCAGCTGTCATTAAAATGTGTATACAGTGTAGCCACGCTGGTTCCAGATATTAGGGAGACAAGGTGGTCTTTTATATTGGACCAACTTCTGTTGGTGAGAGAGACAAACTTTTGAACTGGCACAGAGCTCTTCAAATAACTTGTCTTTGAAAGCTTGTTTCTCTCACCAAGAGAAGTTGGTCCAATAAAAGATATTACCTTCCCTACCTTGTCTCCTAAAAATATGTGAAGCAGATTCATCTAGATGTTTGCAGGATGCTATGGGACAGAATCGCTGGCTTACCCAAATATCTGAGAGCTCGTGCACAAAAATGTCTCTAAATACCAGGGACAAGGTGGCCCAGCTCCCTCAATATGAATGCATTTTGTTTCCGTGCATTACAGCATGAAATCAGTACAACCTGGGCCAAATGTATCTGTGGTGTAACTCTGACTTCAGGGGACTAATCTAGCCCCTCTTGCGAGTTAATCTACTGGAGATCAGGTTATGCATTCTCTGTGTTACTCTGAAAACCCTTGTCTTGGACCTGAGTATGGAAACCATACTGCACTGGAGAAAGTCCATCGTAGTGTGAAACCCATCCAAGTGAGAGAATGACTGTCAGCCATGGAAGTTTAAATAAGAACAGATCTCTTTGGGCAAACAGTTTTATCTTTTGATTTGATCTCTTAGTGGAAAATCTTTGTTATTCAAACGGAAGAATTCATTTGATTTAGACTCTCAATTGCTGTTGATTCATGGAAACACTTTATTTCCAGCCATGTTATTACTTGCACCTGGTGAAAAACAAGATTTTTTTTTTTTTTATGCTGGAGCAGGGGTTTGTGCTTTTGACTAGTGAGAAGCAGTGTTTGTATTTTAATGAAAATTCCCTGTGTTTTCCTTGGATCTCTTCTTGGCTGCAGTCCTGCTGCCGAATCCTTTTGATGTACTTAGCAGAAGGACACTCGTTCCTTCTCAGTGTGCAGGTCAAGATAACTAGTCTGTTTGTTGGTATCTAAATGAGAGTGTAGAGGAAAGTGCCATGGATCAGTAAGCAATAGAAGTGATGCATTCTACATAATGTACATTGTATTGATGATAGTTCCGTCTCCCTCACCCCAGGAATTACTACACACAGTTCTAAGGCACCACCCCCCAGTATCTGAGCAAGAAGTGCAAACGCCTCCTCTAGCTCCTCATCCATTTCAGCTGCTCAAACCTGCCCTCCTTGGGCCCAACTCTCCATTACCTGCCCCTTGTGCAGTGCTTTACACCAGTGCAAAGTGAGGGGCAAACACACCTAGTCTCTTCTGGTTGCATTTGATGCTGGTGTTGTCTGCTCAAGGGGCAGGGCAATGGAGAATTAGGCCTTTTGTCTGAAACTCTCCATGGACTTGTTCAGGCCTCCCTCCCTGCTCCCGCCACTCACCCAGTGTTTGCCTTCTTAGGATCTTTTTCCTCTTGGGGCAGGAAATTTCTCGTCCACAGCTCCTGTCACCTGGAACAGCTTTGTTGTATTTTTGCCCCTCGGACACTCCATCTCACATCTGAAAACCTATTTGCATTCTCCCCCACACACACGTCTCTCCCTCTGCGTCTCTCTGCCGATATATCAACAGCATTGTATTGTAGAACTCTGTGAAGCCTTGAGACGCCTTTGCCTATCATACACTTAACACACTTTATTTTCAAGTCTCCGTTATAAAGTTGAGGGTTGTTCTTTTGGAACGTGCCGTTGAAATTATGCTAAATGTAAACCTCCCTGGAAATCCTAAATGGTTTTGGGAAACAAAGCATTGTCTGCTGTGGTTAACAAAAATAGAAGCTTCTCTTATAAGAAGGCTTTGATTTCAAGTAGCATTGGTTGAGCCTATAGTTACACACTGAGGACAAAGTCTTCTAATGTCGGTGTCTAAAGTGAGTCACTAAGATCCAGATGTAGACCTTAAATAAGTGGTCTGATGGCCAAAGGGATGGAAGCACCTGTAGTTGCAGACGCCCAAGTCTGAAGGTTCTGGCCTCACCTTTTAGTGCCAGATTTTCAGAGGGGCTAAGCATCTGCCATTGCTCTTGATGCTGGGGGGAGCTGCAGGTGCTCAGTGCTTTTGAAAACATGCCCTCAGCTGCCCAGAGCTCCCTCTCTGTTACTTATCAGTGCAGAATACATTGGTGACAAATGTCTGCTTACAGTGCTACTGTTCTGAGGAACGGGGCTGTGATTAGGGCCCTAATGTTAACATCATGACAGCACTAGACACAGCTTTGGGGAATTCATGTGTTCCTGGCCATCAGTGTTGGGAGTGGTTTCAGGCTAGGTGGGTGAGTGGAAGAACTGCACAGTCGGATGGAGATGGTGCAGATCACATTAGCTATCATACCCTATCCTACTGCCAAGATAAAATGTTCCACCTGAGCAAACCAGCCACTCTGTAATGTGCCCCCCTAGTCGGAACTCGAATGCAGTTGGCTATGCCATAGACCGCCATGGAGTGGGGAGCAGAAGATGGATTCCTGCTCCCTGATTCCAAGTTAAAAGGCACCCATGAGTGGCAGGCGCTTCTTTTGGAAGCGGTGGGAGCCTCATCACTTGGATGTTTTCAGCTAGATTGGACAAAGTTAGAGCGAGTGTATTGTAGGGAGCAATGCCAGGCTGTGGAGGAAATAGACTAGAAAGGGTCTAACAGCCTCTTCCCCCTCCAGTTTTTATGATTGTAAAGTGTCTTGCTACTAAAGAAGCCACAAAGAGAGAACTGTTAAAAGGAAAAGCCTGGTTGGGGTGGGGAAGGAATGAAACTCTGTAGTACTATGAGACCATCCTCATGCCCACAGTTAAGGCTGCACCCAGGTAATCCCTACCGTTCGCACAACACTGTACATTTGCAAGTGCTCTTTAAAATCAACTCTCTCATAAAGTCAAGGCAAAGAAGATTGGGGGTCTAAGCCTGGTTCCAAATGCAGGCAGGTCTTTGCAGTCATGTGGTGCAAAACTGGGGGCTTCTCAATTGCAAGGGATTTGAGAGGATGATCTTCGCCTCTCTGATCCATTTTGGAGTTCAGAGATGCCTGGTAACTCTCTCAGATTGCAAGGGCCTGAGTGAAAGTGTGAACTCTGCTGTGAAAGACAAATGTAACTGGCATCTGCTGACATGTTTTGTGTGTGTAGGGGGAGGGTTAACAAGTTGTGGTTGTGTACCTGTCAACTGTGTTGTTGCAGAGGCTGATTGTTTGCCTGGAGGAGTCAATTTATATTCATAACATTAAGGACATGAAGCTTTTGAAGACGATCCTGGATACCCCTCCGAATACAACAGGTAAGCAAAGGAGATCGGATCAAAGGAAACTAATGACAAGCTGGGTGTTCTGCAGAGAGCTCTGCAGATTTGAAACTTCGCTGTAAGAATTTAAATCAAGCCAGTGTCAGCATTCTTACTAACGCATTTAGTTTAGTGTTGAGAATTCAGAAATGCATTGAAGAGAGTAAATATCACCAGTGACCTGTACGTGTGAGAGGAGCCTTGTCTCAGCAGTGCAGAACTGGGGGAGCGGGAACCAGAGGTGGAGAGGGTGCACAGCTGAATGGGTGAACGGCACCAAATTACAAGGAAATAACTTCATTGAAGGACTCTGGCAACACTGCTAGGACTCAGTCTAACTGCATTTATCTCAGTGCAATACCCCTGTTGTAGATTGTATAATACATGGCTGCCTTTAAATTCCCAAACATGGGTTGGCTACAATCGACACACTGACATGAGTTATGGTAAAAGGAAAGAGATTTGTTCTCTGAGTATTAGATTTTTAGCTGAAGACCTTGGAGGTACAGCATCCAGGATGCATGTATCACTGACACGTCTGACTGCTCTAACCCCTAAATCTATACTGGCCTACACCAAAATCTCTTCCATAGCTGACCTCCACCAGGCAGCATTCTCTCTCAAGCAACCACTTAAAAATATCCCCAAAATATCCCAGTATAATTGAATTCAGCCATACAGTCAGGTGGCCCTGACACTCTCCTCTCCGACATCTTAACCTTCCTGGAATTTGCCTTTATTTTTAGATAAAGTAACAGTCTTAAGGCAGAACCATACTTAGACTTCACCCCATGAGATCCTTCCTGAATGGGAAGATTAGAATTTCTCCCTTCAGGACTCCCTGCTCTTTCTTCTAGCTGTCTTACTTCAGAGATGCTGCCAGCCTTTTGTGTTCCTGTGCAAATGAGACCCAGCTGCTTTTGCTGACAGGGTGAGTCAGCAGAATAGCTCTGCACCTCCACACAGGGTCCTGTAGCTTGACACTTGATTATAGACTTCTAGTTAGATCATGGCCCAGATTCTCTCCAGGTCAATGTGGACCCTAACAGAGGCCTGTGGCAGCCCAGGAGGTGTTTACTATTGTGGAAAGTCCTTGCAACTACTCCTCTGCCAGGGACCTGCATGAGGCCAGCCTCAAAAGTGTACAGTGCTGGGCGGGGAGTGGGGTGTGGCCAGTATGTCTAGGTACTGCACTAATTCAATTCATCTCTCTGAGCAGCCTGGCCACAACTTAACGCTATTCCTTGCCTGTGGCAACCTCAAGGGAGGGTAGGCAGCAGCAGAACCCACCTGGCTTCCCTCAGCTGAATCCCCTCCTGTCCTCCTTAGGGGAAATCCAGCTCTACATCCACTAGCCAATGATTTATTTTGGTGGTGGGAGGGTAGTCTGCAGTGGCTGCTTAAGGTGGGTTCCTCTGTACACTGTTCTGATGTCACAGCCATGGATTGTGGCATCTCTCATTGTAGAGTCACTGATGCAATTCATCTCCATGGAACAAATGCCGGCCTCCTTGGCTTTCCAGGGATACAGTGCCTGGCCCTCCAGAGTGACCTACTTCAGTCCCTTCACAGATGGTCTCTTGCTAAGGATTAAACATACTAAAGATTCACATATAATTTAATGATATTAAAAAAAAAAAATCCCCCAAGGGACACAAACACCCAGGCATGCCGCTGTTCTCTAATAGCTGGAAAGGGTCATCGTTGTGCTTCAAAAGCAACAGCACGTGATGATAACATGGATTATCTGAGATGCCAGGGCAGTCAGTCAGTATATTGATGAAGGCATCGAGAGGGGGTTTGCCGCATACAGGAAACCATACACAGCCAATGCAGAGCTGCCCGGGGGGGGCAAGAGGGGCAATTTGCCCTGGGCCCTGCAGGGGGCCCCCACGAGAGTTTTTCGAGGCCCCTGGAGCAGGGTCCTTCACTAGCTCCAGGGGCCCCTGCCGCCGAAGACCCCAGGCCCCCTGAATCCTCTGGGTGGCCCTGAACCAGTGTCCTTGAGTTGGAGGGGAAATGCTCTCAATAACTCTCTCCACAAACTCACTGCAACCAAGTGTTGGCGAAACAACGTTTCCTGCCACAGTTCCACAGAGAGGAAGGTTGCGTCTGATTAGTGTTGCCTTCTCCGTGACGTTTTGGCAGCTTTCTCAGCACAGGTAAATGCCCTGCGAGGGTGAGTCTGACAGTGGTTTTCGTGTGCCTGAGAGAGCCACCCTTGGTCGTTGGAGCGCTAACAGCACTTAGCGCACCGAGAGATCTTCATCTCCCAAGAGCTTTGCAGGTTGCTAACAAGTCCTATCCGGCCACCACTGCAAGGGAGGAGAGGGAATACAGCCCTATTCTGCAGACGGGGGAAACTGGGGCAGGAAGGTTAACAAGTCCCCCAAAGCCCCAGAGTGAATCTGTGCCAGAGGCAGAAAACTGACTCCTGATTTCACGGTGCTCACATCCATTCGAAGGCTACGAGATTGTGTCCGTGTGGAGCTGTAATTAAGCCAGTTGCATTTTTACCAGTGATGTCAGTTGCTCAGCTGTGGGATGGCTGCAGTAGGTTGACCCTGGCAGAACATTCTGCTCTCACAGGGAAGCCTCTTCCAACTGGCTGTTCTCTTGCAGAACTTCCCCTGGGCCAGGAAGAGCCATATTGCCTGGAGACTTGAACTCAGCCCATCTCTGATTTTTGTTTCCCTCCTCACTCTCAGGGACTGTAGCATCAGGCCCGGCCTCTGCTTCAGTTTTCCCTTTGTGGATCCAGTAAGTGCATTGAGGCTCTCCTGTATCAAATGATACCCCTTCGTGGGTTCTGGTTTATGAAACAAACAGCACAGTTCAATTTCAACTTAAGTCAAGCCAGTCTTCCCCTGACTCCTGCAGTCCCTTTGTGCTCGGGGTCACCTTCAGCCTGCTCAGTTATGCTAAGGACTGGATGGATCCCTGGAGTCTGACAGTCCCTGAGGTAGCAAGGAGCTCGCCATGTTTGTCCATCCTAAGCAGCACCCAGATTCTGGGCCCATATTTGCTTAGTTTGGGAGCCCTTCACTGTGTAGTGTGAATACTCTGAGATGAGATTATCCTGCACCGTAGGAAGGAGAAATCGGACAAGTTGCACATCTACCTCAGTGGCTGGGCTGCTCTTTGTGCCTTTAAAGAGGTCAGCTCTGTATATTTGTATTCTTACCTTTCCCTGGCCTGGTTTCCTGTTTGAGTCTTCCAGACAGGCCCGTAGCAGGGCATGATTGGCTCAGAACTCAGCTTCTTAAGCTTGAAAATTCTCTCCGTGGTTGCCTTTAGACAGTAATGACTGATAGTCAAGGCCTTCTTTTGGAGGGAACTCGTTCCTTGTCTCTCTGGCCTTTTAGCTGCATTTATTATGAAAAAGTCTCTGGTATTTCCTTGATCTTATCTCCTCCCCCTTGATCCCCAGAATCACACTCTTCAGGCTTTATCAGCTGCCTTGTATTATTTTAAATGCTTTTCCCACTGCTGCCAAGTTTATATGGCTGCAGCTCACCTCAGGCCAAGGTAGAGCAGTGACTAGCACTGTATAAATACCCTAGATTGATAAAAGGATATCTCAGGTTATTGGATGCTGCTGTAACTCTGGGGCTTTTGTTCAGTTATAAACAATGATCTGAAACACTAGCTGCAGCTAATCCTGCACTGCTGTTGGGCATTTGCCAAGGCAGTGTCCTGGCATGACCGGCCCCATGAAGTGTGTCTGGTGGGGGAGGTGCATTTCCTGTTCGGAGAGCTGAGCGCACAAGCTGGCTGGATCTGAAATAGCCTCTAACTTCGCAGTCTGCCCCACATGTGGCACCTTCCTAGCAGTGCTCCGTGAGGTTTTACAAACCTACTGAATCAGAAATCCATGTTCTTGCAGGGCCAGCAGTCCCCTACGTTCTGACAGTAGCTGCGGTGTGTGTTTGAGGGTGACAGCATTGGTTCTGGAAAGAACCGAGGTTCATTTCAGCACATGGGCAGAGCAGGCAGGGATTGGCCGTAGGCCGAGCGTGCAGTATCCTAGAATGAACACTGTTACCATCTGATAAGCATCTGGGCTCCTGTCCTGCAGCAGACAGTCCCCCAAGAGGTGGCACGTGAGATGGGCTGGCATGCCATGTGGTGTACTCTGCACAAGGTCCTGCAAGACTGCAGCCAGCCCTGAGAACAGGCTCATAGGCACCCAAAAGGGAAATGAAGACCTGTTACTTCAGCTACCATTGAAACTCACATGAGGGTAGGAAAGATGGTCTAGTGGATGGGGCACTAGATTGGGACTCAAGATCTGGATTCAGTTTCCAGCTCAGCAACAGGCTTCCCATGTGAGCTGAGGCAACTCACTTAATTACCCTGTGCCCCATCTGTAAAAAGGGAATGCTGCTTCTCTGTTGCAAAGGGGCGTTGTGAGACTAAAATCCATTAGTGGTTGTGAGGGGCTTGGATACACAGTGACGGGGTCAGATAAGGACGTAGCTAGAGAGAGCCCTTTGAAATGTTGAAAGTGATTTATTTTCTCCATTCCCAAGGGTGGTAATTTAGATGAAGGGGAAGAAACTGGACCCAGTATTGACCTCTAAGAAAGAATCCTTTTTAAAAGCATCTTGGAGGGTTATCGGCGCTACCATCACATGCCAGTAGGTGTCACCAGAGTTGAGGAATTTCCTAGTGAATTCCAGCCCACCCTTAGGGAAAGCCCCGAATGTTTCCTGTGGCTGGACACTCCTCCCCTGAAGCAATGGAGCTTGAAAATCCAGCATTTCTGTTGCTGACTGTAACCATTCCGTTTTTATTGTGTGTGCTCACCCTATACCTGACAGCATGTTTCTTTGCCTTCATGCCTTGCTAGGTTTATGTGCACTTTCTATCAACCATTCCAACTCCTACTTGGCGTACCCTGGCAGCTCGACTATTGGGGAGATTGTGCTTTACGATGGAAATAATTTGGTAGGTGTGAAGTGACTAGAAGGTTTCAGGGCATGGACATGTGGATACTTCCGTGGACAGAAAATAATCTGTGTTGGTAAACAAAGACCGCTACAGAAATGCCAAACTGAGCTCTTTTAATAAAAGAGAGAGAGAAAAGAAAGTCCACATAACCATACTGCATAGAAATCGACCACTAAGATTTGGGGTCTCCTCCATGCCTGCTCATCTGGACATGTCACGTGGTTAAACTAATTATCTGACACATGCCCAGAGCAAAAGTACTGAATTTAAGATCAGTGTTATTCATGGTCTAGTTCCTTGGTAAGGAGAGTAACCTTCATGAACCTTCTGAACGTAGCGACCCAGGAGAAATGTGTCATCATGAAAGGAGCTAGAGGGCAGAGAAAGAAGAGCCAGTGAGCAACTTAAGCTACTCTGGTGCATGGCGTATAGTGAGAATTATTAGCAAGTCCCCAGTCCTCTCTTGCCAGGGCTTCCGTGGGGTAAAATCCCAGGAATAGGTATTGTCTTGGAATATTAAAAGTTCTGCAGAGACTGAACTGTCCCCAGAGTTCAGGGCTGCTTTTGCCTAGGTAGGTGCCAAGCATCAAAGGAGAAGGGTAGGAGGGCAATCACTACATTGTGGCCATTTTGAGATGTGTGAAGCACCCATAACTGTCAGAGGAGTTGTAAGTTCTGGGCACTACTTGGAATGAGGCCCAAACTTGCTTTTGTAACATGGTGGCTGTGGTAGGAGGAGAACTGAGGGTGAGGTGGAAGGAAGCGTGAGATACCTCCTGGATTTAGCACTAAGCTGAAAAGGCACATCTTCGAATCAAGTGTAATTGGGTATGGAATGTGTCTTCAGAGAGCAGGTGGGGCATCGCACTTTGGTTTACATTCCTGTTACCTTTTTACCAACAGAGAACAGTCTGCACAATTCCTGCCCATGATGGGCCCCTCGCTGCAATAACCTTCAACTCCATGGGATCGAAGTTAGCAAGCGCTTCAGAAAAAGTGAGTGAAAAGCCCGCTGTGAACAGACTCCTTAATGCTTATGGGTTTGCGGAAGATCCGCAGAGCAATGCAGTATTTGGATTAGATTGTTTGTTGGTTTTTTGGGAAGTGGTATCTTTCTGTGTTTCATGACCAGGGCTGCCCGAGGGGGGGGGAAGTGGGGCAATAGGCCCCCACGAGAGTTTTTCAGGACCCCTGGGGTGGAAGGACCCCCTGCTGCCAAAGCGGGACCCACCATCAAAGTGCCAGGTCTTAGGCGGTAATTCAGCAGCCGGGGGCCCCCACTGCGGGTCTTCGGGGCACTTCGGCGGTGGGTCCTGGAGCAGAAGGACCCCCCGCCGCTGAATTACTGCTGAAGCGGGGGGCCCCCCGCTGCCGAAGACCACAGGCCCCCTGAATCCTCTGGGCAGCCCTGTTCATGACAGTGAAGCTTTAGTATTGATTGAGGGGAGGAAGGGGGCTGGGGGAGCACAAACAGAAGAAAAGCAGTTGTGAGGAAGAGATCTGATTTTGCTTTGCACTGATCCTTGGGTGGGAAGGTGGGAATGGCTTTTGCATGTTTTGAACTCCCCAGAGACAGCATTGAGGAAGGGGCATGTTTCTTTTCGCCCTGCTTGCTGCCTGATCGTTATTCTGCATTTTTACAGGGCACTGTCATTCGTGTATTTTCTGTACCTGATGGGCAAAAACTCTACGAATTCAGAAGAGGAATGAAGAGGTCAGTTCACTCCTTAAAATTATTGACAAGCATGCGAAGGGATCAAGTAACAACACGTTAAATACATTCTCACTGCAGACATTCTTGCCCATGTAGGACCTTGGGTGCTTCGGCATATGTTGCTGTCCTTCTATAGGAACGTGATAGTGCTGCGTACCTCCCCCATTTTGTCTCTGGCAAGCTGAGTCACACAGTTCAATTGCTTGCAGAATTGGGTGATTCCAGAGAACTGGAGGCAAATTGGACATGTTACTCTCTTCTTTGTATAATCTCCACTTGAAAGGAAAGGTAATTGGATTTCCATTCTAAGTAATGAAGATACAATAGTTATACCATTCTACAGAGATCTGATTCTCACTTTGCCTGGGCTAAGTGGGTGCTAAAAAGCTACCCTCTGATTCAGTTGGGTTTTATACCCACATTGTCCAGAGATAAATGACAGTGCCCTGGTCTAGGCTACAGGTAGGTCAAGATAAGGCAGCTTACATCGACCTAACTCTATAAGCGTCCACACTAAAATGTAGCTCCCGCTGGTGTAACTCGCTCACTGCACTTACTTAACTCTATCTCCGCGGGAGATGTAGTGCTTAGGTCGACGTAGTTAAGTTGACGCAGTGTCAGTGTAGACACTGAGCTGCTTACACTGACTTTCAGAAGCTGTCCCACAATGCTGCACGCACACTGCCAGTTAAATCAGTGCGAGCGTTCATGGCAAGGACATGCACCACCGACACAAGGAGCAAAGCTATTTAATTACCACGGTGGCTGTATGTCAACGTAACTTGTGTTAGCTTAATTTTGTAGCGTAAACTTGCCCCTTAAGGCAACAGGAAATCAGCCCTGTAGAACTAGCAGAGCGGAGGAAGCTAATGTGCCTCTGAATTATCCAATGCCTGGCTCAGAAGTTGTTTGAATAATATCTTTGGGTTCTTCTCCACTATTAAGGCCTTGCTGATACTAGGAAGTCATACTGCTTAACTATACCAGCATAGCTTATTCTTCTATAGGAAGGAGAATAAGGTCTGCAGCCATAAGACCTTTTTATCCTGGGATAACTGCATCCACACAAGGGATTGTACCAGGAGAACTCTATATTTGTACCCTGCAATCAGGTGCAGACTCACCCAGCGGCGCCTCCTGCTGGTCGTCCCCAATACCTATGTGGGCCTAGGACCAGGCCCTGCAGCCTGGGGAGTTGCTGGCCTGGGGCTTCCCAGCCCCCAAGGCCTTTCCCCAGCCCTGCCTCACTCTAGGTCCCCGGGTGAGTTCCCCAGCAGCCAGGCCTGTCTCTCTCTCCATCAGAGTGAGACTGCTCAGCTTCCAGCTGCCCTGGCCTTCTTATAAGGCCTAGTTGCTCAGTTTGGGGCGTGGCCCCAGCTGCAGCCACTTCCACCAATCAGTCGGGGTTTTGCTCCCTTCCGCAGCTCCAGCCCTCTGCAGGGCTTTTCCAACCCCTTCAGGGCTGAGCGGGTGTTCACCCTGCTACATACCCTGACCAGTACAGTTCTGCTGGTACAAAATCTGCACAGACCAGGCCCCAGAAATTGCTGGTGAAAGCAAGGGGCATCCCCTTCCCTCTGAGCAGTAAATAGAGCAGCTCTGAGCACTCTTTGCCTGCCCCATGACAGCACCACTTCATGCCACAAAATTTTCCCCCTCTTGCCTTCCGTTACCCAGTGTTGCGTGGCTGGGAGATGAGCCTACGTAGCCCCGTCACAGTTGGCAGTTTCCAGAGAGGCTCCGTGCCGCTCCTCCATAACCCTAGTACGGGGCGCCGGAACGGGGGCGGGCAGGTGGCCATGGCCTCATCACTTTTTATCGGCTATAAGGGTGAGCGACAGGGGAGAGAGGGTGGAGAGGAGCGAGTGGGGAAGGGGGGTTTTGGGGAGAAAGGGCAGGGCCTCGGGAAGGGGTGGCCCAGAGGGCGGGGCCGCGATTCAGGCGCCAGTGGCCCCCTTACTTTTAGGGAGCTTCTGCTGCTCCTGCCCTAGTAATGGGGCCAAGGCCACATCTCCACTCTAGGGTTGTGTTTAGCCCAGCCAGTCAAAATCATGGTTCATGTTAAAACGTTGCTAATGGGGCTTCCCTGGCAGTGTAGCCAGGGCCTACTTGGGCAAAATGTCTCACCAGTCTCTGGGTCCTCTTCTGTCAGTGGAGAGGATTTACAGATGGCTGGGTGTGGGTGCTGCGGTGTGTCCCTCTTGGTTGTGCGCCATTCGGTGACAGGCCCTTTGTTTTCTCTGCCCTAGGTACGTGAACATCAGCTCTCTTGTGTTCAGTATGGACTCGCAGTTCCTGTGTGCTTCGAGTAACACCGAGACCGTGCACATCTTTAAACTGGAACATATCACAGACAGGTGAGAGGCTCTGAGCTAAGCCACTTGCCCCAGAGGGTATGTTTCCCTCTGCGGGGGAATGAGCACACGTTACTGTTAGCGTGAACTAGGCCTCGTGCTTTTCCTTCCGTGACACTGGCAGCAAACTGCCCCTTTGGCTTAAGAGCCTGAGGGACTTGCTGCTTGGAAGAGCTCTCTGCTCTCTCCTGCTGTTGGCTGGGAAGTGATGTCAGCACCCCAGGTTCACCTCTAGCCTCCTCGCTCCCTGCCAGTGTCTGGCCGTATCCAGCAAGGTCCCCCCTTCTCAGCAGGATGCTGCTGACGTCAGAGTTGCTATAGCAAATCCAAGCAGCGTTGCTAAGGAGCTGCTCTGTGCTTGTGGCTGGACGCAGGGAGAAAGGTCCCACCGTAGGCAGCAAAGCAATTAGCCGGCCACCAAGTCCATGGAGTTTGCCTGCTGGAAGCATTTCCACCACCTGTGGGCACTTCTTGTTACAACTTGCTGCCCCAGCTGGTATCCTGGACGAATCCACTGTAGGAACACGTTGGCTGCAAGCATCGGCCCCAGCAAAGGGAATGTTTAAATCTGAATAGAAAAACACTGCTAATCCGTTGCTGAGGATCTGCTCTGAGGCCTTTCCCCTGCGGTGTGCAGAGAGGGCTTCAGCGCAGAGGTTGCAAATGAGGTCTTTCACCTGCAGTCTACAGAGAGGGCTTGGTGTATCAGTTCCCATAGAAGCTGCCTGTACAGACCAGCATGGTGTGAGGACAGCTTCCCTGCCATACAGCAGGCTGGCTGCATGTTGCCATAAGGGTGGGAGTTTTCTGTGTCTCACATGGCGGGCTCCATAGTGCTCTCTGACTGGCATCGCCCACCAGCAGGAGGACTGTCTTCAGAGACACATTCCCCATGCAGCTCTGATAGGACTAGTGCAGTTTTAAATCAAGCTGCGGAGGGGCAGTGTGGCCTACTGGATAGAGCACTGGTTTGGGACTCAGGCGACTTGGGGTTCTATTCCTAGCACTGCCACTGGCCTGCTGGGTGACCTTGGGCAAGTCACGTCGTTGCTCTGTCTGGGCTGGTCCATTTGAATTACACTTTAGCAAGCCTGCATTAAAGTAGGTTCCGTTTTACTGGCCATATCTAACACTCCAATCCTGCAAGTCATTCTCTGGCAGGAGTGAGGGGTGGAGGGTTTGCACAAGTTACCAGCAGGACATTTTTCTTTTGGTGCAAGCAAGCCACGGCCATTGGGTAAGGGCGGTTATGCAAAGACTGTTCAGGGAACTCTTGTGATTCAGCTTGCACAGGCTGGCAAAAGGAAGATGCCTGTATGGTTGTTTTAATTTGTATGTACATTTTAACTAGTCCTGGTCTCTGTTGTTTTGTTGATGCTAGTTGTGGTAGCTACTGCACATAGCCTTAGTGATGGGTGTTTTATTATCCCCAGCCGGCCAGAAGAGCCTCCCACCTGGAGTGGTTACATGGGAAAGATGTTTATGGCTGCTACCAACTACCTCCCTGCTCAGGTGTCGGACATGATGAACCAGGACCGAGCCTTTGCCACTGTGCGCCTGAACTTCTCTGGACAAAGGAACATCTGCACGCTGTCCACGTGCGTTGGAACATCTGCATTCTCTTCACCCCATCAGCTGGCAATGGGTGCTAGACACAGAACACAACTGGGCTGTTTCCTGATGTGATACAGGCAGAGAAGGGTGGTGTATTAGCTTGTTGAAGGTGCATTACTGCACATAGGTTACCTACAACAGTCCACTCAAGGGATGTGGCAGGCAAAGGTGGAGGTGCAGATTAGGTCCTCTGCATAGCCCTTCCTTAACATTGGGTGATCACTGAGGTCTTGTCTACACACCAATCTGCATTGCTTAGTTAAACCAGTGCAAACTGTGTGTGGACCCTTTAAGGCTATGTCTACACTACAGGTAACCCGGGTTGGATGGGGTCAGGCATACCCCCATGCCTGGCCTCCATTGCAGGGCTTTAGCCCCTTGTCTCCCTGCTCCAGTGCAGAGTGTCACTGCCCATCATGGGGGATCTAGAGCAGTGGGAATGTGTGAGGTATGTATGTGAGGATAGCAGTCGGATCCTGGCCATGGCTGTAATTTCATGTGCTACCACTTGAAGGGCAGGCAAGTGTCCTGGTGGAGACGCCCAGCTCTGCATTCCTCCCACAGTGCACTGCTAGCACAGAGATCCATGTCTTCATTTCTTATTAGGATTCAGAAGCTGCCACGACTGTTAGTTACAACATCAGACGGACACCTTTACATCTACAACCTAGACCCTCAAGATGGAGGAGAGTGCGTCTTAATTAAGAAACACAAGTAAGCACATCACAGGTGCTCTGAGCCACTGGGCCTGGCTGATGCACCGACTGATCTTTAAAAAGGGAAAGTTCATCCTAAGGAAACAGAGACACTAGGATTTAAAAAGTGACTAGATTTTGGGTGCTCAACCTGAGGCTCTTTGAAGGAGTCTGATTTCCAAAGGGCAGATGTTACGCACTTCCTGCCCCTTCAGGTGTCTCCAGCTGAGCACCCCGACATCGAGGCATCACAATCACTAGCTGCTTTGCAAAAATCTCAGCCTGGAGCTGCTCTGCTTTTGGATAGGGGACATTTTCAGCCCACTTCTTTGGAGAGGTTTGTTCCTCTCTGAAATTCTGGGGCCCTGATCTTCTACAACTGAAGCCAAAGTACTTCCACTGCAATCAGATCCTCTGGCTGGAGAACGTGGACCATGCACTGGAGAGGCAGGAGTACTGCCTCTCTGGTGCTCTAGAACTGATCCGGGAGGAGTGATCGTGCAGGGCAGTACAGGGAGCTCCCATAAACACAAATAGCCGTCTGGTAGAGTGCAGTCTTCTCCTGGGAGATTGTTTTAATTTGTATGTCCATTTCAGATAAATAACCCCAGAGGGTTACATAGCTATGGATAATATTAAGCCTTTGGGGTGGAGTGGAAGAGATGTGTCTGTCTATCTGCCTAAGCATTGTCTGTTAAACCCACAAAACGAACACACGTAAAAGCTGAGTGCTGAGCATGCTCCAGCGTGCCTGGCTAATTCAGACATCAGTGACAATGGTCTTGCCATGTACCTCCTGCATAGCACAGGCCCCAGATGGGCCGTTTCAGGTTCATGTTTGGTTTCCTTGTTTCTGTGAGCTCCTAATTTTTTTGTAGCAGGGTTGGTATCTCTCAGAAACTTTGGATGAGTCTGTTACTTAGAAGCTCATTATCCATCACTGTGACCTGTACAAGGGCGTTGTTAGAACTGCTGCAGAGGAGAGGAATGGACAGGATCAAAGCTAACTCTTATTTCTTCTCTTGCTTCAAAACAAT
This sequence comes from Gopherus evgoodei, assembly GCF_007399415.2. Taxonomy (NCBI): domain Eukaryota; kingdom Metazoa; phylum Chordata; order Testudines; family Testudinidae; genus Gopherus; species Gopherus evgoodei. The sequence continues at coordinate 23,470,218 of NC_044336.1, read as the reverse complement.
CAGCCTGCTCAGCTCGGAAAAGACAGACGAGAACAAAGAAAATGACCTTCGGCCTCCATTACCTCAGTCTTACGCAGCAACCGTAGCCCGACAAAGTACGATGCCTTCATCTTCATCCATGCCAGGTGAGCACATGGCAGGTGAGCTGGGCTTGCCGCAGGGCTGGCATCTCTGAAAGGGCGACCAGGTGAAAGCTTCTTGTAGCAAAGTCAGAATTTTTCTCCACAGAGCATCACTGAGCAGAGGCTTCCCTGGCACTGGACTTTCCATGTTGCAGCCCATTGAAATGACTTGGGATGTTTTGTTCTGCTTCACCATCACCCTGTTCCTGCTATCCGATCCATCCAAGCTAATCCTTATGCTCACACAGTGTCCTTTGGGTCTCTCAGGGCCCTCTTGCACTGATTCAACTACAGAATGGACTTTCATTGCAATCAAGTTCATTGTAAGTTCCATGGTGTTGTCCTTCCCCACACCCCATGTTTTATTATGGTCACCAATTCGGAAAGGCCAGTGCTCATGTATGCATGAGGCAGAAGGTTGCTCTAGTGAACTGAGCACAGGAGAGGGCATCGGGAACATCTACATTTGAATTTCCTCTCTAATAATGACTCCCTCTGTAGCCTTGAGCTAGTCACTTAGGCCTGGTCTACACTGGGCGGGCGGGGGGATTGTCGATCTAAGTTAAGCAGCTTCAGCTATGTGAATAATGTAGCCGAAGTTGACATACTTAGATCTACTCACCAGAGTGTCTTCACTGTGTTAAGTCGTCAGCTAACGCTCCCCCCTTGATTCTGCCTGCGCCTCTCCCTCTGGTTGACGGGAGAGTGCTCGGCGGTCTATTTATCGCGTCTAGACTAGACACAATAGATTGACCCATGCTGGATCAGTCGCTGCCCGTCGATCCAGTGGGTAATGTAGACAAGCCCTTAACCTCCTTGCATCAGATGACACCATCTGGCCCGGGTGTGTTGTGAGGTTTAATATAATAAATCTCTGGAGCGCCACAGTGTATTTCAAAGAGCTCTGAATATTAAAAGCACTGTGTAAATATTCAGTATTACTCACCCTCCTCATTTGTAGCATTGATCCCTGTAAATCCGTGTCTTTCCCCACCCTTCTCTGGAATAACCACCACACCCTGTAGTAGATTCTCCCTGTTCAGAGCTTTGAACACTTTCCAGACCTGAGCTTGTGTTTCATCCTTGCTTGTAGCCAGTTTCCAGTACCTTGGATCTGTGCTATACGTCCAAGAACCTTAAACAGTATAAATAAGTGACATGTTGAGGAAATCATTCTTGGCTCTAAAGAGTCTGGTCTTTCGATTTTCATGAGTGAGACAAACTGATTACAGTCAGTTTACTGCAAAACACCACATTGTTTTCCTACTTCACAGGGGTGTCCTAATGATGAATTGGCTAATACTTACAATGCTTTGACAGTAGGGAGCACTAGCTAATGCTAAGCATGATTAATAATGATCAAAATTATGCTGCAATTCCGCTGGGAAGAGCAGTAACTATATCCTCACTTGCATTACAGTTTGTAACTGATAACAGTTGTCAGATCTGTGTCCAACCATTGAGACAGTAGTTGTCCAGAAAAAGCCAGATCTCCATGGCACTGTGTCGGGATCGCTACAAATTCTATTGAAACCACTTTGCCTCTTCGTACAGAAACTAGCTCTAAAATGGTGCAGGAGTCCAGGGGGTGACTGCCCTCTTATACTTCCCAGTCATCAAGATTTGCATACACACTAGCCAATAGAACAAGATTTTTATTACAGGGACCTGGGCTTGCTCTAATGGACTCAGTCACCTTTAACACATCTCCTCCCCAGTTTAAAATAAATGATTCCATCATGACAGCAGCCTTGCAGAACGTTATATCTAAGGTGATCAGAAATAATCCTAATTAAAAACACGAAGCAACATTTCAGGGTTCTAATTCTTGGGAATAAATCAGCAAGACCAAGTCTCTGACAAGCTTTTACCAAAACATGGAGTGTGATTCCTTAGCAGTTTGTTAGCATCAAGCAGTCTGCTTATGTTCCTTATGCAGAATGCATGCCAGGGAGAGTGAGTTTGCAGGGGTGGGTGTGCATCTCTCCATGCACTCGGGCACAACTTCTGTTAATATTTAGTGGAAGTTGCCCATATCCACCGAGAGCAGAAATGCGTCCTGCACAAAGGTCTTTTTACAGGATTTTCTTTTATTAAAGGTTTCAGAGTAGCAGCCGTGTTAGTCTGTATCCGCAAAAAGAACAGGAGTCCTTGTGGTACCCTAGAGACTAACAAATTTATTTGAGCATAAGCTTACGTGGGCTATAGCCCACCTCTTCGGATGCATAGAATGGAACGTATAGTGAGGAGATATATATACACACACATTAAATACATTCTTGGCATTATCTCAATGCTGCAAGGCGCAAATGTACTTTAAGCTAGATCATTTGGGTGTCATAATTGAAGAAACGAAAAGACAGTGAAACAGTATAAAGCATGATTACAATTTAAACTCTTTCCCTCTCTTTGGGAACACAAGCTGGTGTGATCATTTCCCTGGACATTAGTCTGTACAGCATGAGACCTAGTTTACTATTGAAACTGATTTATTTGTTAAGCCTCTTTCTTTCGTGCATCCTACAGAAACAAATGCCACATCTTTGAGTTCTTCCAGGTCTTCTGTATGAATGACTCCTATGCTACAGCTGCGTGGCTGTTAAAGTTACTGCAGCAAATTACCCAAGCCTGTCTTGGTTTGCCTGTGGTGGGAGGCAGAAAACTTATTTTGCAGGCGCTAATTCCTTAATCCGTTCCCCAGACTACTGGTGGCAAAGACAACACCCCACCCCACCCCCGATTCCCCAGCTCCTTTGCCAAACTGCTGCCGAAACCAGCTCTGAGCTCATATTTAGTGAGAAGATGGTGTCTCTTCCTGCTCAGGTCTGAGCTTCTTGGATTCATTTGCCCTTAGTCTTTTGCCTTTCTTTGTTTTTACAGGTTACTCAGAAGATGGGGGCGCCCTGCGAGGAGAGGTTATCCCAGAGCACGAATTTGCAACTGGACCAGTGCGTCTTGATGACGAGAATGAATTCCCTCCTGTGAGCATTAGGAGTCCTTAAAACGGCAGTACAGCCCTCATGCTAAGAAGAAAATATTAACTTCTTACAGAAGAGTTGTTGTTCCCTTTCTCTAATGTGTCTTGATCCATTATCAAGCCTATAACAGCTATGTTACAGGGACACCGCCAGGTAGTTTACGCCCACAGCTATGCAGCTAGGGATGGGGCTACAGCCTACAAAACCTAACATTAAGTAGAGAGAGGGCCAAGCAGATTCCCAGTGTTTAAGCACCTACAAATGTGGGTGAAGTTTGAATCTGGATCTGACCTTTAAATCTTGGGCCTGTCTCTCATATTAATAGAAGTAGCTTTAACTGCAATGACGGCAGCATTTTAACAAAAATATTATTATCCCCAGCTGTATTTTCAGTGCAAACATGTCCCAGCATTGGGCTGGTGCAGCTGCAACTTGAAGTGACCAGAACAAAAGTAAAATTGAGCCATCTTTTAATTCCCAAGCTGAGTGAAATGCAAAAAATCCCAAGGGATGCGGAATCAGAGGGGCAAAGGGGGCTAATGCCACCACAATGGAAATATGGGGGGGAGGCTGATCTGTGCTTCCACACTGGCATGCCGTTCTCTATACCATGCACAAATGCACGAGGGGTGGTAGAGAGAGGCAGTGAGCAGGATCCAGGCAGGAACACACTACGCGCACACACCGTTTAAACTAAGTAGCTCCCCATGCAGAGCGCCCATCCCATTCCACAATCTATCGCTGACACTCGACTTTCCCCTGCTCCCCATGTAGAGCATCTCTGATCTGCCGCCCCATGCCCCCAATTCACAGAGAGTTTCCGCCACCTCTAGAGAGCTCAAACCTCCAGCCCAAATTGGGACAAGCGTACTAGAACTTAAAATCCATTTCCAATCTTTTAACAATTATCCCATTAGTCACCAGAGGTAAGGACACTTTTGCTTTTTAAAACTGACTTTGAACCTGGCAGTGTCTCTCCAGCTATGTGATCTAGTATCCAAACACTTACTATGTTGTTTGCTTAACATTTGAGAGGGCAGATGTTGGTTACCTGCGATGATAATTTATAGTAGTTAGCAGTAGTTAGCAGCCTCTCCATAATGGTAACACCCTAATACACCAGGACACTTTGACTTGACTAAATTGTTGCAGCAATTTACTGTGGACAGAAGCGTGAGTCCTTTACTTAGTCCTCACCCATCTTCAGTGGAAGTTTTGCCTGAGTAAGGACCAAGTAAAAACTATATTATGGTCTCAGGATGTGACCCACAATTGGTGGATGAGATTTTCAAAGCTGACTAGGGTTTAGTGTCAAGTATCGGGGTAGCCATGTTAGTCTGTATCCACAAAAACAACAAGAAGCCCGGTGGCACCTTAAAATCTTAACAGATATATTTGGGCATAAGCTTTCGTGGGTAAAAACCTCACTTCTTGAGGTGCATGGAATGAAAACTACAGGTGCAGGCATTATACACTGACCCATGAAGAGAAGGGAGTTACCTCACAAGTGGAGAACCAGTGCTGACAGGGCCAATTCGATCAGGGTGGATGTAGTCCACTCCCAATAATAGATGAGGTGTCAATTCCAGGTGAAGCTGCTTTTGTACTGAGCCAGCCACTCCCAGTCCCTATTCAAGCCCAAATTAATGGTGTTAAATTTGCAAATGAATTTTAGTTCTGCTGTTTCTCTTTGAAGCCTGTTTCTGAAGTTTTTTTGTTCACGTATAGCCACTTTTAAATCTGTTATAGAATGTCCAGGGAGATTGAAGAGTTCACCTACTGGCTTTTGTATGTTACCGATTCTGATGTCTGATTTGTGTTCATTTATTCTTTTATGTAGGGACTGTCCGGTTTGGCCAATGTACATGGCAGTGGGGCATTGCTGACACATGATGGCATATATCACATTACTAGACGTGCAGGTGATGATGTGGCTGATGTGGTTGGGTCCTCTGATGGTGTCGCTAGAGTAGATATGGGAACAGAGTAGGCAATGAGGTTTGCTACAGGGATTGGTTCCTGGGTTAGCGCTTCTGTGGTGTGGTGTGTAGTTGCTGGTGAGTATTTGCTTCAGGTTGAGGGGCTGTCTGAAAGACCGTGTAAAAGTGGGTTACGAAAGCTTATGGCCAAATCTGTTAGTCTTTAAGGTGCCACTGGACTCCTTAGGATTTAGTGATATTCTAAAGCACATTGAGATGTACTGCTGTAGAGGGCTATATAGCTGCAGAACTCATGAAACTCACTGCTTTAGTTCAGAACTGTGCGTGACATGGCCATGGATTATACAGTTCCCTTCCGTTGTCGGCAACATAATTGATTTGAAACTTGGCATGACCCTTTTCTCTTTTCCCTATTGGCTTCCTGTTCAGGGTATTTAGTTTGAAGTGTTTACCCTTTAACCATTCCATACGACCCCGGGGTGCTGAAGCCAATGTTCTAGAAGGAGTGGAGCCCACAAAAAATTCCTGTGCTTGTTTCCAAGGAACCTGCTCTTGAGTATGTGTTCTAGGGACAAGCAAGTGCCAACAAGCAGGAGCTGAGCTGAGCTGACATGCTCCCGTGAGTTTGCATGCTGTGACTGGATTGTATGAAAGCAGCCGAAAACCCCTGCTGTCCACCAACAGGCCTTTATTAAATGGACTTTGATCTGTCAAAACCTTGTGCTGTAATTAACTTGACAGAACAACTTACGTGTGTGACTTACTTCCCAAAACAGGCCTCTCCGCTGTGAGCTAGCAGTAGGAGCTTCCAGATGAAGCATTTGGACTTAGAACTTTGTTTTTCCTCCTTGCTGCTCAAGGTTCCAGTTGTTAGTGCAGCATTTGCTTACACTGTGCTGCTTATAAGTAAGGCTGGTCGGAACACTTTGATGGTTGGAGATGTATTGATTTCGAGGAGGTTTTCAACAGAAAGGTTTCTGGGGTCTAGGGTGCACACTCTGGTCAGTTTTGACTAAAGATCAGAATCAAAGCCTGCCCTTTCAATCCAAAAACAGATATTTCAACCCATTTCCGTTTTGTGAAAATGTTTGAAAGGGTTTGGAACAAAAACAAATTCTGAAACCTTGAAAGCTCTTGCAAAATGGAATTGTCCCCGCCCAGCCAGCTCGACTCATTACGCTTTGTATTTGGACAGTTTTGTGGAAGGAGCAACATACAGTATCCTATAGCTGCTCTGGTTTTTAAATACCCTTCCTTCTACTGAATTCAATCACTGCTTAATGTGACTAACTCATTAGTAATAAAGGTGCCATAGCTTGGATCTGATCCAGAGCCTGTTGCTGGCAATAGAAAGGTGCCACTTAATTTAACAAGGAAAGGATCAGCCCAGATCTCAGTGAGAGGAGGAGATAAAAAGCCCGAGGACCTGTGTTGATTTTAAAATCTGACCACAACTAGAAGTTGTTTGGATGATACCCATGTTGCTAGGAGCTATTGAAACTGGTAGTGACTTGGAGAACAAGGTTAATCACCTATTTCACTTTCAGTGATAGGAGTGGACTTGATTCTGTGAAGTCCACTTAGGGACTTAGTGTCTGTGCTATTGATTTTGTGAGGAAATGGCTACTTAATGGCTGGCAGCATAGTACCCTAAGATTGATGTCTCGAGAAGAAAGCACTGAAGTCAATACTTGATCCCTGCAGAATGCTGACTTGCTGGGAGGACCAGAAATGCTGGGAAGGGAGGAATGAACCCACATTATTTATTCTATGTACAGATCCAGTTTTAAATGTTCATGTGGTTCTGGCCACACACAGCTGCACAAATTCCAGCTGTGACTTCTGCTTACCTATGCTAGTGATCTGACAGATGGCAGTCAGTATTCCAAAAGAGCTTTCCAGTAATTGCTGATTTATGCACTTTATGCCTGAGTTTAATGCTGATGTGATTTTGGCCACATAGCCAAAGTAGCCTTTCAGAATTCATTGCAGCTTCTTCAGGACACCATGATCACAAGGTGTTTTTCTGAATGTTCTAAAGAGAGAGATAGCGTGGTCATGAGGTTTTATGGACGAGTCCTATAGGATTGAGCAGCATTTATCAGCGAGAAGGATGAAACCTATAGAGCAGCTTCAATAGAAATGAAATATACATGCCAAAGAAATCTCTGCAAAGGCCCGCAGAATGTATAACGTTGTAGTTATGTTCCTGAAAAATGTGACTTTAAGCGAATCCAAATTCTCCATAAGAATGAATGTAAATAGGCGGGTTAGATTCCAGGGAAATTTTTTTCACCAGACAAAAAAATCTCTCTCTCTCACACACACACACACACACACACACACACACACACACACACACACACACTTACTTTTAAACAATTTAATACTGTTCACAGCTTGGTTGAGGTGGTGAATTTAGACGGTGGAAGAGGGAGGGATATTTCCCAGGGAATGCCTTGCTGCTAAATGATGAACTAGCACTTGGCTGAGCCCTCAAGGGTTAACACATTGATGAGAGGCCACATAAACAAGAGGGCAGCACGAACACAAGGGAGGGGAGACAGCATAGCAGACAGACAGAGATACACACTCCCCTGTAAGTAAGCTGACCCACTCTTAAACCCATTGTCTTTTTAAGTGGATCAGGAAGTTGAGACAGCAGCTGCTGCCCCAGGCTCTCTCTGTCTCTCTCCGTCAGTGTCCCATCTCTGCTCTATATGGAGAAGGGGTGAGCAGGGGGGAGGGGGACACCCTGACATTAGCCTCCCCTCCCCTGTTCCCAGCAAGCAGGAGTCTCTGGGAGCAGCTCCAAGGCAGAGGGCAGGAGCAGCACATGGCAGTGGGGCAGGGACAGCTGAACTGCCCAGCAATTAATAGCCTGCTGGGTGCCTGCAGCACAGGGAACTTAGGGGAGCAGGAGCTGATAGGGGGGCTGCCAGTCCACCCTGGTTCCAAGCCCCCACCAGCTCGCTGCAACGGGCTGCTCTTCCTGCAAGCAGTGGATAAAGCAGGCAGCTGCCAAACAACGTTAGAAGGGAGCATTGCACAACTTTAAATGAGCATGTTCCGTAACTGATCAGCAACGAAACAACGTTAACCAGGACGACTTTAAGTGAGGAGTTGCTGTATTAGGAAAGAGGATCTGTGCAGAATGTAAAGCCCGCCTATAGAGCTCTAATGCAGGATTGTCATGCATGGTTACATGTCTTTTGGATTCTTCTGCATGTGCTGAGAGCCAAAGAATCTCGTGTCAGAAATGTTAAGATGGAGCCTGATAGCAAGAGGGAATTTCATTAGAGGCATTTTCTGAACTCCAGCTAGAGATTGCAAAGCGACAAGTTATTTGATGGAACCAATGGCTTGGGACTGAAATGCAAAAGGAGCCTTTAAAATGGCTTCCATGCTCAGGACCTTTTGTTCTGTTACCTCCAGATTTAATGACACTTGAGTGACCAGTACAAAAGGGCGGGCAGCTGAAGCACACTGCTGCCACTGTGAGCATATAGCTCCTGTATGCATGCCCAGCAACTAGCATTGTCAACAGCAGTGAGAAAACCGATCCTTACAATGGGCCATATCCATCTACCACCTGTTTGCTGCAATTTGGGTTACTTGAGCGGCTCTTAGAGGCTTTGATGAATGTTTGCTCATTGCAATACGCACCCCAGTATTCCTGCTTGGCCAATAACGAAGAGGCTGTTTAGAGAGCCTGTTGCAGTCATTATTTCACTGTGTCTTTACTTTACTAGCTTCAGGTTTCATTTGAGTGAGTTCAGCATAAATAGTGTGGAGTGCTAGAAAAGAGCTTCCTGTAATGGACGCAGTGTAGTTAGCATGAGTTGTGGATGAAGGTCTAATCACGATCATCAGAGCGTTAACAAACTTTGCTTAGCACAAAGTAGCTTAGTCCCTAGGGCAGAATAAAGGTGACATTGCAGCCATGTAAACCAGGAACGGCTTAGCAACAGGCGCAGGTGAGAGCTATGCACTAGATAAGTTGCAATGAGCTAGGACCTTGTTGCCAAGGAACAGAACTTACCTATAATTAAAACAGGGAGCGTTGTATTGGTCAGCCTTGCTATGCCGAAGTTGGTGGAGATACTGCTGAGGATTGTTGCCGAAAGCATTATTTACTACAGGTTCCAAGCTGTCTAAACAACTGATATTTTGGTACGCCTGAAGCGAAAATATTGCAGCCACGCTTGTGTTGCATGTTACAGTGCTTGCCTAGGTCACGGTGTTTGTTTTCCACATTGGTCTTCTGTCGTTTTGATCATACTAACTCCGCTACATAGACATTTGGCATTACTATGAATTTTTGGCTGCATTTCTTTATAGTTGCTACCTGCGGTAACAAAGAGCAAAAGTGTCTCTGTGGAACTGTCTGTTGTTAATACTGCTCCTTGGTGGGAAGCTTCTGTGGAAGTATGGCTGGCCTTTTGCTCCTTCTAGCATTCAGTGTCTCTGCAACTCAGCCGAAGATGGAGGAGCTGCGGGGTGATCTAGCCAGCAGGCATCTGTGCACTGACACCCAAAACACATTAGCTGCTGGGTGGAGTCTCCGTAGAGCAGAACCCTTCTGAGGGTAGTGGGTGGGGGAGCAACCCTCCCTCCCCAGGCTTTTCCATAAGAAGGTGCAGTTCTTGCCCAGAGGTCTTTGGTCCCCTTTTTGTGGCTTGTGTGTGTGGTGCTGGTATGAAGTAGCTATTTAAACATCCTTGCCATTGTGTATTTCCTGTCTGTGTCCTGAGGAGGATGCTGTATTCTGTTACCGGAGTTAAGAGCTGACACGTAGTGATCCAGTATGTCTGCATGCTTTGTCTATTTTTAATCTCTGTGTTCTGGATGCGATGGCAGCTGGATAAGGGACACATTATCACCAACCTATACATGTAGGGCAAACAAACAACTCCCATTGACCAGAAAGTAAAACACTGCATGGCGTCCTCTCCCCTGCACATGTGCAAAGCCTTCTGTGATTAACCCTGCTTAACGGCCTGTCGCTGGGAAAAGTAAGGCAGTTCTGTTTTGATTTTGGTAGATAATCTTGTGCCGTGGAGGTCACCCGGGCAAAGTGAAGAGGTCATGATGAGACGCCAACTTCAGGATTCGAGACAGGCACTGGGAGGTGGTTTGGAAAAACCCAGCAGTGTGGAAGAAAGGATTTGGGGGGTGCCTACAACAGAGCGAATAACCAGAGGTGCTGCATTGCTTTTACAACAGTATATTCAAGTGGTTACCTCACCCTCTGGCCCTGTGTTTGACATGGTACACGGGAGTGGTAGAACTATACTGCATGCACAGTGCTATATGTAACAAAGGAGACATTAACACCCCATTGTAAATGCTAACCTGACCAGATTTGTATGTAACCTGAATTTTATATACATGGGTTTCCCTTTTCTAATTTATGCTGTTTTATGTGTATAAAGTCTATTAAACTATGTCTTTGTACAGTATATACATAATATTTTATCCATGCAGAGTATTTTTGCAGTGATATTAGGGGGAAATCTCCCAATTTATTATGTTTGAGCTCTACCAGAAGGCTAGTAATAAAGTCGTCATACGTCAGTGGCTGCTCGGTGTGAGAGTTCTTGCTGTTCTCTAGGGGGCCCTACGGATGTCAGTCTTGATTCAGGTGTATTAGTGGAACGGCTCCTAGTTTTGGTTTCTACTGTTTGTGAATCATCGCCCGTTGCCCTCAGCTGCACGTTCACTGGTTTGTTTCAAACAATACTATCTTGGGAGTGAAGGGCATCGTCGTTAGAGATGAGAATTGAGACTCAAGATGGCTGCTGCCGTTGCTGAGCCTGGACTAACTTACAACCCTGCCCAACCCTTTCTGGCTTCAGGAGCATTGTCCAGGATGTGTGACCTGTGGTCTCTGTTTGCTACTGTGACATTGACCTGCTGCAACCTTGGGGGATTCACGTAACTTTTGCCTGGGATTCCCCATTTGTAACATGGAGATAATGGCTTAGATGTGCAACAGCCTGGGAAAGGAAGGGGCATTGGGGCTTTCCAGCACCATTCAGGGAACTGCCAGGCACCAGGTTGGTCTCTGGGCTGCGCTGCCTTGTGCCAGTACATAACCGCTCCCAAGGACCTCCTTTAGTGGTTAAGATTGCATCATGCAATCATGAGGGCATCATGCTCTGGCTCCGCCCCTTTCACACCCCGTCTCTAAGCCATCTCCAAACACCCTTACACCAGGGCAAGGACAGCATGCTGTGCTAAAGGAATCCTCTCAAGCTGGGCTAACACTTTCCCATCTTGGCAAAGTGCTGTGAGATCCTCAACGGCGCAAGTTGCCCTGGAAGTACAGGGCATTATTCTAAGCGGGAGCCTTTTGTAAATATGGATAAATCCTGGGGGGCGAGGATGGGGCTTGGCCTTACTACTTGTGAGCTGTTTAAGTCTCTAGGAGGAGGTCAGTTCTCCCTGCAATTCCCCTGTCCCTAGGATATAGAGCTGGGCCATTGTCTTCATCTCAATTTCATGTAAAGCCCATACTGGTTTAACCCTAGATAGAAAAACTCACCTGGAGCCAGGAGTGACCACCTTGTGCTGCCAGAGGGATAAAGATTACCCCTCACCTCCCCAGGAATAGTGGGGGGTGTCTGGCCCTCTGAGCCAACAGATCTCAGGGCCTTGACATAGGCCAAGGCCACATGTACAAAGGTTTAATCCACTGCTTCCTGGGCCCCCTTCTTCTCCATCTATGCTCCCCTGGGCTCATCTTCGCTCCTCACATCCCATCCCCCCAAGTCCCCTTCAAGGCCAGTTTCAGATCACAGAGAGGCAAGTGACATGCAGGTTCATCTTTTGCAGCAATTCTCCATGGGACAGGCAGGGGGCAATACCATAGACAAGGGCTTTGACCCAAGAACCGCCTCTGTCACCTGGTGAGCCCATAAATAGCATTCCCCCTTCTTCCTCCCCACCCCCCCCCCAACCACAATATAGATCAGTGGTTCTCAAGCTGTGGGCTGCTTGCAGCCCATTCAGCAGAGCTGTGGTCGATGTGACACCCATACAGGCCATGCTGGTAGTGTTGGATGTGGCCCACAGTGGTAAATCGTGTGAGAACTACAGATCTAGATCTACCAGCTCTTTACGCAGGAGCAGAGAAGGTGATCTCAGAACACTCCACTCACAGTGTCTCAACATGGCTATGCTGTTCTAAACACTGCAAAGAGAGCCATGTCTGCTGTCCATGCCGACGGTAGCTACACACTGATATGCTAGTCCTTCGAGCTGGTCTAGATAGCATCAGCTTTATTTGCATACAGCACAGCTAGAATGGCACAGACTGTCCTGATAGCTGATTCAGTGTGAAACGATTGTCTACGGCTCCCTGTTACCGCTAGAGCAGCAAGCCTGACATCGGCAAACTATGTGCTGTGGATTGCAGCAGGGCATTGCCGCTGGATCGTGAGAGTAATCAGCTGTTGAGACGTTGTCTGTTGCAATATCCTGAAGAAAGTCTGTCAAAGCCCTGGTTATCACAGGTAGCACAGCGCGATACTCGCCAGCCTCCACATCCAGAGGCACCTGCTCCTGAATGTCTTGATCCAGATTAAAAATGAGCGGTGGCTGGTGATGCTCCTCCAGCCCAATGCTTCCGTCACAGGCTTTCGCCCCGCCTGGAATGGAAACCCAGAGAAAAACTCTGAAGTAAGTCCCCTGGCAGCCATCCCTGCTGCAGCGTCATTAGTTTCTAGCAGACGTAGCGGCCTGAACACATGCAGCAGGTACTTCTGTTACCAAGGGGTGCCAAGGTCCTAGGCTACCTGAGATAACTATGGCAAATGAGTTACTCACAAGCAAAGGAGATCAGTGAGTTTCTAGTGTAGGTCTAACCTCTTATACCTACAGTTGCTACCACATTGCTGGACATGGCTTAACAACCTAGCAGCAGACGGAAAAGCTTTTGAGTTCTACATGGATTATTCCAGTGATAGGCTAAGGAAAGTCCTGCCTAGCAACATTTACTGTGCAGTGGTGCTGTATCGGAAACATCTGTAAAAGTGACTGTCTGCTCTTTAGGAATCGCACCACAGAAGGACAGGGAGCTACGTTATATGAAGTGACCGTCCTAGGGCTTGCTGTGATCTCTGGCAAACGGTACTAGCACCACAGCCTTCAGTAATTATAGCTCAGAAGCCCTGTACAGCACTGGAGACTGCAGCTGTGGTTAAAACCCTCCAGCAAGGTTGTGCGTTGGTTTGCATAGGCTGACCCGAGTTTGACCCAGTTATGAAATTATAGCTCTCGCACGCTCTACAGGCAAGGGGAGGATAGGAAGGCATATTGTGGGCTGCTCTAAAAGGGAATTGAGACACAAAGGGCAACACAGAGACACAAGAATAGCTACAAGAAGGCTAAGTAAACCGAAGGTTACAAATAAAGGAAACAAGATGAAGAGGAACATGAGCAGGTCCAGTGCTGCTGGTAAGCAGAGACCCTGGCAGGGAAGGCACTTGCTCTATAGGGGCTACATACTACATTGGAGATGCCTCAGAAAAAGCCACATGCTATGAACAGGAGCAGTGGAATTGTGTGCAGTTCTGAAGTTGGGGGTGAGGGTCCCATTTTAATCATTCATCCACCCTCTGAGGTTAATGGAACCTAAGCATGTCCAGAGGGCTGCAGAGAAGCATGTCATTCCTCTTGCTGTCCTCTCACATCAGGAGCCTTCCTCTGTAACTCTTGTTGAAGTGCTCTGGGTGTCTGCTTCCCAGCTTTGTTTCCAGAGGTCACCACTATCAGTCGTTGTGACCATCAGAGGTGCTGTGGCTGAAGCCCTCATTCTAGGTCCTGATTCAAAAAAGCACTGCAGCATATTCCTGCCTTTAAGCACATGGCTTGCCCCACTGAAGCCATGTGCCTAGGTGCCTTGCTGAATCTGGGGCTGAGAAAGGAAGCTGCTGTCAGCACCTTCTTCTCTGGGAGGCATCCTCAGCTTTGGAATTCACACTCCCCTTGGTCTGACGCTGCCCTGAAGGTCACCAACTCTGGGCCACGAAGCCTGCAGGGGAGGGACCCGTGGCTGGGGCAAGGATTTGATTCATTTTCTGGTTTGCGGGCGGCTCCTGGATCTGTGCTTGTTTGTACCAATCTGCCTGGATTTTTAAATCTCTCCCCCAGAGCACCCAGGCCTTTGGATAAGAGGCTTTTCCTAAATTCAAACAGACTATACCTGTAGTGTAAAATGCCTTATATTGAGCCAGCCGTAGCGCTTTTATCTCTCCGGCCTTTCCAGCTGCTCCGCTATTGGGGTGAAACAACGTCTAAAGGAAGAAAAGAAGGCAACAAGTTAGGGGACACCAGGTAAGATTTTATCTGTTCCTGCCCTGAGCTCTGATACAGCCCCAGAGGAGACCAGGCTGTGCTTGCAGAGGCAGCCATTCTGCTTTCCCACCAGATTACAAGTCTTGAGGACCACGCATGCTTTGGAAGCAAAATTCTGCTATGGAAAAGTAAGAGCCATTGGTGTTTCTTTGCTTCGATCCCCCTGGTGACAGAGTAGGGCTTGCATACGTCATGCCGTGAGAGATCTGCTTGCCAAGGTAAGACACTAGGTCTGGTTCCTAAAACGTTTTTATTCGCCCTTTCTCACCTTTTCTCTTATATCATGTTCCCTGAGGTAGGGCCGTTGGAGTCCATTTCCTTCCCTGATGAACAGCCGATGGGCATTAATTGTGCACTAGAGATCTGATCAACCGTTGTGCCTGTTTATAACAATCACTCTTGTTTTCAATCTCGCCATTAACAGGGGGTCAATGCTAGAATGAATATGACTAGCCAGAATGTAGCAGCTCCTTGCAAGGGTTGTTAACACCCTTCTGTTGCTTTAGGCAATGGCACATCACTAAAGACCTACTCTGAGCTTGTCTGTGTTCCAACAACACCAGCGTAGCTGGACCCGATCGAAGCTGCAACTCAATGGGCAACCTGCGCCCACTGCATTATTCCTGCTTGGCTTAAAAAATGATCAGCTTTAACAACAACCTCATTCTGTCCCTGCCTCAATACAGCTGCTAGTTTTCAATACAGCCCTACAGAATCTGCTCTGGGTTCACACCACGAAAGTTAACTACTCTGATACCAGCCTCATTATATGAACTGGACTATCCAGTACCAAGGCCTTTCAGAGAGGAGCGGCAAAACATTTGAGGCTAGCGAATGGAATGTGTTTAACAAACACGAGCTCATGTTCTACTGTAAATTTTCCTGTGAACCCTCTCCAGCATGACGCTATGAGAACAAGGAGCATTCTGGTCCTTCCTGCTATTATTACAGCTCAGCTAGTGGCAGGGACATCTAAGAGACCTTTACAGCTCTGTGGGGCCAGCAACCAAGCCCCAAGTTCATAATGACTTCATGTCTCTTGTGAAGCAGAGACTATACTCTGAGCTCACGCCCTGGAACAGCACAGTTCATTGCCACTGAGTCACTCATTCCACTTTAAGGAAGTCTCCCTTCACAAACACAGAGAGACACATTAAGGGGAGTTAAGGTGACAAGGAGTAGGAGGGGGTGGGGTGGATTATGTCTAGTTCAATCTTTGACACCCTGAATCCATACTGGATGATCCCCTGGAGGCAAAATAAAATGACAGGGCCAAGTGAACTTGATGGACCAGTCTGTCAGATAATCTCCGGTTGGAACCCCACAGTCCCAGAGGGGGATGAATCACAAGAGGTTTCCTCCCTGGGAAGGAGTTGAAGTGATTCATAAAGTTTCCGTTGGGCTAAAAATTAGAAACATCTGCTGGAGATGGAGGCAGCTGTCGCGCCAAGTTTAGCAGCCATGTTCACAGCTGATCAGTGAGATGATTACTTAACAGGTGTTCCCACTGTCACCAGACCATACAACACTGCAGTGGGGGGGGGACTAGCACTCTCAGGCTAGTGTGGGCAGGCAGCACAGACCCCATATTCAAACTAAAAATTAACCTTGAGAACATTTGTCCATTTTCAGAGACTGACTACTAGATCTTCTCCCCTGAGGAAAAGCAGGATCTTAACATTTTCATATGAAGGTTCCGGGTGGAGAATATAACAGAGACTGGGTCTGACTGGGCAGCATCTGCACAGTGTGTTTAACTCCCTTTGACTCGACATCTGGTCTTCTCTTTGCAAAAGCCCTTGTTGTCCCAACTTGATGCACTTTTACAGAGCGAGAAGCCATCCCAGAGGTTCACAGAGCTATAACACACCACCAAGGCATCTGCCCTTGTGTCCCAAACAAGGGAAAGGAAACCACATAGTGGCATTTTGAGAAAACACTGTCAATGGGGATCTTCTTCAACCAACATGCTTTACAGCTGGTGTGTCGCTCTCAGGGCAGGTAGCAGTGAGGTAGACTAGCTGCCTCTTTTTTACTATCTATAGCTGAGAAGTTTGCACATACTGCAGCTCAAAGCAGGCAGGCCTGATTTCATGTCCTATAGGACTCCCATGCAGACGGTATACTCTGCCCATATCTGGACCCTTCAGGCAAAGATCTCAAAGTGTCTGACAAATAATTACTGATGACATTTTACAAATGAGAAACTGAGGCACAGTGAGGCTAAGCAACCTCCCAAGGTCACACCGTGATTCAGCGGCAGAACAGACCTACGCCCACAAATCCCTGAGCAGCCAGACCCTGCTGGCTGGAAAAGGTTCAGGTAGGTGGGAGGGGGAAAACAAGAGCAGTGCAGTGAAGCTAGCCTCCAGCACAGGCTCCTGCTATCCTAGCAGCTCAGTGGGTGTCATCATAGAACCGATACAATCTCCTCAGAGATGCAGGGGGAAGTGTAAATGCTCATAGGATCCAGCATCCTTCCAGCCCACTGCTCTCTGAGCAGCCTCAGGAGCTGGGGTTACCATGACCTCTAGGTATTTCTGTGGCCCTCGTCGCCATGGTATCCTGCCTGGCTGGTACCATTATTGGAGCCTTTATATTAAACTGCCTACGAGTGCTCCAAATCCTTTCTGGCGGAGGCAATCCCTGGTTCTGCTAAACCGCCCTTGGAATGCTGTTACCAGGAGAGCTTCAGCGCTGAGGCTCTGGAATGCTGATTGATGCTGGTCTTTTGCAGGCCCCAGCCTGTCTGAAGAAAAGACCAAGAGGGGGAGACAGAAAAATATGTTGTTGAAGTGCTGCTATTTCAGTAGAATACAATGGAAACAAATAACAGCCCCTCAGGAGGAACCAATCAGCACTCCGAGCCTTCGCCTCAGGACAGCGAAATGCTGTTTCTCATCTACTTTGCCCTTTCTTCTTTCCCAACCAAAGGGAACATTCTTTACCCAAGGCCATCCCTTCAGCGACAGGATCTGGATTCCATAAGCCTACAGCGCACTCTCCTAATAGTGCTGTGTAGAGTACAGCCCTCAGCACAGAGATAAACAGCAGCATAGACAGCTTAGGAGAGTGCCGGAACCTTAGGGTACGTACTCGGGTACGTAACTGACACGGTTCTCTACACACCCAAGCAGCGCTCCCCCAGCTACACCGCTATTTTTAGCAGTGCAGTGTCCCGCTGCCAGAGCCTTTCTCCACCACAGGGAAAGGCTCCAGCAACAGGGAAAGGTTCTGGCAGGGTAGAGGCAGTGGGGAAAAGCTCCAGCAGCTCCCCACTGCCATAGCCTTTCACCGTTGCCATAGCCTTTCACAGACACAGGTAGCCCGCTTTTCACTCTGGCATGTAGCTCCACACCCTACCTGCCACTGCCCGTGGTGTAGACGTACCTTCAGAGTGCCGCTTCTAGGCCTGGCGCCTGGGCTACACCTAAAATGTAGGTCAACTCAGCTACTGTGTTAAGGAGTGTGAAAAACCCACACCCCAAAGCACCATAGTTATACTGTCCTTCCCCTCAGCATAGATGCAGCTACATTCTTCTGTCAAGCTAGCTACCATCACTCAGGGAAAAACCACTTCCGTCATAAGCGGTAAGCTAAGCTATGGGTTTATGCCAGTCCCTGTAGTATAGACGTGGCCCTATTGACAGCAGATGGCTGGGTCAGGCCCATATCATCCTTGGAGCATCTTAGTGTCTCTAAAAATTCAACCCCCTCTTCCCGTCAGACACGATCAATGCTTGAGCTTCCAGCTGCCCCCCTTCACTATTGAAATTATGTGTCCAGCCACAAGAGGGAGGGGAAGAAAACTTCTCCCAAGAAAACCAGAGGGTTAAAAAACATCTCCAGATACAATTAAATGCTTTTTATTGTATAACTAATCTGTCAAACCCACTGCTACAAGATGCGGAAAGAGCTTTGGAGGATCAGATATTTGAACAGAATTAGATATTAGACCAACTTCATCATGCAGTTTCATTAGATATTATACAAATGTAGACAGGATATAAACCCTCATGCTTCAGGCTATAAGCCAACCAATAACTGCTTAAGGCCAGGAAGGAACTCCCCCATGACGATAGTATTGCATATCTGTTTCTTACGAAGCTTCTACTCCTTCTTCTGAAGCACCTGAACACTGTCAGAGATGGGATACTGGACTGGTTGAACCATTGATCTGATCAGATATGGCGTTTGTCTAATATTTGTCTGGCCTTTATTCAAAGAACCTTACGCATACAAAAAGTGTGGAGGATCCACACCAACCTGCAATCAAAAGAGAATCTAGCAATGGCTTCAAGTTATTCTCTGTTTCCTAGACTCCCCAAGACAACATGACTGAATTCAAATGTACATTATTTTCCCACCCACAGTAATCATTCCAATTGGCATTTATGTTTAAGTCCTGTTCACTTCCCAAATGGAGCACTTCTTTCTGAAATCACTTTGATGGCTGTTGAATTTATGGACCCTGATTCCTAATCCCATTTTATGAACTGTCATCTTTTTTGATGCCCTGGGATTTTACATCCATGTGTTCTCTATCCAGGAAAAAGCCAGATAAATGAATACAGCCGCTACTAATGAAGGAATAATGTGGTTTACACAAAAAATGCCAAGTTTTGGTGGGAAATTTTATAAACCGTTGGTTTGCTTTGTTTTCATAAACGTTTCCTGTACATTTCCCACCAACCCCCCAGTTTTTCAACAACTTTTCACTTTTCAAAACTGTTTATGGGATTGTTTTTTGGTTAAAAAAAAACAAACAGGTTTGGAGTTCTGAAAAATTTAATAAAAAATATTTTTTTCCTGTAAAAATTTCCATGTACACCGAGACCACTGTACACTGCTTTGTTAGCACGAATGAGCCTTCAAGTGGGAGTTAATAATACATTCACACCCACCATTAAGGCCCCCTTTAAAGTAGCTGGACAGCGTAAACTGGCCTTAGGGCTAGTCTTCATGGTGGAATAACGCGCTGTACAGGGGTGTAATTTCTAAAGCACACTAACCTAGAGCATTAATTGTTCCATGTTGATCCTGCCGGTGTGAACTAAAGGTTCCCTAGCGTGCTTAATGTAGTGCTATTCCAAAGAGCATTAAGTTAAAGTGCACCAGCAGGGTCTACATGGACTAATTAATGTGCAACATGTTAGTGTGTTTTAGACATCACACCTCTGTCAGCACGTTACCACTGTGTGCAGACAATCCCTTAGCATAAATGAGAATCAAGCCCCATGGGTCTCCTTACATGCTTAAAATTAGGTCTCGTCTACACACAAAAGTCGTACTGATTTAACTATAGCAGTGGCATGAACATGGTGCACTGACTAGCATGTGTGCCGTCACATCAGTATGAAGGTGCCATATACCAGTATGGCTTATTCCTATGCAGGAAGAGGAATAAGCTGTACCAGTATATGGCATTGTCTACACTTGAAACATTTGCTGGTATTGTTACACTCAGGTTAACCATCTCTAAAGGTAAGGTAACTCCCTTCTCTTCAAGTACCAATATATATCTGTAATTTTCTCTCCATGCATCAGTAGAAGTGGGTTTTTTACCCATGAAAGCTTATGCCCAAATAAATCTGTTAGTCTTTAATGTGCCACCAGACTCCTCGTTGTTTTCATCTCTAAAACGTCTATTACAATTCTTCCTGCACAGGTAAATTGCTTATCTTAACTGAAGCCCTCTGGTGAATGGCTCTAGTCTAGAGAATTGCAAAGCTTTACTACTAGGTATGTTACATAGCTAGTGATTCTTGACTTTATTATTTAAAAAAAAAAGCTGATCATTTTCAGTTTGAACTAAACTACTTGGTATATTTCTATTACTGAGTGGGCATCAGGAACATTCCTTTGACATTAATCTACTGAAACAAGCCTATTTGCCTGATGCTTTTATCTGTGATACATTTCATATGATTTGTTTTTATTGCGAACAAACTTTATTCAAAACAGGACCCTGGCTGCAGTTCCAGAGCCCGCATAGGTGGCACTACTAGTGAATATAGGTGCTGTTGGAGTGGAAAGCAAAGGGTATCTAAGGGCTTGTCTACATCACAAAGTTGCAGCGCTGGTGAGGGGGTTACAGCGCTGCAACTTAGGAGGTGTACACATCTGCAGGGCATCACCAGCGCTGCAACTCCCTGTTTGCAGCGCTGGCCGTACTCCCGTTTTGTCTCGGGTGTAGAGGATCCAGCGCTGGTGATCCAGCGCTGGTAATCAAGTGTAGACACTTACCAGCGCTTTTCTTGACCTCCGTGGAATAAGCAGGTATCCCAGCATACCTGAGGAAGCCTCTGGTAATCAAGCAGGTCTCCTTCCCCGGTTTGCTCTCGCGTTTCCCGAATCCCCGAGCAAGCAGGTCTCCTTCCCTGCGGTTTGCAGGAGGGTTTGGGGAATGCGAGAGCAAACCGTGGCGAAGCTGGTCTCCTTCCCCGGTTTGCTCTCGCGTTCTCCGAACCCCCCTTGAAGCCGCCCAACAGCACTGCAGTGTGGCCACATCTAACACCACTTGCAGCGCTGGTTGCTGTAAGTGTGGCCACTCTGCAGCGCTGGCCCTATACAGTTGTACTAATACAGCTGTAACAACCAGCGCTGCAAAATTGTAGATGTAGACATACCCTAAGTGAGACCATGCGAGGAGATGTACAGACACTGCAGTCAGCAAACTGCCTCCCAAATAAACACAACTACCTCAATCAGCTGCCAGAACTGTGCATAAATCAGATGCTAGGAAAAAAAAAAAAGGAAAAAGGAACTGATTCAGAGAGGATTTGTGTCAAGGAAAAGCCTGTAACATCAAAGGCAGTTTTGCTATCACTAGCTTACAAGTACAAGACAAAAGGGAGTAGATTCTCATTGCAAAGTACTTGGCTGTATGCACTGAGCAGGGAGGTACAGCAGAAATGCAATCAGCTCCCCAGCATGAGTGTGTTGAGAGGCACAAGGCCAAGTGATTGCTGACCCATGGATGTGCCCTTATTAGAATAGAATACACAAGCTCCAAGGTGCTGGATTGCTCTGACAGACTCGCCTATTTCTCCCTCCGCGCACACCAGACCAAATGTGTCAAGTTGGCGGGAACAACTCAAGTCCCAGCTGGCTAAAGGACGGGGAGCCAGGCAACTTCAAACACATCTGGTTTGGACTGTGGTTCAGGAGTGAACCAGGGTCTCGCCTGCAGACAGAGAACACACTGGATATGGCACCAGCCTTCCCTGCTTACAAAAGGCAGGGAGCTGAGCCCAAAACTGGCTGAAAGGTTGCCTTGTCCTAGAAATAGTAAGCTACTGTTTGCCCCACATTTAACCAATCAGTTTCCTAAACCCAGGGAGGGTCTGGCTCTGACAGGGTTAATTCACTCCTCATGATCCTCCAGGGAGAATTACAAAGCCTGCTTACCTTTAAGGGAGTGCTCAAAAGACACAAGCTGATCATTTGAAAGGCCACATAGCCAAGGCCTTCCGTCTCTGTGGGGATATTTAGAACAGGGTGAAATGCAGCATAGGGGCCAGCCCTGTGCAGGCAGGGAAAGGAGCTGAAAACACAACAGTTTCCCATCCCATCCCAATTTCCTGTTCTGAATGGCTAGGAGTCTGCAGGCTTTCTCAGGAACACAAGTGGTTTGACTTGAGGCAGGAGTGTTATTAATCAGTGAGTAACCACAGACAGGGCACGTCAGAGCTCTAGTGGTGGTAAACTGGAGACAACAGACAAACTAAATTAGTATCCAGTGCAACCTTTCAATATTTGTTGCTATTATGACAATCTAGGGTTTAAGGTCAAAATGTAACTTATTCCTTTGGGTATCAACATTCCCCGGCAGTTCTCTGTAGCACTGCCTAGCAGCCTGCAGGCCCAGTGCTGCTGCTCTGTATTACCCCCAAGCCAGCACCACACTCTCTGTCACCCTGCAGTCCCTAGCACTGCACTCTCTGTTGTCCTGCAGCACAGCCACCCTGAGCCAGCACTACATTTTCTATTGCCTTGCAGTCTCTGGTTCCCTGGCCCACTATGAATTGCCCGTCTACCATTTCTTCTCTGTGACCCGCCCGCAGCCTCTTACGCCCCCTTCAATTTCCTCTCCACACTTTGGAAATTCCCATGATGAAACATGACAGCTCTGCTAGCAGATCTCCAAGCCCATGCCCATCTATCATGGCTATTGTATTTCTCTGGAATTGCCTGGAGGCTTTCAGCCACTGCTGGGGGAAGAACCAGTCACGATGGTTAATTCCTTGGCTATTGCTTAAGTACTGGACATGCTCTACGAATTGTAGCGTTTCACAGTGGCTCATCACTACAAACTCATAATAAGGTCCATCACAACTCACACAGCCAAATGGGCTTTTGCCATATCTTAGTTGTTTATCTTAGGATTCAACAAAGGGTTCCATAAAAAATATTAAATACCAATCACGCAATGGACTCAGAGGGCAAATCCAAAATCCCTACCGGGAGCCAGATTGAGAAGCTCCCAGCAGGGCAGACTTTCAAAACAAAGAGCAAGATTTTAGATGCGGGATGCTCATTAAAGGCCATTGGAGTCCTGCAGCCAAAATCTTGTGTAAGGCTCAGAAATGGCTGTCCTGCTAACTGCATTTCTCATGCATTAGGGAGCTGTGAGAAGGTCCTATTGTCATGTGGATTGAAAGCTGCAGGATATGGGACTGGCTGCCCTACTTACAAATTGATAATGGGCATGTTGTTCAAGCCAGGGCTCAGAACAAACAGGAGCTTAATCATGACCCTGTTTGTCAAATCAAGACAGACACGCTACTGGTTTCAAGTGCCTGGGAGTTTTGTTTCTCTCTAATTCTAGTGCTACAGCGACCCAAATACCACATGGGATGGCGTTCCTGTCACTGCATCTCAGCTATGAAATGCACAGGGAAAAAGATGTGACAGGTCAACTACCAAGCATAAAAGGAATGGCCAAGGGCCAAGTTCTGGTTCTCGGATACTCACAGACAGGTCCCAATGACTCCAGTGACACATGGAGCCAGATGAATGCTGTCCAGCAGGACAGACGCACTTTAGCTCGTAATGCCATATTGATGGGCCACACGCTGCCGCTAACCAAGCTGCTCAGGCTACAAATCAAGTTTTAACTACTCTTTTTAAAAAATCTTTTCCATCTTGCCCTGCCCTGCCCTGCCCCACCTCACCTCTGCCATGAAATCCAGTCTGTTACATTCTGGCCAAGCTGGGAAATGCCAGAGGAGCCCACAGAAATGTGCAGTTCCAAATCTGGTAAGGTTAATTTGTAACTGCCATCTTGCTGCTAATGGAGTGTGGTCCAGTCGGTAGTCAGGCTTGGGAGCCAGGAAACCTGGGTTCTATTTCTGGCTTGTCCACTGATGCGCTGTGTGACTTCAAGCAAGTCCACTATCGCCTCCCATGCTGGTCTATCTTGTCTACTTACATGATAAGCCCTTGGGAACAGCGACTGTATCTCACGGTGTGTCTGTGTAGTGCCTGGAATCTCAGCTGAGACCTCTCGGTGCTACCATTGTGCACTACAGATAAAATCAAACCATCACACATTCTTCTCCAACCCTTCCACCAGCTCCTGGCAATCTCAGCAGTGCCTGGAAGAGACCACCCTGTCTTGAGTGAAGAGGCAGCTCAGATTCCAGGCTAGCTTAGCTTCAGATCTCTCTTGAATGATGCCAAGTAATGTTGGGCAGTTGATAATATGGAGTCCTGTCATGTGATGTCAGACCTGAGACCCATCAGAGCCAATTTATGTAAGACCTCAAAATGAGCTGGGACGAGAGTCTGGGCGATAGGGAATGAACAGTAGATTCATTATGCTAACTAGCCCTCTGCACCCCACTGCCCCCAGCCAGTCAAACCACACCCCTAAGGAAGCTGTGTCCCACCATTCTACCAGTGCAGGCCTACATGACACAGTGCTTAAAGTGGTGTCCGTCTGTCTACAGCAGCATTCCCACTGTGACTGCACCTGGTAATGATCGCATGCACAAGGAACAATTAACCCTCACTGAAGTGGTGTTTGTAATTCCCGCTGCAGCTGAAGAGAGTCCACTACATACCTTGTGCCCCTGGTGCGACTGCCCAAAGAGAATCTCAGACACATCTGAACCATCAAAGCGCCTGTTGGAAGGCAGGCTTGCCTTTGCCAGGGACACCAAGGTGGGGAAAATGTCTGTGGTGCTGGAGCAGAGAGGAAGCTTTCATTAAAACATGAAATTAAAATAATTAAAATCCCATCCACACCCCTGAGCTTGGAGCAAAAGCAGTTGAGCCTGTCCCCAGCGAGCCCGTCCCAGGCCTAACAGTAATGTCAGGGCCCTCTGGGCCTGGATGCTGGGGGAGTGCTGGAGTTCAATCCTGCCGCTTATCAAAGCTAATGGCATTTGTGAGTAAGGGCACCTATCCAAGAAGCCTGCCAGAATCCCTAACCTCAGCGTATTTAATGAAAGAGCCCTGGTAACACGAGGCACAGCTTGCTGGGGGCATGCTCTGTACAAGAGATGCAATTGCCTTATAGCCCATACTGATTAGCATATTTTTAGGATAGCGAGTACATGTGCATGAGAAGAGCCAGCATGTCTTACACAAATCGATCTGCCAAAGGACACAGTAGCTGGAAAGAGCTCAGAGGCCTGTGCCCCCCAGCGATAGGACACGCAGAACAACTTCACTACTAAAATATGGGAGAATGGGTCAAAATGGGCTTTGTCCAGCACAACGGGGCTGGAGCTGCTAGGGAACATAGTTTCTCCAGAGGCACTTATTGGGTTTCCTCATCTCTGTACAATCTAAGCACCGCACTATCCTCAATCAATTTGTCCGCATCTCACTCAAGTGATGGAGACCCATGGTCGCATAGAGCGTCTGGCAGAGATGCTCCCTGGGGCAGGGAGGGTCTTTCTGTCCTGTGTTTGTACAGTACTTAGATGCTATCACAGTATGCACGATAATCAGGTAGGATTTGAACCCCAATTCTCCTAAGTGCCAGGCCGTGCCCTAACTCCTAGTTCATCCCCTCTGCTGGCACGGCTGAGCATTTCCTGCCAGAAAGGAATACAGAAGCACACAAAGGAATCCTTTGGGCCTCCAGGTTCTTGGATACCTGGGAGTCCATATCAAAGAGGAAGCTGGCCAGAGATACTGCAGTTGCGGCAGGGCCACATAACCCTTTATGAAGTCCCCCCCGGAAGGTGCCAAGTTACCCTCTGAAGGGAAAGTGCTAACTCAGTCACTTTTCACTCCAGTCACAGCAGATCCTGTAACCTAGGAACATGTGGTCTCACTTATGTATCGCATACCGGAGCCATAGAAACCAGACTGGAAAATGAGAGCAGTGCTGTTTTGTACACTTATACCGAAAAGCCGTCAGCATTTCCACCATCATCCTCTCTTTTCGGGGGTTTACAGCTCAGCCACAAAATACTGCTCTAGGCTAATTCTTGGTTACTCCATGTATTCAGCTCCTGCTAAGGGTGTGGCACACAGAGAGGAACAGGCATCCTGACATCCAGGAGCTGTAACATATAGACCTGTAAGGCCAGGAACAGGAAGAGCGAGAGTTTCTGCCTGCTGTTTGTGGACTGCAGCCAACTTTTAACGTGCTGATTGTACATGAACATGGTCTGATGGACTGAGCATGGGACTGGGACCAGGAACTCCTGAGCTCTTGGCTCTGCTACTGACTTCTTGTGCAGCCTTGGGGAAGTCATTTATACTTTCCAGGCCAAATTCACCACTGTCATAAGCAGGCACAACTCCAGTGAGATCAGGGGCAAATCCAGCTCTCTGCATCTCTGTTCCTCTTCATCTAACCCTCACTTTCTGTAGCTCTCTTTCCCTTCTAATCCTCCCAGTTGTTGGCACAAATATGAATGCACTCCCACAAGGGCCACGTATGATTCCTAGGTCCTCTGGAGTGGACAGCCACCATAGCTGCCAGGGAGCATGAGAATCAGGCAATCTAGGATGGTCAAAATAAGCTACGCACTGACTTTGGGGACAGATGTGTCCTCCCAGGGCAGCCCCCAGTCCCTTATAAAGGAAACAGGATGTCAATATGGATCAGTGACATTTCCCACAAATCCCTGGACCACGTGCACAAGGAGAGGAGAAATATTTCATGTTAAAAAGCACTTCAAGATCCGCAGATGAAAACAAACAGGTAAGAACTCAGCCGTGTTCACGACCTGCTTCAGTAAGAAACACTGGGGCTTGGGGTTTTAAAGAGGGCTAAAGGAGTTAGACATTTAACTCCCATTGACTTTCCATGGTAGCTGGGAGTTTGGGACCCTATGAAAACTGTAGCCTGTGTTCCTTTGACTCCGAAACCTCTCACAAGTAGCTTTGAGCAGGCCCCTCACACACGGCTCCCTGAAGAGTTACAACAAGGCTGCGAGTGTCTGGGCACAGGGCTTCCATCACTGGCGTGAACTACCAGCGTGGATCAGCAATGAAAGTGCCCCCCTTTCATCTGCACTTTCTCCTCCTAGGCGTTATTCTTGAGGCGTTAAAGAGGTTGCATACAAGAACAGATAACTCCCAGCCCTGGAGCAGCAGCCTGGGAAAGGCTCTTATCCCCTGCATGCCTAAGGCATCTGAACAGGGTGGTAACTCCCTGCTTGCTGGAAATCCAGAAAGGTCTCTGTATCAGTCACAGCACTTACAGACGTATGATGGAATTTACCAGCGTGGGAAGAGTTCCTTCAGCCTCCTGGACCTCCAGGCAGCTGGGCTGAGCCAGGCGGGTAACACCTCTGCTTTAGGAAGTAAACAGGGGGCAGGTTCCACTGATCAGACACAAGCCCCACTGGCAGGAGCTCCAAGTTCTGCTGCTGACTCTGTGCGATCTCAGGTAACCAGCTTAACCTGCATCTTAGCTTATCAGGCCTGAGGAAGGCAAAACAACCCTACAACGTCCCTGACTCACAGAGGCACTGAGAGGTGGATTACTACTATTGTGCTTTGGGCTGGAGCAGAAATGCCATGCCAAGCACCAGTAAGAGTGCCAGGTATTCGGGGCCCAGGCCTGAACTCCTGACTCAACCAACACTCCCACGGAAGTCAAGGAGCACGACTGGACATAACGGGAGTTTTGCCTGAGTGAGCACTTCTGGCCTGGGCCCATTGGTACTATCCCAGTTGCGTGAGTTGGAAGCAGAGGAACTCGAAGCTCCTATTTCCCCGGCTGCTAAGAGACCGAGTGGCCAAACAACGCTGAGGAGAGCAGAAAGGCAGGCTCAATCTAATGTCCTCTCCTAGAGGCTGGCTGATGGGTGAGGCAAGTGAGGAGGCTGTTAAATAAGTCAGGCTCCAAACAGAGAATACTCAGGCCTCATTGCCGGGGGAATCCCACCCAGGCCAACAAGGTTCCATCAACCTAGCAACAATTGCTAGGGGAGGTGGGGTTCCTACGCCAACGGAAAACCCCCTTCCATCGCTGCACGGGGTCACAATGCTGTAGCTATGCTGCCACAACGCCCGTAGTGTAGACGTGGCCTATGGCTGCCATTGAGACGACTCCGAGGCTGCCACCTGCCTGCAGCTCCCCTACGGGCCAGGTGAGCTGCACCTCTCAGGATCTGGCTCTTAGCATTACCTCTTAGAACAATTTCAAACCATTATGCCAAAAATAGGCTGTAAACAGCAGCCAGGCTGGTGGAAATGATCAGAGACTCAGAGTTGGAAAGGGATTGTGTAAGGGGAGAAAAGAGGGATATGTGAGAGGGGCACATCAGACCTCTTGGCCATGCTAGAAACAACTACATTTCACCCAGTCACAGCTCCTAACCATGGTCCCAATTCTGCAAAGGGACCTTCATGGCCTCACAGGCAGATGCCTTTGCAGGATGAGTTAATATTTACACAGATATGAAGTGCAGATCACAGATGTCAAGAGGTTTCATGCTGTAACAGAACCTTTGATGACAATTCACCTTTCCTGTCAACGTTCCAGGTCTTCAGCTCTAACGCAAGAGCTCTTTCTTAGCCAGTATCTCAGGATTCAGAGTTCGCTGACTGCTGAGCCGGGAAGACATGAGCTGGAAATGCATATCAAGGGAAGAAGAGACTTCTAAGACCGCTGACAAAACTCCAGCCATGAATCGGTAGCCGGCCAGGCCAACCAGCATAAATACACTGCAAGAACTCTGCCTGGGGTCAGCTTGAGACTGAAAAGGTAACAATTTGCACTTTAGCTCTTGTGTCAAGTTACCTTTGGTATTTTGAAGATGGCTGCAACAAATATAAGGGATGGCACCTCCTTCCCTGGGATGGCAACATCCAAAACACAAAACTCACTTCCTTGGCTAAGAATCAATGCTGTTGATTGTCAGCTGTTCCTGACAATTTAGTACACTGGGGACCAAATCTCTCTAGGTGAATGTGCATTTGCGACCTTCCAAGAGCTGTGTGAAGGCTAATGTGGTGCAAAAGGATGAATCTAAGAAGTAAAGCTGGGAAAACATGGCAGTACTAAAAGAGGAAGATGCTTTTGCCTACATAGCAAACACTCATAAGGAAACCTGTGGGTAAATAAAGCCATTTAAACTTTCTGCTTAGGGTCCACATCTATTTGAACAACATTGGAAGTTCTGACACTACAGGTATTTCTTCCTGCTCACTGTACAGCAAGAACCAGGATGGAATATTTTTTCAAAAAAATCAATGAAGCAGAGCAGCAAGTAGCTCACAAGGATCCTAGATGACATCACAAGAGTAAAAGTCTCTGTCTTCAAATCCACCTCAAGCCATATTTTGCTGATGATACAATGTAGATGGCTATGCAGCAACAAAGAGCTATTAAGCAAGATGCACACCTGCCTCTGCAGAAAATACTGCAGAACAGCTTTGCTCAATCTGCAGAATTTTGCCAAGAGAGTGTGTAATAAATGATGGTGCAAATTGCTTCTTATTCATCTCAGTGACCTACTTCCAGGCCCTACTTTTGACTGGTGAGGAGAATGGTAAAGGCACAGCAGGCTCTACTAGTCAAATATCATAAAGCAAAACAGTTAGACACGGCACATTTCAGGGGAAACAAGCTAGAAGCTGCACGTTTGCACTGGCACACAGGCGGACAGTGTGTGTAAAAGAACACAGAGTGCATCAGCATGTTTCTGTTCAGTTCTGATCTGCTTTCCATGGCTCTGTGCCCTGCTGTCCACTGACCTGGGCTTCCTGCAAGCTTTGCTCAGCACTGCTCTCCCCAGAATAGCCACACAGAGTACAGAAGCAGTGCAGGCCATTCCGAAGCCGGCCCAAGGAATTTGAAGGCGCTTCTACCATGTAATCCATAAAGGGTCCAACCCTGCTGGGCTTATGCAAGCAAAATGCCCACATCAATGTAAATGGGAGCTCTCTGCGTGTAGAGGCTGCAGGATCAGATCTTTAAGAGATTACACTCCATGTGCACCTCCAAACATCACCCCACAATGGCCTTCTGCATCACCATCGTTTGAGGGTGAGGGGCAACCTTCATCCACAGAGAGGTTTCCCAGTCACACCAAAATGCTGCTTGGCTTCTTCCCCAATGGGAGCAAAGCCTTTACCCTGACTGCTTTAATTGGGGCTGGACATTTCACCCCATGCACCTTCCTCCTGCACTCAGATCCATCGCTCACAACTCCACAGGAATGCTCCATCTCCTCCCTGTCAGGATGTGCTCCCAACAGCATGCAGAGTCTTTCCCAGCACCATGTAGCGCTGGTTGCATTAGCAGCCCTGCCAGATAGACTGGAGCGCAGCCAAGCTAATATAAAGGCATGCCTCTTTCACAATGCAGCCAGCCGCTTGCATTTCCTGGGCTTGGCGTGTTGCATCCTCCCTTCCTTCAGGGTGATCATTTCAGGTGGCGCCTACGCTCTCCAATGCCAGTTGGGATCACTGGAACAAGAGATGGGAAAGACCCATCCGGACGGTCCTTGGGACCATGTCCTTTCCAAGGCAGGGGACAGCAATACATGGCATGCTGCACAGACATTAGCTAATGAATCTCGGCCACACCTCTGTGCAACGAAGAAGGTTTAACAGGAGGACAAAACGGTGGTGAAGAAGGACTGAGGCCAACATTTCCAAAGGCATCCACTAATTCTGAATGCCCAGCTCGGCTGAGCTGCTTTATTCATCAGCCTGAGACACGGAGTGCCTTGTTTTCAGATGTTCAAAGCACTCACATCTCCAGGAGTAACTGCATCTCAGTATAAGGCCCAGGGGAGGAGAGTTAATTGCTGCACCAATCTGGGGTGGGCACAGGGATTGATGGGGAGCGTAGCTAGTGAGAACCCTATCCTGGGCCTGACAAGTGTCACCTCAGCCTGCAGCATAGCCACAAAGGCTGGTAATTTCCACCCTGATTGCAACATGCCACACCATGCCCCCTACCCTGGGGCTCCTGCAGTCAGGGGAGAGTAAAAGTCCTGGACACAACAGCTTTAAATATACTGGGGGCTTTACAGTTGCCTGGACTGGGACTCAGGAGACACCAATTCAATTCCTGGCTTTATCACAGACTTCTCGTGTGACCTTAGGCAAGTCACTTAGTCTCTCTGGGCCTCAGTTTCCCCTCTGTACAATGTGGAGAACAGCCCAGCCCTTCCTCACAGGGGTGAGTGAGGATCATATCCATGTGCTTGGATGCCCCAGTGATGAGGGACCCATAAGTACCTAGAGAGGCACCTAAAAGCAGAGGCCACAACTGGAAAAGACTGCCTTTGGGTGTGGGCCCAGGCCCCAGGGTGAGCCAGTGGTCATGCTGGGGCAAAAGTTCAGAGCAGCAGGCTGCACTACTTCTCTAACCTGAAAGAGGACACATCAGCAATGCAGCCGATAAGAGTGCTCAATCTCTGCCAGATTTCCTGGAGGTGGATTCCTATTGGTTTAGTGACAACAAAGAGAAATACGCTGCAGCACTGGGAAAACAAAGATGACCTTTCTGTGAAAATATCTGGATCAGATTCTGTAAGAAAGGCTGCTTCCAAAACAAGCTATTGAGGGATCACAGGAAGGTTAGGGGAACAGGATGGAATCCATTGCTGACATGTCATAGGGAAAAATAAATCTGGACAGTAAACAACCTGCACAGTTTTGCGTGTGAGTGTCAGGCAGAGAACCTCACAGGCAGGTCGCCAATACAGAGCCCTTCCTCATTGGTCTTGACAAAGCTTATCACCCACTCATATCCGCCTGGTGGTCTCAGTCACTAACTGACTAGGGTGTCCCGCATTCTATGAGACATGAATCAGCGGCCTTGTCGGCAGTCCAGCCAGAGGCGCCTGCAAATAAAAGAGCCTGAGAAATCAAAGTCTCTCATTACCCCTAGGGAAAATCTCTCTTGGGGAAGGGGGAGGAGGGAGAAAACTGGCACGCTGTAGTCTCTGCTACACCTTCAGTCCCTAAGCCTCCCAATGGTGTGCCTTTAACTGGCATGAACATCAGGTATAAAACCCCACAGCCTTGAGATAACCTGGCCCTGTACCCAATCTGTTAGACTGGCTACAAAACTCCAGGGCTCCACCTTGTTCAATATCATCGTATATATTCCCACTTTTCCTACAACTGTCCTGCCCTTTACCCCCAGTGTGTGACTGACATTCATTAATGCCCATTTATTGAGATGTTGATTTATGTCACCACCATGTGCGTCACCACCAGATGTGGCCGGAGAGTGGCGTTCCTTAAAGACAAGCCGTCAGCCCTTCACTTGCAACATCCTGCCTTTTATTGGTCTGTGTCACACACTTGAAGTTATTTAAACCTTTTCAGAGTGTGTTGTCTTTAAATTTCCTTGTCCAACACTGACTCCCCATCAATGCACAGGGGATAATTGGATGCAGGCCAGGCTAGCGGCACTAGACTTGTAGAGTCCTGCAGATCTGCAGATTTAGCTCCACAGATATCTGCAGACCATGCTTGCAGATTGCGGATCAGATGCAGATACAACTCTTGCATCCGCGCAGGGCTCTGTGGATCTGGGCTCATGTCAGTCTAGTGACCGAGAACCAATAGCTCTGGGTGCCATGTTACCCCAGACTCCAGACCAGAACAGTTGCACTGTAGTGCTGTTTGCTGCCCCCAGCATGGTCAGTGAATTTCACAGGATAGTACATAAAGCTGGATTGCCCACCCCTGGGGCTGTGCGGGACTGGAGAATTTCATCTTTAACAACAACAAAAATCTGGAACTGGGTATTTCTGAGAGCCTGCAAGTGCCCTTCAGCCCCCTCCTTCTCTAATCCAGCCACAACTGTGCGCCCTGAAACTCTGGCAGCTTCCTAGAGTTATTGCTGTCAAACCTGCTGGACTGGGTCTGGTAGACGTAAAAGCAGTAGATAATCCACAGTCTCTCCCTTCACCACTCAAAGCTGCAATGCATTCGCTAACTATGATGTGGGCTTTACACTCTTTCCTAGAGCACCCAGTCCTGGCTACCCCTCACCCACCCCACGCCGGGACAGGGGACCAGGCCAGGCAAACAGTTGCTCTGATCAGTTGGAGCACAGCTTTTGTGTATAATCACAATTCCTTTCTTCCCTGTAAGGGGGATTAATCCTTGGAATGTTTTACCCAGGCTGTCCTGGCAGGGTTCACCGGGCTGGCCCTCAATAAGAGAAGGGCAAAGACTTGGATTCCACCAATGCCACACGATACACACTTCGCTCTAGTTTTATCCACAGCCCCGCTTGAGGTCAGGCAGGAACATCCCCCTGCAGGCACGCTGGCAGCGATCCTGGATTTTCCTTCACCTCCCTCTGAGCCACTGAGCAAAGGCTCATCTGTCAGGACCAAGCCGACAGATCATGGTTTGCTTCCCTGTGTTTAAAGCCGAAATGCCAGCAGTTTAGCTCACGCCCTGAGAGCACATTACCTGCTTGGGAGAAAGACTATGGAAGATCCAGGCCTCCTGATGCAGGCTCCCAGTCCTGTGCTTAGACCATTAGACCTCACCTAGGGAAAACAAAAAAGTTTTGTCCTCCTACCTCAACAGTGCAGTGCTCGTCACGTTTGCAGGTATCCTGCCAGGCCAATAAGCCAGTGCTGGAACACGATGTCCCCCTTCCCAGGTCGTTTGCTTGGCTGCACTCCCACCTGGAAGACAGGTATACTCACAGTGGCCCTTCTGCACAGGAGCTTTTCGTTAACCCAAACCTCTCCTGATACAAGGTAAAGGAATTATCCAGAGTTACAGATACTAAACAAATTACAAAGGAGGAGGATTGCATCAGAAATGTGAAGCTGTGTCAAGAAAAAAAAAATCCTGCAGCAAAGTGAATTCAAAGAGTAGCTTCCTTCCAGCCCCCCAGTTTCTTTAGGATGAAATTCACCCTGGGCTAGCAGCAGACTCATGCATGGCTTAATCCTGTACATTTTGAGTCTTTCCAATGTTTGGGGGTTTTAAACTTACAGTGTTCTTTTTTTAGAGAAGGAGGAGAGAGAAAAGTTAACTGGATTTCCTACTTTTGCCCTTTTTAACAAAGATTTGGGGTTGGAAAATGGATTCGATGACCCGGAGGTCCCTCCCAGACTAATTACTTCTCATCTGTTTTGATGAGCAATAGAAAAATCGCAGAGCTAGTTTCACAAGACATGTAGCTGGGGTAACATTATTTCCATAAGCCTTTGATGTTGTGTGAGAACCTAACACACAGAGAAATGTTTACCTTGCGGTTACTGCTGATTTGGTTTTGTTTCTATGTGCAAGCCTCATGGGCTGGCTAGAGGGGCGTGGTGTACATACGTGTGTTTGTACAGTACCAACTGGAAACAACTCCAGTACATGAAAGCTGCACCCTCCAGATTGCTGAAGTATTCATACAAACACATATCTGCCAGGCCTGCACCTTTAAACTAAATCCCTTCTGACCACATTACAAACAATTTCCTCTACTCTTAATTACCCACTAGTTTATTTCCCAACACACCTGGGTCTACCTCTAGCAAGGGAGGAAATATAGTCCAGTGGTTAGAGCTCTAGCCTAAACAAGTCGCCAGGACCAGGTGGTATCACCCAAGAGTTCTGAAGGAACTCAAATATGAAATTGCAGAGCTAACTGTGCTTTGTAGACTAATCTATGTCTTAAACCAGCCTCCGTACCAGATTTTTAATTTGATCCTCCATAATCCAAATAAAAGGAGGCCCTTGTATTTTTAAATAAGGTTTCGCTTGTACCAAGTTACAGCTGGGTTAACCGAGACACAATAAGGTCAAGAGATTTGTAAAACAAACCCATAATGAGTCATAGCAGACAGCAAGATAGAGTCAAAGGAATATTCACTAGCTGCGCTACCTATACCACATACTGTGGTGTGTTTAATTACACAGGAAGCCAGAGCAGCCTTCTGACAGGCTCAGGGTGACATTTTCAGTAGTAAACACTACGCTGAAACAAAACAAAGAAAACAAAAAAATCCACGTGGATTTTTCTCAGTAATAACGGTTGCACAATTGTGTGACGCCATCAAATTACAAAGGTCAAGGCAGCAGAGAGTCTTGTGGCACCTTATAGACTAACAGACGTTTTGGAGCATGAGCTTTCGTGGGTGAATACCCACTTCGTCAGATGCATGTAGTGAAAATTTCCAGGGGCAGGTATATATATGCAGGCAAGCTAGAGATAATAAGGTTAGTTCAATCAGGGAGGATGAGGCCCTGTTCTAGCAGTTGAGGTGTGAAAACCAAGGGAGGAGAAACTGGTTCTGTAATTGGCAAGCCATTCACAATCTTTGTTTAATCCTGAGCTGATGGTGTCAAATTTGCAGATGAACTGAAGTTCAGCAGTTTCTCTTTGAAGTCTGGTCCTGAAGTTTTTTTGCTGCAGGATGGCCACCTTAAGGTCTGCTATAGTGTGGTCAGGGAGGTTGAAGTGTTCTCCTACAGGTTTTTGTATATTGCCATTCCTAATATCTGATTTGTGTCCGTTTATCCTTTTCCGTAGCGACTGTCCAGTTTGGCCGATGTACATAGCAGAGGGGCATTGCTGGCATATGATGGCGTATATTACATTGGTGGACGTACAGGTGAATGAACCGGTGATGGTGTGGCTGATCTGGTTAGGTCCTGTGATGGTGTCGCTGGTGTAGATATGTGGGCAGAGCTGGCATCGAGGTTTGTTGCATGGATTGGTTCCTGAGCTAGAGTTACTATGGTGCAGTGTGCAGTTACTGGTGAGAATATGTTTCAGGTTAGCAGGTTGTCTGTGGGCGAGGACTGGCTTGCCACCCAAGGCCTGTGAAAGTGTGGGATCATTGTCCAGGATGGGTTGTAGGTCCCTGATGATGCGTTGGAGAGGTTTTAGCTGGGGACTGTATGTGATGGCCAGTGGAGTCCTGTTGCTTTCTTTCTTGGGTTTGTCTTGCAGTAGGAGGCTTCTGGGTACACATCTGGCTCTGTTGATCTGTTTCCTTATTTCCTCATGTGGGTATTGTAGTTTTGAGAATGCTTGGAGGAGATTTTGTAGGTGTTGGTCTCTGTCTGAGGGGTTAGAGCAGATGCGGTTGTACCTCAGTACTTGGCTGTAGACAATGGATTGTGTGATGTGCCCGGGATGGAAGCTGGAGGCATGAAGATAGGCATAGCGGTCGGTAGGTTTTCGGTATAGGGTGGTGGTAATGTGACCATCACTTATTTGCACCGTGGTGTCTAGGAAGTGGACCTCCTGTGTAGATTGTAGAAAGGTCAAGGCTTTCTACAAAAACTTGGACACCAGATAAAACAGAAGATTTCCTTGCAAGTAATAACAAATCCATCCCAACAATAGGTCAAAAACTAGGACGTTTCCAGTGGGGAGACGGCACTGCTCCCCCTTTCAGTGTGACTTCCAGGCGAGGTACAAAACAGAGGGAACCGCGCCGGGGGGACACCATCCCCATATGCCTGGGAGGGGTGATGGTGGGTCCACTGCTTCCTTTCATAGCAAATTCAACACATCTCCAGCACCTCCTCAAGTCCAAGGCGATGCAGCTGACACATGTCAGGGTTCCATTAGAGTACCAGCCCACCCAGGTTCGGGTGTAACAGCTAAGGGCCCAACCAGCCAGAGATGGGAAGACAGTTTCCCCAACGGTTTGGGGGCTGCTGCAGAGGAGAGGCAAAGTTTTTATTCTGACGTACAGAGCTCACGGAGAGGGTGGGAAAAGGCCAAGACTGTGGTATTGCTATTCTCCCTCCCAGGAAGGGCCTAATCTAAAGCCATCAAAGTCCCTGGAAAGACTCCTGAGATTTGGATCAGGGCCTAGGGAAAAGCCAGGTTGCTTGAGAAGTGCTTTCACTAATAACCAATGCTCTTTCGTAAACTTGCCAGCTAGTTTCAGGCCTCACCCAACCCATATAAAAAGCCTTGTCACCACAGGAATGACACTCATAACTCTGACAGCCTCCCTTGTTCCCCTAAACCTCTACCCAAAAAATTTAACAAGCACCCTCTCCTAATCAGAGATTTGAGCCCAAAAAGGGAGAAGTAGCAGAGACACCACGGAGTCCAGCAGGGACAGATTTTATATGGTAGGTGCTCAGGTACTGCAGTAATGGGCGACAGTCTAGAACAGGCAGACAGATCACATACTCTGGGGATGTCAAGATAGGCAAACTACATCCATAAGACAAAAGAGACCTGAGGCAATAGAACAGAGATCAGCACCTATAGGATTGAGATGCTATAGAACAAAGATATTAGCGTCACATAGGCACTTCGAAATATCTATAAATATTCCTTTTTTGCATGAAGTTTAAGAAGGAACCTAGAGGAATTTTAAAAATCACTGCTCCTGACAGATGTTTCTATATCCTTATGGAATCTGTCCCCTTTCTGTGAGGTCTGATCTGTAGGGTTGTCTGTGAGCAGTGGGTTTCTAGCCCTGGTTTGTTCTTGTAGGGTTGCGAGTGGGTGCTAGGCTGTCTGTTGTTATCATAGGCTTGGTTGCTCATAGGTGTGTTGGGTTGTTGCTAAAGATTTATTTTTTTAATTAGGTCAGAAGAGAATACAATCTCGATTTGCTGATTTTTGGGAGATGGAGAAGGGGAGAGAAAAAAAAAGTGATAAAAAAAATAACCAAGCAAGAATGGCAAAAAGATGCAAGGAAGAGGGAGTACCCCTTGTTTGGCCGGCCAGCCCCACAGCCACCTTTTCTCGGAATCCCACATCAGTTTCCTCCGGGCCTCTACTATTTTTGGAAGATGTCAGGAAATAGATGAGGAAAGAGATGCTGCCTCACTCCGCTGTCCCCTCCCCTTCCGTCCTGGAGCAAATGAGGAAATGTAACCCGACACGCAGTCACAGTGCGTAACACAAGCAGAAGCGGGAAAAGCCTGAGTCATGCTGGAGACTTTTGGCTGCTTCTGTGTAAATAATCAAAGCCACCACACAGATGGCTCCATTGGAGACAGCAAACACTAAAACCACACCTCCATACAGTTAGATTTTAGGGCTTACAATGACACACACTTACAGGCCTGATTTCCAGAAACCCAGGGCACCCTGAACCCCTACGGAAGTCAGTGGGAGCTCAGCCCTTCCAGGACAATAAAATCCAAGCTCTAAAGTAATTCTCAGCACAGTCAGACCACAGGTCTCAGCTTGGGTCACCTCAGGAGCTAGGTGGACTTGAAGACCTTTTATACGCATCTCTCAGCATCCTTCACTGTCAGGGCCAGATTATAGTTTTATATCTATCTAGAAGCTAAAGTATATCACACTACAGGCCCAGACCTAGGGGCTGTCAGTTAAAAAATCATGTTTGTAACTATTGTGCAATAAGAGAAAAGCTTGAAATATGAGCCATGTGTGAACAACACCTGCCTGAGTCTGCAGACAGCCTAAGACAATAGCTCCAAGAGGCACAAACTTCTCCAGTCATCTGAAGGCTGCTGCTTCCATAAGAAGGGGTAGGGCCATGCATGGGGGAGGGGCCAGAAGGCTCCATGGACATGCGTCCAGGGCCCCAGATTGCCTTAATTCAGCCAGATGCCCTATGACATTTTGGGGAAACACCTGCTATTTAGTACTAGCTGGTCCACGCTAAAGGAAAGAAAATTGCTCTTCAAAAATTGGAGCTCTGCAGGTAAATCAGTCCGTGCAGAGCTGGTCCAGCAGTAGCCAGACAGTTGGGAGTGAACTCTGCCAGAGGCAGGGAAGTGTCCTATCTCTCCCTTCTACTTGGTGGCCAGATTTGAACAAGGGCCTTCCAGGAGCAGGTCCCTCCCAGCAGGTCACATGTGATGGCTACCAAGATGGTAACAGCATTGCGAGCAGCCTTGTCGTTTACCTCGTTGCCTTTGCCATGCCCCGGAGAATGGGCCCACACTCCCTGCAAGCTCGCACTTCTGAGCCCAAGGGCCATTGTCTCCTGGAGGAGAGAAAAAAAAACCTTGTTGAGTAACAGTCTGAGACAGACAAGTTGGACTGAAACACAGCGAACGAGTCAGACCATGGAGGCCATGGGAGACAAGCCAGCCTCCGTCCCTAGGGCACAATCTCAGATCAGCTCCATCAAAACGAAGCGTTACGCTGATTTTCACCTGGGAAACTGAGCAAGGATGGCACAATCTCACACAGCTTCCATGGAGCAGA
Source organism: Gopherus evgoodei (assembly GCF_007399415.2). Classification (NCBI taxonomy): domain Eukaryota; kingdom Metazoa; phylum Chordata; order Testudines; family Testudinidae; genus Gopherus; species Gopherus evgoodei. The sequence goes on along the minus strand of NC_044336.1, from coordinate 23,431,253 downwards.
TTGTCTGGTGGCCTCTCTGAATTGAGGGTGCTCCAGACAGGGCCCCCTGATGTTTGGGGGGAAGTGGGGAGCTGCTGCGGATGATATTTTCTCCCCATGGGGGAGCTCATAGGCCCTTTAAAGAGGCAGCCAATCCCCTGCTCCCCTCCTCTGCAGTGCCTGACGGCTTTTTACCTCGGCAGGCGCCTGAGTGAGGATTGACTGAACGGCTGACAATGGAGGTTAGTTTCAAATAACAGGGCCATGTTTCCTCAAGGGGGCTGAGCTTCCACTCAGGAGATTGAGTCTAAGATGGGGGAGGGTGGCGGGGGGACAAGAGCAATTTGGCGTTAAAGAGCCGCAGAGCTGTTCCTGTCATCTGAATGGCAGTGAAGCAAGACATCCTCGTTAGGGAGGCGTCTCAGCAAGAGCGGATTTGGGTTTTTTAATTAACAGGGATTTGAGGTTTAATTTGTGGACATGGATGTCCAGGTTCATCCCCCCGCTTGAAGCGGGGCAGCCTGGGGAGTGGGGAGATGGTTGGAAAACAAGTTGCCTGACAGAAGGGATCATTGCCGAATCTGATGGAGCAGCACGGCCCTGTGAGGCCCAAACCTTTCCTATAAAGCAGGTGGGGAGTCCAGCCTCCCTAGCAACCCCCCAAAGCGGGGGAGTCTGACCTATCTAGGCAAATTTACAGCCTCCCATCTGCACGGTGTCTGAGTGCCAGTGGACCAGCACCTCAGACAGGGTCTGACCAACAGGAGAATCCAGAGGAAACTCTCTGGGGATCCCGGCCCCCATTCCCCACACACACCCAATTTCAAGGGGGAGAGGAATCCCTCAAACTTCATGATGGGCCTGAGAGCCAGTTCCTCAGAGTAACCATGTCGCTCTCAGTGGTGTATCCTGGGTCTCACCAGAGGCCAGGCACCAATCAGCATTTTCCACAATCCAGTTTTGAGAATTGCTCTGGGCACGCAACCGACCAGACCGTCTCAGTCCATCTTGTGCCTGCAGCTCCTCTTGCCCATTGCTCCCCGTCTCCCTGAAAGCCCACTTGGCCAGGAGGGGTTTACTCCCCACTTCTGTTATACCCCCCCCCCCCGGGATTCTGGATTACACAGTGCTGTCCCGTGCTGGTTCACCATGCTCGACAGAAGGGCCAGGGAAGGGACCTCAACAAAGATGGCAGGGGGACGTGAGACAGGCAGGATAATAGGAATGGAAAAAACAAGACCCGCAGAGCTCCTGCTCTTGGTTACACCTGTAAAAGTCCACTGACACCCGTGCCACAGCTCCCAGTTCACACCAGAATAACCGAGAGCAGAGCTTGGCTTGTGGCTTTAGTACTGCTTAACACAGATGAATACAAAGGAGCACAGTTCATGGGAGATGAGATCCACCCCCTTGTGCAGAGCCTGTGAACAAGTTCTCCTTTCCCCCAAATTAAGCCCCACTTCCTCCCCTAACACAATGCTAGGGCTGTCCCTAAGACAGCGTCCCATTTGCATGAGGCTCCCCTTCACCCCTTGCCTTGCCTGTGGATCCCAGCAGTATGTAAATATCAGTTATCGAGATGATCTGCCGTTACTGTAGCTGGTTTTATTGCTTCACCTGTGAACCAAAGGAATGTGTTTTCCTTCCCGCAGCCGTCAACTTTGTCTTTTATCCGTCCCACCAGGGCATCCATCTCCCTCAGGCCGGCTCGGTATGGCTCAGGGAAGGAGAAGCTGGAGGGAGGCTGAGCGAGGACCAAGGGCACGTGCATATGGGCCAGCGCTAAGTATAGGAAGAACGGGCGTCCGCTTTCACTAGACAGGAAACACAGGAAGTGTATTTAGCACGCTGGGTATGAGAAAGGTGTGGGGGAGGGTGGAGAGCTTGGGCAGCCAGGGCAGGGCACGGGGAAAGGTTTTCCACAATCTCTAATGCAGAAGGAACTTTTACAGAAGGCCACCAGTGGGTAGGACACTGCACTGGGACCCAGGAGATCTGGGGTCGATTCTGGCTGTGTCATAGATACACCGGGGAACCTTGGGCAAGTCACTTCACTGCTTGGTGTCTCCCTTCCCCCTCCCACCGTCCACCTGACTTATCTATTAACAGTGTGAGCTCCCTGAGGGAGGGACTCACTCACTCTGGGTTTGTACAGCACCTAACACAATGGGGCCTTGAACTCAGCTGGAGCCTTGTGGCTTCACCTCATGGGCCTCCACTTTCATAGCTGAGGAAGGTGCTGTGGCAAATCAAAGACGACACTCTTAGCCCTTTCTACCATGCACACAGCTCCTCATCCTGGGACTCCGCACCTTGCTCCCAGGACTCTCAGCACCTGCAGCGTGGGAGGAGAGAGCTCCGGACTGGGAATCCAGCCTGCACCAGGGCATGGCAGTGTTGGACCCCTGTGAGGGAGAAGAAGTGCTTGGAGCTGGGGGCTAGCAGGAGGAGTCACATGAGGCAGGCAAACAAGATCTATCCCTCCCCTGCAGGAACAAGCAAATGAGATAGGAGACTTGATACAGAGGGGTCTCTCTGCCTCAGGCTTAGTACACACGCTACTCCAGGCAACGTCTGTTTCTGATCCGGAGGTCAGGCTCTCCCCCTTGTCTCCAGCCCTGCAGTCCAAAGGCCGTTCTAGGCAAATCACTAAGTCCAAAGTCACCCAGTCAGCTGTCAGGTACTTCATCCCCCAGGCCTGTAAATCTCCCCACTCTCCTAGGGCCAATAATCAGAGTAAGCGCAATCTACAGCTGGTGCAGTCATAAACATGGCAGGCAGTGATGCCAGGAAGGGGACCTGTTTGCAAGGGCCGGCGAGCCCCCAGCCTGTGTAGGAACGTGAAGTGCCAAACTTCGACAGAGACTGAGGGAGCCTAGCGCAGACAGCAGCATTGGATTCCCAAACAGAGCTGGGGCAGAGGGTCGGCCGCACCCAGCTTTCTGCACTGGCCATTCCTGCCTCTGGGAAGGGGTAGCAGGGGCTGCACGCCTGGATTCACTGTGCACAGCTCAGACGCCAGCTTCTGGCCCTGCCCGGACCAGCCCCGCCTGCCCTTCCACCTTTGCATGAGCAGACTGGGAGGGGGAGGGATGGAGAGGGGTCACTGGCTTTTCTGCAGATAAAATCTATATGAGAGGCGAAGCTCAAGGCAGAGACCAGCAAACCTGCCTCCCAGGTGGGTTCAGGCAGCCTCGGCACCTGCCCTGGAGTGGAGCAGCTGCACAAAGTCCCAAGCCCAGCCTCATTCTTTCCTGTCACTGGGCGAGAGTCAGTTTTTCCCTGGCGCTGTTCACGTATCCCAGAATTTTATTTGCTTTTCCCCCAGTTGCTAAGCGCCCGCTGCATCCACCACCGCTCCTGGCCCAGCCTGAGGAACCTGGGAGTGCGGGGGCTGTTTCCTCGCCCCAATTTCACTTCCTAAGCTCATTTCTTGGCAGTCAGATGCACTCGCTGCTTGGCTGCCTTCCAGGCCTGGTTCTCCTTCCTGGCTGCCTGCAGTCCCGCGATCCACAGAACAGGTTCAGCAGCTGCAATGCAAGCTTGCTCCTCTGTCCCCCTGTCAACATGCCACAAACCTGACCCAAAGGGGCCACAGCTAGGGCCCTGCCCTCACAGACAAGCTGAGGGAAGTCTCTGACTGCAGCTCCCGGAGCTCGATCAGCATTAGCTAGAGCGGGAGTGCTAGCCTAGGCCACCACATCCTCTTACTCTGCTCTGAGCAATCCTAGGCGGCAAGGGGGCTGACTCTGCACACTAGCGCCCCCACTTGGTGGAGCTGTACTGTGTTAGGGTGATGGTGGGAGTTTTCCCTCCAATGGTCAGTCCTGCGTAAGAGAGGGCCGTTCTGTCACCAGGGCCCTGCGAACCTCACGGCTCTGCCCCCCAACCCCACCAGACCCCATGCCTGCGGAGTTAAGGATGAGGGGGATTGACGAGTTTTGGAGGGAGGCTCAACTCTCGTCCCCTTCAAGAGATTCTGGGGCCACCTAACGAGGATGATAACGAGGTTAGATCACGAGCGTAAGACTTGGAAGCCCCAGGTTCAACTTCCTACTTCACCCCAGACTCTCTGTGTGACCATAAGCAAGTGATTGGCCTCTCTGTGCCTCAGTTTCCCATCTGTACGACTGGGACTGCCAAGTGCTTTGCGAACTACTGTGTTTCCCTTTGTTTTCGTTCCCCTGCAGAAATCCAAGGTAAGATCTGGACCCCGCTGCATCAGGAAGTAATTTTAAAGGATTAAAACACAGAGGGAAACGACGACATCAGCTGCACAGGGGTGTCTCAGAACTGCAAACCACATACATTCAACTTCTCACAAGGCATCTTTAGAGGAGAATCCTGTTACTGAACAAACCGGAGGGCTGCTGATCGTCCCCTCCGAAGTTTGTTTTTAAATCATCAGTGGACACATCCTGTTTTCTTGTTTACAGGCTATATTTATTTCGTCAAAAGAGGCCCACTCTTCCTCAGGGCCCTGTGAAGGGAAGGGTGGGATGACAAGTGATCGGGAGGAACTGGGTCATCCCAGTGACGCGTGCGTGTGTGCGCGCACGTGTCAAACAAAGGCCTGGAAGTCACTGAAGGAAACTGCAGTCTGCCTCACTAATTCCCAGCCCTGCAAGTCTGTGCAGTCTCTGCTGCTAAACCAGGGTCTTATCATTGCAGCCTGATCAAATTTTAAAAGAATTAAGATGCTATCATGATTCCAGCAGAGCACATTTCGACTTTGCGGCCTATGTTTCCTTCCTTTGCCTAGAGGATGTCTCCCACATCAAGTGAAAACATCAGTCAGTCCTAAAGCTCCCTGAATAGCCTTTTTATTCCACAGCCTAGCTGGAGCCAGCCGAAGTATCACACTCTATTGCACTTTGTTGTTGGGCTGTAACATTCCCGTACAAAATTTAGCTTTAATTAAAACAGGCATATATGTTTCTAGCCATTACTGCTGTGGAGGGGAAAATCACTTTCTCTATGTGGTGTGATGCAACACTGTTTTCCTGAGACTGGAGAGCCTGAAACAATAGCTCAGGGGAAAGATGGGAAACTGTCCCTTTTATTTCAACAGGGTATCAACCTTTGACACTTTAAGTAAGGACAATTTCAGCAACAGCGTTGTTAACTGCTTCAGTGCCAATCATTTTCACAGACCCAGCCCAGCTACTCTGAGCAGGGTCTAAACTAAATTAGAGGAGAATACTACCATTTTCACACATCCACACATGGACGCTCTACTCAACAGGACCTCGTTTTCTGAATGCTTTTCTAGAGTCTGTCTCAAGCCAATCTCTGCAAACCCAGGGACAACACTGCAGCAAAATTTCACCCAAAACTATTCACCCGTTCAGCACAAACGTATGTTCATGGTTCCCTTGACTTCATATCTAGGGAATACTGGTGGAAGTAAATCAAGAACTTAGGAGAAGATCTTTTTGTTCTGTGTTTGTACCGTGCCTTGCACAATGGGACCTAGGTCCGGGGCTTCTACGTATTACCACAACACACATAATAAAGTTAATAATTTGGCCCGCTGATTTCAATGGGAGTTTTGCATGAGGGAGCATGTTTGGATCTAGCCCAAACAGCAGGAGTACAATGTTTCTAATAGGAGGTGGGGAAGGAATCCAGAAATAACCGGATTCATCCCCAGTCCACTCAGCTGTGAATCCTGGTTGCTTTTTGCATCCACACTCCATGATGATTCTGCAAAAAATATATATAAAATTTAAATGGTTTAATCCATAACTCATGGGTGGGGCTTTTAGATTAAAATCCTTTGACTTTGTACCTCACATTCCCTCGGATCTGTGTCCCTGCTCAGCCTTGACACATCTCGCTACACAAAGTATAGCCGACGCACCTCGTGTTCTGTCATTGCCTAGCAATGTGAGAGAGGCAGGCAAAGAAGAACTATAGCAAACTAAACTATTGAAAAGTTAAGCAGCAGCAGCAGCCAAACTGGACTCTGCCTCCGTGTACAGCAACCTGTTTAATCAAGTTCTCAGCAGATAGTGAAACATTTCCCCCAAATAGCTAGAAATTGCTTTAAAAGCTTTTCTGTTAACCCTGCGTGTGTACGACCATGCACGGGACAGCTGCTTCTAAAATAGTCACATGGGATCAGGGCAGCAATTCAGGGACAAGCCTTCCAAAGGGCACCCGTGTTTTCGCACAGGCCCCACTGAGGTAGGCAAGTGCCCGGATGCATGTGAACCAGCTAGGGGTTAAGTACGTGCACAAGCAAGCCCCAGTTTGGTGTATCTGTGCCCCTAAAATGGGTGCAGATAGAAGGCAAGACCAGGACTGTAGCAGGTTCTAGTTACTCTCACGCCATGACTGCAATGAGGGCTGGGTACCAAGGTGATAGATAAAAAGCAGATTAGCACAGAGGTAACTCAGGGCAGAAACTGCCCTGGAAAATACATGTTTAAGGTGTGTCAATACCAACACTCCCTGGTTTAGAGCTCAGGCTCAGATTTTGCCACTGATGAGTGAGGCAGGCCTAGTGCTGAACTGACAGGCTCTTCTTGGTGCACGTCAATAGGACGCCAGCCATGTCAGCTTGTTCAAGAGCAGTGGGATGGTTCTAGGATCCCCTTTTTCATCCCCAGAGCAACTGGCAGCTTGTGAGGAAGGATCAACTGCAACCAGCAGTTCCATGGCTTCTGGAACACAAATTTGTTTTCCCTACTGCCCTGGCAGGATCCAGTGGAACCCTGGCCTCCAGCTCTGACTCGGGGGTGTTTAATCCTGCCCCAGAAGCTGATCTGGTATGAAGAGAATCAGATTCAGGGCCAGCCCATGCTACCAGCACCAGAATGCTCCGGGTCTCACTACACAGAAAGAGGCTAGTTGCACATGGCATAAATCCCCTTTCCAACCTCTGGCACCAGTATCCCTGTAGAGGGCAACACCCTGCTCTGACTGAAGTCAATGGCCAGACTCCCTTTGGTTCAGTGGGAGAAGGATGAGACCTGCCACACACAGGTGAACACTGTACTCGAGTGCTTTTTTGAATTAGGCTCTGCAGCTGTGTCTGTTTGATGACTACTTAGCACCTGCCCAGCCTCACACCATGCAGAAAGCTGGTCTGTAAAAGTGACAGTGGAAAACTGATGGACAATAGGAACTGGGAGCTACTCTGATCTTTGCCTTGGGACTTGCTATAGTCAGTCCTGGGTCAGTGCTGGTTTCAAGGCTTAGTTTCTCACAAGTCACCATGGCAAGAAAGAAATGCTCTATACACCTTAGGAAATGGAGAAAGCCTGGCTTTCTGCTACCCTAACCCTAGCAAGCCAGGATAAAGTGGACCTTAAAGTCACAGCATCCAAATTACCATCCATCTGTATGAGTTGTTTTTTTCTGCTTGAATTCCAAAGATGAGTTCAGCTGCCACTGTTGCCAGAACCACCAGTGTAAGAAGCCAATGTTTTATCCCACTTAAAATGGTATAAAGCTTTAGAGTCAGATCCTCCACTGTCCTACAGCTTGGGCACATCGAGACCCAGCAAAGTGGAAATGACTTTGCTCTAGGTACCCGACAGAAGCCAGAGACTGTCATACCTGAGCCCCTCTCATTACAGAAGAGATGCTGACTTTCCCTCTCTTTTTCCCAGCAGGCACCACAAAGCAGGGCTTCAAGGAGAGTGCATCCTCTAGCATTGCTCCTAGATCATTTATCAGAAAGAAGCAAAGGAGTGTGAGCCCCAAATTCACATTTCAATCATGTGTGTTTTGCAAACTATTAGGCCACTCAAGACACCTCTGCAGCCATTGATCTTGGCTGGCTAGACAAAAGTCTATGACTCTAAATATATATCTATCTGTCCCATCAGACACTGGTATCCTTTTCATCTACATCAATCTTCCCACATCCCAGTACGCTGTCCCAGCTGAAGGGAAAAGAAAAAAGTTCCCTTCTCAAGGGCTGTCAGCTTGACAGCAAACAAGTGATTTCAAAAGCACAGTCCATGGGCAGAGCTTAAGCACCCCAAAGAAAATAGCATTTAACCCCGGACAAGCTGGGCTTGCTCTTGCACTCCAACAGCTCTGATATTCTGGAGTTTGCCCCTCATGTCCTTGCCCCCTGTTTTAGGCCTGGCGATGCTGGGAATTGCTCAGTTTGGCTTTCCAAGCTCAGGTCAGGAAGCAGGATGTCATTTCTGAGTCCTGTTTTGGTTCTTCCTACGTGAGTGTCAAAGGATCAAAAATCTCCCTCTTGTTCTCAGAAAACTCTGGACCTGATTCTCTGTTACTCACGGGGAGGAGTGGGCTTGCCGCAAGAGATAGCTTTAAGCCACCTTTACACATTCCATATCTGGGGGGGCATGCAGAGCCCTGTCTGCCCTCTGGTATAAGCTAGAGCAGTCCCAGGGCTGCTCCAACTCATGTTCTGTTTCCCATGGCCCCTGTGAAACAGAGATAAGCCATAGAGTAATGTACTCCAGCCTCAGAGCAGCATACTCTAGCTACATCCCTGACATTCAACAAAAATCACTAGGGGACTGAAGCACATGACTTATGAGGAGAGACTGAGGGAACTGGGATTATTTAGCCTGCAGAAGAGAAAAGTGAGGGGGGATTTGATAGCTGCTTTCAAAGACCTGAAAGGGGATTCATCTAGACTGTTTTCAGTGGTAGCAAAGGACAGAACAAGGAGCAATGGTCTCAAGTTGCAGCGGGGGAGGTTTAGATTAGATATTAGGAAACACTGATTCACCAGGAGGGTGGTGAAGCACTGGAACTGGAGGCAGTGGAATCTCCTTCCTTAGAGGTTTTTAAGGCCCGGCTTGACAAAGCTCTGGCTGAGATGATTTAGTTGTGCTTGGTCCTGCTTTGAGCAGGGGGTTGGACTAGAACTTCCTGAGGTCCCTTCCAACCCTGGTCTTTTGATTCTCCCTGCACCAGATATTGAGAAACAGAGCTGGCTTAGAGCCCTTTCACTAATTACACACCAACCAGGGAGGCTCCCAATTTAAAGGAGATTCTCAGGAGGCTGCTTACATCTTTAAAAGCACCTTTACGGTTTCCAAGCAGGGCCAAAGAGTAACAGAGAATTAGGCCCTAACTGTATGTTCTGAGATCAGTGAATGGTACGGGCCTTCTCGGTCCATCAGTTGGGGGCCTTGAGCCAAGCTCACTTACACTGGCAGCAGCACAGGATCCTGCAGTTCAGCTGTCACCAGCCCTGCATAGATGCCTGAGTGAGGAGAGAGACGGGAGTTCAAACACTATGTGAATCTAGCCCTACTGTGGTTCTAGGCTCTATCAAGACTGTGGAGAGGAGCTGGGTCCTGCCCTTGGTCCACACAGCCCACCCACTATACACTGCCCCCTTTCAAAAGATGCTCCATCAGCCACATTCTCCCCCCCACAGAGTCCTACCAGAAACAAACAGCCCTTATTGCAGATATGGTGCATCTATTTAGTGCTGGGAGCCATCACTCCTCCCAAGAGGAATTCTCCTGCAACCCAGAGCTCTGCAGAAGCCCCCTAGCTTGGGCTGGATTAAACTCTGGGAATCACACCAGGCTTTTGCATCTCAAACTTCCCTTTTCACAGAGCCTGCTCTGCAAACAAAGTATCTCCTCCACCCCAGCACAAACACACAGCAATAGACTACTCCTCTCTCACCCACCCTAATAAACCTTTCCCCTGGTCTCTCTCCCCCACCCATCTCCTTCTGGAGCGCCCCTTTAATTAGGTGCAATAAGAGCCACTTGTTGACCATCAGTGGCTCCCAAAGCAGGAGATGCCTGCTCTTCTCCCACAGGGAAAGCAGGGCAGCTGTGTCTGGTTAACTCCTGCTGGTAGCTTCCTTCTCCCTGCAATGTGCCTGCAGCCGTCTCCCCTGTTACATCTCTCATCCTTTGCTAGGGCTCAGAATGGGGTCCCGTTAACTAGGACAAATGTGCAGCTCTCTTCCTCTGGAGAGCACCTTAAACAAGGCCACCTTCACCTGTGAACTCTCCAGGGCCTCAAAGTAGCTGTAAACCCATCTCTTCTGGCTGGTTAAATGAGGCTTCTTTGTACCACTGGAGTAGCCCAAAGTAGCCAGAGCATATAGGTGACCCTGGCTCAGGGTCTCCACTGGGCTTTGGGACTTCCCTGGGAGGTGGTGAGGGCAGAGGGGTGGGCTGAAAAAAGGGAGACCTAGGCTGACTGTTGCTAAGCCATGTTCTAGTGGAGAGATCTAAGAGACTGGGGATTGGGCTCCTAAGGGGAGCAATGGAGGCACCCTTGCAGGAGTCTTTCAGGGCCTGATCCTGTGAGGTGCCCTCAGCTCTTTGGGAAGACCCAAGGGGAATGGGGACATTGGTAGCTGCCGACACAGGCTCTCACAACCAGCCTGGACGAAGCCCTAGGCTAGCCCCTGCAAGATGGGCTCTACAAAGGCCTGTTCTACCTCTCATTTCTATGGCTCCCTGAAACCCCACAGGACTCATTAGGAGCTTTGCTTATGTGGGAACTGAGGAGAACCTCACTCTGACTGACACCAATGGGAATTTTGGGAGAGGAACAGAATCAGGCCTTAAGAGCTGCAGTATTTGGTCCAGTAACAACCCTCCCTTTCCTGTGCTTCCCCAGTTAATGCTGATTTCACAGTATGTAGGGCTAAGCCCCCTCTTGCTCTCAGAATGCAGCCTGGCCCGCAACATGTCTGTTACATAAATACAAATTAAAAGACTGGACCATTCCAAAAAATCTTACCTGTAAGCACACATGACCCCTGCACAGGAGATGCACTGAAGATAGCAGCACTTTTACTACGAGCTTTGCAGTGCATTCTTTTGTGGCTAGCAGCCTTTTCCCCCCTTGAAGAGTGCTTTGAAAAGTGACTCCACAGATCCACTCCCTGTACATATTCAGAGGGAGGTCCGCTCACTCTGAGGACACACTAAGGTTCAGTTTCACATAGGTACATTGGTGGCTAATTCCCATATTTCAGTAAGAGTTAGGATCCTAAATACCTCTGGGGATCTGGGCCTAAGATTCCAGTCCTGCAAAACTCTCACTGCTATGCTCCTGTTAACTCTGGAACAGTGAGATGGTACCATCAACTATTCTGGCATCAGCAACAGAAATGCAAACTCAGTTCCCACGGCTGTGCCAAATCAGCTCTCAGAAATACTAGAGGGTGGAATACGGCAGGGGGAGAGGGGAATTGCAGGGGGAAGCAGGAGCCCGGCATGTGGCATCCTCTCAGCAGCAGCTGGGGCTCCCCCCTTAAGCAGGCCCCTCAAACCTGTACCCTGACAAGCCCTAACACCCTACACCTGGACCCGCCCGCCACGTCCCCCACCCCCACCCCCACCCCATTGATCTCCAACCAGCTGCACCTGGACCCTCACCCCATCTAGCCACACTCTCCCAGCACCTGGACCCCCATTGAGACCCCACAGCCAGACCCCCCCCAAGCTCCATCTCCCCAGAATGCCCTCTGCTGAGTCCCAACCACCTTCACCTGGATCCCCTTCAGAGTCCCACTTCCCCTGCACCCAGAACCCCCAACAAGCCCCAGTGCATCCACTGAGCCGCCTGCATCCAGATTGCCCCACACAGAAACCTCTCGCCCCACACCTGGATCCCCCCCCACACTAAGCCCCTCCACACTTGGATCCTGCTGGGCTGAGCCTGCCCACCCACACCTGGTCTGCCTGGTGCAGAGGGGCAGGGCCCCAGGGTCTTTCTGGGGCAGGCCCAGCCCTCGCACTGTGTCAGGGTCAGGTGCAGCCTCACTGCCGAGTCCATGTACTGAGGGAAGTGGGGGCTTCAGGGTGATCTCCCATCTCAATGCAGCCAGTAGCCAGTGCTCCCCACTGCCATGCTGGACCCACAGTTATTTACTGACAAATTAAATTTGCAAAATTTTGTAGAATTTTAAAATATTGTGCCCATAATTTTTTTTGATTGTTTTTTTGCGTAGAATTCCCTCAGGAGTAGCAACAACTCTATTAAAAGAATATTACAGTTGCAAAGTCAAAGACTCTAAAGCAGGGGTCAGCAACCCCTGGCATGCGGCTCACCAGGGTAAGCACCCTGGCGGGCCGGGCCAGTTTGTTTACCTGCCGCGTCGGCAGGTTCAGCCGATCGCGGGTCCCACTGGCCACGGTTTGCCATCCCAGGCCAATGGGGGTGGCAGGAAGCTGCGGCCAGCACATCCCTCGGCCCGCGCTGCTTTCCCCAAGGGAGCCGCGGTCCGCCAAACCTGCCAGCATAGCAGGTAGACAAACTGGCCTGGCCCGCCAGGGTGCTTACCCTGGCGAGCCACGTGCCAGAGGCTGCCGATCCCTGCTCTAAAGTTAGGAAATGCCAGAATTTAAATTGCCTGGGCAACCTTAATTCAAGACCTTTGTGCATATGCATAATGCTACAGGGTTTAATTACATGGTCACATACTATTTTTTCCACCAGACCCCTGCTTCAGCCAGTGCACAGGATAGACAGTGCTCCCGGAGTGAGCAGTTATTCAATATTTTATTTTATCCTCATTGCTCCATATGGCTCATTTACTGAACTCTGTTCAAACCCTGCTCTGAAGACAGCATTAATAATGGGCTTGTAGTGGGATAGCTGCCCCACTCCTGGAAAACAAGGGTTAAAAGCAGCCCTGGAGAGGGCTGCTGCTGTGAAAGGCTAAGCTGATTGGAGTAGCAGTCACAGCTCAGTTAGGGCCCAGCTGGCCCTGATAAGAGGGCTGTGGGCCAGAAGCTGGAAGAGTCTCACTCTAGCCCTGGAGTAGGAAGGGCTGATGGTCTGAGAGTAAAGCTAGCTGGGAGTAGGGCAGGGCTGGGGAAAGGTAAGAGGGGCTGGGGAGCTCCAGCCTGGCAAATCCCCAGGCTGCAGGCCTTGCTAAGGACCAAAGCAAGTACTGAGGTTACAGAGGCAGCAGCCCAGAGACAGGTAGAGGCAGCTAGTCCAACCTCCTTGCTAATGATGAGTGGCCATGACAAACTGCAGTCTGCCCCAGTGAGCCGGGGGGCTAGATGATGATTGGCAGTTGCCACTGAGGCAAGGTGGGCTTAGAGGGTTGGGGGTTTCCCTGAGAGGGGAGACCCAGAGTGTGGGGGTACTGCTGGGGCAGGAGGCCATCAATATTTGGATACTACCCCAAGCTCTGCAGAGAGAGAGCTACAAAGTTGTGTCTTGGGGGGAGGAAGGGGAAGACTTACCTTGCATGCTGGATGAACTGAGCTGCTTTTTCTGCGTACTCTGCAGCCAACCCAGTGAGGTTCACAGGTTGTTGGGTGATGGTGATGTTTTCAAAGAGAGGAAGAGCCACCTTGGTGTAACAATCTCTCCCATGGCTGCTGGAGAGAAACCAAGAGACCCTGTTAATAACAAGGGAGGCTTTCTGAATGAAGGAAGCAGGCCTGCTTGGGTCCTGACATCACTGGGGTCTGTTCACAATGTGACCCAGTCTCGGTTATTCCCCTTGCATCAGAAATCAAGCCTCTTCACTCTCGGGTTTGGCTGCACATGTGACACAGGCAGCCCTAGAGGGGATCTGAACTCAGCCCCTCACTATCCCCTCCCACTGTAGGAGAGTGAACACATTTTTGTTACCACTGGGAGGCTCCAGCCTAGCTCAGGGCCCCTTGCTGGATGGACACTCAGTAAGGATAGTCCCTGGAGAGCTTACAGTCTCAACAGATGGGAACTGAGACACAGACAAACTGAGAGACTTAACCAAGATCGGGAGGGGCAGGGGGTGTCTGTGGCAAAGCCAGGAACTGAGCCCAGATCTCCTGTGTCACAGACAAGTGTCTTAACCACTTCCCTCCCATAGACCCCGTTGGTCTCTGACTTCAGCAGGACCTGGCCAGGGCCCCTCATCTTGCTCTCTGGTTACTACCTCGGGCTAGTGCAGGAAGGAGCATTGATGGGTTCCTCAGGGTTTCCTTGGTCTGAGGGAGCAGTGCTGTGATGCCAGGGAGGAGAGTGAAGGGGATCCAGAGGACCAGCCTGGCCCCCCAAACCTGCTGTGTTTTATACGCACTGCAGGGTGACAGGGGATAGTCCCACTGGGGCAGAGCAAGGGGAGAGGAGACCTCAGTGAACATTCCAAACCCTTCATCTTTACAACCCCTGCCAATTTCTCTGTTCCTGGGATCCAAGGGGAAAACATTTTCCATTCAGCTCTGATATTTAGCAAGAGGGAGATGCCTTTTATCATCCCCGCTCCCATCAAAGCCCAGACTCCACTCCACCCCACCCCACCGGAGAAGCTGTACCTTGTGGCTGCAGAGCGTCGGGGGCACGCAGGACAGGGAGGGAGGTTGTAGCCTGGGGTGTCAGTGCAACCCATGTCGTGACTGTAGGGGATCCCGAAGTAATAGTCAAAACCTGGGATCCAAACGAGTAGGTTAGCCTGCTGTGGCCATTCGCCTTTTATACACTGTTTACACAGTTTCTGCTGCTGAGTTTACAAACTCAAGGATGGGAACGGGGTCAGTTCTAGGCAAAACTGCTGCTTCGACCCCTGTCCTGGAAGCAGAACCATGCAGGTGAATGCTCACGCCCATGGGGGTCTGAGTAAAGGTTCGGGAATCTAGTTCATGTTACAACCGGATGAGGATCCATTGAGACTTCATCGTTTGTACTTTCCTGTGGTTTTTTCCCAGCATGGTCCTCTCTTCACAGGGCTCTAATATTGAGTTAATGGAAGGCAGGAACAAGTAAATAGCACAATAAGAGGGACTCTATTCTAAGAACAAATTGACAGCAGTGCTGGACTTTCCTGCAAGTGAAGACAGACTTTTTGGGTCAACTCCACCTCAGAGATAACTCCACCAACCCCTGTGGGAGCAGCCCTAGCTGTGAACTTAAACACAGGGAGATCCAGAGCACAAATATCCCCTACTCCACCTCGACTACCAAAAGGAATTCATACCTCATAGACTGCGCCCCCACTCTGCAAGCCCATGGGAGCTGGGCAACAGGCATCCCCACCCAATAACTAGAATTACTCCTTCCACAGGGAATTCAAGTCACTGGCCATCCCACAAACCCCTCCTGCTGCTGTGGGAGTGGGCAGGGGTTGCAGAGTCTCCTGTGCAGCAGAACTTCTCTGGCAACAGACAGAGCAGTGGGTGGCCGGTGTCCCCCTGCAGACTAATGACCTACAGGGGAACCGACAGAGGAGCCTGCTGCTGGCTCACTCCTCCCACTCTGAGGGCAATTACCAGGAAGGAGAAGGAAGAGAATGGGTTTAAAAAGAGAAAGGGATGGTGGGAAACAAAACACTTACTGGGTTTTACAACAAAACCTTACCACGAAAGTTGGGATGATAGAGGCCACTGTGCCCAAGGTGCCATTTACCTGCATGGAAGCAACAGGAAGTCTTTTCAGAAGGAAAAAGGTCGTAGATACTAGTAATTACATATAGTGTCCAGGGCCTGACGTTTTAATCCAGCAACAAGAGTCGCTGTCTTTGCAGGTCCTGTTTAAAGCATGCCGTTTTGCCACGGGATCCATTCCACAAGGGTGTTAGACCTCAGAGGAATTTCATAAAACAAATTGTTACATTTTCTTAAGTCTCGTTCATCCTTAAACCCTCACCACAGTTCTGCCAGACATTCAGATTTCAAAGACAAGACATTCTAAGAGTTTTGGAATGATCCATTCTTGGCTTCCTCCTCTGAATTGCCACATATGTGTTTTCAAAGATCAAGCACTATATTCGCAGGCCCTGCCACAATTTGGCCCAGCGTGATGACCAACAGTTTAATTATGAAGCTTTAGCTATTCAGAACAATATCCTGTCATAATTTTGCATGCAAAACAACCTTTGAAGTCAGAGAATGATTTTGCATGTGAGTCAATGTAAAGAAATGGCAAGATCTGCATTTAACTAACTGAATTTCCTGGTTTTTGTGACTTTCTTTCATTGCATTTTAATGGCTCTGAATGAAAGTGTATATTTTACTTATTATCCACTGATGACTGATCTGAAACACTAGAATGACTCCCTTGGAAGTTGGTACAGCGCTCCATATGCTTGCAGTATGGAATTCAAAACTCATGAACTATTGACACAACATATAACATAGCTTTTCATGCTAGCACAGGGTATTATATCAAGGAACATTGGGGTCTGTGGGCACAGAACCATTCTGCGTATTAATATTTTGCTTAAAAGTTACTATATGTAGGAAAAAACACTCTTCTAAAGTTAACCAATTCACACATTTAAATTTTGGAGGGAGCCAAAAGTTAAGTTCACATCATGATGTAACCACCCACATCTAAAAAGGCAACTTTTAAAAAATATCATAGAACTGCAAAAAGAGAGGGAGAAAAAGTGAAAAGTCAGAAAAAAAAATCCTTTAAGTTCTTCTTTAATGAATGCACTGGTTTCAATGTAGGGAAAAGAATCCTAAGCGGAGGATGGGCACCTGTATATATTTTCACAATATTGAAGAAATAAAGATAGATAGATAGATGATATAGGCAGAAAGTACACTGGAGAATAGTTCAACCTGCCCCTGGACCGTTCTGCCAACGTGCCTCAATGCTAAACCAGAAGGGACCAATCCTAGTGGTGAATGAAGAGTCAGTCTTCACAGCATATTTCAAGGTTTGTCTTAGCCGCTGTGACTGCCAGCAAGGGAGCTAGTCATTTCGTGCCAAATGAGATGATATTTCTCACAACATAGACGTGATGCTCAAGTTCCCTCCACTGAACAGCCTCCGCCGTTATTTAATGTTTCTATTACAGTAGCACTCCAAAGCCCCAAGCAAGGTCAGGTGTGCAAGGTGCTGCACAGTCCTCATCCCCAAGAGTGCACAACCTAAGCGGTAATAATCACTTGTAGCCATTCCCTGCGTGGGTTGGATCTGAGCCAATAAATTAGCTCCATGGTCCATCCTGTGTCTCTTGAGCAGGGGGGTTGGAACAATCTTTATAGAGGGGGGTACTGAGAGCCATTGAACCAAACTTTATATAATGGAAACCACTTCAAGCCAGGGACTGCCACCTCCAGCACCTATGCCCCAAGCCCTGTCTACCACTGTCTATATAATAAACTGCAAAACAGAACAGTATGAGCTTTCCGCAATGCATCCATTACCTATTACCGCAGTGACGTATCCTGCTTCCTTCAGAACTTCAGCTAACGTAGTCTCGTTGAGGGGGAGGCCACCCATTGATGTGACAGCAAAGTTGTGGGTCACTCCATTGCGAATGCCGAGCCTTCCAGTGAGCAGGGAGGCACGGGATGGGGAGCAAGTGGATGCAGCAGAGTGAAAATCCATAAATCTAGAAGAGAAAGAGGCAGAATGTACCTTAGGATTTGTGATTGGAACGTCTGACAAAAAGCTGCAAAAAAGACCCCCACTAGCTGGCAAAAATTGACATGCTCCCACATGCTGGGCTTTGTTCGAGGAGCCCAGGGCTGCAAACAAACATGCATGGGATTGCCATTCACCTGCCACAAGTGCAAATGACCATATTGTACATGTTAGCGGCCAGTGAGATGCTGAGCTGCCTGAAGATAGCTGAGTTCTTCAAACTACCATGAAGCTATATGGGTTTCAAATTGCCACCCATTCCCTTAGCATTTGAGCATCTTCTGCACAAAGGAAATTGGGAACAGTGAAGCCTTGAGTGGATGTCATGGAGTTTCTTGCTCTTCTCCTTCTTTGGGCACAGTAAGCTCTGCTGGGAGTAGAGTGTGTTTGGGAGAGGGAGCAGGAACAGGGAGCAGTTGATGCTGGGAACATCATTGTGATTATATAGTGGAGACACTTCATCAAGTGGGAAGGTTCTACAGAGTTCTCTAAAGCCCGCCCGACGCCAGATTCATCCACAACCAGAGCCCTTCAAATGAGACGGATTTGTCACTGGCTTTCATGTGCTTCATGATCGGCATTGTCCCAAAGGAGGGCAACTGTCTTGGCAGTTCATCGATGGAGCTGTGCTCACTAACGCAATGAGGCGCTGCTCCATTAACTGGTTTGAAGAGGCCCACCAGTGCCTGGACCGGGTAGCAGAAGTGGACTTGATGAGCTCACCATGACTTATACACTAGGGAAGTGGGCAGCTGCATTGTGTACCAGCGGGAGCCTCTCTCTTGGTTCTCCATTCAAAGACAGGGAAGTGCTGTGACCCAGCCTGGCGGTGATGTGGGCACAGTTCTCGCCCAAGGGGAAGGGAGGGGGTTCCTAGCGAGGCACAAGCAATCAGATGCACAAGCGCAGATGCATTTTTCACAGTGGCCCTGGGCATGTCAGTCCTTTAAATACCAGGCTCACCACTTCCCTACTTTGTATCTTCCCAGTCAGACCATTCTCCTCACACCCACGACAGCAGTGTGAGAGGCTTGTCTTGTCTGGAATACACAGCTGGGTCATTTCTTTAAATTCTGTTGTTGATTCCTCATCGCTAGAACCAACTTCCCCCGAATCAAGGACTTGATACAGTTTTCTGAGGCCTTTCTCACGCAGCCAGGACTTCTCCTCAGCCTGCCTTGACCTGAGGCTGTTGTCCCACTTCTGTGTAACCTCACACTGGCTCCATCGGTCAGGTTTCTCCATCTAATTCTAGGAAATCATTCTCTGAGCAGCCCCAGTTCCGCACAGTTCCATGCACCAACTGCTAAATAACCAGCAGGACTGAAATCCTAGGTGAGAATCTCAAAAGGACAAAGCACTAGAAAATATATCCCAAGGAACAATCTAGCAGCGCTGGGGAGAAGGGAGGTGAACTACAGTGCCTGAGCTAGAAGGTTTTTTCTACCTCATTTATGAGCTAGACTGGAATTGCCAGACTGGAGCAGATCCATTGTCCACAGAGCTCAGAATCCTGTCCCGACCAGGCACAGAACCAGATGTTCCAGAGGAGGGCACAAGGACCCTACAATAGGAAGATGTGAAATGCCCCCATGAAGGTCTCACCCTAATCCCTAAATAGTGAGAGTGGGTGACTTAAACCTTGAAATATGCGGTTTTATAATGGTAGTGAAGTGGTGTGGCCACCCTTCGAGCCAGAGGAGGAGGAACCACTCTCTCTGCCCAGGTGGGCGGAGTCAGGCCAGGTTTGACCTTCCCACCGAAAATTGAGAGGTGGGGCTAGAAGTACAAAAGGCGGTGCCTCTAGCTCCGTTGGAACCAAGCCATAGAAAGAGACAAACGTGCCTTGCTGGCTGCAGCCCGCTGACCCTGCGGCCAAGCCAGGCAGCACCCTGGCCCCGGAGAGGACAGAAGTCGGGGAGGAGCTGGTGGCACTGCCGGCAGCTGAGTACCCCGATGAAGCAGAGGATCCTGCGACCACGGACCCCGATCTGGAACTCTGGTAGGAAGTAGCCCAGGGAAACCAGACTTCAGTTTGGTGGTGGTGTGGCTTAACAGCCAGTCAGCGTGTTGTGGGAGGATCCCCGCTGACCCAGTGGTGGGACACCCCACCACTGTTAGGGTCCTGGGCTGGGATGCAGTGTAGTCGGGCGGGCTTCTGCGCCACTACTCCTGGGGTGGCAGACTCCCCACCACAGAGTGCTTGCTAGCTCTCCCCTGCCTAAGGGTTAGAGCTCATAGACTGCTTTATTGTGCTGCCTGAGTACAGGCCTGAGCCTACAGACTACTCATTAGCCCAGTCCTGCCTGAGGGCCTAATCCCTATTGACTATTTGGGGTCCTGCCCTGTTACGAAGGCTGGAAGGGCCATGATCCCAATGACTAGTGAGGTGGTGTGGCCTCCCTCTGACCCATAGGGAGAGGGACGACTGCAACACCACTACAATAACCTTTCTAAAATAGGAGTTAATGAACTGGCAAGAGAATAAATTGTGCATTCTTGTAACCTAATCCTGGCCACATATTAAATAGTTAATGTTTAGGAACAGCTTTTAAAATGTAAAGCTCTATGTCGATGCTACAATGCATTGTATATCCTGATAAAAAGGAATATTAAAATCATTTTCCAGCTGAGATTTCTCTCTGAGTTCTACACAAAAAGACATGGTATGATTTCCTCCGCAATTACCATAACTTGTATTTATCAACGTCCTTAAAGACAAGACTCGTTCACTTGAACCAGGACCTGCCTCTAAATATTTGCTGAGATGAAGAAAAGTCTTTACTGCTAGGCAGTTAGTTCATGCAAACATTTGTCTATCAGCTATTCCTAGGCTGTCAGAACCCAGGTTCTCTGCCACAGTCAGCATGAAGAACAAATATGTTGCAAACAACCAAAGTTCCAAACAGTGATGCTATGTTCACTGATCTCCTGTGCATCTGGGCAAGTTTTCCAAGGCAGTCCTAATGCTTATTCAGGAACTCTTTCTTGGGTCACCACCTGCACCTTTTTGGCTTGCTGCTGCCTGCAGACCAATGCCATAAATAAGAAGGACACTGTGCACTTGTATCACCCCTTCTTTTGGAGATCTCAGTGGTTTAACAGACACTAAAGCTGGAACTGTCAATGAGGCTATGGAAGCTAGGTTCCCATCTCCAAACCCACCCAGGCCCCTTTGAAAATGCCAGCCTTAAAGCTCAACCTTGCAACCCCTGTGTGAGGTAAGGGAGCATTATGATCCCTATTTTGCTGAGAGAGAAACTGAGGCACAGGCTGGGCAAAGACCGTCCAAGGTCACTCAGAGCTGGAAATAGAGCCAGAGTTCCTGATTCAGCTCCCTGGACTTTAAGCACCTTCCCATGGGAAATCTGCCTAATTCTGAGGCAGGTGCAGTATCTTTTGGACCTTCATCCTACCGGCCCCTGTAGCAGGCAGGGCCCCCACAGTGTCCTGCCCAGACACACCCCATTGGTGGCGCTAGATCCCTGCTCTTGCTATTTTGAGGGCATATGTGATGTAAGTAATGCTCATGCCTCCATGGGGGTGAGGGGAGGGAGTGTCTCAGCATAGGGATGAATTTGACCACAGGTAGTCCACAGCACGGTTCTCACATGGATCTCAGACAGGATATCCTGGCACTTATTGTTGTTGTTAAGAACTAGTGAGAACCTCTGTCCATTTTACTGTTGCCCACCTGCTATTTAGTATCATACAACAGGTAAACAGAAGACTCAGAAATAGACAGATGCCTCTTTGAGGCTTACCTCATTCCTTCTGCAGCCATCTGATCCAAGTTAGGAGTGTCCTTGGTTTCTGCCCAGTTGGCCCCAAGATCCCCCCATCCAACATCATCTGCCAAAATGACTATGAAATTCGGCTTGTTCTGAACTGTTCTCTTCTCACCCACACAAAGATCTGAGAGGTGATAAAAGAGCCCAGCTAAACAGCCAGCCAGCAGAAGAAGCATTTTCAGGAACAGAATCTCCATAGTGTCAGGCGAACGCCTCCTGGAGACCTTTAGTGTGCGTGAGTAGGCGGTGGTGGCCTATTCCTGCCGCATGCTCATTTGAGAACTTCCATTGCCGTGCTTTGCTCAGATGTGAGTCAGCTGTTTATTGCCACCCAAAGCAGCCCTGGGATTCTGCAGAGATGCAAATTTCACATCTTTGGATGGTGCTGAAGAGACGAGTCACAAAACTGCGGTATTGACTTTTAATCATTTGGAGATCGACTGAACCATAATCTTCCTCTCTCTTTTCCATTTGCAAACAGCTGACATGCTAAGTGAGATCTTGTAGGAAGTCACAATAATCATATTGTCATTTAATAATTGTGGATTTTTGCAAAATATGCGATTAAAATAACGTCTTATTAATATATGGTTTACTTGTTTTTTTCCCAAGCTTCTTTATCCTGATTACAAACTGTCCATACGGCATGCAATTTTATAAATTACTTAGTCCCAGGAACCATGCAATTTAGATTACTCGTGTTTACAGGAGAATTCTCTATTTTGCCTTGTAAAGTGATGATGCCCATTCTTCAAAAGACTAGACAAAAGTTGAAGTTAAATGATGTCGAACTGTTCTTTGAATTCCATAAGGGGGACACCTTTACATTACAGCAAATGTTCCTGTGCAAGAAAAACAAGAGACAATTAGCACTGGAAAGAGTTAAGCTTTTAGACCCTAATCCTAGTGAGCGTAAGAATTGTTTTTCTATTGCAGAGACATTTCCTTTGCTTTTCAAACACAGTGGTTGCAATTTTGCTGTCAAATCTAAGGTTGCTGTAACTCAACTGATAACTACTCCAATGCCTGGAAACAAACGAAGTGCCCATTTCCCCTAATCACCACATATCAAACCTACATACTCTGTTGTATAAACAATCAAGCCTGACTTCTTCTTATACAATTAAGAATTGAAGATCACTGCAGAAGTAATTTTGCCTAGATTTGCAATGTGATCTCAGAGTTGATCTTTGAGCATGAGGTCATGAGTTCAAAAAAGAATTAGATAAGTTACTGCAGGACAGGTCCATCAATGGCTATTAGCCAAGATGGTCAATCCCATTCTCTGGGTATTTCTAAATATCTGACTGCTAGTAGCTAGGATTGGAAGACAGGGGATAGATCACTTGTTAATTGCCCTGTTCTGTTCATTCCCTCTGAAGATCTGCTACTGGCCACTGCTGGAAGACAGGATTCTGGGATAGATGGGCCATTGGTCTGACCCAGTATGGTGATTCCTATGTTCTTATGTCATGGGGTGTTACTAATCTGCATTGCAGACAGCAAACAGGCAGATAGGATTTATATGCAGACTTTCCACAATTTTTAATAATTTACAAGGACTAAGGTCAATTAGTAAAATTCAGTTTTAAAAATTAAACCTTAGTTACACTGAATAGGCCCATTCCTCACACTGAGCCAGAACATCACACGCTTCCTCTTTTGGAATAGCAGCTTATCCCATGAGCAGTCCTGTTGATATCAGTGGGATCGCTCAAGGAATTCTCTGCATGAGTAAGGGTGTCAGAATTTAGTGCACAGAGAGCAGTGCTGGGCTCACAAACACAGGGCAGGGCAGGAGAGGCTGGAGAGAAGCTGATGTAGTGGCTGTGTGCTGACAGATCGTCACGGAAATCAGGGTGGTAGCTGGGGGCAGATTTGGTCCAAGGTGGCTATAGGAAGGCATGTAAGGCAGAACTAAGGGACCAAATGCCTGTTGCGCTGTCTAGAGAAACTGCCTAGAGTTCTAGTTGGGGAACATGTTGAAAGTTACGGTTTAACTAAACTAATCAGCCAAGATTTACCAAAAATGAGCTGATGCCTAAGAAATCAGTGTGAATTTCATGAGACAGTAACAAGAAATGAGGTGGCAGGAAGCTCCTATAATTTACAAGCCTTCAGGCTATTTATAAAAAACCATCAGCACAAGGACTAATCTGCAAGGACAACAAGAATGATATCAGAGAATGAGACATTCGATTGGGCAAAGAACTGGCTTTAATATCAAATACAGAGAGCAATGAGTATGAGCAGCTTGAAGTGGACAGAGCAAGCTAGCTGAGTCCAGCTAGGGCCAGTATTATGACAGATGTTTCCAGTTGTGTATCAGTGCCCTTGAGAAAAGAATGTGCAGCTGATGATACAAAACTTGACTCAGTCAACACAACTGAGGAGGGCAACAAAATTAAGAATTATCTAGATAAACTCAAAGGAAGAGTAAATAAATGAATAATAAAAACCAAAAGGACCATGAGATGCAGGGTAAAGAGAGAGAAAACACAACAAACACCATGTGTAGGTCAAGATTTCAGCAGCTGGCAGTGGGAAATAAGTCATAATTTCCCAGTCAAATTCATTATTAAGTTTAAAAAGTCTTAGGGCTTCAGTTCAGATCAGCATCTTTCTTTAGTCTTCTAACTTACAATAAAAAATCATCATAATAAATATAACCTTGTGAAGTTATTTAACACCTTTCATCTGAGGCTCTCAAAGCTCTTTACAGACATTCATTCATGAAGTGTGTGAGGTACAGAACAGCCCTCCAGATGCACAGACAGTCTAAGTGATTTGTCCAGGATCACACATGAGCCACTGCCTGAGCCAAGAATAGACCTCAGGAGTCCTGACTTCCATTCGTGTGCATTAACCACAAAACCACAGTCATTCCCTGGTGTATTACACTACCAAAAAGAACCTCTATCAGACAGAGAGCTAGATTAGATTGGTACTAAATTTCCTTCACTTCTGGACAGAATTCCCATTGTAGTGAAACTGACTTATGGAGGCAGAATTCCTTCAGAAAGAAAGTTTTGAACGAATGAGCCCAAATTGTTTCCTGCACGGCTCCGCTGATGAAAGTTTTTCCGTTGATGAAAGTTTCTCCGTTGATGAAAGTTCCCTGACAGATTTTACTGGTTTTCCTATTATCAGCCTCTGGGCTGAGTTGGTTGTTTTAGTTAGGTTTTTTTTTCTCCTAATGAAAAGGGAAGCATCGGAAATAAGTAGGGACAGGATACTCTCTTTTCTCAGGTGAAAGCTGCTGTAGACTGCCGTATGCTGCAGAGCTTTTTAAACATTGCCTTGTGTCCACAGAGAAACATCCCATAAAGTTTGCCAACTTCCATTGAAAAAAAAAATTCCCAGAATAAAATAAACCAATTCTTATAATCTTTTCATAAAATGACTCTGGTTCCAATCAGCCTGAGGGATAGCAAACACTATCAGGTGTCGCATTTGCTACTGTGAACAGTTTCCCATGACGTAACCTCCAAGTGCAAATTTGCCAACACCAAGCGTTCCAGAATCTTGAGACAGGCTTTGAAATCACAAGATTTTAAAAATGAATAAATGGGGCGAGGGGGTTCTTGTTATTTGCTTTCTGGATTTTGAGCGTTTAGGGATCACTTTTTCAAGGTTTTCCCTCAAGCATGAGGGCTAGGCTTGCGTTGTGACTTCAACAAATAGTTGGACTATTCTTTTAGCCATTTTCTGTTTTTTGTCCTGTGCCGCCCTGGGTTGTGAGTGATGGTCAGGCCGACGCATGAGTCTGTGCTCAGTTTATTCTGTTTTTATGTGGCTTGTTTGGCAGGAGAATTTTGCTGCGGTGCATTTGGGGTGCCAGCCCTTGTGCCCTGTACCCCTCCACTTTGGTGGGGCTGCCCTAGAGTAATAGAGGTACGGTCGGCCTCCCTACTATCCGCTGTACTTCGCTGTCGAACCCCATTCACCCCCACACCAGCGCTCCGTGATCAGATACTGAATGAGATCAGAAGCCATATAGAGGTGACCGAAGTAGTGCTGGCAATGTATGACGCAAAGCAGAGATAGGCAGGTCATGTAGTCCGCAGGCAAGACAATAAGTGGACAACTTGCATCAGTGACTGGATCCCCAGGGACCACAAGCAATCGCTGGGCAGACTGAAAATGCGCTGGGCCAGTCCCATGATAAAACTCTTTGGCCAAAAATGGAAAGAACATGCTTGCAATGAAACAGAAAGGTGTGGCGTCGACTTGCATTCGTGGAGGGATGGACAAGGACAAGCTGGACAAAGGTGACAAAGGTGACGAGGGCTACAGACTTATGCTTTTATTTAAAAAAAAAAGAAAGAAAGCTGACATTCTCATGTAATCCCGTGACTCCAGAAACATGTCTACACTAGAAAGGCTTTGCTGGTATAGCTACACTGGTACTGTATGGCACTAGGAAACTCTCCTAGTGGAGACATAGCTCATACCAGCAGAAAAAATCTTTTGCCAATATAGCTTATGCCACTCCCCAAACAAAACAAGCTATCCCAGCAAAAGGACTTTTTTTGTCAGTATTACTGTATCTACACTAGAATTTTTTTGCCATTTTATAAACATTGTAGAGAATTACATCCTAATCGACATTATTATACTGGAAAAAGTACCTTCGGTAAACCTGGCCTAAGTGTTTGGAAGATTGGGGTTAAAAGCAGCAGCAGTTGAAGGTTATTAGCCTATGCAGGCTGGTTGTGGGTCTGTATGAAATAAGCTGGTGTCCCTCTTCCAATTCCCAATAATGGGCAAGTGTCCACTACACAAAAAAACAACTGACCTTCTTAGGCAAGATTCTGATCACATTTACACTGGCGTAAATGTGGAGTATTCCACTAACTTAAGTACAGGGACTCTAGATTTACACTGAAGCAGCTGACAGCAGAATCCTGTCCCTTGTTGACTCCCCTTTCACCCATGGTCAGGTTAGGGTGGCACATTAGGAGGTCAATGCTGGGGGAAGCTGACACCAAGGCTGCAGTGGATAGACCTGTTCTACGGACAGAAGGCTCTGGTCTCCAATGCAGGTTCTAACACCCTTCAAAATTGCTACATTCCTTTTTTTAAAAATATCTTGAGGATTTTGTAACCACTTTTTTAAAAGTCCACGGGAAACTTGGTCACACTCACAAATCACCTCTTCTACCATAACCAATTCTTAAACTATATTTGAGTCCTTATTGGAAACAGTGCCTGTAGCCTGTACTCATCAGAGAGGAAGATCACACTGATACTATTGTAAAAGGACTGAACTAAGAAATGTAGTTTGTTCACGGCTGTTCAGAAAACCTTACTAAAAACACCAGAAAAGAAATCGTATTGACATTCTGAGTTGACACACAAAGCATGGTTTGCAGAAACTCTCCATGCACATTACATCCTAGCCACATGTATGCCAGTCTTCCCATTCTAATAGCACAGTAAGTCAGCAAGCAAAGTAACGCCGAGCATCATGAGAAAGAGCCTAATCTGCATTTCAGAGTAACAGCCTGTGAAAATGTATCCTTTTGTGCAATAAGGGTGCAAAACATGCAACAGCACTCCTAGTTGAAACTGCCCAAGCAAGGTATCTTTTAAAATTGTATCGATGAAAAACAAACCCTGCTGGTAAGATACTTCTGCTAATAAAAGAGCTTATGGCTTTGCCTGATAAATCTCATCTAGCATGAGTGACCTACCGCAATAATATAATGCCACACCCTTGCCTGACCAAACTAACTGCACCTCCATCCCAGAGTGAGCCTGAACTTTTGCCAGATGTGTCGATTGATTGTAGGGAGGTAAGTGGGTATAACATGGCTAACACAAGCAATCCGAACCATTTTCAAAGGACACTGTCTTCTCTGTAATTGAAAAGGAAAAAGTTATTTGAGGCCTATGTCTGTGCATTAGTGTCTGATCAAATTGCTTGATCCTCTGGGCTCTTAGGGTATGTCTACACTGCGGCTGGGAACATGCCCATAGCTGGGGTAGGTAGAAAGGCAGTAGCTATGACGGAGCTAGGGAGCTCAAAATAGTCATGTGGCCATTGTGGCACAGGTGGCAGCGGGAGCTAGCCACCCGAGTTCAGAGCCGCCTGACCCTCTGGGTATGTTTTCAGGCAGCCAACCCGTGACACAAAGTCCACACTGCTCTTTTTAGTACACTAGCTTGATTGGAGCTAGCACATTGTCTCTCCACCCCAGCTGGGAGGCTTGCTCCCAGTTTCAGAGCACATAAACCCTCAAAGGCCATTAACGGAGATGTGGAACAAAGTACAAAGAAACCTAGACATGCCCACGTGGCAGATAAACTAAGCCAAGTTTTCCCTGCCCAGTTACCCTGACCAACAACGAGTCATGCAAACTCCATGTTCAGCAAAGTACTATATAGCATGTGCTTTTCCCGTTGACTTCAATGGGATTTAGGCAGGGGCTCCAGTGCTTTGCTTAGTAGGTGGGGTACTCAAGCACATGGTTATGTGCATCATTGAATCAGAGCCCCCGGCTGAGAAAACAATTGTTCAGAGGCAAGAGGGGGAGGGGTGTCTGACCAGCTCAAAATGCTGCAACCCAGCAGCAAATTCCCCTGCCACAGTGACTCCTTAGAACCACTGCAGAGCTTCCTGGGGACCAAAACTCCACTCTCTTCAAAACGAGACCAGGACAGTTACTGAATTCTGGGGGCTGCGGTTGGCTGTCTTAGCTTGAGCTTTCCTTGACTATCTAAAAATACGTCACTCCGCATTGTTTGAACATAATTCCTTCTTTAACTGCTGTATGATTTGGATGACTGCACACGATCCTGCCTGAGGTTGCATATCTGAAGACTGCACGTTTAAGAGCATGGGGCGGCCACTGTACGGTTGCCACCATAACAAGCTGAGTGTATGGAAGCCTGAAGCCACTGCTGAGCTTGCCCATCCCTGCACAGTTCAGTGGCAAGGCATCAGAAGGCTTTAAAAAGGTGTAAATTATAAATGTGTCTTTATGCAGCATCCTTCAGTTTCTACTAGGAGAGAGAAATGCCGCCCATAAAGCAGCACTTTGCCCAGGTCTACACTGCAATAAATGATTCTTGAACACCAGGGAGCTATATTTTAATAGTGAGGTCAATTCGAGAATCCCCTCCTCAGAAGAGAAGTTGTGCTGTGCTGTGACTAATTAATGGCCACCGTAAAGTAAACCCAAGCAGGTTGGGCCTAGCCAGAGGGGAGAGTAGTAAATGTCTGTATGGTATTTATTTATTTACCTGTACAAAAAACTGTGTCCATTAAACGTCATCAGTCTGCTCTGGAGAGAATGAGTCTTTGGGCCACTGTGAGCTGATCTCTACACAATTCCAGACTGGCCTGGAGAACTGAGCTGTCAGCCAGAACCCAACAACGTGACCCCTTTGAACTGTGCACCTGATCATCCGGCTATGGAAGAATCTGCCTCTTTAAAGCACAGAGGCAGGCTTTTCTGAGCCTGCTTGGTGAGTCCCCCTGAAGTCAGTCCCAAAGGCCTCAGTGACTGACCATCTCCACTACTAAATCTCAGACCACAGGGCGCATGTTGAGCTAATGTGGGTCTGCAGCCCCAAAGAAAGTTTAAATCGGGGAGTAGAGTGTATACCTTAGCCCGAGTCCCCTGGCTTCCAAGCCATTGTGTGTGTACCCTGGGGCTGAGCAGGCCCTTTGACTGGCCTGAAGCGCATGGGCAAGCCATGGAGTGAGGTGCTAAGCTGGTGATGTGGTAGGAGTGCTCCCTGCCACAAGGGAACCACAGGATCCCCAGGAGGGAATGCAGAGTGGGGAGGAGGAGCTGGGTTGGGTGGGATGAACCAGGGGAAGAATGGCTAAGAGCCAGGCACCTCACACCTGTAAATGAATTGCCCTTTCGCCAGACGCCAGCCAGTGCTGAACGCTGTTGACCACCTTCCCACAACTCCCCCATCTCCAAACAGCTCAATGGCCTCCCCGGCCACATCAGCATCCAATTAATTTTATTTTCCCACTTGCTTTCAAAATTACCCAAGAAGCTTCTCCAGCCTGCTCAAAAGACCACTTGCCTCTCTCTCCTCCCCTATCACATTGTGCACCATCTCTCATCACTGCTGGGGCAAGAGCCTGCCCCCCTGCAGCTGCTGCAATCTGGTATAGCCTTCCTTCTCTCCATCATCCTCAGACCTCACCCAAAACTGCACATCTCCCATTTCCCTTATTGCCCTCCGTGAAGTGTGAGACAAGGAAGGCAATAATCTTTTACTGGATCACCTTCAGTTGGTGAGATGGACCGACACAGCTACAACTACACAGTATACAACAACCTGCGACGCGTCGACAGTTTGCATGAACAACACCGCAAAATAAAGTGGGAGGGAAAGTATCAAGGAGAGCAAAGGAAAGGAGCAGAAATAGGGGGAGGAGGAGGCAGGCAGACGTGTGGAAAAGGACTGATGGATGAGCAAGGAAGAGTTCAATCAATCGAGAGGCCAGACAAGGACAGGGCTGCATTCAAGCTTTGCCCAAAGGAAAGGTGATAGCCCTATATTCTTTCTTTTTGTTCTTTATTCTAAGAACACTAGCATGTTATTTTCTCACCTGGAGCAACACATCTCTTCCACTGCCTCAAAACTACTTGCACCGTAGCCAACAGGGTGAATGGGTGGGAGGATAGGGCCATGAACTCTTCAGAAAGGTCCTTTTCATCCAAAGGTTTTGACATATGCTGATGTCTTCAGAGGCTATGCTCTTTGAAGTCAAAGAGAGTTGCCAACTGAAAGTTAATGGGAGTTCCATGAGCTGCCAATTGAAGTTAAAGAAAGCTCAGATTGTTTCTCAATAACATATATCTCTGTGTATGTTTGTGATCATTTACTACCTCTGATCTGAGTGATAGGGACTCTGGAGGGCTTTACCCACTGAGAAATTATACATGCCATATGAGATGCAATGAGCACTGCAGAATGACTTCAGAACTGAATGAAGATCTTGATTTATTTCCTAATTTTTGAAAGTTTATAAACTCGATTCCTTAAAGTTCTTCTGAGTCCCATTTGAACTAGAAAGAGTTATTTGTGTGTTGTAGTTTTATATTTATATTACCATGGCAATCTGGCAAGTTTCCACAGTCCATAAGTACAGCAGAGCAAACAAGATACGTTTTTTTATCCCACTCTGGACTGAATGAAGTATTCCTACCCCACGTCCTATGTAGCTGCAAGCCTCATTCCAGAGCCTGGCAGCTGCAACATAACGCCATTCTAGACCACCTGGCCAGAGCCATCCCACCACCCCTGGGGAAGGTTGCCGTAAACTCCGCCATCCCCGGAACCAACAGCCAATTGCAACTGGATATCGTCATCACCAGTGAGGACCGGAAGAAGATCATCATGGTAGATGTCACTCCGGCCTTCCACGACGCCCAAACTCGAAAGTGTAGAAATACACCCCTCTAGCCAAAACCTTGAGAGCTAAGGGTTACCAGATTCAGACACACGGACTGATTGTCAGAGCCTTGGGTGCATGGGACCTCACTAACGAGCGAGAGCTGAGAGAATGCAGAATCGGTCAACACTACGCTCAGCTGATCCGGCAACTCATGGTGCCGGACGTCATCAGGTGGTCAAGGGACATATACGTAGAACACATCACCAGACATCAGCAATACCAGAAGGGATGAGCTGGCATGCTGGTGAAAAGCGCAATCAGGAAAGTCTCTAACATACTTTAAGAACATAAGAACGGCCGTACTGGGTCAGACCAAAGGTCCATCTAGCCCAGTATCCTGTCTACCAACAGTGGCCAATGCCACATGCCCCAGAGGGAGTGAACTTAACAGGTAATGATCAAGTGATCTCTCTCCTGCCATCTGTCTCCACCCTCTGACAAACAGAGGCTAGGGACACCATTCCTTACCCATCCCGGCTAATCACCATTAATGGACTTAACCTCCATTAATGTACCTAGTTCTTGTTTAAACACCGTTACAGTCCTAGCATTCACAACCTCCTCAGGTAAGGAGTTCCACAAGTTGACTGTGCGCTGTGTGAAGAAGAACTTCCTTTTATTTGTTTTAAACCTGCTGCCCATTAATTTCATTTGGTGGCCCCTAGTTCTTGTATTATGGGAATAAGTAAATAACTTTTCCTTATCTACTTTCTCCATATCACTCATGATTTTATATACCTCTATCATATCCCCTCTTAGTCTCTTCTTTTCCAAGCTGAAAAGTCCTAGCCTCTTTAATCTCTCCTCATATGGGAGCTGTTCCAAACCCCTAATCATTTTAGTTGCCCTTCTCTGAACCTTTTCTAATGCCACTATATCTTTTTTGAGATGAGGACACCACATCTGTACACAGTATTCAAGATGTGGGCGTACCACTGATTTATATAAGGGCAACAAGATATTCTCCATCTTATTCTCTATCCCCTTTTTAATGATTCCTAACTTCCTGTTTGCTTTTTTGACTGTCTCTGCATACTGCATGGACATCTTCAGAGAACTATCCACGATGACTCCAAGATCTTTTTCCTGAAACACTGTAGCTAAATTAGCCCCCATCATATTGTATGTATAGTTGGGGTTATTTTTTCCAATGTGCATTACTCTACATTTATCCACATTAAATTTCATTTGCCATTTTGTTGCCCAATCACTTAAGATTTGTGAGATCTTTTTGAAGTTCTTCACAGTCTGCTTTGGTCTTAAATATCTTGAGCAGTTTAGTATAATCTGCAAACTTTGCCACCTCACTGTTTACCCCTTTCTACAGATAATTTAGGAATAAGTTGAATAGGATTGGTCCGAGGACTGACCCTTGGGGAACACGACTAGTTACCCCTCTCCATTCTGAGAATTTACCATTTATTCCTACTCTTTGTTCCCTGTCTTTTAACCAGTTCTCAATCCATGAAAGGACCTTCCCTTTTATCTCATGACAACTTTCCTCATAGATTGTATTTCTAAAGGGACAACCTACCTAATTCTCAATTACTGAGGGACAATCGCCACTCATTGATATATTTTGCTTTCCACAATCAAATCTCTGTACACTTTTCATGAATGATGCACCCGAGTATTCAGATTCTAATACCTAAACTGTATTGTTAAATCTATTTACCCAAATGTGGGTGATTGCTGATTATGTATTTTACGTATCATATGAGTTTTAAAAACAAACTTTGTATTTGTGGATAATCTAAGTATTAGAACGAGATGTGCAGACTCTTTTCTCAACCTATGTTTTATATAATTTTTTTAACATTAGCTTTAATAAAAAATTTAAATCTGTTACAAGTGGGCAAAAGTCATTGACTGTAAACACAAACAGCAATGATTAATGGTGCAAGGCTCAAGAATTCAGAACAAGAGCCCCGCTTTAAGTTCACAAACAATGCGTGTGTGTAGAGGGATGCTAAAATTTAAAAAACGAGAAGAACCAGAATCTGATTTTATCAAGTACACAGTATGTTCACTTAGAGAACAAAGCACCGAATACCAACATGGATACACAAGGTACATAACGTGCCTCTTTTAATTTAATTTTTCAAGCCCAAAAGGTTCTTTTTCCAGAGGCTAAATAACAGTCTGAAATACAGACTTCTTTGGAGACAGACTCCAAAGAATGGACCTTTTTGAGTCAGGAAAGCTCATCACATCATCAACCAAGTTCACTTAGAAAGCAAAAGCTGAATGCTGGCACAAGATGCCAGACTGGGCAGCTGCTAAGATTCAAGCATTCTGTTTAGCCACAGAACAAGTAGAACCAGCATCGGTAGAATTCGTATGGCTCAGCAACATACCTGCCAATGATCCTGGTTTGGAGGAAAGTTTCTCATTTTAGTCCCAAGGTTACCCTCATTCCACAAAAATTTGGTTTCCCCTCACTTTATTCTGAAAAATTATAGATTAAGAACCGTGGAGCTGAGGCTACCGAGTTATTTACTCTACAGCAGCTTTTGCCAAACTCTGTGTTGCAACTCCTAGAAAGGGTCATAAAAGAGTGCCAGGGCCTGGCGAGATGTTAAAAAAAGAGGAAAGAAAAGAAAATGTAAGAAAGCCAGAATATGTGCCAGCTGAAGAGGCTCCTGTCTTGCAGGGCTAGCTGGGCTCAACTCCCTGCTCCAGGTGTTACGGCTTTGCTCATGGTGCACGGACTCATAACGTCACTCACTCAAATTTGGCTCAACCATTCCTCCATTAGAGGGGCCAGGCCAACCCTGCGTGGTGCTGTGACACAAACCCACATACCAGGGACCAGGCTGCAAAGCCCAGAATGGGGACCCAAGCCTAGTCAGCCCTGCGGGACAGGAGCTACCACTGCCAGGCGAGCACAAGGTGGGCTCACTCTGCAAAGCTCCTGCTCCGCCACGGGCAGAACCTGTTTTTCCAGCCTTTAATTTTCCAACCCCATCACCACCTCTCAGACCCCTCGAGGTCACGTTATCTGATATGAGCCCAAAGGAGGTCACAGCATGAAAAAGTTTGGGAGCTACAGCTCACAGAAGGAGCCATGAGGCATTTTACATTTCTTACATGGATAATTTTGTTGCATCGCTCATCTGGGTCTTTGTCACACGTTGTATCCCACGTTTGGGCCATAGCAGGGTGAGGGTTACACCCAGCAATGTGCCTCAGCCTCAATGGTCCAGTCAATCTTTTGACTCTGCTTTGAGGGTATCATCTAAGTTCATGACCAGGGCACCTGTTGGATGGTTCTTTGGGCAACTGGACTGAGACCAACAAACATGTTTCCGTAGTGTCCACATCCTGTTTAAAGTTCAAAGCAGCTAAGTTCTTTGGGACAGTTTGTTCTGCGTTTGTACAGCACCTGGCACAACAGGGTCTTACGCCACGACTAGGGTTCCAAAGAGTTACAACAATACAAACAAACAAACAACAATATTATCTGTAAGGTAGTATTTTATGACCTATTTTATGATCAGATCCTGCCTATTTTATGACCAGATCATTTTTCTTTGACATGAAAACCAAGGGAAAGCTTTAAAACAATTAACAAAAAGTTATCTGTTTTTTCTAATGATTAAGAGTGAAATCTGCACTCAGGCTTTTAGTCTGCTTGTTAAGGCTGCAAAATGAGACCTACCATTATTGTGGCACTAAAAAGGAACAGAAATAGTCCAGGGATGGCCAACCTGTGGCTCCGGATCCGCACGCGGCTCTTCATAGGTTAACATGCTGCTTCTTGCATAGACACTGACTCCAGGGCTGGAGCTAGAGATGCTAACCTTCCAGTGTGATGGGGAGTGCTCAGTGCTCAACCCCCTGCTCTGCCCCCCAATCCACCCCTTCTCCTGAGCCTGCCATGCCCTCGCTCTTCCCCCTCCCCACTGGAGCCTCCTGTGCAAGGCATAACAGCTGATCACCGGGGGCGGAGAGGCATGGGAAGGGAGTGGGAGGCACTGATTGGCGGGGCTGTGGGAGGAGGTGGGGAGCTGGTGGGGGGCTGCTGACATATTAGTGTGGCTCTTTGGCAATGTACATTGGTAAATTCTGACTCCTCAGGCTCAGGTCGGCAGCCCAAAATAGTGGTAAAAAATAATTCAATTAATGACTATATAGTCCCTGGAAGATGAAGCACTTGCAGGCGCTAAGCATTATTATTAAAAGAGCAGCTTACCAGGCTCCCTCCTCCAGCCACAAGTACTCCTGTTCTTCTTGCGGATCCAAACTAACAGGGCTGCTACTCTGAAACCTCCAGTTCTGCTGCCTTATAGCAGGCTGGGGCTGCTGTTCTGCACTGTTACACGCACTATCCATAGGATCCCGTCTTGCATGGCTTTCTAAACTGCAGATGCCAACTGTATTTGGGAATGAAAGAAAAGGTCGGATGCAGCTGTTTCAAAGCAGGCATCAAACAGAGTGCGTGTAGGGGGGCACCCACTGCTTCCTTTGCATTACACACTTAGCCCTTCTGTCTCCTTTCCACACAGAGAGGAAGGGCCCTTCTCTAAACAAACAGGATGCAACATGGACCCTCCAAAACGGTGCAGGGCTTGAGAGCGGAGTGGGGGGTGGCCGGCTGAATGGGAGGGTGCAGGATGAAGTGGGCGCACCACAAAGCGCTCCCATTCGTCAATCCGTTTTGGCTACACGCTAAATAACATGCGACTCTTCCTACAGACCGAGTCCCTTACACGCAGCACGGGTGACAAGTGAACCCTTTCTTTTCCCGTTCTTCCACCGTTAAAAGCGCGTCAGCATTAGCAAAATCACCCACGTCCACGCAGTAAGATTTAACCCGCCCCACCCCGCGAGAGTCTCCTTAACCTTTTGCCCAGGGGGCGAGTGATTTTAGTTTCGGCCAGGGCGAGCGAATAAAATATAATTCCCCTTTTTCCCAGCCCGGAATTGGGAGTCAGGAAGCGAAGCACTGAAAATTGCATAACAATTCGGCCCGGCCGGGTTTGTTGCTGAACCAGGAGAAGCAGCTGCACCGTGCTCCATCCCCAGCCTCCCTGCCCACACAGTTAACACAGCCACCACCCAGCTCCGGCACATTCAGGGGTGCAGGCTGCAAACTGCTGACTCAGGGGGAGACCCAGCCGCTTGGCTCTCTCCTGGGGGGGGGTGCTTCTGCCATGCAACGGGAGCCATCGTCATGGGCCATTGCAGCAAGCAGCGCGCGGCTTCCGGCGGGGACACACACAACACACACACACACACACACCCAAACTGGCAGAAACCTGTTCTGCCCGGACCAGCTCCAGTCAGCGGCAGCTGCACGAGCTGGAACCTGGGACGCGCTCGCGCCACCGAGGCGGAGGAGGATGCTGCTGCCGGGCTCGCGCCCGCCGGGGACCCGAGCGCGAGGAGGCGCTTCCAGGGTTTCCTCTCCCCGGGGAGAGCGGGGCCCCGGCGCCGCCGGGAGGCGGGGGGAGACACCTAGCACGGGGGGCGCGAGCAGCAGCTGCAGCCCCCTCCTCCCCTGATGCGACCCCTTTGCAACAGAGACCCCTGCCCGGCTTTGCCCTTTGGGGGGGCTGCGGCACTTTGTTTTGTCCCAATTACCGCTCCTCCCCCCCCCAGCCACAGCCCCCCCGAACGCAAGCAGTAACTGCTCTGACCCAACTCCTTCCCCCGCTGCACTCCGGCAGCGTGCGCCTTTGCCCGGCTGTGCAGGGGTGCATGGTGATGAAATAACATGGCATGTTACGGCGCAGACGGGTCCTAGCCTGGCATCAGCTAACGGCAGATCTAGGACCGTGGCTTGGTGCCAGCCAGGAATCCTTTCAGATTTCCTTACGGGGTCTATGCTGTAAAGAGGGAATGTTTGCCCACGTATGCCCGGGGCAGCCTCTGGACTCCAGCTTGAAGGATGCTGAAGGTTGAGTCCAGCAGGTGCCTGCACCCCAGTCGCAGAACGGTGAAATGCACGGCTGCCCCCGCCTCCCCAGCCACCCACCGGGTCCCATTCCCAATAACGGTCTCATCGGTGCTATTGGAAGGAGCAGGAAACGCAGCCTTTATGCAGCCCCTCTGCTGGAGGTTGGTTTTGAAGGCCGGGTGGCCAAACCACAGCCCTGCGTGCGGCCGTGCAGGGCCGGCTGCGCCTCCGCAGCCACTTGGCCTTGTTAAGCCGGGCCCCGCTTCGCTGCTCCGGCGGGAGAGCATCCCCTGGCTTGTGCACAGGACGGGGGGCAGAGGGGGCACTGCCACCCGCGAAGGGGGGCCGCCCTGTCCCAGGTCTGGGCTAGTAATTAATGGGCGGTTGCAAAGGATCCAGGGGCTCTGGGAGTGGGGGCAGAGCCAGGGGATTGTGGGGAGCGGTACCCCTCGGGGTATTGGGGGAGGAAGAGGGACAGCCTGGGGCATGCACCGCAGAGGCGGGACACCCATTGGTTGGGGGGTCAGAGTCAAGGGGAGAGCCACCCCCTTGGAAGTGGGGTATTTGGGAGAGGGGCAGGTCAGACCCAGGGTGATGGTTAATCTCCCCCCCCCCCCCCCCCCAGCTCGCACACTGGCTCTGGGCCGCAGCCTCTCCTCCCTGCCCCGCCTCCCCAGCGCGCACCCCCGCGCCCCCCTCCCTGCAGCGCACGCCGGGCTGGAGCGGCTGCTGCGAGCCGGGCCCGGCGCGCACATGGCGCTGCTGAGCTGCCGCGCGCGCCGGGTCCGCCGGCAGAGACCGGCTCGAGCCGGTCTATATAAAGCTGGGAAGTGAGCGGAGGGGGACAGCAGCCGCCGCCCGGGCAGGAGCAGGGGACGGGCAGCCGGGCGCCGCCGGAGCTAGGCGCTGGGGAGCAGCCGGGCACAGACCCTAGTCCTGCTCAGAGTGGGGCTAGCGTCTCCCCCCTTCTCCGGCCACAGCCCCCGCTGCACAGGGGTCCCTGCCCGGCTGCCCTCCCCAGCCCCCTTCTCCCTCACCATGCTGCCGGTCCGCTGCTGAGCTCGCCTGCACCCCGCTGTGGCGTGGGGGGTCCCCAGCAGCAGCAGCAGCAGCAAAGCTGGTAAGTGAGATTTATGCTTCAAAGTTTGTTGCCTTGTGGCCGTTCTTTATTTCTGTAACTAGGAGCATCCGTGCCCAGCGCACAGCTGGCTCCCCTCGCCAGCGCTGCCGCAGTCCCAGTGGGAACTCTGCTTAAACCCGCAAAGTGATGCCGAAAATCTGCCCCCCCCCCCCCCCGCACTAATGTCCCCGACATCGCTTAGGAACCAGGAGGGCTTTTTTTTGCCTTTTCTTTTTTTTTTTTTTTTTTTTTTTTTGCACCCAGATAATTTTTGCCGTGGTCCTTCGTGATCTATAGATTTTTTTTTTTAAAGGAACTTGGTTGTATATTTCAAAACTGCTTTTCTAGCAGTGTCCCTCGCTCATTTCTTCCATTATTTATGACTTCTGTAGTGCCCCAGATTTGCACACCGGTCTCTATTCCTAGTGCCCCCACTGCTGAGGGATCAAGATTCTTTCCAACAAACTTTGGAGAGATAGTTGGACGCTAATGATCTGCTTTCTGATGAGGGCAAGTTCCAAATCAGCAAAGTAGGGCCATAAAGCTAAGCACGTGCTCAGCCCCAGTCTTAGTCAGCAAAGCATTGAAGTGTGTATAAATCTCATGGAGGTCAATAGGACATCAGCAAGGGCTTAAATGTTGAATGGACAGGAACACATCATCCAATCCTTTGTTAAATCACGTCTGCTTTGGAGAGGGTCCTCAGTGCCTTCGGAGAGCAGACGAAGCAGCATGGAGATCCAGAGCAGGTAGGGCTCTGCATGCTTTGGGAGGACACAGTACTGGTAAAATCTGCCAGGTGGATCTGAGAGCTCTACTGAAGGGGGAAGAGAGGAGTGCCAGCACTCTGTCCACCGTGTGGCTAGACAACAGAAGTTTTCCCTAAGTTATAAAGGTTCATTTTCAGCTCCTGTTCCCAATCCCCATTTTATAGAAGGTTTAGGGTGCTGCTGTTATTTGATTTAGTGCCATCTGAGAACAAGAAGCTTCAACTAGTTTTCTCTGGCTGGATTTAAATAATGAGAACAACAGTATGATAGAAAAAGTATATACAGTAACTTTGTACAATACCTTTACAAAAACCAATAACATATCAATGTTCATTCAACACAGCATCCACGTGAAAGACACTTTCCACAAGAGACTTGCTATAGCATCTCTGAAATAGAACAATCCCTACAAGAGTTTCCCTAATTGTGAATTATGCTGGGCACTGTCTTCTGTTCAGAAATCAAACAGCATTTAGGGCCACTGCTAGAAATACATCATTTTTAATTGCTATTTCTAGCTAGCTATAAGGAATTTGGTCTTTGTGTGTACAGTCAGTGTGTGTACTTGTTGAATTACAACATGAATGGATTTGACCCTCTGTGCTTAACCAAAGGAGGCAGGTCATTTTCTTTAAGTTGCCAAGTCTTTCAGCACAAACATGCCCTACTGCAGTCTCTTCAGCCAAGTAGGAAAAGTTACAATTTGTATAGACAAAATTTAGCCCAGGTTTACTCTTCAGTTACCAGGAGTAAGTGTTATCCCTATGGGATTCGTTTCAAGGGGCAAAACTAAATTCTTAAGCATCATCAAAAAAGTAGATCTTGTAAATTGGTTAGTGACCTGTATCAAATGCCCTGCAGCAGCTTTTTCTACCCTTTCCATAAGGAATCTTGAAGTACATTTTAATATACCTAAGTGCACGTCCTGACTGAGTACTGACATGATAGAATGGAAAAGCTTTTAATGAATAAGCCCACGCCTAGCAAAGGGTATGCCATATATACAGATTTGTTACACTTAAAGGGTGTGTCAGTATCTCTATTTGAAATTCATCCTTGAATTCTACACTTAGGCTGAAATTAGCATACAAAACCTAACAGATACCTTGGGCTTTTCCCAAATGAATCTTTCTGGATGTTTTGAAGCAACTCAGGTAGAAAATGGGGGAAGGAAAACATTATTGTGTAAAGATTTGGGGGCTGGGAATAGCAGAGCAGGGATAAAGCAACCAGCTGGGAATAGTTCAAGATCCAAGGTTAGTACTAGTGTTTTGAGTCCCATTGTTCTGCGTGCTATATAGGAAGAGGTACATAGTAAGAGAGAGCCTCATAAGAGAGAATTTACAGTTTAATGCATTGTCTATACTTAAGCCCTAATTGACACATAGCTTCATCGCTCCTAATCCTGGAAGTAGATGCAGCTAGGTCAGGGGTGGGCAAACTTTTTTGGCCCGAGGGCCACATCTGGGTATGGAAATTGTATGGCAGGCCATGAATGCTCACAAAATTGGGGGCTGGGGTGCGGGAGGGGGTGAGGGCTCCAGCTTGGGGTGCAAGCTCTGGGCTGGGGGTGCTGGAGAGTGCTCTGGGCTGGGACCAAGCGATTTGAGGGCAGGAGGGGGATTAGGGATGGGGCAGCGGGTTGGGGCGCAGGAAGGGGGTCAGGGGTGCAAGTTCTGGGCAGCGCTTACCTCAAGCAGCTCCCAGAAGCAGTGGCATGTCCCCCATCCAGCTCCTACATGGAGGCGTGGCCAGGCAAGCTGTCCCATCCACAGGTTCCACCCCTG
The DNA here is from genome assembly GCF_007399415.2 of Gopherus evgoodei. Lineage (NCBI taxonomy): Eukaryota > Metazoa > Chordata > Testudines > Testudinidae > Gopherus > Gopherus evgoodei. The sequence goes on along the minus strand of NC_044336.1, from coordinate 23,391,179 downwards.
CAGCTCCCATTGGCCACAGTTTCAGGCCAATGGGAGCTGCAGGGGCAGCTATTGGAGTGGGGGCAGCGTGCGGACCCCCCTGGCTGCCCTTACACACAGGAGCCAGAGAGGGGACATGCCACTGCTTCCAGTAGCTGCGCAGAGAGGGACAAGCCCCAGATACCACTCCCTGGCTGGAGCACCAGAGCAGGGCAAGTCCCGGACACAGCTCCCCAGCGGGAGCTCGAGGGACAGATTAAAATGTCTGGAAGGCCGGAGGAGGCTCCCGGGCAGTAGTTTGGTTCAAGATCCAAGGTTAGTACTAGCGTTTTGGGTCCCATTGTTCTGAGCACTATACAGGAAGAGGTACATAGTAAGAGAGAATTTACAATTTAACAGAAGAGTGCTTCCATCAACCTAGGTAGAGATCCTACCATGATGGAAAACCCACTTCCGTCACTGTAGCATACTTCTACACTATGAGGTTACAGAGGCATAGCTACGGTGCTGTAGCCTCCATAGCACAGACAAGTTCTAACTAGAAAAGACAGAGAAAGGGTGGGAAGGGCCATAGGGATAGAGAGAGAAGGTGACTTGCCCAAGGTCACACAGCAGGTGGGCGACAGGGCCATCCGCTAGTAGACCATGACATCTCTCATACCTCTCTGCCCATCCTACTCAGAAGCACAGGTCTTAGCCCTCCTCAGCTACTGGGATGATTGTTCTGACATAGGGCCTTGGTTTTTAGTGGGAGCTCCAGAAAGAGAAATGACCTTTTGCACTTGTGTATGCTGAAGACTTACAAAATAAAATGGAGGCTTGACCTACTCTGGTTATCTGGCAACAGGGACGCCATGACTCATGTTGGTGCTGTCACACCCACTACAAGGCCAGTTTTCAGAAAACACTATTGGAGACTAAGATGAACCCTAGGTTGTGTGGGTTTTGGGGTCGTTTCTGTTGATTTGTTTTTTGACAGAGAGTATTTCAGTACTTTTAAAAGCTAATGGGCCACATTTATCCCTAGTGTAACTCCACTGATGTCAACAGAGTTACACCAGGATAATTTGGGCCTAGTTTAATATACTGTATGGTATTAAAACACTCCAGAAAACCATGCAGTGTTGTTAACAATAGGATTTACTTTTACATGTGTATGCCAGGCCTAGCCTGCAGATGGGATTAGTGGTGAGTGTGAAGTCACCAGATGCAGGATTGGGTGTTTGCTGATAAGTGCTCAGTGAATCTCCGGCATGTCATCATGACTGAGCCTTATGGTAAGGAGACACATAGTTTTCCTTTATAATGTGTTCAGTGCTCTCCTTTACTATTGCTGTAAGTGTTCAGCCCATCATGCTGAAGCAATTTGGTCTTTCTGTGTGGCAGGTCACCTTTAACTTCCTCAGCATCAGACAAACTGATCCTAACAAATACTTCTTACCAGGGAAGAAGCTTCAGAAGTAGATCAACATTTTGTAGCCCCAAGAACCACTAGAGGCTGAACCACCTCCAAATATATCTTGGCCACTGGAGGGAGACATGAAGGGAACAGTTTTGGGTTTTTTTTCTTGGCTGTCGTTGTCTTTGATACAAGCCACTCCATTCTCTTTTCTTGAATCTTAGCAGCCACTATGAGTGCTCAGGAAAACATTTAATGGTTTTAAAAGCCACAGGGGAAAAAAAGCCTCTAGCTGATTTAGGTAACTGACCAGCCCTGCAAAAACCATGTGGAGCTGTGTTGAAGCTTTGGGCTGAAACAGCAGAGAGGTCCTTGAGGATGTGCAGGATGGAAGTCTCATCCTCCCCCTACTGCTTTACTTTTTGTTCAGTGTCAGCAAGTTAGAAAAACGTGATTGTTGGTGCATTGTTCTGAAGTCTGTGTCATTTCGTAAGCCCTTTGGGGCTCCCCTGTGGATTTTTTCATGAATTGTATCCCATCTGCATTTAACTCAGATGACTGCTTTTAACCACTGGTTTTGCTGATTGGGACAGCTTGTCCTGATGCTGAGTGATGAGTTTCTGGTTCTTGATTCAAAGGGCCCATTGACAAACCACTCCTATCTCATCATAGAAAAGACAAACGTCTACCTGAGTCTCGTGTTTAATCTCACAGCAGCAGAGCGAGAAAGCGACTCTTCTCCCCAATATTTTTCTGTGATGTTACAATTAGACTTTGTAAAAAATGAATTTTAAAAGATATCTTATTTTTCCCTCTATTCCAGATTAAGAATGACTGTCAAAGCTATAAAAATGTCGTGTACCACCCCAAATGTTTATACTAAAGTGCCTGATGGAGGATGGGGATGGACTGTTGCTTTTGCTTTCTTTGTTGTGGAAGCACTTACATACGGTATTATAAAATCATTTGGAGTCTTCTTTAATGATTTGATGGAAAGCTTTGATGAAACCAACAGCAGGATATCGTGGATAATTTCAATATGTGTGTTTGTACTGACTTTTACAGGTAAGTGCACAGTACATCTTTAGTTTGAACTGAAAATTATTAAGGGTCTGTGTTCATGTCACTGGTGCACCCATATAAATATTACACACATTCACATCACACTTAAGTGTATATACTCCCCCCTCCTCTGAGCTATCTGTGGTTGACAACCTGCATATCCCACTATCACAAACGATAAAGAGCAAGGAAACAAGCAGGTAAGTCATTCAACATCCCATTCCCCACTCTACTCATCAGGTCCCTTTCTTCGTCTCTGCTACTTCCACAACTCACTTCTGCAGTCTCAATCTGAACCACCACAGATAGGGCCTGGGACCAACTGGGCTCTGTACATGTCTCTGCTTGTGTGAGCTTGGACAAGTCATTTAACTTCTCAGCATCTCCATTTCTGTAAATATGGGGGATGGATAATGATGAGCATCAAACTTGTACTTTTGTAAAGTGACTTGCCATATATAGCTGGTAAGTGCTATGAAAGGTGACATCGTGGCCCCATTGAAGTGGGAGTTTTGACTTCAGTGGGGCCAATATTTCAGCTACAGCATTTATTTCAGGCTCTCCCTGGGTATAAAAAGCTCAGGGAAGGTGGATAGATTGGCAAGGGTGTGGGAGTAGACTAGCATTGATCAAAGAAGAGCGTCAGCGTGACCAGAGGGATAAAAGGAGGAGAAAATGGGGAAAAGAGATCAGAGACTACAAGAGTTTTGCAAATTACTGTCATGTTTTATGCACTTTTCTCCCCCCAATCCAGCTCCCTTGTCTACAGTCCTGAGTAACCGTTTTGGTCATGGCCTTGTGGTGATGGTCGGAGGGGTACTGATCAGTACTGGAATGGTCACAGCCTCCTTTGCACGCACAGTTGTCGAGATGTATATCACGATTGGCCTAATTTCTGGTGAGTTAGGATTCCCTTATTCTAAACTGGCTTTTTTTTTTTTTTAAATGACTCTTCATCTTACTCCTTATGCTCCTCCCAATCCTGCTTCCTTGCTGTTCCTTTTATCACCTTTTGCCGGCTATGTTTCTTGTTGGTTGGTTTTCAGGCTGCCCCCTACACTTGGAACCATTTCCCATTTCTCATTCAACAAAGCATCTCCTCTTCATATTTCTCCTTAAAACCTGTTTCTTTCACAAAGACTGCCTGTGTCAACCACTTCAAAACCGATTTCTTTTCAAACTCTGTCACAGAACTCTTGCTCTGTTTTGTTTTGGGGTTTTATTTATTTTTTTGTTTTGGGTGGGGGGAAGATGTTAAGGGGGCGTATTGCATTTTAAGATCTCATAGGCACCAATGTCTGTATTTTCTAAAGCCCATGTGTACACTTGATATATCAAGTAATTCAGTTTGTGTGTGTGTGTGTGTGTGTGTGTGTATAAAAGCCAGTACTTAGCTTTGCAAAGAGGATATTTAGCTTGCAGTATATAGCTTGTGTGTGTACACACGTACGCACACAATCTTCTGGAAGATTTCTGAGTATTGTTATCACACCAAAGTCACTTGCCTTGCGGAGAGGAGTCCCATTCCAGACTCTTGTGAAATTATTTCCCTTTTCAGAGAGGAAGGATGAGCTTGTGGTTAAGTCACTGCACTGAGACTCAGAAGAGCTGGGTTTGTTTTCCTGCATCTGCCTCACACTTCCTGTGTGACCTAGGCCAGGTCACCTGGGGCTTGATCCTGAAAATTGTCAAATGATCCTGTAGATGTGCTGACCACTGTCAATTTCCTATGACTAGGACCCTACCAAATTCAGTCAAATTTAGTCAATTTCATAGTCCTAGGATTTTAAAAATCAAATTTCATGATTTCAGCTATTTAAATCTGAAATTTCACTATGTTGTAATTGTCCCAAAAAGGAGTTGGAGAGGGGAGGGGGGGTCACAAGGTTCTTGTAGGGGGAGATTGCGGTACTGCTACTCTTACTTCTGTGCTGCTGCTGCTGGCATTGCTGACTTCAGAGCTGGGCAGCGGCAGATGCTGGCTGGGAGCCCAGCTTTGAAGGCAGAGCTGCCACCAGCAGCAGTGTAGAAGTCAGGATGGCATGGTATTGTATTGCCACCCTTAGTGCTGTGCTGATGCCTGCAGAGCTGAGCCCTTGGACAGCAGCTGCCGCTCTCCGGCCACCCAGCCCTGAAGGCAGCGTAGAAGTAAGGGTGGCAATACTGTCCCCACCCACCCGCGCAGGAACCTCAGTTTGAGAAATGCTGGTCTCCCCCATGAAATCTGTATAGTATAGGGTAAAAGCACACACAAGACCAGATATCATGGTCCATGACACATTTTTCACAGCCATTAAGTTGGTCGGGGGGGTGGGGAGGAAATACCTATGACTTCAGTGGAAACTGAAGGTGCACAGCACCTTGCCAGGACTGAGCCCTTGAATCTCTCTGTAGCTCAGTTCTCCATCTGTAAATTGGGGATAATGATACTTGCCAACATGGCCAGGGTGTTTTAAAGATAAAGCTATTGTCCATGAAGTGCTCTGACAACAGGGTGATAAGCACCACAGACACAAACTAGTAACTAAATAAATGATCCTTGGAAATTCCCCCAACTGGGAATTCCCAGTTATTTTGAAGTAGGAAGCAGGATCTAGTGGGTTTAGGCTATGCTAGGTCATTCTGTTTTTCCCTAAGTGAATTACTTAGTTGTCAGACTTGATCCCATAATTTCACCACCAGGGAAGCTGGCATTAGCATCCAGCTTCCTTCCTCATTGTCATGACACTTTCTGGCATTTATTCACAGGCTTGGGATACTGTCTGTCTTTCCTCCCGACTGTCACCATTTTGTCACAGTATTTTGACAAACGGCGTTCACTGGTCACTGCAGTGGCATCCACAGGAGAATGTTTTGCTGTCTTCTCTTTTGCGCCAGGTATATAGACCAAAATACTGTAAACACAAGTGTACATAAGCAATACGTTGTGTGATCCTCCTTCCAACCAAATGAGAGCCCGATTCTTACATAAGCTGACGCCTTAATCACAACTATATTGATTTCATTGACACTTGTAGTTACTGGGCCAGTGCTGTCCTTACTAGGGTAAAAGTCCTTTTTAAGACATTGCCTGAGTAAGGATTTCAAAATTAGTCCCAGTGGAATTTTTGGACAGACAGCTGAAATGCCTGTCTCCTGCATAGTGTTAAGTTTAGATCCTAGTTATTCTGGTCACAAGACAATGACATGTTTTATTAACTTTCATTGAAATTGGAGTTTGTGGGGGTGTGCCAGGAACCCAGAGCTACAAGGAGACACAAGGTCTCTGGACAGCTATCCCTAGCCTTTTCTGCATTCCTCTGCCTAAGAATGCAGAAGAAAACCCATCTCTTGCATGGTGTTACGTCATAGAGGAACGATCTGCTCCTCTGTTATTATTAGCAAGAAAAAAGATCAATATCGGGGGAGAGGCTTGGCTTTTTAGTCTCAGTCTCTGCTGGCTGAACAGGGTAAGCTACACTGACACCTCATCTGGTAGGTTCCCTGTACAGCCCTGGCAAGCTAAAAATAAGGCAGGGTAGTTACCATGGCTACTTTATAGCATGGGTTGTAACGTGGACTCACCCTCAATCTCTATCTTCACTAATCTTTCAGAGTATGTGTCATGTGAAACCCAACTCCAAGGTCTTGGGAGACTGAATTGTATGAGGCCTTCCTAGAATTCCATAAGAAGATTAAGTCTTTTCCTAGTACTGTAATTTCTGGAACTCCACTCCCCTATCATCTTTTCTTCTACTAGCACTTTTCAGAATAGCTAAAACAGGGCAAGCCACCTGCCATTTCTCTACTGATCAGATAATGCAATCTGCTGGTGTGGTCTGCCTTCAATTAATGCAAAATACTCATTTTCAGTTAAAGAAACCTTTGTAATGAAAGGCTTGTATGTAAGCACCAGCACACTTTGAATAGAGAAAAAACTTCCCCCTTACTAACTGGCTTCAGGGTGCGGTCAGATAGGAAAGGAAACTTTAAAACTGAGTTCACGAAAACTCATTAAAAATACTACCTAGTTGCTCCCTGCTGATCAAAGTGCCTGCCAGCCCACGCCAGTTAAGAAATGTCTGAAAAGACTGTTCACTCAAGAAGCGAAGGGAAAGCCTGTAGTTACTACAGGTCAGACTCTAAATATTAGCCAGTGTAGACTGAGCCTAAAACTGGGAATCTGGAATTCTGATAGGGAACCAGTGGGTGATCTCGAGTAAGCTGTACTTCCAAAAGTGGCCATTAGTTTTTAGGTGCCTAATTTGAGACACCTAGGACCCTATTGACTTTAGATGGAGCAGAGTTTGTCCAAATAACTTTGATTTATATTTTTTAATGTGTATGATTTTTTTTTAATGTTGGAAGCTTCCTGTTATTTTTTTATAATTTCTTCCCTGCTCCCCATTTCCCCAGCTATCACCTCATTGAAGGAGCAGATTGGTTGGAGATACAGTCTCCTGATTGTTGGGGTGCTACAGTTAGGCATCGTCATTTGTGGATTACTGCTGCGACCTATTATTATCCAAGCACAGGAAGAGGTGAAAGTGTTACCAACAGAAGAGCAGACAGAGACTAAGTACATGCTTGAAAATGAGCAAACACGCACCTCAATAGATTCAATTGACTCAGGAGTAGAAGTATCTACCTCACCCAGCAGTGTGCCTGGAAACACCAAAGCAGAGCTGAAAAGTGAAGAACCAAAGGAAACCATACAGATGCTTGTTGAAGCTAGCAGCTCCCCTCAAAAACCAAAAATCCAACTACTGGACTTCTCTGTGATGAAAGACCACGGCTTTATTTGTTATGCACTTTTTGGTCTCTTTGCTACTCTGGGATTCTTTGCTCCGTCACTCTACATCATTCCTCTTGGCATCAGTCTTGGTATCGATAAGGATCGTTCTGCATACATATTGTCTGCAATGGCCATTGCTGAAGTCTTTGGAAGAATTAGTGCCGGTTGGGTCCTCAACAAGAAGCCTATCCGCAAGATTTACATTGAACTCATATGTGTCATTCTGCTCTCCATAGCTCTGTTTGCCTTCCCTCTTGCCTATGAATTTTGGGGACTGATGATATGTAGCATATTTTTTGGGTTCATGCTTGGAACTGTAGCGGGCACACACATTCCAATGCTAGCCGAAGATGATGTGGCTGGTATCGACAGGATGTCTTCTGCAGCGGGAGTATATGTCTTCATTCAGAGTTTAGCTGGGTTGGCTGGACCACCCCTTGCAGGTAACTTTAAACTATGTACCTTTTTCAATAGCTGACATCAGCTACTATTACTATTGATGCCTCTTCCGAATAACCATGTTGCAATGGGTTAGGCCTCTGGTTAGTGCTGCTCCTCTGCCTGGGTGGGAAGGTGAGAATACGTTATACCTCTTTAGAACCACCTTTCTGACTGAATTAAGGAAAACAGTGGTAGGCTCCAAGCAATGCCCCATCCAGCCCTCTTGAGCTGGAAAGAAAGTTGCTGCAATGCAGGACTGCAGTGTCTTGGAGATGAGGCATCCTCTATAGAAGGAAGGAAAATCCTGCACTGCTACCCTGTTCCAGTTAGAATCCTAAAACTAGCATTCTTTCTAGGTATTAATGAAATATACCCATGAAAATGACTCATTCATACAGTGCCTTCTAGCCAGAGCCCCTGAAAAATGTCAGGCCTGTATTGGCAGATGTCAGTTACATATGTATTAAGTTGATCCTGGATATTTTAAGACTTAAAAAGGTACCCATAATGGTTGGTTAGCTGATTACCAGTACCTAGATCTTCAAGTTGAAATATCATACAAATACAGTGGCAATTATATCAAAAAGTTGGGAGAGGTGGTGTTTTTGAGGTAATGAGATGGGCAGGAAAATGATAGATGAGTGTGAGATGTGATTTTTATTTTTAATGGATTTGAAATGTTTCCCCCATAGGTGTGCTAGTGGACGTTACACAGAACTACAGTTCAGCATTCTACTCCTGTGCTGCTGGCATGGTACTGGGTGCTGTGTTTCTGTCCTTAGTAAGACCATGCAAGACAGTACTGTGTCAAGGTCAGAAGCAGGGCTTAGAAGAAGATGCATCGGAAGCTTTACAAGACATACCAGATGACTTTATTGAAATGGATCTTGGAAAAACAGATGATTCAGTAAGAAGCTGTGACAGCATAGCATGAAAAAGCTGGTCCTTATAAATCCAGTATGCTCTTTGTTAAATCTGGGAAAAACAAGTCAGCTCTGCTCCATGTTCTAAAACTATACTTCAAAAGGAATGCAACATTTTAATGTAAAAAAGTTGCCAACAACTATTATTTTGGAAAGATTGCTTTTATTTTTGTAAACCAGCAATGGTAGGTTCCATATGAGAGATGGCCACACATTACTAGTTACATAAGAAGTATGAAAGAAAATCAGAAGTGGCCCCTACAACTAAATCTATTAGGTCACAATCTTTTGTGATTGCCTGGTAGGCTTCCCAAACTGTAAATTTTGCTCAATCAACAGAATAAATAATGCAGAAGAAATTATTTAATAAATAAATATAATTTGAACTCGAGTTTTCTATCAGAAGAACATGGACTCTTGTTTCAGATCATTGTAACAAGACATGGGGGGCAGTAGGGTAGGCTAATTAGTTAAAAGTAGAATTATTGGTAAATTGGTTTTTAGTTAACTTGAATTTTGTAAATGCTGGGAAGTTGGAGGTTACCACTTATTTTTATGGCCAGTTATTACTGCAGATATTTCACTATAAAGATATTTCTCTACAAACTAGCATCCTAAGAATCATTTCCTGTTGCTAGCAAAATGTATTGTCTTTAATTTAAACCAGTATTTATTATTTAAGTTATTCTAGGATTGTTAAAGGCTATCAGATAAATAATTTGAATTGGAGAGAAAAAATATCTGATTTAGCAGAAAACCTTTTTACCTCTCTGCATCAATCCTTTCAATGCCTATCTTGTAAACTCAGTTTTGTTTTGTTTTGAAAATCACAAGTTGTTGTGAATGCTGCCTGATTTTACTATGGTGGTCTTAGACAACTATGCTCTTAAAATAATTCTGTGGTAAACTGAATGCAAGATACTATCCATCTTTTAATAGACTGTAGGTCTTTGCCTCAGCTGGTGTAAACTGATCTAGTTCCACTGAATAACACTAGCTGGGAATCTGGTCCTGTATGATTAGCACCTAAACATACCTGCAACTTCCACTTACCACAGCTGCACATAAAGGAATCTTTGCAGCACTACTGAATTAACATGAATAAAGTCAGTGCAGCTAATATGAAGTAGTAAAGGCACTTGACCATTACCAGTAACAGTTTACATTATTAGAATACAACCAGTGTGTTCTCAAGCTTCTGTAGGCATCAAATAACTGGTCTTCTACAATGGAAAGAAAATCATCATTGTGAACACTGCTTTGTTGCCATTGAAGTCAGTGAGTTTTTTGCCACTCACTTCAGCGACAGCAGAATTGGGTCCTTACTGTGTTTCGTGTTTTATTACCCACAAAGAAGGGAATTCTGAGAGACGACAAACCGGCTGTTCACTCACTCTTATTTTGATAGATTCCTTTACGCATTATTATGCCACTCGGCAACTCAGGGGGACAAGTAAAAGGTTTGTTTGGTTCTAAGTACGCATACAGCTTGACATGTTTCTCTGTACTTAAGTGGAAGTGGCGCTGTATATTAACTGCTATGCTAACGTGTCTAGGTATTGTATCAGCCATAGAAATGTGGGACAATCTGTATAAAACTCCTCTCTTTAGGAAGGTGTTTTTCTTTAAACTGTCTTAGATGTCCAAAAAGAAACACATTCCTGCAACAAAGTGGCTATGGCACTCCACTGTTACTGCCTGAGAACTAGTGAGACTATGCTGCAGTTTTGTTTCTTTTTTTTAATATGCCTTCAGCACTTTATGATGTACAGCAGAACCTCGCTAAATTGCATGAATGACTGGAAGATCCATTGTACATGACTAGAATTTGTGAGTTAGCGGGTAAGTGAACAAACACAATACTGCATCACAAAACTGTATTTATTTTTGTAAATGTTTATTTTTAATTTATGCTAATGCTTCTGGCATGCTGGTAAAATGTACTGTAGAATAGAATTGTAAAATTAATGAAGTCTTAGTAATATGAGACCTCACTACAGCACTTTGCTATTATAAACTTGTTTAGAAGTGGGAGAGGCTGCCAGGTTGTGTGTGTGAGAAAACTACCTGTTCTGCAGATTAACGAGGTTCTGCTGTCACTTTTTTACAAGGATTTCCAATACAGATTCAATAATAATGTCTATAAATGGCTGCACAATAAGTTTCTGTTTATGTCCATAGCATGAGTAGGCACATGTATGTTCGCATGCATATGCGCACAAAAGACCCAGAAAAGCAGGCTTTAACGTGTTCAAAACAGGATTTGCTGGTTTGTTCTGTAATGTATTTAGTGAAGTCTGGAAGTGATATAAAATACTGAGTTTTACAATAAAGATTTTTGAAAAACAAAACACTTTTTGCCCCTTTCATTTCCAGATCTCCATTGCTGTGCTTCTAGTTGTCCTGTAGTAACCTCGCAAAAAGTAACACAGAGCCTTGTGAATAAAAGGCTTGATTATTATAATTCCCTCTTTAGAAAGGCTTTCAGAAGTGCATTGCTATCACATGCAGCTTGCTGAGATTGAAGGACCATGTTTACCCAGTGGACTAAGCAACCCTGCATTCTTTTACATTGGTTGCATGTGAGAGGGTGGATTAACATTGACCTTAAATAAGAACCGGTGCTCTTGTACAATTTATACCACTGTACTCTGGGCTATAATCATTCATCATTCTGACAGGTAAATGTGCTTTGATAACATACACACATTTGAGGAACATCACTGCCATTTCTAAGCAGTCATGCAATTATTATACTGTCTCAGTGAATAGAGAAGAATGTTATATTACAAAGCAGCTGGCTGGTGCCTCAAAAGTGAAACTGTAAATTGCACAGAGCCATAACACTTCCTGAGGCATTTCTTTTCTGCAAAACCCTGGTTCTTATATTAATTTAATCCAATCCAATTCTCCCCATTGCCTCACAATTCCCTATTCATAGCTCATAGCATGAAAATGGGCAGTAAGCACTATTACTAGTTATTCATTGGAGGAGAAATCAGTGGCACTTCCTTAGTGATCAGTCCTGTAACAAAAAGTGATCACAAACAGCATGCAGGCAAACCTCTTTCAAAATCCCAGTGTCAACACCAATGGCCAGTTTTCAGGAAGCAACTCTACCACAAGAATTAACTGTTTAGATTAAGGCGAACAGTAAACATGCTATTTGCAACAGATTCCCCAAAAAGAACGTGCATCACGAAACTATAACAGAGATTGCACATTTGCTCACATGCTAAGAAAAAACTCGTTAAATGGTAACTGCCATCTGGTGACTTCCACTATAGAATATCAGGGTTGGAAGGGACTTCAGGTGGTCATCTAGTCCCATCCCCTTGCTCAAAGCAGGGCCAATCCCCAACTAAATACCATCCCTGAAAGATTTTTGCCCCAGATCCCTAAATGGCCCCCTCAACGATTGAATTCACAACCCTGGGTTTAGCAGGCCAATGCTCAAACCACTGAGCTATCCCTCCCCACATAACATTTTTTTCCCCCCGAGTTAACTCCCCCGCACACACATACACATACCTCAATTTAAAGTAATTCCATTTGATCACATGGGCCAGATTCTCTATTGTCCTGTATGTGGTCATTTAAACCAGAGCAAAGTGAGATAAAAACACAACCACTCTTATTTGGTAACATTTTACATCCACTTTGCACTGGTCCAAATTACGAAAGGTGCAAGACAGAGACTCAGACACTATATCTGCAAGTTAAGTTAATTCATTTATACAATCCGTTTCTGTCAACCATGACTATAAAATAACCTCTCTTGTAGTTGTCTGGTTCATGGGGTCCAACATTTTCTATATCTACAGATAAAGGAAGTTACATAAAATAACTTGCAGAAGGAAAAAAAAAGTGATTGTATCCTGTATGATATATAAATAAAACCAGAAAGATGAGGTTTTACATTTTTTCCCCCATCAAAATATTCGTAATGTCATGTCTGAACCCCAAGAAAATAATAAATTAACAATTCCCCATTAGATGTCGCTTTCTTGGTATCTGATGTCATAACGAACCTGTCATCCAACTGACCAGAGTAGACAAGACTGGAACTAAGAAACCAGAGAGGAATAGTTGTTTCAGGCCTCATTTACACAAAAAGGAGGACAGTCGAACAGGGTGTTCAACCTTAGTCAATAATGTACACCCAGAGAGATGAATGAACATACTGATAAGATGCAAAGTAGTAATAAGGTAAATCCTGCAAACCATCACAATATCTGACCCTGACATCCTCACTCAGGAGAAGTCAAACCACTAGAGTCAATTAAGATTTTGCCTGGATAAAGACTGCAGCATTTGGTCCAAACCACAGAAATTCTTCCCCAGTAGTTTCTGTTGCTGGATTTTTTTCCTATATATCCTTTAAGACAACATGCGCTGCACTGGCAACTAGCCAGACATATAAGGGTCACAACTAAGGGTTCGTCTACAACAGGAAATGGACTGCAGTTCTTATTCCAGTGTGGATATCTATTCCAGACTGTACTTTGAATTCACACCCTACCTCACTCCAGAATAAATCCCGTGTGGACAAGGCCTAAAGCCAAATCCTGCCCCTCTCTATCTTGAGCCATGCTCAGGGGTGTGCCAGTGCTAGCCTCACATAAGGGGCCTCCTCTGTCATCTTAGCAGTGCAGGGCAGGCTGGCTCATGAAGTGCCAGGGTGAATGTACAGTGGGGCACACCTTACTGCTCTGAGAAGAAGCAATATGAAGCTCTCGCTGCACACTGCAGGACAGGCACAAGGAGCTGGGCACCTGGCAACACTCACTAAACCAGCAGATTACGCCTCTGTAGGATAGCAGTGTCCAGGATGGTGCAGTAGCAGGGCCCACCTCCTGAGCTCTGAGTGGGTTTCCTGCCCTGCTGCTCAACAGGTGTGTGGGAATGGGAGAGAAGCCACTCTCTGCACTCCCTCCCCACACTAGCGCAGCCATGTCTTACAAGGCAGGATTTGGATTCCACCTCAGTTATACATACATCACAAATAAATATCCATCAACCATGAGATATGCTTAAGAATCTCCCCCATCCTCCCCTTACCTTCACCCCTACACACACACACACACACACTGTGAGTTTATCATCTATAAATCACACCTTCCGCTCTGCCCTCCTCTGCACCTTCAGAGATCTGGCTGTAAACACATTGCTGTACAAAGATACACAGGCGGCATATAGCTCCTAGGCCACATTATGCCCTCCCCGATACAAAACAAGGTTCACAGTTCATGCCAATAATTTCTCTAATGCAAACAGGTTTAAAGAGGCTGGCACACCACCACCAAGAAAAGACAGTGTATAATCAAACACCCCACACACCCAAAATAAAGATTGGTGCACTCACTGGTGTACAGAGAGCAGCCTCCTGCTGCTTGCCTGCCATGTTTAATCTTCCCCGCTGCACAGTCCGTGACACGTGTGAGAGCGGGTGAGAGAGAGGCCCTGCCCCTCCCACCGCAGTCTGACTGCTATACCCGTGGGTGGAGCAGAAGTCAGAAGCTTATGACTGCTTTCCAGCCCACTCCAGAGCAACTGGTCTGCACGTGCAGCTGTTTGCCAGCAGCACTCAGGTGGCTAAGGGCAGACACAACAAAAGGGAGCAATATTTTTTCCTGCTTCCAATGACCCACACAGACAGAACCAGAAACCGCTTTTCTGCTACTGGGTGTAGTTAGATGAGGCCCTGAAACATACACCCTTATCAGAGGCCCTGCTCACAGAAGCTGGCAAGGAAAGGGCTGATGCTGCAAAAAGAGACATACCTAAAAAGTACTGGACACCAGATATCATAACATTTGCATACTTGTACACTCTACACAGATAACAAGGAACTGGCAGACATATCCCAATGACAGGGCCAAAAGAGTACTATGATGAATAGAGTTGTTTTGTTCGAACCAACCTGTACAAGGTGAGAGGCAGCACCTTACTACGTAGAGGGGTTGCACCTCAATACATCAGGAGCGATGTGTAACTTGTTTGTACCTCTGTATAAGAATGCACCCCTGAATGGATGTCTTTGTCCGGCCTAGAGGGCAATGGAAAGTCCTGCCACTGATTGAGCTGGTCCATTGACAGGGAGCACATAAGTACTAGCTAGCAGCACTTTAGCAGCACCTTGGACTTCTATGCCAGGGAGCTAGAGACTGCGTTCCTCTTCGACAATAAACCTGGCCCGGGCGCCTTCATACCTTACTAGAGTCTGTGATCATTGGGGGTTCTCTCGGGGTCTGCTGCGTCAGCTATCTGCACAGAGCTGGGGCAACACGCAGAGGGAACACACGTACACGGTCGACTGATATCAACATTGGCTAGAACAGAGCACCACACCAGGAGCATCTGACGACACTGGGTGTAGGAGAAATCTTTAGCCCTGCACATCCAGCAAACCTACAAAGTCTCACTCATCTGGAGAGTCATTTGAAAGCAGAGTGATTAGTGTTGTTATTTTAAAGCATGTTCTTTTCGTGAAGGGCAAGGTGGGTGAGGTAGTATCTTTTACTGGACCAGCTTCTGTGATATTAGCTCACCCACCTTGTCTCTCTAATATCCTGGGATCAATAGGGCTTACAACTGCACCGCATACAACCTTTTGTGAGGAAGCATTGTGCTTTCTTTCAGTGAGACATTTAAAATCAAACTTCTTCCCCAATGTTCAAACCCTCTCAGCCTGAAAATCCTAGCTGAGGAGAATATTCATGTTACACATGGGAATAGAGGTTCTAGTGAATTTGCCATCCATGGTTACCTTCCCTATGCATAAACCACTTAATCCTCGCAAGATTTCCCTTCACTCAGTCATTTTCTCACACACACTTTTTCTCCTTACTTCCAAAAATAAAATGGAGTTAAATAAATTGCGCCTGCATAGATGGAGTCAACTGGGGCACAAGTAATTTTTCTGCTTTTGCTCACCATTTCTCAGCTATGTTTTCTGCATTCTGTGGCACTCCCTGTGTTAGCGGAATAAGGTACCTCCACCAGTTGTCACAGAGTGTGGGGAGTCCGGCCCTGCACCCCTCTTCCTGGGACCCACAGTGACTCTCAGCCAGCCAGTAAAACAGAAGGTTTATTGGACAACAGGAACACAGGTTACAGCAGAGTTTGCAGGCACAGTCAGGACCCCTCCACCGAGTCCTTCTGGGCTTTCAGGGTGCTTGGATCCTAGCTAGGATCCCCTGAATTCCGCCCACACAGCCCCAAGCCCAAACTCAAACTGCTTCCCTCCTGCCACTCCCTTCCTTTTTCCCCTTCCCGGGCAAAGGTGTTGACCTTTCCCCTCCCTTACCTAGCTCAGGTTACAGGCCCTGGCATCCTCCATCCCCTAAAGTCCTCCCCTGCTCTCCCACTCCCCACACAGACAGTCCTTACTCCATCACATCTCTCCCCCCTTCGAGACTGAACTGAGCGGGGTCACTCTGTCACACCTCCTTTAAATATTTCAAACTAAAACTCATTGAAAATGGAGTTTGGAAATACACTTTCTTTTTATGTAGAGGGAGAAATTCTAGTGCCTGTGAATTATTTCAGAGTATTTAAATACAAACAAATTAACATTTTTAAAAAAAATTGTCATTTTAAAAAGAAATATTTATCCATTTAAGATTTAGGGTGAAATCTTGGCCCCATTGAAGTCTTTTGGCCTTTTCCATAGTTTTATCCCTAGTGATTATCATCAAATATATGCCAAATTTTAAAAATATAACGAAAGCAGAGATGTAATGGACATCCTGTGTGGACTGATTATTTCAAAACTGGTGGAAACGAAAATCCACTGATAACACAAATAAAGGCTTACCTGCCATTAACAATTGAGGTGCCAAGTGGCCTGGAGAGACCTGGACCTTGTTCTGCAAACACTTAAGCACGTGAGTAAACTTCACCCAAGAAATCAGATTGAGGACAATGGGAGTACTCATGTAAACCAAATTACTCACGTGCTGAAGTGCTTGCAGGATTAGGCCCCAATCCTGCAATCTGATCTGCACAGATGTACTCCTCTTCCTGAGCAGAGCACACCCTCCATTCAGTATAATATGCCCACATTGATCAGATTACAGGACCACAGCCTCAGAATGGAAGCTCTATGGGGTACAGATTGTGTCCTTTTATTAGACTGTCATGTGTCATTTCCACAAGCACAGCACGATGGAAATAATAATAGTAATAAATATTAGAACAAACTGCAAACTGATTTAAATTTAAAATAATAAAATGTTCCTTTGGAATATATTTTTCCATTGGAATAACATTGCTCTATTTATAAATTTAATTAGAAAGCTAATTACTCACAACGCATAGGGATTGGGAAGGGAGCACAAATGTACCTTTGTGAAATAGAGTGCAAAAATAATCCAGAAAATTGTACACAGTGTGAAATCTGGCCAAGCAGCCTCGCTTTGGGGTGATGATGGGAAGAAAGCAATTTAGCAGCAACAGACTAAGGAAGTGTCTTAACAGGATTATATAAAGAAAATTGAAAGCATAATTGGGTCTTGGTAACTGTAATTAAAACAATACCCTGCCACGGGAAATTAAACCCATCACACGCAATACATCAATTAAATCTGTACTGCTTTGTCTCTTTTACAGGGGTGGCTCCAGGCCCCAGCACGCCAAGTGCGTGCTTGGGACGGCAAGCAAATGGGGGCACTCTGCCGGTCGCTGCGAGGGCGGCAGGCAGGCTGCTTTCAGCGGCTTGCCTGCGGAGGGTCCACTGGTCCCGCAGCTTCGGAGGACCCTGCCATGCTTGGGGTGGCAAAATGCCTAGAGCCATCCCTGCTCTTTTAACCAGGTTCTTTTCATTCCGTTCCTAATTTTAAAGTACCCAGGCACCATTTCCTGATTCTCTAGGAGAAAGACCAAGTAAAAACTCACTTTGGTCCTGATCCTGCAAATGACTCTCCACAAACAGACCCCTGCACCCACATGGAGACAACTACAGGCCTTTGCATAGGGCTATATGCAGGTACAGGGGATGGAATCCTCTCCCTGATTTAGTGACAGTGCCTGGACAACTGGCACAACCACACCACATTTGCAGCTTCAGTGACTCCTCATTGTCCAATGCTCCTAATTTTCCAATGCTAGAAAAAAAAACTAAATAAAATAAACACCAAAATCCTCCGCAAACATTTAGAATATATATTTTATAAACTACACATTAGGCCCTTTTTGCAAGATGTTAAATGTTCTTTTGTATATTACAGTGTGAAAGTAGAATGAATTATATTGTAAGAATAGAAAGGATTAAAGAAATGTTGTCTGTACCTTTAAGCAAAATTGTTGGAATGTTGCAATCCAGGTGTCAGGAATACAGACATTAACATAGAACAATTACACCGTTTAAGGGCAATTGGTGAAGTATTAGCCTCAGATCGATAACAGTTAGTAAGGAAATAGGATATGCATGTTGTGCCCCCGGTGAATTTTACTGTTTTGCTTTCTTTGTCCCTTTGTCTAATTCCCGCTCTTTTATCTGTATAAATAAGACTGTTTGGGCCTTGCATGGCCACTCACATATTCTGAATGTTATTGGCGGAGCGCTGCACTAATAAACAGAGTGGTCTGACAAATTGTGAGTCCTGATTCTAACTTTGACAATTTGGAGGTTCCACCGAGATGGCAACCGTCTTCACTGGGGCTGTGTGATTCCTGACCGTTTATGTAGGACGACCGTGGCAGCCGGCACTTGGCCCAAGCGGTCCTCCACTAGAATGGAAAGGCGCACGACCACAGTGAAGTCTACGTCATCGAACCTGTTGGTTCCCACTCTTTTCTGGTAGGGATCCCAGGATCTGACATCAGGAATCTGGTCAGCTAATTATTTCTGTGTTTTGTCTGGACTGAGGACTGTCCTCTCTCTGTGTCTATCCGTCCTCCCTGTGGAGTGTTTGAGTCTGGGTGCTGTCTCCATCCGGGGATCGGTCGACCAAGGGGTTCCTGTCCCCGCGGTCTGAGTGAGTGAAATCTGCACAATCGCAGCCGCACTGCACCTTGGGTAAAACCCTTAGTGTGAAAGCAAAGGCGAATGAGGCAGTAGCCTGTGGACTCCTTTTGTGTGTTGCACTGGGCATCACTCTGACGAACCCTAATTTCCTTCTTGTGTGATTGGTGTGTGAAGTCTTCCTGTATGGGTAACCAGACGTCTAAGCCGGGGCAGTTCCCTAAAGGAACTCCGGCTCATTTAATGTATTTTAGGAAGGGTCTGGACTCCTGTAAGTTTCTGGAAAAATGGTCTAGGCTAACTCAGGGAGATCCCAAAACTCAGTGGCCACTGTTAGGATCTTGGGACAAGGATCGAGTAGATGTCTTAAAAGAAAAACTCGGCCAATCTAAAAGTAAATTGACAAAAGGAGAGGTCGATTGTTTCATGCAATGGTGGGAAGAGGCAAATCGTAGATGGACAGAATAGAAACTCGCCTCTCTCAAAGATTCAAATCATAAGTTAAAAGCTTTATTGGAAACCTCCTCTCCCACCACTAGACCGAGCGCTCCCCTTTACCCTTTTCTCCAAGCAGACCCCCCTTCAT
The DNA here is from genome assembly GCF_007399415.2 of Gopherus evgoodei. NCBI lineage: Eukaryota > Metazoa > Chordata > Testudines > Testudinidae > Gopherus > Gopherus evgoodei. The sequence goes on along the minus strand of NC_044336.1, from coordinate 23,372,048 downwards.
ATTCCTGTCTCCGGGTGGGAAAAGACGAAGAAAACCCCTTGCTAGATTCCGAGGACAAGGATGAAGAAGACGCATTAATTGGCCTGGCAGCCTTGCGTCGAATCAATAGATGGCCACCTACGCCCCCAGCTCAGGAACAACTGTCACCAGATCTCCCAGCTCAGGAACAATTCCCAGAGATCTCCAGTTCAGACCCATCCGGATCATCCGGTACTGCCGAGGCCCATTCCTCTGGACTCACTCTGCCTCGTAAAAGCTCATGCTTGGGACTTAAAAATATCCAGGCTCCCCTCCGAATCCTGCATACTGGGGGCCAGGACGGAGGTCCCGCTTGGAGCTATAAACCCTGGACTCGCACTGAGCTGCTTTCAATTGTAAAAGGCTTTCCAAAGCCCCGAGAAAATCCTACCAAATATGCAGAGGAATTTTTGTTAGTGTGTGATACCTATGAACCCTCTGAGGCAGACCTCCTGCAGCTGTGCAAGCTACTTGTAACAGCCCCTAGTGAGCATGAAAAATGGCTCACAGCAGCAGATTGGCTCGCTGCTGACCGCCACTCTACTTTGCCAGACACGGTCCTAATGCTGAATACCAAAAAAAGTGTAAGGAACGAGCTAAAAATCTATTTGAAGCCATCCCTCGGGTATGGACTCCTAAAACCAACTGGACGGCCATAAATGGCTGTAAGCAACGACAGGGAGAAAACCCGGGCGACTATCGCACCCGGCTAACTGACATTTTTCTGCAACATTCTGGTATACAGCAACCAGATACAAATGGACAGGGCGCCCTGGCTAGTGCATTCATTAATGGCCTCCTGCCTGCTATTGGCAATTTACTAAAACGAATAAGTGTTGGATGGGAGACCGAAACCATGGACAAATTGCTAACAGTGGCAGAGCACTGCCAACGTACTTTAAAAGGAAAGGAAGAACAATCAGCTCAGCAGTTAATGGCCTTGCAAATACAGCATTATTCAGGGCAGGGCAAACAGTACGGGGGACAGGGAAAATTCCAGGGATGGGGACGTGGTCGTGGGAGGGGACAGGGAACTGGATTTTCGGGTTATGGGGATGTTTGTAATTACTGTAAACAGCCGGGACATTGGAAGAATGAGTGTCCAAGCCGGCCTGGTAATTCTGTGAACAACCAGTTAAACCCCCTGCCAGCACAGCCAGTCAGCCCCCAGCCTTACTTTGCCCCACAACGATGGGACACGGGGGAACCTCAGGAAATTTTAGCCCCTTTACTACCTCTCATTTCCACGGGTGAGTGTGTGTTAACTATCAGTGATCTTTCTCTCCCTTTCCTTGTTGATATGGGAGCTTCGCTCTCTGCAGTTCATACTACCGACCTGCCTGAGGTTCCCTGCTCCGGAAAAACCGTGTCTGCTGTGGGCATTACAGGAGTCCCAACTCCTTATCCCCTTTCAAAACCTCTACTGGTCCAGGTTGGTCCCCTTTCTGCGGATCATGCCTTCCTTCTCTCTGATTTCACTCCGGTAAACCTTTTGGGTCGGGATCTGTTATGTAAGCTTGGCTGCACCATATACTGTTCCCCGGATGGGGTCTATTTACAAATTCCCCAGTCTTCCCTGAGTGATTCTGTAGCCTCCCTGCTGTCTGAAACGTCCCTTTCTACTCCAGTCCATTGTTGCCCACTGGTCCCGTCCCTTGAGCACCTAATTTTGCAGGTCCCATCCTCTCTGTGGCCAACCCATCCCTCTGAGGTGGGCCGCTTAAATACCGATCCTGTCTGCATTACTGTTGACTCTTCCAAACCCCTGCCTCGCCTATCCCAGTACCCTTTAAACCCTGAGGCAGAGGCTGGCATTGCTCTGGTCATAACTGCCCTGCAGGAGCAAGGCATTATTGTTCCCTGTTCCAGTCCCTGTAACACTCCTATCCTCCCCGTTCGAAAAGCTGATAGCAAATCATGGCGTTTTGTTCATGACCTTCGAGCCATTAATCGTATTGTCATACCCGCTTTTCCTGTTGTCCCAAACCCAGCAACGATCCTGGCTTCTATCCCACCAGCTGCAACTCATTTTACTGTTATTGATTTGTGTTCTACTTTCTTTTCTGTTCCGGTTCATCCTGACTCCCAGTACCTCTTTGCCTTTTCCTACAGGGGACAGCAATATACATGGACCACGCTCCCTCAGGGGTATACGGAAAGTCCATCTTATTTCTCCCAGGCATTAGCCCGAGACCTAGCTGACCTTGTTTTCCCATCCAGGTCCACTCTAGTCCAATATGTAGATGATTTGCTCCTCTGTTCCCCCTCGTTATCTGCCTCGGAAACTGATTCTTTAGTGCTCCTTACTGCCCTAGCAAACAAAGGTCAGAAGGCTTCTTGCTCTAAACTACAGCTCTGTCAAACCTCTGTCACATACCTTGGTTTTCTCCTCTCCCAGGATTCCTGTACACTTTCTCCCACCCGCGTCCAGGCTATCCTTAGCTTTCCCCGACCCTGCACTCCACGCCAGGTCCAAAAATTCTTGGGCATGGCTGGATTTTGCAGGCAATGGATTCCCCAATATGCCTCCCTTGCAAAACCTCTACAGGAACTCACTCGACTCTCTGTGCCTAATCCCATGCCATGGCCACCTGAAGCAGACTCTGCCTTTGTTTCCCTCAAACAAGGTTTGGCTTCTGCCCCCCACTTTAGGGCTGCCAGACTATTCTAAGCCTTTTACCCTTTTCTGCCATGAACAATCTGGATGTGCACTTGGAGTTCTCACTCAGGTGCACGGAGGCAAGAACCGCCCAGGAGCTTATTTCTCTGCCACTTTGGACCCTGTGGCCCAAGGCCTGCCCCCCTGCCTGCGTGCTGTGGCTGCCGCAGCACGCCTAGTCAAAATGTCTGAATCCCTTGTCCTTCACTCCCCCCTTACTCTCATGGTCCCTCACTCTGTAGAAACTCTGCTGTTACAACGGAATACAAGCCCCTCTCCCCGCTCGCCTTACCAGGTATGAACTTCTACTGCTGTCAGCCTCATATATCACTATAAAGCGCTGTTCTCAGTTAAATCCTGCCACTCCCCTTCCTTTGTCTAATGATGGTGATCCTCACGACTGCCTTGCAACTGTCTCTGCTATCACCATGCCGCGCTCTAACCTTTCTGATGTCCCTCTCCCTAACTCTGACCTTGTTTTGTTTACTGATGGTTCCTGTTTTCGTGACAACCAAGGTCGTCTCCTTGCAGGATACGCTGTAGTGTCACTCTCTGAAACCCTAGAAGCTGTGCCTTTACCTTCTGTAACCTCAGCACAAGTTGCTGAATTAGTTGCCCTCACCTGTGCCTGCTTTTTGGCGGAGGGACGCTCCGCCACCATTTACACTGACTCCCGCTATGCTTTTGGGGTTGCACATGACTTTGGTACCCTCTGGCAAGCTCAGGGTTTCCTTACATCTGCCGGTACCCCAATTAAGAACGGCCCCTATATCGCTGCTCTCCTGTATGCAGTTTTACTTCCCTCTGCCCTGGCTATTGTTAAGTGCCCTGGCCACTCGATGGCAGACACTGATGTTGCTAAGGGTAACGCATTTGCTGATGCCTCTGCTAAACATGCTGCTGCCATAGAACCTTCCCCAGATGCATTTCTAGGTTCCCCCTCTGTTTCTATACCACCACTGTCCCTCACTGACCTCACCCTGCTCCAGGACTCTGCCCCAGAAACCGAAAAAAAACTCCTGGGTTGCCCAGGGTTGCTCTCTACATCCTGATTCCCTTTGGCGTTCGCCCACTGGTGCCTTTGTAGCCCCCTTTTCATTCTACCCATCGCTGGCCGCCCTGCTACACGGTGTTTCGCACGTCAGAAAGGAGGGAATGGTCTCTGCTCTAACTAAGACGGGATGGTGGGCTCCACATTTCAGCTCTTTTGCGGCCAGCAACGGTGCGGCCTGCACCACTTGCCAAAGCCACAATATTGGTAAACCTGTAAAAGTGGCTCAGGGATTCCGGGGCTTGCCCCAAGCACCCTTCTTGCATTGGCAACTTGATTTTGTACAAATGCCTAGGTGTCGACGATTTGAATTTATTTTGGTTATGGTATGTTTATTTTCTGGTTGGATTGAAGCCTTTCCTTGTCGCAAGGCTGACTCACTGTCTGTTGCTAAATGTTTGTTAAACCATATTATGCCTGCCAAGGGAATTCCTGCCACTCTGTCCAGTGACCGGGGTACACACTTTACCAGACAAATTGTCCAACACCTGGATCGTATATTACATGTCACACACCTGCTGCACTGTCCCTACCACGCACAAAATGCAGGGGCTGTGGAAAGGCAAAATAGTGTACTTAAGAATAAAATTGCTAAGATTTGTGACTCCACAGGATTAAGCTGGCCAGCAGCTTTACCACTAGCCCTTATGGAAATGCAATCCACTCCATCCCAAAGGCATAAACTGAGTCCTTTTGAAATCGTTATGGGATGCCCTATGCGAACTGTGGCTACCATTACTCCAGTCCCAGACTTGAACTTGACTCACAGTATGCTCCTTCAATATTGCAAGGGATTAATGCAAGCTGTAAGTCACTTCCATTCACAGGTTCGAGCCGCCTGGCCGACGGAACCCACCTCTGACGCCTGCCACAACCTTGAGCCAGGTGACTGGGTCTACGTACAGCATCACCATCGAAAACACGCCTTGGAACCTCGGTGGAAGGGTCCTCATCAGGTACTGCTTACTACCCAGACAGCTGTTAAGCTATCTGGCATTGCAGCATGGATACATGCTTCACAGTGTAAGAAGACACCCTCCCCGGCAAATCATTCAACACCTCAGGACTGCACAGAATCAGTTTTGACTCCAGAAGAAGACGTAGAGGAACAGCCTGCAATACCTTACAATCTACGCTCTCGTAAGGGTTGCCAGAAGCAGACGACAACCTAAAGGAAGGCCCAAGAAGCAGCAGTAGTAAGCCTAGCGCCTGCTGCCTGGTGGATATAAAACCACGACTGCGGTTCCCTCAGTTGAGGTTGTCAGAACCAGAAGGGCCTTGCCTCCAGTATGCACCTCTGGTGGCGCCTGTTCCTCGGCTGCTGGTATCTTAAGTTCTGGGGAGCCCACAATGACAATTCTTTTATCCAGCAGCAAGTGTGGATAGCTCAGACCCTTAATATTTCTAAATGCTGGGTCTGCAGCCACATCCCAGCCCACCCTCAAGCTGGTGTTCCTGCCCTGGCTATCCCACTGAATTCCCCAGACCTTACTGGAGGACCTCGTTCATTTAATAAAACATGGAACAGCAATGACACTTGGGAAGCAGTGGGAATAAATGTATCTAAATGGATAAGTGTGGTGGGGGGAAAAGGTCATTGGTGTTGGGTGTGTAATAGGACAGGGCTGGATCTGGGAAAAAGCCGTTGCCTTCAGCATATTGTGGCAAATGGTGTATGGGATTATTCAAACAAAACTAAAAAGAGTGGGGGGCTAGGTATGGGGATATGAATTTTTTCTCAATCTGGGATCAAACAGAAAAGTCAATCTCATGTTCCCCCTACAGTAATCTTAGTAAAAATAATACAATCTTCCAATGCTATACAAACACTACCACTCCTCGTAAGGAGGATTACCCTGTGCCCTTTGGAGGATATTACTCCTCATTTGCAGATACCTATGTAACAAATGGATGCAATCGACCCATCCCGGCCTTAATAGGCCATCATTGGGTTTGTGGAACCAAAGCTTATACTGTATTACCAGCTAACTGGTCAGGTATCTGTTATCCCACCCAACTCTTCCCACAATTCCGAGTACTAGAGTCCCTCCCATGAGAACGCCTTCATAATTTCAGGCGAAAAAGAAGGGACTTACTAGATGCCCAATGATATATACATAACATAAGCCCCTTAACTTGGGAAGAGGCCATTGGCACTTCCTTTATCCCACTTGGGGGAGTAATACACCACGCAAAAAGACTCCTAAGGTTACAAGCAGTGGTTGAAATAATGGCAAATGAAACCGGAGAAAGTTTAAAAACCCGGCCAAAGAAACAGGGATGATCCGACAGGTGGCCCTCCAAAACCGTCAAGCATTAGACATAGTGCTGGTGGCCAAAGGAGGGACCTGTGCTCTCATTGGGAAAGAATGTTGTGTGTTTATACCTGACAATACCAATGAGGTAATAGATCGCGCTAGCCACTTAGAACAAATCACATATCTTCCTCATGAAGAGCCGAGTTCTTTATGGAAGTGGCTAAGTAACCTGTTCAATTTCTCTGGCATAGGAAACTGGTTGTTTCAGGGAGCCCTAACTATCCTGTCTGGAATCTTAGTGATTTTTGTATGCTTTCAGTTAATTTCCTGTTGTATCCAGAATTGAGTCACCCAGATGACTGCCCCAAAACAGAGTGCTAATATGATGATTTTGAATATCACTGATGAACAAAGAGATAAGGAACGGTTAATTTGTGGAACCCAGTAATGGTTGGTCATAGCGTACGCTTGACCAAAAGTAGGGATTGTGAAAGTAGAATGAATTATATTGTAAGAATAGAAAGGATTAAAGAAATGTCTGTACCTTTAAGCAAAATTGTTGGAATGTTGCAATCCAGGTGTCAGGAATACAGACATTAACATAGAACAATTGCACTGTTTAAGGGCAATTGGTGAAGTATTAGCCTCAGATTGATAACAGTTAGTAAGGAAATAGGATATGCATGCTGTGCCCCAGGTGAATTTTACTGTTGTGCTTTCTTTGTCCCTTTGTCTAATTCCCGCTCTTTTATCTGTATAAATAAGACTGTTTGGGCCTTGCATGGCCACTCACATATTCTGAATGTTATTGGCGGAGGGCTGCGCTAATAAACAGAGTGGTCTGACAAATTGAGAGTCCTGATTCTAACTTTGACAACTGCAATTAAGATTAAAATGTACCTTGATTTCTGATATGAGAGCAGCAGAGAGCAAATATTGTAAGGTCATGGCAGAAATAGCTACTGTCTGGGGAAGGAGTGTATAAAGGTTAAATGTTCAGCGACAAAGGGATGGATTTTTATTTAAAGATCCTTACAATGCAGTGGATGATCCATATCAAGTTACAACAGTTTTAGAAGTAGTCATTCTGAAAGCAACTCTTTAAATAGAGGAGAATGTTTCCCCTTTGATACTACATACCTCCTATAGCTTTATTTCTGCAAGACATCAAGACATTTTAATACCCACTCTCGACACTCCTTAAATGCTTCCACAGGTTTCAGCAAGCCCATCTTGGCTTCATTTCTGAATTCAGCATCCATTCCACTACCATCTTCATCCATCCACCTCAGTAACGCCTAGAAAAGATAGACAAGCTGAAGGGCTTCAGATGAACACCGGACCAAATTAAAATACTGAGCAACTCCAAAACTGTTCGCTCCCTCTCTCCATTATATTCTATTGGTAACAACAAATCCAATTTGCATTGATTAGGATCTTTTCAACAGGCCAACCGTGTATATAGCTATTCTGCCTTCCATCTTAACTACACAGAATTGTCATTGTAAGTAGCTGCTTCTCAAGCTCACTACTTAGAAGAACAAGTAAACACTTAGTTTCCAATAAATCACAGGGCCAATATTCTGCATAAACAATTATCTTTCTTTGCATGTCTCAAACCACAGTTTCCTCCCGGGGCCATGAATGTCTGTGCTCCTGATTTTTTAGTCTTGTAAGTACTGCAGTAGTGGACCAAAAAGGCACCAAGAAAAAAGCAGACACAAACTACAGTTTCCATAGCAATGTTTCAAACAGAGCAGCAGAAACAAATGCAAGAAAAATGTTTCTTCCTTCTGTGTGCGTTTGTGGGATTCACTCCCGCAAGGGGTCAAAAGGTTAAAAACTGGGATTGGATAATGCATGCTAATTACTGGATAATCAAATGTCATGCTCTTTGGCAAGGGCAAACAGCCACAGGGATCTGTAAGGAATCCCCCCATATACAGCGTTGCACAAGTAGTCAGGTGCATCATGACACAGAAAGAAGATTTTCATTTTCTCTGAAGCATCAACTATTGACAGGGTGCTAAACCACAGGAGAAGTGGCCTGTTCCTCAGTGGCAAATCTTCCAGTAGTAAGCAATATCTTTGTACCTGGTATCTCTCCACAATGTGAAAGCCAATGGCAGATTGCAACTTGCGCAGACAAATTGGACACAGATCCAATGGGCGTCGGTCTGATTCCTCCAGGTGATTGGAACCCTGCATCACACACTGCAGCCACTGACAGTGATGGAGTCCAAAAATGTGCCCAATCTCATGGGTCAGGGTCTGAAACACAGGTCTTATTTTGCAAATTATTGTAATCTATAATCCCCCCCTTTCTTCCACTCTTCCTACACTGGCAGAACCCATTATAGCACCTTCCAATTTGGCCAATGATAAAACAGATCCACTTCCAACCCACTCCAAGATAGGGCAACAGACCTGGTACGGGGCTGGTACCAATTTTAGTTACAGAAAAATGAAGAGGCTGGCCTTGTAGTTAAGGAAAGGAAATGAGTGCTCAATTCCCAATCCTGCCACAAACTTACTCTATGAACTGGATGAGTCACAATTGCTCTGTGCTTCAGTTCCCCAGCTGCAAAATGGGGACAGTAATACTTACTTTCTTCCATCCTTGTTCTGTATTGTGGATTTGGGCTCTAAGCAACCTGAGGTAGGGACTGTCTCTTCCTATCTGTTTGTACAGCACCTAGCATAGTGAGGCCCTAATTTCAGCTGGGGCCTCCAGACACTGTTGTAATAAAAACAAGATATCCCGCTCCCCAGACTATGCTCAAGGGATTTAAAAAACCCTGATGTTTGTTTATAAGGATAATTCTTCACACATCTGCATAGTGCTAACATCCAGGGAACGCAAAGTGCGTCACAAACAGTAGCAAGCTAAGACTTGCAGCCCCCGATTGACCCGCAGAGGCTGAGTTTACTGGCATTCAAATTAAGGATTTACTGTGTTTTATTTAGTTCAGTCAATATTGAGCACAAGGAGGCATGGTCTTCCTTGATTTGGAAATTAAAACATATTGATTAGATGAAGTGATTTCTCCAATTTAGAAAAATGCACCTATTGTTCCCTCTAGGTCCCCGGACAAAGGCTATCAAACCACATCGATCTACTGACAACAGGAACCACTAACAACAATGCAAAGAGTCCGGTGGCACCCTATAGACTAACAGACGTATTGGAGCATGAGCTTTCGCGAGTGAATACCCACTTCGTCGGATGCATATAGTAGAAATTTCCAGGGGCAGATATATATATGCAAGCAAGAAGCAGGCTAAAGATAACGAGGTCAGCTCAATCAGGGAGGATGAGGCCCTCTTCTAGCAGTTGAGGTGTGAAAACCAAGGGAGGAGAAAGTGATTTTGTAGTTGGCTAGCCATTCACAGTCTTTGTTTAATCCTGAGCTGATTGTGTCAAATCTGCAGATGAACTGAAGCTCAACAAAGACCTTCCTACAGCTAGAAAAAAATCTCAAGCCCTCAGATATCCCACAGACACCATCTCTTCCGGAAGAGGTTGATTAAACAGATAGGCCTGGAGGTTACTGAATAGGCTCCATCCAACCAAAGTGAAGCAGACTGGTAGTGGATCCGGATTAATGGAGTTGGATCCAATCCAACCAAAGGGCTCTTAGCAAACCAAAGTCCCTCCCCCTTGCAAAAACACTCATGCCACTCCTGGTTCTCTGCCCCACCAGTGCTAACCCCTCCTCCCCAGTCCTCACAGCAAATACCACTCCTCTCTTGAGATGAACTATATCCTTGGAGCCAAACTTTGTCACTTCTTGGGCCTCTTCCCAACCCAGGTTTCAGATTCATGGATCTGGCTTTAATCCCCTCTTGCCAAGTACCCTCTACTGAGAAACCCTGCTCCCATATACTACTCCTGGGGGAATTCTGTGCCACTGTGTAATGCAAAATTTTGCAGAAATTAATGTTGTGCCCACAGAATTTCCTTTCTCCCACAGAAATGGGCTGCAGTGCTGCTGGCTGCCACTAGAGGCCACAGGACCTAGCAGAGCCCAGTTCATATACATAAGACACTGCCGGCGGGGAGGGAGTTAGAGGTCTCCCAACAGGGGCACTTCTCAGCACACCGAGGGAAGGAGATGGCAGTGTCCAGAAAACACCACACAAGCCTGGGACCAAGCATCAGGCTGTTTATCCCTTGGGATCTGTGGGCTCTGAGGGGTAGGGGAGCAGGTTTCTAGGCTGCAGGGGCCATGGCTGGGCTCTGGGGGCAGAGGGGTGCAGGTGTCTGGGCTCTGAGAGTACCCTGCAGCGGGGCTGGGGGGGGAGGGGTTTCAGGTGTATTAGCTGGGGGCGGAGCATGGCTGGGCTTTGGACGGGAGGGGTTGTAGGTGTCTGGCCCCCAGCAGGGCTCTGTAGGAGAGGGGGCAGAGAAACAGGATTGTCATAGGGGTTTCTTTAACTCTCTACTCCTGGGGCAATACTTTTGTGTCCTTGTATTGTTACAGACATGCTTGCTGACAGGTACTGTTAAATAAATTACCAAAATAATTGAAGCTGGTGTGATTATGTAGTGTTATTTTAACAAATAAAATTTGCAGAATTTTAAAATATTGCACGCAGAATTTTTATTTTTTTGGCGCAAAATTCCCCCAGGAGTAATATATACAAGTGTAAGGAATATCAGCTTGAACATTCCACCTGATCTCAGCTGCAGGGCTGGAGGATGAAGAGACAGATTCTGCTGTCATTTACATTGGTGTAACTCCATTGACTTCACTGGAGTTGCTCCTGATTTACACCAGCAAGAGGAGAATTAAACCCTTCGAAACAAAAGCTATTTTTTTTTCCAAATAGAAATTTAAGGCTTTCAATAACTCTCTAGAGCCCAACAGGCACCGACCTTGCAGGACCTCAGAAGCAGCATACTGTTGATTGCAGGAGTATAATAGCCATCAAAAACTGAATAGTCTGCTGAGGGAAGCTTCTTGACACTCTTCAGTCTGCCTTTGTAGCTCGCACTATAAAAGTCACTGTCATACCTGGCAAAGCTGAAGATCCCCATTCCTTAAGAAGAAATCAAAAAGGAATTCTATTAGAGAAGACACCTTCACAGTTCAGGGCAACTGCCCCTGTATTCTCGCTCCGCAGTCCCTTGAGGGTGCATTCTAGGCTTCTGGGCAGCCATCTCTCTCTCCCTCCTAAACAGGGGTTTTCCACGCTGTACAGTTCCCTGCCTACACTGATATTCCCAGCAAGCCAGACTGCCTGCAACAGGCCATCGTCTGCGCGTTGGTTTCTCTGTGAAGACTCATGAAGAGCATAATTGCCAGCTGTTATAAGTTGAGCCCTACCCACAAACACAACTGTGATTAAACTTACAATGATCTGAAGTCCTAGATTTGTTATTTTAAGTCAATGCCAAAAGAGCACTCCTATGTTTTGGGTTACATTGTGTTAGATACACAGAAGTCTTCAAACACAGGAAGCATCATCAAAATAAATAATAATATACATTGTACCCTGTGTTTTAAAATCACCATTTTGCTTTGCCACGTGTTCTAATGAATGTACCCTTCAGTTTATGGCTCAGCACAGAAGGACAAGTAGATCTACCCTCATCTATTTCTGAGCAAACTAGCTACTGTTTAGCAGAGCTCTGGTTTATAGCTCTGGAAAGTAGTACAAAGAGAAGGTGGTAGAAGTGCTTCACATGTACTACTAGCGACCTCGTCTGGTCAAAGAAGGATTTGGCAGAGCTCAGAGCAAATATCTGAAAAAACAAATACAAAAAACAAAACAAAACAACCTCTTGTACTCAGTTTCCCTTGATGTTTAAAAGCCCAGTTAACCTTACTCATATTGAGTAGCATTTCCTCCTTTGTGTAATCCCATTGATTTCAGTAGAACTACTCATATGAGCAAGAGTTGCAGATGTAAGTGCTAAATAATTGTCCCATATTGAGTGTAATGCAATCTTCAAAAACGGGGAAAACACATGCTTAGGATCCCATAGCGCACATGATTTTGCACACGCACAGTCTTTAAAACAGGCACATGGATTATGACTGTTAATATTTTGCACTTCTACGGCATCTTTTCATCTCACTATGCTTTACAGACTTTATCGCACGTAGGGATACACTGTGGCACAGGGAGATTAAGTAACTTGTCCAAGCCCACAGAGAAAATCAGGAGCAAAGGCAGGATTAGTATTCAAAACACTTGGCTGCCGGTCTTGTACCTTAACCACAGGAAGATGTTATTTAAATTGATTACACTACGCAGGATCTATGCCACAGATACAGTACATTTGCTTTTCAAATAATGAATCCAGATCTTCCATGTAGTGAGTCCAATATATTCCCACTGTGCTGATTTTTCTGAGTTGTCAAATCAAAATTATTGCAGGAATAGCTGAAGTACAAGGCACCTTACTACTGAGCATTTCCTGTATGACAGGTCCCTGTGAAAAACAATATAGTGGGACACTGAACATTACTAGGCTATTTATGTCCTTTTGGATATTATAATTAGCAATGTGATGAAGAAGACATAAGGCCAGCGTCTCGCACTATTATTCACTGAGAATGGAACATGACTTCTGTGGCACCACTGATTCACAGTGACTCAGAAAGGAATGGATGACTCAGGTTGTCAAACACAATTTACAAGGCTCCCTTCCCCCATTCATATGTGTAATTATCAGGGGCATTTGGTGCCTACTTTACATTAACCACCCCAGGTTGCTGTAAAAAACAAAATAGTCCATTTGAAAATCTATTCCTGCAGGATAAAATCCTGATGTCACCAACAGGAGTCCTGCACGTAAGAAGTCAGCAGGCCTATACCCCTATGATCGAAAGTTTCTACTGAGAATCATTGCTGATTTATAATAAAGAGAGAAGTGCTATGTACAGCAGCAGCAGAAAGAGAAACAATATTTTACACACACCAGAATGTTCAGGGCCTTAACTCTGCAATGAAGCATGGGAGTTCCACACCTGGCTCTCACTCCTCGGGTTTGAGGGGGGTACAAGTAATACAGGGGAAAAGAACTTTGCCACTGAGGGAGGAATTGCCTTGTGTTGCCCAATAATGACCCATCTAGCTGACCATGTAACAGCAATGAAGGGCCTCCAAAAAGTATCCACCCATGCGTATCCTGTAAGAAGGATGGCTGAGTTAAAAGACCTGGAGGATGGTAACATTAAAATGGGGAGTGTGAAAGCAAAAGTTTCCAGCCTCCCTAAGAGACATGGCCCAGAAGGACACAGCCATTCCCAGGGAGAGGGACTGACTTAAAAAAATAAGTAAGATTACAATCACAGTTAAAGCTCCTCTTGCACATAAAGAAAACGCAGTACAATACAAACAAGTAGCAAAAAGGGCAGGTGCCCACTATATCTAGGGGTCAAAAGGAGCACTCTAGCTCTGTATTTCCCAGCTGTGTGTGCGCGTCATATTCTGACGTTCCACTAAGGAACTTTAGATCTGATGATTTTCCATGTGGTTTTCTCCATGACACAAAGCAGGACAGATACTAAAAGGTACCAATCACCTACATCACCCAATAAAGTCAGCAGGTGTTACAGTTATTCAGCCCCTCTGAGGAATTTCACCATCATGTTTAAGTTTACAGACAAAAAATGCAGACTGCCAGACATTAAATGAAGCCTGAGAACTTGGGGTGGGATTCACGACAGTACTTAGGCACCTAAGACACAGTTTGGGCTCCAATGCAATCCACAAAATTCCCAGCAAACCTTGTAAGTGCTTAAACTCACTGGACACCTAAAGTTTTTCAGTGTAAAAGTTCCCTACCACTGTGAAGTCATCCTAAATTCTATAGTGCAGGAGCCCTGCAGAAATGAACTCAAGTGGTAATTCTACAAATTGTGAGAGAGTCTCCAAAATGTGTGCGTGATGGCGTCATAAAATAGGTTTCGAATATGTGCACTTTAACATTTTCCCAGTGCATTTTATCTAATTGAAAATCTGCACAACAGCAATTATGAGTAAGGCTACGATTTAGTCACGGAAGTCACAGAATCCATGACTTCCAGCGACCTCTGTGACTCCAACCTATGGTGGTTGGGAGCTGCAGGGTACCCCACGGCCCGTGGGAGCAGGGAGCTGTGGGGTACCCCTGCCACATCTGGCGGCCCCCGGATCTCCAAGCCACTATAGGCAGCAGGGTTCCCCACAACTCTTGGCTGCCACAGAGGAACTCCCAGAGCTCCCACCCGCCATGGGTGCCTTGGGCCTCCGGAGCTGCCAGTGGTGGGGGAACCCGAGCTCTCAGTCACCGCAGGTGGTGGGGGCCTCCAGAGCTGCTGATGGAACCCCCAAACTCCTGGCCACCACAGGCAGTGGGGAACCCCCAAGTTCCCGGCCGCTGTGGGCCCCTGGAGCTGTGGGTGGCCAGGGGTACCCTACAGCTCCCAGCTGCTGCAGGCAGCTCCTAGTCCCTGCGCAGCTGCCCCACTTCAGGTAGTCTGGACCCACAGATCCCCATTTTGTCAGGGATATATTTAGTAAAAGTCAGGGACAGGTCACGGTTTCAGTGAATTTTTCTTTTTTTGCCCGTGACCTGTCCCTGACTTTTATTAAAAATATCCGTGACAAAAACTTAGCCTTAATTATGATACTTTATATATTAGCAATAAATACACACATTGTTTCAGCATAAAACACCATGTATCTCAGCTTTTATATGTCAAATGGCAAACTAAACAAAGTGCATGCAAGCAACACATGCAGTTAGTCAAAAAGCCCCGGCCCTGCATGTAAACTAGTGTTTTAACAACATTAATTTTCTCCACAAACTTCAAATAAAGTGTTAAAGACTCCAGATTATTCTATACTGGTCTTAAACTTAACTCAAAATTTAAAATTTGAGTTTGCAAATTTGGAATGATATCAGGTGATTTACTGTATAATAAGGAATACCAGACTTCTCTCCTAAAGCAGGATTACGAGCAAAGGTGCACAATGGGACATTTTGTCTGCTTAATGTCAAAGAGAGAATACAAAGAGATACCACTATTTCTTAGTTAATTTCAGCAATTGCATATGGGCTTCTTTGGCACATGAGTTTATGCTCAATTAGCTGAATTTACAGAAGGGTTTTGGCCATGGGCTTCAGTCACCAATGCATTACTCCAGTTTTAAAGTTGGCATAACTCTATTGAAACTAGATGAGTGGAGTTACACCACTGCCAGAGGGACATTTAGCAATGGGGAAATCAAGCCCCAAATCTTTATCTTTGAACCCGCTGTTCTGCCCATGGAAAAATTTGCAATTTGAGCACAAACAGCATTTGCTTCGCATTCACAATTCATCAGAGTGGACACCAAACACAAACACATGTTGTCACAAATACATGGACCACTGTGGAAGATGTGGTCTGCGTCACAGAAACCAAACACAATGATCCATACTGCTAGGTAATTAAAAAACAATTATTAAAACAACCAAATGCAAAGCCAGAAGCCATGCTTGATCCTTACTTTATGTTAATTTGTTTAAATTGCTCATGAAAGGCTGAGAACACAGAGAACATTTATGTTTTTATTATATTTTCATCAAGTTTAGACCGATTTTTGCCTCCCCAATCTATTCATTTTAATTGTCCTGTTGCTGTAGGGGAAGCCTAGGCACCTCACTTGGCTTGGTGGATGGCAGAGATATTCTTGAATTTTCTCGGTGCCAGAAGCTAGGTGCTGTGTTGTGTTGTAACACCTAAGTCCCTCCATGGATCCCACCCTCTATGCTTAGCTATTGAATAGAAAGGGTGCAGCAGAGTGAAATGGGTGCAACTTCCTTTTTAGAATCTCTGCCCTTTCTGTAGCACAGCTACGTGAATACAGATTGCTATTGTTAAATGCTATTCCAGCATTAGCCAGGACATACACCTCTACCCCAATATAATGCTGTCCTTGGGAGCCAAAAACATCTTACCACGTTATAAGTGAAACCGCATTATATTGAACTTGCTTTGATCCACCGGAGCACGCAGCCCGCCCCCCTGGAGTGCTGCTTTACCGCGTTATATCCGAATTTGTGTTATATTGGGTCGCGTTATATTGGGGTAGAGGTGTAGCTGGTATACGCAGCATACACTATGGTGAAGGTGGAATTCCACCTTCTATTCTAACCACTCCTTCTCAATTAATAATTATTTTCTTAAATTAATTTATTTTAGGCTGAAATTCAGCAGGCTTTGTTGAAGCTCAGAGGTACTTTGTGGCTGTACGTGTATACAGTCTTATTAAAATCAGTGCAGACATTTTTACATTTAATTAAAAAAAAAAGACCTCTTCCAGGATGTATTATAGATTGTATTAGTCTTTTACAGCCTCCAAAAGCATGGTAGGTGACTTGCTGAATCAAGCAGAAGACACAGGCCTTGTCTCAAACAATGTACAATCTTGACCCTGAGCAACTCCATCTCCCATTGGCTGCAGAGCCTCTCAACATCTCCCAGGATTGGACCACACTTTATAAGGCACAAGAGCAGGGGATGGAGTTAAGGCTGAGCTTTCAACTTTAATGCAGAGATTCCAACTGATGGCTTAATTTTTCCATGTTAAAACTGCACTATTACAAAATATAATAAAAAACGTATTAAAAAAGTTCCCTAAAAGGGTAGATGGGGCTGTTCTAGGCAACTCTGGAAGTTTATGTTTCTATTTCAACTAAAGAAATATAGTTCTTGATACCTGTCTCATTTTGGGTTCAGAGGTCATCTCCACCTAATAAAAATGCTCTCTGAAGGCACATTTTGTGGCAGGCAGGCAATTCTGAAGTTAGGAGTCTAGTAGCACTGGAAAACACATTCTTTTAAGGCAGCTCTGGCTATCAATGAATGAGCTTGTGCACTGGGCCTATGTGCATGGTCCCTGCATTTAATTTAGAATTTGGTTCAATGTTTTGGTCCTGTTTTATTTTTGTCTTATTCCATTTGCTCATTTTGTTCTGGTTTTGGTTTGGAGTGATTTTGTATTTTGACTAACATTTGGTGTTCAAGTTTTTGATCATAGCCATATTAGGGCCAATCCTGAGACTGATGTCAATGGCAAATGAGCACATTCAAAGCCTCCCAGAATCGGGCCCTAAGCTGTATTGCTTAGCTCAGGAACGTACTTAAGTGTGGGGCTAACTTTAAATGTGTGAGAAGTCTCATTCAAGTCCACAGGGCTACTCACAAACTTAGTCACATGATTAAGTGCCTTGCTGACTTGGAGCCTGTGCCAGGTTTTGTCACAGGTGATACACAGATAATTTAGATTCCTCATTTCTGGAGGCACCTGGCCAATATAGGGGAAATAAAAATAAAAAAGGAACACTTAAATGGAAAAATACTGTTTAAATTAAAAATATACATTACAGGGCCAAAATTTTAACTGTGAATCTTTCAGGTGAATGTAAGTCAATTGATTCATAACTGAAATTCTAACTTATTTAACAAAGTACTGTTTGAAAAGAAAGAATCAACATATAAAAAATTCCAAATTCACCCTACGTATATGGAAGGGCAATTCCACTGATTTCTATGGGAGTTTGGCAAACAGAGTGCTTGTTGTATCAGGCCCATAAGCTGGGAATTGAAGAATGAGTCAAATCAGAAGCACCTATGCAAACTGGATTTGATTGCTAGCAATCAGACTCTGGCGAAATAGACAGAGCTACTTACACTATGCTTTGGACAGATATCAGACCAAAATCTACTTGCACTTAAGACGTCCAGCAATCCCCAGTGAAATCAATGCAGCTGTCCAATTATAACTGAGTACAGAATTGGGCCCACGGCAAGATTGCTTTTTATGCCAACTAAGTCTTGCAGTTAAATATACATGCCCACTAAGCCCTGCTGCTAAGCAAACCATTTTACCCTGTCACTGACCTGATCAGATTTTTGCGAGCATATATGTTTTTGGAATAGCTAAGATGATAAAATGTTTTATATTTTTGCTTTGAATACCACAGGCACTCTATTTTATGGTGAAAAAGCCAAAGAACAAAATTCTGAGATATAGATTTTGGGTATCATAGACTAAAGGCTGTTGTGGTCCATGAAGTGAACTCATGGTGCAAACATGCAATCAGGACAGAGAGGGCCTGTTTCTCCTTTCACTAATGCAGGAGTCACTCCATTGCCCTTGATGTACTGACTCCTAATTTACAGTGAACTAACACCAGACTCAAAACCAAACAGTCTAAATGTTATGACGACTTTATGCATTAAAAAAAATTACATTAACAATCATTTGGTTTTTTTCCAACAGCAAAAGTCTATCACAACCTAGAGGCTCAATTAGTACTCCTAGGGAATGCCAAATTCTGATTTTATGTGATCGGGAGATTTAGGAGTACAAGGAAGACTAGATCATAAGACCGCAAGATTTTTTTAAGTTATTTTCATTTAAAATTGTACACAACATAAAAATGTACATAACATCTGCTGTGTGACTAACCTGTCAAAATATTTCTAATTTCCAGTATACCTAGTGAAAGACATTGCCCATATCTTAGCCTGTTAGAAAGAGGGTGTGACAGTTCTTAGAGTACTCAAGACTGAGAGTCACCTTGTTATCCCCTACCTTCAGCATGAGGAATTCCTGCCACTGCCTGGCTGGGCGTCATCTCCCTAACACCATCAGCCCTTCAGCCACTCAAGCCCTCTCCTCTGGACTATACCAGCCCTAACTTCCCCTTGCAGGTGAACAATAGGTGCACCCCAGTCCCCAAGTTCCTTTGGATCATTCCCCTGTGACACTGGCAACTCACAGAAATCCCAGATCCTCTGCTCCCGAAGGAGCAATGTATTTAGGGTGACCAGAGAGAAAATGTGAAAAATCGGGACAGGGGGTGGGGGGTAATAGGAGCCTATAAGAAAAAGACCCAAAAATCGGGACATCTGGTCACCCTAAGCGTATTCCAGTTTTATCTTAAACCACCGCTCCTGTAAACCACACAGTCCTTATGAGCACTGAAATAAAGCTAATATTGTTTTATTGTAAGAAAGAATAAAGCTTTAACTAGAAACAAGAGAGAGCAGTGGAAACATATGGTTACAATGCAAAACAGAATCACAAAATGTGAACTTGGGTCTATATTTATTAATAAATACTTTTCCTACCAAATAAAGTAGGTTTCCCCCACAAAGTTCAGTCTGTTGCAGAGTTGTCTGGTTTACCAAGAAATATGATGCAAACACCCTCGTTCCACAAGGAGTTTCTTTAGTGAATGGATCCAGAGGGTCTTTCCTCCTGTTATAATGAAACCAACCTTTTGTTCCTATTCAGAGACAGGGCAAACCCCTGTCTTGTTGTAAAGTCCTTTTTTGACCTTCAGGTGGTTTTGATTGAATGTGAAACCATCAGAAGCAACTGCAAACAAAGTCTTACTATTGCACAAAGATAAACTGAGCCTTGCACTGCATCCTCGGCTAAACAGCAAGGAGTGACGACTCCCCCACCCTGAAATAGGCATTAACCCCAGTGACTAATTTTTACTGCAAGTCATCAAGCATTCTCTCTCATTTCATATATATCCATCCCATACATACATCTCACAATGATTATGAATCTTGACAAGTTATGAGTCTTCCATAGATAGCTTATGTTTCTCTTTATGGATAAATATCCTGTACAATGTTTGGTATACTGGGTTTGTCTGAGGCGAGTTGTCTGCAAAGAACAGGGGACCCTTTGCCAAGGGGTTTTGGTGTTGCAGAAGGTTCTCAGAGTCTTTGTAGCAGCAACTCACTAATTTTGGCTGTTCTTTTTCAGCCTACCCTCTGTTTGTAGCAGTAAATAATCTAAGAAAAATAGGCGATTTGGACAGACATTGACATGTTCTGAGCTGGGTTTAAGTTCTTAGGGCAGCAGCGCCTTCTTTATTTGCATAAGATTTTATTTTAAAAAGCAAAATGCACTGTTTACTTACCAGAGTATGAAAAATTACATCTTGAAAATGTGAGCTCTATTTCTTTGGCACTTCTGTAACTCTAAACAAACACACAGAAACCAACACCAACCCTACTGTGTCAACCAAAAAATCCCCTTTAGGGCTGTGAACTTATCCAACAAGATTCAGTATAGAATGGGAAACATATCTGATGTTATGAACAAAGTTTTAGGGTAGGAGTAGGCAACTTATGGCATGTGTGCCAAAGGCAGCATGCAAGCTGATTTTCAGTGGCACTCACACTGCCCGGGTCCTGGCCACCGATCGGGGGGGCACTGCATTTTAATTTAGTTTTAAATGAAGCTTTGTAAGCATTTTAAAAACCTTATTTACTTTACATACAACAATAGTTTAGTTATATAGTACAGACTTATAGAAAGAGACCTTCTGAAAACGTTAAAATGTATTACTCACATGCAAAACCTTAAATCAGAGTGACTAAATGAAGATTTGGCACACCACTTCTGAAAGGTTGCCAACCCATTTTAGGGATTTTTCTTTTAACAGTAGATTAATCAAAACTGTTTCTTACTTTTTAAACTGTCTTTTGAATGTAGTGATTTTGAACTGTAAGAGTTCAAACAATATCACATATTATTGTAAAAATTATCTACCCATAAATTATATATCAATTCAATTAATATTTCCTCATATTTATCATATTTTATACACATTTTAATAGTAAATTGATTCCTAGCATTTTGGAGTCATTTTAGTTTTCTCCACTGATATACTCCAGACATAATACCTTCTGTCAAAGAAGCTAGGCCAAAGACAAAATTCCAGGACGCCCTTGGATAAAGATCTATCATTGTTATCCCAACAATACAGAAAGCATCTTCTGGCTTTTTCTTCTTTAGGTATTTCAAGAGGTCCTCTGTATAAACAACAGAAAACAACTCCTTTCAGGAGAAGCATGTGTCACCACAGAAGAAACCTGTGAAAGCAGTCATAGGAGTATGCCAGTGGTTCTCAACCAGGTGGGTACTCAGAGGTGTTGCAGGGAGTACAGCAACCCATCTAGATATTTGCCTAGTTTTATAACAGGCTACATAAAAAGCAGTAGCAAAGTCAGTACAAACTAAAATTTCATGCTGACAATGACTTGTTTGTACTGCTCTATATAATATACACTGAAATGTAAGTACAACATTTATATTCCAATTGATTTATTTTATAAGGTAAGAATGAGAAAGTAAGCAATTTTTCAGTAATAGTGTGCTGTGCCACTTTTGTATTTTTATGTCTGATTTTGTAAGCAAGTAGTTTTAAAGTGAGGTGTAACTTGGGGGTACACAAGACAAATCAGATTTCTGAAAGGGGTACAGTAGTCCAGAAAGGTTGAGAAGCCACTGGATTATGCAATGTAGGGGTCCAGCCGCATTATCAAACTGAAGCCATTAATGCTGCTAACATGCAGTCAGACCCTGTAAAAACCTGCCATACACAGAATTTCCAATGGGAGTTCTGTTTGCAGGATTGGTATCAGGATGAATTGGGGCTTGTTAACATACTGTATTAGTGCACAGAAAGCTACAGCACACTAGCTTGCTGTGCACTAAGTCACCATGTGGACCCTACTAAAGTGCACTGAAAGTTTCACAGTGAGCTTTGGCAACGCAATACGCCTAGACAAGCCCTTAGGGCAGATAATATTTTTCTATTCAATGCAGTCTTACAGGAGTGGTCAGGCTGCTTGATAAAGGTAGAGGATTGAACTTATTGCAGGTTAAAAGTCCTAGAAGTCAGAGGGACACTTGATGGTCTCAAAGTTTCTAGTAGTCACATCACAAAAATCACCACCATGACTGACATTCTAAGGGTCAAAAAAGATAATATTAGAAACAGAAGAATGGCCACACTGGTCAGACCAAAAGTCCGTCTAGCCCAGTATCCCATCTTCCGACAGTGGCCAATGCCAGGTACTTCAGAGGGAATTAACAGAATAGGCAATCATCAAGTGGTTTCATGGCAATATCCAAAGAAAATGTATCTCAATCCAAAGTAGCTGGACATCTATTTAATCTTTGGACTCATACATTTGTGTTCATTTTAAAAAACTAACGTTCAAGAAAAAACTACTTGGCTAGCTGACCATTTGGTTAGTTTAGGGAACTTTGTGATCAAACCTGAATGCACTACCCTTGATGCACTACCAGGCAGTGTTATACTGATATAACAGAATGACTCAACTGCTTTTTCGAAGCGTGATGCAGATGCTCTTATTTGAATGAATCACCCCACTGATGGCAACGGAACTACCCACATGAATAAAGGTTGCAGAATCAGGTCTGAAACCAGAGCTGGGATTAGACTCTTGCATTACTGAGTCCTAGATTTATGCTCAAACAACTAAACGACACTTCTCCACTACACTTAAGTCAAGTGACTGGAGATTCTGGTGAGCTGCTGACAAAGAATCTGAAGTTATCCATCCTTCTGTCTGCCTATGGCACTGATATAACCACCTCCCCCCCAACTGTAGTATCTGAACACCTCACAATCTTTAACATATTTATCATCACAACACCGCGACTTAGAGTTTCAAGAAACTCAGTGTTCATTTCTTTATTATCCCAATCTTTTAGCAATGAGGCGGTTCCGAACTTGATGTTCTTCTCCTCCCTACATACCTGCATGAATCTGTAGATTGCATGTGTACTCATTCACTCGAAAAGCACAACCTGTGTGTGAAACAGGAACCGGCTCCAGGATTTTTACAGATAGGCCATAGTAAAAGGCTTCACAGTAATCCTTCAACCATTTCATATAATCCTCCGTACTAACTTTGGTGTCCCCAAAAGAACCTATATAAGCAGTCCAAAACAACATCAGATTATAAACCTGCTATGGCAGTTCATCCAATCAACTCATGTTTTTTAAAAAATCCCCCAAAAGAATGATAACTTTAATATTTCCTCTTATTTAATGTTTATTAATGATCACCACATTTACCCCAAGTTATCAAAAGAAAATACGAGCAATATTATAGAACACAGAACAAACACAATTGTAACCTTTCACCATTTCCATGCAATTCCAAGAAAGCCGCTATTTTATTAACTTCTATTCCCTTAGCCTAAAAACAAAGTGACCAAGTTATTCTACTGCAATACTCCAAGATACTACATCTCATAACAATGATACAGCCATGTTGGGGATAATTATTGTACAGTAATGAAGTGGGAGGTTTGTTTGTTTTTTAAATAAGGACACTGTTTATCACTGTCAAGTGCTGAGATACAGGATATTAAAAACAGCCAAACAATACAATGTTACCACAAGAGGCAACACAGAAACTGACGTCAGTGCTGTAGACTGCAATAGTGAATCTATTACTCATACCTGTAATTAAAATTTCAGCTTTAAGAGTAATGGCAATTCCCATAAACACTGATGAAATATGGATGGAGTAGAGAAACTGAAGGACTGAGGTTTAGCATATTGTATTTGTTTATTCGTTTGTTTTTACCTCAATGTGTTTTTCCCCCCCAAGATGATGACTGTTCCTGATTTTCTTAACACACAATTTTATACACAAGTTAACCAAAAACTGTGAAAGCTACCAGGAAATATGACTTAAATCCATCTATATTATTTACTGTGATTCTCAATGACATGTCTTTATGCAACATATTTAATATATTTTTTCTGTACTAACAGTAATTTGCATTTCTATAGCACCTTTCATCCAAAGAAACCAAAGCACATTGTAAACATTAAGCTTCACAACACTCCAGTAATGCTTAATTAAGTATTCACCATTTTGAAGAGGGGTAAACCGAGGCACAGAAGGCCTAATCATACAAGTATTTATGGATGAATTTACCTCTACTCACATGAGCAGTTCCATTGACTCTAATAGGGCTACTCAGATGAATAAAGTTAAGCACATCCATAAGTGCTTGCAGGATCAAGACTCAGACTCATAGACTCTAGTGAATTTTCCATAACACCATCGCTGAATGTCTGAATCAGGAATAAAACCCAGGAGCCCTGACTCCCAAGTCCCCTGCTCTAACCACTAGACCACTTTGTCTGAGATCTACTGTAAAGTCTTTTTATTTGAAAATTGGAACATATAACCTAGTTAGTTCATATTTAATGAGACAGGCACATTAAAGAGACAGATGGCTTGGTTCAGCAATCACAGTTAGATATTACCAATGGGCTGTACATAAATGGCACTTTTCCGAGATGTCGGTCTGCTTCTGTAAGGATCGTTATAAAACTGTTCAAAGTCCTGGGTGGGCTCAGGGTGTGAGGAGATCCAGTCTGACTCCGAATGAAGAGTGATGGGTCTGAAGAGAACACTGTCTGGCTGAAACGCTTCATTCAGCAAACACTTCTCCCTAGACTCAAGATTCTCATACAGCTTCACAAGCTGTGTGTTCTTGGAGATCAATGCTGTCTTCAGGACCTGCTCAGAATGTTTAATTACCTTCATCTGACCAAAGGGAAAGATATAAAAGACCAAAAGCATTTATAAAATCCAGGTTTCATACCTAGCATGTATTCTAAACAGCTTCCTTCCTTCCTCTACCACCATCTGATGACCCCCAGCTTCTCATTCCTTTTCTGAGGTGTTGGTAAGCTAACAAGCTGTTTTCCATAGCCTGTTGCTAGCTAACCAGCCAGGATTGCTGAGGCAGGGCCGTTTAGCTTCCTCTTTTCCCTACAATTTCCATACCCAGCCCCCAAACACACAAGCAGCTTCTGCTTTTTGGAGGGGAGGGGGAAGTGACCAGCATGGGAAAGTTTTGCTGCAAACTCACAATTCCCAGTCTAGTTCTATGTATTATGTCATTCCCTCACTTCATTCTCTGCTTAAAAAAATCCCTGTTGTTACTATATCAGTCTAGTGCAGTGATTTTCAAACTGAGGGTTAGGACCCCTCAGAGGGTCGTGAAGTTATTACCTGGGGGGGGTCACGAGCTGTCAGCCTCCAACTCAAACCCTGCTTTGCCTCCAGCATTTATAATGGTGTTAAATATATTAAAAAGTGTTTTTAATTTATTAGGGGGGTTGCACTCAAAGGCTTGTTATGTGAAACAGGTCACCAGTACAAAAGTTTGAGAACCACTGCTCTAGTGGCTCCCACTCCAACAAGATCTTTAGAACTGATTCTAATCTCATTTGCTCCAGTGTAAAAAAACAAACAAACAACAACAAAAAACAGTGCAACTCCCTCAGCTGACTTCAATAGGTTTATGCTGATGTAGGAGAATCAAGACCAGGAAGCTCTTTCTTCTGTAAGCTTAGTTAATGCTAGCAACAACTGACTGAACAAAAGGCATTGTGATAAAAAAAAACCCACAAACAATTCATCATTATGCAGTGGATGAAGCACTTATCAGTATAATACAAATGAATGCCAATTTTCTCCTCCATAAGGACACTTCTCTTAATCATCCACCACTTAGGATAGTATCTTGCTATCTCATCTCTTGTTTCTCCCTGTATCTTCATCTGTGATTAGTGGACTCTGGGACTGAATGCTAGATTGCTAAGTATTAAGATGGCTTTGATAACAATTGTGCCTGCACTTCAGGGTGTATTAGGAAATATAAAGTAGACTCAATAATTAAGAGTAACAGAGTTCTGTGGCACCTTATAGACTAACAGATGTATTGGAGCATAAGCTATAAGGTGCCACAGGCCTCTCTGTTGCTTTTTACAGATCCAGACTAACACAGCTACCCCTCTGATAATTAAGAGAAGAATATAATATAAACATATATGTAAGTTTATGAGAAAAGAGATTTTATAGATGATATTTTCATTCTCCTATGTGTTACAAAACGTATCAAAACATATCGGGCAGGACTGAGATTTTTGAGGGAACAATGTTGGTACAATTAGTACCAGTCCATTGTGCACAAAGACTGTATTCTATTTTAACACACTTTTGATTGTGCTCATTGCTATTTTTTAAATGAGAAAAAGAAAAGTATCAGATGCAGAGAAGAGGGACTATTTTTTTGTTTGTGTTGGTCAGACCTCAAAGGGGGACACTGAAATTCATCCCTCATGCCTACACATCCTATTCCAGGGTGCATGGGGTTAGTACAGAATCCACCTCACACCTCCAAATACCCTAAACCCATAACCACACACCCCACAGCAACCCCAATTACTTCCCAACACAGACCCCATTACATTCCACCACAGCCACACATTGTGTACAACCCACATTATACGTCCCACACATCAGTCCCAGCATCCCCACTAGTTAGGGTTGCCAACCCTGTGGGATTGTCTTGGAGTCTCCAGAAATTAAAGATTAGGTCATCTGATGAAATCTCCAGGAATATGTCCAATCAAGGTTGACCATCCCTCACCCCTCATAGTGGCCCACACACACACCCAGCATCCCCCAGCCATACACCTCTCCCAGCTTTGCCCCTTGCCTCCACAGCATGTCTCCCACACCTCTCCTAGCATCCCATCAGCCCCCACAGCATCCCCTGCTTCCCCCAGAACATGCCCAGCACTCTCTGCCCCCCCAGCACCCCTTGCTCCCCACAACTCTACCAGTACCCCCAACACCCCACACAACCCTCTCAGCACCCCCTGACCTCCCACACAACCCTCCCAGCATCCCCAGGCCTCATGGCACCCCCCCAACCCTCTCAGCAACCCCCCCAACACCCCACACAACCCTCTCAGCACCCCCTGACCTCCCCCACAACCCTCCCAGCATCCCCAGGCCTCATGGCACCCCCCCAACCCTCTCAGCAACCCCCCCCAACACCCCACACAACCCTCTCAGCACCCCCTGACCTCCCCCACAACCCTCCCAGCATCCCCAGGCCTCATGGCACCCCCCCAACCCTCTCAGCAACCCCCCCAACACCCCACACAACCCTCTCAGCACCCCCTGACCTCCCCCACAACCCTCCCAGCATCCCCAGGCCTCACAGCACCCCCCACAACCCTCTCAGCACCCCCCCAACCCTCTCAGCAACCCCCACACACCCCTCTCAGCACCCCCCATCCCCCACAACCCTCCCAGCATCCCCAGGCCTCACGGCACCCCACACAACCCTCTCAGCAACCCCCCCAACACCCCACACAACCCTCTCAGCACCCCCTGACCTCCCCCACAACCCTCCCAGCATCCCCAACCCTCTCAGCAACCCCCACACACCCCTCTCAGCAACCCCCACACACCCCTCTCAGCACCCCCTGCCCCCACACAACCCTCTCAGCACCCCCTGACCCCCCCCCAAACCCTCCCAGCACCCACTCCAGACAGCCCCATGGCACCCCCACACCTATCCCAGCGTCCTCTCTGCCTCCCCTCCCAGCTTTCCGCGGGGGAACCCCGCTCGCCTCACCCCGCCGCGCTGCCGGGCCTGGGCGCGGCCTCACCCTCCTGCCCCAGCGCCCGGAGGCGGGGCCCTGCGCACTGTCCCAGCCGCGCGGCAGTCGGGTGGGGCGGCTCCAGACCAGAGCCCGCCCCGCTCCGAGTCCCAGGCGGGGCGCGCCCAGCCCGCCAGCCCGCGGCCCGTTCGGCGGCGTCGGGCCCTAGCGCGGCAGAGTGACTCGAACATGGGCGGTTATGGCGGCTGCTGGGGGTGAGGGGCCGGAGCTGCCGCCCCGTGCCCCCCCGCATTCCCCTAGGGCCCCCCACATCCCCCTGCCCCGCGTAGTGCCACGCCCCCGCCCCACAGCCCCCCCCTCACCCCATAACTCTCCCCCTCATCAACCACCGCCCCACACTCTTCCCAAGCATCCCCTCAGCCCCTGAAGCAGAGCTGTGTGGTGCCTGAGCCTGCCTCCCTGCCCAGTCAGAGACAATCGCCTCCCCCACCATCCCTCTCCAGCATCCTGGGGCCAACCCAGCAAACAAACGACCTTTTCCATAACACTCTCATGATTTGTGATGAATTGCAGGTGCGGGGTCTTTGCCTTCCCGCCTCCGAGCCTGGAAATCGCACTCGAGCTTTTCTGGGCAGCCACAATGTTACTTGAAAAAGAAAGCGAGCTGAGCGCCATGTGCCATCTCTTGCTGCCAGCAGCTGGGCTTTAAAGAAATACAGCCCCAAGCCTAAGACTGGAAGAGTGGTCAACTATGCTCCCTCTTCCAGCCTGAACAATGCTAAAACCTGGCCTTGTTTTGCATCAAGAAGCACAAGGGACCCCCCCCCCCAACTTTTGACCAACCCTAAGTTAGGGCAGTTGCCTGGAACTGGGCCACAGATGGGGTGGATGGCCCACTAGGCAATGACATCCAAAGAACACAGGTTTACATTATGCACCATTTCTGTAGGGATCTAATCCTGGCCATGTACGTCTCTTTTCTGGTTGTTTAAAACTTCCATAGGGATGCCCTGAGGGGGCAGGGATGGAAGAAAAATAGTGGCATGCTCCCACTCGAGACAATAAAATGAGACGTTACCCACAGTAGACTATAGTTTCTCAAAATAATATGATCATCTCTCTTCTTTCTTGCACATTTTGATCAGTACTGCACCAGTTAAAACAAGTATTTTTTTAATTGTCATTAAGCTACAGAGCCAACACAGTGCAGAAGTACTGCTTTAGGCTGTGTGCAGTCTCAGACAGATGTCCTTCCACCAGTTTGTACTTGCTTCAAAATGCAAAGATTTTCTTTGCAAACACAGGGGCTACAGACTTTTTATAAATGAAAGAAATTCTGGAGCATGAGAAAACATCCTCTCTTAAAAGTACTACCAGTTTGGTAAACTTCTGCAACCTAGCTCAATTCAAGTGCAAGTGCAAGTGAGTGGAGTGTTATTTTAGGGCTAGATGATGGGAGTTCTGCATTCAGATCCCTAGACAGATGAGCTTCAAGACTGATGATGGCTGTGGGATTTTAAAAAGGCTCGTGACACAGGGCAGAGCCACATGAATGGCTCAGAAACAGCACTGCCAACAATTACTCTTTAAAGAAGGAAGGAGTTTATGGCCTTGGTGCCCTTAGTAAATCTGGATCCACGGCACTAGCAAAGGCCAAACTAGAGAGCTCACGTCATTGGGCTCTAACAGGACACTGCCTATGCTGATGGAATGACAGTCTAGCATTTAGGCTGGCAGTTAATGCCCAACTCCCATGGATTTGGGTATCTAACTCCTACTATATTTTTCACTCCATGGATCTGATGAAGTGAATTATAGTATTCTGTCAATCTGCAGAAGACAGCTGTCCTTCTGTGAAACCCGACATAACTCTTGGAGCTTTTCTCTCAGGGCAAACTGCACCAATTTAACTAAATCAATTGCTAAACTGATATAATTAAAATCAGTGCAGCCCCCTTAGGTAGACGTAGTTACATCAGTTAATTAATATTGATTTAGCTTAATTCAATTTCTTAGTACTTAGTTAAATCAGTGCAATATCTGTGTGTACAGACCAGGCCTAAATCTAATGAATTTGGAGGAATTTTCCTCTTTTTGGGCAGCTTGGGGTGCAGTGTTATCTAAGCTGCAATAGGCAGCAGAAAAACAACTGTTATTTCTTGTTATCCCAGCTGCAAGGTGCAGCACGAGATACGGGGAGGGGCCCTGTGAAAGATTCAGCTGATATATCTGTGGTTTTTACAGGAATTAACTAGCTCTGCCTCTTGGAGGGTTTTCAGGAAGAAAGCAGTTCTCGCAGCTGCCATTCTGTAAAGAAAAAATCCCCCTCAAACTCAGATGTAATTTCCTGTCATTTCAGCTGCGTTAGCATGGCATCCTGAGACGTGCGGAAGTGCCCTGT
This sequence comes from Gopherus evgoodei, assembly GCF_007399415.2. NCBI lineage: Eukaryota > Metazoa > Chordata > Testudines > Testudinidae > Gopherus > Gopherus evgoodei. The sequence goes on along the minus strand of NC_044336.1, from coordinate 23,342,384 downwards.
GAGAAACGCTGTGTCTGGCTTTAGGATGTCTAGCCATCATTTTATGCCTGTCTGCAAGTTCCGAGGAGGATGCTCTATTTCTGAGAGTCTCATTACACTTGTGCAACATAGCATGTGGAAGGGACTCTCTAAAATTCTAAATCATATTGGGCAAAGTCACTCCTAGGGTAACTCTATTGACATCAGCAGAGTTACAGCCAGGAACAAACATGAACTGTTATCTTTGAGAGAGTGGCTTGGTAATGAGATAGTTTACCATAGACTGAGTACCAGCCGTGAAAAAAAATCAGTGTCAACAGCCAAGTCCTTTCTGAATTTCATGGAGTCTCTGGCATTTCTCCCTTTCTGGAGTAGAACTCTTTCAGCAGGGTTTTAGTTTTTTATTATTCAGATTTGAGCAACTAACCCTTTTGGGGGGATGAGGATTTAATATTGTGAGTATCACGCTTGTAGTGGAAAGATTTTTTCAAAAAGTTTTGTAGTGTATCCAAAAGACCAGTCAGATGAATTTCCCTAGTCTCCTCTGGAAGTTTGTTCAATAGCTATTTCCCCTCAACCGAGATATACAAACGTAGCTACACTGGATCAGACTGATGGTCCATCTAGCCCAGGATCCTGTCTTATGACAGTGGCCAATGCCAGATGCTTCAGAGGGAATGAACGGAACAGGACAATTATCAAGTGATCCATCACCTGTCATCCACTCCTAGCATCTGGCACGCAGAGGCTAGGGACACCCAGAGCATGGGTTGCATCCCTGACCATGTCAGCTAATAGCTGTTGATGGACCTGTCCTCCAGCAACTTATCTAAGCCCACGTCCAGACTAACCCGCGGCATCAGCGGGTTAAAATCAATTGCTCGGGGATCGATATATCGCGTCTAGTCTGGACGCGGTGTATCGATCCCCGAGCGCGCTTACATCGATTCCGGAACTCCATCAACCCGAACGGAGTTCCGGAATCGACACGGAGAGCCGCGGACATCGATGCCGCGCCGTCCAGACTGGTGAGTACCTCGATTTTAGAAATTCGACTTCAGCTACGTTATTCCCGTAGCTGAAGTTGCGTATCTAAAATCGATTTTAATACCTAGTCTGGACGTGGCCTAATTCTCTTTTGAACTCAGTTATACTTTTGTCCTTCAAAACATCTCCTGGCACGGAGTTCCAAAGGTTGATTGTGTGTTGAGTGAAGAAGTATTTCCTTTTGTTTGTTCTAAACGGGCTGCTTATTAATTTCATTATGTTAACCCTGGTTTGTGTGAAGGGGTAAATATCACTTATTTATTCACTTTCTCCACAGTATTCATGATTTTATAAACCTCTAGCATAGCACCTCTCTTTTCCAAGTTATCTCTTTTCCAAGCAGAGCAGTCCCACTCATTCAGTTCTATTATAGGAACTGTTCCATACCCCTAATCATTTTTTGCTGCCATTCTCTGTACCTTTTCCAGTTCTGATAAATCTTTTTTGAGATGAGGCAAGCAGAACTGCATGCAGTTTGCAAGCTGTAGGCGTACCCTGTATTTATATAGTGACATTATATTTATTGTCTTTCTAATGGTTCCTGTTTTTTCTTCTGTTGTGTTAGCTTTTTTTGACTGGCACTGCATGTTGAGCTGATATTTTCAGAGAAGTATCTACAAGGACTCCAAAATCTCTTTCTTGAGTAGTAACAGCTAATTTAGACCCCATCATTTTGTATGTATTATTGAGATTTTGTTTTCTAATGTGCGTTCCTTTGCATTTGCCAACATTGAATTTCATCTGCCATTTTGTCACCAAGGCACCACATTTTGTGAGATCTCTTTGTAACTCTTCACAGTCAGCTTTGGATTTAACTATCTTGAGTAATTTTGTATCATCTGCAAACTTTGTCACCTCTTTTTCCAGATCATTTATGAATAGGTTGAAAACTACAGGCCCTAGTATGGATCCTTGAGGTACCCCACTATTTACTGCACTCATTCTAACAACTGACCATTTATTTATACACTTTGGTTAAAAGATAGAAAACAGTTAGTGATCGATAAGAGGACCTTCCATCTTATCCCATGACTGCTTACTTTGCTTGGTGAGGAACCTTGTCAAAAGCTTTCTGAAAGTCCAAGTACACTATATTCACTGGATCACCCTTTTCCATATTTGTAGACCCCCTCACAGAATTCTAATAGATTGGTGAGACATGGTTTTACAAAAGCCCTGTTGACTTTTCCCCCACAAATCATGTTCATCTATAGGTCTGATAATTCTGTTCTTTATTTTAGTTTCTACCACTTTGCTGATATTGAGATTAGGTTTATGGCCCTGTAATTGACACAATTGAACTATGGAGCCTTTTTAAAAAATCAACATTACTTTAGCTATTCTCTAGTCATCTGGTATAGAGGCTGATATAAGTGATAGGTTACATACCACAGTTAGTCATGGTGGCATTTCATATTTGAGTTTCTTCAGACCCCTTGGGTGAATGCCAGCTGGTCTTGGTGACTTTTTACTGCTTATTCATTTGTTCCAAAACCTCCTCTAACACCACCTCAATCTGGGACAGTTCCATCGATTTGTCACCTAAAAAGACCAGCTCAGGTGTGGGAATCTCCCTCACATCCTCTGCCGTGAAGACCAATGCAAAGAATTAATTTAGCTTCTCTGCATCAGCCTTGTCTTCCTTGAGTGAACCTTTCGCAGTGCACCTTGCTCATCCAGTGGCCCCATGGATTGTTTGACTTCCTGCTTCTGATGTACTTAATTTTTTGTTGTTGTAAATTCCACAAACACAATTGACATTATCTGTGTCAAAAAGTGGCTAACAGCAGAGAAAACAGTGACTGAATCGGTCATGGAAACTTGCTCTCACTCACAACTGTGATCCTTTCTGCCTTCTGAATGCAAGCAACCTTGAGGGATTTCCCCTGAAGAAACGAAAACAAACAAACAAAACCCCCAAATATTAAGAGTTCCTGGTTTCTGCCAGGAGCAGCCTTTCCCCAGCACACTGGACAGTTTCCTGACGCGTTTATAACAAAAAACAAACAAATGAAGATCTAACACTTATATAACGCTTTTAATCTTCAAAAGGACTTTACTAACATTACTGAATCTTGCCAGCAGGTATAATTGTGCTCACTGCTCAGATGGAAAAAATGAGCGTTTGTCTACATGGGAAAGTTTCACTAGTTATACTGATATAATTATACCTGAACTACTACTCCTGTGGACATACTTATTCCAAAATAAGAGTGACTTTTTTGCCGATTGGTTTAAACCCCTTCAAAAGTGACAAATTAAACCAGGAAAAGCCAATCTTATACCAGAATAAGTGTACACACAGTATAACTATAGCAGTTTCAGTTCACATCTTATTGTACACTGGTCTAACTTTCCCCTGTAGACAAGCCCGGACGCAGGGACATTATCTGCTTTGTCCAAAGTCAAAGTCATAGTGAGACAGGATTAGAACTCAGGAGTTGCTGGATCCCAATCCTGTGCTCAGAATAACAAACTGGTTGTGCATTTGCTATCTTGGATCTCTATTATTACTAGTATTTTAAGATTTGTCCTATTTTTCACAGCGATCACACTGAGATCTCTGCTTACTGGGTTTCCCCACAATGGCTGAGATAAGGAGTCACCAAAAGATGGAATGGCATTTAGGTTTGGCATGTCTAGTCCAAGAGAAATCCCTTTTAATGCAAACTCAGGGGAAAGAAAATCAGGCCCAAATGGCAAGAGTATGTGCTCCAAACAGTTCCAGCTACAGGGACAACCTATTTCCAGTCGCCGGTGACTATTACAAGCAAGGATCTGGAAAACATGAGAGCCTGGACCTGTGAAATCCCACGGAGACATGCTGTGGGATCCTAGATCAATGAAAAATTAAATAATATTTTGCAAGTGTATAGAGTGGACCTTTCCTCTAAGGATCTCAAAGTGCTTTCCAAGAATTAATGAGCCCCTACGACACCCTTTTGAGGTACAGATTATCTACATTCACTAGATGGTGAAACAAGGCACAGAGCTATTAAGTGACTTACCCATCACCATACAGCAAGGCTGCAACAGCGCCTGGAATCAAACTCAAAAGTCTAGATTCCTAGTGCCCTGCTCAAATCACTAGACGGTACCACCTCCACCACAGAGGCACGTCATAGTATTAAGGAAAGGTGTTGGGCTAAACTCATCTCTGATATAACTCCACTAACCTCAATGGAGTCACCCGAGGGAGGGATTTGGCCTGCTATAAGCCAATCGAGGAGGAGGAGGAAACAATGAAGCTAAGCTGTACTCTGGTGGAGTAGTTGGCTGTCATCTAGCTACTTTCATGCTTGATTCCCACTGCAGTGAACAGGAAATAAAGAAAACAATTTACCTCGCTAATGTTTTAGATGAGTGATAATATGCAGTTTAATTACAAAAAGTGTCTAAATACCATCCATGCATCCATCCCTGCTGATTTAGGCAATTGGGGTCTTCTCCAATTAGGGAAGAAATCTTCTGCAACCTCACAGTAACTGAAGCTTTGACAGAGAGAGAGAGAGAGAAAAACACATCCAGGTTGACTTGTCATTGACCTTTGTACGTTTAAAATAATGTCACTTTTCTTCAATGTCACCCACCGAAAAAGGACAGTGAAGGTTATTTTGTATTGATTTATACCAAGGATTGGCAACCTCCGGTCCGCGGCCTGCCAGGGTAAGCTGGAGCTGGCCCTGCCTCACACAGGGGGTCTCTAAATCCTGGCCTGGACTAAACAGCCATCCAAGAGGCAGATTACAGCTTTACAACCATCCTATGCGTATGCTGACAATTGTGTTGAAGCCTTATTCTCTGCAGGGATGTTTCGTGTCTCCCAAAGGCCTGCCCCTTTCACTACTCAGCAAGGTTGTGAGAGAGCACTGCTATTTGCTGTGGAGGGGGCTTTGCCTCACTCATTAACCTTTATGCGCAGCTTCACCTAGCCCCCACCTGCACTGGAGCATTACCTCGATGTACCCTAAAACAGGGTTTGCAGAATCAAGTCCTTAATATTTAATCAAGCCCTGAGGAGTGAGACAAGACTGACAGAATATGTCTGTCTGCACACGTGGGGGTGGGGAGCATTTCTCTTGCCTTTATTGGGTGTATTTCTCATTTCTTCTGAATGCTTTGATTCCTTATCTTGAATCTTCTGCAGCTTGTTTACTGAACTGAAGTTTAAGGATTTTCTATGACTCTGCCACCACATTCTCGCCTGCCAGAGGGTGGGGCTGCTCATATGTCCTTCTGAGAGCTTCTCTCAGTGGGGAAGGGCATTCAACTGCTGTCAAAAAACCCTGCTCTTCATTTACCCAGCCTGCACATAAACAATGCAGAGAGGGAGAAAGAAGGGAGAACAGGGGATTAAAATAATATCTTACACACAAGTTAGGGACAAACATCGCATAAATGCAGAGCCATATACCGTAGAACCAGCCAGAGTCAGAAGGGACTCGTGCTTTATTCCAAACCCTTCTCGTCATTCGTTTCATCTTTTTTTTTTTTTTTTCCAAATTTGCAATTGAGGATGAGCACAAAGAAAAAAAAACAGGTCTCAGTTTGTGGGGGTGGGAAGAGAAACAGCTGAGCAGTGTGTCACTCAGCCCAGCCTGAAGTAGTTAAATATTGGTACAAAGAATAAGCAATTGTTCATGCTGGTCCCTGTTATGGCTGTTGTCCACTCTTTATTTGCAGACAGTACACACAAGAGGCTCTTTATCCAACAGAGTACGATCTGCTGCACAGTAAAATGCTCACTTTAAAAAACCCTCCACCCCAGCCTTCAGTCTTCTTTGGTGCTCACATTAGTTCCTTCTTTTTGAAATATATCAATCGGATGTGTACATAATAAGCATGTGGCATGAGCCTTCGCCATATTCCCTCCCTTCCTCCTTTATACTTTATCATCCCTTGGTGTGCTGAATCTAATTTAGGCCAGATCCTGCTACCAAGAACCTCTTCATGTATAGCATGTTTTGCACCTGTTTTTCAGCACCCAGTGCTCACAGTGTAGTGCTAGTGGAGAAAAACTCAACTGTTTGCAACAATGTGTCAAAACCACCTGCAATCACCTCCAGAGTCAGAACCAGGATCAGGGACAGAAGCCATTCTCCTGGATCACAGGCCTGGTCTCTGTCTACTGGACCACTCTGCAAAAGATAAAATCATGACACATCCAAACAAATAGCTCAAAAGGGAAAAATCTGGGTTTAAAAGCTTCTAATTTTAAAACACTTCACGTGTTAAACCTTCAACCAGCACTCTTACAAACAGCACCAGAGTTCTGACAGGACCCTGGTTTAAGCTCTTATCCAGAATGCCCCTACAGAGTCAACTGTATAGAGCTCCATTTACCTACCTTGTACAGATGGGCCCACCCTCCACCTTGCTAAGATTTGAGCTTGTGGTTTATGGAAGTGCAGCAAAAACCGATACCACTCTGCTTAAACACCTGGGTAGGTAAGTGTAGTATATTAGAATCTGATGCTTCAAGGCCATCCCTCCAAATTGTTAAAGGAAGCCCATCACTTCTAATTATTGGACTAATTTAAAAACAAAGTAACTCCAGTTTCTGACCAAGCACCCTTAATATATCTTCACTGAAAAAAAATAAAGTTAATTTTGTTCCCCCATACCTAGGGGTTTTGCTGCTGTTTTTTAGGTTCATTAGGATGGGAGAATGACGTATGGGAGATCCATACAAATGTGCATGACAAAGAATATTTTGCTACCAACTTCTGCAGCCATATAGTAAATTTAAGAGTTTTGTGAGGCTTGAGGTTACTCAGTTTTTAGACAAGTGTTTGGTTGGTTTTTTTCCAGGCTGGTGATTACATATGCAATGCTTTCCAAGAGAAGACTATCCGTTGACAGCACAGGTTTTGGAGGACAAGGTTTCAGGTATCATGGGAGCTGTTCAATGTGAACAGAAATTAGTGACCTTGGCTTAATCCTGGTGTTATATGCAGAAAATAGACCCTCCTCATTTTGCTGGGATCTAGAGCATAAGCAGAGTTCTCACCCCCTTGCTTCCCCAGCACCTTTCTTATTGGATGCAAAAGAGCCAAGCACTGAATCAGAGCAGACTTTGGTCCTGTTTACACACCTGTCCTGCAGGGCAAATGCTTCTCCTGTGAGACAGCTGCTCCTGTGGCACTTTGCACTCCAGCTGAGAAATGGGACAATGGGCAAGTCAGTACCTGCCCAGGAATGAGCACCCAAAGTCAGTCTGAAACAGCCTCCCTGGCTTGCCTAGCAGAGCAGCTGCGCAACTGGATGCAAATAGCTGCGCAGGAGGCTATTTCAATGCAGCTTCATGCAAGCTTTGCTCTTGTGTCAGTTTCCTCATTGAGTAATCTGTCCCCTTTGACAGGAAGGAAGAGGTTTCAGAAACTACTCGCAGTGCAGCTTTTGTTTTTTAAATAAAAAGAGCCACCAAGCCTTCAGCTTGCCCAAATGGGCAACTCTGAGAGACAGACAGGACTCTTCACTAACCTAGTCATTTATTGGCTGAATATTGTCCCAGTCACTTTCTCATTCCTTTTCCCTTCCCAAACTTATCCTATTGGCCGCTGTAGCGTAGTTTGGCACGTGCAAGCTCTTCTGACTGGTATGATTAACTACCAGTGGTTCTTATTTTAGATCAGTCTTGCAGCCTGCACATTTCAGAAAAGATTCATTTAGTAGCATAGAACTATCAATCACACACAGACCTGGGAAGTCTAGAATCTACATCGGGGTGGCCAACCTGAGCCTGAGAAGGAGCCAGAATTTACCAATGTATATTGCCAAAAAGCCACAGTAATATGTCAGCAGCCCCCCCTCCATCAGCTCTTCCCACCTCCCCGTGCTTTCCGCCCACCAGCAGCCCCCCCAATCAGCACCTCCCCATTCCCTCCCAATCAGCTGTTTCTTGGCATGCAGGAAGTTTTTTCAGGGGGCAGGGGGAGGAGAGGAGAAAACAGAGGAGCGAGGGCATTGCAGGCTTAGGGGAGGGAGGGGGTGGAGTAGGGGCAGAGCCAGGGGTTGAGCAGTGAGAACCCCCCAGCACATTGGAAAGTTGGTGCCTGGAGCTCCAGCCCCAGAGTTGGTGCCTATCCAAGGAGCCGCATATTAACTTCTGAAGAGCCACATGTGGCTCCAGAGCCACAGGTTGGTCACCCCTGATCTACATAGTTCAAATATCCAAAAGGGAAAGCCCAAATAATCCTTGAAGTAAGAGGGGCCAACAACACTTCTGTCTTCTGCTAGTGGGAAGTGGGAATAAGTGGTACTAGCTAGTTTTTGGCACTATGGCTGGTCATATAGAGTTTTAAAGGGTGTTCAGCTTAGCCCTCCAAGACCAGAGGCTGTATTCTAGACAGAAGAGAGGGTAAGTAAAGGAGATTATATAAAGCAGTTCAAAACAAAGAAACCCTCTTATTACGCAGGTATCAACGTCAAAGCAACTCAGCAAGCACTGATAAGTCACTCAAGTGCAGGCATTTCTTCAGTGTGAAGGTAAGTGGTAAAGTGAAAGCAATTATGTGATATACCGTTTTAAAGGGACAGCTAAGTTACAACAACACTTGATGACCTTGATCAAACCTTATTGCAAAGCAGGGGAAAACACTTCCTTTTCCAGTGATCTTGCACTACAACTTTTATATCTCCTAATTTCCACAAGAAGTATTTCTCTCAGTCAACCTGTAAGATAACATTTTTAGTGGTGAATGTTCTTTACAAAGAAGGGTGAGGGGGAGATGGAAAGCAGCCACCTCCTTCCCCTCATTACTTCATAGGAAGATTAGTGTGGTGTGATGGAGTTGATGCTGAACTTAAGGTCAACAAAGCAGAAAATTCTGTGCAGATGGCAGCTATCATGCATTTAATCAGAGGATGCCTCAATATTTTTGACACTTCAAACAAACATAAGCCAGGTCCTGCAACGTGCTTAACTCCCATTGTATTCAGTGGGACTTCAGCACTGCAGGAGCCATGAAGCATCCCAGGCACAGATCCATTAACTGATGGAGAGGAGATCAGCATCATCCTCCTAACTATACAGTTATAAACTATAAAGTTTAGTATTGTAGCTACAAAAAATAACTAAGGTGAAAACTTGACACTGCTGTATTCTATAATCCAACAAAGGAAGGCTGCAAATCCCTGCAGCTATTTTTTGAATAAGCTAATTAATTTATACAAGGCTTTGCCATTTAACCCCATAAAAAGCACATAAGTGCCATTCAGATGACCCAACATCTTAAGGGTTTTGAAATTCTGGTCACAGGACTGGTGACCAAATGCTGTGCAATAGCGAGAGGAAAAAAATGCTGTTGATTTGTTCAATTTTTACATTGTATCGCCTATGCTGAAAGGATGCCAAGGGCACCTAGAGCTTTGGAAGGATGCCCTTCAGCACAGAGTTTGTGCAAGACCAGAAATCATTACAAACAACCAGTAGGGCCCCTTGATGATCGAGATACAAAAGGAGCGCTTAAAGACGATAAAGTCATTGCGAAGAAACTAAATGGATTCTTTGCTTCAGTCTTCACGGCTGAGGATGTTAGGGAGATTCCCAAACCTGAGCCAGCTTTTGTAGGTGACAAATCTGAGGAACTGTCAGATTGAAGTGTCACTAGAGGTGGTTTTGGAATTAATTGATAAACTCAACATTAACAAGTCACCGGGACCAGATGGCATTCACCCAAGAGTTCTGAAAGAACTCAAATGTGAAGTTGCGGAACTATTAACTATGGTTTGTAACCTGTCCTTTAAATCTGCTTCAGTAGCCAATGACTGGAAGTTAGCTAATGTAACGCCAATATTTAAAAAGGGCTCTAGAGGTGATCCTGGCAATTACAGACTGGTAAGTCTAACGTCGGTACCGGGCAAATTAGTCGAAACAATAGTTAATAAAATTGTCAGACACATAGAAAAACAAACTGTTGAGCAATAGTCAACATGATTTCTGTAAAAGGAAATTGTGTCTTACTAATCTATTAGAGTTCTTTGAAGGGGTGAAACATGTGGACAAGGGGGATCCAGTGGACATAGTGTACTTAGATTTCCAGAAAGCCTTTGACAAGGTCCCTCACCAAAGGCTCTTATGTAAATTAAGCTGTCATGGGATAACAGGGAAGGTCCTTTCATGGATTGAGAACTGGTTAAAAGACAAGGAACAAAGAGTAGGAATTAATGGTTAAATTCTCAGAATGGAGAGGGGTAACTAGCGGTGTTCCCCAAGGGTCAGTCCTAGGACCAATTCTATTCAATTTATTCATAAATGATCTGGAGAAAGGAGTAAACAGTGAGGTGGCAAAGTTTGCAGATGATACTAAACTACTTCAGATAGTTAAGACCAAAGCAGATTGTGAAGAACTTCAAGAAGATCTCACAAAACTAACTAACTGATTGGGCAACAAAATGGCAAATGAAATTTAATGTGGATAAATGTAAAGTAATGCACATTGGAAAAAATAATCCCAACTATACATACAATATGATGGGGGATAATTTAACTACAATGAGTCAGGAAAAATATCTTGGAGTCATCGTGGATAGTTCTCTGAAGATGTCCACGCAGTGCGCAGAAGCGGTCAAAAAAGCAAACAGGATGTTAGGAATCATTAAAAAGGGGACAGAGAATAAGACTGAGAATATCTTATTGCCCTTATATAAATCCATGGTATGCCCACATCTCGAATACTGTGTACAGATGTGGTCTCCTCACCTCAAAAAAAGATATTCTAGCACTAGAAAAGGTTCAGAAAAGGGCAACTAAAATGATTAGGGGTTTGGAGAGGGTCCTATATGAGGAAAGATTAAAAAGGATAGGCCTCTTCAGCTTGGAAAAGAGGAGACTAAGGGGGGATATGACAGAGGTATATAAAAGCATGAGTGATGTGGAGAAAGTGGATAAGGAAAAGTTATTTACTTATTCCCATAATACAAGAACTAGGGGCCACCAAATGAAATTAATAGGTAGTAGGTTTAAAACAAATAAAAGGAAGTTTTTCACACAGCGCACAGTCAACTTGTGGAACTCCTTACCTGAGGAGATTGTGAAGGCTGGGACTATAACAATGTTTAAAAGGGAACTGGATAAATTCATGGTGGCTAAGTCCATAAATGGCTATTAGCCAGGAAGGGTAAAGAATGGAGTCCCTAGCCTCTGTTCATCAGAGGATGGAGATGGATGGCAGGAGAGAGATCACTTGAATATTGCCTGTTAGCTTCACTCCCTCTGGGGCACCTGGCATTGGCCACTGTCGGTAGACAGATACTGGGCTAGACGGACCTTTGGTCTGACCCGGTACGGCCATTCTTATGAATTCAAAATACATTAGTAAATATTTTAAATCAGTGGCAGAGTCTAACTTTGCTGTTCTTAAGCCTTAAACAAGGCCCCTTAATCATACTATAATGAAAGTTAAGTACTGAAGGTAAAGTAAATTCACAGCACCCAAATGAGGCTGTATATGTTTATTTATCGTCAGTAATTTTTTTTTTAAACACAAGGCAAATATTAATAGCTGAAAGACAACACTTGCAGAGTATGTACAGAGCAATCTACAACTGAATGTAAGAGGCTTTAATCTATTAGTAATTTAACCATTTTATAAAAGCAAGTGATGTTTTTTCTTTAAGACCTTCTTTAGAAATAATTTATTGCCAATTCTGAACTAAAGCAAGGAAAGCAATGTACAATATAAAAGATGCTGGTTAGCCCCTGGAAAGTTATAAAAGATACACATATAAAAATGGTAAGCCACAAACATTTATACAAAGCTAATACAAATCTTGATTGTTAGATAAAGGATCTATGAGGTTGTTACAAATATTTTTTCATAAGGCTTCATGGAAGGTAAGCTCTCTCTGCTATTGAAAGCACAGGAAAGCAGTTTTAAATATTCTGCAATTCAATTATTTGTTGTTAAGTTCAAGGCAAAGAAAATTGCAAATGGCACTGTATTGCAATGCTGTGTAATTAAAAAAAAACAAAACTTAGATTCATCTACATCATGGTACCATCAAATACAGAAAGACCCAAAAAGTCATCTTGTGACTATTTTAGCATGAAACACTGATTATTCTAAAACAGGAAATGCTGCTGTTGGAAAACAACTTCTGCAACCATCTTTAAAGATAAATGCCTAGAGATTCTTGACTAGCTTGGCAACCAGCAGGAAAGTTGAAGACTGCGACAGTTGTGTGCACCCCTTTAAGTGGCAACTTGCTTATAAACTCATAGTGCCATCTCTCAAACAGTGCTGTGTTCAGAACTATCAGGTGTTTTTTTTTTGTTTTTTTTAAAGTTTTACTTACATTAGCAGCAGGATAGAATAAAAGCCCATTAGTTAAAAAGTTTCTGCTGAAGTTATGCGGAGTTCAAAATACTGACTCAGTATTAGCCAAGAGTCAGGAATACTACAGACATGCTCAAAGCATTTTAGGTTTGCTAGAATCCTGGATGGCAGGATTAAAAACCTTTTACCAGACACTTATTAGCCAAAGGACTAAGCCTATTAGCCAGAGGCCTCTCTGGAAAGATGAGAGGGGCCAGAATTTTCTTTTTAAAAATGAGAGCTTACATTGGGCAGGAACTGATGGCCTATTCCTCCTGAGAAATGTGGGGACCTACACCATTGGTAAGTGGATTTTTTCGAGACTGGTGAACAGCCACCATTTATTTTCAGGTATCAAACAAATTTAAACAATGCAACAAGGAACGTTTGCTAAAATGCTATTTTCACCTTCAAGTACAGACTGTACAAGACAGTGGTATATAGAAATCATAGCTCAATGCAGTTACTGATCATTCAGTGAAGCTAATGATCCTTGGAAAATTAGTCCTGTTAAAAGTAGCTTTTTTTAATTAAAGTCTTAGGATTTTTCCTGCATTTCCACTTCTACTGGAAATGTAAGTCCTGACTTTGTACCATACTTACTGGTTTACACTCAGTCTTCACTTTTATTAGTTTGATTTTGATCACACATTTGCTTTAGCTTCAGTACACATATGGTCAGTCTCTGTTCAGCAATATTAAATTACTACACCTTGCATCCAAATTATTTCCAAAAAAAATACATCCAGTAACAAATCCCAAAAGAAATAAAGCAGCCTAACTGGTGCTCTCTTTCAGTGTGTCTGCAAGTAATAGGTACAAAGACGACGGAAATGCCCAGTAGTTTTGAGCCAGACTGTCACATAGGAACAAATATACAATGTTTCAAGGTTAGTTTTCAGGGAGGGAGGAAGTGTGTTTGTGTGTGTGTGTATGGGGGGGGGGGGGGGAATAATAATACCATCAATGATTTACCTCAATACAATTGTCTTAGATGGAATTAGTCTGAGTGCAAGTTTCAGATGGAGAGAAGTTTCACACACTACATTTCCTACCCTTTCTTGATGTCAAAGTTTAAGGCTGAGTGATCCAAGGAGACAGAGTGGCTAGAACTCTAGTTAAGAAAACAAGACCTTTCTGGGAAGAAGAGACATGACACTTAACCAAAACAAAGTAACATGTATTTTGGATTAGTCCAAGGCGCATGGAAGCATTTTGAAAAGCAGATTTACTCATTGTTAGGGACTCTTCAGAAACACTTACTTAATCAAGGCTTTGGGACTTGACTTTATCCTTAACATTCACCTCCCATTGACTTCAGCTGGACTTGTGGGAGCCTGCCACTACTGAGAGACAGGTGCTATTCCTGCATGGGTATCAATTTTAACAAACAGATCCTGTGATGTGAAATTTCAGTGTTTCAATTTTTTTAATAAGTGTCAGTCTAAACCAAAATTCAAATCCTTAGCTTAATAAGTATTTTGCATTTCTTTAGCACTGCATCCACAGATTTCTAAGCACTTTACAGTGGTGAGTAAGCACTATTCTCATTTTACTGATGAGAGAATGAGGTACAGAGAAATTTAAATGACAGTCACAGGAAGTCAGAGGCAGAGTTGCCAACAGAGCCCAAGCTTCCCCGACTCCTACCAAAAACAATCCCATCTTCAATGCAGACTGTTTTAAACAACTAGAACATGTCAAACCACTGCTGCACATGCAGTGCATCTATGATAAAACCCATCTTTAAAAAATTGCTCTTCCACCACAAAAATTAACTTGTTCTATGGGCCAAGTAGCAAAACAGAACACTGGCAAGGGTAAACAGAACTACTTGATTTGTGCAGTAGTGACCTGCACTTATAGCTTTAAAACACCAATTGGCCAAGCTTTATTTCATAACATGCTCTTTGGCATATAAAGTTTCAGCCAAAAGTATATTTTGCACCGCAACCAAAGTGAAATTCCACAAGAGTTAGTTGTAATGGAACTTTGGGCAGAATAAAACTGGTGAGAAATGGCATCTCTAGAAAACCTTATGTAGCATGTTTGGCTCAAGTTTTCTTATGATAAAAAAAAATACTAAGAGGATCAAAAAACGTCACCATGGCTAAACAGAATAAGTAAGGCCGCTGGATAAAAAGGCATCTTTTAAAAATTGGAGTCATGTCCTACTGAGGACAATAGAAAGGAAAACAAACTTTGGCAAGTCTAGTGGACAAGGCAGGCCAAAAAAAGAATTTAAAGAGCACTGAGCAAAAGACAAACTAACAGCAAAAATTTTTTCAGTACATCAGAAGCAGGAAGCCTGTCAAACAAACAATCAGGAGGGGCCACTGTACAATCGAGGTGCTAAAGGCCCATTCAAGGAAGACAAGGCAGTTGCAGAGAAACTAAATACATCTGTCTTCACTGCAGAGGATGAGAGATTTCCACACCTGAGCCATTCTTTTTAGGTGACAAATCTGAGCAACTATCAGAGACTGAAGTGTCATTAGAGGAGGCTTTGGAACAAACTGATAAGCTAAACAGTCATAAGTCACCAGGACCAGATGGTATTCACCCAAGAGTTGTGAAAGAACTCGAATATGAAATAGCAGAACCACTAACTGTGGTACAAAACCAACTGCTTAAATCAGCCTTTGTATCATATGACTGGTGAATAACTAATGTAATGCTGATTTTTAAAAAAAAAGGATCCATAAGCATTCCTGGCAATTACAGGCCTGCCAGCCTAACTTCAGTACCAGGCAAACTAGTTGAAATTACAGTAAAGAACAGAATTATCAAATGCATAGATGAATGTATGATGGGGAAGAGTCACTGTTTTTGTAAAAGGAAATCATGCTTCACCAATCTATTAGAATTCTTTGAGGAGGTGAAACATATGGACAAGGGTGATTAAATAGATACGGTATACTTGGACTTCTAGAAAGTCTTTGACAAGGTCTCACACCAAAGGCTCTTGAACAAAGTAAGCAGTCATACTTTGGGATAAGATGGAAGCTCCTCTCATGGATCAGGAAACAAAGGGCAGGAATAAACGTTCAGTTTTCAGAGTGGAGAGAGGTAAATAGCAGGGTCCCTCAAGGACCTGTGCTGTTTAACATACTCAAGTAATCTGGAAAAAAAGGGGTAAACAGAGGGGAGACAGTTTGCAGATGATACAAATTTTACTCAAGATAATTAAGTCCAAAGCTGACTGCTAGGATAATACAAAATTACTCAAGACAGCAGTCAGCTTTGGACTTAACTAAGAGTTATGAAGGAATCTCTCAAAACTGGGTGATTGTGCAACAAAACGACAGATGCAAAGTAATGGACACTGGAAAACAATGACAAATATTCACATAAAATGAGAGGTTCTACATTAACTGTTACTACTCATGAAAGATCTTGGCGTCACTGTGGGTAGTATTCTGAAAATATCAGCTCAACGTGCAGTGGCAGTCGAACCAGTTGGAAAGGGACAGAAGTCAGAAAATATCAATGTTACTACGTAAATCCAAGGTAAGACCACATCTTGAATAGTATGTCCATTCTGGTTGTCTCATGTCCAAAAAGATTAAAATTGGAAAAAGTACAAAGAAGGGCAACAAAAATGACTGGGGAATTGAACAGCTTCCGTATGAGGAGAGATTAAAGATAGACTGTTCAGCTTCAAAAGGAGACAGTGGGGGAGGGGGAGAGAAGGGAATGATAGAGCTCTATAAAATATCATGAACAAGTGTTATTTACACAATACAAGAATCAGGCGTCACCCAATGAAATTACAGGCAGCAGGTTTTAAACAAACATAAGGAAGTACTTCTTCACACAACCCAGTCAACCTATAGAACTTGTTGCCACTGGATGTTGTGAAGGCCAAAAGTATAACTGCATTAAAAAAAGAATTGGGTAAGGTCCTGGAGTATAGGTCCATCAATGGCTATTAGCCAAGACTATCAGGGATGTTCCTAAACCTCTGACTGCCAGAGGCTGGGACTGGACAACAGTGGATGAATCATTCAATAAATTGCCCTGTTCCGTTCATCCCCTATGAAGCATCTGCTACTGGCCACTGCCGAAAGACTGAATATTGGGCTAGATGGACAATTGGTCTGACCCAGTATGGCCATTCTTATGGTTCTTAGGGATTTTAGACCTGATTCTGACAGATTCTCTGAAGTTTTCAGACTTTAGCATTTAAGTATTGTAACATGTTATGCTCATCTTACTGTACAGACTTTTGGCTTAGTGGCGTTTGGCCTATTTACCCATATCTGCATACGGCCATTGTCTGGGGAATTTGTCTTCATGTAAGGCCACTGAAAACACTGGAGAAGGAAAGAAGACTGGAGGCACTTACGTTTGCAAATACTTCTGTGCATTAGTGAATGCTTGTTGATGTGGGACTAGGCACACTGTAAAAGTTATGGTGAAAAGATACAAAAGCACTTCAAATCAGCCTAAACTCTGGGGCAAGGTACCTGGATGTAAGCTATTCAGCACAATGACAAACTGAGAATACAGATTCTAAAGTGTAGTTTGCTTCTTCCCACATATCAGCATTTCAGATCATAGTGCTCTGTTATAGCTCTAACAAGCAGAGTACTTAAAATATGCAATAAAAATGAAGTTTAGACTGAACTGTGTCATTTACTAGTTCTTGATCATATTAGTCTTTATACATTTCTGGCAGAAGGTATTAATGCTGACCATTCCCAGCTTTTCTGTATTTCCTGACCTAAAGCATACCCTACAGTCAAAAACCCATGCAAAACTTTATATTTAAGGCAGGAAAGGCTTTATTACCAAGTATCCTAGCTTCTAAATGATTCCAACAAGAAATTTATGGAATATCTATCCAATGAAAGACCTGAGAAATCAAAGTCAGCTATATTATCACAGTCTTCATCATAGTTTTAAGGAAGAGGTGAAAAGGAACAGCTTTAAAAAACTACTACTACAAGTCTAATGTAATTCCGATGAATGTTACACTGAAGTCTGGACTTGGAATTTTGATGGTGGAGTGTGTTTTCTAGATAGACTTTTTGCAACATACAAGCACTAGAGGTCAAGTTTAGTCACCTTACAGGTTATTTGGACTTAGGTTTGCTATAAAATTATAACTGAGTCAACTCAAAGCTACAGTGGAAGAGATTAAAGCCTCAATTTCAGCAGAAATTGGCAATAATGTGCTCAGCAGCACCTTTCAGCCACACATCAAGAAGTCTGACAGGACCTGGATTTTTCTTCTCCTGTTGTAAACCACAATTTTAAAAACACAAAAGGTATTCAAATAAAAATATGTCTTTTTGCACATCACTGTAGCATAAGCTGCTTGAGGTTGTCGTGAAGAATGGTATCCTTGACGTCACGGAAAACCAGCCGGATGTTTTCTGTGTTAATAGCAGTGGTGAAGTGGTGGTATAGGGGCTTCTGCTGTTGGTCCCGGCGTTTGGTACGAAAACAATCCACCAGGAATTTTTGGACGTCTGTTAAGCAGTGGGGATCCCCTTCGAACTCTGGGAAATAGTTTTTGATGCTCACTTTTTGTACTTTTTCCTCAAGCAAGTCTGTCTTATTTAGAAATAGAATGATGGAGACGTTGCTGAAAACCCGGTTGTTGACTATTGTTTCAAAAATGTTCAGTGATTCTGTAAGGCGATTTGTTAGCCGATCCTCCATGAGCACCTGGTCGAATTCACTTGAGGAGACCAGGAAAAGTATCGATGTGACACTGTCGAAGCACTCAAACCAACGTTTCCTTTCTGATCTTTGGCCACCTACATCAACCATCTTGAAGGGAACATTTTTTATTTCGAAGTCGTACTCATGAATCCCTTTTGTGGGTCTTCGTGCCAGCAGAATATCTTGCTGTGATGGAAGATAATCCTAAAAAATAAAGCAAAGTTTGCCAGTTAGGGAACAATGAGCATAGTGGCTTTAGCAGACTTCTGACCTAGAAAAGCTGGAAGGAAAGTTATTTTTGAACAGAGTTTTCATGCACTATTCCATTTTTAAAAGATTTCAGTCGCTAAAGCTGAGATTAACACACCCAACCCTAAAATGAGAATCCCTCTAGAGCAGTTTCTCTCAACGACCGGTCCATGGACTGGCATCAGTCCCTGAGATCTCCCTAATACAGTTTGAGGTGGCAGCAATCTGGTCCTTGGTATCAAAAAGGTTGAGAAGCACTGCTTTAGACAACTGAAACTTTCCCTCTGCTACATATCAAGTGACCTTAGTAAACAATATTGGAAGGAGCATTACCCATTTCTCATGCCACCAGCTTCTTTTATTCCCTCACTACAGATTCTTGTAAAAAGTCTCCTTCCCCCATCTGTTATACAATATGCATTTGTTGGCTGCCAACTTTACCCCCAATGGCTGCATTAGAATGATTCTACCAATTCTAACAGTAAGCACTCATTCACTAGCTTTCCGCTCTTTGGCATATTGCTCAGTTGATCATGATTCATAATTAAAGAACAGAACCACTGTCTGACAAGGTATTGAGACTACCTAAGTTTTTATTGAACCCACAGATGCCATCACAAAGAAGCCAAACACAAGGAACTTCTTGATGCCTGCACAGCAACCTGTTGCCTCGCTCCCTCATGGGTAACAGGCAGCATGAGAAAGCTTCTTGGCGTTCCGTTATGAGTAGTGACATCCAATGGAATGAAAATACTCAGTGCAGGAAAGAGTTGTGTTTCCAAAGTGCAGGAATTTAAACAGATGAATCCAAGAGGCCAAAGTTGTGGGACCTGATCTCTAAGGAAAGCTAATGCATTTTTGTCTTCTCCATTTTCACAGGAGTCATTTTGCTGATTTGTGCATTTACCTCTGAGCAGTCAGTTTGCTAAATTTTAAGTTCACAGCTTTGTTCTCCAGTATAAATACATCCTTTGTTATACTTCACTGTTCAGACATGTCATGCTTTGGTATTCACGGCAGTTTTGGGAAACAAGCTAGGTTTGAAACCTTGAGAAGTTTAAAAGCAAGTCTCTCTTCACTTAATCTATTCAAAGATCTTTTCCTAATAATCCTAGTCAATGAAGGGCTCACGGCTCAACATGAGACTCATAGATCAGAAGGGACCAATCTGATCATCTAGTCTGACCTCCTGCACAAGGCAGGCCACAGAACCCCACCCATCCAATTTTATAACAACCCCTGTCCCAGGACCGAGTTATTGAAATCCTTTGAAAAAACTTGTGAAGCAATGTCAAGAGACCTCTGATTCAACCAACTTCTACTGAGGATAGAAAGAAACCCCTGGATAAACAGTTAAATAAACAAAACTAGAATTTAACAGTAGTACAGTTTAGTTTTTGAAATGCCCAGACATGCCTGTTTTGCTTTAAATTACGGCTATACAAAACCTGAATGTTTAAATCTTTTCAATAAGGAATTGTTACAAAATTTCAGACAAACTATTTAAAAACAATTAACAAGAAGATATATCATTGCAAGCTTTTACAGATAAAATAGAATCCCATAATACCCTAATAGACATTTGTTAATGAATATTTAAAAGGGTTTAAGCTCAACTTAAAACAAAAGCATTGACAAAAAGTTACAAATTAGCCTAAAAATGGGTTTGAGGATTTTAAGGAGCACTTTGTTCTAACGCATGAAAATCAGAAAGTGAAACTAATGAGGGAAGAGCAACCTTTTTGTCTAAACTCCTGATTCTTTTATTCAAGCTGGCCACAACTGAGATGTCTGGGTGATTCTGATAAAAACCAGTTACCAAGAAACTTTCTGATCCACCACAAGGCTCCCCTCTTTGCTCTCATCTTTAGGTACTGACGTACATCCATGACGGTGCAACCTAGTTTCTCAGAAGGAAAGCTGAAGCCTTTAGAACTCCACCTACTGTCTTAAAAGTGACCCATGGAAGAAAAAGCTGGGCTTTTGCCCTTTTTTGCCTCTCTCATATGGATAAAAGCAGCCTGAACAGTTAATAAGTTTTCCTGCTTGCTTTACAACATTAAATTCAGGTCTTGTCTGCCAGGAAAAGACTAACATGGGAAAATCTGAGAAATTATAACATCACAGAGACTGAAACTAAGAAACTGAGTAAGGATTTTTAGTTAGATTTTAAACACACACTTAACTGCAGTGCCTAATGAACATTCGGGAGAGCGGCTGTCATTGCTGCAGAGTGACCACCACCACCACCCTTTCTCTGAAGGAGCAAAAGATCAAACACATTCCTGAGATCAACTCCCTCTCAAAGAGGTCCTCCATCAAAGCCAGGGAAGACCAGACATTCCTGATATTTCTAAGGTAAAAGACAAGCAGACTTTTTAAACACATTTCAAATACACAAAACAGGGCACAAAGCATATTTCTACAATTCCTTTCCAGCAGATAAAATGCAAGACCTTGACCTCCTATTAGAGCTCCCAAGATACATATGCCTGCAAGAGCACCACCAGTGACCAGGACACCTGGGTTAAGCTCACAACTGGGCATTAACATTCGGCTTAAAATTTCAATCATAAAGTGTTTCACTTCCCCTCTTAAAGGCTGTTTAGCATTACTGGCTCATAAAAGCCACCACATTTTACTTCACAATTGGCTACATTTAATGAACTGTACAGTCTGTAAAGGGCAATGTGAATGTCAAGTAGTCTGTGCACAGTTGAAAGCACCACCGACTGAGAAGAGCCCCATCAATTCCCATCTCCTCATAGGTTTCCCAATGCCTGAGCATGAATTTCACCTCCTTCCAATTCCTTTCTCCATCCCCACACTCTGATCCACTCTTCCTTGTCATACATGCAACCCGAGGGCACCAATTCCTTCCTTTCTATTTCACTTTTAGACTTGTGAGGCCCTCTTGCTCCTGTACAATTTCTTAAGTAATCCCCCCCTTTCAATCCTCACTGCCAATATTCTGGATCACGCCATTGTTCTTTCAGCCAGTACAAACGACACTCCATCACTGGCCTCCCTGAAACATCTCATGTCATCTCCTCAGCCTGCATCTCACCTCCTGTCACTCTCAACCTAGTCCTTAGGACTCCACCCTCTTTCTCAGCTTTGTCATTTCCTTTTCTCCTGCTCTCCCACACTTAGACAAAACAAGCAAGATCGGAATGGGTAGTATCATTCCAAGGAGCCAAGCATCTTCAGTTCCTTCAAATGCCTCCTCAAAACCCACTACTTTGGCCATATTTTCCACTCTCTACCTCCACTCCTGAACTGTCTGCTCTCCCAACCTACTTAGAAATATCAGAATGTGTCACTTGCTAGTGTGACTCACTGTGTCTGCCTAATCTGGATTGGAATCTGTTCAAGGCAGGGATCATATCTCTGAGGATATGTCCACGCTGAGGTAGGGATTCCCCTGCTCGTGCACACATGCTCGCGACAGATCAATGAGAGCTAGAATGACTACAAACAGCAGTATAGCTGGGGTAACACAGGAAGCAGAGACACGACTGAGCTGTGCTGAATATGTACCTGCCAGCTTGGCTGTGCCTCTGCTGTTGTTACCTGTGCTACCTGGCTACGCTGCTATTTATACTTGCATTAGTTCTCATCAAGCTGCTACATGTGCGTGTACATGAGCAGGGGAATCATACCTCTATATTGTAGTGCTGACCATAGCCATAATCTAACATGCTATGCAAAGCCAAGGTCCTATATAAAATGTTTACAATTAATATTCTACTTGACCAATAGTGAGAATGATAGGTAATTTTCTCTATTTTTCCAATTCAGCTTTGAAATAAACAGGCCTGGTTATAATAATGTATGTAAACAAGACCAGATTTCCTTATGCTTGACCAGATCAACAGAAATCTGAACGAGCAGGTTTTAGACATGCTGATCTCTCTAGCTTCCTTATGCTAAAGGAGAAAAGGCCATAGTCACGTCTGCCCATTAACAATGTAACTTCAAATCATCGGTTTGCATGAGACAGGAGTAGTGAGTGCTTCTACCCATAAACTACTACAGTGCCAACGTACAAAAACAATCTTTAACTGCCAGCAAAGAGCTGTGCTCCAATACAAATGGGAAATAAACCAAAAGCTATATTTACTCAAAATTACCTAGCATTTGCCTGAATATATCTAGTCATTTCTGTCAACAGATAATGATTTTGAAGAAAACTACACCTCTTAACATTTGTGATTTACAATTAAACACTATTATCCAACTTTAAAAGTCACCATTCTGATGAGTGACTAAAATCATTTTAGTTCAAGATGCAATTGCTAAAGAAACGAAGTCATTTATTGTATTTATAGCTAGAGACTCTAAGGCACAGTTAACTGGAATGTCTTATATTGCTATCATTCCTTTTTATAGTTCTGATTAAGAACTTTAAGGTGGCTGAAAAACAGAAGCAGCCCTCAAAGCGATTGTTTTAGATGTAATGTGTGGACCGGCATAACAATGGGTGTGAAAAATCTGAACAGAAAGTTAAAAAAGCCACCTGGCTGGCTACTAGAGACAAACAATTAGTACTCCTTTTATTGCTTCAGACAGATGCCATAAGGCAAAAGGCAAACAAGCAGCACTGATGTTGGAACTTCTAAATGAGACTCGATAAGTGATGTGAGATCTAACCTGATAATCAAGTTCGGAAAGGTTTTGTTTTGGTTCCCATATCGTTTAAGTTTAGATGATAGCTTAGACTCTCCTCACTCAAAATCATTGCAAAAAAAAAAAAAAAGAAAAGAAAAGAATTAGGTGCACGCTGTTCTGATCACTCCATCTGAAAAAAGTATATTTGAATTGTAAAAGATACAAAGAAAGGCAACAAAAATGACTGAGGTATGGAACAGTTTCTGTATGAGGAGAAATTAAAAAGACTGGGACTGGTTCAGTTTCAGAGAGAAACGACTAAAGAAGGGGAAATAATAGGTCTATAAAATCATGAACAGCGTGGAGGAAGTGAACAGGGAAGTGTTATTTACTCAATCACATAACACAAGAATCTGGAGTCACCCAATGAAATTAATAAGCAGCAAGCTTAAAACACAAACAAAAGGAAGTACTTCTTCACACAATACAAAGTCAACTGGTGGAACTTGTTGCCAGGCGACATTGTGAAGGCCAAAACTATCACAGGGTTCAAAAAAGAATTAAGTTCATGGAGGATAGGACCATCAGTGGCCATTAGTCAAAATGGTCAGGGATGTAACCCCATGCTCTGGGTGTCCCTAGCCTCTTGACTGTCAGGAGTTGGGAGTAGACAACAGGGAATGGATCACTCAGTGATTGCCTGTTCTGTTCATTCCTTCTGAAGCACCTGACACTGGCCACTACTGGAAGACAGGATACTGGACTAGATGAACCAATGGTCTGACCCAGTATGGCCGTTCTTAGGTATTGGGTGGTATTAGGCTTCAAAGCATTTGTTGAGAACATAGGTGCTGACTTTGTTTTTCCCCTATTGGTGCTGCACCAAGGCCTGCCCTGGCTCCACCACTCCCCCCAATGCCCTGCCCTCGCTCTGCCTCTTCCAGCCCCCAATCCACCCCCCTCAGAGTTCTGAGCCTGCCTGTGACGCTCCACCCTCCCCCTAGTCTCTCCCCAAGATGCCAAACAGCTGATCAGCGGTGCTGCCGAACAGCAGTGGCTGGTGCGTGCTGAGCACCCTCCCCCACGTCCCCCCAGGTGTGTGCGCGCTCCAGCGCCAGAGCACCTCCAGAGTTGACACCTATGGCTGGGAATATAACAGATGCAGTGTCTTCGCAGTTAGGTTTGACGTTAGCTTCCCACTGTCAGGTCAATTTTCATGCATAAATTCTGCAAAACAAGACCGCTGGATATGAACATACAAACTGACTATAAACACAAGCTGATGAGGCAAAAATTACAATCAAAATGGCTGTCATTAGGAAGCAATACAAACCCATGGAAAATGGAATGCTGAAACATTTTCCAGAGCAGATACAGAGATTCTATCCCATATTAAATTTACATTAAATGGGTTATATGCCAGGCACATTACAAAATATAACAGTGAACTGTACAGTCACAATTTCTTGTTCTAGAGGTTTCTTACATATAAGCACAAAGTTTTCTAGCAAGAGGCATCTTTGAGTATCAATAATTAGATCTGTACTGCCCCAGAGCCATCTTGATAAATGGACGTACAGTGTTACCAGCAAATTCAGGATACCAAAATACACAATCTGGATAACCACTTTGTAAAGAGCAATTTTTTCTTCTTCTTTAATGTATATTTATGGTCATAAGAATAACTAAAAATAAAACCACCCTATTTAACAGACCTGCTCCAGGTGTGCATGGTAATAAGCTTACCACTTCTCAATCTGTTAGTGTCAGAAGAAGCAGAGCTGGATTTAAACATGGCTTATACATCATCCGAGTAGTTAGCTACTTTCTAACGTCAGAATCTTTACTGAAAGTGATATGTGAACCCAGTAAATCCAGCTTGACTTTTAGATCCCTGTGGGAGCTTGTTAGAAAAAGCCACATTTTTTATTTGTAAAAAGAACATATATGATTTTCAAAATTAAATAGCACTGTTTCCATATTTGTTGTATTTTCGCAGACATTTTCAGAATACAGCAGCACCATGTGCTTTCTATAGAAAAATTACTAACTTCATATATTCTGTAGAGTTCAGTGGTGATTGCTTGACTCTGCGATTTATATTCACAGACTTCTCCTGGCCACTATCATACTGTTTTCTGAGCGTTTTACCAGACAGGACAATCACCATATTCTACGCCATACCTAGGGCCCTACCAAATTCACAGCCATGAAAAACTTGTCACGGATCATGACATCTGGTCTTGTGTGTGCTGTTACCCTATACTATACAGGTTTCATGGAGGAGACCACTGTTTCTCAAATTGGGGGTCCTGGCCAAAAAAGGAGTTGTGTGTGTGTGGGGCAAGGTTATTTTAGGGGTGCCACAGTATTGTCACCCTTACTTCTGCGCTGCTGCTGGCAGGGTACTGCCTTCAGAGCTGGATGCCTGGTCAACAGCTGCTGCTCTTTGGCCGCCCAACTCTGAAGGCAGCACCTTGCCAGCAGCAGCACAGAAGTAAGGGTGGCAATACCACACCATGGCACCCTTACTTCCGTGCTGCTGCCTTCAGAGCTGGGTGGCCACTGAGTGGCCGCTGCTGACTGAAGGCCCAGGTCTCCAGACAGCAGCTCTGCCTTCGGAGCTGGGCTTCCAGCCAGCATCTGCCGCTCTCCAGCTGCCCAGCTCTGATGGCAGTGACGCCATCAGCACAGAAGGGTAGCAGTACTGTAACCTCTCCTACAGTAGCACTGCCTGTTTCCCCACCCTCCAAACTCCTTTTTGGATCAGGACCGCTATAATTACAACACCATGACATTTTGGGTTTAAACAGCTGAAATCATTAAATTTAGGATTTTTTAAATCCTATGATCATGAAGTTGGCCAAAACAGACGGGTGAATTTGCCAGGACCCTATCCATACCCCCTGCCACTCATGTTTGGATGTTTTACCAGTCAACCTGTAGGTTATGTAAATTACTAGAACAAGATGAAAGCACTACTCTCCAGTTACCACATGCAAGTTACATATTTAAACTGAATCAACAAAATCCCTAATGATATTCAAGACTAACCTGATTTAAACTTCCCAACTAAATTAAACTTACCGATTCTCCAAGTTTATCCAAGTTGTCCAGGAAATATTTTACAGATTCCCCCTAAAAAACAAAATAAACTGATCAGCGTTTTTCACAGATGGCATACTTGGTCACAGCAGTTTACATTTTGAAGTCCAGTTACTGAAACCAAACATACTTGGTATAAAAGCTTTAGTCACCGACTTTTATAAATTCTGTATGCAACTATGTAGAGAAGTTTAGTGAGCTTGATACTCATGGAAATTAATATTCAACCATTTAAAAAAGCAGGGATAGTCTAACTTAAAATAGTTCTTTTAATGATTACAAAATTTAGGATTGTCACATTTTTATTAGTGCTGTTCATTTGGGTAATCACTGTACAAAACCTCAGACTCAACTTCAGCATAAAATATTGCATTTAATATTTTTTGCTATTCCTGAGTAGTCTGTATATAGGTGACTGGGTACATAAAGGTCAACTGAGATAGATTCATTTAAACTGCATAATGAAGTCAGCTCCCATTTCTACAGGCCCTGCTAGCTGCTGAGCAGAGCACATAGCAGTACCTATTGGATTTCTGGGAACTGGGCAGGCGGAAGCCTGCCCACTGCTAACAGATCCCCATCCCACAGCCTAAGGGGAGGATCTACAGGATTTCAAAAACCCAACCAATTCCGGAGGACAACTAATAAAAGAACAGGAGTGCGGTTAGAGGGTCATAAGAAGGGAGTCTGAGGGGGACATCGAGCAGAGAACCCCAGACAGCGCCCACTGCTCCTTGAAGACGTCAAGGGAGCCAGTGGATGCCGCCCAGAGGAACTCTGCCTGGATACATGAACGGACTAAGGCCCGGAAACAAGCCCCACAGTCACAGGAGTCTCCATTGACCAACCTCCTCTTCCTGGTAGACGGAAAGGTAAAACCATAATAAATGGATGAATATAAAACATTGGAATAAGCCTTCTTGTCAAAGACCACCCTGGATAAGCACAACTTGTTTAGGAAGTTATGAATAGTGCTCCAAGCTGCAATTCTGTATAATATTTCTTCTAGTGAACAGACTTTCAAGTTCAATACAATACCAACCCTTACATGTGGCAATTGCAATTCTGAACACCCTCAGATGCAAAAACTAAAATTTATAGAAGCTTGAATTATTCTATTTTTGGTTGATGTTAAATGACAAATTTAGAGCACAATAACTGAAAGGCCTTGTTGAGATATTCAGTGTCATAACAAGAGGGCAAAGTTGTAAGTTACACTTCAATTCTTAACTACAAAGCAATCCAAATATGGCTTACTTGGTCATCAATTCAATTAGAGAGCAGTCTATACTACTCTGCCAGTGAAGGGAAGCGCAGGAAGTCAATTAGATTTTGCAATACATACAATTAATCTGTGCATCAAGGGACTTTAAATTACATAAAATATTCAAGATTAGGAGGTACTACATTTAGTCATAAACAGAACTAAGACCAGAGTTATATCTCTGATAAGGTCCTTCATTTAAGAATGAATATTTAAAAAATGATCAAGGAGGTCAGTCCTTTCCAGAGGAGACAGCATTAAAATGTGAAGTCTGAGCAGGCATTAGGACATTAAAGTAACCAAGACACCAGAAACTTCTGGCCAGTTCAACAAGCTCAGAAGTTAAAACTCTTTGCCAGCTTTTTCATTTGTAGGGCTAGAGGTCACCTGGTGCAAGTATACACCATACTCACAGTAAAACTGCAGTTTTAAAACCCAAGCCTTTAATTAGACAAGGCTGAGACTTCAGTGAGAGTCATCTTGTGCCTGATGTACTTAAAGGGACAGACATTAAGGCAAGAACCACTATCATATATTATATCTCGTTTAATGTCACATTTTTCATAAACTGACAAACTACAGTATTGGAAAACAGTAACAGATTTCCAAGCTTGCTGGAGGAAGGCAGTGGTTGTTCAGTATGACAACAAGACTTCACACTTGCAATGCCACGTACTACAGAAGCTCACAGTGCTTCATAAATTACAGATACAACCTCACCTCACCTCTGTGAGGCAGAGGCAGGTGGGCATTCCTATTAGACAGATGAGGAAACAGAGAAAAGTGACTTGCTCGAACACAGGAAGTTCGCAGCAGAGCCAGGAAATTCCAGGTCTCCTGACTCCATCTTTTTTTAATCCAAAGCACCTTTTCTACCTTAAAGATTTAGGACAAGATTTTTTTAAAAAAGCATGTTTAAAGTTAAGTTCCTAAATCCTTATTTAGGCTCTAACAGGACCTGTTGGGTGCTCAACATCTTTGAAAAAAAAATCAGACTATTTAGGTACCTAAATATGGACTTAGATAGTCTAATGTTGTCCCAAGAACCTTCAAAGAGAACTTTTAGATCAGACTGCACTATTCTGTTTAAGGAATCTACATTGCTCTAATGAGGCCCTAACTCTTCTGCATTTAAACAAATTTGTTACTACCTTTTCATTTAAGTCCTGAGAGCTTATTGCCACACTAGTGATTGTTCTGTTAAAGCACACAACCAAAACCACAACATATAAAGGTCATAGAACAGCACCAAAATCTGCTTTCCAGAAGAGGGGATTTCCTGATAACATGAATGCAAAATATATTAGCACACAGTAATGACAAAGCTCTATAGCTATGCATTTGACAGTAAGTTTACAAACTAATGCTCAAAAGCTTCAACAGATGCATTGAGAAAGCTACTTCTACTTGGGTTTTTAAGCTTGTTTGCTGCTGTGTCCTGAATATGGCCATTTTGAGAGAGTCAGAAAAAGCTATGAAAAAAACAAAGGGAAATAAATATTCCACTTATAAGGATGCTTAGATTTTCCTCCACCACTTCTTTAACCTGAGGGCTTGTCTACAATGGCACTTTACAGCACTGCAACTTTCTCACCCAAGGGTGTGAAAAAACATTTCTCCCCCTCCCCCCGAGCGCTGCAAATTTCAGTGCTGTACAGTGCCAGTGTAGACAGTGCTCCCAGTGCTGGCAGCTATTCCCCTCATGGGGTTGTTGTTTTTTTCCCTAGTGCCACAGCGACTACACAAGCCATGTTAAAGTGCTGCTGTGGCAGTGCTTTAGCATGGCTAGTGAAGACGTGCCCTGAGAGTCCATTCTCTGGGCTGGAATGACAGCCACCGTACCTACCTAAATCCATTCACACCACCAGTGTGACAGCAATGGGGCAAACTTCCTGACAATATGCTTCAACCTTATATTACCTCTAAGAAGGTAAGAGTCTTTCAGCTCTTGTGGACTTCAATTCACATTTTCCAACTTGTGTCTCTAGCCTTGGAGTCGTTTCTGTACATTACACAGCTCAAAGCTAGAGTCTTGACTACTGACCATTTCAGCCTCACTTACACCCCTTCAATTTTACTGGACTAAGCACTGCTCTGACTACAGCTCCACCATTGTTCACTTAGTCGTTCATGCTGAATGGTTAATAAGAAAAAGTTTGTGTAGATTTAAGGATTGCTCAAACACACTATTCCCAATCAGGTGAAGATGGAATTCAGACAACTGCATATTCTATCAAGGCACATTTCCAACTTTTAAGCCATGAAAATCTATAAAAATTCTTCAGCTGAGTAAAGGGCAAGATGCAAAGCCAGTAAACATCACTTTCACAAAAAAATAAAATATCTAGTCCCCGCAGAGCACTTGGAATGTACAGGTAAGATACAAGGACAATATGGCACATTTAATAATTCCTTTCAGGGCTACCCTTGTGTATATACATTGGTATAGTAACTGGATATGAGGAAATGTAATGAGGCCAAAAGGACGACAGTATTCTTCACTAATACACTTTTTTTTTTTGTAATACAGAGGATCGAAAAACATCTTATGCATATTATGTGGATTAAAGAACAAGTATGCCCTACTGAAGAGGACTAAGACAGCAACTGTTACAATTCTATTTAAAGGAAGACAGTCACATCTGTCTGTAATTTTTTTCTTTAAACCTACTAGTGTTACTTATAATACCCAGGATGGCTAAGTGAAAGATTAGGAACTTTTTCTCCCAGTTTAGTTTGCATTTGAGAGAACTTTAGTATTTATATCAGTTTGCATCTAAAGACCCCAAACAATGTTTCCAATAACATGATGTAAGAATAAGTCACCCCATCTAAGCAAGTGCTCTCAGTACTGCTAGAGCTGCACCAGTGATACTAAGAATTAGAAAATGAGAACAAAGTAGAGGGTACACCAAGTCTATGGTAACTGGAAAACTAGTGAAGTGTCATCATGAAAGACCAATCCAAGTGACTGAAAGGGGAATAGACTAACTCCAATTTAACACTCATTTAAACTCTAGTGCCTACTGAGCACTTATGAGATAGGAAACCTTTGTTAAAAATTCAATACCTCTATTTCCTAAACTAAGTTGAAAGCTCATCTATCCTGAGATCCGCTACCTGGTGTCTGTCGACAGCTACATGAACATGCAGCTTGCAAACATGGAAGAATACATAGATGGTGTGTTGTCAGGACACCTTGGTGAAGTTTTGATAAGATGTAACAACGTCCTGTACGTTAGAGGAGAAGATGGAGAAATGAGAGAGTAAGGGCTTGTCTACATCAGAAAGTTGCAGCGCTGGTGAGGGAGTTACAGCGCTGCAACTTTGAAGGTGTACACATCTGCAGGGCATCACCAGCGCTGCAACTCCCTGTTTGCAGCGCTGGCCGTACTCCCGTTTTGTCTGGGGTGTAGAGGATCCAGCGCTGGTGATCCAGCGCTGGTAATCCAATGTAGACACTTACCAGCGCTTTTCTTGACCTCCGTGGAACGAGGAAGCCTCTGGTAATCAAGCTGGTCTCCTTTCCCGGTTTGCTCTCTCGTTCCCGGAACCCCGAGCAAGCAGGTCTCCTTCCCTGCGGTTTGCAGGGTGGCTCCGGGAACGCGAGAGCAAACCGCGGCGGAGCTGGTCTCCTTTCCCGGTTTCCTCTCTCGTTCCCCGAACCGCCGAGCAAGCGGTTCTCCTTCCCTGCGGTTTGCAGGGTGGCTCCCGGAACGCGAGAGCAAACCGCGGCGAAGCTGGTCTCCTTTCCCGGTTTGCTCTCTCGTTCCCGGAGCCACCCTGCAAACCGCAGGGAAGGAGAACCGCTTGCTCGGCGGTTCGGGGAACGAGAGAGCAAACCGGGAAAGGAGACCAGCTTCGCCACGGTTTGCTCTCTCGTTCCCGGAGCCACCCTGCAAACCGCAGGGAAGGAGAACCGCTTGCTCGGGGTTCCGGGAACGAGAGAGCAAGCCGGGGAAGGAGACCAGCTTCGCCGCGGTTTGCTCTCGCGTTCCCGGAACCCCGAGCAAGCAGGTCTCCTTCCCTGCGGTTTGCAGGGTGGCTCCGGGAACGCGAGAGCAAGCTGCGGCGAAGCTGGTCTCCTTTCCCGGTTTGCTCTCTCGTTCCCGGAGCCACCCTGCAAACCGCAGGGAAGGAGAACCGCTTGCTCGGCGGTTCGGGGAACGAGAGTGCAAACCGGAAAAGGAGACCAGCTTCGCCGCGGTTTGCTCTCGCGTTCCCGGAGCCACCCTGCAAACCGCAGGGAAGGAGACCTGCTTGCTCGGGGTTCCGGGAACGAGAGAGCAAACCGCGGCGAAGCTGGTCTCCTTCCCCGGTTTGCTCTCGCGTTCCCGGAACCCCCCTTGAAGCCGCCCAACAGCGCTGCAGTGTGGCCACATCTAACACCACTTGCAGTGCTGGTTGCTGTAAGTGTGGCCACTCTGCAGCGCTGGCCCTATACAGCTGTACTAATACAGCTGTAACAACCAGCGCTGCAAAATTTTAGATGTAGACATGGCCTGAGTTTGTATATTTCTGGAAAAATAAAAATCAGTTAAAAAAACCCACACAAGTCCATGAGCAAAAGTCAATGAAAACAAGACTTGGATTTCTGATATTTTTAAGGTTAACACAAACTTTCAGGACTTACTTTTTTAAAATCAAAATTGACAACTCCCCCCCTCCCCCCCAAAAAAACCAAACAAACAAAAAACAAAAAACACAACCCCAACACAAACCAAATTTTCAAGTTTTGCTTCAGGGAACTGTTACAAAACTGAGGTAGGGATCAACTTTGCAGAATCAGGGATGTAATGAGTTGGAAGATTCGCATTCTAGCATGGTTTCCTTAACTTGGGAAATTTCTACACTACAGGGACTGGACCAGTATAGCTACGGCATTGTAGCTATGCTGGCATAACCACATAGTGCAGACACAGCCTACACCAATGGACGGGGTTTTTCTGTTGGTATAGGAACACCCCCTCCCTTAGCAATGGTAGTTAGGTCAACAGATGCATTTTCTTGTCCACCTAGCTCCGCCTATAATGGAGGATTAATATGTCAGCACAGGTACATTACTCAACCGTGTGGATTTTTCAGCCCCCTGACTGATGTACCTACTTCAACCTACATTTTAAGTGTAAACTAGGCATTGGTTTGGTCATACATATGCAAGTAAAATCAAATTACCACCACATGGCTAAGGCAGAACTGTGTTAAGTGGGAGCCTCAACATACTTGAAATTGAAGTGAAAGCTACTAACTTTGTTCTGACATTTGAAAATATGGGAATTTCAAGCAGTGATCTCCAAAAGCGTGGTTTACATTAAAAACCATTGTCAGAGTGGTGTGTGTGTGTGTGTGTGTGTGTGTGTGTGTGTGTGTGTGTGTGTGTGTATACACACACACCTTGAAAGATGCTTTTAACCTTTATTTTCACAGTTCAAGGATCTCACATAGTGAGGGAATGGCTAAGTATAAACATGAAGAGGCTAATATCAGAGAAGAGGTAAAACAACTTGATCCAAGGGCAGAATTCTGCATGACAACTTATGTGCTGAAGTGTTTCACTTTGGTGACAAATGTGCTCAAGCAACAGGTGGTGTGATAAAGCAGTATTTTAACATACACTCACTATGATACAGCAAGATGCATGGCTTTCTGGAGATTAGTTTGCAGGGTGGCCTTACAAGATCTTCCTCTGTTCGAACATCAGCCTTTGCATCTTTGGTACAGAACTAAAATAGACCTCTATCATTCTCTTGGATTTCAGCCAATTGCTTTGAATGCTCATAGATGAGTTCTTTTGTTTAACTGGAATCAAAGTTGTCCAGGGCTCAGCTCAGCTGCAGACCTCAATACTCCCTCTGATTCAGAAGTCTGTGTAAACCACAGGAAGCTCACTGTTAAATAACTTGATTCATAACTGTCAAATATTCCATTTTCAGACAGGTTTGATTCAGACAGCTTGTGTGCCTCCTGAAGTCTTGTGATCTCTACTGAAGAAAGTCAAAGCAAAAACTATTTTTAGTGCAATCACACAAGTCATGTTTCAAACAAATTATGAGGAAAACACCTAATCTCCTTGTGAAGACAGACATTCTAACCACCAGCTTTCCTTTCAGCCTTGCATTAGTTTTTACAAATCCAGCCTGTTTCTACCCAAGTCATAGATGCACAGTCCAATTTTCCTTCACCAAAAGACAGCAGCAATAACTCGATGTGCTTTCAGTCATTCTTCTTACATGAGAGACTAGTGGGTTATAAAAACTATTAGCAGGCTCCCAAAGTCTAATACACTTAGTTTTAGCTTTTAAGAGGAGTTCCCTTCAACAACAAGCAAACTGCTAACAGCCCAAGTATACTGCTAGCATTTAAAGGAAAGCAAATTTTTTTTTAAAAAAAGCCAAAAAATATGTACTAGTTGAAATGCACAGCAAATGAATGAATGCTCCCTTTAAATCAGAATAGTTACTGGGTGGCATCAATTCACTGACAAAAACAAAAGTGAGTAATTTACATGCAAACCAAGTAATCAAAATTTAAAACCAAGCCAAGTTCTCACAATTAAATTTTAAAGGACTTTGGTAGAGCTTGTGCGTTTTGCTATTTGTTCATTAGGGATAGCCCTTAAAGAGCCTTAACACTTTGAAATAACACAACTGGAAGACACGTCTTCACTGGCAACGTTAAAGCGCTGCCATGCTTGTGCAGTCGTGGCATGGAGCTGGGAGAGAGCTCTCCCGGCAGTCTAAAAAAACCCCATCTCCGCAAGGGGAATAGGTCCCAGCATTGGTGCATGGTCTACACTGGCACTTTAGAGAGCTGAAACTTGCAGCGCTCGGGGGGTAGGGGGGTGTTTTCACACCCCCAAGTGAGAAAGTTGTAGTGCTGTGAAGTGCCAGTGTAGACAAGCCCAGAGGCATTATCTGCATTGGAACTTGAAGGACTTCAGAGGTCTGAAACCCTCTTCCCCCACAAATGACAAAAGTTTTGCTGACAAAAAGCAGAGGTGTGAGCAAGGCTTTGTCAGGAGAGCTCTCCTGCCCACAAAGCTACTGGTTGCTTGTTTGGGGGGCAGGGGCAGGAGAGCTCTCTCCTGCAGACAAACAGCAGCTACATGGTGTGCATTTTAGTGGTATGGCTGTAGCGACACAGCTGTGTCGCTAAAAGGTACATAGTGTAGACATAGTCTAAGTGTTCACATTTTTATTCACCTGTCCCAGTTTGGATGCAGATCCAACACAACATTGGACTGATAAGTCTACTTTAAACCTAAGTGTTCACATTTTTATTCACCTGTCCCAGTTTGGATGCAGATCCAACACAACATTGGACTGATAAGTCTACTTTAAACATTTGGAAGGGGGAAATCATGTCTTACTAATCTATTAGAGTTCTCTGAAGGGGTCAACAAGCATGTGGACAAGGGGGATCCAGTGGACATACTGTACTTAGATTTCCAGAAAACCTTTGACAAGGTCTCTCACCAAGGCTCTTACGTAAATTAAGTTGTCATTGGATAAGAGGGAAGATCCTTTCATGAACTGAGAACTGGTTAAAAGACAGGGAAAAAAGAGTAGGAATAAATGGTAAGTTTTCAGAATGGAGAGGGGTAACTAGTGGTGGTCCCCAAGGGTCAGTTCTAGGACAAATCCTATTAAACTTATTTATAAATGATCTGTAGAAAGGGGTAAACAGTGAGGTGGCAAAGTTTTCAGATGATACTAAACTGCTCAAGATAGTTAAGACCAAAGCAGACTGTGAAGAACTTCAAAAAGATCTCACAAAACTAACTGATTGGGCAACAAAATGGCAAATAAAATTTAATGTGGATAAATGTAAAGTAATGCACATTGGAAAAAATAAACCAAACTATACATACAATATGATGGGGGCTAATTTAGCTACAACTAATGAGGAAAGATCTTGGAGTCATCATGGATAGTTCTCTGAAGCCATCCACGCAAAATGCAGCGGCAGTCAAAAAAGCAAGCAGGATGTTAGGAATCATTAAAAAGGGGACAGAGAATAAGACTGAGAATATCTTATTGCCCTTATATAAATCCATGGTATGCCCACATCTCGAATACTGTGTACAGATGTGGTCTCCTCACCTCAAAAAAAGATATTCTAGCACTAGAAAAGGTTCAGAAAAGGGCAACTAAAATGATTAGGGGATTGGAATGGGTCCCATACAATGAGAGATTAAAGAGGCTAGGACTTTTCAGCTTGGAAAAAAAGGAGACTAAGGGGGGATATGACAGAGGTATATAAAATCATGAGTGGCGTGGAGAAAGTGAATAAGGAAAAGTTATTTACTTGTTCCCATAAGAACTAGGGGCCAACAAATGAAATTAATGCGCAGCAGGTTTAAAACAAATAAAAGGAAGTAGTTCTTCACACAGCCCACAGTCAACTTGTGGAACTCCTTGCCTGAGGAGATTGTGAATGCTAGGACTATAACAGTGTTTAAATGAGAACTAGATACATTAATGGAGGTTAAGTCCATTAATGGCTAATAGCCAGGATAGGTAAGGAACGGTGTCCCTAGCCTGTTTGTCAAGAGTGTGGAAATGGTTGACAAGAGAGAGATCACTTGATCATTACCTGTTAGGTTCACTCCCTCTGGGGCACCTGGCATTGGTCACTGTCAGCAGCCAGGATACTGGGCTGGATGGACCTTTGGTCTGACCCAGTATGGCCATTCTTATGTTCTTATATTATGTTAAGAAGAAACCTTCAGGTTTCCTCCAAGGATCTGGATTATCCTTGAGTAGAGCAAGAAAGAGAAATCAAGGACATTTCTAATTGCAAGTGGTCTTGGATTTAAGCAACTCAATCAGTATCAATTTCTTCACTATCAACGTTTCCTGTTCCCTTATGTTATTTGTACTTTGAAGAGGTGAAAAAGCTAAGTAAGTAGTCAGAAGCCCTGGCCAGCGCTAAGAGCAACAGGTAAACCACAATGCTGATACTATTGGAGGGTGTGTCTGGGGTGCAGATAGTGCACAAACCATGAAAACTAACACAGGAAAATGCAGGTAGCCTGGTTATGAAAACAGGGTTGGGGGGAAGTTAGTCAGGATTCTTAATTCTGTAGCATGCCAACACCTTAATAAACCTCAAAACTGCAGTTTAAAAGTGTGCATGCTTTTGGTTACTATTTTATCCAAATACATAGCACATGTGTGGGTTCGGCAAAGCAAGGAGCCTTTAGTTTTCGTTTCCCCAAACTCATACAGCTCATTTCAAAGTTGGTTGATCATGAAGCAACACTGCTGCCATCAATGTTAAGTAACATTTGCAGTATTCTGGAATCTTAGCAATAAAAACAGGTCAGTTATTGCTGAGTTAGACATTCACCTTAACTCTGAATTTCCTTGGTTTTGTGTTTGTTAGACCAATAAAATTAGGCCAGATTAAAGTCCTTTGTCCCAGCTGTGACCCTGCTACCATTGTCCTTAACTGAATCATCAAGATTGAGTGAGAGTTTGCCCTTGAACACCTGATCCTGCATCCACTGAAAGCCACATTCATATACAGCCACAGCTATGCCAATTCCAGCCTCATGGCCTCCTGAAGCCATGTGAACTTTAGAATGTCTAACATCATAAGTAGCCTACTCTGCAGACACTGGTAGGACCATCACCACATCAGTTACTCACTAGCTTCCTAGTTCAGCCAAGAATCCAGTAACAACTTCCCACTGAATTTTCAGGGATTCTATGGTGTAATCCCCCCCCAATACCTCATATCCAACTATTCTCACACTATTCACTCCTCCCACCTCTCCACAGTTCAGTAGTGGGTTCCTCATGTATACAATCTTTGCCTATTTTTATTAAATTTGTACTGCTTCGTATGTGGAGACTGCTAGAAGTGCCTTACACCCAAAGAATGCAGGGCCTCAGGTGAATATTCCGTTTTATAGATAGGGAAACTGAGGCACTGGACAGTTAAGCAACTTGCCCAACATCACACAAGTTAGTGAAAGAAGGGAAATAGCTTGTGTCCCAACTACTACTATTGTCCTCTAGCCTCTGAAGAGGCTGTCCCTTCTTTAAACACTGATTTTTTAAAAAAAAAGTTAGAAAAAAGGGCTAGCAAGTCAAAGAGTAGTGTTAGTAAAAGCTCCAGTTACATCTGATCAAAATAGGGTGAAAGCCATTCAAAAATACAGTGTGTCAAAACATGGTTACTGCTTGTATAGTTTTAAATGTAGTCATGTCAAGGCCTGAAACTGTAAAAAAAACAAAACAAAACCTGTCTAATGTAATTTAGAAGTAGCTAAAGCACTGATACTGTATATAGAGATCAGATACAAAAAAAAATACATCACTTGTCCCAATTCCTGAATACATTAGTATTATATTCAGTTTTTAAGTCTGTTATATGCAGTTCAGGGTGAACTGATTTTGACTAAGTGTTAAGACTGCTTGTGTAGCTCCCTAGACAGATAGGAGAATTTCAGTCACAGATTTTTCTCTTGTGAAAACAGATTCACCAAAATACTTTTCCTAGGGTAAGCATGTCAGTAACAAGCACATAACAGCTCATCCCACCTCTGCTCAAAACATTATCTTCTTTTCTTTTTTAGCACTTTCTGTGCACAACATTAGATGCTTCGAAAAAAAGCCGAACTCCGTTGCAGAAGAGAAGGCTTCACTTCTAGACTGCTTTAACACAACTCCTATCTCAGGCCATGTCTACATCTAAAATTTTGCAGCGCTGGTTGTTACAGCTGTATTAGTACAGCTGTATAGGGCCAGCGCTGCAGAGTGGCCACACTTACAGCAACCAGCGCTGCAAGTGGTGTTAGATGTGGCCACACTGCAGCGCTGTTGGGCGGCTTCAAGGGGGGTTCCGGGACGAGAGAGCAAACCGGGAAAGGAAACCAGCTTCGCCGCGGTTTGCTCTCTCGGTCCCGGAGCCACCCAGCAAACCGCAGGGAAGGAGACCTGCTTGCTCGGGGTTCCGGGACCGAGAGAGCAAACCGGGAACGCCGCGGTTTGCTCTCTCGGTCCCGGAGCCAGCCAGCAAACCGCAGGGAAGGAGACCTGCTTGCTCGGGGTTCCGGGACCGAGAGAGCAAACCGGGAACGCCGCGGTTTGCTCTCTCGGGTCCCGGAGCCAGCCAGCAAACCGCAGGGAAGGAGACCTGCTTGCTCGGGGTTCCGGGACCGAGAGAGCAAACCGCGGCGAAGCTGGTTTCCTTTCCCGGTTTGCTCTCTCGGTCCCGGAACCCCGAGCAAGCAGGTCTCCTTCCCTGCGGTTTGCTGGCTGGCTCCGGGACCGAGAGAGCAAACCGCGGCGTTCCCGGTTTGCTCTCTCGGTCCCGGAACCCCGAGCAAGCAGGTCTCCTTCCCTGCGGTTTGCTGGCTGGCTCCGGGACCGAGAGAGCAAACCGCGGCGTTCCCGGTTTGCTCTCTCGGTCCCGGAACCCCGAGCAAGCAGGTCTCCTTCCCTGCGGTTTGCTGGCTGGCTCCGGGACCGAGAGAGCAAACCGGGAAAGGAAACCAGCTTGATTACCAGAGGCTTCCTCCTTCCACGGAGGTCAAGAAAAGCGCTGGTAACTGTCTACATTGGATTACCAGCGCTGGATCACCAGCGCTGGATCCTCTACACCCGAGACAAAACGGGAGTACGGCCAGCGCTGCAAACAGGGAGTTGCAGCGCTGGTGGTGCCCTGCAGATGTGTACACCTTCAAAGTTGCAGCGCTGTAACTCCCTCACCAGCGCTGCAACTTTCTGATGTAGACAAGCCCTCAGTATCTGCCCTGAAAGAACAAGGTAAACTTCAGCCTCAAAACAGAATGAAATGTGAATGTTTTGCTTGTTACTGCTCACTGTTCAATCAGCAGAAAGGAATCAACTCTACTGTTGAAGTGACACTATCATGTAGATTACGCCTCACATTTATTATTTGTTGAAAGGATTTCACAAGAAATAAGCAACCCAAAACAAAGTGTAATTTGGATTTTTTTTTAAAAAGAGACCTCCGCACAATGTGCGACACAACCACTACATTAACTTGATACTACATGAAAACTAAAAAGTGAAACTAAAACATGAGTTAAAGTGCAACTGACAAGGAAAACAAAGAGGTCAAACACGTCATTGGTGAAACAAATTTAACATTTTCAGTTTGAACACTTAACCATGTTAACAGAAACAAGGGGAAAGAAGTTTTTAAAAAGGAGGTTGTAAACCAGTAATACCTGTTTAATTTCCCATCCACCATTTACTGCAGAAGCAGATTAATCTAGGGGTTCCCAAAGCATGGTCCCATGGAGAACAAATACTGTTCTATTCTCTTTTGAGCTTTTACTCTACATAAAATATACTAAAAATACACTAAATACTTTCTGGATATTACTCTTCTACAGAAACATCTGCTGCAGTTGCCATAAAGCAATCCAAAAATCGTTGCAAATAAGAGGAGAAGCAGGGATGGACAGATAGAGACAAGACAGTGATTCTAACCCAGGGATCTGCGACCTTTGACATGCACCCCAGGGCCGGTTTGTTTACCTGCTGCGTCTGCAGGTTCGGGCAATCGTGGCTCCCACTGGCGGTAGTTCGCCACTCTAGGCCAATGGAGGCTGCGGGAAGCGGCACGGGCTGAGGGATGTGCTGGCTGCCACCTTCCGCAGCCCTCATTGGCCAGTGGGAGCCACGATCAGCCGAACCCGTGGACGCGGTAGGTAAACAAACTGGCCTGGGCTGCGTGCCAAAGGTTGCCGATCCCCGTTCTAACTTAACATGCATTCCAAAAAAGGACTTCATTAATCCAAGGTGTCAATTTGTTATTTTAAATCCTAAAACTGATTTTGCACTGGTCATTCAAAACTCACTAATTTGCATTTAGTAAACATCTCCTGTAATTAGTCTCAGATTTGCTCCAATTAACACTTTCATTATTTCAGAGTTCACTGAATACTATCCTACTTAACCCCATATAACTCTGTTCAAAGAAATATGATCAAGTTAAGGTTTTAAGTACCAGAGATACCATAGCCACAGCTCAGTTTACAATAAAGCAAGCTGTTTCAGTTTTTAATTAGCCTCTCCCCAAAAGACGATCAATAAGGGTTTTACATTTTCTCTAAAATGCACAAAAAAGAAACCTGCCAGGTGGTGTACAAACAAGCTGTGTTGGTGTGCACTTTGGCAGGGGAGAGGAGGTGGGGAGGAGGAGAAAACTATTTTATTTAAACAAAACTTGCAAACTCACTCATTACTGCTTCAGAGAGAACAAGCACAATTTTCCTACGAACCAGATGCAAAACTCCAGCTTGTTTTGCAAACTGCCATCATAAAACAGCTTTCAGTCAGGAACAACTGAACCACGGGAGGTCAATGCAGAGTGCCAGTGGGTCTCTATAGGTGCAGGAAGCAGTGGAGGGGGGAAAGCTTCTGCACCCATAGGCTTTGCACCCAGCATGGAACCCGCCTGGGGTCCCAGCCGCCAGCCTCAGGTCCGCTCCCTCTCTCCCTGAACTTGAATGCTGAGAATAAGCTGTTCACAGGGCTCTGGAAGTGCTGGGAGAGAGGGAGGAGGAATTAGTAAGCGTGGGGCTGCTGGTGCTGGAGAGGAGGGGGAAGCTTGGCACCGGTGGATGCTCCACACCCACTAATTTTTCCCCATGGGTGCTCCAGTGCTCCACAGAGTCGACGCCTATACAGATGTTGCCAGACCGGGGAGTGCCAGATTAAAGAGGTTCAACCTGTACTTTCAAGCCAGAGACCCAGACAGCAAGATGCATCATATCACATTAGAATCACCCAACCAATCCAAGGCTTCAACAAAAGTTTCCACAGCTCAGAGCTGTGGAGAGATTTGTAGATGCACACAGAGTTTAGGGACAATATCCAAAGCCTAATGTCTGTTAAGCTTGGAGCAAGTTTTTTCTCTGACAAACTTAAGGGATGTAGGACACCACTAGAGCTCACCGTTTTGCCACAGTACTTCTTCAAACTGTGAGGATGACCTCCTTAAGACCATTCCAACCGCTTCCACAGAAGTTCAAATCAGCACAAGGAATATGAAAAAATGGGGAATATGCTGGGTATGAGGTGAAGGACTTGCAAGTGCCAGGGTACCAAATGATCTATACTAAGCACTCAACTGTTAGTTTGCCAGATCCAGAACAGAAACTAATCCATTAAAGTAAAGAAATGAAAATGTTTCTGTCCAATTATTGTTGCACTTCATTAGTGCAGAAGTTTCTTCATCTTCTCCCTCCATATAAAATCTTAGAGCCATTTATGGAATATCATCAATATCATATATGGAGATATACCTATCTCAAAGAACTGGAAGGGACCCCAAAAGGTCATTGAGTCCAGTCCCCTGCCTTCACTAGTAGGTACTATTTTGCCCCAGATCCCTAAGTGGCCCCCTCAAGGATTGAATTTACAACCCTGGGTTTAGGAGGCCAATGATCAAACCACTGAGCTATCCCTCCCGCCAGTATTTGGAAGTACTTGCCTGCAGCGGGTGGGAGGATGGGGCATAGCACAGGTATTTTTGAACTATGACTATTTGGAATCTCATTCTACAATGATTGACACATTTCAGGCCAGGGCATCCTCTAACTACTACAGAAGTCAACTGGAAACCATGTACTGACCAGGGAGCACATACTATCCAAGACCAAACTGCCACCTCCCAATTACTATTTATACTCTGGAAGCATCTATAAACTTTGGATGTTTTATGTGCAAAACAGACTGGAACCAGACTGTAAACATTTTTCTTCCCTCAGTCCACTGACCCACTGGCTCCATGACTTCATGTATTTGCAACTCAAACTGCTTTTAATCTAACCCTGAAGCAGCAGTGAGTCTGCAAGTCTGTCACTCATCACTCAGAACTATGCTCCTTTCCAAAAGCAGCCAGTTTGCAGAGCTTGGCAAAGACTCTCTCAAGTGTGCCAAAAGCATGAGAAGAATCTGACATATGGATACATGCTAACACTTGCATTAGTATACAAGTTACAAAGGTTATAACAGTAATAGTGTGTTAAATCACCTTCCCCTATTATGAACTGCCAATCTTAAACTAGAAATTGTTACATTTAGTGCTGTGTATGCTATGCAGAAGACAAATGCACTAGGAAAGGAGAGTTTCATAAGAATATGGACCTACTCATGCACTTGGGGTAAGTATCCTTTATGAGGATTCTATTTTATAGCATGAATTCACTCCCCCCTTCAGTCTCTTAGGAGACAAAATGCAGACCAAATACTTTTCATCAGTCACTTTGACTGCATCTAGCAGAATCTATTTGGACTGAGTAAGGGAAAGTTCTAATTTCTTTGTTCAACAAAGAACCTTAAACAAAAGCAATTAAACATTTTGTGCAACAAGTGTGTTGACTACTTGTCATGAACCTTTTGATTACATTTAAGGATGTGAAATCACTATGGCTTGCAAAATGCACAGCAAATCACTATAATTTTGTGCATTAACCACTTAAAAAAATTGACATAAGCTGTGACTACAAAATCCCTGAAATAAAAAGCTAAAATATCAAAGTCAAAACATTCAGAAAATCCTATGCACAGCACCCATATGCCATATAAGGCACCCAACATTTTACATTAGTTATGGGATTTCACAACAGAAATTAATATACTAGGGTAGTGGCTCTCAAACTTTCCAGACTACTGCACCCTTTTCAGGGCTCTGATGTGTCTTGTATATCCTCAAGTTTCACCTCACTTAAAAACTACTTGCTTAGAAAGTCAGACATTGAAAATATAAAACTGGCCCAAGCACACGATTATTGAAAAATTGCTTATTTTCTCATTTTTACCATACAATTAGAAAATCACTTGGAATATAAATATTGTACTTAAATTTCAGTGTATAGTATATAGAGCAGTATAAACAAATCATTGCTTGTATGAAATTTTAGTTTGTACTAACTTCACTAGTTCCTTTTATGTACCTGGTTTTAAAACTAGGCAAATATCTAGATGAGTTGATGGAAGACCTCTGCGTATGCCTGGTTGAGAACCATTGTACTAGGGCAAGAATTCATCTGTGCTTTTGGAAAGAAAGGTTTAAACAATCCTTATTAAAAATTTGAAACCTACTGTGAGATAGACAAATAGAGCATAATTCTGTTCATGTTTTATCTGATGTTAATTTGCCAGAGGGCTTCTCACTTTCTTAGCTGGAATTTCTGCATCCACTCCTTTCAACAGTCAGCAGTAGATGATTATATCTCTGCTCTGACAGGCAGTGTTTTCCTAATCAATTTCAAACTGCAGAGATTCTAGTCACTTTCAAACTATTGCTGTGGCATTACTACAGAAGGGATACAATGCAGAAAGAAGTTCAGGTGTGTTTATGCAAATACAATTAGACTATCACTTTGCTGTATATCATTTCTGATCCTGTAGCAGCCCATTAAGGAGATTTTTGAGTCTTTCCAGTTCCTTGGCGATGCCTTAGTTAAGTGATGTTTCCAGCTCTATTTTCCAGACTCCCTCAAATAATTCCTTTTCCATTGAAATTTATCATGCTTAGTCTCAGCCACAGATGAATTCAGGGAAAACATTTGAAGAAAGTAAGGCACACTAGATTAAGAGGCTGTGAAAGTGGGTGTTTTATTTGGATGGGTTCACTATCTTTTAGAGTTCAAGACTGCTTGCTTTGAAATATCCAAATCTATCATGGCTCATGATTCTGTGAGGACAAAGGGGTCATGAGATATTTCACGAGATTTTTAGAAAATACCTTGAATTCTTTAGCTTTCAAAATTCCTTACTCTTTAGATGCATGTAACATTTGTCATCAATATAGGCATCAGTTCCAACACCTCCAGAGACAAATATTTTCCTGCATAACATAGGCCTTTGCTCCAGTTGCCAAGTCCCTATCCCTCGGTCTTTGCATCCACAGGGGACGGCCAGCAACTGTAATTAAGGTTTGCTTTTTTTCCCCATTTGTCAATGTAGTAAATTTAGTTTAGTAGGGAGAACGGATTCCCAACTTCAGATGTTCATTAGTAATTATATTTTGGTTATAATATATTTGACAACCAAAGCTGCTTGTGTTCAGTGCAGAAGTGCATGTTCCAAGATCCTATTATCCATCCTTCCCTCTCATGACTCCATTTTAATGGCAAAAAAAATCTGGAGTAAACTGAGCCCTAGTGTTAGAATAATGCAAGACTTGGTTGTAACTTACAACATCCAGGATCAATAGCACTGTTACAAGTATTCCTGATCTGTTAAGAGTACAAGCTCTGGATCAGTCCTACACTCATACATTTCACAATCTATCAGTAAACAGACCAGCAAATGCAAACTTTATTAGCAGACCAGTTTGCTTAGGTAAATTCAACTATTTAGTAACAAATGCAGCAGCTATTTTGCTGCCATAGCCAACAGCAGCACTTCAACAATTCCACTGCTTTCCTCCTAGACAAAGCAGTAAGGTCAGCCATGTTATGGTTTCCTCACACTTGCTTTGTGGGTTGGGGAAGATGCTCAAAATTACAACTTCCTATTGCTATGCTAGGTTCCTAGAAGGGTTATGGACTGAACATGGAACATTTTAAATAAAACAAAGAATCTGG
The DNA here is from genome assembly GCF_007399415.2 of Gopherus evgoodei. Lineage (NCBI taxonomy): Eukaryota > Metazoa > Chordata > Testudines > Testudinidae > Gopherus > Gopherus evgoodei. Next base: position 23,297,557 of record NC_044336.1, on the reverse strand, counting down.
TAGAGTCTGGGTCTACAACAAATGTGAAAGCAACTAGCTGTAACACCATGTAGTCGCTGCAAATTCAATGCTCATAAGATGCAAGTTTGACAGCTCTGAGTACTTGAATCTTATTTATCCCTGGAGCAGCTACAGCATGGGCAATAGCAGCACAAACTTTCCCCCACCCAACACGACCCTGCCAGTTTGCCTCAATCCTCAAGGAAGCCACTATACAGATGCAAAGGAGGTTCACTCTCCACAGCCTTTCATTCCTTGATCTCTGCTGAAAATGACAACCTTGTTCCCAAATGAGGTATTGTTTGACATGAATGACTAGAACTACACAGAGACCAAATTTATTCCACCTATACAGTGCAATAGTGAGCTTTGTTACCACCATTTTGGGCTAGATTTCAACTGACACATTAGAGATAGAGAGCTCTCTATCCAATTATAAACCCCTAAGTTATCTAGTCCCCTGGCCACTAACATCTTTACCACTGCAATGTGATCCAACATGACAAGCTACCTATGCCAACATGTGCTACCTTCAAGTTTAGTGGCCAACAAGAAAGTCAGCTCTGAATGGATTATTATGCCAACAACTCAAACACTGCACTGAAAGCAGAGTGTGGAAAAGGCTGCTCCAACAGGCTTTTACAAGTTGCAGAAATAATTACTGTGGAAATTAAACAGCAGACACACCTTGAACTATGACCACCGCAAGTAATCCAGTAGCTCTGGAAAATACGTCAGTGTACCTTTAAACATCAGATATTAAAAAACCCTTTCCTTTCAGACCAGGCTCTTTGACCATTGCACAGATATACACAGAATCAAAAGGACAGTCAAATTTCATTTCTAGATTTAGCAAGGATGACTTGATAACAAGTCTAACTTTTTGGTGCTTCTCACTTCTATGACAAAATACTAAGAGAATCTAAAAAAATTGATCAAGTGACTTGCCTGTCAATGGCAGAGTCAGGATTAAAACCTGGTCTCCTAATTGCCACTTGGTGTCATATCACTGGGCTACTATGACATTCTCAAGTTTTACTAATACAGCAAACATATTGGTTAGACCTCTTTTGGATTAAAGAGGTTGTAGGAAATGTATCTGTGACCGATCTGGTTGTAGGAGTGTCATTTCCAGGATGTTCCAATGGGTGGGGATTTTATCTCAGTGAAGCCTGTATCCTCTCTGGAACCCCCATTTTACAGATAGGGAACTGAGGCACAAAGAGTCTAAGTGACTTCTCTACAGTGATACTGGAAGTTTGTGGCAAAGCAGGTAATTAAACCTGGGTCTCCCCACATCCCAGGTCAGTGTCCCAACCACTGGGTCATCCTTCTCCCCATGATGTAGTCCGCATATGCAAATCAAATGTTCCCCTGGCAAGCTGCCAGCGGTGTTCTCGATTGGAAAGAGCTTGCATCTCCCAAGTGTAGAAGCAGTATGTCAACTACAACATTCTGGATACCCAGCCCATATCTACCAAAACTATAGTCCATATTTAATAAGTCCCAAACTACATGTGAACCATTTTATCAGCTGCCTTTAACAAAAGGAACAGATGCATCAGAAGGAAACTGAACTACTAGGTGTAAATACAAACCACACTGAACAGACTTTACATCACTGGCTAGATACAGAATTGCAACCACAAGAGGCAGCATGCAAGACGAACAAGGCCACCAGGAGCACACTACTGCTTGCTCAGAACACAGCATACCAATTTGCAGCATGAAATTTATCTTCTATGTATTTTGGAAACGTTGTGCAGAACAAACTGCTCTACAATGCAAACAAAACCAACTCTCACTATGAGATCAATGTGCTATACCACACTAGGACTCTGCAATTACTTTAAATTTTGTAGCTAAGCAGAAACAAGTCACAAGCAAGGAGAAAAGAATGTTGGATAAGGAAGGAATGCAGTGCCAGAATGGAGTTATTGCAGAACTTACATGTCTGAAAGGGAAACTAGCCCCATTTTGGAAAACGAGGAAAGCTGGCACTTAAATTAGCATGAAGTATCACTGGAATGAAAGTTATTCAGATCAATAAGTGTTATAAAAATGAGAGTATCTAGTTGTTTGCATAAGCTTAGTCTATGCCTAAAACTTAGTTGACCTGGTTATGTCAGTCAGGGCTGTAAAAAATTTCATGCTGTGTAAGATATAGTTATGTCAACTTAACACCCATTGTAGACACTACTAGATTGATGCAATAATTCTTTCGTCAATCTAGCTACCACCTTAAGGAAGTAGATTTACTACAGCTATGGAAAAAACCCTGTTACTATAGTAAGGGTCTACACCATCGTGGTGTAATTGCAGCACTGCAGATATTGTGGTGTATATATACACCCACAGAAATTAAGGGGCCTGGAGAAATGCAAACATTTGTGGCCAGAGGCCCAGAATACTCTAATATGGGAATTCAGGCCTCTTCACATTGTCTAAAACTAGACTTAACACAAATGTGAAGGCCTGTAATCAAAATAAAATTGTGATATTTTAAAGTCAATTTGTTTTTAAAGAGGGAGCACATGTGGAAAATTCTCAAGAACTTTAAAACCCTTCTGAAGATCTGAAATAATTTGGAATTGGATTCTCTCCCCCACTTCACAGAATTATAGGCAATGTAATCTTTACTGCCACTCCCGCCCCTCAAATGGGTAGCATAAATGGCAATATGTAGTGTAGTGTATCCTGGTCCCAAGATATTAGAGGGAAAAGGAGAGTGAAGCAATATCTTTTATTGGACCAACTTCCAAGCCAGTGACCTTGAGGAGAGAGGTGACCTATCTCACTATCAATCTCTTCAGCAACCCTGTCCCAAAAAAACTAGTTACAGTAAGTTTTGTTCACTACTCTCACCAGGCCATTTAGGGAATCACTCCTTCCAGAGAGAAGCCTATCAGGAATCAGGATTATTTGTAACATTTTATCTCCTCATAGTAAGCTGAATCAGGCAGAGAACTCAGTGTGGACAATATCCCATAAGATTTTCCCCTCTCCTTTGCAACATGTAAAGCTACAGAGAAACTGTAGCAAAACTAGCAAGAAAGATTCTAACTGAACACACCTTTTCCGGTTTTCTATACTGTAATCTGATCTCGCTTAGAGGCAATGCCACAAGTAAACAGGAATCCAGAGGTAAAACACATATCCAGTTGTTTCCACCCTGTTTCAACACTCATATTAGCTGCAGTTCTCTGCAAATGGTGATTCCACAGACCAAGGTGGAATTACTGCATCCATGCACTTAAAACTGTTTAGCTCTGCCACTGCCAATCCCTGTCAAATCACAAGTAGGGCACAAAATCATCTCCAGATTATTAAGAGATATGTTGGTGAATAGTCATTCAAAGTATGTGAAATGGGGAAAGGATACCTCACTAAGTACTGATACCAAAACTTGAAATCCATCTCAAAGTTTTTTCACCTGATGCAATTCCTTTAAATCTGAGTCAAAGTAACAATGGGACTGAAAAGTTGAGTTTTCAGATTGGTCCTGCCTATATCGCAAAAAAAACTGAAAATTCTAGAAGGAAATCCTGCCTGGAGATATTCCTACCAGAGTACTTCCCTACCATGCTGGGAGCTTGCTTTCTCCTTAATCTGCCCTGGGATCCTTCTACTAGCATGCACTCACACTCCCTCTTCTCCCACCTGTGTTCCTGCACAGAAGCACCTTCCTCAGTAATAAAAGCAAGACAACACTGGCACTAGAAGTTTCCTCTTCAGCTGCCAGTAACTTTGAAGAGAGCCCCCCACAAAACAGAGCAAACAGTTTAAATTGAACAAGCAAATATTCCACCAACACATGCATAAAAGCCAGGAAATCCCTAGTTAAAAACTGTCAGCCACCACTTGCAATCTATAACTATAATTTTACTTTCTCCACATTACCTCTTCCACATCTACCACCCACAGAAACACATGCTTCCTTCCTCCACCTCCACACAAAACATAGCCAATTTCACTCCCTCCAGTGGAGTGGTTACAAAGGGAGGTTTTGTAACTGATTGGAATGTTGACTTGGTATTGCATTGAAGGAGACTGTTAGTGTATATGGCATAGATTTTAGCTGGTTATGTTTACCTGAGTCATGTAGGAAGACAGATGGAACAGTTTATAATAGAATGTATTGGCTTAGAAGTTTGTAATATTTATTAGGTGACAGAAATGTGGAATGTTGTGGGTTCTCAACAGCCAATGATTGTAGTCGGTTAGCATTGCATGGTTTGAGCGGAGGGAAGAGATGGCATGAGTGCGGTGGATGTGGGAAGGGAACATGATGAAGGTAAGGAATGGCTGAGAAGTTAACTACGAAATTCTTGGCTTTATAAACTGTGTTAGTGGATTAATCACTTGAACAGCCTGAATTGGGTTTTAAATGAAGTTTTTTGTTTGAAGGATTATAATTAGTCATTATGAAAGCGCTAAATATTACATAGCTCTTTCCATCTTCAAAGCACTGTACAAGTATTAACTGATGGATCTTCATAAGCACCTCTGTGAAGTAACACCCCCATTTTGCAGCTTGAGAACCCCCCACTTAATGGTCTGCTCAAGACCTCAACAATTAGCAGCAGAGCAGGGATAAGAAGTCAGGTCCAGAGTAACCCTGCCTCTTATTAAGAAGCTGCAACTGAGTTTTAGCATCCCACCAGCACTGCTATAAGTAAAGTTAAGTTGATTCTTCAATGCCATGCTCCCATACCTGGCTCTAATTCTCTCCTCAAAACCTTCCTTCACTCACCCTTCCCCCAGGTTTCATCAATTTGTCGTAAGGACAAACTCAATGCTCTCTCACAAGAGCTCTTCTTCTGTTGCAAATAAGTTTGAGGTGTACCTCTGATGACATTCTCAACCTGCCTTTCTTCTCAGTACTCACCCTCCACATTCTGTCACTTAAATCAGTTGATCTCTCCCCTCCATCCTTTTCTTTGGGCAATCTTCACAGCTTTCACTCACTTCATTTCCTTCACTACTCTGCTCTCAGCCTGTTTTCTTCTGCTTTCATGCACACAAATTCCATCCATTCCCATAGTTCCAGCTTACCATGTCCACACAGATGACTTCATTCTTATTCACTAATCTTTTTCCTTCTGTCCAGTCTCATAACTATACCTGCAACACCTCCTCCTGACTGTTGTTCCTATACAACCTCAAATTCAGGGCAATGAAAACTGAACCCCATCTTCTCTTGAAAAAACTTTGTTCGTGACCTTTAAACTTTCACTACAGTACCTCGAAATGTCATATTCCACTCCTTTCTTCTCCACGTTCACCAAATCCTATCATTACTTCTACATCTCCAAAAAGCCAACTCTTCCAGTGCCATATCACCCTCACCCTCCAACAGCCTTTGCCCATACCTTGTTCACCTCACAATTTGTGAAGTGCAAATTTTTCTTATACGCATCTCATCCGACGCTCCTATCAAGTTCAAGTTTCTAGTCCTTACTTCCAAGGCCTTGCACAACTCATCAGTCTACCTCTCTACTCATGTCTTCACATTCTCCCTCCCACCACCTCAGTTACTCCTGAGACTCCTTCCTATGCAATCCTTCCATATCTTCCTCCCACACCATGTAACATGCTTGAACTACCTTCCTCTTCAATCAATCCCACTAAAAAGACCTCTACAGAGTCTTTCAGCAATGACAGAGCAAAAATCTGTACTTTACCAAACCGGCATATCATACAGATTGTTAGGCCAGAAATGTAGCCTCTTTAACTGATGTACATTCATACAGATTCTAATTTGGGGACAGTTTAATCAGTCTTTCTGGTGACTTTTAGAAGAGTGCACCTATTCTAGCGCCAACTCAAAACAAAACTGTGCATATGTCACAACTCTTGTCAAAGCGTACTTGATGGACTAAGGAAGACATGAAGATAGCAAGGGAGAGGCGTTCTTCAGCTTAAAGACTGATTAAAAACACCAAGTGTGACTAATGAAAAGATTTTCCATGAAAGGTTTTCAAGATTAACTATTTGGTCTAAAGGGCTGAGCATATTCATTAAAAAAAAAGTTTAAAAAGATGGCTGTGTCATCCATAGTAAATATTTTATCAGGAATATCATCTCTACACCAGACGAGAATCCTGAGCACTGGGAAAACTTCTACTCCTTTATAATTCTTTCTGAAGACAAAGCAATGTTTCACTTCAACTTCCTTTGTTACACCAGACTCCCTTTACAGCCAATCACACTTGCCTCCACAACAGTCCAACATCTGATAACACAAGCCGCACATTTGCCAGGAATTAGTCTCATATAGCATCGCTACTAAGCTGGTCCACAATATTCATACTGCCTGAATACTCACCCAATTTATGTTCTCTAGAAGCCAGTCTAGCCTCAGGCCAATACGAATTTATAACAGAGTATTTACACAGCTTATGTTAAATCAGTGTATACAATAGCCCATAAAAGCTTAGAAGACATCATGGTCTATTGCTCAAAAATAACCCCCATATTTGAGGTAAGACTATGAAATTAACAACCTAGGTTTGCGTATTTTAAATTGTAACAAGACTGGAAGTGAAATATCAAGTTAAGAAAATGTTAGCCTTAATCTACCTACAGTAGTGGCCAAAGAGAGCAAGCTCCGACATCCCTATGTACTGCAACAGTTCACTGTCACAGGCTAGTCCAACGGCATCAGCTTTAACTTTGAATTTTCATTTTGTTTCACAATATCAATGTAGGTAGCAGAACTTTGTCACCTGAGATATACTAAATAAAGGAGTTAAATATAGAGTTCCTGTATCCAAGACTGAAGTGGTTTAACTTTTTATATACCAACCAATACAATACCAAAAGCAAATACTTAAAAAGCACAACAAGAGAAACTTGGTGTAAATGAATGAAATTGATGGGTTAACATATCTTCTCCCCTCTAAATTTATTCCACTAGAGATGAGCCAAAATCAAATCGTGCTTGCAATTTAAAGCATTATACATTCCAAATGTCCCCTCTAAAACTACACAGTGGGATTATGGTTCTGATAAATTTATCGCCCTGATAAAAGTTCCATCTAGCTCTCTCATTTTAGTGTTAAGAGGGAACTTTTAAAAGTCAAATTTTACAGATGTCTGAGCTTAAATTTTGATTTATTTTTTTTTTTAATCAAAGAGGGAGTGGAAAGGTTAAATTTGGCTGAGAGACTAAAAATTGTCCAGTCCTTAAACTTGGTGTCTAGTGAGTACGTATTGTCAACTACTTACATAATGTGTAGTGAATCTGAAAATCCAAATCCCCTGAAGTCAAAACGAATCAGAGAATTACACGGGATACACAATGCAATCTCAACTACACAGTTATTACTTAGCAAGTGAAGACATGGAAGCCCATTGTTATTAAGCATGCAACACTAGGCAAATTCACCTGCATACTAAAAAGTATTTTAGAAGGGATCAAGGTTACAAATGCACAATTTTTATTTGCAAGTTATATCAGAACTTCCACTACTTAGGAAAATCACCTTAATGTTATTATATGCTAGAGTGGCTTTTCCTCATTTAAAGACACAAAAAATTGTCATATTTGTATCTCTTTTCCATATCACTTACATTAAAAATGCAACTTCCAATGGGTTATCACCGTGTGTTTCTTTTGCCATCCCACACAAACACCTACCCATCCTAGAATTAAGTTATTCAACTAGAAGTCCATATTTCCAACTGAACTTCAACAAAACAAAATAGGTGATTACATGAAAACCACACACATGAAATACATCAGGAAACACAGAGGGAATGCTTGCAAGATTGCTCAGATTGGAATAGAGAAAAAAGTGGTTTAAAAACCCTTTTTCTAATAAAAATCAAGTGTATAACACCACTTTTTTTTTTTTTAAAAGGAAGAATAATCACATAAAATACTAGGTATTAATTCTCCCCTCCACATCATTTAAAAAAAGTTTCAATACATCAAAGAGGAAGAATGGTCTTGCAGTTAAGACACTGGAATGAGACAAACCATCTAGATTCAATTACTAGATCTGCTACAGACTCAGAGCATGACAGCAAGTCAACCTTACTGAACTTAACCTCTCTCATCTGCAAAGTGGGGACTAATACTTCCTTATGTCCTGTTTCAGCTCAATCTAGCTTTCTTGGTTAAAAGTAAAAGCTATAACTAGTCTGCAATTCCACGGGCTAGTATTTTAGGTAGGCCTCATGATATACGTCAATGATAACAGCCTGAAAGAGGTAGATTTAAATTAGTGTTTACTGAAAAATGATACAGGAACAATGCATCATACAGATGTCATTGACAGTATTAAGAAAGCCACAGCTTACCAGCTGGAATTCTCTGCGTCTGTCATAGGCATGCTGGATTCCATTATCTGCCCACAGTGATTTTATTGCTGGAAGATACTGTAAAAAAACCTGAGTCTCCACCATCCCTTGTGCCACCATTGTTGACCGAGTATCAAAAGCCATCATCTTATCCCCATTATTCTGGTTGTCAGGATCACCCCAGGGAATATGAAGTTTCTCTCGAGCATCTACAAGGACTCTCACACCTTGAAAAAAAACGGGAAAGTGCCATGATTAGATACTTCCAATATCTGCTATGTCTAGTCATTATACTAGGCCCTGAACCTGCAAAGACTTAAATACACATGTAACCGTATGCATTACGTGTAAATATTTCCAGGGCTGGGATCCTAGCTATTAATGCTCTGTTTCTCAGGAGAATATGATAGCTGTCAATTTTCTGATTGCAGATATTAAGATCCTTATGAAGAACAGAACCAGCAATATTGTAAGGTTCCTATTACCAGGATTTTTTTTTATCTTGTATTATGACTAGTATGGATTGTAAGTAATATTCTAAACGACAGAGTAAGCAATCTAAGCTGGCAAATGAAAAATGTCACAAGGCCTACTTGTATGCAGCACTGTAGCCATGCTGGTCCCGGGATATTAGAGACAACTTGGGTGAGGTAACCTTCTTTTATTGGACCAACTTCTGTCAGAGAGAGACAAGAGACACGGAGTTAGTTTCCCAAACCTGAAAAAGAGCTCCGTATAAGCTTTAAAGCTTGTCTCTATCACCAACAGAAGTTGGTCCAGTAAAAGATATTACTCAACCCACTTTGTCACTTTACAAGGCCTATTTGTCACTTGTCAAAACTCTGAAGCCAGTTTATGGCAGTTGACTTTACCTGGCAAGAGCCCAAGATTTCAGGCCTATAAATTAGTTATGCTAAGCACCATTTCAGAACACAATGAAGTCTCTAGCATCCTGCTTTAAGGCATCTCCTTGTTTCCATACATTGTAATACACTTGGAAGATAAGAACCTAAGAATGGCCATACGGGTCAGACCAATGGCCCATATAGGCCAATATCTTTTCCTGCAAAAGTGGCGAATGCCAGGTGCTTTGGATAGAAAGAACAGAACAATTATCAGAAGAAACAGAACAATAATCCACCCTCTGTTGTCCAGTTCCAGATCCTGAAAGTCAGAGAGTTAGGGACACCCAGAGCATGGGGTTGCATCGCTCATCATCTTAGCTAACAGCCACTGATGGACCTATCCTCCTATCTTGACAAAGTGGGTATTCACCCACAAAAGCTCATGCTCCAATACATGTTAGTCTATAAGGTGCCACAGGACTCTTTGCTGCTTTTTACAGATCCAGTCTAACACAGTTACCCCTCTGATACTATCCTCCATTCATTTATCTAATTCTTTTTTGTACCCAATTATACTTCTGGCCTTCACAACATCCACTGGAAAGGAGTTCTACAGGTTGACTGTGGGCTGTGTTAAGAAGTTCTTCCTTATGCTTGTTTTAAACCTGCTGACTATTAATTTCACTGAGTGACCTTTGGTTCTTGTGTTATGTGAAGAGGTAAATAATAATATGTCCTTATTCATTTTCTCCACACATTCACGATTTTATAGACCTCTATCACATCCTTCCTCAGTTGGCTCTTTTCCAAACTGAACAGTCCCAATCTTTTTAATTTCTCCTAATATGGAAGCTGTTCTATAGCCCTAATAATTTCTGTTGTCCTTCTGTGTACTTTTTCCAGTTCCAATACATTTTTTGAGATCAGGCAACCAGATCTGCATGCAGCATTCAAGGTGTCAGGGTACCATGGATTTATACAGTGGCATTATGATACGGTGTCTTATCTCTTTCCTAATTGTTCCTAACATTGTTAGTTTTTTTTGATTGCTGCTGTACAGATGCTTTCAGAGACCTAACCATGAGGACTTCAAGATCTCTTCCTTGAATGATAACCCGTAAGATAGATCCTATCATTTTCTATGTATAATTGGGATTACGTTTTCCACCATGCATTACTTTGTACTCAACACTAAATTTCATCTGCACTTTCTTGCCCAGTAATCCAGTTTAATGAGATCGCTTTGTAACTCTCTGCAGTTAGCTTTGGATGCAACTATCTGCAAATTTTGCCACCTCACCGTTTACTCCCTTTTTCAGATAATTTATGAATATGTTGAACAGCACTGGTCCCAGTACAGATCCTTGAGGGTCCCCACTATTTATTTACTTATGTCCATTGTGAAAAGTGACCATTTATACCTACCCTTTGTTTCCTATCTTTTAGGCAGTTATTGATCCTGAGAGGACCTTCCCTCATCTCATAACAAATTACTTTGCTTGAGAGCCTCTGGTATGGAACATTGTCAAAGGCTTTCTGAAAAATCCAAGGACAAGATATCAACTTGATCACTCTTGTCCATAAGCTTTTTGACTCCCTTCAAGAAATCTAGTAGATTGGTGAAGTATGATTTCCCTTTACAAAAGCTGCGATGAACACAATATGTTGAGGAAGAGTCATCTATATATCTGATAATTCTGTTCTTTACTAAAGCCAATATGTCTGGTACTGAAGTTAGGCTTACAGGCCTTTAATTGCCAGGATCACCCTTGTAGCCTTTTTCAAAAATTGGCATTACATTACCTATCCTCCAGTCATGTGAGGCTGATGTAAACAATATATACCACAATTAGTCGTTTATAATTTCACATCTGAGTTCCTTCAGAACTCTTGGGTGAATACTATTTGCTCCTGGTGACTTATTAAAAGTTTAATGTATCAATTTGTTCCAAAACCACCTTCAGTTATGCGTAAAGGCAGTAGCAAAACTGAAATTATAGATTTCAGGGATACAGTTAGTCAACATGCTTACCAATGTGACATTAATCGACACTTCATAAAATGTAAATTTCTGTTCCTAAAGATACTCTGATTTGATTAAATTTACACAGTAACTAATCATGTTCAGTACCATTATACACACAGTATTTCCCTACTCTTACTTTTTACTCTGATGAATTCTTAAAGAAAAGCAAATTAAGCAATTTAAACAAGTTTAATATTTGACCTTTTAAAATTCATCTATGCAGCAGTAGAAAAAAATTACATGACTGAGGAATTATGCTACCATTAGATTTACTGACAGATAGGAGAAAGTATGAAAAGAGGAAATCAGCATGGTGACGCAAGTACAGGACAGGCACATGGGATCAAAATATCTTGACACGAGAACCACATTAAGAAAAATGTCTAATTTTATGAGGGTGATATACAAACTATTTTTAAAATGTTCATTCTCTTCAGGTAATACTTAACCATACCTTCCAGATTGGCAAATGGAAAGAAAATTAAAGTATAGAACATTCACCTGCAATCCTTATTTGCATACTGTTTTACAGCAGTAGAACCACCTGAATTTACAAACAGAACTCTGTCCCGAGCATCTGCCCAATACATATTTGCTCAGGGTAAGGGAAAGCATTATTATTTAGTTTTTGCAGCTCCTGAACACATACTAGGCACTTGATGGAAGAAAGACTAGGGGTAAAATTTTCAACTGAGTAATTATTTTAGGAGTCTAGGTCCCTTTTTCTATGGTGACTTTTAGACTTATAGTCCAGTTTTACTGAAAGTCAATGGAACTTAACTCTTAAATCAAAGGCACACTTTGAAAATGGAATTTAAGACTCTTATATCACTTATATATTTTGAAAATCTTATCCCTGGTGTCTGCCTTGAAAACTTTACAGTCTAATCTGAAAATGAGATGAAGATAAAAATTTAGAGGGGCCGGGGTAAAAAAAATAAAAGGATGACAACAATCATCAGACACACTCATTTAAGTCACATGCACATCTCAGTTATGGCACTCTGGCTCTGGAAGGGGCACAGAATGGGATGAATATGTGGGCTTCTCTTAACAACTAGGTCAGTCTAAGTTTCCACATTTACAGCAATGCAGCTTCTACTAAATCAATTTGATATGCAAATCCCTCTCCACAAATACAGGACACTTCTCTTTATATATAGATATAGATATGTATATATAAACTTTCAAGTGCACTGTTTCCGCCTTTCCATGACTTATCACACTGGGATACCTTACTAGGAAGTGGTGAAGCTGAAATCTGTCTGAATGAAATTTTTTTGTATGTGTTTTGCATGAATAAAGCTAGGAAAATACTGCACGATAAGCTAGAATCCCTCAGTACCAAGCCTCACGTCAGAGTGTGACTGGTTGCAGCCCAGGCTACCTCCACTTCCTGCAGGGTGGCCCGCCAGTTCGGAGACTCTCTCCTCAGTGGTTATTATATAAACTAGTGCTGGGTTGTATAAAAGTGTTAAGTGATTGAAATAAAACCAAGCCCATCAGGCAGAAAATGATCAGACGGTAAGAAATAGGGCTGCTCCTTGGACACGTCTTTGGAAGGTAATAGTCTAGTAAAGGCTCTTCATGACCCCCGGAGGAGGCGGGGTTTCTGTGCCCCACCCACTCTCTACCTCTCGCGCCCCCTCCTATGCTCTCATCCCCTTCTCCCCCCGGGCTATATCCCCCCACGATCCATACTCTCTTGCCCCCCACACACACACCTCATGCTTTCAAGACCCCACTCCCTGAGGCCACGCCTCCCCACACCATCCTCTCTTACCCCCACCTTCCTCCCTCAGGGTCCATACCCCTCCATGCTTTCTCTCTCCCCCCTCCCCCCGCAACACGCCCTCGGCACAGCCCCGCGCGCTCTCCCCCCCTCACATCTGGAGACCAGTTACTTCACACACACCCCAACGCTCTCTCACCTCTCCCGGATCGTCCCCCCTTCCCCTATACCTCCCTCACCCGCGGGCCATACCCCCCTCTCGTCCCCTCCCCCAAAGACCATGCCCCAGCGCCCACTCCCCCCCGCGCGCTCTCCCGCGGCCGCCCCTCAGACCTTCCCCCTCCCGCCATCTGACACTACTGTCGACACCAGGCCAGCGTCCCGGGAGGCCAGCCGCCGGTCCCCAGCCCCGCCCCCGACAAGCCCAGCGGCCGCGGGCCGACCCCGGCCCACCTTTGATCACGTTGCTGTAGATGGTGGCGCGGAACTCCTCGCGGGCCGCCCGGTCCCAGTCCTGCCCGTGGATGATCCGCATCTGCTTGAGGAAGGTGGACTTGCCGCTCTCGCCCGCGCCCAGCAGCAGGATCTTGACGAGGCGCTTCACGTAGGTCTTCTCGCGGTTCAGGCACTTGTCGATCTCCTTGGACTTGCGCTGCTGCTCGGCCTCGGTGCTGGTCAGCAGGCAGCCGGGGAAGCAGCCCGACAGCGCGGAGCGGGACGGCAGGAAGTCCGCCATCTTAGCAAACACTGCCAGGGAGCGGCCGCCGCGCGCCGCAGCTGCAGCCTAGCGCTCCCCTCGGCGCGGCCGCCTGCACATGCGCCTCGCAGGCAGCAGCTGCCGCCGCCCGGAAAGAGGCACGTGACCGCGGGGGCGGGCCTCCGCTCACACCTGCCACGTGACTGTGCTGCCCTATCCGCCGCTGTCTGCCCGTCGTCACATGATTAGCCTTCCCCTCTGCGACCCAGCGCAGTCACGTGACGTTTTTGCCGCCTATTGGGTTTCGCCTGTGTGTACCTGGGCGGGGCTAAAGTCATCGCAAGATGTCGCGAGATCGAGGGTCTTTGGGGGCGAGTCCGCCTTAAACAGCGGCCGGCCGCGCGCCTCTGTCTGCGCATGCGTGTTCAGCTCGCGCGTGCAATATGACAGGCGGGGCCGATGTCTCGCGGCACGCGCAGAGTACGAGCAGGGCGGGCCCCCACACAGGCAGGGCTGCTAAGAGCATGTAGTCAGTGCACCTCTGTGTCACCCACACAGACCTAACCGTGTACGCACATGTAGATTTGCACACGCGTTTGCTCGCACACTTTTGTGCACACGGACATTCGTGCATGCACAGGTGTGCCCAGGGCTGATGAGAGAGTTTGGGGAACCAGGGGACAATTGTACCCACAGCGGAGCTAGGGGGGGCTTCTGCACTGTCACTGGGATGACATGGGAGGGGTGGGGCTCCTGGGACACCAAGCCCCACAGTTCTTTCCCACGGCCTGCCTGCACACTCACCCTTCTCTTGTTTTACCAAGTTCTACTGTCATTTGGGGTTTGGAAAGACTCAAAACATGGACTTTTTGTGGGGTGGGGCAGTCTTGCTCCAAATAGAGACTAGTCATTGGAAAAATGGCAGTATGTGGCTCCATTTTTTTTCCTGTTTACTTTTGTTTTTTGGTGTCTCTATGATTCCATATTATACATCTTTAATTTACAAGTAAGATTTTTTTTCTAACATCCACTACTGCAAATTCAGCCTGGAATCAGAATGTCAAAATGGGTTCTGTCCACACATTTCAGTAGTAATAAATATTTTGTAATACATCTTATCTGGCAATTCTGTTGCAGTTACATTAGCCAGACCAAAATGTATACCAGTCCCCCTTCAGTGGTTCAGATCTAACACATCTTATAGGACTAAACGTGAATCAACTTAGTTTATTCAGTAAAGTAAGTCGATTAGCACAAAGACAGCAGATCTGTGGAATAAGAGGCTGCCGTTTTTAGGCACTTTTTGGATCATTACTACTACAATAAAATAAGTGGCCAGATTTTCTGCTGCATCAACTGGATCTCAGCTGCAACAGAAGAAAGGCTACCAGGGAGCAAGTCACTTTGCTCAGCTTTCCCTTTCCCCAAGTCTGGTCTTGCTAAAGGTTAGAGCAGAGGTCAGCAACCTTTCAGAAGTGGTGAGCCGAGTCTTCATTTATTCACTCTAATTTAAGGTTTCGTGTGCCAGTAATACATTTTAACGTTTTTAGAAGGTCTCTTTCTATAAGTCTGTAATATATAACTAAACTATTGTTGTATGTAAATAGGTTTCTAAACTGTTTAAGAAGCTTCATTTAAAATTACATTAAAATGCAGAGCCCCCTGGACTGGTGCCCAGGACCCACACTGTCTGAGTGCCACTGAAAATTAGCTTGCGTGCTGCCTTTGGCACAAGTGCCATAGGTTGCCTACCCCTGGGTTAGAGCATCTTGGGTGGGACTGTCCACCAGCTCAGGATAATCATAGAAAAACATGGTCTGACCTTTCTTATACATGAAGGAAATGATGTAGGAGCCACTACATCAACTCTGTTCCTGCTGGGGAGATACAATTAGTTGTCACTCTCCCAGGCCAGAGCAAAGGGAACATAATTGTCCAGGGAATCTTGCATGGTATAGTGCAAGAGTGTAGGCATAGTGAAGCAGGTGATGTCACTCATGAATAGGGAATTAATTAAGGAATGGGGATAATTAGAAGCAGAAGTGTACAGGGGTGCTGGAACAATTCGTATAGTAGGGGTCCTGAGAGCCATTACACCAAACTGTAAACCCAGTATATGAGGGAAACCACTTCAAGCCAGGGGGTGCACCAGAAGCCCTAGTTCCAGCATTATGGAAGTGTGTACATCAAACTGATGATGGAACAATTCAGGAGTTTATTTGTATCTGTAAAAGCAAATCTCTCTTGAGCATTTAAACACAATACGCAGGGCAGCTCTTAGTCTGTGATGGTTTGAAGGAGCATGATTTCAAAACACTGTGGGCCAAATTCAGCTTTGTCCACAATATTCCGGGATGTTGTCAGTCACTTTGATAAAAGAAGAGGAGCAATATCGTGATTAGAAGGCTTTGGAGGCTTTCCTGGCAGTTGGGAAGTGGACAGCTGGAAACGTGGAGTGACTGATAGTTGGGACTGGGAATGTCAGTAGGGTCTGGGGAGCTGAGAGTGACTGCTGGAAATGGACAATTGGATGGTGACAGTCAGAACTGGACAGCTGGGAGTGGGCAGCTGGAGAGAGAAGGAGCCTGAAAGAAGTGTAGTTTCAGCAGTTTGACCCCCTGGAGCAGGACAGGGAGTCGGGGAACAGGCAGTGAGGAACAGCCAATAGGCTGCAGGACTGACTGTGTGAGAAGAACACAGGGTGAGGGATGGGAAAGTGAAGTTATGCAAAGTGAGAGAGGAAGGAAAATGATGAAACCAACAGAACTATGGAGAACTAGACAGAGAGTGAAACTGTCTGTGAGATCTCACTGGAAGGGTAGTGCCAGAGGCCTGGTTCTTCTCGCTGATGGAATTGGGGAGCAGGGTTGAATTGCTTGTTTTATTGTTAAAACAATGATTTCTATTTCCCCTCTGAGTAAATTCTCATCTATGAGATGGTAATTCATTCTGGCGAGGGGAAAATCAGATCTGGAGGATGATATTGCGGTTACATGTGGAGGGGATACGCGGTGGCAGTTGTGACTTTCAGAACTGGGGACTCTGGCTCAACCATCTTTGTTTAAAAATGAACACAAGATTTTTAAGTGAAGGTCAGTAGCTTGCCTGACAGACAGTAAGGGCTGAATCTTCCAAAGATTTCCATAGAAGTTAGGAGCCTCAGTAGACGTCAGAAGCCTAACTTCTTTTGATCATAATGCCTTATGCTCATTCTCCAGAAGGAATTTTTTGTTATCTTGCTCTGCTGGGCAACCGTGATTTTCATCGCCTGCTTCTACCCCTTTTTTGTCTCTCTGTGCTGTTTACCAGCAGACTCAAAAGGAGCACTCAGAAAAGTAGGCCCCCCAAATTCGTGGCTCTTTGGACAATGTTTACTGACATTTACTGATAAAATCTAATCCTTAGTATTTACGGAATCTAACCCTGATAAACTCACTGCAAGACTTCTGGACAAACCATACCCAGTATTCTGGAATGTGAACTTTGATACTTTTAAGTATTGATTTAAAGGAAATAGTTTTTCCAATAAACTGCCAAAGTTTCCTCGCATGAAAGTTGAGTCACAGTCTCCACAACCATTTCTCCCCCTCACCCACCGCTTTTTTTTCTTTTCCAAACCTAAAATATTATCAAGAGAACAAAAGACAGGAAAGTATTAAAAGAGGAAGAAGTGCTGGATGCCCAAGTTAGGGATTAGAGGATGGGGAAAGGATAGAGAAAAGGAATGTTTGATATAGTCAGTAAGTGAGTTTCTGTAAAATGACCCATATATAACCATGTCTGAGTGATGTGAGGTGTGTATGCGTGTGCACTTGCATGTGTCTGAGTTAGATGACCCATGCATGTGTGTTTGTTTTACTGTGATGTGAGTTTTGTATGTGTGTGTGCCTTTAAGGAATATGACTGATCCAAAAATGACAAGTAACTGTAAAAATGGCACCATGTAGCTCAGTTTTTGTTTTGTTGGTGTGTGATTGACCAGTGCGTGCATGCATTTTAACAATATTACTTCTGTGTGTGTGTTTGAGCAATACGACCCAAAAAATGCCACTAGTGAAACTGTAAGAAAAAGATGACTGACCTTTTTGCCCTTTAACCTTTTGGGCCAGATCTTCAGCTGATGTAAAGCTGGTATATCTCCAGGTCAATTGAGTAGTAGCAATTACCTGAGGAACTGGCCAAACGCTGGTAGATTAGCTTAATTCCCATTGTGATGCACAGATGATAAACAAAAATGGCCATGACCAAAGCTGAGGCAGATCAAATATGTGATTGCAAACTGTGCACACCCTTGGGCCTATACTAACCACTCCACCTAGCAGTTGTAGGGTTTCCATCCGTAAATGGGGACCATTCCTGTAATATGAACTAATAACCAAGTCTTAAAGATGTTAAAGCCCTTTCTCTATTTTTGATAAAATGCTAATAAAGAACGAAACGTTTCATTTCCTCTTTGTTTCCCTCCCATCCCCATCCTTGTGTAAACATCACAACGGAAGCCTGAGCTGCCTCGGATTCCTCATTCTAGTGTCATGTTCCAAAAACTCCTTTCTGTTGTTGCACTTCGGAGGAGAGTGCATGATAAATACATTTCAAGGTTTTACTTTTTGTTCAGAGGACTTTAACTGGACCATTGTTTTTAATACCAGGGTGAAAACTCCCTAGCTACTCAAGTCTCTTCCTACACCATTTGACATAACAACTCCCCCACCAGCTTGTTTGCTTCTCTGTCTCCTTGAAAGAAAGCCTCAGGCCTTGTCTATGGGAAAGGTTCACCAATTATACCGTTATACAAATAGAGATGTTATACACACACACACACTCTCTTAAACTGGAATAAAAGTGTTTACAAGGGGGCTTGTATAACAATACCAGTTTAAAGTCACACCTTAGATTCAAATCTTTCCCATGTAGATAAGGCTTTATGCAATGTCCAGTCCAAGGAGGGATTTTACCATGACCCCATTACCGCCACTGAGTGAGTTCTGTGCCCTCATTACTATGTGCTTCCCAGACCTGCCAAATCCCACTCATCCGATGGAAACTCCATCTTTTTGTGTCCATTTCCAAATCACTTTTAAAGTCTCTCCCTGTTGGAATGAATGATTTGCTTTTGCTTTGTTTGTTGCAATGTGTGTGTTTCAGTGAGATTTTAAATTCAGCCTTGGTTAGGCAGGTACAATTCCTAGTGAAATCAGCAGGTGCTGTGCCCACTTATGCCAGAGCACCAAAGCTAATTAACTACTGCTGCCAGGGGAGAATGGAAATAGACAAACACAGCCCCTTCCTGCTCACAGGTTTTATGTTGCTGCTGTAGAAGCATCTTCATTTTTGCACTATGGCCTAGCAGATCAAGACCTAGTCTGGAACAGCAGCGGTGTGAGTTCTGGTCCTAGCTCTTCCTTTGACTGCTTGGGTAAATTGCTTACTTCTCTATGCCTCAGTTTTCCCATCTGTAAAATGGGGATAATGATACTGACCTCCTTCGTAAAGAACTTTGAGATGTACTGGTGAAAAAGCTAGGTAATGAAATTCAGTGTGAAGTATATGCTTGACATGCTTACAATATCATTCTACTTGCTTCATATCTATTATCCCTCAGTCCCTCAGATAAGAAGCGGGTCACACATTGCGTGCTTTTGGTGTTGCAAACTGCAGATTGTGATTTATGAACCAAAAACAAATACTTTGTTCTTAAAAAAAAAAAACAAAATTAAAAAGAGTTTGGAAGGAGTTTCTTCATTGATGTAGGTAATTCACTTCTCCAAAAGGCGGTAGCTTGGTTGATGGAAGAATTTTTCCATCTCCCTAGCTGCATTTACGCCAGGGGTTAGGTTGACCTAGTTATATCACACAGGGGTGAAATTTTGCCATGTAGCTAGGCTGACCTAAGTTTTAGGTGTAGACCAGGCATGAGTCTACTCTTAAGTCCTTTCCTTCTCCTGCTGATTGCCCTTAGGAGATTTCTGTGCTGCTAGATTTTCTGTCCTTTTGTCAATTGATGAGAATTGCCAGTAGATGAACTCCTTTCAGAAAAACAACAATGAGACAATTCAATTGTGAGAAGATTAAAATGGGTGAAAAAAATCCCTCCTGAACCCCATGACAATCAGCTAATGCCCTGAAGTCCGAGATCTACTTCCCCTAGCATTCACAGGCAGAAATACAGATGTCATTAATAATCATTAAATCACGCAGCAGCAGGAAGCAGAGAATTCCAGAGGAAAAACACCTGTAAAGCAAGTGTGCTGACTGTCATGTGGTTGGGAGAGATGCAAAAGGGAGGCAATTCACATGGGAATCTTCATGAGTAGAGACAGGATATGGGAGGAAAGCCTGCTCATTCAGATGCTTCCGAAAAGCTGCAATGCGACTGAGGAGGTCATTAGTTCCTTTAGGCTGTTAGTGGAGAGACAACATTGCCAATGTACTTTACTGAAGGGTAGGAGCTGTGATGTCATGGAAGTCACAAAAGAGTGTAATGCTGAGAGTGCCATGAAAATATATCACTGAGATGTGTTTGACTGTAGTGTAGTTTATATGTGCATCTGTTTGGTGTGCATATATGTGTATAGCATATGTATGTGCTTGGTCTCTTTGTGGGTGCAGCCACATGTATGGTGTGTTGGCACTTGCATGTATGATATGTATGTGGGGGTGTAGCATGTATGTGAGTGCATGCAAAGGAGTGTGTGCATAGTGTATTCATTAATGTGTGTGATATGTACATGCTTTTGCAGTGTGGATGTGGGTATATGCACACATGGCATGGTGTGAGTGATTATGTCTATGACAGGTCACTTGCTGGCAGATTCTCTGCACCTTGAAGTCTTTAAACCGTTATTTGAGGACTTCAGTGTCTCAGACACAAGTTTGATACAGGAGTGGTTAGGTGATATTCTGTGGCCTGTGTTGTGCAGGAGGTTAGACTAGATGATCATAATGGTCCCTTCTGACCTTAAAGTCTATGAGTGTATACATGTGCACGTGCTTGGTGTATGTGTTATATATATGGATGAGGGCACATGTGAGTGGTGAGTGTATGGGCACATTTACGGTGAGTGTGTGTGTGGCATGTATCAGGGTGTGTGGCCTCATGGATGGCAGGTGTTTCTGTGAAATGTATTAGATATTAAACCTGGCACAATTATTGTTTTTGTGTAGCACCAAGGTCTCGCCTCTGCCTCACCCACAGAGGCGGTCCCTCCTGATCAGGGCTAAAGTGCATCACTTGGGAGAGATGAGGAAGTTTGCATGACTATTGCTCCATTAGCCCTGTCTGGATAAATGAAGGATTTCAGTCCACAATAGACTAACAGACATATTGGAGCATGAGCTTTTGTGGGTGAACACCCGCTTAGGCGGATGCATCCTTTTTTGGGTCCCTTTCCTTCCCTTTCCTCTCCTGAGGCACGACCTACTACTGAGGTCAGCTAAAACACAGCCCTAAGAGCCTGATCCTGCAAGGATCACTTTCTATCAACCCCATTAACTTCCGTGGAGTTGAACACATTCAGCATTGTAACAGGATCAGGGTCTCTAGAAATCTATTGATTTCATCATTATCCATTCATGATTTTAAGCTCCAGTCTTCCAAACATGAGTAACTTTTCTCACATCATTAGATCTCTTGACCTCAATGAAACTACTCACATGAGTAAAGTTTCTCACATGCTTAAGTGTTCGCTAGGCTGCAGCCCTTAGAATCTAATTGTTGTCCCCAGTATGTGGCTGATTTAGGACCCTACCTTGCTTCTGTGGAGTTTGGCCCTTGCTTCAGTTGGAGCCAGATTGGGCCCTTTGACTGGGAACTCTTTAAGACAAGGACTTGTCTTTTTTATTTTCTGTGGAATGGTGTTTATATAGAAGTACTACACGAATAATAAGAAAAATGATCTAAATATTAAGTGGCATTTTGTTATTAGTAGTAAAACATTTTATTAAAGAAAATATTTTTAAATGTTTTCCAGTAAACAGTAAGAATGTTGACTTTTTCACAACTTACTACATTTAAACACCATCAGGAATGTTGATTTTAAAAATACTTTCTTATTACACTTCGGCAGAAATGTTGGCAAAGGCACTTTTCATTAAACAACTGAAAATGCTGATTTTTTTTTTTTTTAGAAATGAAATGTTAACCATGGACAGAAATATTTATTTTTTTAAACTGTATTTTAAAGCAACTTCTGATCACTATACATCGGCAAAATTATGTTGATTGAAAGACAGTTTTTATTAAATCTTTTACATGGTATAAAGTTTAAAAAAAATCCTTTTAAATATTATCAAAAATAGAGGTGACTAGTTGGCATTCCGCAGCATGTAACAATGTATAGGGTTTGGAACGTTGAGACTCTGGAAAGACCTGATTGGCTGAAGACACGCCCTCTTCGCCCCCTCCCCTCATCCTTTTCTCTCGCTGTGTGTGCAGGCGAGCTCCCCCTAGCGCTGAGAAGTGGGAAGCGCTGAGGCCGGTCGGCTATGCAAATCAGGTCCTCGGAGCTGCTTGTTGATTGGCTGTGGCGGAGCCGTGTTTGCTCACCGCTGTCCTTAGTCTCTTCACTGGGGACTGCTCCAGTTTCCAGCAGCTGCAGCAGCAGCCGCTTCCCTGCAACTGAGTAGAAACCTGGCTTTTAATTGATTTGTTGTTTTTAGTTTGCTTTCTTTGTGGCTGTTGCCTTGACTCAGTGGGGCACGATGACTGTCAAACGGGTGGACCAAGGGCAGCATTACAGGCCAAGAATGGCATTCCTGAAGAAGGTAACATGGTCTTGAAAAAAATAATAGCAATTCTATCTGATAACATGAACATCCCTATCTATTGCAAACCCCTGTTTAGGACCCCTAAACACATCTGTAAAATATTGCTGCCTGTATGGCTAATCAAGGGGGCAGTAGGATGGGTACAGTGTTAAGAGGCATTTTGTTATTGCATATGATTTATGATCGTTTGTTGAATTAAACGTCTTCAGGGGCACTGTGTGACTTATTGGTTATTAAGTGTTTCAAAATCCTTTTTAGTTCTCTTTTTCCTGCTCTGTTGTTACGGAAGGATTCGAGGCAAGTGTCCTTGTTTTCTGCAGGCTCCAGAGGAAGGCAACCTGTTACATGGCACTTTTGCATCATGGGAGTCGTAGAGGCATTATATTAAAACTAAGTGGGAGGGGGTGCTTAATATGTATATTAAAAACAGCCACAAAAAAATTAATTCCGCTAATCATGCAATTTTATACTATGCCTCCGATTGGAAAGTTGTTGTTTTTTCCCCCTGAGGGCCATTCTAACTATATCATTCACGGGGATAAAAATCATTATCCTAAGAGTTTGATTCCCTAATTCTGCTTTGAGCCATAATCTGGTTTATTTTCCCTCCCAGGAGTCACTCTTTGCTACATATGTCATATAGCCAATGTACGTTTTCAAAGGTACATCATGCCAAAAGGTTTGTGATCTGGCTGCCGTGCAGCATTTTGGAAGGCGTGTGTATTTATAATTGTTATACATTTACAGAGCATGACGATGAAAAACTATGGTTTGGATGAAATGTATGATTTTGTCAAGTGTTTCTATTTTTTTCAACATCCATTTAAAAACATTTTAATACAACCATTATTTGAAAAGATTTTAAACAGGATAGGTATTAATCCAGCTTTTCTCCCATGAGTAGTCTGTCTTTCTTTTCTGTGGCTTATCCAGTTGAATGGAATTAGCTGAATTTCCAGTGACAGGTACAGTTGTCTGGTTCAGGTTTGTGATATAGGTAACTCTCCAAAACAATCAGGGGCAGCAAAAAAAAAAGTATGTATATACATCAACTCTTTTGGCAGAGCATGTATGTAAACACCCAAACAAGACGAGATGGTGGAAACACAAATTTAAAGGTGAGATGAGATGGAGTGTGAATTTACGCAGTCTCACAATGTGAGTCCTATAGCAACTAACACTTGCACTTTTCACGCTGAAGGAGATACACGCAATACTTCCTTTGGGGCTGTTTGTTTCTAGTGGCTTTGGCAGAGAAGCTCTGTTCTGTCAAGAAGAAAAAGTAGTGGGCCAACTTCAGGGTTGACTTGTACTCTGTGAAATTCTACTGAAGGTGATGGGAAGGTACAGAGAATTGGCCTATATATGAAAACAAAACCAAATGCACTGCATTTGATTACGCTAGCTGCTAGGTGGGAGTGATGCTGCTTATCAACCTTTGCAAAGTGCATTGAGATTCTAAAACGGAAGGGTCTATATAGGGGCAGTGAAAGCCAGTACGCTCCTGATTATCTGGTTAGCAGGGGGGACATGGATTTTGTTCAGATAATCTGGGAGTTAGGCTAATAAAGAAGGCAGGAGCCATTCAGCAGCGAGGTGACTTCCCCTGCAGCGAGGTCCCCCTCCTTGCAGTCCTGGCCAGGGGTCTTTGCTCTGCCCTGCTCACTCCGTCTTGTGACAGCGGGGCTGCAGGCAGCTCATTGTGCTGCAGGAACCATTCAGCAGCAGGGTGGCCTGCTCCCTGGCCAGGGGCTCCTCCTCCTCCCACTCCTGGCTTGGGGGTCTCTGCTCTATATCCAAGCCACTGCGTTGTCTGAATCGCTTCCTTGTCTTCCAGCATAAGCTGCACAGGAGAGAAAGATGGGATATGGGTAATGCAAAGGTTTGCATAAGAGGGTTTTGGATGAATAGGAGAATATTGTATTATTATACTGGGCTATGTACAGCCATGCATCATTATCCATGAGGCTAGTTGTGACTATAGTGCTATGCAACATAAGCAACGGTGGCAGAATCTGGCCTGTTATTATCACATGGGGGTCCGAATATGGAGTACACATTTTTAAATGATGTAAGACAGACCTTTAGTAGTAGCTGTTTCAGTGTTTGGAAAGCTTGGTATCAGTGGTTCCATCCTGCGCATGCAGAGCGGTGTCATTGGCTTCAGCTGGAGGTGAGAATGCTCTGCACCAGTCTGAATCAGACCACTATTGTACCAATATAGAGATGACAGTGAAGTTTCCTTGAGGCTTCGAAGGTACAGAGGCTTATATGCCTAGCTTTACTATACACGCTAATTTACAGCTATCCTGGCAAGTGCTGCTAGCTCTTTTAAAACACAGCGATAAGTATCTGAGACATATTGAGCACAGCTTCTGGCAGTTCTGCTGGATGACGCTCCCATTCCCCTCACATGGGGCTGATCCAAAATCTACTGAAATCAATGGAAAGACTCTCAGGGTACGTCAGGGGACTTCAAGAAAACCCTACAGCAGTGAGGGTCAACTGACTTGGGCTTGCTCTGCGGGGTTAAAAACAGCAGTGGAGACATTCCCACTTAGGCTGGAATCCAGTCTCTGAAACCTGGGAGAGGGCAAAGGGTCTCAGAGCCCGGGCTCCAGTCTGAACAAGAACATCTACACTGCTATTTTTAGCCCTGTATTGTGAGCCCAAGTCAGTTGACCAGGGCTCTGACACTCACTATAGCCTTGGTGCAGAAAGGTCAATCTGCTGCCTGCACCAGGACTGATATACAGTCTGAGGGGGCAATGCTCCCGCAGTCTCTGCCCATGTGCTGAGTACCTTTAACCTCACTGACAGCGGGACTTGAGGATACTTGGTAAGTGTCTGCTCAACACTTTGCAAGATCAAAGCCCATAAGAAGCTGAGATACCGCATAAAGTCTTCATTCATTGCTCAAGTCTCTGCAAGTGCCTTGCCATCAGCTGGCACCACACCAATCACGTATTCCCCATGTATGTGTTTGTGCTAACCGGGCGTAGGGGATTATCTGCTGATGTCACCACGCTGTTGGTCTTGGTAGCAGCGTGGGAGTTGCAATCCTAGTGCCTTTGACGG
The DNA here is from genome assembly GCF_007399415.2 of Gopherus evgoodei. Classification (NCBI taxonomy): domain Eukaryota; kingdom Metazoa; phylum Chordata; order Testudines; family Testudinidae; genus Gopherus; species Gopherus evgoodei. The sequence goes on along the minus strand of NC_044336.1, from coordinate 23,272,106 downwards.
TGCCCGTGTGGGCTGCCCATCGGCTTGTTACTGAAATGTATCCAACGCGGGGCGTATGTGACAACGGATTATCTTCCTCCATGCATGAGCTTTATAGCTTCTCCATGCAACTGACGCTCATCTGAAATGGCTTCACGCTGCGCAAGGTTGGTTGTGAATTAAATGACACCACTAAGCTAACTGTGTGCAAGGGAGCTGGGCTGTCATGCTCCAGGCATAGGGGTGTGAAGCAACATGCTGTAGCAATGCATCCAGAAAGCAAATGCAAGTCGTACGCTGCTGCTACTTCTGCTGTGAGTAACCACAACAGCTCTGCTAAAACTGAGGGCAAACAGCTTTCTAAAGGAATCACCAGCAGCACCAATTAAAGTAGCCAGTAAAGGGTTTATGCCCTTTTTTGGACTGAATGATTTTTGGGTTTAGTTGCTTTTATCCTCCTGCTTGGTTTTTTAGGATAGAAATGTCCGGCGGGTCTAGTTCTGGGCCTGGAATATGAACAAATGTCCACTAGGTAATTGGCTTTGGGCAACAAACTCACTTTCGTTTCTGATCTAATTTATAATCCATCCCAGATCCCCAACAGGCAAGGCAGTGAGCTGACCTCAGGTGTTGCTACCAAACGGTTTGGCTGATGATGTTGCCTGTTTTTGACTTTTGTGTATATCCTTGTAAATTTCACGAGGCGGCAATGTTACAGTGGTGTGGAGTAATCTTGAGCAAAGAAGGGTTCTGTGGCAGGGGCTGTTAATTTCCAGACTAGTTAGCATTTGGGGGTAGGATTTTTGTAGCAAAAGAGCAATAGTGTGCAGTGGGTGGGTGTGAGTGGACTGCAGGAAAAAACACTTTCCATCTCTACTTTTTTTTTTTTTTTTAAATAAAGTCTCAATGGGTTAACAAGCTCTGTAATGTTTGTAAAAGCACTTTGTGACCCTGTCTCGATATGTGGTTATTAATTGCAGGTCCAGAAAAGAATAAAATTAGCAGGATGATGTTGAGATTAAGATGAAAGGGTGCATTACCGCTTCAAAAATTGGAGCTGGGAATTTGTTCTTTACAAATTGGAGCAGGGAAGGCTGGGTGAGGGAACAGAATTTGGCAAGCATTTCTGATGGAGTAGGTGTTTAATGTTTAATTAAACAGGTGTTTAGAGCACTGCGAGTGGGTGCTGGCATCATACAGAGTCTACTGGGAGCGTGTCCTATGAGGGGCTTGGCGTTAGAGCTGCAAACAGCATTTAACTCCTGGGTTAAGGTGTTGGAATTTGGAAATGTCTGCTCTGAGGGGAATTGCTGTGTAATCCCAAAGCCTATCTCCACATGGCGTTACAGTCAATCCTCTTTGCATAAGCAAAGGTCAATTAGGCACAGTGTGGGGAGTACACACGTGGCAAACAGCACAGTAATCGAGTGGAAGGGACCTGTATTGTGGATATATCTCAAGAGTTCATTTTCCAGCATCAAAAATGTATGATTGATTGTGGTCTGTTCTTTCAGGCCGATGCATGGGCATAACTGTGAGTTTAGTAGTGCATTGAAGTGTATCTGAGAGGAGCAGGGAACTATTTTCTCAACTCATCTGTGTAATGAACGAGGGGCAACGTTGAGTTGATACTGGAGCAAATCCTTGGCCACCTGGAACTTCTGCCCTGGCACTGTGGTGCTCACTGCAGTACAGTCACTTGAAATATCCTGGGGACAGCAGGGATGGTGGAACTCGGATCCTTCTGCTCCAGAGGCACAGGCCCTGAACAAAACATCTCCATGAGCTGTTAGCAGCCCATGACCTTAAGTGCTTGTCTATACAGAAAGTTATTCAGAAATAGCTATTCCTGATTAACTCTTCCTAACTAACTCCATGTGGACACACTTATTCCAGAATAAGTGTGTCCATACACATGGAATTAATTAGTTAATTCTGAAGAGCCTTATTCTGAATTTAGTTTAATCCAATTTCCATTGCCCTTTTCACCCAGCACCCTCTGTGTGACACCTCTCTACTACGTTTCATTTATTAAATTACAGTAGAACCTCTGAGTTACAAACACCTGGGGATTAGAGGTTGTTTGTAACTCTGAAATGCTCCTAACTTTGAGCAAAATGTGATGGTTCTTTCAAAAGTTTACAATTGAACATTGTTTTAATACTGCTTTGAAACTTTGATATGCAGAAGAAAAATGCTGCTTTTATAGCATCTTAATTTAAATGAAATGAGCACAGAAATGGTTTCCTTACCTTAGTTGTCAGTTTTTTTTAACTTTCCCTTTATTTTTTTGTAGTTTACATTTAACACAGTACTGTGCTGAATTTGCTTTTTTTTGGTCTCTGCTGTTGCCTGATTGCTTACTTCTGGTTCCAGTGGGGTATGTGGTTGACCAATCAGTTTGTACCTCTGGTGTTTGTAACTCTGAGGTTCTACTGTAAACCCTTCTGAAAAACTGAAAGGGAATGGGTATGGGGAGGGAAAACTGTTAAGGGACAAGATTGTAGTTTTATATTGACCATGGTAGGACAAACAGTGTGGTGTAGTGGCTAGGGTACTGGGCGGGAAGTCTGTAGACTTCGGTTTCACTCCCAGTCAGCTAATGATTCGCTGTGTGATCTTGGCTTCTCTGTGCCCTGTATCTCCTCCTACCCTTAAAGCCTGTCTTGACTATTTAGATCTTTAGGTCAGGAGCTATCTCTTATTATATGTGTGTTCAGTGACTACTTCAATGCAGCCCTGATCTTGGTGAAGTCCTATAGGAGCTCTTTATAATACAAACCATACAAGAGTTGAAGCAGGAGGTGAGCATTTGAAATAGACAGACTGACAATTCTACAGGGACAAAAAATCCCATTTCCATACATTGCCTTCCAATAAGGCTATTTTTCTGGAAGGAAACAAGCCTACATTTTTGAAGCAGCATTAAACACCTCTGCCTCCATAAGGGGAACATGCTTCTCTGTTTCCTGTGGCTATCTGCAGGGGGTTCTTATGCTATACTATTGTAGAAACAGATGCCAGATGGAAGAAAAGGTGCAATCAGAGGAGATCATGTTGGAGAAGACTTCTTGTGTCCACCGAGCTATCTTGGAAGTTTTCTGCACTGTGGTCCAGATAGTCTGGGAGACTCCTTCAAAATCATTTGTTTTCTGTGTATTTCTATTTTTGATTTCCCAGAATAGTTGGAACCCATTGATGAGTAAAAACGAAACAGCCCAAACCTCAACCCCATAATGAAAGCTGTGGCCAATGTCATGAAACAAGAACTAACCTGCCTATGAAGGCCGTTGTGCCCTTAAGCATTTGAATAAACTACTGCATCAACCACTTAGCCACAACAATGAGCTATAAATCCTCACTGAGCCAAAGGATTTTACATAGTGACTGTATTGAAGATGGAGTGCAGAAATTGTGAGTTTAATCATTTGTATTTGGGGATGCCCCCAAGGACCAAAACTGAGTGCTGCAGCCAGATGTCAATGGGGCTGGGCTGGTGACTCATGATATGCAGCAATGCAGGAGATTGCTCCAGAGACACTTGCTCGTTTAGCACTTGGAGGCTGCTTTGACTTGCAGAGGCCTCTCCTCCTTATCAGGATTTCCAAGCAAGGGGAAAAAGCAAAGCAGGTAACGAGTTGGAGGATTAAATAGCTGACACTCAAAATTCTGTTCTCTGTACTACCTCCTCTCCCACCTGCTGCCTCCTGCACTTAGACTGTATGCTCTCTGGACAGGGACTGTTTGCTTTGTTCTTTGTCTGTAGCGTGCCTAGCATCTTGGGATCCTGACCCTGGACTGGGACTGGGATTCCTAGGTGTTATCATAAAACAAATAATAAACTTCTTCCCAGAGTCCTGAGTTCAGAATTCTGCTTTTTCTCTTCATAGAATCATAGATTTTAAGGTCAGAAGGGACCATAATGATTATCTAGTCTGACCTCCTGTACGATGCAGGCCACAGAATCTCACCCACCCACTCCCGTAACAAACCTGTGTCTGAGACATTGAAGTCCTCAAATCATGGTTTAAAGATTTCAAGATGCAGAGAATCTTCCAGCAAGTGACCCATGCCCCACGCTGCGGAGGAAGGTGAAAATCCCCCAGGGCTTCTGCCAATCTGCCCTGGAGGAAAATTCCTTCCCAACCCCAAATATGATGGCCTCCCAAATACAGACCAGGGAGGCTTTCCCAGAGATGAAATTCACCCCTATGCAAAGGTCATAGGAACCACTGATTCACTCAAAATAGGACTGACGAGGGTCTTCAATGGTACTTATATTTTGTGCTGACTCTTTGCACTGTGGTATATTTCACTTGCTGTGAATTGTTCTCAGTGGCAGCCTTCACCCGTGGACCAAGGCCAAGACGTGGCTTCAATATATACGAAATGAAAACCATCCAGAGAGCTCTCCAGGGCAAAATCATGTTACAAAATGTGACAAAGCTGCAGAAAAGAAAGCAGATGTCCTCATTGTATTTTAAACAGCCCTTCTTGGCTCCTGCTGACAAGCTAGTGCTGATGGCAACTTCTAATCTCTAGGAATCCCTAATAAGCAGCCGGTTCCCTTAGGAGAAGAGGAAAAGACCTGCTGAGTTTTGATCAGCAAAGTGCGCAGTTTGCAGCCGAATCAGCAGGCACCACCCGATGGTAGCTCCCTAGCTTGTCTCGCTTGTTTCTTTTGATATATGTTATTTCTTAAATGACCAGAGGGTGCTCAGCAGGGGTAGGAAAGCTACACGTCTCCAGAGCTATTTGCTCATTAGGAAAAGAGAACATCCTGCACCAGAAGACTGAGTGGGTTTTGTGAACTAACTATTGGGTCTTGCCTAGTAGAGGCCGAGCAGGGAGATGCTGAGAGCCCTGTACAGCCACTCCAGACACGAGGGGTCAAAATGGAACATGGGCTAGACAACGAACTGGCTCAGAGGACCAGGTCTTGAAAAGCGCGGCTCCCACTGAAGCTACTGGGACTCGCAGGGGTCAGAACTGTGGTGTATGCAGCTCTGTAACTTACCTGTCATGGTCTTGTTTTCTGTGCACTGCACCTTTAGATTTCTGCACACCTGCTATCTTCAGTACTTCTTCACCCCCAGGGGAGGCTCCAGGCACCAGCGCAGCAAGCGCGTGCCTGGGAGAGTTGGGGGGGGCGTTTCTGCGGGAGGTCTGCCAGTCCCGCAGCTTCGGCAGCAAAAAACATAGAGCCGCCCCTGTACATCCCCATTGCTACACTGTCAGAGGACCTCACCATCTTCAGTGTATTTTTCTTCACAACACTCCTGGGAGGTAGGGTGGTGCTGTTATCTCCATTTCCAGGGGGAGAACAGAAGCACAGAGGGGCTAAATGACTCACCCAAGGCCACAGGGAAGTCTGGAACAGAACAGGGAATTGAATCTAGGTCTCCCAAGTCACAGGCTAATGCCCTAAGCATGAGACCATCTTTCCTCTCCTCAAAGCAACTGTTCTATCTTCCTCCCTCTCCAGAGCAACGTAGCTAACAGGAAATCAAATCTTGAAAGGGAAAAACGTTATTCTGGATTCTTTGAAAAAGGGCGGAGAGGACGATTTCGAAGGTATTTAGATGGCTGAAAATGCAGATAGGCACCTGGGAGCTTATCTGCATGTTTAGGTGCCTCACTTACCTTTACAAATCATGCCAGAGGGCCCAGAACCTTAAAGGTGTTTAGTCACATAGCTCCCATCGTTTTCAGCTCCCATTGAAATCAGGTTTCAAAGTAGCAGCCGTGTTAGTCTGTATCCACAAAAAGAACAGGAGTCCTTGTGGTACCTTAGAGACTAACAAATTTATTTGAGCATAAGCTTTTGTGGGCTACAGCCCACTTTATTGGACACATCAGTGGGAGGCAGGTGCTTAAATACTCTTGAGGACCTGGGCCTAAGTGTTAGTGCAGGAGTGAGCTATTCTCTTTATGAGAGCTCCAGAAGAGCAGCAGGATGGACCAGTTTCTCCCATCACTTATAGGCATTTTACACCATTGTTACTCCACTTGCTTCAGTGGGGTTGTTGGTGATCTCACCATTGAGAGAGGAGAATCAGACCCAGTGGTGTTCAGTGGCCCACAAAAAGGGGGGAGGAACCCCAGAGCTGCCTCTTTGCTCAGAGCGGTGCCTGATTTCTATTTTTGTTATCGTGGATGATCCCTAAAGTAGTCAGGAAAAGGCGGACGCCTTAGCCATCTTCCTAACCTGCTGGATGCTGAGTGCTGCCTGAGAGGTGCTGGCCGCCCTGAGATCTTTTTGATGTCAGGCTCCAACTGACCTGCACTTTTCGCAGCCTGTTAGCAGTGGAACGTACTTTTGCTGCTGTTGTATTTTTAAAAATCCACCCCAGCTATTCTCTGCAGGCCCTGAAACAGACAGGCTTAGGGTTGGCTTTCACCCAGTCTGTGTGAACACCTTTGCTAATTCACCCCATGAGTGATGCACTTTCAAATTTAGTCTTTAAGCAAAAGGGGATAGGTATGCAGTGGAGCTAGCTGCCTGGATATTATTCACCCCCACTGGTATTGCAACAGTTCTCTTGATGCCCCAGCAAATTGCTAGCAGAACAAAAAGGAACCAATGTTTGTCGTTTGTCCTTGGTCAATATCTCTCCTGAAAAAGCCACACTGAATTCTCTCTTAGCCGAATTCGTGTGGAACAGCCACATCCAGTGGCCAGGTAAGCTAATCACAGGTGTGTGCCTCTCCTGCAGGGTAGCCTAGCAGGGAATGATTGCAAGATGGCACTTTGAGGAGGGATTGCCCACTGGGGTCAGCGTGCCTGTGCAAGTAGCATGTTCACATAAGCAGCTTCTATGGAAGGGAGTGGGATGAGCCCAGCCCCTTAATTCTCTTCCCTTGTGCTAGTCTGGATTAGTTGCCTTTACAGCATGGATCAGGTCAGGCTGTGCTGTTGTTTTGCCCTCCAGTTTGTTCTCACAAAACCGCTTGTACCCATCATGCTTTGCAGATCGAAGCCCTCCTCATGGAGATGCAGAATCCAGACACTGGCATCAAAATGCACACTCAGAGGGTGATGATCACAAATATCCCACATGCTTTGACAGGTAAGATGCCAATGGCACTACCCTGCTATTTTTCTGAGCTTCTGGAGAAGAGCCTGTTTCTTCGTACAATGGTAATAAACCAAAAACTGGCTTCTCTTACTATTATTCTATTTACAAGCATTTATATGGCTCCCATCACCGTGTATCAGTGGCGTAGCTAGGCTAGGAAAATTGGATGGGCCTCACTTTTGAGTGGGTGGGAATGATGGGGGGCCACCTACACCTACGGGGATTATGGTTTTGTGAGGCCTGGGCCAGGACAAGTGGGGGTCCCTCCCACCCCTTCTGATTGCAGTCCCAGTGCGTCCCTGCCATGGAAATTGGGTTGGGGCACGGCGGCTTGCCCCTCTCTGCTCGCCTACCTGGTGCTCCCTTTGGGGAGCGGGTCCGGGCGGTAGGGCTTTTCCTGTTCCGCCTGCCTGGCACTCCCGCCAGGGAGCAGGATCTGGGTGCAGGGGGCAGGGTCTGGGCACTGGGGCTTGCCCCACTCCACCCACCAGCTTGGCACTCGCACTGGGCAGATGGTCTGGGTGCAATTTTGGTGGGCCTGGATAGTAAGTGGGTGGGCCATGGCCCATCCAAGCCCACCCATGGCTATGCCCCTGTCCTGTATGCTGGTGCTTTCAGGCAAAAAAGAAAAAAAATGGGCTTGTGTCCTTCGCCCCTCCGCCACCCCCTTTTATTTTATCACTCTGGGATGCCTACAGAGAGAGTTTTGTTAATAATAAAAAATCTGCTTGTTGTTTACATCGGAAAGTCAGGTTTTGTCCACCAGGAGACTTTATGGATGATTGGAGAACTAGTGAAACGATTCCATCAGATGAGAGAGGAGACTACAGGCTGGTCAATTGAGAGGGGAAGGAGCTTTTAGACAGGCTGTTTAAAACTCTGGGTTAGCTTTTGTTTACACAACTATTCATCATCCAGCATGAGGCCATTGTTTGTTAGGGATAAAAATCTCCATTTACCACCACTGGGGAGGAATATTGTTCCTTTGTTAAAGGCTGGATCTGTAGGTGTAAAGGGTGCTGAGAATTCTATCAAACAAGTGCAGCGCAAATGAGCATTTAATATACAATTAACCCCTCGGAGCGGGGATTAACTCCGAGTAGGCTGGGCAGAAACTCCTTAGCCATGCTGGTTTAAAAGTGTATTACTAATACATTCTAACTAATGCTCTAAATCTCTAGGATAGACAAGGCAGTGTGTGCCAGACAGGAGCCCAAAATGGGCCATGTGCCTGTACAGATACGTTATTTCTGCATGCACATCAGACATTTTGCCCACTTATGAGAAGTGTGTGCAAATATAGGCCTGTTGTTTCATGCACCCATCTTTGGAAATCTGGGCTGAAGTCCTGGCTCCACTGAGTCAATGGCAAAACTCCCATTGACTTAAAGGGGCACAGGATTGCACCCCAGCCCTTAAAGCAGCAGATAGGAAGGTCATTACTAGTTAAGAACAAATGACTGCCCATATGGCCTTGACAAATCGTACTGTGTCAGAACTGAAGAGCTGCTCCCTTCTCCACCCCATCACGTACTTACTTTGGAGAGCTCTTCAGTCGCTATGGCATAAGGTAGTGTACTCGCCACCTGGAGCGTCCCCTTGTGTCAGGGTATAGTGCTGCAAGGGGTCCTTGTCCCTGGCATCTTCTGCAGGCCGTCTGTCTCTTGCTGGGTCTTCTGTGGGTCAAGTCACTAAGTTCAGTCCCCTTCCAGGGTAACAAGAAGGTCCAACTGAAAGTTCACAAGACATCCCAATACAAAGGAGCCTCCATCCCAGCCTCTGGGGTCAGTCGTCCGCCTCACACCAAGCTCACTATTGCTTCCAGTGGGCTTGCATGATCCTTCTTGAGGAACTGGTTGGGGAACCCAGGCCCACTCCCCACGCCGGGTTCTGACTCAGGAACCCTGTATTGAGCAGGCAGGTCGGCTTCTTCAGACCTGCTGCTATTTGCCTGCCACTTCCTTCCTCTGACCTCCCTCAAGTTGCTTTCTGGCAGCTTGTGCCTAACCCAGCCTCTCATTGGTTCCCAGGCCTCTGGATTCTCCCCAGGTCCTCCAAGCTCCCCCTTTCTCTGCTGGAAGAACCATCCTTCCACCTCTCAGCTTCCACTGAAGTGCTTTTACTGACCCTACCTCAGGGCTTCCTTCTGACAGGAGCCTGACGCACTCTCTGGGGGTTTCTCTCCAAAGGAGAATCCTGTCCCCTCTGCAGTCTCCCCCCTACTGAATTCCCTCCAGTTCCTTGTAGGGGGACCAGATGTCCTGATTTTATAGGGACAGTCCCGATTTTTCACACTTGCTGTCTGATCACCCTAGTTCCTTGTGAAACCCAGGTATCTAATGATCCTTTCCTACTTCCACCCCCATTGGACAGGAGGCCATCAGTCAGTCATAGGTGGGCTCACTGGCTCGTAACTCCACATTTAACAGGCGATGAGCGTGTGCCCCATCACATCTGGATATACATTTCCAGAAAGAATTAAAATGGGCAGAGTGATACCAGACTGTAATATGGAGCTTTAGAAATGAATAGCAACCAATTAATCTCCCCTTTGAGCATTTTCTGGTAATAATCATTTTTCTTGAATTCACTGGAGAGAAGCAAAATATTCAACCCACTTCTGTGCCTCTAAATTACAGCTTTTCCTCATTTGAATAGGTTGAAGAAGAAACAGACAGGTAGCTGTGCTTTGATGTGCCAAGTTTGTCATTACCGTCAGCTACGAACACACTCTCCTTTTGTGTGTGCCAGCTTCTTTCACACGGCGCTGGAAATACATTGTCAACACCTTTACTTCCCTCTCCTAGAAACCATCAGAAGAATATTACACTATAAATACTCACTGCTTTGCACACCTTGTACCAAAGGGTGGCTGGAGCGGCAGAGCAGGGGGAAAAAAACCAAAAACCTGCGGCGTGGCCGGGGTGGCAAAGCAGGGCCAGGGGGTGGGAAATGGTGCAGCTGGCAAAGCAAGGGGAAAAAACAAAACAAAAAAAAAACCCTACAGGGCAGCCGGAGCCAAGGTGCAGGGGGGGACTCCCTGTGCTGCAGAGTGCATGCCCGGTCTAATGGGGGGGAGAGAAAAGGGGCAGCCAGGGCTTCAGCAGGGCGCTCGCCCCGCGGCCCCGACCACTGCACCGCCTGCCAGGAGGGCTCTGTGCCGCTCCAGTCGGCTGGGAGGGAAGGACTTGGGCTGCCCTGCCGAGTTTGCTGCAGGGCGCTCCCCTCCTCTGCCCCCTACAGGGCAGCCAGATCGGGGAACCAGAAAAAACCCCAAAACTTGCCGTGCCATTCTAGGATTGGGTGGAATGCCGCCCCGTAGAATCTGCCGCCCCAAGCATGAGCTTGCTTAGCTGGTGCCTGGAGCCGGCCCTGGCCCTTGGGAAGCCAGGACTGCAGAAAGTCCTGCAGTTTTCTTGGCCAAATCCTCTTCTCCAGTAATGCCCTGGGGCTGCACAGGGGTAACTGAGAGGAGGATTTGGCCCTGAAGAGCTGTAGGGGAATATTGCATTCTCCATTTTCTGGATGGGGAAACTGAGGTAGATAGGTTAAGTACCTTGCTCAAGGGCACAATGGGAATTGGTGTCAGGGCAGGGAATAGCTGGCAGAACTTGGGAGGTCCTGGCCATCAATCTTATTCCCAGACTGTGCCTTCTACACACTATGGAGCAGGCCCTCTGTTTCCTTAAACAGGTGTAACACAAAGTCAGTGAAGAGATATATAGTCCTACATCTTCCAATAGCACTATTATTAGAGTGTGTGGTGTAAATGGGCACAACTCCATGGCAGGCAATGCAGAGAACTTGGCTGTTCGTGTTCAGAAAACTACATAGGTGCATGCCAAATCCCTAAAGTTTCAGAATTTCTTTGCAAGAGGCAGATAGTCACCCATGTTTAATTTGTTTCTTTTAGGGAGAGCACTTACAAACAGAGCTCTCTAGGTAGGAGTGACAGAATAATCTTTTAATTTGATCTATTTAAGGAAGCAGTCAGTGGGATAAAAGCTCCAGGCTCCTAGTACAGGGCTAAGTAATCAGTGTAATGTCAGGAAAGGTCAACATTTCAATCCACAACTGTAGGTGACATTTGAAGAGAGAGGCTAGTAATTGATCAGGGACCGAATGCGCTTTAGTCTGGCCTTGTTTAAATGGCGAGAGCTTCAAAGTTTTGTTTGCTCCTCAGAAGATAATGAAAGGGCTAGTGGCGGCTGATGCTGACTTTGTGTATGGCTGATGGAAACAGGCCACATCACCTTGAGAGACCTTTGAAAGCTGAAGTACATTTCAGTACATGGAACTTGGCTTCTCTCTGGTATGTCTTATGGACCACTCTTGACAGAGAAGCTAGGTTCTAACACCCATTGAATTCAATGACAGAATTTATTTCAAAGGGAATTTTGAAAGAGAAAGCACTTGGTATTATTTGCAAAAGCAGGTAACCAGTGAAACGACTCAAGGGGCTAGCAAAGATCAGTTATTTAACAGAGGTGGCCTTCTAAAGCAGCAACAGCAGAACTGGTGTTCTCTGCATTTGGGTGTATCTTTTAAGACAGGATGTTGCCAAGTGAAGGTAGTCTTTCTTCCCTCATTGAACCCTTTTTATCCCAGATACTCTTTCTAGGGCTGCAGGCCTACTCCTGCCTCCCAGTGACATCATTTGGCCATACCTTGGCCCATTCTGTGAGAGCAGGTGACAGGAAAGCACATGCATTGCATACGCCAGGGAATTCCCAGGGGAGAAATGCAGCCCTGTGTGGAAAATGCACACAAGACCTATGCATCGCTTACCTCCCATGTAAGCCAGATCACTGGGGTTTAAATGATTCCCACCTCATGTGGCCCCTCTGTGCAGGGATGAGGGTTTAAAACCAAAATACCTAACACAGCCATCATGACTCATCGCATGCCCCTACAACCACTTCATCATCAGCTTCCTTAATAGGGAAACCATAGTTTCCAAAGAACAGCTCTTTTGGACACATTTTCTTCTAGGGAGTAGGGATTCTTCTTGGAAATATTGGAGCCCTGAAGATCCCTCCCCCCCATTTCTTTCCTTAGCACCCCACACCTTTGCAGTCCCTGTTACAGCTACCAGCCTTCTGGCTGAGGATGACTGAGCTGGGTCCCCTTCAAAGTCCATCACTACCGCTCCCTGACCATCATGATAAGAGAGAAGTGGTGCTGATATTGTCATCTGATGCTATGGGAAGGTAGTTCCGTTTCCATGACCCATTCCATACTTGGCTTTGCATAGGATTGGCTATTTAGTGTCAGTTCAGATGGCGTTTTTTGTGCCGGAGATGTCTGAACAGAGGCCCACAAAACTCATGTCACATAGCCAGCAGATGGTAACAATTCTTAGATTTGAACCTATGACAACCTAAAACTGAGAGGCTCTGTATTACTCCTGGTTGATAGTTTTTGATCAAAATATATTGTTGACAAAAATAGCTTTTTGACCAAAGTGAAAAATTTAAATTTTAATTTTGGCTGAAATATTTCAGTTTTTTTTTAATTTTGTGTAAAAAAAAAAATGGAAACTGAAAATATTTTGATAACTAAAATCTTACAGTTTTTAACATTTTCATTTTTTGGTTCAGTTTTCAGGGAAAAACTTCTGGCTTTTGATTTTTAAAACAAACATTTAAATAAAAAAACCATTTTTTAAAACAAAAATAGTTTTAAAAAACTGAAAACATTTTTATTATTTTAGAACCATTTTCAGTTAAAATGTTCTGTATTTGAAAATAAAAAATTCTCATGGAAAATTTTGCAAAACAGATTTTTGTTCCCCAAAGCTTCTTGTAGAAAGACATTTTTTAACCAGCTCTACTCTGTTCCCCATTACCAGTTCCCCAAGCCTTCTACCTTCCTGCCTACTGAATGTATTTCTATTCAAACGATAAATCCCCTTTCAACTTGGATTCATGAATGCTTTTATATCACTGAGTTATACGTTTCCAGCCTTTGAAACCTGAATTGTTTCTTTATGCTTCAATTTAATTTGCGAGTAAGGATTCTAATTGAGTTGTGTGATTCTGGATGAGCATTCCCTTCCTTTTCATGCTCGCAGTAAAATGTTCTCTATGAGTTCACCTTTACAAAGAACACATCCACTTCACATTTCCAATTATGTTGAGTTTTGATGTGGAGTCTCACTAGCAATGCTAAAAATTGTTCGTCTTTGTAAACGATTTTGTTTGGTTATTGCAGAGAGATATTCATTAAAAACCAGCAGAAATATGAATTTTAAAATGGAGGCTTTTGAAGATATCTAAAGGCACAATAGCAGCAGCTGAAAGATGTTCAAAAATACCCTGTGCAGGGACTGGCTGAGTGCCTCACCTAATGGGCAATTACTCTGATTTGTTATTTGTGTTGCCATAGCACCTAGGAGCTCTAGTTATGGACAGGACGCCAAAAGAGACGCCCCAGCCCCTGCCCCTTACAATCTAAGTAGTGGTAATACTTTGCCCTTCCATTGTGCTTCTGTCTCAGGATCTCAAAGCACTTCGCAGACGTTAGGCTGAAATTCATCCCCTCTGTCCAGTCCCACTTGAGCCCAAACGTGGCCTGTGCAGGGCCTCCCCAAACAGCAAGCCCCATGCTACTCTAGCAGTGAATTGAAACTCAACTGAAAATGACCACCCAGGCAATTCAACTCCACAACAAAAAATAAACAGTTTATTGCACACTTCAGCTGAAGGTGCAGTTGGATTGCTAGGCCCTGACCCAGGCCTGGGAGCTTTGTTAGAACCAGAGACCAACTCTTCTGCCCCAAATTCAACCCACACCCACCCTGTGAAGAAGCAGGCAAGCCTTCTTATCTCTTCAGAGGGGTGACTCTTACCCCACTTGCAGCAGGGGTGGCAGAAGCTTCCTAACGGGGGGGGGGCATCGGCACCTGAACTGTGGCCCCAACACTTTCTGTCCTTTCTCCCTGCCCTGCCCCTTCCCCTGAGACCCGGTTCCTGCACAGCCTTTTCTCCCTAAGACCCCACCACCTTTGCCCCCATCACTCGTCCTTAGGGATGTTTAAAAGTGGGGGATCATGGCCCTCTGGCCCCTCTGTTCTGGTGCCCCTGACTTGCAGCCGCCCCTCTTGGGTGGCTTCCTGGGTTTCCATCTCTGTGGAGGCTGTAGGAGCGTAGGGCAGAGGAGATACAGTCGTTGGGCTCATCTTCACTAGTCTCCCCCACTGCCCCAAGCATGGTAAATTTACTTTCCAGTGGTGCTGTGCTCACATCATTTCAGAGCGTGCTTTGCTCTCCAGTTAGCTGTGAAGTCCTTCCAAGTTAGTTGGGTGACACAGGAAATGCTGAGAAGACCAGTGGGTGAGATCTGTTTGACAAGGGGAAAACATCAGATCAAGTACCATCATCAAGGAACAGTGTGATAACAGAATGGCCTGCTGTAGTCTGCAGGATCCCTTTTTACTGCATAGATTCATAGATTCATAGACTCTAGGACTGGAAGGGACCTCGAGAGGTCATCAAGTCCAGTCCCCTGCCCTCATGGCAGGACCAAATATTGTCTAGACCATCCCTAATAGACATTTATCTAACCTACTCTTAAATATCTCCAGAGATGGAGATTCCACAACTTCCCTAGGCAATCTATTCCAGTATTTAACTACCCTGACAGTTAGAAACTTTTTCCTAATGTCCAACCTAAATCTCCCTTGCTGCAGTTTAAGCCCATTGCTTCTTGTTCTATCATTGGAGGCTAAGGTGAACAAGTTTTCTCCCTCCTCCTGATGACACCCTTTTAGATACCTGAAAACTGCTATCATGTCCCCTCTCAGTCTTCTCTTTTCCAAACTAAACAAACCCAATTCCTTCAGCCTTCCTTCATAGGTCATGTTCTCAAGACCTTTAATCATTCTGATTGCTCTTCTCTGGACCCTCTCCAATTTCTTCACATCTTTCTTGAAATGCGGTGCCCAGAACTGGACACAATACTCCAGCTGAGGCCTGACCAGCGCAGAGTAAAGCGGAAGAATGACTTCTTGTGTCTTGTTTACAACACACCTGTTAATGCATCCCAGAATCACGTTTGCTTTTTTTGCAACAGTATCACACTGTTGACTCATATTAAGCTTGTGGTCTACTATGACCCCTAGATCTCTTTCTGCCATACTCCTTCCTAGACAGTCTCTTCCCATTCTGTATGTGTGAAACTGATTGTTCCTTCCTTAGTGGAGCACTTTGCATTTATCTTTATTGAACTTCATCGTGTTTACCTCAGACCATTTCTCCAATTTGTCCAGATCATTTTGAATTTTGACCCTGTCCTCCAAAGCAGTTGCAATCCCTCCCAGTTTGGTATCGTCCGCAAACTTAATAAGCGTACTTTCTATGCCAACATCTAAATCGTTGATGAAGATATTGAACAGAACCGGTCCCAATGGGGTTTGACTGTACATGGGTTTGACTGTACATTTACCACCCAACCAAGAGCTGGACTGGCAATTAGCCAGAAGCCTGTGGGTCACACCTGCTTTGAATAAATGGGAATGCAGTGCAGTTGCCTTAATTTTTAATATGTGCCAGTTGCCTGGCTTAAGATAGGGCTTGGCGTGCTAAGACCTACAGTCTTCACAGCCTCCATCTCCATACTGGAGATGATGACTGTAGTGCAGGACTCTGTGGGCTACACACCACTTCCGATTTATAGTGTCTGATATTTTCTTTGCCTTGCAGGTGGTGATATACTGCAGTGGATTATCCAGCATTTGAAAATCGCTGAGGAAGGTAGGAGCGTAACCATCTAATGTTTTTGTAGTTTTGAATCATGAAACTATAATTCGTTGTTAGATGCAACCTACATTCTTCTCTCCAGGGTAGTGGGTTGTTTCTGAATTCTGCTGCCGTCTCTTTGTATCATCAATATATCTGACGTCTCTTTTTTTTTTTTTAGAGGCACTAAATTTGGGGAATCTAATTGTCAAGTATGGATACATCTACCCTCTGCAGGAGCCGAAAAACCTCACCCTCAAAACAGATAGCAGCCTCTACAGATTTCAGGCAAGTTATGTCTTAGACATAGAACACTGGCTGGACATAATGTACGCTACATCTTGGCTTAGAAATGGAGGCTTCTGTGCTTCTGTTTAATGAAATAACTTTTCCTTGTAGCTTCAAAACGCCAGTGGTTCCTTCTGAATGTATTTTCCTTGCAGCTTACACACTAGCAAATGAAATCATTGGAACAATTTCAGAAGACAGTATGATAGGCAAATAGAATACACTGTAGAAACAGGATGTGATGAGCAATTAGGATAATGGTTCATGGTTGGACTTGCCTCCACATACAATGAGAGATTAGGGAACTATCATATAGTTTTCAAATACCAGTTGTCTGGTTCCCTTCGTGTTCCCCAATCCAAGCTCCAACATCTTGACAGTATCCAGGAGAATACTGCAAAGTAAGACATAAGCATGCATTAGGATGTTCTGAAAGCTTGTATGGTTTTGAAAGTCTCACCTTGTTAACAATAACTGATTGTTAACGCAGAGGAAGTGGATATGTAATTGACACTCCATTAAGCCTGATTTAATAACAACAACAAAAATAGCCTTGTCTTTTATCCTCCTAACTGCTTATGCTGAGCTAAGAAGATGGATATTTTGTGTGTGTGTTGATTCACTCCCTTAAATGGTAGAAGTATGGGAAATGATAAGATGCTTTTTGTAGCATATTTGCAAAGCAGATGACTCCCTCCTCCTGTTTATACAAAAATACAATGTAGCCGATATGATACCAACAAATACAATGATTTTAAAGAGACAGATGCAGCTGATGGTGGCAACATGAAAACTCAGGTCTTGTTTTTGGCTTCTTTCTGCAGACACCATATTTCTGGCCCACCCAGCAGTGGGCAGCAGATGATACTGACTATGGTAAGTTTTAATATTACAGCCATTCTGTGAAAGCTGAATGGAGCGTGAGGATGTACAGCACACTCCCATATAGTCAGGTGGATGATGATGATACTCTGAAGTGTTTTCTCTAGGTCCTGCTGTTCTGGCTATGTAGGGCTGCTTATGAAGACTGGGCTGAGCATCTTGGTTTATTATTATAGGGCTGCTCATGGGCTTTTGGGTACACGCTTGACAGAGGCACCGACTCCGTGGGTGCTCTGGGACTGGAGCACCCATGAGGAAAAATTGGTGGGTATAGAGCACCCACCGGCAGCCCCGCAGCTCACCGCCTCCGTCTCCTCCCCTGAGCGCGCCGCCGAGTCCTGCTTCTCTCCCCTTCCCTCCCAGCGCTTGACCGTGAAACAGCTGTTTCGTGCAGCAAGTGCTGGGAAGGAGGAGGAATGCGGTGCGCTCAGGGAAGAGACGGGGTCGGAGTTGGGGAGGCGTGAGCTCCCACCGGCGCCAAGGAAAGTTGGTGCCTATGTACACTGATTTGTTCATTGCAGGGTTGCTCCCGACGCCTGGGTCACCAGCTTTTATTTACCTGATACTTTTGTTCCTTCTGTATTTGTCCTGGAATCCAAAGGCCTCGCCTTCTGAAAATAACCCAGTTTGGTTTTAAACATTAAAAGAAAATATTTTAAAAGCTTTAGAACAAAACAAAAAAAATTGCCCCCAAATTGGAAAAAAAAAATTCCTAACCTTTTTAAGGGTTTGATCCAGTGCCCACTGAAGACAAATTGAAACCCTTCCATTGGCTCCAATGTACTTTGGCCCAGGCCATAAGGAAGGCACAATTTGTTGGCATAGAACTGCATAATCAACCACATCAAGCTCGAGAGTGAGGTAGGATAGCCATTCTTGCACTTCTGTATCGACAAGTGGAGCATCCGTGACAGACTGCAGCCCCTGAGGACATCTTTCTTGAGTGGGCTTCTGTGAGATTGGAGCTTGTGTCTGGGAAAGATGTCACGATGGCCAATGGCCCACTCCTTGTCATAGGGCCAGTGTGCCAATTACAGGGACTAGCTTTATTGATCTGCCTAGTAACTGAACCTTTTTGCTTTTCTCCCAGCAATCTACCTAGCCAAGAAAAATATTAAGAGGAAAGGGGTTTTGGAAGAGTATGAAAAGGTAGGAAGATGTTCTATTGTTTGTCCCTCTGCCAGCTCTGAGCCAGCTGCTGTCGATATTGAAGGGTGGAAAGTGACAAAAACCTGCCAGTGCACTCCCCACTTCAGTTGCATCAAGCCCCAGTGGCACCTCTGTTTTGTGAAACAGCTGCAGATGTACGACAGTGTTTAAAGTAAATTATCATTTTAGTAGGGCAGTTACCCTCTCCAAAATGTTGGAATGAAGTATTCAGAGCGAATGTAGTTCGTAGTAATTCATTTCAGAACCACCCAGTTTTTCTAGCTCAAATTGCCAGACTATCCCTTGTTTATTTCAGGGAGGAGGGCGTGTTTTTATCATGTTCTGCATCTTGAGAACCAAAAGCTGTCGACTGAATGGTATTGTTATGACAGTTTCAGAGCAATCGCACCTGTATTCAACCTCTTTGGTCCACCACTTTAGGCTTCCGGCTCCCAGCTGTCTCCTCTCTCGGGCAGAGACCCACATCTCCCTCTCTCCTGACTGGGGATTTTAAGACTGCATAGGTCCCTACACTGTGATATCCCCAGCCAGCCAGACTGCCTGAAAGGCCATTGCCTGCGTTTTGCTTCCTGTCCGAGGGCGATGAGCCATTTATTGCCTGCAGCTATAAGTCACCATTTCCTTCTAAGCAAGCACATTTAAGCATTACAGAGAAAACATACTAAAATACTTTAATAATTTAAAATACATGCATGCTAGAAAGCTTACCAGAGATCACCCTCTGATTCCAGTCTTTTGCTCTGGTAGGGTTTAGTCCTTCAAAACATAAAGCTGTTTTCCCTGTGGTTACAAATTCATCCATCCGTCACCCAAAAGGAGACCCCAAGTCTGCGCAGTACAGCCTTTTTTTTTATAGAACTCGGACCTTTGATCTTGGCCTTCTGTAGCAGGTAATTAGCAGACAATGGCCTCTCTTCAGGGCACAGCTTCAGAAGGCTGGTTTTTGCATAACCAGAGCTGGGGAAGTCGCATTAACTTCTTCCTTGGGATTCCCCAGGAAATACGCTTCACTCTGATTATCCCAGAAGTCAATATTTGTCTGCTACATTTTCAGTATAGTCTTTTGAACTCCATGGTCTCACATCTGTTACTTCTCTCCTCTAGAGAGGTTGCTTACAGTCTTGGCCCGCAATAATACATAAACTTGGTCTTCCAAGCATATTGCAGGAAATTGCCAAGTCTGTCAAATTGTTCATAATTTTGTACTAATGGAGTTTTTTATTTTTTAATTTCAGGAACATTACAACTTGCTAAATAAAAAAATAAACTACAAATGGGATTTTGTTATTATGCAGGCCAAAGAGCAGTATAGGTGAGCTCTCTCAAATTCTGTTACCTGCTTCTTTATTTGGGCGCATGAGGGACTATGGGGTGTTGACTTGATGCACAATCAAATAATAGAGTTCAATTAAAAAATTAAATCACAGTTTTACAGCAGCTTATTAACAGTCCCTTGGGAATGTGAAGGTGAAAACTGTTTCCATATGAACTGTATTCCTCCACACATTACCTGCTATTTGTTTGACACTTAACTGAGAAATTTTAACCCACGTTTTCAAGGGAGTGGGCAGTGGCCTACACAAATTCACACTCTTCCATTGCACCTGCATTTGCTCTTGCACACAAGCATAACTAAATTTGCTTACACACAATGTGGAGTTGCAGTGTGGTTTACATATGCAAAGGAGCATGTGTGTGGGTGTGCATATACCCTCCTCGCATGTGCAAATACCTCTTTGCAAATGCTTCATTGCACATGCAAAAGTAAGTTTTTGCCCTTACATCTGTTACAACTTCTGTTGAAAATGAGGGGCCTGATCCTGCCGCGCAAAAGACCTTACTCAGGCAAAGCTTCCAGCAACTTCAATACCAGTTTTGTGGGAGTAGGAATTTCTGAATCAGGCCCTTGGCCCTTTGGAGTTGTAAAAGGTTCTCTTTGAATCACCATCTTAGTGGCCTGGCCAACAGCCAGCATGAGGTCTGTGATGCCGTCTTCTCTGCTGTATGTGCTCAGCACCTTTGAACTTTGAATCAGACCACTTTTATTTAGGGGCTTAACCCTGGATTCCTGTCTCAACTTTTAGGCATCTAGGCCCTTGCATATAATATGTTTCCCTGGTACTCCAGCACTGGGCATTTCTGCATTACAAAAGTCAGAACAGAATCTATCAGATTGCCACTTGGAAACATGCCGTCAATTCCCGTTTGTTGCTGCAAATTAACACTGTTTGGTGCAGATCAGACTCAGGCTAAGGGGATGTTGACAATGCAGTCCCGGCGTGTGATTGCAGCTCATGGAGACATACCCGAGCTTGCTTTAATCTTGCTAGTTAGGGTGCTGGAGCAGTGGAGCTCTGGGGCAGTGTTGGCTTCAGTGCGATCTAGTCACCCTGGTAATTACCCAGGTTCCGGGCAGGCTTGGAGAGCCCAGGCTGAAACCTATGCTATCATGACATTACTGCTCCAGTACCCGAGCTAGCTAGATGGAAGCAGGGCCAGCTCCAGGCACCAGCACAGGAAGCAAGTGCTTGGGGCGGCCAATGGAAAGGGACGGCACGTCCAGGTCTTCGGTGGCAATTCAGCGGCGGGTCCGTCGGTCCCTCTTGGAGTGAAGGACCCGCCTCTGAATTGCTGCCGAAGAATGAAGCGGCGTGGTAGAGCTGCCGCCGAAGTGCCACCGGTTGCGGCTTTTTTTTTTTGGCTTCTCTGCTTGGGGTGGCAAAAAAGCTGGAGCTGGCCCTGGATGGAAGCTAGCTCGGGCAGTCACACTCCATGACTGCAGTGTGAACATAGCCTAAGAGATGCAAAGTATAGTTTTTAAAGCCAACACTGATCCTCCCGACATCTCTGTGAAATTTCCCCTGGGGCACCTGAAACCGTGACAGGGGAAGTGACTTGTTCATCGCTATGCAGTGAATGCGTTGGGAACTAGCACCCCAGGTCAGAGGTTTAGACCTAAGACTACCTAGCTTCCAGGCCTGTGTGGTGTCCGCTATGCTACTTCTGTGGACAGTAGTTCCCATCAAACCCAGCCGTTCCCCAATCAGATGGGTGTGAGAGACATCACAGTTATCTCCCGCACGGTGAACAGCAGACACTGTATGCACCTGAAATGTTACAGGGAACAGAAACACAGGAGGTGGCAGAATTGGGTGCAGGTAAAAGGGAGGAATTCTAACAAATTGTTGTCAGGCCGAACAGAAGAGAATACACCTAATCCCAGCTGAGCTCAGGAAGAGGTTGATTACTGAAAAGCTAGTCCCCTGCATTGATATCAGTGGGGTTCAACAAATCATCAGTTGTAAGTTAGGACAGCACGACATGCAGTCAAGAAATGGCAGAGTTTAGTTGTGGCCTGAAGAAGCAGCACACACACAAACCTTCTGAATGTAACCTTGTGAGCCTGTAGGTAGGAGGCTGAGGAAAGGTCAGAACAGCATCATGTTCTCGCTCTTGCTAGTTTAAAGGAAAACATTGCAGATTCCTTCGGTGCTGTCCCCATCAGCAGGAACTGGGGCTAACATGCAAGAAAATGTCACCAAAAGAGGAAAATTACCCACATATTCCTCTGTTGGGATTAAAACTTACTCTTTGCTTTGCAGGACAGGAAAGGAACGGAAAAAGGCAGACAGGTATGCGCTGGATTGTCAGGAGAAAGCCTATTGGCTAGTGCATCGAACACCTGTGAGTAGAATACCGTCCTCCACAGCTGTAAAGTCTATATTGGAGGTATAGGGTCCAGAGAGCTCAGCTAGGAGCAACTTCCTGCACCTTTAAGAAGGTAGCTTTGGTTGTGCTTCAAGGTTGTGCTTGGCCAGCTGCCAGAAATGCAGAGGTGCACTTAGAGGCAAAAAAGAGACTTGAATCCACTCTGCCTACTAACTTCCCAAACCCCTGAGACTTGCTCTTAGAGGGGAAGTAAGGAACTACTCACCACATCATCCATGCTGCGAACAGAGAATCCTAACTGTCCTCGTCCTCAGGGTGCTGTTATTTTGGAGGCATATGTCACAAGGGTGTTTCCTGAGTGAAGCCATGCTGGTCCCAGCGTGCTGTCAGACTCTGACATGTACCCAGGAGCTAGACTCCCTCATCCCAGTCATAATCAAAGAGCCAGTTTATTGATGTACACTGAGTAAGTGGCCAGTGGAGAACCCAGCTGTTAACATACAGGGATGCGTCAAGTCTGAGGCAAATGTCAGCCGGTAATTAGACCTTTGCTTGCAGATAAAGCGCTTAGTGGGAGACTCTGTACCATTCAAATACTTTGGCCCCAGTTCATCCCCGATGCAACCCCTTTGCCTCCACCAGGGCTGAATTTGGTTCTTTTGGTTCTAATTTAGACTTAGACTAAGTACTTTTTTTCCTGGTCTGTTTCTCCATATTCCCCAGAAGAGCTCACTACTGAGATCTAATTAGTGACTATTATCTAACTATGACGGAGCTCAGGTAACTACTCAAAAATCACTTTGTGCCCAAGGCAGACATACCAATGGTACCATCCTGTCCCTTCTCATTGCCTATATCAAGGTGTGTCTCCTCTATATAGATTATTGCTGGATTGAGCATGTTTTTCCCTATATACGTGCCCCTTGATCTCCAATTGCTAGATGTCTCTGGATCTCTCCTGTTAAATCTCTCCTGGATTGTCTCCTGATGTTACCTCTGCTTGGATGCTTCTTGATTACCCCTTCTATAGATGTCTCTTGGTCTGTGGGGTGTCCCATATATATTTCTATGCACTCCCAGCCAAGCCCTATGGCCATCTCAGGAAAGATCAATCAGTGTTTTACCTCTTTCCACCAATTGGAGGAATTATTCATTAGCAGCAGATTTCTGCACGTGACTTAAGATGGTTTTGGAAAAGCAGACACAAATGTATTGTTGTTTCTTATTTGTAACAGCCAGGCATGCAGGATGTCCTCGACTATGGACTAGACCGAGTCACCGATCCCAATGAAAATAAGGTAAACTAGGTAAGGCTGCTTGCTTTCAAACTTACTGATTGTACGAGGACATGGACAGCAGGTAGATCTACATGACACTCAGAGGCTGTATCTGTGTGCTGCAATCAGAGGTGTGGACTGCACCTCTGCAGTATGTGTAGACATATTTGAACTAGCTTTGATCTAGGTTGCTCAAAGTACAATGGCAGCACAGACTAGTTGCCCAAGTGCATACCCGGCTTGTCCAGTCCATGTTGCTGCAGCTTCACTGCTATTAATAATCAAGTTAGCTGTATCAAAGGTACCTTGGGCATACGTTCACTGGCTGCAGTCACACCTCCGACTGCAGTGTGGACCTACTCATTGTTTGTGAATGGCGCTGATGGATCTCCAGTGTTGCATGGCAACAGTCTGAACGGGCCATATCGAGCCAAATAACAACTGATAGGCATGTAGAACTATACCAGAACCAGAACTGTGAAGTCAAACCCGTTTGATTTTCACTTCTGCTGAGTGCAGTGGAGTTACTCTGGATTTGTGCTGGTACGATGTGAGAGAGAGCAGAATTTGGCCCTAGGAATAGAATCTAGCAGCTTCACTTTGCTTATCAGTTTTTCAGTGGTTTCTTGCCGCACTAGTTAAATCAAACAGAGTAGTGCTATTGATCTGAGAATGTAAATGAATGTGAATGATGTAGTCCTGGTGTAGACTTGTCTATATAGCATTGGTTCTCAAACAGGGCTATGTGTACCCCTGGGGGAGTACATCAGCTCGTCTACATATTTGTCTAGTTTTACAACAGGCTACATGTAAAGCACTAGTGAAGTCAGTACAAACTAAAAAATCATACAATGTCTTGTTTATACAGCTCTGTATACTAGACGCTGAAACGTAACTACAGTATTTATATTTCAGTTGATTTATTTTATAATGATATGGTAAAAATGAGAAAGTCAGCAAGTTTTCAGTAACAGTGCACTGTGCCACTTTTGTATTTTTATGTCTGATTTTGTAAGCAAGTCGTTTTTAAGTGAGGTGAAAGTTGGGATATGCCAGACAAATCAGACTCTGGAAAGGGGTACTGTAGTCTGGAAAGTCTACAGGACTAAGTGTATGCCTTGGTAGCTAGAACCATCCTTATCTTTCACCCATGGCTCTGCTGAAGGTGAACAGTGGAGACTGTGAGTCAATTACTGTTTATACTTGTTCTTAAGCTGAATATTTTTGGTTAAAAAGGTGACACATCAGAGAGCAGGGGTCAGCTTATAAAAGGGTCTACATCAAAATTTGTTGATTTTAAACTCTATGGACTAATTTAATTGAATATCTAATACATTGTGTTTTGTTTACCTGGAGCGTCTGCAGGCATGGAGCCCCTCAGCTCCCTGTGGCTGCAGTTTGCTGTTCCCAGCCAATGGGCGTGCTACTTCCCGCAGCTCCCATTGGCTGGGAATGGCGAACCGCAGCGGGAGCTCGATGCCTGAAGATGCTCCAAGTAAACAAAATGCCCCAACCCGCCAGCGGCTTACCCTGATGGGCCAGGAGCCAAAGTTTTCCAACCCCTGAAATGTAGGGCTAGCTTATGAAAGGGTCATACAGTTTCTGCTACTTTTACTTATCTATTTTGGCAGGTCGGCTTATAAACAAACAGGCTAATGAACGAGTATATACAGTATTTCAGGTGGTCCCATATTTACATGCCTAGAGCCTCAGCTGACAGCACTTTTGGCCTGTGCTTGGTGAGCGAAGGCAGAGCATTTCTCTTTGATCAAAGGTGATGGTTGTTTTGACGAAGCTCACCCTATCTCCAGTAAACTTTTCGTTTTCATAAAGGCCCTTAAACATCTCCGCTGTCAGACACAGATCATTGCTTTGGGCAAGTGGGTTCTGTTGCCATGGCAACTGAAACGCAGAGGAAAATGCTAGGGTTTAGTATTTTCTCTTTTTGCTCTAAGTGGGAGCTACTGAAATGTCCTTTTAAAAGAAAATAAAAACATGAGTGGCTGCTGGGTTGGAGGATCCAAACAGAGATTGAAAAGAGTAATAAGGTAGACTGTCCCCCACAATATTATAGCTGGCATCATGGAAAGAGATCTTTAGGTTTGCAGATGTTTTCAGACGTCATTAACCATCTGATGGCTATTCAGTGGCTTATGTGAAACGAGTTAATGGTTCTCAGTTCAGTTCCTACTGGATGAAAGTCCCCACAACAAAAGAAACAATTCACTAGCACAGTTGACTGCCTTGTTAGCATCTCAGCAGAGAGCCCAAGAAGTGAAGGCCTGATGCAAAGCCCACTGAAGTCAATGCGAGAGTTTCCATTGATTTCAATGGGCTTTGATTGGGCCCTGAATGGGCCATGTGAACTTTGACACCCTCTCAGCTTTCTTGGCTCAAAGCTGGAGTATATTGGCAGGGTGATGGGAAGAGTATACTCCTATTGCCCCTGCTGTGCCTGCTCCGTAGATAAAGGAGAACTCTAGGCTTCTGAATTGTCAGGGGGCCCTTTCCACCAACCCACATGCATACAATAAGTCTATGATTGAAACCCCAACCCAGTGTTCCCACGGTCCGTACTGCAATATCCGCACATTATCAGGAAAGATTTTACTCTTTTTAGTTTAGGGACAGAAAATAAGCCCCAGGGGCAGTAATAACAGGCAACTGCGAAGAAATCCAAAATTCGCTCTTAGCGTGCTGCAGGTCTAGAGAATGTCATGGACACAAGCAACCAATAATGAACACTAGCACAAGAGGCAAGGGAGCTGTGCCTCTCACTGTTCACATTATGAGCTGGATTCTCCACTCTTTTTTCCTTCATGCCAGTGTCACACCATTGTGTTGAGTGGAGTTACTCCCGATTAACACCAGTGGGATATCAGAATCGGACCCTTCTCTCCCTGGGCTGTACTGCTGCTGCTGAGTGAGTGGAAGCCCTGCTGTTAGAGTCCCCCAGATATAATAGGGAGGGAGCAGTCAGCAGCGCTTTCTCTGGAAAGGCCTCCCACATCCGGTCCAGATTTGCTGGCTTTCAGGGCACCCGACAGTGCTTGTTTATTTCCCCTGGCCTTTGGAGAGAGGCAGGTGGATTGCAGTACAGCCGATGTCTGGGGGCAGTATATTGTTTGCTTGTGTTCGTGGATGGGTTAAACTCATTGTATTGCTTTTCAGTTTTTGTAACTTTTACATCATCAACAGGAGGCTCAGAGCCTGTCTGTGGGCTCTTCTTATTTATTCTAAATCTACAGAAGGAAAATACAGAAATGAATGAAAACGAGTACGGTTTGGTAGGTTGCTGTAAGTAACTGAGAGCAGCTCAGAGAAGGAAGAGGGTGAAAAGAGAGGAGTGGAACAAGAGAAAGGGGCAGAAGGAGAGAGGGAACAGGAAAGAGAAAAGTGGATAGGCAGAGCAGTGGGTGTCTGGGGGAGGGATAGCTTTGCAATTTTGGGAGGTTTTGCTAAAAAGCAAACAATTTCAATTTTTAACAGCCTCAGTTTTTCAACAAACAAACAACAAACAAACAAATCTAAACATTTTAGATGCGAATGGGAGTTTTTGAGCGAAGATTTCCATTTAGTTAAAAATGTATTTTCCATCGATCCAACGTGGATGAAACTCTTTTGAGCAGCTCTAGCAGTTTAGGGCTCTAAGCTGCGCCTCCGGGTGGTTATCTCTGGAAGTTTAATCTTCTCCATGCAAAGTGGATAGGATGCTTCCTGTTTCTATTTTTACATTTCAAAGTTTGATTGGAACTAATGCACCAGAACAATCAGCTGAAACACAAAACTTTTCCGGCATCTGAGTAGCAGCTTTTCTTGCATTTCACTTGCTGCATATCTGCATGCTGCCTTTGGAGCTTTGTCTCAAGCGACAGGGCTGTGTGTGTGCTTCTTGAATGCCCATATAAACCTCACAACGCAGAACCTTTTGTGGAGCATGTGACGGTCAGATGAGACTGGCTGGAGCCTTTCACTAATTGGCGTTTTGATTTAAGCCTAGAGGGACATTAAGCTTCTGCACTGGATAATTGTGATAATTCACTGGTTGATGGGTATTACTCAATTAATCCGTTTTACACTCATTAAGGGAAAATGGTAAATGGCCCTTGGCCGCTGAATGATATTCCTGTATAAATCCGAGTGAGCGTAGGATTTATCTCTTTATCGGAGATGATGCACGGCAGGTCGGGAGGGTGATTCTGAGTTGGAACGGGGCCTGTATGCGTAGTGGGTTGGGAAAAAGTGGTGGTATGTTTAGTGGGTCTCTGAATTCAACCTAGTGGCTTGCCTCTGTGGTGCATTCACACACAGCAAGCCAGGGGGTGAATCTATGCTGCACTAGCTGCTGCACAGTTGTTGGCCATGCGGACCCTATGCCCACTTACTTAAAGTTCCCTTGTGCACTTTGTCATACTCCAGTTCCAAGGAGCAGTATGTCAGAGCACACGAGGAAACTTTCAAAGTGTGGCAGCAGGATCCATGTGCCCAGTGAGTGCCTGGCAAGCTAGTGCACAGTAGATTCACACTCTGGCTTGCTGGGCACTAAATCGCCGTGGAGACAAGCTGTAAGTGGCAGAGGAGAGCCAGGATGCACAGAGCGTTTACAGTTGCTGGGATGGGTTTCTAGCAGAGACAGAAGCAGTGAAAGTAGAGATGCTGGGGTGGGAAATATTGTGGGAGGAAGCTAAGGGGAGCTAAGTGCAGCTGTGGAGGCAAGGCCACTGGGATTCCTTCTTTTGTTGTCTTAAAATGCTTAGTGTGGAGTTAAGCACTATAAAACACTGCCAGATTGACAGCTCTGGAGGCTGACGCCCTCTCCCTACCCACGTGACAGGTGCAGCACATATCCTGGCAGTGCACATTTCCCCTGCCTGCTCCAGCAATGTCCTACTGTTACTTCTAGTGGTGAGAGGGGAGACCATTCTCAATGGCCTATCCAGTCCTCAGCTTTCTCCTGAAACTCCGAACCAGGGGACTAATTACGCTGTTGACTGATGACGTGGAGGGAGGCTTGTCTGCTGGGCACTGGACTGAGAATAGCAATTCACTTCCACAAAGCTGGGGGGAGAGATTGTGGATTTGGGGGATATGTTTGGGGCCCCACTTCAGGAGAAAGCCAAGTGACCAAGAAGGAAGTTACTTCCTAATGGTTTCATGCTTTTGGGAGGGTCCAGCTGCTGTTTCAGAATCGATATGTTTAATCACAGCCCCCATCCCCGTGTGTAGGGTTGTGTGAATTTAGTACTCGGGAAAGCAAGGGGCGAATACAGCAGTCTAGAGCCAGGCACAGGGGGCATTGTCCTGCACACCCCAGTAAAACTCCCACCAGCTTTTGGGAGGAGATGGGGAATCATGTGTTCCATACTGTGCCCACCTTTCAATTCATCCCAGATTCAGTGCGCTCAGCTACCATGCCATGTGATGCCCCTGGCACTGCCACCCATCTAGTTTGGGCCCTGCCTCCTCCTATCTAGCTGGGACCACCCTCCAGTATAGCAATGTGGAAGGGGAGGGGCCACGACCCCTGACACCTGCTTGTGACCCTCAAATTGGGAATGGAGGAGATCCTAGAGGGCTCACTGTGCCAACCTCTTTACTGCGGTGACCCATTACCTCTTGCTGCAGGGCCTTCCTTTCCAAAGTAAGGTCACTGCCCCTGCTTCAGAAACAAACCTGTTTGTCTTGTCAGAGGCTGGCTCTCCCGCATCCCTGGCACACCCAACGCTCTCACTGAAGTCAGGGCAATGGGCATTCAGGGAGGGGAGGTTCCATCCCAAAATGTGAACTGAACACTCAGGACTACTTTCCAAGTGAATACTGCCAGGTGCTTAGGGAGGACGCTAGTGGTGTTACAACACAGACAGATTGGAGAAGAGCTTCGATTTTTTTTCTGAAGACCAACAATGTCAATTTCATTCATGGATTTATTGCCCTAGGTAACATTTTATTTACTCTCTTCCCCCCCCCTTTTCTCTTTCCCACCAGTTATTTGTTTCTCCTGTGAGTGGCATGGCTGCCTGCGTGCCTCTGAGGCCCTTGATCTGTTGCGCTGTAGAAGACTAGAGCATCTTAACTTCCATGAAAGCCGTCTACAACCATTCTGCTGAGCATCGTCCTTTCCTTTCTCCTCATCCAGCTGCGCTTTGTCTGTCAGAAATACCCATTCAGGATAATAAAGACCAGTGGGAGGCATAGGCGGCCATTGGAGGAGGCTTGCCCCGGCCCCTCCCCTTCTGCTCTCCCCTTCTGCCCTCCCCCTCCACTTTTGCCCTCTTCCCCCCGCAAGAACCCAAAGCACCCACCCCACGGCCCCCAGCCCCAGCCCCGGGCGGCAGGCCCGGAGTGCCAGGCAGCAGTGCTCTGTGCTCTGGGCAGCCGAGTGGCATGGCCAGCCCCAGTGTGCTGGGTGGCAGCGCCCCCAGTGCTGATGCTCTGGAGCCAGCCAGGCTATTCCCAGCCCTGGTGCTCCAGGTGACAGAGTGGCACGGCCACAGCGCCCCTAGCCCCGATGCTCCGAGCAGCGTGGCCCCACCACCTGTCACCCTGAATCCTTGCGGAAGGCAGGCCAGCAGCCAGCCCCAGGCAGCCTGGGCCCAGTAGGGCAGAGCACTGGGAACTGCAGAACAGGGCCTGGCCTGGGGCAGACCGTAGGCGGGGCAATGCTAGGCCGTTTGGGGAGGCAGAGCCTACTCCTGCCTATGATACCTGCTGCCCATGGTGAGGGGGCCTTTTATTTAATTTAGAAGATTTTTCTTTCTGATCTAATGGAGTCAACCCACTGATGTTTCCTAAATTAACCACAGCAGCCAGCCTCAGGCCTCAGCAAGTGGGACAGTTTAGCCAGCACTTGGTAAATCCCAAGGGTTCTGATTATGTCTCAGTGCTCCTCAGGAAGATAGTGAACTCCCATTATATATGAAATAGCTTCGTTGGAATAGAACTGTAGCTCTGCAAAGAAGATGCTTTCTAAGGTAATAGAAGTGCAGTGGGTTTCAGCCTTTCCTATGGGAATGGGTAGAAGCAGATGATTTTCTGCCCTCCATGGCTACAGCAATTGGATCTGAAATAAAGACGACACATGTAGAAATGTGAGGAATCTTTATGTGGCTTTAATAGGTGCTATTTAGCCAGCGGCATCAACTCAGAACAGGAAACGGATGCAAACCCAGGCTGATCTTTAGCCCCCGCATGTAGTATCCTATCAGCTCTCACAGTACTTACAATGAACCTGATGCCACATTGAAAAAAACGAGAGTTTTCCCATTGACATCACCGGGCCCAGAATCCGGCCCAATATGACAGACACAGTGGGTGCAGATTTCAACTAACAATTTAACTG
Organism: Gopherus evgoodei; assembly: GCF_007399415.2. Taxonomy (NCBI): domain Eukaryota; kingdom Metazoa; phylum Chordata; order Testudines; family Testudinidae; genus Gopherus; species Gopherus evgoodei. The sequence goes on along the minus strand of NC_044336.1, from coordinate 23,241,685 downwards.
TGTGCAGAATAACAGGCTTGTTGCAAATAATGAGCTCGCAGCCGAGGCTCAAGCAGAACTCCCATTGTCTTCAAGTATTCCAATACTAATCAGGTGATACCACTGGAGTTTTACTTTCCGAGCCTGATTCCTTGCATGCTGCGGCCACCCACAGGAGTTTTGCCTGTACACAGACAACAGGAGCGATGTCCCTGTTTTTAATAAGCTCTCTCCTTCCCTGTCTTTCACTAGCACGTGCTACTTATCAGTCCCTTCCATCTAAGCAAGGCAGTTCTGTCCTCCATCAAATGCAAAGTCCTCCAAATGCAGATTAAGACCATTGGATCCCGTGTGTGTAAAGATGTTATTGTACTCCGAGGGGTTGCATTTTCCCCTTGTGTAAGCCTTACTCTCATTCACATCAGGTCCTGCATGTGTCTAGTGGGGAATCACTCTCAATGGTGCAGAAATTGTTTTTGCTTTTCCTGTTAGCTTGTTTGTTTCAGCTGAAGTCACTTTCACTGCAGTAGGTCAGATCTATTCAGGATATTTCTAATGGATGTCTCTGAAAAAGACCTTCTCCTTCTTATGTCATGTAGGTTAGATCTATGTTAGCACCACACAGGATAGGTTTGTGTTAGCGTCACACAGGCTGGATTTGTGTTAGCATGGTGCATGCTGGATGCTCTGCTGCATATCCCGCTCTTGTCACTGAGGTGGGGAGTATATCCAGTGGTGAGCTGGAGCCAGTTCCCACCAGTTTGCTGGAACCGGTTGTTAAATTTAGAAGCCCTTTTAGAACCGGTTGTCCCACGAGAGACAACTGGTTTGAAAAGGCTTTTAAATTTAACAAAAGCCCCAGCAGCTCCCTGCCCTTCCCTCGGCCCCAGTTCACCTCACTCCGCCTCTGCCTCCTTTTCTGAACGCTCCCCCGGCTTCCCACGAATCAGCTGTTCGCGCAGGAAGCCTGGGAGGGCTGAGAAGGAAGCAGCAGCTTCCTGCAGGTGAGCTGGGGCAGGGGTGCAAGTAGGGCTCCAGGCGCCGCATGGCTCCAGCCTGGCCCCCGACCCCGACCTTGGCCAGCCGGCGGTGCGGCTCCGGCCTGGTCCTGACCTCGGCTGGCCAGGCGGCACAGCTCTGGCCTGGTCCCGACCTTGGCCAGCCAGGTGGCATGGCTCCAGCCCGGCCCCTGGGCCTGGTCAGCCGGGAGGCACAGCTTCTGGCCCGACCCCGGTCCCAGCCAGCTGAGCGCCCCGACTCCGGCCCCGGCCAAGCGCCCCAGCTCCGGTCCCAACCCCGGCCGTGCGGCACAGCCCGGCATCAACCTCCAGGCAGCGCGGTAAGGGGGCAGGGAGAAGGGAGGGGGTGTTGGGGGTGTGGATTAGTGTCAGGGTGGTCAGAGGACAGGGAACAGGGGGATTGAATGGGACAAGGGTCCTGGGGGCAGCAGTCAGGAAGGAGCAGGGGTTGGATGGGGCGATGGGGGGCAGGCAAGGGCAGGGGTTCCAGGGAGGGCCATCAGGAATGAGAGGAGGGGTTGGATGGGGCGGCAGGGGGCAGTCAGGGGACAGGGAAGGGGGATGGATGGGGCAGGGGTTCTGGGGGGGCTGTCAAGGAATGTGGGGGGTTGAATGGGGCAGGAGTCCCTGGGGGGTGGGGGGGGTATGACCTCATGGGGTGAGGAGGAGGGAACCGGTTGTTAATATTTTGGCAGCTCATGACTGAGTATATACTGTCAGAAACAGCTGGTTGTGCACATTTTCTCCCTCCATATGTGTAAAAGGGTGCTTGTGTGCAGCTGGAGAATGGTAGCTCTCTGATCATAGCAAGCAAACATGGCACTGGTGGTCTAAGGGGAGTATGCAGCAGTCAGGAGAAAGCAGAAGGAACGAATTTTTTTGGGGGTGGGTCAGAGGTGTCCAGCACCTGGCCCCTGGATTGGATCTGATGTGCTGGACATATTTCTGTGACCCACACGGCGTGTACAGATTGTGAATAATCTAAGCTTTTGTTTAAAAGAGAAGCATCTAATCCTCATGCCTGCAAATTTAACTTTCCAAATCGTATTACTACAGCCCATCAAAATTGCTGCCAAATCTTTAAATTAAGGGCCCAATCCTTTAGCCCTTTTCCAGGCAAAACTCCTGTGAAGTACAGTGGGAGTTTTGCCTCAGTACAGATGCAGCTGCCAAGGTCAAGGCTGAGGTTCACTGGCGAGACTGGGGGAGAGAGGGGGACTTGTGCTGGTCTTGTTGTCCATCCTGTACTAGCTCAGTGGACAAAGGACTTGGGGCTCTAGGGCTGCCAAGCCAGCACTTTTCGCAAGTGCTCTCCTCCCACAAAGCAATCCATGGCATTGATTCTCCCACAGCGTTAATTAGATGGGATAGTTCTGGGCTGCAGCTCCCAAGATCACGCATGGTAGATTAGCTGCATGACTTTAATGGGAGACTCAGGGCTAAAAAGCCTACGCAAGGTTTTAGAGGCTTGCCTGGAAGATCCCTGACTTTACCTGCCTTTCCTTCTCTCTCCTCTGGTTTATTCAAGACAAAATAACTGTGCTGCACTTCAAAGGAAGCTGCGTGAATAAACACCCAGCAGTTAATTTCTTGCCTTGAGTTGCTCGTTCAGTTGTGGATGACATATAACATAGTGTGAGCTATTCAAATCACAATTTAACCACCTTTCCACTGCAGATATTGTTTCTGAGGCTTTTTAATTGTTATGTTTGTATTTTGCAATGTGTTGGTTCCTGTCTCCTTTAACTAGTATTGAATGATCTAATCTGTGTCTGCTAAATGAATCTATTTTAGCTCCATTAGAATAACCCTGTAATTGAATATACATAGGCTGTGATGGCGTAGGGGGCACTACACAATACATACATCTAATGGAACCACATGTGGTCTGTAGATGCACTTAGCATTAGAATCATAGAATCATAAAAGATTAGTGTTGGAAGGGACCTCAGGAGGTCATCTAGTCCAACCCCTGCTCAAAACAGGACCAATCCCCAACTAAATCATCCCAGCCAGGGCTTTGTCAAGCTTGACCTTAAAAAGCTCTAAGGATGGAGATTCTACCACCTGCCCAGGTAACCCATTCCAGTGCTTCACCACCTCTTAGTGAAACAGTGTTTCCTAATATCCAACCTAGACCTCCCCCACTACAACTTAAGACCATTGCTCCTTGTTCTGTCATCTGCCCCCACTGAGAACAGTCGAGATCCATCCTCTTTGGAACCCCCCTTCAGGTAGTTGAAGGCTGCTATCAAATCCCCCCTCACTCTTCTTTTCTGCAGACTAAATAAGAATTGATAATACCCTGATTAGATGAGCTGCTTGGATGCTAGTCTGTATTTGTTTTCAATTGTAATGAGGGTTAAATGGGAGAAAGGTGCCCAACAGGGAATCCTGTAACTGCATTTTCTTCTTTTAAAGAATAGTTTTGAGTACCCACCCAACTTTAATGCTTTTGCTTCGTTGTTTTACAGAAAAAAACCATTGATGTTTATAGAAGAGAGGTAATTAGACCTTCACTTCTTTGCAAATATTAGGTGTTTGTCTATTATTATTGTTGGAATTTGTGCTGCATTAGTGCCCTAAGATAGGTGCTTCTCATACACACAGATCAACATTGTTCCTGCCTCCAAAAGCTTTCAGTCTAATGCATTTTCAGGAAGTGTTCCGGCATTGCACTGACATCATTGTGAGCAGTGGCGGGAAAGCTCTCAGCGTGTAAAAGCACTCCCACCATTGCAGAATGCTGATGGAGCTGTATCAGTGGTAGAACCGTGATAGGAAATATCCCCAAAGTTGCTAGCATAGAGACAGCCAAGTAGCAATGATAATCGCACACCTAAATCCTCTAGAGCATCTGTAGGTAATCAGACTCATTGTGCAGACAGAAGTGCCATTGTAGCTATTATTCCATTATTATAGTGCCTGGGGAACTCCAGCTAATTACTTGCACATATAGAACATTCTCGAGACATTTGAAAAACCCTAATGAAAATAACTGTGGCGATAAAATAATCCAGTGACTCTGGGACTCCGTGGACACCCTCTTGTTAGAGATGATGCAGAAACTGTTGTAATTGTCCTACTATCTTGCAGAAGGGATGAAGTAGATGATAACGAGCTTTCACCTAGATGACTGCAGTTCTGTTAACTACAAAACATATCTGTGCCTTTTAGATCATGTACTATCAGCAAGTCATCATGAAGTCCACAGTGAAGTCTTCTGTCTCCCTTGGAGGGTAAGTTCTGATTCCCTTATGCCCATTCTTAAATTCTCTTCCGTTAATGAGATGATTAACCTATTTACTCTAACAGCTGGTGACTCACTAGGCCTGTTAATTGCATGGCCTCACATAGTGTTCTTTAGACACGGTGTCTCAAGGCTGTGTAATAACTGGATTGGAAACTGGTGGTAAAACCACGGTCATTCATAAAGCAGAGAACGCTCTGAGTCCCAATCCTGGCATGAAGGCTCAGTTCTGCAATGGGAGCTTAGCCATAAACTGAAATGGGAACAGGGTCAGGTCTTTCGTTAAGATTCCAGTTATAACCAATGGGAACTTTGACTAAGCAGGGACTGAGAATAGGTACCCTATCATATTCATCGCTACCACCACCATCGTTTTGACAGGAAGTCAGTATCATGACTAGTGAGGCTGAAGGGCCGTGAAGGTAACTCAGGTTCTGGGTTAAAAGGAAAGGATTATTTGGGAAAACAGAGTGGAACAAAGTCCCATCAATAAAGAAAACTCTCTGGTTTCTGCAGTGGAAAGCACCAGAATTACCAGTATGTTAGACAGATAATGTGTCTGGTGGTGAAATCCAGCTGTACAGTATCAGAGTGCAACAGCGACTTTTCACCATCAGCTGGGTGTCAGCGTTCTAGTTCCCGATGTGGGTGTTCCGCAGAATGCGGTGAATGAAGTCACTTGGGGGCGCGTCTGCACTGCCCAAGCCTCCCAGCCCAGGCCCACAGACTGGGGGTTGCGGGGCTCCTACTGCCGCTCTCTAAATAGTTGTGTGGACAGCGCTTAGAGGCTGAGGCTGGAGCTCGGGCTTTGAAGCCTAAGGAGGGGAATGGGCTTTGCAGCTTGAGCCATGAGGTCTACACAGCTTTTTTCAGCGTGGTAGCATGAGCCCCCAGAGCCCAAGTCTTTTGGCTCGGCGCCGTGGACAGAGTAAACAGATCCTGGTTGTCCCACGCTGTTAAAATTGGGGGCTGAAAGCTGCTTCTCACGGTAGGCCGAGTGATGGACTGTCCTCAATCCCCATTGGGGTCTTTCCCAAACGGATCCCTGATCATGCCAATTACCTGCCATGCTCTCAGAACAGAGAGGCTCTTGGGATGGGAGACCAGCGAATTACAAAGCACGTTTACCAAGCACTGCTGCTACGTGACCCGAGTGCTGGAAGTTTAGATGGCATAAGATCGCCAATGATAGACTCTGACTGACCAGCCAGCCAGACCGTCATAAGGACTAGCTAGATTTGATGTGGGTAATGCTTGATTGACAAAGAGGTCACATCCCTTTGGCATTTGCTATGGAGATGATGATGCCCAACCTCAGACATAGGTCACTTATTTTCTTGCAGAGGTTTGCATGTGCTGGACAGTTATGTTGGAGTCCAGTCCAGGCACATCAAGCCCCGCCAGCTGTTTTGCATATAATGCCTCCCTCTCTTGAGATTTTACTGCAAGTCTTGTGAAATTTGGTGTTTTGTCTTAAAGCTCCAGCTCTTGGAATCATGTGATGACATCAGACTATCTCTGTTTTCATTTAACACCCCCCCCCAAGTTTCTGTCCCTCACTATGGAGGAAACCTGAGAATGTGACCTCTAGAGGCTCAAAATCCTTTTCCCCCAAAATGTATTACAGGATATTTAAATATTCATGAGTTTAAACCAATCTCATGATGTGCGGTAGGGGCTCGTCACTCAGTAATTTTGAGTGCTTGGGATTGGCAATGCTGGGACAGGGGCAGTTACGGGCCTGGGAGATTCATCCATTTTAAGGAGAGACGTGGCCATTTTTGATCATCTAGTCTGACCCACTGCCTAACACAGACCAGAGAATCAAACAACCGAAAGTGCAAGGGGACGGTGATGTGTCATAGTGGGATGGTATTTGGAATTGCACACAGACAAGTCCTGCCTTCTCCTGGAGGTGTGGAGAGCACTCAGGCTGTGGGACTGGTGCATCCCTGAGGATATGGGAGGCTATGCACCTCTTACCCAGCAGTGCGTGGCTATGGAGGAAGACAGGGAAGGAAAGCATGGTCTCAGAGCCCAAGCCCCATGACCTTCACACGTGGAAGCCACCGTTCCTATCACTGGGCTGAAGCAATCTCCATGCATTGGCTATGCGGCTGCTCCATGCCCTCTGGAGAGGATTCCTCCCCTCCCCTTCCCACCCTGCAATCCACCTGGTACTGAGCCATGTTACCTGGGAGTGGATTCCCCCAGGTGGGTGTGAAATGGTCACATTCTTGAGGAAGGCCTGGGAGGGCCAGTGGTTATAACAGGGGAAAGGAGTCAGGAGTTCTTGTTGTGCGCTTGCCTCTGCTTCTGTCTCCCCTCTGTGGCCTTGGGCAGGTCACATGCATCATTCTGTGCCTCAGTTTCCCAGTCTGTGAACTTGCCTACCTCCATGAGGTGCTGTGATGCTTAATTAGCTAACATTTGCTGATGAAACTCTTCACGCAAGAGTGACTAGCCCTATCTCTATACTGGGTCAAAACCAGTCCCTAGAGCCAAGCTTCCTTCAGCTTTGAGGAAATGTGGACCTTGAGCCAATCTCAGAGATTGAGCCTGACTCTAATCCTTATTGGTTAGGGCAGGATCAGTCTCCAGACAGTATGCACGCATTACAGTGCATTATTGATTCTGGAGGAGCTGGAAATGCACTGTCTCCTGAGCTGATGGGTTCAGATTTGCAGCTCGATTAGAATATATGGCTTGGACTGAAAGATGCGAGCGCAGAATGCCTTGGCATTTCCACTGAGAAGATAGTATCAAGTGTGCTGGTGTCAAACCCACAATATGCTTTGTGCAACAGCCTTGTATAGTTATAGGATCTGTGCCAAGGTATCTGTTAGCATCACTGCTGTGGGCAGCACGCACCTGGCTTTGAACACGTGAGAGCAGCGTAGCCTGGGATGAATTTTAAACATAGAAACCTGATGAATTTTTCAAAAGTGAAGAAGGGGAAAAAAAAACATTCACAGTGTGTTAATGAAATTGGTTGTAATTACAAGTCTAGCTGGCCCCTGAACTGGAGGTGGGACATTAAATATTTCTCTGCTTTGTTCCTACTAGAACAGAAGAGACTTTGGCTTCATACATAAAGCAGCTCAAAGTGCTTTGCAGAGTAATGAGCTATACAGTGGAGAGGAACACGATAGCCAGCTGGGGCATGCTCAGCCATGTCCCATCTACCCAGGGTTCACTGCGTAGGACAGAACAGCCCCTGGGAGGGAACCCATTGAAGCAAAATTAAAAAGATACCATTTTTGTAAGGCAACTGCTCAAGGTCCTTCTTGAAGTTGTCCTCGAAGTCCATCAGTCAGGTTGTCTGGATCCCAGTTCAGGTTCCTGTAACATCCGTTTTCCTTTCTGTCTGCTCCCTTCCTCTCATATCAAAGCGGCAACCATACTGTGAGGGAATCTGAGCTCCTGATTCCTGGGTTCTGTTCCTCGCTCTGCTTCTGAAGTCACTGTGTGACCTCGGGTGCGTCTTAAGTTCAGCTCCCAAACACTGGGACCCCCCCAAGATTGCTGGCCACTTTTGAAAGACAACATACAGGCCTGCCTTTGGTGCATGTTTTTGTGGTGTGTTGTGGCTGGATGGGAAGAGATTCATTGTTCTTATTAATTATTATTCGCATTGTATTAGTACCCAGAAGTCCCATTCAGGATCCAGGCCCCATTATACATGCATTTAGGAAGAGGTCCAAGCCCTGTGTAATAATTTATAAATATGTTGGTTGAAGTGCTGCCTGCAGCTGATCATCTTGGTTTCATCTGAATTATTTTCAGGCTTGTGAAGTACAGTGAACAGTTCCTCTCCAATGATCCTATCATGTCTGGATGCCTCCCCAGCAATCCCTGGATAACTGATGACTCTGAGTTCTGGGAGCTCAATGCAAAGCTGTATGTATTTACTCTCCCACCAGCTTGTGGCTTACAAAGCCTTTACGTTGCGGGATATTGAAAAAAAAAGAAGCATTGACCTACTCATGATATCCACTCTCCTGTGATAAGTGGGGATGCTTTCCTATTCTTCGCATGTGAGGTAGCTTGACAGTGGAAAGGTCAGTGGTCCCTGGGCAGTGTTGATGTCTGTACTTGCAATATCATCTGCCTTCTCTTTAAGTGTAGTCTTCCTTAATGGCATGGATGTTCATAAATTCATACCATGCCTCTGGGCCTAATTCCGCTCTTGGATGCGTGTAAGGGGCTCCCATTCACCCAAGAGCAGAATGTGGCCAATTATGAGCAAGGGAGCAGCCTTAGCTAAGTTATAGGTGTGGACTCCAGTCCTGAGATCCTGGGCAGGCAAAACTTCGCCAGGAGATTTCCCTGCCTAAGGACTGAAGCATCAGCCCCATACAGTCCGTCCCCTGACGGATCTATTCCATTGCAAGTGCACACATGAACTGGTCAGTTAGACTGAGTACACCGCTGGGTTGTGTTGCTGGCGGGCTGCAATGATATTTTGTGTTGGATTCTAACCTCATGCCAATGTAAATCAGCAGTAGCAAGCCAATGGTGTGGAACCAGTACAGAACTGGTGTAAATTAGAGCAGAATTGTACCCTCTGACTGTCATTCCTGACCCCACTGTGCAGAAGGTTGTTTAATTGCCACTTACCTAGTGGGCTGACCTCAGGAGTTCATTACAGCAGACCAGAAAGCAGACAGCGCTGGGAAATCGCTTGGCACTGCAGCGAAGGGCGTTCTGTTTTTAATTAATATGCCCAATCCTGCAGTGAACTGACTCTAGAGGGAAATGGTGGTGTTTGTGCTCAAACCTTTGCAGAGTGGAAATCCCTACCAGGATGCGCGTGGAGCGATGGGCCTTTAATTTTAACGAGCTGATGAGGGACCCGAAAGGCCGGCAGAACTTCCAGCTGTTCCTGAAGAAAGAATTCAGTGGTGGGTCTGTGTTCCTGTCCCTCTCCCATCACCCTCTCAGCATCGCTACATCATATTTACCACACACCGTGGCAGCTGACGGGGTATTTTTAAAAAGCCATTACCTTATAATAGGGGCAGCGATCTGAGACAAAAATGAGAAGTCTTAAGAAGTGACGTTGAAGGCTGGGGAGACAGGCTGTGGAGTCAGTGCATGCAATACCATCTAGTGGCAGAGGACATAAAATGCAGCGGCAAAGAACTCACTCTGCAAAGTGAGCTGGTTTGTTGACAGAGCACCAAGAAATCAACTGATGCTAATAAGAAATTGCACATGTCAATTTTATATGAACTTAGGGTGAAATTCATCCGTGTGCAGAGAGCCATCAAAAAGCCTACACCAAACAGAAGGCCTCAGGGTGACTGTCATAATAGGAGAGTTTCAGGTGCATGGCCAGCAAATATTGAATCAAGTGAATTCAATTGAGGGTTTTTATTTCACTCAGCCATCATTTTCTTTGTCCCTCTCCCATCCTTGTCACTGATCCCTCATTATTCAGGAGAGAACCTGGGATTCTGGGAAGCCTGTGAGGACCTGAAGTATGGAGACCAATCCAAGGTCAAAGAAAAAGCCGAAGAAATTTACAAGTAAGTGTTAGGATGCCTTGGTTTTCAGTCCATCTTCCTGATGTGATGCCATCCCCATCCTTGTCTTGTGTTGCTCTCCTCTAGGAAAAGTGTATTGCTGAGTATCTGCCAGGATTTCCTTTGGGAGCTGGCATGAAGCTCGCATGTGGGATAGTCCTGCTGTAGGAAGGAAGCCCCTTTCGATAAAGAAAACAAACATTGTTTTATTATAAAGCAACTTTCCCCCTCCTCTATGCACCCAATAATTCATACAAAGGAGAGGGTTAGTCCTGCTGGGAGACAAAAACGCTGGGTTCTGCCTCAATCTTATTCTGTGATGCTCAGCTTCCTCTATCCAGTCGGGAGAATGGGGAGGGTATTATGTCTGTACTTCTCATTAGTGTCATAAGGCTTCATTCATTAATATTTGTGAAAGCGCTTGGAGCTTTCCAGATGAGAGGCTAACCCAAAGGCCACTGAAGTCTATGGAAAGACCCACACTGGGTTTTGGAGCAGGTCCTGAGTGCAAAATATTGTTAATACTGTAAATTGTGGCATCAAAGCATGTGATTGTAGGTGGTGCCTGAGGCGTTCATTCTGGCAAAAGGGACGTTTACTCCCCTAGGGTATGACAGAGAACCAGTGGTGAATTCTGGCTGGCAGTTGGACGCACTGTTCGTTCCATCCATGGAAGCAGAACAGTCTCTGTTAGTTCTCACCTCATGAAACTGACTGTTTCTGGTTTCAGACTCTTCCTGGCTCCAGGGGCAAGGCGCTGGATTAACATCGATGGCACAACGATGGGCATCACAGTCAGAGGTCTCAAGCACCCTCATCGCTACGTTTTAGATGCTGCTCAGACTCATATTTATATGCTCATGAAAAAGGTTTGTCATTTGTTTACAAATCCGGAAGGCATTCCAGCTTGTCTGTGCCTTTCCATGTCTCTAGTTAGTGGACAGAACTCAGGGCTATGAGCTAGGGAGTCCCAAATTCAAATCTTAACTCTGCCACTCACTCACACTAAGCCTTGGACAAATCACTTAGCTCCTCTGTGGCTTCTTTTTCCTATCTGACAAGTGGGGATGACAATACTGTCCTAGATTATAAGGCTAGGAGTGACCATTATGATCATCTAGTCTGGTCTCCGGTATAACACAGGCCACAGAACTTCCCTGAATTAATTAGAGTTATGAGTCTATATTAATCCGTTTGAACAGCACTTTACGGTGCTATCAGAGTGTTAATTGTCGTTATTGTTTTGTGGAGTTACAGATGCCCACCCTATTGCATCCCAGATCAGGTCAACATGTGAGAGGAAGCCCCTTTTAGCATAGCGTGTTCCAGCGATAATTGTGGAAAGGTTCAGAATACTGGGATACAAATGGGTGAGGTGCCATTTGTGCCAAGAACATATGCTGTGGTGCTGCCCCTGAAAAATACCTTTTTTGTCCTGTGTTTTCATGCACTTTCCCTTGCTCTGTAGGCAGGCACCCTATTGTAGATCTGATGTTTGGAGCCATGACTCACAGATAGATCAAGTCAGTGCAGTCCATTAAACTTCGGTAACAAGAAATACTGCCCCAGCTGAGACCTCCCCTCACTTATGGGCTAGACGGGACACTTAGAAAAGAGGGGCACTGGGGGCCAGATCTGCATCGGGGGAAAACTGGCATTGATGTCAATGGAGCTGTGCTGTTTTGCACCAGCTGAGGACATGGCCTAGCATAAGATTGTGAAGTCACTGCCATGATAGTGAGGGGACCTCTACACTGCAGTAAAAGACCCCTGGCTGGCCCAGGTCAGCTGACTCAGGCTGGAGGGCTCCAAACGGCAATGTAGACGGTCAGGCTTAGGTTGGAGCCTGGGCTTTGAAACCCCACGAGAGGGGTAGGACTCAGAGCCCAGGCTCCAGGCCAAGCCCGAACATCTGTTTTTAGCCCCGCAGCCCAAGCCCTGGGAGCCTGTGTCAGTGGACCCGGGCTCTGTGACTCGGGGCCGTGGGTTTTTTATTGCAGTGTAGACATAGCCTAAAAGACCTTAGTCTTGAGCTAGGCTCATCAATCCCCTTTTCATTCTGAATTCTCCATCGGGGACTTTCCTGTGGATTGAGAAGCTGCTGGTTTTAATGAATAAGATCTGCTGGGCAGGATTTCTAATTTCTCAGCCTCACTGGCTCCTGAACAGCTGTACTCAGAGATGATTTTAATTAGGCTGTTTGCAGTCCATAACTACCGGTTTCCCTTTTTCCCCCAGTAGGACTCTTACGGTCGCTATTTAAAGTCTCCAATATACAAGGAGATGTTGGCCAAGGCCATTGTGCCCCAAGAGACAGTGAAAAAAAGGCAAGTAAATTGGGGTATAATTGTGAACAATGTACTTTTTTTATTGTACCGGGGATACAAAGAGCCTGAGTTTCAGCAAAATGACTGTGATTTAGACATTTGTCTAATTAAAGTGGATTTAAGTCTTGCTGATTACCCTGTTTGTGTGTGAACCCCGTGGAAATGGCTTGTGTGCAGTCAGAGCCTATCTGGCAAGTGCTAAATCCTTTTTTTGTCTATTGCGTCTGCATGGAAAGGCTGTGACTGCTGAGCTAGTAATTACCTGCCCCCAGAGAGGTGCTGTACATCAGGCCTGAGAGAACCTGTGCGGGATAAAGGGATCCCATCCAAAGCCCTCTGGGTTTTAAGGTGAGATGGGGTAACTATGTTCTGCTCCATGGCATTTGGCATTTGTGTGTTGTTAGCGCTCATGGCCCTGCACCCGGGTAGCTATTTACAGCAGTGCAAAGCAGAGCAGAGTAATAGTGTCTGACACTCCCTTTTGCACTGGTGGAAACGCTGGCACAAGGTGCGAGGCACTGGAAAATCCAGCTCCACAAGACTGTTTCCAGATCAAATGCTGACTTTGTATCAGCTGGCACATCAGTTTCAGGGACTTCAGGCAGCCTGGTTTAAGTATAGGTGTCTCATTGGGCCAAACTTGCCACGTCGGAGCCAAAAGGGGTGGCTGCTGCCTCTGAGACAGGGAGCTCCTTTCTGTGCCCCTGACAGCCCATAACCCAGCAAGTAAGAAGGAGGGGGTCTTACAAGCTCTGCTCTCATAGGGCCTGATCCAAAGCCCATTGAAATCAATGGAAAGACTCCTGCTAACTTCAATAGGCTTTGGATCAGGTTGTTACTGGGGGCCGCCACTCCCACTGGCAAGTGGTGTTAAGGCCATTGAGGAGCAGATACAGATGCCAGATTACCCCAGGCTTCTAGGAAGTTGGGATCCCTGACAGGAGATTGTGTTCATCTGCAGAGACACCAGCTCTTGATTTGTTCTTGTGCCTTACCAAGCTGTGCAGAATCCTGGTCCAGGGCCCTTCCAGGTAGCACTGCAATAGTAGATGATGATTGATCAGGATTCTTCCCCCCCATCTCCCAGCAGATGCAATGTGCAGCTCTGTAACACGCCCAGCTGCCACCACTGTCTTGCTGCCGTGCCGCACATCCCGGAGAGGTCGCTTGTAATTCTGGCAAATGCATTCATGTTTGCAGCTAGCTGCTCCTGGGATGTAGTATTCATACTTCAGACAGCATCCAGCGTTTGCTGAGAGAGAAAAACACATCAAAGGCTGCTTATCTGAGACTTGTTTTCATTGTTGTTGATAATGGTTCCATCACGGAAAAGCAAAGGAAGTGGAGAGAGAGAGAGATCTGTGCGTCACAGAGGACATGAAAGCTCCTGTGTAAACAGCCAAAGAGGGCCATCAGAGCACGATATGCCATGCGAGCAGAGGTTAGAGAGGAGCCTTGCTCTAGGTCTGCTCAGGATGGCGTGAGGCAAAACTCCTCAGGAAGGGAGGGAAGTAATTTGTAGCCAAACAGGCAGTGCATTTCACTACAGAGCGGTTAGGGCGGGGTTTGAGCATTGGTCTAACGGTGTTTCTCCACCTTTTTGATACCAGGGACTGGCTTGCTGCCTTCCTAAACTGTCAGGGAGCTCTCAGGGACTGACTGTTGAGAGATGCTGGTCTAACTTCCCCCATTGAAGTAAATGGTAAAGTGCCCATTGACGTCACTAGCAGTTAGGCCAATGTAGAGAGCACTCGCCCATCATTCCCATCCCTTCTAGCACATGGTTCAGGCTCAGTGTTACTTACCTTCCGATGTGTATAATGGAGGGGTTTGCTACTCCCATATCTTGGGCTAGGAGCAAGGACCCTTTTGTTCTGCTGGCAGCTCTGCAACTGATTTGTGTGGCTTCAGTCCATTCACTGAGGCCATGTTTGCTTTTAAAATGGGCACGCTCCATACACCTCTTACTTTGCACATGCATTTTCCTAATTGGCACAGTGGTGGAAATGGCACGTGAACTAACGCACATTTATAAATTAGGCTCTTCGTCTCTCTGTATCTCAACATATCCTTCTGTGAAATGGGTATTATGTCACCTGTCTCCAGGGCTGGTGGAATTCATAACCAGCTGCTGTTTGAAAGCGCCTTGAGATCCTTAGCTGAAAGATGCGATCAAAGTGTCAAGTATCAGCATCATATGTTATCTCATATATGCACTGCCTTTATTCAGACGCTGTGACAGGAGTCTACACACACATCTAATGCATAGCCTCAGGGATTTAATTGAATGGGCTGTTTCTGTAATTGGTATTGCTTCTCTGCCTGGGGCCATCTGGATGCTCAGGGATTTCAGCCCAGGTTCTGCTTGCCCAGTGAATTGCTGTGTTGTTTGCTGTGTATCGAAAACAAGTCTGTTACTTTGGAATAATTGGCACCAGTCTAGGGAAATTTAGGGGTTATTGCTGGACTTGGGGTGGTGTCAGAATTTAGGTGTTTCTGTATCCAGTGTCCTCTCTAAGAGATTCTAAATGAGACAGGAGAGGGGGCTTGCTACTATTTTACAGCCATTTTCCTTGGTTAGGGCCAGATTCTGCCACCTTTATTCGTGATAAGTCAGATCTTCCTGTGCAGATAGTTCCACTGATTTCAGTGTGAACTCAGAGTGATTACAGGTGGCAGAACTGGGCCCTCATTGACTAGAGTTGGACAAAATATTCCCAGCATAATTTGAAATCTGTGACATTTGAGCAGTTTGGCTGATTCAAACCTGCTCCCATTTTCATGTCGTCTTCATGGCACTGTGGAGCCTTTCCCAGCTAAGGGGTTTACGTGAAGTGTCTTAATCCTGCACAGTCTCACCATCACGTTACTGCTTGTATGAAATTTCATAACAAAGGAACACCTGGGCGGCGTGAAAACGGGCCGTGAGGATGAATCTGCAGGAAATGCCGTGGGAAAAGTCTGCTCAGTGCATTCTGAGGCTGAGCTGCACTGGCACTGGTGGGACAATAGTCATGTGCAAACATAAACATTTGCAGCATCGTGGACTGAGTCTGGGGTTCTGCCTGGCTCCTGAAGAAGCTAAAGGGAGTTCTGATACAGATGTTAATTGTGTCTGGACTGGGTTCTGCTGGGTTAAGCAGGTCATTTGCTCCAAATGGAGGACACTAACAACCCCTCTCCCTCCAAGCAAGTTCCTTGGGCTTTTGGTGACAAGGACCCATTTTCTGGTCAGTTTTGTCTCTCTGTCCCCAGTAACTCCCTGCTTCTGTCTCTCTCTCTCTGTGCTTAGTTCCAGTTTCCCATTTGCACGCCGTCACCTCCGCTCCAGCCCCAGCCCCGTCATCCTGAGGCAGCAGGAAGAAGAGGCAAAGGCCAAAGAAGCAGCAACCAACGTGGATATTACCCAGGTTATGAGCAAGCTGGACCGTAGGAGCCAGCTCAAGCAGGAGCCTCCTAAGTAGGCTCCAGATCCTTGTCTAGGGCACAAAGCAGGGGAAAGACGAGGATTCTGGCAAGGCTGGTGGGAGATTTCTGCCCCCCACCTGCAGGTGTCAGTGCTGCTTTACCTTTCCAGACCCCTTTCTCCCTGCAGCCTGCTTCCTGCAGGTTGCCATGGCATCTGTAGCAGCAGATGTCACATCACAAGCACGGTGAGGCATGAAAATGCTGCTAGAGTCAGAAAGCCAGCTGTGTCTGAATCGCATTGTGGGTCCCATGCCATGTGCTCCTTTTACAAGTCCAGGAAGGGATGTTTTATAACTGCCCCAAACCTCCATCTGTGTGTCTCTGCCTCTTAAATCCCTGCCCGCGACCCAGAGAACTTGGGTCGTGATTCTGTTACGATGCCCAAGGCAGCACAGAACTCAGCTCCTTCTCCTGTCCCCATCCTCCGGGTCAGGTGGGGCAGAGCCACCCCACCCCAGGGGGAGCACAAGAAGGTCCATCACCTCTTGGCGCTCTCAGGCATGCTGGGGGTGCATGCCCACTGCTAGTACCCCAAGCATTGCTCTGTGCAGCTGGCCAGATCTGCCACAGCTCCGCTTCGGGTGTCTTGCACCCAGGTGGCTATAGGAGGGAGCACATGGAAGTTGCAGTTGAGCTCGGCTGCTGTGCAGAAGGATAGGGGTGGATTCCTGCTGGGAGCAACAAGGTTAACATTTCCAAAGGCACCTAGGCGGTTTTAATGGTAATTGGGCCCCCATATTCCCTAGGCAGCTTCGAAGATCTCAGCCTAGACGTGGTTAGCTGAGACTTCCAGTCAGGGAAAGTGATTTCTCCTTGTCCCTCAGGAACTCACCCATGTAATGAGTTCTGCATGGGCCTGGAGGGAAGAGCAGCCTCCCGCTAGGACAGAGGAGTGGAGGAGCAGTGCCTTGCTCCTGATGGGTTTCCTTTAGCAACGCTATCTTGTTCTTGTCTTGTCTTTGCCCTGCGATGCTCTTTCCCCTTGTTAAAAATGAAGAAACCTCAGCTTCCAGTGGTCATCCTGGCTTGTAGCCCAGTAGCCCAGAAGCCGCTGTGATCGGGAGAGGTCAGAAGGGCTGATTCAGCCCCTAGTCTAATAAAATACTCTCTTGTTCCTTTTTGGAGGGAATGGGGAGTGGGAAATTACTTCCTGAAACCTAAACCCTGCACTTAGGTACAAAGCACATTTCAGGGAGATACCAAACCTGCCTGGGAAGCCCCTGGGGCTGGACCAGCCAAGGTCACCAGGACATGATGGGATTTGTGGAAAACCCAGGGGCGGAAGGTAAAGAAGTTTCCTCCTCCTTCAGAATTTAGTGGATGCTGCGGGATGGGCAAACATCAAGGCTCAGAAAACGTTTTAATCCTTTCAGTCTTGCTCATCCACTACTCTCGCTGGGTTGATTTTCCTGGAGGCAGCGAGAGCAGGATGTGGCTGGCAACAGGGCTGAGGTTCTGTGGAGGTGAAGAATCTCAGAAGCAGTTTCTCCTCGTTATCTGGACATGAGTTTTAGCCCGAGGGCCTTTCTTCCCTGGGGGCAGAGCCATGCCAGCTTCAGCCAGCCCCTTGCAGCTTCACACTTGTTCAGTAGCCAGTGTAGTTTAGCTCCCAGAGCATTTGTCAAGGTCACAGGCTCAGCGGCCGTTGCTCAGGAGCTCTGTTCTGCTTCCACATCAGGCTGTCGCCATGCTGTGCAGTGGTGCATTTCCAAGAGACGCCATCCGTACCATGTAAGCGTTTGGAGCTGTGAGTTGGGGAGTAACCAGCATTCCCCGTTATCACCTTGGACCACTCTGTGAGGTCCCTTCTCAGGCCAAACTCTTGCAAGTTGACGGGAGCGAGTGCACCTTTGTTCCACCCAGGGCTTTATGTCTCCGAGACAGCAGCCAGTCCTAATGTCCTGGGCAGTGGGGAGAGGGAGGAGGCGAAGGGAAGTCCTTCCATCTCTCACACACATTGCTTCTATTCTAGGCTGCTTCTTTCTTTTACTATTACCCCCCACTCCTCCCACAGAGATGCCCTCACCAGTCAGGGGCTAACAGTTGTCTGAGAGGGCATAGAGAACCCTGTCCTTGGAGGCACCTAATTGACCTTCCCAGGAAAAGCAAGGTTCCAATCAGCCTAGAGGAATTAGGCACACAAATCCCATTATTAATGACATGACTCCAATAGGCTCCTTTAAAAATCCTAGCTCAAGAGTCCAGATTGTGCCAGGTTCTGCTCCCACTCTAGCCTGTACTGTAACCATTCTGCTGCAGCCCCTTTCTGAACTGTGGTCAGATCCCATTACATTTGTCCAGTCCTCGTTTCCTCCTGGGCATAGGTGAGAATGTTCCAAAAGTGCACATCAGAACATGCTAGAGTGCCAGCTTTGGATGGTAGGTAAGAAACTTGCAGGTAAGAACAAACTTTTGTTGTAATGGGAACATGCAGAGTTAGAAGGATTAAAACCCCCATGGGTTTTGGAAGGGATATAAATTGTCATGCATCAGGGTATATGCCAGCCTCCCACTAATAAGGGTCAGGAAGAACCTTTCCCAGGGGACAGGTTAATCCCCATCTGCCTCCTACAGGATTTCTTGCACCTTCCTCTGAAGCAGCTGGTACTGGCTGTTATTGGAGACGGGATACTGGGCTCGATGGACCGCTGGTCTGATCCAGTCTGGCAGTCCCTGTGTACCATTATGATATCACCGTAAAATGAGAAGAGCTCTCTTCTAACGTTTGGTTAGGGGGCAGGCAGCTCTCCTGAGCTGCGCTAACATAAAAGTCTCCCTAGAGGAGTTGAAACAACATGGGGTGTATTTGGTTTGTTCACGCTGATTTGGATGCCTGCCTGTTAAACCTCTGCTCTTGCTCCTGTTGAAGTCAATGGCACTATCCCCATTGCTTTTAGTGGGAGTAGGAGCAGGCACTACATTCTCAAACGTATCCCACGCTTGGCAGGCTCAGTTCTGCAAGGTGCTGGGCACTGTCAGCTGCTCTCCACTTACATGGTTATTGAGGGCACTCTGCAGTTAGCAGGGTCAGTCCGAGGCAATGTGGGATCTCCTGTAAGCTTATGTACAGCTCAGGGAAACCAAGGACCATGTGAGCTCTATAGTCTCTCTATAGGTTGTACAATACCTAGCACAATGGGTCCCTGATATATGATTGGGGCTTCTATATGCTGTCATAACACAAATAATAAAATAGGTTCCAGTCAGTCGGCTTAATGAGTCGATTTTAGTTCTCACCTCCATTGATTGGTTTCCCCAGATTTTATCTAAGTCCCAACACTACCCAGCCATCATTTCTACCCTGCAATCAGAGGTGTGTCTGCAGCCCGGGAAGACAGAGGTGTAGCTAGCTCCAACAACAGCAGTGGGGAAGGCACAGCAGTACGAGCAGAGCATGGGGCTAGCTGCTTGCATCTGTACCCAGAGTCCTGGGTGGGCCTGACCAGCCCAGGTTGCTGTAGCTTCACTGCGTCGATTATATGCTTCAGTCACACCTCTGATGCAGTGTAGGCAGACCCTGTGAGTTTGAAACATCTACCCAGGACTGGTAAGATCATGACCAAATACCAGCACTCTTAGAAGTAAGCTCATTTTTGGTGCCCTATCTCACAGTGTATTCCATTTGTAGCTGGCTGCGTTCACCCCTTGCTCTTCATCTTCTCTGAGTAGGACTGTTTATCAGCCCCCCCCCTCAGCATGTTATGAATTGAACTTCACTCCGTATCTGCCATTGGATTTCATTGTATTTCAATGGACCTCCATTGATTGTTAGCCATCATTTCCATGTTTTATTTGGGTTAGCTCATCTGTCTAATAAAAGTGTGTGTAGAAAATGGAAAAGACCATTGTGTTTGTCTTTCATTGTGTTGTCTCTTTGCATGTGTGTATTTACTTTTTGTGCTGCTTCTTTTAACATTTTTGTGTAAACAGCTGAGCATATTTTTATTTCTGCTGGTAGAGATTTATTTAGAACCTTATGGGAAAGCCATGCCTTGGAGATGCCTGAAATGCATCATCTAAGATAAAACCCTTGGCAAGTTATCCTTCTGAGCCTGTGTAACCCACAGGTGAGGATGCGCACTAGGTCTCCCGCGGAGGTCACGAGACGGTTACAGCCACAGCTAGACAGCCTTGATGCTTGTTAGTTCTGGAGGTCCCTGAGTCCTTGAGGAGTCAGCCAAGATGGTGTCCATCACACAGGCACCTTCAAGTCAGCTCTTAGCCTGGTTATGCCATCCGTAACCAAAGTCCCGCCCTCACTATATGCTTTAACCATGTTGTAATGGATTCGGGGGCTAACCGGGTTGTCACTAGATATGCTCCCCAGTTGTAACTAGCAATAACAGAGCCTTATAGTCTCCCAGAACTCCCTGCTTACAACTAATCTCGTTAAAATGAATTAGGTAAAATGAGTTCCCTTATAACAATCTGCCTGGTAACTGTGGCCCAATCACCGGTTGTTGAAGCCAATAGGAATCTTTCCAGTGACTTTAGTGGATGCTCGATCAGGCCCCAGGTGCCCTCTAGCTCTCTCCCCGCTTTTAGTACATCAGTGTACATGCTTCAGAATAACTCTGTTCTAGTCAATGAAATGCTGAGATATTCCGACTCTCTGGAGAGCGATGATTTCCCAAAGGCAGATTGGGATCTGGAGCTACATCATCTGGCCTATCCATTCTTCCTGCTAGCTCATGGAGACAGACCTTTACACCCTCACTGAACTCCCTACTGCTGCTCTGATTCTGTGAGCACCTCCGCACCTCACCATCCCTAAGACCCCTCCTGTGGCATGAAATGAATCCATCATTCATTCTCATTCCGGCCTAAGCATTGCCCTTACACGTGCAGCCACGGGCTGTTCGGTGCAGTCCCAGCTATGCTTACAGATGGCCATATCAGTACGTAAGAGAAAGAAAAAAGAGATGAATTCTTCAATGCCTCATTCCTCTGGAGATCTGCCATCTTCAAGGCCAATGGGAGGGAGTTTGGTGGATGGAAGCATCTGCATAGCTAGGATAGTGCTAGTTCTTCTCAGTGCTGCTCAAAGCAACAAGTTTAGAGTTCCCCAAAGTCTGACTGAGCCAGAAGGAGAGATGTCATGGGGGGGACAGCTCCTGCTTCTCAGAAAGCCCTCAAAGCATCCCGCCCAACCTATCCTGAATGTGGGAGGAGAATACCTCACATCGTGGGGTGTCATGAGTCAGGTTTGCCCATGACAATCAGGTTTGAAAGTGCTATATTCAGTGGCATGGTGGCAGCAGCATTTGTCAGGGAATTGTATCTTCCTTTTTTTTGAGCGCCTCTGTCCTTTGTTCTTCAAGGAGGTTCAATCCCTATTCTCTCTCACCCACTCTTTCTTATATTTCAAACATAAAAAAAGATAAGAGTAGCTGATCTGATGGTGTGGAAGCCCACCACAGGCAACAAGCCAGAACAAAACTTTGTATCTGGCTTCCCTCTGGCTCTTTGATGCAGGGGCAGACAGGTGAAGATAACACCAAGTTGCATCCTTTGGAGAGGAAAGTCAGAGTTTGGAGTGAAGAAAAGCTGGCAGCTCTCCTGTGCAGCTAAGATTTGGCTGAGCTGACAGGACAAGCAAAGGCAACAGAGTACAGGCAACTTGCATTAACAATACTGCAATGATCTAGGGGACTAGTCCGGGGTAGGGCACGTGACTGGGAATCAGGAGATGTAGGTTCTGATCACATCTCTATGCTTCATTTTACCCAGCTCTATAAAGGGGATAATGATACTCACCTGCCTTCGTGAAGCCCTTTGTGATCTTGGGGTGAAAAGTGATAGATCAGAGCTGAGTTGGCTGCCCTAAGGCCCTGCAAAAGGCAGTGAGAGATGGGGCTCAAGGCAATCCCCCAGCTCAGCACTCTGGAATGTCTAGACCCACATGTGGATAGGTTTCTTGCCGTCCAGGCCCATCTTGTTAGGGGTGAGCTCAAGCTTCAAAAGTCTGGGTCTGGAGCCAAACCTTCCTCCAAGCTCAGTGTGTTCTTGGTGGGATTTTGGCTTAGACCATTATTAATGGCCTGTGAAATGCAGGTACTGACCCAGGACTAAATTCCTCCAGGGTGCATTGGGGTTACAATGAGTTTGGGCCATTCCTGTGGAAGCAGTTTCCAGCGTTGGTTTGGTGCAGCTACCATGATGGTTTGACCCAGCTACCACCATCTCTTGTTTGTTCTGCCTCTTTCCCTTCCCTCCTTTTCTCCTGAGTTATTTCCCCTCCTTTTAATTTCTTGTCCAGTCTCTCTCTTTTGTTCTCCATATTTTTCCTTTCCTTTGCTCTGCCCTCTAGCTGCTCCCTTTCTCAGTTCCCTCACAGCCCCATGGGCTCCATGCTGCTCAGCTAGGGATGCCCCTTGGTGGCTGTAGGAGCAGACAGCAGGTTGAACCAGCAGACAGGTGCCTCTTTGAGGGGACACATCCGGGGTCAGGTAGCGCTTCTCTCCACCTATGGCCTAGTCAGAGGCCCTCCATGTGGGGAAATTCTAGCCTAAGTTTTCATCAGCCTCACCTACAGGATGGGCCACAAGCTGTCAACCGGATTCACCATCTGAGTCTTTGCTCTCTGGAGTTTTGTTATTAGTAATCCTCAGCATTTCTATGGCACGGTAGATGTGCCAGGGGTAATTCAGTGCCAGACAGATAAAGAGGTTCCTGCTGTTATGGATCTGACAACCACCATTGCTATGTACATCCTGCAGTGATGCCAGGTCCTGCGGATCCCAGAACACAAGCCTCTATCATTTGAGCTAAGAGAAAGCTCTTCCAGCAGCTAGTCGTAGTGGGCCCCTTAGCCTCTCTCAGGGCCAGTCACTAGAGGGCACCATCACACAGTCTCTCATACACACAGTCTACCTACCTACCTTTTGAGGTATTTACCTGACCCAATGTAATCTCTGAACTCCAGTAAACTATATATCCCCCAAAGTGCTCAGAATCTCTCACTTGCCTTCTCCGGGGGAATTATTTCCAGCTGGTAGCTAGAGGGAGGGTTTCGGGGCTTGGGGTTGTGTATCTCGTGACTAGCAGGCAGCTTTTCCTGCTCTAAAATGTCTCCTTTTCTTCTCTGCAGTTGTGTCAGTTCACTGCTCCAGTCCCTCACCTGGCTGTGTATACTGGTATCTCTGTTCCTTCATCTCCATCAGCTCTGCACCCCTCCTGCCACATCCCAAACAACCTGCCTTTCCAATCCCCTAGACACATCACTCTGCCAAACTGCACTGTCTGCCCCTCACCCATTAGCGTGGACCTGGACAGCACCCCCTGCTTGGAGAGGAAGTGGGAAGCCAATGAGTCTAACACTAACCACTTTCCTTCTATCACTGAGAGCACAGAGATCTCCGTGGACTCTGAATCAGGCGCTTGCAACAGCCAGGTACCAGGGAATGTGGAAGCCAAGGTACTTCCCAAATCCCGGACAACCTTGTCCTTCAGCAGGTTTTTGAAACGGGGATGTTTAAACTCACCGGTGTTTGCCACTCTCTCACCAAAGTGCCCGGCTGTCACCCACGGAAAGGTCCAGCCACTGGATGACCTGGAACAACAACTGCAGCAGAAGTCCAAAAAAGTGACCAAGTAAGTACACCTGTGGTGTGTGAAGGAACTCAGCTCTGAGTGATTACAGGCAGCCAGCCTGGGTGAGAGGGACACCCAGGTAGTGGTGTCTGCACATCGTTAGCCATGCTCTCTCAGCCTAATCATATGTTGCACTCTGAAAGCACAAAGGGGCCTCCCATGGGGCAGACACGGCCCCCTGAGAACATCTGGGTGGGCCAGGTGCAGAGGGGGACGTGGACAGAGCTCACAGTGCTATGGCTATGCTCTCAGAGAATGGGATTGCAAGCAATAGGGTATAAATTAGCAGCTCTGAGATGGCTCTAACACGGGGCACTGAGCAGTCTCAGAACATGGGGCATGCAAAGGTGGCTTACCGCCCCACCCACCCCCTCTGGCACCGCACTTGTTGCAGGGCCAGAGTAACTGAGAATGGCGCTTTCTGTCCCTCACCGACGAGTGGAAGAGCCCTGAGAAGTCAGAGGGTCTTGCCAAGATACCTACAACTTCTGAAAAGCTCTTCAACTTATCAGAATTTTCAAATAAGGAGATGGGGGAAGGGAAAGAGGGAAATACCCAGCAGGCAAACACCCCATCCCCCAACACCACCAGCCTTTGGGGCAGGCTCTCAGCAACGACGATCGCCAGAGGCTGCAGTTGGTGAGCTCTGGGGGGAAGACCCCCAAACTCAGCGGTGGGAGAAAGGGCAGAGATCTCTCCCAGTGTTTCCCAAGCCCCCAGCTCTGGCTTAACTTCTATAGCCAGGTCCGGCCTGCTGTGCCTAAACCAGTTTCACACCTGCTCCCATCCAGCTAGCGCCTCCACCTGTCCATGGTGTGCGTGAAACCATCCATCTCCTCTGCTCTTTGGGCCCAAAGGAAACTTGTGGATAGGGTGGGCATGGGGATGACACTCCAACCCTGTAGAGACAAGCTAGGAAGCCAGAAGAACAACACACACATTAGCTAACAGAGCAGCCTCAGTTTCCCTTTCAGCCCAGAGATAGGGAGGTTGCAATACAGCATTTCTGCCACTGCCTGCTGGTGCGGGAGGCTACAGATCAGCCTCACCTGCAGGCCCTGCTGCCTTCCCCTGGATTCAGAGCTAGCCCTGCAGGGCAGCAGCCCCCAAGATAAGCCAGTGTCCTGGGCCTGTAGCTCGGCAAGGGAGGGGGCTAACTCAGCAATGTCGCTCACTTTCCCTGCCCTGTGCCCTTCTGCTCCACATTACATGGGCTGCAGTGCCCACTGACTGCAAATTCCCATGTCAGCCTGCTGCTTGCAATGCTCCTGGGGTGCCCTATTGACAGGGCTGCACAGAGGGTTTTTTTTTCGGGGGGTGGCTGGGACCAAATCTGAAATGTAGCCTCCCCGCCTCCAAAAGAATTACCACTGAGGGGAGGACTGGGGGAAAGGGGGTAATGCAGAGTGAGCTGTGTGGGTTACACCTGCACCTGTAGTGGTGGCTTGGCTCCTATCCCATGGGGCTGGGCTCATCTCCTGCTCGGGTGCTGAGACCTGGCTCGCAGAGCCATGATGCAGGTTTGGGCCAACTGCCCTCCATTGTGACAGAGGTCCTTGTGGGGCAAATGTTTGTGAGGGACGCTCTGACCCTGCCTGGCAGGTCGCAAGCCCTCTTGGTTTGGGCTCCTGTCAAAGGGTTCCTTTTGCCCCTGGGCAGCCCAGCCCATAGATTCAGCAGGGAGTCCATGGGAGTTCTGTTTGGCAGGATTTGTGTCCACCTTGCTCCGTGAGAACGAGCTGCCTGGGTTATTGTGGTTCTGAGGCTTCCTGTACCCCAGTGCTTGAGCATGTTTGACGTACCCTACCCCTTCCTCAGTGTCATCGTCTTTCCTCCTCCTCACCTCCCTCAGACACAGCTGTATCTGGGGATGTAGTGAGGGATCTTCCAAGCCCCTGCTTGGTGCAGACCTTTACAAGAGTTGGGGAGATGGGCTCAGTGGTTGAGCTTGAGCATGTTTGACGTACCCTACCCCTTCCTCAGTGTCATCGTCTTTCCTCCTCCTCACCTCCCTCAGACACAGCTGTATCTGGGGATGTAGTGAGGGATCTTCCAAGCCTCTGCTTGGTGCAGACCTTTACAAGAGTTGGGGAGATGGGCTCAGTGGTTAGGGCTGTAGCCTAGGATTTAGGAGTCCCTGCTTCAATTCCCTGCTCCGCTACAGACTCCCTGGGTGACTTTGGGCAAGTCACTTAGCATCTGTCCCCATCTATAAAACCAAGATAATATTGCCTCCTTACTGCTGGAAGGATAAATCCTGTTTCCCCATGGCCCAAATGGTTAGCCCATATTCAGGGCCTTGCTGGGCTGTTTCTATTAGGAGCGGAAATTGATTATGAGTCCGGTATTTGGTGCAATCCTGTTTATTTACAAGGAATGTGGACACAGTCCTGTTTCCCTGACCACAGTAGAAACAAACAGCAGCAAACAGTTTCTTGGCTCACAGTTTCCAAGCCTGCCTGTCCAGCCAGTCCTTTGTCCCACAGAGCTCTGTCTCTGCTCCCTCTCAGGGCTGCATTCACGACTGCTTCTCTCACCCACACACAGCTGTCAACCAGTAATAGCTCCAGCCCCCGTGTTTGCAACCAGTCTCCAGGGAAACACCTCAGCCCCCAGGGTTTAGCCTTGCTGTGCTGGTCTGTGCCTTGTGCGGTGGCTTCTACTGGGTCAGCTATCATTAAACAAAGGACACTTAATTTCTCCTTCATTGATCCAGCACGTGAGTGCTTAGACTTCACCCAGATCTGTGACTAGTGGCAGCCATTAGCATCTTCCAACAGAGCAAAACATTAAAGATTGTGAGGTGCACAGATACTATCACGATGGAGGGCATAGGAGTATGATAGATAAACAGCTGCAGGGACTGATGGTGAGGGAGGGAGGCTGCTGATAGACACATACTGAGCCTCCTCGAAGTCTGTATCCTTCCCGGTCATCTTACCTCATGCAGGTCTCTCTGAGCTAATGTGTTTTCCTGCAAGAAGAATAGGGACTCAGGCCCACAAAGGGATTGTTTTACAGTCTAATTGAAAACCACAGCTCAGGAGAGCTTGTTTGGTTTTTGTGCTGCCTGTCTCCAGTTACAGTCGATCTTCAAATGATGCCTCTCTGTCCTGGTGTGAGCACTTTGTTCTTGTGCTGAATGGCCACCTTGACAATAGGCAGAGAAGGTGGCAGCATTGCTGGAAAGATCCAGCACTGGTTGTTGCCCTTAAAGACATTAGTGGGTAATGTCAGAGCAGTCTAGCAAGTAGGCCTCCCAAATCTGACTTCTCAGACTCCAATGAGTTTCCTAATGCACTCCTGGCTTTGGTTCCAACATCAGGAGGGGTCTTTCCCCAGATCTGGTTCAGATGTGGCCCATGGAGGTGGAAGAACAGATAACAAGATGGGGGAACCTTATGAGGTGATCTCAAGAGTTCCACCATTTGGGGTCAAAATAGTGCAACACCAGCCTATGACCCAAGAGGTGTTGGCCTAGAGATTCCATCACTCTCACACCATAGCCCTGGTTCCTCCCCGAGCCTAAAATTAATCCAGATGGAAAGCCCTCCCCTGCCACTTTTAGGTCCATCTCTGTTCCTGACCAGGTAACTGAGCCTAAACGTCAAAAACAGACCAACAAATTCAAGACCTCTTAATTCACTTAACTGTGGAACTGTGGCACTCAGCACCTTTGCTTCAATGGGGTTGGTATGTACATTTTCCCCTCTTCAAGCCACGTGGGCGTGTGTCCATAAAGTATGCTCTGAGAAATAGAAAAACTCAAAGCTAAACTCCATGCTGCGCATTGGTTGTCTTCAGAAAGCACTTCAGAAAGTGCCTTGTGTATGACGAGTTTTCATTTTGCAACACAGCTTCTTCCAGATAAAAGTGGATATTCCTCTGGAGAGCAGAATCTACCCAATAGACTCTGAGGAGGAAGAGGATGACGGCCCCCGGGCTTGTAAGGACTCTGTGAAGGAAGTTATCTGCCCTTGGGAGAACTTTACAGAACAAGGGAAAGCTGGATAACAAGCTGCTCTTAAGGCAGACAGGATGTGACCTACTTATAAATGGATATTTTCTTTCCAGGCCCTGACTCTGCAAGGTTCACCGCGTACAGGTCAATATATGAACCATGCTGCTAAAAAGTGCATTAGAATTATGCTTCAGCGTCAAAGAGGCTCAAACTACCCTGGTTATGAGTAATAGACCCAGTCGCGCACATCTGTGTGTAATTCGGGAACTCTAAGGGTCTCCTGACCTATTTTCCTTCATATCTTTAGAAAGTCAGACTCATCTGTTACTGACTTTTTGATAAATGAACCTTATTTGCTGCCTTATAACTGATAAAAATATGTCCTTGGAGATACTCTTTCACATGTAAGTAGTTTCTTGATCCTGAGGTGTTGGTAAGTGCTGTGCTGGTGAAATGTAACTGTCTTGAAGGCCTCTCTAAGATTGGAATTCAGACTTTAGGCATCTCCAAAGTTTGGGTGTCTTTGGAATCTGGGTTTGAGTTCAGGCCCATCTCTAATTATTAACAGCTTTGAATTTTAAAGAAATGTAACTTGAAGGCATCTGATGGCTGGGGGATGGAGGGAATCTAAGTTCAGACATCCTCATGGGGCAACTGTAAGGCAGATGGATTGCCATAACCCACTAGC
This sequence comes from Gopherus evgoodei, assembly GCF_007399415.2. Lineage (NCBI taxonomy): Eukaryota > Metazoa > Chordata > Testudines > Testudinidae > Gopherus > Gopherus evgoodei. The sequence continues at coordinate 23,213,872 of NC_044336.1, read as the reverse complement.
CAACAACAAAAGTGAACCCCACAGAAATCAAAGGACTTATTTTCCACTTACCTCCAATAGGCCTTCAGTGCCAAGATGGGCCTTGACACCCTGGATCCAACCTCCCTTCTGAATGTTTGGGAAGATCAGGATTAGCCCTAGATCCAAACTTAGTAGATTGGGCCCACCTGAACATGAAAGTGATTTATTGTCCCACAACTTAATTGCATCTCTGCCAAGAGTGTTAGAAATCACCTTCCTTGTACAGTGTCAGTACCTCAAGAGAGTCCTCTTCTCCGTTTCTACAGAAGAGTCCATGTACAGTGGCAGTCCCTAAACATGACTAACCTTGGGTGTTGTTTTGTAAATAGGCCACGTGGCCCGCGACTGTAGGTGTTGGCGTTTTTTTGTATTTTCTAATGGTATGTGGAGATGTGTCCATGTTGATTTGAAATGGTTCAACATGCTGATTCCTACTGCAGCATTTAAAGTCTTAGCCTCTCCTACTCATGATAACATGGACCTGATTTCCGTGGCTGGAAGTGAAGCTGCTGTTTAACGCATTGTACTTGGTTGAGCTTCAGCTGAAGATCTGCTTTCGAGTCTTTCTCTTTAATGATGGGCCGATGTGTGAATTCCACCTCTCCGCTATCCCCTCCATAAAGCTCAGGCTGTTCAGATTCACGGTTCTGGCTCAGGCCCATCACCACTTGCTTTTGATTAACACAGATATAAAAGCTGGGGTGGGTCAGAGGGACACCAGTGGAATCACTGAATGGAGCCCAGCTTGGTAAGGCTGTAATAGGACAAACTCTCTTCTTTAATCTCCTCTGAAGGAGCTTGTTTTTAAGGGGGGTGAGGGAAGGTGGAGGGGGGAGGGTCTCTGGAGGTCTCCCAGTGCCCCCCCACCTGGCATGGTCCTGTCCTAGAGACCCACACTCTATGCAGGATGTGGCTCCCTCAGGGCTTTTTCCACCCTGCTCCTGTGTCAGGTAGATGTGAGATGCTCCCTTCCCCGTCTTGGGAGCTGCCAGGCTGCCCACAAACAGAGAGGGATTCTCCTCTCAGTGACCTCAGCGAAAACCAGGAGGGACCTTGCTGAAGTTGGCACCGGGCAAAACTGGTGTAACTGGGAGGAGAACTGGGACCCTCATTTAAATCGTAGTCCACCGACACTACCCTCTGACCCCTTCCTGTGCATGGTCCAAACCCTGGCCCGCGGGGCAATCCTGCCAGATTTCAAACACGCCTGGTCTCGAACCACACTCCTGCTGCCCAGCATTACATGCAGGGAGGTTTCTAATGCAGGGGTCCCAGCCTGGGCGTCACTAGGACCCTCCCTTTCTTTGCAACTGGGTGGGAAGGTTTCCCACAGCTTCTCATGGAGTCACAAGGCGGCCACCTCCAGAGGAAGATTCTGCAAGACTCTTGGGCCAGTCGCTGTCCCTGTCTGTTTTTTGTGAAAGAGTTGCTGCCCTCTGCTGGTCACTTTGGTTCAGTGCATCCAGCTCCTGAGATGATGTGGCCTTACAAGGCTCCCATTGAGTTTAAACTGATCTTTGGGGAGGAGAGAGAGAGATGGGTGTGTGTGTGTGTGTGAGAGAGAGAGAGAGAGAGAGAGATGGGTGTGTGTGTGTGAGAGAGAGAGAGGTAGGTGTGCGGGGTGTGTGTGTGTGAGAGAGAGATGGGGGTAGTGTGTGTGAGAGAGAGAAAGAGAGAGAGGTAGGTGTGCAGAGTGTGTGTGTGTGTGTGTGAGAGAGAGAGAGATAGGTATGGGGTGTGTGTTGAGAAAGAGAGAGATGGGGGCGTGTGTGGGGTGTGTGTGAGAGAGAGAGAGAGGTGTGTGTGTGTGTGAGAGAGAGAGAGGTAGGTGTGCAGGGTGTGTGTGTGTGAGAGAGATGGTGTGTGTGTGTGTGTGAGAGAGAGAGAGAGAGATGGGGGTAGTGTGTGTGAGAGAGAGAAAGAGAGAGAGGTAGGTGTGCAGGGTGTGTGTGTGTGAGAGAGAGATGGGGGTGGTGTGTGTGAGAGAGAGAAAGAGAGAGGTAGGTGTGCAGGGTGTGTGTGTGTGTGAGAGAGAGAGAGAGAGATAGGTATGGGGTGTGTGTTGAGAAAGAGAGAGATGGGGGCGTGTGTGGGGTGTGTGTGAGAGAGACAGAGAGATGGGGGACAGCACAGAGTACCTATGTAATATATTGGCTTCAGCCTTAAAACCTTCCAGCTGGGCTTTGCCACCCGGCCCTTATTTCACGGGGACAGTTCCAATTCCAATGTTTAATTTAGGTATGAAAGAGAGATGGGGGGGGGGGGCTGGGGGCTTCCTGTACTGGGAATTCATGTCCCTGTATAGTGATGGATCCTGACAGACAGCAGCATATGGCAAAGATGGGGGACACACTTCTGGCTGAGGAGAGTGGGGAGGACCCAATCAATGCAGCTCCTTCATCAGCCAGGGAGAGCGTGGTAGAACGAGACACCTTCCTCCAACTCCAGGACTGAGCACGCTAGCTGCCAGCCCAGTGAGCAAGAGGAGGGAGTTAGAATGATACCAGGTCTCCTGCCTGGCAGTACAGGCCACAAGGCTACTGGCCTGGCCTTTTGATGCACATTGAGTCATGTTGGGAATCCCGAGGACAGCTTCCCCAACCTATATAGGGAACGAGGTGACCTAGGCAATTGGTCAGACACAGCTGGAGATGTTTCTGAACTGGCCCTACCCTGTTAGAGTTGTAGCTGCTTTGGCAGAGAAACACTCCGTCCAGATCAGGGGTCCCAAAGACCAGAAGGGAATCAGACAGGAGCCCAAAGGGGCAGCATCCCTCCTTCTCTTTCCTAGCACTAGCTGTGAAATAGCTTCTCTGAGAAGGAAACCTTCCAGAGAGGAATTGTTACACAGGAGCTGAGCAATAATCCATCTACTCTACTCTGGAATCCTGGTTTTGGGCCCCAGTTCAGCAAAGCACTCAATCATGTGCTTAAATCCCATTGGTCTCAGTAGGATTTAAGCACATGCTTGAAGTTAAGTGCTTTCCTGAACTGCAGCCTTGGACAAAAGGCAGTGCCCAATGAGTAATGCTGTACCAATTTTCAAGCTGACACTGATTGTGTATGAGTTTATGCCTTGAAGCATGATGACTGATGGCCCCCTCACCATTTGATCCTAGCAAGTGTCATTGCAGATGTTCATGTTCATATACTTTTTTAAGGCACTTCCTCAGCTGTTTTCCTCCCCAACATCCTACAGCAGTGAGTTCCGCAGATTTATAGTACATTGCATATAAATATATTCCCATCTGTCTGCATTAGACGTGTTGCCTTTTAATGAGCCATGATTGTTTATGGTGACTCCCACTGTGATACTGAGTCCTTCTGGCAACTCCCATTCCCACTTCTCTCTTTTACCCCTTTGTGAGGAGGGGAGCTAGACCCCTGCTGGAGTCTGGAACCCTCCAAGATTTTGACCTACTTTAACTGCCTCCTACATTCAAGGCCACTATCCCCGTGTCTGAAGAATACTGGAAACGGACAGGGCTTTGTTCAGAGCCAATCAGCAACTCCTCATGTGCCCTGCTGGGCAGTGGAAAGCCGCAAACACCTGCTTGGCTTTTCTAGCTATTCTTAGGTAGAGACAGTTTCACAAAGGGAAGAGGGGAACCGTGCAGCAGTGTCTGGTCAGCGGCTGGGCACGTGTCTCTGTTCAGAAGTCGCTCTTAGCTGTTTTGTACCACTCCACCTGCAGTCTTAAACTCAGGTGGAAGTTAGCACAGTCGTTGCAATGAATAGCTTAAGCCAACAACAACACAGCCTACACCTGGCATCTCACTGACCCTGTGCAAAACAGTCATTGTTTACCCTTTAATTATGAGATTAAAAAATATTGTGCAAAGCTCATCTACAAAGAAGACTTGCTCTTTTATAACACTGGATTATGTCCTGCTCTGACCCCACCTCTCATTCCCTTCTCCCAGAGGCTGAGCATATTCGCAGTCCCGTCTGTTCAAAGTGTCAAGCTGCTGGCACTATGATCCAACGTTTATTTTATTGTGGAAAAAATATCTTCGGTATAACATAACTCAGGCTGGACCTTGCAGTCAAAAGTCCCATTCCCTTCCTTGGGAGTTTTGATTTGGATTTGTCTCAGACTTTGAACAGAGAAAACTAGCCCCTCATGATTAAGCTTTCCCCTTAGAAGAAAATATTCCAAAGGTACCAGATTTAAAAAGAGAACTGAAAACGTGTTCTCTCCCTGATTCCCTTCTATTTACTGGAAGGATCTGCTTCCACTGCACTTCATTACAGACAATGGTCATCTCTGATGTCCAGTGTGACAAATGTGGTGTAATTTGCCATCGTTAACACCATGTGTATTACAAGTTACTCTGCTGTACTTGGTTTGCGCAGTGGTAATATAGAACCCAATACTCACAATTTTAGGGCAACTTTGTGGTGTAGCGGGATTGGAGAGTATCCCTTTAAACAGTTGGGGAATGGGCCTTGAGCAGGTTTCAGGAGAGGCTCCAAGCAAGGCCAGCGTTAGACTTGCTGCTGCCCAGGGCAGAAAGCCAAAGCCCCACTGCATGGGGCTGAAGCCCGAGGCCCTGAGCCCTGCCACCCAGGCTGAAGCTGAAGCCTGAACAATGTAGCTTTGTGGGGACCCCTGTGGCATGGGGCCCCAGGTAATTGCCCTGTTTGCTACCCGCTAATGCCAGCCCTGGCTTTTATATGCAGAAAACCAGTCATTGGGGGCACAGGTGGGCCTTGAAGTTTTTATAGCATGTTGAGGGGGGCCTCAGAAAGAAAAAGGTTGACAACATCTGCTCTAATGGGCCACCTTCCTCTTCTACTGCAGAAGCTAACAGAACCTAACTGAGTAGCAGTGTATACATGTGGCTAGGACATGTCTGTTTGTACGTCATTGGTAAACGTGGTTATTTAGAACCCAGCTGTATCCGTGTGGTTTCCTCCTATCTGTAAGGCTGTGACAGACACAGAGTGATTAGACACACCAGCGATGGCCACTGTCAACAGCCACTTTATTGGGCTTCTCCCCGCACCATATCAGAACGGGGACTTGATCATGTGTCGAGCTCTGACATTATCCTCTGAGCTTTGTGAGGAAGGCATGCAGCCTGTCACCAGTCACAATCAACTCTTTGGTGCATTGACTCTCCACGGCCATCACTGACAGCTTGTTCTCTTTTTTTTTTGGTAGCACCAACAGTGTGCTCATTGCTGTACCGTACACAGTAATCAGGGCAATCCCTGCCCCAAAGGGCTTACAGTAAAACAGATCCGGAGAAGACTGGAAATTCCTTATTTCAGCAGTGAGTTCTGCAAACACTGACCCCTTCAGGGTGGAATTGTTTGTACAATGCCTAACACAATGCAGTCCTGCTGCATAACCCAGGCTCCTAGGTACTATGAAAGATCCAGCACTGGTTATTGCCCTCAAAGTCATTAGTGGATAATGTCAGAGCAGTCTAGCAAGTAGGCCTCCCAAATCTGACTTCTCAGACTCCGCTGAATTTCCAAATGCACTCTATGGCTTTGGTTCCAACACCAGAGGGGTCTTTCCCCAGATCTGGAGTCCTGCTACATAACCCAGGCTCCTAGGTAAATTTTGATGGACAACATCGGCATCTTATTTCTAGATATTTTGAACAAAGAATTTGACTTGATTATTTTCCACTAGTATGATAGAGAGTAGACTAATCACTGACCAGCACTGGATTTCCAATAATGCCAACAGACGTGACCAAAAGCTACTGCCATGTGATGACCATTAAGTGACCCATGGAGACTCCTTCCAGTTCCTAGTGACACACAACAATCTTCCCTGCTATTGGTAATATAAGCAGAGCGGCGCAGGGCTGAATGGGGCTGGAGACTGTACACTTCTTATAGGACCTCCAGATTACAGGCAAACTGGTGGCAGCACAGGAGAAGCTTGGCCTGCTGTGGCTGCTGTCCATGCTGAACCTGCTTTGCGCACAGAGGGTGAAATTGGCCTCTGTGCCAAGGGCCAGTGCCAGCTCTATGCACCACTTAATCCCTCAAAATGGGGCGTAAGTGGGATTTAAATGTGCACCCAGAGAGGGGTCTTCGGTGTCCACAGCCAGTAGTAATAGTGATCAGCTCCAGGATGCAAACACCTTTCAGAGGTTGACATGGGGGTGGGATCTTATCAGTTATCCCTCTGGAGGCCTCAGATCCCTAGACAGCTCCGAGACGTGCTCGTGTCACTACACTCGGCTAGCACAATGACGTCGGATGATATTCCCTCCCACCCATGCGGCGGAGCCTTGATGTACTGGAGACTGGCAGGCTTTTGGCTCTGGGTGTTCAAGTCCCCTTGCTGTGCGATAGCCCGTTTAAAGCTGGCTGAAGTCACCTGGAGGAATTAGCTCGCTGCAGCAACTTAGACATCCAAAGTATTCTGATAATGTGAAGGATGTGTATGGTTAATGACTGGGAAAAGTGATCGCTCCCTGTGGGCAGCATCTCAAAAACTTCCCTGCTGCTTGGCTGACAGAAGAAAGAAGAATCCAGCAGTAGCAGAGGAGAACCTTTGCCCTAGTGCGAGTAGGTCACTGCTGCACCTGCCTTCTCGCTGACAGGGTGAGCATGTGGGGGGAGGAAGATATTTTATCCCCAGTTCAGCACAGGCACATAAAGCAGCCTCAGCCGCTCAGATCCTATTACCGTTCGCCTCAGCCCTGCAAAGCGGACAACTGTGCATATCCCACAGGCAGTGCTTACTGCTACTGAGCTGCTTTTGACTTGTAGGCACAGGAAATTTCAGCTCTTGTGCTCCTGGTTCTTGCTGTTGGACATTGCGTGGCGGGGAAGGTAATGGAAGGACTTACAAGAATTCCTTTGGGAGGGGCGGTGGCAGGGAGAAGAAAGATACTTGATTAACAATGTGAGTCGCAACCTATTCCCAGCTGACAGAGGGGGTCACACACAGTGCAGTGGGGGGATCAGGTTCTGGGGTTGGGGTTATTTATTTATTTATTCTGGCTATAATAAAAACAGATCCAAACATGGGCCCGTAGCTGAGACACAACCAGGTGTTCTGGAGTTCACGTGCATGGGAATTATGCTGGTGAAAGGGGCCAGCCTGACACCTCTGGAGGCTGAAATCCATGATTTGCCCAGAGGGTAGGGGCAGCATGGGGCAAGCTGTCCTCATGCCGTGTCAACTTGGCACAACTGGGATGCTGGGTGTCTGATGCTTGGCCCCTGTGCACAGATCTCTGGGTAATGATGCTTTTGGAAATCATGCTCTCTTGGTGGAATTCACCTTGGTGCAGAGGCCTGTGCAGCACTTAAGCCCAACTCATGACCTCAAAATAAGGCATGAATGGGACTTAAGCAGTGGATAAGTCTTATCCCTCTGCACAGGGGTGAATTCCCCCTAGTTAGAATTGGGACCAATACATTGTGAACGTGCTCTGATGGAGGTCAAGAGCCTAGATTAGGGGTGTGAATGCGGGGGAGAAGGCAGGGAATCCAGTCACTGGTGGAATCTCCTCCTCTCTCCCTGGTGACATGGTTTATGCATTTTGCCACGTGCCTGGCTCAGAAGCAGCTGTGATTGCTAGATGGGATCCTCTTAGTGATACTGGTTCCCGGAGCTGTTCCGTGCCGCTCTAAAAAGGGAAAAGGAAGCTCTTGTAATTCGATTTACTTTTTAAAATTCATGTTGCCATAGCAGCTTGGTACAGCACCTCGTGTTCTCATTCTTGCAAAACTTTGATCACCATGAAAACAGAATTATGTTTCTCTCGTGTGTGTGTGTGTGTGTGTGTGTGTGTGTGTGTGTGTGTGTGTGTGTGTGTGTGTGTGTGTGTTAAAGCTCCCAGAGTTCATGCTTTTGCTCTCCATGAAGATCTATGTTATTTCCTCCTCAGAAAAAGGTCACAATCAGAGGGACAGAATTTCAACTCCCACCCTCCCCAAATGCTGCAGAGTACAGTCTGAAAGATCAGGGCCAGATTCTCAGTTGGTGTAAATTGGTGTAGTTCCATTGATGTCACTAACTTCTGATTTATGCCAGCTGAGGATCTGGGTCCAGGTGTTTCCTTACAGGCTATGGAATCTCACACCACCCCGTATGGGCTCTGTTCCCAGGTGCCAAGGGGTGAGTGGATTGGACTTTTGAGACATAGAAAACCCAAGGGCTTGAGGGGTGAATCTTTTCCAGAACCCCATCACAGGAAGGGCTTTGATGGTACAGAGAAAGGAGCCTCCGGAGGGAAACGGGGCATAGAAGGAAAAAGACTCTCAGGAATCCAGAACGCAAGCGTGTGTGTAATTTCCTTTCTCACATTTTTCATCCACAATACTAGCAGCCAGCTCACTAACTCCCATCCTCCTCCGCAGTCCCCTGCATCTCTCAGCTTAAAAGACTCACTGGACAGGTGTGTATATTCTCCATTTTGGAGAGGCCTTCATGTTGCAGTCTCCAACTCCACCCTTCCCTGGATGTATATAAGAAATTAATGGTGCGATAAATAAATAAATAATAAGTAAAATCATTTGATTACCCATAACAACATCCAGCACTGGTACCTGACATTCTCCCAACGCCCCTGTGAGGGGAGTAACTGTTATCACTCCCCTATTTCACAGTGGTGAAGACAGAGGCATAAAGAGAGATGAAGTAACTTTCACAAGGCCTCACATTGAGACAGTGGAGGGCTGAGATCAGAAGTCCCTGGCTCCAAGTCCATTGCTACCCCACATTGCCTCTCCCAAGCTCAGTTTTGTGGCCAGAATTTATCTGCATTTTCATCTGCTGCACTTTCAACATTTTCAGTTGATACAACTTCTCTGGATTAGTCTTCGAACCAGGGCATGCAGAAATACACCTCTCACCTTGCCTCCTGCCTCCCATCCATTAAAATGGCCTCATTTTTGGAGACCCATCAGTGTGCTAATTCTCTGGAACTGTCTCTCCCCACAACAATGGCTGTGACAAAAACATCTGGCCATATTCATTCTTCCCCACAGAAATCAATGCAATTCCCCCATGCTGCACCAAAAGTAAAAATGGCAATTCATGTCTATTTCTTAGTGTGTTCCCTTCCTGGATTTGCAGAAGCCTCAGAGGAGGTAGGTGTCAAACTCCTGTTGACTTGGTGTTAGGCTCCTAAACTGGGCGTTAGGCTCCTAAACTGCCTCTGCTCTTTTGAAAATCCCACTAGGCGCCCTTAAGCATCTGTAGGAGCCTAAATATCTTTGCAAAACTGGCTCTTAGGGTATGTCTACACTATTTGCCGGATCAGCAGGTAGTGATCAATCCCTGAACGTGCTCCCCGTTGACTCTGGAACTCCACCAGGGCGAGAGGCGGAAGCGGAGTCGACGGAGGAGCGGCAGCCGTTGATCCTGCACAGCGAGGATACGCAGTAAGTGATTCTAAGTCGATCTAAGATACGTCGACTTCAGCTACACTATTCTCGTATAGAGAATAACTGATTTTTTAATTCATTGGCCAACCCAAAAATCAAAACAGTATTCAGTTTCTGTCTGAGCAGATAAAATATGTTGATTTTTTTGGCAACCCAGAAAAGTATGTGTTTGGGGGGAATTGTTTCAGTTCAGACAGAGCATTTGGTTTGACCCAAATTGTTTAATTTCAGATTTGATTTTTTTAAATGTTTTTGAAAAATAAAATTAAAGTAAGAAATTGAAACAAAAAGTTGTTTCAAAGTCAAAATGTTACATTTAGACAATGTTTGATTATTTTCTACAATTTGGCAAATTCAACATGACTTTGCAAAATTTTCATCTGACCCAAACATGCATTTTTTCAGGAGAAAGAAAAGTTGAGTCTGAAACATTTTGCCTGGGTTTAAGTTTGAGTCTGTGACAGACCCTGTTAAGAAGTGTGGTTCTTTAGCTTAAGGAGTAGCAGCTCTTGCTTTCATCTCTAGAGATCCCTGGGTCAATCCTCAGTTTGCCAGCCAAGACAGTAGCTGTCATCCTGGTTCTTAAAATTCACCATTGTTGCATTATGTATCCCTGGCTGGAGCTGTTGTAGAGACAAGGGGGTGGCCTTCTTACAGTGGGCTACATCAGCTCCATTAACAACACTGGGACATTCCAAGAAAAAAATTGAGGATGGTCATATCTGCTTTGATAACCCCCATAACCATATGGTTAAACACCAAATCAACCAGCACCACCGTTTTGTTGTTATAGTCAAGAATCCATTACCTCAATTCTGAAGAAGCTCATCTAAGACACAAGCTCAATACTGGGATGTAGGAAAGCTCCGTCTGATCATTATTAGCACACGCAGCCAGATATTTTTAGTCAGCCTCTCCCTCCCCCCTCCCGCCATCAGCTGGGGAAAAAACAAAAGCAGAAATTGGGATAAAAGTTGAAGAACACTTTAATTTATAAGAAAAAGAGCTAAATAATTGATGTAGCCGTGGTGCCAAAGGTAACTTCTGCTGCTCCCTCTATCTCACAAAGACATTGAGCATTGATTGAGATCAAAGTATCAGAAACCCCTGCTGCTGAGCTGAAAGGCAAAACTTTCTGCTGCCTTTCTCCGCTCTAATAATATCGTCTTTATGTAGTTAATAAACTGCACACTTCAGTCAAACTATATCATTACAGAAGACTTAGGGAGCTAATAATTTAAAAGCAAAGAATCGCCTCTGTTCTTCGCTTTGAACTAAACAACATTCTGTTGAATGAGGGGGACATCAAAGCTTTGTCACTTTAACCAATGTGGCTGGAGCATAAGGCCTCACAGAGTGTGTACTTCAGTCATCAAGGGAAAAAACCCAAGATTAAAGATATTGGCTTATCAACCCATAGGCAGAACCAGGTGTTTTCTTTTCTGCTGTGTAAGCATCAGGTGGTTTGCTTATCAATGAGTTTCCTTGTTAAATGGGTGTCTATGAATTAGGCTGAGCCCTTCACTCCTAGTTCTGGCCCTTATAAAGAGCCTCTCTTATTTTTAACTATCCTTTTTTCTTTGGATAAAGGTCTTTTTTTCCTTTTTTTTTTAATGGCTGCTTTATATTTTTTTCCCATGCTATCACATTTCTCTGCTATTCTACTTGGTTCCATTTTCCATGGGTTGTTCTGTCTCCTCATCACCCTAGTGTCTGAGAACCTTGTGTTGGGCACTGCACAATGTGACTAACATCTGACCCGTGGGTTTGCTGTTCTTCCTGTTTTCCAGTGTATTTGCTATGCTCTTCTATTTGCTTATGTTAGTTCCACTACCCTAGGGAGGGTGAGGGAATGGGGCATGATGCAAGGATCCCCCAGTGTGTAGGGGTCATTGTTCCTTGCAGGCCAAGAAGCAGTGCACTCTGGGCCACTTTCATCCACTGTTACTGCACAAGGGAGAGGGGGAGATAAGGGATGGGCTGGGGCAAGGTCCATGATGACTGCAGATCCATGGTCACGGAGCCACCCACCAAGTTCTACTGTAGTGGGTGAGGGGGACACAGTCATCACAGAGACTATCTTCCCTAGCTCAGGAGAATCCCCTGTGCAGCTGCAGTGCTGCTCTGTGGCCTGACCCCCGCAGAACACCCATTCATGGAGCACGTTTACGAACCAGGTGTGGTCTGTAATGGGGTATATTATTCCCCCCCACCACATAACACTTTCTCTCCTCATGTACCGAATTCTCACTAGCAACGTGCTGTGTTCTGCCAAACCCTGGGTAGCCATAAAACACTCACAACACGGCAACTAGAAACGGGCCCTGGCTAACATGGGGGCAGGGGGTGGGAGAAGGATACCACAGCCACCTTCTATTCCCTTTGAGTCAGAGAGGAAGGAGAAAAGAGGCTTGGATCTGGTGCCCTAGCCCCTGGTTGTTCTGGAGCAGGGAAGATCCCAGCCTAGAGCGGCTCTCTACTCTGCCTTGAGGGTTTGCAAAGATTTGGCTGGTGACCCATGGGCAAGCTTTGGAGTGAAGACTCTAAATATAACTAATGGGGTCTGAAGCACCTCTAACACTTGGACTCCACACAGCTTTCTGCCAAGGACTGCACCATGATGGTGAGCTGCAGATTGTGTATGGGCAGTGGGATCTCATGAGGATGAGGGAATATCACAGGTCCCTCAGGATCTCACCCCAAGTAATGAGGCACCGGGTAGTCAGATAACAAAACCAGCCAACCTGGTGGATTTCTTTACATTTGAATCCAGATTGTTACCTCCGGAGTTCAGGGACATTCAGACCTGGGGCTGTGGTTTGAGCTCAGCGCTGTTAGCACAAGGTGAAAACAAGCTAAGCCATGAGGAAAGTACTTGGAGGGGAGAGGACTTTAATCTCTGCCCCTGTCCTCTCCTTGCAGATGTGTGAGGCAGTGCTTGGAGCCCCTGCTCCCCTAGGTCGACAGTCGGTACGTGCCCATTATGGTATATACCTCTGCCTCTCAACTCCTGACTTTCATTTGCATCAGACATTCTCCCTGGTTCTCTGCAGTCTGGATCTCATCCACCATTAAAGACTAGCATTTAAAAAGCAGAAAATAATGGCTTATTTCAAAGTAACAATTCCGCTGCCTTTTGAAATGCTGTCTCTATTCAAAACCACTTAAATTTATACATCTTTCTGAATCTTTATTATCCTCAGAGGCTGAACCAATTTGAATCTAATGCCCCTGATTTTTGTAAGTGTTCTCCTTGATTTCTGTGTCAGAAAGTGGAGATGTAATGTGAACAGACTGGACATTAAGTGTGGGTAACAAATGATTTCCTGGGAATTATTGCTCAAATTATTCTTTAAAATACTTTGCAAAGCCTATTGCTTAGGGGAGGAAACTTGTAGCAAATAGATTTTCAGAACTGGATGAGTACATGATTGCTAGATTGTGAGTGTGTGTGCTTGCACTTTCATGTGTGTGTGCCTCATTCTCATTTGCCCTAAGGCCACTTTACACCACACTGTGGGTGAAACCCTGGCCTATTGATGTCAATGGGAGTTTTGCTTTTGGCTTCAGTGAGGCCAAAATTTCACCATGGAAGTGTAAAGAGGATATAAGAGGAGTGCAAATGTAATCGATGGCCAGAGTTGTGCAAACTGGCCTTAGTGTAAATAGGAACCAGATGATTGTGTGTTCACATGTGTAGGTTTGTAAGTGTGTGCATGTTCCTTGATAGTATGTGCAAGTATGTGGTGGCATATATGTGTGTGCATGTTTCTGTGTGTGTGGTTGTGTGCGCTCATGCATTGATGAGAAATGGTGAGAAAAGTATTTAAAACATGCTGATGAAACACCCAATGTTTTAATATTAGAAATGATAGACTGAGGAGGTAGTGCCTGGAACGCAGCACATTTTAGTTTAGGGGTCTGAGTTCAAAGCCAAACCTTGGCTAGGACTTGGGTTCCTATTTAACAGCACCCAAGTCTTGTCATTTTGGAAAACATTGGCCCCCTATAGCAGAAATGTCTTGCAATCACCAGATCTCATGAGATTTCCACCACCCTGAATGATACAAGACAATGTGATTTTATACAGCATCTTTCATACACCCCATGGGCCAAATCAATCCCTTATATAACACCACCGACAGCACTGGACTTTCATCCCTGGAGCGTATTGGGAACGGCATCTCAGATACATGTCCTGAAACTAGCACTGCAAGAGAGCGATTAGCACATGTTGCAACCTGAAGAACACAGTGGTGTAAGAGAGAGAGAGATATAATAGTGCCACTTAAAGTCATAAGGTTACTCATAAGCGCAGTTAGAGGCACAGCCGGTGCAGATCAGAGATGCGTTCAGAGGAGAGTTGGAAAGTCAATGAGCTATAAAGAAGAATAACTGGAGGGAGCTGCAGAGAACAAGGCTCTTGTACTAGCAGTGGCAAGATCTGGCAAAAGAAAGTGAAGTGACTCTGATGTTGGTCATTGTAGTGCAAGACACAGCAAACATCTCGCTAGCCTTTACCAAAGCCATAGGCCGTGCCACTGTCTTTTAACAACAGAGCTCTTGATAGAGCTAATTAGGTTAGTGCCTTGCAGTGGGTTTTCAGTCACTGCCAGAGACGCTCTGACACTGCAGAGTCACTGCAAACACGCTCTGTGTGCAGGACACACTGCGCTGCATTTTTCACACCATTGCTCGCTCCCTGGCTTCTGTTTTCAAACAGCGAAAGTCCTGGGCTGTTCCTCAGTTACAATATTTCAATCTCTTTCCTCCCAGCTATTTTCCAGTGTTCAACTTAAAAGGAAAATGTTTCATTTTAGGCCACATGCCCCCCCCCCTCCACTCTCTGGAAGAACAAAGTAATTCAAATCAGGAAGCTAAGGAACTCCAAGTATATTGTCTATGGGGACCTCGATCCCGGCTGGATTTGGTTTGATTTGATTGAAGTGTAACATCCCTCACCATTTGTCATAATGCCATTTATAAATAAAAACAACACTGCATCCAACTTTCAAGTCCTCACTGAGGAGCTGTCCAGGAGGAGGATGCTATAAAAAGGGGCTTGAGAAGTAGCTTTTGATTGTGAAACTGGCAGACGATGTGACTGAGTTTTCAGGACTTGGGATGTTGCTAAGAGGCTGCATATGCCTTATTGAACTGGGTCTTATTTCTCAGCCTTGTGATGAAGAGGGGAAGGATGTGACTGGAGTTCTGCTCCCATCTCTGCCACTTGGCAAGTCACTTAGATCTTCAAAAAGTGGACTCTGATTTTGGGGGCCCACCTGAGAGGGGCCTGGATTTCAGGAGTGGGTGCTTAGCACTTTCTGAAAATGAGGTCCCTTTCAGAGTGTTTCAAGCTGAGCAACCTGTAACTGAGTCCCCACCCCGCCACCCAAGTGCCAGTCATTTTTGAAAACTTTGATTTAGGTGCCTCTCTTTGGGAACCAGTGCTGGAGTGTCGCAGCCCAAGTGTATGAAAACTAGAGGTCACTTTTCAGGATATGGGCTGTGATCTCTCTGTGCCTCAGTTTAAACTCTCCCCGCCTGCACTGTGGGGGTAAAAATACTGGGCTCCCTTACATGGGTGGCGGGAGGCTTTCTTCAGCCAAATTTGCAAAATGCTTTGAGAGTCTTGGGTGGAAGTTACTATAAAAGCATGAAGTATTATTATTAATGTGCTCCTGCTTCTCAAAGGTACCATTGCCCCCTTATACCTACTGCTTCATTACATCAGCAGAGAAGTTCCATGAGGTCTTCAGCACCACATACCATGCTGGCTCCTGCTAATGGGGACGGAGGTATTTGGCTAGCTGTCCTCTTGTAGAGTCTAGCCATCGGAGATAATGCTCTTCCTGGAAGTATTCCCTCCAAAACAATGGCCCACCTGATCACACCTTAGGTGACCAGAACATATCTCTGTTAGTGAGAATGTCTGTGGGACCCTGGACATTCTGGGAACATCCCTAGGAGATCAGAACACAGTGATGGGTACTATACTGCATAATGATTGTCTTCTATGTTCACCTGTATGCTGAAAGGCAGTGCAGCCTACTGGGTGGCACATTTGGGCTTTGAGATGAATTCTAAACTCAGTCTGGACTCCTGAGTTCTGTTCCTTGCTCTGCCCTGATAGACCTGTGTGATCTTGAGCAATCACTTCATCTCTTCATTTCCCTATCTGTAAAATGGGAACAATAACACGTACCTATTTCATATCTTGTAAGGATTAAATGGGGGAATATCTATACGGCGCTTTGAACTGACATAACACCATTCGAGTGTTTAGTGTCAGTGTAATGGTGGAAGGCCACACTCAAGTCAGCATGCAGCAAAGTGATTTGTGTTTGGTTCAGTTAGTTACACAGGTAGTAATGTAGGGGCACCGGAGGAGGGGACACTTGGAAAATCTCCCTCCTGCATGTTGCTGCTTCTACCAGTCTCCTCACTTTATGTACAGAGAGTCTCTCTCAGACCAGGAGAATCTTTCCATCTGGAAGCAGCTTTTGAAGTGCCACCACTGTAGCTAGGCAGGTAGCTTTCCCAGGCACAATATGGTATGAATGTGAGCAGCCCGAGCACAGAGTTTCCTGTAACAGTGATACTTTGGGAAAATGCTGTGCTGCGTAGCCTCAAGGCTCTCACTTGCACCTGTGTGCCTTGTTAAGGCAGGGGTAGCACACTGGACTGTAATCTAACACACATTCAGAGGAACTGAGCTGGTTCCTTCCTATCCCCTGTCCAGTCCTTTGGCTTATCAAGTGTTGCTGAAATTTTTGGCACAGTTGGAAAAATTAGTTTGCAACTGGGCATGTCCCATAACAACATCTCAGGTGAGGGAAAAGGGGGTGAATCCTGGGGTGTGAGGCTGCCTGAATAAATAATCCCAACACACACTGCGGAATCTGGTAGTTTCAGCTAATGGAGTCAGAGACATTGCTGAGCATCTTTCCCCCCTCTCCTGCTTCTCTCTTTGCCCTGGACACCCTTAAAGAGGAAACATGAATATGAAGAGTGAGTTGAGCCTGACCCTCCAGAAGCAAAGTGTGGGGAGCATTATGGAAGCTAGATTGTATGCACCAGACATTGCCTGATTTATTTTCATGCAAGCCACTGAGGTTACACAGGTGTAGCTAAGCTCTGACTTTGGCCAGTTGAAAAGGCTGGGAACCTAGTTGAAGTTTAGCCTCATTCATAGTCACTGAACTGGCCCAGTTCATTTCAGTGAGAGGGGTTCTTTTGTTCTTTGGGTTTTGTTTTCCTGGGGAGTGGGGAAAGGTGTGCTGCTGGTGACTTTGGTATAGCCACCTTACCTGCGGCCTCTGTCCCTGAGATGGCTGATAACTCCAACTGTCTCTAGTGGACACATGGGTGGGATGGGCTGTCAAGGGTCAGAGTGCAAATACCCTCCCAACCTAGCTCCTCCTGAGATTGGAGAGGACCAATATTACAGCTGCTTTGTATTTCAGACAAGAAAGTGGTACACGTGCCTCTTTGCTTCTCTTTGATGACTGTCAGTGCCCAGCTGGTGCTGCCAGCTGAATTGGCGGGTTTGTTTCATGACGCGGCCCCCTTTGCCCACTGGGAAAGGGATTGAGACTATAAAACTCCATGTAGGCCACTAAAAAGCCACCATCTGGTCCCTATCAAGCTGGGCTGGAATTGAACTGGTGACCCAGAGATGAATGGTTCTATATCTAAGGCATTTTGGCATCATGGTATCAAAGCACCCACCTAGCCCCATTGCCTAGTGTGCACCTATTTCTTCCATTGACATTAATGTAAATCCCATGCACAGAGTATTATTGTTGTTGTTTGCATTGCAAACTAGAGGGCCCAGCTGAGTTTGGGTCCCCAGTGTGGTAGGAGCTGAGTAAACACATACAGAGAGAAATCCCTGACTAGAAGCACTCACAGTCTAAAGAGACAAGACAGACTTTTAGGAGGTGAGGGAAGCAGATGCACGGAGTGGTGCAATGGCTTGCCAAGGTCACCCATCTGGTCACCGGCAGTGGCAGGGATAGAACCAGGTCTTCTGTTTCCCAGAGCAGTGTCCTAGCCATTAGACTGTGGCCCCAGAAGATCTGCAATGTAGATTCGAGGGGAGATTTTTTCCCTAAACATACAACCGATCATCATGGGAATGATGGACTCTCACATGTACTCCCCAGAACCTGTTGTCCCCTTTGGGGGCTGTCCCGTGGGCTGCTATCTTCCCTCTACCACTACAGGGGAGCAGTTCACAAAGTTCCATCCCTTTCCTCTAATAGCGGCGAATAGTGTCTATTCATAACACTTGTCAAAAAATTAAAGCCAAACCTGCTTTCAAATGCTCTGTCTGTACTTGCCTGCCAGAAAAGTGATTCTTCCTCCAAAGAATTTGCATTTGAAATTCCAAATGTGCACTTTTGTTCAGACAAAAGAATGCGTGTTCCCACTTTCTCTCTGACCTCTAAGTCTGAATGTTTCCAACAAAGTGTAATCTGACAATTCAACTAACGTCAGTAATGGAGAAAAGTAAATGTCCTCCAAGAGAAGTGCAGGCTATATTGAGAGTCGGTGATGAGAAACTTTCATTTACAGCTAGAGTCTTTACAATCACGTACATCATTTTTTGTCTCTTAAAAAATTGTCTTTGGTAAAAAAATTGCTATTTGCAGATTTCAGCTCTTATTCTCATCACAGAGCTAATGCACAGGATACTTCAACTGCTTAATTCATTAGGCATGTTTGAGGACACATGCTTAAGATTTTTATGGTTTTAGGTGCCTCTTTTCAGAACTCAAATCGTGCTTGCCACTGATTTTTGTGGGAAAAGGATAAGGTCCTAGATAACTTTAAGGGACAGATTGTCTTCGGCAATCTAGCTACTTTGTGGTGGTGCAAAGAAGCCAGGATGTAGCTCAGGGGTTCTCAAACTGGGGGTTCGGACCCCTCAGGGGGTCGTGAGGTTATTATATGGGGGGGTCGCAAGCTCTCAACCTCCACCCCATTCCCATGATGACCGGTTGTATGTTTAGGGAAAAAATCTCCCCTCGAATCCGCTTTCCCTCCACACTTATAATGGTGTTAAATATATAAACAAGTATTTTTAATTTAGAAGGAGAGTTGCACTCAGAGGCTTGCTATGTGAAAGGGGTCGCCAGTAAAAAAAGTTTGAGAACCACTGATGTAGCTATGGCTGGCTAGCTGAGAATTCCCCTAGCTCTCAGGGCATAAAACTGGCATAGTTGGCTGTTGATCCAACTGACCTACCACTCCACAGGGGGTGTGTCAGGAGTGAAACAACGGGAGTGTGGGAGTGCATCTCAGCTGCTTTTACTTTAGGCTGTTCCAACTCATGCTTGGGCCGGGCAGATCAGCCCACCGAATTAAAGTATCTGATGCAGTTTTGGTTTTTTTCCCCCTCCTCACTGTCTCCATCTGCCTCCAGCAAAGTTCTGCAACACAGGAGAGACTCTGCACCCAACTTCCTAAAATGCAAGATTAGCTCCCCCCACCCCCGCCCCAACATGATTGAGATCAAACCGGACAATGAGATTTGGGGAAATGCTAAAACGGCACTGATCTTGTTAGTTTTCAGCTTGGGATTTTGTCAAGAATTATTTAATTTTGGACTCTCATCTTATGCTCGTGTTTCCTCAAATCCTTTCAACTGTATTGTGCTTTCTTGAAACTTTGCACAGAGGGATCTGTTATTAAAAAAAAAACAAAACATCATCCCTGGAACTCAATCCACCAGTCAGCAAGCAGATCCGTCTGTCACAATAATTAATAGGCCACCCTGTGGTCCCTGGTAATCCATCCCAGGACTGCACAGCACTGGCTCTGTTTTACTTAGGTATATGTAAGCTTTAGACCAACTCTAAACAGTGCCTTTTTCATGAAACTGATTCATTCAACACCTTATAAGGATTGCGGGTCTAGGGAGGGGGCAAGTTTACACAGATGCTAGTGTCCCAGGACTTGCTAGCAGGTGTCTCCTAACTTTACACAGACCACCCTGACACTAAAGGGACCCCTTTGCTTTGAGCCTCTTTGAGTTACATGACTTTGGTCTTTGAGTTCCTGTCCAGTGAGCGATTTATGACCGTCCTTATTGATAATGTTACTAATAAGTGGAGGGACAGCTAGCTAGCAAAGGGTGTGGGTTTCACAAGACCTTAAAATAGCTGAGGTTTCGTGACCATGCAATTCCACAAACTACCTATGAAAAGGAAAACAACAACATGAATTGCTGTAAAAAATAGCTAATGACAGGTTTGTTGAGCAAACAGCATTTGCCTCTGAATTTGGCCATTTTACCACTCTGAAGTCACATGACAGTAAAGATCCCATGATTAGAGACATGCTGAGGTAGAGGGAGGATGGAAAACACTGGGTATTTTTACTTAGAAATTGCCCTAGCCTAGACCATTTGGGAGCAAAGATGTCCAAACAATTGTCCTTTGTAGCTACAGTAATAGATCCCCTACTACAGATACTACTGCATGGTAAAGATGAGTTCAAGCGGCAATACATGGATCAGTCACCCCATAGTTTCAGGGGTGATTGGTTTCAGATGGGCCATTATAAACTGAGGGTCCACTTGCAAAGTTCTGATCATTTTTTATGGTTCGTCACAGAAGCCTCTCCAAGTTTTCAGTGTTGTTTTCAAGTGGACACACCCTTCCAATAACAGCACCACATACAGAGGCAATATCACTTCCCTATGCGTGATCCCCTGTTTATACACCTAAGGATCACGTTAGGCCTTTTTGCCCCGACATTGCAGTGTGGTCCTAATACAAAACTTCTCCCTGGATAGACGGTTATTTTATTCCAACTTTTACATACATGTTCTTTATCCTGCATGCCATCCAGAAGTCCTTGCAGAGTAGGAAGTTATCCCCTACCTTTATCAGTGTTAGCCCTGCCTTTCCTCCTTAATACCTGCTCTCCTGATTTATGACATCATATTGGAAAAAGTAGTCTGTAAGATCTTCAGAACAAATATTATGTCTCTTTATATCTATTGTGAGGCACCCAGCATGCTTTTGGGCACTTTAAAAATAAGGATGATGAGTTTGGGGGGAAAAAGCTCCTAAACACGGCCCCTTCTTGGGCCATCCCTGGTCCAATCCACTTGAGGTTCATCCAAGAAAAAATTTTTGGGTCAATTTCTGCCACCTTTACTCTCATTGAGTCATACCATTGGCTGCACAAGGAATCCAATTGAAATTAACAGGAATCCTTCTGGAGGAAAGTCCAACTCAACAAGAGAAAGGATGGCAGAACTGAGCCCTAAATCTTGTGGGTGGGTGTTGGGGATATTCCTGAGTGCCAATGAAAAATAATTGTTCTGATGCTGGCATGGTTTTCTGATCGACAGTTTCCTGTTCTGCTTCCCTGAACACAAGGCCACAGCTGAAAAGCAAAGGGATGCGCATTGCATGTATTATTTCAGATTGAGTGCCAGTTGCCAGCAATTAGAGAAGGAAGATGTAATTGGTTTTCACTGAAGTGAGAGCAGCTCTTGCAAATATTTCTGCATAGCACAGTATGTTTCTGCTCAATTCAATTTGTCAGCAAATGGTAATATCACACTACTGACCAATTGATCCACTCTGTGTGGGGCTGTGATGTCAGGATAAAGGCCCAGACAGCCAATGAAAGACCCAGTTGGCAGATGAGGATGAGCCGCAAACCTTTGTGTATCCAGTGGGCACCAAGATCATGAAGCCTTTGGCAGCCTTGCCACCCATTAAATCTGCCTGCCCCTGGATGAATTTCTAAAGCCCATCTTGACCAAGGACACTAGATCAAAGTGTGCCAGAGTTGTGTGAAAGAACAAAACACATGCACCTGGAGGCTGGATGCCTCATAGAACTGGTACCTGGGAATGAAGCTTTCAGCCCATGGTCATCGCTAAGGCTGGTTGGTGGCTGGCAGCTGATACCGTCCCATGGCTGTTCAGTTAGCTATAAGAAATAAGCTAGTGATCTCAGCTCAGCTTCCAGTGGACAGGTAACTATGATCTAACCTCCCCCAAGTCCCTATTACAGCTGACCTTTGCCAGCAGCCTCAGCACCAAGGATAAGAACTGATGGAGATGTGAGCTTGAAGGACCCACTGACTCCAAGTACTGATACCTCTAGGTCAAGGGGGATGCACATTTAGTTGAGGGCAGTGGGGTCAGGGAGCAGAAGAAAGTCTGCACTTCCATGGCCCATGCTGCTTTTCATTCTCCATAGGTCACATCCATGACCTTGCATTAGATGAAAATTAATTTTAAAAATTAAAAGAATGAGAATGTGGATCATCTAGTGCCCTGTGCCTCTAGGGACAGCATTTCTATGGGATTGGTAGAAAAAACATACTGGAAAGGTGTAGCATGTTCCTTTTCTTCTTCCAAGGGTCTGTAAGGTAACTCCCTTCCCTTCATGTGTCAGTATATTTATGCCTGCATCTTTAACTTCCACTCCATGCATCTGAAGAAGTGGGTTTTTTACCCACAAAAGCTTATGTCCAAATAAATCTGCTAGTTTTTAAAGTGCCACCGGACTCATCGTTGTTTTTAAGGATCTGTAGTGTCTCTCACACACATACAGAACTCTCCAAACATATTCTTTGCTTGATTCTTGAGATCATAGCATCTAACTGCACACTGGGTGAAAACCTGAGTCTACTGAAATCTATGGGAATATTGCCATTGACTTCCATATGGCCAGGACTTCAGCCAGGGTTTCCTGGTCAAGTCTTCTCTTTTATCTGTACCACTAAGAAGTAGCCCCCATGTCCACACCGTTTGCCCATCTAGTTCCCACTGGTAAAGCAAATGAAAGAGTTTGTTGTGAGTTTGGGACCAAATAATGCTTTAATAGCAGAATCCTTTTCAAAGTTGCCAGTTAAAAGTAAGCTGCGCATTAGGCAACACAAGCATCTGCTTCAGGGATTTTCCCTCATAATTACTTAATGAGCTTGATATACTTTTCCCATCTCATTAAGTTGCAGTGGCTTTAGCTTTGTTGGGAATGTCAAAGTTTTACTGAGAGGAATTATAGTTGAGTTTCATAGTAGAAGACCCGTAACTAGACACAGCCTGGTGTGTCCATTTTCCTACCGTGGATACCGCTACTGTATAGGCCAGAGGTGGGCAAACTACTGCCCGCAGGCTATATCTGGCCTGTGGGACCCTCCTGCCCAGCTCCTGAGCTTCTGAGCTCCTGGGAGGCTAGCCCCTGCCCCTCCCTTGCTGTTCCCCCTCGCCCGCGGCCTCAGCGTGCTGTGCTGCCGCTGAAATGCTCTGGGCGGTGGCCAGCGCAGCTGCAAAGCCCAGCCTGACCCAGGGCTCTATGCTGCACGGTGCGTGGCCAGCTCCAGCTGGGTGGCACAACTGTAGCGCCGCCAGCCACCTGTGCTTCAGGCAGCATGATAAGGGGACAGGGAGCGGGGGGGGGGGGGGTTGGATAGAGGCCAAGGGAGTTCGGGGTGGTGGTCAGCGTGTGGATAGGGGTCAAGGCAGTCAGAGGATGGGGAACAGGGAGGTTGAAAGGGGGCAGGGGTCTTGGGGGCATCATTCAGGAATGAGAGGAGGGGTTGGATGAGGCAGTCAGGGGCAGGGGTTCTGGGAACGGTCAGGGAGAAGGGGTGGTTGGACAGGGGGCAGTCAGGGGTGGGAGTTCCGGGGGCAGTCAGGGAACGGGAGGGTTGGATGGGGCAGGAGTCTTAGGGGGGGCCGTCAGGGGCCAAGAAGTGAGGGGGGGCCCTCCATACAATTTCCAAAACCTGATGTGGCTCTCAGGTCAAAAAATTTGCCCACCCCGGTATAGGCACTCTCTCAGGAGCAGGGAGTGTTTCCTTTAAGGGTCAGTGTGGCACTTTCCATTCAGAGGGCAGACACACAGGCAGGCAAGAAGAAAGAAATGTGGTTCTTTTTCTGGATATGGAGTGTCAGTTCTTCTCCTCCCCATGTTGGGAAGTCTGTGCAGCCATCTCTGCTAATTCCTTCCACATATTTGACCAGCTGTGTGTCACAGTTACTGAACTAACTGCACCTCTGACTCCTGGTCTCTTTGAGTGTCCTCGCACCCAGCTATCGGGTCACAAGCCGTCATTTGTCTCAGGCAGGGGAATCACATGATTCTCCCACTCTCAGATCCAGCCTGCACAGCAGTCCTCTGTCATCAGCTGTGTTTACCTCAACAGGCCTGACTTATCTCTAGGGCCGGCAGTTCTGTCCCATACTGGAGCAATGACAGTGGGAACCAGTGACCAGACAGTCTCCATAACACAAGGCATTATTTATTTAGAACAAAAGTATTTCATAGTAAGCAGATCTCAAAACAAAAACACTGTACATATATCTGCCTCTCTAAGGCTTGCCATCCCTAGGAGCCAGGGGAGGTCTAAATTTCTTCAGACACTCCCACAGGACCAGTGGGGCAAAATCTGTTTCTTTAATTCACAAACCATTTCTCTCCCCCTGCTTCTCCTTTAAAAGCTGCTCCATCTTTTTGGTCATCCTCCTTCCCTTGTTATCAGCACTTGGAGTGAGTGGGTCCTTTTTAACTGTTTAGAGTCCTTGGATTTGTTAGTTCTAAGCATTGACAAAACAGCTGTGTCACTTCAGGCTGGTGCATGGAAGCAGGCCATTGTCCTGTAATTTCCCCCCAAGAGCTTCAGTGATTATTTATCTAGAGCCACTATCTTGCCTTTCTGCTTATTTGCCCCACAGCCTGGAAAGCTAGATCAATACTGTGATGGGCTGGCCACCCCACACAAGGCCTGAAGGCATGAATTAGGCCAATTAACCTTATGTTGCACTTGGAGGAAACCCAGGGTGTGCTAGGGCCTAACTGCTGATGAAGGCTGGCTGGGGGAGAAGCTAGGCTGGATCTGTAAAGAGGGGAAGCTGGTAAGCTGCAGGTAGGAAAACCTGAAGTCATACTTCCAAGGGGGAAGAACGGGCAGCTGTAAGGGAACGGTAGGAAGCAGTCCAGGGAAAGAGCAGTAAGGGTTAGGAGAATAAAAGCCCAGAGATGCTTGGCAGAGGTTCCTGGACTGGAACCCAGGGTAGAGAGTGGGCTGGATTTCCCCTACCACTTGCTGCTGGAGTGACACACTAGGGATAGCCCATTTGGGGGTGGCTGGAAGCAGACTTTGGTGATACCTGGAGAGGAGGAGAACCTTAATATGACTTAGTCAGAGGGCTAAGCCATGAAGAGGAAATGGTTGCAGGTCCTGAAATGAAGGCCACCGAGTAAGTGAGTAGACTGATAGACTGAGTCACTTCAGGGAGGGGCCTCAGACCAGATGGCAGAGCTAATTGCCTGGATGAGCCACAAGGAAGTGCTGCTGAATGGTGAGTAGAACAGTTGCTATCACGAATATATTCATGCAGGTCTTATAGCCTGCTGTACCATAACTTCACCTCACTGACCAGGCAACTGCAGTGCGGTGAAGAGACATGCAATGTTATCAGTTTTATGTATTTGTTATCTCTCTAGATACTATAAGTGGCTGTTGTGGGAGGGGGTTGTGGAGTTGTCTTGTGGGTGCTGGTTTGTTTGTTTTTTTGCAGTTCAATGGTGATAACCCTGCTGAGGCTAGAATGCCAACTTTCCAGGATTGTCCTTCTTGGATACAGAGCTTATTGAAGTGGCATCCTTGGGGGTTTCTGAGCAAGGAAACTGCTGGGTGGTGTTTCTACTGTTTTTAAGAAAACAGGACTTTGTGTACAATTTTGGGGGTAATTAAGCAAAGTTACACTAAGAATATACCTGTCTTAAGTCACCAGTCCTTCATCCTAAGGCAAACAACCCTGCTAACCACTCGGGCCAGAGGGGCAACATCCATCTAACTGCCAGGTCTGCAACCATTATTAGGATCCACACTTTTTGATTCTACCAAAAAGCCTGCTCCCAGTGGGTTTCCTTAATCACCTCTCCTCATGTCACTGCCAGAACCTTAGCTTGCCTCCCCCCACCTCAATTCCAAACTGGGCAACACAGCAGAAGCCCTAAGGACTCTATTCTATACGGGGGGAGGGATTGCTCAGTGGTTTGAGCGTTGGCCTGCTAAACCCAGGGTTTTGAGCTCAATCCTTGAGGGGGCCAGTTGGGGATTGGTCCTGCTTTGAGCAGGGGGCTGGACTAGATGATCTCCTGAGGTCCCTTCCAACCCTAATAATCTATGATTCTAAGAGTACTAAGTTACTACCCTCTACAAGCAGGGTAGAGATTGTGATTTGTGAGTCACAATTCCTTCCCTAGGATGCATCTGCAGCAGAGCAGCTATGCATTTGCCCATTGTGCCATATGCTGAAAGCAATCTATCCCTAGGTGAGCAAATTCTGGGAATCCATCAGTGAATAAAGAGTAAAATGTGGTCTCTAGATTTTTCTCTAGCAGTAGCTGCACTTAAAGCTGGTAGCATGACTTACTCAGTGTGCATAATGGGTGTGCCCCATACTCCGATACATGGTGTTTCTAGTTTGTTCCCTCACATAGCTGGGCTTCCAACCCTGGATATATTTCCTTCTGTCATGCAGAACATTGAATGGATTTAAACAGGAAAAGCGCTGTTCTCTATGCAGGCTAAGCCTTTTGGTTAAAAGTGCAATACGCTAAGAGTTATGCTTTGTTTGCTTTTTTTCAGTCCTTTCATTAGAAATATGTTCAGGTCTTTTTCTGTGTCTCCTTATGAGCTAGTGTTGAAAGCTTCTGTGATATAATTATCTCATGATCGGATATGCAATGTTCCCCCTTTACTTACAGTTTTCCTGGCTAATTCCACTGTAAACTCCACTTAATTGCCTTTTCTTTTGTTTTGAGCCCTGAAGGTCTTTGCTGGCACACGGGTGTATGTAGCTGCTGCCTGTGCACCTGGCAAGGATTAATGGTTAGGGGCCCTGTCTTGCAGCCCTTACGCGGAAGCCAGTGGGACTAGTCCCTGGGCTTCAGGATTGGGCTCCGGAACTGTAACAAACTTCAGCCTGTTGTGCTGTCCCCTCGCATTTCATCAGCTACCAGCTTTGCCTCTTATCCAGTAGCATAACTCTCTGCTTCAGCAGCCAGAGCAGAAAATCACACAACTGCTTGAGTGGGGGATTCAAATGTCTAGAACCTCAAATGTCAACCAAACAAATGAAACGAGGCCACAACCAGCACTGGATCTCTCATTGGATCAGCATCTTCTTGCAAAGATAAGATTAATCTTGTTATTCTATGGGGTGGAAGGAAGTTAGCCAGTGAGACGGGTAACAGCACCCAGACAGGCCCAAACATTCTCTTGTTTCTCCTATCCTCCTCCCTTACTAGAGTTGGAGGGACTAAGGGCTAGTTTGGGTAAAACTCCCATTGTCTTCGCTGGGAGCCATAGGAAAGGAAGGTCCAGGCATTCTCTCTCAGGTGCTTGGCTGTCTGGTTCTTGCTCATGTGATTAGACTCTAGCTGGCCACCCGATGTAGGTTGGGAAGGAATTTTCCCCCAGGCCCAGTTGGCAGTGACATGGGGTGGGCGTCCTCCTTCCTATTCAGCATGTGGGTGTGTGTCACATGCTGGGATTATCTAGGCATATCTCACTTAATCATTTCACTGACAGTGCAGGGGCCTTGGACACTGGTGCATCTTGGTCCTTCGTATTCTCTGCTTTGGGAACATAATAGCCTCGTCTCCTGTGGGTGCATTGACACAGGTCTCGTTTCCATTGTTGGGTTTAGTGTGTGGGTGCTGGGTGGCCTGTGATGTGCTGGCTGGCATGTGACATACTGGCCAGCCTAGATGATCTAATGGTCCTTTCTGGCTAAAACTCTCAGAGAGGGGTGAGGTGGGAGCATTGACGAAAACATAAGCTGCTCTTTTAAGACTTGTCTGGAGATCCTCTCCAATCCACCTTTTACCAGCAATCTCCAACCTACAGCCAGCGAGGGCTTGATCCAAAGTCCATCGAGGACAAAGCGAGTCTTTCCATTGACTTCAGTGGCTCCTAGGCCAAGCCCCTAGGGAGCAAAGCTTAGGAGATGAGCCCCTATCCTCTGCACTGTACATTTGCTGCCACTAGATCTTCAGGCTTGCTCTTTCAAAGCTCTTCCATAACAATCAAGACCCTGCCAGAGGGCAAGGGCAGAGATGAGTTATTGGATCAAATGCCAAATCATCACATTTTACATGGCTTCTTTCCCCTATGTCCTCCCCCGACGCCCCCCACCCCACACCAAACAGAGGAGAATAGATGGGAAAAGAGGGAAGGAGAAAGCAAGAAGAGGCGGAGGGCAAGCCCCTAACTGCACTTTCAAATACTACATGTAAACAACTGAAAGCAAATGCTCCTTGCAAGAGGCCCATCTGGTGTGAGCACAGTCTACAGATGTCAGATTCCCCCATCCCAGTCCATGTATGCCTCAGTTCTGACCTACAACACTCCAGCAATCTTAATCCTAAATCCAAGCTGCCAGTCATGCAGGAGTCTTCCAATTATGCAGTAGCACTTTGATGTGGGGGCACACACACACCATCATTCAATTCAGGCTCATTTTGACTTGTGACCCATGCCACATTTTGAATAATTTGAATGCTTCTGTTTAATCCAGTTGCATATCTCTGAAGCTGTCTCTTGTGAGTAAATGATCAACTGCAGGTTATTTTTAATTCATTAAGAGGCTCCGGCATTTTCCTTGTAAAAACTGCTCTGAAACATGTGACATCAGTGAAGACTGAGTATTGATGCCATTTATTTGGTCCCATCTGAACCCATGCAAATATTAGCACCAATTTGTGATTTACTGATAGGGCAGGAAGGTCAAAGGTTCAACTCCACTGTGACCTAATTCTGACTACTGATTTTTCAGGCTCCCAAGGAAAGTAGCTACAGTTGCAATACAGGCTCAAGGGGTTTTTTGGAGCAGAGTGTTGTTCTGTGCAGCACTGTAGGTCCAAAGAAGCACAGAGTCATCTTTAAAGTTTGCTAAGAAATCCTAGCTAAGCAGAAAGCAGGGTGGGTGAAAGCAGGAAAGGAGCCCTTCCTTTAGAGGTAGGGAAAACTTGATGGTGTCTCGCCTCCAGCGCTGTTATAACTAGCCCTGCGTGAATGGTTGCAGGTTTGATTTACAGGGATTCACACAAACCTTCCCTTTCCCATCCGTTTAGATTTGTGTGGATTCACTAATACCCTACTCCACTCCCTCATGCTGTGCTTTAAGTCTCAGGTTTGAACAACAGAAAAAGACCCTAAGTGAAACTTGATAGAAAACCACCATGTTCCATCTGGTTTCCTATCAATGCTGGGTAACACTGCCATTTTCCACAGGTGTTTTTTAACTCAAAACCATAAATCGGCCCTGGCTTGCTTCAGATTGGCTTCAGACTAGCTCAGAATTGGGACCAGGTTTGCTCCAGGAATTTGCAAACCTCTGCAGAAGCTTTGGCCCAACCTGGGCTTCATACTGAGTTTGTAACAAGCCGAGTGAGTTTAGGGTGTGGTAGAGAGTGTTTTGCAGAGCTGTAGTTATAACACTGGGGCATTTATAACTGTTTAACATACAGTTGAGGGGGATCATTCTTTTAAGAATATTCCCTTTCTTCACCCACAAAAGAAAAGCTAAGGGGGACTGGTACAGTACTGCCTAATGCATAGCTCCCCCTGGGCCATCTGAAATAATGAAGCTTGAGTACCACACCCCAGACTTACCTTCACTGGTATCTCCCTCCATCCTAACCAATGGTTACTAAAGTGCCATCAAATTAGTGCAGAGTAATCTGGGGAACATTCTTTTTCCATTGACCAAAGACAGCTGATATGTCAGTCACTGGTCAAGTGCTGATGTAAGGGTGACTGATGCATTCTGTCCCCTGTTGGTCCCTACACAGGGCATCTGAAGTGCCAGGGATGAGCATGGGGGTACTGAGTCAGTGCTGGGAATTGGGGTGTGTGTGTGGAGGGGCACTTTATCCCTGTGGTTCTGCCCACAGTGTCAATGATGGTGAACACTAGATGCTGAGCTGATGGAGAGGAGACAGAAAGTGTCTCTTCCCTGGGTTCTGGCTCCAGGCACCTAAAGTGCTGCTAATGGGCGAGCCCCTGGGTATGCAGGCTGTCTGGGAATATTCTCTCTCCTTTAGGGCCTGCTCTAAAGCTCAGCTTCAGCTCTTGATAGCCCAGGTGCTGGGTTCCCAATCTGGGTTATCAGAAATGCTGCTTGCTGGCCACAGTGATGAATGGAGGACCCAGTCCTCTTCATGAATACAGGAAGCATTCCCTCCTAGATATCTTTATGAAAACAAGACTCACAATAAAGGGTTCTTGCCTCCTCTGGGGCATGTCGTGTTTTATCTGACCTTAAAAGAAGTCTGTCTGAGGGCTTTTTAACCATGCAATCTAAAATCCCCTGTAGGGTTTTCACTGCAGTCATTTTTGTTCCTGTAAACAAAACAAGCCTGCATTTTGCTTTCTTGTTGGCCTCTCTGGACACTGAGAAGACGGAAGGAAACTTCTCTCCTCACCCTTCTCCTGGCTTATTTTCTTTTTTTTTAGGCTTTTTACTGTCTCACGAAGCCCTCAGAGCTGAGAATTCTAGCATGACCATTGAGAAACAGTGCTCTCTTGGGAGCTGTAGGCTACAAAAGTACAGTCAAGGAGCTCCTTATTCTAAACGTAATGGAAAGAGGACCCCCTATATATAGAAAGCTATTGTCTTTTGTACGAGCCTGCCATAAAACCATAACATTAGCTTTTGATACTTTGTAAATAATAGAGCATCCATCCTATGGGATGATTTTGTAAGGGGTTATCAGAAGTAACATTACTTGGTGACATTAGAAATGAAGGCAGCTCTTAATTCTTTGGTGAATAGGAGAGTTAATAGTTGCATGAAATACTTATTAATTTTCTAAGCATAACACACTGCTACCCTTGGGAGGTTGACTAGGTTTTTATTATTATTTTTTATTTTTTTTTAAATGACTGCACATCTTTAATATACAAGTGCTCACACAATCCTTTCCTTTTTTGGCTGACTCTGTACCTTCTGGAATTGAGCATCTCCTTATGATGAGTGACTAACAATGATCAAAGAATACTGGCTTGACCCAGACATATTTCAGCTTCATATTTGATATCCATGCAGCATTTCAGACCATCCTTCACATCCAGATATGTCTCAGACTAGACACTTCTGGGATTCATTTTTTTTAGGCACCCAGCTCTAAATAAAATGGGAGCAAAGTTCCTCTTTAGGTCCTGAATCCTGCAATGACTTGTGCATATGAGTAGCATTTCTCACGTGAGTAACTTCGTGCACATGAGGAGTTCTGTTAAACTCATTGGGATTACTGATACAGGAAAGTTACTCCCCAGACCACCAGGGCCTGAGGGCCAAATTAATTAGGATAAATCCCACTGTGGAAGTTTGCACCAAACAACAAAAGGTACCAAATCAAGGTTTTCCCCATACCAAAATAGATGTTTTGTTTTTAATTGGCTTTTGTTAGGGACAAAGTTTTAGTGGGTCATCAACCCCACCCCTGTGTTTGCGGTCATGGTTCATATGCTTCACCTCTCTATCTGTGAGCACACACCGCATTGCTGCATGCCAGTGGGGTAGTTGAGTACTGAACTGACTTGTAAGTGTGGCAGTTGTGTGAACAGCAATATGCACTGGCAAAATAGCTTGTGCAAACAGAGTCCTTCTTTTGGGCAAATCCACTTTGCAAAACCCATAAAATCTGTGCTGGGATTTTCAAGGGAGTCCTTAGGTGCCCCAAATCCCAGCCTGTATTTGTAATATTTCCCTCAATGCAAATTCCAACTGCAAATCAGATCATTCCACTAGAGAGTAAAAAAATAAATAAAAATAGGTATATCATACATGTGCACACGCAATCCAAAGAAATATGTTTTCTCTTCATTTGAAATTTTCAAATTTTTTTTGGTCAGAATGAAATTTTTGAAAAACCTTTTCTTCCGTTTGGGGGGAAAACCATGAGAGTCCCTTCCACCCCCACCAGCCAAAACAAAGTGACATTTTTTGTTTTGAAAATGTTCATTGAAAAACCAAACATTTTGACCAAAGTCCTCTGATCAGCATATGCACAACGTGCCTCCAGTGACACGTGACCAGATTCATTATTGAATTTGGTCCTCTGGTTGGATCATTGGCTTTTCCGGCTTCAGCCAGGTACTGATGGGCAGTGCAACATGAATGCTGGTCCATGCCCCCCTCGACCAAAGTGAAACCTTTTGCTGGAAATTTTTCATTTGGGTTGAAAACTTTTTTCCAAAAGAAAATGTTTTATGATGAAAAATTTTCAGCCAGCTCTAACTTGCACCTTTGTTTTCCCAAGGCTGACTTGTGCTACTCAGGAGCTCTCTGAAGAGTCCTTTTAAAAAGGGCCCAGTTTTTCAAGGCCCAAGATTTTGTGTGTGACCTTCTTTCTACAACATGCCGTGCAAACTGTGAGGGATGGAGTCCAATGGGGCTGAAGAGGGGAGAGAATAATGAAAGTATCCAGAACTGCTGCATGTCAGGGTCCATGGTTCTGAAAAATCTGAGGTTTGGTTCTGCATCCACTGAAGTCATTGAGAATTTTGCCACTACCTTGATTGAGGAGCAGGACTGGGCACTCAGCCCTTTATTCCTTAAAATATGGACACAGCCATTCTAAGAAATGCAAGAAAACACCACAGCAGTTCTCTGTGTAATCTTTAGAAATGAGCAAAATTCCTCATGCCTCCAAATGAAATAGTGACTAGTGACAGTCATAGACATTACGTGGAAAATACAATCTGTTACTCAAGATTTACCAAACCTTGTATCTCTGCACATAAAAATTCACCCTTATGTTAGGTATAATCATTAAATAATAACAACAAAACTCTTAGGAAATCTTCTTGCAGAAAGTAATTAACCGAGGAATTTTCAGTACAAGGAATGCATAACCACACAGAGCTATAGATACATTCCTCCATTGGTGATACACCACCATTGTTCTCATCCGAGTGGATGCTTTGCCTTCACCCTTTGAGTTTTCTCAGAGGATTGAGATTATTTAGTTTCTTTGAAGAACAAAGGGCAAAGACATTTTTTTTCCTTAGGTGACTGGCTATTTTGATCTACTAGGTCTGCTTACAGTGTGCTGGAACAAACATCAGAAATCATTAAGGTGGAGGAAAGAGGGGATGCATAATTGAAAGGAGAAACACAAAAGGAGAAACACAAAAGCCATGTGATCGAGTGGTTAGAGCAGGGAGGCAGGATGCTTGGGTATTTTCATCTCTCCCACTGACTCACTGTGTGACCTTGGGCAAGTCACTTAACTGCTCTGGTGCCTCGGTTTCCCCAACCTGTAAAATCAGTCTGATTATTCTTACAGCAAAGGGGCATTGTGAAGCTTAATTACTAAGCTGTGATAAAGCACTTTGAGCTCCTTGGTCCTAAAAAGAGCTTAGGTTTCAGTAAAACATCCAGCTAGTCCAAAATCCTGTCTCCAAGCATGATGCTTTGGAGAGAGGTGAAAAACCACTATAATGCATCTATTAATAGTCCCTGGGAGTGTAGTACCTTCTTGGCTACAATTGGTGGATCAACTGGGCTCCAGTTCAGCAAGGTATTTAAGCCCGTGTTTAACTTTTAAGCATATGAATAGCCCTGTTGACAGGAGTGTTACCTGACTTCAATGAGACTGCTCATGTGGTTAAAGTTAGGCATGTGCTTAAGCACCTTGCTGAATTGGGGCCTTGATGCCTGATAAGTTATCTTGTATCTCTGGCACTTGTATGGCTGTGGGCACCTCACAATCTTTAATGGCTTTATCCTTCCAAGGTGAGAGGTTGGGAATTGCTGTTATCCCCATTGTTCAGATAAGGAATTGAGGCCCAGAGAGAATAAGGTACATGTCCAAGGTCACAAAAGTCTGTGGACTGCTAACTAGACCATAACATTTAAGCTTTTTACCCTAGCTAGTGTCTCTGCTGTTCTTAGCCACGAACTATGCAGATAATCAAAAATCCTCCACCTACACATACTTTGTTCAAATGTGCCTCTTCCATTTTGAGAACTAAGAAAAATCACATGTTCTGAGGAACTAGGATTAGCCTGTAATTAAGCAAAAAAATTGGCTATTAGCATAATTTTTAAAATTAAAGATGGAACATTACCTGCTACTTGTAAGTTTCATAATATACAAATTAGACATCTCCCTGTGTATATGTGGAAGAGGCACATTTGAACTAAGAATGTGTGTGTATTATATTATGATTCAGTGGAACTACCTGGCACATGAGCCTATGTTATGTGGTAGTCAAGAACTTGTGCACTCTCCTAAAACCTATGAAAGGGGAAAGCCTCACCCAAAGAAAACTATCTATGAACTATCAATGTCATTGCCCCGCCAGAAAAGGTTCCCACTGTTAACTCTCCAACCTCCATAAATGAACAGCGCAGGCAGCAGTTAAAATATTGAGGGTGTGTGTGTGCAATTATCTAGTAGTAATAAGGTCAGGAGTAGCCAGCAGTTGGAGTAGAACAAGGGCGTCTGAGAGCTCTCTCCTGAGTTCTGATCCTGGCTATGTCATTCACTGTGCACGTGCGGACAAGTCACTTCAGCCAACATTTTTAAAGATGTCATGCTATTTTTTATTTTTAAGTACCTCACTTTTTGGATGCCCAATTTGAGTTCTGGGGCCTGATTTTTCTTTTCAGAGGTGCTGAGCACCTACAATTTTCATTGAAACAACAAGGAGTTCGGTGGCACCTTATAAATCTGTTAGTCTTTTTGGGTGTAAGGTTTCGTGAGTTTAAAAAAATCTCACTTCTTCAGATGCAGAAGAGATGAGGTTTTTTACCCACGAAAGCTTATGCTCAAATAAATCTGTTAGTCTTTAAGGTGCCACCAGACTCCTGGTTGTTTTTGTGGATACAGACTAACATGGCTACCTGCTTATACTTAACTTTCATTGACTTAATTGGGACTTTCGTATTTCAAACTGGGCACCCAAAATTCTTTTGAAAATCTTGGGAATCTTTGTGCCTTAGCCTCATTTCACAAATAGAAAACTAATAAAACCTGCTTTGCAGAAATGTGCTTTGTGGTTCCTAGATGAAGGGCGCTAGAGAAATGCAAAATAGGATGTGTTTTTTTTATTAGCACTACTACTAATCACTGGATTTCTCTGAAAGGCACAGACTATGTTCCCAACCAGTTTTGTTATCTCATCATGCCAGGTACTTGTTGTTGTGACCACTTAAATGTCTGCATTTAGTGGAACATGTAAGAAACCGTCTCTTTTGGAAGTAGTTTAGATGAGAAACCAGCCAGCAGAAGATGCCCCTTCTTCAAGCCAGGATCACTCCCCAAGGATCAGTATCTGAATTTGTAAATTATGCTATTAACCTACATTTTATTTATGATCTGACAAATGGGTGCCATTTTTTTCTAGTGCAGTTTAGTGCATTCTACTTCAAAGGGCAAGTAAGAGTGGGTGCATGAAGCCTTGAACAGACGAAGTGCATTAGCCATCCAGAATATCTGGGTTCTGATTAAGGGACAGTCCTTTCTGAATAGCTTTTGCATCTGATTGTACTTGGAATTTGCTGTCTCAATTTGCATTACAGAAAAACAATCTTATTTATTTAAGTTCAAAATCACTTTGCATCTGAACTTCAAGTGCACACCCAACACGCTTTGATCATTTTAATGCAAAAGTCACTGATTTACAATAAATATTGTGTGTTCTTTTCATATTTCTTCTCTTCTTTGAGAAGATTACAGCAAAGGAAAGGGAATAGTGTTTTTTGGGTTTTTTGACCTCATTTTTTTTTTTTTTTTTGCCAGGCAAATTCTAAATGTGCAGAACTGGAAAGATGCTAGGCTCTGAATTGTCCCAAGCTGGGGTTAGAAATTATAGCATCTGCCAAATACTCATTAATACCGGACACAATTAGTTGGGACTGAAACACTATTGGGGTCTTTCTGCCTTTGCTTCTTCTGCATGTTTAGAAGTAAGCACTCCACATGCTCAGCCAGTAGATGTCTCTGTTCCACACCGTCACACCCTAGCCATTTACTCAGCCACTGTGACCTACAATACACAAAACGCTCAGTCGCTTGTGATCTAGTTCTGTGTCTCTGTTTCTGAACAGGCTGGACTCAAGGCTGCAATACCACTAAATGCAAAAAGGTGAATTGCTGTTTAGAGGAGACTATAATCAGGTGGGTTTATCAATCCCAAAAGTGCTGAGGTGAAAGTGCACCTTCTGAGCCATGTCACTGCTTGGGGGACCATGTATGTGTCCAGGCTGTAGGTAGTGGAGAGGAAGTGAAAGTAAGGCCCTCCTTGTGAAGGTCAGGATCTCTGGGGAGGAGCAGGAAAGGGGAGAGTTTTCTGTGCAGAGACTTAGTGATTCGGGGAAGGTCCCAAACTGACCCACTCTGGCACTATTCTGTTGCCCTGCATCTTGTGCAGTCCTACACCAGTGCAAAGTGTGTACTCAGTGGGCATAACACTGCCAAAGAGAGTGCTGGTGGTTTACATGACCATGCAAGGTACAGGTCAAGAGATGATGGTTGAGTTCATAGATTAAGGCTGGAGGGACCATTGTGATCACTTATTCTGACCTCCTGCATAACCCCAGCCCTAGATTTCACCCAGCACATCCTGCATCAACCCCTGAAAGAATTTCTCCACAGAACCAGCATAGCACAAGTAGCAACAGCAGGGGGAGCATCTCCATACGGCTCTGCTTCAGTCATAGACTCATAGACTTTAAGGTCAGAAGGGACCATTACGATCATCTAGTCTGACCTCCTGCACAATGCAGGCCATACAATCTCACCCATCCACTTCAATAACAACCCCCTAACCTATGTCTGAGTTATTGAAGTCCCCAAATTGTGGTTTGAAGACCTCAAGCTGCAGAGAATCCTCCAGCAAGTGACCTATCCCCCATGCTGCAGAGGAAGGCGAAAAACCTCCTCTGCCAATCTGCCCTGGAGGAAAATTGCTTCCCGACCCCAAATATGGCGATCAGTTAAACCCTGAGCATGCGGGCAAGACTCACCAGCCAGCACCCAGGAAAGAATTCTATGTAGTAACTCAGATCCCATCTCATCTAACATCCCATCACAGACCACTGGGCATACTTATCTGCTGATAATCAAAGATCAATTGCCAAATTAATTGCCAAAATTAGGCTATCCCATCATACCATCTCCTCCATAAACTTATCAAGCTTAGTCTTAAAGCCAGATATGTCTTTTGCCCCCACTACTCCCCTTGGAAGGCTGTTCCAGAACTTCACTCCTCTAATGGTTAGAAATCTTCATCTAATTTCAAGTCTAAACTTCCTAGTGTCCAGTCCTGCCCTGGGAGGAGCCACGACTGCAGGGAAGAGAGCCATGTAGGCCCCACCTCCATTCACTTCTTGACCTCCTTGCTGAGACTGCTATTTATGCCAATTGCAGTGCAGACACTTGTGCTAAGAGAGCTAAGAACATACTGGGTCAGAACAAAGGTCCATCCAGCCCAGTATCCTTTCTGCCGACAGTGGCCAATGCCAGGTGCCCAAGAGGGAGTGAACCTAACAGGTAACAATCAAGTGATCTCTCTCCTGTCATCCATCTCCACCCTCTGACAAACAGAGGCTAGAGACACCATTCCTTACCCATCCTGGCTAATAGCCATTAATGGACTTAACCTCCATTAATGTACCTAGTTCTCGTTTAAACACCGTTATAGTCCTAGCCTTCACAACCTCCTCAGGCAAGGAGTTCCACAAGTTGACTGTGCGCTGTGTGAAGAAGAACTTCCTTTTATTTGTTTCAAACCTGCTGCCCGTTAATTTCATTTGGTGGCCCCTAGTTCTTATATTATGGGAACAAGTAAATAACTTTTTTCCTTGGACTGGAATGACTCAGGATCCTTCAGGTTTCAGTTACTGCTGACCTTGATTGGCTTTGTACCAGCAACCCCAAGCTGAATGGCTCTGTAACATGTTACCAACCCCTCAGGCCATCCAAAGCCCCACTTCTACTCCCCTGGATTAGTTTTACTGCCATGTAAAATAACTTATTAATAGCTGGTTATTTTCAAAGGTTCAAATCCTTGCCTCACTGAAGTCCTTGTCTGTTTTGCCATTGACTGCAATGGGACCAGGGTTTGGTCCAAAGTGAAGAGCAGGATGATGTGAAAGAAAGCAGCCGTTTTCTCCTAGATCTTGCATGTTGCCCCTGACCCCTGGTTAGGTGAGTGAATGTACAGTGATCAGATCTGGAGATGACCAGCCAAGTAATGTCAAAATAATTTAGAGTCTCTTGCAGTCAAACACTGACCAATTATAAAGCCACTGAGGACCCTTTTGGTTAGGGTTTCGAAGGGATAATTTGCTGAATATTTTTGTTTTGAGCTATGTCTGAGCACATAGTTTTCCAGTAATGCATCTAAAAAGCTCCAGGACCAACCAGCTCCAGTGTCAAATGATTTCCTCACAAGCGGCTCAAGAAGCTTTCATTTGAATTTGCAGGACCCTTTGGGGATGGACACAGATACAAAGTGAATACTTCAGAACTATTCAGCCCATCGCGAACAAATACTGCTTTCTTTCAGAGTAATCCAGTGTAAAGGCAAGAGTTCAGTTTCCTTTATGCACCAGCTGCAGTGAAACTGATCTAAGCTGACTTGTGTCTATTTAGCCATCCTGAGCCTAGGAGGCAGTGGTTCCAGCTTACAGGTGTGAATTGCCACTCAGTTCCCTTTAAAAGGGGGGCTTTCACACTGGGGCAGGCTTGGAAAGAAAGCATTTAAACAAAAGTGCAATTTACTTTGCCTCCCTTGTTCTGTCTGTCCCTTGCTGATCCTTCCACATCCTCAACATATCTGTTGTTTTGAATAAGTTCCTCTCTGCATCTTTCAGTCCTTCACCTGCCTCTTTCCTCCTCCAGAGGAGTCATAAAACTACATTTATGGGGCTATATTTCCAAAATGTAGAAGCCAAGTTCTTCAAGCAAAAAACTACCATGTAATAAATCTCCACCCCTCCACCCTAATGGACATGCACAGACTGGACCAATGTGCATAAACATGGCTAGTTAGAGCAGTATCCTAAGGATGGAAATTAGGGCAAAGGATCAGCTTCGGGCATCCAGGTGCAAAGGAAAAAACACTTGTTCACAACCAAATCCTATTGAGAATTGGGATAATAAAGGAAAAATACACAAAGCACAAGAAAGGTCTAGCTGATTAGGAAATTATGATGACTTTTTTTCCCGCTGTGAAAGATTTTGAGGAAAGTGGGGGAGGGGACATCCTTTTGGGTGAAATTGTTTGGGGTTTTGTAAAAATAATTTTTAAAAACCCATTTTCAGTGGAAATGGGTGGTTTTTCATTGAAAAACTGAAAGTCCTAACACCATAAACTTGATGCTGAAAAATCATTTATTTTGAATGGTTTCCTTTTTTTCAAAAAGATAGTTTCTATCCAAACCAGAATTGTGAGTGAAATCTTTAGGAAAGTGAATATATTTTTCAAATTCTTTCCCCATATGATTACTTGTATTCATGTTATGGTGGTGCTGAGATGCCCCAGCTGAGATCAGGGTCCCACCGTTCTAGGTGCTATACATACACATGGGATTCATACATTCAGGTATTCCCAGGCCAGAAGGGATCATTGTGACCATGTAGTCTGAGCTGCTGGATAACACAGGCCAGAGAACTTCCCCCAGATAATTCCTAGAGCAGAGCTCTTAGAAAAACATCCAGTGCTGATTTAAAAACCACCAGTGATGGAGAATCCATCTTGACCCTGGGTAAATGTTCAGTGATGAATTACTCTCTGCTCCAAAGATCTCACAATCTAAATAGACAAGACAGACAAAGAGGGCAGGGGGGAGAATTATTACACCCATTTTACATACGGGGAATTAATTCAGAGATTAGGTGACTTGTCTAAGGTCACACATAGGATGTCTGTGACTGAGCTGACTACTGCATC
The DNA here is from genome assembly GCF_007399415.2 of Gopherus evgoodei. Taxonomy (NCBI): domain Eukaryota; kingdom Metazoa; phylum Chordata; order Testudines; family Testudinidae; genus Gopherus; species Gopherus evgoodei. Next base: position 23,174,521 of record NC_044336.1, on the reverse strand, counting down.
CCAATCCATTGCCTTAGTCACAAAGCCATCCTGCCTCTCCTATCATTAATACTTTGGGTTGTTCCAGCACCTTCCAGCTGAGGTGCTTTACCCAGGTTAATGAATGAATAGCCTGGAGCAGCAGATACTCAGCTTCTCTAACTCAAGTCCCAAATTCACATTAGTGCTGTAATGTAAATAAGGATTATTATCCCCATTTTGCCAATGGGAAACTGAGGCACAGGAAGATGAAGTAATTTGCTCTCTTGGCATTAATAGGAGCTCTCAGAATGTGATAATCTTCAGGACTGTTGGATACTATGTGCAGAGTTTTCTTCCTTTCTCTTTATTTTTCCACAAGCAATCTTAAGGCAAAAATAGCATCCATTGTTGACTTGCCTGGCATGAATCCAAACTGATTGTCACTGACCTTTACTTCTTTGTCATCTCTTATCAATACTTTTAAGCAGCCAAACTTGAAATGTTCAGCCTCTCACACTGTGCCTCAGTTTCTCATCTGTAAACTGGGGATAATATGTCACCACCTTACAAGTGTGCTGTGAGGTTTAATTCATTAATGTCTGAGTTGAGCACACATTAAGATATAAAAGAAACATGATGTACGTATAACCCATTGTGACAGGTTGGATTACAGAACCCCCCTTGGAATCCACCAACGGATGTGCCAATACTACCTCTACCCCTGCTTTCCTGCCCCATAAGCTTAGGACTTCCGTGCCCTGCCTGTTTTGAGCCAGACTTGCTAGCCTGCTGCAAACCCGACCCAGGTCTGAATTACGTCCCCTAACAGCTGTAGGCTTAACCAAAAGCAGCTAACAGAAGTGTTAGATGCTTAACTTCCAATGGGGTTTAAACCCAAATAAATCCGTTTTACCCTGTATAAAGCTTATACAGGGTAAACTCATGAATTGTTTGCCCCCTATAACACTGATAGAGAGGTATGCACAGCTCTTTTCCCCCCTGTATTAATACATGCTCTGGTTAATTAATAAGTAAAAAGTGATTTTATTAAATATAAAAAGTAGGATTTAAGTGGTTTTAAGTAGTAACAGACAGAACAAAGTGAATTACCAGTAAAATAAAACACGCCAGTCTATGTCTAATACAGTAAGAAACTGAATACAGATAAGATCCTCATCAGTTCCAGAAGGCTTCCTTTTACAGGCTAGTCTCCTTTTAGTCTGGGTCCAGCAATCACTCACCTCCTCCCCTTGCAGTCACTGTCCTTTGTTCCAGTTTCTTTTAGGTATTTTGGGGGGTGGAAAGGCTCTCTCTTTAGCCAGCTGAAGACAAAATGGAGGGGTCTCCGCTGGGCTTAAATAGACTTTCTCTTGTGGGTGGAGACCTCCTCCTCCCTCCTATGCAAAGTCCAGCTATAAAATGTAATATTGGAGTCACCTGGGCAAGTCACATGTCCATGCATGACTGAGTTCCTTACCAGCCAAGCCACAGTCCTGGGAAAGTCCAGATGTGGATTGGTGTCTCCAAGTTCATTGTTGGCTTAAGTGTTTCCTGATGGGGCACTTACTGAGAATATTTTTTCCTCAGGAAGCTGGCCAACTACTTCACTACAATCAACTCTAGAATTAAACAAGTATGCAGCCAATATTCATAACTTTGAATAGAAAAATGATACATGCATACAAATAGGATTAATAGATTTAGTAGACCATGACCTTTACAGAGATGTTACATAGCGTATGTAGCATAAAACACATTCTAGTTATGTTATTTATATATAATTTTTATAAAGCCTTATGGGTGACACTGTCACATCCATCTGTTTCCCCAGGCCGCCCTTCCAACACATCGTTGGGGCAGTGTGAAAGAAGCTCATGCTGCCATTTGCCAGGCTGCACATGCTCTGTGGGTTGTATTATTGTTTGGTTCTCTTCCTTGCCATAGCTGAGTTTGGAGTTTCACATGTCTTGGGGAACAATCTCCCCAAGTGCAGAATCCCCCTACAATGCAAGTGAGCCTGTTCCCAAGGGACACTCTGCATGCCTACATGTTTCTCTCACCTACCTCTGATGATAACCTAGTGAGGCCTTGCTTCTTCTGACACCTCCACTAAGGTCCTGTGTCCTAAGACTTGCTTCCTTGGACAACTATAGCCTCCCCTTGAGTGAAGGTCCCTTTTCATCCTCTGAGTCCTTTGTTCTTTTTTCTTCTGAGTTTGTGGACCTTGACTCTTCTGGTCAAAACCAGTCCAGTAGCGACTGAGGCAAAATCATCAGAGATAATCCTGCTACTGGTACCTTAACAACTCCTAGGTGTTAGCTGAAGTGGCTAGTGTGACCCTTCCCCCCACTTGTCCATTTTACCAAACAGACTTCTCCTGAGTTAACCCAATATATTCATACGGTGAACATCCCAATAACCAGGCCAACATGCAGTATTCATAAATGATTACAGTGCAGCTCCCACATCCATCACAGAAAAGTTTCAGGGTGCCTAGTAAGCTTCTGGGAAAGGGGGTGTGGAGGCTCAGGTTGTGCAAATCTTTGTTCAGTGGTACCCCAGGAGGAATGTATTCCAAAGGTGTGTGCTCTCTGAGTAAGCCTAGCTGAATGTTGATTGCAGTGGTGCCCACATCACCTGTCTTGACACGTAGGAGGGGGACTCTGGAGTGGAGTGAGGTGCTCAGCTGTGCCTGTGTCACTGTAAATCTGGAGTCAATGGAATTTCCTTAGTTTTGTACTGGTGTAATGGGGATCACAGTCTCAGCCATGGAGGTCTATCCCAGGGGTATTGATGAGTTTTAGATCAGAACCAGTAAGTGGCCGTTTATCCAGAGTGATTCTGTACACAGTTGCTTCTGTAATAATTCTGTGAAATTCCCATTTTCTTAAGGCTTGTTGGTTTTTTTTTTAAGGATGCATTACTGAGTGTTAGAAATAGCTTCAAATGAGGAAAGAAGCAGAGTTTGGTCACTATAAAGCAGAGAGATGGGAGTCAGAACACGTGAGAACCATTCTTAATTTCAGTTAAACTCAGGCTTTCCTCTGGTGTGTCTGAGATCAGAATCTGGCATGTTATCTTATTCTCCTTCACCATACGACCATTTATTATTCTAAGGCAATGTTTCCCAAACTTGAGACGCTGGAAAGCCCCTGGTGGACCGGGCTGGTTTGTTTACCTGCCAGGTCTGCAGGTTCGGCCACTCGCGGCTCCCAGTGGCAGCAGTTCGCTGCTCCAGGCCCATGGGAGCTGCTGGAAGCGGTGGCCTGTACGTCCCTCAGCCCGCGCCGCTTCCAGCAGCTCTCATGGGCCTGGAGCAGCAAACCACGGCCACTGGGAGCCACAGTTGGCTGAACCCGTGGACGCGGCAGGTAAACAAACTGGCCTGGCCCGCCAGGGGCTTTCCCTAAACAAGTGGCGTCCCAAGTTTGAGAAACACTGTTCTAAGGGACTCTGAGCAGTGCATTTAGCCTAAAAATGAGCCTCCCTCAATTACATGCTACTGTATTGCTTCAAATACAGAGAGATCAGGGAGACATCCCTTTATCCTGAATATCTTATAAAAACAAAGCAGGGGGTTAGTGGCAGTATAAACACACATAAATTGCCCTTCATGGAAAACCTCCATCACTTATTTTTGTCAGTTTCAGCTAGAATGAGCCAGTGTGACACCTGAGTAGTCCCTGGTGCACCTTGGGACGGTAGCAGGAGGACTAATTGCACTGTGGGGCTATTGTCCCAGTGTTCTCCATCTCCCTTGGCACTATGTCAGGGAGACTGGCACAGTGGAAGCCTGCCTGGTGGCTAGTCAGCCTCGATCTAAGCAAGTCTAATCCAAATGGTGGTCACTCTGTTCATGTCTGGGAGCCCCTTTTTGTATGGGGATGCTACAGTGCATTATATGTGTAGGAGAGTTTCCAAATGCTGCTCAGTGCCTCAAATTTCTCTAAGGCAGAGAAGTGCTTTGTGGAGGATCAGAAAACTTGATTAACTGAGAGCTCTGAAAACCAGAAAACCAGAAAATGAGATGGGTGCAAAACATGCACAATTGCATCCAATGTCAATACAAATAGTACCCTCTTTGTCTCGTGGCAAGATAATAGACTGTAGCCTCTGATCTTCTATTGCCTGTCTCAGTTCTGTCTATGTATTCTGCACACCAGCTGTTCACAGGGTATGCAAAATCCAACTCATTACTCTCCCTCCCCCAAATGCTGACAGATGTGTACTCCAAAACAGTATTCAATGTCAAATAATTTTTCCCACTGAAATCATGGGGGAAGAGTTTTTCAGTCTCACTTGCTGTGGTTTCATATGGCTTTCTCTAGGCAAGGAGCCCTGAGAGCCATGGACTGCTGGAATGTCCATTGCTATTTATTTATACCTGCAAGCATTCTTTTTACAGTAACTGGTTTGTCTCTGGAAATTTTGATTTGTCACTTAAGCCACATAATTCCCATTGAATGGGATTTGAGCCGAATCAGCCCTAATGGACTTTAATGGGATTTAGCTGATCAGGCACCATTATATACAACTTGCACTGGGCAAGTTCATCTCTGGTGGTGAAGTTCTGGTGACTTCAGAAGAATTACACCACGGATGACTCCATCCCATTGACGTTAATTGGATTTAAGTACACCGTTCCCATTGAAATCAATGGACTTTTAGTTGTACAATTTGCCATTACACACACTTCCCATTGGCTTAAATGGAATTTCATCAAACAGCTCCCATTACATGTAATTTCCATTGACTAAATCCTGTGCAACTCTTTGCAACTGTAGAAGTTGGACTTTAAATAAATATGGAACATGCAAAAAATAAAAAGTCTGTCCTTTTTGGCAAATCCCAGTCACAAACTCAGTTTTCCATGTGGCTATTTAAACAATGGACCTTGCTGATTACATTTTCAAGATATTAGCCAATGGCTGATTAAGCTTAGACACCCCCTTGGCAATAAAACAATTGGCAAAATAAAGCGTTCAATGGCTTATAACCATATTTAGTCCCATTTGAGTAAAGCTGTATGCTGTATTTGAGCGGCTGGGATAATGAACCGTACGGTATATTGTTTGAGAGTGCATCTTCTCTTTTGGAAAAACTCCATATATTTTGTTTCCATGTTATCTGCATAGCTGTAATTAGAAAATGATGTGCCTGCTACATGACCTCCTCATAAAGAACATATTTAAAGGGAGACAATAACCATCAATTCTCTTTCTAAGCCATCAACAAGAAAATGGGTGTTCAAGGCATTTCTTACTTCCCCAATCCTCTCCCCTCAGCCTCTTGGGTGGTCTCATTTGACAAATTTTATAATAGAGGGTTTTATTTCCCATGGACAAACATAGAAGTTCAGGAGAAAAATCTGGAATTGGGAAACAATAAAAAATGCTGAGCATCAATACATTCCTGCCTTCACAAGTCCTAAGTGAAGAAACTGATAAAGGTGACACTGCTGGGAAGACCTTCAGGTGCAAGGGAAATTCTACCAGACTTTTCTGTCTTTTGCTTCTTGCCTGAGCTAGTGCCACAAAGGATTTGCAGTCCAGGCCTGCTGGAGAGGAGATGCTGACACTGAGGAACTTTTCACATGGTTCCCAGAACTGGGAGACTTGGATAGAAGAGGCAAGACTGCGATAGGAAATCCACAAAGTTCCCTATGCACAGTACAAGATCATGGGAAATCTGTACATTTCAGGAAAGTTTAGCTTGTCCTACCTTTGGAGGAAGGTGACCCATGTGCAGTGAGACACATGCAAGTTTAAAAACAAGGTATATGTTCAGTTTTCAAAACTGCATTTGTGAGGCTAGCTGAATCATCATTTATTTGGTTTAGTTCTTCCTTTTAAAATGAATGGTCTACCAGAGGAGGGAAATTGGAGGAGAGAAAGAAAAGAAGATGGAAAGGACAAGAGAAGAAAAATAGCAGATCTTTCAGAGGTAGCTGGCTGGGTGGTTTGCAGCTAAAGACTAATACTTGAAGTGAGGGAAATCCCTGTTCCCATTTATACAATTGTAGGACTGGAAGGGTCCTTGAGAAGTCATCTAGTCCAGTCCCTTGCACTCATTTATGTTAAATGTGAAAGAGGTGGACAGGGAGACGAATTCTCTTTCCCTATTTCTCATTACCAAAAAAACCTCACCTGCCAATCCAATAGTCTTTCTCTCCAGGCATCTATACTGAAATCATCAGTGTGATATCTGAGTGCATGTTTAGAAACTAAGCCCAGAGAGCTGGACTCTAGCAGGAGACAGAGCACAGGCACGATTTTGTCGAGCCTTCCAATAGAATGAATGGAACTTTTGAGCATGGGAAGAAGGGTTCTGCACTGTTCCAAAACTGCGATGAGACATTTGCCATCTTTTAAATGGGCTTGATCCACACACCAGATCTCAGCACTTCTTCCTGAGCTTTGAGGACGTTCAGGTTCAGCTCTGGTTCCACATCAGAACTTTTGTGTCTGAACAACAGGCTGAGCCAGAACACAACTGAACAAACTCCAGTTTCAGTGAAGTGTGGATCCAGATGCAGTTCTGAAACTGACATCATCATACAGTCCTACTTACAAGCTAAAGCAGAACACATGTCCCCACCAGACCTGAACTTTGGCGAAGGTTGGGCTCAGATCCATTTCTGAATCTGAACTTCATGACTTGACTCAATCTCTTCCTTAGGAAAGGACTTTAAACGCTTTCCAGGTAAATTGGCTTTGCAATCCATTGTTCATAGCAGTGGCCCTTTAATTGTCCATGGGAACAATGTCTCCTGTGTTTCCCAAAAGAGAATATGACAGGGGCAGCATTTTCCACTGTTTCTCCATGAACAATGGTGACATGGGCCTGATTGTTCTCCCAGCTATACTGGTTTAACTCCACTGGCTTCAGTGGAGTGATGCCAGGTAGATTGTCAGTGTGGGATCTGGTCCATAAACCTTTGATATTGAAGTGCACTTGAGTTGCTATTCCTGTTGTACTAAAGCTACCAGAATAGTACACTTCCCCTGGCATTTTTGGGTAGATAAAAGTTTATATCCCAGGTCTGAACTGTATGTAACGAGAGTGTGGGAGACCAGAAGGAGTGAAAAAAGAGCAGTAGGTAGATGTTAGTTATAACGATGCATGATTAAATAAAAGTAAAGCAGCATAAAGTATGTGATAGAGGTAAAAATACATAATAAAAATGGATCAAACAGTGAAAACACAAATCCCGTCCATCTTTGAACTCCAGCAAGATTCCCTTAGATCAAAGGAGAGCAAACTGAATATCAATACTGGGGGGAATGGAGAATTATGTTCCCTTAATTAGATAGCAACATTATGCTAGAGGAAATGATTACTGCAGAATTAACAGAAATATGATTAAAAGCCAAATACTCCTTCTCTGAGACAGTAGGGTTTATGTATGGGCCTTCTGCAGGACAGCTGTTCTTCAGAATTGTGAACCTGTGCGGGACTCCTTTCCTGTCCTTCAATCAGATGCTACATTGATCAGCATGGTATTAACACTCAGACAAAGGCGGATGATTGTGATGCAGGTGCCAATTTCAGCGGTGGTGTAACTTCAGTCATATTACATCTGGGATTAACTTGATCCTGGATGCTCGTGGAGGGGTTTAGTGTGTGAATCTTCAGATCTCTGAGAAGAATGTGAAGAATCCCCCAATGCAACCAGACAGGTTTTGAGAGGAGACATTTCTTCAGACATGTCACATGACTTAAGTGTCCAAGCAAAATTACTCAACACCGCTTGAATGTCAAATACTTCCAGTGAGCTATCTGTTCGTGTCAAACTTCCTTTGCAGGTAGCCATCTCTGTGTAGCTTGGGAAGTGGGTCAAATATTGTTGTAAAACCCATACAGATCAGAAAAGCATGCCAGCTCTTCTAGGCTTTATTTATATATTGCATATGTATATAATCTCTGCTTTAGAATTTTTGATGCTGAGATGACAGAAGAGAAAAATATAAATATTTAAAGTCTAAACTAGCATCAGTATTTCCATTGAGTGTGAAGGCTTTATATCATTTATAGCCTGCTTAGATTCACTATGAAATGAGTTTGGTGTCCCAGAAGACAAATCTTTCCTTAAAGTAAGAAAACAGGATCCAAGGACTTTGTAGAGTTGTCTGCGGTAGGGAAGCTCTGTGAGTCGCATGTGAAGAAGGTAAAGGAGAGATGCACAAGACAGGAACAAAACAAACAAGATTTGAAATGCAAACCAGAGAGTAACTTTCATATCACTCGCTGGCTTTGCCACAGTGCAAGTAATACAGCAGGTCTTTGCCTTCCGACCATACAAAGTACCCTGAAGGCTTCTTCCCAAATACTCACTCACTCATTCCAGATATTTTTTTGCTTTGTTGTTGATGTATTTCTGACCACTGTCCCTATTTCTACACTACATTAGTGGAACAGGTAAAGGGATTACAGTAGCACAGCCGTTCTCAAATGGTGGGTCAGGACCCTATTTTAATGGGCTCACCAAGGCTGCCATTAGACTTCCTGGGGCTTGAGGCCCAAGCCCCACTGCCTGGGGCTGAATCTCTGGGTGGTAAGGCTCAGGTTACAGCCCTCCCCCCCGCCCCCCACCGGGGTGATGTAGTAATTTTTGTTACCCAAAGGGAGCTCATGGTGCAGTGAAGTTTGAGAACCCCTGCGTAGCACATGCGTTGCCTCTCCTGGCTATTGCTGACACTTTACCTTCATGCACTGGCCATCTCTGAAAACAGGGTGGGCTCCCTGATTTTAGAAATGAAGCTGGAACTTTGCCACTCACCAAAAAGGAATGTTCTTGTCCATTTAATGGCTGGCACAATGCAAGGAAAGTTGGGGAATTAACAGCAGTGAATGTAAAAGTGGATAGGACACTTTTTCTGAAACTTGTATTTGCCTCTGAAATAGCCTTTTCCTACCTTCCCTCCTAGGTCACACTGCAGTGTCCATTAGGCTCTTCTGCCAAAGACATTTCAATAAAATTTCTTTCACATACTTTTCTGCTCTTTGAAAAGATAGATCAGCAGAAATCCTAAGTCAGCCATAAAGAGAAAACAGAGTCAAATGATCAATCAGCATATATTATTGATTCCTTCTATTAGTGGGAGTAATATTGAAAACCCCAAGAAAGCATTCAAACAGTCAAGTCAAATCTAATGCAGAGAATCAAGTAGTAAGCACTATGTAAGTGAGACCACAGCCTCAACCCAAAGAGCTTGATCCAAAGTACATTGACATCAAGGAGCGCCTACCTGTTGACTTAAGCAGGCTTTGGATAAGTGTCAGGCTTCTGTTTGAGGCAAGCGCTCAAGTCCTAAAGTAGCTCAGAAGCTGGTGAGCGCTAAGGTTGTATATTATCAGAAAAAGTGAAACAGAAAAAGTTACAGGTGGTTGAGTTTACGTCCCTTCCACAAAACCTGTTGGGAGCCATCCTCTGTGAGCAACTCTACACGTTTCCTCCTAGGGGTTGATCCATTTTGATGCCTGGTGGAGTAATCGCAATACATTCAGGGCCAAATTGTACTCCAGTTACACCAATGCAAGGTCTATGTAATCAACTGGTATAGATATTCAGGGATTCTTCCAACTGTATCTAAAGTTGACCGATACTGTTGGGACACATTTCATGTGTTACATTGCCTGTGCACAAGGAGGTATAACTCAGTTCTATGGAAGCTGTTAAGTTGCACTGTCTTTTATTCTATGCTATTCCATTTAAGATTCTATAATACACTCGTCACCATGGTATTTGAGCAAAAAATATTGGTGTGCCAGCTTCGGAGAACAAAATTTGCCCAACGGGGGTGTTGGGGTGTGTGTGTGTGTGTGTGTGTGTGTGTGTGTGTGTGTGTGTGTGTGTGTGTGTGTGTGTGTTGTTGGAACCAAATGAAAAGTGCTATATAAATGTGTAACACTAATCTAGTCAAGATGGAGATTTATTCCTCTGTAACACTAATAAACTAACAGCCAAGTTAGTTTGGAGTATCACTGTTCTTCATGTGGCCTGTGATAGAATCAGAATTACAAGGCATTTGTATTTATGTATGGGGCAGACTATGAATGACAGATCAAAAGAGCCAGATGTTAGTGGCATTTAGGAAAATTAGTTGTTGGCTAATAGAAATCAAGGATCCTCATGGGGGAGCTTTGTGCTGGGCTAAAGCTTCTTTTGGATTGTTCTTCAGCAAATAAAAGCGGGGGTTGAGAGTGCATAGTGCAGTGGATGCCACTTTTACAATCCAGTGGTACAGCTTCACTTTTTCTTTCAGTCTGGGACGTAGTTAGCAGCTCCTCTGTTTTTTATTTTTTTTCCCTCTGATTTTCTTTTTTTTTTTTTTAAATTGTCTTCAGCTATCCTAACAGGAGGATTTGCATCTGAAGTTTATTTCAGTGCATAGAAAAACAGATGGTAAATAGCAACAAACACATAATGGATATTAACAAAATATGTGCTGGATTGTTTGGCTGATTTCTGTGTATCTCAAGAAGGGCTGGACCATGCAATTTGCATGCAGTGACAGGGTGAGAAGATAAGAAACTCAAAGAGCGTGAAACGGTAAAATGTGTATATGCTGATTGCATGGCACAGAATTGTCTCTTTCAGAGTTGCCCTTAGCACAGTTAAACTTCCATATCAAGATGTTTTGGTGAATATCCTAATGCCATGATGTTCCTTAGCAAGCCTTTATGCTTGCTTTCCATCTGTGGTTGCATAATCTATCAAGATTTGTTTATCTTACCAAGTTTGGATTCTTTCAGAAATTACATGCATGTGACGTAGCTGGGGCAGCAAGTCCTTTCATGCAGTTGGGCAATACAGGAGCAAAAGGTAATCACTCTGTCCAAAATGAGTGTTGGTCTCTGAACAAAACAATCCAAAAAAGGACATTGCCAAGTACAGAATCTTGGATCCAGACACATCACCACATAACTAGGACATAGAGCTGCAGAGTAATATTGGCTCTTCTGGATTTTCCCTTGGAACAATCCCTCTTGAATTGGATTGGCTGTAATGCTCTATGTGGAGCTTCCCCAGGTAGGGTGACCAGATGTCCCGATTTTATAGGGACAGTCCTGATTTTTGGGTCTTTTTCTTATATAGGCTCCTATTACACCTCCCTGCCACCCCCTGTCCCGATTTTTCACTTTTGCTGTCTGGTCACCCTATCTCCAGAAATCCATTTAGAAATTGCAAGTAGCACAGAATTCAGCAGCCTGTCTTTTAAGTGGGATTTCTTGCACAGAACACGGTGACCTCAACTTACCAAGCCCGACATGGTTTGAGGCCTGGCTACCTAAGGGACAGCTGCTCTCCTTATGTGATACTGTGGGTGGCAGCTACCATCAGCCAAAGCACTTCAGCCAACAGCCCTTCTCATTTGAACCAGAGGAGGCTTCATGACTGAGCATTTTTGGGACAGCTCATTCTTGGGGAGTGGCGTTTGAATACATCCTGTTCTGTAGTGAGGTTGCATAATGCTGGAACGACATACTGGCATGTGAAGGATGCCTTTTTATTCTCAATGGTGTCCTCCATATAGCATGACCTTGCATGTAAGGTCACACTACATGGAAGATGCCATTTAGTAGAGCAAAATGGCATCCTCTGCACAGCCTGCATGTGACTTCACACTGGCAGGGGCATTCTCGTAGCTGCCCATTCATGACTACGTCACTGAATAAACCTCCACACTTTCTATTTGTGTGTGTGTTTGGGGGAGGGGAGGGGTAGAGAAATTAATTAGACTAGAATTATCAGGGGAATCGCATGATGATAAAATTTCCATTTCATGAGTATTTCAAATAGTGATGTCTGCAAATGGCTAGAAAGTTTGTTTGCTTGCCACTGGCATCATCTGAGGTATAAATATTGTGAGTGCACCTGTGATCAACAGAATATTTCAGAAGGATTTTAATATGGCTTTTAAAAAAAATTATTTTGCTTTCATCTTCATTCAGTTTCCCTCTTTCTGTTACTGCAGGGGTCGGCAACCTTTCAGAAGTGGTGTGCCGAGTCTTGATTTATTCACTCTAATTTAAGGTTTCACATGCCAGTAATACATTTTAATGTTTTTAGAAGGTCTTTTTCTATAAGTCTATAATATATAACTAAACTATTATTGTATGTAAAGTAAATAAGGTTTTAAAAATGTTTTTAAAAGCTTCATTTAAAATTAAATTAAAATGCAGAGCCCCTTGACCAGTGGCCAGGACCCGGGCAGCATGAGTGCCACTGAAATCAGCTCTTGTGCTGTCTTTGGCACACGTGCCATAGGTTGCCTATCCCTGTCTTAGTGTATGTCTGATTTATCACAGTGGCTTAACATACGTTTCTCTCCCTCTCTCTCTTGACATTCATGAACAAATCTCCACAGTTTCCTGGGCAGTGGAAGATAAGAAAGAGGCTACGTAATGGGTTGATAACGGAAGCTGCTGTTAATGGTGATGCTCTACATGCCCAGGTAGTGAACTTTCACTGAACAGTTCCCAGCCATGATGATGTACAGCGCTGGCACACACTGCAACATGGCTTCTTCCAGATTCATCATGAATCCCTGTGCTGAGCTTGCCTCACTTGACTGGCCCCCTGGTTTACGTGGCTGCTGACCTTACACCAGGATGGGGCCCTTAATTTGTTAATAAATGTAGTTATTGCCCAAAATTTTCAAAAGTGATTTTGGTTGACACATTTCTGAGGTAACCAATCTCAGCCACCTAAAGGGGCATGGTCTCCAGAGGGTGGATGCTCAGCGCTTTCTGAAAATCAGCCCCCTTGAAAATGTATCAAGGTAGGTGGCCAAAAATTGAGGCATCTAAAATTAATAGTCATTTTGTTAAAGGTGTGGCCATTAATTTAAGTGGACAGCTAGGCTTGTGGTACAAGTGGGCTACTCTGCATGGCCATAAGAAAGATGCCAGAATGAGAAAACAATTTTAGAACCAAACTCTATAAAGAGGTGGGTGTCATCTTCTTAAACAGGTGGCATTTATTGAACAAAACACCTGTAACAAGACACAGACAAACTTGCACACAGTTCAAGTTCCAGCATTGTCTCCCTGGCTTACCAGGGACCACACCCTTTCTGGAATTCTCTACAGCATATTGCAAGTAACCATGTCAATACAATGAGCTTGGACAGCAAAGGTGAAACCTGCATCTAAACTTTCCCTTGGTTGAACCAAAATCTTGGAGTTTGCTTTAGTTCATTGTTAGGAAAAGACACAGCCCCACGCTATAGATCGGCATTAGAACTTCTTCAGAGTCTGAGGTGTTTGGAGCCAGGGTATTCAGGCAAGCCTGTTTATGATATCTAAATTATAAGACTAAAAGCAGACATAAGTGCTTTGTGATATTCAGGTGGGAGGAACTATGCTAGGTATTAACACGCAGGGCCAGCATGAGGCACCTGCCCTATCAACTATGCTGGCATGCCCCCTGTAATCCACAAGGCCGATCCTATGTTCCAAAGGCTTCTTCTGACATCTTCACTGGATGTGGCACAAACTCCCAACCACTAGAGCAGTGGATCCCCAAACTGTGGGGTGAACCCCTTACGGGGTATGGAGGAATGTTCAGGGGGGTGCAGTGGGGCCCAGGCTAGCCCAGCCTCCATGGGGAAGGAGCACCACCAGCCTTGCTTTGCCCCTAGCTCTGCTCCTGGCCCATCCATGACCCTGCCCCGGCTGCAGCCACACTCCTGACCACGGCGCCTGACCCTGGCCACGCTCTCAACCACGGCGCCTGGCCATGACCCCGCTCCTGGCCCTACCACTGCTCCCAGGGGTGTGCAGACCAGATAAGGGGGGGCGCTGCAAGCAAAAACATTTGGGGACCACTGCACTAGAGGCTGGGTTTTGAAAACACCTCCCACTACTGAACATCACTGTAGGTTGGTAGGTGGGGAGAAAGTTGTGGACTTTCTCTGCCATTGTGCTTAGCCCCATGGGTGTTGCTGTAGTATGGTCAGCAGCCCCTTCCATAAGTGTGTATTCTAGATCATGACTCGGTAAGACCTTGACTGGTGATACTAGGTCTGTCTGCAATCAGCTGCTGAACTAGAGAGACAAAGAGAACCACAGAGTCTTTCTGTGTCCAGCCACCTCTAGAAGTATTCCATTTATACTCATAACTGGATCCAGTCTCTTCTCTGCCAAGGGGGCACTATAATTACCATCAGAGATAAATGGGGGAAGCCAATTAGTAAAAAAATAAAAGGAGGGAGAGACGAGAGAATCAAACAAACACCAGAGGAATGATATGGAGTCCAGAGCTTGGGGACTAAGCTTAACACCAACAAACTAAATTAAAATAATACTATTGCAGACCACAGAAACATGCCTTGTACTGTGGGAATGCAGAGAAAAGAGAAGCGATATGATAAGGCTAGTTAACTCAACTAAGTTGGTGTAATGAACCTCAGGACATTTAACTGGATGGGCTGTGTTACAGAAGTTTCCTTGTGTGGGAAAAATCAATAACTGGAATGGTTCTGTCTTTCCGCCACAACAAACCTATACTTAAGTGTGATTAAAATGCTTTTGGCAAAGGAAATACCCTATAGTTTGAGCCAAGCATGGGGACATCCTTTCTCCCTTGAACTGATGTTGTGGTGGTTTATGTGGCATACTATAGTCTGAACTGGGCCCAAGTCAATTAGGCACCGTTTCAAAATATTTTTCATGGAACCCAAGGGTTTGTTCATGCCAGCCGGAAATCTGAAACTTGGGAAAATGATAGCAGAAATGCATTCTGTCGAGGATCCCAACCAGGCCACAAGATTAGCGAGTACTGCAGGATTCCCTGCTTCAAGGATCAAGCTGCCTTTTTTTCAAGTGTAGTATTGGGGTAATATCTGATATGACATCTAGAAGGGGACGATATCCTACCTTTGCAGAGGGACATGATGATCTAACTCAGGGGTCAGCAACCTTTCAGAAGTGGTGTGCCGAGTCTTCGTTTATTCACTCTGATTTAAGGTTTCTTGTGCCAGTAATACATTTTAACAATTTTAGAAGGTCTCCTTCTATAAGTCTATAATACATAACTAAACTATTGTTGTATGTAAAGTAAATAAGGTTTTTAATTTTAAAATAAAGCTTCTTAAACATTTTAAATTAAAATTCAGAGCCCTCCGGACCGGTGGACAGGACCTGGGCAGTGTGAGTGCCACTGAAAATCAGCTCACGTGCCGCCTGTGACACGCACGACATTGGTTGCCTACTATAAGATGATTAGCCCCTAATAGTTCTTTCCTAAGGTTTATTATTAGGATTTCTGCCCCAGAGATGTCATATAAAACATCTTTACATTCAGCCTCTGGAAACTTGCAGGTGATCATAGTGAGTGGGGAAGGACTTTGCTCAAAGAGTGGAAGAGTTGTAAGTCCTGAAATATCATTCCCTATGATGGAAGAGAGAAATATGTGAAAGTACCATCACAAAGCCAGGCAACAAAGGAAATAACAATGACCTTATAAAATCAGTGCTAGTCCCCTTCACCACCATTATATGGTTAAGTACCACCAAAGTAATGATTCTCCTCGTTTATCTCACTCTCAGTATAAACTGTATTTGAAATATAACTGCTTGTAATTATATTTCATTAAAGACATATATAAAATATCACTTACACTGTTTAGTGTAAGATTCCATAGTATAACAGACATGTTTTGCAAAACACGGTCACTGATTTTGAACAGCTAATAACTAAGCATAATTTTCTCCTTTGTAGAAGAAGATCTTTGAAACTCTTATTTGATTGCTTCTGCCGATTAGGACGATTCTGCACCCCTTTGGAGAAACTTGTTCTCTTTGCCCAGTGCCCTTCTTCCCCCATAGTGATAAGGCATCTGTAAATGCTCTCTGAAACTCTTTACAGAGCATCCTCTATGTGCAACTTTGAAGCAGAGCTGCATGCAGACCTCTGTACCAGCTGAAAATATCTTGCAAACTGATAAAGAAGTGCAGGTACAGCTAAAATCCACAGCGTAATCAGGATTAGTGAACTTGAGGAGGTTTGTTTTGGATTGAAGATTGAGCTGAAATATGAGATTTGGATTTAGTTAGAATTAAACTGAACAGTGGATGCGGGATATATACACACATTTAGAATAAATAGCTCTCCTCTCCCCTCAAAAAAGCAGTTAAATTTCATCACCAGTTCATATTATTTTTTTAAATACTTCCTGCTTTAGTTAAGCTCTGAAATTTCCAATCCAGAACACCTGTTTGTGTGCGTATCTACCTGCCTGCAGGTCTGCACGGATCTTAGGTATCTGTGCAATGCTTGATCGAATACAGTCCAAAAGAATTTCAATTGATGTGAATGTTGATATCCTAGCATATAGTCTGACTAATTCTATCCATGGAAATCAAGTGCACTTTAACTAATGGGGGGAAAAAGATAACGTGGTCAAAGCTTATTTGAAGAAATGACGTGTTTAAAAACCTGACATGACTTAAAACAGAATCATATAAGTTCCTTTGCTAAAACACTTTCAGGATATATGAAGTATAACAATAGTTTTCTACATAAAAATGGCTTTGAAACCTTAAAAGAAAAGTATTTTAAAAGAAAAGAATTTTTGCGGTGCATTAAATTGGACGTGAATATGACAGATTTCAAAGAGTGTCAAAATAACGAATTTACATCATAAATGCACCGGCTCCCTTTTTAAAGGCTTCTTCAACAACTCAGGAAGGCGTTTAATGGTGAGTGAGTTCAAAGTGTCATGGACTCCCAACTGGTATGAAAGGGAGGCAATATCCACTATACTCTCTGTGTTTCAGATAATGTATCTGTCTCTTTTCAAGTTAATAAACTGCACTCCTGTCAAATTGCAGATAAATGAAAGCGACCAAGACATTGTTTTCCCCACATATTGCTAAGAAAGATATCTCCCAATATTTCTGAACAACCAGTATGCTAAAAAGAACTTGAATCCACCCTGCAGTTGTTTTACAGCATCAAAGACACTGAAATTTCCACAGAGGCACTTTCTGAAGTTTTAAATGCTTCATTTCTGATAGCTGCTCATTAAGAAGCTTCCAAAGCTTTTTATTGTTTCAAAGGCAGTCATCTAAATTTTTAATCATTCACTAGTGCTATATGGTCATGTTTCTCTCTCTGTCTAAAAACCCTTTTTTATTTTCTAAACAGTAATGTCAACATAACGTTTCCCTGAATAATTGTTAGGTAGGGCCGCGCTGATTATGAGAGAGAGGATTTTTCAAGCAGCTTTTACTGTGAAGAAAATCTTTTAGTTTCAGGAAATTATAAGTTAGGGTCAATATTTTCCAAAGCTGGCCCCTGATTTTAAATCATTGGCCTTCTGTGGAAATTTTAGCCAAGCTCTTTTACGGCTGAGATGTTTGTTGTGGGTTATTTTGCTTGCTTGCTTTTTAAGGCTAACTGTGATGCTACAAAGGAGAACTTTCAGGACTGATTCCTACCTTTTAATATGTGAGTGCAGACGGGTTTAGGGAACTTTGCCGTCCCTGCTACTTGTGGCAGTCTCTCCCATTCCACTCACAGTGAGTGATAAAGCAACAGTCCCACTCCACAGCAGCAAGGTGTGCTGGATAGAGGCTACATCCAGCCAGGTGTCCAGACAGCTAGCAGCTTCCTGAAGTTAGTGGCAGGCCCTAGCCATGAGTACACACTGTCCTTTCAAATGATCAACAAAGTGCACTCCAATCTAACGTTCTATGCTTGCGCCATCCCTGTCTAGCCTACCCTGCCTTGGCATCATGACCCTAGTGCTGAACCCTCCGCTGATTTCACTTTGCATCCCACCCCAGCACAGTTGCACTCAGGAAGAGCAGGTTTTCACTCTCAGTAACTGGGATTGTAGATTCTCACACTCCAGTCATCAGAATGAAATTGCAATTTATTTACTCTAAACTCTTGTATTAAGTTTCTCCTTCCAGAAACCACAACACCGCCTCTTTCCTCTTCAGGGACTCCGAATTTTCTCTTCTCAGAAACTGAGGATTGGATTGAGTCCATATTACAGCTCAGGCTTTGTTCCTCTCTTGCACATAATTAAAGCAGCGTCAGTTCCATGGCAAGCCAGCTATGATGAGAGGTGGGACTGGATCTGAAGATGCCTGGTTGTCGGAGAAGTTTGGCTCCTGATATATAAAGGCCAACATGTTGGTTTGATTGATTTTTTTTCCAGTTCTTTTCTTAGATAGGTTAAAAACCAAACAAGCTAAATGAAAAGCTTGGAATATCCATTAATTAGTGCCACAAAGTGCTTTGAGATCATCATTTGTAGGGATGCATTTAAGCATCTCAAAGCACTTACAAACATTAATCCATTCACCTTCATAATACCTATCCTAGCGGTTGGAGTTAGGGAAACTGATGCTTGGAGAAGATAAGGTCCTTTAGGAAGTTGGTGGACTAGAACAGACACTTGTTTTAACAATGATGCTATATTTCCTCCCTGGGATGATGCATATAGACCTTCAGCCTTCAAAGGATCTATTTTTCTTGCTGAGTACAATAACTAGCTATTAAGCCTTTGTGTGAATAAATCTAATTACTAGTATAGACATAGGTACCTCTATATATACACCTCAAGGATTGGGGTGTAGGGTGGGGGGTTGTTTTGTTTTTAAAGTACCAAATGTGACTTCCCAATATTCCCCTCATGCAGTCTCCTTTATTTTATTTTTTTTTGCATTGTAAACGGTGTTTTCCCTCAGTGCGTATAACCAATGAGAAAAAAGCAATTTGCCTGAACTCAGAAGATTTGCAATGCAAATAGTTTCAAAGGAAGGTTGGTTATTAACTTGAAGCGAGAGAGATCAGCATGTACCCTGCTCCCTGGACTGGCTTTCATTCTCTGAGGCAAAATGTTAACTTGACAGAGAAGCAAGAGGAACTCTGCTGATTACAATTAACTAGTCATATCATGGGAACAAAAACTCAAACCACCAGCTCATAAAGGCAGTTCTTCACTTGTACCAAAGCCCTGGGAAAGGATTAGCTGTCAGTCTTTGCTATCAGAAGCTAAAATGTGAGCTTGGCTGGCTATTTGGCCTGTAGGTGTCAAATCCGGGTCTGGGAATGAAGAATGTCCTCTGAGTCAGGATTTACTTTCCTTGTAAAGAGCTGCGGTGTATATTTGTGGGCTCTCAATGCAGTGCTGGGCTCTCCAGATGTTCTGAACATTTGTCCATTGTCTGAAATCTCATTTTTGTGTATGCCGGGATCTCCGTTTCTCCTCTCAGTCAAGCAAGACTAAAATGATGTTCCTAGATGGGTTTTAAAAACTGCACCATCTTCTATAGACACTGATGTGCTTCCAGGAGCACAAACGTTCACACAAACCTCGCATCCCTCTAACCTGCTTGCTCAGTTGTGAAAAGAGCTGCATAAAAAGCCACCAATATTTAGATCTTTTCCTCTCTCTCCAAACTCCTCACTGTTTTTTTTTTCTTTACTGAAAATCCTTCTCTAGGGCAGGCTACCAGAACTACTAGTCTCATTCTGGAGTCTTCTGCCTTCTCCACAGCAAGGTGCAAAGGGACCACTGTGTAGGGGTTGGGGTGCAGAGTGAACGGAGAACAGTGCAGGGGCTGGGGCACAAAAGGAGGCAAGGGTTTGGGGTGAAGGGGGAGTGCAGGGGTTAGGAGTGAAGGGAGATTGGGGCACCCATGGGAGCCGGGGGCAATGTGGGGGACACTGCATGCATGGGAGCCAGGGGCGCCAAAAGAGAAGCTCGCCCAGGGCACCATTTTCCCTAGGGCCAGCCCTGGCCCAATGGATGGACTTAGCGAGTGCCTGAGAAAATGGTAGGGAGGGTGGGTGGAAAAACACAAAACAAAAAGCACTGGCCAAACAACACAATCCCTGATTAAGTGACCTCTCTATTTCAGGCTATGTAATTTTCTGCTCCACTCCAGTGAGCTCCAGCCTAGTTTTATGAGATTGCATTTGATGTTAGGAGCACAGGATCTGATGACAAACATCAAGAGATTCTCACTTCAAGCAGAGGGCTCTTGGGCTCTTGTGGTCAGCATCAGCAAAAATGGTTTAAGATTCAAAGACGGCATACTGCCCAGTAATAGCCGGTGTCAGGTAAATTCACCCACCCCATGGTATCAGGGCACATATTGTTAATCTTGTGGGTTTTTCTTGCAGCCAGGAAACTGACTCTTTAAATTTGAGATGGGCTTGTACCACCACCGCATATACTGTACAGGTGAACCTTCCTGTTTAAAAACCTAATGCAAATCTGCATTTTGCATATGGCCCCTCTCTTTCTTTAGAACTAGATTTAAATTCTAGATCTGAACTTCCTTGCACTTTGGAGTTTTTGAAACCAAGATCCAAATTTTGTAGCTTGAGCCTGTCTCTGCTTTAAAGTGATCTCACAGATCATTGCACCAAAGCCAGACAAGTATGTCTGCAGTTAATCCCTGGACAGTCCATTGCTCCCAACCAGTTACAAAGCAGCATCTTGCTATTTGCATGTGTTAGACCAGGTCATGACCTAGGGCATTTCCATCCTGGGACTCTGCATTTTATTTATTTATTTTGCAGACTTTCTGCATCTAATTATTCTGTCTCAGAGCGGTATAACTCTGTGGGAATCCTCTGAATAACTTCTGATCTGCGCCAGTGTGAGAGCAGACTAAGAGCCTGTATATAGCAACATAAAAATGCAAATGTCTATGCACAAAACACTGGACCACAATGTCAGTTGGTCTCCGCATAACCTGTAAGCTATATTTCTGTTGTAATGGGTAGGCTGGGTCCTCACAGCTATAAAGCTGTTGTAGTGAGGGTGTGATGGATGATTTTGCTTTGTTATAGCAAAATCTGGATAAGCTTTGCTAACTTTCTGATATGTTCCTTGATGTGGGCCACTGCTGCTTCATAGCTTGTGAGGGAGCTGCAGCTTCAAACTGCTTTCACTCCCAAAAGAATGATTTGCCTTGGGGATGAGGATGATGCCGGTATTTTCAAAGCTGATGTCTGTAGAAAGGGGGTTGAATTTGTTGTTTGAAGTAGAGGATTCAGTGATGTGATCTCAATTAGTGGTGGTGCAATTGTAGCTATAGGATCAGATTTACAAAACTTTGTAGGTATATAAAGATACAGACAGATGCCTGTCAAAATGCCTCATTAGCTTAGGTGCCTAACTCACACAGGCACTTTTGAAAATCCCACACATCTATAATTGCCTAAATACTTTTGAAAATCTGGCCCAAAATGTCTAGTAAATACAAGGTCTAATCTGATTGACAAAAGTGCAACATCTTTTTGGTTTAAAAAACAACAACAGTTTGATCCACTATGTAACCACAGGAATTAGCCAAGTTTTGTTTCAGAATAGAACACTTTATCCACAAAAGCTGAAAATAGACTCTTCTGCACTTCCTGAGTGATACCTTCCTTTTACTAAGGAATAGATTGTGCTGCCTTTACACACACAGAACAGTAACTTACTTCTTGAGTACTCCCACCAATGTCAATAGGACAACTTATGGAGTAAGGTACTACTTGATGTGAATAAGAATATCACAATCTGGCCCTAACACAACATAAACCCAGATAATGTTTCTGTTTCCTGGGATGTACACTTGTGAGATGATTCTTCTATTCCTAGACTAAACCCTTCATATTTCTTTCTGATCACAAAACTGTAGGAAAATTCCTTTAGACTTTGATTTCCGGCTTTCGTCATGTAACTAAACTGCTAAGCCTGGCTTTGCAAAAGAGACAGCTTCACAGTGTCACAAGCAAACTGTGTGCTCAGGTCCAGACAGCCCCTCTCAAGTTGTGATTTGTGGCTGTCTGATAATTTCATAGCTGCAGCACCAGTGTCCGCACTCTTCCTGAACTGGTGCCATCTCTCCATAGACCTGGACAAGGGCCACTGAGCTCACAGCGCATTTGGAATACTTTCCGGAGAGCTGCTCCTCCTCTTGAAAGCTGGTGGGGAAATAAATCATCCATGCAATCCAACAAGCCTGTATGAAATTCTGTGGCATGGTACAACCTATCACAACTGCTGAATTCAACATACTGGCTTGCTTTCTTCCTCTCTTTTTCCATTTTAAAGAATGATTTTGATTTCCGTATTTATGCTTAGAAACATACGTTAGAAAGGCAGGTGTGGTGTCTCCGTTCAGCTGGAGTCTTTTGCAAGATGACAATATTGACATCTGCTTCCCTGGATTATACTTGTCGAGAAATTACCCTGTTCTTGTTTTGAGGGATGGCAGATGACCACTTTCTCCAAGTAATGAATACGGATCTGATACGCAACAGCTGTTTTAATCTATCAAAGGAAAAACAAGATCCAGTGGCTGGAAACTAGGGAAGGGTAAGGTGGAAATAAGGTAAAGATATTTAACCATGAGGGTAATTGACCAGAGAAACAGTTTCCAATGGATGTGGTAGTTTTTTCATCACTTGGAGCCTTTTTAAATCAAGATTGGATGCCTTTCTAAAATATACAGTTTCATTCAATACATTGTTGACACAGGTGCCGACTTGCCCTTCTCCCTGGGGGTACTCTGCTTCTTCCCCCAATGCCCTGCCTTTGCTCTGCCTCTTCCTGCCCCCTGCTCTCCCTCCCCCATCAGCTGTGGCACTCCCCATCAGCTGATGAGTGTGTGGTGGGGGATCATCTGTGGCTGGTGGGTGCTAAGCACACACAATTTTTTTCCTAGTGGGTGCCTATAGTTGTTGGGCTAGATGCAGGAATCACTGGATGAAATTCTATGGCCTCAGTTACACAATCAGACTAGATAATCATAATGGTTCCTTCTGGTATTAAAATCTATTAAATCTATGAACAATATACTGGAGACTTTTAGAATACTCTTTCTGCTTGTACATTTTGGGCAACCTGGTCACAGCACCAATATGCCTGCCTCACAATTTACTAGAGATCACTGTCAAGCTTGGCACAGCACCTATGGGCTCCCTTGTGGCTCACCTGATTTCAGGTCTCCTAATCTGAGCACCCCAAAACTATGAGGCTCCCAGATGAGTCTCATATGGCAAGACCTAGAGAAGAGCTCTGCATAAGCCCAAAAGCTTGTCTATCTCACCAACAGAAGTTGGTCAGATAAAAGATATTACCTCACCCACCACTATCCTGGCACCAACATGGATATAACAACACTTCATAAGTCCTCTCCAGTCATCTGGTCATGTCTGTTTCAATGATCTTTCCTCACACTGGGACATGCGCATGGTCTTTGTACAGTAACTCATTTTCTCCTGCTATGATACACTTCTTCTAGGTCCTCTAAACCTAATCCTTGCTTTAGTTCTCAGTCTAGTGGAGATATACCTCTCTCATAGAGCTGGAAGGGACCCTAAAAGGTTATCAAGTCCAGCCCCATGCCTTCACTAGCAGGACCAGTACTGATTTTGCCACAGATTCCTAAGTGGCCCCCTCAAGGATTGAGCTCACAACCCAGGGTTTAGCAGGCCAATGCTCAAACCACTGAGCTATCCCTCCCCCTCTTATCCAAATATTCCAACGAGAGCAAGTTACACCGCTATAGAGAAAATGGATGTTTACTGGAACCTGTGGGAAAAATACGATGCATAGAAAGATTGGGTTGAGTGTGTGGCAGTCTGTCTACCAAATTTCTAAATGATTTGAACTGAAATAACCCACTGTGATTTTTGGAAACACAGCCCAGTGCACTAGTTTGGAACTTCATAGAGTTGTTGGGAAGATAAATATATTAAAGATTGTGAAGCATTTTGATATCTACTGATTAAAAAAATGCTAGATAGGTTGTTTATTATTTATTTTATTAGTTTACAGTAGAACCTCTTAAGTTACAAATACCTTGGGAATGGAGGTTATTCATATCTGAAATATTTATAACTTTGAACAAAACATTATGGTTGTTCTTTCAAAAGTTTACAACTGAACATTGACTTTATAAAACTTTGAAACTTTACTGTGCAGAAGAAAAAGTCTGCTATCCCTTTATTTATTTTTTTAGTAGTTTAACATAGTACTGTACTGTATTTGCTGTTTTGATTTATTTATTTGTCTCTCCTGCTGCCTTATTGTGTATTTCTGGTCCAAATGAGATGTGTGATTGACTAGTCAGTTCTTAACTCTGGTGTTCGTAACTCTGAGATTCTACAGTATTACTCATGAGCAAAATGTCCTGGATTTGTTTTGTTTTTCTTCCTCACAATTTCTCTGTTTCTCTAGTGATCATGTATATTCCCTTAAAAATGATGGCATGCGATATGCATCCTTCATGCTGTCATTACACTTCTCAGGAAGCTTTGCATGAAGATTGCTCTCCATTTTATATAATATTTTTTTTT
The DNA here is from genome assembly GCF_007399415.2 of Gopherus evgoodei. Lineage (NCBI taxonomy): Eukaryota > Metazoa > Chordata > Testudines > Testudinidae > Gopherus > Gopherus evgoodei. The sequence continues at coordinate 23,150,235 of NC_044336.1, read as the reverse complement.
CTCCCTGTCAGGGCATGTTCTCTCAACCCTAGTTTGGAGGGCAGCAAATGCCTTCACATCCTGTCATGGTTTGACCTCATGTGTCAACATGCATTGGCCTGCCCTGTCTAGCTGTAACACGTCTTACTCAGGGGAGAGCTGTAATAGGGATTTAAGGGTTAATCTTGCATTTCTGGGGCACCCCAAACTCCTACTGAAGTCCGTGGGAATTTTGGGCACCCAGGGAGAGCAGGATTGAAGACCTTCATTAGCTAAGATATTTAAAGTGAAGTGCTGTTATGCAGAGGGTGGACCAGGGAATCTGCTATCACAGTGACGGGCATGGTATAAGAACCAGAACAGACTAAGTAGCAAGGCTAAATAGTAAGAGGAGGATGGACCCTGATGTATCTGGAGAAGGGGCAGCTGAGGCCCTGATTTCATCCGGCAACTAGACGGAATCACAGAGGTTCCTAGGAGAAGAAAGGTTCAGTGATTCGGTTCAGTGTCCCACATTAGCTGGGTAGGACAGATAGGTCTCTGATACATGTAACAAAGCACATCCAATACAAAGAATCATTACATAAAATAGGAACCAGGGCATCAAGCTCTCTAAATGCCAAAATCTGTTTCTTGCCGAGCGTGTGGGTCTCTGTGGGTGGTGTCGTCACTTTATGTGGATGGGTGTGGTTTCACGCGTGTTGTGTCTTGTTGTTTTTTATAAAAGGGTGGGGGGCCATGTGCTTAGCTCGGATACAAAACCTTTTGCTTGGAGACATTCTGAAATCCCCAGAAGATTCAGAACGAGGCTGTGTGGTCTGGTGATTCAGACCAAGGAACTGGGAGGCAAAGCAGGGATGGGTGTGTGTGTGTGTGTGTGTATACGGGGGGGAAGATTCCTGTTTGTCTTTTGGACTGAGCCACCAGCTTGCTCTGTAACCCTGGGGCAGTCACTGGCCTCTTTGTGTCTCAGTGAACCCCAGCTGGACAAGTGCATGTCAGGGGAGGGGAAGAAAAAAAGAAAAGAAAAGACTGAAACCTCCTCCCTGGAAAGCCAGATGCTGCATCCCAGTGCTGTGCTTTCCCTGGGAAATAACTTACAAAAAGAAACCCAACCAAACAAAGCAGCTAAATATCTCAGCCCTGCTGCTAATGTATTTTGTAAGGTTTTCAAACATCTTTGTGATGATTCTGTTCTCCCAGCGCCATGTCGAAACGTTAAATGACTTGAAAGCCCAAAAGTAGAGGGGAAGAAAAGACAAAGGGAGCTGTACAGACGGCTACCGGAGGAGTGTTGGGTTGTTTTTTTCATAAGCCCCAGTAACCACATGAAAGCTCTTAAAAAAACAACCTTATTCTCCCTAGCAGTTCTAGTGGCGCAGGTAGTAAAGGCTGGTATTAATTATCTGATTGAGCTTAGGGCTGCAGGTGGAAGCTGTCAAACGCTAAAGCACCTGGGTGGCCAGTCATGCTGGTTTACACCTTAGCAACCTGGCATCCTTCTTGGTGCCGTGGGATGCGATGCAGAGCAGGACAATTCTGGAAGAGACTGCGCCAGGAAATCTTCAAAAGGAGTCTTGCAATCTAGAGCCACCTGGAACCACATATCTATCTATCTAACCCTGTTGGAAAGAGGAAATATTTGTGTGACACAGACTCCAGGCCTTTCAGAAGCCAGCACAGTGGGTGCTCCAATTAATAATGCCACAAAAACAGACAGACATCGGCAGGGGTCTTAAAATAATGACTCCTTTCATCTGGTGATTGGCAGAGGTGAGGTGACAAGTACACTCTGCTTAGCATAAACTCACATTTTTATATGTGTGTGTGTTTGTTTGTTTTATTTTGATACACAACCCCTCTCCCCTACACAATACAGGAAATGGAATGGAATGATTCCACTGAAGAGTGACAAGAGTGTAGCAATCCTTCACCCAACCTGCCTTAGCATAGTTATTAAAGGTCCTCCTTGTTCGCCCCAAGTCTTGACAAGTGAGTTGGTCAGCTGGGTTTCCCCAGCCCAGAAGCAGTCTGTGACAAATGTAGCCTGTAGTTACCATGGGGGTGAACCTATTGGCCCTTATGTCTTGGCTATCTAGATGTTAAAGAGGACAGGCAGTCTCTGGGTTTATCTGAGTGCTGTAGTGCTTAGTGAGAGACCAGCCCTGCCAGGTGTCACTCTGCTCCACGCTGAGCTAGGATGACCAGATAGCAAGTGTGAAAAATAGGGATGGGGGTGGGGGGTAATAGGAGCCCATATTATAAAAAACCCCAAATTTCAGGACTGTCCCTATAAAATTGGGACATCTTGGTCACCCTACACAGAGTAGTCCTTGGGTACTTGAGGGGCAAGATCCTATTCAGCATGTGAAAGGGTAGCAGACGTGGTCCATGAATTGGTCACTTTTCTCTGGCCTGTCTGGCTTTTCCAGCAGCGGACAGCTTTCCCGTAGAGGAAGCAACCTCTCAGTGTCCTTGGAGTAGTGTATGCTGCATCAAGCAGCCAGCCACCCAGCCCAGGTAGATAGAATTGTGTTAGCGGAGCTCACACTAGTGCACTGAAAATAGTTGTATGGACAGTGCCACAGTGGGGGAGGCTTGGGGTAGGGAGGATCTAAGCATGGGTGGGTAGCCCAGCTCCTGCCAGTGCCACAGTGTCCACACAACTATATTTAGTGCACTAGCACATGTCTTTCTGTCTGGGTGGGAGACTCACCCCCAGCGGCAATGTAGGCATACCCTTGGTATCTTGAGAGATGGACTCAACATTACTGGGTCTCTTGAGAAGTATCTTTAAAAACCCAAATGAAGATAACATTCCCACTGCTGCTTCTATTGACGCCAATGGAGCATGATGAACTCCAGCGAGAATTCTTAATCATATTTAGGTCCATATTCTCAAAGGTATTTAAGTGCCTAACTCCCATTGGGAATTTCCCAGCAGCAAGCCATATGATTCTTTCCTGTTTATTGATCAACTCATAGGGAAAGTTAATTATGCAAATTATTTAAAGGGCCAGACTTTGACTTTTGTAGCTTGTCTCTTATTGCACTGTGTTATACTTCATATCTATTTTAAAACAGGAAAAGAAATCTTAAATTGTTTTATGTGCTCTTCAGTAACTGCAAGCTATTTACCAGCCAAACTTAAAGGTTAAGGGTTTGTTATAGAAGTTTGTTATAGAAATGGATGGGTGAGATTCTGTGGCCTGCGTTGTGCAGGAGGTCAGACTAGATGATCATAATGGTCCCTTCTGACCTTAAAGTCTATGAGTCTATAAATATGAGGCCATGAGAGCAAATCATTGTAGCATGCTTAAAATGATGCAGGAAAACATGAAATGCATTTCTCCAGCAGCTATCAAACTCCCTGCTAATCTGTGCTGACACCTTTTGAGCATTGTTAAGAGACAATAAAGAAAATGGAGCAACTGGGATCAAGACAAAAAAGTGAATTAGTGAATTAATGAAGAAAGATCTTGAGAAAAATGTCTGTGATATCTAAAAATAACCAATGGTGAGCATTAGTCTAGAAAGCACATTTACAATGCGGGGATAAGTACACACAGCAGGAAGGAATATATAAGAGGGGAGCTGTACCAGTGAGTGCCTAGGGTGAATTTAACTGACAACAGATTCCCCACAGCCTGTGCTATTGAGTTTAGAGGGTTAGAAGGCTAAACATCTCGGCATTTAGTGGAAAATGCTGGCAGAATGCCCAAGAGATGGGCAGAACATTAGTTGCCTGGGAATCTGAACAGAGCATTTTAAGGCTGGATTCTGCAAGCCACATTCACCTTGAGCAGCACTTATTCAATGGATAGGCCCAAAAGGTCCATGTTTTATTTCCAGCATAGCAGGGAGTCTTGTAAATCTTATGGGGTGTGACTTCAGTGAGACTACTCCTATGTGTGCTACTTAACACGCATCAGGCTTGCAAAACCCAACCCTTGTCTAGGTGCAGCACAGGAATCAATTTCTTGATGGACGGGTTGCGAGGAGGGGAAGCCAGTCCAAGTTTCCAAGACTTTTCAGTCTTGTTCATAGACAAGTGCATTTCTGGGGGCCAAGGCCGCCCGGAGAATTCAGGGAGCCTGGGGCAAAGCAGGGGAGCTGCAGTGCTTGTACTCAGTAGGGGCGGTCTAGGGCTTCGGCGGCATTTCAGTGGCGGGGGGCCCTTCAGTTGCCCTGCATCTTTGGCAGTACTGAAGGACCCACAGCCAAAATGCTGCCAAAGACCTGGACCACCGCCGGGCCAGGGCTCACGGAGCCCCTGCAGGGCTTGGGGCCTAGGGCTTGGCACATTTGGGCTTGGCCTGGGCTTTAATGACTGTATGCAAAGCACTGTAACTTTATGCTATATCTATCAATCTATCTTAGAGTTCTGTATTGCCGCACACCACCAGTAGTATCACATAATAGCGAAGTCCCTACTGGACTTCATGGAGTCTCTGGAACCTCTCTCTTTGTGGGGTGAAAACTCTGCTTTTGGAAAGTTTTTTTAAAAAATTCTTTTTAAAGATTTTGTTAATTAAAAAACATTTGGTAGGGGGTTTAGGGATAGAAGGGGGTGTTAGTGGTGCGTGAGCATCACGGTGGAAAAGCTTTGTGTTGTGGATATAGCAAATATCACATCCGCTAGCCTGGCAACACACTGGTTACACACAATGGATTTTTCCTGTTGGTACAGTGTGTGTGCATGGGGGAGAGGACATTTTGTGTTTCTTTATTGAAAATTCTTCCTGGGCTGTGACTAGATATGGTGTGGGCAGGTAGAACTTCATCCATTTCAACAGGTCCCAGAAGCAAGTAGAAGCACACAGTTCAGAAAATCCCCTATCCTCCCTTTTTTAGAGTCTTTAACTCAATCTGGTAACTCGCGTGAAAACTACAACCTGCCTTGTTTTGACTAGGATTTTACCTCATTTTAGTAAATTTGAGTCAAGAACACTCCTGTCTTCCTAATGTAGACACAGCCTGTATGTGTTCTCTGTCAGTCTGCCCTGAACCAAACACAAATGGCTACCTGTCTCTGAAAACAAAAATTTAAGATTTCAGTACACAGAAAACAAAGGTGTGTCAGCTACATAGCCAGATACACAACACATGCCCATCAGCACTACTTGAGGCAAACCAAATCCATTTTTTTAATTACTGTGTTCTGATGCTAAAGATCAAGCAACAAATACACGTAAGATAAAGTTTGCTGGGGGTCTTAGTTGTGCATGAAAAATGTAGACTGCTGTTTTAAGGAAAGGTTAAAAAAATGCTATCAAATATTTATGATAGAACTTTGCAAAATTAAGCAAGAGGGAAGTGGCTTGAAGTCTTCTAACCACATTAAATTTGTATGGTATTGTTCTAAGGAATGGTTAAAAAAAACATGAGAAAGCAAAGTCTAATCAGGAATGTATTTAAATATTTGACTGTATTTTGGGAACCAAGAATCTGGCACATGAACCAGTTGTAGAGTTAAGCAATAAAAACTGAAAGGAAGGGAAATTCCTTGCAATTTATAACTGAGAAAAGGTGTGCATGTCCCCACACTAACTCAAGCGAGGAAGCAGTTAATTTCCAATAGAGGCATGAGAGGTCCAGTTCCAGCCCGGGGGTCCCATAGGGAGCCTGGATACCAAATGCTAGGCCCACCAAAAGGTTATATTTCTCATCAGAGATTCTAAGTTAGACTCTGTTTTCTCTCATTGTTTTGGTTTCTCCTGGGTCAAATGAGCTGGTCTAGGTTTGGCAAGGGAAGACTAGTTCCTATCCCTCTGTAAGCCAGTCAGAGCAAAGAGGGTCCATGCTGAAAAGCATGTGTAGTAAAGAGACCATAGTCCAGCCCTTTAGGCTGCTTCCATGGCATAAAGTGGCTGTAACCCTGGTGGATTTCCCTAGCCATGTATTTCCTCATCACAGGGGGTACCATGGGCAGCACAGAGCTGATGTAACAGACCCAGCACAGGGTAGCCCATGGGCAGGAGTGGGGCATGTCAGAGGAAGAGGGAAGTGTATCCAGTGTGCTCTGGGTAGCTCCTTTGGGAGGCCTTTAAGACAGTGTAATTTAGAGCAGTCCCGATGGCTGCTCTACCTTATGCCAGCCAGAATTCAGGAGGCCAAAAGGTAGCATAAAGGCACCTCTGTGCCCTCCTGGGCCATACCCCTTCTGAGGTGCAGCACAGAATGTGCCTCAACATTTTGTTTCCCCTTTGGTGTGTTTCTACCTCTTTGCAGGTGCCCAGTACTATAGCCCCAGGCCACCAAGAACCAGAAGGGTCTGAAGCAAAGTTGAAAGCTTTTAAACGAGCCTGTATTTAACTGTTATGGGACTCCTGCCTAGATCGTTGTTGTTAGGTACCAATGAAATACATGAGTGTATAGGGAAAAAATGGATGCTTCATGAACAACTGTTGTCAACAGGGTTCTGGTGACAGGTTCCAGTGGTTTGGGGGCTGGGGGGGAGCATTTCTTTTAGTCTAAGATCAGTGTTATAAACCTTTGCATCTGAGAACTATGTTAGCAAAACCATAGGCTTTCTTGAGGTGAGGGCCTACAGTATAGTTTTATCACAAGATTCTAAGTCAAATCTGGATTGTGCTCAGAACTCCTGTTTGTGGATGGAGTTAGGAGTACAGTGGATGGAGCATTTCTGTTAAAAAGGAGATGGGTTGGGATGTGGGGGAAGAGATGGTTCCAGCTATGCCATAGTAAGAGGGGTGGCATTCCCCAAGGACTCTCCTACTTTCAACCATTTGCCAATGGAGCACGAGCAGTAAACATCACACCTAAGACTTCTACTCCTGCATGGTAAAGGAGGTGGTGCCCCTGGGTTCTCATCCGCTGTTGGCTTGGTAGTATTGCATCAACCTGTCCAGAGACCCCAGGAGTCCTGAACTGCCTTCGCCTACTCTAACTACTGAAAGAAACACTCCTCCATTCTGAAGCAAATCAATTCAGCACTTCCCACTCTTTGAGAACAGCAATTTGTTCCTTTTTAAAGAAAAATTAATTACAGCGCACAAATAAATGCAAGAACTGCAAACAAACTGATGACTCCAACTGGAAAATTTGGCACTTGAAAAACAAACAAGAGCAACAACACTGTTGTTTGTCATGCCAAACTCAGAAAGAGACCTTTGAAATGCCAACTTTTTTCATATTGCGATTGGTGGAGCAGCAGGAAACAAGTTCTCTGCGTTTTGTTGGTTAGTATTTACATTTTTCATATTTTATTTATTTCCTCAAAAGAAACAAGTAATTATTACACAATCCTTTCCCCATACCACTTTGGAAGATTTATCAATTATAATCTAGGAGAACGGCCCCATATTAGACTTCAAATGCGTCTCATTAAAGATATTTTTTTAGGAAGAGTGGTGGAAAAACAAAGAACTGCTGTGCTGTTGTCTTTTACTTCTCTTTAATGTCGGGTTTAGAAGTAATGATGTTGGGAACAATAATTCTGCAAGCCTCTCTTTCTCTGTGTTTACTCATTAAACATGAGATCCAGGTGCTCTCCTGGGGGGAAAGCTCATTCTAATGTTGGCTTTAGATAGTAAAAGTCTCTTCACTTTTGCTAACAAGCATTGCTTTGCAGGAAAGGGATTGGGGAAAATATGGGACCTACCTTAAAATGAAATTTTGGGCCCAGTCCTGCAAAATGAGCTCATGGGTGGTGGTCTTACTCTGGAGAGGCGTTCCACTGAAATCAGGGGGATTGCAATGACATAAGGACTAAGCATTCAATTAAGTGTTGCAAGGCTGGGCCCTCTGTTTGCTCTTCCATGTTATCACATATAGCCACAGCTGTGACTGAGTAGGGCCTCACTCATTTATAAGAAAGAAAGGGAATCTGGCAGGACATTCTCTGTAAAGCTCCCTCTGCTTTGGAAGTTGGTTCATAATTGCCCTGGTTTATTGACCTTCAGGGCATGCTGCCCATCTACTACCCTAGTGTGAAGGCTCTAGGGGCTTCTTTTTATGCTGGATTATGGTTGGTTGTGGGAGTGGGATTACATGGGATTCCTCAAAAGTGACTGGGCTCTACAATTTGGTCTTTCAGTGGGGTTTGGTCATTTAATGGGGGACTGGTCTTCTTCCATGGCTGTTATGAGGGAGCAAGGGACAAGCACTCCTTTTGAATGGTAGTGGGCATAAATCTAAATAAACACATACCTTATGGCATTGTGCTCACATTAAGGTGGAGAGGCAGAGTGAGGGAGTGGACAGAGCACAGGCTTGGGAGCCAGGCACCCCAGCCCTGCCATGCTGTGTGGCCTTGGGCAAATCCCATCTCCTCTATCATAATACCGCATCAAAGTGTTGTGAGGCTTAATTAGTTAATATTTGTACAGTGCTTCAAACATGTCTAGTACTATATTAGTTAAGAGTGATTGCCATTATAACTAGAGCTGACCCACCAAAAACAACAAAAACAAAACAATCCTGCTGAAAATTTAAATGAAAACAAAATCCATTAGTTTTCATCACAGTTTTCAGTGGAAAATTATAAATTTTCAGCAAAGAATGAAAACAAAACTTTGAGTTATAGTAGGATGACTCATGACCCTGGCTGGACTACATCTCCCATGATGTATCATGGTATTCCCTTGTTGCTGAACCACTGCCCTGCATCATGGGAGATGTAGTCCAGGTGGGTATCCTAGCACATGGAGAAGAACCCAAACTTCAATTCCCATGAAGCAATGTGGCAACATTTCTGAATAGATTTTAGTTATGGACAAAAACTGAAAACTTTTCAGTTCTCTGGCATTTGATTTCTCAATGAACAGTTGAAATTTTCCAAGGAAAACGGACATTTTTCACAAAAAGTTTTTTTTTATTTAGTCAAAAACCCAACTTTCCATCAAAAGCAGTTTTGACAGAAAATTGTCAACCAGCCCTAACTAGAACACCTATTCTGGTAAATCTCACAGGTCTGAGCCTCATTTCATTTACATTGACTTCATACTGGTGTCACCCCATTCATTTCAAGTGGGAGGAGCACCAAATGTATTTAGAGGGCACCAGTGAGTCTCTGAGCAGGTGAGAGCATCTGCCAACCCATATCAAAATCCAGGATTGGGCCTAAAAAGAATTAGAGTTGCTTAGATACATAGCTTCATTTGGGAGCTGCTCTGTTCCCAGTAAAGTCAGTGGCATAACTCTCACTGACCACTGCTAAAATACCAAACCCTTAGAGCCATCTGAGGAATCCCACTGACTCAGAGCCTTAGTTTTTTGGTTAAATATCATAGACTCTTGTGACTCACTATAATGTGTCTAACCCAACTGAACTAAGCCACCTACTTAAACTTTTTCCTCTTCCTGCTGAAAAGGCTGTTGATAGGAAGATATTTAGGGGAATCATCAGGATCCAATTAGCAAGCTGTGTTCTTAATTCTTGGTGTTTTTTGAGGCTGCCTCTTTTCCCTAGCCGTCCCCTTTCATTCTGTTTTTTATAGCTGACTTCGTTACTGTTGTTAGTGCAGTTCTCCCCATCTTTCCCCCACCCCTATAGCACTTCTGTAAATGTTTTTGTTCTTTGTTCTAGTTCACTGTCCTTTTGAGGTTCCCTCTGATGTCTAGTCAGTGGTGTGTTTTCAAGAATTCTTCCTTAGCATGTGCATCTTCTCTCCAGGTATCCAAAATCAGGGCAATGGTTATCTGAAGGGACTCTCATTAGAGTGATGTATCATTTGCACTGCTGCCTTTGGGACTGAAAAGTGGGCGCATCTGAGTCAACAAATGACTCACATTTAAACAAAGAAGCAGCAGACCTGCACTCTCAGAACGGCAAGGTAAAAATCTCAGCCCAGCTGTGTACGGATGGCTTTGGCTGCCATGCACAAAACTGGGAGAAAGGGTTGGCGTCGCAAGATATTTGTCATCTAGATCCTGTTTATTTGTACCCACTGCAGTCTAGGGCGCAGTGACTTCAGTGGGAGTAGGAACAGGCCCCTGAGGGGGTTTGATGCTGCACAGTGTAGGTGCAGAGCTGTGCACAAAGGGGTAAGGCAAAAAATGCTGAGCAGAACAAAATGAGCCACTGCTTTGCCACGGCGGAATTACCCCTGAGGTCTGAGTGAGGGGTGCACGGAGCTCAGTGGCTCATCTGCACGCTGATGCTTGCACACAAGTCCACGTCTGCCCAGACATCACCATTTTCCATTCAAACCCCACTCCTGTACTCTTGAGAGGGATCCTCGAGTGCCCAAGCGACATGGGTAGAATGCAGAGCAGCTGGGGAGGTGAAATTCTATGGGTTGGAATAGCAGCTGCAGCCCCCCTGTACCAGCTGCATAGGATTCTGGGGCCCATGGAGCTTCACAAAGATATATTTGCAACCCTGCACTGGGCCTTCTCCCAATATAGGCCTTCTGTGCTGGATTATAGAGGGTCTCTGCAGAACCCCTTTGTGTAACATGCACAGTGCACAGGTTTCTGGCAGCAGACCCCCTAGTGCCACTCCTATATGAGGTTTAGGTGGTGCAGAGGGCTTTGTGTTGGCCCTCTGCACCATGGAGTATTTCACTCCCAGCCCGAAGAACATTTCTTGTGTCCATTTGCACTGGAGGATGACAGCTTGGTGCGCCTTGTGTGAACCAGGAAAGGACTTGCCGGACTGTCAAGATAGACTTGGCCTTTTCGGCAGCACCTGTCAGCCGATGATCTACAAACTCCTTTCACAGACGTTAAATCGATGGAAGCTTACAGCATCATTGAAAGGCAGGTAGCATCATGTTCACTTTTGGAACATGGTGGAAAGTGAGGCACAGGAATGTTAAATGTCTTTGCCAAAATGATACACAGTCAATGGCCAAACCCCAGGCTAGAACCCAGGAATCCTGGCTGCTTTGATCATCTCACTACTGCACAAGAGGCTATGAGTGTTTGACAAATTAAAGAAGCATTTGCAGCGGGGGTAAAATGGAGCTAAAAAAGAAGGAAATTAACTGCTTTACTGCTGCTTCATCTGTCTAGTATATGGGACAAAACACCCCCTGTGCTCTGCCATCTACCAGATGGATCATGTTTGAAGTGTTGATGTCCGAATGGGAGGTTGTCACTGCCATAATTCAGAGTCGCACAGAACCGGAGGGCTGGCAACAAAGCAATTACAATGAGGCAACCTGAAAACAGATCAAACTCCTCGTAATTGCTATTTACTGCTTCATTCTAGAATTCAAATGTACTGCCAAGGACAAACTCTGGAAGTGTTCTCCTCCAAGTGGTATTAATCTAGCTTGCTCCAACTTGCCAGAGCAAACCAGCACTACATTTGGAGTATGCCTAACCCAAATTCACCTTGCTTACCTACATAAACTGACGGCGGATTTCTCAGTCAAACGTATGCATGCGCCACTTGACACTGAGCAATCACATTGCCTCATTGCTTTAGAAGAGTTTGGCACCAACCAAGCATTTTGCAATGAGCAAACTTCATCCAGCTTAAAAAATGAAATGCAAAGCAGGAGGTTTGGCCCATCTCTAGTGAGAATCTTCAAAGTGGGACTTCCCCTTCTGTGATGTGAAGGTCTTTCAAGAAGGAATCCCCCCCAAGCAATAACAGCTCTCAGAAGGGGTGCCAGGACCCGGGAAAATCAAAGCTTTGAAAATGAGTCTTCCCATTGATAGAAGTCTTTGCAGAAGCCCTCTCCTACCTTCTCTGATGCCTTTCAAGTGTCAGCAAGTTGGAGACTATAAAAGGCTCCCATCAGAAGTAAGGCAGAACCCCTTCTGCTGAGTCCCGGCTTGAACAGGAAGTCTGGGGTTTGCTTGAGGTTGCCATGCAAGCACCAAGACCAGATCTGAGCTGGCATTTTGTCTGACTAACACACAGAGGCCTCGATGCTGGATGTACTTGGGTGGGGGAGGAGGAAACTCTTATCAATGTTTTCCAGAGGAGGCAAAAAAGAGAATTAACTTCTATCACTCCCTCTCTGCAACTTCTAAAGAACAAGAGAGACAATAAACTCTATTTTCCCAGGTACGCCCTTCCCAGAATGGTCCAAGCCTTTCTTCCGCAGATTGCTCTTTCTTAGGACCATGATTTTCCCTCTGTTAGGCAGGATGTCCGACCACAAATTAGTTTTATTTTGATTTGGTTAGGCCCCCTATCTTCATGTATAATTTGCTGAATTACAAGGAAAATTCTCCAGTTTCTCTCCTTGTAAGTAGGCTTAAATTATTATCTCTACCAAGCAGAAAAACCTTTCGACCATAAAAAGAGCATGAGTGAGAGAAGAGGAAGTGAAACTTCATCTTTCTTGGGTTCCTTTAATGTGGTCAGGTGATGCTACTCAGCTTCCTGTTACCATTTGTGGATCTGTCTTGTGGGCTCGATCATCTCCGTGTCTGCATCATGAAGGAGGTTAAAAATAAATAAAAATCATCCCTGGTTTCCTAGGAGATCACCTGAAGAGTGCCAGCTTGCTCAAATGTTTCTCATTGAATAAGCTTCAGGAACAAATTCCCCTTTGTGTTGGAGATCCTCCATTCCCTCTTCAAGTGTCGGACTGAAATGAAATGCCAAGAGGCAGTCTCCTGTTTCATGTGACGTGCCCCTTTGATCTCAGTCACACACAGCACTGCTTACTCCTGGTCTTTGTAAGGGTGAAATTCACCCCTTTGCTGAGGGTTGCCCCTGGTTCAACAAGGTGCTTAAGCACGTGCCTAAATTAAAGTATGTGTGTATTAACTCCATTGACTGCATAGGCCTAACGCTGAGTCACGCCTGATTCAGCCAGGTGCTTTAGCTTATGCCTAGCTATAAGCACATATTCGTTCCATCAGCTTCAATGGGACTACTTACCTGTTTTAAGGTTAGGCTCAAGCACCTTTCTGAATTGAGCCATGCTCAGCATTAGACCTTTTTACTGCTGACCCTATGCATAAAGGGGTGAAATTCACCCAAGTGCTTTGTCTCTTTTTGCTCTGGAAGATTTGGTCAGCATCTGACCGCAGATCCCACCTAGTACAGAGTTTCTCAAACACAGGTTGCCACTTGTGTAGGGAAAGCCCCTCGTGGGCCGGGCCAGTGTGTTTTACTTGCCCTGTCCACAGGTCTGGCCTATCGCGGCTCCCACTGGCCGTGGATTGCTGCTCCGGGCCAATGGGAGCTGCCGGAAGCAGTGTGGGCTGAGGGACTTACTGGTTGCCACTTCCAGCAGCTCCCATTGGCCCAGAGCAGCAATCCGTGGCCAGTGGCAGGTAAACACACCTGCTCGGCCTGCCAGGGGCTTTTCCTAAACAAGCAGCGACCTCTGTTTGAGAAACCCTATACTAGGGTTCTCTGCATTTACTCCAAGTTCATCATCATGAAAATATACTCAGATTCATGTTTTGTATTTGGCGAGGACACGGATTAAGCAGATCTGGATTCTACAAGCAGCTCTGCCAATGTTTTGCACCATTCCTAAGGGAATTGCTTTATACTTCATGGAAAAATTCTTGCTTTAACTTGTCTGTTCCTCAGTTTTCCCACCTGTTAAATGGAAATAATATATTGACCCACTTTCTCTCTCTATTAATCTCTCTATCTACCATGTATCTCAGGCATTTATTAGAGCTGGGAGAGAAGTAGTTTTCCTGTCCCAACTTACAACAAAAAGTCAAAATCTTGAAAATTTTTCCAAATTAAAAATCCAAAAAATAATTTCAGGTCAATTTGAAACTATTTCACTTTGTTAATTTTGAAATGTTTTGTTTTAATTTTGACTTTTAATTTTTCTTTACTACAAATTAAGTTACATTTCTGAGACAAAGTGAACTTTTTGTTTCAAGAATGTCAAATTGAGATGTTTTGACAATTTAATCTTCAGTGGGAAATTTATGCAAACTGATGGTCTCCTGCAAAAGATTTTGGTTTTGAAAAATTGGCATTTTTCAACAGGAAAACTTTCTGTCAAGAAATTCCAGACCAACTGTAACATTTAAAGAGGTGGGATGAGATTTTTCAAAGTGGCTTAACATTGGCCTAACTACTGCTGTTGAATTCCCTGGTAAAACTTACACTAAATTAAATGGGAGCAGAGTTTATACAATAGGGAAATGTATTGTTTGTAGGTGCCTGAGCACTTTGGAATCTACAGATGAAAAAGCAATGTATACATGCTATTTATTATTATTAAATGCTAAATTGTGCAGGAGATGCATTTATATTTTACACCCACCTGAACTGGGAAAACCACAACACTCACCGGAGAATAAAGAAGAATTAAAGAGATGGCGTTTAAAAAACAATGTTTAAGATGTAGTAATTGGCAAAATGACTAGGCTAGAGTAACCTTAAAGAACCTTAAAGACGGTATCATCACAGAGAGAGATTCATGGGTAGGGCTGAATTCCCCTTGTCATACTAAAGTTAACATCAGTCCTGAAGATTAACCAATCAGATTGTGTCTGCAGAGTGGATAACAATATATAGGAGACTATGTTGTACTATCAGACTTTATGCAGAACTCCATATTATTTCAATAATATGTGCTTACAAATTCTGGCCCAATAAACCCCACAGACTATACATTTTACTGACCTTTGTAATGAATTTCACTGTTGCAAATGACTCAAATTTAAACAGTTTGTAACTTGATAAGTTAGCAGGCACCTCTATGACTTTCTCACCCTTGTATCACATCTAAACGGGTGGTGATGGTGGTGGGGAAGTGGTTACTAAATATTTGTCATTTGAGCCTGATCTGTCATTTCCTCGGATGTATTTCTTTACAGAAAGATTATTAAGAGTAACACATCTCCAGTAATGCAATCTGTCACTGAATCAAGGAGTTGTATTCTGCAGGTGACTCCTGTGTGGTCAAAGTCCGAGGAACAGGATAAGGGGATGATAATGCATTTCTTTAAAAATGCATCTTGACCCGATTACAAAGCCAAATAAATTAACCAGCTTTATCTTGCATCATCAAATTAACCGTTCTTCTTCATCAGCTGGAGAGGCTAGTAAGGAATCTTTAGCCTTCTCCAGACAGGAGCCCTGTTAGGTAGTTTCTCCCATGTCATTTATATCTGCTAGACTGCTCAGTGGAATCAAACCACTAGTGTATTAAGGCCAGAAATGTTTTCTCAGGATGACATGATCTCATTTGTCTGAAAAACTTCTGACCCAAGACGAAGCATTGTTTGGTGTCTGACACTGAGAACTGAGCAGGTCCCCCACACACTTAATGATACGCATTCTTCCCAACCACAGTCCTGCAGGGTCTGATTTCAGCTGCTTGTTGAGTGGTATTTATTTGTCACAGGTCCACCACTACAAATGCATGTGAAAATGAACAAATACAGGGCCTTTCATCTGGTGTCAATCCAGCATAGCTCCGTTCAGTTCAACATATAATTGACATGAATGGAGCTACACCGATTTACACCAGCTGAGGATCTGGCTAACAGTTGCTAATCAGCAAATACTGGTTTGATACAGTAGACTTTTCAGGTTTTTTGTAATGGAGGAAATCTTGAGGGGAGGGGAAGGTGAAGCGATAATGAGCTACTGCATGATCAACCGCAAAAAAGGTATAAAAGATATAGACCATTAGAGAAGAAAAAGGCTTTAAATTCCATCTGATATTTTAGCTGAAAAGGGCTTTATTAAGTTAAAAAAAATCTACGTTTAACAATATAGAGTACCCAGTCCTGTAAATTTCCACTGCAAACTCCTCTGAAGTAAACTACAAAGGGTTGTGATGTTTCTTCTTACGGACCTTTTTATATGAACTTTTTTTTTTAGGCGCCATATCCCAGTGAACTATCCTCCATTTCTTTTTCTTGCTGAAGCTGCAGATGTACATTATGCTAGTGTGAAAAAAGCTAATTAAATTGCATAGACTCTGCAGGAGGCAGAGAAGGCCTGCAGTGCACAGGGGATGATTGATTTGGACTGTCACACAGCTCTGCTGGGTGTCATAACTTAGTGACAAATAAAGGATTACAGTGTCCCAGAGTAACTCTCTCCCTTTTATTGTTCACTAGACATCAAAGCACAAAAGCATATTAGCATTTTTAATAAGTAGTTAGGTCAGCCAGGGCTTACAGTTTGGAATTACTTTATGTAAAACTAAAAAATGGAAGAAAACCCAAACTTATTGGTAGATTAAAAAATATAATGCCCACAAGGCAAGAGTGATTCCTCCATTGCTTTCAGTTGCAGTTGCATTATTTGCTTCAAACATGCGGGGAATGTGTGTTTCCAGATCATTGTCTGTGAGCTAGATTGCCAACTGGGAGAAAAAATAAAAAACAAAAATAAAAGTTGCACACATCATATTCAATAACAATTACTGAACTTTTATTTCTAGAGATTTGTGTGACACAATATTTGTGCATTGTTCACGAGGAGCATATTGTTTTCCTCTTACAATTTAGTACTATACAATATATATTTTTTAAAATCACCGTATCTTAAATGAACATATATCCCTGAAAACTATAGTGCAAGTTTTTTATTTAAAAAATATAATTTGAGGGTATTTACTTTAAATAAGCAGACTTTGGATATTAAAATGTAAACCAACATGGAATAGTGAAGTTCATTTCCTTATCAGTAATACTATTAGCTCAGCATAGCTGTTAACGTTTTTCTTTGAAGTGGGCAGAGTCTTTTTTGATCATGCTGTTCTAGTCCACAGAACTAGATGAAATGACATGATTACAATATCATTTGCATATGGGATGTCAATTCTATATCAGTCTTTTGAAGCACTGTATATATGTGTTGTTATACACAGAGATGTCACTATATATCCATAGATGTTTTTTACACACACAAACTTAAGAAGTATAATGATAGTAATGTTAAGACTGAAATAGTACCTCCATTCTTAAATAGAGATGATTAGCAGCACCATAACTTACAGCTATCAAAGATCTATCATTATATTTCCATTATAGACCTTATTCCCAGGAACTCATACAGTAAGATGTTTATAAATGCCATAGGAGGCTCAGACTAAATCTTTATATACAAGGTCTTTGTCCAGAAACACGGTTCTTTTTAGCACAGTTGGTCAAAACCAGTTTCTAAGGGACAGATTGAGTGGTGATGTTTAATGGGGTGTGGTTACATGTTGGTCTGTAGGTCTATGGGCCTGTTCCAATGCCATTAAAATTAGTGGTTGATTTCAATGGGCTTTGAATCAGGCTATAAAATGGTGTAATTTATATGCTATGGTGACAAAAAAAGGTATAAATTACAGCACTTTAGACCCCCATCTGAATCTGCCCCTCTGTAGTTGAGTCATAGAAATGTTGCAAACAAGTGAAGTTGTGTTGTTTAGATACGGCTCTTTCACCTTTATAGCTCAGGCATATCTTTGTTAATGAAATAGGCAGCAGACATATTTTTATGTTAATGACTGGAATATTAACTGGTGCCATCTGGCCTTCTGTCTGCCTTCATGACACACCCCAGTTCCTTTGCTTCTGCTAAAAATTCATGCTTCCTTGAAACTGCACTTATGCAGCACGTACCGCCACCAAAGGCAAGGTGCCATCAAAGACATTTTTGAGGACCTGAACTCCCATCTTGTAAATTTAGCTTGCAGGACATTAAAGGATCCCACAGTCACTTCTGCTGCCTGTGCAACAATGACAGGTTGCAACATGACATGCAACAATGATATTGTATCAAATGTGCCACTGCTACCTCCTGGCTTTGTGATCTGCCGTTTGGTCCCAGACATGCATGGTACTTTCAACAGCATAGAGTTTAAAAGACTCAGCGGCTGAATTCTAGCAATGAAACTATTACAGCTCTTTGTACAACAACAATTCACTCACTAGTGATTCAGCCATTAGATTCAGTAGATGTGGACATTGTCAAGACATAAGAACGTCTTAATAGAGTGCTTGTCTTGTGATTGCAAGTGGGAGGAGAGGTGCCCACATAGATCACCTCCCTGCTCATTCACAATTGAATAACATTCTTCTGTCAACCACAGCAACTGCATATGTGGGAAAGTCATACTAGGAAAGTATTAAGTGCATTTTTAGCTGTCTATTTATGCAATTGAACAGCTGGAACCAAGGAAGGGAACCAGCATCATGTGACCAGCCAACTCTGTGGATCACAAGGAAATATTCCATGGACCACCAGTGGTTCAAGATTAGATCTTGGGAACTGCTACAATAGACCGTGACAGCTGTAGACCAGATACAGTTTGTGCATTATCCTCTTTGTTTTATATACATATAATAATTTCCCCTCTTTTTTATAATACCTTTAATACTCTTTAATATGAAATCATTAGTTTTTTAGTATGAAATGACTTTAAAACAAATCAAAGGACATTCCAGCTGACAGACTGGCACATAAATCCTAGTGTGAGAGGTGCCATATAAATACGTATGATAAATAAGATAAAAAAATTGACAAGAAAGCAACCTTAGGAGTCTGGCTAGCATTTTCAAAGACAAGGAAATTCTTCAGGTTAAAGATGAAAATGGTGTTATTAATCCATCATGCTGTGCATACACAGGAAGTACTGTATCTGTTGCTGGGACTTCCAAACACTGAGTGATTAGACTTAGTACATCACAAGTATTCGAATACCTGGGCAAGGTGTAGAGGGGGTTTTGAGGAAGGAATTTCAGACTGAATTTCATTTCCTTTCTTTCTGTGGATCAAATCAGACCTTTCATTTAACTTTAATTAAATGTGTTGTAGAGATGAACCTAAACGCAAACCCACCAGACTTCAGGGTCTTCAAATCCAGCTGAAGAATCATAATTTTGCAATTTACCCCCTAGCTAGAGTGTTTTGTTTTGGTATATAACATGGTGCATGCTCCTGCCACAATGCATTTACATCATTGTAGTACTGTGGGCTGGGTAGGATAGTCTTCAACATTACAGATAAGCTGAAAATCTCAACAGAACACAGGATCCGAATATGGGAGATTCTTAATCTTAGCAGGAATCAGAAAGTCACATCTGTGTTTGTAATACAAAAGGCTATTTGCATGAGAGGATTGTCACATGTTTCAAACCTCCCTATCCTTATTCTGCACAGATTTTTAACAAATAACAAAACAAACCAGGAGGGAGACAGTGGTGGCAAAGCAAACCGATTCATCTATTGGCCCTGTCAGCATTATTTATGAATGTCACTTTGCATTTTCCAACTTTTTTTTTCCTTCTTTTTTCATGTTCTGGGGTTTGGAACTCTTTTCGCTCTGCAAATTGTGGCTGCTGATTTACAGTTGTGATAGTGGAGGTTCTTGGATATTTGAAAACGATGGCTAAATTTGTTTTTTCAAGTTTTTACTGAATCACTTGTTAGTGTACAACTAACATTCCACACTCAGGCCTAATGAAAGCTCCTTTCTTCTATGTCAAAGTGATGATATGTCAGAAATTGCCCCACACGCACACCAGTTCCAGTTATCTGATTGATATATTTAGACATCACGCATGAAATATGCCTTTATTCATGTACTTGTGCCTATAAACTGAAAGGCCCTTTTATTTTGATAGAAGAATCCAGCAGCTCAGTCCTAAACTATAAGATGCCGACCACAGTTAAGCTGGCCATCAGCCAAAAAAAAGTCTTATCTCTTTGAGTGAAATCAATGTAAGAAACCACAATAGTGAATTTTAAAAGCTACATTTGGGAAGGAACATTGATGATATTTTAAAATTGGGACCAACAGCTGACAATACCCAATGTCACACTTTGTTCTGCGTTGAACCTACATTGGGTGCTTTGTACCATCTGTTAACCAGATTCTTTGATATGTGGTTCCTATAGCTGCCCACTGGAAAATAAAAGGGCTGAATTGATTTGACCCTAGAAATCATTATTGGAAGGCTTTGCACTTGGGGCCACAAGTTTCATTTTTAGGCAGCATGGAGTGTAGAAACATGTAGTAAGTTCTCAGTAAAAGAGAAAGCAAACCTGCTGCATGGATGAAAAGGGTTTTGATGGCATGATCCCATACAGGAGGTGGTGCTTCCCAGCACCTACAGAGGGCCTGATTTCCAGAAATAGCCTCTGGTGGTTGCAGGTATGTTTTGTGCCAGCAAATAATTGTGGTATATTTTTGTGCCCACCAGCAGTGGGTCGCATAGGCTGGGGGAGGCTAAACAGCTAAGCGTGGCCCTGCCCTCTGCTTACCACTGCTCCCTGTGTGCCACTCCAGTCCCCCAGCCCCCAGTGCTCCAGCTGGGGCTGTGCATCTCCTGTTGTGTCTGTGGGTTGCCTGCCCTCCTGGGGCTGGGGGGCTGGCCTAGGGTGGGATTGAGCCAATGGCTGCAGTGGTGGTGGGGGGGCTCTGGGCTCCGGTGTGGGGCAGAAGGGGCAGGGCCTCAGGTGGAAGGGGCAGGGCTGGCGGCTAGCCTCCCCCAACTAGCGGTTCATGCACCCCCCTTGGTGCCCACAAAGGTGGTGGTGATTCTGATTTATTAATTAACACTTATGTTGTGGTAGCATCAAGGAACCTGAGCCAGATTGGAGTGTCGTTGTGCTTGGGCACTTTGCTAACTTGCAGGAAAGGACCATCTCTGTCCGAAAGAACTTACACCCAACAAGATATAGCAAGTGCATGAGACAAAGAAGTGAGGAGGGAGGTGGCAGGAAAGAATCATGGCATTAGGTATCTCTGTCTAGGAGGGAAATTGGGCCCATTACCCAGAAAGTTCCTCCAGGAGGTTCCTATGGGTTATATGGTGGGAAGAGTAAAACACATTTGCTTCATAAGTTACCTTCATAAAAGCTGCCTAACTTCAGCCAGAAAAAGGAGTGTATGTCAGGAATATCCAGCTGTACATGTCGCTGCTTCTGAATACCAGCGTGTTGGCATCTCCATGCATCCAGTGTCTGCGTGTGTGCACGGGCGCGCACGCTTCATAGAGAGCAACCAAGTGCTTGGGATACTTCTTGTGAACAAGCCTATGCCCTGACTTCCTACCACTGCAGCTCTCCTGCACGCTAGAGCCAGAGCTGGCAGCCACTCCACTGGCACGCAGCAGTCTTCTTGGTGCTGTAAGTGTGGAGGTTCCAAAACTCCGATGTGACTTAGGAGCTTTGGAAAGTCCACTCAAATAATAAGTAACAGGCCTGGAGTCTCTGCCGCTTGGAAAATAATTTGACTATGTATCTTGTGTTATGATAAAATCGTGCCTTTAGCAGGGTGTGGGATGGTCTCAGGAGGACAGAGTCTTGGACCTATAAGCCACTGGTCCTAATGTAACATATGTTGGGAGTGTTTAGAGTTTGGCTGAGGATGCAGGGTCCTGTTTAGCAGAACCAGACTTGGGGTAGTTTGCATCTGGGATCCATTTTATCCCAACAAGGGAGGTTTGAGAAAGTTTTAGATAAAAGGTTCCCATTTTTTTCCCACCTCCATAAAAGTCAAACAGGGCAGGCTGATTTAAGTTTTGATTTTGCAAAATCTTGTGAGTCAAGTTTTAATTTTGCAAACGCCAGGGCTGGTTTGTATTTACGTTTCATTTTAATATAACCCACCAAAGTTTAGAAGGATTCAGTCAAAAGGTTCCAGCTCTGGACAGTCTCAAGTAGCATTGGGTAGCCGCCTTTACCAGTTGTCATTACTGTTTAGTGACCTCCTGTGTGAAATGCACCGGTGGCCTCAGTTTCCACATCACGAAACCCTAATCAAAACTGGCACTAACTGGCAGCATTACAGGCAGATGCAGCAGAGTAGCCACGGGCTGAATACACCATGGAGACCCAACTACCCTTCCACCAGTAGGGTGGTCAGTCCAGGTCATGGATGAAACACACAAATAGGTGGAAAAGGGAGTTAGTATTGCTGCTTGCCATGTGAATGGAGGATTTCTGTCTTTAGCTTCCATTTGGCTTTCAGTGCTTTAAAATGCCTCTAGCGCTCTAGCTGGTTCAACAGAATATTCTGTTGGCCTTTTTTTAGTATTTGCTAAAGGATATTCAGAAACATTTTTCTGTGTTGTTCAGAAGCATATAGCATCAATGCCCAATGTACAAAGCTGAGTTTCAGAATAGCTTCTAGCTAGACAGCTCAAGATGAAAATAAACGTCTTGATAACGGGTCTATGAAAGTGTCTAAGCATGGTAATGTAATATATACTACAGGAAGTGTGGAAGATACCTAGTGCTTATCAGTAATGTAGGGAGCACAAAACAATATCCATGCTTATGTGTTAAGCATATTACTATTTTTTTAAACTGAGTTGAAATGACAAAGAATGGAAAAGCTAAGCAGACTTGGCTCTGTGCTGCACAGACTAGCACGATAGAGTGCTAATTGTACCCAGACTGGTTTCACCCTGAAAAGACACTTTTGTCTATATGAATTGTCTGCATAATCTACAAATGTGACATTTCCAAAAGTCATTGTTATATAGGCAGCAATGCCCAGGTTAATCTCATCTGTCACCATGCTAATTACCTCTCTGAAGGTGTTTCACATCAGCATGTGACATCTCGAAACATGTGCTGCCAGTGAGTGAAGGGTGGAGCTGGTTCCTAGATCTGGTTGGCTTGCATCAGACCTTAATTAAAAATGCAATTTCTGCATGTCTTTAATTACAAATATTGAATCAGTTAGTAAGATGTTTAAATGATTAAATTAGAGTTAACCGTGAACAGCTTTTGGTGCTCGACTGCTGTTTCAGCCACTTCCTGGTCTGAAGACAATTCCAGCTCATCGGAACACTATGAGCAATTTATGGGCCAGATCCTCAGCTAATGTAAACTAGTGTAGCTTTCTTGACTTCAGTGGAACTCAACGAATTTGCATCAGCTGAGGATCTGAGTCCTAGGAAGTGCATCAGATGAGGAGGCCCGACTGTGGTGAAACTTGGAGCAAAAACCAAAGAAATTTCCAAACAAAAAACTTTCTTAAGAGTTAAAGTTGGACATTAAGGGATTTGGTGGATTCTAGTCAAAGTGAATGTTTGCAATATTTCTCATACAAAAACATTCATTTACTAAAGAAGGATGTGAAACATTTTTAAACTTCTGTTAAACCAAGAAATACTATTGCTCATATATATAGAGAGAGGCAACTCAGGAATCCCTGGCTGATTCAGAGTCGAGTAGAGGGTATGTCAGAACCATTTGGAGCATTGTGTAGAGTGCACGTGAAGGCCAATGATCCTCAGCTACTATAACAGCCCCTTGGAAACCATTGCCAGCCGGCAAAAGCTATAGTTGTCCTGAGGCCATTCTGACTTGAGCTGGCATTGAAGGAAGTACAAAAAGTACACCCCCCCCAGCCTTATCTTGAGTCCTGCACTGAGCAGGGTTCAGCTGGACCTGCAGATTGGTATCACAGAGCCTGATTCTGGTTCTGTTTACACCAGTATAAATCAGGTGTAAATCAGAAGTAACTTCACTGGAGCCAGTGGAATTGCAACTCAGTGGCATAAGTGAGAGCAGACTGATATCCACGGAGGACAGAAAGCTCGGCTTCACAGTGTAGGTGAGATACTGAAGGGAGAAATATACTTGTTTATTTAATTCTGCTACCTTCCCTTCTACAGGGTCAGCCACTACATCAAAATGAAGAGGCAAGACACATTTGCAAGGGTGATAGTTCCTGCTCTGCATTGCATGAATAAAGACATAGTCAGTGAGATGTCCAAGGGGGCTCCGACCTTCCCTAATCACTATATGAAAATATATACAATAAAATATTCTGTGCAAGATCACAGCAACATCTGCAACTTCTTTCAGTCTCTCCCCCCACTCCCTTTTTCTCATCTCTTTTGGTTCTTTGGTCCATATGTTGCTAATTTTCTGTCTTTTCAAAGCACTCTGTTTCATTTAAAGTCAGAATACATTCTATTCATCACCACTGAATACTAGGGGAAAAAAGATATCTCAAAGGTCAGTGTTCCCCTTAATGTATAAAATAAATGAGCAAAGCACTGTGGTTTTTTTTCCCTTTAGCTTATTACTTTTTCTTAATCCACTTTTTAGCTCTACTGTGTGAGATCACAGGAGGGACTTAAGCAGGCCCTTCTAGAAAGGCTCCCGCAAGAAAGAACTTCCTCAAAAATGCATGCCTTTGTAGTTAGATCTGCTGTGTCAGACTTCAGGGGGGAGGGATAACTCAGTGGTTTAGCATTGGCTTGCTAAACCCAGGGTTGTGAGCTCAATCCTTGAGGGAGGGATTTGGGGCAAAAAAATAGCTGGGGATGGGTCCTGCTTTGAGCAGGGGGTTGGACTAGATGACCTCCTAAGGTCCCTTCTAACCTAGATATTCTATGATTCAGCAGAGCTAATTACTGGCCAGCAAACTGGTGCTTTACAATGGTGACAGGCAGAAGTACCTCCAAGGACTGGATTTGCCAAGAGACCATTTTCATATGTTGCCCATCATGTTTGTGTGAAAACTGTCCTTTTGCTGGGATATTGCTGAGAGTCCATTAAAATCAGTGTATGGAGCAATAGCAAGAGAAACTAGCTGTGATATCTGTGAAGTAACAAAGTAGTGGATCATAGTCACGTTACAAGTTAAGAATATACTTTTAAACATTTTTAACTCAAATGAACATGTGAGCTGGTATATTTTAGAGAATATAGCCATTATAAAACTCTGCTGATAGATGGGGCCTTTAAAAAATAATCACAGCATAAAATTTCTTGACTAGTGTGTAAAAGATTAATAACAGTTTTGCTTTGTACTTTATCATCTGTCTTTTCTCACCTACCAGAGAGTAACTGAAAATGTTGATCACTCGCAAATAGTCAACACCGGGGACAGGTTTGGCCCCACATCCACAACACACCCAGCTGTCTAGGGTGACCAAATAGATCCAGCCAAACCAGGAGCTACACTCTCATGCCCAGTGAATCTTTCTCCACAAAACCTCAAACTGCAGGAAAGTACCTGGGCTTGTGTTTTGGTATAAACTTGAAACTCAGGCCCAGCTTTCTGAAAAGTTAATTAAGATTTACAGACTCGGCATGAGTTTCAAGCAAACCTGGGGGTAGGCTTCATACTACCATGGGGCCAAATCCTCAGAGAAGCAGGACCGAGTTGTGAATGAAGAAAGGCTGAATCTACCCTGTGCCAGGGGTTCTGGGCTACCTTTTTATTCTAAACCCCATGAAACTCAATGGATTTAATTGAGATTCCAAATTGCCCCAACGCTCCACCCAAAATTCAAACCGTGTGAGAACCATGTGGATGGAAACAGTCAAAAAGGTTCCCCCAAAACCCTTTTGATGCTAAACTGCTAGTTTCTCTCGTCAGGCTCAGACAGAGCCATGATCTGAGCACAGAATGGGAATTGGGACCCATTGAATTCTAATCCAGGTTCTGCCACTTTCCTTCTCCATAGATTTGTGTGAGTCACTTGTGTTGGACTCTGCTTATGCCTTATGTAAGCTCTTTTTGGGCAGGGACCTGTTATATGTTCACTTAGGGTGAACATGTGAGACTACCTAGCTAATAAATAACTGAAATAAAGTTTCCTTCAGCTGTATAGGGTGCCTGTTTTCGCCTGGCAGGACCTCAGAGTTTGCACTTCATCAGTGTACGAACAATGCCAAGTAATCTAGTATGAGAGAAACTATTACAGTCTAGGGTATTTCCAGCACAAAAGCGAGTTCCTGACCAAATAAAAAGGCTTGAAATAGTCTGAACTTTGAGATGGAAATTTGAAAACGACACTGGTTATTCCCAGCTGACACCACTACCTTTCATGCTGACATGTATTGTTTCACTGTGTCCTTATACACCCTGTTGGTCCGCCTATCCATCGGCTGTCTCTTGTCTTAGACGATAAGTTCTTTGGGGCAGGAACCATTTTTTTGTTCTGTGTTTGTTCAGCACCTTGCACAATGCGGGCTTGGTCCATGACTGGAACTCTGAGGTGCTATGATAATACAGATAATAATACTAATAATGGAGATGCACATATCTTCGGATGAAATTTTCTTGCTTTGCATAATGCATCAGGCAGCCAGAATTAAGATAATGCCTTTGAGAATGGAGAGGAGGGGCCCGGTTCTGATCTTGTTGACACTGGTGGGAATCAGGAGTGACGCCAGTGGAGTTGCACCAGATTCACTGCCTAAGGATCAGCTAGTAAGCAGATGCTAATACAATAATGCCATTCCACAAAGTGCCACTTATCTTGGTGGAGATTCTGAAATGACGCCTTCAGAGAGGGAAGGGTGCTCAGAAGGACATGTTCATTAAAAGGTTCTTTCTCGATAACAGGCCCCTAATGCCTTTGGAACGCAAGCCACAGTGTCTCCTAATTACTAATGCAGGGGAGTTTTGGGTCTTGTTTCTGGTTTGGCCATTAATGATGTTTGACCTTGGGCAAGTGGCATAGCATCTCTGGGTCTCAATTTATGCCTTTGAAAAATGGGAATAATAGGTATCTCCAGGGCAAGTCCAAGGCTTAATCAGTATATGCCAGTCAAGTGCTTTGAAACACTTGAGTGAATGTCCCTCCCATAAAAACGGTCATACTGGGTCAGACCAAAGGTCCATCTTGTCCAGTATCCTGTCTTCCAACAGTGGCCGATGCCAGGTGCTTCAGAGAGGATGAGCAGAAGAGGCAATCGTTGAGTGATCCATCCCCTGTCGTCCACTCCCAGCTTCTGGCAGTCAGAGGCCAGGGACACTCAGAGCATGGGATTTCATCCCTGCCCATCCTGGCTAAGAGCCATTAAAAGACTTACCCTCCAGGAACTTAATTAGTTCTTTTTTGAACCCCATTATAGTCTTGGCTTTCACAGCATCCCCTGGCAAAAAGTTCCACAGGTTGACTGTGCGCTATGTGAAAACATACTTCTTTTTGTCTGTTTTAAATCTGCTGCCCATTAATTTCATTGTGTGGGCCCTTAGTTCTTGTGTTATGTGAAGGAGTAAATAACACTTCCTTATTCACTTTCTCCACACCAGTCGGGATTTCATAGACCTCTATCATGCCCCCTCTTAATCATTTCTTTTCCAAACTGAAAAGTCCCAGTCTATTTAATCTCTCCTCATACAGAAGCTGTTTCATGTTTAGGCAGCATTCCTTGTTGATTTCAGAGAGATCTTCTGCTTCCAAACTGATGGGAACACGTGCTCATAAGTGTGTATTGTTGTTAACTATTATGTTGCTATCACAATTCAGTAGCCCTAAGCAAATGTGCGTTGTCCTAATCGATCTCGTTATCACAGTCCTCACCTGGTTGCTTTTGATGATGTTTACCCCATTCCTTTTGACCAGAGAGAAACAAAACCACTCTTAACAAAGTACATGCACTTAAAGACCGACTCTTCCGTCTTGTGCTGCATTCTACACACACGCAATTAATTTAACACCCAGCTGGCAGTAAAATTAGGTGCTTCCTGAGCATTATGCTTTTTAAATTGCTTTTTTAATGCTTTCTGCCGTATCAGGGCCATCCTGCTGAGGGAAGATCTAATAGCCTCCCCCAAATGCAACTCTTCCCTCAGCATTGCTGCAACAAGGAGAACAATGTCCCCATTGTAAATGTTACATTATATCAAAAATTCCCAACAGGCGCTCCAGAATCCTTGTAAATCTTCCATGTCCCGAGGTGGTTTCAGATCCCCAGCTTTTAGATTCATTAAGCCTTGCTTTATATTAACTTTCAGTAAAGGTGACGCATGGTGGTGAGGGAGCCACGCAGGGTCACATCCCTCACCCCGATTTCTGCCAGGGTTTATATGCCCTGTCCTAAACCCCATTGCCTACCACCAGAACCTTTACATTGTGTGCCCCCCTCCCCAACAATTACACGTCATTGCTGGCTTTAAAGGCAACACTGTTGAGAGCTCAGATTACAAGCGCAGAGGAGAGACCACTCGACCTGTTTGCAGAAGCTGGCAATGCAACTTTTGGCTTGGCATGACGTTGCTGTCCTCAAAACAGCTATGGGTTCCATCTCTGTGAGCCATGAAACAGAAGTGGATGGCAGGCATCAAAGTAAACAGGGATATAATAAGCCACCATAGTTTTCTTAACCTACAAGGGAGGAAAAAAAGATCCTATAAAAACCATCCCATGTCTGATTTTATTCCATGCATCCATGGCTATTGAGTCTCTGTGATTCCCCTGTTTGAGATTGAGCTGCAAAATCCCATTTGTTACGAGCAGATATGTAAAGTCTCCCTGATATTCAGGTTCATTTAAAGATTTACATTTCCTATTTCCTTGCTCTTTTTCTGACTACATACATAAAACAGAATTGTAAATGTTTAGGAAAATCAAAGCTATTCTTAGATGCCTGCAACTCCACTAAGTTTGTATTCTCTAATTTGTGCCATGAAAGGGAGAGGAAATCAGGGACTGAAGCTTGCAGTTTGCCTTTTGAGGTTTTTCCTAACTGCATTTCCATTGAAAGTTGAGGCTCAGTTTCATATTTCCCAAGGCAATCTGGAAGTTTTGTCTATAACTCTTTCCCTGTTAAATCCAAGACCAAATTACAGGACGCCTCTGTAGCCAGCTTCACTGTCATTTCACGGAGCCATAGTGGAGAGCTTTAAAGTTAATTGCAGTGGGAACTTGCTTTAATATATTTTTTTAAAGCTTGATCTACCTTTCAGTCACTATGTGGCATTGATGATGCACTGGTAAATTCTTCCTAAGTAGCTATTATTGTAAACAGTTCAGGGCAGGGCCTGCCTACTGCTCTGTCTGTACAATGCCCCATTCTTGGTTGGTGCCAAGGCACTACATGATTAATAATAGCGTGGGCCTAATTGTCAACCCTTGCTCCCACTGGTCACATGAGTATTACCATTGACTTCAAGGGGCAAAGGCTTCCTAGTCAGTCCCTGTATACACCAGAGAAAAGCTAAAACCAACATTTAGAACCCCTTCAAACTGTGTGTGAGTGTGTAGAGGGAAGGGGTGGGCAGGAAATTAAATGACCCACCAGGTCAGAACCAAATATGGCTGAGTCCTATTCTTCTAGCTGTTTCAGATATAGTCAGCATCTCTGGAAGATTCAGCCTGAGAATTTAGCACCATAATTCCAGCACTCGGGTATCAAACAATGAACCAAATTCCAACCTGGAGTAAGAGGAATTTTCAGAGGCCTTGAGGTTGCACCCAATTTCACCAGCTCTGAATTTGTCTCCGTAATTTGTTGTGCTCAGTGTCTGAATTTGAATGGGAAAAATAAAATATGATGAAATATCTGGGATTGTTATTAGGCTTGTTGAAATCTCCTTCTTTGCCCATGAGTCCGTCTCAGTTGGAGAGGCGTGCTATGCTAATGGAACGCATATAGAGGCAGTATGGCTTAATGGATAATGCACTGGACTGGGATTCAGGAGAAGTGTGGAGTGTTCCTGGCTCTGCCACTGACCTGTTGGAGGAACTTGGGCAAGTCAATTCATAACTCTTTTCCTCAGTTTCCCCTAGAGCTGTGCAGGAATCAGAATGTTCATCTTGTAGATAATTTCCTGGTTCCAAAAATACTTTTGTTCCAAATCTGAACAAAAAGTCAAATACGGAATGGAAGTTTTTGAAAACTTCCATTTTGCAAGAACCAAAAACTGGTTTGAAAATTTCAGGGACGGTGAGATGGCTGTACTTCCAGGGTATCAAGCCAAACACCCCTCCAACAGGTGGTTAGCTTGGGCAGGCAGGCAGCTGGGGACCCAGCCAGCTAACCGAGGAGTCAGGTAACCCAGAGAATTGGCCACTGGAGAGCTGGGCAGCATATCCTCCAGTGGGACCAGGATGGCTGGCATTCCAGCCTGCCTAGTTTCCATCAAAAATATTGTCTGGATGAACACGTTTCCTGCAGAACAGTTTGAATCTGTCAAATCAACATTTTCCAACGAGAAACTGTTCCATCGGAAACTTTTCTGCCAGCCCTTGTTTCCCTATCTGTAAAACGGGGCTAAGGATAGCTACCACCTTTGTAAAGTGCTTTTGAAATCTATAGCTGAAAAGTGCTGGATGTGGGACTAGTTGTTACTGTAACCGATTATCCTTAGATATTGCTGGTAACTCTCCTAGTTCATCATTCAGTTTTGTTATCTCACATTTACCATTTTGAATGAAGCAAAAAATATGTGTAAGGTTCAACATACTTGAGAAAAGGCATGACCTTGAAGAGCCGGGTGCTGTATTCATTGAGTTTCTGTGTTGGTCATGCCACTGCCTGCAAAGCACACGCTAGACCATCACTGGCCAGCTGTGTTTAGCGATGGGCTTTGCAGAGCTTGAAAGAAGCCGCTCCCCCGACCAGTTTTTATATAAAAATGTGTTGAATGTCCCCTGTAATCTAGCTGGCTAAGTCTAGCCAAGGGGGGAAGGCTGCACATCTTGGTAAAGTTAGTGGGATTTGGTATGGTACTTTACCTTTGCAGGTCAGCTCTACAGGAATGCTTTGCACAAACGAACTATCTCAAGCTCACCAAACAGCTTATTAGTTTCAGGCAGTGGCCCCTGAATTCTTATGGCCTTGATAACTTTATTAAATTCAGCCCCAGCTTATTCATCCAGCAGAATGGCCTTAACTACTTGTAGATATTTTAAAGTAGCCATCCTTGTGGCGTGATCGCTTCCAGACCTTGCTGAGAGACACGCATGTGTTTGAAATGCCTGCTTTCCTTCTCCATTTCACCATAAAGTAGCCAATTTAATTTTGCACAATACTGGTTGATAACAACCATGTGTGTGCGTCTTCGACATTTCTATACTTCAGAGAAGGTCCTGCTTGGTCAGTGTGAGATAATTTCACAAGGAAAAATGGAACCAGATGTGCCTCCTTTTTATTTGGCTTCTCGGTCAGACGATCTCATTTCCACTGTCAATCTTCACTCAGGTTTTCCATTACCTTGAGGAAGGGGATATCTTTACACTTCGTGTTTTCATTACCAACGTGCCTGACAAGAGGGTGCGGAGGATCTGAGGGAGATGGTTTCGGCTTAGCGCCTCTGAGATCATGTTTAAGCTGTAATGATGCTTGAGAGACAAAGGGAGGGGAGATGGAGGAATTCCAGAGGGATTACACCTCTTGGAATGAACCTGCCTGCTCCACTTTGTGTGACCAATCAACTCCATCAGCAGCACCCGAAAACAACCATTGTAGCAGGCAGAAATAAACACTTCAGATTCTGAAGTCCTGAGCCAAATATTTTTGATCCCCTGGCCCTTGTGCAATGCAACAGCTTGATGGGGGA
The DNA here is from genome assembly GCF_007399415.2 of Gopherus evgoodei. Taxonomy (NCBI): domain Eukaryota; kingdom Metazoa; phylum Chordata; order Testudines; family Testudinidae; genus Gopherus; species Gopherus evgoodei. The sequence continues at coordinate 23,119,132 of NC_044336.1, read as the reverse complement.
ATCTTGGGATCAGCCAGAGGTATATCTGAGAGAGGGGGACATGCATTTTAGGTGGCCCCCTCCACAGGTGCGTGATGGCCCCTACCTTGGCTGACAGCAGTGATTGGACTGGGGATCTTCAGAGCGCAAAGCCTGAGCTGCTGCAGGTTGAGCTAAGCCTCTCTTAGGTTATGGCTCCCCTACGAGCTGGGGGATGCAAATTTCTGTTCACATAGCTCAGTGAGAGAGAGTCCAGGTATAAATAGTATCTCTACCGTAGCATGGATGGAAGTACAACTTAGCCATGCCCAGTATGTATCCACAGTGCTCAGACTGGTTTATACTCACACCGTGCCACCACTGCCCATGCCCCTGGTGTCTATGCTGCTATTTATACTCACACCACCTCTCAGGGAACTAGCACAAGTATTTGAATTCAAGCTGGGACTTGCACTTCTAGTTCACAGTGTCAGCGTGGCCTAACTGGGGCTAAAACAGACTCATGTCTTCTGTGGATCTGGCCCAGAGGGGGACCTATAACACACATCCACCAATGGATTACATATGCTTTCTAGTTCATTTCACTGTATTCTTCTTTCATCCAGTTGTCACTTTCGGGTGTCTAGGGGCTTGATTCGCCTCTCACACGGTGAAAACTGGATGTAACTCCATTGATTTCAGTGGAGTTATACCAGTGTGAAAGTGAAACAAGGGAAAGAAGAAGTGGTTCCTGAAGCATTCAAAGCTGTGAGCTTCAGTGATACCGTATAAGAACCTGAGGTGCCAGCCAGAGAACATCTCTTCATACCATAGGCTCCATACAGTTTGGAGTGTCTATCAGTCTTTCCCCAAGACTAGCACAACAGGGGATGCCACTGGTAAGAACTGAGATGCATTGCCAGAACTGTGGATGGTGGGTACCTGGCACCTGCCCATATCATCCATCTATGGCACAGAGCCATGAAGACAAGATGTCTGAGTAAGGGTTGGAGAATTGGGCCCCAAGGAAGGCAGGAAGGTTTCCGTTCTGCAAACTGCAATGAAAAGACAAGCAAATCCTTAGATCTTTAGAATAGACATTATTGGATGGGGTTCTACGCAGAGATATTGCAGGCTGTGAACTGCTTGCAAACTATTGGAACAGATGGATATTGGAGATTCTGAAGTGATAAAACTGGTGGCATTTGGGTCAGTTACTGTCTTGAGGGAGAAGAGAAGAGACAAGAATGACAGGGAGATTGCAAGCCTTTGGGACAAAGGCTGGTGAAATTGCTGACCATTATGGAAGAAGGGATGGAAAGACAAGGAGTTCTGTTTGTCACATGGAATTGTTGGCAAAGGGGCAACCAGGAGAGGTGAACCTGAACAGAGGATGGTTGCTTAAGCCAGACAGGGAGACCTTTGAATTGTTAGCTCAGAGACGGTAATTAAAACTTTGACTAGATGAGACTGCAGAGTGACAGAGCACAAAGGAGAGAGCAGAGGGCTCCTGGAGGACACTGGCAAACAGCAGGAGAAAGTCATCAAAGGAGATGCTGAAGAAGCAGTTAGAGAGGTAGAAGGAGAGCCAGGAAAGCACGTCTCTGAAGCCGGGGTGAGAAGAGAGTTTACATGAGAAAGGAGACATCAGCCTTGTTGGAGACAGTACATAGATTAAGCAATAGAGAGGAGGCCTTCCAGTATGGCCAAAAATGGGTCACTGGTGACTATGTTAATGACAGTTTCAGTGCAGTGGGAGCAGAGACCGGAAGACAGGGATCCAGGGGGGATATATGAAAGAGGACGTTGAGATTGCTACACAGTGTGTGGGAAATACTTGAACAAGCCATTTCTTCTTTTCCTTTCGAACTGTGAATTTCTGAAGGGTGAACCTTCATTATTCCTGCCTTTCTGTGGCTGTGTATGACTTACCCTGCAACAGCATAAGCTGCAATGACTTTACCTGATGAATTTATATGCAATAAAAAAAGCCGCGTTTGATTGTTGGTTTGTTTGCTATGTTACACCTAAGGTACATTCCTAGTCCTTCAGGTAGAAAAGAGATCTCATCTACCTCCCAACTAATGGGTGCTACCATCCTGGAAGCTGAATTCCTGGAAACACTGCCCCACAAAGCAGTGCTTGGGGCAATAACACATCAGCACCAAAATTCCTGTAGAGAGCAAGACTGAACAATGAATAAAATGCAGTAATTGCCCTCCAGCATTCTTGCAAGACTCTGAAGTTTATATGCTGTCTCATTTAAAGGTGCTTATGCTTTGATACCTACTGTTATTAAACTCCATTTTGAGACTAACACCTCTTCATGATCCTCAGATTACTCACCACCTTGTAACGTACTGACAGCCTCTTGCACTTGGCCTGTCTTTCTCTCCCATGGCTAGCCTGTGAGGCACTTGGAAGGAGGCAGACTCATTGGGCAGGATACTCAAAGGTAAAGGCGCCTAAGTCCTGCTTTTAGGCGCCACTATTATCCACAAAAAGCCTGCTCGGCTGCGCCTCACCCCGTAGACATCTAAAGTCACTCAGCGCCTATGTTTTTGCAATAAAAATTCTCCAGGTGCCTAAGTTTCTACCTCTGAGCATGTGCCTGGCTGCCTCACTCTCAGGGCCCCTGCTAGGGCTGCCAACTCTGCTTGGATCTATTCTGGGAGGTTTCATTACATGATGTAATGGCATTAATATCTGACCTACTCTACTCTAAAACTCATTCACTGCAGAGCCATCCTTTTGCCTTTGGTGGAAATAAGGAGCATCGTATGAATCATAATTTCACATTGTAAGCATATTGCAAATTCTCCAGTTGTAATGTGAATCTCTTATTTTTAAATAGCGAGATGGGGTTTAGGTTACTTTGCTTGTGTAAGGCATGTTTAAGTGTTAGTTCCGTTATTTAAAAATATAGAAAATAAAATAGCATACCATTAGACAATGGCAGATACAGGAAAAACTCATTGATAAGACTTCAAATCAATTTCTGCTGCCATCACTAGATTTTCTTGAAATGTGTCCTTTTTTGTGTGCTTTTTTTTTAAGTAATATCAGCCCCTTGTAAAGAGGGAGTCTCTTGCCTCATTCAACAACTGCCTCTTGGTCTGCTTAAGTAGTGTGGTGATAAGCTTCAAACATAGCCCATGTTCTTCTTGCTTGGAAGGATGGAGTCCTTGGGGTTGGTAGGAGGTTATGGAGACATCTTCAGAAACCTGTCATAGCTCTCGAGGGGAAAAGAAGACATTTGGCTTTGAGGAGGAAGAGTGCATTCTGTGTGTTCCTCTTTTGAGTGGAATATGAACACAGCACAAGTATGTCTTTGTATGCAGCGTGTTCAGTTCAATTATTTGGAATTTGCAGAAATCCTGCATACCTGGTAAGCTGATTTTCAGTGTCATGCCTGTTGCCGTAAACTCTATCTGACACATGGCAAAGCACTGGAATGGGACACGTTCTCTAAGCAGCTGGCAACGGCTACACAAATCCCGTTAGTGGATGGCATGTCAGCCAATAAGCAAAGGCCCCTGTATAAAGGAGGCTTGAGGATCACCATTTCCTGTGAATTAATCCAAAATGTCTTCACTCCACATCACCCCTTGCAGGGAAGACAGCAGGGGCTCATGAAGCAATTCCTTCTCAGCATCCTCGTCATCTCTTTTCTCTCTGCGAGCAAAGTTGAAGTATTTCTGATGAAGATATAGAAACCGCCATCAATTTTTAAAAACTCTTTCTATTCAATTGTCAACTTCCTGTCAAGCTGCAATTTTCACAGCCATTAAAATAGTAATAATTTGTTGCTCTGCATGCTTTTGATCCAGTAAAAGCAGGGAGAAGGCAAATCCCATCAGAAACAACTGGAGGACCCTGGTCTGAATGGGAAAGAGTGATCTGTCTAATTCTAGCCACCTGCTTCTCCTTTCCCAGGGCCATCTCTTGGTCCCACTGAAGTCAACAAGAATTTCATCCTTGATTTCAGTGGAACAAGGATATAGGAACCGTAAGGATAGAATTTGGCCTTTCATGCCCCAGTGCATCCTGCTCCCTTCTTTTCAACCTGTCTCACAATTCATCCAGACCAGTAAATACCCAGTGTACTAGGCCAAGATACTGAGGCATATAGAGGAGAAGATGAGAATCCCGTAGTTATCTGTGCTAAATGGCACAGGCTGCAACTTTAAATGGTCTGTGCTCCTGAAAAAGAATGAACAGCGAAAGGCATGGTCAGAGCACAGGAATAGTACCAGGAACTTCTGTCTTTTAATCCTGGCTATGACACTTTTCCCTCAGCGGAACTGGACCAATTACTTTATGGCCTGATCCAAAGCCCATTCCAGTCAATGGGAACCTTTCTGTTTGTTTCAATGAGCGTTGGACAAGTCACTTCGGCCAAGGTTTTCAAACTTGGGTGCCCAAAGTTAGACCCTTACATCTACATAAAGGCACTTAAATAAGGGGCCCGATTTTCAGAAGTGCTGGGCACCTTCAGCTTCCGTGAGCTTCAGTAGAAGATCTCCCATGTCACTGATTTTGAGGCCTAGATATAAATTTAGAAGCCTAACGGTGGCAACCAATTTTGGAAAGTATGTCCTTTGCCTCTCTGCCTCCGTTCCCTCATAACATGAAGATAATGAGCCAGGCTCCTAGCTAGAAATCGGAACTGCTTCACCCACTTCACTACACCTATTTATACCAGCTAGGAAAGACTCTGGGCTCCAACTAACTAGTCTATTTACTTTCTTACACCAATCACTGTGCTATCTAAGCTCCTACGATCTAGTATGAGTATTGGAGGGTGTTTGTAACGTATTCTGCAAATGGAAAGCACGAAGTGATGTTGTTGTTGTTACTTTTATTATTGATATATTATTGTCTTTCTTATGACTCAGATAGGTTCATATTAAGAGTCTGGTCCAATGGCCTTTGAAGGACACCCATCGACTTCCAAGGGCTTTGGCTCAGGCCCTAAAATGTTGTTTTTTCATGAGCTGTGTATCTTCTGAGCATAGCCTTCCATTCCATGACAGTACACAGGTAACGCGTTAGCAACTGCTGGGCCAGATCCTTACCTGATACAAATATGTCATTTTGTTGGCTTCAATAGAATGATGCTGATTTACACCAGCTGAGGATCTGCACCCTTGTCTTTCCGATTACATGTACATCATAGTTCTTTTTTTCTGAAAAGGAAATATACAGTACAATTTCATTGCAAATGTCTGTAATTAAGCCACCTAACTGCTTCGGCAATAGGTACTATAAAAATAATAAGATAAATATTCCAGCACAGTTTAATTCTGATGAAGCTAAGCTAAAAACCTTTCCATCATTGCTCATTACCGAGGCAGCAAAATATGCTTAACAGACTATCTTACAGAAATTAGTGAAAACATTATACTTCTCCAAAAAGCTTTCTTTTGAAAAGTTGTTCTAAGCAAGTTTCTAAAATCTCAGAAGTATTAAATCCTCATTAATAGAAGCTCAATGTATTTGTGGTGTCAAAAATGTGTTTTATAAAAGCCAAAAGCGGAGGTGCACAAGTTGCCTCATTATCAATAATCTAGCATCGTCCCTTTTATGTGTCATTTCTTTACACAATATACTATCATTTATGACTTTTAGCAAATACATCATGGCAAAGGATTACTCTCATCAGAGGCAGTCTTTGAAAAGGATATGCTAATTTCTAGAGAGCAAGAAAACATCAAAACAGTGCCAGCAAATAGCCAAGGGACTTTCATGTCTTAATATCCCTCAGAAGTGCTTTATCTCCTAGTGCAACGTGTATCATAGTATAAACAGGAAATGAAACAGCCTAGGCATCAAAGAAGCACCAGTGCATGGCTGTAATTTTAGATCAGGTTTAATAAAGGTTATCTACAGCAGGCTAATCAAACAAAAGGGTGTATGTTTTAAAGCGCCATTTGATAATTTTCATTTAAGGCTCCCGATCAAAGAGATCCTAACAATGTCTTACTGACTCTGGATAGATCCTTTGCCTCACTTTTCAAAGTGGCTTAGTTTATTGGTTGTAAAAATTGTTTTGATGTTCTAATTTTTTAGGCGGATGAGAGATCAGAAACTGCTCTGGTTTCACGTGCGCCTTAATTTGTAAAGCAACAGAAAGCGAGTTGGAAGGGAAATGAGCGGATGCATCAAAGGTCAGGAGGATCCTGCGAGTCACCTTTGCAAGCTTGAGTGAACAGACTGAAATACACACTAAAAGGTTCCCCCCCCCCAATCACAGACGTGCCTGGTTTCAGTATTTCTCTTTGCAATTATAACGGGAGCAAGGCTTTAAGTCAGAGCAAGTTTGGGCCCAGGCCATTGACTGACCAGTGAGAGTGAAGGTAAAATATCGGGAAGTTAGAGGGACAGGAAAGCAGAATGAAATGGCAACTGGGACTGATTGATTGAGGAAAAGTCCATGAGATCAAACTGGTTCATAGCTCTAAGGATCTGCTTCTTCTGTGGTTTGTACCCACATCAATATGGAGTAACTCCACTGACATCACTAACACATGGTGTGGTGTGCAGCTTTACCAAATACCTGTGTACTTGAAGTCCATGACAGGGCCAAGGACCAAATATTCATTAGTGGACACTGACTGTGGGTGCCTCTGCTTTTTGGGTGCTCAACCCAAAGCACTCGAGGCCTGATTTTTAAAGAGACGGCACAGATTACCACTCCAGTGGAAGCAGCTGGTGCTCAGTATCTCTGACTATCAGGACCAATGTATCCTGAGAAATGGAGACACCCAAAAGTTGAAGACACTTTTGACAATTTGGGCCTAAATGTTTCCCGTCAGTTGAGAAGGGTGAGTTTCTAGTCTCTTGTAATGAGGAGGACTGAGGAAGGATTCTTGGAATCCACTCCCTGCCACTGCAGTGAGCCTCGATGCCTTCCTATCAACCATTTTCCCACGGTAGGCTGGGCTGCTGGTTCTGAGAGGAAGATGAAAAGGACTTATGGGTGTAGACTCCGTCTAGTGCTAGAAGGCAATAGGAGGGAGCAACACTTGAAGTGTCTCCTTTTGTTGTGGTTAGAGGCCAGGTGCTGAGAGAGAGCTTTTCTTGCGGCCCTTAGTATGATTGGGCTGAAATTTTGGCAGATCTTGACCCTTTAACTCTTTGTAGTTTGGGTCCTTCCCACCAGGAACATCATATAATAGTGCGGTAGATGAGACCAGCTGACCACCTCTTGATTTACCTGCAAGGGGGCTGCAGGCAGGGGGCTTTCAAAGATCTCTCCACTCTGGAAATAGCTTCCTCCTAGATGCGAGAGAACCCAGATCTGTTGACCTTCTGGCACATCCAGTTCTGAAGAAGTGAGTGGGATAAGTAGTGGACATGGGGGTGGATTAGCACTTTCAGGCACAGGGAGGATGTGGTCACATGATTCTTTCCAAAAAGCCGTTGTGCTGAAGAGTGTTTGTAATTTCATTACTAGTTTTTTGGGGGAGTGTTTTTGGTAAGGTTTATTATTTTTCATGTATATGAACCCAAAGCGCCTCAGGGAACATTTTTTAAAAAACCAAATAAATAAATACTCCATCCCTTGGTGACCTTATATGAGCCAGCTAGAAATGTGCTGACTACCAAAAGTTCTCATTCCCATGCATTTCATGAACATCTAGAAAAATAGCCCTGCTGTGTTCTCTTAAATATTTCAATGTATTTTCATGCACTGATGTACTCATCATGTTGCTTGTAAGAATTCCAGACCTTGAATATATACATTCAACCTTGGTTTGTTTGTCTGGGTTTTTTTTTATTATTAATCATTCTTATTATTTTTAAATGAATTGTAAATTGCCTAAGAAATGTGATTGCCACAAACATCTAGTTATCAGCCGTGAAAACTGACCGTTAATAACAAAAACCAGGACCAATGTCATGAAACATTCATGGCTCATGGATACTTTTAAATTAAAGATCTGCTTCTCCAATAACAAACGGTCACTATTCCATAAAAGGGGGAAATGGCTCTATCTGCATTTTGCAAAAGAAGAGTTTTTCCACATTGTTTGGCAGAATAGTCTCTTTAAAAAAAAGAAGAAAGAAACAGAACTTGTTTTCATTTAAAAAAAAAACAAGTCACAGGCTCTGTGTTAAGAATTTGTATCTCAAAATACTTAGCGGCTAGATACATGTCATATCTGGGGACCATACAGTTTCTTTCACTTTTCTAGGTACCTGGTTCCAATATAGACTCAGCTAGTGACCAAAATATCAGACACTCTTTTAGTGGCCTGTTTGAAATGATATTGGTTCCCAGTCCAGTTACCGAAGGACAATAGGCTTCCAGATCATGGGGGGAGGGGAATCCATAACATTTGGTGCAAATTGCCAACCTTCTTGGCAATCCAGGAGAGATGAAAGTGGACTCTCTTCCCATCAGTGCCATGGCCCTCCAGACCAGGAATAAGGCCACAAAGAGGTCAGTGTTAGGGAACCTTGCATTGTTGCTGCCCATCATGTACCTGTGCTATGAATAAATAGGGCTTTTCAGGGATGCCAGTGCAATGATTTTCATGAGGATTGTTTTAGAACAGTTTGATTTCTAAAGGTTTCTATATCAGTCTATATTGTCTAAGCAACACAGGGGGTGAAATCCTGGCCCCACCCCACGCCTTGTACCCTGTGCCTTTCATTTAGGTTCAGAGCCAGCTCCCTTTGATATGTGTAGGAAGACACCCATTGATTTCAAAGGGAAGTTGGATTACAACCTTAGGGTGACATTCATCTCTGTGCAGAGGGCCCACTCAGGTCCTATGCACAGCTTAAGTACCACAGAAGCCCTCAAATGTATTTCACCTTTTGTGGATTGTCTATGAGCAGCTTGGAATTTCCTGGATTTAGGCCCTGATTCAGCAAGGTACTTCAGCACATATCAAACTTCAAGTGCTTAAGTACTCCTAAGACATCAGAGCAGTATCTGTTAAAACAGAGCTGTGTGATGTATGCATCCAGTCAACCCAAACATTGAACACTAGCAACAAACTGCTCACAAGCGACCAACCTGGCTCCCCTGATCCTAAAATCATGCATGAGTGGTTTGATGGATGTGAGCACATCCATTGAATTGAATAGGAGTGTTTGTGTGTGTAGAGTTATGCACCTGTAAGTATTTGCAGGATTGAGACCTACAATTTATTTGTAGGAATTATTTGTCCAATAATTTTGCATGTTTGAATTTAGGGCTTCACCTGAGCCAAGGGATCGGCCCACACAGATCCAATTACAGGATCGGGGCCAGAATTAATTACATTGATTATGATTTGTCAGCGATTTATGATTAGCTGAGTGCTGTAACTCCATGAGTGGATGGTGAAAAATCAGACACTCCAGCCAGAGCAGGTGGCAAATAAAATAGACTCATATCCCCAACATACCTGAGCTCAGCAAACTGTGTTCCTGAGTCCTAAAATTATCCACGATGGTCTCCATAATCTTTATGGGGGGCGGGAAATTAAGTCTTCAAAGAAAGAAGGAATTTAAACCATCCCTAGTTCAAAGCAAACTGCCACGTGCTGACAAACATTTCAAATGATAATATTTTGCTAACGCTCCATTAAATCATTGGGTAGTTTTTCTGCATTTCCTTTCCCATTGCTCCCCCGTCTACATTCACACAGGGAGGTGAAGGGAGGAGAAATTCCCTGTTGAAAAGGAGAAAAAAATATTGCTTTTGTTTTGTACAGTGCTGTAGGGTAGAATTTTGACTCCACTTCCTACTAGAGCTGTTTCTTCCAGACACCTTCCAGTCTTTGCTGACTACCAGGATACCTGCAGATAACCAGGAGCTGTCACCTCTCTAATCAGTCTGTCATCTTACACACTGTAATCAAACCAATAGTGCAACTGCACTATGTACCTTAACAGTCTAATGCACACTTGTATGTTGATAGGCTAATGTGATTGCTTAGATTACAATTCCAGTTTTATATTTATTTGCCTTAGGCAGCTATCACCTTGGTAACTAAGGCGCAGATCCACAAAAAAGTATTTAAGCTCCTAACTTCCATTGAAATCAATGGAAGTTAGGAGTCTCAGTACTTCTGTGGATCGGGCCCAAAGTGCCGATTGTTGATGGAATAAAGAGATTGTTACTTTACATTGGGCTGTTTCTCTAGTCTAACTACAGCGTTATCCGTGTTACACTGTGTGTGTAATATCGCAGGGAAGGTACAGCACAATAATAATCCTTCACCAGTGAAACTTGTCACACCACTAGGTTGGAGCATGATCAGTACATTATTGTCAATCATTTACTGTTTATCTTTTAGAGGAATTTCTTTAAATGACACTTGTGCTCATGGGCAGGGGAAGAGGAGGAGAGGTTACATCTGGGAAGTTCAACAATTAAACTGTTTTCTAGTTATTCGAACGTACAATAAAGAGACCTGATATTTTGGGAGAATTTTTTTTTCATGCTCATGTCAGTCAGAAACAGCTGGGCTAAGTTTCATAGAGCTTTCACCTCAATCAATCAACCAATCAATCAAGTAAGTTTGGGGGCTTATAGTATGAGAAATTCCAGGCCAAATGGATGTTTTTTAAAAAAGTTGCAACTCAGATGTTTGGAAATGAACGGATCTTTGAACTTGTATTTAGTGGTGGTCCTGTGGCCGCACCTTGTAGTAGAGGAAACAAGCTGGGTTAATTCCTGCAGCCTGACAACCCACTGAAATCACTAAGGGTGGCATTCTGGCCCCAGAGAAGTTAATGGCAAAACTCCCGCTGAGGTCACTGGGGCCAGGATTTCACCTTGGGTATGTATTTGTCTCTGGAATTCTGCAGCTCAGGATCTGATAGACCTAGCAACATCTTCAATTCTGTTAAAATCTCACACTGATTGCATTTCTGAACAGCACTTATGGAACTGTCCTTGGGTGGAACCTTGCAGACAGGGGGTTAATTTCAAACCCTTTTCAGGACTCCTTTAAGGAAGCTTCACTGTAAAACCTGCTATGCTGGGAAAGGGATGATGCAACACTCATGTCTTTAAGTGGGGCATGCTGGGATACCTGACTCTGCTATCTAATATCGCTGTTATCAAGGAACTGAACTTCAGTGTGAGATTTGGAGAAGGGCAGATGTAAGTCCTGTTTCTGTTCTAGCTGTAGTTGCTCCGAACGATGACACGCAGGATCTAGGGTGGTAAAAGTGCAATGGAGTTACTTTATAGGTGTTTACTCAAGTCTAGCTCTGTTTTCTTTTTAATCAGCTAGTTGTAGTGTGAGCAATTCAATGCAGCCCTGATTAACTCAGCTCCACCTAACCAAAATGCCTTTTTAGCTGTGGGTGTATTATGGCCCTGGCTGGCATCTCGTCACCATGCTGGGTCTCTGCAGGGGGCCCTGTGTCTTTCTCTTCCAGACACAGCAAGACTTAAGAATGTAACTGGTACCCTGCTCTGAGCTTGGAGGATTCAGTGTGGAGGCTTGTCAAAACCCACTGCCTGGGCAAACCAGCTCCCCTAAAGATTTTCTGAAGACTGTCCCTGTCCTATGTATTCACACATGGCTGGATCCTCTCCTACATCTTCAGGACACGTGGGAGAACGAGCAGGACAAGCGATGCATCACGTAGCATAGCAGAGCTAGGAGAAATGGAACGTGATTAGAGAGATTCCCAGTGTTCACTGTGGCAAATAGAAAGAAAACAGCTCTGGGGCCTCACCAGACACAGTGAAGAGAAAATGAACTCTGAACAAAATAATTCAAGTCCCCCCTCTATCCTCCACATCCAGTCTGTCCACTGTCCACCCACAGTCCTGTGCTGTTTTTTGAGCTATCTGGTCTACGTGGGACAGCTTCAGAATGAACGTTTGCAAAGCGCTCTTGCTTTTGTACCTCACCGACTGCCATATGTCATGCGACACCTACATCCAATAACATCCTTGGGTTATTCCTTGTCCATTATTTGCACCTACAAGACAGAGATTTTACATTTGTTTTTTAATTAACAAGTGCTATATTTAAACCAGAACACAAGACTCAAACCTCCTCGAACTTTTGGGGAGTTGGAGTAGGTTTCAGATCCAAACTTCACAGCTCGATCCCATATCTGTAACAGGAATTCAAAACCATATCTAGGAATTGCCAGACTGGATCAGACTAGTGATCCATCTAGCCCAGTATTCTGATTCTGGTGGTAGGCAGTACTAGCTGTTTCAGAGACAGATATAAGGAACTCTGTGGTTGAAGGAATAGCGTGCCCCCAGGGAAAGTTTCTTCCTAACTCCTCTCCTTCTCCCCAGTTAATTAGCGTCTGGTTTATGCCCTGACGCATGAGAGTTTTATCCTTTCCAGAAATGTAGGTAAATCCAGATCTAGATTTTACTCTTGGGCCCAAATTTCATAGTATAGGCCAATTTCTAATTTTAACTGCTGTGACGACTGGCATATATCTATGCCACTAGATAAAACATACACTGTAAATATTTTCCTATGCAATTATAAAATTAACAACAATGATAGACGAGCTTTCACATCAGTCCAACAAATTTGACCATGCACAGCAGCATATAGAGACATTCAATCATACGACTCAGCTTCTACCCTGCAGTTTCATCCAGTTGTGAAACTCAAAAGGGGCTTAACTACTTTAGCAGTGAATATGACATTAAGCGGATGAAGAACAGAAATGGCTCAGGAAAGACCAAAATACATATGTGTCACTACCGTCACCGCTTTAAACATGCATCATGTTAAAGTAACCTCATCAAAACAAAAAGAAATAGTTAGGTTCAAAGTTAATTTCAAAATAGGTGTATTTGGGGAGGAGGAGTCATCAGTATTTTATTGATTATTATTATTTATTAAGGGACAACAGACCCTGCCATTCAACAAACCCAAACAAAACAAAACATCATCAGCTGGACAAGCCTGTTGCTGTTTTCTAACGTGGGTCGGTTTGCTTATTGTTTGTGTCCTCAAACTCCCATCACCAGTCGGTCCGTCCTTTGGGCAGAGTTGGGCTTGAATTCAAAACCTGGATTCAAACACCGCTGAACTTGGGGCATGGGTGAGAGAGGTCAGTTCTGCATCCAAACTTTGCACTAGACCCTGCCTCTGTAACATGCTGAACAAAATCCCTGAGCTAAACATCCCCCTCAAACGTAGTGAGTATTTGGAGTCGGACCTGAGCTTTGTTGCTGTAGGTCCATCACTGCCCATACATGAAGCTTGGTGTTGTATTGAACAGAGCTGTGTGAAATGTTTGTAACAAGCTCAAAACCAACTGATATTATAGGGGATCTATTCTAGTTCAGCTTTAGATCAGCTTTCTGTGTAAAGCTTGACTCTAAGTGCTCTAGAATCCACGTGGTTACTCAGACTGCCTTGGAATGTGGTGGGCCATGGTTGTGGAAACGTTCATTAAGTTACCCAGCACTTCTGGGCAGAGTTGTGGGGTTTGCATCAAAATTGCATAACAATTGCCATTCTCACTGGCACTGACACCTGGGTAAAACACAAAAGTTCCAACACAGTTTTGCTGTCGGAAGTTAGGTTTGTTGGGTTTAAGGGGTTTAAAGCTACCTGGATGGAAGCCAAAGGCAATTTGGCGTGAATGCCTGCAAAGTATACCTCCCCCTACCATGAGTTCTGTACAACTGAATTGTGTTACATTTTATTTCATAACATGGCACCAATCTCTCTGGGTGACAGACACCGTGTAATTAATATAGCCCATATGACAACAAAGAATCACTTCCTTTTCCTTTTCCATGCAGCTCAGCAGCTTCTCGTTTCTTCTGGATTTCTCCTTTAAATTCAAACTTTATCCATTTATTTTTAGAATCTGAGTATCAACAGATCCTGAACTGGCTCCACTGCCAAACACCAGGGCTGTTTGGGTTTGTTGCGCTGTATCTAATTCTGGAACCAAATGTCCAGGAAGTTTGACTCCCAGACCAGCCGTCGTCCTGCCCCTGAGCATAGGGAGTAACTTCAGAGGAAACGACAGCTCTTCATTCTGCCAATCCCCTCTGTCCAACTGTGCAGGAGGCTTTGGGCTGGTGTTCTCGTTTATGCACATCTCAATTTTTTCAACAAACTCAGAGAAATCCACATCTCACTCCTCACTAGTTAATGGTTTCCTTAACACTGTAACTTCAAGCCACAATGGCGGCCCCTAGGAATTTAGCACCGCTAACTGTCCAAGTAATGATTAGTCAGAGAGACAATGATCTAATACCGATTGATGCAGAGGCCAAGATAATGTAATTGAAGAACTGAGTCAAAGGTGCCGCAGTATTTCCCCTGGTGCTAAACAGCATCTTTTGGAAGACAGTCTGTTCTGACTGTGACAGGCATGCACAGAATTCCAGACAGAAAATCCCTTTTCTCTAACAGAAGAGTAAGCGTTGTATTTCCAAGCTGCTTCCTTCCAGTACTTCTAACCAGCAAGGGCTGAGATCAATTAACTTACACTATATTTCCTGGCCAAACTTCTCAGCTGCTATGGTGCTGTGCAGTCTATAAAGTGTGTGTGTGTGGAGGGATGGTGGTGGGGAATATACAAGCTCTGTCGGGATGGGAGAAATGGTTCTGAAAAGAAATAAATCTGACCCAAGTCTTCACTCAAACCTGAAACCCAAACCACTTTATCTGAAAAATCAAGGAACCATCCAGGGGTGTTGTGCCCATAGGATAGCTCCTCCACCACCTCCCGTTCCAGGTTCCAGTGGAAGGGGAATGCCTAAGGGAAAGGATGTGTGGCTGGAGTAGGCTTATGTTCTGGCAATCCTCTTATAGCCAAAGGTGAGGTAGTACTGCCCTGATGCTACTCTGCTGTAGACTGGAGACGGCTTCAGCACTTGGATTGTCCCCAAGACTGAGGTGTAGAGGGGCCTGAAATGGTGGCTTAAAGCTACTCTTTGCTTCTTCCTCTAGCTTCTGCCATAAACACAGCTCCGTGGAACCAGAGAAGGTCCTTATTCCTGGCTAGGATAGGATGAAGAACAATGGCGGGTTTAGGTCAACATTTTGGGTGGGGCAGGATAAAACTCACTTTAGCTGCAGGTGTGTTCAGTTTTCTGCAGCTACTGTTCAGTGAATCATTACTGCTGTGGCTTTGGGGCTCCCTAGGGGAAGCCCCATATGTGTTTTCTACAGCTGACCCTACATGCAGCCTACACCTGACAGAGCTAGGTTGGCACCTGAGCAAGGATTTTTGAAAATAAACCCAGTTATATTCAGATTTTGTGTTCTCATTTTGCTGAATGCTGCAGACTGGACCTTAGAGGCCATTTTAGCTGGTTCACTGAGTTGACAGTACAGTGGAATTACCAGCTTACCATGGGAAAAGCTGCTCCTGATGTATTTCTAGTCTGGGTAGATGTAGAAGGTAACTAGGAAGCTTGTAAGGGAGCTGGTTTTTGGGAGCATTCCAGCCCAGTTTTGCAACCACTAGAGATTTGGGTTGATGGTGAGTGTAACTTGGTGCTTTCAGTTTGCCAGAGAGGTTCGTGCAAAAACTTTCCGCAGTTTGGATCTACACGGATGGCAGGAGCTCCCTAGTTTTGCAATAACGATAAGGCAGAAGGGAGCATGTCAAGTGGTTTTGATACAAAGCCATAAACCAACCCCAGCATCCACTTCACACCAGCCTCAAGGTTCACTCAAAATATTCACCATCCTCAGCAAGTCTTTCAGTGAATCTGGATGAAGCTTCAAGTTTGTAATGAAACCCAACATTTTGCATGGCTTGATTGCCGCATTGCCAACATTTTTGCACAAGTCTTGCTTGGATAAATGTCTGAAACTTTTACTGTCATATTAGCACTGACACTTTTGAACCTTTTGAAGTTCACTCTCGGGCAGATTAATTCAAGATGCTTGGGATCTGGATGCAGTGGGTTGGATGGGGCTCAGATGCAGCAATGAGAAGAGACTAGTTTGGGAGAGATCAAGAGAGAGAGGTGAGCTCTTCCCTAGCTTGTTCGTTGAGAAAGAACATGGAGCAACAACCAGTCTGTGCTGGATGGACGGCAGTTTGGATGAGAAAGACCAATACATCTTTCAAGGCAGCCCTGTGTGTAGCAATGAGATTTGGGAGTCCATGGGACAGGGCTGAATGGAAAAATCTATTCAAGGGAATTAAAATGCTTTGAAGTTTTAGTAGATCAGGGCAATGTTTTGGTTTAATTCAATTCACCCTTAAATTTGCACCTAACCGATATAACATAAAACCAAGAAACCCACCTGTGGTATGTACGAATCAACCGAGAAGAGATTATAAATATATATATATATATTTTTCCCCAGCCTTGACCTTCTCGACCCAGCTTGTTTGTACTGCTGAGCAAAACTATACAATAACAAATATAACAACGTCAAGGGGGCATTTCAGAATGGTTAGCAACATCTACAGCCTCGCAGGAATGTGTCAGGGAGTTAATTATTGTGTTCAACTGTAATTCTATCATCCCTGAACATAAAGTAGTTTGTTTGGGGTTTTTTTCCCCCTTGCTGAAGATAAAGGAGTTAAGTTTAATCATTAAATCTCCATCTTGTTCCATGTAGGTCAGGCACTGAACCTAAGTCAGACATTATAGCATTTAGCAACCTTATCTCCTTTACAATAAAGAGCAAGCAGGAAGCTGACTGTGTTGTATACTTTATATATAAAAAAAATTATTTAAAGAAAAGCCTTTTTAAAAATGGCTGGGAAGCGAGGAGATCCTCCAAACAGCAGCTTCGGTAAACAGGATGAAATCAGATAAAGAAATTACTGTAAAAATATTGCCTCATCTCCAAAGCTCAGAACTTTTTTTTTTTTGCTTTTGCTCTTTTTTATCTTTGAGAAAGATAATGAAAGAGGAAGCTTGAAACCACATTTCCATTGATGTTCGAATACACAACTGCTGGATTTAAGAACTGGAGGAGATCAAAGAGAATGGTTTTCATTCCGATAAAATTATACCAGTTCTGGTACAGGGTGATGGGCTCATTTATGAACTCTGTGAGTCAAACAGTTGTTAAGGAACCTTCTTCTACTTTTTTTCTTCTTTCCTTTGCTAAGAACTAAATGAAAAATGCCTGGAATTCCTAAGAATTAATTAGGAGTGTAGCTAATAATGTTATAATAGATACATAGTAACATTGTTCGTCTCTTTTAGAATACTGTCTGGGAGCACAAAACATCTGTACAATCTAAGGGGAATAGGAATGTCTGTTCTTCTGCTACTGTGTGTTACAGTTCACATAATATGAACACTTAAACAGCACTCTATTATAAAAGTATATATTCTGAAACCATGCTGCAGTGGTTTAATTTTTTATTAAGACATAATCTTATATTGCCAAAAATATGGTAAGGTTTAAACTAATCAAAATGCTTTCCCTTTTTTTGGTTCCACAGCAAATGTGTTTATTATTGAATGTTTTTAAAAAATCTCAGTTCAGATCTATATAGTATGTAAAAATGACCTACCGACTTTGGAATGGGAATTTTAAGAGCCCAATCCTCTAATATTAAACAGGCAGATATCCAACGCCTGTAGAAGTCATTGTTGACTGCAATGGGACCCCATACGGACCTTTGTCAGCATGGAGTTCATTGTACAAGTGGGGAGTAAGTCTTATTTCGGGGTCCCTTATATTGCAGTCAAAGTATAGTGTCATTTTGATGGAAAGCCTCTTTTATAATAACTTCACATTTGTATGTCCTTAAGGATCTGAAAGTACATTAAGAGCTCTGCTTACTCAGGAATGGCTTCCCCCACCGCTGCAATGCAGCCACCTTTGGAGTGGAGTCTGGCAGCTGCTGCTGGTAAGTGCCACGCTACCCACCAACTGAAGAAGAGTAAAGAAAATGACCATATACAATTTTAAAATATCAGGAGAAATGGGGAAGGCAGCTTATTATTACATGAATTTGACCAAAATTTATGTTCTCAGATTCTCTACAAGGGCACTGTTACTGGGAGAGTCCAGAATGCCACATGTAAATTACAAGACAAGCAGCCTTAGCCAGGGTTAAGCTGCTCATGAATGTGGCCCACAATATTGATGATGATATATTCCTACTATGAGATTTAATTAGAATATGTATAAAAATACTTGGACATAACTTTAAATATGAACAGAGCGGAGACTATGCGAAGCTCTTACCTTTCTATCATGGGGTTCTACATAGGCTGTCTCTCTACTGAATGTTGACACCACTAGCAGGAGCAGCAGAATTCTCTACTGGGCTCTGGTGACTCAAATGGTTTAGTTTTCTTCTTCACAGTAACAAAATGAAAGTGCAGAGATGATCAGGGGGAGGGGGGCGAAGGGGATAATTTTATGTTGTGGAAATGTTCTTTCCCCCTTTTTCTTAAATTTCAAAATATGAAATTTCATAAAAATTTCAACCAGCTCTATAGTTGGTCAAAAAAGTAGGGGGAGGGAGAGAATTTCAGCCCAAATTTTCTAAGAACTTTGAAATTTCATCCGGGTGTTAAAATTCAAAAAATTTTGACCGGATCTACAAAAGATAAAATGAAGAAGGAAACTGGTGCTAAAATGTGATGATTTGAGGGCTCTGTCTATGTACTGCTTTTGAATTCTGGTTAATTTCATGAAATTATTGGATCACTGAATGCCTCAATGTGTAGTAAGTCAACCATGAGCTAACAAGGTCCCTGTCCAGTGTCACCCTAGAAGAACCTACAGAACCAACAAAAGAAGTTGTTAACCTTAACACTTGTGCTCTGGCAAGGCAGTGGATATGCTAAGGATAATGTGGTTTCGAGAGGAACAAATGCAAATGCTTTTGGAGGGAGAGGGAACTTTTTTGACTGTGCGACCAGTCAAAGTCAATAGAAACTGTCTGGAAGAGAACGAGTGAGAGAGAGAGCAGACTCAATTTTTCCAGAGGAGAAGCATCCAAGGAAGGGGACTTGCAATCCTGAAGTGATGCAAAGAACACTCCAGATTGGTGAGGAAGATAAGGTGTATAGATGTTCTATTGCTTTCTATAGAGCTGTAGGTTTCTTTTTTGTCTAAAGTAAAGAGTGATTGATTTGAGAACTCTGTGAGCAAAGTCTGTGTCTTATGTGCTTCAACTATCACATGTCTCTGGAGAGGTTAACTGTAACCCAGAGCGCCCTGGGAAAACAAGCTACCGAGAAGTCTGGGGGAGCTGGCACTAGTTTCAGGATCCAGGCAGTTGGTCCATGGGGTCTCAGCTTTCAAAAGGGAGTGCTAGACAGAGGATCTGCACTGCAGGAATGTGCCTAGAGCAGGATTAGGTTCAGGAAGCTTAAAGCGTATGGGTCCAGCATACACGGCAGACTGGTAAGAGTCCGGAAAGGGAGTTAAACTAGAGCGGTGATATAAGCCTTTCACTTCTAGGTCGCTACTTCAAAGCCAGCCTAGGTCTGGAACCAACTGTTCTGTCCACTGAATGGCTGTTCAAAGGCTTGCGTAAGTGAATTAGTGGTCTGCACTCTGTATCAAAAAGTGCCATGAGCAATCAGCACCCTGGTAGACTCAGAGAGGCCAAGGGCTGAATGGGCCATGGAGAAGGAATATCCTCTTACCTCTGGAGGATCTGAATTAAAGAACAGTTCCAGTTATATCAGTTAGGATATAAATGTACAGTGATATAATGTCTGATGCTGAGGGTGTAAACTGTCTACTAAATGTTTAGGATTAGGAAGAAACTTCTTCTATGAGCATTTTATGACACATCTGGCATTGGCCGCTGTCTTTGACAGAACACTAAACCAGATAGACCTTGGGTCTGATTCTGTCTGGCAATTCATATGTTTCTATGTCACTCTAATGCAGGAGTGAGGAAGAGGCGCAGGGGGAAATTTGCACTTGCCTACCTGTTTCTGTGAATAAACAAGGTTTTTTGATGGTAATAAAAACAATCAGAGCATTTTCTTACATGAACTTCACATGTTCTCGATGTTCCATAGTGGAGAATCTGGTAAAAAATATCCAACAGATTCAGCCCTGCTGCTCTGAGCACCTTCCTTTAGTTTTTCTGTTAGTTTTTTTTAATTAAAATCTTAAACAGAATTTGTTTCTTGCAGTCTTGCCTCTGCCAAGATACTTACCAGATGTGGCATATGCCTCAAAGGAGCTCAGAACTGGGTAAGCTCCTAAGCCAAATTATTTTACTTGCCATTTCCTTTCTTGGCAAAGGGCCCCATATGAGAGCATCTTGAACTGTCCGAAAGAAAGGAAAATGTTATATAGCTTTAAAAATAGTTTGTGCCCGGGCTGGGCATGGAGGGCAGCTAGTGTAATTATAAATGGTGATTACCAAGATCATGCCTGCTAGAGTCACTTGTGACTTGCTGAATTCAAGTTAATGACCATGGAATGCATTATTAATAATACTCGGGCTAGCTGCTAGTACTCTGGGTGACATATTTAAAGTAGCCGATGGAAGCCAGTAAATAGTATCATATGTTAACAGTTAAAAGCTTAAGCCCTTCATTGAAAATTTGACCCCCATGGTGAATGTTTGAAGTTTGCATTCTGCCTTTTTAATGATTTTAGAGGCTTCTTGCATTTGGTTCTTTATAGCTTCAACTTCCCAATTTATTTTTGGAGCTTCAGACCAAGAACTGGGATTTGGGGATAGCGTTTGAGCCTGTGTGCAGTCACAGTTTTAAACGGCAGACAGGTACATTCATTTTGCCTAACTTGGGAACCATTGCAAATTGTGACTCAGACTTGGACCTGACTGGGTTTGCATTCCACTCAATAGAAAGTGAAGAAAAAAGCATCAGAACAATAAAAATTCAATGGGAAAACAATTCTGCTGAAAGAGCTGACAGAGTGAAAAATCAACAAAATGTATGGCGCAAGTACAATTCATATCATACGTTAAGACACCAACTAACAAATCCATCAGGCAGTTACATTACAGGTGGGAAAAGATTCACAAGCTAGAGTTCTGCAAAAAAAATAATTTGAAAGGTTTGCAAAAAGCTCTGACTTCACAAGGTTCACCTCACCCTAATTGAGCTTGTGTCTTCAATGACGTACTCCTGTTTCCATCTCCGTGTAAATCATTTTAAAATCTGTTTCTTCAGTTCCCCTACATCTTCTGTGTAGTGGTGGACACTTCTGAGATGCCTGAGTTTGGAGAAGACCTTCATCCAAAAGGTGAACTGAGGGATTTTGAGAGATTCAGAAAGGTTTAATGAATTTACTTCTTGAAGGTTTTTGTTCTTCTCCTTCCTTTGTGTTCATAAAACTCTCTCTGTTTCCTGGCTTATGTGGGTCAGAAGAACCAAAGCATCATGAGAACACTTATTAAT
Source organism: Gopherus evgoodei (assembly GCF_007399415.2). Taxonomy (NCBI): domain Eukaryota; kingdom Metazoa; phylum Chordata; order Testudines; family Testudinidae; genus Gopherus; species Gopherus evgoodei. The sequence goes on along the minus strand of NC_044336.1, from coordinate 23,097,885 downwards.
GAGACCTTTCTAGCTCGATTTTCCTTTCTCATGAAATTCAGCAAAGCATCTGAACTTCAGAGTTTAATCTGAACCAAAGTGCCCCCAGCTGAGGGTTGTCCATCATCACTACCATGGCCAACACTTGAGTTCTAAGGGACTCTATCTAAAGCAACACATGTGGCATCCCATCCAGCTCCCTCCCTCTTTTGAGCATGTCCAAACATCTCCAGCTATGAGCCTGACACTGCCATTCTCGCCCCTCCACACCACCAGATAGGCTGCAGTGAAACATGCACACACACACCCTATTTGTGAGGCCCTAGAGTGCCCTACATGGAGACAGCAGGCGCTCGGATGTCATGATGGATAGATGAGAGACAAGGTGGGTGAAGTAATATCTTTTATTGGATCAGCTTCTGTAGGGGAGAGAAACAAGCTTTCACACTCACACAGAGCTTTTCTTCAGCTCTCAACGGATGGACAGAGAGCAGGTGGAGCTGAAACCCAAATTTCCAAGGGGTGAGTAAGGACACTCGGTCTCTGCAATGGCCTGCTATTATTGTTGTATACCAGCCAGCCAAGATCAGGGTACCATTAAGCTAGGTGCTGTAAACCTAGTAAGAGACAGCCCCCGTCTCACACGTTAACGGACAATGGGCAGGACCGGAGGGAAAGAAGTATCACAACTCATCCCATGTCACACAGCAAATCAGTGGCAGAGACAGGACTAGAGCCTAGGTGTTTTGTCTCCCAGTCCTGTATGTTAGCCACTGAAACATACTGTCTCTGAGAACCGCCATCTTAGTCATGTAGTAGTGCAGTAGAAGCTCAGAGTTACAGACTCCTCGAGAATGGAGGTTGGCCATAACTCTGAAATGTTCGTAACTGGACAAAACGCAGTTCAGGCCCCAGATCCAGCAGCTGAGCAACCTAGTCAGTCCCGGCATGAGTTTGCAAACTTGACCCTCTCCAGGCAGAGTGTGTGTGTTTGTGTGTGAGGGGGAGAGAGGGAGAGAAAAAAACAGTATGCCCCCCTCCTGAGGAAGTGGGGTAAAAACAGCGCATCCCACTTCCAGTGGCCGGGGAAGCAGTGAAAGCTGTGCAGACCCCAGCGCTGCTCCTGCTGTGCTGGCTCTGGCTGCCTTGAGCTGGCAGCCCCAGCATCTTGCTGTAAGTGGTTGCCCACAAGTGGGGGTGGGAGCAGGAAGCCCAGGTGTACCTACCTTCAAGATGCAATTCAGGCATAGTACAGTACTTGCTGCTTTTTTTTTTTTTTAACCTCTGGTGCTGCCTGATTGGTTACTTCTGGTTTCACATGATGTCTGGTCGACCAGTCAGTCCATAGCTCTGGTGTTCCTATCTTTGAGGTTCTACTGTCATAATAATAATAAATACCTGGTAAACTTAAATATTCTTTCATTTCCTATGAAGAATGTTTCTAATTTAGAAGCAAAGGGGGAATTATGGAACACAATGCTAGCAACGCATCTCTAATTTCCACCTGAAAAGCCAGTTTGTTTGTTTATGACTTTTCAAAATATATCAGGCTAGTAGGGGAACGCAAACCATTTCAGAAATGTTGTAGCAAAGTTTTGCAGTGAACCTGCAGCACATAATAATGAAGAGGGTATCTCAGACTTCTGTAAATAACTTTGAGTCAGAGTCATCCGGGATGCACTCGTTCGACATGGACAAGTGAGGGCTTTCTGTTCCAAGCTCTTCCATCAGGCCTACGGACTTACTCACTGATCAGTGCAATAGCAGTGTGGTGAGGCTGTTTGCAGTTTCAGTTCTGTTATTACATGCTGGGCCAGATCCTGCCCAGACCATAAAGAGGAGTTGAGATAAGAGAAAGCATGACCAACCGTCACAAAATTTGGTGTTTTTCTGAAGTCCTGAGCTCCTGGAGTCATGTGATTATGTGGGAATTTTGGCTTTTGTTTAGAAACAAGCTTCTGGCCTACCTGATTGCAGAGTAAAGCTTGAGAATGTGAACCAGAGGGGCTCAGAGGGCAAATCAAGAGATACCAACATTTTTTTTAATCTTATCATTTTGGGCTTGAGGTTGGCAATATTGCTATGCCCCCATTCAGGTTATCACTGACCTGCTTGGCTGTGGAATTTGCAGGGTAAGAGAGAAAGAATGAGTAGAACTCTCCCTCTGATAAGTGCTATACTTTCATCTTCTCTTTTTCCTTTTCATCTCCTGTTCTCTCCTGTTCCTTTCTTCTCTCCACTTTCCTCTTCATTCCTTTATCTCCTCTTCCCTTGTGACCACATTATTCATTCCCTCTGTCACCACCTCTCTTGGTCCTCTGCCTTCCTTTTGTTCTGCTGACCCCCTGTTAAGGCCCATCCTGTGCATAATTTCACTGGACTGCTTATTCTATGCAATGCAGGATGCAGTTCACAGTGTCAAATATAGATGCACAAGTGGACAGATTAATTCTAGTGAGCAACTCGACATGAATGCTACAGAGAAGCTTCATATGTCTGTGGACCAGTTTGTTCTTACTAATGGTCCCTCCTGGTTCACAGTTCTTGTATAAGCTGCTGTTAATAGTAAGTACTTAGCTCTGAGAATGAAAGAGACTCGGGTCGATTGCCAGCTATGTGCCAATGAGCATAGACTAACACAGTGAGAATTTACTGGTCATCTAGCTTCTGCTGTGGCCTCATTGTTAGCTACCATCCCTGATTTTGACCTGTTGCTGGCTATCTTTTTGTGTAGAAAGCTAGTTCTTTGGAAGCAACAACATGGGTAATTTTCTGGAGCAGTTACAGCGCGCAAAAAGATATTGACCTTCCAGTTGTGCACATTAGGATCACTTGCCAGAGAATGCAAAATACAGTCCCTCTGAAATTCAGTATGAGCTCACCAACATTAATGTTGCATGAGTTTGCAAGCAGATGGCAGGGGACATCCAACTAGTTGGAATGTGCTCTATAATAGCAGACCAAACTTGCATGTGGCAAACAGCTGAGCTTTGGCCTGAGGTAGGGGATACCACTCCCAGCTTAACAGCACATAAAGCATGTGTTTACATCCCCAGCTATAACTGAACATGACTCAGCCCCACTCTGCAATGACTCAGGTCAAGAGCTAACTCTTTTGGGACTGTAAAACTGTGGTGGCTATGTATAATATTAACATCTAACAACAAACACTATATTTTTACATTCATGACAGCACTTTTCATCTTAAGGGATTCCAACGAGCTTTACAAACTGTCCGGCGATATACATTATTAGATATAGTACTGTGTATACAATATTGTTGAAGAGTGACAGCCACTTAGTTAAGGTTGCAACCAGCCTCCATTATATACCATTATTTAAGCCCTCTCTTTGTCCTCACCCACTCCAACTATGGCTTGGGAAATTTGACTTGAAAATTGTCATTTTCTACTTTGAAGGTGAAAAATAATTTTTCTACCAAGTTTGAGGAAAATCTGTCAAGCCATTTTTGAGTTATTGGTCATTTTAAAATACCCCGATGTTGACTGTTCATTACTTATTATCTAATGTCTACAGTCTCCTTCTTGCTCAGAAATGACCTGTTACTACCCTTTCAAACTTTGCATATAGTTAAATCTTTCCATATAATTGTGTATTTAAAGAAAATGGGTTGCAACTAAGCCTGTTATTAATTACTTCTGTTGTGGCTGGTATTGTGATGAAATATGCATTTCCTTGTACTTGATAAGAATGTGTCTGTGTTTACTATGTAGGCCAGTGGCTCTCAACCTTTCCAGACTATGTACCCCTTTCAGGAGTCTGATTTGTCTTCCGTAACCCCAAGTTTCTCCTCACTTAAAAACGACTTGCTTACAAAATCAGACATAAAAATACAAAAGTGTCACAGTGCACTGTTACTGAAAAATTGCTGACTTTCTCATTTTTACCTTATAATTGTGAAAGGAAACAATTGGATTACATATATTGTCCTTTCATTTCAGTGTATAGTATACAGAGCTGTATAAATAAGTCATTGTATGAAATTTTAGTTTGTACTGACTTTGCTCCTGCTTTTTATGTAACCTGTTGTAAAAGTAGGCAACTATCTAGATGAGTTGATGTATCCCCTGGAAGACGTCTATGTATCCCCGGGGTACATGTTCCCCTAGTTGAGAACCACTGATATAGGCAGTGTAATTGCTCACTTCTCTGCTCATAAGAGTTGGGTTTTGTAGATGATGCAGTAGATAAGTGATGTAGTAAATAAACACTTAGCAACCTTCACAGGTTGTTGCACTGGTAGCTTTCGCTTTTGGAATGCGTGTACTGTATATATTCATAAAAGGGTAAAATGTAATCTTGGGAGAAGGCTAGCACAAGGACTATATTCACTGTATGCATTTGTACTTATCCATATAAAAATCACATTGAAGTGCAGCCACCTCGAGGGTGGAACAGAGCAGCTATTCAGCCTTCGGTCTGACCATTAACATCAAGAAGACTGAGGTCATGCACCAGCCAGCTCCCCACGCTCCATACTCAGAACCGTCCATCACTGTAAATGGACAGAGACTTCAGGCAGTGGACCACTTCACATACCTGGGCAATACCCTTTCCCGAGCAGTGTCAATCGATGATGAAGTAAACTGCCAAATTGCTAAAGCCAGCTCTGCATTTGGCCAATTGCACTCCAACGTCTGGGAACGTCGAGGGATCAGTCTACCAGCAAAGCTGAAGGTCTACTAAGCAGCGGTGCTTCCAGCTTTGCTGTACGCCTGCGAGACGTGGACTGTCTATCGGAATCATACAAGAATGCTCAATCACTTCCACGTTTCCCTGTCTGCGGAAGCTTCTAAAAATCAGATGGCAGGACAAAGTGTCCAATACTGAAGTCCTTACCAGAGCCAGTCTGCCGTCAGTTCACACTCTGCTGATGAGAGTCCAGACCAGATGGGCCGGACATGTCGTGAGAATGTCAGACGAGCGCATTCCTAAACAGCTCTTCTACGGAGAACTCACCCAGGGAAAGCGCTCACCTGGAGGACAAAAGAAGCAGTTCAAGGACACACTGAAGACCTCTCTGAAGTCCCTCAAGATCAACACCACCACGTGGGAAACCCTCGCACTGAACCGTCCAGGATGGCGCCGCCTCATTCACACAGGCAGTAATACCTCTGAGGCGAGGCATACTGCTGAGTCTGAAAGAAAGCATGAGCTGCGCAAGTCCAGAGCTGCCCAGACATCATCGACAGTGCCATCACATGTCTGCCCGACGTGTGACAGGACGTTCCAGGCCTGAATCAGACTGATCAGTCATCTTCGGACGCACAGAGTCCGGTCATCGAACGAATGAGTTGTTGAGGTCTTCATCGACAACGATGGACGAACATCAGGTCTATATGATCCATTATGTCGTCCAACATTGCGGGATATGATATAATCACATTAATGTTCTATATGCTGACACAGTCCTCCACCCCCAGAATTGTTCTAGCACGTGAGCCTTGCCCCCGTGCCATCCAGTGAGGTGGTATTTCTGAGCTTGCCCAACCCCCATGAGATGCATGAGCCACAGCTTCAACTCCCCTTCTCACCATCTTCTTCACAGCAAAGAGACAGGGGACTCATTTCCTTCTATCAACCTACAAAAATTCATTGCAAGGGGGGGAAAAGAAAATCAGACAACGTGCCCATTCTTAGTTTTGTCACACGCACACCTCCAACACCGCAAACACATTTCAGCCATGCCTGTCTGCTGCTACAAAGCCGACCAGCTTAATAATTAATAGCATGGAGGGTTTACAGTAATTAGCCACCAGGATGTTTGCAGTACAAAAGGGGAACCAAAAGCAGCATGTGTTCCTGCAGCACCACAGACGCCTTGGTGACGGGTGCAGTATAAAGATATAGATGGAATAGAATAGTCTTGCAGAGGGGCATGCCCAGAGCACAGCCACAGGACACATGTACAGCACAAGTTCATGCAGGAGGGGAGCAGATGTCCACTATTCCCCAACTCAAACCCAGCAATAGTTGGACATAGGCACCTCTGGAACTGGGCTCAGACCTTGCATCCAGGTTGGGCATGAAGAATCCATTCCTTATAGCTCCCTCACAGTTTCGGTGGGACTTGAAACAACATGGACATTTTGTTAAATTCCTTGGGTTTGCCTCAAGCTCTAGCAGGTGGGTGCTTGGCGTGGCAGCATTGCTCTCGCTTTCTGAGTCTAGTTAGGATGAGTTGGTCATTGACGGGTTGGGGGAGGAGCAGGAAGCCCAAACCATTTGTAGACAAATGGCAGTTTAGATGATGTTTGAGAAGCAGTGAGCTTGATTTACCTCATGTTACTCTTTTTCAGTGCAGTTACACCAGCGTGACACTGGAGTCACGGTGGCGAGACAGACCCACCGTTTCCAAGGAAGCCCAAAAGCATTGTAAGACTACATGAAATTAGAGGTTATCAGCATCACTAAGGTTTGGGTTAGTTCCTGCCATCAATTCTGTGTCCCCTGTTTCAATGAACCAAGACTCCTTCCAACCGCGGATGCTCCAACAGTCCCTATGTCGTCCCTGATCCCAACTGCTTTTTCTCCAGCTGGTTAATAAATAGGACAATCCTAATGTTTCATTTATTTTAAAATTATTTGAAAGGTTACCCTCACTGTGGGAGGAGAGGCCCAGATGTCCCTCAGTACAGGCTCTTCCCCTAAACCTATTAAGGACAAAAAAAAATGTGAATGCCAAGTGAACCTCATTAAAGTACAGACCTTGGCCTGTTTGAGTACGAATCTTACCATTCTCATTTACTCCATTATTGTATGCTGGTCCTTACCTGCTCTTCCCTGTCCTCCAAAGACGTAATGTTTCCCACACCAACTATCCCATCAAGTATCAATGTCAGATCTCCACTGTGAAATCAGATAGTGCTATCCACCCCACAACTCTAAACAAGCCTCTCACAGGGGAAGAGATGTAAACATTGTTAATGTTAAGAGAGCCTCAGCCCCCTGTAATCCCTTTATTATTATAGATTAATCCTGAAATACTTACCATGACTCTTAGAACATGGATTCTCCACCTGAATGTCTCTGAGCTCTTTGCAAGCATTAATTAAGGCTCACTCTATGAGGCAAGACAGTAATATTACATGTGTTTTGCATATGGGTAAATTGAGGGCACAGTTCAAAAGATCAGTCCAAGATAACACAACATGTCTGTGGCTGAGTCAGGGAACAGAATATAGGAGTGCTAATTTCTCTATGGATCCTCCTAAAAGAAGCGAGAGCAGTTCTAAAAATCAGGAACCAAAAACCGGCTCAGAAAAGATGAAATAAAGTTTAGAAAATGACACCTTGAACAAACAGTTTGGAAACAAAGCATAACAGTTAGTTTAAAATTAAAATCTTCTGGGAGGGTGCGTGCACTAGGTTCTGCTTCAAACAATGGAGTTTTAAATGAAAGTCAGCACTCAATTTAAAAATGACCAGAAGGATTTTCAGTGCAAAATTATAATCACCGAAGAGCACAGAGCATAAATAGAAAGACTGTAAAAAACTGTAGAAAAGAGCATTTGGGAAGGGTGTTGGCTGTGTGGATGCCGATCCACAGCCGTGCTCCAAAAACAAGTTTTGTTTAGTTAAGCCCCAAGTCTAACAAAGCTGGAGATTCAGAGATTTGCCAGTTCTGGGTTAAATTGTGAGCATGTCACTATTGGCCATGCAAAGCGTGGCTGGGGATTCAGAGCTACTGAGAAGCAAAAGGATGAATCTGGCTCCAGTGAATGAAAACACACAGCCTAAGCTGGGAATGAAGCTGCTAACATAAATGCACCAATACTTACCTACAATAAACAATGTCACCCAAGGCCCCTCTTCCTAAACAAAAGGTATTGTTTTTCTTTCTTTCCACACTTCTTTTCTCTCCTGTTGATCTACCCGTTCCACCAAGTTTCCCAACAAGCCCAAAAATGGAGGGAAAGGAATGCGGTCTGTCTATGAACTAAAGACCAGTTGATGAAACTGATTGTTCTGATTAGGAACGCACATGCTTTGAAGTGGAATCTCTGCATGCTGTGGATTTGTCATCCGCTCTTCTTCACCAAGGAGCTGCGGGGCTAGGGATGGGGAGAGCTGCAGAAAAAGAAGTGTGTTTAAAAGAAAGTGGAAAAATGAGAAATCTTCAAGACCCTGATAACAAACTTGTAGCACTGAGGGGAAATAACATGGCAACTGTCAATGGTGAGAACCAGGAAAACAGGGTAGCCCACCAGTAGGGTTTAAATAATTACTGTACTTTCAGGAGATCAGAGACCAAAGGGCATGGAGGAAACAGAGGAGCTGGTAAAGGTGTGGAGTGAACCATGGGGCTTTGGAGCAAAGGGGACAAGGATGCATTTGGAATCTAAAAGGAGAGAGAGAGATTATGGGCATCAGTAGCTAAATAAGTGCTTATTTCAGGGCACTGGCTTTTTGTTCCCTCACAGAAATCTAATTCTCTCTCACACCGATATGTATAATGAATAAACTTGTACTCAAGTTGCTAGCCTGGTTTGAATCCCATGACACCACATCTACACTGCTATTGTTACCTGTGCTAGCTAGATTAAAGCTACAATCACACTGACAGCGTGGGCATAGACTCTGTTTGGGAGCAGGGAACTTTGACTAGTTTCACTAAGGTGCCATGCACAACTACAACCCATTACAGCTACTGAGCTTAAGGTATGTATTAACCCTTCAAAAACCGAGCTGGGCCCCAAAAACCCAAGATCTGAACACCTCTGATTTTGCATCTTAGGGCCTCTTCTTAAAGGAGATAGGGGAGAAAAACAAAGCCATGAAAAGCCTAGACAGCATGAAATATCCTTGCTTAAGAAGGAGGGGGTGGGTGGAATACCTGTCAGCAGCCAAGCAGGGCTGTTTATCCCACTTCACTCCTTCTTTCTTACATAGGAGACTGAGGGCACAGATACCAGTGAGCACATGTCTATATGTGAGTAGGGTGACCAGATGTCCCGATTTTATGGGGACAGTCCAGATATTTGGGGCTTTTTCTTATATAGGTGCCTATTACCCCCCATCCATATGGTCTACTTATTGACTCTTGCCTATTTACACTGTTGTAGTATCACCCTAAAATGCTGATGGTGGGAGTAGGTGTATTTCTAAGAGTAAGGACAATAATAACTATTTCATATTTCTTTAACTACTTTAGGGCTACCCTTGTCCAGCTACCACTCCCATTGGCTTCAGGGACTGCATAAGGGAAGGGTTTAACTCTTGGAATTAAGGGCAGCTTTACAACCCTTTGACTCTTGTTGAAAATTGAGTGAATAGGTATTATAGGAAGAACTGTGTTGAGTAAATGAATATTTTGATATGTATTGTAATGATGATGCCGGCACACGCAGTAAATACCCGACTGGCCCCCAAATTAGCATCACCTTCCAGACTTAATTTTTAACAACATCATGACTTTTATAACCCCCCACCCTTCCCCCAATATATATATATATATATGTCCATGGAAATCACACCAATAACAGTGGATTGCAGAGGTTTGACTATAGATAATTCATGTCCCAAGGAAGCTAGATTCTACTGATACTTTTCAGAAATGGTTCATTTCCCTTAGTTTAAAAAAAAGGGGGGGCGCGTAAAGAAAGCAGTAGTTGAAAGTTGAGCCCATTTAAAACACCTTAGCTCAGAATCGAAGAATTGAAGCTGTTTTTTCCACTGCAGAAATTATGTGGCCTTGAATCATACATGCCTTGCTTGCTATTCTGCAATTGAAAAGAGTCTTTTGTGAGGATTTTTTAAAATAATTACTACAAAGCACTTCAAGTGGAATTCTGATTGTCGTCTATTTCTCATTTCATGCTTTCATGACATTTTTGTTCAGAGATGAATCTTTTATGAAATGTCTGTTTAAGGTTACACCCTCCAGAACCTTATTATTTGCCTTAAAGAAAAAAAAATCCATCACAGGCTGTAGCTTATTCTTTAAGCTTCCCCATTAGTCTAACTAAATTCATCAGAGTAATACCATTATTCATGCAAAATAGGTGTCATCTTTCTTTACACCTCTTAGCAAGCGGTTGAACTGATTTCTGCATATACGCAGTTCAGTCTTCTGAAGTCTGCAAAGTATGAAGATTTTCAGGCTGCAAAGAACTATTTACTTGGCCATAAATATCCATGTATCACTTATACTTAAAACTGGCCCCTCACAACACAAAACCCAGGCAAACCTCACTGGCTCCAGAAGAAGGACAAATTCACTTTTCTGTTAACAAAGCTCTAAGATTTCCAGGTTCAGAGAGTCCTGCCTGGAAATAAGGGTCCAAAATTAGCTCTCCATTTCATGGGTGCAACTCTCATGGAGTGCCAGTTAGCCCAACGTCTTGCATTTTCAAGGGCTTTCATAAAGTAGAATCATAGAGATAAGAGATGTAAAAGACTTAAGAGATAGTCTAGTCCATCCCTGTAACAGGCTGGCTTGCTCAGGAGGCTGGAGTGCCTTGGGCTAACCCAACCCTGATTACAGAAAGAGCCCCACCTGAGGGGAATCAGGTAATTCACTATAGAAAGCAGAAGGTGGCTGCTGCAGTGTTTTGGTTTTTTAAACATTAAGCATGTGACGGGAGCCCAGGGAGCTGCAGCTATGCTGATGGACACTAAAAGGAGAAAAAACAGGTCCTGAAGGACCAGGACATAAAGGAACTTGAAGGGTAAAGCCCAGCAAGCGGGCAGCTCCTGGGGGCTGGAAACCCTGAGTGTATTTGGGACTGGATGTCAGAGCCCTAGCAAGGGAGAGCTGGAAGGACTGCCTGGGAGATCAGACTAGGATAGAAAAAGAGTCCAGAGGGTGAGAGAAAATTTCAGAACTAAGTCTGGACCTTTTTTTTGTGTTGTTGGAATGAAATCTCGTTTTGAACTCTGGGTTGTTGTAAACTGGTGTTGGTATTAAACTAGCCCTAGGCCAGGGTATTGTTAACCAGAGAAAACCCCTGCGTGTTCTTATAGGGGCCTGGAGAGAGGAAAAACAGACAGCCTGGTCAGGAATTGGTGCTCAGTAAGCAGCAGTGCTGTTACTGTTTCCTCTAGGACAGTGGCTTTCCACTGCAGACCATGTCTAAGATTTCTGAAGGGGTCCACACCTCACTTTGAAATTTTTTAGAGGGTCTTCAAATGAAAAAAAGGTTGAAAAACACTGCCCTGGGATATATTGTCCTGTAGATTATCACAGATAATCACAGTGGGAGCCACGATCGGCCGGACCTGTGTACGCGGCAGGTAAACAAACCAGCCTGGTCCACCAGGCGCTTTTCCTACACAGGCGGCATCCCAAGTTTGGGAAACGCTGTCCTAGAGGATAAGAGAGTTTTAAGGAATAGCCAGCATGGGTTTTTCAAGAACAGCCTAATCTCCTTCTTTGATAGGGTTACTGGCTAGTAGGTACAAGGGAAGCAGTAGCTGTGATATATCTTGATTTTTAGTAAGGCTTTTAACACAATCCCATGTGACATTCTTATAAGCAAACTAAAGAAATGTGGTCTATATGAAATTACTATAAGGTGGGTGCAGAACTGGTTGAAAGACCGTACTCAAAGGGTAGTTATTAATAGTTCACTATTATACTGGGAGGCCATATCCAGTGGGGTCCCATAGGGGTCAGTCCTTGGTTCATTTCTCATCAATATTTTAATTAATGACTTGGATAATGATGTATAATGTATGAGAGTATGCTTATAAATTTGAAGATGACACTAAGCTGAAAGGGGTTGCAAGAGGATTGGACTGAAATCAACAAGATGAAATTCAAAAATGACAACTGCAAAGTGCTACACTTAAGAAGAAAAAAAATCAAATGCACAGCTACAAAATGGGAAATAACTGGCTAGGTAGTAATATTTCTGAAAAGGATCTGTGGTATAGTGGGTCACAAATTGAATGAGTCAATGATGCGATGCAGTTGTGAAAAAGGCTTATATCATTACAAGTGTGTCATATGTAAGACAAGGAAGATAACTATCCTGCTCTTCTGGCCAGTGGTGAAGCCTCAACTAGACTATTACGTCCAGTTCTGGGTGCCACAATTTAGGAAAGATGTGGACAGACTGGACAGAGTCCAAAGGAGAGCAACAAAAATGATAAAATGTTTAGAAAACCTGACCTGTGAGGAAAGGTTAAAAAAAACTGAGCATATTTAGGCTAGACTCTGGAGAAAAGAAGACTTGCGGGGACCTGATAACTGTCTTCAAATGTGCTAAGGACTGTTATAAAGAGAGTGGTGATCAACTGGTCTCCATGTCCATTGAAGGTAGAACATGAAATAATGGGTTTAATCTGCAACAAGGAAGATTTAGGTTAGATATTAGGGAAAACTTTCTAATTCTAAGGGTAGTTAAGCTCTGGAACAGGCTTTATATGGAATCCTCATCACTGGAGGTTTTCAAGTACAGGTTGGACAAACACCTGTTAGTGATGGTCTAGGTTTACTTGGTCCTGCCTCAGCACAGGACTTTGATGAGTCCCTTCCCTCTACCTGATCTTTTATGAAATGTTCATATCATGGGAGCATTCTTTCCTTTTCAGCATGTTTAGCCACTCTTAGTTTTTTATTGGATGGGTGGGGTGGACTTGGGACTTCTTTCAAAAAAATCTGTGATTTAAAAAAAATTATTTCCGTTCCAAGAGGAGAGAGAGGAAGAGAGTTGTTTCTCATAGCTAGGATTCCAGTTAGGCTAAAAACTAAGTTAGGAAAGATGGTAATCTTCTTTTTCTTAGTGTATACGCAACATGCCTCACATGACATGTGACAAGGATTCTTCACCAAATTTGGTCCACTGGTTGGACCATTAACTTCCCTGGCTCAGGACAGGTATTGATGAGGAGTGTGACATGAACACTGATCCATGCCCCCTAGAAGAGGTGGTGAGCATTCATGACTCCCAATGGAGTCAATGGGAGCTTGTCACCCTGAAAACTTGGCCATTTGTTAAACTATAGATGAACACTTGCCTCAGATTTCAGATCTAGATTTCCTCAAAGTCTGGGATGCTCAAAGCTGAGAGTTTGGGATTGGGTTCATCTCTAGTTAAAATGACATTTTTTTAAAAGCCTCATATGTTAGTACTCAGGGCCAGCTTCTCAGCTGGTGTGAATCAACAGAGCTCCATTGATTTTGACAGAGCTGCGCTGATTAAACATCAGCTGAAAAACTGGCCCTCTAATTTGTGGGCCAGAAGATAAGAAGTTAAATTCTAGAACTCTCACTCCTAGAGCGTGGCCTCCGATCAGGCACCTGTAAATGGTGGGGTTTAGATGGCAGATTCTTATCTGGCATTGTTCACAGCTGCAGTTCCCTATGGGCCAGATCCTTATTTGGTGTAAATTGGTATAGCTCCTATGACTTCAATGGAGCTATGCTGATTTCCGCTAGCTATGCTTGCACAATTGTGTTGGCACAATGGGAGGCCAATTTTCTAATGCGTGCAGGCCCCTGATATTATTTTGTAAAGCACAATGGGATACTTGGGATATGAAAGGGTGCTCTGTACTAACATGGCAATTCTTGGGTTTGTTTGGGTTTTTGTAGGTGTCATACATATATGTGTAAGGTTTATGAGATGTGTTTACATTTGGGCCATTAGGAATAGCCCTCCGAATTGCTTGCAGTCTCAGCTGATTTTCAGCTGGATTTGCATCACCAAACTGTATGCACAAACAGCCGTGAGTGAATACATGAGCTTGTTCACTCGATTCCCAACCCTGAGTGACCTGCTCATGACAGCACTAATTAAGAAGCAGTTGACTCTCTCTTTCAAAGTGAAAATGCTGTCAGCAGGAAGAGGAGAAATGTCTTTCCTCTGGTAGACAGGTGGTTAGCAAGACAACTGCTGGACAAAAGCTGGAGGAGAACACAAAGCACACAAACTGCCTCTTAACATAAAATAAGACCCAGATCTTTGAAATGTAAAAGTTACACAGCAATCGCCTTCTGCAATGAGTGCAGAAAAATGCCTTTAAGACAGAACCAAATCACACTTCCCTGATTTTTCTAAGGCAGCTTAAGGATCTTTTGATCTCACCAAGGTATTTATTATTATAGTCTGTTTGTTACGAATTGTGGCGTTGTTGAGAGCCAAAGTGAATTAACTTTGTAAGAAAGGCTTTCTAACAGAAAGCCCTTTGGCTTTGTAGCATGTAGTGCCTTGGAATGCAATCTCTCATCAGAAGGGGTAAAAAGGAAGTCAGACCATAAACTTGGGAAGAGTCACACCTCCTTAACAATGTCTCAGAAGAACCCAGTACCTAAACAATGCAGCTTTGGCTAATCCATTTATAAAGGTGTAATTAGCAAATTTGTTTTTGGTGCCAGTCACAGCAGTGGCTTCTCTTAGACATTGTTTCTTAGCTACTGGCTGTGATCTGATTCCCTCCATCCTTGTTTTTCACATCCACACACCATCTCCTTTCAACCCACCACTGACCTGCAGTAAAACGGGGAGAATTGCTCTGGCTCCATCGGGAGAAGTGCTGACTATGGGGCAGGCAACGCAGGGCGAAATTCTCCTGTTGAATCTGCATTGGTCCACTGGACAGGATGCAGCATGCACATATCGCACACACACACACATGCACACCTCACACGCTTCTTAACTATGTTCATTGTGTTCAACTCAATGTGTTCTATTGACTTTGTGTGCACTTTCCTCCCTCCCCCCCATACCCCTATGCCCAGAACTGTGAAAGTTCCAGAGAGCTGGTAGAATACGCCCTTGAGATCTGCAGTGTGGCTTGGAGAGGAGAGTCTGGCACATGTATAGGGCTGTGCAAACTGCAGGGTTCTGTTCACAATCGGGTCTGGCCAAATGACCCCTGCGATTTGTGTTTGCAGGGGTTGGACGCGTGACATATCTTTGTAGCTTCACCTAGCAGCTCGAAGATCAATTAAATCCAAACGTCAAGGGGAGCTCTTCAACAGCTGGCTCTGCTTTACTTTTTCTCACCGCAGCCAACAGTCAGCAAGGCTCAGGACCCCTTGTCTTAAATATCCTGATGGGGCTCGTTGCCGGGGGAACCATTTGACTGTTGAGGAGAGGAGGGGAGAGAAGATGGCTGAGGAAAGGTTCACTGGGTTCCCGGTTGTGGGAGTAGCCGCCCTTAGACTGTTTCACTGAGCAGGGGCTGAGGTTCAGGCCTGTGTCAGAGCTGGAGCCCCTGACTCAGCTCCGCACAGCTCCAGCCACATTTTTAAAATGCCAGGAGGCCTGTGAGGAATGAGTGGGTGGGCTCCACCCAGTCCCTCCTGGATAAGCCACTCATTCATAGGTTCTGGGGGCCATACAAGGGATGTGGAGGCTTCAGCCCGGGTCTGTGACCTAGGTAACATGTCCAAGGAAGTAGAAGGTTTGAGCATTGGTGTGTGGGAAGGGATATCAGGCTGGGATGCTTGACGTAAGGGGCATGTGGGAGGTTAGGGAAGCTGGGTGGTGTTATCAAGGACCCTTGTCACTCCTGAGACGGTCAGGAAAAATTAAAAGTGGAAGTGTCACCCCCAGGCAGCTAGGCCCAAATCAATCTTCCACGGTGGGTGTGTCACCAGAAGAGGAATGGACTGGAGACATAATGGGCGTGTGATGGGAAAGGGAGGAAGCTGACTGAGCTCGGCCCACTGCAGGAACCCGTTGGCACAGGCAAAGAATTAGTTCTGCTGGGTGTACTCATCACTAACACCATTGTCACCTCTGGCAAAATAGAAAGAAGGCAGCGCTCCTGCTTTGGTGAAGGCTCTGCAGTGTAGGTGTTGTCCATCCAGCTTAGTCAGGTGCAGTGTGCTCTGGTCCCATAAACTGCTTCCGAGCACACGTATGGGTCAGTGTTACTGACTTGCTTTCCGGTGTCACCCGCCTCCACTGCTCTGCTGTGAAGCAGCAACAAACCTCGCACTAAATAACAAAAGAGAAGTAGTAGCTTGCTGTACTAACACATTTTAACTTGGGCAAGTCTTCAGCAGCAATAGCTGAGGCCGTGTATTCTAGTGGCTAGGTCATGGTGCTCAGTTTTCCCCCTGCTCAGTTACTGACCTTCCACAATCCATCTCTGTGTGCATCCGTTTCCCCTTTTCCCATGTCTATTTAGACTGCAAACTCTTCATGGCAGGCACGAGTATGTACAATGTAGCGTCTCTAGGTGCTAAAGTAATATAGCCAACATATAAATAATATTAAACAACATAAGGATCTCAAATGAGTTTGTTCTGTGTTATCGACTGATTCCTGCTTTTAACACACTAATTAATAAATGTTGGTCCAGATTCTGCTCTCAGACCAAGGTAAATCTGGAGTGATGCCAATGGCCTGCGTGAGATTATTCCAGATTTGCACTGGGGCAAAATCTGGTTCATCACCTCTGTTATTTGGACCTTAAATGCAAAAGTTTTTCCCTGAGCTCACTAGATGGGCCCCTCGGCTCTCTTTAAAATGGCACAGGCGTGACTGCATTCTTTGCATTTTTTCATTTAGTTTACAACACATTGTTATTAGAATAGTGGTTATTTCCTAATACCCTGCTCAGAATTGTGAAATTTAAAGTGATTGCATATTTGCACTTGCCAACTATGCAGTAGCATCTTACATGAAATGTTTCCTATTCACTGCCTGCTACTATGTTAGAACAAGGGGTGGGGGGGGGAGGGGGAAGAAGGGGGAGCTAGTGCAAGCAATTGCTAAACTAGGAACAGGGTCACAATATGAAATATATCCATGTACATCTCAGATGGGGTTTAAATGGTGCTGACGGGGGTTAAACACTTACGCCCACATCCCCCAAGGTATTTAGGAGTTGCTCCATCAGTGTTGCAAGGCCTAATGACAATATTTTTAAAGATATTTAGATGCCTCGAGCTGAAGACAGGCACCATATCTTTCAGGACCTAAATACCTGTGCAAATCTGGCCCTAAGTCTCTTATGTGGCTAAGGCCCATTTCCAAAAATGACAAAAGCACTTAGCGTAGGGTGATCAGACAGCAACTGTGAAAAATCAGGACAGAGGGTGGGGGGTAATAGGAGCCTGTATAAGAAAAAGACCCAAAAATCGGGACTGTCCCTATAAAATCGGGACATCTAGTCACTCTAATTTACTGGGACTTAGGCGCCTCTCAATGAGACTTGGACTTCTAAGGCCCATGTCCTCAAAGGAATTTAGGTGCGTAAGTGCCATTGATATCAATGGGAGTTAGGAGTTTAAGTATTTTGGAGGATCTGGGCTTTAGGGCTTACAGGGCTAAGCAGAGCAATGGCTAAATACTTTTGAAAACCTGAGCCTTTAACGTCCACTTTGACTCCGAGCCCAGTAACCCCTGCCTGGTATGTTCTGGGGCCTGACCCTCCAGTCCCAAAGGAGTAGTGCTTACTCACATGGAGCCCTCGACTGTCTTGTACTGAGTTTCCCTTTGGAAAGAAGAGACACAAATTCCTCCCAGGGCTTTATGGAGTGCAGCACATTCCCCGCTGCATGGCCAGCATGTCGAGGAGGTGGAGCCATTGCTTTGCTATCCCTTCCCTACCAAATTTTGGTACATCTCTGGTGTGAGGCGAAAACAGTGGACTTTAGCAAGCATACCAAGAATGACCACGCGTACCAGCACATAGCAAAGAAGCTGGCAGCTCTGCAAATTTACCAGACCGGTGACCAGTTCAGGGAGCGGATTAAGCAGAGTGCACAGGAAAACCTGGGGCCAGAACTGCACCTCGGGCAACTTGCCAACATCATGCCCGTTTTATAAGGAATTTGACCGGGTGCTGGGCACTGTGTTGAGCATGGAGCCAGTGGTGGTGCATAAGGACCTGGCCATCTGGGATGGCTACAAACTTTTCCTGATGTTGGAGTTCCTGATAATTAGTCATATTTCGGGGAAAGGCACATTTCCCCAGGCAACCTCTGTGGCTGATCAGCTCATTCCACTCAGAGATCGGCTGTTCAAGTTACTATACGTTGGAATACTTCAGCTGCACATGCCTCAGGTTTCCCACTGGCAGCTTGGAATAACATCTCCCTTTGCCAATCAGACACCATGAGAACTGTTATGTCCTCCAAAAGGTGGAAGGCCTGAAGTGATAGAAAAAGCTTTGGCAGCATGGCCATTGATGGCACTCTCTCTCTTCCCTCCCCCAACCCAAGAAGTTCTGCAATTTTTAGAAAACAAAAAACCGCTTTGAATTTTTAACATACTATTGTCTCAGCACGTCTTTCACTGTGATTAAACAGGGTTTGTCCAGGAAGTTTCTGTGGTCTGTAGCATCCCTCTCACAATATACTGAAGTTCAGTTTGGAAAAGTAACATTTTGTGTCCTTGAAATTCCACAGGGATTTTTAATGTGCTTCTGCACTGAGCTATCTGAGACAATAATCCCCTGTGTCTTGTCCTATTCCAGGCCCCTCTGCCGCTACTGGCTGCAGTACCTCTAGAGCTCACCCATACTGCAGCAGAAGCCTGGACGAATATACCTTCATGGACCAATCCAAGAGGAAGCGTTTCCATGATGAAGTTATGGTTGAAGTTCTGATCAAAGCCAACATCAAGTTCAGAACCAAAGACAGGGCTTATAGCTAGAGGAAAGGCTCCGGCTGGCTGCGCAGCCTGAGATCAGGGTTTCAGGCACTTGTTTCTTGGAACAGGAATGGTGGCCGAGGGAGGAGTACAGAGTTCAGCAGGAAGAACTGTCTGACCAACTGATCTCACTAATGGCTGCAGAAATACCAGCTCCTGTGGCATCACTCATGCCACAGCCTGAGTCCCCTGTGCGGTACCCTGGGATGCAGTCCAGAAACAGCTTGGAAAACTCCATGGCAGCTTGGCCCATGCAGTTGGTCCCCATGAGGGGCTGGACAGGACAACTTTGCCCCATGCAGCCTTCCGTATTGACTTCCTCTGTGGATGCCTCCACCTTCTGCTCCTGGTGCCAAATGTGCAGCAAATGGGGGAAAGAAAGGAAAGAAAAATGGAGAGCCATGGGACATGCAATGATAGGAGGTTTCTGTCTTGTACATGGTTTCACTGTTTGCAATTGTTCATGCACACGCCTGATTGCCTCAGAGACCACTGCCGCCCTTTACCCACAGTCAAATTTCCAACACCAAACTGGTTGACAATGGACCTGTAGCAGTCTGGAAGAGCCAGGTTCCAGACAGGTATAGCAACCCCTTTTGGACTGGGATGGCTGCCCTCATGTGTATGTCTTTAAGCTGGAGGGTCAGGGCGAGCTGCTCACAAAGCTTGAGAACTGAAGTTTTCGTCTTGCTAAACATCTGGACCAACTGCTGGTCATCCCAGGTCTGCATGAAAACGTGGTCCCTCCAGTCTGTGCTTGTGATCCTGCTCCAGAAGTGCTGGCCCACATAGGAGACATCAGGGGATGTACTGACTGTCACGAACAGCCTCAGCCAGGGGGGAGGGTTAGCTCAGTGGTTTGAGCCTTGGCCTACTAAACCCAGGGTTGTGAGCTCAATCTTTGAGGGGGCCACTTAAAGATCAGGGGCAAAAATTGGTCCTGCTGGTCAAGGTAGGGGGCTGGACTTGACCTTTCAAGGTCCCTTCCAGTTCTAGGACATTGGTATATCTCCAATTATTATTTAAAAAAAAAAGTCTGCTGTGTGTCTGTTCTCCTGATCTATCATAAACTCTGTCAGTTGCCATTGTTGGGTCAGAAACACCACTGAAATGTCCACCAGCATCTCCCAGATACTCTGCCCTTGTCCTGACACAAGAGTGAAAGCAAAAGCACTAGAAGTTCTTCAAAAGAACTGCATTCAGTATTCCAGGTGTGAGCATACTGTGGATTTATAGTGGCATTACAATATTTACTGTCTTACTATCTATCCTTTTGCTAATGGTTCCTAAGGCCATGTCTACACTATGCACCTGTTAGCAACACAGCTGTGCCACTAAAAGGCGTGCAGTGTAGCCACTGTCTGTCGGCTGACAGCAGGACAGAGCTCTGCCGCCACTAAAAAACTTCCACCGCCAGTGAGCACCAGTAGCTTAGTCGGCAGGAGAGTTCTCCCACCAACAAAGTGCTGGTCACACTGGTGCTTTTCATCTGTAAAACTTCTGTCGTTCGGGGGTGGGGGTGTTTTTTTCACACTCTTGAACAAAAAGAGTTTTACCAACAAAACTTCAGTGTCGACAAAGCCTAACGTTCTGTTAGATTTTTGACTGCCACTGCACTTTTAGTGGATGTTTTCAGAGAACTATCCTTGTTGACTCCAAGATCTTTTTCTTGAGGAGTAGCAGCTAATTTAGACCCCGTCATTTTATATATATAGTTGGGATTATTTTTTCCAATGTTCATTACTTTGCATTTAGCCACATTGAATTTCATCTGCCATTTTGTTGCCCAGTCACCCAGTTTTGTGAGATCCCTTTGTAACTCTTCACAATCTGCTTTAGGCTTAGCTAGCTTGGAAACACTCGGGAAGCTTTTACTCATTCGTTAGCCCAGGTGTAGTTAATGGCCTACTAGTGTGAGTCAGCAGTACTCTCATTAGTAAGGATCGTAGAAGCAAGCTCCAGGCTGCTAAAAATGACTGAGGCTAATCAGAGTAAGCCAATTGTAACTTTGCAATGATACTGGCCCACTGATGAGACGTCCTCTGAAATACCCATTCTCCAGGTTGCTAAATACCAGAACAATGTCAACAAATTGGACAAGACTCAGAAAAGAGCAACAAAAGTGATGAAAGGGCTGGATTGATTTATGAGGAAGGATTAAAAGAGCTACATATGTTTAGCTTGGCTAAATGGTGACTAAGGGTGGGATATAATAACCATCTGCAAGTATGAGAAGGTATAAACACTAGAGGAGGAGAGGAATGATTGAGCGTGGTTCAAAACGGTGGGGAGGGAGGGGGGTTATAATGAGGAGTAATTGGATTAAATAAAGGAAAGGACTTTTGTGGCTGAAGAGTTGGAAAATATTCTTCATGATTACATCTATTCATTGTGGAATAGTCTCCGAGGAGAAGTAGTGGAAGCCTCTTGACTTGAGTCATTGCAAACTAGACAGGAGGACCCAGTACTGGGGAATGTAATGCAGGGAACAGACATAGGGGATTTCCAGCTTTAATTTCTATGCTTCCAAACATGCCATAAAAGAATATTTAGAACATTTGTATCCAGTAATTAAATGACTCTTTGATGTGGGGAAAATAAGGGGGGAAATTATAATTGTACAAATTATCTACATGCAAAAATTAGGCGACAAGAAATAGAAACCACTCAGCAAAGTTTCCCAAGGAAAATCATTATTGAGCCCTCAAAGATTGTCATGAAATCCCTTTTCATGCAGCAGGAGCATGAAGCATAATATAACTGACCTTGTGCATATGATACTGCTTATGAGTCACAATCTCTACTCCCTTCATGACTAACAGTGGCTCAGGATTTAGTGGGAATCAAAACAAAGCAATTAGCAGATTTTTTGTTGCCCTAATAGACTATTATTTGCATGACACGTTCTCTAACAATAATTTATATAAAAAAAAAGTTTTCTCCACCATAACTGTGAAAGAAAAAAATCATAGCAATAATATGAAGAGCGCAACTCCACATTACAAACAAGAACCATATGTTGACTTATCATGGGAAATATGTAAATACAAGCCTGAGCTGATCTGGAGCACATGTTGTTAGTCATGAAGCAGCTATTTAAAATTCCACGGCTGGATCATTAGCTTCACAGTATCCTTTGTAGAAGACAACAGAGGGCAAGTAATCAGAGTGGCACTGGAAGTATTCTCCTCCAAAGACATTTCACTTAACTGAGTTTTATGGGATCCATCATTTTTGGGATCCATCAACTGAGTCAGACTGAGGTCTCTTCTGCCATGGTTAGCGAGATGAGTTTCATACCTTCTGGGGTAAAAAGGAAAGCCCTGATCAAAAAATAAAATTCCCTGTGGGTGATTAGAGTTTTAAGAACAGCCAGCCCCGCCTGAGTGTGTAACTGGGGGAATGGGCTAGTTCAGGGAATTGGTAATAGGCCTTTTACCTCTAGTTCATCACTTCAAATCATGCCTATGTGAAATAATGTGGTGACAGACTGAGAAGCAGGATAGGTCTAGTGGTTAGAGCACTAGCCTCCGACTTGGGATATTGGTTTACATCCCTGCTCTGTCACTTAGCCTCGCTGTCCCTACTTCAAGGGGTGTTGTGAGGATAAATGTGTTAAAGATTCTGAGTCACTCAGATGCTGTGGCCATGAAACCATGCAAGCTGATCAATAAAACCATTCACCTCTATTCACAGCTAGCTTCTTTGTGGCCCAGATTCCACTTTACAAGCTCCAACTGACACCATGGTTGGCTGTCTCAGCCAAGTGAAAGGGCCATGGAGGCTGTGCCTCCCTTCACCCAGAGATAAGGTCAGGGCTGAGATCTATTAGCTGAGCAGCGTGAGGGTGCTTTTGCTGCTGCCGCTGTCCATGTGCTGCATAAACTGAGACCGCCAGTCTCCAGATCTGTCCATCCAGCATCTCTCCCCAAGCTCTCAGGGGCAGTTCAGAACTTACAGCCCACAAGCAGACAGCAGTGAAGCAGGTGAGCAATCTGTGTCTGAGGCTGTGTGACAGCTTGTGGTAGAGTGAGTCACTGTCATTTAAAAAACAACAACTCATATTTTTTGTTTTCAGACTTTTTCCACCAAGTCAAAATGTGAGCACAACTCACTTGGGCCTGGATCCTCCAAGGTATTTAGGCTCCTAACTCTCAGTGATTCCAGTGGGAGTCAGGCACCTTTTGAGGATCTGGGCCTTGCTGCAAAAGATCAATTAGCTAGAACCCTACTCACCCACTCTCTCTCCCTCCCTACTAACAGGACACAAAGTTGGGGGTGGGGGAGGAGGAAACTACGGCCCACAGCTCAAACCTTGCAGAGGGACATCAGGGGCTCAGCATGTCAGAATGATTGCTCTGAACATTAACAAGGCACCGATTCTATAGGGATAGTCCTGATTTTGGGGTCTTTTTCTTATATAGGCTCCTATTACCCCCCAACTCCCGTCCCGATTTTTCACACTTGCTGTCTGGTCACCCTACAAGGCACTCAACAGGTGACCTCCTCTCTAAGGGCAGAGTCCTGCTCACCTTACTCTCAAGCAAGTGGTGCTATTAATATCAGCAAGCCAAGTTCAGTCCTGGTATAAGTGGGCTTAACTCCATTGAATTCAATGGCCTGGATAATCTCCCTGGGATCCGAGCACGAAGCCTCACGTGGGTGAGTGCTGCCTCCACAGCACTTTCTTTACCATCTCGCGTATAAGGCAGATGGGCCTCTGTCGTGGCATCATGAGAGCAGGGCTAGGGCTCACTTCACACTCGACCAGAGGCCCTCAGAATGGCCTTCTCAAAACATTTGGGTTTGTTTTGCAATATTTGGGGTTGGGGATCTTTGTTGACATGTCCTCCCCATCTGTGTCAACAGCTACTTATCCTCTTGCAGCATGAATGTAATAGCCTTGCTCTTACATCACTGAAAAAATGTGAATTTTCACTTCTTATTCCTTATTTGCGAAGACCCTCAGAGAAGCCATCATACAAAGCATCTTTGCTGATGTTCTGGGTGTAGTGGGTGAGGTCTAGTGCAGAGGTCAGCGACCTTTCAGAAGTGCTGTGCTGAGTCTTCATTTATTCACTCTAATTTAAGGTTTCGCGTGCCGGTAATACATTTTAATGTTTTTAGAAGGTCTCTCTCTAAAAGTCTATAATATATAACTAAACTATTGCTGTATTTTAAGTAAATAAGTTTTTTTTAAATGTTTAAGAAGCTTCCTTTAAAATTAAATTAAAATGGAGAGCCCCCTAGACCGGTGGCCAGGACCCAGGTAGTGTGAGAGCCCCAGAAAATCAGCTTGCATGCTGCCTTCAGCACACTTGACATAGGTTGCCCACCCCTGCTCTAGTGAGTGTGTGCAACACACGTGGCTTCTCGCTAGACAATGCCTGTCTCACACTGTCATCTTCTCCCACCAAATGAAGAGATCTTATCCCCACTTACTGAGTGATCATAGGAGCAGAGAGGTGCTGAAATGTAACAGTTATGGAAAGTCATCATTTGAAGCTAAACTTGTCATCAGCAGTTCATTAGGCTCTTTGCACTGTGTGATTTTAAGTTTCTGAATTCAACCGCTCTCTGTCTTGATAACTGGTGTCATGTGGGACATGGACCGCTGGGATTTTCTTATTTATGTCATGCATTAAGAAGTGTAGATAAAGGACATTCCCGTCTTTTTCTGCCAGTCACTTGGGTATACTGGCCTTAAAAGATCATTGGCCAAATAAATTCCTGGTGTAACCCACTTGTAGTCTGTGAGGTCACACCAGGGGTGAATCTGGCCAATTAACCAGAGTTTTAAAGTGGAGTACCCTGTGTTCCAAACTGTAGGCAGAATCTGGTGACATGCCCATGTCATATAATCTAATCTCCACATCTGAAAACGCTTTGGGCCAGAAACTCAGCTCATTCATAAAATGATTCACACACACACACACACACACACACACACACACACACACACACACACACAGAGTGAAGGAGTCTGAGATTTACAACCTCTCTCAATATCTTGTGTCTGATTCCCATCCATGCAATAGAAGTCACCCAAACCCTCAAGTCCCGCTGATGTTATCTCAGAAGAAATGCTGTGAATTAGAGACAGACAAGCAGTGTGAAGAGAGAAGAATGAAAAAAAAAGAGTTGGGGAGAATCAGAATTATCAAAATCTTGTTAAAAAGAGTGAGAGCCAAGAAGAGGCTTAAAGGAAGCCATTGCTATTGATTTGGGAAGATAACAGAAGGTCAACGGCCATGTGAAAGGGGGAGAGAAAATCACAACTCTAAGTACAATGACTAGTGAGAACGAAGGGAACAGCTCTTATGTTCAAACCACAGACCAGATCCTCAGCTGGTGTAAATCGGGGTAGCAGTAACTGAAGTTCTGAGCTTTGAAGTCAATTGAGCTGCACAATTTACACCTTCTGCAGGTGCGACCCACAGATTTTAGTGGGCTATTTTGCAGATAGGGAGCACTCCTGCAGTTTCCTCTTTTCCATCATCAGCTAATTGTTCTTTTTTCTACTGTTCTTCTTTATTATTTGTATAGCAGTAGGGTCCCCTATATGTCAGGGGCTGTCCAAATGCACAGCTCCTGCCTCAAAGAGCTCACTGACTACAATAAGCAATAGATGAAAAGTGTGGTGGAGAGAGAGCAATAAAAGATACAATTGAAAACTATTTATTTATGGAAAGTATCAACTATCTTCAACTGGCCCTCAATCCAGCCATGAGTCATTGGAAATTCCTTGTAGGCCTCCTGGCAGAAGTGGGTTTTGAGGAGGGGGCAGTGGCATTGGGGTTTGGCTCAAGGGAACCATCAGGAATAAGGGAGAGCCTAGAAGAGAACAGTAAAAAGTTCCAGGTTTAGTTTGGGGCATTCTTGGCAAATTTTCTCTCAAATACAGGGAGAGATTCTTGGGTTTGGTTTTGAACAGCATGATCTTTTAACAGTTATTCAAACCAAAGGAAGCAAGAGTGTAAAGTGTGTGTGTGTGTGGTATTGATACTTGTATTTATTAAACACCAATAGCATGTTCAATGCTTTAAAAAGAGAAGACATGGTCTCTAGCCCAAACTGCTTGCAATCTAAGGCCTGATCCTGCAAACTCTGGAAAGGCATCTCGATTAAGCGCATGTGCAAGTTTAATCTCTTATTTTCTTTCCAAGGTTTGTTATTGTGTTTGTCTTGTTTTCAGTTTTTCTTTTCCCTAATATTGGTCTTGTTTGTTATTCAATCTTGTCATTTATCACACCAGTGAATGAGTACAGCTTTATCATCTTTTTTTTAATTATTGTTTTATAGTGTTTTAAACCACAGGGTTAGATCTGTTCATATAAAAACAATGAAAGGCTTGGTATAATTGCTGATTCATCATTTGCATTATTACATACAAAAGAATTATGCTAAAAGAATGTTATTTAGGTTGTGACGTCAAGCACTTGAAAAATAGGAAATGCCTGGTTTCCAGTTGCCTATGCAAACTTAACTCTGTCCTCCTCTGTGTTCATTCTGTGCCCTATGGGTCCTGTGAAAAAACCCAGCATGGGATCATGTAATTAAAAACTGTATCATAAGATATGTGCACAAGAGACAAAATTAATACTGATCTGGCCACTGCAAATCTGGGAGTTGCTAACTTTCAAGTGCTTGACTTTCCACTGAAATAATATCCTTTAGACATTTTTTGTATGTGATTTCCTAGGGTTTTTTGGTTTTTTTTAAGACTAATAATATTCTGTACAACCATCCCATTGTGAACCCTTAGTACTGTAGCATAGATTGCTACTACTTGAGATGCAAACATTAGCCGACACCAGGAAAAGAATGCTATCTCAGAGGGGACGATGGGCCTTTGGCGCCGTATGCTGGGGAGGGGCTCCAGTTCCTTCTCTACCAGGAGGCAGAAGCTCCTGTCCCATGTGGTATTTTAAGAGTGGGGGATGGGCTGCTGGGGCCATGTGCCAGGTCTGCAGAAGGGAGTGATCAGGGTATGAGGGACCTCACCCCACCCACACATACCTGTGCTACTACACCTGATCCAGCAGCTCCCAGACATTCCTAGTGCAGTAGACTGATGCTGATTTAGTGGAATAATGGGCCTTCTTAAACTGTCCATATTCAGTTATTATTTTGTCATGTTTCCAACATTTTCATGAGGAATGCAAGCAAGAGAAGGGAAACGGTATTTGTAATAGTCTATAACTCAGTCAAACCAGATGGCAATTTCATAAGACAAAGAAAAGGCATTTGTCTGGCCCTAGGGCTTTCTTTCTGCAGAATTTCAAAGGTCAATTGCAAACCATGGAGGTGTTAGAGCTTCTCATAAAAAGGTCATAGGAATCTTTTATAAAGGAAAAAGTTTGGTAAACTAGATATGGGGGTTGTTGCCAGCTCCCCTTCAACTATGACCCCTCTGTTAATCCTGAAATTCCATGTTCATGTCTGTGTGGGTTTTTTAAATTCTATTTTAATGTCACTTGCTTTGAAAAGAAAAATATATCATTCTGAATGGAGAAATAATTCATACTGTGTCTTCAAACTAGCAAAAGCAATTAATCTAACCAGATCCTTCATTCATGTAGCCAGAATGGTGTTGCTACAATAATGTTCCATGTGGCCTAAAGCAATACCACCTCAGGCTGAGCTCCTCAGCTCTCATCAGCTAATTAGGGTTGGATGTGGCCAGTATTTTGGATGGGAGACTTCCAATGGAAGCTCTGTAGTTGCTGTAGAACAGGGGTTCTCAAACTGGGGGTTGTGAGGTTATTATGTGGGGGGTCGCGAGCTGTCAGCTTCCACCCCCACACCTCACTTTGCCTCCAGCATTTATAATGGTGTTAAATATATAAAAAAGTGTTTTTAATACATCAGGGGGCGTCACACTTAGGGGCTTGCTATGTACAAAAGTTTGAGAATCACTGCTGCAGAAAGTGGTGTTGGTGACTCAATAGCTGATACTCTGCCTTCTGAACCAGCTGTGTTCCACTCAGAGATAGCTGCATTACACTAGATGAAGTGATGTGAGAGAAAGTGTGTGTGTGTGTGTGTGTGTGTATACACACACACACACAAACACCTATATTCCCCTCTAAATTTACCCACTAACTTCAATGGGGCTGGTCCACTCTCACCATTCTCTTTGTAAGATTGGGCCAGAAACGCTGAGATGCGTATATCAGTGTCCAGTGGCCTCCATATTAATTGTAGAAAACAGAGAATTTAAAAATAAATTGTTGAAACGGATCTCTTTTTGATAAGAACAATACATTTGGTTCAACTTTCGTGTTTTCTATTGAGAGGAAATAATCTTTGTTCTTTTTTTCCCCCCTCCCTTTTTGTTCTTCCGTTTTGACAGCTTTGTTTCACCAGGGAATGTTGTATGGAATATTGTTTAATTTTACTTTATTTATTTGCATTTTAAACAACCGCAATAAAACCTAAATGCTCCCTGTTCAGAAAGCTTTATACTGCATGCCATCCAGTCCCATGACATATGAAATGCTGGGGGAGTTTTGCTTGTACAAAAAAAGCAAGAGTGAACCCTTAGTGAGAAGCAACTAATTTTCCTGGGGTTTAAAAGTAAAAGGTTATGAATAACAAATTTAATTTGGCATGTTCTCAGTTGGGGTGGGGGATAGGAGACACCGATTATGCTTTTTAAGGAAAGCAAGTATTTGGCGCCATTAAGAAATGTAGCTCTTCAGATCACTAAGAGTTTTTCTAGAATCTGTCATTTAAACAAACAGTCTACGAAAAATCAAAAATCTGGGTGCAATGAAAGATGCCCATTCTATTCCAAGTGGACTTGCTTTGTGCACTGCCCACTACAATACCACCACTGGTGTTCGAAATAATTTTAGAAATATCTCCATGTCTTTCCTATTTGATTATCGCATTTGTTAAATGTTTAAAAAGAAAAATACCCATCTTCATTAAAGAAATGCTTCTGGGGAAATCCCTTAAACTCCTCTACCTCACCACTCTGGCATTTGAGAGTTTCTACTATCTGATGTGATCATACAACAAAGGGAGAGGGGCTAACCTATGCAATTAGCATGTGTCTGCCTCATTTACTGATTTGCCTTCTGCTGTTCCAATTTCAATCTTGTGGTGATCATAAAGAGCGGGTGGATGTGGGAATGGAAAGGCGTCTCTTGCTAGGTTCACAAAGACAGATTTTCAACCTTCAGTCTCCATTTATGACAAACTTATGCCTGCATTTTGAAGGTACAAATACTTCCATGAACACCATTTGAATAGCCTAATGCATGCTCATACACATGTGTTAACATTTGAAGCCACAGTCCCACTGAATCTGGCAAATTTCATGCTATACCTTGCCCATGTGCTGGCATCAGACTGTTTAAAGAGTATGCCCAAGTGTTAGAATTCTGAGCAGGTGTTTGTGCTGGCTGTATGTTTGGGCACATGTAATTCTGTGCAAACACAAGTGCAGGCCATGCAGTCCCCCAGCAGAAGATGTCTCCTAGAAAGTCACTCTGTCTTCAATATTCATGTGGCTGGGCATATGCTGACTGTTGAACAGAACTGCATCTCCAAAGTGAGAGGCCTTCTCCCATTGTAACCATTTTAACAAAGAAGCAAGTCAAAATTTTAATAATGTAGAAAGTGAAGCAGCTCAAATTGTATCCAGAAAAAAATCCCTGGTTTTATTAAAACATCATTTTTCCTCTTGATTGATATTTAAGGGGATCAGAAACAGGATTTCAAGATGGTATTTAAAATCAGCCTGACTGCTGGCTTAATATATTAGTGCACCTGTGTTTCTCATCAAACGTGCTACCAAAAGAGCTGGTTAAAAGGACTTTGATCTGACTTTAAATATCTCCAAACATCAGGAACTGGAGGTATTTTAATCTGATTTTACTGGGGCTGCATTGGTTTAGGGAAAACAGAACCCAAAATTAAGTTCATATTTTTCCATCAATCCCTCCCTGCAGTTTGAGTGCTTTTTTTTTTTTTGTTCCTCCCTGAAGTGAAGCT
Source organism: Gopherus evgoodei (assembly GCF_007399415.2). Lineage (NCBI taxonomy): Eukaryota > Metazoa > Chordata > Testudines > Testudinidae > Gopherus > Gopherus evgoodei. The sequence continues at coordinate 23,068,324 of NC_044336.1, read as the reverse complement.
GGCAAGGAGAAATCTCTTCAGCTCTACTGCTCACACAGCATCAGGTGGTGAGATGACAGTGAGTGTGGGGCATCTCTGGAACACAGTCCTGCCATTAAGGCATAGCTCAGGGTAATAAGTTGAAGTGAAAAGGATACCATTTTATATACATATACAAAGGCTCATGTTGTAGTCTTCTGTCTTTTCTTAGTCTTTATATATTTTCTGCTTAGTTTGTTAATTCTTTGAGAGGAAGGAGCCTGTCTTCCTGTGTGACTATAAAGCTCCTAAAACACTTTCATTGTGTGCTCTTTCTCTATCCATGCCTTTGTAAATAAACAACATTTATCATTGTTAGCTGTCAACAGAACAACATTCAACCACTCTCAGATTCTGGGTCTTTGCCTTCTAAGCTAATCTTCAGTATATAGGGTTGGATCTCACCTGAACTCGTTTTATGTCATTATAATTGCATTGGCTTCACCTGACTTACTCCTGATTATATGGCATAAGAGAGATCAGAACCTGGCCTCAGTACTCCCCTCCCCTCCTCTGCCACGCCAACTAGCTTCAATAGTCACAGAAGGGGAGAGACTTTCACAGAAAGATCACTGTTTCTTAAACAACATAAATGCTTGCAAGCTATCGTCACAATGAAATTGAGTAGAACTGAACCCAGTTTGATTCAAACTAACATCTGTTCCCTTATTTCCATCGTATTCTCTTATCTCTTTGTTATGCTTACACAAGGGAAGACTGGATTCTGATGCTACATTATTATCAGCACTTTCTCCTACACATTGTTTAGACAATGACAAGGCTAGAGCCTCAGCTGGGGTAGCTCCAATGATTTAGGGTTGAGGATTTGGCCTTGAGAACAGACCTCATGTTACCAGTGCTACCTGGTCAGCAGATGGTTCAATTAGTTTTGGGGTTTTTTGGTGTACTCTGAGTCTCTTCCTAATACACCTTTTAAATCTCTCCTGACATGATTTTTAGGCCTACGCTGGATGGATGGCAGCCTCTGTCGTTAAATGCAAAGTTTGAGTGGCTCTGAGTCTTGTTACCTCCAAATATATTCAATTAGGTTTATGAATTCTGTATAAAATGTACAACTTGTAAGCTTGTTTTCCAGGACAATGCAGGCTATTACCAGGTGCTCATACGTCCCCCAGTGTTCAGATACTATTGTGATAGCTAGCTCATTAGATACTTAGATACCTTTCACTGGTATAACTCCATTGACCTCTTGGTTAAATCACTGTAACTCATTCTCTTTGGGCTGAATGTAGCTACCGTTTGGAAGGTCTAGTTGATGCCACACTCACAAGCATAGCTCTTAAGCAACCAAAGCCACCATAATCGTATTACACTGATGCACTGCAAACTCCATTGCCCCCTTTGTCCATTTCCGATTTGAATGAAAAGCCCTGGATTTCATGGAGGGCTTTTCAAGCTAATCAGATTGGCTAAATCAGCGGATGCCAGATACAAGTTGATAATAAGAGGAAAGAGGTGCCTACATATTACAGTGATGAGATACGATAGGCTGAATGATCAATTCCCACCAGAGACATTGCAATCTTTTCTTTTCCCAGTGTCCCATTGTTTGATGGGACATTAGTCAACAGTTTTGTTGTCAGGGAAGGGGGGAGGATAGATAGTGACAGCAAAACGTGTTGTTATGCCAGCAGAATTGTCAGTTCATTACTGAAGATAATGTTGATGTCATCCAAATGTTTGTGTCTCTTGAGAACTTGGAGTGAATTCTTACCAGTATTTTTTGGGTTTTTTTTTTTAAAGGCAGTACTGGGGGAAAAAAACATATTCCAGACCTGTTCTGCTCCTGAAACCCTGCTCAGCCTTCTCTTGGATATTGTGCTATACTTTTGAAAGTGATGGAAAAAACACAAAAGATGAAGCATATAGGTAGAAATCAATAGAGCCTTTAAACATTGCACAGGGAAAAGGCCTGCACTTTTCTGTTGTCTTTCTGAACTCTGTGAAATGCTGGGAAACTGTTTTTAATAAACAAGAGTTCAAACAGTGGGGCTCCATAGCCAACAGTCACGCCTTAAACTCTAAACTTTACATGAAAACTCTCAGATCCCTTTGAACTTTTTTTTTTCCTCCTTGCTGGCAGAGGACTCCAGTGTTTATGCATTTTTTGGAGATTGCTGGTGGGATCATGAGGAGGGTTTTAATATTTTTTTAAACAATCTCCTGCCTTCAGAAACCATTAATGCCCACTAAGAAACATCAAGGCATTGCTTTGAAGTGCCTTCTGGCTACAGCCCTCTTACACTCTTTGGTTACTGTGCAATCAAACAATTAAATGTAGTCTCAAAAAAAATTTTCTTTTACCTGGTAATTAAACACCCCATGTTGAACAGTTGTGAAGGTTTTTAAAGGCAGTGCAAATCTACAAAGACTCTAAACACAAAGGCTCTACATGCTAATATAAGTGACTAGTTGCTTTGGCCTTATTTTGGCAGTCTGTCACTTAGGGAAGGTATGTCCTAAATGACTTCTCCTTCATCCCCCAATGATGACCAGCTCACTCTGGGTGACTCTCAAAGAATAAATACAGACAGACCAACTATTAGCCCCAAATTAAGACTAATTAACTTAAAAAAAACCATTTTCATCAGTTTGTTTTAGGGCTGTCGATTAATTGCAGTTAAGTCACGCAATTAACTAAAAAATTAACCATGATTAAAAAAATTGATCGAGATTAATCACACCTTAAACAGTAGAATGCCAATTGAAATGTATTAAATATTTTTGATGTTTTCTATATTTGCAAGAATATTGATTTCTATTACAACACAGAATACAAAGTGTACAGTGCTCACTTTATATTATTTTTATTACAAATATTTGCACTGTAAAAATGATAAACAAAAGAAATAGGATTTTGCAATTCACTTCATACAAATACCACAGTGCAATCTCTTTATCGTGAAAGTGTAACTTACAAATGTAGATTTTTGTTACATAACTGTACTCAAAAACAAAATAATGTAAAACTTTAGTGCCTAAAGTCCGTTCAGTCATACTTCTTATTCAGCCAATCGCTAAGACAAACAAGTTTGTTTACATTACGGGACTTACTGCTGCCTGCTTCTTATTACAAAATCGCCTGAAAGTGCGACTAGGCATTCGCATGGCACTTTTGTAGCTGGCGTTGCAAGGTATTTACATGCCAGATATGCTAAACATTCATATGCCCCTTCATGCTCCGGCCATTATTCCAGAGGACATTTTTCCATAGTGATGATACTCGTTAAAAAAATAATGTGTTAATTAAATTTGTGACTGAACTCCTTGGGGGAGGATAGTATGTCTCCTGTTTTACTTGCAGTTATATATTATAGCAGTCTCGGATGATGATCCAGCACATGTTGTTTGTTTTAAGAACACTTTCACTGCAGATTTGACAGAACGCAAAGAAGGTACCAATGTGCAATTTCTAAAGATAGTTATGGCACTTGACCCAAGGTTTAAGAATCCGAAGTGCCTTCCAAAATCTGAGAGGGACGAGGTGTGGAGCATGATTTCAGAAGTCTTAAAAGAGCAACACTCAGATGTGGAAATTACAGAACCCGAACCACCAAAAAAGAAAATCAACCTTCTGCTGGTGGCATCTGACTCAGATGATGAAAAGTAACATGCGTTGGTCCACTCTGCTTACGATTGTTATCAAGCAGAACCCGTCATCAGCTTAGACACAAATCTTCTGGAATGGTGGCTGAAGCATGAAGGGACTTATTACTCTTTAGTGCATCTGGCATGTAAGTATCTTGCGACGCCGGCTACAACAGTGCCATGAGAACGCCTATTCTCACTTTCAGGTGACATGGCAGCATTATCTCCTGCAAATTGTAATCAAACTTATTTGTCTAAGCAATTGGCCGAAATAGGAATGAATGGACTTGTAGGCTCTAAAGTTTTACATTGTTTTATTTTTGAATGGAGTTATTTTTTTGTACATAATTCTACATTTGTAAGGTCTATTTTCATGATAAAGAGCTTGCACTGCAGTGCCTGTATGAGGTGTATTGAAAAATACTATTTCTTTTGTTTCTTACAGTGAAATATTTGTAATAAAAATAAATATAAAGCAAGCATCTGTGCGCTTTGTATTCTGTGTTGTAATTGAAATCTATATATTTGAAAATGTAGAAAACATCAAAAATATTTAAATAAATGGTATTCTATTATTGTTTAACAGCATTATGAATTGCAATTAATTTTTTAATTGCTTGACAACCCTAGTTTGTTTGTTTTAAAATAAACGAATATGGTTTGGTTGTTTTGTCACCTGGATCATTCCTCCTAGATCTGGATCCAAGCCCATCTTAAAAAGCAATGAAGTAGAGATCTGGATGTGAACTATCTCCTTATGTTTGAGGTGGGTGACTTAATACATCAGCGAGACTATCAGGAAATCCTGCATATGAATGTCATCACTATTTGATGGTGATAGGATCAAGCCTATTTGTTTAGGCCCATCTCTTTCTAAAGGGCATGAAAGAACTGAAAAGGAATTAAATGACAGGTCCAAAAGATGCTGGGGCATGTCAAATATATAGGCTGTATTGCTATTTAGAAAGTGTTCAGTAATAGGGGCCTTTCTGGGTGAGAGAGTGTCAGCAGGAAAATTATTTCTCTTCAAATTACCTGTTGAATTAAGCTTTATGAAACTTGCTGGTTTAATTTCCCAGGAGTTTGCTGAGAACATATTCTGTAGTTCTACTCTAAATTGGCACTTTCCTCCCTGAGTTCTGCTTTGAGCTGTGAGTGAATCTTAACGCAAAACTCAGTCAAAATGTTCATATCTGCTTTTGTGTGGAAACCACAAACGCTGCCCAGTTTAACAATTTGATAACACATTCTGATGGTGAGTACCCTTGCCACATAGAAAATAGCCTCTCAAAACCTCTTATTATCTTCATACTCTTCCACACACCTGCCAGTTTTTCAGAATTTGGCCTGTAAAAATATCTCCACTCTTTCTACACTGACATTGTCATCTCCATCGATTTGTGCTCCATTTCTCTGCCCAAAGATCCTGGTGGCCTATATGCTGTGCATGCTACTGTCTGAAACTGAACAAAGGGTTGTAAGTATCAAGCGCTGATGTAAAGACCTGCCAGAGGAAGCTATTCCATTGTTCATATACTGTTTGCAGCACACAACAACTTGTATTGGTCCTGCAAACCCAGTAACTACATATTATTGTGCACCATCTACTAGTACTATATCTATTTACTAACTATTTAGATATACATCTATAGAATAATCCTATAAAGTAAATTTTCTTTTCTCTTCCTCTGGTATTTTTCTGAATCAGATTTTCGTAATGAAGTTACCCTTATTGTCCCCTGTGTTATTTCTTTAGAATTGTTCATTTCCACTTTTGCTTTGTTCAGTTTTGTAAATTAAGTAAGTCGATAAGTAAATGCAAATGAAAAGGCAGCCCACTGCAATCTTAAGCATTTCCAACAAAAATGGACTCAAAAAGGACTGGACATTTGTATAGATAATGAAGAAAATCCAAAGCTACAACAGTAAGGATTTTCCAAAGTTTTGGAAGCATTATAAACCCTCATGCTTCAGGACATAGGCCATAAGTGACGGAGTTAGGAAGAAACTTTCTCTGTGAGCCAGTTATTCAATAGCCACTTACTCCCAGGCATATTCTTCTGAAGCATCTGGTACTAAGCCACTGTTTTGGGCTATATGGCCCATGAGTCTGATCCAGTTTGGCAATTCCATGTTCCTTAAAGAGCAGGCTAAGCATAAGTGATGAGAATGGTCTGAAGAATTCTGGGTGACAAGAGCAAATCTAGGGAACTTTAGCAGAGTGCCACAGCTGATCTCAAATGCTGTGGTAGCACTTGGGCATAGCGGCCATCTTTAAAGTAGCTGGGCCTAAGCCATAGAAGGCTTTATTGACCAATTTCAATCTTGCTCCCAGGAGTCTTTAGAATCTTGATAGAATGGTGCCATAGATGCCTAGAAGCTCACATTACCATGTAGGTGGGCAGCAGCCCTCTGTGCCAGCTGTATCTTCAAGGGTAGCTCTAAAAGACACAGCTGTATGGGTAGCTGGGACACACTTTCCCACTGAGAGACAGGATAAGATGTGCCTCACCGGCTGTAGATAAAAAATCCACTTCTGGCCACCAATAGCATCAAGAAATCCAAGAGCAATCCAAGGTCCAAAAAACTCCCACAAATCGAGAACCCTTTCAACAGCGATGAAAGGCACCATGCCCAACGTACCATAAAGGTTTTCCCCTTACATACATGCGCTTCATCTCAGTTGAGCTGAGCTCCAGCGAGCTTGTTCTGCTTTGGCCAGACATTGAGAGAGCAGGATACACTGTGCTGTCAGGGCAAGATGCCAAGCAGCCATCAAGCTCCTTCTCAGCTGCATAAAGGCTGCATCACAGGCCAAATCATCTCAATATCTCCCACCCTCAGCAGCCTCTCTGATGGGGTGTCTGAGAGACTAGAGATTCCCCCAAGGCAGCTGAGCAATAGTGCAAAATCAAAATTCCCCAAGAGTTAATTAGCTCCCAGCCCTACCTCAGGCAGCTCAGCAAAACATCATGAGCAGCTACATCAACAGTTGCTGACAGATCTGAACGAATCAGCATGGATGCTGAACCTATGTCTATCGCTAGGAAGAACTCATCGACCAATGAGAATAGTACAGTCTATGTGCTGTATTATACATGGGCCACATAGACACAGATATAAAATAAAGATCAGGATCAAAGGAATCAGAAGACACCAGATGACAAAGATGCTGCCCTGCAACCTTCATCAAAAGGAAAAGGTTAGACACAGAGATCAACAGAATCAAGCCCGGTTTCTTCAGCATAGACCTAGCCCATCACTGATTTGAGAGACAATGGCTCCTCTCCTCCAAGGTGGAGGCTTTAATGATATCTACCAAAAATGGGCCCAATGTTTCCTGCCCTGGCTTTACTAGTCAAGAGGGCCAGTTGTCCATTTCTCCCTGCACTTCTAGAACCGCTCTGAAAGAAAATGACCAAAATGCAGTGCGCAGGGCTAAAAGGCCATGAAAGGATGGAGAACTCCCTGCTATGCCAGAGCTAATGTATGTTTCCTTTAATCTCTTCCAAAGACAGATCCACTGCAGCCAGTCAGTCTGACCAGAATCTTCCTGACATTGTCTCCAAAGTAGATAGAAGACTCTGCTCAATGAGCACCGTTCATCTCGCCTGCCAAGAGAAAACAGTCTGGATTCTCCAAACAGTACACTGCCTGGAACAGGTCTGCTGGCAGCGTCCTCACCAGCTGTGGCACTGGAGGATTTTAGCAACTCTTTGTACAGCAGCCAATCCGGTTGCCACCACAAGTGGTCTAACCGCCTTCCCATAGACTCATCCCTCCAAATATACCAAGGTTGCTTGAGAGGATGAGAACACATGTTGAGTCATTGCACCAGTGGCTGAAGACAATGATTATAATGTCCTACTAGGCCTCTAAGGTATCATCCCTTAGAGGATTCAGAAACCCGGTTGGCTTCATTAACCTCCTTGAGTGTAACAATTAAATAGGACCTTTGCCCTACCCAGAGAAGGTGTCTGTGACCTTGCTTTGGAAAGAACTGCTATAGATGATCTAGTAAGGAGCTGTTGCTATCTGCGGAAGCAAGTAGCTAAAAGTGTTCTGACTACAGATTAGAAGGAGGTACTGGTAGCCTGTACATTATGAGTGAACCTGTGGTTCTCTCAAAGATGAATGAACTGTAAGGTTCAGAAGCATTCCAGACTCTTGTAGGGTCCAAGACAAATGTTGAAAGCTAGAAATCCCAGAGGTTCTTTCTGTTTGCTGAAAAATTTCTTCCCATCAAATCTTATCAAGTAGATCCACTGAACTATGGAAGGTGAGAGTTAATGGACTGCCAGGCCAATAGACAGATTCTCTTGTGAAAGAGAAAAATAATAATAAGAGGAGATATACCAATCTCCTAGAGCTGGAAGGGACCTTGTAAGGTCTTTGAGTCCAGCCCCCTGCCTTCACTAGCATAACCAAGTACTGATTTTTGCCCCAGACCCCTAAGTGGCCCCCTCAAGAATTGAACTTACAGCTGTGAGTTTAGCAAGCCTATGCGCAAACCACTGAACTACCCCCTTCCCCCTTCAGGGAGGTGCCTTGCCCAGGGAGGTCAGCAGAGACTGTCTTAAACTATGCAACGACTTAGACCTGGTGTCCAAAATTAACATCCTCTCACTACGATTTCAAGATCCCTGCAGCCTAAATATATCAGCGCATTCATATTATCTATCAGGGGAATCTGCAGTTTTACGGCACATGTAGTTTAACGCTGTGGAAATGCAGATCAGGATTTTTTTAAGCCATTATTATTAATGTCCTAATGAAATCAAGTGTAAAGGAAGAAATGGCTAGAGAGCCAACGAGTACAATGCTGTCTAAGGAAGTTTAGGACAAGAAGCAGCCAGTGCCCACATATTCATCAACGAAATCACTCACAGAAATCGAGGACATCACCAATGTCTTGTGGAATTCAAAGAACCCAAACTAGGGCTGATTTCAATACCCATAACTACTCTGATCTTTCTTTTTTTTATGGTGGTTGGAGGATGGGGGGGGTAGAGAAAAAGGATTTGCTTTAAATAGTTCTTCAGCCAGTCAGATCCTCCTTTGTATGGGTGTTTCCTGGGCTATATGATTAATAGAGAAAACGTTTGAGAGTGCTGGAATATGATTCTTATTTTAAAGACACGATATCCCTGGTATTTTTCTAAAATGAATCCAAGGTTTCTACTGTTGTGAAATGGATGGATGTGTGTGTTTGATTTAGATTCATTAATGTGATGTTAATGGAAAGTGAAAGAACAGAAAATGAAGCTCCTACGCAAGCCAAGCAAAATGTGAACACAATAGATTTCCTCAGCCTAATCCAGGGATACATCTGAATCATAACTTGAAGGGAATATACTGCCTTAGAAAAAGACTTAATGAAAGGCTGAAAAAGAAGGGTGAAGGGTGGGGAGAGTTGCAATGTTATTGGTGGAGGGGGACGAAATTTCCAGTTAGAGAGATCCCCCAGCCTGATAGCTGCCCATGAAAATACATGCAAATTAACTGTTGCGCGCATGGAACTTGCCTATGGGAAGTGGGTTTATAGAAAAACAGTGGGAGGATAAAGTGAGACACCCCCCCCCCATCCCCATGCTCTGGGTCATTTTAAATGGGGAAAGGATGCTCTTGTGCATAAAGCATGGGACGGAAGGATTGGGAAGTCTTGGTTCTTCTATTCCAGCTTTGACTACAGAGTGGTGGCAGGACATTGAGCAGGGCACTTAACCAAGCTGTGCTTCAGTTACTGTCTCGTAAAATGGGGTTAGTGCTTATCTACCACATAGGGGAGAACTGTGAAGCTTAATTCAAGGGCCTCTGTGAGCATCCAGGGGATGGTACTGTGGAAAACCCCTAGCCAATGTGCTGCAAGGTACACTCCCACATAAGCAAGGGGAGGGCCTTGATGGGCATAATAAGCTTTTTGTCTCAGCTCTATGACTAACATTTTAATAGTGACTAAAAGATTAATTATGGGCTGACTTTTGAAGGCGCTGAGCATTTGCCAGTCCTGTTGCATTCAATAGGGTTTTTGGATGCCTGACACCCCAGAAACTTAGGCCCCAATTGTCTAATAGCACAGTGCTGCCAACTGTCATGATTTCAGCCCCTGCTCCAGGTGAGCTGATGAGCCCTCCAGGGATTTTTCAGCCCGGCCAAAGGAAAAACCCCACTGAATAGCTGCCAGCCTCACTTCCCCGCTTCTGGAGGAAGACCAGCCAATAGGGTGACCAGATGTCCCAATTTTATAGGAATAGTCCTGATTTTGGGGTCTTTTTCTTATATAGGCTCCTATTACCTCCCACCCCCATCCCAATTTTTAACATTTGCTGTCTCGTCACCTACCAGCCAACCACACCTGTGGCAAACTGTAGGCTGAACTCTTCCCTGCCTCCCAAGGAACTGACAGATTGTTTGGGTTTGGGTTTTGGGGAGCAGCTGATTCCATGTTTACAAGAGGGGTTGAGGGAGGAGGGAACAGAAGGACCCCCTACCCCCCGTCCCCCAGCAGCTCAGTGAGATTTTGCTCCCTTCTCCCCATTCCCAGCTCCTCAGCTTTAGCCCTGCAACACCAGCCCTGGACAGAGAAAGAGGAAGATCCCGGCTGGCACTGCTTTCCCTGATGGCTGGGATGGGGGAGGTTTGAAGCGCCTGCAGGCCTGCAATAGGAGCAGTAGTAGTTATTTGGGGTGGGGGTACAGGGTTGGGGCAAATGTAGAGTCTGGTGGGGGGGGGAACAACATTACATGAGATGGGGCAGAGGTTGCATAATTAACTGGTGTGTGGTGGGGGTGGGGAGAAAGGCAACACAGCATTGATGTGTAGCTGGGGACAGGCAAAGTGGGGCTGGCTGGCACAGCATTGATGTGGGGCTGAGGAGTGCATGAATAATAAATTGGCAAGTGGGGCGAGGGGTGTTAGGAGATGCTAGAAGGCCCTCCCCCCACGGCCTGAGGGGAGCACGTGATACAGCTGTGTGCACGTCTACACCAAGGTGTATAATTTGATGTCAGGTAGGTCTTCTAGTGAGTGGTCCTGCAGGAGTAGCCAAATGAGGTTCAGCCACTATAAATTTGTGCGTGTTGACAACACCGTAAAAGCATGGGGCATGCAGAAAACAGCCCCACTTATGTGAGTTAATAGATCTATATTTTTAATCTCATGTTATTGGGGGGGGCAAGCTCATGCATCTGGGGGGCTCTGACTGATGAGGTGTGAATTTTTTTGGCGTTAGTAATACTGAATATTTAATCCATCACAAGCAAGGGAACAAATGCTTCACAGTACATATGTCATTAATAAGAACACTCTCTTGCTCTTGGGCCTATCTGTTTGACAGCTAAACCAAGGAGCTGACTGGTTTTTGTTGCCTGTTTAGCCTCAGACTCAGAAATACAGGTTGGATGAGGACGGACTGCTTTAGAAAATGGTTACATGAAGCCCACTGGTCAGCTGAAATGATGGTAAGTATGCTGCTTCTGATTACTGATTCCCTGTTGTACGTATGTGAGGGCCTTCTCCCCCCCCAGCCAACACACCAGACACCTCCAGAGCATAGGTGCCAACTTTCTAATTTCTCCGAGGGTGCTCAACCCCCCCCTACTCCACCACTGGCCCCGCCCCTCCCACTCCATTCCTTCTCCTAAGACCCCACCCAGCCCCACCGCTTCCTGTCCTCTCCCTTCCCCGAGCACACCCCACCCTCCACAGCTTCTTGCCCCTGTTCCTCCCCATCCCTCCTGCACACCACTGAACGGCTGATCACCGGCAGGCAAGAGGTGCTAGCAGGGAGGCGGAGGAGCTGATTGGTGGAGCCATCAGTGGGTGCTAAGCACCCACTATTTTTTTCCTGTGGGTGCTCCAGCCCCTAGGTGCCAGAGCTAAAAGCGTGAACTCCAGCTTGAGCTAAAGAGTCAGTGCTATCGAGGTGGGGGCTGTAATAACTCTCTGACTATGTGGCTTCAGCACAGAGGGAGACCTGTAACACACAGTCGCTAGTGGACTACATAGCCACCTAAAAATGCATGCTATTCACACATGGTAGAACAGATTGGAACACACGTTTAAATTAGTCATAGTCACAGCTCAAAGAAGAGCCTGCTTATCCTCCTGTTACTCACACTGGAAATACTGTCATCTCGGCTCCTCGGAGCTAAAATCAAGTGTCATCTACTGCAGCAATCCTCATCCATCTCAACCTAGAGTCACAGACCCAGTGTTACCATGTTTGTAATGATGTTGTGCTCTCATGGGTCAGGGTCATGTGCTGATCTTCTGCTGCAAAGCAATGCGCTGTACCATGATTTTGTATTTGTCTAGTGCATGATCTATCCTAGCTCCTGGAAGATCATCAGAAGTTTTTCCTCCCTGCCCCTTCCAGGCTATTTGGAGGAGGAAGGGATGCTACATTTTTTCACTGCTCTGCTTCCTGTGTCAAACAGAATGGAGAATGCTCACAGAATTAATGTAAGGCTTTCTGGGCCTGCAAGATAAGGAGCACCTGACTAATGCATGATGCAGTTCATGAAGTGCCAGACCATCTATCTCATGTCTGATCATTAGCATCAGCTGTTGCCATTGTCATGCACCCAAAGAAGCAGGCCTCTCTGCCAAAGGGTCCAAGGGACGTTTGTGAGAATATGCCCACTGTGCCCAAAATCCACTGTCCCAGCATCAACTGACCTTCTTGAAGGGCAACTCCACATTACAACCACAACAGAACAAAAGGGTGCGGTAACACAATTGAAATGTGTAGCATGGACAGGCCTTTATGAACCATAGAATATCAGGGTTGGAAAGGACCTCAGGAGATCATCCAGTCCAATCCCCTGCTCAAAGCAGGACCAATCCCCAGATAGATTTTTGTCCCAGATCCCTAAATGGCCCCCTTAAGGACTGAATTTACAACTCTGCTTTTAGCAGGCAGATATTTAAACCACTAAACTATTCCTTAGTACCAGACCAACACCTACGCTTATAACTTGGTTGTTTAGCTCAGCTATAGGAGACCATTATAGTTCTAGCTACACATTTTAATGATTTTGTAACCAAGTTCCTTATTTTTGTTGGAACACAAACCACTTTGCAGCAGGACCATAACTCCCTTTGAAGTGCTCTTGAGCTACAGACTGGGGTGGTTGCCCTGGCCGCACCACCAATTATAAACCACTCTGTAGTTTAGCACATTCTGGCTTCACTTACGTCACTGGGGTGTCACAAGGTTTAATTCTGGCATGTGCTAAGCTTGGAAAAAGCTCAGTGAGTACTAAGTATTCACATGCTTTAAGTATGTAGAGCAGTTGTGGCTGCACCATGTAGTCTATTGGCACCATATCTGGGGGACTGTATGTTTTTGCAGAAAAATGTTTCATACAAAACACTATCCCTTTGGGAACAACACCCCCCCAGGAGAGTGGCTATACTAAATCAGTTTGGCTAACTAGCATCAGTGACGCTTCAAACCAGCCCAGCAACTACCTGAGACTAGCCTTTGGCAGGAGTTCATGTGGGGAGGGGTCAGTTCACCAGTCAAATACACAAGCAAGCTACACTGGCATAACATGAAGCTGCATTTAAACTGATGGTGTTAAACTGCAGAAGATGCACTTACTTCAGTAAGAGTAGCTTATTTTGAGTTAAACTTGTTCTTAACAGCCTTCTTAAGCTAAACCAATAAAAGCCACTCTTATGCCCTTAGCGAGTATTACATTGGTATGTCTATAAATCAGAGGTGCGCCTGCAGCCTGGGTAGGCAGCCCCATGCTTGCTCTGCTGGTACTAGCATAGCTAAAACTAACAATGAGCATACAGCAATGTGAGGTGTACACACCCACTGGGGCCCTAGGTACATACTGGTATTGATACCCTACACTGCCCATGTCTTCACGGCTATAGTTAACCATGATAGCTAAGTTAAAGCTCAGCATACGCAGGCCGACCTGAGCTACACTCGCAGCTTTGAAGGCAGCACAGACAAAGACGGATGGTTCTGTCATTAGGGCACTAACCTAGGACTTGAGAAGGTTCAGTCCTGGCTCTGCCAGACATCCTGTGTGATCTGAGGCAAGTCACGTAACCCCCCTGAATAGCTTTAAAAATCTGGCTCTTGTCAGTGCACTTCCCAGAGTGGTGTGGTGAGGTGAAGCTTGTATGGCACCCAGCTACCACTTTAATTAGATTGGCTTAAATTCACCCAGTAAGTTAGAGCAGCACAACTTTCTCATGTAGACAGCCCTTGCTCATGCTGGTCTCTCATTCCATGGGCACATTTGTGGCTAGGTTCTCTGGCCTCTGTGACAAGTTAAAAATAAGGTTCTGAACAAGTCAAGATAGCTGAACACTTTCAAAGTGTCACATTATGGTGGTGTCTAATGATCTCCACAGCCCACTTATAATTGAAACAGAAGAGTATTCACTTTTCATTCATTTTTAAAAGACTATTCAAATACCCTTTCATCTCTGCTAAACAGCCTGCCATGTATTTGAAGCCATTTTATTTTTTGTTTCTACAGACATCCGGAAAAAAAAAAGAGGTGAGTATTTTGGAACATTGATAAAAAGATGCAAAGGCTTGTATGGCAGTGAATGACTTCAAGCAGCCTCAAACACATTTATCTTCCCAAGAAGAATTAGGCACAGTGTGATTCATTTTAATAGCAGAAGAAAAATAATATTACTGTGCAATGCTTAAGTTCCTAACCTTTGATGGAGAAGGGAAAAAAAAAAACCCACCTTTCTTCCCCCATGTTGCTGAAGTCGCCCTACCCATCCGTTATGTCCAGCTTATCAATTAAGATGAACCCCATGAATTTCAAAAGGTGTTTAATATAAAAGACTCCATGCATTTAAATGTGCAACACCACCTGCAGCTTTTTTACTTTTTAACTGAAAGATTCAGTTCTTAGCTCTGTGTACTAGGTATGAAGCTGGGCCCTTTGATAGAAGTTTTACTGATGTTTTAAATGAAGTCTTTTCATACACACAAAACAACCCAGATACTTTAAACGACATGGAAAAAAAAAAGAGGGTGGGGGAAAAAGCAATAGGTGCCACAGGAGTATCAAAAAGAAAAAGATTAGGCTTCAGTTCCTAACACAACGGGCCAAAGACATTCCCAAGATCACTCTTCAAGAGCTACTTGTATGAGACTCGGAGGCCTGTCGGTGATTGCTTGGAGTCAGATTCATCCTTGGTGTAACGCTACTGAAACCAATAACTTCCACCAGGGGATGAATAGGGCCTAATGAGGTTCGCTCATCCCTAAAACAAGTTTCTGCATCGTAACGTGAAAGAAGAGGAGCTTGTGGTTAGAGCATCAGACTGGCACTCAGGTAATCTGGACTCAATTCCTGGCTCTGTCATAGACTTCTTGTGGAACCTCAGGGCAACTCCCTTGGGCTCCTAAATTACTGAGTGAAAAGTGAAAATCAGGTAGCTTTAGGCAATGAGATTTATCAGCTCAGTGGTTTGAGCACCGGCCTGCTAAACCTAGGGTTGTGAGTTCAATCCTTGAGGGGGCCATTTAGGGATCTGGGGCAAAAATCTGTCTGGGGATTGGACTAGCTGACCCCCTGAGGTCCCTTCCAACCCTGATATCTTATACCTAGAGGAGGGATTAAGTTACAGCAATCTAAGGCCACTTTACTCCCCAATGAGGGGATTAATAGGCTTTGATTGATGCGGGTTGACTTTACACCTTCAAGTTAATTCACATGGAGGTTTTCCCCCCATAGACTCCTAAGCGCTCAAGTTACTTTTGAAAATGGGACTTAAGATTCTGTGTGAAAATTTTAGCCTTTAGCTCTTACTACATCTCATAAGAGTAATAGTTCCTCTCCCTGACTCTTTGTCTTGTCTATTTAGATTGCAAGCTACCCAGGCCAGGGATAGCCCATAAACACAAAGGGGATCAGAGTTCAGTCAGGGCCTTGAGGTGCTACCATCATTCAAAACCATAAGCCTATTAACTTGAAAAATATAAAATTTTAATAAAGGCTACATCTCTTAATTACAATAATTATTGTACCAAGTAATTTTCTTTAAATGAAACTCTTTATAATGCATAATTTACAGTATAAGTAGAACAAAATGCCATGGCAAAAGTCATGAGTACAGGACTTGTAATAAAAGGCATAAAATATATTTATACATAAACCCCTTAAACAAACAAGGGAAAGCTTGAACCCTGAATATAGGGCAACACATGGCAAAGTAACACCATGCAGGCACAGGTACTGTACTGAATACATTTTAAAACACTAGAGATAGTGTATTATTATTTTTTCCACCATACATTTTCTACAATATATACAGACGTATTATACAAAGTAGCAATGGCAAACAGAATGCACAGATTAAGTTAATCAACACAAAACCCAAATGTAGAAATGCAAGGTCTTTCTTGGAAAAGGGTTGCTTTGTCCCAACGCACACACCCACTTATGCACGCACGCACACACACTCACACGAGGAAGCTTTTCAAAGTGTTGCAAGGAGCTTAGCCCACAACTCCCATTGGCTTGAATGGGTGTCATTTAGGTAAGATTAAAAAAATGCATCGGAAAATTCACCCTGTCGTATATGAATGTAGTTTAAATACAAGATGTGCTAACACTGGAATAGAATTACCAAAAAATAAAAAGACAGCTAGCTATGTGGAATACACATCTGGGTTTTAACCTAGCTTTTGCAATGTGTCCTTTTGGTGTGTTAACATGTAAATGAAAACTGTCTGGCTTCTCTAACAGCTCTCCTCCTTGGTTTGGGATTTGCTAGTCTGCCTTGTGAAAGACAGGCACTGGACATAACATGGAGTCCCACACAATGAGAGCAACAAAAAGAAAAAAACCTCACCACCCAGGGACAGAAACCAATTGCTGTTACTATATTGCATCTAACACATTTAAACACTTAAAGACCTTTATTACAAATTAGAGCAGCTTAGATTATAATGCACCAGTCTCTAAATGAGTGAATGGCAGGACAATTTTTAAAAATTATTTCATTAGAAAAGAATTTTATCTTCATTTGGAGAAATATTGGGCACAGCATAATTCCCCACCCCCACCCCAATCCCTTTAAAGTGGTAGAAATTATTAATGCACTCCTAGAGCAGAACTCCCAAGTTGTAGCTTGTGGGACATAAAAAATAACCCCTTCAACTCTTTCCCTCACTCCCCCCACATCCCCCTCTTTTCACCATTGTTAAAGCAGCATATCCATAAACTGGACTTAAGGGAAAACAGACTGTTCAATAAATATCAATAAGGATTACTGGTAAGGTAAGATATACACAGTTTCTCTTAGTCCATAGATTTCAGATCCCCAGGAAGTCATATATTATGTATGGAAGTCTCTCAAACATGGTCTGCATCTTCAATAGCCCAACAGTGGTCATGTTTTTAATAAATAGTTCAGGGTTGTTGTTTATCATCTCAGTACCCAACTCATGAATAATAAATGCCATTTTTTTTCTCTAAGGCTAATTTGGCAAAGTCTTCATAGGCCTCATTTTCTTCTTCATTGGTTCAAAACTTTCCTTCAAAGTTTTTTTTGTTGTTGTTGCTGCTATTGTTGTGTGTCCAAAGACATCTTTAGCTTAGGTTGCATTAAAGAAACACAGATACCATCAATCAATCCTCTCTACTTTTCCAAGAATCCTTCCTTCATACATGGGCAGAATTGTGTCGTCTTCCCAAATTTCTTCAAAAACTGCACCACAGTCAAATTCATCGCTTGCTTTTTTGAAATAATACCTGAGGGAGAAGGGAGTGGGGGGAGGAAGCAGTTTAAATAATGAAGTGTTACTTTACAATTCTTTTTAGACAACAGCAGCAAACATTTCCAACAAAGGGTCGGAGTCTCCTTTCACACGAGTGTAACAAGATAACCAAGAAAGAAAAATCGGGTCCAATACCATTAAAATCCTCCATAACTCACAAGTGATCTGTTTGCATGCATCTGGCAATATTCAATTTAGAATGGCTGCAACTGCAGCCAGCCAAGCAGTGCTAAAGAAGCAGCATTTGAGGAACAAGAGCAAAGGAATGGAGTATACTACTTCATAAAATAGGGCACCTCAGGGACGGTGCCTTCAACAAGTTATACGTGTTGGCAGCAGATATTTTCAATGAGAGAAAATAAAAAGCAGAGCAATCTCTGGCCAAACATCTTACTTAACAAAATAAAAAACTAGTTCTTGTTCTCCTTTCTTTCATGCATAAATTCTGGAGCACAGCATGGCATTGAGAAGCTTTTATTAAAAAAGGCTTTTTAGGGAAGAAACAAAAAACAGTAACTCAAAGTCTGTCACATGCTTTCTGCAAAACAAGACGAAGTATGTGGCATTTCTCCCTTAGTCCAGTTTGTGAAACAGGGTGCCTTGCATTTAACAAAACTAAAACCATGCATCCACTTTTAAGTTACAGATATGGCTGTGTTTGTTCTCTGATGCTTCCTACCGGTCACATGCAAAGAGCAATCTTGGTCAAGCTTGCAATATTTGACACTGGAAGGTCAAGTAGAAGTGTCCTGCATTCCTTCTCTTTTGCTCTGGGTCATTAGATCATGAAGCCAATGCTCGCCCAGACAAAAAGCGCCCCCACCCCTCTTGTGTCAAACAGTAAGGACCCCTCTATTATCCCGAATTAGACCGTTCAGCTTCTTGATTAAAGGTTCCTTTTATCCCTTTTCTAGCATTCTTCCTTCTAAGGCTGCTTAATTGCATATGCACAAATGAAGGGCTTCCATTCAGAAGGTTAGCATTTAAGGAGCCTGCCCGTCTGCTACCACACACCACCTCCGATCTGCCCTGCTCTCTCGCGCTCTTTAGAAAGCACTTTGTGATCTGATCACCAGCAAAAGAAAATCCTCATCAGATAAGATTAAAAAAAAAAATGCCCTGGTCTGTCATTTTCTAACAAGGTGTTGGAGGGTTAAAGGTCATAACTTTTATAGGAGGAGCCCCCAAAATTTAACTTGGATTTTTCACTTTATTACAAACATGGATTGGGCTTTAGCAGTTTTAATGAGTTTGCTATAAAAATAAATATTTGAAAACTAAAGACCCAGTAACAAGAAGTTTTTAATGTATTTTTTAAGGCAAGCTAAATTAAGTTTTATTTTTTTAAAGTCATTCCCAGTTGGACTGATGTACAGCATCGTATTTTTAATGGTTCGGTCATGAAAATAGCTCTTATTTAAGTTCTTCATATAGAGTTTGAACCTACACTCACTAAAGTCAATGGCAAAGCTCCCACTGACTTTAATGGTGCAGGTCAGAGCTGTAATTCCATGAACCAGTAAGCCCAAAACAAAAACAAACAAAAATGTGAATGAGTTTTAAGGATTTTCTCCCCGCTTTTCCCATCCCCACCCTCTTTCAGGGAGCAGCCTGCTTTCCCAATAACTTCCCACAAACAAACTTTGCTGGTGTTTACAAAAAAAATTTTTTTTGTTTGAACATTGCATCTTTATTTAAGAAAACATGCTATGACCTTTTACATAATTACAACCTTATTTCACACAGAGAGAGAGAAGGGGAAGAGAGAGAAGCAAAGCAATATCCTCCCTCACATCATCTTCAAACAAGTCGCTCTGCACTTATTTGCTCACAGAAATGGGCTTTCCATTCAAATATGTTTTATGTGGCAAGCTTTGCTTTTTTTTTTTCCCCCCTGACATCTGGCACCAATAGAATCTAGCAGGCCTGGTGTTGCTGTTCTGTTTTGAACTGCTGCCATGTTAAGATTACCCGACACCACCCAGAGTGTGTGTGTGTGTGTGTGTGCGCGCGCGCGTGTGTGTACACCATCAGCATTAAAAAAATTATTTTATTTATTTAAGAAAAAGACTGAAACACAATGTGCTGGGTGAATATCCCACTGCATAGTCGGACACATGACTTTAGCACTGGAAAGGGAGCAATAATAGAGCTTTTAGATACCGATGTTGCAAACTGATTCAATCAATAAAGAATTTTGAGAGTCGACCATTTATGCACGTCTTTGTGCATTAAATGAAAGGCAAAAGCTTCAAAGACATGCTTATTAAGTGTGCCTTAAAAAGAAATCAATGCCAGATGTGACCAAAGCAGTCTAGTTACTGCCTCCCCAGCACAGACAGACACACACTCACTCTACTCTGGGTAGCACGGCCCTCTTCCCTGAAGGTCACCTGCAGTTTCACTCAAAGTCCAGCCAAAAGTCAAAGCTTAGATCAAAATGATTCCCTGGAGGTACACACATTTGTGTAATTAGTTTCACCTTGTGTCTCTGCAAGATAAAATACTGGGCACGTACCCAAGTTCCTTTTATAAATTTCTGTATTGTCTTTACCCAGGTGTAAAGGGGAGAGATCTAAGCAAAACATTGTTTCATCCTTGTCAGTCACTTAAAAACATTTTCTAAAGTAATTACAGTCTGACAAGGCACAAATAATTGCACCTGCAGGGGCTTTAAGGCCACAGAAGTTTTAATATCCTATTCAAGCACCCTAGCATCACAAGAAAGAATTTCATAGGAAACCGAATGAGATGTTCTGGAAGCACTAAAATGACTGTTGAGAGAATGGGGCAATAGGAGAGAGATCCTTTGCACTGCTTGGTTGCCAGTTCAGATCCAGCTCAGGTTAGTAGCAATTACAAGCTGTTGCCAACTGAAGGCAGTTGGGAGGGGCAGGGAATATGGGTGTCTCAAACCCCAGTCCCCACTGGACAAGCATCCACATAAAATAGAAAGCCATAGTGGACCTTTCAAAGCCAGTGAAGATTCACTGGTGGGGCCACCTGGGGAAAGTTGTACTATTTTGACATTTCTGTGACTTCTGTCTCCAGAGGACACCCTCTGGCACCTGGGAGGAGTGCTGAATTCAAAACAAAATTTAAAAATACTTAAACCTGGCTGTTTCTTTTGTACAGATGAAAGAGCCTCGCCGACCAATAGGACACGGTCAGTTCATTACTGATCAGATCCATTTGGCTAATACAGTAAAAATAACTGAGGACAAGCCACTGTAATTGGAATGAACGATACAAGAAGGCAGCAAACAGGGGAAACCGGCTTCAGATACCAGACAAAGGCACAATCTTAAACCATTAGAATTCCTGATATCCATATGGGTGGCTATAAGGAGGAGCGGGAAGATAGGGGTTTGTTTGTTTTTTAAGTGTCATTCAGTGGAATTCATCCTCCAAGGCTTGGTATTTCTAGCTGAAAGGAGTTTAGAAACAGGCAAGAGCATCTGCAGGAACTCAACTAGGTTGAAAACAAAAATATGGAGGCTCTGCCAAAGGAGGCCAAGTGCCTCACAAACATTTACGCCCCTGTGAAGCTGAGAAGTGCCATTATCTCCATTTTACAGATGGGGAATGGAGTCACCGATAGATTACACTCAAGGTGTGGCAGGAAGTCAGAGATAGAGGGAACTGAACCTAGATCTCTCAGAGTCCCAGCCCAATCCCATAACCACAAGAGCATCTTTCCTCTTTGTGGGAGTCAGCATGTAGACAATAGCTGCCCTTGGCCAGTCAGCGTTCCCTTATGCAATTCTTGGGGGATAGACATCAGGGGAGACATCAACCAAGCTGACTGACCCACGAGACAAGGCCAAGTTTAGCAACATAGCACCCATGCCTGCCTCTCTAAGCCACCCTGGCTTTGGTGGGGGAGTAGAAAAAGGACAGAAGAGAGTTCAGTGAGCCAGTGCAGCCAACCTCCCGAAAAAGGTGCTGTAAGTTTTTACTTGTGGGCGTGTTTGCAGAAACATATTTGCTGGTTATTTTGGTTCATAGTCTCAGCAGACGAAAGAAACCACGAGAGTCTTACCTATAATTTCCCTTTTTGCTCAGCTGCTCTTTAAAGTGCCCAAGTGTCAGGCTCTGGGCCTTTAACATCCTCCTATAGGGTATTTCTTCTCCACAGAAAAAATAAGTGACAACCAACTCGCTGGACTGGGAGGCATGAACCACTGGGAGTTTCTTTGGTTCTTTGTGACTGCAACAAAAAACAAAGCATGTTTCTCATTTGGAAACAAAGACTTCACTGAAATCCAATATTTCTACTATAGCCAATGGCAACCAGACTGATGCCGGGTTCAATTTGAAAGCCCGATGCAATGAAAGCAAATGTATGTGCCATGTTTATATAGCACTTAACACAACAGGGTCCTGGCCCGCTTCTAGGTGCTATGCTAATACAAATAATAAGAGGATCTCTAAGCAGCTGGGGCACATTCATGAACTATTCCTCAGAGCACACCTGTGCAATAGGGAAATGTTGCCATTTTATGGATGAGGGACAGAGATCACATGGTCTGCTGAGGATCAAACAGTAACTCCCAGTGGTTAGGGCTCTAACCATTACGCTAAACACATTCCCATTAAGCCAGATTGACTACTGCATGTCTGGCCTTCAAAGGTCACAAAGATAACTCGCACCATTTTCATTCATGCAAACTATATGGCAGAGAATAACAGTTTAGTGTTGCACTCCAGGTATACACCCATTAATGGGTGTCGCTGGAATTTCAAAGCCTGCCATTCAAAATCTGCTCAGAGCACTAAGATTACTTGTCTCGAATGCACAGGTAGCATTACTGTAGCCGTGAACAACCAGGCAAAAATAAAGTGGACCTTGATACTTGAAATGAGGAACACTTCTTAAAGAATAAAAAAAAATTACTACATAACAAAATAGCAACAGTGCAGTGAATGCCATGTAGCTAAATCCAGAACTACTTCTGAGGCAATGTATACTTGGCATGTCAAAAGGTCACAAAGTGTTAGTCCACAGTAATGTAGTCTTCCTAATTTGTTCTAAGTCTTTGTAGAGTAGCTTCAGAAAAAAAAGCTCCTAGCAAAGACAGCTGGTGGATTTAAGGTCAACCAATTAAAAATGAAAGACTCTAGTCAGGTGGCTTAGTCTGGACTTCAAACATTGCTCATTGCTTAAGATGAAGAGGGTAAAAAAAGAAAACTTTAATTATTTAGGCCATTTTAGACCTCTCTGTAGCAGGATTTCTTGTTAAAAGAACCATCCTGTAATTAGACTAATCCAATCTTTGTCCACTTTACAGGAATGCAAGTTAAAAAGAACCAGGAACAAGATCTGAAAAAAAAAATAAATTTTTTTTAAGAGAGAACAAAAGTATGTTTGAAAGACTAAACTTCAGATATAAAAATATCTTCTATTTTCAAAGTGCCATCCATTTAATGCAAGTATAGTTAAAAGTCATGGAAATACACGTAATGTATATATGTACATACTCTTCTGTAGTTAGACTTGCATTGCAAAAAGGGGCATTTCCCCCCTGAACAGAAGATGAGTGGTTTCGATCCCTCTGCTGATTTGAGGTTGAACATCTGAAGTTGGGGGATAAACAAACAAGCAAAATTAAATTAAAATACATCTTCTTAATTGAAGTCTTCTGTAGGCCATTAAGTTCCCTCTATGCATCAAAACACAGTCAAAAGGAAGGATTAAGAATGCTATGGACTAATTTACCCTTCCACATCCAAATGCACAATAAACCACCTAATTCAATACTTGGTCTGTAGCTGAGTTAGTTCTAGACAACAAATGGGGATTGGTCCTGCTTTGAGCAGGAGGTGGGACTACATGACCTCTTGAGGTCCCTTCCAACCCTGGTATTCTCTGATTCTCTGGAATGCTATCCATTCTGATAGTGAGAGGCAGAATATGGAAGTCAAACTATTGAGGACTGGGGGAAAACAAAACAAAAACAATTCACCTTTGGGGCTTAAGTTACATTTTGTGGCAATGCCTCCCATTACAAATCTGGACCTCTTCCTAACAGTGGAAGGAAGACTACATGCACATCACATAAAATTTCTAGCTACCTGGATGTCTATTGTTAGCTTGCTAAGTTCACCTGCCTGCCAGCCAGTAATGCCCCTTGGGAGATGGCGGGGAGCCTGAGGGAAGAAGGAAACAAGCAGCCTGAAATAAGGCTCCTCCTAAAGAAAGCCATATTGGCGATTCACACCCATTCCCAGCAGGGGGCGTCTGCCTATCAGCGGGAACTAATAAAATGAGGCACTCAGGGCTGCAAAAAACGTTTCACTCCCCCCACCCCCCTTGTAGTTACCTTTGTTTCGGAGGCTTGGACACTTCCGCTAGCCTGCGGCAGGCTTCCTCCAGCTGGGCGAGGGTGTTGGGTGGGGTCAGCGGGGGCATGGTGGGATCCTGGACGAATGGGTGGGCAGGCTGTGCCCCGCGTGGGTGATTGTTGTTCCCCCACAGGTGGTGGCGGGCCGGGCGCTCACCAGGGATCCCTTTGGTGGACTCCAAATTGTAGGCCTTCTTTGTGCTCTGTGTGCTGGGGGGCGGGAAGAGAAGAGGAAAGGAACCGGCTTATAAAAGCTGGAAAATATGACTTTAATAGCAGCTCCTATTCTGCTCACTCCCTCCCCAAAGTCTGTCATAACATGAAAAGGGTTTACTGCCAAAAACATGACATTTTTGTGGTTTTTCTGGTTCTGCAGAATGGCTTTTATATTAAACCGGAGGAGCAAAGAGTCTCATTTGTTTTTAGTGATTGTAAAAATAGACAGCCTATGTAATATATAAATATTTACCGGGAGCGATATTGCTGTAGACAGCTGTATATTTACCTATGAGGCTTGTGCTTATTTTGTCTCTCGCTCTCCAGCATCCACTGCCAGACGTTCTGTGACCGATCCGCCTCGCCCCCAGGTAGCTGGAGCCCGGGCACTGCGGATAGCCCTGCTTCCCCAGCCGGCAGGGCGACGCCATCCGTTCCTTTGCTGTTCCTCTTCGTCAGCGTGCCGGTTTTGCTAAGGATGAGACACCAGGGGACAGGATTCCCCGCCCCCAGCAGGCACCGTTAATATTCTGAGCTCATGTCATGACCACACTTCCCAATGGATCTGTTTTTAAGGGGCTAATTCCACCTGGTTTTCTAAGTCAATCCCACCTGCCTCTTGCTGAAAAATACATTTTAAAAGGGCAAGTAGCTCCTATTGAGAAACTCCTGTAACTTACCCAAACTGCTCCAGCAGAAGCTCCGTCCCTTTTGAGTGGCTCTTGCATTTTGAATAGCAGTTGGAGTCGCTGCCCCCAGGACAGAAGCACTGGACCCGCTGTGCTGCCTCGGCTTCTATCTGCTCTTTAGTCTTGGGGATGGTGTGGTGGTGGATGTAGTGGTGGTGGACGTGCTTGGTGGTCTGCTTGGTGATAAATCCCTTACTGATGAGGGTGCAGGCAGCTGGTGATACCATGCTTGGTTGTGGCTTGCCCCCTGGGAGGCGGTCCGGGGAGTGGGAGCGGGGGCTGTGCCGTCCCATGCCAGGTGACTGGCAGCCGGGAGTCTTCAGCACACGCGATAGATGGTCATCCAGGATCGCCTGCGGGTCCTCCTCGTAGCTGCCGGATGGCAGGAGACTGAGTGGGTGCTGCTGATGCTGAGTGGTTGCTGCCTCCCGATTGGTCTGCGTGTTTGCAGGTAGCTCTGATCCCTCCTTCTCTTCTTCCTTGAAGGTGCAACATTAGTAAGAATTAATTAAAAAAAGCACAGGGCACCAGCTGCACTGGAACAGGGGCTCTTCCCACTAGGCTAGCAGGGAAAGCAAAGCTTGCATTGCTGCTGGGACAGTGGACACACAGGACAGATCATTAAAGCATGCAACACACCACTTACAAAGGAAAGCCGTCTTCCCTTACACTAAGTGCAGACAGGCTATGCCACTCCCTCCCACCCCCAAGAAAGATGTCAGATCAGCAGGCTTCAAGCACTGCACCGGTGCCAGAGGGGTTAATCCTCCTACCTCTTTGATTTGCTGTAGCCTCTCCTCCAGACTATCCATCATTTCTTGCTCTTGCTTCAGCTTTTCCAACCGGGATATCAGTTCAGCAGCAAAGGTAGCTGGTTCCACAGGGGTCATTTCCTTGGGAAGACGGTGGGTTCTCTACACAGAGCAGGGACAAAAGGGACAAGTCATGTTAAGCAGGCAGTGCAAGCTGCAGAAACTTAGCTGGAGCAGCATTTCTAGCCCCACTATGCTTGTTGTGTCTCCATGTTTGGATGAAGAGACTACCGCAAGTAGGCATCGCCTGCTCTGGATTTTTATGAGCTAGTGCTGTGGCCTCATGGAGTGACATCCTTCCCACTAGCGTTTGCCTTCGGCAGGAGCAGTTGGTCGCACTCCGAGGAACCCCACTTGTTCTCTCTGTAGTACAACCAGCCCATCAGTAGCTACTCTGAAGTAGAAAATCTTCAAAGACTGTTGTCAAACATCAAAAAAAAAAAAAAACCCTCTGAGGTGGGAGGGAGAGCCTTTAACTGAAGGAATAAAGTGAGTATAAACAGAAAGGAGTTGGAAATTAAAAAAAAAAAAAAGAAGATGGGGGAGAAAAAGGGAGGAAAAAAAAAAAAGTCAAACAGTTGCAGATCAGAGAAGTGCTGGTAATTTATTTCCTGGCTACACACTGGGCACCTTTGAGGTAGTGTTGTCTCAACAGTGTCCTAGATCACCCTCCCTCCCTCCCTCAATCTCTTTGTACAGAAAATGAAGAAAGCTGCTGCAGGCTAGTAGTGGTACACTGCTGAGCTTGGCTGCCTCAAGCAGATCTATCAAGGGAAAAAGGGAACATCTCCAAATCAAGTGCAGAATATAAAAAGGCAAACGAGAATTTCTGCCAAAAGCAGCAAACATGGGAGAAAAGAAAGAGAAACCACCCACCAGAGTTCTACCTCCTCCTTCCTGTCATCTTCTCCCCCCAAACACACCCCACTCTTCACCCTCACCCCTAGTTTCCCTCTGCACCCCCCCCCCCTTTTTTTTGAAGCAGAAAGCTGAACTGCCAACTCTTTCACATACTACCCACCAGATGAGGCAGGGCCTCTCTCCGACAACCACTTAGCTCCAGAAATGATGTGAGGGTAGAAAAAGGCCACTCTGCTGGAAATTGTCACTCTTACACAAGCCAGCTCTATTCAGTCCCTGATCAAAGCACTGCCTTACAGAGAAAGTCGATTTGCACGCCCTGGGACAAAATAATCTAATTTACAAGCTCAGGCTACAGAACTTTCTTTATAGAAGGGGGTGAAGAACACCCTCCCTTCCAAAAAATAAAATCCCTATTCAATCCAGCATATATCCCCCCCCCCCCCGAAACAGTATCTAAAATGTCTTGCTGCTTAAGAAAGAAGAAAGAGGAATTTTGGAATATTAATCTCAAGACAAGTTATGTTTCTACTTGTCTGTGGAAACAGTTTATTCACTGCAAGAACCAGCAGCACCTTCCTGAAGTCTGCACTGAATCCACAAGTCAATGAGTTGGTTTTCAGTAGCAACACAACTAGAAGAACTGGATTTCCTCAAAGCCAAGGCAGATAAAGTTGTTCTATTATTATTGTTAGAAGGCACATACTGGCTACCAATCTCTCTCTTTGGGAAGCTAGTAAATCCTTCAAGTCTTGGGGGAGTACAGGAAAAGCAAAACCCAACCCTCATCAGAGCACAGAAGGTGTGAAAGTAGGGGTGGGGGTGGGGGGTTAGATTTAGACAGGAAGGACCCATGCAGCCATGTTCATGTCTATACAATCAACCAGATGGGGTGCTCCCACCTTGAACCTAGAAGGTGAGCTCTACTCAACGATCCAGAGAAAGGCAAAAAACCTTACACAGAACCTAACCAGTGACCAAAGCAACCCTATGCAAGCAAATTTTTCAGGAGGGTCTTAAGCTGATGTTTGGGGTTTATATGTTTACAGAATAAGCTCAAAGACCTCAGGTCAATGGCAGTAAGAATAATAAGCTGGGTCCTCTGGGTTTCTGTAGCTCTATTGACTCCAGCTGAAGAGCTGACCCATCTATTAGCTTCTCTTCTTGAAGCTGTCTATCTCTGTATTCAAAGACAAACGGATGCAACAAGCCGATGAGAAGGAAGCCATTTTCCTCCTTTCTCTGTAAACCTGCAATGATTTCGCCCAGTCTCTTCCAGGTGTTGCCATGTCTAGCATTATTAGAGGGCCTTCTCTCCAGACATTTTTCAGAGGACTCTGCATCAGACTTACCGGAAAATGAGGTAGAGAAACTTGACCATTGGCCTTAACGCTACGATGCATTTCCCTCTGGAGCTGCTTCTTGCTCCCAAGTCTATAAGGAGGGATTCCATCTCTGCAAATGGAAAGACAAGTCAGTGTCAACCAGGATATCCTAGGCCTATTTATTTCAACTTATTATGCGGTAAATCAATGAACCATTGCAAGTACTTTCCAAAACAGAAGACAATTCAAAATTATCTAATCATTTTACTGTTCCCAGCAAGCCCCCTCCATGTTCTTTGAAATAATCTAAACAGACTGAGGGGCCTGATTTTCAGAAGTCCTGAGCACTGAAGACTCCAACTGAAAGTCAGTAAAGTCTACTGATGTTTAATGCCTCTGAAAACAGAAATCAAGCTTAAGTCAATAGGCCTGGATGTTCAATAGCTGAGCATGAGCAGCAGAGCAAGATCTGGCTCCCTTCATCTAGGCATCTGAATGTGGACAGATCCCTGCTGAGTCCCACTGACTTCAACAGGGCTCTGCCTGTACACAACAGCTTACTGGACTGGGGCCTTCCAGTAATAGGTTTCACACCACACATGCATACTCCGTACACTTGTTCTGCATGTCACCAATGACTGTAGGGGGGGCTGCTAGGTCTAAAGCACTTCATAGATTGCCAACACTATGCAGATAAGAAAGGATAAAAAAAGTATTGGTCACAAAGGGCTCCCCTTCCCCCTCCCCCCCCAGGTGGGACCCAAGATGCCTTTTCTGCCTTTGAGGTTGTCAGGCACAACCAAGTCAAGTCACTACAAGGCGCAGCAACAGAACACAGGCCCTTAAAGCTATTGGACATCATTCTTCTTCTTGGCTACGTCAGCCCATTGAGATAAAGCAATGAAACAAAACAAAAAAATCCCCAGCCCAAGTGAGAAGAGCTATGAAAATTGCCATCAAGACAGCAGAAGTAGTAATTTTTCTCTAGCAATGAGGTATGCTGTCATCTAGCCATGCAAAGATTTACCCACATTAGTATTAAGAATATAAGAACAGCCATACTGGATCAGACCAAAGTCCATCTAGCCCAGTATCCTGTCCTTTGACAGTGGCCAACACCAGGTGCTTCCGGGGGAATGAACAGAACAAGTAATCAAGTGATCCATCCCGTGTCGCCCATTCCCAGCTTTTGGGAAAGAGAGTTTAGGGACACTTCAGAGCATAATTTTGAATCCTGGCTAATAGCCCATTGATGGACTTATTCTCCATGAATAAATGAACTTTGAGCAGGGATAGTCCAGCGTTTGAAAAGCATGACTACTAATTGTTAAGTTCTAGTCTCAGATTTCCCATAAATTTGAGGCACAACCATAGTCTTTGTGCGCCAGTCTCTCCACCCCCTCAAATCCATAAGAGATAATACAGCACCATGTTGGATAGGGAGGTAACACCCGAGTATTAATATTTGTAGAGTGCTCTGAAGTCCTTGGATGTAACGACCTATAGAAGGGTAGAATATAAACTCCACTCACAGCCAGTGAAAAGACCTGCACTCAGGAATGCTATTATGCACTTCTCTCTTTCTGTATCATCTCCCCCCACCACCCAAACAAAAACAAAACAAAACAAAACACAACACACAACCCTCACATTTCTCCCTCTCTCACACAAACCCCATTTTAAGATCCACCACCATTATGGTAGCATGGCACTTCCCACTCTCACAACAGTGAAAGGACTAAGGCCAAGATTTTTCCAAAAAATGACCAGTGATTCTTTTCGTGTGCAGGTGCATGCTTCAATGTTTGGGTGCCCAGCCTGAGACAATTTGAAGGGGCCACATTTTCAGAAAGTGCCAAGCATCCACCCCCATGGGGATGGGGGTAGGGGGGACATGGTAGAAAGTAGGCCCCATTATAGTTTCTTGAGTTGAGTACCCAAACGTTGAGGTGCACAACCCCTAGTCATCTGTGAAAGTCTTGGCCTAGTGCTTTCTAAATTTCCATTACGAAGCAACTAATTCACAAGTGATATGGAGTAGCAAAGACTGAAGAAAAAGATCAGACCAGTTTATTGTTTGAAACTTTGGAAAATCCAGACAGAACAGAGCATTAGTCAAGAGAAGAGATGTTTGGGGCAATGATTTAACAGGGTGGACAATCACTGGAGACACTGGTTATGTCACAAGCAAAGTGAGTTTAGGGTGCTCAGTTCAGTTCCTAATGAAAATCTGCCTTCAGTTCTGTCTCAGGTAGGTCTCTGCAGAAGAGCAGTAGCTCAGGCACAGAGCCCCATATGGGAACACACTCTGGAGAATCACGCACAGCATCTGTCTGCACTGTTCCGTACCACAACCGGGGTTATCAGTCATTATCGCAAGCACTAAACATTTATGATCATGATGAAAGAAGGGACAATAAAAGTATGAAAATATCTATTGAACTTGGCTTGGAGGCCCTGCCCCTCATAACAACACATGAGTATGGGTTGGGTTGTAGTGAGGTTGAGCAGCAGTTGTTGGGGCAGAGGAGGAAGGAGGTCAATGCTCATCATGTGGATTGGAGGAGAGGGATTTTGTTCTTTGAGGGTTACCAAGTTGAAGGTGTTTTAAAGGAAACTTTGCATACAGAGGAATTAAAGACCCCCTGCATCTTTTCCACCAAGGTAAGCTGTCTGCCTTAGTATTATTTGACAGAAATTCCACCTTAAGCAGCATGTCAAGTATCCACCTGCCTAGGTTAGTACTGTACATAAACACACACAGAAGCCTGCACAAACACTAACCCAAATGCAACAGAATAGATGGAGGGGAGGTGGGGTGAGGTAGAAGAGACACCTGCCCTGCAACATTGCTGCTTGAAGCACATGAGTTTAGGGCTCCAATGACAGAGGAGATAGCCAAGGGAGGGAACCAAACCACCGTCTATAGCATTGCTCCCCTCCAAAATCAGCAGAAATAGACAAACTGAACAGCTCACCCCAGTCCTGCTTATCTGGGCCACAGCATTCTGTGGCAAGGGCTAGGACAGCTCTGCTGCCAGTCCCTTTCACGTCTGATGGATCCCTCCAAAACACTCGGTGCTCCAGCTTTGGGGACTACAGGCTTTAGAGGCCAGACCTCCAGCTCCATCCATGGGGGCAGTAATGAGAGGATGTGATGGAAAGCAAGCTGCAATTTACAGAGTTGCTGCTCTTCCCACAGGGATGTAGCTCCTACCAAACTGGGATAATTTCCCTCATAGAAAAAAAGCATCTCTCACCTATCAGCCACAATAGGTGACTGTAGGACAGAATTTCCATCTGCACTTAGATATGCCTGGTTTGGGTTGATTTAAAGTTAACCCCTTTTGTGTCATGTAAGAATTTTCAGCCAGCACCATTTTCAGTCAATAAGCAGCCAGGATTTTCCAAGCATTGTTCTTTCAGAGCAGCCCAGGCAGCTGCCAGACAACTTCCAACACTGGCTTGGAAACAAGCATATGAACACCTCTCCAGCCATGGTCAGGCTCATTCAGAGCCGCAATGAGATAGCTGCAGGTGAAAGACAACAAAGAGGTGGGGCGTGGGATGTATAGGCCATGGATAACTCCAGAAAAGGTACGGAAAAGATGACACCAACATGGGCTAGGGAGAAGGGGGCCCGATTCTCTCTTCAATGCAGTTACACAAGTCAGGATCAGCTCCTTGCTCATACAGCTTGTAACAAGGTACAAGATACAGGTTTTAAAAAAGCAAAGACATTTCACCGAGATGGGAAGGTTACTTAGTAGCCTTGGGAGAGTCCGGGCTTCTAAAGAAGGAAGAGACAATGTTGTCGTTGGTTTGATGTCTGCTTTTTAAATGTAGGCCTTCTTCATTTTATGTGGAACAGGGAATGATGCCGGGTTTAAGGGGGAAACAAGAATGGCCAATCACTTATTACAGGCAAGACGTGCAGCTGGAGTTGGGGGTTTACAGCCAGCTTGGGTGCAATAAGAAAAAGATATTACAGAAAAATTTGAAGCTGAAACGTGTATAGGCCACCGTGACAACCAGAAAATGCCTTTTATTTTAAAGGGTTATGCTTTGCCAGATGTTATAGTGCATAGCACAGGATTACTATTTGGAGCGAGGAGGGGGTGTTGTGTTTTGTTTTTAAAAACAGGAGTTCCTCAAATAGGTCATTTCAATATAACCTTCTTCTCTTTCTCCAGCAGTAAACATTTGCACTCAAATTTCTTGGCTACTAAAAGCTGTGGGCTGAAGAGCTACAGAGTTTAGGCACTAAATAGCATAGTTTAATTATAAACATTTCAGCTACCCAGCCTGGTGCTAAGCCAATCTCTTTCTGGGGGAAACACTAGTTTGAAATCTTCTTTCCAGTCAGCTGCCATTTAAACTGAGCCAATTATCTTAGCCTTTTGACTCAGATGTGCCTGACCTAACCTGAATGTAGTTTTACTGCTGCTTTGAAATATCAGACTCATGCGCATATGCATTCACTCCCATCTTCATTTGGCAACGGTTCTGAAACAAGCCTCTGATCTTGCCAACATCAAAAGCCTGGTTTGTAAGATAAGGTAATATTTGAAGTTCGCTCAGCAGCATTCCCCTGTGTCCAAAGTAAATCCATAAATAAGATATAAGCAAATAAAAAAAAATCCCCTTTCCTCTTTCCCCTCCCCCAATCAAGCAAGGGAAATTTGCATGATGCTTTGTGGCTATTATAAAATTAAATTTATACTTGACATTTAAAACACACAAAACTAAACTTAAAAAAAACCACAGGGTGTGTATTGTTTGGCAATTTTACCTATAGCTGCAATTCAATAGAAGATTTTTTTTATAAAATTCATGCCTCACTTTACTGGTATGACTGACATAGGCTTTATGGGACAAATTCCGCTCTTCAGTTTACATCGGCATAAACAGGGAGTAACTCCACTAGGAGCTGATTTGCATTTACACTGGTTTAATAGTAAAAGCCTTGTGTGAAAGAGGGAGAACTGCACACTTGCAGCAAGAAAAACACCACAACACAGCTTGCAACAACGGTGGGAATCCACGCAGCAGAACTTTTTAGAAAGACTTCAGAATCTCTAGCAAAGTCCATTTTCTATATAATCCAAGGCAGAGAAGAAAACTAATCCCAGACATTTTATGCATGTTGCATTACAATATTGGCAATAGCTGCTGACATTTCTGTAGAGGCAGTTTTACTTACAAAATTACCATAGCTAAGGCCTGATGTAAGTTTAGATGTTCTGCCGCCCCACATGCACATGCACGTGCACACACACTAGAGAGAAAAATTAAATACCTCACACACACACACACACACACACACACACACACACACACACACACACACACTCATCCCATCACTTCCAGTAGTCAGGCCATTCCCACCCCCACTGAGTAAGTATGGTTAGAGGGAGTCCTGCACTTTCAAAGATTCAGGGACTGGTGCAGTTTGTAGCAGGAACTATTACTTTCTAGGTTTGGCTCTTAACACCATGTAACCCTGCACTCTATTAAAATCCACACATGCCCCTCTTCTGTCATTCTCCTCTGCCCCCCACCCCCAAAAAAACCTTGAAGCTCCCAGCAGTTTAATCAGAGCCAAGCTTCCCCAAGCTCCTCACAGTCTGCACTGGCTATTGTTATGGCAGGGAAAAACAGCCAGGCTCCTTTCATGCACTGCTTTATGGGGAGCTCCTATTCACTTGTTCAAGTAAATTTCAAAGCAGCCTGCTACCCTCTTATCCCCTCTAAGCTCCCCTAGACTAACAATAGGCTGAAAGCGATTCAGTTAAGCCTTTCATCCACCATGCATTTTATTTCTTGCTCAGTGCTCTCATCTGTATAAGGCCCACAATTGGCATTGCTGTGAAGAGAGGGTATAATCCTAGCCCTGTGAATCCCAAGTGACCCTATACTGGGCCAGAAATGACTAACCCAATGAATGCTCTGTTGACACATGATCACACACAACTAGGGCCAGTAAGACAAAATAAAGAAGTCACCCTATGATTCAGCTCTTTTATTTAATGCCAATATTGTCAATAAGAGAATCCGGTGGGACAACAAGCTATTTTTTCCATATCATCAGTTCAAAACACACATGTGCATTAAAAAAAAAAAATACAAAAAACCCCGCATCTGTTTGTGCATCTAGGATTTTTGTAAAAAACTTGCTCTGTTTTCCATTAAAGTGTGCGTGCATCATCAGGCAGCAGACTGGTGACTTTAAAAAGCCAGCAAGCAGATCTTTGGTGGGGAAACATATTCACTATACACATCCAACAGAGACACTGAAGGAGTTGCATTTATGAGATTAAGGCCTTGAACACACTACTTTATTTAACAAACACTTTTCCAGAGGACTTGGTTCATTTTGGTGGCGTGACCTGCACTTAATTATAATTCCTTTCATCAAAGGATCTCAAAGAGCTTTACACATATTAATGAATTAAGTCTCAGTATACCCCCATGTGGAAGGAAAAGTGTCATTATCCCCATTTTAGAAGTTAAGCAACTTGTCCAAGGTTATACAGCCAGTCATGGCAGAGCCCAAATCTGATGATTCTCAAGCTTGGTCTTCAACCACAGGACCATCCTTTCTTTCCTCTACAGGCTCTTAAGACTCTTGACATTTTAATCCATAAAGCTCCATTCAAATAATTCTCTGAAAGATCATAATGTGCAGTAGCCTTCAGGTCGGTCAGTAACCCTGTTAGTGTTGATTCTGACTATTACAGAAAGCAATTCCTGTAGAAAGTTGTGTGTTGTTTTTTTTAAAATGACAAATCAAATACTATTGGAGGCGTGGCCTTCAAATAAAAAGGTGTGATGAACTATAAATATATTCCATGTGTTAGTAGCAGTGTTTCTATTTTATTCTTTCAGCCTATGGGAGAACACACATTTGCTCAGTTGAGGATTAAAATGAGAATTGTTGCAAAGTGGCAAAAGGAAAAAAGGAAGACCCACCCACCATGGTTACTGCAGCCAATATCTGAGACATGAGTAAATAGCAGAGCGATCAGCAATACTTCTGGATGGCTTAAGATGCCTGTAGTGATTTCATCCAATGGAAAAAACGGAAGCCGTATTAAAATGATAGAACAGTTATGCTGGCAAGTCATTGTGGTACATCAGCACAGGTAGTTTTCAAGAGGTAAATTCCAAAGGACTTTGCTAAAGTGGAATACTTACACACTACTGTCCGTCATTGACATGGAATCATCAGTCAGGGCATCACTAGATATTTCGCTATCATTTGCGCTAGTTCCTGGGGCAAAAACATAGCCCGAATTCACATGGTATGGGTTAATAGGATCGTTCCTCTTGAATGACCTAGGGACAAGCAAAATAGTGGTTGCATTATTTTTACATCTGAAAAAAAGTACAGAAGGTTAGTGTCATACTCATGGTAGATGTGTACGTAAGACACAATGAATTTCTTTAAAAACCTATCCATCCGCTGTTTTATATCCAATAGACACTCAGAATGCTTCTGTTCTCACAGTCCACAAGAAGTTTATCTTGACAGCGAACACACAGAGTTAAGATGGACCCAGAACTACACAGTCTCCAACCATTCTCTACATAAACCCCATCATCAGCTGGTGGCTGAGCACTCTGGATAAGATTTTAAAATGCACCTAAGGGAATTGGGACTCTAAGGATATGTCTATACTGCAGTAAAAAGCCTCAGCACTAAGTCTCAGGGGCTTTGGCTGTAGGGATAAAAATAACAGAGTAGATTTTCAGGCTTGGGCTGTAGCCCGAGCTCCGAGACACCAACCCCCTTGTAGATTTTCAGGGCCTGAGCTCCATGCTGCAAGTCTACACTGCAATTTTTAGCTCCGAAGCCCCACAAGCCCGAATCAACTGACCCAGGCCAGCCTCAGCCATGCTGCAGGTCTTTTATTGCTGTGTAGGCATACCCAACATCCCATTTTCAAAAGTGAATTGAGGCCTGATTTTTAACGGTATTGAGATGCCTAGAGATATAGTTAGGCACCTACTGGGATTTTCAAAAGAATGCTTCTGAAAATCTCAGAAGCACTTAAATACCTTTAAAAATCTGGCCCTTAGAGCACAGAAAGTCATTAGGACTTGAGCTAATACCCAAGTCTCTTCTGAAAATAGGATTTAGGTGCTTTTGAAAATGTTACCACCTTTCCTTTCAGGCACCATAGATAACTGACTGCAACCACTGACATCAGACAAGCTTTAGAATTATAATAAATAATAAGCATTTATACAAGCCAGCTTAACAATATGATCTCTAACTGCTTTTACAAAGGTGAGTGCCCTGGTGCTCCCTTTACAAAGAGGGAAACTACAAAGCCAGTTTTCAAGAGTACTTTAACTTTTAGTGACACCTCGAGGTGCCTAGGAGTTGTGTGTGCTCAGTACCAATTAAGATCAATGCACCTTAGGGGAGGGATGAAAAAAAAAAACAGCCTTAGGTGTCTCAGGTTGGGTATCCAAGAATGGAGAAATCAAAAAGTCTGACCTACCCCAGGTGCCCTGACCACCTAACCACTGGACAATGTTTAAGTCAAAATGATTCCAAGTTTTAAGAGTGTAAATTCATTTACAAATCTTTCAATCTGTGGTAAGTGGTCTGTGCCAAGGGGTTTTCAGAGGCATACTTGTTTATATATAAATGCAGGTCTTGGCTGTTAAGCTTTTGAGTTTGTGTATCAAAGCAGAACCTCATTATCTGATAAGGTCTGCTGATTTTAATAATTAGGGTCACTTACACAGCACTTGGGGCCTCAGGAACAGAACAGCATGCTCTGCAGGTTTTTAAATGTTCTTTCAAACTCCTCACTCCCCACCCCAACCCTTCGGGGATTGGATGAGGCCAGCTTGATTTAAGTGAGCAGCACAGCTGCCTTAATGGAAAGCGGCACTTCTCCTCCTGCTAGTATCTCTAGTTCCTTTGTTTCATTTGCCCCAGTTACCCACTTTCGACCTCTTCAGTGGTCTTAATTCAGTTCTCTCACAAACCACTCTCCTGCTGTGGTGCATTCCTCTGTTTCACTAGCAAGGGGGAAACCATGAGCCTTTGCAAAGGCTGAGGGAGGGAAGATGGGCCTCTTTGGTATGAGAGCCCTACTGCAAACAGCATGACTGCAGTTCCGGGCCCCAGTTTCAGGCTTGAGCTTTGCAGGAGGCCTTGTTGCACAGAGTCAGGTATTTAAGCACAGCTGGGATTACATTCTGTTCCAAAGCATGCTAAATCAGTTCAATGGGAAGATCCAAGACTTTTTTTAAGTGAAAAAAAAAAAAAAGAGAGGATAGTATGGAATGCCACAGGAAAGAAGTCAAGTCTTAAAAGATAAATTAATTCCACATGCTGATGAAAGCCAAGTTACCCTACCACCAAAAAAAGTGTCCTTTTAAAATAATACAACCCTCTTGCTGATACAAGTCAGCTTGTAAGGTTCCAGTGACATTCTTCAGGCCACTGCTAGTTTTTTGTAGCTCACAGAAAGGCTGAAGCCTCTACTTTTTAATCACTCTACTGGAAACTGTTTAATGTCTTGCTTCTACAAAACCCAGACCCATTAGGCTTATTATTGTAAAGTATTTGGTTTCAAGATGTTCACCATATGTACTGAAGCAATCCTGCTTTTAAGTGAGTCTTAAGTCCCGTCCTTTTATTTCATGTTCAGTGTTGCTATTTAATCATGCTAATACAGAAGCAATTAATCATTTGATAGTTTATGCCGCAACCCTATTAAAAAAACAACAGTAGTGTTATCTAATCACTTACTAGAAAGATGGTTCAGTGTGTATAAAATACCCTCTTCATCTCTCTAAATTCAGCTTTTAATCTACCCTATGTGAATAAAGTTTAACTCATTGATGAGTACTGTACTCCAAAACCAACCCCTCCTCCCCCCACAGAGATCATTATAACTTGCACAGTGGTTCAGTAAGAATGTCATCTCTCAGAACTTGATTAACTTAAAAAACACACATACTTTTACTTTGTCTTTAATCATCTTATTAAAAAAAGGCAGAAAAAGATTCAGAGTAGCCCCATATAGAAATTCCCACATACTTCAACAAAACTGATTAAGGCTGTTTTTTTTACAATTAACTTTTTAAAAACTTGACCACACTACAGTAATTGCACCCACATGCATCACATTGCCTTCAAGGATTTTAAATTCCTATGGAAAGTGGAATTCTCTGATGCAGATTCTGCACATACACAAAAATCTTCAAACTCAATATGCAAAGAGTTTTCAGCTGTCAGGTAGCAGTTGTTCTGGAGCATCAAGGAGAATGACTGATGTTTCTCAGGCTATTCTTATCTCTTATCTTGATGAGATGACACACAGCATGTAGCTCTCTATACATTATGTTAGGTAATGGGTAAAAATCAGAGGGATTACAATGCAGCTAGAATTTATGGAGCTCTTTTCTGGATCCCCTGTTTTCAGGAGCATTTTTGGCATGGGTGCTGGAACTAGGGGTGCTGCAGCACACCCTGGATTGCAGTGGTTTCCATCATATACAGGCAGTTTGGTTTAATGACTCTCAGCACCCCCACTATAGACACTGTTCCAGCACCCCTGATTTTTGGTGAGTGCACACACAGTCAACCTATGGCTCTCTGAAATAAAAAGCAACCTAGCAGTTTAAACCAAAGGACTTACACACTGAGAAATAAATCCTCAAGCAGTGTTTTTTCAAGGCCATGCTGAAGCTTACTAAATATTTCACTGAGACACAAACATCACTGCATGACAGGGGAACGTAAAAATCTATGTATTAGCAAAACGATGTTAATCACAGCCTCCATGCTCTAACCGTGGAGCACTGCTTCAAGCATAGCTTTACAAAGGCATCATTTACTTTGATAATTGAAGCCAAACTTGGTTCCAATAACTTCACACAAAATGAGCCCCATCAGCGAGTTCTTTCAAAGGACAGGAAGCACTTTGAGCCAGCAGAGGGCCATCTGCTAGCCCCAACTTATTTAAAGCAAGGCCAGTGTCAGTGATGTTAGAACAGAGAACATAATGGGAGGCAGATGAGTCCACCTTGGATTGAATAAAAATATATTATAAAAGCAGCACTCTAAAGTTCCATGTACATAAAACATATGCATGATATATTCAGAACCAAATATAAATAATGGTCAGATTCCATTTTACATTCCTGGGTCCAGCACAAACTCAATGGTTTGAGGGTGGTAGTCTCACAAAAACCATTAGACATACATCCAATACTTTAAAAAAAGAATTGTTTCGGGGGAGGGGGAAATTGAAACAAGCTCAAAGTATTTATTATACATCAGGAGCCCACATATAGAACCAATACTTAATATGCACCAAATTCCCTTTTTTCCCCCTCCAGATTCTAATCCTATATTATTTATACTTAAATTGAAATTTATTAGGAGCTAGTGGCAGATGTAGGCAGTTAACCAGTGTAGTGCTTTGAATCGTACACACAGGATGGAGGTGTGGTTTGGCCAGCATTCAGTGAAGTCTCTTCTTTATCAAGCTCCAGTTCCAATCCTAAATGCAGTGAGTAGTGATACACAACTCATCCATGCACCCCTTAGCTACCAGCTGGCGGGCGGGCGCACACACCTTTGAACAAGGATAACTTGGAGAGGGAAACCGGTTTACTAGCCTTTGGATTGGGAAGGATCTCAACTTGACCTCCCTCTCTGTATTCTCCATGGAGTCCAGAGATCTTGATTCAAAAAGCTATTGAAAATGCAAGAGAAGGTGATCAAAGCAGATAGCACCACCTGACCTCCTGGGGGCAGATCTGACATCTAAGTAGCAAATTATATATATATATATATATATATATATATATATGCTTCACTTGAAAGAACTGCAATCTCAGGGCATGATGGCCATCAATACTCCTGGCCAGGAAGGCAACGATAGTCATGGTTGTGAAAAAGTTCTCTTGAGCCAGAAGCAACTGGTAGAATGTAAAATCCATGCCCAACTGGGCACTGAATTCCAAAGACGACCAAAAGATAACAGAACATCACAATTCATCACTATTTAGTACTGGAGAACAGTAGACTGTTGAGTTAGGACACTCATGCAAGAGGGTCAGGCTCACAGCACTTGTAAATCCCCACAAATTGCCTGCCAGTTAGGCCCTCAGACTGGCAAACTCCCTTGAATGGAAGAGCATTACAACCCCCCTTCCCTCTTCACTTAAAAAGCTGGTCTCAAGAAGAGACAAAGGGGCCAAATACTGCTCTCAGTGAAACTGATGTAAGATGGAGAGTAACTCCATAGATGTCAGAGGAGTCACTCCAAATTTACAAAAAGAACAGGAGTACTTGTGGCACCTTAGAGACTAACAAATTTACACAGGTGTAAGAGAAGAATTAACCCCACAGTCCCTGGATCCACTTTGATCACCACAGCCCAATCTGAAGGGCAGGAAAGGAGCAGAGAGATGCACTACAATCACCCTCCTCTAAGAGGCAGAATACAACTGAAATAGAAGCCTGAAGCCCTTTGATGTCCATGAATCACAGAAACTGCTCTCAAAATTCCTGTAAACCAGATGTCAAACACTCACCACACTGAAAAACAAACTCCTTGCATCTGTGCTAGCACACAACTGAAAACAGATCACTTTGCCCCAGATCTTTATTCAACAATTCACATTAATGGAAAGGCTGGTGGGAGAAGGGGCAAAGGGCTGGGGAGGGAAAATAAGTTTTCAGAAGACAATTTTACTCATTTGGAATATGATCATGGTCATTCTGTAAGCGACTACTTGCCCCCTCACTCCACCTTTTCAACAAAGCATACAGCAAAATGAAGGGCTCAAGTATCACAGAAATCTCTCTGCCTAAGTGCATAATGAAGACTTTGCCTCTGGTATTGCATAACAGACACTACACACTCTGAACTTGGCATTAAGACATAGATCCAGCTTTTAATAAGTTTAACTTCAAGCACACTGCCAATAAGAGAATACCAGACCTACTATAACCCTAAATACATGATGCTAAGATCTTATCCTCTTGTATACACTGACTCAAAGCCAGCTGGAATGGCTTTGACATGATACCAATAATGAATGTGATATGAGAGAAAGATTTTGTATTACATACACAAACTTTACATGTATTTTACTACGTAGTAAGTGCATACATTTCCTGCTCTGTTATTACACAACTGCATTCCATGTAGCCAACCAATTTAAGCACCGTTAGTGGTGAAGTTGGTGAACTAATGTTTCATTTTTCATCTGCCTATACAGATGCTCTTTACCGTTACACGCAATATGTTTCAAAGTTGCTATGAAGTTTTTGGCCAGTAAGCTTTAACAGCACAATACAGTGTTTCTTCTGTTCAGAAAAGAGCAACAAAAAAACAAAATAAACCCCTGAATATTTAAGTCTGAGATAAGCATCTGTGTTGAATCTACCAATGGCATGCTTAACTAATAGGATTTCTGGACCATTTTTTAACGGGGGGGGGGTTATGTTGCTAGCTTTCTGTTTTAAAACCATCTAACACCAAACACCCACTTCTCAAACCTTTTAAAGAATAATCAAAGTCATTAAAATCAAAACAAAAGGCAATTCCTCCATAGAGTTTTCTTACCTGTATCCATTCTCAGCCGTTTCTGTAGCTCTGACATTTGCTGTAACCCTCAAAGTCTTGCTGGATAGCCCAACTACAGAAGGCAAGATTTTGTTTTTAAAGTCCACACAGCTCCATTCTTCTTCTTCATTCAAGGTTGGGAGATAGCCACAGACAACTTTTAAGGTCCCCAGTCCATTGCTGTTAATATAAGCAGGATTCTCTCCCCCACTCCTTACATATTCGAGGTATATATCAGAAGTTAAAAACATCTGGTAAGCATTTTCCTCCATCACAGTCTGAATTTCAGTCTGTGCCTGATCAAACATTATAGAATCGATCTGCTGCTTCTTGATACTATCTCTTATATAGGTCTTAGTGGCAGGCTTGAGCTGCTTGGAGACAATGCTGTTGTTTTCAATGTACCTTTTGTATATAGCTTTGGCTACTCTTAAAGTTTTGGTATCCTTAAGGTCCATCTGCCTGAAGCCATTGCAGGCAAACCAGAAGTCTAAGGTATCCACACATTTCTCTCTTTCCAGGAAGGTCCGAAAGAGACAGGCACCATCTTGATCCCCCAATAAGGAATGCAGGGATTTGGTCCATCTTGCCAGAGGGGAGTCTGGAGATGCACTGCCTTCTGGCTCTCCAAGACCATCCTCATTCCTCCTTGGGTTGGAAGAAATTGACATGGCCTTGAAGCTTTGGCTTT
This sequence comes from Gopherus evgoodei, assembly GCF_007399415.2. Taxonomy (NCBI): domain Eukaryota; kingdom Metazoa; phylum Chordata; order Testudines; family Testudinidae; genus Gopherus; species Gopherus evgoodei. The sequence goes on along the minus strand of NC_044336.1, from coordinate 23,026,372 downwards.
TCATGACAAACGAGCTTGCAGGCTGTTGGCATGGTGTCTCTCCTTCCTCGCCTGGCACAGGTGGGCGGGGGGCGTCTTCCCTGAAGCTGCTGCTGGGGTCTGGAAGGTGAGTCAGCAACACAGCGCTGCTCATGGCTCCACGAGTTCTTCTGGTAGGGTTTTTCCGCCCCCCCTTAAATTCCTCAGCAATCTGCCTCTGTGTGTGTGTGTGTATATGTGTGCGCGCGCCTCTCTCAAGTCAGCAGGAGATCCTCTGAGCCTCCTCTCTAGAAAAACAAAGAAAAGAAAAGAGTATTGATCTAATCAAAACCAGATCCACCCAACATCAAAGACAAAAAGTAAACAGGCTTTTCAACTCTTCACATTCAAAAAAAAAAAAAAAAGCAACTCAGCTATCTGCAGTGTTAATCAAAAGTATCAGATATGCTTTTCTGAACTCTCGGCGCACTTTTAACTTGGGGGGGTGTGGGGGGTTGGAAAGAAAAAGAATTAACCCTTCACTTACACTGCATATGTAATCACAACCCACCAAACCCGTCTCCAGTGGAGACACACGCCTCTTTACAAAAATACAGGTAAACTTTCTCCCCTCTCAATGATAGCATCAGACACACAAACTTGGCTCTGTCCGGCTGTTTGCAGAGTAAAACAGTTTTGCGCACGCACCCCCCCACCCCCAAATTTGCCTCTTTTTTTGTAGATAATTCAAGGCAGGGAACAAGACGTGCCTTTCTCGGCATCTGGTTTCCATTTTACCCCCCTCTCCTCTCACTCCTTAAAAATTGAGATTATGATCACCAGAAGCCCTTCTAGCACAATGCTGAATGCTGTTTTGGAACGGCACGTTCAGAAAGACTTTTTTGGGGGGGGGGATCGCTACAATGTTTCATTTTTAAAAGTTTGACTCATTTCAGAACTACAACCTTCCAAATAAAAAAAACTCTCATGGATTTGGTTAAGTTAAGCACATGCACTTGTTAAAAGTTTGAAAGAGAGAAGAAAAAAAATCACCAACCCATTTGCCTCCAAAGGTTGATTCACTAGTGACTTTTTTTTATTAGAACAAGTTTCCATCATTAGTAGGTAAAAACTAACAATCTTGCCACAGGTTTTAAAAAAAAGATAAAAAAAGTAAACGCGCTACGGTGCAGAATGATTTTTAAAAGCTTCTCTACAGTTTTAATAAAACCTGCTTCCATCCAATAAAAAGCTGGTTTAATAAGCATGTGAAAGGCTCTCAAACTAATCAGAAAGCGTGAACTGAGTCCCTGGCTTTTTTCTTTGCTGCACAAACCCAAGCAGAAATTCACACACACATAAACAAGCAGTTCAATATGTCACCCCTATTATCATCAGTCTTGCAATATCGAGTCCCGTTTGTAGAAAAAGAAAAGAGAAAGTGCCTCCCCTTGTCTATAATGTACCTGATTGCTGCAGGCATCCCGTGCCTGGGCTCTCATCTCCTCCAAGCTCAGCCCCCTGCTCCCCACCTTAGAGCAAAAATAAATACACCCAACCACCCCTCCTGCAAACAAAAAAGAAAAGACAAAAAGAGAGACCCTCCAAAAATAAAAACTACAGAAGGGAAGAAACAATCCAGGAGGCGCCAAGCCCTCAAAGGACAATCCTGCCAAATAATAATAAAAAAAACCTGCTCCAGAAATGGCGACGGGCAGAGAAATGAGAGGTTGGAAAGAGATCTTAGAGAGAGAGAGTCCTAAGCTACTTGCTTCCTCCGAGTCCTGTGCAACAACTGACCCCTAACTAAGCGTGCAGCGCCTCTTTGGAGTTCACAGGGGGTGCTGAGGGGTGTGGGAGGGGTAAGGAGGGGGAGGGGGACAGGGGAGAGGAGAGAAATCTCATTCTCACCACATCCACCTTTAACAAAAATGCATCCTGCTATGTCTGCCTCTCGTTCCCCACCATGCCCATAAAATAAAAGCTTCCCCTCTTGCAGAAAAGAAAAAAGGCACCAAGATCTGGGATTTTTGCACCATAATTCAAAAATAAAATAAAACCCCACTCCAGTATCAGCCCAGCCCTGCTTGCTCATAGCTAGCACATAAATAGCTTTCCTTAAAACTTCAAAGCCCCAGCGAAGAGCACATCAAAGCGACCCGGAGAGGGAGAAAAGCGCGGGGGGGGGGAGCGCTCGGATCACACATACATTCTTTTGCAACTCACCATGGATCCCAGTAGTTCTCTCAGCACCGCCGCCGCTCCGTTCCTCCTTAAAACAACCCCCCTCCCGCCCCCCGGCCCTTTCCCACCAAAAGTATCCTCGATGTTGCCCCGGTTGCCCCCCCGCCCCCCCTATATTTTCTTCTTCCTCCTCCTCTCTGGCTTTGCAATAGCATCTGAGAGCATTGGCAGAAAGCGGCTGCACGGAACGTATGGGAAAAGCTAAAGAGTTCAGGGTGATCCTCTCCTACCAACCCCCCCCTTTAAAAAAATACAAAAGAGCTGATCCCTCCCTGCTTCTCCTGACCCCCCACCCCCCTTCTTTCAACTCAGGTCCTGTTTCAGGCAGTCATTCCATGCACCAAATGTCCTCCAGGCTATTCCAACAAACACTGAGCTGTGGGTTTAACTGTGCACATCAAAGTGAAGAACCGAGAGAACGGTCCTGCAAGGGAGATAAGCGCCTTTCTGCAACACCTCCCCCCCCCCACACACACCACCAAAAAACCCCCACCCCATGCACGCCTCAGCTTCCTGTGGCACCATTGCGCCAGACTCCCCCGTGGCAGCCTGGCATACAGCTGGAGCTAATTCTTTTTCAAAGGCGGATTTTTTATTATGTTGCTTTTTTTTTTAATGCAAGCTTTCAGACTTGGAATTATTTTTTTTTCATCTCTGGAGTTGTTACTAAGTTTCCAGGACCTTATCAAAGGGAAACAATCTCCAGCCAACTCCCCCAGGCTTTGGAACGTCAGAAGTAAGTGATCCTGCCGCCCCAATCGTATTATCCCTGCAATTCTCCCAGAGCTGCCGGAGCCTTAAAGGGACAGGCAACCCCCCCTTTACCACGGCTGCTGCCAGCTTTGCGCCCTGCCTGTAACCCTTTGCATGCACAGTCCGCCTTCCTACCCCATTCGCTCTGTCTCTGCTTTGTAACCAGCCGCCAGCGAGATAGGTATCAGTTGTTCTTTAACTCTTCCCTTCTTAGATAATGCCAACCAGCAGCCTATTGCCTTTATTTTTTTCTGGTCAACTTTAGGACTGGAGAGTGGTGAAAGTATTCTGCGGTATAAAAAAAAAAAACTTAACCCCCCTCCCCTCCAACTGTTCATATTAGGAGAAAATTGGTCCGTTTTAATGATCCAAATGCCTGTTTTCAGGCTGCATCCTAATTAAACAATATCTGATTGTAATATAACTGGCACATAAACAGAACTCTGGCTTAAGCTGTGTTCACATCCCTCTCTCCCCATATGTGAAATATTAAACAGACACAGAATGGGTTTTTTTTAAAAACTTTATACAAAAGGCTTTAATTAGAGATTGGACCCCAAACCTGTATTCCTCATCCAATCCCTCTCCTCTCCCGCAGGCGTGGCTTTTGCATGACACTTCATCAGGAAGTCTCAACACGCTTTATAAAGGGAGGTCGAGTAAATCACTTCCCTCATTTTGCAGAAGGGGAAACTGAGGTACAGGAACTCACCTAAGGTCACCCCGCAGTCCAGGGGTAGAGCTGGGATTAGAACCCCTGTCACCTGAGAAATCCCACATTATAGGCTGCACTAACACCTTTTCCCCCTTACTCAGCTGTGTTTATTTTGGGGGGAAGGGCAGAACCAGAACACCCGTGTCCTAAGTGGCAGGTCCAGTACCAACTTTGTGGCTGCAGCTCATCTCCAGTTTTAGTGGACTGAAAAACTTTTCGGGTCCCCATCTAGGTAACACAGAGCACGTATTTCAGAGTTTTTAAAACCGTATGAACAAAAAGCAGGCAAAGCTTCCCTCTGCATGGCCAAAACAAGGCAACCGGTGTTTTTGGTCCTGGATGGGATGAAAAAACTTCGCAATCAGATTTTTCCTGTTATTTTTTAGATTATGATTCAACCCAGGGGCCGCAGACAGGTTCACTCACAGTGCTTTGTCCCAGTACATACAGAGTCCCTGCCCATGTAAGGTCCTCACCCTTCAAATATTCATGCGTGTAAGTAACGTTACTCACGTGGGTAGGCCCAATAGGACTATTCATTTGCACCAAGTTGCATGCATTATTACAGGTGCTTATTTATTTACAGCAGTGCCCCAATTCTTAAAAAGCACAATCCAAGGCGCTCATAATCTAAGGACAATATGTTATGGTCAGAACGTTACTATATGCACCAAGGGCTGAATTTTGAAAAGTGCTCAGCACCCATTTGTTCTCAGTGGAAAAGGCTGAAAATCAGACCTTGAGGTGCCAAAATAGAGATCGCTGGATCCTTTTGAAAACGGGCATTGTGTGCGGGCAAGTCAGTGTCTAGAATGGCGACTGCTGCAGGGCAGAGCTGGGACTGCCCGGGAATGACAGGCAGCACGTGGGCTATGCTTTTCAAACACCAGCTTCTTTTTTGTGAATGTAATTTATGACAATCCCTTGGAAATGCAAAAGCTACATGTAACCTGTTATTAGGCTTTCAGACTAACTTTTAACTACAAGACTTGCCTTTCTCTCTGCTCTGCATACCCCCCCCCCCAAAGTATACATAGTGGAGGCAATGCAAATAGCAATTATGTACAATTTCCATCAGCCTGGCTCCAGTACCCAGAGTCAGGAGCAGTCTTTCTCGTTTGTTCACCATCACCATCACCCCACGGATGTTAGTTGGCCTAGCTGCCTTGAAATCAATGGGCCCAGATCCTCAGCTGGTAGCTCCATTGAAGTCAATAGAGCCACACCCCTAGCTGGTGTAAACAGAGACTCCCCTGGATGTGTGCCAGCAGCCTATACTCTCCTGGATCTATTCTGGCCGCTTATTTCTGTAAAATCAAAGCTAACCAACGAAGCGTGTCATTGAAGTGACACCGCTAGGCTTTATGGGCCAGGGGAGATTTACATTTCATGCCCTAATGGGAAAGTTGGTGGGACCCTTAGTTGTCTCTAATTCATGTTTGGGTGTAATTTACTGACCTGAAGTAGCAAGTGCATGGGGCAAGAAAACATTACAGGCAGGGGACAGGGGCCGTAGTGCATATTTTGGGGGCTACAATCAACACGTGGCACTGGGGTATTGGGGGGGTAATCAGAATAAGGAGCTCAGGCATTTTCTGTGAGGGGAAGTGGGAAGTGGCCTGGAGGAATTGGGGTGCCATAAACGGTTCGGGGTGGGGGTAGGGGAGGAATAATCATATTGCGGAACGGGGACCTTTATTTCTGAGTTGGGAATGGATGGTTACACACTGCCCCTCCCCCGCCGTGCCATTGCATGATACTTTGCCTTCGTGCCGCTCTGCAGCTGCGAGGGTGTCAAAGAGAAAGCCCTGGGGAGGGGGGGTGATCTCTCCCAGAGAGCATGAGGTTTGACAGCTCTAGTTCGATCGTGCAGCTGGTGTGTGTCACTCGGACACTTCCCATTGGCCCCTCGCCCTCCCCTGGCGTCTCTGATTGGACAGTCAGCGGAGCGAGAGCCACACGCCGGCGATTGATACATTTGCAGTCGGGCGTGCGAAGGAGGCGGGGCTTGAGTTCCCTTTCATGAATGAAGGGGAGGAGGGCGGGTGATGGGCGAACCCTTGTGATCGGCAGGGAAAAGCCAGCCACGCTAAGCAAAGCGTAAGGGCTGGCAGGGTGGGTGGAACCTGGGGGGGTTGAAGTATAGATGGGAATCCTGTTCCTCTCTTCAGCCCTGTTGCAGGAGTCCCAGTGGAAGGGAGGGTGGGTGTGTGGGAGAGAGAGGGTGAGCAGATGTCCCGATTTTGGGGGCTTTCCCCCCCCCATCCCAATTTTTCATACTTGCTGTCTGGTCATCAGGAGTGGCGCCAGGATTTTTGGTGCCCTAGGCGCAGGGCCGGCTCGCCGGTCCCGCGGCTCCGGTGGACTTGCTGCAGGCGTGCCTGTGGATGCTCCACCGTGGCTCCTGCGGATGCTCCACTGGAGCCGCGGGACCAGCGGACCCTCCGCAGGCACACCTGCAGGAGGTCCACTGGAGCAGTCTGCCGCCCTCCCAAATCCTGGCACCCGGTTGCCTAAATGGAAGCACCGGCCCTGCTGGTCATCCTTATGTGTGTGAGTGTGAAAGAGAGAGAGAGGGTTATGCAGTGAAATCATCACCCAATCTCCCATCCAAAGCTATCCGTTCCCTGGTTTTAAACATCAAAGAGGCCCTGCCAATTTCATCAGTTTAAAAAAATTAGAAAGAAAGAGCAGTAGTTTGAAGTAGTGCACCTGCCCCTACGCTCCCCTCTCAATTATTGTGTTCTACAATCACACCTGTTTCCTTAAGGGCCTGAGAGAGGCAGGATGGGTGAGGTGATATGTCATTGGACCAACTTCTATTGGCAAAGCTTCTGAGCTCCACCAAGCTCGTCTTCAGGTGTGAGAAAGGTAAGAAGTGTCACATGCAAGGTGGAACAGATTATTCTTTAAGGGCCTGGTTTTCAGAAGTGCTGGGCACCTGACAGCTCCCATTGCCTTTGACTGGAGCTTGAGAGGATTATGCAGTGAAATGTGGATGCTCATCATCGGAGAATCAGGCCCTATGTGTTTCACACCTAGCTGCTGTGTTAAAGACCCCACACAAACAATGAAGAACCCAGTGAAGGGCCCAGGCCTGTAAGTACTTACATATGTGAGTCACCCTGTAGAAGACAGGTGGACTATTCAGCTAAATTATCCATATGCTTATGTGTTCACAGGCCCAGGCCGTAACTGATTATATAGGGGAAACAGAGAAAATTATAACAAGTGTTGTCAATCCACAGAGCAAACTGGGAAGAAAAACAAAAGAAATATACACTTTTTCTCTAGTCTCTTTCACTTAATATTAGACGATACTTGTGACCATGGTAAGTTAAATTATGCTCATTAAAATGAGTGTCCCTGTAAGAATCTTTCCTGACAAGGACTGCATCTTTTTCTCTTCTCTTTTATACCCTTTAAAAATATGTTTTAGGTTTTCAATATCCATAACTAATTGTATTGCTAAACAAGCTATTTCCCTTGACCTGTGGTTTTGAGACCTTTGCATGGCTTCCTCCCAGCCCTCACTACCACCTCTTGGAAGATTACAGATAAATCAGTGAAGACCTCGTGTGTTTCAGTGGCCCTAGGCCTAAGCTATAGGTCCAAGGTACTAAGAGACGGGTGGCTCTTGAAGAGCGCATTTGTTGATTAACTCTCTGCTGGCTGAATCTTGGACAGCACAGAAACCATGTATCTAACACAGTTGCATATTAATATATGCATCTCCTGGGCGTCATGGGAAGTTGTCGGTTCCATTTCAGTTTAAAACAAAATAAAACGTAAGGGGATTTATTGTTGGTGAAAGTGTCCAGTTTTTCCACCCTGGAAGATGGAGTTCCTCTATCCACTGGGAAGGTACAGCAAGCTTCCCTGCGGCTGCCCCAACTCTGAGCTGGAGGAACGAGGCATATGGTATTATTATTATTTGTTGTGGTTATTGTTAAATCACGGATCAAGGCCTCTTTGTGCCAGGCACTACAATCATATAATAAAAAGATAGCCCCTTCCCTGAAAAGCTTACAACTCTTGTCTCATTGTCCATTCCAATGATGAGATTTTTGATGGGGACGCCTGCTGACTAAGGATTAGACTGAGATCATCAAACAGTCATCAGAGGGTAACAGGTATCAAACAGCTACTTATCTCCTGGACTGACTTTGAACCAAGCTCTCTCTTGTGGTTAAATCATTCACAGGGGAAGAACTAGAGCTCTAAGGTCGTACATAGGTAACATCCATTTAATTATCCAGACTATTTACTCTGTCTGATTAGCTGAAAGAGCATCATGTGCTGTACTAGAATTCTGTTCTAGCGGGTTCGAAGCAATACAAAAGTGTGAGGCAGGACACGCGCCCCCTTTCAAAGAAGTCTCCAGGCATCATTTTCATAGTTTAGCGTCTAAAAAATGTAATTTTTGTCAACGTGTATTTTAAACAAATAGTGGCCATTTTGGTAAACAGCCCTCATGTAATAATACTGCCCTTGCCCTGGAAATGATACCTGGAGGGTGATACAGCACAGGAGCCAATATACATTTACACAGCCTTCGTACCATTTCTTTTATATCCCTTGGGGCTACTTGACCATCATTGTCCTCCAAAACAGTCACCGTGGCCCACATTTGCAAGGAGACAAGCACACTTTTATGGGTGCTATAAAGCTTGTATTGGAACCTGGGGACAATCCTGCTTGATTCACGCGTGATTTGCCACTGTTGGGTAATGGGAACGTCCCCATCATGTCAATGAAAACTTTGTAACCTTATAATAATATATTATCTCATCATCTGTGATGTGTAAACATGCTGAGTGGTACATACACTGCCAGGGTCCACTTGGAATTAGACTGATGAAATAAATAGACAATGATGGGTACAAGTAGAACTTCCAGAGTTTTCTTCATCATTATCAGTATCTGGCATTGTGGAAATCCTTGTTTATAGCCTACAGGAAAGTTTCTCTGTTCAGGGAGCTACTACAGCTACCAAGGAAACTGGATATCTTTGATTTTTTCCTGTGATTCACCAACCCACAGTTGAATCTGAATTCCCACACTGAACAGATAGCAAAATTAACAATGTATATTCACTTCATAGCACCTTACGTTCTGTGTTTTATATAATGTCACAGTGAAAGTGTCATAAAGTGACAAAATGGGCTGTTTAAGCAGTGGCAGCCAACCGTGCCAACCCCCTCTGACATTATGGACATGACATTTACATTTAGGGCAAAGAGCTTGAAATCAGCTTATTGGAAAAAAGGGAATTTTCCCTAGAAGCCTCCTTGGAGCAGAGAGGAAGAAAATTTGTGCAGAAGAATATTGTGCTTCTTCAGGAACTTGAGTAGTTGATCAAATCAGGTTTCTTCATCTCGGCTTTCAGTGGTTCTGTGTAATGCTAGCAATGAGGCCATTATAACACAAACATTTTCTAGACCATTGTAACTTCCTCTAGTTAACTTTCAGGCATCTTGCTCCATCAATGTCTTCTCTGCCCATAAGGCAGTTGCTTTGCTGTTGTCTCACTCTGAAAAAGACGTCTCCAGATAGTTGTCTTCCCGCATAAAAGTAGGTCAAATGCCACTAATGCTGAATCTCAAAAGACTATACCAGCGCAGCCTTAGTCAGCTCTCCTGACCATAGTTATTTATGGGTATAATCAAACTAAGAGAGCTAAATTTGGCCATTTTAAAAAAACGTTTTCATCTTGGAATATCCCTGTCTGTGATGACATATTTGATCAAGCCACTTCTGGCCTTCTAGAATTTCTAATGCCTTGTTTCATTTCTCAGCTCAAACCTAGCTAAAGCTGTCCACCTGCTCAAGGACAACTTGATCAGTTCTGACACCTCCCGGTTCCACTGAGAGGAGCAGTTTTGCGGATGTTTCGCAAGATGCTAAATTGGACCCTAGCTCTGATTTTCACAAAAGAAATAGAAGACAAATTATTAGGCCAGATCTTCAACTGGTGTAAACTGGTTTAATTCCACTGTTGTCAGTGGAACTATTCTGATTTACACCAAAGTAAACACATAACCAGCATCCTAAGCAATTGCCTTTTACGGCCAACATTAGTTTTAAGTATTTTGCACCTTGTGCTTCCTGGAAAGAATAATGATGTGAAGAGCACCACTGCACACTCACATCTTAGGGCCTTGAGAAATAATAATACCTAGCTCTTATATAGCACATTTCATCTATAGAGCTCAAGGTGCTTCACAAAGGAAGTCAGTGTGAGAGATATGGCAGCTTCCTGCAATAGCTTGGACAACTCTTACTGAATTAAGTTAAACCTTATTGAATTAAGTTTACATACCATTGTGGGCCAGTAATTGTGTGTAATTCCCTAGGGGATGGAAACCACAGTTTCTCCAGGAATTAAGAACAGTGGAGGGGTGATTAGGCAAATTCACTCAGGTTGTAACACCTCTACAGAGGTACCACCTCCTAGGGAAGCTTGCCTAGACTAGTTCAAACTGGATTCTCCAGAGGAAAACAGATAAAGGACTTTTGGATAAATAGCCTGAGTTTAAATTGTCTCAGGGCTTGCTTTCTGATCCAGCAAACCAAGGGGACTTTCTGTTCAAAAGGGGCCCCAATCGTTCCGGGAAAGACTTGGAAAAACTTGACCTATTCATGTGGATGCTTGTTCTGAGCTAACAGAAAATGAGTTAAAGGGAGCTGGCAGTTCCTAAACGATGTAATACTGGAGGCTAAACATGAGGCTAGTCCAAGGCAGAGGCACAGGAGGCCAATGTGACTGCCCAAAGGAGCATATTTGAGCTATCTAAAAACCAAAAGGGATACATACAGGGAATGGAAGTAGGGGCATGTCACCAAGGAAGGTGGGCATAATACACCGGGACTTCAGCAAGGCTTTTGACACAGTCCCACATGACAGTCTGATAGGTAAGCTGGAGAAATGCGGGCTTGGCGGAACTACTATTAAGTGGACACACAATTTGAAATTCCCACCATGGAATTTGGTGTCATATATTTTCTACTAATGAAAACTATTGAAAAGTTGGAGTCTATCTATATAAGTGTTTGTCCCCTGAAAATGCCTTCTGTTAGCTCTATTGCAGAAGGTGTGATGGGGAGTTCTCTCCACACCAGTCCCTGAAGGGGTTAAGGTGGCTAGGTGCACTTAGAAGACAGCCAGACCTAACTGAAAAGAAGCCCAGATGGGCAGGAGTAGGCTAGATTATAAAGCCAGGAAGTTCACAGCAGAAAGGGACTGCAGGGAAAGAGTCTGCAGTTGCTCTCTGGGAGTGGGGGAAAAGGAGTATAAGACCTGGGGTTCTAGCCCTGCAGGAAGGCTCACCCCCAGAGGAGCTGTGGGAAAAGAAAGCCTGAGAGGACTAGGTAGGAAAAAGCCCAGGGAAACAGCAGCCAGGGGTAGGACTATGCAAGCGTTGGCTGCTTGTTGGGCTGGAAGGGAACCCAGTGTATGGGGTTGGCCTGGGTTTCCCTATGAGGTAGGGGAAGTAGCATAGGAGTGTCAGAGACTCCAACTGGACAGCTGAACTGGAAAGACTTTGTTACCATGGAAGGGGAGGATTACATAGTGATGTGGCCAGAGGGCTAAGTTGTGAAGAGGGTGTGGGAGGGGGAGCAGGATAACAGCTTGAGTAACTGACAGAAGAGGGCACCAGACTGGCTGAGAGCTGATCCCTAGAACAGCCATAAGGAGGTACCACCTGCAGGATGTGACCCCTTTCACAGAAGGGCATAGGTTGTGGACAATATAGCAGCACTGTTAGTTGTAAAGTTCATCTTGTTAAGAGAGAAGTGGCTTGGTCTTCCAAGTCCTGCAGTAAACACAACACTCCAGTCCTTCATCAAAACACATGAGAGATATAAAGTGCCTGGCACGTCAATCAATCACCAGGTCATTTTATTCTCCATTTAATTAAATCAGAATCTCTGGAGTCAGTTTGTGTGTTGTAAATAACTGGTGCCTGGGTTAGACAGGCAGCCACCTGGGGCTTCAGACTCAGAAAAAGCAGCAAAATGAAAGCCTCTCTCACCCCACCAAAAAGCCACCAAAGCAAGTGCTAGCATATGGTGTCCTTGCTCTGTACCTGTATGACTCCCCCACTGTATTTCCTTGACCTTTCTCTCTATGGTGCCTCCTCTAGCTCTAACCAACTGAAGGACTGAGACAGGGCCCAGCTGCCTCTGCTGAGCCCCACTGCTGCTAGCGTGCCACCTGCTACCATGGTGTAATATTGAGCATGTTGGCTACCACAGTACATATTGGAAAATTTTAGGCATACCCTCCTGCCTCTTACTAGCTGGTATGCACAATTACACCAGGCAGCTGGTGGCACAACAGGGAAACTAAGCCTGAGCAGAGGCAAATGCCCCCTGGTTTGGTCATTTAATTGTGTATGTATCTGGAAGGAGTGTGCGACGGAGGGGGTATGCCGAACGCGGGAAGGGGAGATGCGCTTAGCGAGAGCTCCTTGCATGGCTGTGAGGAGTGTCTGCCCTTTAGGGCAAGAAGAAATATAGCTGCCTGCCTAGTGAGCTAACGTCTCTGTTTAGGATGGGAAGTTTGAGTCTGGAAGGAGAAAGATGAGAGTGTTTCTAGCTTCAGGCTGTCTCAAATCCTGTCCACCCTCAAATCTCCAAACCCCTGTCACCTCGCCTCCAGTCAAAACCCTCCTGCACAATCCCAGTTGTGCCAAGCTTCTCTGTACCTTGTTCCCATCTGGCAGAGAGAGAGAGAGAGAGAGAGTGTGTGTGTGTGTGTGTGAGAGAGAGAGAGAGAGAGAGAAAAGGGTAGAACTATTTACTCTTCCCACTTTTGTGAACTATTTACTCTTCCCACTTTTTCATCTCTGGATGAAAAAGTGCAAGGTGTGAATCATTATTAAAGTATGGTACATTTCTGCATGAGACTGAAGGAAAAAGAGCAGCCCAGGGAAGAAACATGACAGTAAAATCTAAACCCAAAAGCTGTGTTATTCACACTTTGTGACTGATGTCATATGTACTGTCATATGCTATGCAAGCTTCAGTATTCTGACTGGTGGTCATGTTGATAACAAGATCAAAGGCTTGCAAGTAGTTCGACAGAAGTGTTAGGAACAGACTTGATCAAAATAAGAGGAAGGCCCTGTATATAGAAGACATGAGGTTTGCATCCCACATGTGAGCTAATACCTTTGAAGTTATTCCTTCCATCTTTTTTTTTTTTTTCCGGTAAGTTAGTTTCACATCATTAGTTTAATAAGTGCAAACCTGATTATCTGTATACCCTCTCTCTCTCTAAAGCAGTCAGTTTACAAGTGCAGAGTATTATACATGCAGATACATATTTACAGCAGAGGAAAAAGGATTATGAAAGAGACTCAAATATAAGAGAAGGAAACACACAGCTAGATTTATAGGATTTGAAGTTTGTTCCATAAGTGAACATACTTTTATTACGGAGTCCTACCAGATAGGTCTGATAATTTTTTCTCTTACTATAATCCTTTTAGCGCTTCCATCCCCCAACACTGACTTGTTCCTTGATGTTTTGTTGAAAACACTCCCCACAATCTGCTCACTCTTGGCCACATTTTTTAGACTTAAACATTCTATAGCAGCTGATAAAGCACACAAGCTCTTTGCTATGTATTAACATTTTTGAACTGTTTCCTTCACCTGTGTGGAATATTGATTGGAAACGAAGTTTGGGGACAGAACGCGGGACTAAGACATTTGTGACCAAGTTTCCATGATTCATTCATTCATGGACTCTTCCCCCTGACACTGATTGGCTAGTGACCACTTAACCCTATTAACTAACTTCATATTTTACAAGTAACCACTATGAGATGAATTCTGCAACCCTTATGACAAACACCATTCAAGTTTTGGCTTCACTAGGACTATTTGCATAGGTAAGTGCTACCCCATTGAAGGAAGGGGTGCAGAATCTGGATCTATGCTAATACTAGTTAGCCAGCTATGCTACATACTTTCTGTTCACAAGGTACCAACCAGTGAGTGAACTCTCCATCTTGGGGCCAAATTTTGCCCTTGAATGTATCTGCTTGGGTTCCATTGAAGTGATCTGCTCCACATGCACATTCAAGAACAGAATTTGTTCCTCACCAGATGTGATCCAAAGGCCTAAGAAGTCAGTGAAAAGATTCCCATTGACTTCAATGGGCTTGGATCAGGCCATATGGCTGCAATGGCAGAGTGGTATCCAGTAATGCTGTTCAACAGGATAAATAACTGAGTCTTGCCTACTTGGCAGGTACTATGAGTTAACCCTGTGGAGACGACAGATGTTCCTAGCCACGTTAATTCCTGGAGTAGATTCACTGACTCCAGTGTATTTCCATCAGGCATAAATTTGGCTCTTTGGGTGCAGATGTGCAAAGGAGATTGTCTCTTTGAGTCTGGATCCAGAATAGTTTTAAGCTTGGTTATTGGTTTGGGTTCAATGCCCACCAAAACCTCACAAGTTGTTTTGGAGACATTACAGCCCCAATTGGCAACTAGATCATTAGGCCGGGCATCTTGAGTGGAGGAAATCTCACGTAATCAGCGGTTATGAAATTTCCATCATGTTATGAGGGCTAAAAATCGTCTGTCTTTGTAAGGTTTCCAATGTATTCAGAACCAGAAAATAGCTCCCTAGCTGTCTGGATCTGACCCGAAACAAAACCATGAGCACAGTTTCAAATCTGAGGGTTCCCCTTGATATTCAAAGGTGTTTAGATCCACACGCCCTGTTCTAACAAGAAGACATGGGATTTTCTGCTACCATTAAATGATCTGCGTTTCCATTTTATCCTGACTTAATGGAGCACTTCATGAAACAGTGTGAATTTGGCAAGCGAGTCACAGTAGGAGAGCAATGGCAAGTCTAAAGATCAGAAGGTAAAGGGAATGCCATTGCCAATGAGAGGCAGGAAGGGACTAAGGTAACATTCCATCCTGTTTGTTCATGGAAACAGGAACATATTTTCCATGCATGTTAAGGGAAAGTGTTCTTATGTCTATCGTGCAAGCTGAGGCCTGGCTTTCCTTCTGAAAGGGCTGGACACCCTGCCTTATGGAAGGGTGAATTTGTTCTGTTTGGTAACAAGTAGGGTCTGATGAGATCTTGGCAAGATTAGGGAGGAAGCGAAATACATGATGTGTTACTAGCCTTAACTGATGTGATTTGATGCTGCACTATAATCCTTTTTGTTTGCCGGCTGGCTTCTATAGCTGTGTAAAAACTGGTTACTGAAAAATTAAACTAAGTCTTACTGAAAATCACAGAGAGGAAAGGAAATCCAAATGTTTTGAGTTTAACTATTAAACATAGTTTCCAGCTCGTGTGCTCAGAACTTGAAATTAAACAAATGAAAGAAACATGTTCCAATGGTTTTATGTAGGCAATAATGTCATTAACAGGAAATACAGAAATTGGGCTTTGCAGTTGCAGCATAAAACTTAACCGTTCCTATGCTGGAACGGGTGTGTTTACTGCAAAGCATCAAGAGGCCTTTTCGGCTCATGACTAGTACTTCTTTAGCACCTTTCATCAAAGTCTTTTACAGACATTAGGGTAAATGTCACACCTGTGCAAAAGACCAGCACAATGCCTATCTTCTACTTAAGTGCACAAAATAGGGCAAAAGTGGGGTTTAACTGGTCCGTAGACCTGCCCGGACCCTCTTCACAGAGTGAATTTCACCAACCATACGATTTAGATCTCATAGTATCTGGATATGATAAGTAATCGTTCTGTAGACAGGAAAACAGACACTGGGCAGATAAGTGACTTGGCTCAAAGTCACGCAGCAAGACATTTAGAATTGGGAATGGAACCTAGGCTGCCCAGGGTGCAAATGCCATGCTTTAACCATTACCCCATGCTCCCTGCATTTCTGGAGTCTAGGCATCGGGCAAAAAGGCGTGAATGAGATTTAGCTGTGCAAATTGTCTTCATTTCAGTAAGTTTCAGTTTCCATTGGACTATTTGATCATTTAAAAGCTCATTAATTAAGGATGGCGAGCCCCTGCCTGGGTTTTGTAAATTATTATTTTTAATGATTGAACCATCCAGGTACATTAGCAATGGTCACTGACATTCAGGAATGATTAATAAATAAAATGGAGAAATAGTAAGCCTGCTGAATTTGTTTAGAATGACTGTGGTGAGCTAGCTATGGCCATTCTACATAAGACATGCTGATAGACTGAGGAGGTGATATTATGGGGCTGATATTTGGTATAGGAAAGCCAGCAACTTGAAAAATTGTGAGAATTCCTAAATGTGCTGGCGCATATCCCATTTTGACTCATTTCTGCCAATGGGCATCCCAGATGTGTGTCAAAGAAGATGGAAATTGAAGCATATCTGGACAAACAGGATCCTGTGTCCCCCAATCCAGGTGACAGCTTAAGGATGATAATGGAAAGACAAGGGGACAACCATCAAGTGCTAATAGGTTTTGGTGACTGCAGGAAGACTTTTGGATCAGTAAGTCAAATAAAACTCTCCATCAAGAAAAAGACCTTTGCACAGTTGTTTGTAGGGACGCTATCAAATCTCAGAACCCTAATATGATACCGGCCAACTGTGTTTTGTTTTGTTTCTTCCTGTCTATTCAATTCTTGTTAGCTGATACAATATGGAATGGTACAAGGCACCAGCCCGGAAAACGCTTTAGAGTGCTTGAGTCCTGTCTGATTCCAATAATCTGCCTTTGCACAAGCCAGACCAGCAAGGCATCATTAAGACTTTTTTTTTTTAATTTGGTCGAAATTTTCATTTAGTAAGTGTAAAAAGGAGTGAGTAGATGACCACTGCCTGAGCAAATCCTCCAAGTGGTTCCATGGGAGCAGACCACAGCATGGAGCACATTGTACATAGCTAGTTGCAAGATCAGCGCCTTTATCTGGAACAAAGCATGTGCTGCTGGAGAGACCACCAGGAGGAATATCACGGGCACATCTCAATTGAAGGAAGAGCCAGGACAGCAAAAAAGGACACCCCCCCATCCCCCAAGATAGTGGTTGGATAGTCCTGAAAAGATGAACTGGTAAAATACAAAGTGAATAAGCATGAACAGAGATCATCATATTGCCAAAGAGCAAGTTCTCCCACAGTTGAGGAGAGCATGTGAAATGTGCTGAGTCCAAGATTTCTGTAGGCCTGATCCTGGAATCAGAAATATCTTGGCTAATCCTGCTTTCGCTCCATAGAAGTTGAATCTACTCAACACCTCTTGGAATCTAACTTCAGTTGCTGATGCTAGAAATAATTCACCTGGACTGTCTGCCTTAGAAATGATGGGACGACAGCAGTGACCTTGAGTCTGTGTAGACCAGTATCAATAAATAGGAGATTATTGCTGATCCGCAGCTGGTGTGTGCCTTGCGTAGTATGTGAGAATATAGTAAAGTTCCAGATTAAACGCAACAGAGGGTGGCTTGATTCTGCTTTCACAAAATGTGTCACTGGCAGGTAAACCAAAGTGGGTTAAATATTATCTCTTCTCTATTGAACTGCAAACTGAATAGTGATACATGGGGCCCAGGGAGGGTCCCTAACTACTGTAAAAACAAAGGCTGACTCTTTTGGATAACTGGCCACCGTTGATGATATAATTAATGTTGTAAAAACCTGACACGCCCTCCCCCCCCAAATCTAAAGGAGATGGGGGTGGGGCTAACTAACCTCATTTAACCTAAATCAGAACTCATTCTGGTTTTTAAATTTGCATCTTCAGACAGAATGAACTTGGTTAGATCCTAGGGTTAAAATCCTAGCCCTGTGGAAGTCAAAGTAAGTTTTGCCATTGACTTCAATGGGGCTAGGATTTTATCCTGGACCTTTTTTTTTTTTTTTGGTTAATTTCTAGATCAAGGGTACGTCCACACTACAGCTTAAAATTGATATTAGTAAAATCGATTTTATAAAACAGGGTTTATAAAATCGATTTTACGCGTACACACTAGGGCACATTACTTCGGCGGTGTGCGTCCATGGTCCCAAGCTACCATCGATTTCCGGAGCGGTGCACTCTGGGTAGCTCAGTAAAAGAATGGGACCAATACCTTCGATTTCCATCCACACTAACCCTAAATCGATATAGTAATATCGATTTTAGGGTTACTCCTTTCGTTTAGCTGGAGTACAGAAATCGATTTTAAGACCCCTTAAAATCGATTAAGTGCCTTGTAGTGTGGATGGTTACAGCATTAAATCGATTTAACACTGTTTAAATCGATTTAACGCTGTAGTGTGGACCTGGCCCTAGGGTCAGAAAACTGTGCTGGCCTTTCATGGCAGTGGAAACATGCTGCCATGGGGCCAGCTGACCTACTTTACAGGCGCAACAAGGTCTGTCTCCCAACCCGGTTACAACGCGATGCCATTTTGCTTCCACTCACTACTTGAAATGGGGAAAGTCTCACTGACTTCAGGGGGAGTTTTGCCTGAGTAAGAATGGCAGGATTGGGCCCATTATCAGCACTGGACAGTCCCTTCCATGTCGGAGGACTGCAAAATGCAAAATTATAACAAAAGGTTTCACAGTACTAGAGTTGCATTTCCCCCACCTCCACCCCAGTTTATCTCATTTCTGCATTAATTTCTTACATGGCCAGTGCCCTCCCTGTCAAAGCCCTATTGATTATACAGAAGGCATGTTCTTCCCCTGTGGAAAACCTTGACTAGAGTCCTTAAAAGTGAGGTTAAATAATTAACGTTGGCACTTTTGTTTCACCCTTTCAGTAAACCTAGGGGAAGCTTGGTAAGTGTTAAGTCGATATATCCCCAGACAGGACACACAGATTGCTGTTTGGACATATCTTTTGTTCAGAATCATTGATTTTTTTTTCCCGTGCAAACCATAATATTGAGAGGGAGAAAGCATCCAAAAATTGTTTTAATATCTTCTTTACTGCCTACGATTTCTAATACATTCTTAGAAGCTGGAAATCATTAACCCTCTGTAGCTGTTTTCATGTGGCAGGAGACTGGCGGCTTGATTCTCCTTTGTTACAGACTAGAGTAATGTAAATCAGGAGTAACTCCATTGAAGTCAATGGGCCAGACCCCAACTGGACTGAAGTGATGGAATTCCATTAAAGTCAATGAAGCTACATTGATTTACAGCATCTAGGATCTGGCACAATAGTGTTACATTAGTGTAAAACTGCAGAAAAATCAGGCTCTGGGTTTTTCATCCCTGTGTTTTGAACGGAGTTGGAATTAATACGCCTTTTGTTTTCTCTAAGAGCAAATTTAACCTATGTCTCTTGTTATCTTGCCCAAATAATCCTTGTGCTTTGGCATCATTGCTAATACCACCGTCACCACCCTGGAAATCACCAAGTAAATGTTCCTGCAGCATTTCAAAGTGGAGTAAAAGAGATGTTCCTGTAGGGCCTATAGTAACTTTAAAAACAAACATTCCCAGAGATGAGGTGGTAGATTTTAATTTAAAATCAGGTATTTGGAACATGGAGGATTTCCCCCTGCCTCCCCCGCCTCGTATGATTTATTTTAACTAGGTCTGACCAGTCTTGACCATGACAACATGCATTTAAAAGGTAGTTTAGCCCTCTGCTCACATTGCTTTACCAATGTTTTCCCTTATTTTTTTTTTTTTTTTTTTTTTTTTTGCTGCAACCACATGTATGGTTTTTTAAAAATATAATTGTATGGCATTGAAAACTTACAATGAGGTCTAGTGGTGAAAGCACAGGATTGTGAGTCAGAAGATATCTGGTTTATATTCTAGGTTGGACCATTGACTTGCATTGCAACCTCAGTGTGCCTCATTTTTCCCCTCTGTGCAATGGGGATAACAATAATAATCTCCCAAGAATGTTAAGAGAATTTCTTAATGGTTGAAAAATGCCTTCAAGTCACCAGACAGAAGGTGCTATAGTCATGCAAAGCCTTATTATTAATTATGGTTCTATTCTGCTATCGTAGGTATTACCAGTAGAGATCATGGGTATTTAATCTCATCTATTTGTAGTCACTAGGTGCTTAACTGCAGCTTGTGAAGAGCTTTGGCAGATCAAGCAAGTAACATATTTGAAAAGGCCGCAGGAAAGGAAATATTTGAAGGTTCGTCTCGTTTGCACAGTTTGGGGGCACAATGAATGCACCAAAGACCAGAAAGACTCTTAACATTACTAATAAATTAGTATGCATTTATGTTGTGATAGCATCTAGAGCCCCAGTCATGGACCAGGCCACTATTGTGCTAGGTACTGGACAAGCAACAGAACAAAAAGATGGTCCTTACCTCAAAGAGTTTACAATCTAATCCCACCATCACCCACAAACCCTTGCTACTTACACTGAATAGTTCCACTGAAACCTATAGTACTAATGTGCTATAGATGCCAAAAGCTGTGTCTACACCAGCCTTCTTTGTGAAAAGCTTCCCACCAGTAGTAGCAATGGTGGGAGTGCTAGTGTAGACAGGACTTCAGCTGGCAGCTGTGGAACTAAGCCCCATAAAATCTAAACTTGCTCTGCATAGGTCTATGTGACAGAGTGGCTGAAAGGACTGACACTTGGTGCCACCATTAGGAAAGCTGCACCAGTGTTAGAAATGGAAAGTGTGATGGGAAAGAGATAAAAAGATAAAAGCCTAGTGTAAAAAAGTCTGAGTCTATTCATAGGAGTAATCAAGTACTTGTAGGATTAGGCCCCTTCCAGGCTCCCTAAAAACACCTTTTGCCTTCCCCAGATCCCTCCAGTTTCCTTAGGCCTGGTCTACACTAGTCTGTTATTTTGGAATTAGCTGAGTTAATTAAAAAAAAAAAAAAAGATGCTGTCCACACAACCAAACCATTTTTTTCTATTTAAAGAGCTCTTTTATCCGATTTCTGTACTCCACGTCGGCAAGTGGATTAGCGCTTAAATTGAGATCACAATCCCAGGTTAAAGGTATTGTGGACGCAATTTGATGTTATTGGCCTCCGGGAGCTATCTCAGAATGCTCCCTTGTGACTGCACTGGACAACACTCTCAACTCCGATGCACCAGCCAGGTGGGCAGGAAAAGCCCCGGGAACTTTTGAATTTCATTTCCTGTTTGGTCACCATCAGCACAGTTCACCATCACAGGCGACCAAGCAGAGTCCACCATCACAGGAGATCACTCAGTCCTGGATTCGCAGATGAGCTCCAGCATGGTCCAAATGGGAGATACTGGATCTCATCATATGTTGGGGAGTCAAGTCTGTTATGACAGAACTACGTTCCAAAAAAAAGAACGCAAATACGCACGCTAAAGTCTCCAGGGCCATGACGGAAAGAGGCTACTCCAGGGACACACAGCAGTGTCATACAAAAATCAAGGAACTCAGGCAAGCGTACCAAAAAGCCAGGGAGACGAATGGGCGCTCTGGGTCACAGCCCCATACATTCTGATTCTACCATGAGCTGCATGCAATTATGGGAGGTAACGCCACCACTACCCCACCATTGTCCATGGACACCTGCACCGGGAGAGTTGCACGGAGCAAGGTGGAAGAGTCATTGGAGGAGGAGGACAATGCACAGGTGGCAAGTGGGGAATCCGTTTTCCCCTCTAGCCAGGAACTATTCTTAACGCTGGAGCCAATAGCTTCCCCCCCACTCCCAAGGCAAACTCCTGGACTATGACTCTGGAGAAGGTACTTCAGGTGAGTGAGAGCCTGATCGGAGCCATGCGGTGGGGGGCAGAGGGGTAACCCAGCCATGCTGGGATGTTCGTGTTTAGTTTAAAGGGCTCATCCCTGCTCAGAGCCTCATCAGAGTCACACGGTGGATGCAGTGCGGGTGCGGGGAGGGACTTTCAAACTTTCTCTGATGCGCAGCACGCCCTGCGCGCTCTTCTAATTGCCCTGTTGTTTGGCTGTGTGAAATTGGCCGTGAGGCGAGTTGCCTCAACCTCCCACCCCACCATAAATGTCTCCCCCTTACTCTCACAGATATTGTGGATCACACAACAAGCAGCAATTACAACTGGAATATTGGTTGTGCTGAGATCTAACCAAGTCAGTAAACTGCGCCAGCGCGCTTTCAAACATCCAAAAGCACATTCCACCACCATTCTGCACTTGCTCAGCCTATAGTTGAACTGCTCCTTACTACTGTCCAGGGTGCCTGTGTACGGCTTCATGAGCCATGGCATTAAGAGGTAGGCTGGGTCCCCAAGGATAACTCTAGGCATTTCAACATCCCCACCAGTAATTTTCTGGTCTGGGAAGTAAGTCCCTTCCTGCAGCTGTTCAAACAGACCAGAGTTCCTGAAGATGCATGCGTCATGCACCTTTCCCGGCCATCTCATGTTGATGTCAGTGAAACGCATGAAATGTCCCTTGTGATCCCCCAGTGCCTGCAGCACCATGGAAAAGTACCCCTTGCGGTTTATGTACTGGCCGTCCCGGTGTGCTGGGGCCAAGATAGGGATATATGTTCCGTCTGTTGCCCTGCTGCAGTTAGGGAACCCCAGCGCATTAAAGCCATCCACAATGATCTGGACATTTCCCAAAGTCACTACCCTTGACCGCAGCTGGTCAATGATTGCGTTGGCTCCTTGCAGCACAGCAGCCCCTACTGTAGATTTGCCCACTCCAAACTGATTCCTGACTGACCAGTAGCTGTCAGGCATTAGAAACTTCCACAGGGCTAGGGCCACTTGCTTCTCAACTGTGAGGGCTCCTCTCATTCTGGTGTCTTTGCGCTTCAGGGCAGGGGACAGAAAGTCACAAAGTTCCATGAAAGTGGCCCTACGCATATGAAAGTTTCACAGCCACTGGGAATCATCCCAGACCTGCAGCACTACGTGGTCCCAGCAGTCTGTGCTTGTTTCCCGGGCCCAGAATCGGCGTTCCACGGCATGAACCTGGCCCAATTCCACCATGATCTCCCAATTGCCACATGCCATGCTTCTAGCAACGTCTATGTCCAAGTCCTCATCAGTATAGTAATCGCACTGTCATCGCTTCCTCACCCAGTTTTTCAGGTACTGCACATACTGCTGGATAATGAGCGAGGTATTTACAATGGCCAAAACTGCAGTGGAGATCTGAGCAGGCTCCATGATTGCCATGCAATGGCGCCTGCACGGGTAATCCTGGAAAAAGGGCGTGAAATGTAGGAGGCCTGTTTGGTTCAAGATAGATGATAAAAGGCGGTAAATGGTTGTCTTCTGTAGCTTTCACAAAGTCAGGAAGCTCGCTAGAGCTGCAAGAGCAGGAGACAAGAGTTTGCAGTGGAAGTGTGAGCAGAGTTTGTGGCGGAAGCTGTGTGGCTCAGCTCACAATGGCCGAAAAATGGCAGGGAATTGTTGCCACCTGTAGCTTCCACGGGAGCCCAGGACCGACAACATGGAAAAAGCAGCGGAAATTGTGCGGCTCAGTTCACGATGGCCAAAAAGCAGCAGGGAATTGTTGCCTTCTGTAGCTTGCAAGCTAGCCCAGGACAGACGACATGGAAAAATTAGCTAGCAATGCAAGAGCAGGAAAGGAGAGTTTGAGGCAGAAGCTGTGCTGCTCGGTTCATGGTAGCCAAAAAAAGGCTGGAAATGGTTAGATAAAAGAGTAGATAGAAAGACGAGAGGACACGCAAGGTACCAGGAGATTCATAGTACCAAGAGACAGGTGGTGCACCATACTGCCCTGTCTGCTGGCAGTATGGCGTCTGCCGTAGCTTTCACGGAGGGAGGAGCAAGTGATGGCACACATCCAGAAACACCCGTGAGAATGTTTTTGCCCCATCATGCACTGGGAGCTTAACCCGCAATTCCAATGGGCAGCGGGGACTGCAGGAACTGTGAGATAGCTTCCCACAGTGCACCACTCTGACATTCAATGCTTGCCTCGGTACTGTGGACGCACTTCACCAAATTCACAAGTTTTAGTGGGGACACACAACACCGAATGTATAAAATCACTTCTGAAAATTTGAATAGAATAAATTCAAATTAATTTCATACTATAGATGTACCCTTAGTTTGTACAGTATGTAAAATGTTCTCTTGATGGTTTTTAGGCACTGGAAGAGTTCTTACAGTGCTTGTTACAATGGCAATTTCTAATATACATTCTCCCTCATGCCCATCACCAAAAAAGAGATGTTCTTATAAACTGTTCAGCTCAGTTAAATAGTAATTACTAATTAGAAATGGTGATGGGTACTATAGGAAACCCTAAGACAGAGAGATAGAAGATGTAACCTCCTAGATACTAAGTGTGAATTTTATTTCTGCTATTTTCTCTTACTGAGAGGCACTTTTTTGTAAAATGATCATTTATATTTGGGGTATCTCTGCCTTTTAAAAGGCACTGATAGCGAAACCCTCTTATAAGTAACACCAGTAGCCAGCACCCAAGGGGAACAGGATAATTCAGCAGCAGAGCATAGGTGCTGGAACTAGGGGTGCTGGAGGTACTGCCGCACCCTTTGGCTTGAAGTGGTTTCCATCATTTATAGGGATTACAGTTTGGTTCAATGGCTCTCAGCACCCCCACTATACAAATTGTTCCAGCACCCCTGCAGCAGAGGTGGTATAAATCTAAAACATAATTCAAACGGCAGTTCTAAAGGTCATATTAGTGATACATTTATGGGCCTGTTTTCCTCTGGCTGCACAAAACTTCCATTAACGTTAATGAGAGTTAGGCACGCAAGTCCCATGTACACTGAAAAGAGAATGCTCTATTGTCTTTATCATGAATATAAGCCTTAGCTTGAAAATTATGGAAATA
Source organism: Gopherus evgoodei (assembly GCF_007399415.2). NCBI lineage: Eukaryota > Metazoa > Chordata > Testudines > Testudinidae > Gopherus > Gopherus evgoodei. The sequence continues at coordinate 23,001,970 of NC_044336.1, read as the reverse complement.
TAGGTTTCCAACAGCGGAGAAGACTAAGGGCCTCTTTCTCATGTCATTTGCACCCCATGTATTGAGGTTTTGGCGTAAATTAAATAAGAACTGGGTAATATGTCTGTCATTCAAATGACATGGAATTGTTCTTCTCTGGAAAAACTAGTGCATCTCGGGTCAGACAAGCAAGGTGGTGGCAGTGGGATATACACAGTCCATTAGGGTGGGGAATCCTTGATGTCTTGCACCAAAATGAGTAAGTAACCAAAGTTACAAGCACTTTAATTTTCCAGAAGAACTATATTTTGTGCAAATCTAAATTTGCGAGTCAGGGCTTGCTATGGGCATCTTATAACATATGTTTTAATGTTGGGTCTGGTTCATTTCCCCCATCTGTGCAACTGACAACAGACTCATTAAAAGCACACTAGAAATGCTAAAATCACTGCTTATTATTCCAGATGTAACTTTAGACAACAACAAAAATTCCATGGACTTAAGCAATGTGCCATTGTCCTTTCATTACACAAACATGTACCTAACATCAGAATACAAAGCAGCTTATATGAAACTGTTTCCAGTTACTAAAGAATGCACTGTTTGGTACAAATTATAGACTGAGGCCTTGTTTACACTCTGGGTGCTGCAGGGGCACAGCTATGCTGCTCTAACCCCACAGTGTAGATGGAGACTACGGTGATAGAAGGGCTTTTTCCATCTCTGTAGGAATGCCACCTCGCCCCGAGCAATGGTAGCCAGGTTGATGGAAGCATTCTTCCATCAACCAAGCTGCGCCACAGCAGGCATTATGTCTGCATAGCTGTGGCACTCCCAGATGGCACATAGCTATGGTGCACACCCCAGAGAACCATACCTATGTCAGCCTCAGGCTACGTCTACACTGGCAATTCAACAACAAAACTTTTGTCTTTCAGCAGTGTTAAATCCCCCCTCCCCTGAAAGACAAAAGTTTTGCTGCAACAAGTGCCAGTGTGAACAGTGTTGTGGGCAGGAGCGCTTTCCTGCTGACAACACAAACGCCGCTCATTGGGGGGTGGGAGTTTTTTGTCGGCAGGAGAACTGACAAACAGTGGCTACACTGCACGACTTTTAGTGGCACGGCTGTAACGACGCAGTCGTGTCGCTGTGTGGTGTAGACATAGCCAATGTTTTAAGTGTAGACCAGGCCTAAGTTGTTCAATATATTTCAAAGTAGGTGGTTTCCAGAGTTTCATACCAGTTCATATCTGCCATTGAAGTACATTATAATGACACTCCATGTGAGATGTTTTACATCAGACCACCAATCAATTATTGATGTGTCAGAGACGATTGTTAGTAAAATGACCAAAATGTATGGGCCAGATCTTCACCTGGCGTAATTCTGAATCGTTTAATTGACTTCAGTGACGCAGAGTTACAGTAATTTATACCAGATGAGTATTAGGTCTGTATTTTCAAGCCAGAATGGTCATAGTGTGACTAACAACAATGAATACGATATTAGGCCAGTAGAAATATTAACTATAACAATTGTGGCCATTTATCCTGGACTGTGCTGAATAAGAATCTGTGCAAAATATGTACTGGGCCTGAGTCTTCTTTCTGGCACCTTGGTGAAAATCAGGAAGTAAACTCATTAACAACAGTAGAGTTACATCAGCACAAAACCGGTGATAAGAGATTTAGGGCCTAATCCAAAGCTGCCAAAATCAAAGGATGTCTTTCCATTGATTTTTAATGGCCTTTGAACCAGGCTCCTAGGCTCTTGGTGTTCCATCATGACTACATAAGGAGCAAATCTTGAAATCTGTGCTAAACTGCAACAAACTCGTTTTAGATCTCAGTGTAGTCAACCACTGGGTGCCATTGGGCAAGTCACTTTATCTCTTGCCTCAGTCACCCCAGCTGTAAAATAGGGATAATGACTCTGACCTCCTTTGTAAAGCTCTTTGAGATCTATGAATGCAAAAGTGCTATATGAGCTAAGGTTTGGTAGGCTCTCTTTTTTGTTTGTTTTTTAAATGATAGAGAGGGATTTTCTGCAGGGCTGATCCCTTCACACTATTCCTAATGGTTGGGCCAGCCTCGTTTTAAATACCTCATGCAATGGGGGAATGTTTGCACAACGCTGCATTCTAAACTCCTAGAGGACAGAAGAATGAGCCAAATTGGCAATAAGAAACATCATTCTTCATAAGAAACATCATTCACCTCAGGAGAAAAGCTTTTTAAAATGTGGATGAACATGGTTGGAATAATACAAATACTTTTTCTTCTTGTTTTTGTGTCTTGTGTAATCGAAAAGAAGTCAAGCCTTTGATCTTCTCTTGACAATTTTTTTTTAAATCTAGGATTTTACAGTTTGAGAAGAGATGCGGTATACTCACAACAGAGCCTATCAATAGGACCTGGGTCTGAACGAAAAAAAAAATGTGTGTCAGGTTCTCCATTTGGAGTGTTACCTTCAGCTTTGAAGTTTGTAATGATTCAAAAGCATCTAGAGCTGCTACAAATGTTAATAAAATTAAAGCCATCTGAAAGTGAGGCTTGCATGGGCCTTTGAAAGCAGGTCTGTGATCAGTTATTACCCTCAATTACCTTGTTGTCCACTCTTTTAGCTTGAGGTTAAACTCTTAACACCTCTCTTTGAAGTGGTTATCCTTTTATCTATGACCAGACCGAGGAATTTTAAGGGCAATAATCAATGAGAGCTTCATGAGAATAGGAGAGACAAGGCAAAAGAAAATAGGTGTGAATGTCCCTTTAACGGCTGGCTGGAGTTTTTGGGGGGAGTAGAGGGGTGGACATTGTTCTCTGTGATATGATCTTTTTTTTTTTTATAAAGGGGGCCCAGCAATTTCCAAATCACCACTAAAAATAAAGCAAAAACAATAACTAGGGGGAGAACAGAGGTGAAGACCTCATCAAAGGAAAGGGGGGAAAAGTAATGAAGCACAAAGATACAATTAAAGTATTGGCTTAATCAGGGCTTTGATGTCCGACATGGTACATAATTCTGTTAAAGGGGGCAGAGAGAACAGAGAGTGCAGCCTGATTCTCCACTCACTCACAGCAGTTTAAGGGCCCAATTCAGCAGGACATCTTTATTCAGCAAGGCACTTTAAGGAAGTGCTTGGATCCCAGTGTCAAATAAAATGCTTTGCTGAAGAGAAATGGACTTAAGCATACAAGCTTTACTGAACAGGGGCCTAAATAAGGAGTAACTATTGAAACGATGCAGTTACAGCAGTGATCATTCTGAAGTGAATCATTGGAGCATCAAGCTGTTGAGACAACAGGAAACAGCATGAGAAAGATCTGTCCCCAGAGGAGGCAGTTTGCATCTTTCATCCTGGGCCCAACTCAGCCATAGAGGAAAGCCGGTTAGCTAGAGAAGAACAACATACAAACAAACTCCACACTGTCTCACGACGGCCCTGCGGATCTGGCAGAAGGACCTTCTTGTGCTCATTATGCTGTTTAGAAAAGAAAAGAAAGCAGCTAACTAATGGTTACACGTTTCATTTTTCAACCCGTTTTCCTTCTATCCCAATTTGAATGCCTGCCTACATCGAAAAGATTAAAACTCAGAGGGAAATATCTGCAGTGCTAGCACAGATTTCCCCCTCTAAAACCCAGCAAGATTTATTGAATGGTCTGTTTTAACTTAAAAGGGGAGGGAGGAAGAGGTCTCAGCAGCACTAAAAAGGAAGGGGTTTGGGTTTGAAGCATGCTGCTCACTAGCACAGTGAATCCATTTTGTTGTGCTTTTTCCCCCTTGATGAGGGCAGATATTATTACTGATAATACTGGACGAGAGAGATCACATTTTGCTTTTGTCTCTACGTCATTATTATAAAACATTTATCTCACCGTAGCCCCTACAGGCCAGACCCTAACAGGTGGGTGAGTAAGCTGGGGAGAGGGGGGAATAGGATAACAAATATAACGGGATGTTGGCAGTTCTCATTCATGCAATAGCAATGATCACAACTGGCCACCTTCCTAGCAGTTGTCCCTCCACCAACTCTGTTCTGTTTTCCTCTTTGTCTCAGAGTGGCAACATCTCCCTGATAAAACATTTTCTGCCACAACAGCTAAACCTTCCATCTCCTGAAATATGTCATGAAGCTGCAGTGGTGCTAGGAATATACCTTTCTGAAGCAGGAGAGCTCATGGAACAAAGATCAGACACATAACTTTGATATTTTTTTTTGCCTGTACATTTTTCAGTTATTAATTCTGTTTCCAGCAATGTACATTTTCCAGGTTTTCAGTGAATGATTTTTATAGTGACTAGGCAGTGATCTGTTAGGTTAAAAAGGCAGACAGAATCTCAGTTTGTTTCATTCTGCCCATGGAGTAAGAAACTGGTGTATCGTTATGGTCAAATATTTCTTAATCTTAAATCCCTAAAAGTAAGTTGCTCAAATCTACATTTAGAATCCAAATTTTGGTACCAGATCAAATCAAAGTGGCCTGATTTTCAGAAGTCCCTGAGCACCCACAATTTGCAGTGATGTCCATGCGAGCTGCATGTGCTCCGCACCTTTGAAAATCACCCCACTTTGATTGGAGCCAGTGACGATATCTGGATTTGTGTCTAATTTCATTTGGTGCAAATGTAGTAGAAAATGAAGAATGAACTTGCTTTTCTGGCTGGGGTATAGAGTGTGCTACACACACTCACCCCACATCAGATTGTTACATTTCTAATACACACATACCCAAATAACTGGTTTTATGGCAACAGCAGTAAAATATTGCTCAAGAGGAAAAAAATAAGGGATTGAGGCCATGAAGCTTAAAGGCTGAGAACATTGTTTCACAATCCAGGTAGCCCAAAGACAATTATTGTTGTACACCGCTGTTGCTCAAGAAAACAGCCACTCTTGCCTTTGTTACATTTTTCAGAAGCGAGCGTTTGGCTTGATTCCACACTCCTCATTCAGCCAAAACTCCCACTACCCTCAATTATTAATAATAATAAATTCATTGTTACTTGTTAAATACTAACAATCTGTACAAGACACACAGGGAAGACAATGCCGGCCTCCAAAGTGTTTACAAAAGTTTTGGCCCTGTGAGGGTCAGGTCTCTAACAGGGCAGCCTGTCCCCTTTAAGTGTAGTGGTGGGATGGAACCAAGCAGCTTTGTTCCAGGGCGTGGCCCTATAACAAAAAGCATTCTGGGAAAAGTAGCTTCCTCTTGTAGGACTGAGAGTGTAGGGTGGAGGCAGGAGCTCTGGAGACTCTCCAGAATCTGGGAAAAATGACTGAGAGACCTGCTGGGAGGATCTTGGCCATCAAGCCCTGGCCTAGGGGGTGATGTGGGGAGTGGTCCAGTGAAAGGGTAAAGTGAGTCTGGGGTTCAGAGGACAGGCTGCTTCATAGTTAAGGGTCTCCAGGTTGGAAACCTCCGCCTCCAGGGAGACCAGCGAGGGGCAGATGGGATTACTGAGCCTGGAGAGGGAACAGTGAGAGATTGAGTACTTGGGTTGCTTGCTATGGATGTGATTTGCTGATTCCCCAGATGGGGAAGGACTGCAATATGTGGCTTGGCCAGAGGGCTAAGCCTTAACTCACCCATCTGCCAGGGGGAAGCGACAGACTGTCAATTGGAAGAGGGTAAACTGAATCATGGCCAGAGAGGTAAGAGACCTGTTTACACAGTCCAAACAGAGTTCTCTGACAGGAATGTGCATGCCGTAGGCTCCAGCAGCCATTTGCTTTTCAGGAAGCTACACATGTATTGTCATTTGCTACCAGATTTTCCCAGGCAACAACCTATTAGAGTTGAGAAAAAGCATTTTAAAACTAGTAAATATGAGCCCGATCCTGCAGCCCTTACTTGCCAGAGCACTCTCATCCCAGGGGAAATTCACTCCTGGTTAGCGGGCCTGCAGGTCTACACACCACTCAACCCAACAGGGATTAAGAGGGATTTAAGTGGTGCGTAGGCTCTGGCGCTGGCACTAGAGCTTGTTGAACATGTTCTTCTGAGACTCTTTTTATGACAGCAAATGTCCACTTGGCAAAATGGATGTTTATGTGAAAATATTTCCATTTTTGTGGATAATTTGAGGGGGAGGGGTTGTAAAACAACCAAACTAGGATGTTGGGGGTTTTCCCCCTCAAAAACAATTGTGGAAACATTTAGACAAACTACAAGTTTTTGCTTTAGCTGACATTTTTCACAGGGGGAAGAAACCATTTCCTGACCAGCTGTAGCCAGCTCTCTACAGAGGGGTGAATTTCCCCCCATGTGTGTAAGGACTTTTTGCCTGAGTGAAGGCTGCAGGTTCATGCTCTCCATCAATATAGGGTGTCTCACGGTACAAGTCATCTGCTCCAAGTTAGAGTTAATGCTACGAAATCCCAAACTTTTAAAACAAGTTAATTATTTTACATATGTTAAAAACTGCTTTATAATGTGATTAAAATGCCCCTAGGGGCACATAGAAAAGACCTGTATGGTCCTCATTTGCATTCCTGTTAGCAATCTTGCTATTCAGCTTTGCTCTTTTGATATGAAAAAAATATGGTTTTAAAAACACACAACCCATAGGTTAAAAAACAAAATGAGAAAGTAATTGTAATGTGTCCTTTATACAGAAATGGTTTTGATACGTTTAAACAACTGTTTCTTGTATTGGCAAGTGAAAATGGTTGATATTTAAGGTATTTATGACTGAAGGAGGCCTTAAAATATTGTCAAAGATTTAAAAATTAATTAAAATCTAAAAATAATTACATGTCCCTACATGGCCTTTTGCTTGTAGGATAAGGACTCTATTCTGATCAAACACAAGTGATTGATTGATTTTTAAGACCAGAAGAGACCCGTGTGATCATCTAGCTATTACCACAGGCCACAGAATTTCACCCAGTAATTGCTGCACCAAGCCCAGTATTGTCACAAACACAAGCCTTGGGATTGGCGTGGAAAGGAAAGGCAACCCTCCAAGGTACTAAAATGAGGTTGTGTTAAAACATGAACTTGTGGAGTGGTGTTATTGAGCATGATGTTAAATACAATTTAGCAGCCAGTGTAGACAGGGGCTATAGTGTTTGGTTTTTAACATCATGTCTAGAGTGATCTAGAAAATGGGGGAGGGGAGAGTGTGTTCCCACAGAAAATTCGGAGTTTTCTGTGAAAAATTCAAAACTGATATATTTCAGCTGAAAACGTTTCAATTCTGACATGTTGACATGTTGCCTAAAGGGAGTTGTAGTCTGGACGCATCATGCTCCCATTCTCCTCTACAGCCAGGCTACCTAATTGGACTACATCTCCCATGATACACCACTGTCTCTGATCTTGGTCTAGGTTCCCACGTTGCTGAAACTCCCTGCCTTCTTCAGGAGCTGTATTCAATGTGGCTCAGCCAGTGCACACTGGGGTAGGGGTGGGGCAGGATCGCTGGCCCAGATTCTCAATGGTACTTAGGCATTGATCTGCTCTGCACCATGTTGCAACACCTAATGTGCCCTACCGCCTAGTGGAATTCTCGGCCCCAGGCTTGGTGCCCAGGTTCCCGATACAATGCCTAGGGAGAGTTGGTGCCTAAGAAGGGGATCCAATTCCCAGAAGCCAGTAAGCTGAGGGGCACTGCCTAAGCTAGCCAGGTGTGAAATGCTGAGGATAGGCACCTGAGTGACTGATGGGCCCAGGGATAGATACTGCTCTTCGCTTAAGATCCTCGGCCGTGAACCCTCTCCTGGAGTTAGGTACCTAAGGCAGGCCAGCTGCTTGTTCACTGTGGGGAGGTGTCAGGGCTTCGGTGGCTTTGTCAAATACCAATCGGAGGAAACTTAGGCACCTAGGGGACTTAGGCTCCACCGACATTTTCAAAGCTGCCGCCTAACCCTGTAGGCACCTAAGTGGTGGACATATGTGCCTAAAGAGGCAGGTAGGCACATAAATACCTTTGAGGATCTGGGCCTACAACCGACTCTGTAAGATCCGTGCAGATCTTGAGGTGATTTGTCAGGTTGCAGGGCCAAATCCCTGATTCTTTCAAGGGGGAAGACAGCCATGCCACTCCGCTGAGAGAGAAGGAATCAAAGGAACCCCATGAGGGGAAGCTCACAGAACTTAAGGTGCAGCCATGGGTTTTCCCATGAGATGAGGTGAGTCAATCTGAGCCCTAACATCAGTATGCTTCATTCCCATGCCTCTCAGCATCAGACACACTTAACGCTTACCCCAAGTCAGTTCTCACTGAAGGAGGGAGAGCTCCATTACATGCCAGGAATCGCACAGCCAGACAGGAGCCGCAGGCTAATGAAGTTCAATCCCTTTCCTTTGCGGCTAGCTTCTTTCTCTCCCCACCCAAGATAAATGGTCTTTTCCTGGGTCTTTCCTTAATGGTTCCCACACCCCACCCCCCCCGCCCACACACACTTTCCATAAGGCATGTGATATGTCTTTTTTACTTCTTCCACTTGATTTAAAAGAGGAGCGATGGAGAGAGAAATCCTTACAATTTGCCTCAGGTGCTCATCTCTGAAATAAATAATCATGTTCACATCACACCCATAATACAATACCCATTTCCCTCCTTAAGAGAGGGTCAGTCTGGCTCAATTCACATCATCATTACCTCTAGGTCAAATGACGGTGAGGTCAAGACTGAACTGACCCAGTAGCCAATGCAGTTCTAGAGGGCAGGTGCCAGGAGATCATCTTAGTCCCAAGTTACCTCTTGCAGCTCAAAAGCACTTGTTCTTTATGGGTTTTATCCAATTTACATTTTAAAAGTCTCTGGGAACGCTATCTCATTTACCTATGCAGGCAGGTCATTCCACTCACAAGTTATTCTCGTTCTGATATCTGACCCATCAAAGATGCTGTCATTTGGGTGAGATGTTTAAACTGAATCCTACTCCTGTGATGTCTGTCCTTCTTTTAAAAGAACAGAGGAAGACGGTGCCAGCCTCCTGAGAAACATCCTGCCTCTCCCAGAGGGATAAGATCTAATGTCCAAGGCTACAGACCACATTATCTATTACTGAGCACTTGTCACATATTTGGCCCTGCAACTCCTTTTGTGAAGAGCTTTGGGATGCCATTCAGGCCTCTCCATTAGGAAGGAAAGATGCATTCATTCTCATGCACCCTCAGCCTTCACCCTGGTCTCAGGATCTACATAAAGCCTGGGGCCAGTTTGGAAAAACATTCTGCATGTTTCTGACCAGCTCTGATAAAGGATGAATGCAAGAAACTTACCAAGCTCAGGGGCAGTGGAAGCCTGGCATGTCCTGCATCCTATTGCTGCTAAGCATCCCCCTTCCACAGACGTCTCTTTCTGGGAAGTGTATTGAGGGATGAGGAATATTCTTGCTGGTGCCACAGGTCTTGCTGATTGATGGTAGCTTTTCGAGATGAATAGGAATCTTCTCCTCTCTGCTACCCCCAGTGAAGATGTGGAGGGTTGCACATACAGCCGCAGGATCATAAAAGTAACTAGCAGCGTGGGGTGCGCTCCTCCATTAATAAATGTGCTGCTGCATAGCCAAGTTACTCAGGCTGGTAGTGAGAGTGAAGCCTAAAAATGACATGCAGAGCTAATTGGTGTGATGGGAAGAATAAAAAGAAGGTGCACATGGGGCTTGGGATCTGCTTCCACCTACAGCTCAGTGGATTGTCACGGGGCACCTCCACTCTCACTTGTGCTGGAGTACAGGGCAACTCCGCTGTGCCACAGGCTAGAGCTTGTGGGGGGCAAGGCTTCTGCAGATGATGCTGAAATAATGCTTTCTGGTAACAGGACCCAATTTTTCTCTTGATCTCTTTCATGTTGTGATGTTCATGCCCTCACCAGGTCACTGTTCATACACACAGGATGCCAATCAGCACAGCCAGTAAATAGCAGTCACCAAGAACTGGTGTCTCCATGGGTATCACTGAAAACTATGCAGATAAATTATATCCATTCATACCATCTGGATCTCTGAAGCAGGAGGATTGTGTTATTTGAAGTTGGGGAGTGTGGTGGCACATCCCAGAAGTGGCTGCATGGGAAGAATATTTTTTGTTTGTGACCAGCTCTGACAAAAGACAAATGCAAGTAACTTAGGTGAAGTGATCCTGTTGGCAGCTTGACTTTCTGGGCCTGATCCAGTTCCCACTGAAGTCGATGACAAATTCCTATTACTAACTTGTTTGGGTCTTCAGTTTGCAAAGCGCTTTGAAATGATGAAAACTGCTCTGTTAATAGTGAACACAGGGCATAAGGTTTAATACATTTGAGAATCAAAATGTAATTTCGGCCTTACCAAGAGTGCAGCAGGAAAGGAGCATGGTCCAATAGTCAGAGCACATAACACAGTCAGGAGTTCTGTTCCCGGTTCTGCCATAGATCCACTGTGCTCTGATCCAACGGACGTCAAATGGGCCTATGACTTTGGGCAACTCACTTATGCACCAATTCACAAAAGTACTTAAGCAGGTACCTAAATGCTGTCCTGGATAGAGATACTTTCCTGGATCCAAACTTCCATCCTTTGAGTAGTTCCATTGAATTATTATGAGTAAGTGTAGGAAACTCAACCTTCGTTTTCCCATCTGTTAAAAAGGGTGTGTGTGATATAGTATTACTTTGCAGGGCTGATGTGAGGTTTAGCGACTGTAAAGTGTTTAGAGATCCCTGAATATGAGGGAAAACATGCTCATAATTAATAATACTAAAATCGTATTATGGAATATTTATTCCCTCTGTTTTAAATGGAAGTGCCCGCTGATCCTTAGCCAACCTGTGCTACGCTGATTCCCAAAGAACACTCTTCTAAGGCTGGTGATAGAAGGGAGGTGGGGGAGATCAGGTGTCATAAAAGTAACAACTTTTTTTCCATGGGTGGGTTTTCAAGGAGGGCACCAGGACCTGAATTAAACAAACCTCCTTAATAGGCTATTAATAATAGTCACAGTGGATACAGCACAGCTGAAGCCCTGAACTAAGAACATACCCCTAAGAACACAACTAGTGATATGTCAGTGTAGCAACTGGGAGAAGAAGGGGAAAAATGGTGTTGACATTGATAAAATACTTTGTTAGAGAGAAAATTGGATTAGTGGTGGCAGTCTGGCTATGAAGTTCTTTGGGATGGGGGAAAAAAATCTTGTTCGTTTGCCCCCCTTCCCGCCAGCCCAAAGAAGACCTTGCAGCCAAAACATCAGTCCCTCTAATCTTATTTTCTTTTTTCTAGCATTTATTTTATTAACCCCTTTTCTCATTTAACTGCTATGAATAGCTCAGTGGGTAGCATCCTTCTTAGAAAGTGAAAAACCTCCTTGGAGAGGCGGTACAAGAACAGAAATGCAGACAAACTTCCAGCGCCAGTGCTTAGAAGAAAAGCCCTTTCTGTAATCCTGTCTGGTGAATCCTGACATTATACACCAAGGTAGCCATGATTTCCAGGTCCCCTTTTTAAAACACGTACAATCAAGGAATTTATCAGTTGACACGCTAGGGAACGGTTCCAGCTTCTTCTAAGCTCTGTGGACACATAGAGGAGATTTAACAACAAAAGAAAATCTGTGCTTCTTGATGGAAGAGCAAAGCGTCAGCTTAACTACAGTCCCACTATGGAATCCATGCACTGTAGTACGTCACTATTGCTGAAATGTGATGCTATGGGCCAGTTCCTCCATCAATCTCAATTAATGTTATACTGAGCTCAATAGAGCTATGCTGATTTACACCAGTAGAGGATCTGTTCCTCGCCTGATTCCTTGAGAGTTTGAGGTGGTCAGAATGGGTCCCTAAATCTATGAGCACTGCTACATTCCCCCTTCCCCCTACACAAACATACACCTATTCAAACAGTACGAGCCAACAATCAGCCTGTCAGGATATTTTATTATTTACAGAGCACTGTATAACAGTGCTGAATGAGGCTGTCCTTTTCCATGAGAGCTTCCCTCTGGCATATGTAGGTTACCACATCATATAACAAGATTACGCATAGTGACATCAACTTTCTGCAGGCCTTATTCTGCTTTAATATAGGGAATGATCCCTTGTGTATTAAGTCTTCTCACGTGGCCACAACGTGCTTTATCTATTCATGTCAGACTAAAATTATACTTGAAACATTCTCCCCAGTTGTAGATATTTGACAATGGTATGCCAGTTATAAGACACAAATGAACACGTTTAGGATTGTACATATCCAAGGGCATTTATGGGACAGATTCTGGACTCTGCTGCAATGGTATAAATCCAGAGAAACCCTCACTGACCACCGTGGAATTACACATGATCTATGCTGGTATAAACAAGGGCAGGGATTTGGCCCTCTGCTAAAGTATCGGGTACAGTGGCCCCAGATGCTGCTTCCATGGAAGTGAACCGCTAACATGCCCTTGAATTGAGTGGAAACAGGATCCAGCCCTGTGTGACATCTGTGGTGCAGTGGTAGGTGCATGTTTAATTCAGTCACCATTCCTGGTGTAAGGAGAACAATGAATGCGTCTGAGAGAATAATTGCCTCACTGCAGGAAAGTGAAGAGTTGGAGTTGGTTGGCACCTGGACGTTGAATCAGGCCCCGCTCTGATTGGCTACTGCCAGCCCCAGAGTGGTACTGAGCCGCTGGGGAGAGGGGTGCTTTCAAAGTCACACAGCATGTTAATGCTTTCCGCTGGAAAATCTGTTTGCCAGGAAATGCTATAAGAAGCTCAAAACCCTGAGATCCAGGGGCTGGATCCCAGCAGCCTTACTCCTGAAGGGCTGGCCTGAGTCAAAACTAAGGGCCTAATCCTGTGAGAGCTGAGTATTTTCTATGAAAATGTTAACCCTTCCCCTACTTTCATTTACAGCTGAGCATGCTCCCCACCCATCCATTTCCCTTATCCAAGGGCCCATTCTACCCTCTTTACAAGATGCAAAGAAACTCCACCAGTTTCCACAGGCTGAATTTACTCAGCCTCCTTTTGTCAGAGAGGGAGAGAGTTTGCTCCCATTTGGGGGACAGACATTGCATTTGACTTGGACCTGCATGGAATTCGGGAGACCCTCAGAAGGCAGGAGCATCCATACGGTGGGTCCAGGATCTCGACATAGCTCCCAGCTGCCTTGTGGTCCCTGCTGGCAGCTGTACTGAAACCCTAGCCCCTCCACCACCACCTGACAAAAATGTGAGTGGTACAGGGCAGGGCAGGTCTGCAATAGATAAAAGGCCGAGAAGAAACCATATTTGGCCCCAAACTTTGTGCTCATTACTATTTGTTAGCCTAGTACAGATTTCACACAGTCTACCACATGATCTTTCATGCAGGGCCACGATGGGGCCAGACTTTGAGCCACAATAAAGAGATGCCGACAAGCCCATTGCTCAAGTCCTGGCCTATGCTGTGTAACATCTCTAATAACCTCCTACAGCTCATGCCTCTTGGCATCTAGTGGAAATGCAGATCTGCTTTTTGAAATAGGCATTTCAAAGCACTAGCAGCCAATCTTCATGCCATAAACATAATCTGAGGAGATGATCTCTCAAGACAGAGATCTCTTAGACAGTGCATTTGGAGAGGCCAGGAGAAGCAGACAATTAGGTTTGTAAAGGGCTTTGAGAGCTGCAGCTGGAAGGTGATATAAGCACAGAGGGCTGTTTTTAATTATTATGCTAATACATGGTGGGGGTCAGGGATTCTGAACTACACTATACACCAGTGGTTCTCAACCTTTTCCATACTGGGGGCTCCCCCACCCCCTACCCTTTTCCCATCTAGTCTCCCCTTTAGTAATAGGAGAAAGGCAGGGTGATCAAGATCCCCAGCTTAATCACCTCTGCTATAGACTTACATAGAGTTTCACCAAATTCTCTGGATATGGGTATAACACCATTGGTAGCTGTGTTTAGTGTGGATGAAAACTTTGCTATAATATTGTTTGGAAAGTGTTTTTAGAAAGTGATACTGTACCACATTTTCTTCTTAGTTGTGGCAACAGCAAGGTGGTAAACTCATCTCAGCACAACCAGGTTGGCAAACAGTTAATAGCATCTTCCTTTAAGGCCCGGGGGAAAATGATCAAAAGCACCTAAGTCCAATTTCACAAGTAACGTAGGAGCCTAAATCTCATTGAAAGTCAATGTGACTAAGGCATTTTTGAAAATATACTTGCTGTCCGCACAACAGAAATAACGATGGGTGTGAAATATGAATCTGAGAAAAACATGATAGAATGCAGGCAACTCTTGTCTTGTAGGCAAAAATAAACAAACACAATAAAAATTTTAATCACGTCAGAGAATTCTGTTTTAGCCTAAATATCTACCAGGCTTAAGCCATAGTTCTCTGATACTCTTAGAACAGTTTGTTTTTCCTATCCACATAAGCAATAAAACATGGTTTGGCAGGGGTGAATTGCCAGTGAGGAGCAGCTTGCATGGTGTGGAATGGCTGTTAGTCTTATCTCTGGATTCAGTTGATATGAACGGTAAAGAACCCAAGCAGAGGACACCAGGTGTTCCAAGGTCTCACAAATACTCAGGCACAGCATTGCACTCTCTCTAAACTCTACACTCACCTTAAACACAAAGAGTTTTTTATTCCTGTCCACAGAAGAGTAACTGAAACATCAAGTGGTCACCGATAGAAAGACCTAGCCTTCAGACACAGTTTTCTCCTGTCTATCTAATGTCAGGCAAAATAGACTGAAGTAGAGATCGGACAGGAGCTATAAAATTTGGATCTGGATCCAGATTTTGAAATCCCATCCCATCTTTGATTCAGGAGTTTTGGCTTATTCCATTGGAGAGGGACAGAGCCAGTCATGACATTCAGATCTCAATTCCACACCCCACAAAGCACTTGCCTAGGTACTTCCCTGAACTGAGGCCAAAAGTTCAGGAGAATTCAGACCTGGGTTCAGTTCCTTCTCTAGTTCTAAGAGGTAACAAGAACCATCCAGCTGACAGTTTTTGTTTGTTTGTATTGTTACCCATCTCACCATTCATATTTGCACTCACTCAATTACTCAAGGTGTTTGGATTTGCAGGAGAACATTAAGTTGTGAAGAGTTTCTATCAAAGAGGCCTTAGGGCATTCAAATCTGAGAGCTAAAAGTACCCAACAGGAATCAAAACCTGTAGCTGTTTTGAAAACACAGCTTCAAATGCACACTGGGCAGGGGAAAGGCTTTAACCTGGCTGACTGGTAAACAATGCCCTCTCTGAAAGAATTCACTGTTACAAAGCCAGGCTGGGTGCAAGGTCAAAGGCTGTGACCTTTCAGTGCATAAACAACAGAGGAGCTGCAGGGAGTCCCTTGGCTGAGATTTACAATGGAAGGTGATTTCAAGAATATTTTAACCACAGTTTTTGGATTGACACCATAGAATCACTTGCCGTACTTTGGACTAATCCAAGACAGAAATTCTTCCTCTCTACAATATGCTTTATGGTCTGATCTCCAATCTAGTTTTTAATTGTCCCAAGCAATGGAATAATATAAATACCTGATGCTTTAAAATGGCCAAAACTGAAAAGAATGCTGAGACAAATCAGCTGGGAGAAATAATCGAAACTCAAATATGTGAAAGATAATTGGGAACTGTTTAGGAACATTTTACTAGCTCCCAAAAGCAACAATTTCACAATGTAGACACAAGGTTACACTGATTATAAAACAGCCCACCTTAAACTGAATGTGAACTACATTTATGTACACACATGTGCGCGTGCACACACACGATAGCCATGAATATAAATTAGAAGATAAAGGTAGGAAATTGACAAGGGAAGGAGGAGGACACAAGGAGAAATCTACAAGTAAGTAAGAGGGAGTTTTTTAAGTACATAAGTAACAAAAAGAGACTTAACAATGGTCTTGGTCGATTACTAGATGAAAATGGTAAAATTGTTAATAATAATGCAGAAAAGAAATGCTCAATAAACATTTCTGTTATGTATGTGGGGATAAAACACTGCACCGGTGCAACTTTGCCAATGTAATGCTTCAGCGAAGATGCTACTACACCAACGGGAGAATTTCTCCCATCAGCGTAGTTAATACATGTCCATGAGAGGTGGTGGCTATGTCGACAGGAGAAGCCCTCCCATCAGCACAGTGCTGTCTACACTAGGGGCTAGGTCGGTATAATTACTTAACTGATGTATGTTGGTAGTGTAGATCTGGCCCAAGGAGGATGCAAAACAGCAGCTACTAAAGTTATCATCTTTAAATCAGCAGGTCCAGATAATTTGCATCCAAAGAGCTGGCTGAGGAGGTCTGTGGACCATTAATGTTGAATTTTAAGGAGTCTTAGAACACTGGGGAAGTTCCAAAGGAGTAGAAGAAAGCTAACATGCCAATATTTAAAAAGGGTAAACAGGTTGACTTGAGTAGTTTCACAAATTTGATCCTAGACAAAATAATGAAATGGCTGATATGGGACTCCATTAATTAACATTTAAAGGAGGGTAATATAATAACGCAATCAACCTGGGCTTGTGGAAAACAGATCTTGTCAAACCAATTTTATATACTCTTTTGTGACATGACAAGTAATGGTATTGATATAACAAATTAAGACGCCTCTAAGGCTTTTGAGTTGGAACTGAATGACATTTTGACTAAAAAACTAGAATAATACAAAATCTATGTGGTACATATTAAATGGCTTAAAATGATGGAGACATATCAAAATGCAACTGTGAATGGGGAATCAAACGGAAGAAAACAATCGCTCAAAGTTGGCAGATGACACAAAGAGCGGAGGAGTGGTAAATAATGAAAAGGACAGGTCATGGATACAGTCCAACATGGATCACATGGTAAGCGGGGTGCAAGCAAACCATGTGTGTTTCAGTAGGGTCAAATGTATGATCATACATCTAGGAACAAAGAATGTAGGGCATCCAAACAAAACGGGGAACTTTATCCTGGGAAGCAGTGACTGAAAGAGAATTGGGGGGGTGGGAGGGGCTGTCATGGTGGATAATCAGCTGAATGTGAGCTCCACTCCCAGTGTGAGGATGTGGCTAAAAGGGATAATGTGAGCTTTGAATGTATAAATGGGAAGATTGAGTAAGAGTAGAGAAGTTATATTACCTCTGTATTTCATAGAATCGTAGGACTGGCAGGGACCTTGAGAGGTCATCTAGCTCAGTCCCATGCACTCATGGCAGGACTATTATCTAGACCAGGGATCGGCAACCTTTGGCACATGGCCCATCAGGGAAAGCTGCTGGCAGGCCGGGTCAGTGTGTTTACTTGCAGCGTCCACAGGTTCAGCTGATCGCAGCTCCCACTGGCCACAGTTTGCTGGTCCAGGCCAATGGAGGCTGTGGGAAGCGGCAGCCAGCATATCCCTCAGTCTACGCTGCTTCCCACAGCCCCCATTGGCCTGGAGCGGTGAACCGCGGCCAGTGGGAGCTGTGATCGGCCGGACCTGTGGACGTGGCAGGTAAACAAACCGTCCCGTCCCACCAGGGGCTTTCCCTGACGGGCCGCATGCCAAAGGTTGCCGATCTCTGATCTAGACCATCCTTGAAAGGTGTTTGTCTAACAAAAAATCTCCAATGATGGTCAGTTTATTCCAATGCTTAGCCACCCTGACGTTAGGAAGTTTTTCCTAATGTCCAGCCTAAACCACCCTTGCTGCAATTTAAGCCCATTGCTTCTTATTCTATCCTCAGAGGTTGAGGAGAACAATTTTTTCTCCCTCATCCTTGTAACAACCTTTTACGTACTTGAAAACTGTTATCATGTCCCCTCTCAGTTTTCTTTTCTCTAGTTTAAACAAACCCATTTTTTTCAATCTTCCCTCATAGGTCATATTTTCAAAACGTTTAATAATTTTTGTTGCTCTTCTCTTTACTTTCTCCAATTTGTCCACATCTTTACTGATATGTGGAACCCAGAACTGGACAGAATAGTCGAGCTGAGGCCTAATCAGTGCAGAGTAGAGAGGAAGAATTACTTCTCGTGTCTTGCTTACAACACTCCTGCTAATACATCCCAGAATGATGTTTGCTTTTTTTTGCAACAGCGTTACACTGACACTGGTGTGACCGCTTCTGGAATTCAGTGGTCAGTTCTCGTATCCACAATGCAAGAAAGATGTTGAAAAACTAGAAAGAGTTCAGAGAAGAGCCGCAAGTGTAATTAAAAGATTGGAAAGCATGCTTTATATAGTGAGAGACTGGAGGCGCTAATTCGATTTAGTTTATCAAAGGGAATGTTAAGGGATGATTTGATCACAGTCTATAAGAACCTACAGAGGGATCAGAAATTTAACAACAGAGGGATCTTCAAAATAGCAGACAAAAGTATAACAAGATCCAATGGCTGGAAGTTGAAGCTAGACAAATTCAGACTAGAAATGAGGTGCAAATTTTCAGCCATGAAGGTAATTAACCATTGGAACAACTTAGCTGGAGTTGCGGTGGATTCTCCATCACTGGCAATTTTAAAATCAAGATGTGACGTTTTTTCTAAAATATGCACTCTTGTTCCAACTACAGATATTGGACTTGAAGCAAGAATAAATACAGGAAAGTTCTATGCCCTGTGTTATGCAGGAGGTCAGCCTAGATGTTCACAATGGCCCATTTTTGGTTTAAAATTCTATGAATCTAAGCTTCCATCACTTCCCTTGAGGGATATTCCACTGTCTTTATATATATGAAATTCAGGTTACCATTCTAAATTACTTAGGGATTATTGTTGTAAATTAAAAAGAAGCTGAAGACCTGTACTTCCAGTCTGTTTTGCAGCCAACATTCTGAAAGTTCCTATTCCTTGCATTTCAAAATAAGGTTTTCAATTTCAGTTTGGCATTTCTCAAACTTGTTCCACACAATGACCATCTGGCTCAAAACCAGCATCTTCTGCAACAGCAGCAGTGTGAGGCAGGGGCCCTACCACTCCAAATCTCCCAGCAGTTTGGATCCTGCTCTAATACATGTTTAATAACCAAGCAAATACTTTTCAGTAAAAATATGCACCTTTCAGAGACTCAGCCAGATCAAAGACCTTTCCTTCCGCAGCTGAAGGTTCTAGTTTTTAAGTCTGAAAAGCAATCCAGCCGCGAGATGAATTAGGGACAGCACAACCCTGTATCCTTAGGCATGTCAGCCTAGAGTGGGCAACCATTTGGACATTTCCAGATGGGAATCCTACCCCTAACAAACACACAAATTTAATGCTCACACATGGTCTCTGGCTGCTCAAACCCATCTGTTAAGAGGGCATCATGCCAACTTGCTAGTTGTTTGGATCTTTTCAGTAGGGTTAATGTGCCAGGCAGTGATGGGTTTAGTCAATTTGCTTAACACTGTGAGTGCTGCTTCAGTGGTCCCATCTACACTACAGCTGCAACTGTCTTGGGCCACACAGGACAAGATTGTGTGCGTCAATTTTATAACATGGTTTGGTGCTTATCATAACCTTAGTCCCAGATTTGGACCTTAGCGTCCAAATTATGGGGGTTAGCATGAAAACCTCCAAGCTTAGCTACCAGTTTGGACCTGGTACTTGCTGCCACCACCCAAAAAATTAGAGTGTTTTGGGGCACTCTGGTCCCCCTGAAAAACCTTCCCTGGGGACCCCAAGACCCAAATCCCTTGAGTCTCACAACAAAGGGAAATAATCCTGTTTCCCTTCCCCCCTCCAGGTGCTCCTGGAGAGATACACAGACACAAGCTCTGTGAAACTACACAGAGTGACTCCTCCTCTCTGTTCCCAGTCCTGGAAACAAAAAGTACTTTCCTATTCACCCAGAGGGAATGCAAAATCAGGCTAGCAAATCCAACGCACACAGATTTCCCCTGATTTCTTCCTCCCACCAATTCCCTGGTGAGTACAGACTCAATTTCCCTGAAGTAAAGAAAAACTCCAACAGGTCTTAAAAGAAAGCTTTATATAAAAAGAAAGAAAAAATACATACAAATGGTCTCTCTGTATTAAGGTGACACAACACAGGGTCGATTGCTTAAAAGAAGATTGAATAAACAGCCTTATTCAAAAAGAATACAAATCAAAGCACTCCAGCACTTATATTCATGCAAATACCAAAGAAAAGAAACCATATAACTTACTATCTGATCTCTTTGTCCTTACACTTAGAAACAGAAGATTAGAAAACAGAACTACTTCTCCAAAGCTCAGAGAAAGCAGGCAGACCGAAAACAAAAGACTCAGACACAAACTTCCCTCCACCCAGAGTTGAAAAAATCCGGTTTCCTGATTGGTCCTCTGATCAGGTGCTTCAGGTGGAAGAGACATTAACCCTTAGCTATCTGTTTATGACAGTGCTGCCTGCGGAGATATCACCAAACCACACCACAGGCATGTTGGGGAAGATGTGCTACAGACCCTATTGGTTCCCTATAAAAAGTTAAACGCAGTTTGATCCCATCAACGTGTAGGCAAAACCAAAGCATGAGTCCAGTCCTATCAATACATGTATGAGTGATATTGTTCCCACCTGTACAGCCTCCCATTGACTGGTTGCAGGATTGGGCCTCGGTTGTGGGAAAACCCTGGTCAGCCCAACACTACATTACATTTTTAACAGATGGGATCCTTGCTGTGGGGTAAGTACACCTCAGCCCTCCCTTTTGGGGAGGGGAAAGGGGTGTTATAGCCCCACGGCTAAGTTCACCCGACCATAAGGCCTAGTGGCCAGAGTCAACATGGCTGCCATTCCTCAAAGGGCTGTGTGGCCTAATGCCAAAGTCAATATGGCTAGCCTCTCTCACCAGACTGTTGACTTAATGGCTAGAGGGGGATGGGCCACCACCCAAGGGTGGTGTTGGCCAGGGTAGGGGAACTGGGCCCTCCTTACTCCACCAGGTCCCAGCCCAGGGTCCTGTCAGCGGCAAGTGTACTCACTAGTGGGTCAGCGGGGATCCAACTGAAGCACAGTGACGTAGTTCATGGTCCTATGACCAGATCACTAGCTATTTTCCCAGGGCTGCTTCCTACCACGTCTTCCAGTCCACCATTCTCGGGGCCCTCCCAGGGTCTCCAGCCTGTGAAGCTTCTGATGGTTCTGACACCTCCTGGATGTCCATAGGTAGCTGCCCAGATCTCAGTGGGCTTGACCTCTGCAGTCTGTATGTATGTATTTTGTGATGTGCTTTAGGATCTCCCAGGAGGGAAGGTGCTATAGACATGCAGAATGTGGTTACTTGGAGGAGGATTCATTTAACTTTAAGAGAGAAATGATGGGAGCATAGACGGGCTCTAGTTTATCCTCATATAAAAGCAGCGGGCCAGTCACAAAATTCAGCACTAGATTCAGAACCCCTCTAAAGTCCCAATGCAGCAAAGCACTTAAGCACATAGCTAAGTGCTTTCCCGAACAGGGATGGATTTATGCACAGACTTAAGGTTAAGCATGTGGCTATGTGCTTTGCTCAATTGGGGGCCAAAGATGCCCCGTTAGATTCAAGCCTGTTCATCCTGCTATTTTTAGTTTCCAGGCTCCGAAACAGTTAGTCCCCACTTTCACTGTTATGGGGTGGGGGAGAGGGAGAGCCCATGATTCTGCAGGTGCTCATTGTTTTTATAACCCCCAAAGTATTTGTATTACAAACTGTAACAATGCTGATTAATGGGATAGTTTATGCCTTCGAAAGAGCTGTCAGGAAGTATCATGTAAAAGATCTGCAGAATGGCTCCAAAGGAGGTGCCAGGGGACACTCTAACCATAATGAATGGCTTAAAAAAATATGTGAAAATGGGTGTTTTGTAAAAGTTGTTTATAAAATAGAAGTGCTGAGGCTGATGGCCCTGGAAACTGAAGCTCTCTTTATCCAGGAACATGGACAGAGGCAGTGTAAACTTCCTCACAGGACCATGCTCTGTGGTTCAGAGGGTAGCTCCGTTTCAATCGCCCGTTCAAATCCCCACTCTCTGATCTGAAATTTCAGTAACAGGAGGGCTGGTTTGTGCCAACAGTGGCGATGGATTCTGTGATATGGATACTTGGTTTTAATGCTGTTTAAATACAGCCACAAAAGAGATGCCACTCTAGAGCATATGTGACTCCCAGCTAAACAGAAAGCAGTGTTGTTATAGGGGCGTGCACTTCTGTGTCTGATACCAGCCAGAAGGATTAGCCTACTATCTTGTGTTTGAAAAGCTCATCTTACAAGAGAGTTAGAGGTGCATGTGCTTAGAACAGAAAGCAGCAGGCTCGATCTGATGAACGCTGGAGTGAAGTACATGCCATTGAACTAAGTTTCAATGAATTTGCTTTTCTTCTTTGGAGTGAGTGGTGAAAGGATCAGCCTGGCATGAAGCAAATGTCAGCATCCCCTTGGTCTTGTGTGACGAAGAGTGGAGGGTTGTAAATACGATTCCTTCGTCC
This sequence comes from Gopherus evgoodei, assembly GCF_007399415.2. Classification (NCBI taxonomy): domain Eukaryota; kingdom Metazoa; phylum Chordata; order Testudines; family Testudinidae; genus Gopherus; species Gopherus evgoodei. Next base: position 22,979,660 of record NC_044336.1, on the reverse strand, counting down.
AGACTCTGCACAAGACACAGCGTTTGTGTGACTTTTATGACACAATATCGTCACAGCATGCAAGTGAGAATGAAGCCAAACAAAGAGGACAATAAGGGAGATTGCATGGAGTGTCCACTGTGTATATAAACAAACCCCATACAGTCCCGGGGCCTTAACATTTTAATTATACATTTTACAAGGATTCAGTATTGTTCACTGGAAATCACTCTGCTGGAGAGGTGACCTTTTAAAGTTAGAAGGATAGTTTTAAGCAGCCTCGGGCCAGGTCTACATTACAATGTTTTGTTGGCACAGCTATGTCAGTGAGGAATGTGAAAAAAACCACCCTCTCTAGCGGCCACAGCTACACAACCCCCCCAATGTAGATGCAGGTATGATTGGGAAGAGGTGTTACTATGCTGACAGAAAAACTCCATCTGTTGGCATAAGCTCCATCCACAGTAGGGGGCTCTGCTGGTATAGCTATACTAGCAAAGCATTTGTAGTGTAGACAAAGCCATTATCTGCGGCAACTTTCTCTTCCAGAGCGAATATCAACTGCCCACTACTAGGCTCAGAACTGAACATTTTAATCAAGCTAATGTAATACGTAGGTTGAGAAAAAAGTGTCTGTTCATCTGGGTATAGTGCTTAGATTATTCACAAGTAGAATTTGTTTTTAAAAATCATATGATACAGGGAGGACATAATCAGCAATAACCCAAATTTAGGTGAATAAATGTAAGAATACAGTTTAGATATTAGCATCCAAGTATTCGGGTACGTCACTCATGAGAAGTTGTACAGAGATTTGGTTGTGGAAAGCAAAATGAGTGGAGATTGTCCCTCAGTAATTGAGAATTAGGCTAGGTTGTCCATTTAGGAAATACAATCTATCAAATAGGGCAGTAGTGCAACCTCTGAATTAGCATACACCCTTCTCTGGGAGTGACTTCTTCAATAAACTGGACTGTCCCCTTTTAAGAAGGTGCTTCCCAAACCAAATGGAGCTCTTGGGGCCTGATCCAAAGCCCATTTAAGTCAACGGAAAGTGTCTCATTGACTTCACAGAGTTTTGGATCAGGCCCCTAGTGCACAGAGCTGCCGAAAGCAGATAAGATATAAGCAAGAGAGGCAGGGTGACCAGACAGCAAATGTGAAAAATTGGGATGGGAGTGGGGGGTAATAGGCACCTATATAAGGCAAAGTCCCAAATATTGGGACTGTCCCTATAAAATCAGGACACCTGGTCACCCTAAAGAGAGAGGATGGCGAGGAGAGGAGAGACACATTGAATGCTGGGATACAACTGGCTTCCTCTACCCTGCTTCCCATCGGAAGAGATAGGGGGGAGAAAGAAAGAAAAAATGAAATCAAACTTTCACTCCATGGAGTTCCCAGGGATAGTTTCCCAAAAACTGTTGATTAATTTGGCTTCTCTGGGTAAGTTGCAAATTGGTGCTGATTGCACTATTAGTGGAGGACTGGAATTTCAAAACCATTTCCGTGAGGGTTCCCAAAAGACTCATGACAAGGCTGCCAGGCTTGCTCTGCTGGCTTCTATCAGCGCTCCATCTTTGTGGTGAGCTTTCATGTCTGACTAATAGGACCCACCTCACAACTTTCATACTGTTAATTGGAATTAAAAAAGAGGAAAAGCACACACTGCACAATTACCCGACAATGAGGTTCTTGGCCCTCTAATTCTGCCATTGACTGAGTGCTCTTTGTAGCTTCTTTTACCACCTCGTTACCTTATAGCTGGGGTGGAGCATTTCATTTAATCTTTCGGTAACTTCTGTTTCCTCTTGGGAAATCTTTAGTTGTGCGGAACTGTCTACTGTTTGTATCCTAATTGGTGCTGGGTTTTGATGCTTTGTGCTCCGTGTCACGGAACTTCAGACTAATGTTGCTCAGAGTTTCTGAGAATTGACTCTACTGACCTGACAGCTGAGAAAACGAAAGACTGTTCTTTCATTACTTCTGGCATAGGCACACAAGGGATGTGCTGGGAATCATTCAAAAAAAGCCTGATTTTGTGAAAATTCCACTTGGATTTAGACTCTGTGTGGGGTTTGGATAAATCCATATAAGCTTTGGTGAAGCCTTTGAACTCAATCATAGAAGTTTTTGAACTTCACTCATAGCTGCTTTTAACTAGTGGTCTCATTGCAACTCTATACAAAATTAACAGGGGCTTTGACACTATAAAATACTAACTCTTTAACACAGATTGACAGTTTTGAGACAATACAGGCAATCATGCTAGAAGAAATAAATTATCAGTAAGCGGAGCTTTCTGAAGATATGCCTACACTGCTTTTTAAAACCTAAGGTAGCAAGTCTCAAAACCCGGGTCCTACTGACCCACCCCTTCCCTGGGCTTCAGAGTCCGAGCCTAAACATCTACACAGCTGTTTTTAGTGCCTGAGTGGGAGCCACATGTGCCTGAGGGTAAAGACTCGCTCTCAGAGTCACTGGTTTTAAAATACAGTGTGACATACCCTGAGTTTTTATCTGATTTAGATACTGTGCCCTCCATGACCTTTATCTTTCAATGAGCCAACTGAGGAACAGGTTTCTAGCAATGCAGCAAGCCATTCTGTAGTTAAATGTTTTGGCGACGTACCTCCTTTGGCGTTCAGAACACTTAGAAGAAGACATGAAGAAGGCATTTAGCTGAAACATTTGTCTGCAGATTTGTTTCATTCATTCATTTTTAAAATTCACATGGTGGCAGTTTGGTATTTATCTGAACACCAAACACAGGTGTGAATGTCCGCAAATTCCCAGTGCTATTATCCCCAATGTACAGAGGGGGAACTGAGGCACAGAGTGACTGTGACATGCCCATGGTCACACAGCAATTCTGGGACTGAGCAGGGCCTTGAATTCAGGTTTCCCAAGTCCCAGATAAGCTTCCTAATGACTGGACCATCCCCTTCTACTAACAGACAAGTAATATTGATTAGAGCTAAGCATAGTACTTAGGAAATTACAGTTCAAACTTCCTCACTCTACTTCAGCAGTGCAGCTTGACCCCAGCCCACAACACCCTCTGCTATTCCAGGCCTGAGCCCTCATGTGACAGTACTGATGCATGTGTCCTGACCTGCAGTTCTCCTGCTCTTCCAGCCCAGGCAGGACTGGCGCTAGGGGTTTTAGCGCCCTAGGCGCACGGTAATTTCGCCGTCCCGTGCCCTGGTCCTGCGGCTCTGGTGGAGCTGCCGCAGTCATGCCTGCGGGAGGTCCACCGGAGCCGCGGGAGCAGCCGACCGTCTGCAGGCACGACTGCGGCAGCACCATCAGAGCCACGGACCAGCGGACCCTCTGCAGACACCACTGCGGCAGGTCAACCGGAGCCACCTGCCACCCCCTCTGGCAAAATGCCACCCACCAATAATCCTGGCGCCCTAGGCTGCCTAAATGGAAGCGCCGGCCCTGAGCTCAGGGTTTCCATGGAACAAGGAAACAAAGAAGGGAAACATCTCCACGCTATCTCCTCAAACTTCTGTACAGTAGCCATAGTAAGTATATGTATTGCAAAAGTGAACAGGTGGCTGAGCTCAGCTGGAACAGTAAGAACATAAAAACAGCCATACTGGGTCAGACCAAGGGTCCATCTAGCCCAGTATCCGGTCTTTCAACAGTGGCCAGTGCTAGATACTTCAGAGGGAATGAACAGAACAGGGCAATTCATCAAGTGATCCATTCCCTGTCATCCAGTTGCAGCTTCTGATAGTCAGAGGTTTTGGAATATCCAGAACATGGGGTTGCATCTCTGACCATCTTGGCTAACAGCCATTGATGGACCTAGTGTCCAGGAACGTATCTAATTCTTTTTTAAACCCAGTTATACCTTTGGCCTTCACAACTTCCCCTGACAATGAGTTCCACAGGCTAAGACTGTGCATTGTGTGAAGAAGTACTTCCTTATGTTTGTTTTAAACCTGCTGACTATTAATTTAATTGGGTGACTCTTGGTTCTTTGTTATTTGCCCCTTCACAAATAACTTCCCTATTTGCTTTCTCCACACCATTTGTGATTTTACAGACTTCTATCATATTCCCCCTTAGTTGTCTCTTTTCTAAGCTGCATAGTTTCAGTCTTCTTACTCTCTTATCATATGGAAGCTGTTCCATGCCCCTAATCATTCTTGTCCTGCTCTGTACTTTTCCAAATTCTAATATATCTTTTTCGAGATGGGGCTACCAGATCTCCATGCAGAATTCAAGGTGTGAGTGTAACATGGATTTATATGGTGGCATTATGATAGTTTCTGTCTTATTATCTATCCTTTTCCTAACGGTTCTGAACATTTTCTTAGTTTTGTGGACTGCTGCTGTACGTTGAGCAGGTGTTTTCAGAAAACTAGCCACAATGACTTTCTTGAATGGCAACAGCTCATTTAGACCCAATCCTTTGTATGTATATTATGTTTTCCATTTTGTTGCCCAGTCACCCAGTTTTGTGAGATCCCTTTGTAATTCTTCACAATCAGCTTTGGACTTAACTATCTTGAGTAATTTTGTATCATCTGCAAACTGTCCACATCACTATTTACCTGAACAGCACTGGTCCCACTACAGATCCTTCCTGCTGTTTACCTCTCCACTGTGAAAACTGACCATTTATTCCTTCCTTTGTTTCCTTTTAACCAGCTACTGATCCACGAGATCCCTCTATTAGTCTGGGGCATGAGGCATTCTTAGTGGAGGGTGCCCTAAAACTTATTACCCCCTTTAGAGCAAAACCTGTCTAAAAATCTACTTCCTTAGGAGAGGAGTGAGGTGAGGTGTGGTGGGGGAAGGGAGATCTCAGGCTTTGTGGGCTGGAGAGCACTTTAATGTTGGCATTGGATCAAAGGGAGTTTGTAATCTTTGAAAGCACAATATTCCATTCTTTATGCACTCAAAGCTTGGGATAGGAGCAGTGATTATGCTAATTTATTTACATATGTAAGTGCACACACACATGTAAAATTTAGCACTTCTATCTTCTTTCCATCTGAAGGTCTTAATGTGCTCTATAAACATTACTTAGCCTCTCAATCTCTTGGAAGAAACGACTGTTCTCACGTTGAAACAACATGCTGACTGAGTCTACGGCAGTTCGGAACAGGATTCTGCTCTCTCAGTTCTGTGCCTTAAACACAAGACCACTCCTACCTATAAAACCAGTTTTGGAAAAGTAAGTACCATCTACTATCCTGGGGAGAAGGGGGGAGGGAGCCCAGTCTTATGTATATATTTAAGAGAGGCCCGCTTAGAATATTTTTCCACTGACCTATGGATTCACATCTGTATTGAAATGTCAGCTCATTCAACACCAACTAACCAAATTAGCAAAAGACAAGTGAGTGTCCCAAATAAATGCCAGAAGATGTAAGGATATTCCTGAATACAATTAAACACAGCCCTACTAAAGATTCAGGCTCCAACTTTTTTGAGAGTGTGTATTCATGAAATAGAAATGGGCCCATTAACTTTCTAACAAACATGAGCCCCTCCCCCCATTCATTCTCTTATAAACCCTCTGGCTTATTTCCTTGTTCCAGGAAGCCCTATTTGAAGAAAGGAACTTCATTCCATTTTATGCAGAGATAATGGGTTTCAGTGTCAAGAAACCAAACTGGTCAGTTATGAAGTCCAATTTGTGTGTTGTAGGTTTTGCTCCTTGGTCCATTGAAGTTCATGTTAAAACTCTTATGGGTCTTCAGCTGGGCCAAGCTTCTGCCCTTCAGAGTAACCATTAATCAATCAGTCCAGTTATCGTGCTATTTGGAACCCTTAGTATATGCAGCCCCAAAGACAATGAAGGGATTGTAGTACAATATAAAGTATATAGGAAAATTTTATCCTAATGCATAATCTTGACTGATTTCCTTGGTCCTTGAGATACAAGTGTGGATATCTGCAATGTAGCTGCTGTGTTGAGTTCTTGATTTTAGGTATTAGAGCACACCCTGCTGTAACCCTATGCATTTTACATTGCATTTTCCTGCGCAGAGGATTTCCCGCCTGTTGAAGTAGTGGTGGAGAGGAATACAGTTTCTCAAAACAAACAAACAAATTAATAAATAAAAAATTAAGGATTACTTTTGACAGTAATCCACTGTCTCCAGACTAATTTTCTTTCCTTATAAAAGCTAAAGGACAATGAAATAAGTCCAATAAAATATAGCTTATTCATAACATTGGGGAGCTCTAGTCCCACTGCATTGTTCCATGGTAAAGGACAAAGATATTAAGTAATATTCTTTATAGGCTCAGGATCACTTTCTCAATGACAGATTTCTTACAGAATTAGGAATCCTCTTCTAGATATCTTGACTAGATCACACTTCTGTGGGAAACATGATGTTTAGGGACATACCTTCCTTCACAAATGCCCTCTGTGTATCTTTGATTTCCCCACTAGTTAAATAAAAGAACCTGTCATAAAAGTAACCATCAAAATTCCACTGTCTGAAGTCATATACAGCTGTAGGCCATTTCCAATTATGCAGGAAAGGGAACGAGAGAAAGGTGAAAAGAAAGGACAGTGGATATCAAAAGGGATGGGATGGAACTGGCCCCAGATTAACCAACAGGGGGTGAAGTCCTAGCTCCACTGAAGTCAATGACAAAACTCTTATTGAATTCAGTGGAGCCAGAATTTCATCTTGGGTCATGATCTTGAAAACTTTTCTTAGGCAAAGCTTGACTGATTGGAGTTCGGGGGCAGTTTTGCTTGAATAAGCCTAAATCTGGCTCCCACTGAAGTAGCGGTAGTTATATATCAAAATCAGTGGGAGCAGAATTTGATCCTTAGTGAGCAAACCTGAGAAATAGAAGCTAGTAAGTTAAAAATGCTGCAAGTTTAACCTATCGACCAAGTGTGGGACATAACTATCCTATCACTTAACCCATTCCATGAGCACGGACATGTATATTTGCTTGGTTTTAGCCCTGTACAATAATACAAATCTTCCATGTCGATTCTGATGCATCAGCTCACATTTTAAATTTATATTCTTCCCCTCCCATTGAGTTCTAGGCTGCTAGAACCTAAGAAGAGGCCCTTTTCTATAGATAATATTGTTTTAGGCTACCATTTCCAAGTGCCTAAATCCCACTGAAAATCAATGTGGTCTCGCTACTCTACTCCCTTTGAAAATCCCAGCTTCAATGTTATATATATATATATATATATATATATATATATATATATATATATATATATATATATATATATATATATATATGCTACCAACAGTAAAAAGTTCAATAGATGTTGGGAAGTGGAGAGGTAGGAAGACTAAGCAGTTTATAATGCTGAAGTGTAACTAATGAAGGCCTCAGGCCTGATTCTGATAGTTTACACTTACACCATTTTAAGTGTACCTCCACTGAGTTTTAACGGAGTTACTTCTGATTTACACTAGAGTAAGAGAGATAAGAACCCAGGCCCCAAGCCTTTAATGCCAATGGCTAAAGAACTGATCAGCATGTGCTATCGTAGCGTACAATGCGGCACTTATTTGTAGAGAGTGGCTCATTAATGGCTCTCGGTAGAAATAAATTGGTCTGTATGATGGTATTCCATCACCTGTTCTCTGATTGTTAATATCCCTTTGATTATTTCAAAGATTTTGAGTATAAACATGTCAAATGAAAATTCAAGTTCCTTTGTTGTGAATAATAGAATTATGAGAAGTCAAAGAAAATTCTCCATTCCCCCATATTTTATCAGTGTCCCCTTGAAACTAGAAAAGCACCCAAAACCTGGTAACCAAGTGTAGCAGTTTATAGGGTAAAACGTGCATCAAGAGAAAGAGGGGAATCTGAAATAGTCACAAATGGTAAAGCAGGTGCACTACATAAGACCTGCACTCCTTTATGTTATGGTTCACTATAATGAAAGATATTGATCATGTTGTGGCAACAAATTGTATAAAAATGACATTTTGAAATGCACACTTGGTGGTCCGGCTTATACGTTATTCCAAAGTCTCAAACTTCACATATAACGACTCTGTAATTGCTCTTTAGGAGCCTGATCCTACAAAGTTATCTGCTCTCTCTCTCATGTGAGAGCACGTTTGCAGGATTGGGCCCTTAATCAGTCCCCTCAATGCTTATCATCCATAAAAGTAATTTCAAATGTAGGAAAAAAAGTTTTACTTAATTATCTTCTTTTCCTGGTTTGAACTGACCAACTTTGTATCTTTCACGGGCTTTATCAAAGAAGCCGCCAGCACAAGAGTACATTTCATTTTAAGTGGGCTTTGGCTGGTGGACTTAAAACTGATCATGCATTTTAGTTTCAGCAACTTGCAATTTCTGCACTCTTTGATAATGCACTTTAAAGAGCAAACCTTCTTTATGACAAGGTTTAAAAGAAAGGACATTTCTGAACAAAATATCAAAGCCGAGAAAAGACAGTTCTTTTTAAAAAAAAGAAAGTACGAATTAAAATGACCTTGTGTTCTGAAACTTTTTCATATGATACTTGATGTTCTATCTTCCCTTTCTACCATCAGAATGAGACCTAGTAAAATTCATTAGTGCCTAGTGCCTTCAGTGAATTGTGATTTGCATTAAGATAATTTTAAAAATCAGATCCCTGCTACATTCTTTATTAAGACTGCTTATCACTGGGGCTGTATATGTTTTTTTTTTTTTTTAAATCAGTGTAACTTTAACATTACAGGATATTAGTGACCACAAATATTTTCTTCCGGTCACAGTAAGTCTTCTCTGTTAGGAGCGAAGCTATTTCTCAGTTTGAAACAACATGAAACATTAAAGTTGTTTGTATAGGATATAGGCAAGTAGCAGAAGAGCCTCCGTTATGCTGGAGAAAAACAAAACAAACCCTTACAATTAAAGCACTGTGGTAGAACAAAGCAAAGGGGTTTGATGGTGGGTGGGGCTTCTATCCCCTTTCTTCTAACTTTAAGAGAAATAAACATTTGTTACATGTATCACAAGAACTGTAAGCGGCAGTGAAACAAAGTTTCACCTTGATAAGGGCGAGGACTCCCTCCCGACAGGTGAATGATTTGATGTCTTTTTTTTTTTAAATTATTTGTGTGATTTTTTTATACAGAATTAAAGTCATCTTTCTACTGCAAAAAGTCAGTAAAATAATAGTGCACAAATACATCCGTAATCAAGCCTGCTTTGCTACAAGTGTGTGGTGAAATCAGCCACTTTCAGCTGACAACTCATTTGCTAGCAGGTGAAACTGGGGTAGAGGGCCTTGACTAGCCAGTCAGCAGTAAGAGTTACAGAAGTGAAACCAACTGTTACCTGATAGTTAATCACATCCCGGCATGATACCTCTTGGTCATATACCAATTACAGGGAAGGCACAAACCTCAACTTTTTTTAAATGTAAGAAATGTTTTAAAAATTATAGCAATTCATTTTATGGTGTGAACCCCAGGACCTGGTTTAGTTTACCGTTGGCCTCCACAGTACTTTCTCCATAAGGGGAGATCACCTCAATTCTGAAACACTCAAATTGACCAAGCTCTGCTTTTCTCGCTCATTCTTAAACTGTTTGTTGAGATCATCACTGATGTTAGCAACCCATTTCCTTGATACATAATGAAATTCAGATCTGCATTCAGTCAACTTAGGGATCCACGTGCAACGGAGCTTATGTGCATTAGTTTGGCTACTCCACTGATTTCAAGAGCCCTAACTAATCTGATAGGTGCAAAAATATTAGCAACATGCTAATAATCAGAAACATCTCATTTCACTAGTGCTTGGGAAAAGAGGTTTCATCACAATAGATGCTTCTATCTCAGACCCAACACAATGCAATTTACAAAAGCTAATCCACTCAGTTCATAAGCTGCAACTCAGTGAACTCTTGAAATTTCTTCTGAAGAACTGAATTAATGTCCTTTTGAGTAAATAGTTTTTAATGTTTCTACCCGCAACAAATTAAATGTATCTTGGCACATCACTCCTAGTAAAACACACCATCACCCAAGGCAGGGCTTAGTGGCACCTGCTGCATCACTTCTCTGATTATCTGAGAGCTATGAAGAACCTTTATCCATAAGCAGTGGGATCACTAATTCAGTGTTTCCCAACCTGGGATGCTGCTTGTGTAGGGAAAGCCCCTGGCAGGTTGAGCCAGTTTGTTTACCTGCCCTGTCCGCAGGTTCGGCCGATCGTGGCTCCCACTGGCCGCAGTTCGCTGCTCCAGGCCAATGGGAGCTGCTGGAAGCGGCGCGGGCCAAGTGACATACTGGCCGCCACTTTCAGCTGCTCCCATTGGCCTGCAGCAGCGATCCGCGGCCAGTGGAAGCTGCGATTGGCCGGACTTGCGGATGGTGCAGGTAAACACACCGGCCCAGCCTGCCAGGGGCTTTCCCTAAACAAGTGGTGACCCCAGTTTGAGAAACACTGCTGTAAGCACTTAGGAACCTGCTAGGGTTTAAGCCCATGGGTAGCCCCAATGACTTCAGTGGGACTACTCAGATACTTAAAGTTAAGCACATATGTTTTGCAGAATAGGGGCTCTTATTTGCCTTTTATCTTTTCAAAATACACCATATAATTCAATGCATTTTCATAGTAAAGCACCCTGTCCTGTGGCTGCCTCGCCCATGTAATGCTCACTGATGGCCGTTAAAGGCCATTAATCAGAATAGTGACTGGAGGCAGCACGTGTGAAGTTTCCAAAGTCAGAACAGGCGTTTTCCCCATGAATACATTATGGTATGTAAAACCCTCACAAACATCATGACTATTTCAGCAAATGAAATGTTCAGGGACCACAAACAATGTCAAAACAAAAAAGTACAAAAGAATATTTTAATATTATGTGAACATATGAACATGAAAACAAGGTAAAATATGTTTTAAAATATCTTGAATAATAATAGAAACATGATTTTATCATGTATAAAACTGAATAAAAATGACATTAGGAAGTAATAGCAAAACCAATAGTGGAGGGAATTTAGTTGCGCAATAAGTAAATTGAGCACACACATAAACACACTTAATATAGCAAAATTGTAAATCTGTAATAAGATAATGGTAAAAAATAATTCAAGTAAGATACAACTCAAAAAATACTGGCATGAAGGACAGATGTGCTTTCATGAGCTTAATTACATTTTCTGTGCTAACAAAACAGCCACTGATCTCACAGATTAATTTACAAGATCCAAATCTTCAAACCTGCTGAAAGAGGTCCATTTGTCACTTGAACAATTTCCTCTGCTGCAGCAGTTACCTAAAAATTAAAATGCTCTCCTTAGTTATAGCTTACTATTATTTGTATTAGAAAATGCTCATAGGCATGAATCAGGATCTAGCCCCTTTATGCTACGTATTAAACACATATATATTACAGTCAGTCCCTGCACGGAAAAGCTTATCAGGTATCCCCAAACACTGCACAACATTAACCAAGAAGGGTCTGCTAATGAATCAGTATGAAGATAATACTCCCCCCTACTCCCACCCTCCCAAATAAGGTGTCCTTGTGAAAGATTCTGGCCTGGTCCTCTGTTAATCACAGAACAGCTTCTCCAAACTGGACTGCTAATGTGGTTTAACCTTTGGTATATCCATTGGAATACAATGGTAAAGTTAATTTTCCTACCCTTCTGCTCTATTAAGAATGGCACTAAAGTCATTACACATAAGCCACATTCAAATGTGTTGCTCAACTTTTGGTCAGTATTGACCTGGATCTAAACCTATGACTGGATCTATATACCATTACCAATCTCTTAGCCAGCTAGTACTGTGTGTGAAGACACAGACTGACTGGCTCAGTGGAAACTTTTGGGCCAAAAGCACTGTTGTGTAAATCCATTGCTCTCAATGGAGGTATGTTGGGGATAAATGAATACATTGAATCAATATGTTTATCTGACAATATCTCCTATAATACAAAATCTCAGGGAGAAAATATGAACACACACAGACACACACATACCCTTGTACATATTTTATCATCACTCTCAGATACAAATACACAAAAGGTTAAAAAGTCCTTTCAAGATTCAGATTTTCAGACTAGTTTTTATATCTTACATGGTTTTCATTAAAATATCTGCTGTTTATATGTGCACATCCTGTTCTTTGCAGAAATCCTGATGTGAGATATACAATTATCAATGAACCCTACAAGGACAAAAAACCTCAATGACCTTGCTTGGAAGTTTCTTTTTTCCCAATCATCCATGTGAATCATTTACTCTAAGGGCACAGAGAATCTTTTTATTGTTGTTGCAACACTTGTAGTCATTTATTTTGCATAGTGTACAGCTCTGAAACAAATCTAAAGCTCATGAAGATCCTGTACTTTGAAACTGTGAGCTGTAATATTCAGAATTGCATCATCGTCTTCTATCTTTAAAAGAAAGCAGCATCACCACAGACCTGCAGCTGTGCACTGTGCCACTGTCTCATCATGAACATGGAGGCGAAGCCCAGACTTGTATTGTACCTGAAAGTTCTCTAATCTTGCTCTAATAGTACTGACTAAGCATTGTGGTTAGAAGAGCCAGGTAACTTTTCAAAGACAGCTTGTTTACTGAAAATAAGGTTCTTTTTAAACTGCAACCATATTTAAGCATTTTAATTAAGCTGTAAAACTTCAATAGCTGAGACTCACAGGTGTGAAATGGTACAAATTGATGAGAAGATACTCATTTACCTTCTGGTGTGGTACACGTTCAGTTCTTCTTGTAGGACAGATGCTCTCTTCTGCAGAAAGTTTACCTACAAAATACATCCCATATGAAAGTGGTGTATAAAATTTTAATGAATCGATTGGTACTTGTTTCACAGAGACTGACTTCGCTGTCTAAAGCCCAGTTTACATTGGCTAGTGAAACCTCAATAGCACCTTGGTCGCGAGCTGGATTTAAGCATGATGCTTGACCGAAAGTTGCTAGTGTGGTTTTCCTGCCTGTGTACCCACAGCATTAATCCTGCACCCTATCCACTCAGTCAGCAGCCAAGGCAGCCTCAAAAACTTTTTGGACTCAGAGCTATGCTGGATAATGTAGCATGTGAATAAACATGGGACTGAGAACCTGAGTTCTAATCCCAGCTCTGACGCTAAGTCAGTTCACTTCTCTACCTCAGTTTGCTCATCTGAAATATGGTGAAAACAATATTCTACTTTCTCACATGGTGTGTGAGAGAATTAATGCTTATATTATGTAGCACTACCATGTTAGAACAGCTTACAAAGAGCTCACAGGGGGGTGCAGTGAACAATTGTGGCAATGCATTTTAAACTTTACTAAAGTTTTAGAAAACTTTGCTGAGCAGTGAATATTTGTTCATTTTTAACAGTTTTTGGTCCATCACCCCCCAGGAACAATTAATAATCCTGACAGGTGCAAGGATTCCACTGCCATTCTCTTCTGATGTTTTCAAACTGGAATTTCAACAATTTTCAAAGACGAGGACATCTGTGCTTCAGAAGAGAACCCTGCTTACTGAATGGTTTGTGACTACCATATATTGCTGCAAATGAAGCCGGCAGCTACGTGTTTCTGCATTAACACCCAGTTTTAGGAGTCTGGAGTTACTTTCAGTCCTTTGAAATGCTGCTGATCCAAAAGAAGCCCTGCAGGGGTATATCAGTTTCAATTTTAAAAAACAAAACTCACTGTAAGGTGAAGTATTCTTATATCTGTCCCAATGGAATGCTTCCTACCAGACAAAGTTAACAGTAAACCATACTTTCAAATGGCCTTTTACTATCAACTGGAAATAGATCATCCTGGTAGTTCGTTAACCCTTTATTGGTCTGCAGTGACTTTAATCAGAATAAATATCACTACCACTGGAAATTCCTTTACATGCAATAAATAAATATCTGCAATCGTAACTATTAACTTGTGTCACCTTTAGTATAAAGCTCTCTCTTTTGGAAATTTCATATTTCTGTTAAAGAAAGACATTGCTAAGGGAAATTTCCATGCATAGCAAAAATTATTATAAACTAACCTTTATGCATTATAAACAGAGAATGTAAGTAAATTAAACTAACTACCATTTCCAGGGATAGAGATGGACATGGAGAGTATGTATATCTATATCAGCTTGTAAGTGTTTCTTGGAAATTGATGTGGGTCTATTTAATATCGTATGTACCAAAAACTATAAGCAGTTTTATGATTTTAAGTAACGATCTCATTTCAAACAACATTTTACCAAATAAATCTGAGCCAAAAAAATGTTGACTTCTGCATGAAAAAACTAACTCTTAACATCTCAGATACCAGTTTAACCTTTCATTCCTTTCATCTCAGATACCAGTTTAAACCTCCCCCCAAAACCTTTGGCATTTCATGAACATATGGCATGTCTTGGCATTTCAAATGATTCCATGAATGGCTCCTGAAGGATTCTGCTCCCCAGAGTGGAGTTTGTACATCACATCACCACCATATACAGCATACATTTATAATATCAAAGAAATGTAAGGTGGAAAGGATCTAGTCCACCCCTCACGCTTAGACAGGATCTAATATACCTATCATGATTTAGTTGGGGATTGGTCCTGCTTTGAGCAGAGGGTTGGACTAGATGACCTCCTGAGGTCCCTTCCAACCCTGATATTCTATGATTCTATGACCATCCCAGATAGTTGTCTAACCTGCTCTTAAAACACTCCAAGATTTGGGATCCACAACCTCCCTTTGTACTCTATTCCAGTACTTAGGATGTTCTTCTTAATATCTAACCTACATCTCCCTTGCTTCAGATTAAGCCCACTACTTCTTGTCCTACCTTCAGGGGACATGGAGAACAATTGATCACAGTTTTCTTTATAACAACCCTTAACATATCTGAAGACTTATCTGGTCCCCCCTCAGTCTTCTTTTTTCAGGACTAAATGTGCCCAGTTTTTTAAATCTTTCCTCAAAGGTCAGGTTTTCTAAACCTTTAATTATATTTGTTGCTCTCCTCTGGACTCTCTCCAGTTTGTCCACGGGTTTCGTAAAGTGCGGCACCCAAAAATTGGATACTACTCCAGCTGAGGCCTCACCAGTGCCTAGTAGAGTGGAACAATTACCTCCCATGTCTTACATACAACATTCCTATGAATACAGCCCAGAATATTAGCCTTATTTGCAACTGCATTACATCAGTGACTCATATTCAGTTTGTCATTCACTATAATCTCCAAGTCCTTTTCAGCAGTACTATTTTCTACCCAGTTCTTGTGCATTTTCCTTCCTAAATGTAGTACTTTGCACTTGTTTTTATTGAATGTCATTTTGTTTAATTTGTTAAGTTAATTTTGAAATCTAATCCTGTTCTCCAAAGTGCTAGCAACCTCTCCCATCTTGGTGTCATCCACAAATTTCATATGTATATTCTCCACTCCATTAACCAAATCATTAATGAAAATATTGAATTCTACCGGACCCAGGATTGACTCCTGCAGGACTGCACTAGATACACCTTCCTCTTTAGACAGTGAGCCATGGTTAATTACTCTGATTATGGTCTTTCAACCAGTTCTGCACACTCCTTATAGTAATTTCATCTAGATCACATTTCTCTTATTTGCTTATGAGAATATCATGCGGGGCTGTGTGACTAAAAAGCCTGACTAAAGTCAAGATATATCACACCTACTGCTTCCTAACTACCCACTAGGCCAGTAGCCCTACCAAAGAGGTAAGGTGTTTTTTTTAAACATGATCAGTCATTGGTTTAAGAAAGTGACATTTAACAATTTGTCTTCATCTTTACTATTCTTACTTCTAGTGCTGCCACTCAGATTAATTTACAGTTTCATAGATTTAAGACAAGAAGGAACCATCTAGTTTTATCTAACACAACACAGATCATAGGATTTTCTGAGTTAATTCCCGCTTAAAATCCAAACCAAAATGTTGTGTGTACCAAATCAAATGTCTTCAACAATATATTATATCAACACTATTAACTTTATCAACCAAAATTGGAATTAATACAATGGGCTTTTGAGGCAGTACCTGAAAAAGCAAAGGGCTGCTTTATTATGCAGGCTGCAAAGGAAACAAAGGCCTGGGCTACACTAGTTGGGGGGTTCGAACTAAGATACACAACTTCTGCTACGCGAATAGTGTAGCTGAAGTTGAAGTATCTTAGTTCGACTTACCTGGCCATCCTCACGGTGGCTAGTTGACTCCCGCGGCTCCCCCGTCGACTCCACTTACTCCTCCTGCTGAGGTGGAGTATGGGTGTTGATTAGAGGACCGATTTATTGCGTCCAGACGAGACGTGATAAATTGATCCTCGATACATAGAACATTACCCGCCCATCGGGCGGGTAGTATAGACGTACCCAAAGATTCCACCAGTGCATTCTTCTTCTGAAGAAACACTGATAATAGACAGTTGCTAACCGTACTCTGTCTTCAGCAGCATATTCTTGAGGGAAAAAAGGTAATAGCTGCAACATCACTGCTGACTTTATTTTCTACTTTCAGCAGGCATTTGAGGTAAATGGCTTGGATCAAGAGAGATGACTCTTTGCCTAGCAAGATGAAGGAGTTGGGGAGATGGGGATCCTAGAAGAAAGGTGATGGTGTGATGAACGCTGGACTCTTGCCAGTTTATCACTGACATCAATCCAATATTGCCAAATGTAATGCATTCATAGTTTCCTTTATAAAAGAGATGAGTGTTATTTAAACCCTAGAATTGGAGACAACTGAGTGCTGATATCTTACCTGAGATTTTAAAGATGCAATGGTGTCTTCGAGTTCCTTTCTCAAAGACACTGGCATCAGACCTTTAAGTTTGGTTTCATATTCTTGTCGTATGTATGTCACCTGAAATTGAATAAAGAGATTTAAATGACTCATAACCAATTTAGGGGGCAGGAGAGAATCTTCACAGTCAGCTTCTTCTTAGAGCAGTTTCCCCCAATCTGGAGGCCAGAACAAGACTAATTTGGGGATGGGGGGCAAGGTAGGATCAGTATGGAGGAAGAACGCTGTAGGAACACAGATCCACCCACCACCATCGCACACAGACACTGCAAGCATGCGGCCACCTTTGCAGATAAAGTGGTAGGCAGCTCCTTTATGTCACCCACCTTCCCTCTCCGTTCCTGCCGTGCCCTTTATGCAACCAGCTGTAGTTCTCATTACTCAGCTCAGCCTTGTATGGCATCAGTTACCATCCCCAGGGCCATGCAGAATTCTGGTGAGTGGGAGAACAGGGAGCAGGTTCTGCTGTACTGGTGGATGGCTGGAGGGGGCGGGGGCACGGAGAGGATAAAGTGTCCCCCCAAAACATATAAAAGAGCAAAAGAGAATAAAGAAGAGAACAAGTAGACAGAAAAGAAAACAAGAAGGAAAAAGCTAGAAAAGGAGTGTGGAGAAAATGGGCAGGAAAAGGAGATCTAGTAGGAGTTCTGTTAAGACATGGTGTGAGAGGACAAAGGAAGGGCCATGCGGCTATATCCGTACATGGGAAGCTTTAATGAAAGCAAGGCTGGGGACTGGGCAGATGGCCTGATGCAGCAGCCACTGAAGTCAATGGGAGCCTTCATGTTGACTTCAGTGGGCGTTAGCTCAGGTCCACAGGCATTGCTTGTGTCTCACTCCTAATATACGAGACAAAATAATTCTGTAACCAGAATTTTTTTCAAAACACTTTGAAATTAAGAACTTTTGTAAGGAGGAACATTTTGTGTCTATGGATATAACTATATTTTATTTACAGCTTGGTGTTTCTTGGACTTCATTCCAGGACTATTAATGCCCTCCAGCTAAATGATGCAGTCAGAATAGTTTAATGACTTGTCAATTCCCATCTAGATATTTTGAGGATCTTGTCTTACTTATTATTACACAGAAAATTTGCAAGACATTCCTTGCCCTCTTCACAGCTCATTTTTCAGTCACTGCAGCAGAGTAAAAATTGTTGATCTACTATTTTTCTAACTAAGCTCTAAAAGTATTAACTTGAGTAGGACCAAAACCTGTCTCTTGAAATGATTATTCTCTTTTAAAGTAATTTCTAAACACATTATCTGACACTACAGCAATATCCATATGCTTCTGCTTTCTGCGTGACCTTTCCCTTTTGGCTGCAATGAATTCAAGACCCTGCTGGAGATTCAAATGCTCAAAGAGATTTCTAAAATGTTTGGACTTGGAATGACTCTGTGAGCACCTTCAAGAGACCAGTGTGTGATCCTTTTATACATGATTATGGGTATATATTAAGGAAATATTACCACTCTAGCAGCTCATCCGTGTATATGCTTAAAAATATCACTAGAAAATTATGTCTCTATTCTAACTATATAGAGAATCATGAATTGATTTTTGTCTACCTAAATGATCACCAGTCATTGAGGGATGGATTCAATACCCATTGAAGTCAATGGAAGGACTCCTTATTGGCTTCGGTGGGCATTATATCAGGCCCTTTAAATATGGAAAGGGTGTATAAGTCCCAAAATGAAATAGCTGCAAGAGTGAAAAAAAATATTTTTAAACTTTCAGAAAGAAGTTATGATAAATAAAGGCTGAAGTAAAGGAGTTCTGTGCTATTTCGTTTGGGGTTTCTGACATAGATATGCATTACTACCATGGCATCTTTGGAACCTACCAGCAGTGCCCATATCTGTATGTCCTATGCACTTCAGGGCTAATTTATACACATTAAGGAAACAGTATAACCAGCTGCAGTCATCATTTTCTAATTATTTTTATACTTAATTTCCCCCTCCTTTTAATCAGTATTTTAAACAATCCTCCAACTAAAACTGACTGGGAAAGGGCATTTCTAGAGGCTTGGTTGTAAGCAAAGCATGCAGGAGACCCATGAGACTCATGTCTCTCATTGCCTAGGCTGTGCTGCCCTGGTGCATTGTTTACATAATACTCTTGAGTCTCAGGAGAGTTTGGGTGATGATTTTTTTTATCCAATAGTTCCAGAGCATTCATACTTAAAGGCCATGCAACTGGATGGAGGGTTAAAGCAAGATGTCTTTGCAGATGTCTACAGTAAGGAGAAAAGTTTCAACTGAATATAAATAATTTATATTCAGCTGAATATAAATAATCATAGAATCACAGAACAATAGAACTGGAAGGGACCTCAAGAGGTCATCCAGCCCAGTTCCCTGCACTCGTGGCAGGACTAAGTATTACCTAGACCATCCCTGACAGGTGTTTGTCCAACCTACTCTTAAAAATTTCCAATGACGGGGATTCCACAATCTCCCTAGACAATTTATTTGAGTGTTTAACCACCCTGACAGTTAGGAAGTTTTTCCTAATGTCTAACTGGAACTGCCATTGCTGCAATTTAAGCCCATTGCTTCCTGTCCTATCCTCAGAGATTAAGAAAAACATTTTTTCTTCCTCTTCCTTGTACCAACCTTTTACATACTTTAAAATGTTATGTCCCTTCTCAGTCTTCTCTTTTCCAAACTAAACAAACCCAATTTTTTCAATCTTCCCTCACAGGTCATGTTTTCTAGACCTTTAATCATTTTTGTCGCTCTTCTCTGGACTCTCTCTAATTTGTCCACATCCTTCCTGAAATGTGGCACCCAGAACTGGACACAACACTCCAGTTGAGGCCTAATCAGTGTGGAGTACAGCAGAAGAATTACTTCTCATGTCTTGCTTACAACATTTCTGCTAATATATCCCAGAAGGATGTTCACTTTTTTTGCAACAGTGTTTCACTGTTGACTCACAGAATCTTGTTTGAAGTGTGTGTGTGTGTGAGTGTGTGACAGTGTGTGACAGTGTGAGTGTGAGTGTTAGAGAGAGAGAGAGATATCAAGATTTGTATTCTTTTAAAAATAAAATAACTTAGATACATTTATGCTATTATTTGTGTGAGTGCTTTAAACATTATGAGATATATGTACTTTGCCAGGATAAACATCCTTTGAGCCAAGAGCTCATTGAGGGTGGAGTTCTGGATGCAGCAGAACATGCATATTTGTCTTCATTTACCATGTGTTATACATGTTCTTGGTGAGAGAGGAGAAGAAACAGACAGCTAGAACTGCTAAATTTTTTTTTTGGGGAAGTTAAGAAAAAATAAAAACTATATTTCACCAATCAGGCAGATTGTGCTGGAGAGCTTTTCTGAGCTCATATCTAAAGATAATACAATAACAGTGAAATTCACATTCACATTACAAGCATGCACAAAGCTTATAAAATTGGGGATGCAAGGTCCAGGGAAAAGAATTCCATGGCCCCCACTCTGCAAACAGGCAGTGGGATGCCAGTCCACTCCTTCTGTCACCATCATTTCAGTCTATGGGAATAGTGGCTGCAGAACCTCTAATTCCTGGTCACTAGATCCATGCAAGTTTGGCTACTCAGTTCTATTGCCAGTAGCCCTTTTCCACCCTTGCATATTCAGAGACACCCTTCCATTGTGTGCAGGCCCCATTGCAGTGTCCTGTTCCTATCTGCATTGCCATACCATACATATATCATGTTGTGAATGGTCTTGCACTAGGCCCACCGTGGGGTGAATTTCACCATTCTGATTGCTGGCAGCGCTTAAGGCTAAAACCAGCATCGCCCCTGCAGCCACACCAGCCATTCAGTCAATGGGAGTTTTAGATGCGTAAAGAAGGGTGGCTCAGACCCCTTAATATGTATTCTTCTTGTGCAATTTCTGGAAGTCAAGTAAGTTTTATTCCAAATACGTGTAATGAAAACTTCAGGTAAGACATGGCTTTGTGAGTGCACTAATTATGGTCAAATTCTGCGACAGGCCTCTTCCAACCTGGTTATTTTTTACCAGTATAATCTTCAAGTGCAACCTAACTGCATGTTTTCACAAAACTGTTGTACACTTTTCACACTGTAATCCAGCAAAGGCTGAAGAGAGATGTTCCCTTTTGAGGAAGATAATTCTTGGAAAGTCACAAAGAAATAAGTACCATGCTTTAGAATCCAGATACACATTACTAAGTTGGCTGGAAGGAAATTCTTGAGTACTATTTTAAAAAAAGAGATAGAGAGACAGACAAAGCAAGAAATAATCCCTGGTAGCTGAAGGATTGCTTGGGGCTGATTCTTAGAATGATTTCTTTCTGGACTTCAGTGAGAAGGTGCATGCACCATTTTGCAGTGAAAACTGATATGCAAAATACTAGACCGTAATATCACGGTGAAGAGGATCTCCCTATAAATTCAGTGCCAAGATAGTTTGTTGAAAGTATATTACTTTCAACTATATTCATTAATAATTGCACAATGAGATGAAAATAAGATCCCAGATGTTTCCTGTCACACTGTGCTAAACAACATGCTAATAGTTGTTGGCTGAAGTTACTAACAAGATTTACTGACCCAAGAGATTTAAATAGATCATGGTGAAAGTCTAAATTACTTCTTTATAACTAACACACAACATATAGCTGGGTATGGTATGCTAATTTTGATGGGGAGGGAGTCTATATTTTTAAGATTTATTTTAGACCAAGGAAAACTAAAACTGAAGAGTGTTTTTGTTTGGTTTGGTTTTTTGTCCCTAAAGACTTATCTGTTCTTTCATTGATGTGAGTTGCCTACCTAGGACCCACCAAAGCTATGTCTCCTCTATATCCTTAAGAGATGTTTAAAATTGCAGTTCTTCATCCCTCAGGAGGGCTTTAGTCTGTTGGATGGGATAGCTCTGTTTTATTTGGTGTTGTGTTAGGTTTTCTTCAGCCGTGAGAAAGCCTTTTTTCTTGTTCATTTCGATGAGCTGATTTAATCCAGCAACCTCCAGGAAAGGTTTTATAGGTTTTAATACAAGTTGTCACACTGATTTTTTGTTTACTCAAGTATGTGGATGGCATATACAGTTTGAAATTCTACATTATTAATCATCTTTGATGTCAACAGAAGCAATTAAAAGCTGTATTTGCCACAGATAGATAAAGTAACCTTTGGCTGGCCACACAAGTTAGGAAAAACATAAGAGCTGAACCATCCCCACACATTCCAACATGAAATATAAGAAATGCTGAACTG
Organism: Gopherus evgoodei; assembly: GCF_007399415.2. Classification (NCBI taxonomy): domain Eukaryota; kingdom Metazoa; phylum Chordata; order Testudines; family Testudinidae; genus Gopherus; species Gopherus evgoodei. Next base: position 22,957,683 of record NC_044336.1, on the reverse strand, counting down.
CATGGCATAAAATGATGTATTGTCATAATGAGTCAAGACAAGTCTCACAGGAGATAGACATTTCGTTTGGGTGTGTATGTGAATTATCCAAAACTAAGCCCTTCATCCTTCCAAACCCAGCAACTCTTCTTCTACCCCATGGGACTGCCTGCCTCCAACAGGCGACATTTAGCTCTTCAGTATATAAGTATTATTATTACAATGCAGCCCCAATTTGCAAAATCCTGGATATGTGAAACTCACGATAGGAGGTTGGAGTTACTACCCTCACTGTGAAATGCATGCTGACATGTGGTTCTTACAGATTTAAAGACATACAACAATTTCATTTGACTATACTATTCTTAAGTTTTCATTAGTAATAAGCATTAAAAATTGCATAAATTCAATTCAACTGAAAATCATAGAGCAATATCAGCCACTCATGTTCTTTCGTCAAATATGCACCATGTTGTTCTATGATAGCAAAATAAATTCAGCTACAGAACCCACCTTGCTCTCACAATTTCAATAAAGCATAAGGTGGTGGCATAGTCAACCTTTGTGTTTTTCTCTCTTTAGCTAGTAAGCCATCTGAGTGTCCAAAACATCTTTTGCCTTGCTGTTTTACTAACCCTTAAGGGACACAGTTATGCTGTGCTGCTCAATGCACAATCTAAGCTTTCTGCTCTAAATCAGTTTCTTTCAACTTGCATCCAAGAGACCTTATTACTTTAGCGGCTTGTATTTCAATATCTTTCTGTTCTTACCCCAGATCCCCCACCTGGAAAATCCTCCGTCTGTAGTTAAGCACTAAAGGTCTATATAATTCATAACTGCAAAGGAAGAGAAGCTAGGCAAAACTTTAAAAAACAGCGGGCTGCATATGACAAGAACAGCATTCTTGAGATTACATGAGCTGGATAGGAATAAAAGCTTTCATTGTCAACACCACAGAATAACAAAGAATGCTGTGGTTAACAAACTCCCTCCTCTGCCTTCCCCCTCCAGTAGGGGGCCTCCACTGTCTCTGTTGGAATGTTCATGATCCCCAATTCCTTAACCCCTCATCCAAAGGACTCTCACTGGTGGAGGACTGTTCCCACTCAGCTCACATCCATGTTGCTCCGCAAACTGGCTAGAGAAGTCACTGTTAGGTGTCACGTGTTACGTGTCTGAAGACAATGGAGAAGCCAACCCTGGTGGAGTGAACAGACAGCAAGACTCATCTGAAAGCTGAAAGTTGGATACATATCAAGGCAGGTGGAGAAGTCAATGCCTTGAGGACTGGCAGTGGCATCACACTCCCAACCAGCACCAAAACAAAAGACGGTACTGAAACCAGGGCTGGTACTGATTCTGTAGATGTGGTCCATGCCACAGTCATAGTTGGCACCAAAGACGTTAATTGTGCTGATGGGCATCTTGGTACCCACAAGGAGGCTGACCTTGAGTGCCCACTCTGACTCTTAGGCAGTGCCGAAGATGGTGCAGACAATTGAGGCAAGTCTGCAATTACTCCAAGTGGCTCAGAGGACAGAGCAGAAGAAGGTCTGACACGCTGAATGCTCCTGAATAACTGATGAGTCAGGAACAGAGAGGAAAAGCCTGTCCAATGCTGCCTGGTATGCCAATGGCATGGAACCATTCGCGAACAATGTCATCAGTATCAGACTCAATGGGCGTCACACAGATGGTACTGGAGTCGACACTACAATGTCCTGCTGATGCCACCTTAGTACTAGAGAGTGGGTAGATGGCCCAGCTTCATCCCACATGCCAGAATACTCATAGTGTCAGTCTGCTCTCCTCTTGAAAGAGGAGAATGAATCTCTGAGCTCTGAAGCGGCTGCAGTCAGTTTTTTGAGACCTTCTTTTTTAAAAGATCCAAGGAAGAACAACAATTTATCTTCCTCCTTGGAGAGGTATCAAAGCCTGGCACAGGAACATTGGCCTGTTTTGGTTCCAAAGTTGCCTGAGAGGGCCAACTGATCCATAGAGATCCCCGGTGCCAAACTGGGCCTCATGGTCTGCTCTGTAAGGTTCTGCTTGAAGTGTAAGTCTCTCACCACCTGAACATATGCAGATTTTGAACCTTTCTTCAGTGCTCCCTTTTGTCAGGCACAATAAACACCACAACTGGGAATCACTACTGAGGACAGCAACCCATGCAATGGAAAATGTTCAAACTGTGGTGGTGGCATCATACCAGGATACCTATTGATCATAACTGACTTCTACTAACTAAAACTAAGGGTACTACTATACTATCTAACTATTAACTATAGACAACAAAGGTCCAGAAAGACTGAAATAGTGAAGCACAAGGTAAAATACCACACACAATGCTACAATCTAGTCACGGGCAGTGAGAAGGAACCAAGGAGGGTTGGAGAGTGCTGCCCTTAAATAGCTAGGGGAGGGGCTAAGGAGCCAAAGTGTGCGAGTGCTGACCCACCTGCCACAGGTACTGCTAAGCTTTGGTGCACTGGGCACGTGCACATCTGAGTGGAATGCACGTCTGCAACCACTTGAAGAACCAACGTTTCAGAATGCTGCATAATAGCATTGTCCGTGAACAAATATATTAATTTGGCATGGCAACTGAATGCAGTAAATATCCAGCAGTCATAAAATTAAGCAAGTCAGAATAATAAACATTAAACATGAAAAATTCAATAAATGCTATTGAGTCACAGCTCTCAATTATCACTCCTGTTTTCATTTTGTACTTTGGAATAAAATGAAGCAGCTTTGTTTTATTAAACAGATTTCACTCCAAATACCTCCAACACAACCCTAACTCATCTAATTTCCCTCTGCCTTTATTTTAATCAATCAGAGAAAATGGAAATTAAAGGCTTGGAAATCTGTACTGGCACTCACCCTGACTCCCCTCAATAATATTCATGAATTGTACATAATTGATTTTCTGTCTGAACAGCATCCCTCTCCTTTAAGGCTCTTTTTGTGACATGACTGATGCTTTTACCCTTGAGGATGATTGCTATGGTTTAAACATCTTCAGTGTTGTATAGTAGCAGCTGTACTACAGTGCTCATGTAATCGTGAGCATAAGGTGAATTTTATAATTTTTTCTTCCTCCTTCATGGGGTACGAACTTCACCCAATGTCCTTCCCACTCCAAAATTTAAAATCTTTGGCAGTCCTTTCAAAATGAAAAAGTAAACAGGGGAGCAACATTCTGAAATGGTTTCTGAGGTAGGGTTCCCATGGAGAACTTCTCAGAGGTCTGTCTACTATAAGCTTTTTGTATATTTTGCGTGTGGTGGTTGCTTTAAATTTTTTTTTTTAAAGAAGTCCAGATATTCAAGCCAGAATGTGACTGGGATATCTATCACAGATGTTAAAATAGGCCCCAGTTCAGCAAAACACTTAAGCACATGCTTAAGTCCACCCATATTTAGCAAAGCATTGAAGCATGTGCTTAACTTGAAGCATATGCTTAATTCCCATTCAAGTCAATGGGATTTGAGCATGTGCTTACATCCTCTGCTGAACTGAAGTCATATAAACAATATAGGGACAGCTGCAATAATGACTCAGATTTTAAAACTTCTATAAAGGTGGCAGCTTGATATGAAGCCGTACAATTCAAGAAACAGAACAGTTCTCCAGTAAAGTGAAGGATGTAGATCTTCCCATTAGAGAGCTTGAATACGTAGGACAATGTTGAAACTATGCATTTATCAAAGACAATTAAATGCTGCAACCAGGAGCGGTGCCAGGGCTTTTGGCGCCCTAGGGGCAGGGCCGGCTTGCCGACCCCGGCGGACCTCCCACCGGCGTTCCTCCGGAGGGTCCGCTGGTCCTGCGGCTTTGGTGGACCTGCCGCAGGCGTGCCTGCGGATGCTCCACCAGAACCGCGGGACCAGCAGGCCCTCCCCAGGCACGCCTGCGAGAGGTCCACCAGAGCAGCCTGCCGCCCTCCCAAATCCTGGCACCCTAGGCAATTGCCTAGGTCGCCTAAATGGAAGCGCCGGCCCTGGCTGCAACACAGAACAGACAATATGGAAAACTAATCTAAAATCAGAAGTCTACATATTACTGGGAAGCAAGAAACCTTACTGCCCTGTTTTAGGAAATGGCTCTAGTTATTTCCTGCATTGGGATGCCTCCAGGATTTCCCAGGAACTTCTCTGGGGTTGTTTTAATGGTCCAGACACTCCTATAAGGAAACCTCATCTCTCCAATATTCTGAGTCAAATTCTACTGACCTCTCATTAGTTGCCTGCCAGGAATAAAATTTTAAAATGTCTCAAGTGGTTGGGAAGCTTATATTTGGAATAAATGTTCAATATTTCAACATCACAAAAGGTTAGGCATGAGGTGCCCCAATGTTCCACACGAGAACTAGTGTTACTTAATGGAAAATGGGGTGAACAACAAAATTTACAGATGATGCAAAATGCGTCTGACGAAGTGGGTATTCACCCACGAAAGCTTATGCTCCAATACATCTGTTAGTCTTAAAGGTGCCACAGGACTCTCTGTTGCAAAATGTAGGTTAGTCAAGATTTAAAGAAGACTGAAAAACTTTCAAGGGATTTAATAAAAGTGGAAGAATGAGCAACATGTTAGCAGGTGAGACTCAATATTGAGAAATGCAAGGTAATGTACACCAGAAAGAATAAACTGAAACATTCAGCCACATTGTTGAGTTCTAAATTAAATGTAACCATTTAGGAAAAAGACAAAGACAGTGCATGACAACTTCTGTTCAGTATGCAGTGGTGGTCAAATACGCAAACAAAATGTTATGCTGCACAAAGACTAGGCCAGAAAACAAGATGGAAAATATTATAGTATTTTATACAAATCAATAGATTACCCTCAACTGGGATATTGCATTCAGTTCTAGTTGCATTCAGTTCTAGTTGTCTCTGCAACCTTAATCATCTTTTTATAGCTTTTTTGTGTGGAATGTGTGTGTAAATATTGTATCTGTCTTGACCAATTTAATAAGGAACAGGTTAATTCTTTGTTAGGAACAAAGGGTAAGCTTAGTAAATTCATCAATCACTTCTGGAGACTGCAGAGCTATAAGGATGCCCCTACAGAAATAAGACAAACATTGAGCACTAAAATGCCACCCAACAAGCCATAACAAGAACCAGCTTTTTGTTTTTAATTAAAAGCACAACAAAATATTTTTTTCATGTCTCATTCACTTATTTGTTGTTGTTATAGAATCAAAACACAGAATTTTTCCTTTTAATGAAAAGCAGAAGCAGTTTAACCCCACCCCCTTCCTCCTATTATTTTTTTAAAGGAGACATGTAAAAGCCCAGAAAACTGTCCTTTGTAATGATGCCAAGCAAATTTCAATCCTTTATGCAATGCGGTATCGAGGCAGCAATATTTGATAAGTGTAGGAAGAAAGTTCCAAGTAAGTGCCTTGAATATCTCAACCGCCTGATCCGAGGCTGTCTACCATTATTGCCCCTTCTCTGAACATGTCTATGGGTAGTCTGGCCAAGGAATAACAATGACAAATATATCAGAGATCCATTTTACCATTGAGTTTCTGGAGAGAGAGACTAAATTAAAAAATTAAAAGGAAAGACTCAAAAAACCTTGTGAGATGAGCAAGCTTGAACTCATTCAACAAAGCCACAATTGTTGATTAACTCACTGTGGCTAAGAATCAGCATCTTCCAATGCTAATATATTAACAAATTGCAGAAGCAGCTCTGGACTTGACGGTGAAAAAATCAATGGGAATTTGGCTTCTACCTCAGGTCTGAAAATGGGACTTTAAATCCTATGACATTTCAGACATTTCTGAACATTACCCAATGCTTAGAAGAACAAGTACAATTTTGGGGAATTCTTTTATAGGAACGATATAAGAGAATTAGAAAAGGAATGGAAATTTAGTGGACATTACTGAGGTGTAAAGAAGAAGATAAATATTGAAGGTGAATGCCATAAAAACTGCTAGAAAGGTATAATGAAACTAAGGAAGGAATGGGTATTAAGGAAGTTCCTAAAAAACTTTTTATTCAAGAGGATATGTGTGGAATGAACTAACAAAGACACCAACAGAAACTGCAACTATTAAGATATTACTATGTTAAAAATGAGTTAAACACATACTGGAAGGAAAAAACAGCTTAGGGGAGAAAATTAGGCAAACAGTTTGACACATCTAGAGGAGATGCTTGAAAACACTATTTAATAGTTGGAGAGAGACCTAGGACTCAAGAAAGCTGGGTTCTGTTCCAGACTCTGCCACTCTCACTATACCACTGTGGTCAAGTCATCATATGTCTGTGTCTCAATGGGCCAGCCCCCATCTGTAAATAGGACAATAATACTTGCTAATCATTACAAATTTTTTGAGACACTCTGATGATGATTATCCCAAAATGTTACTGTACGAGGAAGTACAGATATGGGAACATACAGAATGAGCCATGGGCACTTTGGCACCAAATCAAGATCTGAAACACTGCACAAGTGTTTACAAGTCAGTACAGAAAAAGCAATAGAGACAAGGGGGGATTCTACAAACTCACCTCTCCTTACATCAGGTTGGTTTTCTTTGTGTGAATGCATGATCAAAGACAGGGATATGTGGATTTGTACAAGCTCTACTACTTCTGTATTTTCCTGCATATTTCAATTTACAACATGGTTCTAATGCAGGCATATCACTTTGCATTTCAGTGATAATTTCACGTAACAATTCTGATAACAATATTAGATTAATTTTCCCAATCTGTACATTACAAATAGTGAGCTCTGCTATGGAGCAGACTGAGGAAAAATGAACATTAGGAATTTCTGATTTCACTGACCATGTCCAGAATAATCTTAGCAGTGCTAATCATATGGAATCATTTATGTACAATACTCTAACACAATGAATGCATAAGATCTACAATAAACATTATTTTTATCCCAAGTATTGTCAAATTATAGCTCTCTTAACAAAAGTCATGAAATAACAGGTTATAGTAATACCAGAAACCTCCATTCAAAACAATATTGTTGCCTAAAAAGCATAATTTAACAGCTAAAATAGTTGAAATACCATCTTGAAACAAAGAGCATTGGATAAGTATTTGCCCCTGGGGTTCAGACAGTTTAATTCTCTTTTATTAACAAAAACAAAAAAGAAAGCTAGCTGAAAGTATGGTAGGAGAAGATCTGCTTTTCTCTTGAAGCAAGATATTATTGTCAAATGTAAAGTCTGTTTGCCCAAGAAAAGAAATCTAGTAGGACAGTACTGTTTACCTGTTCCTGTGTCTCCAACTCCTTGTGCTGCAGCTTCTTTTCTGTAGACCGTACCTGATTGCAATAATTTTCCATTTCATCTTGTAAAGCCTGAAACAATATCAATCAATACAAAACACACATTAAAAATTAGAAGATGGAAGGAAAAAAAACCCATATAATTGCGTTCAGTTGGTAGCAAAAGTCATGGGTATTGTATACTCTTCAATCTTCGTTTTCAACAATATCAAGAGAGCCACTGACAAACTTATTCTGACACCCTGACTCTCACTTAGCACCTTACTACACAGGTAGTTCCGCTGATTACAACAGGACTTCCAATGTAGGTGTAAGGGTAGCAGAACTGAGCTCTCTCATCTATTTACAAGTATTGCTAATGTTCATAAAGTTCCCTTTACTCTTTTTATTTGTACAAGCTGTGTTTTGTTTGGAATCATTTCATGGTGCACCAGTACTTAGACTTAAGGGGAAAAAAAAAATCTGCTCTCTCAGGAACCATGTCTTGCATCTACAGTGGAAATGGACTCAAAGTTATCTAAACTGTAAGCTCCTTGAGGTAAGGCTTTACCTGCTACTAAAGCACCTTGCACATATATATACAAATGAGAAATACAAATCCAATAAATAATTATTGCTAATAACAATGCTAATTTAACTGATCTTTGTCTTGCTCTTAAATCATCACAATTTTTAATAAAATCAGATGAGACACAATTATTTGGTTTGTTATTATTTATTTGTATTGCTGGATCTCACGACCTAACTCTCAGGCCAAGGCTTCAAAGTGCTAGATGATATAAGAACACACAAAAGACAGTTCATGTCCCAAGGAGGTTATAATTGAAATATGATAATTCCAACAACTAAACAATTAACAAAAAGGTTTGTTTATGTTATCATTAAATGTTTTAATGCATACTGAATATTCACTTCCTGAAGTTTAATTATAGGCCCCTGTTTGAAACTGGGCATTGGTACCTCAAGAGTTGACTTGAAGGAAGGTGCACAATGCTTATGCTAGAGAAACACCATCACAGAGGTGGTGATGGTAGCAAGAGAAGTATTTAGGGTTATCTGTAGAAGACTAGGAAATGGGAACACAGCTAGTGTATCAGCTGGAAAGTATAGAGCAGGGTCAGGACTGTCTCTGAAAATGGAAATTTAGATCTGACGATACATAATAAATATAATTATAATGACTTTTAAAAATCTAAACAGCATGGACATGCTACTCGAAAGTCTGCTGTAAAAAAGAGATCAGCAAACTTGTGTTCCCTTAATGCATTTTGCAGAGCATGTGGTATGGTATCACATGCTACTCAATGTGGAATACCCATAAATAAATTGGAATAATTAAAGGTACTTGCAGTACCAAAGATTTAACAGAAAAAAACTCTCTTTTCCACAGCACTGAAATACTGCAGTCTCAAATCATTTACAGGATAAAATTGCTATGCAGATAAGATAAGAGGACTACTTATGATAGATCTTGCACATTGTTTTGAAGTGATGCCAGGCGTTAACTTTAAAGTATTAAAGCTATAAAACCATTACATATTCTGATGCCAAAAAGTTTAATGGACTTTAAGCCTGCCCAGTGGCTTTTACACTATCATTTTTGCTAGATAATGTTGAAAACCAATCTTTGCAGCCAATCTTCTGTGCTCAACATGTCTTGGAGTTCAATACATTTGTATTAATAGCCTGAAAAAATTATTCATGTAATGTGTGCTTTGTTTTTGTATTTCTGATATGGCAATTTAAAAATAGAACTATAACTTATGATTCAAAAACCCAAATAATTATGTCATACTATTTCATGAATTTGTAAAAATAATGGGGTATTTTCATGTACTAGAAAATCAATTGAGACAGGCCATGGACCCAATGAACTAAATGAGTTTTGTTATTGATTTCAATGGGATTGAGCATATAGAGAAATTGGTTTCCCTTTTTACTAAAATCAGTAATGTTTAATAGCCATATTTGTATTAGCTGTCTGAGATCCTACAGGATCCACCTTCTACTACCATTTTCAATTGAGCAACTAATATCATCCATCTAGTATATCATGGTGAAAAAGAGAATTAGGGAATTGTTTGTACACTGGAAGGGATCCTCAGCTGTGCTGATACCACCCACTAACCACATTTATTTCCTTCACTCAAAGCTGCCAACCTTCCTCTAACTGGAAAGTTTCATTCATTTGCTTGGTTTCTGTGGTGTAAAAGAGCATGTGTGTATACAGTTTTATTTTATTTTCATCTTTGAGAAAAAACAACAACTTTCATTGGATTCCACTAGGAAAGTCCGGAGCAAGTAAATACATCCACCAAGACCGTACTGATAGTAAACACAGCAACAACTTGGCACCATTGAAGAGAACTTGTAAAGCACCATCTCATCCATCAATTTCCCCTTTTTGTCTTTGTTATTATTTTTTTAAAGCACACAAATATATTCTGCAGAGGGCATACAGTGAAAAGTACATGACAATCTGAGGATATGTGGGTTTAACTATTATACATTTGCTTCTTAAAATGTTGTAAATTCTATTCTATTACAGATCTAATTACCATTATACAATTATCCAAAATAGAATATATTGCGTGAGTTTATAGACCATTACCATTATCTATTATAACTGTCAGTCCTTAACATGCTTGCATGTGGGACGGTGGAGAGACATTTAATTCCTTTGTGAGAGTCTTGTGAAGTCATCTAGCACTTAAGGTTTCTGAGTGGGGTAGAGTGTGAGCCAAGTCCAATACTGGTCACTTCACAGCAGCCATTGTTGTGTAGCAAGGCTGTTCTCTGAATGATTCCGTTAGTTCCCGTCATTGCATGGGAAGTGAAGCATCCAGAAGGAAACACCAAATCAAGATAATCAGCATTATATCAAGGCAATCCAAAGAAAAGAAAAGAAAAGTGTGGGGTTGGAGGAGTGAGATCCTTGCATATCAATATCTCCAGAGAATAAGAATTACAGACAAATAATGTCCCTGTGCAAGATTCCCATTCCTACGGAGTAAGAACCTTGATGGATATCCCAAGAGAAAACTGAGTGTAAAGCTGCATAAAGTGTCAATGAAAAGGGCACTTCCACAGCATAGACAAGAAGACTTTTAGATCTAGTCTTACTTTTCTATGCCAAAGGGAGATGTTATCCAAGGTTTTACCGAGTGTGCGGCTCAGGGTAGCTATGAATCCAGGGCTCACAAAGCTCTTCAATCTACCTCTCCTCTTGCAGGATGCACTTAAAATGTATTAAACAGTTGACAGCTTATCCTGGGAGCACTGTATAACCTCTCTTTTGGAAAATTAAACATAGGATTAGGGTTCAAAAGTCATTATTCAGCAAAAAAAATTGCTATACCGCACTAACCCCAATTACTCAGTAACACAATTAGGCATTTGTTTCATGGAAGTATAAGCTTTTATGCTAAATCTTCAAAATGCGAAGTTCTACCCATGGAATACTGATGCCTACATTTAATGACTGATAGGATAGACAACACAGGATAGTTTAAAAATAAAAAAATTCAGCCTTAAGTTTTGAATCACAAAGGCAGTTTCCATTTTTTCCAAATGGAAAACAAAAGAGTAACCAATTTAGATGTGTCTGGACACACAAAGTTTGCTGCAACTCCAGTGTGACTCTACCTCACATTAGCCTGCCATGTACTAACTGTCCATGTGGACTCTGTTGACATGCGTTAACAGTTTGTTAATCAGTTAAACTGTTCAAGGTACAAAATTCATCCCCTTCTCCGCTTTTCTGAGTTAGCTTACATCACTGCTGCAAAGACAGTATTTTTTCAGTTACACTGGCTTTCAAATACCATGTAAACATGTTTGCTGTTGAAAGTCTACACCATACCTGACCTTGGAAGTGCTTTGTGTTGGCCTGAGAACAAAGAAATGAAATGTTTTGCTTTCCAGCCCAGATATCCTACACTTTAAAAAGCACTTAAAAATGTAAATGAGATAATAAAGCTCTACTGCAACAATGTGGGTGAACTACAGCTGCGGAAAACAGCACATTCGTTAGATTTATTGATAAAAATGGAAAAAAACTAAAACATTTCATATTGCAAACGTTTCTGAGTTTTAATCAACTGTTCATAAGATGTAAAGAACACACTACATTGATAGTCATGGGCCTGATGGAAGAGAGACGAGACTGTTTTGTGGTTACGGTGCTGATCTAGGACTCGGAAGATCTGAGTTTAATTCTTGGCCCTGCCACAGGCTTCCTTTTATTACTTCAGGCAAGTCACTCAGGCAAGTCACTGTAGCTCAGTTCTCCTCCAGCTGCGAAATGGGGATATTAACACTGCTTTCGCTAATATCTGTGAGACACTCAGATATGATGGGGATATTAGCAGATAGATGGAATGTGTGAACAGATTTTTTTTTAAACTTGTAAACCATATAGTTTTGACTTGAAGTCACAGACATAAATATGGAACGGCGTGATGCCAGTTCAATAACATCACTTTTCAGACAGAAACACACAGTGAGGCATTAGTTACAAGATCTAGTTTGAAGAAAAAAACCCAAAAAAGACCTGGAAGGATCAAATGAACAAGCATACAATGGTGATACAAGAAGGATTTTTTTTTCATTTTTAATACATGGAAAAGTGTTCTGCTTGTACTTTAACTACTGTACAGGAAGGAGTTAAAGAGAAAAAACTGTGCATAAAAATACAGTCTTGGAAGAATTGAACAGGCAGAAACCAAAACAGTTTTGACCTATTTTTGCTTAATGCGAAGTATTTAACTATTGTATTTTCTTCAGAAACCTTCAACGAAAATTATTTCCTCCTTTATGTAAGTTACTGAGCACAAAGGCCTTGTTCTTGCTCCAACTAAAGTCAATGGCAAAACTCCCAATGATTTCAGTGGTACAGAACTGGCCACAGTGAACATGGTATGCTGTTCCTCCTCTTCAATATAATTAGCTGAATAAATAAGAGAGGTTTGTAGGGCAGGGGAGGTCTTTTAAAATGTTCTCCATGCAAGACCTGACGGTATTCTAATCTTGAAGAGCAGGGTATTAAACTCGAAAGTCATTGTTCATCAAGATCAGATTAAGCCTGGTAGGGGCATGTTCTCTTTTTGATAAACATGCATAACTCTTATTAGTTGTAATAGCAGCTATGCATACACATCAAGAAGAGAACAGACCTCAGTTCTTATGATCAATGCAGACTAATACTAATAATAGGGGTAATAGTTCTTTTCATCTTCAAAGGGCTTCACATACATTACTCAATTAATATAATTAGTTAGAGAAAGATGTAGCAATAAAAGCTACTGTAATTACCTACTGTTGTCTTAATTATCTAACAATGCCAATAGACGAGTGCTTCTACCTTACACCCTCAAAATCTGTGCCAACAATAATTCTGGAGTACAGGTCTCCTTTTGCATACCTCTTTAATTCAGATTAAAATCATTTATGACTTTCCTCTCCACTAACATGTGAAGAAAAGCCTAACTCTGGAAGGTTGAGGAAAATCTATACAAACATGAACAAGAACTACACAGCATTTTGTGCCAGAACTACAAGTGCACTTGTAAACTATCTAAAACCGTGACAAAACAGCAATGACCCGATCCTGAGCCCTAACATCTGTATCTGGAGTGATAGGTCAGGAACAGTCTAAAGATCACACAGGTAAGAACTCATCTTCTTAGTTGGGTGGTTTCTCTATTTAGAGAGGCAACTGCAGCTCCTAGTTGAAAAATAGGTCAAGTTTATCATCAAAAGTAATCTCGAGTACTCTCCAACTAATCTGTGCCCCATCTCTCCTTTTAAGTAATTGTACTCTGATTAAATAAAGTTATGTGATCCTCTGGGTGATATTACATTAAAGCGGGTTCTCAATCTTCATTGCACCATGACCCCTTTCTGACAACAAAAATTACTACATGATCCCAGGAGGGGAGCGTGAAACCTGAGCCTGACTGAGTCCTGCCACCCTGGGCGGGGTGCAAAGCCCAAGCGTTTCAGCCCCAAGTCGGGGGCCTGTAGCCTGAGCCCTGCTGCCCAGGGCTTCAGCTTTGGCCCTGAGCAATCAGGCTCAGGCTTCGGTTTCAGCCCTGGGCCCAGGCACATCCATAACGCCAGTCCTGGTGACCCCATTAAAATGGGGTCGTGATCCACTTTGGGGTCCTGACCCAAAGTTTGAGAACCCATGGCACTAAAGGTGGCTGGGCTTATTATTATTAAAAAAAAAAAACTTGGGAAAATGTCACTACAGAGACCTCTGCTATGCTCCTTGAGTCACAAAAGTATAGTATTTTTATTAAAAGGACAAGGATTGAGATTTGGGTCAAATTTTCTGCTGGTTCAAAATTGATGCAGCTCCATTGATTTCAATAGAGTTTTGCCCATTTACACCACCAAAGAATTTGGACCTTGGTTTTTTTCCCTCGATTGTTCTGCATTCCAGTGCATAATCATTTCAAAACTTCTGTGCTCAATTTCTCTCTTGTTTTTGGTGTAAAGGAAAGGAAATCTTATGGTTTTAACCTAATACATATGTATGCTGTTCACATATGGCAAAATTCCTTTCTGGTGGGAACTTTCTAGTTGTTGTTGCAACACACCATATATCCAAGAAATTCTGCTTTGATGTTGAACTATTACTACACTACTCATTAGGCTACTGATTCAATATGAAAGGCAACATTTCTGTGGTCTATGTCAAAACAATAGCTTTGTTTTCACAAACAACACTTCCCCCTCAGCCTATATCCAGTGGTCAATATTACTGCAACTGAAAAAGAAAAAAATTCATATTATTATTCTGCTCTGAAAATAGTTTGTGGGTTTAATCACTCAAGTTATTCTTACAGGCCCAGATTTTTAGAAGTATTTAGACTTTGTGGCGCTCTAAATCCCTTTTGAAAATGAGATTTAGACACCTACATCACTTAGGTGTTTCAACACTACCGCAGCAACACCTAAATACCTTTAAGAATTGAGCCACAGTCTATAAATAAAATTGGAATTATTTTTATGTCTATACAGATAGCTCTGATGATTTATTGCACACCAGGGATAAAAATTAAAAACACCTGAAACAGTATTTTACATTTATATAACACCTTCCTTCCATGGTTCTCCCAGCCATTTATGAGCAATTAAGCCTCATCACCAATGTTAGATAAGGATTATATACCCTTTACAGATGGGGAACTGAGGCATAGGGAGTAACTCACTTTCCTGGGTCCTGCAAGACAGTGCCAGAGTGTGAATAGACTCCAGGAATCCTGATATCTAATCTCTTGTGCAAGCTACTAACTAATACTGCTTCTTAATGTTCAGACAGCAATCACACCCTAGAATGAAAACACAAGCGTTAACCAGTTAATCTGTCTTTTTCAAAAATATGTTCCCCATAGTGTTATATATCTCTAAAAGAACCTCAACATATTTTCCTCATTCTCTGCTACCACCATGAAAAACAAGTTTCATTGGTCAAGAATTAGACAGCTTTTCAAAAGACTCTGGATTCAGCAGCTCCCACTGAGAACAATGGCTAGATTCTGAGCAAATGTGAAAATGTAGCCACTTTGCTGATGTGCTTACATGGGAGCTGAGAGCTCTTGGAAATCTGGCCTTAGCTGTGACTCTTGAACGCTTTTTAAAATTAGGCCAGGGCTCTTTTCTGAGCTTGTCAATACAGCTTCTTACATTTGCATAACGCAAGATTCCTCCCCCTCCACTTGATCATACCACTAGTGTGCAGCGGGGAGGGTGGAGGGGGAAATAAAAAGAGCACTGGAGTGAACAGTTTACTACTAGGTCACCAAAACTACCCATGAAAGAGAGATTGTTCACTCTAAGTTTTCTTGAACATCATAGGATCTAAGACCAGCCTGTTTTTAAGTTTCAAGACTTATATACAAGTCACAGAAAGGAGGAGAAGGGATGTATCAACAATACACTATATACTTTGGCTCTTGCGCAGCTCAATCCATCCATCAAATTTCATCTGGGAAAGTGGTGGTCTTCCAGAGTACTCTGAATATTCTTGATCAAGATTTTCAACACTGTTGGTTCTAATGCTGCAAACTCATGTATCACTGTGTTCTTTCCGTTGGATCCTGGTTTATGTATTTTCAGCATTTTCTGGAAATGTTTTGGTTTTGCTGGCCCAACTTTTTAGTCCCTGTTTCAGCAAGGTATTTAATCATAAACCTAACTGTAAGTATGCAGGCAGTTCCAGTGAAGTCAACAGGACCACTGGTACACTTGAAGTCAGGCATGTGCTTTAAGCACCTTGCTAAACTGGGGTCTTAGAGCTCTTCATGCTCAAGGGAATCAATTTGGAACATATAGGGTGAAATAAGGTAAGGTAAGGTAAGTACTGGAAAGGTATGAACTCAAAACAGTAACATAAAACACAAGATGTTTTTGAGGTGGCAGTGGTGGTGGTGGGGAATGACAGGGAGATTCAAAGAGCAATAATAAACTGGCTTTCACATGTCCTTCTCACTGACCTACAAAAAACAACAAACAATGGCATTATCATGTGAAAATACTGTTTTGTCTAGTACCAGAACGCATTCGAGTTGCCATGATTAAGATATTCGGAATGCTTGTCAGCGATCAGACTCCAGTTATTGCAGTATTTCTACAAGACTATCTTGTGTGTAGGCTTAAAAGCAAGTCTTTCCCAAGCTGCATTAGGATCACGGTCAAGAGTACTCTGGGAGAGTTTGGAGGTCAGAGGTCACAAAGGAAAGTCAACTACTTAATTTCTTTTCTGCTTTCACTTTGAGGGATGTAGGGGGAAAACACACGGTATTTCATATATTCTAGATAAAATGGATCTTTTAAACCCAAAGATACCATGACATCCTTAGCATACACTTATGAAGAAAAAATTCAAAACTTCCAATTTAAACCACTTAGAATGAGAGGATTTACCAAGATTCTGTCTAATGTTCAGCTGACGCATTGTCAGAAACATTTATCACCCAACCTTTTGAAGTTTCTTAGCTTCCCTCTAGTTATTAAAGCTTGAATTGCAGAGTTCGTTATCAACCTCAGAGCACACATGCAAAGGTATTTTTAAAGTCAGGCTTTCAGTCTGATTTCAGGACTATTAAGCAAAATAAAAGTGTCCCAATCAAGCTAAATGCCTAATAAACTATTTTTATGCTGAACGTGCATAAAGGTTATGTCTGACTGATCTGCTAGATAATTTTTTTTTCATTAAATCATATAAGTAAAGGAAGCTGCAAGGAGTCTGTCATTTTCATAGCAGGTTTTTTGTGAAGCCCTGAAGTTAATTTTACGCTTTTGGTATATGTCAACCTATGCCATAAACATATCTGGAATGTAGCATCATTGAATATATATCAGTGGAAGATTACTATTGAGAATGTTCATTAATAAGTAACACTATCATGAGCTGTTTCAGCACATGTTGGATTTCTCCTAATATAATTCAAAAAGAGCAAATATCAGGCTCCTATCAATACTGCCAGCAATGGTTCTGAGGTGCTCCTGCCTCATGATAAAGATATTTATATATTACTTGCTAAACAATTCAGTCTTTAGACAGTGAAACTTGATCTTGCAATATATTGAAGACCCTCAACTTCCATAGATTATAATGGAAGCTTTTGGTACTTAGCAGCTTACAGATGGCAATCAGCATGTTGCACTGGCCGCAAAGTTCTTTACAACCTTCTGTTAAAAAAGTATTCTCTGCTGTAGATTCATGAAGCCCTGATGTTTCAGACATTTTCAGGAAGCATCTTATGAAGTTTTGCTCCTTTTCTAGTCAATATTAAATGTTCAGGAATTTCTAATCAATAGGCTAATTTACTTCTTTGTACATATAAAATTAAAAGGTGGTACTCTGCGGGACAGATTACTGAACTACCAATTACCACTTTCAGGAATGCTTGCATTCTCCCTGTAGCAGTAGGAGCAGTATTTGTTGGATAAAATAACACTAGGTTCTACTGCACACAGAAAAAGATGAAGGAAGGTGCTTAATAATGTCTTTACACCTTTCAAAGTAACCTTAATCAACTACATTAAGTTGCAAAGTAAACGGCTGCTTTTTGAACTGAACAAGAGCTAGCTTGAATCAACTGATCCTGCACATTCAATATATGCTCTGGGATGTGAAAGGCAGCAAAGTAATACCTTTTCAAAATTACATCTTTAAGCCAAACCTGCAATGGTTCTTGGCAGCGTAGGATATACAGTAGTTTAACTCAAATTCTTTTCTTCAAAGTCTAATGAGATCCAGCCCTATTACATTTGCAACCACACTTGGTAATGCAATTGCTCCTATTTAAATAAATGGGTGGAAACAGAGCATTCTGAAGTTTAATTTTTTTTAATCAGATTGAGGTGAAACTCATTTACTTAAAAAGAAAAAGAAAAAATGAAAAAGGCGGCTCTCTGCAGCTGGTCAAATAGATTACTATACTCTAATCTTATTAGCCTGAGGAAAAAGAAAACAATTTTTCAAGTATATACTTTAGAGAGCATTGGCCGTCAAATTTTTTTTTTTAAAAGACATATTGATTGGAAGTAAGCTTGTCCCCAAATGTATCTGATCTAGTTAGTAACACAAAGTTATGGCAGAGATAATTGTCAGCATAAATTATATGTGCAAGTACATCTGCATTTCAAAATCCTTCTTTTGGATTTATATAAAAAAATTAAATGAAGGAGAAAAAATCTACAATAGATTTTTTTAGATTTCTTTCCCAGTATTTTAGCAATATAGAATATCTGGTGCAAAACAGAATAAAATAAACAAAAAAACACCCCCCATGAAACTGTTAATTTTAAAAGTCCATCTTTACCTGGTTTACATCCTAAATATAATTGTGCACAAATTCCAAATTTCTTGCATAAATCTTTTTTTGAAATTTGCAACAGCAATGCCAAAAGTACATTCCGTTTCTTGACCCTAAGCGATCCTTTTTGGGTGAGGTTATTAAGAAAGTTGCAGCAAAGCAAATTTGGTGTCACTGGAGTCCTAATAATGTTTTAAAAGTCTTTGCTGATCTGGCTCTGAGCTGCACAAAAGCTGCAGTAGTTTCATTAGTTGATCTCCTAGTGATGGACAAAACTCTGTGTCTTTGACCTGGTCTACACTACGCGTTTAAACCGATTTTAGCAGTGTTAAACCGATTTAACGCTGTACCCGTCCACACAACAAGGCCCTTTATATCGATATAAAGGGCTCTTTAAATCGGTTTCTGTACTCCTCCCCAACGAGAGGAGTAGTGCTAAAATCGGTATTACCATATTGGATTAGGGTTAGCGTGGCCGCAAATAGACGGTATTGGCCTCCGGGTGGTATCCCACAGTGCATCATTGTGACCGCTCTGGACAGCAATCCGAACTCAGATGCACTGGCCAGGTAAACAGGAAAAGCCCCGAGAACTTTTGAATTGCATTTCCTGTTTGCCCAGCGTGGAGCTCTGATCAGCACGGGTGGCAATGTAGTCCCAAATCAAAAAAGAGCTCCAGCATGGACTGTACGGGAGATACTGGATCTGATCACTGTATGAGGAGACAAATCTGTTCTATCAGAGCTCCGTTACAGAAGACGAAACGCCAAAGCATTTGAAAAAAATCTCCAGGCTATGATACAGAGTCCACAGCAGAGTGCTGCGCGACATGCGTAACAGAAAGCCAAAGAATCAAATGGATGCTCATGGTGGGAGGGAGGGGGTACCGAGGACTCCAGCTATCCCACAGTCCCCGAAGTCTCCGAAAATCATTTGCATTCTTGGCTGAGCTCCCAATGCCTGTAGGGTCAAACGCATTGTCCGGGGTGGTTCAGGGTCTATCTTGTCAACTTACCACCCTGCCCCCTCCATGATAGAAAAGGGGAAAAATCATTTCTTGACTTTTTTATATGTCACCCTATATATAACTGCATGCTGCTGGTAGACACGGTGCTGCAGCAGTAAACAGTAGCATCCTCTCTCCTCCCCTCCCCGGTGGCAGATGGTACAGTGCAGTAGGACTGATAGCCGTCCTGGTCATGAGCCCGTGAGTGCTCCTGGCTGGCCTCAGGTGAGGCTGGCCGGGGTGCCTGGGTAAAAATAGGAATGATTCCCAGTCATTCCCAGTAGATGGTACAGAATGGCTGGTAACCGTCCTCATCATAGCAACTGGGGGCTGAGCTCCATCAGCCCCCTCCCTTTCATGTGTAAAGAAAAGATTCTGTACTGCCTAGACTATGATAGCAGCGGGATGCTGGGCTCCTCTCCCCCACACCTCTTAATGTCCTGCCTGGACTATCATAGCAGCTGGAGGCTGCCTCCCCTGCATTTTATCTCACTAACAAGTCAGTGTTTCTTATTTCTGCATTCTTTATTACTTCATCACACAAATGGGGGGGACACTGCCACGGTAGCCCAGGAAGGTTTGGGGAGGAGGGAAGCAATGAGTGGGGTTGTTTCAGGGACACCCCCTAGAACGGCATGCAGCTCATCATTTCTGCGGGATCTGACACGGAGCGGTTGTGGTCTCTGGTACACTGGTTCTCTAGTACACTTGCCCCATATTCTAGCCAGGACTGACTCTATTTTTAGATACCATAAAGGAGGGATTGACTCGGGGAGTCATTCCCATTTTTGTCTTTGCGCCCCAGGCCGACCTCAGCCGGGGCACCCATGACAGCAGCAGACGGTACAGAACCACAGATAACCGTCATCTCTTTGCCAATTTACAATGGCGCAGCAGATGGTACAGAACGACTGATAACCGTCTCTGCTGTCATGCAAAGGCAAATGAATGCTGTTGTGTAGCGCTGCAGTATCGCCTCTGTCAGCGGCATCCAGTACACATATGGTGACAGTAAAAAAAAAGCTGAACGGGCACCATGGTTGCCATGCTATGGCATCTACCAGGGCAATCCAGGGAAAAAGGGCGCGAAATGATTGTCTGCTGTTGCTTTCCCGGAGAAAGGAATGACTGACAACATTTACCTAGAACCACCCGCGACAATGATTTTTGCCCCATCAGGCACTGGGATCTCAACCCAGAATTCCAAGGGGTGGGGGAGACTGCGGGAACTATGGGATAGCTAGGGAATAGATACCCACAGTGCAACACTCCAGAAATCGACGCTAGCCTCAGGCCATGGATGCACACCGCCGAATTAATGTGGTTAGTGTGGCCGTGTGCACTCGACTTTATACAATCTGTTTTACAAAACCAATTTATGTAAAATCGGAATAATCCCGTAGTGTAGACGTACCCTTTGCTTATTTGTTTAGATCTGTCAGCAGCTTCTGATACCACTGACCACACAGCTTTGCTGACTTCCTTGTAGACCCTGACTGGTCTCAACAGGACATCTCTTCAGTGATTTGTTCTTTCCTTTTAAAGAGTTCCCACAAGGTGGCAATGAGGTAATTGACTAAAGGCTTTCTTATGTGAGGTTGTGCAAGGACCTTTACACTCAAGTGTCATTCACTATATATGTAAGGGGAGGTGAGGTGGGCAGCAATGTCATCCATATTCAGAGACATGGCTCAGACTACTTTATCAGTGAACTAAGATGTGGGGTGGTCTATTTGCTGTGCCAGTGCCTGGCTGAGATAAGGACTTGTTGTCATCCAACTTAATGCAGATGGAAATGATACTGGCAGGATGAAGGCAGCACTCTGAAGGCATGGTTGAAATGGTGTCTTTTCACATTATTGATGTGACTCAGACTCCTTTAGTCCAAGAGATCTGCTGTCTGCGCATGTTTCTGTGTCCCCAACTGGTGGCCAAAACCACCTTTTTAATTTGTGTCTATTGTGACCATTTCTTTCTGATACGCACCTTCTTCCAGGTGTCTGAGATCAAGTTTAACTGGTTTTATTGCCACTGTCTTTTCCACGTATATGCACTGCCAACCAGCTCAGACAATGTCATTATTTGTCTATTAGAGATTAATTTATCAATAATTGTACAATGGTCCTAGAAAAGACTCTACTCCAGCTACTACAAACTGCTCTGCTATGGCAGTGAATTCTGAGGGTAGGTAGCCTATCTACATGCTCGTCACAAATATATCAGCCTCATCTTCTGAATCCCTCCATGTCACATCATCTAATGACAGATAGTAAACGCAGTTTAATTTTTAAAGGAATTACTTTTAACACACACATATATATCGAGAGAGGGCACTGTGAATGGAGAAGGTGTCAACCTTCATCAAAGGACAAAGAAAATTAGGGTATAAATACTGGGAAGAAGAGTTAAGATATGGTGGAAAAGTGCTTAAAAGTAGGATAGATGTGTTTGTTGTGTGATGAAGGAGACCTGTGGACAGTAATCTATGAAAGAGGATGGATTTATAGCAGCTCAGATGAAAAAAGAATTGAAAACAGGAAAAGCGTATTTGGGTACAATAAACTGTATCCTGAGCTAATAAAGGCCTTGACATTTATCTGCTGTAAGCACCCCAGACCTCTAAATGTATTTAGCCTCTGATGTGTTGATTAGCTCCTAAAAAAGAAACACATTCAAGTTACCATCTTAGATTCTGAAAATGAGAAAAAAAGTTTCCAAGGCAATGTCTGCACAAATGCTTGACTGGAATGTTTTCAGGCAGGTAGAAAATGTTGCAGAGGTTAGAATTTTTGAACAATGCTGGATCAATGCTAAGTGAATTACTGCCAAACCTACTTAGCATATCTTAAGCAAAACAGGCCCTCTTAATTTTCTCTTACTTTTTCTAGATGTATAGTACCAAATATCTTTGTGTAATTACATTTCATAGGCAACCTTTTAAAGAAACAAAAGGCAAAACTGCAACTACAGAAGCCAATAAAGTTTCAGATCATTAGAGATGTGTGCTGGCAAAGTTGAACTCACAACAGGGCCAAACTCCACTTCCAAATGTGAATTTTATAACATCCAGGAAGGAGAGGTGGTTTGGATAGAGGGCAACAGGAATGGCAAAACAGTATATAAAATAAATGGAAGAAAACACTTTAAGTGAAGAACATTAAGACTGACAACTCAGACCGCACTATAATCTCTGCGCATCCATCTCCTTCTGTTTTCCAGTGTCTTTTTTTGTGGTTTGCAAGCATTACACTGCTGTGGGTAAAGGCAATATGGGTATTCTGGTAGAACTGAGGAAACACATAATATCAAGGGTGAGCTGATTATGGCTGCTTGGCAAATAGTAGTGGTCAAGGGTGTTACCAGGTATGCAGACAATTAGAACCTACTGATATGATTCAGATTATTACATAGCCTCTTGTAATTGCTGCTTTTACTCTGGTGAATTGCAACTGCTAAACTGTAAAGGATATGAATTATATTCACTTTAGAAACAAAAATATAAGGAATCTAAATACAGTCCTATAAGGACAAACTGTCCTATTTTATTTTTTTTTTAAGGCTAAAGAAAACCATTACATTTCCCAGCTTTTCCTGCAAACCATCTCATAAAAGGTTGGCCTGTTCCACAGTGTGAAAAGGTTCCAACAGGTGTCTCACATTTGGTGATCTGAATTTTTACTTTACAATTTCATTCAGCTTCTCCCTTACCTGTTAAGAAGCATCCAATGAACTTACTTTTCATATTTAATTTTCTCTCATTTGTATTTCTATCTGCTCTTCAACATATTATCTTGGACGTAAACACTAGGCCAGATAGTGCCTGGTGTGTCTTGGCACAGAATCGATGGGGGCAGTCAATTCTGGGGTATCCTCCTCTCAGCAGGGACATGTCCCTTCATGGGACTCTGCAGAGATGAAAACTGCACGTGGAGGCGGGTAGAGACAAGGTGAGGCTGAGGCTGGAAGTGGATTGGGCCTGTTGGCAAATATGTTGACAAAATAATAGCACTCCAGACTGTAATACTTCTCCCATGGCCCCAATCCACACAGCTGAACCTCGACCCACATCCTCTTTAATGGAGGCTCCCAGTGACAACTGTGGCCAGGAGAGACCCTGACAGCAGAGCTCAGGAGACTTGCAGGGTCCTGGGGTAGAACGACTGGCCATTTGGTAGGAGGGAAAATCCTCTGTTTCCCCATCACCATTTCCATGGAATAATTTGTGACAAACTCCAGGTGGGTTTCTGTGCTAAGTTCTCCTCGTAGATCTCTTTCAGTGGGTGTTTCCACAGGAAAGGATGAACTTGGCCTCTGACAGGCCACTGAGGTCCCCATTCCAAACACAGTGGAAGTTACCGATGGCTCAGCACCACTCCGGACAGGGCCCAAACAATATTATTTATTAAATTATATTATAAATTAACTATTACCTTTATTATTTTGCATATGGTTTATACCAGTACTGCATGAACACATTACAGATCATCTCCTGGGCATCAAAAGGGAACCAGGCCCCTTTTTCTTGTCAAAATATCTGTATTATTTAAAGTATCTCAGAGGGGTCTACTTCTCTTTTGGCCTCTAGTGATATTTTGGCTAATTTATGTAGAATAAATATTATCCACTAAGGGACAAATCAAAT
Organism: Gopherus evgoodei; assembly: GCF_007399415.2. Taxonomy (NCBI): domain Eukaryota; kingdom Metazoa; phylum Chordata; order Testudines; family Testudinidae; genus Gopherus; species Gopherus evgoodei. The sequence goes on along the minus strand of NC_044336.1, from coordinate 22,933,946 downwards.
TTCTTCCCTTGATGATGAAGGCAGATTGGGACTGACTGATAATGCAATGTTATTACCTTAGTCCCTGGACATTTTCTAGGCAGCTGAACTGCTTCATTCAGTTTCATTCTCAAACCACAGTAATTGGTTTAGATATAAATTATCTGTGGGGCTAATAATAATGTTCACCTAAAATGAGCCAGTTCTTCCAGGAGAAGTTTGGCTCAGTAAAACAGTTCCTAGCTGATTATGGAAACTGTAGAATGCTTGCTGATAGAGGGAAAATAGAGTGCATTTATAACACTGATAGGAAATGTCAGCTGCGGGGGAGAGCATTTGTAAGTTTCTGCTTTATACATATTTTCAAGATGAAAATGCCACTTTTACTGAGCATGAAACCATGAGAAAATCAATGCCAGAACTTGCAATTTTTTAAAGTGGTGCTAATTAGAAAGATATTTGTAAAATCAAACCTTTAGATTCCATACATTTGTATCTTTTGATGTCTGATTTAGCTGCTGCTTCATGCCACTCAAGTCTTACTAAGAAAAGCAGAAGTTGGGTCCCCTGCTAGTCTGTCTGGGGGAGTTTACCATCTGATCTACGGGATACAAAGATAAAAGTCCTTGCATACTTTTTTCCTTGCAAGTACTGTACTATAATTTGGAAAGTGCCTTTATTCTAAACTCCACTCATGTGAAAAAGTGGCAGATATATGGCAGCTAAGGCTGCTCCCTTTTAGTATTTCCTTGTAACTAATCCTCTAATGCTAAGGGAACTGTATATATTTCCATTTTGCATGGAAAGCAGAGCTATATTTATAAAACTAAAGGCAGTGCCTTCCAGGAATGACAAGACAGTGATAGCGGCGACTCACTCAGTTGTATCAGAAATGCAACAGTTCCCTTAAATACACTTAAAAAAGGAAAAAAGGAAACTAGCATAATAAACAATAAATATTCATGTTAATAAGGATCATTCTATTCTCCTATGTATTTATCATTTCAGGAAGAAGAGTTTGTTCTCTTTTGTCTTGCTTTTTGTTTTTTAGTAAGTTATGACTAAATTCATGAGAACTTTGCGTGCACAGAAAAGCCTGCTGTAATACTAGCTTTGGTGTTTCCTGCCCCTTCATACTACATCTATTTGAGGTTCAGAATCTTAAGCAGAACTACTGTACCAGCAGAAAATGCTAAAAGGGAATCTGAATATTCCTAAAGTCAATAAAAGCTTTAGCAAGACACTTTTTATAGATGATGTTGAAGTCCTAGGTGACCCTTCCCTGCTGATATCCATTCATCAGATACCATCACGATTAGTCAACAAAGAATCACAGCTTATAATATTATGAAAAATTTTGCAAATAATTTGTTACACAAAATAACATTGTAAATCATGCATATGTGTTGCTTGTCTGTTTCTCTTTTGGAATACTCTAGTGTAATATGGTATTGGTTTATCTCACCCTTAGGCGGGGACAGTTTGTATTAAAAGAAGTATCAAAATATATGTTGATAACTAAACCTGGCCCCTATGTTAATTTGCCAAAACCTGTAACCTGTGTTATTGTGCCAAGCTTTAAAATGTACCAATGGAGTAATAAATGTTTGTGACCTTATGGAAAGCTTGCTTTGAAGATGTTTATTTGCTTCAGCGACCTTTTGCTGGTGAGTATAAGGTTCATGCATATTGTGTTTCCACCTACACTGCTGGAAAAACCTCCAAATCGAGGCAGTTCCAGAGGAGAGAAGGAAGAAGGCAGGATTCCAGAAAGTCATTGGAAATGGAATTAAGAACAACCCTTGGAAAGTCAACAGAGTGCTATGCACAGACTGTTTTACAGGTACCTTGTGTTTTGAGAACATTAGATACTTTATCTTTTTTTTTTTTTAAGCAAAGTCATAGACTTTTGAGCAACAGTTCTTCCTCTCAGTACCTATCCCTGACACAAAGGCTGCCTGAAACATGGTTTCTGGGTTTTCCCCCAATTTTCTTTCCAAACCTAGCATTCTCCCCACCATGTGTCCCCCAATGCTCTGTGGGAGAGCAGATCTTCTCTGAAATGCAGGGAACAGACAATGGTCCATTCTATTATTTTCCCGAGTGGCAGCTTTTAAGAAACTTATTTCCTTATATCGCAATTTTTAAACATCTTTTTTCTACCCTTCTTTACCGGTTCATTGGTTAAAGTGCATATATTTATCTCAAGCATATTGTTTTAGTTAGAAGCCACACAATGACTTTTTATTCACACACTGCTAATAGCTTAGGGCCAAAGGCACTCCAATGGTTACACTAAAGATAAGTTTGGCCCACAGTATTGAAATTTTCTGGTTTTAGCTACTGAAAGCACTGACCTTCTGGGTTCTTCTACCTTTCTTTTCCCATTCTTCCATTGTGCAATTAGTGTATGCTAAGCCATTAACTAAAACTGCAACACTAGCTAGGCAGAATAATGTATTTATAGATTTTTTTCTTATCTTTCATAATCTTCGCACTGGTAGATAGAATTTTGGGTCCTCCTCTCCCAGAACTGGCAATGAATGAAGAGAACTTAATGTCATGCATTAGTAAAAGCAAGACATTGAAGAAGACAACAATAATGCAAGAGAAAGTGAAAATACAACTTCAAGAGATGCTGGAGAATAGTGGAGTGCAGTTCAGATAGTAGGCAAGTACCAGTTCTAGCCTTTGGTAAAACTTGTAAGTATGATTTCGCTGTTGTCCATGATAAGTTTTCAACGTGCTGAGACATTAAAAGTCAAGAGAAATGCCAGAGCACAAAGCTAGCTGCAGGAAAAAAAGATGACTCAGTTCTTTGTCTCACAAAGCATGTTAAAGACATTATAAAGTGCTTACAGATGCTCAGAAATTCAGATTGCCTGATTGGCTGTACATTTGAAACCATGTAATTCTGAAGAGAAGATACTGTGCTGCATGCAATGGAACATTTTCTGTAACTGGAATATATATTACTATGAAAGGGAACAGGGATTTTTTTTTAAAATTTCAATTAAATTAGATAATTGTGCTTTAAAGTGAACTTTTATGTCAACCTGAAAGTACCTCTGTCTTCACTCTGGCACAATTCACAGAATCATAGAATTACAGGGGAGTCACATCTTACAAGGGGGTTAGGTTCTGAAGTCAGCGCGTAAGGTGAAAATTGTGTATAGTCAAATACTCGTTGAGTGGAATGGTGGGTGGAATTGCCCGCACTACAGGTACAGTATTTAAATTGTTATTTTTCTTTTTTGTTTTGTTTTGCCGAGCACGTATAGTTAAAATAGCGTTAAGTTAAATGCGCCAATGATGCGACTCCACTGTATAGAATCATAGAATCGTAGGACTGGAAGGGACCTCAAGAAGACTTCTAGTCCAATTCCCTGCACTCAAGGCAGGACTCAGTATTATTTAGACCATCCCTGAGAAGCGTTTGTCTAATCTCTCTTAAAAACCTCAGACGATGGAGATTCCACCAATCTCCCCAGGCAATTTTTTTCCACTCTCAGTTAGGAAATTTTTCCTAATGTTCAACCTAAACTGTTCTTGCTGCAAAATTAAGCTCATTGCTCGTATCCTCAGAAGTTAAAGAAAACAATTTTTCTCCTTCCTATTTGTAACAACTTTTTATGCGCCAAGACAGACTTTTAAGACATCCAAGTCAATAGACTCAAGGCAGCAGAATAGCTGAAACATAGTTCTTTCTCCTAAAATCAATACACTTGGGCCAAATCCTGAAGTCCACACACCTCTTCCACTCAGGCAAAATTATTACTTATGTAAATGAAAATATTGACTGAGGAAGGACTTCAAACTGTGGTCCATTATAATGGGGAAAACAGAAAATCCTGGGATATACCATAAAAACCTTGTAAATTTTACTCACCCATTCCCTGGGGATGAATAACTTTCTTTGCTGGGTAATATCACTGGGTCATTTTCTCATGATGTTTTGAAGGATTGTGTTGAAGAGTGGGCAGCAGATAATGTGACTGTGCTTGTAAATTTTCATGACCATCTTATAAGGCTGAGGTTAAAGATTTGATTTTTTGGGGCTTGCAGTCTATTCAAATACTATATTCCTAATTAAACCATTGCAATGGTATTATTATTAAAAGACTGATGTTACAAATTAAGAAATACAGATCCAGAAAATGATGTGTTATGACTAATAAATATTCTATACAACTATATAGGTCTTTATATCAAATTGCTCATTAGGGCAATGTTTAGCTACAAAAGTAATTTAAATGGACTTGAGATTCCTCTAGAGAATCTTATTGCATATTCCTCTCAGAAAGAGACCTCTAATGATTGACAGAATTTGGCATGTTTGTGGATGTAGAACCACTAAAAACAATAAAACATGTTCTAACCAGATGGCTTACAGAAAGGAAATCAGTGTCGACTGCAGCAGATGAATTGTTGCTCTTTTCTTATGGGTACAGATAACAGAAACAACAACATTAGCTAACTTACAAAAATCACAGTAAACTTTACACAAAAATAATAATGAGTAAAGAGGTTTCTCACTGGATGAAGGACAGAACAGGTATGTTATCTAGGATAGTCAAAACACAGATACTCAACAACATTACAATCCTGTTGCATCAACACACATCAGATAAAAAGACAAATCGCTACTCATTTGACATAAAAGTAGTAAAGTCATAAGGTACAAAAAGCTGTGATCAGTGTTTTCATTTTTCACTAAACATTGCTTGTATTTAATAATTTTTCATAGCTTGCCAGTTACAACATTGTCATAAGATTCTCAGCCAATGACCATTACATTCTAATCTCCAAAGACACAGAGAGCATCAAAGAGAATGGTGAACATGTAAAATGTTCCAGTGTTCCCAATTACATTTCTTTTTTGACATAGCTGGCAAACTTGTTGGCATATGTAGCGAAAGGGCAAAGAACTGAACTGGATGAAGATTCAACTATCTTCTCACTGCCAATGGTAGACTCACCAAAATAGGTTTGAATCACATTGCAAGTTTCTCCTTACAGCTCTGACATTAACCTGAAGAAGGGCTCTGTGAAGCCTGAAAGCTTGTCTCTCTCAGCAATAGAAGCTGGTGCAATAAAAGATATTATTTCATCCACCTTGTCTCTCTAATTGTCAGTAACTGTGCTTTATCTGTTTCCTAGGCTATTAAATGAGCACCTTTCATGGCTACCTACAGTCCCATGACAGAAAAAATGGTGGACAACTTACTGCAGTTCCAACAAAAGTGTTCTTTTAAAAATAAAACTTTCAGACAACGAACTTTTAAAAACCAAAATAGTCATTTTTGTGAAGGGAGTAATTTGAATATGAAGCAAGGAAAGGATTCTACTAAATAAGTCTCTCAAAAGTGGCACACTGCACAACTGTAAATAACAAGTGTAAATCTACTGTATTAACATCTCCCCAAAACTTGATGTGTTTGTCCTCTTCATTATTGATCATTTGGTATCCCGGAAATAGAACAACTGAAACCGAACAAAGCCAGAGGAAAAATGTCTTTCAGTTTTAAAACAAGAAAACAGCTCAGCCTGCCCTGCCTCAATGTTTTCTTTTAATAAATGCTTCTGTTTCACTTCAGCATTTATGTAGCAGCAGCAGATCATCATTCAGATGCACCATTCTCTTCCACGGGCTTTCTTACAAAATTAAGCAAAATACTTTGAGAAAGTCTTGTTTCTTAATTGTGCTTCCAACATCTAATTTTCAGGGAAAACTTCCAACAGTAGATAATAATCAGCACTACAGGTGACAAATGTAGCTAGCTAATGGATCAATATTTGCTAAAACACTTTGCAGATTATACGATAGCAGAAATAGTCATGGCTTCCCAAAGTACCTCTCTCAAAATGTACAATATAATGCAACCTCGCAGCATCATTTCTGTGTGTAATTGTGTAGTAAATGACCTTGAATATTTTTTTATTTTCAACCACTGAAGTTTTCACAATTCTCCATTAAGTTTGACTAGATCGACTAGAATTTTGGAAAGTGTATATGTTGTTGATTTTACATATTTTTTCTGTTATAAGGTTCATGACTATTTCCAAACTCATTCCAACGATAGGACACTACATATAGATTTAGCATTGCTTGGTTCCTGAAACTTGCCTCAGAGAGGCGAAGAATGCTCTTGGGGTTAAGGCATTGAACTGGAATGCAAGAGATCTGCGTTCAACCCCAATACTGCCCCAAACTCACTGTGTATCTTTGGGCAAATCACTAAATTTCACTGTACCAGTTCCCCAGCTGTAAAATAAGGTCATTAACACTTTCTTTCTCCCACCCTTTATCTTGTCAATTTAGATTGTAAGCTCTTTGGTGCAAAAACCTCTCTGTGCTTGTGCAGTGCCTAGCACAATGGGATGCCGGTTTTGGTTTCAACCTTTAGACACTACCTGTAATATAAAGAAATACAGAAACACACACTGGCTTGCCCTGAACCTCTGACATTACAGAGTGCTACAGTGACATTCCAAGATGTATACTGAGGATAGATGGACAGAATGGTTTAGGCAGCCTCCAACGACTAAGTCAATGTTTTCCATAGAGCACTGAGTAGCTTAGACATGTTTCTTACAGAAACGTGAAACATTATTTACAATTACAAGTGCTATGTGCTAACAAACATAGCAAGGCTTATAAGAAAACAGAACTACAGGCAAAATTAGCATATTCATGAGGTTTTTGAAAGCATGGCTGTTCCAACATTCAGCATTTGTGACAGGTTTGTAAATACTACAGGTACATTTTTGCCAACTATGTTCTCGAAATACGGTGTCAGGCGCCCTAACAGAAATATTCTGAATGCTTTAAATACCCTAAGGCTTAAAATAATTTGTTTTATTTTAAGAAGGAACCAAACATGAAAGGGCAAAGGAGGGGGAGGATTATCCAAATAAAAAAAGAAGGGCAGCCAGCCAGCCATGCAGCCCTGTTGCAGAATGTTACAAGATGTGCAGGAGTCTTGGGCTCCAAGGCACATTGGGAATTCAAGTGCTAAGCCCACAGACTCAGGGCTTGTCTACATGGGGAAATCTCCCAGCATAGCTACATTGGAGTAATTTTTCCACTAAAATTTTACCAATATAAATCCCTCGAATAAAAGTGAACAGTGTCCACTCAGGGACCTATATCAGTATAACTGTAGCAAAGTAATTATTCTGGTATGCCTGGAAATTTTCCTGTATAGACATGCCCTCAGACTAACATATGTATCAGAGACAACTCTCTTCCTGTTCCCAGATGTGACAACACCCAGGAAATAAATGGTGGTGATGCAAACAATATATAATGTGCACAGAGGTACAGACTATTTTTTAAAAAAAGCTACTGTGTTCTAAGTACAACCCTTTCTGTTTTGGCTCTATATTTATAACTAAAATACGCTTCTGAATTTTTTTTCTTAAAGTAGTTAAGGGACACTGAAGGAAAATGGTCTTTTATAATGATTAAAACTAAAAGATAACACCATAAGACATTATTTCTTAGAAAATCCTGGAGTCTCATTTATTAACAGAATGGTGTTAAATGAGGTGAAATAGAAACTGAGTGTTGCCCTGAAATATTTTGTCACAAGATCACAACATGCTAATGAGATTGTGCCCAACCTTATGAATATTAACACAGGTGGATAGCGTTCTCAACAGAATCCTCGAGTCAGTGACAAAAACCTACACAAAATAGGAGTTCCTCCTTATAAGGAAAACAGAACGTATTCAATTCTACTTTTCCCACTTTGTGGTCTCCAATGTTCTGTTTTGGGTTCAACAAAATGTTTTGTTCAATCCTGTAGGAAATTTTTCAACTTTTAGGTCTACCAAAATTTTTGAAAAATTTTCATTTTGGGTCAACCCAACACAATTCCCCTCACCACCCGATTTTTTGTAATGGCCAATGAATCAAACAATCAGTTATTTACATAGCTCTGGTTGCAAGGTTTTCTCTATAGGTGTTTGTAACTCTAGAATTCAATGTCTTCCTTAATCTGCCAGAGCCCAAACTGACTGACTTTAAGGGCATAATGCTTTATGTGCAGACTGAATTTAAGTTCTTTGCACAATAAATGTTTGATGAAGCTATTTATGTCAAAGTTTAGGCCAAAATTAGGCACCATGCATCAATAATTGGCCACCTAAATACATAGCCCCCATTTCTCAGATATTCAATGTCTTATCAGGCCAGTTTTATTTAGGTGCTTAATGTTAGACACTGAATTCTGAAAATGTTAGCTTAATGAACTTGATTACCGTGCAAATCACAAAAAGCAACAAAGAGTCCTGTGGCACCTTACAGACTAACAGATGTATTGGAGCATAAGCTTTCGTGGGTGAATACTCACTTCGTCAGACTACAAATCACAGGATGTGAACATGACATTGTAACAAGCTGGCCTTCTCCTCAGCTCCCAAAGGACTCTCTGCCACACCCAGAATCTCTTTTCTGGCAGTTGATTTCCCAGATCACTGCCTGTTAGGATCACTCCCTCTGGGGCACCTGACATTGGCCACTGTTGGTGGACAGAAACTGGGCTAGATGGACCTTTGGTCTGACCCGGTACGGCCGTTCTCATGTTCTTATGTTATGTTCAAAACAAACAAAAAACAGTTCCTCGGTCCACTCTGGGTAACAGCTCCCAAGGTCATCCTCCCCTCTTTTACCTCTTCTCACTGCTCCCAGTTCTTGCAGCTCCCAGGCTCTGATGAGGTCTCTCCTGCCCGCTAGGCCAAGTGCCCTCTTTTAACCCTAACTGGGATCAGCAGACCTGACACAGAGTGCACTGGGTGCACTGGTCCTGCTCCCTCTTAAAGGGCCAGTGGCACCCCGTGACAGACCTAAAGGTGAACTGCACTACTACGTTGATGGGATAAAGAAAATAAGACCAATTAGATGGATATATTTATAAAATAAGGATATTTTGGTAGAAACTTGGTAGGATAGTAGATAATCCTGAATTTAGGGAGAAATGCAGAATAACTGCATAAAAACCTTTTGTTATTTAGACTGTGGGGAAGGTATATATAAAACTTTACTTTTAATGAAGAGAAATGCTTTCTCTTTCACTGTATCAATTTCACTTCATTTCTTATTTTGCGTGTCTGGCAGAAGGTTTTGTCATCATCACTGGAAGCAAATTCATCTACTGTGACATCCCCATTTGGAAATCACTCCAGTGACCACTAAAGAAAAGTCTCAGAGCTACTCAGTCTCTCTTCAAGAATGTTCTTCCTCTAAAAGGTAATAGTAATTGAAAGGTCTCATGGGATGTCACCCAATGCCAGATAAAGGAGATTGCAATCTGTCTGTTCCTCAGTTTTAGTTTCAATCAGCAATGCTATGTATAGCAAACACACCTGTTTCTGTCAACAGTCTTTTCTCAAGCTCTTCTATCTCACTGCATATTATAATGCAGGTGACGTGACAAAGGCTATATTTCTAAGAGACCTACTTTCACAAATGAACAACTTTATGCTCTAAACACAAATAGGGGGCTAGGGTCTTTATCCAGCAGAACACTTGAGCACATGCTCAACCATAAGCATATGAAAAGTCCTGAAATGTGCTTAAGTGATCAGTGCTTTAAAAGCCTCTTTTCTATGCCTCCAGGCAGGGACGGCTCTAGGCATTTTGCTGCCCCAAGCACGGCAGGCAGGCTGCCTTTGGCAGCTTGCCTCCGGAGGGTCCGTTGGTCCCGCAGCTTCGGCGGACCTCCCGCAGGCAACCCTCCGCAGGCACGCCTGCAGGAGGTCCGCCAAAGCCGCAGGACCAGTGGACCCTCTGCAGGCAAGCCGCCAAAGGCAGCGTGCCTGCTTCCCTCACGGCGACTGGCAGAGCGCCCCCAGTGGCTTGCCACCCCAGGCACGCGCTTGGCGTGCTGGGGCCTGGAGCCGCCCCTGCCTCCAGGCATGTTTTACAGCAGTTCTCCTTGATAAGAAGTCTCTGTCTGGACATCTGCCCTCATGGTAAGGCTCCCTAAGTCCAAGAGCTTTAAAAGAAGGACTTGTTTCCAGTACAGTATTAGTGATGCTAAAACAGAGCTCCAGAACTCTGTGTATAACACTTGGAAACTTTTCTCTCCAACCAAAGGGCTCTCATGGAATATGCTAGCTGGGTGATATCCCAAAAGTTCCTGAGGACTCAACACTGCAGCACAGTGCAGAGCTCCCCTTTGGCCCCTCTCGGTCACATTATCCATCCTTTTTTCATTTTATATTTTTCGCCCATGGGGATTAAAGATGAAATATATGATAAATGCACACACAGTAAAGGATTTACATTAAGAAGGATATTATATATTTTTGGTATTTAGTAGCCACTCTACTTCCCATCCTTCCATTTTTACTAGATGGTAAAATAAATTAATTGATCTTGCCATAAGTTTAACAGTGTAATTTGCTGAAAAGTATCAGATCCTCAGAAGAAAAGAGAAGCATTTTGGGAGACACTTTTTCAACATATGCCATAATACATGAGAATTGTTTAATATATGCATATTTCTGATGATTTAGAGCACCTTTTGAAGTCATAGGGTTTCTTGTACATCCAAAAAGTCACTTTTAAGGTGAGAGGTTCTTGACTAGACTACTACTAATACAGAGTATCAGAGGGGTAGCCGTGTTAGTCTGGATCTGTAAAAGCAGCAAGGAGTCCTGCGGCACCTTATAGACTAACAGACAGTCTGTTAGTCTATAAGTTGCCACAGGATTCTTTGCTGTTTTTACTAATACAGAGTTTTCTTAATTTATTTGTAAATGATGTTCCAAAAAATTGTAACACGTGCCTTAACTGTGCTCAGTTTTGGGGTCACTGAGCTAATAAGAGCTACTTGTAATAATCAGACTTACATAAGAGATTACAATCATTGTCTATATACCGACACCATTAACAGAAGAGACTAGGGAATGATAGCAAAGAAAGCTTTCGTCCCTTTACACACAGATAGGAAAAATATCATTAAACAATTTATGAAAACAAAGTGACAAGGATCATTGTGCAGATAAGATAGTAATGTTAATGTGAATTTCATTATGCTAATTAATTAAATATGGAGAACAAGATCAGCAGTAGCCTGGTTCTGATAGGTAAACTTCCGTAGTGCTCTCTCATATAGCCCAAGCTCCTTCCCCTAGCAAAACAGCTTTTTTGTTTAACACAAACAAAAGCCTTTCTTACAAACTCAGGAAGAAGAGGTTTCTCCTTTTAAACTATGTTTATTTATGAATTTTAAGTGCAGACCCTCACAGATTAAATGTTGCTTGTTTCAGAAAGTCATCCGCTCTACTCTGTTCTAAGGGGGGGGAAGGGGAATGTTTTAACAAGAAACTTCCCACCATCTGAGCATCAAAAACCAGGAAAAATGCACTGCTGCTTATGTAAGCAACATTTCTGAAGTCACTGGGAATCAGGCTATGTCTCAAGATGACCAGAGATACATTGCTTAGTGTGTCAGAAAATATAAAAACAGCAGGTTTGCAAAGCTTAAAAAAGAAAAGAAAAAAGAGACTGAAGAATTTAACTATTATTTTTATATTATGCAGAAATATAATGAAATAATTTGGTACAAAAGACTATATATTTAAAGATGTGATTAATTCCACTCCTATTCAACAAACCACTTAAGCTTGTGCTGAATTTGGCAATGGATATTTTGCTGAATCAAGGCCTTAATTCAGAAGTTGAGTGTGTGGGTCAGATTCTGAGCTAGTAGAAACTAGTGTAGCTCTCCTGAAGTCACTGGTGCAGTGTTGATTGACGGCAGCTGTGGATCTGGACCAATATTTATAAATGCATACAGAATCATGCTGAAAACATGCTTAAATATATGAATGAGTTTATATGAGAATATCTTAAACTAGGCCTCCAAGAAAAAGAACAGGTTAGTTTCAAACATTTGCTTCATGTAATTGGATTGGATTTGCCAAAAAGTGACTTTTTATGCAGGCATATAATCTGCTAGAGGAAAGTTATACTGAGTCACTGGATACATCTAAGTCAAACTCCAGTGAATACAATTACTGAATGCTGTATGAACAAGAATGATACCTGCATTCATTTGCCTACTGCCATGATTTCAAATTTTAATTACACAAAAACAGCTAGTAGCATCAGTGAGTGAACTCCACAGATTACCTTGATTGCTCTGTCATTATCTCTAATCATCTGCTGCTTCTCATCTTCAAACTTTTGTACAACATCCTGGAGTCGCCTTTCTGCAGCAAGCTGCTGCCGGCTGCTTTCCTCTGTCAGAGAGGAAATGGTTGTCTTAAGTTCAGCTACCATCTAAAAAGAAAACAGCATGCTAAAACTCCTTGTTCAGTGAGCTGTATGTATTTTGCATGTATTTATACTTGACACAAGAATGGAGTTGGCAAACTCCACTGTGCAAACTAAATATTTTAAATTAACATATTACACACTGGCAAGCATGAAATTCCACACAGAGAAAAGGAATATAATAAAACTGTGAATGGCATAAAACTGCTGAACACAAAATATTTGGAAGAGTTTTCCACTATAACATTCCATAATATTTACTCATCAGAACAAAGCACATCTGTGATCTCAAACATATAAGATGTTTCCAGTTTTCCACTTCACTGAAATGTCTTCTTGGGATTTTTAGCAAGACTTCAGAACTTTCTGCACTATAACAATCAAAGAACACTGAAATGAACATGCTAATAGCTCTTTGTCTGTTTGAAAGATACATCATAGTTTGATACTGTAGGTAAGAAAAAGTTGTACTTTACATACTTAACTGAAATGTTAAACTTGACAGGGCATTCCTGTGCTGTTGGGAGGAATGTATTTTATTTAACAATAAATTTGAGGTCTGGTTCAATGCCCAGGGACTTTTTACATGAAACACCCATGATTTGTTGACTATCTGAAATCTAGTTGTTTTACCCTTTTTATCACTGTAAAAAGCCATATTAAGCCACACTTTGGGGGCATATATTATAGAATGCTATGCTTAGACCCAAGTGTCCTGATCCAGTGAAGCGCTTAAGCACATGCTTAACTTTAAGCATGAGAGCAGACCCATTGACATCAATGCAACTACTGATGTGATTAAAGCTATGTTGCTCTACTAGGGCCACAGAATCCAATCCTGAAAACACTGAAGCATATGAATAGTTCAATGATAACAACTGTACTACTCACACATGCTTCAGTGTTTGCAGGACTGGATCCCTAGACTGTAAAGAGACAACTAGTTTAAGGCCACACTATTTAATTTATTTAGGGGGAAAACGGAAGGTTTCAGATGTATATCTGATATTACTGTTATAAAATATTTTAAAATAAAAATATTGGAATTATGAAGAGACGAGAAGGGAAGTAATTTTTTAAATAAATGTATTGTGAATTCATTTCCCTACAGTTTGCTAATGGATGAAAACCAGAAAGTGAGATAGACTATAAATAAAAAGTGAAACTGATCCTGCCAGTTTCAGTCACAATGGACAAAAATGCCAAAAATATACAAATGATATAAATTGCAAAATTAACACTTCTTATCTTGTTAATAATCTAAACTTTTATCAGTATCCAGTTTCATATGGAGAGTATCCCTTTGAACTCTTATTTAACTGACAACTGGTTAGACTTAATGCTTTCATAATTTTTAAGGGGCAAACTAATTGTCAGTAAAAACATAAGGGCATGGATATTGGAGGAATCTCTAATTCCTGCATCTACATGAGCAGGGAACATTATGGGGTATTAATATCAGTAACGTCTGTAAAATACAAATGTAAATTAAGAGAAAGGCAATATCAAGAATGATATATGATCAAATGTTCTCCTTTATGTGGAAAATTAAGTATTATATTATTTGGGTATAATTAGGCGTCTGCAGTAACAAGGAAATTATCTTTGAAAAGGTAAAAAAAAGATTATAAATGACCAGATGGTATGGAGCAATACAAGAACCTACATAAGAACTTGCTATCCAGTCCTTTAGAAATGTTCAATTCTATATTTAAGTACTGAGATACCGTTTTCTACCAGTAAAATCAATGGGCACAAATTTAGAGCTAATTTAAGCAAATGCAACTCCAATAAAAGTCTGTAGTCTGAATTCAGCAGCAATATAAATGGTAGTCTGGGTCAGAAAATTATCACCAATCTGGTATTTACTGGGTATTTAAAATGGAAGTAGAAGAGGGTGGTAACCAATGTAAATTGCACTCATTTGACAGAAAATACCAAATAAGTATAAATTACATTACTTTGCTATTTACAACCAATGCGTAGTTATATCACTATGTATCTGCTGAATTTTTGTCCATTTTATTTAGGGTAACAAAAAATAGTAAGTTGGTTAAAATGCAGCAGTAGGAGAGGAAAGCACTGACATACTGGGCAGACTTGATCTATTAGAAGTTTATTGGGTTAAGAACCTGGACATACATAAACATTTTAAAAATATTTTAAGAAAATCTTGACAAAAGTTTCCAGACAAGGACCTGCTTTGGGCAGTAATTCTCAGGAAAAAAAAAATCTAACTGTTTATTTTGTATAAACTTCAAAAAGAATTTCTGGGAATATCTTCTCTGTGTGGGTGTTAAAAGTGAATATTCCAAGAGGCCACAGAGAGTAAGATATAGGCTGATGTCAGCAACATAACCAAATGAAAGTTACAAATGACCTATTATTAATGTTAAGCTACAAAAAATATATTCAAACAACACTAAGGGTCTGATTCAAACCCACAAGAGTAAAGAAATCCAGAATGAAACCCCATCTTTAATTCACCCATTGTATCAAATAACTGTAGCATACAATGTATGGTCTGTAAAATCAGCCACTGTTTAGAAATCCCTTACAATGGTTGTCACAGAATCACCAAAAGTAGAAATGTAACAGATTGATTAGGTCATCTAGTCCAACCCCCTATAATAAAGGACATTCCTTACAGTATATTTGCTAATGCAATGTCCAGTTTCCTTAAATGGGTTGGCATAACATATTTCCCAGATTTGGACCTTAGCGCCCAAAATATGGGTGTTAGCATGAAAACCTCCAAGCTTAGTTACCAGCTTGGATCTGGTAAAGCTGCCACCACCCAAAAAATTAGAGTGTTTTGGGGCACTCTGGTCCCCAAAAACCTTCCCTGGGGACCCCAAAGACCCAAATTCCTTGAGTCTTACAACAAAGGGGAATAAACCATTACCTCCCCTCCCCCACTTCTCCCTTCCAGGTGTTCCTTCCCTGGGTTCCTGGAGAGATACACTGAAGCAAGCTCCGTGAATCTAAACAGAGGGACTCCACCCTCCTCGTTTCCAGTCCTGGAAACAAAAGTACTTCGCTCTTCACCCAGAGGATATGCAAAGTCAGGCTTAGTAAATCTAACACAAAGAGATTTTCCCCCTGACTTCTTCCTCCCACCAATTCCCTGGTGAGCTGCAGACTCAATTCCCTGGAGTCCCCACTAAAGAAAAACTCCAACAGGTCTTAAAAAGAAAGCTTTATAAAAAGAAAGAAAAGGACATAAAAATTGTCTCTCTGTATTAAGGTGACAAATACAGGGTCATTTGCTTAAAAGAAAAAAAATGAATAAACAGCCTTATCCAAAAAGAATACAATTCAAAACATTCCAGCAACTATACACATGTAAATACAAAAGAAAACAATATAAACTTATGGTCTTCCTATCTTTGTACTTACAACTTGGAAACAGAAGATTAGAAAGCTGGAGATAGAAAAATCACTCTCATAGCCGAGAGGGCACAGCCACAAGACTAAGAACAAAGAACTCACACACAAACTTCCCTCCACCCAGATTTGAAAAAGTCTTGTTTCCTGATTGGTCTCTCTGGTCAGGTGTTTCAGGTTACTGGTGTTACCCCTTTACAGGTAAAAGAACATTAACCCTTAGCTATCTGTTTATGACACGCCCCCCAAATTGCAGACAGTGGGGAAGCTCACTGGCGGCGATTTCTTCCTAGAACTTTAAAATAAACAGATTAACACAACACATGCACCTTTACATATACCACTAAGTATATAACTAACAGACTTCTACATTTTAAGAACACTTTTTAACTACTGGAGTCTGGGAAACTCTGACGGGAGAGTGCATCAGCTACTTTGTTAGAAGCTCCTGAGATGTGCTGAATTTCAAAATCAAAATCTTGGAGAGCTAAACTCCAATGAAGAAGTTTCTTGTTGTTCCCCTTGGCAGTATGAAGCCACTTTAGCGCAGCATGGTCAGTTTGTAGCTGGAACTGCCGTTCCCAAACATATGGGCGTAGCTTTTCCAGGGCGTACACAATGGCGTAGCATTCCTTTTCACTGACTGACCAGTGATTTTCCCTCTCAGACAGTTTTTTGCTGAGAAACACGACAGGATGGAAGTTGTGATCCGTTGCTTCCTGCATGAGAACTGCTCCTATACCACACTCAGATGCATCCGTGGTTACTAGGAATGGCTTGTCAATGTCCGGGGCCCTGAGCACAGGGTCAGACATGAGCATCGCCTTAAGTTGGGTAAAGGCCTTTTGACACTCATCAGTCCACTTAACTGCATTTGGCTGGGTCTCTTTGGTCAGGTCGGTCAGTGGGGCAGCGATTTGGCTGTAGTGTGGTACAAATTGCCTGTAGTACCCGGCCAAGCCTACGAAGGATTGGATCTGTTTCTTTGACTTTGGGACAGGCCACTTTTGGATAGCATCCACCTTGGCCTGTAGGGGGTTTATGGTTCCTCGACCCACCTGGTGCCCCAGGTAAGTCACTCTGTTTTGGCCTATTTGACACTTTTTGGCCTTAACAGTTAGTCCGGCCTGCCTGATGCGCTCAAAGACCTTTTCCAGGTGTAGTAGGTGTTCGGGCCAGGAGTCTGAAAAAATGGCCACATCATCGAGGTAGGCAACTGCATATTCGCCCAGTCCTGCTAGTAGACCATCTACTAGCCTCTGGAAGGTGGCGGGTGCATTTCGCAGCCCGAAAGGAAGGACATTAAATTCATACACCCCCGCATGGGTGACGAATGCTGACCTTTCCTTGGCAGGTTCATCTAGCGGTACTTGCCAATACCCCTTGGTTATGTCTATTGTAGAGATGAACTGGGCACGTCCCAACTTCTCCAATAGCTCATCGGTGCGTGGCATTGGATAGTTGTCCGGACGAGTTACCGCATTTAGCCTAAGGTAGTCCACACAAAAGCGTATTTCCCCATCTGGTTTGGGTACCAGAACCACTGGAGATGCCCATGCACTGGTAGATGAGCGGATTATACCCATCTGTAGCATGTTCTGGATCTCCCGTTCTATAGCAGCTTGGGCATGAGGAGACACCCGGTAGGGTGGGGTTCTAATGGGGTGAGCATTACCTGTGTCAATGGAGTGGTATGCCCGTTCAGTCCGTCCTGGGGTGGCTGAGAACAATGAGGCGAAGCTAGTGCACAGCTCCTTGATTTGTCGCCGCTGCAGACGTTCCAGGGTGGTTGAGAGGTTCACCTCTTCCACGCCACCCTCTTTTTTCCCTTCGTAGTAGACACTTTCAGGCCACTCAGCATAATCTCCCTGGACTGTAAACTGACAAACCTTTAAGTCTCTGGAATAGAAAGGCTTGAGAGAATTAACATGGTACACTCTGGGCTTTAGTGAGGAATTGGGAAATGCTATGAGGTAGTTCACAGTTCCCAGGCGCTCTTGGACTGTGAACGGCCCTTCCCATGATGCTTCCATCTTATGGGCCTGTTGCGCCATCAAGACCATAACCTGGTCTCCTACCTTGAAGGAACGCTCTCTGGTATGTTTGTCATACCAGGCCTTTTGCTCTTTTGGAGCATCCTTTAGGTTTTCTTTAGCAAGGGCTAAAGAGTGTCGGAGGGTGCTTTGTAGGTTGCTTACAAAGTCCAGAATGTTAGTCCCTGGAGAAGGGGTAAACCCCTCCCATTGCTGCTTCACCAACTGTAATGGCCCCTTAACCTCGTGGCCATACACAAGCTCAAATGGTGAAAACCCTAAACTGGGATGTGGTACAGCCCTGTAGGCAAACAGCAACTGCTGCAACACTAGGTCCCAATTATTGGAGTGTTCGTTGACGAATTTACGTATCATGGCCCCCAAAGTTCCATTAAACCTTTCCACCAGGCCATTGGTTTGATGGTGGTACGGGGTGGCAACCAAGTGGTTTACCCCATGAGTTTCCCACAGTTCTTTCATGGTCCCTGCCAGGAAATTAGATCCTGAATCTGTAAGGATGTCGGAGGGCCAACCTACCCTGGCAAAAATGTCTCTTAGGGCCAGGCACACAGTGTTAGCCCTGGTGTTGCCTAGAACTACTGCTTCCGGCCATCGGGTAGCAAAGTCCACGAAAGTCAGTACGTACTGCTTTCCTCTGGGCGTCTTTTTTGGGAAAGGACCCAGAATATCTACAGCTACTCGCTGAAATGGGACCTCAATTATGGGGAGTGGCTGGAGTGGGGCCTTGACCTGGTCTTGGGGCTTTCCCACTCTTCGGCATACCTCACAAGACCGGACATACTTGGCAACGTCCTTGCCCATCCCCTCCCAGTGGAAGGACTGCCCCAACCGGTCCCTGGTTCTGTTCACCCCAGCATGGCCACTGGGATGATCATGGGCTAAGCTTAAGAGCTTCCCCCGGTATTTAGTTGGAACCACCAACTGTTTTTGCGGCTGCCATTCTTCCCGGTGTCCACCAGAAAGAATCTCCTTGTATAAAAGTCCTTGGTCTATAACAAACCGGGATTGATTAGAAGAGCTGAGAGGCGGTGGGGTGCTCCGTGCCGCTGCCCAAGCTTTCTGCAGGTTGTCATCTGCTTCCTGCTCAGTCTGGAAGTGTTTCCTTGAGGCTGGGGTCACCAGTTCTTCCTCAGACTGTGGACTTGGGATTGGTCCCTCTGGAAGCGATGTAGGTGATGGGGTTATTTCTATTGCTGGTGAACCGCTCTTCGCTGGTGCACCTGTGGGTATTTCAGGCTCTGGCTGAGCCTTTTGGGTATGGCTGTCTGTTGCTTCTGCCAGTTTTGGGTCGCTGGCGCCCTCTGGTGTTGAGTTTGAAGATGTGGTTGCACTTGCTGGTGCTGGTTGCTGTTCCAGTTCCGGGCCTGGGACTGGAGGTGCTGTGGCTGTTTCAGTGGTTGGCATGGAATCCGGGTCCACTACCTCTGTCTGGGTCTCTGGTAACACAGATGGGGCGTCTGTGGACGGCTCAGGAACAGGAATGGGTCTGGAAGCTTGCCTGGTTTGGCTACATATAACCATTCCTACTCTCTTGGCCCGCTTCACCTGGTTGGCCAAGTCTTCCCCCAGTAGCATGGGGATGGGATAATTGTCATAGACTGCAAAAGTCCACATTCCTGACCAGCCTTTGTACTGGACAGGCAGTTCAGCTGTAGGCAAGTCTACAGCTTGTGACATGAAGGGGTAAATTGTCACTTGGGCCTTTGGGTTGATGAATTTGGGGTCAAGGAAGGATTGGTGGATAGCTGACACTTGTGCCCCCGTGTCTCTCCACGCAGTAACCTTCTTTCTGCCCACTCTCAAATTTTCCCTTCACTCCAAGGGTATTTGAGAGGCATCTGGGCCTGGAGATCTTTTTGGTGATGGTGGTGTAATGAACTGCACTCGGTTGGCGTTCTTTGGGCAGTTGGCCTTTATATGTCCCAGTTCATTACACTTAAAGCATCTTCCATCTGACTGGTCACTGGGTCGAGGTGGGTTACTGGAGACTGGTGAGGTGGAAGAATAGTGTGTCTGTGGCTTTCCTTGGTTGTAGGTGGGGTCTTTGGTTGTCCTCGGTTGTAGGGTTTATGGTCGGTGTGCCTTCTGGGGTATTCGTTCCCCTTGACAATAGCTTTCTTGCTTTCTGCCACTTCCATCCATCTGGCTCCAATCTCCCCTGCCTCGGTGAGATTTTTGGGTTTTCCATCTTGTATGTACCGTGTTATGTCCTCAGGAACACCATCCAAGAACTGCTCCATTTGTATGAGGAGGTGCAGTTCGTCCAAGGATTTAACATTGTGTCCTGATATCCAGGCCTCATAATTTTTCCCAACATAGTAAGCGTGTTTGGGAAAGGACACATCTGGTTTCCACTTTTGGGTTCTGAAACGCCGACGGGCATGATCCGGGGTTATTCCCATTCTGTATCTGGCCTTGGTTTGAAAAAGTTTATAGTCGTTCATTTTCTCCTTAGGCATTTCAGCCGCCACCTCTGCTAAAGGTCCACTGAGCTGTGGCCTCAATTCTACCATGTACTGGTCTTCAGGGATGCTGAACCCAAGACAGGCTCTTTCAAAATGTTCTAAGAAGGCCTCAGCGTCATCACCTGCCTTGTAGGTGGGAAATTTCTTGGGATGTGGAACCATAATTGGCGAAGGGTTGTTAGGATTGGCTGGAGCATGTTGCTTAGCCTTTTCTAATTCCATGGCCTGTCGGTGGGTCTCCCTCTGGAGTTCTACCTGTCTTCTGTAGGCTGCCTCTTCTTCTTGTTTCCTGTGGTGGGCTGCATTTTTGGCATCTTGTTCCTTTTGTAGCCTTTCCATCTCTTGTTTGTGAGTTGCCTCATCTCTGGCCATTTGTGTTCTGAGCAGTTCTATTTATTTCTTCATTGCTTCCAGCTGTACAGCTTCTGGTTTTCGTGACATTCTGGTTCCTGTTTTCTTGTGTTGGGGTGCCCTCCGGTGTTTATCTTCTGAACTGCAGGTTCTCTGTTGCCTCCTGGGGTCTGCCTAGCAACAGTGCCTTTTTCCCTTTCTTCCTCTAGCTAATCTTTTAAATGTAAAGTAAACCAGAAAAACCACTTTATTTGCATGTGTATTGCTGGATACTTGACTCTCAATGGGAGTGCTATTGTCTCACAAAAGACCCTTAATAGTTCCTTAATGGTTCCTTCCTTAATATGGAAGCCAAAAACTGCAAGAGAGAGCAGAAAAAAAAATTCTCTCTGGTTCCTTTTAAAACCAAACTGTTTCTCTCTGCTTAAAAGCCCTAGAAGAGAAAATATATATATATATTCCTACTGGCTTCTGGATTCTATCTATCTATCCACATTACTATGCCACCATGTCATAACATATTTCCCAGATTTGGAAATATGGGTGTTAGCATGAAAACCTCCAAGCTTAGTTACCAGCTTGGACCTGGTAAAGCTGCCACCACCCAAAAAATTAGAATGTTTTGGGGCACTCTGGTCCCCCCCAAAAACCTTCCCTGGGGACCCCAAAGACCCAAATTCCTTGAGTCTTACAACAAAGGGGAATAAACCATTACCCCCCCCCACTTCTCCCTTCCAGGTGTTCCTTCCCTGGGTTCCTGGAGAGATACACTGAAGCAAGCTCCATGAATCTAAACAGAGGGACTCCACCCTCCCCGTTTCCAGTCCTGGAAACACAAGTACTTCCCTCTTCACCCAGAGGATATGCAAAGTCAGGCTTAGTAAATCTAACACAAAGAGATTTTCCCCCTGACTTCTTCCTCCCACCAATTCCCTGGTGAGCTGCAGACTCAATTCCCTGAAGTCCCCACTAAAGAAAAACTCCAACAGGTCTTAAAAAGAAAGCTTTACAAAAAGAAAGAAAAGGACATAAAAATGGTCTCTCTGTATTAAGGTGACAAATACAGGGTCATTTGCTTAAAAGAAAAAAATGAATAAACAGCCTTATCCAAAAAGAATACAATTCAAAACATTCCAGCAACTATACACATGTAAATACAAAAGAAAACAATATAAACCTATGGTCTTCCTATCTTTGTACTTACAACTTGGAAACAGAAGATTAGAAAGCTGGAGATAGAAAAATCACTCTCATAGCCGAGAGGGCACAGCCACAAGACTAAGAACAAAGAACTCACACACAAACTTCCCTCCACCCAGATTTGAAAAAGTCTTGTTTCCTGATTGGTCTCTCTGGTCAGGTGTTTCAGGTTACTGGTGTTACCCCTTTACAGGTAAAAGAACATTAACCCTTAGCTATCTGTTTATGACATGGGTCTCAAACCACTTCTCTTGGGAGACTATTCCACTGTCTACTAAATTTCATTACTATGAAGTTTGTCCTGATCGTCAGTTTAAATTTTCATTATCTTAGTTTGTATCTTAGTATCTTAGTTTCATTATCTTAGTTATTCCTTATTACTCATATAGTCTTTTTGTAACATCCTAAGCTATTTCTCTCCCCCCTTGATGTTTATGCCTTTTACATATTCAGAGCTGTTTAGAAATCCCCCACCTGCCACAGACATAGCAAGTTATTACAGAGTTAGTAGCTAAGGGAACTTCAACCTCAGGCCTGAATTTCTTTATATTGATGTCAAACTTTCTGGATTATATCAATCTATTTTCAAGGTTTGTTTTCTTTTTATTTCTCTTCATGGTGACATAACAAATGCAAGAGGATTTTATAAAAAGTCTCTCAAGGAAGTTTTTAAGTTTTTAAAGTTGGCATTCCAGTCAGTCATCCCACTTTAATGTAAATGCATGCACAGAAAATATGCATTTAGATTATTTTAGAAATGTATATTATTTACCTAGACATAATAGCTATATAAAACATATTTTCTGATACATGTATAGCGCCCTAAGTTTTTAGTGCAGCAGACTTGAGAGTCCTATGATATCCCACCACAGTATTTATGTCGACAGTTTTGGCGATGTTCCTTTGAAAAGTAGAAATTTTGAAGGTAGAAATTAAGATTCATTATTATTAATAAATTGCAAAGTGTTTCTGGCTTAACAGTAAAAGAGATGATTTGTAATTTCCATGTTGCTGCCTAGTATGTGGGCACTTGAAACATTCCTTATATTTGTTGGCATTAAGGGAATATTTGACCAATATTACTTTTGCTGAGAATAAACCTTTATAACCAAACTCAAGGCTTCATTTGTGGTTGTGAGACTCTTGCTTCTCAGAGAAGAACGATGGCTACATGCAAATCCTCATGACAGTTTTTACACTACTAAAATTTACACTATTAAAATTTTAACCTTCAATTGCATCTACATATTCTACCATTGTCTAAAACCATGCACTAGGAGCATGTTACTGGTATGCTGTACCAATATACTACACTGGCTAAGAACCTCTAGTGTTGACTTCGCTTATACAGACAAAGCTGTGCCTTTACTGGTATAGTTTATTCTACCACTACTTCCTCCTGCACCAAGCAAAGGAAGCTATACCAGTAAAAGTGCAGTTTTAACAGTGTAACTGCATCTATACTAGAAGGCTTTGCTGGATTAGCTATCTCGGTCATGGATCACACCTCTTCACTCCCCGAATCAACACAGCTGGTCCAGCAGATGTCTGCAGTGTAACCCAGGGGTCGGCAACCTTTCAGAAGTGCTGTGCCGAGTCTTCATTCATTCATTCTAATTTAAGGTTTTGCGTGCCAGTAATACATTTTAATGTTTTTAGAAGGTCTCTTTCAATAAGTCTATAATATATAACTAAACTATTGTTGTATGTAAAGTAAATAAGGTTTTTAACATGCTTAAGAAGTTTCATTTAAAATTAAATTAAAACGCAGAGCCCCCCAGAACGGTGGCCAGGACCCGGGCAGTGCGAGTGCCACCGAAAATCAGCTCGCGTGCTGCCTTCGGCACATGTGCCATAGGTTGTCTACCCCTGATGTAACCTAAATTTCCATACCATGTGCAAGTTAAAATGAAAGTTTAAGGTACTCAAAAGTAATTGTGAAGAATCGCTTACGACCACCATTTTTTTTGATTGACTTGAACTGTAATGGTAAATTGAATATACATTTTCAGTTCTCATGTCAAGGGTCATCAAAAAACCATTTTACATTAAGGAACAAAAAATTCCTCAATTAAGAAAAAGCAGTTATCTTCTATGTCATGATGTAATCTAGAATTCTTTTAAAATGTTTTGGGCTGTTAAAAAGCTGTGTCAGCATTCAGCAAAATTACTGGACTGATTAAGCCCTACAAATGGTAAATATCAAAACTGCATAGTTGGGCTAAAATCCTGTCATCAGATATGTGGCCAAGAACTGCCTTGTAATAGCCTATATACTTTATGGTTATGCAAGCAACCTTCGCTGTTTTTACAAGATGCACTGTTATGCAGGCCTGCGTACAGGGCCAATTTTGCCTCAGTTCTCAATGACTGTTCTCATTGACTCATTGTTAATGGTGCTCACGCTCCCAGCAGGATTTGACTCCCAATAGCTAAGAAACAGCAAGCTGAAAAACAAGGCTTTAATTGGTCAGTTAAATTTTCTGGGCTTTTTTTTTTTAAAAGTACTGTAATAAAATTTGGGAAAGGCAATTGATATTTGATTTTGAGGGAGTAGCAGGAAGTTTTGGACATAGAAAAAATAAAGTTCCAGAATAGAAGTACGGTAAATATATTTTTCCTTTTAAATTTCCAAATCAAGCTTACTAATTTGAGGTTCTTGTTTTCATGTTGCCTACCTGTGAAGATTTGGCCAACTTCTGACTGTATTCCTTTTCAATGTGCTTCAACCTGCTGTTGGCCTGAAATAGACACACACACACACACAGAGAAAAGGAAACCAGATTAGCTCAGATGAAGAATGTGTACAGACACTTTGCCACTGACCCCTACGCTTGGCACCTCATCTACATGCCTATCACTAAGCAGCTGGGATCTGTGCCAATTCCAACACCCTTTTGTGGCAGCCAGAAAACCACAAGGGCTTGTCTTTGATCTAGGGCCAACTATTCATCACTTAAAAGAGAGGAAAAATTGTACCTCTGCTGCCAATTATTAGAGAAACATAAAGGCCTCTACGGATAAAAAAAAAAAAAGGAGGGGGAGGGAGAGAGAGAGAGAGAGAAGTTTATCAGGATGACTTCATCTCTGTGAGAGGAAAAAAGGGAAGAAAAAAGCCACAAGTTCCAGTGGAGGCTGTGAGGGTTCAGTGTGACATGTATTATATGTTTTCATGTGGCAGCTGATGTCTGCAAGCTCCTTTTGTCAAATCTTACATTCTTTTTTAAGACTGCTGCTATTAAACTGAAAATCAAACCCATGATGCATGAGAACCATTTGGACCCTCTTTGACACACAGCTCTTTCTGCCTCCTGGTATATCTTTTATATCTCAAAAATAAGGAATAAAACAAAATTGGAAACAAGGCCCTTTGTTGTTCTGATATCATGGGTAACTGAGAAGCAGGTGTAGCTGTAATCTAGTGAAAAAACCCACAGCTCTTAAATTCACCATTAGTTTTCATCCAAACGAAGGACACAATTCTGAAATGGGTTGGAGATTTAAAAGCCATTGCTGTACTATAGCCGATAGACCTGTCTCGAAAAGTTTCCTCATAAATGTTCAGTTAATGGTTCTCGTATTCTTGCTTCTAAAATTTGAGGCTAAATGTCTGAGAAAAATGTATCTTTCAGTAAAAGAGCACTCTGAAAGCTGAGTTTTGAAGCAAGTCTAGGGCAAGCAGCCTTTCAAAGTGATATGTTCACAACACTAGAGAGGACAGAATCCATCACAAAGCCCTGATGCAGCAGCTAGCTCTGTGCAGGCAGACCCCAATGTCAGTGTGGAGCACTGCTAAAGCCAATAGGGCTCCGTATGGACGTAGTTGCAAAATTGGGATTTAAGGCTCCAAATCCTGTGAATGCTTATGCATGTATCTTCACTCAAGTGAACAGTCTGATTTACTTCAATGTGACTACACATGCTAAAGTTGCAGACACACGTAAGTCTGCAAGATCAGAGTCTTAATGAATATACATTAAAATGGTACAGAAAATGTGAAACAGCTAATTTAGAAGAATATGAAAACTTTTACAATCAATGCTCTTTTAAATGCTATTTTTAATGTAAAATATATTAGTCAGTTAAGAAAATTTATATTTCACCAAAATATTTAATTTTTAAATCGCAAATTTCTTCAGATTTAACTATTACAAAGCTGTAAGATGCATAGCTGTTTCCATATTTAACTATTGTATGGTATGAAATACCACTTTTCTAAAGCATCATCAGAAACACTTTTCTAGTGAATGAGTATAAGTTTTAAGCAGAGGTGGTTCTAGGGATTTTGCCGCCCCAAACACGGCAGGCAGGCTGCCTCCGGCGATTTGCCTGCGGACAGTCCACTGGTCCCGTGGATTCATGCCTGCGGGAGGTCCACCGCAGGACCAGCCACGGGACCAGCGGACCCTCCGCAGGAGGCAGCCTGCCTGCCTCCCACGGCTTGCCGCCCCAAACACGCGCTTGGCGTGCTGGGGCCTGGAGTCGCCCCTGGTTTTAAGTCCAAGGGAGATGAGAATGTTACCATTTAATTGTAGGACTAATCAAGTGTTCTATATCATGAGTGGATGCGCTACCTTTAAATTCATGCCTAAGATTCTATTAATTTCTCTAAGTGAAGTGAAGTGAACAAAGATTCTGAAATAACAGGTGAATTACATTTAAAAGTAATCTGTTCATCTAATTTAGATAATCTACTGAACATGGGGTCCACTCAGTCCTAGTCAATATACGATATAGTGATGGGTTAATTGAAGAAGAATTTGTTGTGTGGAAGCTTCTCACAGTTTGTTCCAATCTACACTTCTTTCTGCATTTAACACTTTTTTCTTTAATAGTCTTCTGGTTTCAGATCACTTATTGCTACCACTGTGGGTCATAAAATTATTGTAACTGGCTGTTTATCTTTAGGGCAAATTTAAAAAATACTGTAGTAGAAAGATTAAGTTACATTATACTCTCAGATTTTTCATACATACACATATATGTATATATATAGATAGTGTGTGTGTGGAGAGCGAGTGAGCTGTTAGCAAGACAGTGCAAAGAGTGTCACATTACTCTTGTGTTCACTCTTAATCTGCCTGAGACTGAAGGACTTCATCTCCCATATAGTCAATTTTATAACCTCTTGAACCCAAAGAAGAAATCTTAATAAATAACACAAGCACACACCCATAACTTTCACAAACATATCAGAAGTTAGCCAATACCGAACTGAGCTGGGGAAGCCAGTCTGACAAACAATGACCAAAAAGATCTGAAAAAGAAACTTGCTAAATTTCAAGGCTTTACTCTTAGCGGAACTCAAACCTCTATAATACTAACTTCTGATTTAAAATTAACTATTGTGTTTAATTTTTTAAAACTAAAGACACCATAACAGCTTTAATAAGATGGAATCAGAAGTGCAAACCAACTCTTATTAGCTCATTTACTGCTTTTGTTTAAATTCATCAGTTAAACCCAAATTTTTATATACATGTTCAAGCCTAAACTTTCGGAGATGCTCAGCATTCACAGCTCTCACTGAAATCAATAGAAAAGTGAGTGCTCAGCACACCTGAATATCAGGCTCTACATTTCTCAAGTTGGGCACCTAAAAATTGAGGCACCTAAAACTAGTGGACACTTGAAAGTATATGCTTCAACTTTTATATGTAGTTCTGTCCCATTTTACTGGACTTTAAAGCACAGACACTGCAGTTGGTGCTACATAGTACGAAATTTCTGCAAGTTATATCACACAGGTCAATCCAATTGATTTAAAAAAAAAAAAAAAACCTATGGTGATACAATGGGGATCCACTTCAATTATCTTATGTTACTCCAGAACATATGACATCCCCATTTTGCACAGAACCCGTACCTATATTCATCTGAGATCTTTGACTATGGGTTGCTGCTTTGTAGCCTGGGAAGGCAAATCTGCCCCTTGTCAACATATGGAACATGGCTATGCAAAAGCACTTTTACTTAGGCTTTGTGCTAGGTTAGCATTTTTCTATGTAGTGCTTACATATAACTATATTTAGAGAATATAGTTCAGGATTTAAATTAAATTTATCTTGACAGATGAGGAGACTAAAAATGGAATGGTGAAAAAAAGCATCAGTTTTCATGGACGGTTTCAAAACTGGGTCCAACTGTCATAATAGGCCAATATGATCATGTACTATATGAAACACAAGCTGCTTCTCTATTAATTTTAGCATATTTCCTCACTTTCAGGTGACATGTATTTCAGAAACAATGATGAAGAGGAATCAAATTGGATAACAATCCTGTGGAAGGTCAGGCAGTATTCATTAAGGTCTAACTTCATAGCAATGGACAGCAGGGTCAATACAGTTAATGGTCCTAAAACCTAGTTTTTCATGGGCTTTATGTAACTTCTGTAATTCACATCTGACTGAAACATCAGCTATGATGTGCATTTTCATAGTAAAAGGGCTTAAATTCAATAAGCCATGGTAGTTTTTGTTTAGTTTCACATGTTTTAAGACAAACTTTAGTTAAAAATGACTTTATTGTGAAAATGTTATATGCACTTAGTTTATGTTACAGAGTAGAGTCTTTTGTATTAAAACAAAATATTTTATGGCCTTGTTACAATTTTTCAGCTGTAAAAAGCAACTACAGTTTTGTAACAAGTTTCATACATCTATAATCCATACTGTTTATATCCAAACTATAGATGCTAAGTAAAACTGTACTGACTTCAATGGAACATTGAATACAAACAACTTAATGGTATTAGATCCATAGCCTACAGTATATGATGTTTGAAATATTGGATACTATGTTACTAAAGACTGAATTTTATTTTCTTCTTTTCATGAAATACAATAGTACAATTAAAAATAAAGGAACTTAAACATAGCAACCAATTATGGGAACACACTCCAGAAAAGTCTGAAAAATACTGTGTGTTACCAAACTCTTTAATCTACTTTTGAGTAACATCATTGCTGATTAGCAAGATATTTGTGTGTAAAGCGAAAACAACTTTTAATCATTCCATTCTTCCACTCAATGGAACTATGGTCCTGTTTCAGTGACATTATAACCATTTACCTTGTGATCAGTTCTGATTAGAGCTAGGTGAACTTTTTTTTTTTTTTGGCAAATAAATGAGAGAGTGAGAATGAGAGAATAAAAAGAGTGAGAATAACTCTATAGCCTGACAATTATGGTACTCACCTAAGATGTAGAAGACCCAAGTCCCTGCTCCAATAACGATTTGAATATTTATAAAATGTGACACAGCTTCAACAGGAGAGATTGACAAAGACTCACACCAAAATATCCCATAGCCTGGGTGGCTAGGACACTCCTATGCAATGTAGGAGATCCAAGTTCAAATCTCTTCTCCGTATTAGGCAAAGGGGGGGGACTGAACCTGTGCTGACCACATGCCAGGACAGAACCCTAATCATTGGGCAAAAGGTTAT
Source organism: Gopherus evgoodei (assembly GCF_007399415.2). NCBI lineage: Eukaryota > Metazoa > Chordata > Testudines > Testudinidae > Gopherus > Gopherus evgoodei. Next base: position 22,904,770 of record NC_044336.1, on the reverse strand, counting down.
TAAGGAGGCCCCCCTCCTGGAATTTTATGAATCTACTCCTTTGCTTTCGTAAAAATGTCAGCTCAAAAAGAAACATTTTGACCTGACTTGATATTGTTTTTCCATTCACCAAAACAGTTAGAAAAAATGGTTTCTGGTTTGATCCAAAATGAAGATTTTTGCCCATATTTTGGCATTGTCAGCAAACCAAAAAATCCATTATTTGCCCAGCTCTACTTCTGACATCATAAACACTAAATTATCACTCTCCTGAATGAGTCAGCAACAGAAGGTTACTTATGTAAGTCAAAGTTTCTATTTATAAACAAATATCTTGATGAGTAAAAGCGGAGAAAAAAGATAATGACAAGTAGAGTTGGTTCTGGCAAAGTATGTCTTTTAGTTTCCAAATGTGGCAGGGTTTCTATGAAATGTTAAGGCTCTTACTTCTGCCCATAATAGCAAGAAATTCCAAGTTTATGATTTTGTCCTTAACTCATCCTGGTTTTGCCTGGTTACTGAAGAACATATGGCATTCAAAATCTCCCATTCTTTGGAGATATCTACAAAACATGTGCAAAACAAGGTCAGTTAATGATCAAAAGATAAGGTACACAGGTGTAGTGTGCATAATTAGGGTCATATACTGCCTACAATCCATTGAAGTCAGACTGATGCCAGTGAGAGTTGCGCAAGCAGATTAAGGGATATATATTGCCTTCATCCTCACAGACCTAATGATTCCACTTCTAGGCAAAGAAAATGAGGGGGACAAACACTGCTTTGTTTAGTGCTAGCATGGCTAAGTGATTCAATCACCATTCAGATAACATTTCAATGGTGGAATAAAGTGCAGGACCTCACTGTATATCTATGTCTGCTTTTGAAAACCTATTTTCATCCTCCTTTAAGATTCCTGTGCCATGCAGCAGGTGATAGTGTTTGGGATTGTCTACACTAGCAGCTCTAGTTTTTTAGCTCTGAAATTGATCTCCCCCATGATGGCATGTGAAGACTGGCTGTGAGCACCCAGCCCTGACGCCAGAATGTTCATATTGTCACCAGCAGAAGACAAGCAGCAGCAGCAGCTTTTAGAGCAATCAGAAGAGGCAACATAAGCATTAGCAAGGGCAAACTGCAAAACTATGAAATCAATCCTTTATTACATAGAACATTACAGGGATTTATCACTGAATTGAGCTATCCCATTTCTCTGTTACAAACTCCACTGTGAAGTATGTTTATGGGCCCTGATTCTCCATTGTAGCTAAGGAGCTCTTGATGCAAGATTAGTGGGGGCAAAGGAGAAGGCATGGGGGATGCAAAGGTATCCTAGGGCTGAAGACTACTCTAATTTATGTGGACTGCCAATGAACCCCAGGGGTCATTTCAGAACCTAAGGACTTGCTGAGAATAAGGAAACCCCAGTTAGATTCCCCAAGTCAGCAGCTGGGAGGGTGAAGAAGAACCCATTCCAGCAGCCACGGATTTCCCATATCCAGTAAGAAACCTTCTCTAGGGCTGCTTTGCACCAGTGCAACCATGCAAAGCAGCCCCTATGTAACATAGAATCTGCAATATGACATTCAATTAGATAACAAATAATTGGGGAGGATGAGGCAGAGACAGCAAAAGGCTATTTGGCGGGAGCTTGGTATTTTTATTTGAAATACACGTTTCTAATTGTGCAAAAAATCCTATCCAAACATTAATAAGTGGTCATCTGTTTAGATCAATTGTCTCAAACTCAAATCACCACGAGGGCTACATGAGGACTAGTACATTGGCCCAAGGGTCGCATCACTAAAACCTTTTTTATACAACGATACAAAAGTAGAGTCAAAAACGAAAAAAAACAAAGCGTAACATAGTATGCTATTAAAAGTCAGTGTATTAACTTTTTAAAAACTGTAATGTGAAAAGGGGTTTTAATAAAATATAAACACCTGTAACTACTCCTTATGTGGTCAGTAACACTGATGATGATCTACACTAAAAGTCTATCAACATAGCTGTAATGGAAAGAACTTTTTAAAGTAACTATTCATACAAAATACATTGCCACTTTTAACAAACATCCTTCCCAACTACTTACAGCAAAGAATCATACATGCTGAACTTCATACCTCAGACTGCTCATCTAATCCATGAGGCCCTGCCCCACCCCACCTCTTTCAACTCCTTCCCCGCCCATTCTAACCCCTTCCCCGAAGTCCTTGCCCCAACTCCACCCCCTCCTTGCCCCTATTCCAACCCCTTCCCCAAAACCCCACCCCAGCTCCGCCACCTCCCCTGAGGGCACCGCGTCCCCGCTCTTCCCCCCTCCTCCTGGGAAGTCCTAAGCACTGCCAAACAGCTGTTTGGCAGCAGGAAGCACTGGGAGGTAGGTGGAGGAGCGGGGATACGGCGTGCTGGGGGGAGCCTGGCTGCCGGTGGAGTCGGTGCCTATGACAGGCCACAGGAAATAACTCCGCAGGCTGCACGTGTTTGAGACCCCTGGTTTAGATCAGTGTTTCTCATATGTGGCCACAATGGGCTTTTTGTGGGGCCACAGCCTCTTGAGGGGAAGTAGTGTTAACAAACATAAAATATCACTTTTCACAGAAAAAGGCTTACTAGCTAGCAAGTCTTTAAAAAAAAAAAGCCACCAAAAAAGCACAAGAAACAACAACGAAAGAGACAAGAACGTGCAAAACACATTATTTGTTTCTATTCTGTTTAGGTTCAGTAAAGAATAGAGACAACTGTACATTATTTTTATTATTCAGTCTGCAATAAAAACCTATATAAGAAAATTACAATGATTTGGACATGTAAATTTCATGTTTTTTGTTTTTCCTAAAGTTAATGAGGTATTTTAGGAAAAATTGTCAGAGCGGACACCAGCAAGAATTGGTGCCCACACTCTGAGGACATAAAAAAAATTCTCGTGAGACCCCTTGGTTTAGATGGTCTTGAGGAAGTTACAATGTGGAATATCCTAAGGTAAATAGAGTCATTACTTCAGATAACAGGGACTACAGCCTTAATTATTATCGTATTAAGAGTAGAACTAAAGGAAAATTCCCTTGTAAAGTTGTCTGTAGTTTCATAGTATTAGAAATACAAATAGTATGGATATAACCAAACAGACTTTCACCCTATTAAATTTCACCTATCATCATGGTCACCTACTAACTACTTCAGCCCGCCAAATATTGTTTACTGGAATGACATGACAGAAATCTGACATTCATTTGTTGTTCTTTGTAGCTTGTAAATCTGGTCACTTGTAAATATAGTCTAATTTGTACATGAAGACAAAAGTATTATTTTAAATTGTCTCTACACAAAGAAAATCTCAAATAATGGGCCCACTTCTCCTCTTACTTGAATGTAAAGAGTAACTCCACCAATATCAACAGAGATACACAGACATGAATCTCACATGAGAGAACAATCTGACCTCAAAACTGTATTTAGTTAAGTCCCTTTTTGATTTTTATTTAACTATTAATGACTCAAAATCCATGTTATTGTTTTTATGAAGCATATTTCATTTCATAATTTTCACTGCCTAACTTTTACTTTTTTAGTCACTGCCAGATGTCAATTAATTGATTGGTTGATATACCATCAAATTATTACAAGTCACTATTACACCAAGTCAGACATAAGAACAGCTCATTTTCTTTAATTCTTCCCACCCCATAAGTTTTCTTGTGGACATCCATGCCAAGAGGTGTCAGTTTCCTGAGATCTGATTTTCTAGAATTCTGCAAAGTGGTCTGTCATTAATGAATGCACCATAGACAGAGTACAGAATCTGTCAGAAACTGGTCTTTTTCAAGGTATAAGGATATGGCATTCAACCGTACAAGCAATTTTTGCCAACACCTACAATGAAGGAGAAATAACGAACTGCTACTAAAATAATAATTTGCTTTATGCTAGTATTTCTTTTTTATTTTTATGAAAAGTATGATAAACCACAACTTTCCAGTGGTTATGGGCTCAGTCCTGCAAGGAACTCAATGAATTGTGGAGTGGCACAGCACCTTCAACTTCCACTGAAGGCTATAGGAGCTGAGAGCAGACAGCACCTCCAGGAGTTGGTGGAACACCTTGCAGAATCAATGTAAGTTAGAGCAGTGATTTTTTTTTTAAGTAATAAAAAAGAGAAGGTCAGACAGGTGTAAACAATGTCAATGCAAATCTTTCATCCTTCAACTAGTGACTTCCAGATAAAAAAATAGTGGTATACAACTGAAGTTTTAATTACTATAAGTAAATTTAATGGGAAACAAATTATTTAAAGATTTAGGGTGAAATTTTGCCCCTCTTGAAGTACATGGGAGTTTTGCCATTGATCTGGGCAAAGATTTCATCCTTAGTCTCTCTTTAAAATACAGATGATTTAAAAGGACAGCTCCCCTGAACTCTAGAGGGTGGTGTGTGTGTGTGTGTGTGTGTGTGTAGCTAAGAACTAGTCACTTTTAAAAAACTAGTCAAATAGTGGTCACATGCAAGTTGATGCTCACTAATTATCTTGATAGAAGTGTAAGCAAACTTAAAACAAGAAAAAAAAGGTGGGGGAAGGGAGGAAGGGAAGAGAGAAAATGAAAACTTGCTTCAGGGAAGAAGCAACTGTTCTCTGATGTGCAACAAAGAATTTAACATCAAAGAGCTAATGTAAATGGGGCCCATTTACTTAAAAAAACTCCACCTTCTGGAATATTTCTATGAGTCTGACAGCATTATGCTTTATACCAAAATTCAATACTGCATAATTTGACATAAATGATCCTAGGATTGGTCAACTCAAGCAATTTTGGTTGCAATCCAGTATATTAAAACACTTTGTACATCATCTATTTAAATTTTAGAGATTAGCTGATCAGCTGTCAAATTCATCTCACTTGTATGTAAAACTTTACTTCAGTTTCAAACCTTGGAAAATATATTCTCTTAAGTGTTTTAATTATTACAGTAGATTATTTTCTACACCAATATGCTTTTCCTTTTTAAATGAACATGATACATTGGGGGAAGAGTCAACATGGCTTTTGTAAAGGGAAATCATGCCTCACCGATCTATTAGAATTCTCTGAGGGAGTCAAAAAAGCATGTGGACAGACATGATCCAGTTGATATGATGGTACCTGGATTTTCAGAAAGCCTTTCATAAGGTCCCACATGAAAGGATCTTAAGCAAAGTAAACAATCATGGCTAAGAGGGAAGGTCTTCTCATGGATCAGTAACTGGTTAAAAGATTAAGGAAGCAAAGGCCAGGAATAACTAATCAGATTTTACAGTGGAGACAGCTAAATAGTCGAGTACCTCAAGGATCTGTACTGGAACATGTGCTGTTCAACATATTCATAAATGATCTGGAAAAGGGGGTGAACACGGAAGTGGCAAAATCTTCAGATGATATAAAATTACTCAAGATAGTTAAGTCCAAAGCTGATTGTGAAGCGTTACAAAGGGATCTCACAAAACTGGGTGACTGGACAACAAAATGGCAGATGAAATTCAGTGCTGATAAGTAAAAAGCAATAAACACTGGAAAAACATAATCCCAACTACACATACAAAATGAAAGGGTCTAAACTAGCCGTTACCTCTGAGGAAAGAGATCTTGGAGTCACTGTGGACAGTTCTCTGAAAACATCTGCTCAATGCACAGCAACAGTCAAAAAAGCTGACAATGTTAGGAACCAGTAAGAAAGGGATAGATAATACGACAGAAAATATAATCATGACACTATATAAATCCACAGTATGCCCATTCCTTGAATATTGCATACAGTTCTGCTGCACCATCTCAAAAAAGATATATTAGAACTTGAAAAGGAACAGAGAATGGCAACAAGAATGATTAGGGACAGCTTCCATATGAGGAGACAATAAAAAAAAATTGGGATTGTTCAACTCAGAAAAGAGACAATAAGGGGGGATTTGATAAAGGTCTATAAAATCATGAATGTGTGAAGAAAGTAGATAGGGAAGTATTATTTTCTCTTTTCAATGGCACGATAACCAGGGGTCACCTAACAAAATTAATAGGCAGCAGGTTTAAACCAAACATAAGTAAGTACTACTTCACACAAAGCACAGTCACAACCTGTGAACTTGTTGGCATATTATTAGCCAGGATGGGTAAGGAATGGTGTCCCTAGCCTCTGTTTGTCAGAGGGTGGAGATGAATGGCAGGAGAGAGATCACTTGATCATTGCCTGTTAGCTTCACTCCCTCTGGGGCACCTGGCATTGGCCACTGTCGGCAGAGAGGATACTGGGCTGGATGGACCTTTAGTCTGATGCAGTATGGCCATTCTTATGTTCAGATGATGTTGTGAAGGCCAAAAGTACAACTGGGTTCAAAAACAAATTACATAAGTTCTCGGAGGACAGGTCCATCAATGGCTATTGGCCAAAAAGGTTAGGGATGCAACTGCATGTTCTGGGCGTCCCCTAAATCTTCAATATGGGAGAAGATGTAACTGGATGACAGAGGATGGATCATTTAATAGTTGCCCTGTTCTGCACATTCCCTTTGAAGCATATGGTACTGGCCACTGTCTAAAGACAGGATACTGGCTGGATGGACCACTGGTCTGACCCAGTACGGCCGTTCTTTTGTTCTTATGTTAATCTTCATGACTTTATAAACACATGCTATCTGTGCATACTCTTAGAGCTTCCCAAAAAGATTCTAAGTATCTTTATTAATGCAAAGTATGAGAAACCCTAAATATAAGGGTCACTGCCAGCTCCACTTATATCACAGACACATTTATAGAGCGAATAAAGTCACTAGCTCAAGTCATTTTCTTAAATACTACACATTAACACTATGTAGTAATGTAATTCAAATACATGCTATGATCATTGGCTCATCTAAAGGCTTACCTGGTATGAGTTCTACAGTAGGCAGAATCTGTCAGAATTTGGGGACACATACTCAGCTGAGATAAGCTGCCATAGCCACAATGACATCAATGAAGCTATAACAATTTACATCAGCTAAGGATCTGACCGCTGGTCTTTATCAATATATGGTACACGAGCGAAAGGCTATTGGAGACAGTACAGAAAGATTAGAATGTATGTGCTAGATGAGTATGACAGACTCTCATTTTCAGTTATATTTTGAGGCAATAAAAGCAACTTTTAACTAGAAGATAATGATTAAAATAAAAAATCATAAGTGTGCATCATTCTGAGCGGGGTTTTTATTCCATGAAATGTAAGTATTATAAAGGGGGGGTTGATGTAACAGCGTAATAAATAGAAAAACCCTACAGTTGGGAAGTAGAGCCAAAAAACCCCCCAAGCCCATGATTTGAAGTAACCAGTGTTCCTTAGTGAGATTACCTTGGATTACTTTTAATAGTTTCAGATAAAACAAAAGCTTCCAAAAAAGAATAGTACAACTTCATGAGCCAGAAAGTATTGCACATGGTTAGTCATTGGTGCTGTAAGTCCAGCAAAATCCTAATTAAAAGTAGAATGGAATACATTGCTCAATCATGAAAGCAATTAAAAAACACAAACCAAGACTTTTGGAGACTAATATTCTCAATGTTGAATTATTTATCTGTGTTCAGTTCTGCAGCTGTAGGTCAGAATTAACTCCTCTGAACTAAATACTAAAAAGAAAACTCTTTTTGGGTTTTGTACCTCATTCATTTTCAATCAAACACCCAAATTCATTTCAAATTCACACAAGAACTGCAACAGTTTCACCTAAATCAGATTTTCTACAAGTTAAACACCCCTCCTACACTCAGATGTGATTGTGAAACTACTTTGATCTCTATTCCCAAATTTATTGCTCTGTGTAATCCATGACAAAATATAACGTGATTTACTGTATCTCTATATGACAGCCCAGCAGCTGACAGAATTTAATAATTTAGCATAAGAAAAAAAAACCTTCTGGCACCAAAATATACAAATCATAATTGAGGCACTTTAGTATCATATTACAATGAAGCACATGCAGGCTGATCATAAGAACTTCAAAACAATTATAATTCTTTCTCACCCATTTAATAACTGTGGTTTTTATTCCGTGACATGTTCTGCAGCTGCAAGTTATTTTGGAACACTTTTGTTTTTTCACATTAAAGACTATGTAGGGCTAATAACATCATTTTACCCACTCCCTACTTCCCAACCATCCACTTCCCATCCTCCCACTTCGAAAAACAAAAAACTGCAAAATTTCTCAAGTTAATTCTGAAGAAATGAAGGATATCAATGACAGTGGAGACATGCATACAAATGCTACACAAGTATAAATGTATGGGGCAAACAGATGCTTTGCATTAGTGTGTACTATTAAACAGAAAACTATATTAAAAAGAAAACCACAGTGAATAATATAGATATCCAAATGAATATTTACAAAGCAAGAACATATTGTACAAATTCCATATAATAAAATGCAGAATCATTTGTTAAATATCAAAAGCAGAAAGCCTAAAAGAGTAGTGTGCCTGCTGCATTACTCTATGGAGTAAAGGCAGCACTCAAGGAGAACAGAGAGATTGCAGAGAAGCTAAATGACATGTGTTCATTGCAGTTTTGTTGCAGACATGTTGATCCCAGGATAATAGAGAGACAAGGTGGGTTAAGTAATACCTTTTATTGGACCAATGTCTGCTGCTGAAAGGACCTGAAGAAGTTTGAAAGCGTCTCTCTTTCACAAACAGACATTGGTCCAATAAACAACATTACTTCATCTACCCTGTGTGTTTATCGTACAGGATGTTGGGGAGATATCTACCCAGACTTATTTATTCCATATAATAAAGACGAGGGATTGTCAGATGGTGAGATGTTAAAAGAAAAGATGTTTAAGCTAAATGATAATTTATCATCAGATCAGATCATGCAAATGAACACACTGAAATCTATGTGGCTCCATACAAGCATGGGGTCCTCTAAATTACACTGCCACCAGTTGGTAGTCATTCAACAATTTTGAAGGAATTTAAGAATGAACTGGTTGAGCTGCTAAAAAAAAAAAAAATGTAATCTTGCATCTCAATCAGCTACTACACTGGAGAGTAGCCAATGTTGTCCTTATCTTTATAAAAAGAACTAGAGTGATCCTGGGAATTACAAACCAGTAAACCAGGCAAATTACCTGAAATTATAAGTTATAAATAGAGAAGAATGGTAAGACAGGGTCAAATCACCACAGCTTCTGTAGATGAAAACTGCACCTCTCCAAACTCTCAGACTTCTTTGAAGGAGATAACAAAATGGTGAATAAAGGGGAAGTTACAGAAATAATTTATTTGGACCTTTTAAAAGACTTTGATAAAGTCCTTGATAAAAGAATCTAAAGGAAGCCAAGTAGTCATGGAATGCCAGGTAAAATTAGTGTATTAGAGATACTGGTTAAGTAGGAAAGGACAAAAAGACACTGGAAAAAGTAGGAATAAATAGTAATTCTGCAATATGAAATTATTAATTGAAAATCAGCAGTATAGTTTGTGATTAGGAAGGTCAAGATTCAGATATGAGCCCTAACATTTTCTGAACTGAAGTGCTTATCGATATATGTAAAGGATGAAGTTTTGAAATTTCAGACTAGATTTCCAGAAAGGGCACCACAGGAAGTGTGTAACAATAATGCAAAGAACTGGGAAGAATGTGTTTCATTATCTTAATATTAACAAACCAACAACTTTAGATCAGGTTGCTACCTGTTAACAACCCCCTCTCCCCGCAAACCAAAAAAGTTGAGTAATATGAGATAGAGTATATTTAAGCATGTTGAGAGAAAGGTCCTATGATAAAGTCATAAGGCTATGTTCGGAAGTGAAGCATAAGGTAGTGCAAATTAAATTCCCCTAACACTTGCTTAGACTTAAATATAATCTGTTGCTCTGCAAGTGAGTCTTAGGTTTTGTCTACACTACCACTTTCATCAGTGCAATTTTGTTGGTCAGGGGTGTGAAAAAACATGTCTCTGATTGACATTAGTTTCACTGGCACATTGCTGGTGCAGACAGCGCTGTATCAGCACGAGAGCCTCTCCTGCCAGCAAAGAGCGGCTACACAGGAGACCTTACAGGAGCGCAGTTGTAGTGGCACAGCTGTGCCACCGTAAGGTCCATAATGTAGACATACCGGCACAGGACTTCTTGAAGTGTATCTTTTTGGCTCAAATATTCTCTCATACTTCGTCATTTAGTCTTACTGTTCTTTTTCTTGCTTCTTCCTCTTTTCCATAGGGGTAGATATGTTTCTTGAGATGCCGGTATGGTAGCTTAAGTAGTTCCATTCTTGTTCTAATTATTTCATTTCTTTTAGGTACTATTTGGTTTCCTTTTAATTTTTTTAAATCACCCTTCTGAAAATTTAGCACCATAATGCTAGCTTTTCGCACAACTCTTCTCACATGGATATCATAACTGTGGGGTGGTTTAAGGGGTCAACTTCTTGAACAAATTCTTGTGTGTGCATTTTAAAAATAAGTAAAGAGAGCCTCTTCTTGTACGCGCCACACACAGGAAACAGCCACTGAAATTAATTAGAATATTATTTGCTTATTCCCATTATTGTTAATTACACCTCCTTGTATTACCCTAAACAAGTGAATGCTTTACATCGATGGAAATAAAACTTTATAACTGTCAATGGTTCCTCCATCTAGTAGCACTTTTTTGACAATTGTCCAGACAAAGTCCCAGAACATCAGTCAAAGTAATTTTCAGTGCTATGGTATTATTTGTGAATTTAATTAAAGTGATGTTTGTCCCTTACCTAGATCAGTAATGACAATGTTAAATAAAACTAGCCCTAACACTGATCAGCACAGTACCCTAGCAGACAACTCCATATACATTATTACAATGACATTTATATCATTACTCTTTGTTAGTAGCTCTCCAGCCAGTTTTAAATCCATGTGGCAGCATGAAGTACGGGCAAAAAAGGATTTTTTTTTAAAAAAGAGACGGTATTGAAAGCACAATCCCACTATGTATGAACAAACGAGACTACTGCTCTGAAAAATCTCCAATAAGTCCTTGGGATAGCGCCATAAATGTTGTTTAGTCTCACTTGAGTAAAGTACTATGGAGAGATTATTCTCTAATATTATTTTTGAAGTTTGGTGCAGATTAAAGACTTTTCCAAATAGCTTCCCTATGGGATGATGTAATTTCATTTTTAAATTAAACTTTTTTTCCCTAGGTCTTTTAAACTTTGGAAAGACACTTTCCCATCAAAGCCAAAGCTTCATGCTCACTTTTGGTAGTATAAATGTGTTAATTCATGAATCACTACTCTAGTATGTTGGAATCGCTCCAAGGCCATATATAAGTAAACATACATGGATTGGGCAACACAACTAAAACAAGGAAGTTATTGCTCAGGAACAGTAAGGCAGATAAAAAGAAGTGATGTATTCAAGAGATATTACATGGTACAGAACAACAAAACTATAGATTTATTCTTTTGGTAAGAGTTCTAGAATCTTTAAATTCCATATGAGCAGACGCAGGCAACAGCATCTATACAATGCAGAACCATTTCCATGCTTCACTGTATAGAGAGGGAATATATATCTTCACGTTATACGACTGATGTCATTGCAGCCCAAGAGGAAAATCAGGATGTCAGTGCAATGAGTGGTTAATTTGGTTACTCATATCAAAAGAGATTCACACTACATCCTCATCATGGTCACCAGTGTTTCATTTATAAAATTCCTTATATAAGTCTACTGATCTTACACTCACTGTAGACGATGCCATCTCTAGCCTCTGCCGAAGCCACACTGCTCTGATTTGGTTGCTTGGAGATGCCCCTCTCTGAGAGCAAATGGTAAAAGAAATGGGAAGGTAGGAGGCGTATAAACCCTATTTTCACTAATACTCTAACACATTCTATCACATAATATCAAACAATGTATATCCATTTTTAACAATCTTTTTGTTAAAAGGTTTTAAAGGAACTATGTAAACATAAATTATGCCAATAATAGATAAACTGCAGCAGAAAAATACCTAGGTTACTTAACAGTAGCAGTCTAAGACTATATTGCCAATGCAGATCTATGCTAAATAAGAGCTGTTAAAAGCAGTTACCCCAAGATAAATCAGCATATGCACCAATACTAGCACCACCTAGTGGAGGTACAGTGCTCCATCCTCAATCAGTTTCTGTCCAGCATACAGTTTCTGAAGAACAGGGACTGGTAGGTTAGGGGTGTTCAGGCAAGACATTTGGGGAGCTCCGCTCATTAGAAAGCACACCTATTTTTCTCCTCCAAGAAATTGCATCTAAGTATCCTTATTCTTGGACGCTAAATTTATCTATGGAGAAGGAAGGCTGGACATGTAGGGATTATCTGGAGATGTACCTGTTCATTCTCTAATTCATACATAATTGTGGCAATGAGCTGGCTCTTAGGCAGCTCCAAGCATTCCTCCTTAGAAGACTCAAAGTTGTGCTAGCGTGCTGGAGAAGATGAAAAATCCATGTTAGATTGCTCATTCCTAGATGAGGGACTGCTGGAAAATATCAGACCATGGCTACCAAAGGAGATGAAAGAGCCAACCAAAGACAAGCCTGGCAGAGGTTAATGGCTGCAGGACCATAGTCTCACTATGCTAAAAAGGAAAAGCCCATGGTGGGACTTACACAGTCACTGTAGATTTTAGAGGTGTCCAGATAATAATATGGCTCAGAGAGGAAGTTAGGGAATTTTTTTGGTGGCTTATGGATCCTTTGAAGTTTGCCCAGAGTAAAATCTCATCTTTATTTTTGCCTAATAATTATGAATCACACCAAAACAGAGAGGTATTGTGATTCATTAAGAAGTTACGGAAGAGATGCCAAAGACATGAATATTTGACAGGGAGGAGTAAACACCAAAGAGAAAAAAATCTATAGCAGAAAGTCAAGAAGTTAATGCTAAAGCAACCGATGACAGCAAATGCTTATACTGCTGTTCTCCAGTGCCTCCCAATGCTGAAGGGGCATAAGGTACTGGAGGGCCATCATCAGGCTGGCCAGGAAATGTCTATGAGAGATGCAGTACTGGTGGGTATTGTGGTCTCTTTCTGGCTGGTACACTACAAAATTGTTCACCAAGGTGACCCCAGGGATGCCAGTAAGCCCACAGTAAGCAGATGGAGAGGGTCCCCATGGATACGCATAACTCCTGGATATAGGGAATCTGGTAGGGTCTGGAAGATTCTCTTCAAAATATTGGCTCAGTGGGGTATGACACTATGGTGCCAAGAGCGAGCCCTGCCTAAAATCTCAGAGCCCTGGGTTAAAAGGGGGAACATCAGCTATAGGATAGAGGTCCTGTCGGGGTTCAGTCCTGGAGGACGCTGGTTTCAAGGTGTCTGAGCTGTACCAGGGAAGGGGCTTTCACAGGGGAAATGTCAGTTCCTCTGGGATGAAAAGGTCCTCTGGGGAAAGCAACTTGGATGAAGCTGGAAAGCTGTGGTATCCAGAAGCCTGAGTCTCAGGACTGGAGTCTGGAGAAAGGGTTGGTGCTGAGATGTTGAGCACTGTATGGGAGGGGCATATAGAGCAACTTCTCACCCCCAAGTTAGGGAGCAGTAGCAGGAGGGCAGCAGGAGTAGGGCAGCGGATCGTTCATTTCTTGTGATATCTTGCAGGAGCAGTGGGAGGTCAACTGAGAAGCAGAGGAGGAAGCAGGATGCAGTAGAAGAGGCAGGGTTGGGGGTTTTCACTGCCCAGGACTTGCTCAATTGGGGCTAGGGGTTAGCAGCAGGAGGAAGGAGAGTTTTTCCATCTGGTTCTGCTGACCCCAAACTACTGTGCTGATACATTTTTTTCACCATCCTGCAGATTTTAGGAGAGACCAGTCCAGTGGCCATTAGAAGATTTCATGGCCAGCAAACCAAGGTGGCATTCCCTCTTCAGTGAACCATTGAAGTGGTCTGCTGGACCAGGGTTCCCTCTTGTGGAACTCCTAGGGTCTGCAAGAGCAGAATTTGTCTCCATTAGACCTTAAGGCAACTAAGAAAATTCCAATGCAAAAACTTTTGTTAAGGTTGTGTGACAGACCCAGACCAGTGGGGTATAGGAGTCTGGTAGAGGGCAAATATACTGGTCACTGGATGAGTAGTTTTCTGTTCCCTGAGTGACCAGAGCAGGCGCTGCACTAGAGTAATCAGGAACCCGCTAGAACCAATTAAGGCAGACAGGCTGATTAGAACACCTGCAGCCAATCAAGGCAGGCTAATCAGGGCATCTGAGTTTAAAAAGGAGCTCACTCCAGTCAGGCAGGGGAGAGCCAGAGGAGAGGAAGTGTGTGTGAGGAGCTGGGAGCAAGAGGCACAAGGAGCTGAGACTGAGAGGGTGTGCTGCTGGAGGACTAAGGAGTACAAGCATTATCAGACACCAGGAAGAAGGTCCTGTGGTGAGGATAAAGAAGGTGTTTGGAGGAGGCCATGGGGAAGTAGCCTAGAGAGGTGTAGCTGTCATGCAGCTGTTACAGGAGGCACTATAGACAGCTGCAATCCACAGGGCCCTGGGCTGGAACCTGGAGTAGAGGGCGGACCCGGGTTCCCCCCAAACCTCCCAACTCCTGATCAGATACATGAGAAGTTGACCCAGACTGTGGGGAAGATCACTGAGGTGAGCAAATCTGCCAATAAGCGCAGGATCCACCAAGGTAGAGGAGGGTCTTTGTCACAGTTGAAATTATATATCTGTTTTGAATGCATATTACAGTAAAAGATTAGTGCTTAAAAATATTCTAAATTTCCTGAATATCTAAGTTTAAATGTACAAAAAACAAAAATATTTGAAAGTATGGAAATTCAATTCAATTTCCAAAACTATCTTAAATCCATCCCATTAGCAATACCCTGAAGAAATCAGAAAGGCAGTGTACGCTATCCACTGTATACAGTTTCATTTTATCATTGACCACAAAGGCATACTTTAATCACAATGTTTATACCAACTATGGCCTTTTTTATGGTCAGATACGCTCCACAGGAAAACACTGATGTACAAATTCCTTATTAGATAAATCATATTCCATGGCAAGGATTTCTCTTTCCATACAAAGGGGACAATCCTGTAAGATGATGAAAGTATTCAGTACCCCACTGGATTGGTCTTTACAACTGAACCTGCGAACCCAATGATCCAAGTGTCATTAAATACAGAGCTAACAAATTAACAAATAGAGAGATGAAGCCATTTATCTGTGGTGCACATTTCTAAAACTCCACCTGCAAATTAAATTGCACAGGAACCGAAGTTGTTCAAAATGTAAGCAGCACACTGTACACCTCAAAGTTCTTAGAAAAAGTCCTTTTTACAAAAACAGCATGTTACAAAATAATTATAAAAACACAAAAAGAGAAGTCAGGAAATGACCATCTCTAGGGACAGAGTTAAGTAAGTTTGGCATCTTAGATGAATTTACATATGTTCAAATGTTTGTGTTTCTCGTAAGCTTAACCTTACCTCTGAATTTCCTGGGTATCTATCTCTTATTTAAATGCTACCATTCTTGAAAGACAATATGAACTCAGAACACTATGTGCCTGCATCCTGATCTTAACACAGTTTATAGAGTGAATCCTGTTGGAGGTATATTTCATGATTGTAATAACTATAAAATACAGGGCTTTATAAGCATAAAAAAGAAAAAAAAATTCCAAGCAACTGTTACATCATTTAAATCAATAAAACTGAATTGTGCAGCTTTGGCTGAGTTACCTGCCAGCTCACATGCCCAGCTCCACAAACAGAACTGTTTCATAATTGTATTGAAATTATAGCTTATGTGTGAGAACCAAGCAAAACAAGTCTCCGTTTTCCTGTGCTTTTCAAAAAGACTACTGTAAAGCACGCATCCATGAGGGAAAAGTGATAATTTATGTCTGATTTTAATGAAGATACATGTTCCAGACTAAACATCATGATATCCATCAAGTAAACAAAAAATAACTGTGAAAAAGGATACATATTTCATCAGATCCTCAAGATACATATAACAAACCATCTGTCACCAGTGAACTCTATTTACTTAAGTACTCACAATTGCCCCCAGCAGTGTAGTATCTGAATGCCTCACTATGTTTAATTTATTTACCCTCCAAGGTAGGGATGTGCTCTTATCCCCTTTTACAGATGAAGAACTGAGACACAGAAGCCCACATTTTAAAAGGTATTTAGGCATTGTTCTGCTCAGCATTGCCAGGTCTAAGTGACTTAGACACCTATCCTCCATTTTCAAAAGTGAATTAGGCTCTTAGGTGCCTAAATTGCATTGATTTTCACTTTCTTCAGAGTCCCAGGCTAGCACCTGAACTACTGGACTATTCTTTTTCTTTGTGGCCCTAACTTCATCTTATAATTTTAACTATCATATGTGTTAAACAGGTGTGTACATAGAGAAACATACTTCCTCTCTGGAATGAAAGTAGCAGTGAGAAAGAATAGACAGACAGTCCTTAAATCTGAACAAACACTTGATAAAAGGAACCAAAATGTCTATTAGACTCCAGGAACGCAGTCAACAAAAAGCTCAAGATGGAAATTATTCAAATACAGGGGAAAAAAAACACTTCAGCTCCACACTGTATGTATTTTTATATGTATCAAAGATATAACTGTTTTATGAGTTAGGTTCAGTGTTCCAAGGTTGCTTCCTTAGAGTATTGTTAGCATGTCTACTGGTCTGTTAGGGTCATGCTTTCTGAATACTCATTTTCTTTGCCAAGAAAATACCACAGATGAATGTTACAAACAGCTATGTTAGCCAAAATTCACATCTGCACGCACTTAGAAATGCAGCTCTCGTCTTTCTTTTAATAATTTCTGGCAAACTTGAAAATATACACAAGCTTTGTATAGTATGTTACACCTGGCTGACTAGTGTTTATGCCACAAGTGTTGTTGATACAACCTATAACATCTGTCACCCTATTGTTGAAATTAGTCATTAGTGCAGCCCACACAACAGTAGTAAGTATCTCTAATGTATTTATTTTTTAAACACCCTATGTCTAACATTTTTCATACGTGGGTGTAACTTACAATGCAAAACGGTCATTATATACTATAATAATATAATCAACTGACATATAAAATATGTTAAAGAGAAAGCAAATAAAATCTCTACCTTAAAACTGTGTTTGCTGGGCAGAGGCGTTGTTTCATTTTTTAATCAAATCAGTGCAATTAAAATGGTCCACTTCCCAGAAATAATCTTTTATTACTTTTGATTACAGAAATTTTGGTAATCTTTCAGGTTGTGTTATGTTTGAGTGTAACAATAGATGTCATGAAAATAAATGAAGACACAAGGACATGACAAACAATTTCAACTCTCCATGCTAATGTCTTGGACTGATTTATGTGTAACATGGCTAGTGGGAGTCTAACTGCAGTAACACTTTCTGTCCTGAACTATTATGGTGGTGCTGTGCACTGATAAATGGCTGCCATCTTTCATCCCAGAGGTGGCTGCATTTCAGTAATCCATTATGTATATGGCTAGATTGTGCCTATTATGCAAAGGCCTGTGTTAGAGCTGCCCCAACAGAAGCTACTGGGAAGCTCACCTGCTTCAGTCCCCCTTTAGGAAGGAACTGTGTGACCCTGCTCCTGGTCCTTTTTGCACGGTTACACTCATACTCTCAGGATAGTAAGGGACTGAACTCATGACTGCTCCCACTCACACAGAGGGGAGGGGACAAGACCAGCAGAACAGAAGCTCATGTGTCCTCCCCTTAACTTGTGCACCTCTGCAATGATCAACCGCAGTTTAACCCCTGCAGTGAACAGCGCTTTTAGAATCTTGTGGGGAAAAGGCCCATATAACTAAGTGCTCAAGCCTTCGTTTTCATGCAACACAGTGACAACCCTCTGGAACTCCTTGCCAGAGGGTGTTGTGAAGGCCAATATTATAACGGGGTTCAAAAGGGAGCTAGATAGATTCATAGAGGATAGGTCCATCAATGGCTATTAGCCAGGATGGGCAGGAATGGTGTCCATAGCCTCTGTTTGCCAGAAGCTGGGATTGGGTGACAGAGCATGGATCACTTGATGATAACCTGTCTGTTCATTCCCTTTGGGGTACCTGCCATTGGCCACTGTCAGAGGACAGGATACTGGGCTTGATGGACCTTTTGTCTGACCCACTGTGGCCATTCTTATGTTCTTATGTAAATCTATTTTTACACCACTGTCTTCAATATTACTACCTGGATGAGTTAGGGTGCACAGGTTCAAGTCCCAAATTAGCAAGGGCATAAAAAGGTATTAAAAATCTCTTTCCAATTTAATAGAATAGAAGTAAATTACATTATCAAAATATTTTAGAGCATCTTCAGGCAAGAATAAATATAACAAAAGAGCCTCAGAAAGGGCCTGATTCTGGCCAGCAACTCCACAAGTGTGCACAAGCAGAGGGGATACAGGTTGCTACTCCTTCTCCTCTTACTGTTGTGGGGTTTTACAGACTCAAAGAGCACCTTGCTCCCTCCTCGCACACTGTGGTCACTTGCCCGAAAGGGGTAAGGCAGGGCAAACTAAAAGCCGGGCTATCATCCCCATTCCTTCACAATCATCAATAGAACTAGCCAGGAGCACAGATGGAGGATGCTGCACCTTTTTCAGGACTGCTGCAGCAGATACATTGACAGGAATTCTGGCTGGTTCAGACAGAATTCCTTCTGGAAATCCCAGGCGACGGAAAGCATCCTATTCAGTGCTTTTAATAGTGCATAGAGCAGAATTTCCCCCAAAGAGAACAGGCACGGAGATGTCAAACAGAGCTGTGATTTGTCTGGGACAGAAATGGTAAGCAAGTTCCAAAACATTTACATCTCTAATAGCTCACATTTCAGAAAAACACCTCACAGCGGGGTTACATGAAAATAATGCCAGCTACAGAGTAAGGTCAGTGGAAAATTATGGATTTTTTTTTTTTGTTCCATAACAGGTGACTTGTTTCTTTTCTTTACAATGTGGATTACACAGTTTCATCTGGCTGCCAGATAAGGACTTTTTCCAGGAAGCACAATATTTTATCCTTCCTATTGATTAATCTAATTTTAAGATGAAATAATTATAAATAGATAGTTACTGTCAGCTTCACACTTTTAAAATTTCACTTACATACTATTCCAGAGCAGCCTTATAGGCATCAATGGCTAAGATACTCTAATCATGCATTAAATACTACCAAAATATAATGAAATTAAAATATTAATTTTCTTTATCTCAGAAGGTAAGATGAGACAGTATGTGACTCTAAAAAATAGAAATACCAAAATATATACAGCCCCAACGAACTAAAACATATTTACCTCATTATAGAAAGTATCATTAAAAAACACAAAATCAGAATTACATATAAGGGCCTGCCATTTACAAACTAATATAATCTGTATTTAGCTCTGCTCTATGCTAATAAAGTGCCATCATCACGCCCATTTAATCAATACAAAGAAACTGGCAAAACTGGAAACTGGCAAAATCCCCTGCTTGTTTAAGTTTACCAGCCATGTCTGGTTTGAACAGTAACATCTCATTAATTCCCAGCCTGGCAATTCGCAATACAAAGTTCAATGGACCTTAAGTATCAATTAATCATCCATCCACAAGAGAAGCCTGAAGGATAAGAAAGTAACATCTCTTCTACGTGAAAATCTTGCTGGTAGCAAGCAACATCAAATTAATCCCACATGTTTCATTACAAGAGATCACATCTGTTCATACTCATGAGCAGGGTGCTATCAATAAAGCTTATTCTCTTAGACTTTTTTTCCCATTCTGCATCAGTGTTATCGAGAAAGCAAAAGTATGTGAATGACATGCCTCTATAAATTCTCTTTCTTCTTTAAGGTCTTCACTGAAATTTTAGAAAACTTTTCCTACACTTGATCCTGATCAGGGGAATGCCAATCCATAAACCCCTGAAACCAACACACAGAGAAATCAATATTGCACAGAATATAAGGCCACCCGGGAATGAATCCCTTCACCCCTGGAAAAGGAATGAGCCTCTGAAAAGTTTGGATGTTCATAAGATCTTTTCCAAACCAAAACCAGACCCACTAAAACTTCTGAGGTTCAGCTAGCAGTTCCTGGCACCATATATAATCAAGTAAATTGAAGAACATAAACCTTAGAAGACAAAACATGAACAAAAACAAACAAAACTTTCCTTTCATTTCTTCCATAACAACTTAAAGGTAACAAGATTTGCTAAAAAATTCAAAACCTCAGAAGGAAAGTTACTTTTTAAAAGCAGCAGCATGTGGGCTATTATTAAAGTTATTTTTCTTTTCTTTTATATAAAAAAATCTCCAATCCCAAACCCTCCCTTGACTTCAATTGTGTCAGAATTTCATTTCAGTTTGGCAAACAGTAGCATTTTCACTTTTCAGCTGAAAATGGAGGTCTCCTCCAAACTCCTTTGGGACCTAGGTGGCCTCTTTGCAGAGCCCTGAGCTTGGGCTGTACAAAGAGATGAAATAGGGTAGGAATGAGTAAAGGTAGCTCATGATTGCTTACACAGGAATATGTAAAACTCCTTTTCCTCACAAAATAATATTTTTTCCCTCAGCACATTATCTCACAATCATAAATTAGAAATGAAGAAATAGGCTAAATGATAAACATAGTCCCTTAAAATGTAATGCCATCTAATGTAAATTAAAATTAGAAATGTCTTCATGTAATTTTATTTGGAAAATGAAAAAAATTCAACTGAAAGTTTAAAAAGCATATTTTTGACAGTAATGGTGATTCAAGACTATTAAGAATATTTTTCTCTGAAGTGTTTAAGGATTATTTGTAACTTTAATTTAGGGATGTAAAGAAGTTAACTTTTTTCCTTTTGCTGTACTATTAACGTAAAAAAAAGATCAAAGAAAGAAAATAATTGAGATTCAAATTCCATTTTTAAGCAAAAATGACAATGTCTTCACGAGTTAATATTAATCCTTTAATTATGAATTTCAAAGGTTTAAATACTTTCTGTGACCTTGGCTTTAAATAATTATGCCAAGTGGAGCTTTCCTTAAATTCAAAAAAGATTCTGAATTGTTGATCATGGCCATTTAATGGCTTCAGGCTGGCAGATTTCCAACATAATCCTCAGAATGCTGTTTAAAATTACGGACCAAGAACCTGATGCAGGTAAATGAAATGTCAATTTCACAAAGACCACTGGAACAGTATATGCATAGTCTTATTTTTTGTTGCGCAGTATCATTTTGTAATCAAATGTGGAATTTACCACACTAATACATGTCAAAATATTTAAAACAACTGTATGCTTACACACAGACATGGCCTATTTTAAACATCAAGTAGTTTTCATTTTAGTTTAGGACAATGTTTAAACATGTCCTTTGATTACAATTATTTTCTTTTCTGAGGAACTGACAATATTATAAAATAGATTTTGAAGTCTTGGTGATCTTTTCTAGATAACTATATGCTGATTATGCCATTAAAAGCTGCAGCAGGCTAGGTAAGACTTTATTCCTACTAAATAAGAATCCAATAACGGTGATATTTTTAAAACAAGAAAAAAAACAAACCTCAATACAGAATAAGACTCTGATCTTGCAAACCCTTACCAACAAGCTTAACAATATTACCACAGATAAGTGACATTTTAGTGAGATTACTCACAGTAGAAAAGTTAAGTATGTACATCAGTGTTTGAAGGAACAGAGCCATAGTTAAAAGGCCATGTTCATTAGTTACTACTCCATCTGTATTAAACACTTAATCCTACAAACATGCACATGAGTAACTTTAACCATATGAATAGTCAGATTGACTGCAATGGACCTGAATTAAGTTACTCACATGCATAACTGTTTTCAGGATCAGGCTCTATATTTAGGCTGGGATGTGCAAAGGAGCTTAAGAAACCTAGTCACTCATATCCCATTGAAACTTGGTCACCTAGTTTCTCTCTTTTGAAAATCTCAACCTTCAGTGTTACTGCTATCTATACTTAAATATCTAGCAATATCTATTTTCTGACTTGGTTCTTATGACTACATACTGACAAAAGATATTAAAGATTTTGCTTTAATTTGGCAGTACAGTCACCAGTACTGTGAACTGAATACCTACAAAACTTGTGATTAGTCTCTGCAGCACCAAACTAATTGAAACACTCCCATTAGCAGTCTAGATTTCACCCAGGACATAGAGGTTGGATCCAATCTCAGATGAGTAAATGGATACAAGAAAAGCTGAAATATGTATATGAAAGTTCCTTAGTGCCAATGAGCCAACATCCTAAGGGAAATGATGATGATGTTAGCTGACAACACTGGTAAATGATCACATAAATATATCTAAAGGACAGGAAATGGAGAAACGTACATAGCAATTTTAAAAAGAATTCGTAAAATGTTATTGAGGAAATTCAAAATACCATCTTTTATAAGCATGATATTATTTAAAATGTACAGAGATTTTTGAATACACAGTTTTCTAAAATATTAGTATCAAAACATATAATTAACTATTTTTATTTCTATATCACATAGCAGTGAGGTTTTCACACTTCATTTCTTTGTGTTCCTGTCCTTAAGTATTTCAAATCTTGCTGATTTGTATAAAAAACACCTACTCACTGCTGAATGAAAGTGAAGCCCATAAAAAGGAGTCAACATTCAGCCAAAAACAGACATATACTGACTCATTCTGTGAATGAACTGGTTAAGCATAAGGTGGAAGAAAACACCAGTGTGTTTTAAAACATGAATCCCCAAACTTAAACATTTCACGCTCCTCTTCCCAACCTTCCCTCCTCCCCACTCCACAAAATTGATCTCTAAGTCCTTACTTACTAAAACAAAAAAAAGCACGCAAAAGTTTTCCCTTTTATATTGAAGGCAATTTATATCCAGATACTTGTATCCTGAACTTTCCCCCTTAAACTGTTTTTGACAGAGCAAAATGCATGGATTAATAAAGTAGGATCTCCCTTGTCAACCCCTTCCTAATCAAGAAAAAGGGATAAAACCCATCCTGGATTGAAGCTGCATTTCAAATCATGCTGTTATTCTGGTCTACCATTTCCCCCTACTTAAACTACTAGATTGGTGTTTTGATCCTATTGCTACTTCTGTTAGAGTGCGGCACTCTGCTGGGGAAGAAGGCTAGTCAAAACAATAGTAATTATCATCATGAAATCTGCATTTTGTTATCATAGAAGCCTTTCATTCTAGGACCTCAAAACTCTGAACTCCTCCAGCCCTGAATGCCATATGATTTGACAAACTCTGATCTGTAGCAGTTTCCTTTATTTAAGTAATCTCACAACTGTTACTGATTTGTATAATTTGTTACAGAGTGTGTCACTTTGGATTCATTGTCCCTCATTTGCTCTGACCTAATCAGGTTTGTGTAGTTCCATCATATGAATTTCTTACCTTTTCCAATGTCATCTCTGTCTCTGCAGCATGTGTCCTTTTCAGGTCTAAGGCCATCTTTTCCGACTCTGCTTTAAGCTTATTCACTGCAGTCTCGTGATCCCGAGCAGCCCTCTGCTTTTCTTCTTCCCGCAGAAGGCTAAGCTCTACCAGCTGTTGCTTCCGCTGAGCATTTACCTGAATAAGCTCTTCTCTCAGCTTGTGGATTTGGGCCTCCATATCATGGATAATCTTAAATTAAAAAAAAAAAGAAGAGGAACACTTCTTGTATGACTCCTCTGATCAGACTTATCATGTAGGATAGGGAACAAGCTGGAAGAATTCCCTTTCTTCCCTCCCATCAGAATTCATCTGCACTTTAGGATTTTCCCTCTCTCTTTTACCCTGACTTTGCCTTCACACGCAAACGGGAAAAGCTTCCTTCTGGCCAAAGTTTGGATGGAGGCTATCAGCAATGTCACAGCAGCCAGCAAGAAAAACCTGCTTTAGGGCCAAAGTAGAGTTCCAAACTTAATATCCACTTACCCTCCCTTTCACTCCACCAAAGAATCAGCTTTACCATTCATTTTGTTCATTCTTCCAGTCCTGGCTTTGTATCTTTTCCTATACTATTTCATCTCAATCTCAGTGTGCCATGCCACCACTCTCTTCTTATTAAAATCCCTCCTTAAGACACGTCTTCAGTAAGGTCTACGCACAAAGGATGCAGCTCTAGGGCTAGCTAACACTGTTCGTGAACCTGTCAGGCAGCTAAAGGATACAAACATGTGATGCCCAAGGCAATTTTTTTTAGTGTATGTTAAAAAAAAGATTTTTCTGTATTAACAGGATTTGGGTCAACCAGCACTTCACCGACCATAAATGAAAATCACTTATAACTGATAGTTACTGAGCGTAAACCATATTCCCGGCTAGGGTAGAGCATCTAAACAATGACAATAACTTGTATCACATTGAAACTTAAAGTCTTTGGCAAGGTAATTGGAGGAAGATGGCCCTGGATATTATTCTAGAGATTTAGTTATGATCTGATAAAGTGCTCATGACAAAGGTTAGCAAAGGCAGCACAATTAATAGAAAAATACTGAGCTCAAAACGAAATATATCAGTCCTACTGTTCATAAAACCACCCTAGTTACAGACATCCAATCCAAGAACAAAAAAAGTAGATATCAAAAACAAAATGCTATCAAAATCATGAAAAAATTCCTTCCTTAGAGGTTTTTAAGGTCAGGATTGACAAAGCCTTGGCTGGGATGATTTAGTTGTGGATTGGTCCTGCTTTGAGCAGGACCTTGGACTAGATGACCTCCTGAGGTCCCTTCCAGTCCTGATATTCTGTGATTCTATGACTGACCAAAGCAGCTTTGGTGTATGATATGAAGCTTGGTAAATTTGCGTTCTGATGAAAAGTAAGTTTGAAAAAGGAGCATTAACCATGAGACCTCTGCCACTGATTTCCAGGCACTGAGAGGCAAGACAACCCAACAGACCCCAACTATCATGAAGGAATGTAGCCACTTAAACAACAGGGTTCTAGCCCTTGTAAGACTTAGAGTATGGTCATTAAGGCCTAAAACCATACCCTGAAATGAACAGGTAGACGGTGCAGACAATGTAGCTAAGCATATTGACTTTCCTCAATTGGAAGACAAGCCACTGTGTCCTGAACAAGATGAAGCACCTAAGGGTTCATAAAAGGTCACATAAAAGAGAGTGCATTGTTGTAATCCAGCCTATAGATGGCAAAGACATGGGTCACTGTGGCAAGGTCTACATCTGAGAGGAAAGATGACTGGCTGACTGCTAATAAAAGACGACACTACACAGGACCATCATTATCTACATACCAAGAAGCCATAAAGAATTTAACAAAACCTCAAGTCTCAGAACTACATTGAAAAAGGTGCAGGCACAGTCTTTCTTCTCTCTATGTGAATTCCCAAAACTAGCAGCAACAGTTCCATCGTGGCCAGATTCATTCCCAGCCAATTCATTCCCATGCATCTCCAAATCTTGGTTAGACTTAAGGAACGCACAACAACAGATGACAGAGGTTGATGAACTGCCAAGACTCATCGAACTTGTCTCAGGCAAGGGACATTTTCAAAAGTAGCAGAGTGACGTAGGAGCCTAAATCCTATTAGGTCCATTTGAAAATTTTACAAAAGAAAGGTCCTCAGATGCAATAACAGACTACCCTAATTGTAACACAGTACTTACAGCCCAGGATTTAGGCTTCGCACAGCTCTGGCATTCAGAGGAAGGAAATTACAAAGCCACAGTACTAATAGTCTTGTAGTATTTAGTGGGAGGCATTTAATAGGTACCCCTTATATGTAACTTATTTAACTTATGTTTGGGGTCAAATTCAGAAGTGACATACAAACAGTGAAAGTTATATGTCTGTAAGTAAGCTGCAGGGATCTAATTGTTCTAACTTACACTTGGAAAAGGCTGAAGGTATAAGTTATGGTAGGAGTTGCTACTTTAGATTTACAATTTCTTACACACTGTTCAGTTGTTTTTTCAGCAATCTCACTCTTTTCCAGCTCTTCAGAATGTAAGTTTCACAAAGTTAGACTCGTCTATCGATATATAATTTATATAATTTTATGCATCATCTCTTGGGATTTTGAAAAGGACATATTTGCACAATTTTGTAACCTTCTGTGGCATTACTTGTTTCAGTAAATAAGACTGAATAAAGTGATCAGTACACGGCCTCAGACATCTGAGTCATAGCAACACTGAACACATTTGGACCAGTGAGTTCTGGATAATCCAGGGATTTTTCAAGATAATGAAGACACTGACAACCTGGTTCCATTTGGATAAAAAGGAATTGTGGGTAACCAAGTGTTGTTAATCTAGGGTTGCACTATATTTCTAAACACATAGTGCTTCTATTAATAGAATTTTCATGATGTGAATTCTTGTTCCATCTTCCTTTCCTTGGTCTGTAATTTTCTAAATGTGAATTTCTTTCAAAAGATTCATGATTTCAACTAAGCTTTGCATTTGATATTGTCCAATTATTCCTGACTTTTGTCTATCATATGTTGAGTTCCTTTAGAAGATAACAGATTGTCTCCTTGGAAGCAAAGTACAAAGTAATAGAAGATAATGAGAGACATACAAGAATTGCATTCTACTATTCTTTTATTGATTTAATAATTTCTAGTAGGTTTTTCATGAACGTTCCCTTCAATACATTTCCATCTTGCTACTATAAAGTAAATTTTTTCTTATTTTAAGAATTACAATACATGCCGTAATGAACCAACATTTTTTATTTATACGTAGTTTTGAACAAGAACATTTTCACTGAAAGATTATAAACTCTGTGTGAGTGTGTGTGAGCTCACAGGAAACAGTTCACTGGGATCCATTCACATACATGTCATAGCAATTAGATTTTAAATCTATGTCCAATAATTACTACACATAATAATGACTACTACTAAATGCTGCTACCATTCAAATGATTCAATAGCAAGAACTTTAGAAATGAATATTTACATATAAAATATTACTATGATTTTCATTGTGAAAAGTACAAATAGTCTTACTGTAATCATCTTGAAATTATCTATTTGAATTCAAGATTTTACAGCTAAAGTTTGGTGAGAAGCTTCATAACAAGATTGTGTTATAAACTGCCCAAATGAATTCTGAATGGTTTGGAATGCTCATTGTTGCTTTTAGATCTCTGTATTACTTTTCTCTTCAAGTACTTCATTCCTAAAAGGTGTGTGTATGTTACATGTTTATACTGTAGCATCTACAGTCATCTAAATAAATAATGTTTAATATTCTTTCATAATATCTGAGAACTATGTTAGCATCTAGTAGACTTTGAAGAAAAAGGAAATGTACCATTCACAAAAGTACTAGACAATCTAAGTACATTTCTAACCAAAGTTGATAACTAAATCATAAATACTGCATTCTGCATTGGTGTACGCCCCCAAATTCATTATGCTAATATAAGTATTAACCTTTCTTGGAAAGCTGTTATACAAGATCGTTTTTTATTTACAGACTTTCTTCATTATTCACGGAATCATTCCCTTTGCGTCAAAGTTATACATTTTCTGTGTATGCGTGTAGAGAGAAAGTATATCGAGTGTGTGTGTGTGTGCGTGTAGAAAGTCCACTATTTGTGTGCAAAAGTATGACCTACTAACTACACATGTTAACTACATCTTCATTATTTCAAACACATCTATATCAGGGGTGGCCAACCTGTGGTTCCAGAGCCACGTGCAGCTCTTCAGAAGTTAATATGCGGCTCCTTGTATAGGCACCAATTTCGGGGCTCGAGCTACAGGCGCCAACTTTCCAAAGTGCTGGGGGGTGCTCACTGCCCAACCCACAGGCCCTGCCCCGACTCCACCCCTACCTGCCCCCTCCCTAAGCCTGCTGTGCCCTCGCTCCTCCCCCTCGCCTCCTGCACACCACGAAACAGCTGATCAGGAGGTGCGGGGAGGGAGGGGGAGGCGCTGATTGGTGGGGCTGCCAGTGGGCAGGAGGCTCTGGGAGTTGTGGTGAAGGGGGGGGGGAAGCTGCTGACGTGTTATTGTGGCTCTTTGGAAATGTACATTGGTAAATTATGGGTCCTTCTCAGGCTCAGGTTGGCCACCCCTCATTTATACAATGCAATCTGCATTCTTTTCTGTTTTTTTCCTCTGTACATGGTTAACTTTTTTAAATTAAATTTGTTTATATACTAAAACAGTATACAATCTATCATATACCATTTATAATTATTTCAGAAATTTGTTATGGCTTTGAGCTAAAACTAAATTTTAACAGTGTAACTGGCTTTTATTTGAATGAAGAAATGTTATATTGGTGAAAATAGATGGTTGTAGCCAGCATCACAAGATATTTACATGTCAGATGACCTTGATGCTTCAACCACCATTCTATAGAACATGTATCCATGCTGATAACAGGTTCTGCTTGATCACAATCCAAAGTAGTGCAGACTGACGCATGTTCATTTTCATCATCTGAGTCAGATGCCTCCAGTGGAAAGTTGATTATCTTTTTTGGTGGTTTGGGCTCTGTAGTTTCCGCATCATAGTGTTGCTCTTTTAAGACTTCTGAAAGCATGCTCCACACCTCATACCTCTAAGATTTTGGACGGCACTTCAGATTCTTAAACCTTGGGTTGAGTGCTGTAGATATCTTTAGAAATTTCACATTGGTATCTTCTTTGCATTTTGTCAAATTTGCAGTGAAAGTGTTCTTAAAATGAAAAACATGTGCTGGGTCATCATCCGAGACTGATATAACATGAAATATATGGAAGAATGTGAGTAAAACAGAGCAAGATGCATACAATTCTCCCCAAGGAGGTCAGTCGCTACCAGCGGGTAGTGATCAATCTATCAGGGATTGATTTATTGTGTCTAGTGTAGACGCGATAAATCAATCCCCGATCGCTCTGCCGTCGACTCCGGAACTCCACCACTGCCAAGAGGCAGAAGCGGAGTCAATGGGGGAGCGGCGGCAGTTGACCCCGCGCCGTGAGGACGCAAGGTAAGTCAATCTAAGATACGTCGACTTCAGCTACACTATTCTCGTAGCTGAAGTTGAGTATCTTAGATCGATCCACCCCCTCCAGTGTAGACCAGGGCATAATTTAAAGGTCCAGAAGCCTTCTTTTGCCAGCAACATTTAAGGTGATAACTAGAAAATATCTACTTAGAAAAATTATCAATAACTTTTGAAGTGAAATCAGCCCTACTGATGAAGCCTGCATCTCATTTAATGTATTCCAAAAAACATCAGCTTTGATCATATTCAGACCTTTCTTTATCCACTTACTGGAAGGGAAGGCAATATAAACAACACAAGCGGCTATTATATAGGGTAGGTCAGCACATCATACAATAATATAAAAGACTCCAGTTCAGAACTGACATCTGAAATTCTGTAACCTCACTAGGTCTTAGCACAAGGGGAGGAAAGAGAAAATAATGATTTGCAACGCTAGAAACTGCTGCTACTGTGTCTATGACTATCTCACAGAGACTTTGCTTGCCTTCTCCTGGTCAGATGTTAAACATGTTGTCAAGTCACCTTAATTAAAGGCCTCTGTTTCAGAACATCCTAGAATCAAAAGAGCGATAGTATTACTGGCCAGAATTGAGGAATGCCACAGAGTAGTTTGTGTATAACCCAACTAGCTGTAAGATTATATGCGTAGTTATTGCCTCTTTGTGTCTGTTCCTACTCAGTGATGTATCACTTTGAAGAAAATTAAAATTCACTTATTAAAACAATTCAATATACAGATTGTCTGCTGATTCCATAAGGAGATATTTCATTTGTTTCTACAGCATTGTTAAGGTGCTCTGATACCATGGTGACAAATGTGGTAGACAGAGTGCTGCTCATCACACATTAGATTGTTTGAAAAAGGCCTATCAAACATGGCCAAAGAAAAGACGGTCTGAGGTCAAAACAACCCTCAGTTTGAAGGCAGAAAAGAATCTCAGGGAATACAATACATAACATAGGACAAAAGTCAAGGCTGTAACCTGACAGAAAAAATGTCACTAATCAATTTACTAATGAGGCTGTTCTAATGCACATAACTATACAAGGTACATCCACTGACAGAACACTCCTAGAGGAATATGGACTATTCTGTCCTGGTCAATGTACCGAACCTTTGGATATTTAGCGCTAAATACTCCAGAAATGACTTCAGTTGAAAATAAGAGTTTACAATGACAAGTTGAATGGCCTCAATTTGCTTTATTAGTAAATGAAGCTTTATTAAGTACTGAGATATAGTTAGAAATAGTAAAGTTGTTCTCAACTACCTCCAAAACACATGCAATGTATCAGGCACAAGAGAACTTTTTAAAAAAGTAAACAAAATGCAATTTGTTTGCAGCTATCAGCAAATACAGAGTATATCCATAACAACTTCAAATGCAATCACTTTGGTTTGTGCTTAAAAAAAAATTAATTTATATAAAGCATGTCTTACCACTATGGTTATCACTTAACACTCTGGGTTCATTAAGTCATTCTAAAAAGACTGAAAATCTTACTCCTGTTGTATGGATTCTACCTGAATAAGGACGTTGGGAACTAGGCCAATGAGCCCAATCCTTGAATCCTGCCGAACTCCATTCAGTACTTCAGGGGCCAAGGGTAAAGGTGACTTTATACTATCTTCGTGACTCACTGATCTTACAGCCACCTGAAAGCCATTTGGCCCTTGTGCAACTTAGAACAGCTTCAAGGCTGCTCTAAAGTGCATTCAGATGTCCATCGTCTCAATGGATCACGCCATAGTAGCTGTCCAGGCACATCAGCTACCCTGGGGCTGCAAGGATAGGTGCAAGGGTGATCACTGCTGTTTTACAACACTTGCACTTTCCAACATGCCAGAGAAATCTTCTGTTGTCTGGTTAAGCCAAGTTTATGGCCTCTTTGCACCATGAGAGTGACAAAAGGGGCTGCAGTAAGGCTGAGGATCTGAACATACATGTTTAAACTACACTCTGTTTCTGTTCTGAAAATGCATGACATTTCAAACTCCAAATGACTTGGTTTAAACAATTTTAAATTAATAATAGTTAAATGATTAAACTTAAAGAACTAATTTGAATGCCATATTTTAAATATAGCTTCATAATTAACTTATTGTCTCCATTTTAATCAATGGTATTTAAAAGATTTTTTATACTAAGTCAATTTCAATTAAAATATGTGTAAGTTTTATTATCTACTTTTACTTGTGACTGGTAAAATTAGAAACTTGTCAATAGCACGAGCCCTGAAATACAGTTATGTATCCCGAAGCTTCTTATCTATCCATATATGAGAGATTGTACTCTTCAGTTATGTTAGTTCTAAGTAACCTACCAAAGAAATAACAAATGAAGACCATGTGGAAGGAGCTTCTGGCCTGAGAGACAGCCTTGAGCCATTAACCTCAGCCAGTCATCATAATTCCAAGGAAATTTTGTGTCAGATTAGTTCAGGGTGGACAATAATTTTTGCAGAGGGCCACTCCATGAATTTTGTACAGCGTCATGGACCGCACATTTCTACTATATTAATGGAGGGGATGTGGGGTCGGGGAGGGGGTTTGGGTGCAGGAGGGAGCTCCAGGCTGGTGCTGAGTGTTGGGGTGCAGGAGAGGGTGAGGGGAATGGGCTCTGGGAAGGAGTTTGTTGCAGGAGGGGACTCTGGGCTGGGGACTGGTGTGCAGGGTCTTGGAGGGAGTTTGGCTGCAGGAGGGGGTTCTGACCAGGGCAGGGGGTTGGGATGTGGGAGGGGGTGTGAGGTGCAGGCTCTGGCTAGGAGGCACTTATCTGAGGCAGTTCCTGGCCAGTGGTGCAGCAGGGCTCAGGCAGGCTGCCTGCCTGCCGTGGCCCCATGCTGCTCCTGGAAGCGGCTATGGCCGGCTGCTGCTGGCATGTCTCTACATGCCCCTTGGAGGGAGGGGGGCTGTGGGTCTCCATGAGCTGCCCGCGCCCACAAGCACCACACCTGCAGCTCCTATTGGCCAGAAACTGGCCAATGGAAGCTGTGAGGACGGTGCTGGGGGTGGGGGAAGCACGCAGAACTGCCTCCCCCGCCAGGGCCGTGCAGAGACACACCAGCAGCAGCCGTCCGCTTCTGGGAACAACATGGGGCCACAGCAGGCAGGCAACCTGCTTTGAGATCGCAAGGGGGCAGCCAAAGAGCCTGGCAGGCTGGACAGAAATGTTTGATGGGCCAGATGCGGACCACAGGCCATATTCTGCCCATCTCATGGTTACTTAATAATATACAATGAAAAAGGGAGAGGGAAAGGGGAAGGAGAAGAGAACAGAGATAAGGATTTTTTTACATTGGTGATAAAGTTTCTGTTGCATATTTAGAAGATATACCTACAATATAATGCCCACGTAAATGAGCCAGATTTCTTGAACAGACATTTGACTTCCCATTTCAGTAACAACATATGTTTCACTGTAGAGTTGACAGGCTCTTTGTAGCCTCCCATAGATAAAAGTAATCTAACTCCTAATCATTAAAGGTGAATACAAATAAGATGGCAACCTGAATGAAGTGCAAATACACAACAGTTTAAGGTTAAACACATTCATTTTAGCACCTAATAAGAACAGCCATTCTGACCATACTGGGTCAGACCAATGGTCTATCTAGCCCAGTATCCTGTCTTCCAGCAGTGGTAGGTGCCAGACGCTTCATAGGGTGTAAACAGAACAGTGCATTTTTGAGTGATCTAACCCCTGTCATCCAGTCCCAGCTTCTGGAATTTGGAGGTTTAGGGACACTTGATACATAGGGTTGCATCCCTGACCATCTTGGTTAATAGCCATTGATGGACCTATCCCTCCAGGAACTTATCTAATTCTTTTTTGAATCTAGTTATACTTTTGGCCTTAAAAACATCCCATGGCAATGAGTTCCACAGGTTGACTATGCATTGTGTGAAGAAATACTTCCTTTTGTTTGTTTAAAACCTGCAGCCTATTAATTTCATTGGGTGACCTCTAGTTCTTATGTTATGTGAAGGGTAAATAACACTTTCCTATTCACTTTCTCCATATCATTCATGATTTTATAGATCTCTATCATATACTCTCTTAATCATCTCTTTTCTAAGCTGAACATCCAGGTTTTTTACTTTCTTCTTGTACAGATGCTGTTCCATGCACCTAATCCTTTTTGTTGCCCTTCTCTATAACTTTTCCAATTCTAATATAACTGTTTTGAGATGGGGCAACCAGACCCGCACACATGGACGCTGACTAAAATTCCCAAGAAAGCAGTGGCTTCTACAGAATATTATCTTTCACTATCTGTCATCTGGGTTCTTCAGGACTAAATCGTTTAGGATTTTCATCAACATTGCCAATAAAAATAGCATGATCAATACTAACTAGTTCCTTAGCAGTACCAGGTCCAATGAGTTCTACCAAAAT
Source organism: Gopherus evgoodei (assembly GCF_007399415.2). Classification (NCBI taxonomy): domain Eukaryota; kingdom Metazoa; phylum Chordata; order Testudines; family Testudinidae; genus Gopherus; species Gopherus evgoodei. Next base: position 22,871,394 of record NC_044336.1, on the reverse strand, counting down.
CTGATCCGTCCAAGAAAACAATAACATATAATCAAAGGTGAACAGTGAAAAAAGCTTGCAGAAACACAAGCAGAGAACGCATGTAAAGCATCACATAAAATTAAAAAGACCCAAACTCTACAGGAAATGCTGCTTGTCAGTGACAGTCAGAAAACCACAGGAACACTTTTTACTTCCTTCCCATGCCTAGAATGAAACTCTCTGTACTGTATAGAGACATCCCAGTGCAAACAAACAAAAAATGCTTAATTGTGTATTGAATTTCAGAACAGGCGATCTTAGTCAAATTTCTATTCCTTAACTCTGATTACGTTATTCAGTAAAGTGTAGACGTGCTATAGAGAAAGACTCACTCAACTTGGTGTCACTCAACTTTGATTTAATCAAACTTATCAGGAAGCAGGGTTCTTAAGACTCAGAAGGAACAGAAGTATGTTGTCCAAGAAAGATGGCCTTGAGGGATGTAAAGAGGAAGAAAATAGGATTCAGAAGGAGTGAAGGGACAGAGATATGCTAATCTATACGTATTTCATTTATGCATACAGAAGGTAGTAATAATAGTTGGCATTTACATAATGCCTCTGATTGAAGCATCAAGCCCCTAAGAGAACAGTAACAAATCAATCTATACAACTTCACATATTAACTTCTGATGTGATATGAGATGCTGGGCCGATTCAATAAAATCAGTTAATATCTTTATCACAGCAGCTTAGACATGTCTCTTTCTTCCTAGCTCACCAATCCAATTATAGCAAGTGTTTAGGAAACTTGGTAACACTGTTTACAAAAATGAAACATACAAAATGCTCTTTAGTAAAAAATGTTGATAAACTTCTTCTATGTTGGGGGGAGTGGTAGCATAAGAGTAGAAATATCAAGAGGAAAAAACATACTAGTGGTATTATTCTAGATAATGTCATATAGAGGGATGAAGTCCTGTACCTTCTTGTACACTGTAATCAAAATATCCAAATTCTCCTCCCAAAATTATCACCAGGTTAATGGTTTATGAATTTTCAGCAGCAGTTCAGTCCTTGTTGATCCAAGCAATAAGGACAGAAATGTTCTTGCAGGAATGAACTCAGTGACCACTGAAGGACCCTAAAATCCCAAAGACGCTCTTGCTAGAGTAATTTATTTTCACCCGAAAAACAGGAAACCACAAGGGATCTATGTAAGGCGCTGTCTATTCAGCTTTCTGGTCCACGGTTATTGCTAATCCTAACAACATCAGGCACGTGTGTCCTCTGTGTCCAATGCAGAGAATATTTTCCTATATTGTGCTCTAATCCCTTTCCATCTGTCTTTCACCACCAGCAAGAACTACACTACTCCTTCACCAGAGACCACAACCCTAACTCCCCAGTCAAACACTGGAAAAGTCCCTTTCCCCACTCAATGCAGATAATACTTCCCCCACCAACATGCCTTGCTACTGCTAATTCTTCTCCATTCCTGTCCTGACTTCCTGATGCAACCCATCTCCCTACTGGTAGTTCAAAACATAAGAGACCAACTTCAGAACTGGGTGTTGCGGGAGACAGGCCATATGAGTCACCATCCTGGGGAGGAGGTTTAAAAGCATTTCAGAAGCTGGACAAGTCTTTTTCTCAGTCACTTTAAGATAGCTTATAGATACATCTTAATCTCTTAAGTGATTCTTCTTTGAACATTTTAATGATGCTTTCATTGAAGTCAATAGAGCTTTGCCATGAATGTCAAGGAGAATAAAAACAGGCTGTAAGCTTGCAAGCATAGCAGCATTTGTGACATCAAGAATACCACTGAATACCGTTAAAAAGGTATTCAAAAAGCCATCTTATTATTTAGCCTGAGTTTGTCTTCAAGAACTTATTCAGCCTTTTCTAAGCAATCAATTGCCTTTAACAGACAAAATCCCTTTTGCCAAATATTTGTGCTCATGTAAACATCCATTTCCTTGCAAAAAGCAACAAGTCCTGTGGCACCTTATAGACTAACAGATGTATTCACCCACGAAAGCTCATGCTCCAATACATCTGTTAGCCTTTAAGGTGCCACAGGACTTACTGTCGCTTTTTACAGATCCAGACTAACATGGTTACCCCTCTGATACTTATCCTTGCAGTTTCACCAAGAGAAAAAGCAATGGTTGCACAATGTTTTTGCTTTAGTATATGTGTGGTTAACAGTAGCCATATTTTACCCTAGAGGCGGTTACTTTTCACTGGAGGGATGCAGTAATTCAGATGTTCATAAATCAGTCTTCAGAATTTATAAATCAGTTTGTATAATGTAAAACAAAGCCATGATGATTAACCTTGATGGTGTAACAGAAGTGTGGCAGGTTCTCTACAATCACACAGTTGAATGATCGTTGCCCCCTCATCCCCCAAAAAAGTTATGTCAAAATAGGACTAATGGCAATATTTTTTCAAACACTTTGTTATTAGCATTTAGCTTTAGTATTGGGATAAGAGGGAAGGTCCTCTCATGGATCAGTAACTGCTTAAAAGACAGTAAACTAAGGGTAGGAATAAATGCTCAGTTTTCAGATTGGAGAGAGGTAAACCATGGTGCTGTTCAACATATTCATAAATGATCTGGAAATAAGGGTAAACAGTGAGGTGGCAAAGTTTGTGGATGATACAAAATTACTCAAGATAGTTAAGTCCAAAACTGACTGTGAAGAGTTACAAAGGGATCTCACAAAACTGGGTAACTGGGCAACAACATGGCATATGAATCAATGTCGATAAACGCAAGATATTGCACCCTGGAAAACATAAAACAAATAAAAGGAAGTTCTTCTTCACACAGCGCACAGTCAACTTGTGGAACTCCTTACCTGAGGAGGTTGTGAAGGCTAGGACTATAACAGTATTTAAAAGAACTGGATAAATTCATGGTGGTTAAGTCCATAAATGGCTATTAGCCAGGAGGTATAAAGAATGGTGTCCCTAGCCTCTGTTCACCAGAGGATGGCGATGGATGGCAGGAGAGAGATCACTTGATCATTGCCTGTTAGGTTCACTCCCTCTGCGGCACCTGGCATTGGCCACTGTCGGTAGACAGATACTGGGCTAGGTGGACCTTTGGTCTGACCCGGTATGGCCATTCTTATGTTATGTTCTTATAATCCCAACTATACACACAAAATGATGGGATCTAAATTCACTGTTACCACTCAAGAAAGAGATCGTAGAGTCATTGTGGATAGTTCTCGGAAAACATTTGCTCAATGTGCAGTGGCAATCAAAAAAAGCTAGCCATGTTAGGAATCAGCAGAAAAGAGATAGATAATAAATATCATTATGCCATGCCCACATTTTGAATACTGCATGCAGTTCTAGTTGCCCCATTTCAACATATATAAGAATTGTAAAAGGTACAGAGAAGTGCAACAAAAATGATTAAGGGGATGGAATAGCTTCCATATGAGGAGAGATTTAAAAAGATGGTGACATTTCAACTTGGAAAAGGTGACTAGGGAGGGATATGACTGAGGTCTGTAACTTCATGAATGGTGTAAAGAAAGTGAATAAAGAAGTATTATTAACTTCTTCATGTAACATACGAACCAGGGGTCACCCAATGACATTAACAGGAAGCTGGTTTAAAACAAACAGAAGGAAGTACTTTCTTCACGCAACACACAGTCGTTGTCAGGAGATGTTGTGAAGGCCAAAAGTATAACTGGGATAAGTTCTTGGAGGCTAGGTTCATCAATGGTTACTAGCCAAGATGGTCAGAGATGCATGCTCTGGGTGTCCCTAGCCTCTGATTGCCAGAAGCTGGGAATGGATGACAGGGGATGGATCACTCGATAATTACCCTGTTCTGTTCATCCCCTCTGACGCACCTGGCATTGGCTGCTGTCAGACGACAGGATACTTAGCTAGATGGACCACTGGTCTGACCCAGTATGGTCATTCTGATATTCTCGCAAAATCCCAATTCCCAGTGTTAGGGTTAATACAGAGGCATTCAATTATCTCTCAACATGATCTTAGTTTTTTTCACCTTTGCAAATATCTCTCTGACATCTCTTTTAAAAAATGTCTGGTGGAACTTGTAAAGTAAGGTGTTTTGATGCTAACTTACATATTTGCTCCATTAATTTTAATAGTATTAAGTTGCTTACAAATGTCAAAGCTCTTCCATGAGATACTTTAAATTGACTGCTTGGAAATTGTATACGCTCCAAAGACTGTTTAACTACTTGCTGTGAATTTGTTAAAGGTGCATCCATAACTTCTTTAACATGTCTTCTTTTGTATAATATCTTTACGGCTGTCAGTTTTTTACCATCCTACACAGTGAACAAAGTTGTGGTCTTAATGTAGCCTCTTTCTTTTATTCTCGAACTAAATAATTCTCTTTTCTTTTGTTTCTCTTCCCTTGTATTTTATACATAGCCCCAAGAAAGGGCTATATAACTATATACAACTATATACATACACAGAGAGAGATGAACATGCTCTATCTTGTCTTCCTTTGCTCTGCACCTTAAGCATTTTCTTGAAATGTGATTGAACTGTTGACACATGAAGAGCAGTAAAGAGGAGTTATCACCTGCTTAGCTCCCCCTCTTTTTAATTCATGGAAGCAACTATCCAAGGCATTCCTGTAATGAAACCTTTTTTCACAACATTTTAATAAATAATTTACACACTAATCTGTTTACTACCTCTAATTTATATACCCGAGTGTCAAGTTTCCTTTGTATGCTAGTGATACTTTATTCTTTTCAATAACACCTTTAAAGATGAACACCTATTTGCCACAAAAGAGCCCAATAATCAAGATGCCTGTTAATTACTAAAATTAAGACCTTTATCCAGCAATATATCAATATTCTTCAGTCATCTCCTATGTGATATACCTATTTTAAAATTAATCTAGAGTTTTGTTTTTAAAAGTTTAAATATCTTAGATTATTATCTATTATCACAGCTGAAGACATATCATTCTTCACATTTTAATGTTTTCTCATAGAACAGCAATGAAGCAGCACTGGGAGACGCATGTTAGAAAAGGAGCCTGCGAGTTTCTATTTGTTACTGGGTTTTTTTATACTTTTGTTCTCCATTAAAAGTCAAAAACATGCAGATTGGCACTGCCAGCTACTCTGTTCTTTTAGTTTTTAAATGTGCTTTACAATTCATCATAATATTCTATTTGAAGCTCTCATGTAAAGTAAAGCTCAGTTAACATCACTGGCTTAGTTTCTCCATCTGTAAAATGGGAAGTTGAAGACTAGCTTCTTTGTTAGTAAAGTATGTTGTTTTAGCTAGTGAGCATAGCTTTTCTCTCTGAAGGTGATAGGAAATTAATGCTCAGATGTTCCTAATGATTTCAGATTTTCAAATACTCCAACATACTGCATATTTGTGCTGCTCCCCTTTCCAATTGGACCTCTAAAATGTCAATTTATTAGATTTTGTAAATTTACTTTAAATATAGAATTCACAGATTTAGATACCATGTATTTGGGGATTGCTAGAGGACCTTCATTGGTGTGAGCCAGAACAGATTAAACATATTGCTAATACAAGTTGTGTTTGGCCCCGAGAGAGGGCACTGGTTATATTGCCTGTGAGAAACCAGCCTTCCTTCCTTGCCATTGGCTAATGACAAAGTAGTACTGTCAGCTGTACTAAAGGAGAAAACATACTCTACCTATTTATCCACTTAGCTGGGGAAAAGGTGCTTAATGAGGGACTGGAAGTCAAAAAGATAAATGGACGTAAAATAGAAGATTCTTGAACATGTTAAAAAGGAAGGACACCCTAGGACTTCTGCTTCAAAAGAAATAAAAAGTACAGACAGCTAAAGGGCTTTGGTGTCATCTTTTCTGTGCTGTAAATCATTTAAACAAGAGGGGCATGCTCTCTTTTTGATGCACCGAAAAATTATTATTAAAATTACTTATATAGGCTCAGATCTACAAACGTATGGGCCATAGTTGCATAAATGTACGTGGCACTACAGAAATATGATGTAAGTCATACTTCATGAACTAGTGAGTCAACAATTTTAGAGCCCAAGGGTGTTTTCCATTTACTTCAAATGAAACTGGATTAAGCCCAGATTTGGACAGGACAAAACACAAGACAAGATTTCAGGTAAGGAAATGTAGAGACTGATGATAAGAAGGTAGTCTAGACCACTGGGCGGGGGGGAAGTGGCTTAAGAGAGATTTGAAGGAGGAGAGAAAGGGTATTTGGTAGAAAAGAACAGGGAGACTGTTCCAAGTGTAGGAAGCGACATGAGTAAAACTATAAAGCTGAGACTGGCAACAAGAGATGAAGGGAACAGTAAAGAAAGAGGATTGCGTGATGCCAGGAAGGTATGGAGATAGAAGAAAATAAGAGCAAATCTGTAGGGAGGGGCAAGATTATGTGGTCTCCTGAAGGTGAGAACAGGAGTTTGTCTCTGACGTGTTAAGAGTCAGAAAGACAAGAGGTATTTGAGGAGTAGAAGGTTGATATGGTAAAATGACAAAAGAACAAAGTCATCCTTACTACTACTGATATTTTGGATAAACTGTAGAAACAAAGATGGGAGGCTAGAGAAAAGATTACAACAATCAAGAGAAGACTACAGCATAGAGAATGGTAAACAAATGTCATTTACTTAGTAACAATTTCCTTGATGAAACTGACAAAACAGATTCACAAGCCTTGGGAGTACATTGAGTCTCAGTACCATGTTCAAAACACCCTAGAACACTGAACTCTTTGGATCTGAGATTATTAAACAAGCAGCAGCCCCAACCCCCTAACAGTATTCATACTAAAGAATCCAAAGATATGGACGAGGAGCATGGGTCTATATGGTCAGTTACTAGGCAAATAATCTTTCATCTTCTTCAAGATATCTACTCAGGGAAGATTAATTAGTAGTGACAATCATGTAAGCAGGTGGATGTGAAGCTGACTAGTAAATAAAAATTTTGGGACTGCTCTCCCTAATTAAACATTAGACCTGGAAGCCAAAGCAAAGGAGCAGTTTTCCATCAGTACATGAACTCCTCCAGATAGGAGACTTACATATCTCAGTGATGGCAGTATTTCTAAAGACATTCAACAAATGCTTCTTTTGACCTGGAAATATACCCCATAAGATTTCTGGGGATTGAGACACCTGCAAGGTTATAACAAGTTTGCATAAAAAAAATTGACTGAATTAGACTGAGGCTTTTCAAAATTTTTATAGAGCAGAAGACTGTCTCATAAGTACCTTATCTCCCCTCCACAATGAAATAGCACATCTGACAACTACAGCAATTCCTTAAAGGAAAAGGAATATTAGATATGTGTTCATGTATCGTTAGCTGTCTTTCATGGGATGTGTGTTATGGCCTCACTGGATAATCACTGTCTACTGATTTGCTCTTCTGTGTCTCTCCTCACATTCACAAATCTGTTCTTTTGTTGCTCTTTCTCCCCGTACATGCAAATCTATGTAATTTATTAAAAGATTTAGTTCCCTATATAATAACTAAGAACTAATATAACATCTAAACTATACAAGTCTTAGCTATGGAATGAAATTTAGAGAAGAAAAGTGATTCAAAATTAATAATTGCAAAGTAATACATACTAGAAAAAATTCCAAATATACATATATTTTTATAGGTTCTAAATTAGCTGTAAACAGCCAAAAAGAAGATCTTGTCAGCAGCAGGCAAAAAGCTAACAGTATGTTAGAAACTATTAGGAAAAAGATAAGAGAATCAGACAGAAAATTTCACAATGCCAATATGTAAATCGATAGTGCGCCCATACCTTGAATACTGTGTCCAGTTCTGGTTGCTCCATTTCAGAAAGGATATAGTGGAACTGGAAAAGGTTCATAGATGGATAACAGAGATGATCAAGGATACGGAACAGCTTCCATATGAGGAAAGATCAAAAAGATTAGGGATGTTCAGCTTAGAAAACAGACAACTAAAGAGGAGTATAATAGAAGTAAATAAAATCCTGAATGATATAAAATGGACAGAGAAGTGTTATTTATTCTTTTATACAATACAAACACCAGGGGTCACCTGATTAATGAATAGTCAGCAAAGGAAGTACTTTTTCACATGATACACAACTAAGCCATGGAACAGATTGCCATGGAACAGATTGCCATGGAATGTTGTGAAGGCCAAAACTATAACTGAGTTCAAAAAAAGAATTAGGTAAGTTCATGGAGGATAGGTTAATCAATGGCTGTTAGCCAAGATGATACCATGCTCAGAAAAACCCTAAACTGCAGACTACTACAAGTCGGGAGTGGAAGACACAGGTGAATCACTCCTTACTTGCCCTGTTCTGTGCAATCTCACTTGAGCCCGGGTATGGGCCACTGTCAGAGATATGATACTTGGTAAGATGGATCATGGTCTGATCTAATATAGCAGCTCTTATGGTCTTACGTTTAATGAAAACCAGAAACCATGTTAATGAGAAATCTAATGAGGATGTTTTATTGTCATATCTTTATAGAACATATTAAGAGAGGGGGCCATTTGGGGATTGGTTCTGCTTTGAGCAGGGGGTTGGACTAGATGATCTCCTGATGTCCCTTCCAACCCTAATAATCTATGATTCTATGATAGTTATTCGCACTCGAATTTCACTGACTCTCCTGGCTTTTGTTATTACCATATTTAATGCAGTCCTAATGAGCAAGAAAAACAAGAAATGTTCCTTAAAAATTCAAATGTGATTCTATTAAATTAGCAAGGAACAGATTTAAGTTCCTAAGCTGGAAGATATAAGAATATAAGATCTGCCTGTTATACCAATATCCTCATTTTATTCCAGGCACTTGAGTATTTAGACTACTCTTAGTATATAGACTTCTAGCACTTGTACATTTAGTCAATATTTAGTTGCTTGCCTTCATGTGTGATGTTAAAATGGAGGCTCAGATGTAGGTCAGAATACACAGCAGTCCTTTCAAAATGTCTTTATTTTAGGATGTGGGAAAACTGGCCATCCCTGTATTGTAGGATGGCTGCCACATGGATTTGTAACAGTGTACTCACAGCTCAGAGTACCTGAGCGAAAACAAGCTGTCCAACACTAAAGGAACTGCAGAAGCTTGAAGGTTAAGCTCTGTTCTGCGAGACAAAAATTAAAAACCTCTTCCATTTTAAGGCACATATTTTCCTCAAATCTTCCTAACGACATTTGTTGGACCCAACTTCAGCAGTCTGAATCAGAATTCAGCAACAGTATCCTGGTTGCCAGAACTGGGATTTCAGGTCTGGATAAAAAATGTGACTGTGGTCTTCAGACAGAAGAAACACAAGTTCTAGAAGTTCCACAAGTCAAAACTAGGAGAAATTTAGAGCCCAAACTGATGTACACAAATTGGAATTACTATTATCATCTGAGTTCTGCCTAGCCTTATTTCTCTGAAGATTCCTGGAAAGAAGTGGTAGGGGCAGTAAGTTATGTCAAAACCTTGACATCTCAGAGGAAGTGTCTGGCAGGAAGCTTGGATGCATTTAACCTCCCTCCCTTCCAGGACAAAATTGAGGGTATTACACGTTATTTCTTGTTGGAGAGGGACCTATTTGAGAGGATCTCCAACTTCAGATTATCGAAGTTACTGCCACCACCTTGAGGAAATGTTATTGGGTCCTGTACATCCTAACCAAGTCATCTGCCAAGATGATCTCCTCATTGGGCAAATGAAGCACAAGGAGTGCTGTGATGTAGAATATACTATTCCCGGAGCCAGACAGCTTTTTTGACATATAGTTCAGAAGGGAGCTTCTGCCCTAAGATTCACATATTATCATGATTGCAATGTTGCTTATCAAAACTGACAAAGTTCTTCCTCAATCCATCAACATTTTGAAAACCTGACAAATCACCTGTAACTCCAACATATTTCTAGGAAGTCTCATTTCCTCAAGTGAGCTTTGTAACCCACAAAAGTACAATCTGTTATAATCTGGGCTGATGGTTGAAGATAACTGAAATGTACTGGCCTGGGTGTGCTGTCCACCATTAGTGAATCTCCGACATTGAGAGGTGATCTCACTAGGGATGACAAGCTGCTCTGTTGAAGATTACGCAGTCTTTAAGCAAGCATGGAAGCCTCATTCTGATGAATGGTGTTACAGATGTGCAAAAAACCATTTAGTCTCAACAGAGAAGCCTTTATTCCATCCTGGTTCCTATGCCTGATGGGGGCATCAGTTGGTGGCTCCTTTATGGTTCTGTGCTGGCACAGTTTATAGACTCTCTCACACATTGACCTTAAGCGTGCCAGGCTGTGGCCTCTCTTCCACCTTTTCTGGAACCTGCTCTTCAAGTTTTGGTTGCTCTTCTTCACTCACCTTTTTATTTGTGGTCACTCCATCTGTGGATACACTAAGTCCAGAGTTTTCCTCATAAACCTCTTCCTGGCACTTTTCAAGCAGTCCAGCAGAAGCAGCTCAATCACAGGGAGACTTTCTGCGACTGTAGGCCCATTTCCATTGGATTCACATGTACAAACATCCAGACAGAATTCTACTGCACAGCATCTACTGATTCCCTTGATCATTTCCTGGGAACAGTGAATCTCTGCTCAGTATCTCCCTCCAGCATCCATTTATTGGCCTTCCTAATTCATGGGTGGATCTTTGTGTCCTTAAGCAGACACTTCTTCGGAGGGCCTGTCTATTGAACTGGAAGTCAAATAGATCCACTGCAGAAATAATTTTTTTTATATTGTATTTATTTTACTATAGACTGACTACTCCTGACCAGATGGCCAAGAAGTTGTGGTCAGATGCCCAGAATAGTGTATTATCCTTCATTTAATTCTTTGTTTCGGGATGACCAGGGAGCTGAATGAGAAGTTGGGGGAGTTTCTGGAAGGAAAATGTTGGTGGGAGTTGATCTGTTAAATAGAACCAACTCTTCGCTGTACTTAAAATAAAACTATGGTCTGTTGAAGGCGTGTCTATTTGCGGTCTTTTTACCTTTTAAAATGTACTGTTTCTAATTTTCTGAACAGCTGGATGGACACTTCGTCAATATGAGTAAATAAAAATAAGCAATCAGTACTATGTACCATATTTGTATCCAAAGGCATCTTTAGAGAACAAAAATATTGCTGACTACTGTTTTCAGATAGAAAATACAACAGGGAAAAATGATATCTCAGATACCACTCTGTGGTTTATGTTGGCAAATGGCAACCAATGTAGTTATTTTGTATAGAGAGATTTCAGATCTCTTTATAAGCATGTATAATTTCTGCTTAATGAAAGCCACTGTCATAAAGAAATAGCAATGATTCTGTCAGTTGGAACGTCTGTGAAACTGGAGTACAGAAAAACAAATGTTGTGTTCCATACAGATTACGCTGCTAGAAGCTAGTACTGATTAATGCTTCATAATTTTTCTCTCAATCTGCAACACAGAAGGAATCCAAACAAATATTATTTATCAAAACTAAAAGTTTGTTTTAAAATGCTACTTGCATAATTTTACAGAAGATACCAATCTACTACGTACCTTAGCACAGTAGTCAGGTAATGCTGGTACTAATTAATTGGCACCATTTTTTTTTCTTCTTCTCAGAATCTCAGATGATGAAACTGTTTTTTTCTTTTATTAAGCCAGCTTGGCCTAGACTAGCTTGTCCCGCAGTGACATGTATATTGAATACAAATCAGACAGCATAGCTTTAAATCTGTGTTGCAGCTCTCATTTCCAATTCGAGAACTGTACTATAATCATAAGCTTCTGGTGGATGAAAGGAAATCATCTGAATATTAGTTAATGCCACATTTGCAAGTCTAGAAGAGATCTGTGCTGTTTAAAAAAAATAGATCATTTCTCGTGAACCTATATATATGAATCGCTTTGTACTGCTCGACTGATAGAAGCGATGCCTGTGCTGGGATTAAACCCTTTTCATCATAAAACCTCATCTGGTTCGGAGTCCAAGTCCATCAAACCTTTTCCCTTTAAAGTCCCGCCTTTGATTCTACATCAATTTATTCAAACCGCAGCTGGGTGGCTGAAAACGAAAGGACAGCATCATTTAAACCAACCATGTTCCCAACTTGAAAGAAGGGCTATAATTAAAAAAATGGGCATAAAAGAATGGAAATTGGATAATATTTTTTAATGGTAGTTCAAAGGCCGACAGATGTCAAAGCCTTTGAAGATGTCAGTACACTGAGCAAGAAGTTGCCATTAAATAGTTTGCCTGAGAGGTGAAGCAGCTTTTCAATGACTGAAAAAGCCCTTGCAGACACATCCTTGTGTTTTTAATTTGTCAGAGTTTCTGCAGTATTTTCTGATTAATGACATATGATTATAACTGCATAGCATACATATTTTTATACTTGGTTAAATGAATACTTTATTTCACACTCCTCTAGAGTTAGATAAGAACAGGGAAGCTATACTAGGCAGTCCAAAACTATTCAGATTGCTTCAAATATTTATGGTAATTTAATGGGATTGGCCAAATACAGTTACTGTGTGTAGCCGGCTTCTGTTCTTTAACGGTGACATTACTAATACTATCGCAATTTGCGTATGTTAGATGGGATGTGACTACACTTTTATACTCTTCATGTGCACTTAACCACGTGTGCGCCTTCAAAATTAATTGATGAACTAAATTGTGTCAAATAAAAACAATGCTTGAAAAAATCTTCAATTTATCCTAAAAATGCAAGAGCTGTCAGAGTCTTCAGAAAAGGGAACGTTATTTAGGGAAAAATAGTATTTCTAGCAAGCCACTTATTCCTATTAAAAAAGAAACAACTATTTTTATTAATGCTGATAAAGTCCTCCGCTTGGGTGGAAAAGAAGCTATCGAAGTATCTTTAATCTCCCTTAACATATGCATATCATTCATGCTGTAGAATTACTATAATAACCATCAGGAATGATAACTGTAGTACATTATAGCTGCACACAAAATAGGAAAAATTCCCTCCGCTCCTAAGCATAAACTGACATCTTTGGTGCAGTAGTACTTCTGTAGTAGTCTGCCATTCTGTGTTTGAGTAGCTATGTGTTTGAGAGTAGGACTTCAGGAAGTATAAGCAAATATAGCACTGAATTGCGTCACACCGTACAGGAGTTATTCAGCAAGTAAAATAAAGATACCATATCAGGGGCAAAGTCAGTTAATGCACTATCCTTTCTCCTCTGGAGACCCAAATCCAAATAATGAATTAAATCATAAATACAAAGAAAATGATGACTCATTTAAATTAATGGATGTCTGGTTAGATCACAGAAGCACAATGTCAAGACTGAAACACTGGCACAGTTGAGTGACATCTCTGTGTGTGTGGGTGTTAAACCAGCCTCACACTTTCATAACAACATTTAAGGTATTACAATATAACTTCTCATGTTAATTTATGAATCAAATCTGTACCCATTTAGGAACTTCCCAGTAATCACTACACTGGCAACCCTGGCCACTATAAACTTCACAGAGGCAGTGGAGATAGAATTTGGATATGCCTGCTCAGAAGGCACAAGCATATATATACCATTAAAGCTAAGGAAAGCTGTTAGCAGTACACACCCTATTCCAAATCAAAACAATGTTAAGAAAAAGTGTAGTTTGTAAAGTTAAGTATGGAAATTTGGAAATACCAGATCGACCTTTTCCTGAGCAACCTTATGTCTGGCATCTTGTGCATCCTACCTGTGCACTGAATGAGACAAGGGTCTTGTAAGAAAAACAACATGTGATCTATCATGTTAAAGAGTATACCATAATTCATACAGACGAGGCAGAATTAAGTTACAGGCATCTGTAAATCTGGGATGTTCTAACTTCTGAGTGCTTGAATTTACAACCTAATGATCTGCCTTCTGATAGCACTTTTTTAAATGTCATTTCCAAGGTGCTATAGTTCTTTTAAGGGAAAAGTAAATTCTGTTATGTACCATTATAACACCCCTCCCCCAAAAATCATGAATCACCAGCAGGGTTTGAACCCTACTCTCTACCACTTGAGCTACAGGACAAAATACATTAGCTGGCAACTGACACAAGGTTGTTATACCAGGCAGAGTAAAAATGGGCTACTGGGACCATCTGCTGGGGTGTGTGTGTGTATGCGAGTGCGTGCGTGTACACACAGCCTCACGAGAGCTTGAGGAGCTCCCGCCCATGTGCTGCCCCCAAACAGAGGGTTGGGACTATGACGCAATGTACCCCACCAGATGGGTGTGGTTAAGAGAGAGGATCCAGGCCCAGCTCTCCCCTCCACTGACTGCTATTGCTGATCTAGAAGCTCCCAGCTGTTCCCAATGGTGTGTGTACTGTTGCTTTGGTGACTTTTAACCATGCACATGTGCCATTATAATTTTTGCCAGCATGTCAAAATATTCTCAGGAACATGTGCGAGAGAATCCAAATGGCATTTTTTACCAGTTTATAATCCAACTGACCCTGAATGGAATTTCACAAGACAAAAAAAAGGCACTTCTCTAGCCACTGGGCTTTCTCCCTGTTGAATTTCAAAGATGTGCTACAAACATCCACAGTATTAGAGCTTCTTACAAAAAAGGCTGCAAGAATCTTTTATAATGGACAGCATTAGGCATCTAGCAATAGGGTTTCACCACCAGATCTCCCTATAATGAATTGATTCCTTCCATTAAGGGGCAGAGGTGCACATAGACACCAGCCATTATGAATTAAATTCACAGCATGGAAAATTATAATTTTCACCATCATCATCAATGGAAAATTGATATCCCACTCCCCACAGTATCAATAAAGCCTCTTTCTGAAAATATTCTCCTTTAAATATGTTTTTATGCATGTGAATCAATCATGATAATTTTCTTCAGAAGGGTCACATTTAGCTACACTGAAGTGAAATAATACAGAAGTTTAAATGTATTGCAAAACTAGTGTTCATGAAAACAACATCAATTATAAGGGATCTCAAACTTTTTCACAGTGTGGACCACATTTTAATAGAAAATGTCTTGCATGCACCTGTCTCTTTTTAAAAAAAACAACACCAATGACATAACAAACCCTGCTTTTAACAGCAAAAGAAATGGCTGAGATGGAAAGTATTTCATGTATGCGTAGTGTCTTTTGATACAATTTGGCACACAGAAATCAGGAGGAGGAGGAGAAGCCAGCAACAAATTACCAACAGAACTACAACAGCTAACCAGCTCATGTGCCATGAACACTGCTCATTATACTAATCATCATCTTCTCATTGTTACCATGTGTTCCACCATGTACTTGTTGTATCCACCTGTTATGTCTTATCATACACTCATACTATAAACTCATAGGGGCAAGGACTGTCTTATAGTTATGTGTTTGTACAGTGCCTAACACAGGGGTTCTCAAACTGGGGGTCAGGACCCCTCAGGGTGCAAGATTATCACATGGGGGGTTGCAAGCTGTCAGTGTCCACCCGAAATCCCGTTTTGCCTCCAGCATTTATAATGGTGTTAAATCTATTTTAAAGTAATTTATGGGGGGGGGGGGGGACGCACTCAGAGGCTTGCTATGTGAAAAGGTTCCCCAGAACAAAAGTTTGAGGATGACTGGCCTAACATAATGGTGACTCAATCCTCAAGAGGGCCACTATTACTTGAATTTCTGTAGCACTTAATCACCAGCGGTCCACAGACCACAGCTTGCAAACATTTGATTATTGCTAAAAACTACAATAAAAACCAGAAAGCCTATGTAAGTCACATAATGACCAATGATTCCTAAATTTGATATGTTTGTTTTTTATATTCTTTCACAAGGGTTAATCTTTATTTCATTACAAAATAGCAATTCAGTTAATTTTAACGAACAGATGGTCAACTGCTATCAAAGATTAGATAAACACCACATTTGTACTATCCATTAAGTCTATCATAAAACTGGAATTTAACTTATGAATCCATATTTGCCTTTAAAGTAACATAAAGTTGATGACTAGCTTGTATGTTAGTAAACTATTTTATTATAGCTAGTGAGCACACTTTTCTCTCTGAAGGTGATAGGAAGTTAATGCTCAGATGTTCCAACTGATTTCAGGCCCAGATTTCATATAAAGGGGCATACAAATAGACACACAGCTATTTTCAAATATTCCAACATACTGCGTGTTCGTGCTGCTTGCCTTTCCAAGTGCATGCTTTCTCTCTTTCTCTCTTCTATATTCACTTTACAGATGTCAATACACAAGAAAGCACAGACTACAAAAGAATTCAAGCTGTCAGAAAAAACTTTAAAAGAACCACATCACCAGTATAAGAGAGCTGAGTTCACTGTTCCTGGAATTTTCAGATCTGTTTCAAGTAAAAACACTGTGTCAGGTTTTCTGACAATCACTGCTGTTTTTATAAACTCTGTAGAACTCTTTTAAACACCTAAAATGAAATATTTGCAATCAGGCCAATTCTTTTTGGGCCCTAAAGTTCACTCTTAAATGTAATATTTCACGAGGGCTTTCATAAATATAAAAACTAGTGACTATGAAATACATTATTTTAGTTTGAAATATATTGTTTTCCTACTTAAACAGAAGTTTACAGTCCTCTTGACATCAATTTCTGTCATTTTGTCATGATAAACACTCAGGTATTAAATATCTTTCACATCAGGCATCCAGGCATGATTCCAATTAGTGCTGAATAGAAGACAAAATGTCAGCTTAATAAGCTTCAATTTGCAAAGTCTTTGAGCATTTGATGATATCAACACAATCATAGCTTGCACTGGCTTCTTCTTCACATCACCTTCCTTGTCACAAAAAAGTCTTTCACATCTATGTCAACTGCAGACATTAACAATGTCAGTCATTGGTCTGATTGAACTAAAAGATCCAAAAATGATTCCCCAGTATATCAAGGGAGAATTGTGATGTGCACAATATTTCTTCAAAGCTAATTTGCTGCCAACATGTATAGTAATTGGGGGGGGGAGTCCAATTTAAAGTCACACTGTGGAAAAAAGTTATTTTATATTTTCTTATGAACTCTACACCAAAAATGTTAAATCATTGTCGGTGTCTCTGACATTCTTTCAGCAGAAAGGAAACATTATTTATTAAGGAACCAACAGATGACAATCACTTCTTTAAGGGTGACTGGACCAAGATGCGGCTCTACAGTTTAGTTCATAGTGCAACTATTCATTATCTTATTTTAAGAGAATGCATTTATAATTCACTAATTATTGATAAAATGCTTTCCTAGATTAAAAAAAAAAAGATCTACTAAAGTACACGACAGCCAACTTGAACACATACACCTAACACAAAATGCTTCTCTGGCCTTACGGCACTGACGAAAGAGATATGGAATGTTCTTTGCAAGATATTCTCCTTTTGCAGAGCACAAGAGCCCCATCTTATAAGGTCAAGACTCTGATCATGGTGAAAGGGAAAAGCAGAAGACAGTGACTGAAACAAAGAGGGGATGAATCTGATGGAAAATTGGGGTAGCAAGGGAACGGTATGCATAGAAGCTGACCTTGGGTAGGAAAGGAAGATGGATAACTAATGAACGGGACATGTAAGGATGGGCAGGGATGTTCTGAGGCTAGGAGGATGCAGCTGAGTCAGCACCACCCATTAAAGGCGGCATTTGCTTGAGCAGGGGTACCAAAGAAGGGAGGTGGCTTTGGATACCTGTCCAGCTGACGTAGTGGCAGAGTTGCAAAACATGAGGCAGAAATTGGACCATTAGGGATTTGCTAAAAGGTGCAGGAGTGTGGTCAGTGGACAAGTAACTGTAAAGAGGATCAACAGTAAGTTACTGGGACTGACATCTGTGCCAGTAGCATCTTCTTCAGAAGCACATTGCACCGGTCACATCTTCTTTTCTTTAGCTTCTCCCAATGAGGTGAAAAGACAGTAGACTGGATGCTAGGTTTCCCCTTGGGCTGAAGCAGGATGCTGCCTGAACAGAGGATTCCTGGGGTTCCCACCATGGTGGAGGGTGCCATCAGCATTTCAGTTGTAATTTGTTGCTGGTTTTCCACTTGAAGCTTTCTCTATAATACTTTAATGTGGGATTGTGCAGAGCCTTATGCAAGGCCTCATATTTCCCAACTGACATATCTTCAGCCAAACTATGTCAGCTACAGGAGAAGGCAAGACTTTTCATTGGTTTTGTGGTTTCTCTCTCCCCCCATCATGAACCACATAAAAGAGAAATACAAATAACTGTACCTCTAAAATGTCTATTTACTACCTCATTGTAAAAGTGCCTATTGGACCCACCAGTGACATTGAGTAACAGGATTTAGATCATAAAGAGGTTCTATTTCTTACTTGAAATTAGGAAAATTAGCATTCACATGGATCCTATTTTCTTAAGACAGTGACATTGCCAGAACAAGTGATGCTGACATTCTAAACCATAGATTGTCATCATTTCTGTCTTGGTGTTTCACTCTTTCATTTGGTATTTAAAATACCTTTGATTTAGGGTACTGTCATACAAAGCCTTTAATTGGTAGATTATTGGTTCAAATTTGATTTATAGTAGCAGTGAGTGAACATTATTATATCTGGTGATCTAAGCAGGGTATGTTAAAATGCTTTCCAGGCTCAGTACAGTTTTTAGTAAACAAAAGAAAAAACAGTTCAAAGAAAAGTGCCATCACTGTAGCTGATACTAACAAGCCTCACACTTGGCAATCACAGTAGATAGTGCAGGACTTCAACATGAATCTTGGTCTGCACGCTCACATCTACAGACAAGTATCAGGGGGTAGCCATGTTAGTCTGTATCAACAAAAACAACAAGGAGTCCGGTGGCACCTTAAAGACTCACAGATTTATTTGGCCATAAGCTTTTGCATCTGAAGAAGTGAGGTTTTTTACCTACAAAAGCTTATGTTCAAATAAATCTGTGAGTCTTTAAGGTGCCACTGGACTCCTTGTTGTTTTTATCTACAGGCAGTCCCCCTCCAGGCATTCAGTGGAGCTGCTTGGAGACGTTTCCATTGCTGCTTCCCATACTGTTGTAGCTGTTCTCTGAATTAGGAAAGGATTTAAACATCTCTCTACCCAACACCTTCCATTAGTACTAAAGTTCACAATTTTAACAAAGAAAACAAGCTTCCATCCTGGTTATATTCACGGAAAAAGTACATTTTCCGAAGGAATACATTAAAAAAATTAACACAGAACTGCCAAACATTTCTGCTTAAGCACCCTTCCTTGCACAACAAAAAAGTGTTTACTAAACCAACAACCCTTATAATCCTTTGGAAACTTCCTATCATCAAACAAGCAGTATTTACAATATACAAAAATAACAGCTTCTAACATGGTCTTCATTATGTAAATAACACCCACAATGCAACATCAGGGCCCAATCCTGACAGCTGCTGAATTAATGGGAGCTGAGACTGTATGGCACCTCAAGACTGAGGCTCTAAAATTGCAATTTGACTGTTTCCTGTGCATTAGCTACTTGTGCTCTCAGATCTCATTCTCTGGAGTACACTTTGGACTACAAGCGTTCCTTTAACAAATTGACAGGTTACCATATGCCAGTAAAATTTACTTTATCACAATATTTTTGGCATTCCTACAATTAAAAAGCACTTAGAAACTGCAAAAGTGTAGCAGCATATCATAAACGTTGTAGTAATTATCAATTTTTTGTGATGAGTACTATACTTTACCACTGAGAAAAGATGCTGCACAATGGAACACAGTTTGAAGAGCAAAGTTATTTAATATTTATATAGCAGTGTAAGACAGCCTCCACCACAAACAGTTTATAATATATTATTATTTATCTGTATTACCACAGCACCTAGGAGCCATAGTCATGGACCAAACGTGCTAGATGGTGTACAAAAACCAAAAGGGCTTACAATCTAAGTATAAGACAACAAATACAGACAGACAGACAGATAGGGAAGTACAAGGAACAATGAGAGGCATGAAAGGCAGTAGTCTCAGCACACCAACTGCTGACCTGTTGTCATTTTTTGAAGGCAAAGAAGAGTTTTAAAGGATTTGTAGGATAATGAGTTAGAATGAAAGAAGCAAGTGACAACATGCCACCAATTTATATAGTTGTAACATTTTCCATATAATTCTTTGTTCTGTTCTTTGTACATCCTAACACAGTTTGTTGTTTTAGTTTTTTTTGATTGTACATTCAGAAGAAGTCTTCACTGAATTGTCCATAGTGATGCCCAGGTCTTTTTTCCCTGAGGTGACAGTTAACTTAGAACCTAACAAATTGTATCGGTAATTCACATCATCCCCTCTGATACATATTACTTTGCATTTGTCAGCACAAAAGAATGAAAATGACAGAATAGGAAGTGTAGAGAAGAGAGGATGAACATTATAACAACAGGAGATAATGTGATGATTATGTTGCATATGAAGTTTGACATTACTATTTTCATTTAGTTGGGGCTTTTTTTAATTTCAGGACACGAGAGGAATAAAGAGAGACAGCAGACAGCACTGTAAAAAAAGCTCAGCTTTGGAAAGGCGAGTGAAAGTAAAACTAAAGGATGGCTTTGAAGGAAGAAAAGGTGCATGGTACACCAGAAGAGGACAGTTACTCCAAGTGCAGGGGACAACATAACAAATTTATGAAGAGTCATTAGAACTGAGACATAAAAATCTTGTATACAAAAGCCACGCCTATTTGCATGCAGTAGAGATAATGAGAATAATTAGAATATGTAATGAAACTTTTTCCAGCTAATGGATAATATGGAGCTCATGTTTTAAAGCTGGAACCTAAACTAATAAGGTTTTATGCAAGAAATAATCACTTCTTCCCCACTGGATGTATTGGGTAGATAAAAGAACTACTCACATGTTGTACTTTGCCTACTACACTCTTTGCACTCCCTAATTCTCAAATGGAATTTTATATTCCATGTTAATAATTTAACTACACATAAATTTTTTTTAAAAAACAAATATTTTATAAAATATTATTATAAAATGACAATTATGGTCCAATAAAAACTGGCCAATTTACATCTTTAAGTTTACATGATATAAACTGGAAGTCGATTATTCTGTAAAGAACTCCAGCTCAGGATCAAGGTACATATCATGTGATGTACTAGTTTCTATGGCAACTACTTTCCTTTTTCTACATATTGTGGATACAGTACAAAGTATAGTGAATTCTTTAGTATGCCAGTTTAACATTTGTAATGAGCAAACACATTTTGCTGCTTTTCAAAATTATCTCTAGTAAAGTATAGTAATTATTTAAATTAATTTTGAATGCCCAGAAGTGTGCTAGGTGCTACACAGAAGAAGGTAAAACCACTGTTCCTTCCCTGAACATATCACAGTCTAAATTCAGACATGATGTAACAGGTAATGGTCATAAATAGACCAAAAATGGGGAAGGGGAAATGGAAGAACAAGCTGACAATCATAACACTACACAGACACTTATTAAGGCGCACACACATTCTGACGGTTCCATCAAATAAGGAGGGAAAGGATTGTTTGCAGCCTGTTGAACAGATTTTGGGAGAGCATCTAATAAATAGGTGGCAGCCTAGAAGAAGGTACAGAGACAAGAATGATAGAAAAGCAACTGATGTGACAAAACTGGTTTCATTTGAGGAGTAAAGAGGGGCAGCACACAGGAGACTAAGGCCCTGATCCTGCAATGAATTCCCCGTGGGCAGATCCCTAATCCTGAGCTAAGTTCCACTGGCCTCAATGGGGCTCCATGTTGCTGCAGCTCCCACACAGAGCTCATTGAAGGATTGGGGCCTAAATTTGAACTCTTCCTCTGTTCAACAGTAGAGGCTTATGGTTAGATCTTTTGTCTGTGTCAATAAGCTCCATCCAAACTTCAGCCCTCAGCCCATCAGGAGAAAACTTGTGTATGTCTTGGAACAAACACTGGTGAGTATCTAAATTAGCATTAACAATCTTGTTAGCCAAAACGTGGTAAATGGCAATCAGTTAACACGTGGTACCATGTAGCCCAAAACTTCAGTTTTAGACAAGGCCTAAAAGACAGCTATTGGTTGCTGAGCTCTAGCCCTGAGCCTCCATGCAACAGCCAAGGTAAGTGGAACAAACATATATATGAATTCAGACTGAGACTGCCACCTGCCTAATTGTCGGCAGGACAAGGCTGTACAGCACGGAACAAATCTTCTCATATCTAAGATGTTTTCTGTTTGTTAGAGGAGCATAGAGAATCTAGAAAAAGAGTCAATTATCTAAGTTACCTGCTCAAAACAGTTTTATAGCAGTGAGGCACTTTTTCACAGAGTCATAGAGTTTAAGGTGAGAATGGACCACCAGATCATCCAGTCTGAGTTCCTGCATGCCACAGGGCACCAACACCAGCACACCAAATCCAAAAGTGGAAATGAGATCAAAGTAAATGAGACTCACAAGAGACTAAGTTACTATGTACCACAGACAGAGAGCGAGACAGACCAACAAGCACCATTGATCAAAGCCTCTGCAATGCAGGGAAATGATTAAATGGGATATACCCATTTGTAGTCCACATTTTAATGTAGGGATTGTCTTGTGAACCAGATGTCTTCTAAGACATAACTGTGTGAACCACCTCCCATCAAATGGCCAATGGAAAAAAAATCCTTGTGCAAACTACAGTAATTATTTACATTACAAAGAAACAGATGAGGAAATATTGGATTATTTTTGCCTTCTTTTAATGAAATTTTGTAGGAGAAAGGAAACAGAAGGAACAGTCAGCACCTATCTGCAGACTAGCAGCAAGTGTTCCATGTACCAAAGTCTGAGAACCCTTGGTTTACAGCATGAGACTCTTTCACATCTTTTCTTTTTCATTTGAAGTATAAATCTGGTTCTTATACTTAACTCTCCAGTGCTATAGTAGTAATCCTTTATCAGTCTATTCATATATATGTTCATATAGTTTGTTTGTTTGTTTTTTACCTTTTCTCTAGCTGATAAAAGGCCTTCATAATATAATAATGTTATTTCAGGAAGGCTGCATACATTGGAAGAGACAATATTTTCAGAGGAGGGGTGTCCTTTATTTAAGTTATTATTATTTATACATCATCCTACACTTAAGCAGCATTTTATTAGACATAAAATAATCACATTGTCAGGCTCAAACAATGTACAGTGTAACTTGGGAAAAAAAATTAATGCAGAGCAACAGTTTCCGTGTGGGAGAGAGTTGAAAGATCATTTATTCGGAGTCCAGTGTAGGAAGAATTTAGAGGAGAAGTGGCTTAAAGGAAAGAAACAGAGAGAGAGCTCAGAAGACAAGAAGTGGGAGGCTGCCCCATATGTAGAAGGGCACCACAGAAGGCCTTGTAAATCTGCAAATGGCAAAATGGGACAAAGGGAGGAGTAAGGACAGGCACTGGGAAAAGTGCTGAAAGCCACAGAGGGAGTGGGAAGACATAGAAACCGAGATTTAGGCAGAGGTGAAATACCTTAGTCATTCTTCCTGCCCACCCTAGCCCATTTCTGCTTTTATGATGTCTTTCATATATGGCGTGTTTAGACTTGCACACCTACAGAACTAATCTGTTATTCTTTTTTCCTGACAACTGATGGGCTGGAGACTAACAAACCTCTAAATTATTGCTACATATATTTTATTGCAACTCAGTGTTCTGAATAATTTTAATATACTATTTTATTATATTTAAGTTAATATTACAGTGACAAATGGTGACGAATTGTGCTTCAGTGTTTAAATTATTCTTGACCCAGTTACAAATGGAAGAAAAAGGTGGACCTGCACATTATCACCTGGCAACAGAAAGTGGAAAAAGACTTCAATTTCCTCAGCTCCCTTCTTCACAACATGACAGTAAAGCAAAGCATTCAGTTTGAAGTTAAGTGTGGGGTCTTCCTTTTCTCCCTACCCAAAAGGTCAAAAAGCCAAGGAACAAGCATTAATATTATATAACTCTATACAGCACCTGGAATTCTGCAATGTTACAGATGGTAAGGGTATATATCATAAGTTGGGGAAAGAGGGACAATTTGATCAAAGAAGACTGTGCAGTTGGTATATCTATGGTAGCCTGGTTAGGACTGGATATTAAGATTCCCAACCTCATTATCCAATCTGGCCTACTCAGGCAGAAGATAGTGTAGAACATTTTCTTTTTTAGAAACAATTGGTTTCTATGAAATATGATTTATTATTTTCTACTATCAGAAGAGTTTTGTTTCTGAAAATCTCATTTTCTACCAAGAATTAATACAATGTGTTGTGAAAGAAAATATACACAGAGTATTTCTTTAAACGAACCATCATAAACCACATTTTGGAAAATGTACTTATGGTATCTGTAAGGAAATTCTGAATAATATCCAGAATCAAAGATAAAATTGAAATGCTAAACTAAAACCACAATTTTAAATATATATATATATATATATATATATATATATATATATATATATACACACACACACATATTATAATGTTTTCCCTTAAAAATATAGAACTTTGGATTTAAAAATTATATAATTTTAAAATCCAAAGTTCTATATTTTTAAGGGAAAACATTATTTTAACAACAACATTTTTTGCAGCTCACAGAAAATACAGGATTTAAAGAAAAAAACTAGAAGAACACAGTATGGCACACAAGCCTTTAGGCTCTTTTGACTTTTATTGACCCATATGTCATTTTACTCCTCCTCAAACATTACAACCGTAGCTGAAAAAAGCAAAGAAACCCTTCTGAAAAGATATTATTTGAATACTAAAATGGAATGTAAATGCCACATAAAAATGAAAGTAACTGACCAACAATATAAAACATGCTATCCCTTTAAATCAATATGCTTTACCTAATACCATGCTGAATTTATAATACAAGAACCAAAAGCTGTAATTTTCTTCTTAATTAGAATCTACAGACCCATCTAAAATCTTTACTGATTCTGGAGATAACACTTTTTATTGACCAGCGAAGTGTTAATATAGGTTCACATCTAAAATTCTCTCTCTATTTTGTACAATATCTTTCACCATAGCTGAAAGTCTGACTGAACTTGGACACCTTGGAAATGCAATAAAAATAGAACAAATTTTTTCAGTAATTTTGCAGAATACATTATTTTCCAGAGATCCATCAAATTGTCAGTTATTCATAATGTGGTAAAAGCATCTATTTAAAAAATAAGCTGCTTTACATAAGGAAAACTGGTACTTTTACACAACCCAGCAATCATGGAACAGCTAGATTCTCCAGACCAAAAGATTCAAGAGATTACCAATTTTTAGATATTCTGATTATTATTAAAACTAAACGAAATATCTAGCAGTTACACTCTTCATTTAGCTAAACAAAATGGCCTCTTCTGCTGTGTTGGAGCAGGTTCATAGTAATGCAGAGAAACTAAAGACAATACAATCTACAAATATGATTCTATTTTATGAAAAAGTCAGAGCCATATAATTTACTTATCCCTGTAGCATCTTAGTTTAAATTGTTTCATAAAGATGCTGTACATCAGTCCCATAATAGTCCAAAAACATGTATTTTGGGACCAAAAATGCAGTGCTGGAAAAATACAATAAATGGCAGTATTCAAAATTCCACCGAAGACACTGGGAAGTAATTTTAAATACATATTATCCCCACTGCAAAGTCAAATGTAAATTTTAAATACCTATGTATTTTATAGATGAAGGCTTTAACATTTATCAATTTAACATTTGATTTATTCACCAAACTAAATAAATGTATCTTTGAAAGTGGTAACAATTATCAGACAGATGTTAATTCTCCTTTTGATTAGAATCAGCTGCGCTAGTCAAGGCAAACATATTTTCTCTCTTTACTAATACTGCCATGACAGCAGCGCTCATACTGTAGAGATATTCAAAAGAGAAAGACTTTTAAAAGACTACTTTTTTTGCCATTACTATTTCAACTCTCCATTGTTTAACATATCACTTGTGATAGCATCGGCATTTCATTTTAAATAACAAGCTTTCCCAAACTCCATGATGCCAACCTTTGCCATGAGTGAGCCACAATCTAACTAAATAGGTCGGACAAACATATAGGACATCTAAAGATTCTTTCGGAATTTACTATTCAAGGGTTACATTTCCATCATGTCTACACACAACAGCGTAATGGTAATGAATTACTGTAGGTACGTTACACAATCCTGCATATTTATAAAACTGATTTTTATACTTAGTGATATGAACACACCCTGTATTCAAAGTAAGTACTGAACTTCATGGTATTCAGACAAATGTCACTGCTTGACAATATAGTGCTGGGATCCAACTGAGAGAATGATACGACTTTGAAGGGATACTCGCAAAGTAACTATATAGTTAAGTGCCAAAAGACTAGTTCCTTTAATTATTTAAGTTTTTTATTCATCATCAAAATACGTGGAAAAAAGGATAATGTTTAATTCTGCTGCAGTCTTCTGAATTTCCTGTTACTGAGCATGCCCACAGAGTCTCTCCCTGTTTTACATGGAAAACAATAATGGTACAAATGGAATAAATCATTATTGTTTTTGTAAGATATTTTCCCCTATAGACTGTTGTTTATCATATATATTTATATTTACTCAGTTGTAGATTCTATGGATAATGAATCTTTCAAATATAAAAAAAGAAATTAAGAATTAAATCCTTAATTTCATTTAGTTACAATATATAGTATAGGTGAGAAAGAAATACAAGCAATCCTAACAAAAGTTAAAATGAAAAGGACTTATTGCCAGGATCTTACATCATGTGGGGAAGAAGCTGATGCGCGGAGATCATATGATGGTTATACCTTCCATACAAAAAACGCCCATTTTGATATAAAATAATCAATTAATGATGAGTAATTCTAATGCAGATCAGTAAAGTAATAATTATTTTCCCTTTGTTCATTTAAATAAATGTTCTACTCTGAAATCATCCTGAATTTTTAAATGTTTTCACTGCAGGCCTTTTATAACATATACTCTTAGAAAAATACACCATACACACACACACCCATAAACACATCCTCACAAAATAAACAGAAAAACTCCCACATACATCCAATAAGATTTTTTGAACTGAAACTAATAAAGATCATTTTTCATGCTGACAGTGTACATTTCATCCATAAGTTTGAAGAGTCAAATGCTGCCACAGCTGAGGGTTATTCTGCCAAATGGCTTCCAACAGTGACCATAGAGATGAAGGATGGGAGGGGTGCGTATGTGTGTGTAGGAAAATAGCAAACCTGATGGGAAGCAAACCAAAATCCATATCATCTTATCACTGATTATCTGGCATATGCAATCAAACACACAATGCAAACATGGAACACAAAATTATTGAGAAATAAAGTCAGATCTTGAAAACAAGCAATTTGTGGGTTACCTGCAGAGATTTAAACAAAAAAGCATATGAATGAATTAGATATATTTCATAGGGATTTATCCAGGGAGGAGCAAAGGAGGGGTGAGTGTGGGGGTGGAGAGGAATAGATACTTTTTTCTTAAACAAATCCATCATGAAAGAAAATGAGACAAGATTATAAATAAGAGGCCGAGTTATAGCGCACCATGGGATTTTTAATCTGGCTACCTGTGGTTTTTGCAGTTAAAGCATTATTCAGCAGTGGGGGATGGGGATGGAAAAAAGAAAAAAAAATCACATTTATATGTCAGTTTTGCAAATGATCAAACAGCGTGCCTTATCAACAATGCTGGAAAACAGGAAACGCTTATTATTATATATATTTTTAATAAGTATACGGCTTTGCAAATGTTACTGATTATTACCTGTGCATCTCGTTTCCTGCATTCTTGAGTTTTATTCTCGTGCTCTGTCATGGCAGCGCGGAGCTGTTTTTCCAGTTTTTCAATTTCCCGTTCGTGATCTCGGACCAGGCAATCCTTCTCTGTGTTGTGCTGCTGGAATAGGTGCGTCTTCTCCTGTTCATGCTCCAGCTTCAGCTCTACTATCTGATTGGACAATGAGGAGTACAGTTCATCAATAGAACATCCTTGTCGTCATGACAACTCGTCTACAGCTTAATTTCCCCCCCTAATTTCATCAAGTTGGCAATTTTATTTTTACGTCATTATTACCTCACCTTTTTAAAACGACATTTGGCTTGAAAGAATTCCTCCAAATAATTTTAACATTCAAGACAACTAAGCACACCCAGTGCATCTTTAACCAATTCGTTGGTACAAATGAGGGAACGTTTAAAAAAAAATCATTGTCGCATTCTGTGTATGTTCCCAAAGTATCCTGCTGTTGCTAATCAGCAATGGTAAGGATTATAAATGGTTAATAATCAGTCTGCGATCCTCTTCATTTAAGTATATATACATACACACAAAAAGCAGCAATTAAATCTTTTAAAGATTTCTTTATGATTTCCAGAATCAAAGCTCTTACTTCAATAATCATCTGGGTTATTGTATATACCGTTGTCTTCTAAAAACAATTATAAAAAGGTAAAGCTCTATTATCTTGTTGTCAGCTTCGGTATACCAACATAAACAGATGTATGTGTTCCAGAAGGGGACCTGCTGTGCTGCAAGCTTGCGCCATGATTTCATAAAAAGCATTCTGTTCTCAGGATCCTTTCCCAGTCCACACCACACTGGATACTGTGACCTTGGCCAGTCTTAGCCTCTCCCTGCTAGACTGAATGGCAGCCCGAGACCAAGGGCCTGGTTGCCGCAGCTTTGATACTAATCCTCCCAGACTGTGCACAATGGCACCCTACCTGGCCTGCAAACTATAGCCAGCTAGGCTGCCTTTGAAGCAGGTGATGAATAGGGGACTGCAGGAAGCCAGCTTCCCTAGTGAACTCCAGGCCACACAGCTGCTAAGAACAGTCACTTGGATTTTTCTTCAGTTTTGGTGGATTTCAGGGAGGGGAAAAAATGCCGTTATCAAGAATATGTTGGGTTATTTTCAGCGTGAGAATTCTTCTTCAAAAAAGCTAACAGTAGGAGTCTGCTCAAAATCGATCTTGTTTGTGTAAGGAAAGCGCCCAGGCACCTGATCTTAAAGCTATAGCGTTCAGTTCTGAAAACATGCATTCTGCATCAACATTAGCTGTTTCGTGATTTTTGTTTTGTTTTATTTTTGTTCTGTTTCAAAACCATTCTTGCAAATTGCTGATCAGTGTATCATGAATTTAAAATTAAAATCTGTTTTCAACTATGGCACTCTCTGATATATCCTGAGGTGTGTTTCATTATCAGAAAAGGCACAAGCAAAAGAGATATTTTAATATTTTAAATGTGTCTGCATCTTTTAGTAAAAATAAAGACCTCATTAACCCATGGGTGCAATCCCAGAATGATATTATGTGTACTTAACTTGGAATCATTATACAAAATGCTTTAAGTCAGCCTTGTGTCAAAAGTTTGTGTACATGCTATTTTATTTTCCAACTCTGAATATCTGTGCCCTTAGTCTCTTTAAATGATAGAGTTGTTCTTACTTCCTAAAATTGATCACTATCTAGTGTTTGTCTGAATTTTAGAAAAATGAAGTTATTTTACATTTTAAAAGTTATGCAAATACATAAGTGACACCTGATGAGAAATTACACTTGCAAGAGAGACCTCTATATGTCTATTCACACATCTGTTTTCCTTTATTACTTCTAGATTTCTCAGTCAATTAATTTAGCTTTTTTAGTTTTGTTTTTTCCACTTCTCCCAGCGAGCCACAGGAATAGATGGCCACATCCCCATTTGTGATTGTATTGAAATGTCAATTATAATGAAGTCAGTTTTTCCCCCCAAAAACCACACATTTTTTGATTTACTATATTATGCCTGTAAGAGCCTTTAAAATCTTTTTTAGAAAGGATTGTCCCTCATATGTACAGTAGGGCTGTCTTGGAGCAATAATACAGTTTTAGATATAGAAACAATGTGGGTGTGAGGAGAGTCACATTTTATAAAAAGCAATTTTGTTGCCGAAAACTTCCAAGAGCAAACAACTCCCTGAAATTCTGATTTAAAAAAAAAAAAAGCTTAAAACTATAGGAAGTTTTCATATCTACCTAATACCCTTTAATAAATAATAATAATTATTGCATGCTTGCAAGGAAATAGAAGTTTCATTAGTAACTAAATGTACTTCCTTGTACTTTGTGTTTTGATTATGACTTATAATATGAATAATTAAACAGCTATTTTACTGCACAAGTGGATCCTCCTCCTTGATCACCCTGTTCTCCTAAACATATTAAGACTTTGGTTACACTACCAGTGCTACTCCATCCCTCCTCCCCTCTTATCTCTCTTTTTTTAATTTTGAAGTTTTTATTCATAAAAATGGAGATTTAATCTATTCCAGCAAGAAGAAGAACAAGAACAGCATGCTGTTTTTCAGCATTAACCCAACTCCCTCATCAAGATAAACTGCTTGAAAACTGTATTAATGCTTCATAAACCAGTATGGGGTTCCTACCACTATGTAGTTGATCTCAGTAGAAGGAGACTTTTATTTCTTCTTTCTAATATTGGGTCCTTTCCTTCGAGGCACTGAGCATATCCTATGAAGGGTACAGCACAGTCAAGTTCTTCAGAAGTTCTATGGGTGTTGAGGGGTCTCTGCACCTCAAAGGAAGTGTTCCACATTTCAGGGTATTCAACTCTGACTGCAATATAATGTCAGGTCGAAGCATGAACAATGATTAACTGGTAATGTCAACAGACTTCTTATTTTTACAAAATATTCTGACAATTGAGTAAAGGATACAGAGCTGATGGTGCCATGCACTGCAGATAAACAAGCAACAGAGAATGACACAAAAACTAAAGAAGAGGACATTACCTGAAGAAAGACTATGAGAAAAATCAGAGGCTAAGGGAGACATGTCAGAGATCACAAATATCTAGAGTTGATGGACTATAGGAATTGAGGGAACTGAGGTAAGTGCCCTGTCACTGCATTCACATTTAATTACACTACATACAATATTGCACAGATGCTTCCCTCTTTTCCCCCAAAATTATCATCACGCTACATTACTTGCTAGTAACTGGAGTTCTCTGAATAAATGGTCTCTACAGAGTAATTCTTAGTCTGTGACACACAGTTTTCGTTTAATAACTTCCATTTGTCAGCATGTTAAACACCGGACATGTGAAATCCTGGCCCCATTGTAGTCCGTGGCAAAACTCAAAATCACTACAACAGAGTGAGGATTTCACCCTATACTTGTTAATCTTTGTTCACTGGTTGAAATTTAACAATAGCTCCCTATCCCAACTTGCCAGAGAAGGGAAAGGGAGAAAAAAGGAAGCAATTCTTAAGTACCAGCCTATTACTAAAGATTAATCTAATAATTGTGACAAGTCATCCATCAATCAATGAAAAATTTATTGTTAACCCTAAAAATAGTACGTGACTATCTTAGGCAACAATGCAGGGCACTGAGAAACATTGCTACTTATCAGAGGTGGTCTAATACAGTGGATGAGAACTGTACTCATGACATTTGGGGATACTGTGGTACAGTCTCTTAAGAGGAGAGTTTGCCTAATAAAGGTAGTTTCTTGGCCTTTGTCTACACCTGGGACATTTTTGAAAAAACTCCCACAACTGCTAGAACTCACTCAAGTGAGCTGGTCTCAACAAGCTTAGAAGCTCTAGAGTAGACAGCCTGCTGGCTGCAGAGAATGTTTTCAGCATTATATACATTGGAAATTAGAAGTCATAGAGCTCCTACTGCCACTATCAATGATGGATGTTTAAAAAAAATATCTCTAGTGTAAGCAAGATCTTCCACAGGTTTTGCTTTGACGACTCAAACTGTACTCAGACTTTTCCCAGAAAAGTTAAGCTCATGAATAAGTGGGAACTGTAAAATGATTTTCAAAACCACAATGGGAGGGAATTGGAGTAAGTTATGTGTCTAAGTGCCTCTTTGAAAACCTACTGCTGTCACAATAAAGATTTCACATTGAAGTATGAAAATTCACTTAAATCAACAGTTCACAACTGAGGAAATAATAAAAATATTGTATATCATGATCTGTCTATATATAAAATAGGATTTTTCTAACTATTGTAAATATATTAACTTATTTATGAAAATATTGTGAGCTTGTCTCTCCCTAAAATAAAAATAGAAGTTAATGATATTTGGCACATCAGTAGAGTTTCCCATGAGGTTCTCAATAGGCGACAAACATAGGTAGCAGCTGTCAAGCTGAATTCTTCTGAGGTAAGTATAATTACCCCCATATTACTGAATATGTAAAGAGGCACACAGTCATACAGGTAGTCTGTGACAGAGCCAGACTCGGACATTAGTTGTGGTAGTGAAAACCCATATCTCTGAAACACAGGCCATTAATTTAGGTACCTAAATATGGATTTTCTTAAAATCTATTTTTTTAAATATATATGTGCTTCACTACACACATGAAGTGCAATAATATCTCAAAAGCTGTACACCCTTATGTTGTTTGTGTGCCTGTGTGTATGTGTACACACTCTCATTTATACAAAATATTCACAGAAACATGTACAGTCTGAGTGGGTAATATATGACGGTTTGGTGTGTTATAAAGATTTTATCAATAGACATTTCAGATGATTGCATTTCGTAGGGCTGGGGAATCCAACAGCAAGTTATACAGGTCATCCTAAACTAGTGACAACAAAGTCTTTACATCAAACTACATCATCGTGTAGTGTGCATGTAGCACATAGAAGCTCTGTAGTCAATCTCTCAAAAGTTTTAGAGACTTTTAAAATATTTTATTGGGGGTTTCTTTTTAATTCCTTAATTTGTAAATCAAGTTCCTTACTTACCATCACTCCAGTTGTACAGGGCTCCGAAGAGACCCATAAAAAGATTTAACAAAAGTATAACATTTCTGTTCTATAGCAAAAAATATATATTATTTAAATTCTAATATTTTCTGCCTTGTAGACTTAGAAACAAGTGCTGTGTGTTTCACTAAAAAGCTAGGAATTTCATCTTTCTAACGATACAAAGCTCCCATTTTTAATCCATCAAAATGCCAGATATTGGACTTTAAACCCATCACTGGTGGAGGACTGAATAATGCCCATCACGGACTCTCATTCAGTATAACTATTTTTGGTTGAGATATATATATATGTATTTGTGGAGGGGAGAATTCTTCATTTGTGGGGAAAACAGTTACATTTTTGTAGCAGATTAGTTTAAAGATAAACATAGAGTCTTTTAAAACTGCTCAAAGGTTAGGAATCAGGGTTGGCAATTTCCCAGGAAAAAGTAATTTCAGACAGGGCACTGGTAAATACTGGTTTAAACCCACTATAAACCAGGAAACTGGGAAAAATAAAATTATTATTAGGAGAGCCTAATGAAAATTACTGAGAAATATATAGCAATTCAATAATAGTTTTGCAGAATATCTAATATTTAAATAACATTGAAAACTGAAATGAGTTCTGACACGAATAACTTCCTTGACAAAATACCAAACCGCAAGATATACAGACATTCCAATGTTCAGTATTATATTACATATATTAGAATTACCCCTATTGCAGTTTCACTTTTTGGAACCCCAAATTAATCTCCAAATCTACTGCCTTATGTAACCACAATTTGAACTAAACCAAACCTACATGTAATGTGGTGTACATTAATTAAACAATTTTTAACATAGAAAAAGCCTCAAACTGGGATTAACCATGATTTTACTTAGTAAAAGCCACCTCTGGTAAATACCATGCCATCCTTGTATGGAATGTTAGGAATAAGGAGGAGAGATGAACTTAGTGTGCAGAAGGCAAATGAGGCAGTAAAAAAAATGCATGATTATAGAACCATATGATAAATAAATATCAGTTGGTTCTGGAATATATTACACAGCAGCCCTGCCATGACCACATATATACATCATGTATAACACAAACATACAGTTGTTACACATTTCATCTGACATTTTACTGCAGTGCCCAGCTGTCTAATCAACATTACCCAGTTTTCCTGTATTTTCCCCTATGAAGTACAGGAAATAATCATGCTTCCACTGCTAGGAAGAGGTATTCTCTAAAAAATATCAGCTGTTCTGTATAGGTGCACTTCAGATTAACTGAACTGCACTACACTATCACATACAGTCTGTATGGATATGTACATGAGCTGTCATGAAGGCCATCAGTTGCCCACCGCACAGAACAGAACCATTTGCCCCTCATTTCACATTTAGGCTGCTGAAGCCACCTAAAGAGACACAATGTTGTTGCAGCCATGCTGGTCCCAGGATATTAGAGACACAAGATGAGTGAGGTAATAAAGGTTTTCCTCATTTGTTACACCATAGGTAAACACCTGAAGGAATTGGAAATTACTGTATTACATAATAATGGATTCCAATTAAATACCCACAACTCATGTAAAGCACATGTTAATCAATGTTACTGCATAAAATATAATTTAGTCCATAAAACAGTTCAGTCCAAATACTGGAACAACATAAATAGGCGTAGTCAGACCTGTTCACAATGATGACTTAGTGGAAAAATGGTGTTGCCAGTCTTAGCACAGGATCAATGCCTCCTGGAACATAGGAGTACAAGTCTCAGGGATCTGCTAAGACATGGTCCACCAATCTCAGTTTGCAAAGCATTAGCTTGCATGTTTCTCAATGGATAAAGAATATCCATTTGTAATAGGAAGGGTTCGTGGTGCTTTATGTTTAGCATTGTATGTTAATGCACTCAGAAACCAACCATAAACAGCATCAATGAAAATCACTGTATAAGAGCTAGGTATAATACATTATTATTAATAATAGAGAGAGAAGGGAAAAATTATAACTAGAAAGTATAAAACACTTTCAGGATTTAACTAAAATAGCTTTTCTATCCATAAAAAGTCATGATATTATAGCTAATTCAGCCCCTTCCGGGTTTATAGTGAAGTCCCAGATAGATACATTAGTGGGCAGTTGATGCAGTCATAGGCATATGATACATCTATTTGGCATTTGCTTTCCCATCACATTATTTTTACATGCACATTCACACACCCACATAATATAGTTTAAATTATGTATATTACAAACAAAAACTACATTAGAAGAACATTATTAAGGTCAAAGTCAAGCCCTCAAAAGTTAGGAAATGTCTGACTTAAGGTTGCCTGTGCAAATTTAATTAGCATCCCCCTTGAACATATGCATGATGATACAGTCTTTAATTACATGGTCAGAGATTATTTTTCCATAGGACTCCTGCCTCATTCAATGCACAAGTGAGATCCATTCTGGGAATGAATGAGGATTGTGTAGTAAAGGAGACCTGCTCATGTGTTGCAGAAGTTGGAAGACATGCAGTGATGGAGGCATGGGATTGTAGGTAGAGAAAGGATGGTCTCATGGTGAAGAAAACTGAATGCTACCCTAGGAATTGGACTTTATCCCTGCCTCTTGCAAAGTTCCTGTGTGACATTAAGCAAGTTACTCAAACCATACTTTTCACAGGTGGTCACTTAATAGCGTGTTCGTCATTTTCTGGGTGCCCAACCTTAGACCGTAGGGCCTGACTGCCAGAAGTGCTGAATACTCACAGCCAGGGGTGCCAGAATAGTGAGGGCCAGGGGGCCATGGCCCTCCCACTTTTTGAAAGTGGATGGGCCTACCTCGTCCACTTCTTGTAAGGCACTCATTGTCCCTGCTCCTCCTCTTCCCCTGAGGCTCCATTCTTGGGCAGGTTGGCAGCTGGAGCCCAGCTGGGGAGCCCAGGCAGCATGGGGTGTCATGCTGTAGACCCTCCACCTGCTCGGGGTTGGGGAGACCGAGAGCAGCCCCCAGCCCATGTCCCTACTCCTCCTGGCCCCATCGCCCTGGGCAGATGGAGTATCTGTGGCTCCTCACAGCTGTCTGGCTGCGCAGCTCTTACCATGCCCAGGCTGTGGCTCTGAGGCCTCATCCCCCAGCTGGAGCCCGGTCAGGGTAAGAGCCGCACAGGCAGCTGTGAGGAGCTGCGGACCCCCCACCTGCCCTGGATGAAGGGCTTAAAGGGTGAGGACACAGGCTGAGGCTGCTCTCAGTCCCCCTCACCCAAGGCAGGTGGAGGGTGGGCGGTTCCCAGCCCACTCCAGCTTCTGGGTTGGCCGGAGCCAGGAAGATGGGGTGGGGCCACGGAGGGGCTGGGGGCCGTTGGCCCCCTTACTTTTGGGCAGGCTCCTCTGCTCCTCTCGCAGCTGCAACTAAAGTAATCGGGAGCTATTCTTGAATATCTGAGTGTTATATAATGTGAAGTACTCTGAAAAATCTGGTCCTAGTCATCTCAAACTGTACTCCCAAAATTAGTAGAAACATTTGACTGTAATCTCTTGTAACTTCATCAAATTGACAGGCCTGTTGTGAAGCATTCAGATACTGTAGTGACAAGTACCATACAAAAGCTTATGAGGAAATTAAAAATTCAATCTTCAGAGTAGGCTGTTAATAACTTGTAGTAAATAAGGCCTAAGGTCATACATTGAACAGTCAGGAGAAAACAAAATATTGAAAAGCTGCTCATTAAATTGGCACTGTCCATCCTGTGCACTGAATGAGGCAGGGTTCCTGTGGAAAAAATAGTATATGACCATGTAATTATAGACTTAATGCATATGCACTGACACTTCTTTTAAACTCCTTTTTACTAACTAATTCAGCACTTCTCCACATCCCTTTCTCTAGTTTATCTAACTTATGCAAGTTAATGTCAGGCCTTTCAGTGAGAGAATGCACCTCATTTATTTAAACTCAAATCTACTCCTTTGACTTTCTGCACATTTTAAAGTAAGGAATGTTCATGGGCTGGCAGAATTCTTTTACAGATGTCATCTTGAACATGCTACTTGGGTACACGTGTGCACGCACACACACACAATTATATAGCAAAGCTTTCAACAAGATGTCCTGTTTCTTTCCTGTTTGACTAAATGGAACAGAAAGACAAATCTAATTATTCCTTCAAAAGTTCTATAGATGTCTGAAACCAACAATAGAAGTAGCATGAAAGGATTTCCTGAAATATGAAGAGATTCTTTAACAATCAGGTAATACTTTTTCTTGCTTTCTACTTTACTACATAAGTGTGAAACTCTTACCATTATAGAATGGTTCCAGATCAGTTAAAAAAAAAAAAAAGGACGAATACTGTTCAAACTAACCATGCAGAGGATGTCCATAAATGTGCAAATGACTCCATTTCACCATGGCAACAGTTCTCAAAACTTTTTCACAGTATGCTCCACATTTTAAAAGAAAGATTGTGAATGGGAGAAAAAAAGTCCATGAAACAAATCACATAACATCCAGCTGGCAACTACAATAATTAAATAATTGCTTACGTTGAAAAGTAAAAAGTATCTAATATAGTCACAGTTTCTAGTATTGCAATTTAACAACTAGAAAAAAGGAGCTGGGGACCAACAATATCTCCAAGGACCACCAGTAAGTGTTCCATGGACTAGCAGAGGCCTATGCACCACAG
The DNA here is from genome assembly GCF_007399415.2 of Gopherus evgoodei. Classification (NCBI taxonomy): domain Eukaryota; kingdom Metazoa; phylum Chordata; order Testudines; family Testudinidae; genus Gopherus; species Gopherus evgoodei. The sequence goes on along the minus strand of NC_044336.1, from coordinate 22,833,958 downwards.
TTGTGAAACTCTGCTCTATATAAAGTCTATGAGTGAAAGTTGCACCTGTGCACAATGCCTCTGCACCACTTACAGTCTTTTTAGAGGAACAGTGGGATGTAAATGGTGCAGCTTGAGTTGTTTCTTTGCACAGGAGTCAGTTTCACCCTATATGCACTGCCTTTATGATGTGGCAGTTAATTAAAATATGATAGACTCGAGTGTGAAAGACTACAGTATGCAAGTCTATGTAAAATTCAGAAAACTAGCTGGAAAATACACTGGAGTGTAAGGTAAGAAAACTTACAAGAAATTTTGATCTGGGAGAAGCAAATCCACAACATGAAACAATAATTTAGAGTCTCCACAGATCAATCTGACAAAGGGGAAAAAAAATTTTTTACCTATTTTTTATTTTCATTATTATCTAAATTGAGAGAAATCTTTTGAGAAGTGTAAGATCCTGGGGTAAAACGAAAGGGGAAATTATTCTTTAAATAAAGAGACAGTGAAGCAATGTAATTTAAAACTATCCATAAAGATACAAGTATGAGCTAATTTTACATTGCATCTGTTTTTTGCCAAAAGTTATGAAGGTTAGGCATAGTCCTCAGGTTTTCTGGCAAGTTAGTTACATGGCCTTTGCTGTTGTAAAGTTTGGGCATGTCTCCTTTCAAGTATCTGTGGCTCATACTGGAGATGCTTTCAGCAAAGACAATTAACAGGTAGTTATATATGCTTTATTTCTATTTAAAAAAAAAAAGCTGCTTTCCTGTGCTGAAGGCCCATTGAAGCCTGACCATAGACACTAAAACCATTTCAAAGGCAGGAAAGGCTGTGGTCTTCTCTGTGGTGTCCGGTGCCTTTGAAGTACCCATGACAGCTGCTCCCCGCAGATAGGAACTGGGGGGGAGTGAGAAATTAATATACTGTACTTTCAAATCCACCAGCTGTAAGTAGAACAAAGCTGAGCTAAAGTATACTTCTTTAAAAAACACTAATTTCTCTCTACTGAGAGTTCCCTCGGCAGATACTTCAAAAGAGAGTGACACTGTGAATCAGCTGAAGCTGAAATCAAGAACTGTGTGTGGCTGAGACTAAACACCGCAGATTCCTAGGATTTCACCTAAATTCTTTATTAATTTTAAGTACATTAAAGTGAATTAAAAATTAAATATAACATGCAGGTATTATTTTTAAATGACTACAAATTACATTCCAAATAAAAAAAAAAGAATTAATCATCCCAAAATTGGAAACCTTTCTTTTGTAAGCAAAATTAAAAATTTCAGAGTATGCAAATTCTAGGAGCTACAAGCATATCCCATATGCAGGAAAAACTGGGCTTTCGCCCTCAAGCCTCAATAAGAGGCAGATCCTGTAATCCTTAAGCATTTGTGCTGTCCTTACTCATAGTACTAGTCTCTTTGAAATCAATAATCAATGGGATTACCTGTAGAAGTAAGGACAACTACTCATTTAAGATAAGGTTGCAAGACCAGGCCCTATGTGCTCAAGTTGCTAGACAATTAAAATGTATTTTTTCTTTTTGTGTGTCAATTCCATTTCATAATAGCAATCAGACACTTGAGGCAGAACATTTCAAAGCAATTATTTCATTTTTCAGATACTTAAGTTATACAGACTTTGGCCTGTTATCTTATTATATGACCTGAGGCATGCTATAACCATGTATCTTATTGCTCAAACAGTCAACTTTAATCAATATTTGGAAATATAGCTATTAATTCCAAAACAATGACCAAAGATACATGTCCAATAAAACAAGGCAAGGGGAAGGCTGCTTCGAAAAATAGTACAGAATCTCTCCTGACTTTAAATAAAGAATAACACAGAGGAGAGAAAACTTGGCACCGTTAAAAGGAAATTTTAAAGGGTCTGAAAGAACAGAGTTCTCAATACAATATAACCACACAGAAGGAGCCTTGTATTATTAGCAGAAAGTACAACACAAAAGGAACGTAGTATTTAATGACAAATTATCACAATCTATGGTAGAGATCACCAATTTTTCATGTTTGTGTGGTTTTAAAGAATATTTACGTGAAATCTGAACAGATACAACAGAGAAAGCTAGTAGGGGATAAAAATGATATGTTTGAATATTCTACTGATGTTCTAGTAGCTTGATGCTTACTACTCTTTCCTTAGGTTTCAGTGATGTTACATAAAACATAGATGTTCTTTTGATATAATAAAAGTAGTAGTGAGCCAAAACAAAACAAGATGTCCTCCTAGAGGATAATATTCAACTCAGTGTTTACCCCAATACCGACATTGCTACAGAAAGTAATTTAAAAGATTAACTAGAAAATAGTTTTAAATACCCAACTTACTTCTTGTAAGTTTTTCTTCTTTTAACTTGAGTTTTTACTTTTGTGACCCAGGTATCCAAAAGCCCCGAATATTGGAAGCACCAAGGTACAAGATAAGAAATTGCTCATTGGTTTTTCAAACCATGACATTTTTAAGAATTACTGTTTTCTTTTGAAGTCTGACAAAAACAGTCAAGGATTTGTCGGTGAAGCATATTTATGCTTTTGGTATTTCCAACCGTGTACATCAGGAGAAATAATTACTATTGGTCTCAAGTTAACAGTAATATGGTAACATCAGTTTAATTTTTGGCAAACTGTAGATTAGCATACAGTACTACAGATTACGTTCTTAAAGCTATGGAAACACAATCTGTGTGAGCATTAAATGCATATTTTCCTTGCAACTTTTAAGAAGCATGCACAGGGGGAGTCTGGAGAATTACATATGGCAGAGTTCACCAGGCATGTGACACTAATCTGATAGGAACAAAGTGTAAAATAAAACTGCACCAATTTTTGCTAAGCACAATGTTTGGAAAGGCCAAATGCTAAGAAGCATCTATCCCCACATCTAAAATGCAAAAAGTTTCTCCAGCTCCTTTATGTTGTTCTGATGCTGTAAAGAGGTCATTACAATTGCTGAAACCATCCCCAAAGAATATTCATGTCCTAGTTGAGAAGATCTACTGGGAAGGATCTATACCAAACACCAGTAGCAATCACCTCTGATGTAAGGAGGATGTTGGGAGAAGAGAGCATAGTTATTCATGGCTGAGCGTAAGTTGGAGCAGTTAGTCCTCACACTTCCCTCATTTACGCTGAGGGCCAGATAGACCCCTTGGACAGATTGCAAAGGTGGCGAGAAACAACAGGGGTCTAAAGCCACCTTTGGCCCCTATTCCATTCCTGTGATGAGCAGAGCTGTGGATGAACATAGAATCTGCCCCAAAATGTTCATTTCAAAAAATAATGTTCAACTATCTTTGACATTTCTGAGCTACTTGATTGAAGAGCAATTTACTAACTCTAGTATATCAGAATCCATGTATAGGATTATAACTAATTCCACCCATTTTAAGATGAGCTTTAAAATGGAATCTAAAGAACAATTTAAATTAGTAAATGATTAACAATCTGATTGCTAAGACAATATGAAAGCAAAATCAACCGAGGTCTACAGTTTCTGAAACTGGACTCCAATATTACTACTTCAGAAATTAATGTTGCCTTTTACCAAGATGTCACACAGCCAGTGTTAGGCTAAATAATGAAAATGATTTTAAAAAAGGGGGTACCCACTATGAAAGATCTCTGTTATTTTCCCCAAGTTATTTAAAAGATTAATGGTCTTATGATCTGATATTTAAATATTGCTTTCCATCCCCAGGTGCTTGTAAACAAAGGACCCCGTCCATTGAACACTTTCTGCTGAGCACAGTGCTCTTTACTTGAAGAAACCACCATGCTCAGTAATGCAGGATTAGTTCCAAAATCATCATATCACCTCAGAAAGCACTTCAACCACTGAACTGCAACTCACTCCAGAGTCAAGTTCAGGCAACACCCAGCAACATCACATAGCTAGTTAAAGACAGAAAGTGATCACAGACTTAAAGTAACATGGTATAACGCTCCCTCTCCGTTTTTATGACATACTCTCTTAGCCTATAAAGGCAAAATAGTAAAAATAATTTTCATGCTAGTTAATAACGAAACCATTTCAACTGAGAAACATAGAGCTTTGGGATTTTGTTTTGACTTTTAGATCAAGGTTTTTAAGATCTTCAGATTGTTCTTAGAGTTGACTTAGAACTTTGTCATAAGATAAAAGTAGTCATTTCAAGTCAGCAGACCAAATGTCCTTTGCCACCCAACTTTATCAGTGGGCCTGGAAACCTCACGTTAGTTCATCTAACAAAAGGCAAAGTATGTACCTTCAACAGCTACCAAGATGAGGTAAAGGCTTCACTCCCAAGACGACTCTACTATAGATGGAGCACAGCAGCAATAACTATCTAATCATAACTGTAAAATCAGATAAGGCATCCAGATTATTTCAGTATGTCAAACTACCACATAACAACAAAGCCTGAATTCAAACATGACCTTAGACTAAAGCAATTCAGTCTGACAATACAACACAATCGTCTTCACTTTTGTGAGAAAAATGATCCACTACTTCTTGTGCTCCTGAAGATTTTGATTTACTACACATAGCCTGGTTGCTGCTGTACAGAGTTTCACCTTGGTCTATATACACTAATTTACGCCATCCTAGTCTTTGGTGCATGCAACTTTCTTGCTATCTTATTTATTTCTGTAATCTCCTTAACCATTGGATCGCTAATCCACTAATGCAAGTAACTGCTGCAATGGTCTTTCCATGTGTAAGAAACAAAAACTTATTTCCATGCTCTACTAGCAATAGCATAAACATATCAGTGCTCCCTATCCATTTACTACAGGTAGCTTTTACTTAATTGTGATGGACAGGAATCACAACTATGCTCTTATTGATGGGCTCTGTACACAGAAGGAGTCCAACTTTGGAATTGAAAAAAAAAGTGGAACCCTGACTATTCGTGAATCTTTGATAAAATAAAAACGAGAGACTCATAGGTATTTATAGCTATAATTGTTCCAATGTGACAAAGCCTTAATACCTGCATGTTACTATAGTTACATTATGTGTCAGTCAAACTCTTCACAGTATAACCATGACAATTCTGTGTGAGGATGTGTCAGACTCTGATTTGAAACCATCTAGTCTCTAATTCAATTTACCTTCAAAGTGACATATCACAAGCATTATTCTTCCAACCAAGCTCTGGACAGGACCCTCTTTCAGAACCCAGTAAAGCTATCCCATCCCTTAACTGCTCAACCCAGAGACCCTTTTAGATATAGTGAGGCAACCCAAATATCATAGAATCATAGCACTGGAAGGGACCTCGAGGTGTCATCTAGTCCAGCCCTCTGCACTCATGGCAGGACTAAATATTATCCAGACCATCCCTGACAGGTGTTTGTCTAACCAGCTTTTAAAAATCCCCAATGATGGAAATTCCACATCCTCCCTAGGCTTAACCACCTTGACAGTTAAGAAGCTTTTCCTAATATCCAGTCTAAACCTCCCTTGTTGCAGTTTAAGCCCATTGCTTCTTGTCCTAACCTCAGAGGTTAAGAAAAACAATTTTTCTCCCTCCCCCTTGTAATAACCTTTTACGTACTTGAAAACTATTATCATGTCCCCTCTTTGTCTTCTCTTTTCCAGACTAAAGAAACCCAATTTTTTCAATTTTCCCTCATACATCATGTTTTCTAGACCTTTAATCATTTTTGTCACTCTTCTCTGGATTCTCTCCAATTTGTCCACATCCTTCCTGAAATGTGGCACTCAGAACTGGACTCCAGTTGAGGCCTAATCAGCGCGGAGTAAAGCAGAAGAATTCTCATGTCTAGCTTACTCCTGCTAATACATCCCAGAAGGATGTTCACTTTCTTTCCAACAGTGTTACACTGTTCACTCTCATTTAGCTTGTGGTCCACTATGACCCCCAGATCCCTTTCCGGAGTACGCCTTCCTAGGTAGTCATTTCCCATTTTGCATGAGTGCAACTGATTGTTCCTTCCTATGTGAAGTATTTTGCATTTGTCCTTATTGAATTGTCATCCAATTTACTTCAGACCATTTCTCCAGTTTGTCCAGATCATTTTGAATTTTAATCCTATCCTCCAAAGCACTTGCAACCCCTCCCAGCTTGGTATTGTCTGCAAACTTTATAAGTGTACTCTCTATGCCATTATCTAAATTATTAATGAAGATATTTAACAGAACCGGACCCAGAACTGATCCCTGTGGGACCCCACTTGTTATGTCCTTCCAGTATGACTGTGAACCACTGATAACTACTTTCTGGGAACAGTTTTCCAATCAGTTTTGCACCCACCTTACAGTAGCTCCATCTAGGTTGCATGTCCTTGGTTTGTTTATAAGAAGGTTATGCAAGACAGTATCAAAAGCTTTACTAAAGTCAAGATATACTATGTTTACCGCTTCCCACCTATCCACAAGGTTCGTTACCCTGTCAAAGAAAGCTATCAAGTTGGTTTGACACTATTTGTTTTTGACAAATCTGTGCTGTCACTTATCACCTTATTATCCTCTAGATGTTTGCAAGTTGATTGCTAAATTATTTGTACCATTATATTTCCAGGTGCAGAAGTTAAGCTGACTGGTCTGTAATTCCCCGGGTTGTGCTTATTTCCCTTCTTATAGATTGGCACTATATTTGCGCTTTTCCAGTCATCTGGAATCTCTCCAATCTTCCATGACTTTTCAAAGATAATCACTAATGGCTCAGATAGCTCCTCAGTCAGTCCTTGAGTATTCTAGGATGCATTTCATGAGGTCCTGGTGACCTGAAGACATCTAATTTGTCTAAGTAATTTTTAACGTGTTCTTTCTCTATTTTAGCCTTTTCTGATCTCACCTCATTTTCACTGGCATTCACTATGTTACATGTCAGATCACTATCAATCTTCTTGGTGAAAACTGAAACAAAGAGGTCAGTAAGCACCTCTGCCATTTCCACATTTTCTGTTATTATTTCCCACCCCCACTATTGAGTAATGGGCCTGTCCTTGGTCTTCCTCTTGCTTCTAATATACTTGTAAAATATTTTCTTGTTACCCTTTATGTCTCTAGCTAGTTTGATCTCGTTTTGTGCCTTGGCCTTTCCAATTTTGTCCCTACATACTTGTGTTAGTTCTTTATATTCATCCTTTGTAATTTGACCTAGTTTCCACTTTTTGTAGGACTCTTTTTTGATTTTTAGATCACTGAAGATCTCCGGGTTAAGCCAGGGTGGTCTCTTCCCACACTTCCAATGGCTGAATGTGTTCCCTCTGCAATACTTCCTGCTCATGCTAGCCTAGACACAAATCTGGGCAGGGAACTGAATCTAGGTTTCCCTCACGGAAATACAAACTTGTATTTGCCAAAAAAATCTAGCCAATGGATTACCTGCAGCTTATGGAGCTATCGTATCACTGCTGTAAGTCAGAAAGAAGTCCTTTATTTAGAATATAATAATGCTGTGGCAGCCCATAAAATGGCTCAATCCTCTCAGCCCCCAAAAGGTGTTACTGAAGAGCCATAATAATTGTGAAAGGGAAAGGAACAGAAATATAAGAAGCTTCCTACAATAAGCAGAAGCAAGCTATTGCATCCTGTAAGCCAGAGAGCTACTGTAACTGCCTATCAAAATTAAGCACCAAAAAAGCTTATTACATCTTTAAAATGATAATCTATCAACACCACTTAAATAATAATATTTTCTAAAAACACAGTTTGTGCCATAGAATGAATTAAAATATTAAAATCAAGAATATATTAAAATTAAATTATCTAATTTTTTAATAAGAGAAAAAAATAGACAGGGGCAGTCAAGCCATTTTATTTTTTATAAATACATTTTTTATTTTTGTACGGCTGGGAATCCTTTAGGAAATAGTCAGTGCCCAGAGACAGCAAAGTCGATGTAGAGGAAACAAGGAGCTTTTGTATTTAATGCCTGGCTTTGCAAACAGAGTAGCCAGCTTTGACGGAAAGGAAAGAATGCCAACATAATGAGTGCGTCAGATCAAGACCAGGCTGGAACAGACAACACTGAAAAGACAAATACCACCAAATAAAAATGTAGATGTGTTGGTCCTAGGATATTGGAGAGACAAAGTGGGTGAGATAATATCTTTTACTGGACTAACTTTTGTTGGTGAAAGAGACACGCTTTCTTCAGGTATTTGTAGCTCAAAAGCTTGTCTCTTTCATCAACACTAGTTGATCCAATAAAAAATATTACCTCAACCACCTTGTCTCACCAAATAAAAATGGCAGACTGACCTGTTGCTCATATCTTTGTTTGAGTTCTTCCAACTGCCAAGAGAATTCTTTTGACTGCTTTTCACGGAGAGATTTTGATCTGCTTAGATCTGATTCCACCTTTTCCATCTACAAGGTAAACAAAGGGAATATTTAGTTTTTAAATTTATAGCTTCAAACACATTTTGACACATTTTTGATAGATGATGGCTAATCAAAGACCTAAAGATAAAAGTCAGTAATAAAAAATCCCCATTTGTAAGGAAATGAACATATCAGTATGTTGAGGATCATTAGTTAGTTACACAAATACGTCACCTATATCACCTGTTTCTGATTAGCATGCAAGGTCTTCTTTTTAATTCAACAGTTGTAACATCCCACAAAAATCAACTGATTATTATATATACAAGACTAAAAATACTTTTTTAAAATATATACTGCTTGTTGAAATTTAGTGGAAGTAATGCTCTGAGTTGGATGCACAACCTATACATTTAAAATAAATTTATCTTAAAATCAGTAAAGAACCTTAAAGGAGCAAGTTCTCTGAAACAGTCATTGCATATGAATAACAAGTCACACAGATTCCCCTACATGGTATCAAGGAAGCAATTTCATAACTTAGTTAACAAAAGCTTTTGTATCAAAAGCACAACTATCACTTCTGTGTCACATTTCCAAGGGTTTATTTACATACAATACGACACCTCACTTCTTACCCACCAATTCCTTTTAGATCTAGTTCCCAACTTAAGTAGCAGTATCTCCCTAAAGGGGCAGAAGAGGGATGGGGAATATAGCTATAAGGAATCCATTTTCTGCTGCAAGTCCATCAGCAATACCAGAAGAAGAAAAACAATGAATTTCTGTACCCTAAGCTAAAATTCCTATTTGGCCTAAAGGAGTGCCCATAGATGTATTTGCCAATGGGCTCAAATGCCACTTCTAAGCCAGATAAGGAGGAGGAAAGTAATCACTAACAATGGGGAAGCCATTTTAATTAAAAGTTATCTCAAGTAAAGGGAAAGATGCATGGACATGAATTGTTTTCCCAGATATAGGAAGGGGACGAACTGCAGCACTGAAGGTGACTAGAGCACAAACAGCAATGCTTCTCTTCCGTGTCCCTCCCACCCCGAGTAAGCCCTTAAAAGAGGGACCTCCGTTGCTATCATCACCTTCTCTCTCCTCCCAATCCAGTTTAGACCCGTCCTTGTAGCCCATTATTTCCCCATCTCATACATCAAAGAAATGCAGGCCCCTTAGTTTTTCTCAACTACACTTTACAAAAATGAAAAACTAAAGCAAAATAAAGTCCAAAATATTAAAAGAATCATCTTTTTAATAATGAAAATGTTTTAAAAATTGACACCGAAAATGTATACAAAAAAGTAATATATTATATAAATTCTACAAGTAAAACAATATGTTTCTGTTATTTAATCTCTAGCACAGAGTATGCATATTGGCCATAAGTGCTATGAGATTTTCTGATTCTCATTTGCCAATCCCAACAAATACTAGAGCCAAAATATTGTCACATATTCTGTTTATTCATTTTTTGGCAGTTACTATTTGGCTTTGTAAATACTTTTCTTTTGTGAGTGATGTGTATACAGTGCTTTTAATCTGGACTTCTATAAACCAGTCTGATCTTTCTCCCTTTGTCTTTGATGTAGCATGCAGTATATGCTATTAAAATCAATTGGCTAATGCTTGAAGCAGCATGTATGAAAACATCAGTTATATTTATACCCACATAAACACCGATAAACGAAGTTTTGTCACAGGACAGCCACCTAGATCTGGAAAAAACAAAACTGAGCTTAAAGTTGAAACTGTTTCAGTCACCCATCTAATGGACATCAGATGACTTAATAATCATGAGCTTATTGAAAAATAAGAAGCAGATGGCAAGTAATTTCTCAAAGTCATAAATTACATGAATAAATAAACCAAATATCAATTATACTAACTGATAATGCCAGACCCCACTCCATTTGTTACTTCCTTAATCAACATTACAGTAAAAAGAGGATTTCAGAAGTTGAATATTTGCAGTGAAGTTCACAGTCCAGTGTTGCTATAGTTACTCAAGATTCCATTTTATGATGTCAGTAGGTCATTCTATGATCTGTCTAGGAGAAAGCAATGGCATTTGCTCCAATATTATATCACTTTGTCTTTGGAAGAACATATGTAGCTTATTTGAGAATTGGGTGCATGTGTGGAGGGGAAATGAGAAAGGATGGGTGAAAAGAGAGCTTCAGTATTGTTTCTCTGAAGTACGACTTGAAGCTTAGTCACTGTAGCATAGTTTCCTACGTCTTACATTATCATTTGCTCTTTATGAACTTGGCCCCAAGAGGTTCATAACCTACAAGCCTCCTTGAAGTCAATGAGAGTTTGAAGAGTTCAGTACCTCTCAGGAACAGACCCGATATTCTGAACTGCCTGAAAACTTAGACGTTTAGAAGGCATGACTACCACATGCTATCAACATTTACAACATGGTTTGACACGTCTTAGCTGAAAAACAACAGCCTTGAAATACTCATTATAAAGAAAATTGTGCTATATGCTTAATAAAGGCAAAGCATAAACCGATTTGCTTTGTCAAGAAGGAATGTGCAATTGAACCTGAGTTTTCTGGGTTTATAGGATGAACACATAGGGTCCAATTCTGCCACACTTGTCACTGAAAGCAAAGGAATTGGTCAACTTGAGTAAATTTGGTATAATTAATCCCACAGAGCTATGTTAGAAACCCAGGGATAAACTGTGCTACTTGAGCACCTCAGAATAAGAGGAGGCACTGTGTTTCAGAGATATCAGACAGCAGCAGCAAGCCTCCCAGCCAGGGCTGACAGACTCAAGATCACACTACCGCACTACAGATAGCTGTGTAGACCATGCTGGAGGCTGGTGCTCAGGCTCTGAAGCCTAAGGAAGAGGGTAGTCTACAAAACCTGAGTTCCAGCCCAAGATGCAACTTCAAAGTGCCATCTACATAGCTATTTTTAAAGAAGTAGCTCAAACTCCATAAGCCAAGTCTGTCGACCTGGGGTGGGAGGCTTGCTGCCAGGGGTTGCCGCAGGCTAACATGTATCCAAGAGACTGGAGAGTAATTTGTGACACCCCTTTGTGAGGTACACCATAATCCTCTTCAAGTGGCCAGTCAGATCCTCAGGCTGGCGCTTGCATAGGAGAAATCATTGCTTCATCTACTGCCCATTCCCCCTCTGCTCTGAAGAGAAGCATTTGGCACACAGCACTTTGTTCTCCCCCCTTAGTGCCAGAGCTGCAATTCAGGCAGACCTTAAGTGGCCATGCAAGGGAAAGGGAGATTCTTACTTGCTTTTACTCCTCTATATTGTCACAAAAAGCTTGGCACGATTAAGCTCTCATTAAACAGTAAATCCAGGGAAGATAATTCTTAATAGATGTAACATCCATTTAATGCTCTCCCCCAAAACTTTAAAAAATATTCTAATTTTTTCTGCTATTAGAGACTACTTTCTAAGTAATAACATGATCCTTTGAAATATGCCCATATACTTTGCTACTTTCACTTCAATTCATTTCAGTCCTTCACAGACAAATCACCAATGGTAATGGGCACTTGTGTTAGGGATTTTTTCCCCCCCATAATCATCAATGTAAAAAAAAGCACACTGAAAATTTCAGCATTTAACCAGAAATTGTCATGGTATTTCAAGGCAAAATTGTATTACCAATCTAATTCTTTCCAATAAAGTACAAGAAAAAAAACAGACATTCTATTGTGCCTAATTAAGCATAAATTCATGCAGGACAGGTCCATCAATGGCTATTAGCCAGGATGAGCAGGTATGGTGTTCCTAGCCTCCATTTACCAGAAGCTGGGAACGGGCAACAGGGCTGGATCACTTGATGACTACTTGTTCTGTTCATTCCCTCTGGGGCACCTGACATTGGCTGCTGTTGGATAACAGGATACTGGGTTAGACAGACCTTTGATGTGACCCAATGTGGCAGTTCTTATGTTCTTATGTTAAAAAAAGAAATTCTCAGCTATGAACACATTTCTTTAAATAGCATATCATTTTACACAGTGTTTCACTATTACAGTTTTTCATTGCTTAAGCTTAGTGTGCTGAGTGTTTATGAAACTAAAATATAATACCCCGATGATGGAAACACAAAAATTAAACAAAGACTGATACTTATTGATTTGTATCAGTCTTTGTTTAATTTTTGTGTTTCCATCATCGGGGTATTATATTTTAGTTTCATAAACACTCAGCACACTAAGCTTAAGCAATGAAAAACTGTAATAGTGAAACACTGTGTAAAATGATGAGCATGAAGAGTAAAAAATATGGCTAACTATTGCTTAACTCATTTTCCCAGGCCTAAGTACAACAGCACATAGTAAATCACATCTCATATCGCACTGGAACTCCTGTAATAACAAAGCACAACGGTGAGCCAAATAAAGAACGTTGTGTGAGCATTTCTTCTGCAGTTCCTCACTTGTGATGGATTTCTCTCATCATTATGTAATTTAACAACCTTGCTAATGTCTTACATATCAGGTGGATAATGCCTTAGGTCAGGGGTTCCAACTGGGGGTCGGGACCCCTCAGGGGGTTGCAAGGTTATTATATGGAGGGTCTAAACTGTCAGCCTCCACCCTAAAGCCCACTTAGCCTCCAGCATTTATAATGGTGTTAAATATATAAAAAGTGTTTTTAATTTATAGGGGGGATCGCACTCGGAGGCTTGCCATGTGAAAGGGGTCACCAACACAAAAGTTTGAGAACCGCTGCCTTAGGTGGTGGTGGTTTTATGTACCACAGACAGGGAATTCTTCCATTTCTTTCTCACTCTATCCCCAAAGTTCCATCTTGTGGTGAGTCTGTCTCAGGTGAGGAGAACTTCCTCCAGAACAGGTCTACACTGACAGCATTATCAGAGTGAAACAGCAGAAGCCAGCACTAGACTAATGACACTTCCTAAGCTATACATCAAATGCAGTTATCTAAGGCAGGGAATTAAAAGGATTTGGTCTTTGAGTTGCTCTTTCTTTGCAAGAAAATCAGTTCAATACTGAACAGAAGCCATTATCTGAATGCCCCAAACTGTAAGCTCCTCAGGACTAGACAAGGTTTTCCTATCTATTTGTTCAACTCCTAATACAGAGAGCCCCAATTCTCTTTCAGCTCTCTGGGCAAAACCGTAATACAAATAAAAAGAAAGAGAAGATCACAATTATGATAATAACTAGGGCACCTGCTATAGCGAAGAGGATATACAGTTAAATTTTCAATGAAGCATCCTAAACCACTCATTTTAAAACTAGCAACTGCAGAAAATAGAGGGTAAATGTATGCGGGTGGAACTATTTGCCTACTTGAATGTAGGGTTTTGCAGTACCATTCAGAAAGCTCCTTTGACAATTTGGCCATTGACATTTTATCTTTTTGGTGAATTAAAATAAATCACATAAATATTTTACTGTCTTCAATAGCTTCTATATTTCTTTCTTCAACATTGTTTCACACCATTATATTTGTTTATGAACAAAAACAGTCAATTACTGAGCACTATCCACCATTTCCATTCAGTAAGACCACACAAAACACTGCTCGACATTGTCATAAGGCAGTCTCACCACAATTCAATAAGAATATAAGAACGGCCATACTGGGTCAGACCAATGGTCTATCCAGCCCACTATCCTATTTTCATAGTGGCCAGTTCCAGGTGTGTCAGAGGGAATGAACAGAACAGGTAATCATCAAGTGATCCATCCCCTGTCACCCATTCCTAGCTTCTGGCAAACAAAGACTAGGGACACTTCAGGGCATGGTTTTGCATTTCTGCCCTTCCTAATAACCAATGATAGACCTATCCTCCATGAATTTGTCTAGTTCTTTTCTGAACCCTGTTATAGTCTTGGCCTTCACAACAATACTTTGGATGAAGCTGAAGGTATCCTGAACGTGGACTGAGGCATCAGTGAATGAAGCTGAAAAAAGAACAGTTTGGTTATCTTAAACACATTTTCTCTGTCTGTATTTAACATACAAATGGAATGGTATTCAGCACATAGAAAATGAAAAAAATACATGACATTTTTATGGAATTCAATTAAATGTATTTTTAAATTTCCTGGAGTATTTCAGTGTTTTGTTTCCTTTTTAAGGAAATTTAAAAAAACAACAACACTTCATGATGAATATATTTTCAGGATTATTTTGCACAAACTTTTTCTTGAAAGAAATTAAATCATGAGCCCAATCTTTCTGGATCAATGAAACCATATCTTCAATAAGAATTAAAATACATTTCTCACATGGAGCAGAAGTAAAATTTATTAATTTAAGTAATCTTGGAGGAGCTAAAGGAGAGATTCAGATAAGAGAAAAATGTAGGACAGTGACTTTGAAATTTTAGGGCCTGTTTTATTGCCCTCATGGGTCTAGTTTGCAACATAAAAGTTGTCTTTTCAAAACAGACTCAGCCTTTTTATTTCAAAATTCCATTATCTGCTCTCTGTACAAGACTTTTAAAACAGAAGATGCCTTACAGCTCTGCTGCTTTTATACTGAAGATTTTGAAAGAAGCAAAACCAGCATTTCACAACAACAAAAACAATTGTTAAAAATACAGACTGCATGCAAAGTTGGAAGGTTTTCATTCTTTTCAACAAAATAAGCAATCAAATTTCTAGCACTACTGCTTTATTTCTCACCAATATTTGGTTCATATTACACCACTAATATGAATTTAAAAGTTAATGATTTGTGAATAAGATGTATATATCTGTATGGTATTTATCTCAATTATGTTTACGCTACATTGCATTTCAGTTACCAGTAAATATTTATAACATTTTTACTCTTTTCCCCTCATTTTACCAAATCAATTTCATACTGAAACAATACAGTAAACAAAAAATCTTGTCACTAAGAATCTCTCTATGTTGTACATGGATTATGCAGAACTGATCCCTTTAAGAAGTTGTAAAATGTTGATTCTTATAGTATCATACATTCATATAGCTCCTTTCATCCCAAACAATTCTGAAGCACAAATAATATTTTACAGAAATCTATTGATGGCCAGAAGTGGCATCTGCAACAAGATCACATCTTCCACTATTTCTATTGCTCTCCAATACAAGAGGAAAGGCTCAGAATGGAAACAATCTCTATTTCATAGAAGTGTTCACCAAGGTGCTTTACCACCAGTTGCCGCTTAAATCCATTGTCTCATGCTACAGCATCCTGTAATAAGAAACAACTGGATTTTCCCATTAAAGAGGCAAGTTGGCAAGGCAGAATGGATCAGGTCAATTCACGGGAGTGAGATACCATAAGCATTTTTATGACATTAGTAGGCCACTCCATGTACCTTTATTTCTCATCCCTTCCCACTCTACTGTTCATTATTCTCACTCGTGTGATATCTCTAAGCTCCTTTGGGCCAATACATTAATTCAGTTTGTTCTGTAAAATGACTATCACACTAAGTAGTATGCCAATAAATGATTGTTAATAGTAATTTTCAAGTGGGAAAAAGGCTTTTGTTGTCATCTGCTCATCAGTGACCACCATTAGAATGAGCCTGGCTCTGTTCTCATTGAAACTATTGCGAAATTCACATTAATAGGAGAATGACATGTCCCTAAAAGAATAGCCAGAGAGAGAAAGCTGAAAGAGTGGGAAAGCATAGACATTGTTCCATAAAAGTATATAAACTAACGCATTTTACTCTGAATCCTGGAAAAGCACTAATCAGCAATACAACTATAGATAGCTGTGTAACAATGACAATTCTGGCTTTCTTATAAAGATGAATCAACTGCTAACAGCCCCCTCTGACTTGCTAGCAAAGTCACTACATTGTGAAAGATTTTGATGTAGCACTATCAAGTGAAATATGTTTCTGGCATTATAAGATCAGAATATGCTATCCTACTGAGACAGAGTTTCAGAAAGGCTGGCATTGTGACCTTCTCACCTGCTGTTTCATTTCAGCATAGACTTTTTCTGAGTTCTGCTCCACCTGCCGCTTAAACTCCTCCAGGGCAGCATCTGCCTGCTGAGCCTGCAGCCTCTGTACCTCTGTCACCCGAGTCAGCTGCTCCTCCTTCTCCCTAGAAAGTCACAGAAAATTTTCAGAGTTCAAGTATCAAATAAAAGAACAAGTATGCTGGTGTAAAAGAAAGGCCTTTAACCCTATCAGTTTAAAATAGTATTCAGGTTTCAATTTTCTGTCTCAGCTTATGCCAAACTTTCCTCAGTAATACTTTGAAGAACAGAACAGTAACCTGGGTAAGAAGTCTAGAATTATTTTCACTTTCTCTTATTGGATTTAGCAAGCCTATATGGATATCATGAAACCAACACCACCTTCAAAGCCTTCAACTAAGATACAACAGCTTAAATGATACACCTTTATTGTGCCACATATAAACTTTTTCTTTAATCTTTCTTTCAATAACTAAAATGTATCTTCCACTGATATTTATAAGAAAAAAAAGGCTTTGCAGTAAGACTATATTGTTCCATTAACTGACCAAGATCATATCCCCTGTATCATCTCTGCCAAGGGGGAGAGAGAATTATTCAACTGCCTGGCATATATCAAAATGTTAAGTGTTGAAAACATGAAGCATATAGTACCTGCACAGTCAAATCTAGTGAAAACCCTTAATACTATGACATCCATTCAGCCTTTACAGAATTGACATGAGTTAAATTTCCAAGTCTTATTATTCCAAGGCACTGTATCTTAATATATCAACAAATCAACTACTATTTTTAGGAGTCTGTACACATATTTGCATTGTTGTTTTTAAAATATTTACAAATTATCAAGATGTAACAAAACTATCAAGATATACATATGTAAATACAGACATAAGCAAAAAAATCACAGGCATCTGCCACTGTACTGACATATCACTGTCCTAATTCATAAATAATTTTTAAACATTTTGATGCACACTTTTGAAAGGAAGAAAAATTAGCTAATAGAAAATGTTTAAGGATATTACATTTTAAATATCAAAGGCCAGATCATAAAAACACCTTTTAGTATAGAGAGGCACAGCATGGTGGCATAAATGGTAACAGAAAAATAGTTAAAACAAGGCCTGCATCTAATAGGCAGTTCAGGTTGACATTTTCATTTTATACGCAGGGGTAGCCCCTTATGGTGAATATCCCAGTTCTTGACTGAAATGATTGCCATCAAAATCAGATATGTTAGAGATGGAAAAGACCAACTAAGTTATCTATCCCATCACCTTGCCAGCACCGAGCTTGCAATATACCAACAAGCAATCTTTTAATAAAGGTCTGGGAGCTGCCAACTCTGATATGCTGGAAGTTGTTGCATTCCCATCCGCTTCTATTGCTTTCATAACACACTTTGACAAAGAAAGCATTTGAAATCTTCACAAGTTGGGGGACCAGGACAGGATTCTAACCTCAAAAAGATCAAATAACTCTTGTAGGTTATGGCTAAATACACACAGAAAACTAAATGGTCACGTAACAACAAAAATATATTTGAAAAAATACCCTATATTTCTGCTGACCTGTACTACTGTAGGACAACTCAGACATAAGGAGACTGGGAATTCTGTTTTATAGAGCATACCTATTTCCCCGCCCTCCAAGTAAAAAAGGAACTGGGCACAACAAAAAGACTTAAATGCTAATTTTAATTAGAGTACTTAGTTAGATTTTCTCACGTAATACTCTGGAAATATCCTGGTGAAAACAGTTATGCCATTTTTCTTTGTTAACCTCCTTAGCCTTTTCATGCTCTCGTCGTAATATTGTTAGCTGGTATATATAACCCTTAGGCAAACATTTTTTATGCTCAATGCCAAAACATTTCCATTTTCTAGTTTCCTTTTATGGACTGCGTAAAGATGCAATTCTCTACATGAATTTAATACACCACATTTCCAACCCACTTACATACCAGTAGCTTGTTCTTTTCACAAACAACCAGTACCAGCTGCTTTTTCTTTATACAAACATTGTTTTATTTCTGTAACAGTCCCTTATTTTAACCTATGAAATTAAATATTGCTTCTCAGTTACTTTTAAAACTATGTACATATTAAATTGGCTCACCCTCCTTGGCATTCCCTATGATCTTGTCTGAACAATTTAGGTCTTCCCACATTCTTTTACACTAGCACACTTTTCACATGTTTCATTAAATCCAAGAAGCCAAAGTTCTTTAGATTGTCATATACTTAATAGCATTTCCTTTGTTTTTGTCATGTTTCACACTTTAAATAGAAAAATAACATAACATTTTGCGATTCTATGGTAGCTTCCACCTAAGATTCTCAAAATGCTTTACAACCATTATTGAATTACTCTCAAAATATTGCTGTGAGGAAGGCAGGGAGCACCATTTTTCTGATAGGAAACCTGAGGCACGGCAAGTTTAGGCGACTCGTCCAGTGACGCAGCAAGTCAATGATTGAGCCAGGAACAGAACTCGGAACTCCTGACTCCTAGTTCTATGCTTGAACTGCTAAATCGTTCTCCCTTTCAAAAGATTATACACAGATAAGTGGCACAAAACCAACATATGGTTTTATCTCTAGATTCAGTGTGCAGAGGGAACTTCTAGGTTTTAATTTGTACCATACCATATGATAGTCAGGAGCTATGGATTCAAAGATATTTCATACAGTTTATAAATACAAAAACACAGGCAAATTTCTCAGAACTTATGTACTGAGTGTGGCTCAATTGCCAAGAATACTATTCCACTATCACGTGACACATGACAGTTGAGTCATGCATTGAGCCTGATACTTTACTTTCATATCTAGACTCAGTCATCCCCCTGAAATCCATGCAATGCATGGGGGGGGGGCATATGCATGTAGAAATTGGGGAAGGAGAAGACTCAAAGCAGAGATAAGAAGAACATGCATCATTCCCCCCGCTTCTTCCAGCCCCACTGGGATTCTACAGGAAAATTAATACAGCATAGGTTGAATTAATTTTCTGCTGGGTCCTTGTGAGTTGTAGAACCTCCTTAAAGTGAAGTAACAAAAGTGGAGAAACTGGAGAGATCCTAGCAAAATGCCACCGGTAAGGTGCTGCTTAGGAGAACTAATTTAGAGGAAACATGGTGAGGGGAACCTCAATGTCTTTCTAATCCTCCCCAAGGGCCTCTACTCTAGGTGACTGAATCCTGAGAGACAATTTACTCCTCCTGTCCATCTGAAGCCTTAGCATCAATTCCAGATAAGAAGTAAAAACAAACATACAGCTTATTCAAACATATCCCCACTGATAATTGACAAGAGACAATGGAACTCATAGTCTACCCAATAATGTGATGATAAAACTAAATTTAAAAGGAGGTGTCAGTCTTTATGCTATTAGAGAACTTCATAATTGGTTTTCATGAATCTACTTCCTTGAAGACTAGAGTTTCATACTGAAATATTATGAAATAAATGCAGTGAACTCTACTTAACCTTTAGAAATCTGATTTTATGTACCTTCCTTTCTTTCAAGGATTTAATCCCATGAACAGATACAACATGCTCATTATAATCAGGAATAAGACTTCATTTTTTTCAAGGGTGTGGGCGTCAGTACTGTCTACTTGTTATACATTTAAGATTGATATTGGAGCTTAGAAAACATGTACAACAATGGACTGTGGTTCACAAATGTAAGAGCAGCTTTATTTTTTTCCCCAGACTTTGAGCAGTGTGCTTTGCATGAAGCACTAAAATATTCACTTTGAAGATTATTTTTTCTGTTGTACTAGTTGTGGGGCCCAGTACAATACACTTACATCACTCAAATCCCCTAAAGCTGAGCCGGCATGAATAAAAAAAAAGGGTGAATTTACTCTTCGGCCCCAATTTATTTATAAAAAAAGCAGCAAATTCCTCTTGTGTCAGTGTATAAAGGGTAAGGCAACAGAACTAGAAGTCTTACACAAGCACAGATCATCGCAGTTAAAGTTGACTATGAAGTCTAGGATGGCAATTTGAGAAAGAAGCACTGTGAAGTGTATTTATAAATGGAGTAGAAAATGTTTTTATTTACTTTTCCTTAGTGCTTCAACATAATCATTTCCCTTGGCTTCTAGAATGTCTTCCTGGAGGTAATAATTAAATGCAGTAAGCTATTACAGTATTATAAATCAAATCAATAGAAAACAGTGGTGGTCCAGCGATTTACATGAGATAGAATAACCTCAAGAGGCTCTCTCAGATGTAGTAAGAACCAGTATTATTGTGAGTAAGGTTCCCAAGGGCCTTGGATGCCTACCACAATATGACACAATAAAAAAAGTTAAATAAAAAGACAACAGTGACAGAATGGTAACCTAGGGTAGGGAAGACAAGCCAATCTATAAACCACCCATTCCCAGAATAAAGAACCCACCAAACAAAAATCTTCCATTCATTATGACATTTCAGAATTCTCTCTCTCTCTCTCTCTCTCTCACCCCCCCACCATTCTTGGGTGATTAATTTTATTCTCCATCTCCACTGCCCAGCATACACACAATTTGTAGTTTATAGGGTTTTTCAGTAATATTGAAAATTTGTAGGTCATAACAGTCCTTAATGTTTTCTTGTTAAAATGATACCAGTCAGTCAGATTCATGACTATGTAAGTTCTTTGCCAAGTCCTCTTACATTTCTGGCAGCTGTGGAATCCCACTTATAGGGGCTGAGCAGCCTAATGCTTATAAAGGTTGGTGAAACCTATAAATGGAGATGAAGGAATCACTTTGACAAAGATGTATTCTTCAGAAGACTGTGTTTTCCTGAAGCCTAACAGCACAGACACAGAGAACAGTCTTAAATATCCAGTTCTTGAGCAAGGTGTATGTACCAAAATGCAGTGTGAAACATGCCACAGTAAGGCAAAATTTCTCTCCCTTTCCATGTTTTCTATGCCAAAAATAGTTGTGAAGACAGCATTAACACAGATGGCTTCATTTACAGGCCTGAGATTTGTCATGTGCCAGCCACTTCAATTCCCTTAAAAATAAAGAAAAAGAATTTTCAAAGTAACACATTAGCATAGTCTACCTTCTGCTAAGCATTCCTGCCATTTAAAATTGATGTATTTGGCTAACGTACGCATTTGGCAACTACTGAAATTACTGAGAGCTTTTTCTATGGAAGCTAGATAATGCCCATTATGTTAATTTTGGGATCGATTCTGACTTAGATTATGTGCCTGTTCAGGGGAATAAGAATGGATTAAGAACCCAACTTTTATACACAACCCAGTGTGGGCTACCATGACTTTAGGTTCATGGCACTAGGTGTAGGCAAGGCTCTTCACCCACTTACACCATCCCTGGAGCAGCTTAGTGAGGACTAAATGGAGATTTCCCACACACTGTCATTGGAGCAGATCCAGTGCAGGAGAGTAATAATTTACCAATGGTGTTGACCAGAAGAATATTATTACTCCCCAGGAGATAGGAAAATGCAGAGGATGGACTGTTAGTCAGAGGTATGACATCTAAGTCCCAGTGCCTTTAGGGCTGTTCCTGGGAAGGTGAGGGCTTAAGAACCATTCACTTGCTTAGGGCCACAATCTAGTCATTGGTTATTTATAGTCATACCAGCTACCAGTCAGCTACAATATGGATAATGACAGGAATATTTCATCATCATTAGTTTCTGAGAGTGGCATGCTGACAGCAAGCCATAACAGCTTCACAATCCCAGCATGGTTAAAAAAGGTAACAACATTGAAGAAAAGAAAACAATGTAATTTATAATACCCAGGGATCACTGCGGAGTTGCTCTGAAGCAAGAGAGATTTAGGTTACGTATTAAGAAAAACTTTCTAACTATAAGGACAGTTAAGTACTGGAACAGGCTTCCAATGGAGGTTGTGGAATTCCTGTCATTAGAGGTTTTAAAGAATAGATTAGACCAATGGTTCTCAACCTCTTTTTGTGTGCGGACTACCTGAAAATTGCTGAGGGTCTCGGTGGAGCACTTAATGATCTTTCCAAATGTTGTTTGTATGGTAGCTAACTATTGTAAAGCACTTTGGATAAAAGCACTATAAAAAAAAACTTATTAACTTTTTTTGTTCTACAAATAAAAGCACACAACTCATATTTTCATGTCAATAGTCTTACCTTTCTAATCTGATGGATGTGCCCTCTCAACCCCACCGAAGCAACCCCCAAGCTGGGGCTAGGAAGGAGGGGGATGGGTCTCTCCCTTTCTCCCCTGCCATGGTAGCCCCTGAGCTGGGGCTGGGAAGAAGGGTGGTATCTCCCCACAACAACAGTCACAGAGCTGAGGCTGGGAAGGGGGGGCCGTCTCTCCCCAGCAGCTGCAGCCCTGGAGCTGGGGAAAGTTGCAGCCCTGCACATCTCAAATTCCCCACATCCCTTCTTCGCACCACACTGCCCCCTTCCACCTACCCTCTATTCCCCTCAAGGCCACCACCTCACCTTACATGTGCGACTTCTCCAGGGTCAATGCGTCTAATTATAGCAGCCATGCCTGCACAGCTCCACTAATTAGGTAGGTGGCCCTTCATTCTCTCATATGCAGCTGCCTGGGCACACACTTTAAAGGGAACTATCCGCACACCACCTGAATGGAGCTTGCAGACCACTAGTGGTCAATGGACCACAGTTTGTGAATCTCTGGATGGTCTAGGTATACTTGGCTATGAGTCAGCATAAAGGGCTGGATTAGATGACCTCTCAAGACCGCTTCCAGACTTATGAATTTGTTATTCTTTTCAATGCAATTTCCTCATGATTTAAAATGTCTTTCGTACCAAAAGAATAAAGAGAATTTCAGATGGGTAGTAAATATTCAATAGTTTATTCATTAAAAGTATATAAAAAGACTGTATTTAATATACATTTGGTTTCTAGCACATCTCAAATACTTTTGGAAACTTAATGCCTTTTTGTTTCAATTTCCTTGTTTTTCCCCTACATGTATTAAAAGATAATGCAGCTAAAACAGCTCTGGGATATTACTTCCATAAAACTTACTGTTTCCAGTTTGAGTTTTCTTATGCCAGTATCAACAATACAGAAAGATCTTCTCTATAACTCCCACCCTCTTGTCCTGTGCAATGTGGTCTAAAATGGTGGGTGGAGGGGAGGGACACTGCCTAAAACCTATTGTTTAACTGCTGTGTCACACACTTCAGTGCCATCCAGGTACAGCAACACAGCTCAGCTAGACTAGGAGAGGAAAAATTGCTTTGAGTTCAAATGCAGCACTCCTTTCAAAGCAAAAGGAACTTCTCAGTTAAAGTTCCCATGCGGTTTCATAACCACCTTAACTCTGCCTAGGCCCTCACTAAGGTTTGGTCTACAAGAGGGGGGGGAGGAAGGGGATCGACCTAAGATACGCAAGTTCAGCTACGAGAACAGCGTACCTGAAGTTGATGTATCTTGGTTCGACTTACCTCGCATCCAAATGGCACGGGGTCAAATGCCGCGGCTCCCCCCTCAACTTTGCTTCCGCCTCTTGCCAAGCTGGAGTTCAGCAGTCGACGGGAGAGCGATCAGGGATCGATTTATTGCGTCCATACTACACGCGATAAATTGATCCCCAATAGATCGATCGCTACCCCCGATCCAGTGGCTAGTATAGATGTACCCTAAGCTGTAACAGCATTGGGCAAATACAAATTTGGCTTTTGTGGCAGATAGTTAGGAGCCTTCTTTAGAAGAGTTCTCTTTGTTATGTAATAAGCATTATGTAAACAATGTGTGCTTAATTGGGTACTCAACGGAAGCACCCAGTATGTAATAAGTCTTCTCATGCAGCTACCCATTTTAGGTTCAACCATATATTAGGCTCTGTTCATTCCTTCTGAAGCACCTGGCATTGGCCACTGTCGGAAGACAGGATACTGGGCTAGATGTACCTTTGGTCTGACTCAGTATGGCTGTTCTTATGTAGGTGGCTGTGAGCCACAGAACTAGGAGGGAATTCTCCAGTTTCCCTTACTACTCTACCTTTGGGCAACCAAGCAGACAGAAAAAAACACCCAAAACTATTTTTGAAGAGTATATCAGGTGTGAGATGAATACCATAAACACAGAACAATATGGTTAGTTGCACAGAGAACAATTTGGCTATGCTGAAAGGAGGTAGATTTACAACTATCTAATGAGATAATGAAAAAACAGACTGCAAGCACGGTGCAAACATTGACTGCCCCAGTTGTTAAAATCCATTCATAAAAGTTAAGTACATTTGTAAGGAGAAGTAGATTTAAAAAATGAATCCTATTTCTCTCTCTCACCTAAAACACTCAACCCATATTTGAAGTCTACTTCTGCTAAACCTGTGGTGGCAAAACACATGCCATTTATACATATATCTTCCTATCTCTTCCTATGACATACATTCGAAGAACACGGGTGCATTAATTTTTATGAATGATATATTTATATAATCTGTGGGTTTGATGTTTAATGGTTTGCTTGTTAAGTATGAAGTCAATTAACTTGGTTCCTGCAAACAAAACTAATGACTCTACACAACTCTAATTGCTTTGTGCTCAAATGGACAATACAGGAAATCCAAGGTTGGAAAATTATCTCTGATCCCCTCTGGAGAAACTCACAAACAAGTATGGATCAGGTTCTGAGAACTCTGAAATGGTTAAAAGACAGCCTGTGAATTCAGAGAGAGGGTCTGCAGAGATGCAGGCTGAACCTCAGACTCAGCAGAGGTGACTGGGATAAGTGGAACCTGCCTAAATGGTAGGATGAGCAGATGTCCCAATTTTATAGGGACAGTCGCAATTTGAGTCTTTCTCGTATATAGGGTCCTATTACCCCCCACCTCCATCCCAATTTTTCACATTTGCTGGGCAAGGAAAGGATAAGGTTAAGAGGCATATAGATTCTTTTTACTTTTAACCTTTTTCTTTCTACTTGTGATGTTCCTATAGATGGATAAATCATAATTTATTTTGAACAAGCTGTTTTCTGTCATTGCTTTTACCAGCTTGGGTCACAGGTCCTGGAGAGGATCCTATCGCAAGGGCCAAAACCAGTTGGACCTGCTGTAAGTAAATACAGGTGGTAAACAGGAGGTTCTGTAGCCTGTTGATGCAGTATAACACTGAGATGAACCATTGGACTCCACTCAAAGAGGTGCAGAAGTAGGGCTCTAACCTGAAAAAAGTGCCCCTGGAGAGACTCTCTCTATCCTTATTCTACAGCTAATTAGCATATAACAATTTAATCGGATGTATGAGGGAGACTGCGCAAATGAGTGGATTATTTTGCCAACTGCCACCCTCACAAATCAACAGAAATCTCCCAGCACAATCTCTCAGACACAAATAATCACAAAACTATCAGCAGCATACACAATTACCCCAAACACATATGCCCCTGACCATAATACACATCCCTTATTCACCTCCTACACAGATCTACACAACTCTTCCTGTACAAAACAACCCACACACAAATCAACACCACCACCCACACAACGCCACACCCAACACTCACTATAAACTCCCAAAGCACTCTGAAGCCTAGAATGTTGAGTTAGTGAGAAGCAACAGAAACCGCTACAAGCATGACTGACAGCTCTTTTTGCTTAGAATATCATCAGGTTCATTCGTCACTGGGTTTCACAGTCTGTTACCATCCAATTTTTAAGTTCTCAGTCATTTTTTAAAAACACTTGACTTTACACCAGTGTGACAGCACAGATTTCCAGCTACTAGTATTTATATAATTATATATCATGTCAATGAATGTAGGGTCAACGTTAAAGTGACTGTGGCTCTCTGTGGCAGAATAGTGATAACTGAATTTTTAAGTCAGAATTTCCTGAATTTTTTCTTTAATCACGTAAATTCTCAAGGACTGAGTACAATCATTTAAAAACATCCAAAAACTGCCCAACTCTTCTGTGAAATAGATACTATTATGCCCATTTTACAGATAGGGAAAAGGAAAAAGCACAGAGGTTAGGTAACTTGCCCAATATCACACAGACAACAACTAGCTAAAAAAACCTGAAATATCCCGACTTCCAGTCAGTCTCTCATTCTCTCTCTCTTTTAAAAACTGGATAATACGTTCTTGACAATGGACAAAACCATTTTGAGCCCCACTGTCAGGTATCAGGGTATGCATAATTGCGGATTTATGGAGGGCAAAACTGTGGAAAGAGCTTTAAAATTTAATTGCATCCATTTTCTTCTGTTTGTAAAAACAAAGATATTTAAGTTTTGCATAAGATTACAAAGAAATCAACAACTAAAATAATAAAATGAGCAATTAAAACACCAGAATATCCTATTCTCAAGAACTTATTCCTTAACATTGTAAGTTTCTGTTGCAGCAAAGAAGGCCATCCAGTAGAACTCAAGTCTCCTTTGCTAGTCTGAATAGGCTATGCAGGCATTTAGTATGGAGATTTACACTTAATTACAAACTTACAAATACAGCCACTAAAGTCTTAAAGCATACCTGAATTCCCAGAACATCACTTATGATCTCAGACAGCAAACAAATTGTACATGATAATGGTTCTCCTAAATAAATACTCTCCACAGTGTCATTCTCAAATTTAATCTGTACTTTCTTCAAAAGGCAGATGCTAAAAGCCTTACTGTGTGACGTTATCAGCTCTGCTATTTATGTCATAAAATATTGAAACATATAAAATTACCACATACAAGTCCACCCACGGCTTACTACATACTTGCTCCCTAGACGGACAAGTATTCTATGCCGTCTAGCTAGTAACCCCAATGTCCTGTTCAAATTCTAACTTGAGTAGTTAGACTCAAGTACAGTATTAGTTTGAAGCTCTATTCTTGCTCACCTTCTGTCCTAAACTTCATTGCTGTACAATGCTTTCATATTCCCTGGAGAATATAGTTCCATGTACATAGTGAAAATTTTAAAGTGTTTTGGGATCTTTTAAAACGAAAAGCACTATTGAATGCAAGATATTGTAGGCAGGTTGATATTTTTATTGTTAAAATATTAGCTTCCATCCTGAGTCACTTTTTTAAACCAGTTCATCGTTTTACTGTATATTTTCTAGTTTATTTAAAGGGTGCTGGTTTTTGGAATGAGTGACAATATGCATGTATTTGTGGTCACGAACATTTCCAGGCATATTTCCTAAGGTGTTGAATCTAGTTTAAACTAGTTAAATACGAAAGTGGGTAACGAAAATAGACTTTAAATATCTTCTATAGCTTGAATGGGATCCATTCTTTATTGTCTATCCAATGCTACAGTACCATTGGTTCAGACCTGTTGAACAGTCACCTTGTTCCACCTCCTGGGTAAGAAATGGCTACTAACCTTTGTTCTTTGATATGCGTTGCACATGTTCATTCCACTATAGCTGTGTGCACATCCAATGCACAGATGTCAGAGATTTTTTCCCCAGTGGTACCCTTCGGGACAGTGCAAGAGCCCCCTGCTGCCTCTCACCACTGGGCACAGGGGTAAAGAGAGGAGCCCAATCCCCTCAGTTCCTTCTTATTGGATAGCCTCCAGTAGAAAGGGGAAGGAAGGTGGGTCATGGAATGGACATGTGTAACACAAATTAGGAAAAATAGTTACAGAAAGGTTAGTAACCTGAGTGATTGCCCAGATCCATTCCACTGTAGGTGACTCACAAGCAGTTCATTCTGGAGAAGAGCTCAGAGTCTACCTGAACAGGGACTGGAGGACCACACATCTAAATCTGGCATCGTCTCTAGATTCAGGGGAGAAGGCCTAGTGTGAGGCAAAAGCAGGGACTGTTGACCAAGTGCCGCCTGGCAAATGTCTGAGATGGGCACACGAGTGTGAACAGCTGCAAAAATTTCACGAGACCTGGGTTGCACGGGCTAATACCCTGCCCAGGGGAGTCATGTTAGCCAAGTGGGAGTATGAACAAATACAAACTGAAATCCAAGAATAGATGCTTTGGGAGGACACCAGATTGCCCTTCATTCTCTCTGCAATCGCGATGAACAACTGCAATGTTGACTTAAATGTCCAATCCAGGTAAAAAGCCAAGGCTCTTCTAATGACCAGCACATGGATCTTCTCCTTGTCTTTATGTTTATGAGGCTTTGGAAAGAAAGTTGGTAAGTAAATTGCTTGATTAATGTGTGTTGCACTCTGCACCTCAAAGTAGCATCCGGGAACCCCCATATTCACCCTGTCATACAATTATGATATATTTCATACAAGGCATGCCGTGCAAGATATACAAAAAGTCATGATCTGCTGAAACTCATTGTTTGTCAAAATATGTATATTGCTAGTGAATATGAAGTTGAGATTTTGTTGTATGGTTACTACTGAAATATGTTGTAAGTTTGACAGCCTCCACTGAGAGTTCTTCAGTGACAACAAAAGGAGGTAACCCACTTCCAGAGGATGTTAAACAATCATTAATCAGCAGGGAAGTTGTAATCAAGGGATTTACAAGGCTGTAAAAGGGCTGCGCACGCATCACACAATGGGAGATTGCTCAACTCTCTGACTCAGCGAAGTTTACCAGGACATGTCTGGGCTAGTGTTTTCCAGGCACATGGACTGAGGATATAAAATAGGGGACAGTGCTTCTTCCTTGGTGCTGGTGAATGGGAATGGTGCCAAGAGACCTGTGCTGACAGAGAAGCACTCCACACCAATGCCATGTTAAACCAACGTGGCTCCGACGCTGGTCTGAATGTGGCTTCCATCAACATGACCCTTAGCCTAGCCTCTCTGTCCTTTTTCGTACAAGACTTGAACTGGCGACATGACTGCTCTCGTACATGAGCCTTCCCCAGACACTTCAGATCTCAGGGGCTTGCTGCAGGGTTTGAAGCCCGGAGACTGGGGCACACTAGGCACCAGAATTGGAGGATGACCCTCTAAACATGTGTAAGGGTCCAACTATTTACACAACTACTAAAAGAAATAAACTGAAGACAATAAATTTTGGAAAGAAAAGAGGGAATAATAAGAACCACTGCTAATTGTCTTGCGAAAGCAAAAGAAACTGTTCCAGAGATCATCATGGGCAGTAAGAAGGAACTGAAGAGGTACGGGGCAAGATGACTGGCACATAAGCGCGTGGCACAAGACGGTGCGAGAGCCATACCACTGAGGGAAAAATCTCCAGCAACTGTGCACGCAGCACATGCACACCTAACGTGGAATGGACATGAGCAAACAGTCGAAGAACAGAAACAAACTGAAGGGTGTATCCCAGTTCCACTGTGCTTAAGACCCCCTGATCTGAGGTAATCTGAGACCAAGCACTTAGGAAGTGGGATAAATGATTGGCAAACAACATGAGAGGACAGGATGGCACTCTGGGGACTGGTAGTGCATCCTTGACTAACACGTAAAAATACTTGTTTAGAAAAGTGAGCTTGCCTACCTGATTTGGCAGGTACAGAAGAGGAGGGAGGTGGCAGTTGCCTCTCATAACCTGTGCTTTTCTTCTGGATAGGTTTTGGGAACGAGGCATAAACAATAGGTATCACTGAGACTGCTGTAGCGAATACGGTTTAATTTATGTTACTGGATGTCCAGTGACTTAAGTGTCGCCCTTGAATCGTTGAGGCTATGCTGCCTGTCATCTGTCTTTTCTGAAAAGAACCATGGACCCTCCAATGGGAGGTCTTGGATGGTCTCTTGGATCTCTGGAGGGAGACTGACAACTGCAGCCAAGAACACCACTGCATAGTAATAGCAGATGCCACAGCACTAGCTGCAGTCAGTCACATCTAAACTGGCCTGGAGAGCCATTCCAGCCACTAACTTGCCTTCAACCACCACTGCCCTGAATTTTAGCTTCACCTCATCCAGTAACCTGTCCTTGAAATTTTAAGACATTATCCCACCAGGCGAAGTCATCATGACACGAAGAATCTGCTGGCTCGCAATCCTAAGTTGTTCACCTCCTGTGGAATGAAGCTTTCTTGCAATTATGTCCAACATCTTAAACTCTGTTCCTTTTGTCATCAATGCATGGTGTCTGTCTGTCTGTCTCTCTCTCTCTCTCTGTAGTGGAGACTACCAGGGAGCCTGGAGAGGGATAGTTATACAAATGATCAAATCAAGAGGGGACGTAGTACCTCCTTTCTGTCCTCTTTGCAATGGGAGAAAAGATGATGGGATCCACCATAGTTCCTTGACATTCTCCATAACAGCCTTGTATATTGGAAGAGCTACTCTAGAGGGTCCCATCAAGGCTAAGATGCTCACCAGTTTGTGTGACTTCTCAAGGTCCTCCTCCACTTGAATATGAAGAGCTGCAACCATCTTCTTCAACAATTGCTGATGAGCCTTGTAATCAGCATCTCATCAGGAGAGGAAGAACAGGAAGCCAAAGGTTGGTGAAGTGGAGCCTCCACTAATTCCTTCAAGGCCACCCAGCTCTGAAGGTGGTCGCACAGAAGTAAGTGTGGCATGGCATGGTATTGCCATGCTTCTGTGCTGCTGCTGGTGGGGCGCCGCCTTTAGAGCTGGGTGCCCGGCCACCAGCCACTGCTCTCCGGACACTCAGCTTTGAAGGTACTGCAGACGTAAGGCCATGCCACAGCCCCCCTAAAATAACCTTGTGACCCCGCCCTGCAACTCCCTTTTGGGTCAGAACCCCCAATTTGAGAAATGCTGGTCTCCCCCATGAAATCTGTACAGTATAGGGTAAAAACACATAAAAGACCAGACTCCACTGTGGGAAACCAGATTTCACAGTTCATGGCACATTTTTTCATGTTCGTGAACTTAGTAGGGCCCTGCTTATGTTGCTAACTGATGTTTCCTGTATTACCAAGAATTAGATCTGAATAAATTGCTCCCTTACATCAGCAGAAGCATGACACATATTCCAGATAGACATCTTAAAGAGTCATTCATCAGTATCTTAAAGACATATCTACAGCCCTAGTTGTCTTGTAGTTTTATTCTGTATTGAATACAGGTTTCCTTGCACTTCCTATGTAACCCAAATGTTCTATTTGCTAAGTTAAATAATGAAATCTGGTTTTCATCATTTATATACTGGAGATTCAACAAAGGGAAATCACTATCTGTCTTACTTTTTTCACCTACACTAATATCCTCTGGTACTTGATGAAATGGTGTGTGATTGATTCCCTCCTTCCCGTGTCAGTACTGAACCAATGTCCGACCAAAGTTTTACAAGGTCTCTACCTAAAAGCCGCCAACCCCTTCCCCCATCATGCTGAGTTATACATAGAATTCTGTACTGCTTTGTTTGCTTGGGCAATATTAAATGGCTACATTTCACCCAAGAAGTGTCTGTGTTTTAAAGATGGATGCAATGTTTTGATAAATTAGGTATGTGTTTAAGTACTTTGCTAAATCAGGGTGATAATACCCAAAGGAGAGATTAAAAGGACCCAACACTTGGAATGCCAAAGGAAAGATTTACACCATTTCTGTGGCTCAGAGTCTGAGACTGTTCCCATTAAAGCTATTGGCAAAACTCCCAGTGACTTCAGTGGAAGAAGAATCAGGCCATAGTTTTGTTTTACTCTTTACAATCAGTAAAGCTGGAAACGCCCACTTGGAAGAACACATGATCAGAGTCAAACATGAAGATGCAACAGAGATCATAAAGCACAGAATGCTGAGTAGCTGTAAAATCCCAAATTTAAAATTTACCCTGCTCAACAATTTTGATATTATCCAAAAGAAAAGCATAGACATTCATGGTAGAGGATAGTCCACAATCTGCTGTAAATATTTTCTTGTCTATAACAACACATGCACAAAATAACCACTAGAAGGTTCACATATATCACCATCTACCACAGTTAGCTGAGATTTTATAGCATTTTTCTAAACACAAAATAGAAAATGATGCCCCAATCCTGCAATCTGATCTGCATGGGAAGACCCTTTTGCCCACATGGAATCCTATTAATATTAATAGGGATCCATGTCAGTGCAGGAGTTCCCCAACACGTATCCAATTGCAAGATCAAGGACCAACTAGTATTTCCGATTGTAGGGGTGGATTAACTGTTGGAAAATAAAGATCTCTTGATGGTAACTTTATAGACCGCCTTCTCTTTAATTCAACCTTTAGAAATATAGACTTTTCAGTTGCATAAAATAATAAATACTAAAGATATCATATGCCTTTAGAATTCAAGGGGTTAACATTCTGTAGTGTTTATTGTAAAAAAATAATTCTTCATTTTTATGAAGAATTCTCTGAAACACAAAAAATAATTTTACTTTTCATGTTTTATTACATTTGATAAACTGTGATAATGAAATAATAGCTTTTTATATAAATTATACATTAGGTTTACAAAGCTTGCATCTTATATGTGGTCAAATATCTTATTTTAGAAGCAGTTATTACCAGCAAACAATGAGGAAACTATGGCTATCTTTTACAATGACAAAGCTCAAACATGTGGAATGTATGCAGAACCACTTCTTTTTGGTGTGGAGAGGAAGAAAGACAGTGTGAAGTCATTCAAGAGGAATGATAACTAAACCAAAGCCAGATCAAAGGAATGAAGAAGAAAGGCTGAAATGTGAAGCTGAAATATTTATTGACTTCAAAACATCATCCCTGTCCTGTCCCTGGGCACTTTAATATTTTGAAGCTGTTAGAAAGCATTCTAACTTGTATTTATCACTTAAGAGAAATAGAATAAAAATGTGAAATAGACAATCTTATTTTTTATTCTGATTTTAAGTATATATGGGCTTGTCTAGCTGAGAAAAGCATGAATCTCACGTATAAAATGTTTACAGTTTGCATAATTTGGGATGTTAACATCAAAAAGCTAGTCTGCATTCTTTTAAATATGCTGTGACGAATGATATTTAGAATACAATTATTTTAAATGTTTTTTCATAAACCGCATGTACTTATGTTTTACATAAATCATGGGGTGATATTAACTAAACGATTACATAAAGCCATTAATGTATTTAGAATAAATATTTCACATGTGTAGAAATGCAGTTACGAGAAAGAACAGAAATATAATTTAGTTATGTTAAGTAGAAATGCCTTGTAGATTAATTAAGGAGACCATGATTAAATATAATTACTATTATTATTGTTTATTTGTATTACCATAGTACCTAGAAGCCATAGTCATGGTCCAAGGGGCAGTTATTGTGCAGGAGAGCTATACAAACACAGAATATAAACACAGTCCCTGCCCCAAAGAGTTTACAATCTAAGTATAAGAAAAAGAACAGCAGATAGACACCAACAGACAGAGGAGTAAAAGGTAACAATGAGTAAATATTAGTCAGTATGATAAGCAGTGGTCTCAGGACTAGGGATGTAAATACTGTTTTAAAAGTTAACTGTTCAAATGATAAAAAAAATATGTCATTTAAACAGTTAACCAATTAAGTGGCTGGGACTGATCCCACCAAGAAGCACTGCTCTGGCATGGTGGCACAGCTAGACCGGCTGCAGCGGGGCAGGGCAGCTGGGCCTGCACCAGCAACTGCGGGGCCGCAGGGGTTGGTGGGCTGGCCAGCGCAGGGCTGCAGGGGCCAGCCTGGAGTTAATGGTTATGGTGGGTTAACCGGTAAGATTATTACATACTGGTTAACTTTTTACATCCCTACTCAGCACACCAGCAGCCTAAGTGTTGTCAAGATTTTTGTAGGCATCACAGCAAAGGAGAGTTTTAATAACTCTTTTGAGGAGGAGTAATGAGGAAGCTGTGCAGATATTTACATGGAGCTACTCCCAAGTGCGAGGGTCAGCATGGAAAAAAGCACAAAGGTGATTGATAATTTAACAAGTAAGCAAGAGAGGCTGGCATCATGGGCTGATTGAAGGTGGGAATCAACATCTCAATAGTGAATGAGAGAAAAAAAGGAGAGCGAGGATAGACTATGAAGACCTTGAAAGTGAGCGCAAGAAGCTTATGATTGAGAAACAGAGAAAAGGGAGCCAATAAATGGTCAAAGCCACAGGTTAGGAAAATGATCTTTGCGGCAGCACTCTGCATAGATATGAACAAGGCAAAATTACATTTGTCAAGTCCAGACGCACAGTGGTTGCAGTAATTGAGACACAAGATGATGAGAGCCTGGATGAGAGCATTAGCTATGTGGATGGATAGGAAATGCAATATATCTCAGATGTTATGCCAAAAAAATCTGCAAGATTTAATCATAGGCTGAATGTGAAGACTTAGAGAGAGGTCCAAGTTGAAGCTGATGCCCAGGTTACAGGTTGAGTGACAGGCAGGATGGCAGTGTTGTCCATAGTGATCAAGAAAGGAGATTGCAGGGAGAGCTGAGTTGGGGGTGGGGGTGGCGGCAAGATTAAGAGCTCTATCCCCATATTGAGCTAGATCTGACAGCTGGACGTTCACAACAAGATGTCAGAGAGTTAGGCTGTGTTTTTAGTTTGGACAGGAGCAGAGAGGGAGATCTGAGAGTCACAGGCATTTGAGACGGTAGTTAAATTTGTATTGGCGGATGAGATAAGGTGTAGACAGAGAAAAGAAGGGCACCAATGACACTGTCTTAAATCACTGGAATAAATCCTTAACCAGTTGGATTGTTCCTGGCAATCCAAGAACTGGTTCCTTTTCATTTTTCGCCTTTATAGCCTCGATTCAGCAAGTTATTTAAGCACATGCCTAAGCTCAAGTAAATGAGTAGCCTCACTGACGTCAACAGACTACTTCCATGCCACTTTTACAGCTCAACACAATTTATATCATCCCAAATTCCAGTCATGTAATGGTATAAAGTACATAATTTGTGCACTTGTAAATGGCGTAGTGTTAGAAACTTTAACAGGACAGTGTATTTGGGAAAATTATATTAATTTTGTTTAATATATCATAAAAAGTGAATCCTTTTGAATTCCCCAGACACTGCCACATTTGTTCATGGTGAGTTTTCACATGGTTAACTCAATGGGACAGATCCTTAGCTGGTATAAAATTATCCTACCTCCATTCATATCAATGGAGCTAGGACAATTTACACCAGCTGAGAATCTGTCTCAGCGGGAGTAAGAACTGCAGAATCTGGCTAAATATTTTCAGTTTGTTACTTTTCTGTTGCAAAATGTCTTGCAAAATATCTTACTCCTAGTGAATTATTTGACCAAGAGGTGGGAAGAAGAAATTGGAAGAAGTCCAAAAACTAGAAATATAGTAAATTAAGGAAACTGGATACTTACATTAGACTGGTTTTCATTGCTATCTGAATATTATAAGAAGACACATTCAGACTGCACACATTATAAAGCAATATTTTAATTTCAGTCTTCAAGTGACATACAAGCTTCAAGCTTCATATGCTTCACTCTTGTAGTCACTACTGTCATTACACAAGTTTGAGGTGCCACACTTTGTAATCATGCTGTTGTGTTATGTAGGGACAAAAGATGAAAAATGCACAGATCTTCTGAAAAAAGTATCACACTAGAGTTTTCCTTTAAATACAAACTTCACTGGTACTAACATGCCTCTGGAGGATATGGGAGAGTAAATGACAGGCTACAAATAGTTAATAGGACTTTTTTTTTCTTTTAAACTAAGACTGTTAAATAAGGTTACCACATATTTTCTGTCCTCTGCTCATACTTTACATTGTGCCCCCTAGAGTGAGGGTTATGTCAGCATGTTCACTATAGCTAAAGGAATGTTTACAATATGCTGGAAACTTTGACTGATTCTGTGCTAAATGGTTTCAGATGCTCTGGTAGAGCACAGAGTGAGGAACAGCTTGCTGTTTTTCTATTGATTCTTAGGGTGGGGGGAAAGCTGTTTTAAAACAGAACATTATATTCAAAATGTTCAACCACTTAAAGTTACCATAGGCTTTAAATCAACATAATACAAATATTTATGCCAACACAACAATCAACAAAAGAGAATGATGAACAGGATGAATATGAATACAAATTCTTAACAATGCTCTTTATTGCAACATTTGGAATGAAAGACAATGCCCTCTCATATTTCTTTAATTATTTCCTGCTTTAAATATAGTAATAGTTTTTCCATTCCTACAGGAATTCCAACAAACACACATGAATTCTTCATTTTCAAGTAAAAATGGAATTAACTACAGAAAAGCAGCTACATTTTGAGCAATTATCTTGAAAAATATTAAAATAAAAAATATAAAGCAAATATTGAGAGTCTGGTTTTAACTAAGAAGAAAACTCCTAATTAAAGCTACAACTCCATTTATTCAACTACCACGTCATACCTAGTTGCTGTGCCGCTGTCCCTCTGAAGAGTTGGTTTTACACAGCACATGCTATAATACCTAGGCAGAGCTGAAAGCCACCACTCTGGAAAACTAAACTATTTTTCAAAAAAATATTCTTCAGTGTCATAATGGAATGACTCAGGCTTTTCATTTTTAAAGGATGTTTATTCATTTTTATCAGTCCTTGCTTATATCTAACCTGCAGCCATAATTATTTCATTATGACATCACAACAATCTTCACAACACTCAACTGTGATATCATGGAGACAACTATGGACTGCAACTTGGAAATATGTAGCAGTGACAGAATGTTTTTTGTTTTTTTATTGACTTTTTTGATTCCTAAATTATTTTGATTTAAACCATTTGGGGCAAACAAATTCCTAAGACTCA
This sequence comes from Gopherus evgoodei, assembly GCF_007399415.2. Taxonomy (NCBI): domain Eukaryota; kingdom Metazoa; phylum Chordata; order Testudines; family Testudinidae; genus Gopherus; species Gopherus evgoodei. The sequence continues at coordinate 22,797,113 of NC_044336.1, read as the reverse complement.
CTGCAAAACACAGTTGCCCTAAAGTTACCATTTTTATACACAATGAAAGGCTAATTTTGGTAGTCCATGTTTAAACATAACTGCCAATACAAAATTATGTAATAACTGTCTGAACTAAAGTAAAATAGCTTGGATCATCACTGTACTCCTTCACCCCTTCTTCTTTCTATCTTCTTCCACCATCTTTTTTCTTTTTTGTGTACATGTTCTTCTTTTTCCTTGCTTTCAAGCTATTTCTCTCTTTTCAACTCGTGTGTGTGTGTGTGTGTGTGTGTGTGTGTGTGTGTGTTCTATTTCTCTCAGGAGGCATCTCTCAGGAGCCCTTCATCATTTTCATTATATGTATTTATCAGGACAAGGCTGAAGAAAGGAATGTAGTGGATGACTGTGGGGCTCTGCAGGAGAACAGTCATCTCAAAAGATGGAAGACCCTAGGCAGGATTTCTAATGTCTGCATTTGACAGAAGTTTGTCAAGAGGGCAGGTACTTCTATCTGTGCCTCACTGCACCAACTGAGCTGAGCATTAACAAACCTCAAGAAGTCAGTGCCTGTTGGGGTCATGCTAGCACTCACACAGCATCGAGTCCTTCAAGTTGAAGGCAGCATACCTGTCTCCCAGATCCAGGGAGACCATGCAAAACTTCAATGTTCTGAGAGACTTGTTGAGACAACGCAGGTCCTGAATGGGTCTGAGACACCCTTTTGCTTTCGGGATTAAGTAGTAGCGGGAATAGAAACCTTTTCCTCTCGTGTCCCATGGGACCTCCTCCACTGGCCCCAGGTGCAGGAGGTTCTCAACGTGGAGTTGCTCTTGAGAAGGGTCACTGAAGAGGGATGGTGAAGGGGGCGGCTGAAAATTGCAGGGTATAGCCCCAAGATAATATGTCCAGCACCCAGCGGTCCAAGGTGACCTGTGACCAGGCTGAATGGTCAGGACAAAGACAGCTGAGGAAAGAACAAGCTGGATCCGGGAACTGACCTTCAAAATGAGCGCTTCTGGCCGCTGGGATTCTTTCCCAGGCCGGGCTGCACGAGTGAGCAGGAGGAGGAGGGGCAGCAGCGACTAAAGCTTGTATCTCTATCTCTTCTTGCAGATCCCTGACGAGGCTGCCAAGGCCTTGGCAGCGGGGGTGGCTAGAACTGCTTCTGTGTAGACTGCGGTGCATGCATGCCCAGTGAGCGAAGGGTGGCTGAGTGTCCTTTAACCCATGCAGCCTTGCATCAGTCTACTCCAAAAAGAGACTGTTTCCATCCCCTGGTTAGAGGTCTGCATCTTTTAGGACAGGCTGGCAGTCTGAAGCCAAGAGCTGTACCTCATGACCACCGCTGATGTGACCACCCTAGCTGCTGAGTCCACGGTGTCCCAAGCCATCTGGAGAGAGCACTTAGCTGCCTCAGTGCCCTCCTCCACCAGGGTGCCAAATTCCTGGGCCAAAACCTGGGAATTTTCAGGATCTCGTCATGCACTGGTAGCGCAACACATGCTGGGGTAGAGGCAGAGAGGACACTGAACAAGGTGTCTGCCTGCTCGGCCATCTTCTCCACCTCTAGGCCCAAGTTCTCAGCCAATCATCAAAGCAGAGCCTGGTGTTCCTTAAATTCGTCCATCAGGCTGGCCCTCGAGAGTCCTGCAACTGCCTCGTCCGGGGATGAGGACAACAACTGTCCCGCCAGAGGAGTCTCTGGGGCATCATCCCCCCTGAGGGAGGGGAGTTTTGGGTGGACACTGTCTCCTGTACCCTGACCTCCGAGCAGGTCACATGCACCGAGCCCGGTGCTGCTAGTTTTTGCTCCGATGTGCCAGCACATGAGTGGTGCAAAGGGGGCCATCATCATCACCGGCATACTCCATGCACTCCAATAAGGCCACTGTGCTGGCCACTGCCCATGCTGCCAAGGTGGTGCTGTAGACGTCAACGCAGCCTCAGGTGCCCAATCATGCCAGTGGGGTCTTGGTAAGGGGCTGACCTGCCCTTCCATGCAGAAGGAATCCCCTTCCATTGACCATGGTGGGGCCGTCGACGCCTGTGTCTGCCTGCTGATTTTCGCTGCCAAAGACCAGTGTTTGGAGTGGGGGGATCGGTGCCGGTATTGAGGGTACTGGTGCTGGGGAGACCCTAGGATGGAGAGTGCTCTCACAGGGCAGGCGACCAGGATCTGCGCCGAGAGGACGACCGATGGGAGGGCAAATGGTGCCAGTAGTAGAGACTGGCACCTCCCCCAAGATAATCTATGTCAAGACGGCAGGTACTTCTATCTGTGCCTAACTGCACCAACTGAGCTGAGCATTAACAAACCTCAAGAAATCAGTGCCTGTTGGGGTCATGCTAGCACTCACACAGCATTATTTAACGGTAACAGGAGGCATGCAGCATTCAGACACACTGGTTAGAAATAACACAAGGAGAGACCTAGCCTTATGGGTCTTACTGAACCCTTTAACTGCTCCTGCTCTAAGCACTTAGGCCCTGCTTGGAGACAGCCAGCCAGCCTTGCAGTGTCTACCTCTCTCTCTCATCTTTGTGTCAGTCTCATGGCATGCTGACCACTTTCCTCTTTGCTTTCTGCCAGGGGCACCTTTTAACCATACCTTTTAATGGGTCAGGCTCTTTTAATATATAGGGTCTCAACCTTTAGCATCTCCTGATGATAGCCCCACTGTTCACTTAACTGCTCCAAAGCCTGAGATGTCTTATCTCTTAATGTTTGTTTTGTTTCCTGCCTAGGCCAAGTCTCAGCTCTGATCTGACAACCCTTTAAGTTCAAGTAGGTAGCGATACAAAACTGCACAAGAAAACCAGAGTCACTCAATATTCGTAAGAATAATGCAGGTCTCTCTCAGTTCATCACAACCCCATTAGCTACAGGTTTAGAATCTCTCTGAATTTAGAGGATTATTCCTCAGGAGGACAGTTTGGCAAATATCTGTAAGAGAAAATGGTTTGTCCATGCCAGAAACAATAAAGGAAATTATTTAGGTTGGTACAAAAGTAGGTTTGCCCCAGTCTATGTAGAACTAGGTACTGAAACAGTGCATATGCTGGGTGAATGACTAGTCTAAGGCCTAGTGAGGCAGAGCCCCAATTCACCAAGTCAGCTAGTACATGAATCTATGAACTCCTTGATGCCTGAGTCTGTCTACCTCATTTGTGAGGTACTTTCTAAATAGCCTTGGGGATGCAGAAAGGCTTAAGGACAAAACCTTGTATTCATAATAACTATAGTAATCCTCTGAGAGCCATTCTGAAAGTAACATGGAAGTGGCATCCTTTAAGATGAGAACACTGAACAATACCTGACAAAAATTGTAGAAATAATAGATGCTCATGTCAGCATGTGTAAGTTAAAGATTGTAATGAGGATACCATAATGGGACACAGGTCATCTCTCTTTTTCAGTATAAGGAAGCACCATGAAGTGAAAGAAACCTTTTCTTCTGTACTGCTGAGACACTTCTATAGCCTCATCCTTAAGAGAGCCACTTCTGCTCTTATCAGATTCTCACTGGAAGGATCCCTAAAAAAAAAATAATAATTATACATATGGTGTGGGCTGGAAGTTGGCAGGAACAGAACTGGATTATATACCCAAGCTGAACAATCTCTAGTGCCCAGCTATCAAATATCCTAAATTGCCAACCAATTAATATTTGTTATATATATTTATATATGCTACCTGTTAGCTTCAGCATTTTTAATCATATTCTATAACTTGGAAAAACATTGATACTATCAAAAGACCAATTAACTAACTTTGTTAGAATAAATACCTCTTTATAGACCCTGAAACGTTAGCAATACTGAACTTTTAGTTTAGATTGCAAACTGTACATGAAAAAAAATCTCATCATAATTAAAGATGAAACAAGGATGCAGTGTTCTGTTTTATCAGATCAATTTTAAATTCAGATTCAAGGCTACATCAGGAATGAGTTTGGATTTGATATAGCTGAAATTTCACAGGCAATTCTCATCAGATTTTGACCAAAACTTCAACAGAAATATCTTTTTCTGATTTTGGAGCCAACCTACAACCAAAACCAATTAGCCAGGGTCATGATCCACTGATTCTTATCAGAAGCACAATCCTGAAATTCAACAAGGTTCAGACTGGTCAGAAGTCCTAGGCTTTAATCAAGCCCTACTGTTAACCTCTTGCATTTCTACATTAAATTTTCAAAAATCCAACTTTTGTCAATTTTACATGTTTTATGCAAAATGTGTAATCAACATACAATACTACAGTTCCTGAATTATCACTTAAGAAACAGAAATAAAGGACTAAAAACATATTGAGCAAAATTTACTCTCTATTATGCTGATGAAAACCCAAAGTGCAAATCTCATAGTTATTCTAGATTTAGCCCAGTATAAAATGGAATAGAATTTTGTCCTGCAACTCCAAAATATAAATAAAAAATATCTGAATAGTACAAGTTAAAACATTTAAATATAAAATTAACAATGATTAAATATTGATTTGAATTTCCATGGCCATGTCCCCTCAGCTTTTTGGGGGAAATAATATTGACTGAAAGAACGTGGTGCTATTCTGGTATGTCATCTGAAACAGATCACCAAAAAAGAGCTACAACAGTATCAACATGTTTTAGTAACTGCTGTTTAAAAGTGCACGCCTGTCTGTAGATCGGCTTTGTCAGTTTCTGGAAAGTATAGCCCCCAAAATGGTGACATTATACAAAGCTCTTAGTTTTAAACAAGATTGGATGAAGACTAGACAGGCAATAGAGAAAAGAGGTGTTGCTAGTTTCTTGTGTAAACAAACAATTTTATAGAGTGAATTTAAATGAGCCAGCTGCTGAACATTTGCTCTGTATCATCAGCACTTGCAAAGTGCTTAGCCTTGGCTCTTGAGACAGGTAAAAAAAAGAAGAAAGAAAAAGACAGAGTAAAGCAAGTCATGAAGCTCTTAACTAGATCACTTGCATGTATTCTTTTGACAGTCGAAAAAACGGTTACCTACCTTTTGTAACTGTTGTTCTTCGAGATGTGTTGCTCATGTCCATTCCGTTCTAGGTGTGTGCGTGCCCATGTGCGCGGTCGTTGGAGATTTTTGCCTTTGCAGTATCCGTAGGACTGGCTGTGGCGCCCTCTTGAGTGTTGTGCTCATGCGTTGGTATATCAGGTGCCACCTGCCCTGTGCCCTCTCAGTTCCTTCTTGCCAGCAACTCGAACAGGGGAGCAGGATGGCAGGTAATGGAATGGACATGAGCAACGCATCTCAAAGAACAATAGTTACCAAAAGGTAGGTAACAGTTTTTAGTTCTGAGTGTTTGCTCATGTTGATTCCATTCTAGGTGACTCACAAGCAGTATCAATGGAGGTGGGCTGAGAGTTCACGGTCTTGCAGCACACAGCACTGCTCTGCCAAAGCCAGCATCATCTCAAGCTTGCTGGGTAAGCGCATAATGAGATGTGAACATGTGGACATACATCCAGGTAGCAGCCCGACAGATTTCCTGGATCGGCACCTGGATCTGCGCCGAGAGGATGACCGGTGGGAGGGCAAATGGTGCCAGTAGTACAAAGTACGTGTCCCCCTAGGGATCTGTGCCAAGAGGGTGGGTACTGCAATCGCAGTGCCAGTGACCGAGGGCGAGCCGCAAAGGATATGGGTTGCAACACGAGAGATATGAGGCACTGAGATGGAGAGCGTGGCCTTGTCTCGGGGATTGGTGGTGCTCCACTGCCCCCTGAGGGGTTTCAGCGGCTGGCTTGCCCTTTGCAGTTTCCAGCGGTGCAAATGGAAGCCTCTGCTTTCTCAGAGCCGGGGAGCTTGGGAAGGCGTTGATGCCTCCAGAAGTTTGGGTCCCCTACCACTCCCAGGAGTTGGTGGTGGATCATTTAAGGGACTAAGGACCTCAATGCCCCCTAGACGTTTTTGCCCGATGCCAGGGATTCACGCTGGGTGGAGCCTGGCGCCGGGGGTGTGCTGCACGCTGAGGTACTATGCTTGGAAGCCGGACAAAGGGCAGCCTCCATAAGGAGAGCCCACAAACAAATATCCCACTCTTTCTGAGACCTGGGTCAAAAAATGTGTACAAATACAATACTTGTCCTTCACATCTGATTCCCCCAAGCATCTGCTGTGGGGGTCACTTACAGGCATTGGCCTGTTACAGTCCACACAAGGCTTAAGACCTGGAGACCAGGGCATGTCCCGCCTTGGGCAAAGTTCCCACTGGGACTCTAACTTCTAACTACACTTAACAACTACTTAACACTATGCAATCACAAGCATATTCTGGATTCCGGACTATTACTAGCAACCTGTAGATCTGATCCCCGGTAAGAAGAAGACCTGAAGATATGCTTTGTTCAGATCTTGAAAAGGCAGCATAAATAATGGCCCCATGGTTTATATAACCCACTCCGCCTTATTCTTTCCTTTCACCTCCAGTTATGTAAATATACTTGCAGTAATTATGGGCCTGGAGCAGAAAAAATATCTGGAAAATGTCCTTCAAGGCAATTGCCTTCATACAGACTCAGAATGCTCCCCTTTAGTATTCAAGGGATTGGAGCTCATATTATTGTTATTGCTTCTCACCTTTATTTTTCTTATGTCTTTACAGCCAGGGTTCTCAAACTTCATTGCACCGCAACCCCCGTCTGAAAACAAAAATTACTACACGACCCCAGGAGGCGGTACTGAAGCCTGAGCCCACCCAGGCCCCGCTGCCCTGGGTGACAGGGCCAAAGCTGAAGACCAAGCCTTGCCGCCCCAGGCTGGGGTCTGTAACTTGTGCCCCACTGCCCAGGGCTAAAGCCGAAGCCTGATCCTGCTGCCCAGCGCCAAAGCCCTTGAACTTTAGTCCTGGGTGGTGGGGCTCAGGCTTCGGCTTTGGGCCTAGGCATGGGGCTTGGGCTTGGGTCCTGGGCCCCAGCAAGTCTAACACCAGCCATGGCAATCCCATTAAAACAGGGTCACAACCCACACTGGGGTCTCGACCCATAGTTTGAGAACTATTGCTTTACAGAATGTGGATGATGTCAGCATTTCAATGTCATACCCTGTGGTGTATTCCCATTCTGCTCCTTCCATCTGCACTTCATAGATTTAATTTCACTTTAATCTTTGGAGCCTAGTGACCATTTTTAAGCTGTATTTTGTATGCCAGTAGGGACTGATGCCAACCCTGGAAGTATGTGCATTTTTACTGGCAGAAAGTGAATAATTGGCACTAGACAAAAGTAATTTTAATGTGAAATCCTTGGTATATCATTGGTTACAGATCCTACCCTAACATCAAATTGTCAATATTTGAATTTTGAATATAACTACATATTTATCAACCATGAGAACTGTATTTTTATACTGAACATACAACTCCTCTGGAGTTCCGTGAAAATACTGTGCCTACCTCATTTTAATCAGTTTCAATAAAATTCTTAATTAGGGTTCAGGTTTTTTTAAAAGTTCTTGCAGTCAGGAATTTCGCGCCCCCCTTAAATAACTACTTCATACCATACAATATTACAAGACTAGGAATGTAGTGGTCTGGAGTTTACCATGGTATTTAGCACCAAGAGAAACAGTACAAAGGAAAGGTAACAGTTTAGTGACATTTTATGGTTACAGGAATATAGCTCATCTTGCTCTTTATTATGAGTAACACACTGTTGATTTTGACAGATACCTAGTAAGTATGCCCCATCTTGGAAAGAATAAGTAATATTTCCAATGGATGCATCAAAATGATGAAAGCATTCAGTATTTTGGCATTTTTGATCAAAAATTATTTGCACATCAGAAGTTATTTTTGTAAATAGATTTTTTTGCTAGAAATATAACAAATGGACATATTTTCTCCTACCAGCCAAGGCAAAATAGTTTAAAATACTGTAAACTGCATACAAATAAGACAAGTAGAATAAATGTATTATAATAATGTGTTTAAAAAGGAAAGCTTCCATTTCATAAAAAAAACTCAGACTGTGTATATTATAACAGTAAGGAAATGAAGCATAGTCACACTGAGTAGCAAAGATTAGGAAACAACTTGATACTATATTTCTTTATGAACAATAACTGCTGGTTATTTCTCTTAATTTAAGGAAAAAACTTCATTCATTTAGCTAAACTCAGCAGTAACATTTACAGGCTAAGAAGTACTTTACACTAAAAAATTGGATTTAAACAAAACTATTCATTTTTAAATCTAAATAAGCCATCCCTAGCCTGAGAAGTTCTACTGTAACCAAAAGTATTATTTTATATATGGTGATGGTAATCATTTATATAGTGCTGTAAGTTTACATGGAGCTTTTAACACAGTCTCTGCCCAAATGATTTTAAAATTTAAGACAAGCAGTATAATTTTCAAAAACATGTAAGAGTCTTAGGAGCCTAAGTCCCACTAATTTTCAACAACATTTAGGAGCGTAAGTGCCTAAGCTCTTTTCACAGTTGGAGGTACTTTTGAAAATTTTACCAAAAAGACAAAATAAAACAAAAGAAGATCCTCAACAAGTATACAGGAAAGAGAATAGGCACGTGAACAAAGGGTGTGGGGGGTACTGCAGCACCCCAAGGTTTTACATGCCCTGGGTCCCAGCTGCTGGCTCTGCATCTAGGGGTCTGCTCCCAGACCCACGTCCAGGGCGCCAGCCTCAGCCCTCTTACCCCGTCAGAGCCCCCTGCCTCCCCGAAGCATGACCCTGCTCCCAGTCACAGCTCTGAGGTGGAGGTTTGCGGACAGGAGTAAGGGGGTGTACAAGGTAAAAACTTTTGGGACCACTGCTTTATAGTTTCATTGCCTTTCAGCACTCCCCACTATAAAAAGTGTTCCAGCTCTACTGGGAAAGGGAAGAGAGAACGTTTGAAGTGCGCTTATAAAAGAGAATGGTAGGAGGTCAGAGAGGTTGCATGACAGATAAAGCAAACTAGAGAAATGTGGTCTAGATGAAATTACTGTAAGATGGGTGCACAACTGCTTGAAAGACCATACTCAAAGAGTAGTTTCCAATGGTTCGTTGTCACACTTGGAAGGTGAATCTACTGGGGTACCACAGGGGGTCAGTCCTGGGTCCAGTACTATTCAATACTTTCATTAATTACTTGGATAATGAAGTGGAGAGTATGCTTATACATTTTGCAGATGACACCAAGCGGTGAGGGATTGCAAGCACTTTGGAGGACGGATTAGAACTCAAAACCACTCTGACAAATTGGAGAATTGATATGAATTCATCAAGATGAAATTCGATAAACACAAGTGCAAAGTGCTTTAATTTAGGAAAGAAAAATCAAATGCACAATTACAAAATAGGGAATAACTAGATAGATGGTAGTCTTGCTTAAAAGGATCTGGGGGTTATAGCAGATCTCAAATGAAATATAATCCAACAATGAGATGTAGCTGCAAAAAAGGCTAATATTTTGAGGCAAAAATAGTTACAATGAATGTGCTCCCCACACAAATACAAAAAGATATACCATATAGACAACCGAACGCTTGGAAGTTCTAGTTTAATAATGTATTGAGCATTTTGAAATATTCCCTGTTTATTCCAAATACTTAAGAGATTATCTGAATAAAAACATATATACTTCTGCTTTGTGCCTATTCTTACTGTATAAAACCATCCTCAAAAAGCCCCTAATCCATCGCATAAGTAACACTAACATTTGACTGATTAGTTTTTAGTAAATTATTTCCGGTTTGTTTCAGAATAATCTTTGCTTTTTTAAGAAAATTATTTCTGTAACTTTGAAATAGATAGGCAAAAATTAAATTGGGCTAAAACATATGGAAATAGTATTCTACATAATCAAAAGAGGAAGAAGCAAAACTTGTCACACTTACATCTGCTATGTGTAAATCACTCATACACACCCAGAAAATACTGGGTTTGTTGTATATTGAAGATTTGATCAAGATGCAAACTCAATGAAAAACTTAGTTGGTGCAATATATCTATCTCTTTTCAGTGCAGCGTGTGCCAATTCTCTACACTGTTTCAGTTATCTTTGAAAAAAGGAGAAAGAAAGATTACTTACTAGTAACTGTAGTTCCGAGAGAGAGAGAAAGAAGCCATTACACATTCACACTAGTAGGATGCACTCCTGGCACCTCTAAGCTTTAAAAACTTTCTAAAGCAGTGTCCCCGCTGAAACTATAAAAGCACCACCCCACAGAGCCAAGTATTTGGAGATGGCCTCTAGAAACCCATGTGATCCCCTACAGCCTCGTTTCCTTCTCTTAAACCCCAGAGACCCTTGAAGAGTAAAACTCCGAGGAAAAGAGGAAAGTGGACATAACATGAATACACACAGGCAACGCTCTCAGAGAAAAAATGGTTACCTACCTTTCGTAACTGTGTTCTTTGAGATATATTGCTCATGTCCATTCCATTGTAGGTGTGCATGCACCCACATGCGCAGCCGTCGGAGACTTTTGCCTTAGCAGCACCCATAGGGCCGCTAACACAGGTACCGCTGGAGTGCCATGCTCATGGCGTGGTAAATCAGGTGCCGCCAGCCCTGAGCCCTCTCGGTTCCTTCTTGCCGACAACTCTGACATAGGGGCGGGAGAGCGAATAATGGAATGGACATGAGCAACACATCTCAAAGAACAGTTACGAACAATAGATAACCGTTTTTCCTTCTTCAAGTGCTTGCTCATGTCAATTCCATGGTAGGTGACTCACAAGCAGAATCCCTGGAGGTGGGCTCGGAGTTCACAGTCTTGCAGATTGGAGTACTGCCCTGCCGAACCAGCATCAGCCTGAGTTTGCTGGGTCAGCGCATAGTACGAAGTGAACGTGTGGACAGACAACCAAGTCACTGCACAGCAGATTTCCTGGATGGGCACCTGAGTGAGGAAGGCCGCCAATGACACCCGCAAACTAGTCAAGTGAGCCATTATGATCGCTGGCGTGGGCACCTTTGCCAGCTCATACCAGTAGCGGATGCAAACCATGATCCAGGATGAGATTCTATGGGTAGACACTGGGCAATCTTTCATCCTGTCCACGACAGCAACAAACAATTATGTAGACTTACAGAACGGCTTCGTCCTCTCTACGTAGAAGGACAGCACTGGCCACACGTCCAGAGTATGCAGTCTGCGTTCTCCATCCGTAGTATGAGGCTTCAGGGAGAGGACAGGTAGGTATATGTCCTGACCGATATGGAACTGGGAGACGACCCTTGGGCAGAAATGCCAGGTGCAGACGCAGCTGGACCTTGTCCTTATAGAATATCGTATAAGGCGGATAAGACATAAGCTCCCTGATCTCGGACAACCTACAGAACAAAGTTACAGCGAACAAAAAGAAGGCCTTCCAAGGGAGAAACAGAGGGGAGCAGGAAGCCAGGGGCTCAAACGGAGGCCTTGTGAGCACAAAGTTCAGGTCCCAAGGATGAACCAGGTCCCAGACATGCGGGTAAAGATGCTCCAGACTTTTCAGGAACTGCACCGTCATGGGATGGGCGAAGACCGACCTGCCACGAGACGGAGAATGGAAAGTTGAAATGGCCACCAGGCCCACACTGAGGACAGTGACAGATCCTGGAGGTTAAGGGGCAGTAAATAGTCCAAGATCTTTTGCAAGGGGGCCTCTTCCACCCGGATGAGGCAATCCGAGGCCCAAAACATGAACCGCTTCCACTTAGCCACGTAGGTAGCCCGGTGGAGGGTTTCCTCTGCCCAGCAGGACCTGCTGGACACCCGCGGAACACTGCCATTCTTCCGCACTCAGCCATGCAGAAACCAGGCCGTCAAGTACACCGCCACCAGGTTTGGATGCAGCAGATTCGGCTGACAAGGCAGCTGCAACTGGATGGCTACCAAAAGACTCAGGAGGATGGTGAACCAGTGCTGATGAGGCCATGCAGGGGCTACAAGGATGACCGTCGCTCTGTCCTGCTTCACTTTGAGCAGGATTCTGTGGATTAACGGCACCGGTGGGAAGGCATACATCAGCGCTCCTGACCATGGAATCAGGAAGGTATCTGACACAGAACCCTTGTCCCTGCCCAGCAGAGAACAGAACACATGGCGCTTGCTGTTCTGTCTGGACGTGAACAGGTCCACCTAGGGAGTTCCTCACCTGCGAAAAATTAGACTGACCACCTCCAGATGGAGTGAGCATTTGTGGCAAGATGAGAAGGATCTGCCAAGATGATCCGCTAGGATGTTCTTGGTTCTGGGCAGGTGGGCAGCCCCCAAATGAATGGCATGCAGCACAAAAAAGTCCCAGAGGATGAGCAAAGGGCCAAAGACCTGGCACTGCCCTGCCTGTTGATGTAGCACATTGCAGCAGTATTGTCCATCAGGACCTGCACCACCTTGACTTCCAGGTGAGGCATGCCAGGAAAACTGCTCTGAGCTCCCGGACATTGATTTGAAGGGTTAGGTCATGTTGCAGCCAACAGTCTTGGGTACTGAACTTGCTTGGATGGGCTCCCTAGCCCAGATCAGACACATCTGAGACCAAGGTGAGCAAGGGCGCCGGGGTCACAAAGGGGACTCCCTGCAGCACTGACTTGGGATCCCGCCACCATTCCAGAGACGAGAGGAGATGGCTCGGCACCGCGACCACTCGGTCCAGGCATGGCTGCTGGGAACGTAAACCGAGGCCAGCTGCTCTTACAGGGGCCTCAAATGAACCAGGAATGGCTTACCACATAGGTGCACGCGGCTGTGTGGCCCATCAGTCGCAGGCACGTGTGGGCCGTGGTGAGCCGTTGGCTCTTTCTGTGGACAATTATGTCTAACATGACCTGAAATTTTTAATTGTAAATGTCTTTAACAACAGGTTAAATTAAAAAGCATTCTCCCAGTTATTCAAAAGGAACATGCATTAACTTTGTCAGCACCAAGATCCCAGATTGGAATAGGTTTTCTGACTAGTGGAGATATCTTAACTAGTCCTTTGTGGAATCTTACAATAGTGGAATAGCTGAAGAATTTTCAATTGCCAAATGAAAACAGTACGTTGAGATGTTGATAGATCACTTTGAATGGTGACAAGCGGCTGGTCTACATTGGAGGGGAATCCATCTAAGATACGCAACTTCAGCTACGTGAACAGTGTAGCTGAAGTCGAAGTATCTTAGATCCAATTACCTACCGTCCTCATGGTGCGGGATCGATGTCCGCGGCTCCCCCTGAAGACTCCGCTACAGCCGTTCGTGTTGGTGGAGTTCCGGAGTCGACAGGAGCTCATTCGGGGATCGATATATCGATCCCCAAGAAATCGATTGCTACTCGCCGATACGGCCGGTAGTGAAGACATAGCCAAGGAAAAGCTCAGACTTCAGGTATAATAAATAGTCCAGAATAGATAAAATTGGGGCACACCTGGAGACAGGTTATCTGTTCCCCATAGAGATAAGTTCTTTTCCACTGCTAGGAAAAAAAAGTAACTGAACTGTTCTGTAACATAATCTTCGAGATGTTTTCTACATGTCCGTTATACTGTAGGTGTGTGTGTGTGCCTCTATAACAGTTGTCAGAATTTTTCTCCCACCACGGTACCCACTGGGGCAGCTCACACTGCATGCAGGTATAAAGGACCACCACCGGGTCCTTTCAGACAGAAAACTCCAATGCAGAGGGGTAGGAGGGCAGATCGTGGAGCAGACATGTGCAACATATCTTGAAGAATAACAGTTATGGAACAGGTCAGTAACCATTTTTTCTTCTTTGAGTGATTGCACATGTGCATTCCACTCCTGATGACTCACAAGTCATGAAAACAGATGACGGGATCAGAGTGCCTCTGAACAGGGACGGAAGGACAACCCGCCCAAATCTTGCTCCATGTCTAGCTTGCGAACAGGAAAACAAGTCCAAAAATCTTTTTTTTCTTTTAAACACAACTAAAACTTACTATCCTAAGTATATTGAAGACTAAACTAATTACATAAACACACACTATATTTACAAATTCTGGGACCAAGGCAGAACTGTTTTGGTACTGAACAGAGTTCCAATGACCATCACAGTCAGTAAGAAGGAACTAAGCGGACTTAGGGGAGGCTCTGCCCTTTCCACCTTCATGAAGTGATACACGGCAGCAATGGTAGCTTGAGCCACCCAATGGGTACCTTTGAGAGAAAACGTTTTCAACGATCCTGTACTGGGCTCACCAAGATAGGAATGCACATGTACAGTCACTCGAAGAAGAACTGTGCATAAGGAGGTCAGGTGACACTGTTAGATGATGATTTAGATTGTAAACTCTCTGGAGCAGGAATTATCTCTTATCTATGTTTGTACAAGTCCAAAACAATGGATCTCCAATCCTAACTGGGGATCTTTGGGTGTCAGTATAAATTATATTTATAAGAAGATATGGGGGCTTTCTCATGACAGCTCCAAACGATCTCAGTACCATCACTGGCCTGTCAAATCTAAAGTACTCAGAAGGATACTGGCCTAATCTGATTTTTCTGATCAACAATAAAAATAATAACAGAGTCCTGTGGCACCATATAGACTAACAGACGTTTTGGAGCATAAGCTTTCGTGGGTGAATACAGATAAAAATAATGGAATTAGTGGAGAAGTATGAAGGAGATCTTTGCTTCAGTCCAAGATTTCAAATTTATCCAGTCCTCTTTATCTTTTAAATCAATGGGATTATTTACAGATTAAGGTATTATTCAACACTATTAAGAATGACTGGTCCTAAATTAACATTACATGTCAAAGTTATCAAAACTGGATGTTTCAATATGTTGGAATGTACAAATGATCACTTACGTGTAATAAAAGGGCTATTTATGTTCTTAAGTGTTGATTTGAGAATCCAGTTATCAGATTTAAACAGCCCATTAAACTGCTCAATTTTGAAAAATTAAATTCTGAACTCAGATGTACAGCACGTGGCTTCACACAGCTTGAAAAATTCACTACTGAATTAGCATGACAGTGAATTTTCAAGACACGTAGCATTTCAAACTATACATCTAAGATTAGAATCCAGGTCTCTGTCTTTAATTTTGGCCCCCTGTGCTTAGACCCAAGATACTACACTTTAGATCAGACACTACAAAGGCTTACATCACACTAGACAAGGTAGTCTACTTTGTTCATTAATCACTGACACAATGGGCTACTTAGACTGTGAAAAGCTGTCACACGAGATGTATTATGTCAAAACAACTGAAATGCATGTTTTAAACCCAGATTCTGCCTCCAGATACAAGGCACAAATCCTGGAAAATCACTTACTAGATGCAATATGACACACAAAATGAGCTCAAATACAGCATCTTAGATCCAAATCAGCCTTTTTAAAACTAAGTCATATAAATTCTTATGATTCTTCCCTGAAAATCAGAGGAGTAGCCATGTTAGTCTGGATCTGTAAAAAGCAACAAAGAGTCCTGTCGTACCTTATAGATTAACAGATGTACTGGAGCATAAGCTTTTGTGGGTGAATACCCACTCTGTCAGACGCATTTCCCTGAAAATGTTAGTGTGCATTTCCAGTAGTTACTTTTTAGTGAAATAAAATGGATAAGTTAACCTCATCATCTTGACTCCTGCAACCCCCTTGTGTCTGGCCGCAACAAATTCCATCTTGACTATTTATATCCTTCCAAACTGCTGCTGCACAGATTATTTTCTTTGGTCACTGCTTCGACTAACCCTCCACTGGCTCTCCATTCTCCACCATATCTAACACGTATAATCAGTCTTCATTTTAAGGATTTCACGGCATATCCCTGCCTACGTGTAATATCTTATACAATATCAAGATGTCAATACTTGCACCCGCTGTGCAACTGATGACTGCCTGGCCTGCCAATTTGTAAAATTTTCCAGCAAGGACCTTCACACTTTCTCCCATGATTCCCCTTTTGAATGGGAGGAACTCTGTACAAAAATGTGCAAAGGTACCACATTTTCCTTCTTCAAATCCTTCCTTCCAACTCTCCTCTATCATAATGCCTACTACAAACTCAACAACGGAACGGAAGATGATGTGTCATGATGGCTGCTATCATGCAAATTGGTATTGTTGCTCGAGCTCCCCAGTCTATTTGCTGTAGCCATCTGTTGTGTTTCCTCTTATACTTAGATTGTAATCTCTTTGGGATAGGAACTGCCTCTTTTTTATACATTTCGATCTTATATACTTATATAATGCTCATCACTGCAATATCTGAGCACTTCCCAATCATTAATATATTTATCCTCACAACAGGTCTGGAGGATAAGGAAATTTTACATGTGGGGAACAGACACAGAAACTAAGTGACTTGCTCAAGGTCACAAAGGAAATCTGTAATGATAAAGGGAACTGAATCCAGGTCTCCTGAGTCTCAAGCTAGCATCTTAACCACTGAATCCTGTTTGTACAGTACCTAGGGGCACAACTTTATGTACTACCACAAACAAATAAATAACAACAATACATGAATATTTCAATTGTAACCTGATTCCCCTAATAAATGTCCAAAACAACTGATCTTCAGTAAGGAATTATGGTCTGTAAACATGTCAGTTCTAAACTGAAGCTGGTTTGAGTTACTTAAGGGGAAGAGAGCATCTGAAACCACTAACTTCTATTTTGTTACATTCCTATCACTTAAAACCAGATGAACTAATTTTTTTAAAAATTTTTACAGCTGACTAATAAAACCCTAAAAATAAGGTTTTATAATGGAAAGTTGACCGAAACTAAACTATAGAGCGCTGTCATAAAACACAAAGCATATGGTCTACTCACTGAATTTGAATAAAAACACAGAGACATTTCAAGAAAGAAATTATTCTTTATCACGTTTCACTTACTTCAAAGCCTCTTCCAGTTTGCGAATTTTCTTTTGAGCATCCCCTCTCTCTTTATCAAGGTCATTTTGGAAGCCATGAATCTACCATTTCAAAGAAAAATTTTACATTTTAGCTACTACAGCATGTGACCAACAGAATGATTGAGTATTATTTCAATTTTGAATGTAATAAATTAGTTTCGTATAGATTTAGATAAGAAGTTGTTGAAAAAGAATCAACATATGTAATGTGATGTTTCCACAGTTCAAACAAAGTTTAGGGACAAAATTAGCAGCAGGCTAAGACTATAGAATATAACCTTCTCTACTAGTGTGATTTTTCTTCCTGTCCAAAGAAATGTTAAACTTCTAGTGCTAAAAATACAATAACGGTATTAAAAATAACTAGTTTTTTCTTTAGTATCAATTGCCAGTATGAGGATACTAAGAGATCATGAAATAAAGGGTAGATAAGAGATACAGATTTGTCTGAACCATATCATACACTGCTTAATAGCCTAGACACGAGTCCCTACTCATTGACTTGTTTGAATTTAAACTTACAACAAATTTTTATAAAGAAGATTTTTTCACAAAGCATTTTTTAAAAATACTATTAAATGGGTTTAAGTTACTTAAACATACTGGCCACAGTATAATATACATCAGGGGTCGGCAACCTCTGGCACGCGGCTCCCTGGTGGGCCGGGCCAGTTTGTTTACCTGCCACGTCGGCAGGTTCAGCCGATCACAGCTCCCGCTGGCCGTGGTTCGCCGTCTCAAGCCAATGGGGGTGGTGGGAAGCCGCAGCCAGCATATCCCTCACCCATGCCACTTCCCGCTGCCCCCATTGGCCTGGGACGGTGAACCACAGTCAGTAGGAGCCATGGTCAGCCAAACCTGCCGACACGGCAGGTAAACAAACAGGCCCAGCCCAGCAGGATGCTTACATTGGCGAGCTGCATGCCAGAGGTTGCCGACCCCTGATATACATTCAGAAACTATGGCATCCAAGAGCTGTTGCCCCCGTGGAAAGAAAAGTTACAGAGGAAGAAGAGAACTGGACTACTCTAGAATTCTTCACTCTCATTGAAATAAAAGGTGAGTGATTCAACAAGCATGTGAGAAAGACTATATATACTTTTAGCCACATGCTTCAACAAGCACAAGATAAGTCAAGGCTTAATAATCTGTTATCATTTTGAAATTCTTGGGTACTGTAATTTTGCAGCATATGTGAACTGTGCATCTAACCTTAACACCCAAACAAATGCACACCCATAATAGGTTACAGAATCTTTATCATAAATATAACTCCTCAGTCAGCCAATATATGTATATACTAACATAATCATATATATATATATATATATATATATATATATATATATATATATATATATATATATATATATGTACATACACACACACAAAACAAACACCCTTGCCCCCCTCACATGTACACATTCCAGAAGATGTGTACAGACACACATGCTTAATCTATTTTACAGACCCCATTTCTCCTAATATCATCTTTTTTCTCTGTTTTTAAAACTATTTAGATTATAAACTCTTTGAGGCAAGGACTGCTTTAAATGGTTGCACAGCACCCAGCACATTTTGGATGCTATTATAATACAAGTACTAAATAATAATGATTAAAAAAAAAGACTTCCGGGTGCAATTTAAGCTGACAATTTTGTTCTTTTAAGGCTTTACATGGTATAGATCCTAGCTATCTGAGATCACCTCTCTCCCTGTAAGCCATTTCAGAGCTCCTAGGCTGTTTCTAACATGCCCTACCTTTTAGTGTCAGGTGGCTAGTAGCAAGTTTTAATCTGTGGAGGGTTCTTTACTCTGATTCTGTTGGGCCAACAGGGGGAAGTGAGTTTCAGAGTGTCAACCTTCCAGGCATGGTACAAAGCACATCTGTTTACACCGGTTTTTGCCTAAGGCAGGTTAGGTGTCAAAGATTTATTTATTTATTTAGAGCATTGCTGAGGCAATAGTGTGGAGATGTTATCCACATATCTATATTTTCTTTGAGACAAAGAGCAGTGGTAAATTTAGGGAATGGTCTTCTAGTACCCAATTATTTGCAGCATGATGTTTGATTAATATGAATGTTCTCAGAGGCTTATGAAATTGGTGCATAATTTTATGTATACCTAATTGAAGAGATTCCATGGTTCTGCATATATTATTATTTTTATTGATAGTATATAACAATTGATATTAGGATAAAGTGGGCATTAAATATTTGTTAATTTCAAACTGATGAGTGTGATGAAATTAGAGCAGAGAGAGAAAAAGAACAGATGGAGCAAACAAAGAAAATGTGGTTTATGAAGTACAGAAGTCTAGAATGGCACTGAGAACATTTAGAAGCAATACATGTGCCATCAGCTAAAAAGTGTTGTGAACATGTACAAATGATGGGAAGTCACAGCTCTGGCTCCACAAAGCACTTCTGTAGTTCTACAGAAGCCTCAAGGGGAAAAAAAAGAAAATTCAATAAACCCCCACACCCTATAAACTTCTACAATGTGAACCACAGGAATCAGTACATTTTAGCTGATTACATATTGCAAAAGTATTTGCACAATATGATCAGAAATCATATCTCTAGAAAATATCTAGGCAAGAATCTGTATTAGTATCAATGACCTTGAATGTCTATAACAAGATGCAACTGACATACTCCAACATAGCATACTGATATCTCAGATGAAAAACAAGAAAGGAAAAACACAGTTAAAAAGACTCACTGGTAGCAAGTTTTAGTACAGAGGCTAAATGTGTGGAAGTCTGAGTATTTAGCTGGTTTGGAACATTCTCAGAGATAGAGGGATTTTCCATTAGGGTGGTCAGGAATCAGTATTTACTGTCCTAGCATATTATATATGTATAACAGCTGTTACAAGAACTGCTCTTGATAATATTGTATCACGGTTACTACACTGAGCTGCCTGTTTGGAATACAAGCAGATTATTTGTAAAAAGCAGGTGTTTCCTTTACTTGTAAAACCATTTAGCCTAACCGGTTCCTGATTTAGTAGATTAGTATCCTTAATCAAACAGTGACATTTAGGGTTATTATTTATTATTTGTTTGATGTTCAACGATCTTAACAGGGAATAGTCACCATAGATCAATAAAGGTTATTAGATACTGGTATGTATTTAAGTGAACAGATTATACCTCACAATGCACGCTTCCTTTACTCAACAATATGCTATCGTTTTTAGTATTTTATAGGTGAATCAGTCCTCTATTTTATGGGCATATGTAAATAACATGGTTCACATATATTTTTTTGTCTCATCTAAAAGATTTTCACAGTATACAGTTACATCAATGCTTTTGAACATGTGGACACCTGTGCTAATCTCTATCAAAACAAAAGTTTTTCCCATCTTGTTTATCATCACACAGTTATATAATCCATCCTGAAATAAGCTTTATCTTATCTATTTCAAGAGTCAAAGGGCATATTCCCTAAGGGATGAGATGACAATACTCATTCTTGACCTGAAGCTCTCAAGAGATATCACAGAGATAGAAAGGCAAAAGAAAGCTGAACTGAAGAGAGAGTGAAAAATATGAAAACGGTAGGAAGTAATCATTCCAATTCAAATAATAACTCCCATATATGCATATATGCGCACATATATTTTGACGTGGTTCTGCATCAGTTTAGACTTGAATTGTTCTTGTAGCAATGACAATTGTTTTGGTAATCATTAATATTTTTAAAGAAAATTATGTGTGCCATTTTAAAACAAGACTCATTTATTACATACAAATAGCTTCATTAAAATATTATTAAAATTGAAAAGTCAAGCACTCTAAAGTTAGGCCATTCTAGAAATGCCACCCACCCAGTCTCCACCCCCAGCTCCCAATCTCTGTCTCTCTGCCAGCCTCCAATGCCAGTCTTAGCTCTACACCCCCGCATGCCAGTCTGCTCCAACACAGACCCAGGGTCTGATCCACATGCCTCAAAGCTGCAGATTTAACTGAAAGCAACTAACAGAAGTGTTCCTGTCTTTAACACTCAGATAACCCCAAATAAACTCCAAAACCCAAATAAATCCATTTTACCCTCTATAAAGCTTATACAGGGTAAATTCATAAATTGTGTGCCCTCTATAACACTGATCTAGCAAACAATGCATCATTTAGATCCATTGTTTCTTTTGTTATAAGTAAATGAAGAGTAGCTCACGTGTAGCTGTATTTCAATTCATTCCCATCATGAGTTTGTCACTAAAGCTTAAAAAATAAGTCATGCAAGTCCATTACGTAAACTTTTATACATACATTCTGTTATTAAATCACTACATCAGCTGAACACAGGTTTGACTTTAAAGACAAAGTTATTAAAAAAACAAAGTCATGTGGAATAATTAACTCTTGCAATGAACGATTGTTTCATGTCAACACCTTTGATGCTTAAGTATAAAAATTTGTACATATTGGCGAAGTGCTGCAAGATTAAATATGTACTATAAGTGCTAAGCACAATTTAAAAAAAAAATTCTGCTCTCTAAACACTACCTCTGGAAGATTATAGAGCATATGTATGGGTACAGGTAAAATGTACAGTAAGTATTTGTTGGGAAAAATGCTAAAATATCAATAGCAATTTCAAACTCCCTCTGTCTTCTACTAAAGCAATAGCAGAGAGTGAAAAATCACAGTAAGAACAAAAGTAGTACCTAATAGGGCCCTGTCTGCATCCTCTTCACTGGGGTGAATTTCACCCTAAGTGAATTAAATAGCAGGCATTAATATGTTTCGAACCACATACATTATACTTCTGGAAAACATTTTAACAGCTTAATCCTTGTTTAAAAGCTGCTAACTGCTAGACAAGCTTTTAGGTTTCATCAGTTACATACCCCCTTTCTGCCCAATATTCATTTTTTTATGGATTTGTGGATTTAAATCATTAGCTGCTGCCTAAGACATCTGAAAGTGCACATAACATTTTTATTTTTCCTTCAAACACTACCTTTTTTTCATGAATCCGCTCTAAATGAAGTTTTTCCTGTTGAAATTTGTGTTCTTGATCCTGCAAATTGAGGAATTGATTTTTTAATAAGGAATCGCTACTTCTTTAAACAGATTACTATAATTCAAAAGCAGTCTTTACCTAGACAAAACCTGCACATTTTACTAGAGTGCAGTATGGTTTATATCAACCAAAAAGTGTCCAACTTTATTTCGTAATTAAACATTAATCTACAAACAATTTTAATATGTTTTATATTAGTTCTAACAATTACACAGCATTATTACTAATACTTGATTAGTGTGGGGTGTCTCCAGAATACCCACCAGAAGACATAGGTCTCAGGGCTTGTCCATTTAGAGCACAGGAAGCTAATATGCTGAAGATTTACATACTGGCTTGCTGAACAGTAAGTATCTGTGTAGACAAGCCCTTAGTCCCTAGCTTCCCAGACTAAAATAAGATGGGAGGCAATGAAGTTAGATCTTGATGAGTGCAAGAGGGGAGAAAGAATGCTTTCTCCTTGATTTACAACAATTCACTCTATCAAACAAAAAATGTTGAAGGATTCCAAAGACAGTAGTACATAGTCCTCCTGTGCCATCAAAATGCCGGGCCACCCAGAGGATTCAGGGGGTTTGGGGCAGGGCCGGGACTTTGGTGGCGGGTGCCTCTCGGAGGGAAGGACCCGCCACTGAATTGCCACTGAAGAATGAAGCGGCAGCAGTAGAGCAGTCGCGGCTTTTTTTTTTTCCCCTGCCGCTTGCGATGCTTGTACTCACCAGGTGGCACCTGCCGCCGAAAACCCCGAGCGGTTTGCGGGCCCCTATGGGGCCCAGGGCCTGGGCCAAATTGCCGCACTTCCCCCTCCCTCTGGCCGGCCCTGTCAAAATGGCTACCCTTCCCCAAGTAACGACAGAACATAATGAGATGTGGGGAAAAGGAGATACCCAGGGCTCCAACAGGGATGCACTGTAACAATCACGAAACAAGTTTATGCTAACTTTTATAAACTTAGATACTGCTATGAAAGGAAGAGACAGGGATTTCTTTCAACTTTGTACTTCTCTATAATCCATTGATAGACATTTTTGTATCAGTTCAACACACAGGAAAATAAGACAAATAGCCACAAAGTTTCTTTAAAAGCCTTATCCAAAAGAATAAGAAAAATTTCTACTCTGTTAAGTGTAAAGGGATCGGCTCCTCTGATTTCCAAGAGCTCCAAAATATTTCTTAATTTGGCATTCTATTCATACAAATCTTAGGAACAAGTAAAAAGGGCTCTTCATTTTTCCTGAGTGAAAAATTCAGGGCTCACCCTCAGCTGTTGCTGCCTTTGATGTTCTGATTCTTGTAACTGTTGTTTTAATTCAGACACACTCTGTTCTAATTCTTCAATCACATCAGATGCCTGCAGGGATTTAATAGAAGAGTGAATGTTTGTCTTTTAATCTCTATTTGCTCTACAGAAATAAGTTACTCTTTCCCTTTCCAAAGTTGCATCAGAAAAGTAGAAAAAATTATAAATTCGGAAAAGACAATCTTTTTCAACACTAGTCATATGTACTTCATTTCTATTCGTCCATAAGAGTGCAGATGGGACTGTAGTCAAAAATTACAAAACAAAAATAAAAAACAAAACAAACAGGCAGCTGATTTAAGAAAGAACTTTGAAAATAAAATGGATAGTCAGTTATCATTTTCTTATCAGAGATCTTAGCTTTCCAGTAATTCAGACCAAAATGTGGATGCCATGTTTGCTCTAGGTTAACCAATAGTTTAGAATACGCTACAGTTTTTGAAATTTGCTATGTTTTTATAATATATATTTGATGTGAACATGATGTAGGCTAGATAACCTATCACAAAGGCGACTTATAAAAAAAATAATTTCTTACATTTTTGTGCTGATTATTTAAAAGGTTCAGTTCAAAGATGTATGCAACAAAATGTTTCATGAATAAAAACAGGACAATATTTTAATATGTACCTGAAGAAAAATATTTTTCTTCATAACTCTTTTGGTAACAATTTTTCAAACAGGCCTCACCCAACTCTCTAATCTTTTTGTCAAAATTTGCATGTTCAAGTTACATTCATACATCCAAAACAAGAGCTCAGCTAAACGGTTTACCATTTAACTCTCTCAGGAGGAATGTGGCAGTTGTGAAGTATATAACACATAGAGACATCTTGCACAGAATTCTTGCATATTACTGCTCTTTTATGTAATTATAAAATGCACAAAAGAGTACAGATCACATACAAAATAATATGTATCCTAACCACAATGCCCTTTGTTAGTTTATCCTTCCCTTGGGAGTCCCTGGATGGCCATCTGCGCTCAGGGAGGCAGACATGATCTGCTCCCTCATGCAGGCTCTCATATTTCATTACTTCTCCTTCATGGAGTCTTCTTCCCCAGCTTGCCTCCTCTCCTCTTAGCTGTGCTCTTCCTCTCTTTATATGCCGCCCTTTCCAACACCTGGCTTTCTTTGTTCTATATTTTAGTTATTTTCCATTGCTCCTATTTTCCCACCTCCCTGCAGAGGGGTAGGATATAACTAGTTTTCCTAGGCATGAGTCCAACCCAATGTTCCAAGGTGTTTTCACCTGAATAGAGGTCACTGAGTTCTAACAACCCTCCACTGCATATCATCAAGGAGGATGGACACGGTCACACATGCAGGGGTGGAATCCACGTATATATTGAGGCATTCAAAAATTACAGCAATTTCATAACACAACTTCACAATATCAACCAAATTTCAAAAGTTCTACAGACAGATTCCCCCCAAGCCATCACAGCCAGTGAGTAGGTCTTTGATATATTATACATCCTTCGCGTAAAGTCATTCACGTGCCTTAATATTTGCAGGACTGAAGCCTAACAGACCATTTGGAAAGTGTGTCCTCTTATATACGTAATTGGTAGGCAAGCATTTTTATGCCCATTATTCCTGGGAGGTTATATGTCTGTAAACATACCTTAGCTGCTGAGAGAGCATGTTCCTGTTTCATAAAATTTATGTCAATATCATATTTGTTTTGCTGTTGTTGAATATTCTGTTCATAATCTTGTATTATGCGATCCTTCTCTTTCTGAAGGCAGTTGCACCTACAAGTAATAATAAAGGAAAAATAAATGGAAATTGGCTTCAAATTTTATTTGCTTTATGTAATTTTTGAAGCTTCTGCAAAATTCTACACACCCACCTAGTCCTCTCAACTGATAAAATGTAAAATAAAATTGTACAATGTAAAACATATATATTTTTTTCATGATCAACATCCTGGTAAGTGTCGAACAGTGGTTTTTGCACCTGGGTTGGTAAATTTTCATGACAATTTCCTAAGGCTGAATAATTGAGCACTGATTTTCTTGAAGACAGGGAGTGATGTTTAGTTTTGGAATTGCTTTGGTTTAAACTCTGACTAGTTTATTAATTACCTTGATTTCATCTCCTGCAGTTCAGTGCATACTGCTTGGTAGCATTGCTCTAGATCAGTCTTTTCCTGAGATAATTTCTGACGCTGTAAATTACTACTTTCAGCCTCTACAGTCAGCTGCTGGACACGGGCCTCCAGTTCTTTGACCATCTGGTTCTAAAAGAATAGGTCATTGTTAAGAATAAATTAGTGCACACTCCTGTTGTTATTCAACAGCCTAGAGTAACTGCAGTTCTCTGGTGGTCCACAGAAACAAAAGTTATAAAAGCAAAGCTGTCATCAGTCAGGACAGTAAATTCTATAATGTATCAAAGCTTTCAAAATATTCATGTTTCAAACAAAGTAAAAGTGTGACCTCTGCCACTAGACCCAAATTGGAACAATACTCGCACTAGATTTCTATAGAATAAAGTTTTTATAATATGAAGCAAAACAAACAGTTTAAAGAAAAAATTGCTATTAAGGATAATGTATCTTGAGCTACTTCATACCTGTCAGAAACAAACAACATTATGACCAATGACAATATAGACAGCCTTCATGTAAGACAGAGCCCCCCAAAAAAACTTTCAAGACTAATACTAGGAAACATATATATTTTTCTTTATTTATAGTCTCTTTCAAGAACAAACAAGTCAGTTGGTCAGATAAAGCCTTTATAATGTTGTTATGAAATCCAATTTATTTAATTTGTACGTTATATTGGCACCAAATGTTTACTGTAATAAAATACTTATTCAGTTACTAAAATGCTATCATGGCCAATGCCTGTTCCCAATAAATATACTGAGGTACCAAAGAATTGAAGAATTCAGAAGTTGTTCATTATTTGCAGTAAGTCTCTTTTAGTGTCACATCTAAGAGACTGGAAAAATAACATGATATAGCAGCTGATAAAAGACATTTTCCATACATAAAAGACTGTTTCTCTATGTATCTGAGTAAACATGCTCACATATGTGTATGAGATATTTTGAGATATACAGATAAGTGTGGCATGCTATACATTAGGAGGCTATTAAGAGGACTGATGATGATACATTTATTACAATATTCAATAATATTTGACACATTTTTAGTAAGTCTTCATATCAATTTACAAATATTAACAACTACTGTTCACAAATACAAACATCACCCCATGAGGAAGGTGGCATTATCCCCATTTCAAAAATGGGAAGTTGGAAGCACACAGAGAGAGATACTCTGGCTCAAGGGGACATAGCAATCAGGATCAGGCCAAGTACACAGGCATTCCAAATTCCCTGCCTGCTTCCCTCTATGTTTACCTCTCCTTATAACGAATCCTTTTTCAATACATTATAAATGTACACTGAACGTTTTTGTGTTAAACACAATTTCAAAGCATTCAGAACTTAAAATAAAAATATCTAAGAATTCCAAAAAATATATATTTTTTCTCTTCTCCATTCTTTCCTAAAGTAATCTTAGTGTATAAGGAAATGAGAATAGAATTCCTGGGAAGGCAGAGGTGGGAAAATAAGACACAGCTGCCTTTTCAGGATGTTCAAATCAAAGTTATTTTTATATTAACAAAGGTTTGGAGATGGGGGAAGGGAGAGGAAGTGGAAGAATATTTTCACCCTCTGTTTAAGGAAAGTAAAAACTCAAACATCTGTCAACTCCATTCAAGTTTTGTAGTATATTTAAATGTGCCTGGAGACATTTCTGACACACTCATGCAATCAGAATAGCATTACTTAAGCTTTGCAAAACAGTCTAAAATATTTTCTCAAACACACCAAACTTAACCAAACACTTGTGTTGCATTTTGAAAGAGACTCTTTCCAACAATGCAAAGCCAGCTGCAGGGTCTGGTTTGTTTAGACAACAAAGAAAGTCAAGTATATTTTACTTTTAAGTTACAGGATTTGTCATGTAGCTAGTGGAGATTACTATCTTCGTTTTGACAAACAGCAGCTTTCAGACATCCTGTACCCAATAGATTGAATCATAGAATAAAATAAGGAGGATATCCCACTTTGCCAGCTGGGGGAAATTTGGCAAGAAAAAAAGTTATCAACTTAATTGCCAATGAGAAGAGTTATCTTCAAAGATAACTTAAGAGGTCAATTGAGGCACAACAAAGCCAATCCCCTAAGAAATTTGTAGCATGCAATGAAACTGTGTTACAATTAATATGGAATTGCACTGATGGTTGTATATTTTAGAACAAGATACAGTAGTTTCAAATCAGGGTAATATCTTTTATAAATTGCATGAAAACAGTTGGCATTTTTATGATGTACATGTAGTACTAATAAGAGGAGCCATCCTTTATCTAGTCAGTATTTTGGTCAGTATGCTCCTTAATGAAGAGCATATTTAAGAATATGCCTGAATCCTCTGATAGGCTGTTCAATGTACTGTGGGTATTCCCCCCCATAATCCATCAGCTGTTGGATACTCCTCTTGAAATGTGCACTGCACAGTATGGGTCACTAGAGCTCCTGGACTACATGGATGTTGCATCTCGAGGCTGTCCATAGGAAGTCTAATGCAAGATCAGGATCTAAAACAGTTGTCAAAGCAGCAGCTACATCAGCGCTCAGAATCTGGCCCTTTAAGCAAAAGACTATATTAAACTATGTCCAATCAATTGTGAAAGCTTTCGTACTCTAGATTTGTGCACTAATCTAACCACAGTGGGTATTCATTTCATACCCTCTGGGTGGATTTCACTCTCAATTTACAAACGAGTCATCAAGGATCTTCCAAAACTATTGATTTGTTTTGGCTCTTCTTAGGAGTTTTTTCTACAGATCTATAATTTGAAATTACTTTCACCCAACCATAAGGAATTCCCTCTTCTTGCATTTTCACTTAGAAAACATGTCCTTCCCAAAACATTTTTAATGTGACAAACACTAACCAATGTCAGTGGAAAACACTATCACCCAAATGTTTAAAAAGACACAGAAGTGCTAAATCAGAGCCTTCCTCTGGGTCTCTCAATGCATTTTGAATTATCCATTTAAATTACACTGTAAACTTCTCAGAGTAGGGACTGTGAGTTCCTCTGTATCTTAACAAAAGTAAATACAAAAACTCAGTCAATATTAAGCATCAATATTCACCTAAAATATTATTTAAAATGTTAGGAGGTGAAGATGCCTTTTAGCAGCACAGCATATTTCTTACTACAGAATATCACAAATTATGAGATGTAACTATTAAGGGCCTTTTACCATAAATAGTCACAGTCTAGTAAAATATACAGCATGAGTGTTCGGGGGGAGGGAATAATTTAAGGAGCAACACTATGCTTTCAATTCTTCTAAGTGTCTGGTTGTATTACACAGGTGAGATTCAGCTTCTAGGAGAAGACATCACTCTTCAGGACCTCAAGTTGGCTGATTCAGCAAAATTACATACCCCTAAATCCCTCCCCCAAACATTCTTCTCTGAGTTGCACAGATGTAAGTCTGGAATGACTGCTGACTTTGATGATTTAGACCATTAACTCATCTTGCAATTAATCACTTGCATGGTGTGCACACATTCCCAGTCCTCTCTCTTTTTCCCAAATATCCTCCTATATATACACTTACCACAGGACTACTGCTATGGATAATGGTAAAGTAAGGTCTATGGCAGAGATGGCTGAAAATATATGAGTAGTAAAAAAATAAATTTACTACTTATGTAATAAAACTAATGCCAAAAACCCTTTTTCATAAAGCCATAAAGCTTTCATAAATTTTCATAAAGTGTTTCCATAGCTAGTAATCCATTGTTGCTTCAGTGTATTATAATTATCGATGCTAAATCACACACACACTTCATAACCATTGCTATCTGCACTAAAGTATTTTTTTCCAATAAATAAATGTTTGTTTTAGTGGGGGAAACACTTATATTATAACATTGACAAGAGTTATATCATTCAGCCAATTCACTTGTTCACAATAAATGGCACTCCTGACAGTATGAAACGCCATGAAAAATGAAAAAAATCTAAAATAACAAAAAAAGAGAAACTAATTTTCAGTGATAGTCTAGTCTTTCATCTTAAGTCATGCCTTGAACTCTACCTTGTTTAATTATTAAATCAGGAGCTGCTCAGAAAGATCTGTCTGCTTTTGATGGTTCTTAAATTCAATCCTGCTGACAGATTGTGTCCATTTTTCTCCGTATTTACTGTTGCCTATGACAAGGTCTGAATGCTAATTTTTCAATTCAACATTCATTAATGACAGAATAAAGTTTGTTTCACGTTGCCCTTTAGTTCATTCAAACTATCACTTTTCTTTAATGTCTCATCTTGATGACAAAAGTACAAGATACCTCTTTGAAAGGGACTTGTTGATTTTTGCTAACAAATATTTACTTTATAAACTGTGTACAGTAAATACAGTTCACAACTGAGTTTCAAATTATCTGCCTTTTAGTATTTTAATGATACACAGTGCGCTCCCTTGAGGTTTGTAAGCACTTATGTGGAATTCAGAATGAACTCTTTCCTTCTCCAAGTGTGTTAGAACAAATTTAGGTGAGGGTTAGTTGCCCACTGCTTCTTTCCTGGGAGGATTGTCTACCATTGCTAGACTGAGGCCACGTCCAGACTAGATATTAAAATCGATTTTAGATACGCAACTTCAGCTACGGGAATAACGTAGCTGAAGTCGAATTTCTAAAATCGAGGTACTCACCCGTCTGGACGGCGCTGCATCGATGTCCGCGGGTCTCCGTGTCGATTCCGGAACTCCGTTCGCGTTGATGGAGTTCCGGAATCGATGTAAGCGCGCTCGGGGATCGATACATCGCGTCCAGACTAGACGCGATATATCGATCCCCGAGCAATCGATTTTAACCCGCCGATGCCGCGGGTTAGTCTGGACGAGGGCTGAGCAAAGAAAGGTTACCCCAGTGACTGCTGGTCTTCCAATATACTGCCTGTATAATTCCACACTTCTAGGTGGGCATTATCCTTAATGACAAAATGAGTACCCTCTCAAAAGCAGCAACTGTTGCTTCCACACACATGCTCCCCCATGCAGCTGAACATGGGAGCAAGTGGCAGGCTGGATCTTCCAGCACCAGTATTGGCATTTTAACATCTTCAATGGTTATTTTGCAATCTGGAAATAAAGTCCCTGATTGCAGCTTTCTGAACTGACCTATGTTCCTAAAAATGTGTGCATCATGCACCATTCCTGACAATGCCATGCTGATGTTGGTGAAAGGCTCCCTGTGATTCACCAGTGCTTGCAACACCACTGAAAAATATCCCTTTCAGTTTATGTACTCTTTGGCAAGGTGGTCTAGTGCCAAGATAGGGATACGCGTGCCATCTATTGTCCCATCGCAGTTAGGGCACCCCACCACAGCAAAACCATCCACTATGTACTGAATGTTGCTTCTCCACTGTCAGAGCAAGTATCATTTTAGTGCTGCTGTGCTTCAGGGCTGGGGAAAGCACTGCACCAAGTTCCTGGAATGTGCTCTTCCACATTCAAAAGTTCAGCAGCCGCTGCTCATTATCCCAAAGCTGCATAACGATGAGATCGCACCAGGCAGTGCTTGTTTCCTGGGATCAGAAATGGTCCTTCACCATGTTCAACTGCTGCGCGGCTGTCAGCAGCAACCGAGCACTGTTTTGTTCTATGGCTTGCATCAGAGCTGCTTGAATGACATCACAATGTTCTGTGCAGCAGCTCCTGTCTCACCTCTGGAAATACTGCAGGATAAGGCGCGAGGTGTTTGTAATGCTCACAAGAGTGCACAGCTGAGCGACATCTATGCTTCTCAGGCTATGACATACATGTGCTGAAGCCAAACTTTCAAAAAAAGGTGTGAAAAATCATGGGTTGTTTGCCATTGATATCATGGGAGAGGAAGGGAGGAAACTGCATCATGGGAGGTTGATGCCATGGTCCCATCCTCTCCCCATGACAATATTTTGGTCTCATGAGGCATTGCAAGCCCATCCCAAAACCCCATGTGGCTAGCTGAACTGTGGAATATCTACCCACAGTGTAACAATGTAATGTGCTGGGCATCAGTGCAAGCATTGCTAGGGAGGATGCACTCCACCAACACAATGTGTGGGGCGTGGACACACCCATCTGACTTAATTACTGCAGTGGCTGAATGTCAACTTAAATTATATCAACTTAACTTTGTAGTGTAGACATGCCCTTAGAAGTACCCACTTACATCTCCTAGCGTATTCATGAGGTAGCCGCATTAATGGATTTCAGTGAGTTTCGCCCAGGCTTTAAACTGAAAAGATTATAACTGTGATTGTGGAGCTCTAAAGATGAGCAATTACAGGGAGATGTGTGATGACTTCTGGAATACCTACCTTTAAAAAGGATCCTGCTATTTCTACACTCTCTGCATTATATGGACTCATTATGCTAACTGAAAAAAAAGGTAATGTCAAAACGGAAGCTTTTCATTTAATATTTGTTTGTTCTAGTGGAATAATTCTTAAAAACACTCTTAAGAATCACACATACAAAATCCCTGACATAAAGCACTAACAAAATGACTTGAACACATTATGCATTATCAAAAAACAACAACAGATTATCGTTATGCTTATATGACAACAGGAGTAGCTGAGCAAAATGATAACTCTCAAGACTTTCATAAACAAAGTGTCAACCACCTTTTTTGGGCGTAAACTAATTGAACTGGAAAATAAAGGAAAAGTTCAGCTTCATGAACAGGGAGAAGCAATAGATAGAAGGAGAAATGGTGAGAAAGTAAAATTAATAATAGGAAACATTTTCATAAAGTATTTACAGTATGTACTCAGTCTTTTTTCCCAGTTAAAGAAAAGAAAGTTGGTTGCTTACTGTAATGAAAGGGCACTCTCAATCACATTCCTCAAAAATGAATAACTTCAATTAACAACCTCCATCACAGAAAATACAGTTGTTATTAGTCTCAGCAGATAAACCAAGGACTAAATAAAGATGGAGACTGAATCATCTTCATTCCTAAAGATTATCCCCCCTCCAGATCAAAGGCACATTAATGGTTAAGTCTGAAGAATTTTGCACTGGAACTGTCCACACTGCACTGGATTGTAGCTTCCAGTGCTACCAATCCAGCATCTTTCAGAAACCCTAGAATTCACCATTTTACTTTTGTTAAAAGAAGCAGGGAAGTGAGATTCAAACATCTCTAATCTGACTCTGTTGAAAAAAATAACTGCCTAGACATTTGAAATGAAATAGTGTTACTTCTACTATCTCTTTGATGAAGCAATGTCATAGCATTGCAGCATGATAGTGTAATACTGTCAAAAATGTTTTTCAGCCCCACAGTCTTCATGCACACTTTTGTGGAGGAACAAAATAAAAGTAATTCTTATCTGAACTCCTTTCCCAATACTTTCTGATACACCATGTCATAAGAAAAATGAGCATTCCAAAATGCACAGGTGCATGAAACCTAAACATCGCAATTCATATTTGTGGTCATGATCTGGATATAAAAAACTTACAGTTGCCTTTGTCTGTGCCAAGTACTCTGTCTCCATTTTACTAAGACGTGCATTTGTGTCCTCAAGCAGTTCTTGGATATTTTCTGTGTGTTTCTTCTGAAGATCAAATTTTTCCTTTTCCATTTCTGCCACAGCATTATGGAGCTATATTTAAAAAAAATATCACCAGACTATTCAGTGACTTATAAAACTGTATAGCTGACGTTTCTGACCTTTAGAATAAAAACCTTATCATTTCCCCCCTTATTAATACATAATAAGGTTTTCTGTATCACTGCTCCTGAACTAAAAAGGAAAGACTCTTAAATATGTATACACCAACCAATTTATATTTACCTTTCACAGAACATTGAAAATATATTTGTAGTTTTTGCCTTTAATTTTGTTGCTCTTGTATTCATTTTAATATTGAAATTGAACCACTTACTAATGTACAAACTTTATACATTTTTTACTGTACAAATAATTTGCTCTCCACAACTACTTTCCTTCTTCTAACAGTACGTCTCAAAATGCAGGAGACTGGGGACCCTGGAAACAAAAACTATCCACTTACCTGAATTAGAGAGTGTTATCTGTGACACCAGTCTTGAGCTACCAACTATACTGCTCAACACATTACTTCCATTGTAACACTAAGTGCATCCCTTCTTGGGTTAAGAGCTAGAGCCCCCAGATTTGTAAAGGTATTGAGGAGTTGCTTCCGCCAGCATTGTAACACCTAACTGATTTAAAAGCCAAAAATCTCATCTTA
This sequence comes from Gopherus evgoodei, assembly GCF_007399415.2. Lineage (NCBI taxonomy): Eukaryota > Metazoa > Chordata > Testudines > Testudinidae > Gopherus > Gopherus evgoodei. The sequence goes on along the minus strand of NC_044336.1, from coordinate 22,763,653 downwards.
AAAAGGGCTTCAATAGGATTTAGCCTCCTAAGCACCTAAATATATTTAAAAATTTGGACCTTCAAATCTAAATTGATTAACAAGTCACCTTGGCAATAATTTTACGTTAAACTGGCCAGATCCTGTCTGGTGGATTGATGGCATGAACCATTACAGTGTGTTGCTCAGGTTTCAAACATGCCCATTTCACTCACAATAATGACCTAAAGAACACACAATGTCACATAAATGTGGGTAATGACACTCTGAAAACTGTTAAAACCATATTAATTTATACATATTTATTTTTTAAATAAAAACACCACAGCAGTGGTCAGTCTCCTTGTCAGGTGCCTGAAACATACAGAAAATGCTGATCTTATGATTTTTATGCAAATTTATGCAGTGATGCTATTCATCAGGACCACCTCTTCATAGAGTCTACTGCGAACAGTGACAATGTAAGTCTTTCCCAGAACTGTCAGAATGAAAATTAAAACTGTATCGAGGGGGAAAAGTCAGTGCTGGAAAAATGAATCTATTTTTGAATTGCAAGAGACTCAATTGTAGTTATAATGCTTTTAAAAATAATCTGAAAATAGAAATTAAAAAGTACCAATCCTTATATACAGGAATATTAAAATGACCACTAAATTTAAAAAAACTAATGGATACCCATTACAGGACAGTCCTTGTAGCAGTTACTGAAAAACTTCTTACCCAAACGATGAATGGAACTCCACACAATGAAAGCAACTAACATGACTTTATCATTGGCTCAATATTTACTATCAGGAGAAAAAGAACTTTATCTAGTTCTTCTTTATTAAAAATTTGGGACAGATGAAAAAAGGCCTTTTCAGTAAGCACAAAATCAGAGAATACCTGATTACATTTTTTTAAAGTAAATGTTACACAATGCAACATGTTTTTCTGACTCTAAATCATGCTGGAAACAGCCCCCAGTTTGTTCTACAACACTACATCAGCAAAATATGCTGTCTCCTGTCAACAACTTGACTCCTTACATAACAAAGGACAGTAATGATGTGAGTTTGCAAAGGTCAACTTCTATTCAAAGGAAAAAAAGGACTTGAGAAGGACAAAATGAAATAACTTTCATATACACTAGAAAAATATTCTACTTATCCATCTTTATTGCATTGTCTTGGAATACTGGACTATCACTTTTTGCCCCATGGGGTAAATGGTGCCTTTACACCTCTCCTGGGTTTTCAGTGGATTTAAACTTAACATAGCATTTTTGTTTGTGTACTTGTATCATGGATGACAATGGCAGCTTTGGGCATAACGCTTGCTAGTTAACTGTCCAGCAGAGCAAGTATGATGAATTCAGGATCAAAACACTGTTTTTGTAAGAAACAAAACATTGAGCATTCTTGCCTCAGGTTCTTTGCTATTGGGAAAAACAAAATTTATGAGCAAGTTCTCTTCCAAAGCAAGAAGAAAAACTAACAAGGCCTTTGGCTCATAGGTCCAGGTGCCAAGACATAAAATTAAATACATCCTCTCTGGGAAGTGCCGCATCAATATTGTGGCAAGGCTGGAGCTGTACTGTGATACATCTGTCTCAGCACACATTGATGATACCTTAAGCCTAAAAGTAAATAAAACTTTTATTGAACAATTTAAGTGTCACTGCACAAATAGCTGTTCTAAAGAGTCATTGTGGCTGTGGGCAGCAACAGTTTAACAGACAAAAAATCCACATCAGATAAACTGTCACCAAAAGAATGTGGCAGGACACCTTCCTTGTATACCCAGGCAAATGGGTTTGTCAAAAGCAAAAAATAGGGCTTGCAGAAAGCCTCCAAAGAAAGACTGGGATTTGCTTGTATGCTTTGGAGGACTAGATGTAGTGATGGTGGTGGATACAAATTAAAATGGCAAAATTTTGTAGTAGGTCAAATTTACAAAGATCTATTTTAGGTGAAATATACATTAAGAAAAACTGGCAATGTTACTCTAAAAGTGAGCACAGAGAATACAGAAAAATAATTTCAGAAGTAGCATGTGTCCCTTATAATTTTTTTAAATTAATGATTATCAATATGATGAATTGTACTTTTGATCTTTCTACATTTCTATTGAATGAAAACTTCAGACTTAAAGCAAATGAAGTGTTATCCATTACCCTCTTCTCCCAGTCATTGTTCAAAGAATCTGTGCTTTGCTCACACAACTTCTTTAACTCCACAATCTGCTTTTCCTTAGTCTCTCTGACAACTTGTGACTCGCGAACAAGGGTCTGAACTGCCAAAAAATAGAAAATAAACCAATTCAAGAGATGCCCTCTTCCAATATTGGCAACAAATGCAATCAGATAACTCCAGTCTTCCTTTCTAATATCACTTTCTGATATCTTTGTGCTTTTAAAACATTATTTTGTTTATATGATAACTTCCTTACAAATGTAACATTAAATTCCATGCCTTAAACTGGATATTTAAACAAATATGGGATGTTCTCTTTCCACTGTGGTTTTGTTTACTTATAAAATATTTCCTGGTGACTTTTTTTCTCTCTCTGTGAAAACATGAATATGAATATACAAAATGCTGTAAAACCTTCAGTAAGTATGTGACATAAGAAAATATAAAAACATTGCAACTCTAAATACCTTGCATCAAGATGTTATGCGCTGCCAATTTTTCTTAAATGTACCAGAACAGCAGAAAACCAATAGCAGTTTACATGCAATTCTCTAAGAATTTTGAAAAGTGACTAGTGATTCTGAGTGGCCAACTAAAGTACCTGTAAAGATCCTAATTCTCAAAAGAAGCTGGGCATCTACCCTCTGAAAATCAGGCTCCTTAAAGATATGTTACATTGGGCTCCCAAATACTGAGGCATTCAAAATGCTTGAAATAAAGATTTAAATAAACCATAAAGTAGGGCTGGACTAAATACACTGAATAAATAAATTGCTCAATTCTCCACCCAGAGCTTAAAACTAATCTTGAACTTGTTACAAGGTTCCAAACTGATCATTTTAAATAAGTTTTAGAATTCATGTGCCACTAAACTTTCTACTTCTGATTGGGTGGGCGGGCTTAGCCCGCCCACTTCCCGGAAACCCAATAGATACTTCTGATTAGGATTTGAGATATCAAAGTATTTCTATCACAAGAAACACTGTTTATGTGGTATTTTAAGCCCCACAAAAAACGGTAAGCACTAAACCTAACAAGAACATGCTGTCTCTTGAAAAATGTAGTATGGAAAATGGAGCACAAAGGGAATCAAATGAGCATCCTAGTCAAATGAAAAATTACGGCCAATCTTTGCCCGCAAACTTATGAGCACAACTCCTACTGAAATTCAACAGGAGTTGAACATGTGCACCTAAAGGTAAAATGTGGCCCTTAGTCATTAATGTATATAGTACCACCACACAGAAATAGAAAGCAAAAAATGTTCTCTCATTGTATCACCTTTCTTTTCTAGCTTCCTAATAGTCTCCTCAGCTTCATTCTGTTTACTTTTGTAGAGGGTCTTCAATACTTCAGTTTCATTATTCTTTCTATCCAAAATCTGTAGTAGAAATTCACAACACTTTAACAAACCTGTGATTGAAAAGAAAAATATAACCCACAACCAAAGAACAATATCATATATGTGGATATATAACAATGGAATAATTTTGTATCTATAAAAGAGTAGTAGTCAAGAGATGCTTTGGACTCATGGAAGTAATGAAAAGTATGAAATTATCATTTCCACAGTAACTAACTGCAATGGTTATAAACAGAGGATGAATTCAGATGGGAAGCAGGCAACAGCAGGAGAAGAACTTCTCAGCAACAAAAATACTATTTTAGTGTAAATGTCCTTATAAACAAAGAGAAAGTGAAGAGAAAATGTTACGCAGACAAAGAACTGATTCTGAAAAAGAATGATCTTCACAAGGCATCAAGAGCATCATGATTCTACAGGTCTTGAACCTTGGTCCACAGGGTTCCTAATTGATTGTCACCTGCCTGCTCCCACCCAGTGGCTGAGCAGAAGAGATCACGAAACCTGAAGTTACATCAGAGAGGGTTTCCCCAGGCCTGACTGGAGGAACATACTGAGCTCTGCTTGATCAGGGTCTCCTATTTAAATCTGAAGAGGAAGTTGTCCACACAACTGGGTTCTACCTGGCTGCTACACTGGACCCTGCCTTCTTGCCTGACTCCTGAACCCTGCTTTCCAACCTTGCCCCTGGTTCCTACTTCCAGGACCTGTTCCTGCCATCCTGTCCTGTTCTTGATTCTTGCCTCCAGTCCCTGAATCTGGCTCTGACACTCAGCTTGACACTCCAACTCCTTGGCTTGATCCTCTGACTCTGGCTACAATCTTTAGCTTGACTCCCAATTCTGACTCCGGCTCCGATCTTTGGATTGACTCCCCAACTGTGATTCCTGCTCCAACCACTAGAACAAGCATCTTTGTCTCAGCCCCAACACAATACACCGTTGTCATAACAGTAAATTTAACAGTTTTGAAGACAATCCAAGAATGTGAACATACTTTTTATTGATAAATGCTCAATTAATCCCTATGGGATCCCATCAAAGAACACAAACACAGAGAAGAAAATATAAGATGCAAAATTTTCCTTATAAAAGAATTAACACTTTGCCATTCAGTGGGTAAACAAATTTTTTCTTTTATTTTAAAATACTGTAAGACATCTTACCAAGTGATCCTGCTGTGGCACTCAAAAAAATATAATTGGCTATTCCAAAAGTAAAAGCAAGGACAGTATTTTTGGTCCTTACCCTGCTTTTTGGTAGGACTACATTCTCTATGGGGATATAGGGTGCACGTTGATGACCCACACCAACTTCCTCTCCATGTCTGACAGTTTTAATAGTATTCAGCTGTTTTCTTTTTCACTCCCAGCTATACATTTACCTGTATCCTTAATATCTCATTAAAAACTCCCTCTCCCCATTATCTTATCTCTGAAAGCATTTATATATTTGCTTTCAATTCCTTTACTGTGTTTTGTAGGTCTTTCAAGCCAAAGACAGTACTCTATAATGGAGATTTACTATGGTGTTCTATGTACAATGGAATCTACAATAGAAAGGCAAAGACAACTTTTTGTCTACCTTCATTGTCCACAACCACTCTTTGGTTATACATAAACATATCTCCATACTCTCATTCTTCCGAAAATCACCAGTTCTCTCTGTCCAGTCAAGCACTTTGATCCTATCAGACTCATTAGCATAATTGGCTAATTTCCCACCTTTGCTGGTCTTTACCCCCACCAACTCCTTGCACTGGTATCTCAACCTTCTTCCCTCCCTCCACTGAATATATCTGGCCATCCCAAGAGAGCACTACTGTTGGAGGCAAGCCACAGAAAGAAAGCAACAGATATGTAGGGATATGGAAGCCTCTCATCTGGACTGCCTTCGTTTCCTTAAACCATCAAGATTATTTAAAAAAAATATTTTACTCTTTTTTCTTTCCACATTCTCATAGAAAAGATTTAAACAACATAAGTTGTCTTGATATGTTGACAGCAAAAGACAATCCTATATAGGTATTTGTATTTATAAAAATACAAACACCTCTGTATTTATAAAAATACACTTACCCCTGAAATTGTACAAACGAAATTTATAGTACTGTCTAATCTGAATATTAAAATAAAAAGATGTATATTTATGTAAGTTGTTATGCTTCTGGCTGCAGTTTAAGACACATTTTAATGAATATTATAAACTCAATGTTAAACTTAATATTTATGTTTAAAATGTTTTAATGTTAACTTATAGTAATTCTAAAAACTTTTAACAAGCAGAACGCTGCCACCCCAAAACTGAATGTTACTCTCACCTACATTAAATGGTCTTGTGATTAAAGGATTAATGCAAAACTATTTAACTTCTTCTAAAACATACCCAACATGATAAAACAAGTTCAAAAGATGGAATCTTGACAGCAGTTTGAAAAAAACAACAACTAAGGAGATGGGAAGGCATCTCAACTATTTCTTACTCTTACAAAGCTGTTTCCTTTAGACTCTCAACTTCACTAGCCAGTTACACTTACAAGCTTTCAGAACAGATGAGTCAAATATGCACCTGACCAAATATTAACATCCTTTATGGGAGTCTTTGATGTGTCATAGTGTTGTGTCAACTGACTTCCTCCAAGTCTGTGATTCAGTTTTGAAAAACAAAACTGAGACACTCAGTAAAGCCTAAATTAGGATAAGGCCCCATGAACCTCATCCTGTGAGGTACGGAGCACTCAATTCCCAGTAACTCCATGGGAGTTAAGGACGAAGAAGCACTTACTACCTCAGAAGATGTGACCTTATGTAAAAACATGATAAAAAACATGATACTAAGATAAACAATATAGGTGGTGACAGTCTTTTTAATCATTTGGAAAGTGATGCTTTGCAACACAGTCAGAAGAAATCCTACATAGCCCAAAGTAACCATTATTAAGTGATATTTTATTGCTGTGTAGAATCAAAAGTAAACTAACAGTCTGATAAACTAAGTTAAGCTGAATTGTAAGTGTTCAACAGTTTGCAAATCTATTTATTAAAACAGCCTACTTTTTCAAGCACAGTGTCAAAAATAAAACAGTAAAACCAAGTACTGTAACCATTGTGATAAGAAAATGCATTTGGTACACTCATTTAAACAATTAAAATAAAAAGAAAATGTTAAAGTGACACTGAACTTTACACTAAAGTTAATAAAAGCCAAGTAATACAAATTTACAAACAGAATGCTAGAGTTAGAGCTGGAGTTTCAAAAAAATAATCAGATGATGGTCTTAGTTAATGATAAAAATCACAGATTTACAGTTTCACCATCAGATGAAGCCACAGAAGTTGATGGGTTGTGAAGCAAAAAAATTTTCTTCAAACACTCATATCTGCAATATCATCACTTAGCACATTTATTAACTTTTCACAGAGACATTTTCCTTTTCCAAGTTCATGCCTGTATTGGAGATCTCCCTTTCAAATCAATTTTTGCCAACTGCAACAAACAATAACATCTTATTTTAAAGCAAAATTAACGTTAATCTGAAAGAGCTAAAGCAATTAAATTCAGCTCTGAATTATTTTTTAGGATCATATTCAATATTACAGATTCATGTACTGTACATCCCTCAGAAGTAACATCCAAACATTTCTTACCTTCTGAACATCAGCATCATGTTTCTGCTGTAATTTAAGCTTTTCTTCATGAAATTTAGCTTCCATTATTTTTGTTTTCATCTCCAGCTTTAAAGGAAAAAGTATCTCATAGTTATTAATTCACTTGCAGAATAAAATTACATTAAGGCCCTTCAGTGATTATTTACTTTCCATAATTAGAAAATTATTTTTTTGCTGGGGGGGGGTGTAGAGGGGTTGCTACTCAATAAACAATACAAAAAAAAATCCAAGGACAGTTTTTGAAGTGTTTTCAGACCATTTATTTCATACAAACATTAACAGTTTCAATCTGCACCCACTGTTTACAAAATTGTAGAAGATTTCAGCTGGTGAAAGAGACAAAATTACTGTCCAAAAAGCTAAAATCATATTTTTAAACAAAACAGTGTGAAAAGAAAGTTTTAATATTTGTGATAATGCACATAAATCATGCTAAAAGCTCTTTAATTTATTAGGCAGGTGTTTCTCAAATTTATACAAAGGATGTCCTTCAGCTCTCACTGATGTTTATTTTTATAGGTTTCTATTATTCACAGATTTTATATTCTGTACTCACTTCCTTTTTTAAAGATTCTCTTACTTACAAAATCATTAAGATTATTGCTGGCAAATCAGCAAGCTGGAAATATCCTGTTTTTGCCTTTTTATTTGTTTATTGTAGTTTATTTAAAAGCTTCCATGTAACATGCCAATGATATTGCTGTTCATTGTAAACAGGACAAGTTGTACACCTAAGATGATAACATGATCATTTAAATCTCTCACACATTTTTATTATGGCCTTTGAAAAGCATTGTCAGAATTATATCTCCATGTATCATAGCTCTTTTGTGTATACCAAAAAGCTTTCTAAAATGACCAATGATACTTTGGACCAAATTGTATCTCTCCCACTTAAAACTAGTTACTTCCGCTGCTCAGGGAGCAATGCAGCCAGAAAGCTGACCCCAGCATAATCAGCCCTACAACCTCCGCTGTTCATAAGTGACACATCAGGCTAGGTCACGGGTGGCAATGGCTGGCCAGCAGAATGTTCTTTCCTGGACTGTTCCCACTAGCACAACTTAGACCAACATTTAAGCTGTTCTAAGAGATGCTGAATTGCCACCGCTCTCCTTAGCCAGCTGAAAACAGGATCCCAGCCACGTTCCCTCCACCCTCAGCTCTTGCACAGCTTGGCTGGACCCACAGATTTGGCCTCTTGTGTTTAACTACGTGATGGATAAACTGTATTATATAAAAGAATATGTTTGAGAGCCACACACTAGCCTTCCAAGAGCAGAACTGGGCCAGGTGAGCACAATCAGCTAATTAGGTTTCGGAGTGGGGGGGAGAGGAGAGGAGAGGAGAGGTCTTTTGGCTGGAGGCAGCTAATTAGGAACAGACTCATCTGTGCAGGAACAGGTGGGACCTATAGAGCCAGGAAAGGGACTACAGACTGGGGCAGCTGCAGAGAAAAGGCAGTCACTCCCTGGGGAGAGGGTTCTTGGAGCTAGCACAGCTAGACAGAGAAGTGGAACCAGAGTGTAGGAAGCAGCTCAGGGAAGGAGCATTGAGGGCAGAGAGAGGAAGCCCAGAACTGTTGAGCTGAGAGTCCCCGGACAGGAACCTGAAGTAAAGGGCAGGCCCAGATTCCCTCACCAGCCATTGAGGGAGTGGCACTGGGGCAGTGAATGGGAAGACTGCCTAGGACTGTTGATGTACTGACCCCAGAGGGGGAACACTGAGTGATAAGGAAGATGCTGCAGGTGCTGGAGCAAGAGGAGCTGCAGACCAGAGTGATGGCATGCAAACTGCGCACGGGGCATTGGCCTAAGAGATAATCCCCAGAGTAATCAGGAGGAGGCACCATACCGGCAGTGAGTGGAGCACCCTGGGACAAAGAATCAAATTCTTAATTCGTTACATTTATTTTTCTGTATTTTCTTTGGTTTAAATAAACACAATATTTCAAGACTTGATCTAATTTATTTTATGTATATAAAGATACATATTTAATACAAACACGCTGCTATCCGTTCACTGTAACACATAGATATACCAGCATAGATATTTTTTGTAAATGTATATAGAAAACGTCCACATACTAAAAGATCACAACTTTACTGCACTGAATTTAACAAAAAGAATCCTACAGGCAATCGATCCTGTCAACAGCTGAAAGTAGGAGAGGCAAGTGCAGCAAGCCCTTCCATCAAGGACTCTCCACATTTAAGTAACTGACACATCTAACTGTACTATGCCTACGGAGGACATCTAACCCAAAGTCCAAAATAGGTCTGAAGTCCTTTGCAAGCTACTATACCAGAAAACATCTCCAAGTCTTTGCCAATAGATCCAACTCTTTTCAACACAGATGGGTGGACTGATGTCTAATCCAAAGGAAGGGAAATCTATTCCCCTGATTTTCCAGGTATCATAGACGCTTGTATTCTCAAGACAATCAAATGCTTAGACATTTCATAATATGCCCTTGTACCAAATATCTCTCATTGGCAACTAGTTTTCCCCAATTAGCAAGAGTGCATTGTCGCTAAATGTACTAATTCCAGTAGAGTTTCCTTTCAAGTGTAACAGGACCTGGCATTACTTTGTAGAAAAGGATTCTAAACTTCATCTGAAGAGGACTAGCGAATGAATGTATCCAGAGATACAGTATGAAAAACTCTGAAAATGCTTGCTTAGGATAAGAGAGAGGAGGCTCATTACTCAAGGATAGAAACATTTGAAATACCTTAGGTAGATTAAAATTACCAAATCCTTTTCCATTTTAGAAAAAATGGTTAAATTATTCTTACCTCACAAATCCCAAATACTCAGCATTCTCCCTTTCATTTACAACAAATAAATACATTATCCAAACAGTGCAGACAAGGTAGGATTTTCAAAAATTAGATGCCCAACTCTCATTGGCAAAAGGGTGCATGACTCCCTTAGGTACTTTTTAAAATTCCAGTGTTTTTCTGCCCTGCCTGATCGGCTGACACCATGTATGATGTCATTACCACATACTGGGGAAGTCTACATCAGAGACACAAGTAAAACAGGGAAACTATATTTCAAATATTTAATTAAAAAGTTTTTAAAGTGGCATATATTTTAATAATTAGGGGTGTCAGGATTTTCTTTTGCAAAGAAAAGGTGTTTTTTAAAGTTTATCTTTGAAGTTAGACTAATCCTGCACTCACTGACTTGTTGGAAAAATTGTGGTAATAATATTTAAGATTATGAGTTTGATACTCAGTTCTATGTCCATGAGGCATAAGTACAGCTGTATTATCTTCCACAGCCATTTTGAAACCATTAACTCAACTGTTTAATGTGATAAACCTAAAAATATTAAAATTTTAGAACTACTGCCAGCTTTTCCTTAGATAGAGATGCACAGTGCGACAGTACAAACTATACACCACTTAAGTCCTACTTATGTCCTATTCTAAAGGCTTGAATAAGATTTTAAATTGTCCATATGCCTGGGGCAAGCCCTTAGAGTAGGGATGAACTTTTACCCCAACACACTTTCATCAATGATTTGGTAGTAAATATAAAATTTAAGGATAACACAAAGATTGGTGTAATGGCAGACAGGGCAGGATTCAATTTATATTTGTTGGCGAACCTCTATTTTGGCACAACATTGAAATCAACCAGAAAAAAAATCAGTTGGTAACAGGTGTCATGCAGCTGCCCCCACACCTTGCTCCTGCAGGGATTGGGTGTCACCAACTCTGCAATCATAGGAATGAGGGAGAGGGAACATGAAAGCAGAGCTGCAGAGGGCTCCCTGCGTTGCCACAGGGCCAGTAACACCTGATTCCAGCAGGTGCAAACTGCAAGGAAGGCTAAGACCCTGGGGAGGCAGAGCAGACACTCCTGGCCAGGACTACAGAGAGTAGGATGAGTCCCTGGCTACAGGGAGACCAACCTGTTACTGAATTACTCCATTCATGAGCACAAAATGTTCAGCAGCAGAGTCTGTGCTCGGACCTCCCCACATCTTGCACCTGTAGGAGCCAGCTGTCACCAGCCCCACAGCCAGGCAGGGAGCCCTTTGCAGCTCTGCTGTCATGGTCCTGCTCTGCCACTCACCAGCCAGGAATGTGGAATCATCATTTGGAAGGAACTGTTCAGAAGTACCTTGTGGACAGGGCTCATCCTCCTCTGCAGTCCTGGCCATCCGTCTATGCTCATCAGGACCAGAGCCTTACCTGCAGCTTGCATCTCAGTGTCTTGGGTCCCTGGGCTAAGCATGCGTGAGGCAGGTTGGAGCAAGGGAAGGGGCTTTCCCCCTACACTTCGAATACTCTTAACTATCTACTTAAAGAAAGGAATATCTCTGAAATTTAAAATGCGCGTAAATGAGTCAAATTAACTGCAACTTTTACTTACTATCATGTTAATCTCCTATCACTAAATTCAACTGGTGACAGCTGACTGTATTTCTGAGCCAGCTCCTCTCATCTACCAGCAGTTTCTATGTCTTAAATTGTGTTATGTTTTATAGGTCTAATATATATTGCAAACACAAAATATTATACAAACGATGTAATGGTAACCCTTTCATGTGTGTCAGAAAGAAAGCAGATGAAAACAATTTAGACCTCAGTGCATTCATCTTCATGAGAAAAGCAACTGTTGGTTTATGTACTGATGTCCATGTATACTAACAACTTACATATGGATTCATCTCCTTATTCCTAATTAAGAGATGGCTTAGAACAGAAAGTACATGATGCACTAAGCCTGAGACAGAGAAAGAACTTAATTTTTGAGTAGATATTTATCCATAGTTGAAAAGTTTGCAATTAAGTGTGAAATTTATCCATTGCCACAGCCTGACTATCATTCCTTTAGGTTTCTGTCATTGTTTATTCTCCTCACAGAGACTATGAAGCAATTAAACCCTAAGGCCATGTAAACATTACTGATGTCAAACATCTGTGCTGCCCCTGTTATTTAAAGCCATGGAGGGTGATACCAACAGAACAGCTTTTAAGTGCCTAGTCAGACTTTCCTTTCTTCCTATTTTCAAAAACCCATCAACAGCAAACAATTATGTCATCAAACCACTGTAAAGCATTTTCAGAAATGTAGGAGTTCTGTGTAAACTTGAAAGCTGGTTTCTCTCACCAACAGAAGTTGGTCCAATAAAAGACGTTACCTCACCCACTTTGTCTCCATTTTGAGAAAGGCAGTTTCAGGAATCCTTAGTAATGCAGCTATAATCTAAACCTCTTAGTGGCCATCCGATTACTGCCATAAATATCAGTTATCTAGGTAATTCCCAAATTTTTCATATGTCACAATCCCAGCATTTATCCTGCCACTATTTTTTTTCACATGAATTTGCTGAGGTAGTACAATCTGTTTGATCTGTTTAATTACCTGATATATAAACATATCGCTATGCAGATCAGCCATGTTATTCTGTGCCTGGGGCTCAGAGATACTTTGAATTCCTATTGATCACTGTTTGCTTGTCTTCACTGGACTAATCACCTTCAGGCCAGAGGTGGCATCTTGTATATTAGTATTTTTGGGATATTTGCCAAAACTTTATGTTCACTCGCCAGATTTTTTTCACTAACTGAGGGGAGGGAGGGGTGAAGGGAGACCTGTAAATTCTAACTTCAAAGTTAGAACCAATAAAGTAGTGCAACTTGTTTTTATCTCAAGACAAAATTTTCAACACCTGCATAACACGAAGACAAAAAAGGAATTATTAATCCACAATGATTAATAATCATAAAAAATGAAACTTAACAAAACTTCATTCTTTACTATGTAATTAGTAAACTTCCTACTGAATGCCATTTACTCAACTCTTAATACATGGGGCTAAGTAATAGTAAACAAGAATTCTTTGCACATATAGTCTTTCATCTGGATAATTCAAATGCTGAATCATTGTAGAAGTACTGCACTGCACTTCTCTTGAACAACAGATTTTATCTAGTAGAGAATCTTTTTAAGTTATAGATTATTGGAAGTCTCCATTATTTAGTTTTAGATACTATTTACACACTTCTAAAATTATGGCTCCGAACAGTTTAACATCATGTACAGTAGTTATTACATTCCATTTTTCACTTCTTGTGGCAGTCAGATGCCCCACTAATCTCAAAATCTACCTCATCTTTATGTTTCCATGAAATGGAAAGAAAGGAACAATTACCATACATCAAATATATTAAGAAAACAATTACCATATATCAAGGATATTAAGCTGAAATCCTAGCTCCACTGAAGTCAACAGCAAAACTCCTGTTTATTTCAATGGGGACATGTTTTCATCCTAAGAACTTTAAACTTGTGCATGTACTTCATAGAAGATACAGTACAGCAAAGAAAGTGAACAAGAATCTATTTCCCACAGGGCCTGTAGTGAAGAATGTGCAGAGGTTGTAGTATCCTATGGGGAAACTCAATTACAATACATTTTCTGCGGCAACTCATTACTTACTCTCCTTAGCTATCATGAATGTGTGTAACAAACATATATGGCAAAATTTGTTGAAACATGAACTGATGCTAGCGACAAAAGGTCAAACTTTCTCTGCACCAAATTATCAAGTAGAATTAGGTATATTATATATTTATTAAACTACTGTCTACCCATTCTGAAACACTTTCAAGGTTTTATTATTATTTTATATTTACAAAATAAGTTTGTACCCTACTCCCTTATTTTTAAACAATGAAGATGAGTAAGGATAACTGTCTTCATTTTATTCCCAAAATTAAACTGAGGCAAGATAGAATGACTGACTTGCCGAAAGTCACACACAAAGCCATTGGCAGAAAAAGGAAACCGATAAAACCTTCATTTATACTGGTTTATTTTCTGTAAACGTATACAATTAGAGCATAGTTTATTGATGCATGAATTTCTCTTAAATTCTTAGTACTGAACTGTTTGACATTACAAAATATAATTATCCTCTCCACTTCCACAACTATGCACTCATAAAATACATGAGAATAGCAAAACAAAGTTCCTCATTTTCAAATTAACCACATATCTTTTCTTATAACCCAGTATGTCTGTCCGTGAGATAATATATACATGAATAAAGACTTGCAAGGAAGTATATAGATAGATAAAATATTTTTTATATAAAGCAAGAGCTAAAACCATCCTTTTTCACTGGTAAGTAAAGGATTTTGTAGAGCAGTACTGCCACTTAATCCTAAAGGGATTTCAAGCAGAAAATACAAACTAGTGGTCTTTATGAGGGGGGAAAAAAAGGGGATAGGGGATTATTTTGGTGTGGCATACACTTTTTTCCCTTTTAACAAAATACCTCCTTTTCTGGCATAAGTTTATTGATCACTCTGACTGTATTCTTTCCAACAGAAATACAAGACCTGAAACATCCTGAAGCCTAAAAAAGGCAAGACATTAACAGAAAAATGTACAGCAACACAAAAAACTGCAGTGGAAGTGAGACTCATGTACATCAGGACAAACTCTTAACCATGACCACAGCACAGGCCTTAGCTTAAAGTGCAGTGGAGCTGACTTCTTTGCAACTCCAGCATGGCACTCTAAGGCCACGTCCAGACTAGGTATTAAAATCGATTTTAGATACGCAACTTCAGCTACGGGAATAACGTAGCTGAAGTCGAATTTCTAAAATCGAGGTACTCACCCGTCTGGACGGCGCTGCATCGATGTCCGCGGCTCTCCGTGTCGATTCCGGAACTCCGTTCGGGTTGATGGAGTTCCGGAATCGATGTAAGCGCGCTCGGGGATCGATACACCGCGTCCAGACTAGACGCGATATATCGATCCCCGAGCAATCGATTTTAACCCACCGATGCTGCGGGTTAGTCTGGACGTGGGCTTAGAGCGCTTTGTTCATGACAGCTGACTGATCTTCAGGCCTTAAGCAAAAAAAAGCTGCTCTCTGCGAGACTTATAAGAAGGTCCACAGCCTGTGTCCTTTGCCTAAGCTATTTAGGATAAAGCTGTCTGAAGGATAACAGGAGAAAAATCTCAAGATTTAAAGAGGAGGGCTGCTTCACTGGAGATGATTTTACATATAATATCTCATATTAAAATTCCTGGGAGGTTAAAAACTACAGTATGTCTAAGCTGCACCAGCAGAGGAATTAATGACTACAGTAAAGCTTGCATTGCTACACCACACTACTCTGCAAATAAGTTATCAAGGAACAAGATGAAGGTATCCTTGACAAAAATGATATTCTGGTGAAAAGTCAGGTTTCCTTCACAACTAAAGACTTAAGGAGGAGTCCTTGACTTTGTGTAACAGGATGATCAAGCCTAATCATAACACATCCTTTCCTCCTGGGCCCCCAAAGCACCTAATCACTAACCAAGTGGGGCACCTCTCAGAGGTTTGACTCATTCCATTTGATGAATCTGGGTTTCTATGTAAACAAACAAGTAATCTGAGTTTGGCATATGGATTTTTTTTTCTATATGCAAAATTACTTTTTTTTCTCTGTGTCGAGGGTACTGTGCCTCTCCATTGTTGTGTTTGAATTTTCCAAAAATGATTCTTTTAGGGAGCACAGATATTTTTTGCCTACATTTCTATTTGTTTTAAATTTATAAAACTATCAGATTTTCAAACATATTCTACAAATTAAAGGATATCGTAAATAGTTTTCTTCCCAATAGAACACAATGAACAATAAAAACAGCTTTTCCATCTGGAATTTGCATTAACCTGGGGCATTTTTCTTGATGTTTTTCAAGTGATATCAAAAGTATCAGTACAATTAAAAAAAAAAAACCTCTACATATTATTTCACTTACTGACAGAATTCACATGGTACTATAATGTTAGATATAGGAAGAAATTAAAATTAAATTACTTAAAATACATACTTCTGTTGTAGAAATAATTTTTGGTAATTGTCATTTTGAAATCGTAGATATCTAGCTTTGGGCTTAACCCTACAATTCAATCTGCATAGACAGAAAAGCTTCACACATCTAAAGGGTCTATCTCAGTGGTTCTCAACCTATTTACCATTGTGGGCTGCATCCAATACTACCTGTATGGTCCTGAGGATGTCACATGGGCCACATCTGTGTGCTGATTGGGCTGCAATCAGCCCACAGGCCACATGTTGAGAACTACTGGTTCTATCTACATGGATGGAGCAACTGATAAAATTAAGCATGTGTCAGTTTTTGCAAGACTGGTGCCATATCTCAGCAAAAATAAAACTGCAATTAAGCAATTTTAAGTACATTCCAAAATCACAATAAAAAGAGCTGCTTGGTATGCAACTCCTTTTCTATGTAATTGCATTTTAATAATGTATAGTTTTCAGCAGGAAATTAAAATAAGAAAATTAAAATTTCACTAGGAAAATTTTAGAAGGTTTAAAATTTTCATTGTTAATTCACAAAGCAAAGGCATCATATATTCATTATTTGTATGCAGCATATGGGTGTTTTTCAGTTTTAAAATTTTTTAAAAGGACATGCTTATGCTATAAACAATGTGATAGCCACTCAAATTATGAATTAACAGGACATTATTTTTAAATGTCCCAATATAAAAGTGTTTGCTCTAAAAGTTGATGTTCTCTATCTGCCACTTACTTTTCCTAACAAGAAAGTATCTAGTATATTTCTCAAAATCCCTTAGGCACTGGTTTGTACACAGATTTTACATCTTTTTGTACTTATAAATTAATTAAAAATTTAGAGCCATTGTCACTTCATAATTTACATGGAGATCTGTTTCATGTCTTTCAAAAAAGAAAATATTATCTAAAGTCTTTGTTTTAATTTTTAATATTGTCATAGATTTCAACTTTAAGGGAAAATTTTTTGAAGTGAATGATGAGTTTTGTCCCTGATCAAATTTAGTCACTTAAAGTAACTTTATTCACAATAGCACATCATATTAAATATATTAAGGAATTCTTAAATGCTGTAGTGAAAGAACATTCAGTAGTTTTATTTGGAGTGACAACTGTCCCACTTCTTATACATCATGAACATTCTCTAACACTTGTAGCGAAGACACTTGAGGATCAGTAAGTGCCAAAAAGCCTGAAATGTTTAGCTGTCAAAGTTCACATACAGCAGCAAACAGGGCAGGCTCCAGGGCTTTTGCCGACCCAAGCAGCAAAAAAAAAAAAAAAGCCACGATCAGCTCTACCACAGCCACTTCAGTCTTCGGGGGCAATTCGGTGGCTGGTCCTTCCTTCCAACAGGAAGTGAGGGACTCGCTGCCGAATTGCTGCTGAAGATCCGGACATGCCGCCCCTCTCCATTGGCCGCCCCAAGCACCTGCTTGCTGGGCTGGTGCCTGCAGCCGGCCCTGGTAGCAAACCTTGATAAACAGAAAAAAAAATAGAGCTCTAAAATGCAAAAAATTGCATCCTCATTAGTGCTTACAGTTCCAATCCTAAAAGTTGATTCATCCAGGTGGAATCTTGTGCCTACATGGAATTTTATTGGCTTCAAATGGTGACAGAGGAAAAATCAGTTCAGACTGCAGGATCAGGGCCTAAGTGAAAAGTTCCAATTGGACCCAATTCTGCAAAGTGCTGAGTTCTCTTAACTCCCATTGAAGTGAATGGCATTTGTGCATGCTCAGCCCCCTGCAGGATCAAACACATCGTGAGTAGAGAGGCAAACAGAAAATTATCCCACTACCTAAGTCAAGTTACAGTAACTCCTCGCTTAACATTGTAGTTATGTTCCTGAAAAATGCGACTTCAGGTGAAACAATGTTAAGCAAATCCAACTTCCCCATAAGAATTAATATAAATGGGGGGGGTTAGGTTCCAGGGAAACGTTTTTCACCACACACACACACACACACACACTATACGTTTTAAATAAACAATTTAATACTGTTCACAGTTATGATGATTGTGAAGCTTGGTTGAGGTGGTAAAGGTAGACGGTGGGATATTTCCCAGGGAATGCCTTGCTGCTAAATCAGTGGCTCTCAAACTTTTGTCCTGGTGACCCCTTTCACATAGCAAGCCTCTGAGTGTGATCTCCCCCCATATAAATTAAAAATACTTTTTTAATATATTTAACACCATTATAAATGCTGGAGGCAAAGTGGGGTTTGGGATGGAGGCTGACAGCTGTGTGTGAGAAAGAGATACACACTGCCCCTTTAAATAAGCTGACCCACTCTTAAACCCATTGTCTTTTTAAGTGGATCAGGAAGTTGAGAGAGCAGCTGCTGCCCCAGGCTCTCTCTGTCTCTCTCTCAGTGTACCTGTCCACACCCTGCTCTATATGGAGAAGGGGTAAGCGGGGTGTAGGAGCAGGGGGGAAGGGGACACCCTGACTTTAGCCCCTCCCACCCCGCTCTGCACAACAAGCAGGAGGCTCGGGGAGCAGCTCCAAGGCAGAGGGCAGAAGCAGCACATGGCAGTGTGGGGAGATAGCTGCAACTGCAAGCCTGCTGGCAGCTGCTGCACAGGGAACTTAGGGGAGCAGGGAGCTGATAGGGGAGCTGCCGATCGACCCTGGTTCCAAGCCCCCACAAGCTAGCTGCAACGGTCTGCTCTTCCTGCTAGCAGTACACAAAGCAGGCGGCTGCCAAACGACATTAGAAGGGAGCATTGCACAACTTTAAACGAACATGTTCCCTAATTGATCAGCAAGGTAACAACGAAACTTTAACCGGGACGACTTTAAGTGAGGAGTTACTGTATTTGCCAGTTCATCTGTCACCCCAAACTAATTAAGCAATAGAAATCCCAATGATTTCTCTATGTAGCAGAAATTAGAGAATAAACTGTAATAACCCAGTTTCTATGCACCAAATATACATACAATTGAAACCCGCACATTTGCTTTTTGTTTACAAATATGATTGATTGTTTTCTAATGTGTATTTCATCAATCTCTGAGTCTTTGTTCAATTCCAGTCATCTTGGTATCTGCTAAAACATCAAACTTCATTCATTTTCACACATTTTCTACATATAGCCCATTATATTGCAATTCATCTCAGCATTTCCACTCCATTTTTTTTGTCATAGAAAAACTACACTGCACATGGAAAGTAAATGTCACATATGTGGCATATACAGAATTGTTAAGAAATCTACTACCAGCAGTATCAATATTAGTAAATTATAAAAGTTACAAAGTCAGTTTGGAAAAATGTTTCTCATCCTGGCTGTACATTTCCTGTAGCTCTATTATTTCTGTGCCATGCCGATCTACTACTAAAATAAGTTTTTGGTCTTACTAAGATCAACACTGAAGGGTTAAAGTAAATAAAAATTAGATTTCGTGACTTTGAAGTCAATGGGACTACTTTTGTAAGTAACGTTTTGTAGAAACTTAGTGGGTCAGAAATAGGGTGACAGATAGCAAATGTGAAAAATCGGGACGAGGTTAGACGGTAATTGGTGCCTATATAAGAAAAAGCCCCAAATATCGAGACTGTCCCTATAAAATTGGGCCCTCTTGTCACCCTAGTCAGAAAACACATGAACAAGAGATATGGTTTTGTAAAGGGAAATCATGCTTTCCCAATCCATTTGAATTCTTTGAGGGTGTCAGCAAGCATGTGGACAAAGGTGATCTAATTGATATAGTGTACTTGGACTTTCAGAAAGCTTTGACAAGATTCCACACCAAAAGGCTCTTAAGCAGAGTTAACAGTCATGGGATAAAAGGGAAGGTCCTCTCATGGATCAGTAACTGGCTAAAAGATAGGAAGCAAAGGGTAGAAATAAATGGTCAATTTTTACAGTGGAAGGAGGTAAATAGTGGAGTCCCACAAGGATCTGTAGTGGGACCTGCAATGTTCAACATTTTCATAACTGATCTGGAAAAGGGAGTAAACAGTGAGGTAGCAAAGTTTGCAGACATTATAAAATTGCTCAAGATGGTTAAGTCCAAAGCTGACTTAAAACAGTTACAAAAGGATCTCATAAAACTGGGTGACTGAGCACAAAATGGCTGATGAAATTCAATATTAATAAGTGCAAAGTAATGCACATTGGAAAAAATACAGATCAACCCATCCATAAGCCATAACAGGCTTTGTGAGGTCCATCACAACAACTACCCTCCCACTCCTTTTACTAGACTCAGCAGAATTGGACAAGCCTAAGTATAATCATCAGCCCCATTAAATGCTTAAATAGGAGTCCATAATTTATTGATTCTGCATTATAGAAATTCTGAAAAAGGGCACCCAGCCATCCATATACTTTTTACATACTTTGGCCTTGTCTGCTCATACTCTTGTATGAATTTAAAATAAACTAGTTTAGATAAACTAGTAGAAACCACATATAGACATTTTTATTTGGTGTCCATTGTTTATTCCAAATTAGATGTAAGGTAAATGTAAGGCCTGCTCTACACAACATGGTTAGGTTGATGTAAGCTGAGCTGCATCTAGGTAGCTATGAAAGTGTCTTCCTTTAAATCTGGCTCCTGCCAATGTACGTACCTCTCTACGCCAATTTAGTAACACCACCTCCCCCTCTGGTGAAGAGTCACAGTAAATATAATTAGGTTGACGCAGTATCAGTGTACACACCACGCTGCTTATGTCAACTGTTACAGGCTTTCAGGGGCTATCACAGAATGCCCCACACTGACAATACAATTGATACAAGTACTCCTGGTGAGGACGTGCACCGCCGACACAAGGAGCCAAGTGTTCTCACACACACACAAGCAATTTAATAACTGTAATGGCTGAATGCCAACGGAAGTTAGGTTGACATAATTTTGTAGTGTAGATATGACCTAAGTAAGTCTAGTTTAAATTGAAATGAGTGTCCCCACAGACTTTTTCACTGCTGTAACTAAAAGAGTTTCAAATAACATCTCCACTTAAACCATTACAACTCCACATGTAGACAAGTCCTGAAAAATATATGTCATAAGAACAGCAATTTAATATAACCCACCACAAATCCTCGGCCCTTCAAAAAATTCCCCACTCCTGAAATCACAATTCCTCCTGTACTGTTTTCAGGTGCATGTGGAAAACAATAAGCCTTACAATGAGCCCTCTCAATCTTTGGATTTCAGCTATTTTAGATTAAAAACCAAAATCAATTCCAAAGCCAGGGGTCAAACTATTCAATTTAGGTTTGTCTGGAATAAGCAAGCTTCCTAAATATTTCATAAAAGGTGGCCGCTGAAGAGCACTCTAAAGCTTTGTGGGGGCTCGAGCAGGCCCCTTCGCCAAGTTTCTAAAGCTCATCAGGAGACTGAGGCACTCACCCTACTCCTGTACATTTCATAAGGTCTGCAGGAGTAAGGCACCTCTCATGTGGATACTGTGAAGAGACACAGGAAAGGAGGAGGGAATGCCTCTGAATATGTTACTTTCTGCAATTCTCAGGCTTTCCCCACCCACAGGTGAAACAGTAGTATTCAATAATGGAGATTATGTGTGTATGTAAGCCATTGCATGATGATTCTCCTAATTTGAATGTCCATGTATGAGTAAAGAACTGGATTGGGACTTGGAAGATCTGGGTTTAACTGCCAGTGCTGCCACAGACTATTTATGTGATCTTGGGCAGATCACTTAACCCCAGTGTCCTTCAGTTCATCATTCGTAAAATAGCAGAAATAATATTTCATGGCTCTCACTCTTTGTCTGTATTGTCTCTTTAGACTAAGGTCTGAAGTGCAGGAACAGTCTTCATGCACATAACAGTGCATAGAAAAAGGGGCCCTGATCTTGGTAGGATATTCCAGGTGTTACTGTAAAATAAATAATTAATAATAATGCAAAAATAAATAAGCTATATTGAGAAGATAAACAGAAGTATTAATGCAGGACTGGTACTATATGTCTCTATTTATGATTTAAGTAAGCAACAAAGAATGAAGTTTGTGGTTGTAAAATTATTTGAATAGGGATACAATGGAAGTTATAAATGAGTTAACATGTCTATGCATAGATTTAGGGCCCCTAATTATCAGCAACTGATATGAGATTCCGGGCGTTTTACAGTTGTGTAATTTATCTGCAGAATGCACATATAGAAAATTTAACCCTGTGCAATGATTTTCTACCCCAGCTACATTTCTTCATAAATGAATACAAGTTAACACACTAAGCTAAAAAAATACTCTTAATAAACTGTTTAGTAGTTTGTGATGAAATACACAGTGCAATGGTTTTTTCCTCTCCTAGAAAAAATTCTTTTGCTTTTAAGAATAAATAAAGTTCATGAAAGATTACTTTGTATACAATAGTGATTGGGGCCTGAATCACATTTATATTGTATTTTCAAAGTTTTTCTTTACCTTTGAATTGAAGAAAGCCTTGCAAACCTCATGTGAGCAGATGCCTTTCCTAACCTGCTCTCTAACACAGTTCACATATTAGGGAGAGTCCAAACTCAGCCCCCTGTTGGAGCTTGGTTTTATTATCACAAATATAAACAATACAGCAACAAAGATTGGCTTAAACCTTTTTGCCCAGGCTTCAGGCTCTTAAGGTTCCTCATGTGTGTTGTGTGGGCTTTTATATTTTTATATATATATAAAAAATACACAAACCATTATAGGAAAACAATACTGACACAGTTTATAACATTCTTGGCAAAAATATCTGATTTTAATGAAGAGAAAAATGTCTGCTCCGTGATGTAGCCTAAAGCGTAGCAATTTTATTTTTACATTTTTAAAAGCTCTGATTAATTACAAGAGTCATCCTTTAGAATGCTGTCATCAAATTAGTTTTTATTAATTGCTCTTAATCAAGTATGCATTAAATGTCTAATTTGTACGTTTAAATATTTTCCCATGGAATAAAGCTATTAAGAGGAAGAATCAAACCCTTTAAAAAGTTCATTCACACTGATCACTTCATAAAACTAATGAAAGGAGAAGCCAGACCGGTGAATCACACTGCCAGATTTAAGACCAGAGTCCCAGTATCTGGGTCATCCAGCCAGCCTTCCCCACTGTTTGATGCATTTTTTCCTTCATTCTTGTTCAATGTCCGTTTTCCTTGAATTATTTTTCTATCATTTTCATCTTTCTAAAATGCTTTGTTCATTTTTCTTCTATAATTCCCTCGCTTCTTTAACTTGACATTTTTATTTTAGCTCTTCTCTTTAATCTGAGTCCCAGTTTCTGTAGTCCTCCATTTCTAGTCACCTTTCGACCCATTTCTTCTCTCTCCCTCTTGAATGAGGGATGGACTCTACATTTGCCAATCCTCAAAATGCAGGTCAAAGTGTCCACAAGGTGACAGAGTTACTCTGTTTTCAACATCTCAAACCCTGTAGACATTTAACTATAAAAATGTCACAGAGAGTTCTCTCCCAGTGATAAAGAGCGGCTACACAGTGCAACTTACAATGGCACAACTGCAGTGGCAGAGACTTGCTTTTATAAGGTGTGCAGTGTAGATGTAGCTTTATATCCTGGAACCAACATGGCGATAACTACACTGCATATTTCCCTTCCCTGTCTCACAAGTCACATATCAAGTTTCATAACATAGTTGTTACACTCTGCATAGCCTTCAATAATTGCCTCATCTACAATCGACTAAGCAGCGATGAGCAGCACTATAGAGAATATACTGTAATTAGGCTACCTTCACAAGCCGTGTAAATACTCTTACAGTAAAATTCATGATTGTACTATAACAACCTTTAGATTAAAAGAATAAATAAATAAAAGTTTGTCTCTTGACAAAATTTTTATTGACAGTTATTTTCATTCTAGTAACATTAAAAAAGCAGAATGTTAAGTGACTTAAAATATATCTGCTTCGGATCTGTTGAGCATTTATTGAGTTTAGATACCTTGCTTACTGGGGGAAAAAATCTATTGTAGAGAGATAATAAAGGTAACAAAGATAAAAAATGTTCTAGCAAAGAATAAAAATATGAAACTGAAAAAATATGAAACAGAAGAAGCCCTTTAAAGAAACACAAAGTAGTTCCAAATGAAGTATTTTATGTCAAGGAAACTCATTGGGGGCTACCCACAACCACTAAAATAGTAGATTCATATAAATAGATTTGTTTTCCACTCCACAAGAGGTTCAAAATCCAATCTTAACTACACAGTCAGTTTTGTGTTTTTGAAAAACATAAATAAGGACTTCACTCCTTTTTTCACTCCATGGGTGGGTGGCATTCAGAATGGGTGGAGGTGAAGTTCAAAGGGAGCTTGCCTATTCCTCAAGATGAACCATTCCTGCCATCTGTTCTCAGTTGCTCTGAACTGCTGAAAACTGATCTGCCCTTGTTTTGTTGCCTCTTCCTTGTTTGAATCCAAGATTTTTAGTGATGACAGTTTCCCAAATGGTTTAATCCACGTCAGAAGCATTGGGGGGAACACTACTACAAACCGCTGCCTGATGATGCTCATATTTGAACAACTCTGTGATGTGGTTATCATTGAAAATGGCCATGTGTTTGGCATTAGAGAGTTAAAACAGGTGCAGGGAAGGTTTACGAATGAAGGGCTAAAGGTTAAAAGCAAAAAACCACAGTTATTTTATTTAATGCTCTCCCCTTTTACCACAAAGAAGTTTAAAAAAAAGCTAAATCTTTAGAAAAACTTTCCTTTGTATAGCACTACTTTTCTGTTAATATATTTCCATACTCAAAATGAAAAGGCCTCACTTTTAACTGAGCTTCACAGTCAAACTAAGAAGAAAACACATTTAAGCCTCTTGGTTAATAGTAAGCATATGGTGATTGTGAAATACTTTCTATAACCTTTCAAGTTAAAAATAGCCCACAGTACAGTACCATTAGCAAAAGGGACTGGATCCCCCACTGTGTGGTTTGCAGGAGAATTTGCAATTTCAACAGAATCACTTGTTGAGTGTTTTACTGAGGCTCTTAGTGTGAATTCCTGCTATTTGCAGTTTACAATATTACTCAGCTGACGTGTGCGCTTCTGATTATTAATTATTATTATTTTCTATTCCACCTTTAATGAAACCTGTCTTACCATGTCCTGGCACAATTGGTGGTTTTGAATACTGCCAATCCAAAGGACTAGGCAATACCAAAGCAAGGCAGGAAAAGTGACATCTACACAATGTGACTGAGTATCGAGTTGGACTAGTAGCTGTTGATAGGGAGCAGCTTTTCAGATTAATTCCCTCATTAGTCATGGAAGTGTTGCTACCCAGCTTTGCTCTTCCTCATGTCTAGGCCAAAGATTTTTTTTTCTACTGATTGTCTTTAGGATTAGGCTTCATGTACATATAAAGTTAAGACATTTCTAAGTTTTATTCTTCTTATAAACATATCTACTATCAAAGGGTGGGAGGACTGATTGTTTGCAGATGATGGCTCTATCCTTTCCAACTCTGGCTAATAGATTTGGAGTTCTATGCAGTTCTAAGTATTTATGAGTAGTTTACTGAATTACGTACTTGTGCTTTAATCTTACAACAATGTAGTTTATATATTTAAAATTAAGCATGTGTAATTTTTTTTTTGTATTTTTTAAATATGTCATGGAATTTGCTTTCCCACAACTTGGTCCACTGGCTCTAGAGTCATTAACTTTCTGGACAATGTGCAAGGGCCATCATTTTCCTTATGAATTAGGAGGAGTGCTGAATGGGGGCAATTTGTTTAATTATATTTACTGTTTTTGTCTGATGCTCACGTAATTATTATAGCGAGCTGAGCAGCTTGCTACAAAATACAAGGTATTTATTTTATATAGACAGTCTTTACACAAGGGAGTCCAGAGCATAGAGTAGACTGATATTTTATAAACTCAAAATAAATGAATAAAATATAACAACATAACAGACTACTAAGATTTGTTGAGACAAGCGGGATTTGGCATATTAAGGTAAAATAAATACAATATGAATTTTTAAAAGGGGGTGAGGGAAGAGAGAGAAACATTTTATAAAAAAAGGCTATAAAGTACAAATGTGCAGATTTTTAAAAGTTAACCAAAAAACATCACAGTTACAAGGGTATTTATTCTAGTCAGATGAAAGTGGTGTTCTCAGACCTGAATATGTTGCTTTGAAAAAAAAATTGTATATGCAGAATAGGTTTCACATCCATCATTCTAGTCATATAATTAGAGTTCTGCTGTACTGTTTGTAAGGAGCATTACTGCATGGGGTTTGGGAGGGAGGGTATCACAAAACAATCATCATGGGGTTACTTAGCAAACTAGTCAATTCTTTTTGGGGCCAGGATGTTTACAGGAGACATTTCAAGCTACCCACCAACTCACAATGCATTTTCAAACGTCTCAGAGAAGACACAAAAAATAAAAGCACTCCATGTAAAGCGTGCACACACACAGACCTAGGGTGTGGAAACACATAAAACCACAAAAAAAATTCAGAATGAATTAGATGCAATAAATGAACAGGTTCACAGCTTTCTCTCTCTTTCAGTGCTCAAACATGGTAGCATTCTAATGTTTATTCCAGTACCAGAATGTCATCTTAAAAAGCGAAGATCTCATTACATGCAAGACATAATTAAAAGTGACCGTTTCCTCTTAATTATTCACGTAACACATTCTAAAGAAAAATTACTAGAACAGCGTCCAATAATAAACATCCAAAAATAACATGGAATCAAAACTGGAGTAAAAAGCAGGTGGATCTAATATATGCAGACTACCACTATGATAACAAAAAAATGTTTTCTTTTTTCCTTTGATATAACATGAAAAGACCTGGACATGGATACAAAACATCTCCTATCATTTCACAAAATGCCAGCCATTTCTGATGAAGGATAATAGAAGAAACACAGTTGAGAAAATCTGGATTTACACCAGCTAAGATTCTAGACATCACCGGTTAACAATCAATATCCTATTTATTACAGTGTCATTAAGAACTGCCCCTGCCACTAAACAAGGGGTGAGGTTTTCTGTTGGACCAGCAGGAGATTCTGTTTTCTGTTGGACCAGCAGGACACAGTAAGGTTCTTTTCAGGGTCTGGAGGGTGAGGACATATAGAAAGTATGCCTTTCTGGGCACACAGGAAAAGCATGAACAAGGCTGGTGACTGTGACCCAAGGACCCCTGGATGGCAACTGGCAGAGAGAACAGGGGTGCATAAAGGTTACAGGCTTCCCCTGGGTCTGGTATTTACATTCTAGTTCACCAAAGAGTGTCATGGAAGTTTTCTCCTGAAAGCCTGTATCGCAGTGGCCATCAACATTTTTGAGAAATGTATTCATGGATAACATGTAAGGACATTATGTATATATATACACATACATATACTTATGTAAGGCAGGTCACGCACAGGTAATGTGCCTTGAGACAAGACTCCACCAGAATAGGAGGTAGGAGACATTTATTCCCCTAGCCAACCATTCTTACAATAGAAGACAATTAGCATACTGAATCAAATGCTAATGAAGAAATTGAGGGGACTTCAGAAGGAAAATTAACAGGAATAGGTAAACAGCAGGGTGAAAATCCTGTTTTATAAGTGAAGAAAAAAAGGACTGGTCTGATATATCTGGGGTGCAGAAAGATGCTTTGGCATCTTTGAGTCTATCCTTTCTCTGGGAAGGCAAGCAGCCCGTGGGCTAATCTCATGAAAAAAGTCTCAGCCATCCTGAAAAATGCTCTGAGAAAGACTTGGAGGTAAGCAGTACCTTATTAGACAAGAGGATATCTTGTTAGTTGAGTTTAGGCTCTAAAACGTATGTTCTGATATTATATGTCATCCTTTGTTTCCAATGTTTCTGCTTGCTATCATTTGACTCTCTGTTTTTTGTTAAATAAACTTAGTCTTATTTTCACTATACATACATGTAAGTGCTCTGTGTTAAGCAGAGATGGGGGTCTAAGGTATAACTAGTAAGCTGTACCGCACTGTTCCTTTGTGAGCAGGTATAATAATTCTGTGAGTGTTCAAGGGATAAGGAGCTGGACACCACAGGGTGATGATCAGAGGACTCAGGGGTTGGAGTGTGCCTATCACTAGACCGCATGAGGGACAGCAGAGCCCACGTGGTCTGAGAAGGGAGCGCTTGTGTTGCCTGTGACTGGGACACTTAGGGAGCTGAACCCTAGAAGATACAGACAAGGCTTCCCTAACTTAAAGAGAGGTGGTAGCAAGGTGCCTGAGTATCCCTGGGCAGTATCACAGTGATACCTCTCAAGCTCTGATTGATTTGTTCATGGCAGGCAGGAGCAGCTGACTGGCTCATGCAGCTCCTCCTCCTGGGAGGATAAGAGGCCCTCTCCTGGATGTGAGCTACAAGCCAGCCCAGAAAGCATGCACTCACGCAAACTCACTGTTTTGTAGTTGCCTGGCTAGAAGTCCCTAGTCCACCATGGGCCTAACCAGATTGCCTTTTCGGGATCAGAAAGAGGAAGGGATTTTCCCATTGTATAAAATAGGCCAATATCCAATAGAGTGGAAGGGGAAGTTGTTTGCGTTTTAAAACTCTCCCATGCCAGCCTGAGGACCTGTTTGGTTAGTTA